>NC_086318.1:22500-2564414 GCF_036172605.1 Pelobates fuscus | reverse complement strand
ATAGACACCCGGAACCGGGTCACCGGCCACCACAGTGAGTATAGACACCCGGAACCGGGTCACCGGCCACCACAGTGAGTACTGACACCCGGAACCGGGTCACCGGCCCCCACAGTGAGTATAACCACCCGGAACCGGGTCACCGGCCACCACAGTGAGTATAGACACCCGGAACCGGGTCACCGGCCCCCACAGTGAGTACTGACACCCGGAACCGGGTCACCGGCCACCACAGTGAGTACTGACACCCGGAACCGGGTCACCGGCCCCCACAGTGAGTACTGACACCCGGAACCGGGTCACCGGCCACCACAGTGAGTATAGACACCCGGAACCGGGTCACCGGCCACCACAGTGAGTATAGACACCCGGAACCGGGTCACCGGCCACCACAGTGAGTATAGACACCCGGAACCGGGTCACCGGCCCCCACAGTGAGTACTGACACCCGGAACCGGGTCACCGGCCCCCACAGTGAGTACTGACACCCGGAACCGGGTCACCGGCCCCCACAGTGAGTATAGACACCCGGAACCGGGTCACCGGCCACCACAGTGAGTATAGACACCCGGAACCGGGTCACCGGCCACCACAGTGAGTACTGACACCCGGAACCGGGTCACCGGCCACCACAGTGAGTATAGACACCCGGAACCGGGTCACCGGCCACCACAGTGAGTATAGACACCCGGAACCGGGTCACCGGCCACCACAGTGAGTACTGACACCCGGAACCGGGTCACCGGCCACCACAGTGAGTATAGACACCCGGAACCGGGTCACCGGCCACCACAGTGAGTATAGACACCCGGAACCGGGTCACCGGCCACCACAGTGAGTACTGACACCCGGAACCGGGTCACCGGCCCCCACAGTGAGTACTGACACCCGGAACCGGGTCACCGGCCACCACAGTGAGTATAGACACCCGGAACCGGGTCACCGGCCACCACAGTGAGTATAGACACCCGGAACCGGGTCACCGGCCCCCACAGTGAGTATAGACACCCGGAACCGGGTCACCGGCCCCCACAGTGAGTATAGACACCCGGAACCGGGTCACCGGCCACCACAGTGAGTATAGACACCCGGAACCGGGTCACCGGCCCCCACAGTGAGTACTGACACCCGGAACCGGGTCACCGGCCCCCACAGTGAGTACTGACACCCGGAACCGGGTCACCGGCCCCCACAGTGAGTACTGACACCCGGAACCGGGTCACCGGCCACCACAGTGAGTACTGACACCCGGAACCGGGTCACCGGCCACCACAGTGAGTACTGACACCCGGAACCGGGTCACCGGCCACCACAGTGAGTATAGACACCCGGAACCGGGTCACCGGCCACCACAGTGAGTATAGACACCCGGAACCGGGTCACCGGCCCCCACAGTGAGTATAGACACCCGGAACCGGGTCACCGGCCCCCACAGTGAGTATAGACACCCGGAACCGGGTCACCGGCCACCACAGTGAGTATAGACACCCGGAACCGGGTCACCGGCCACCACAGTGAGTATAGACACCCGGAACCGGGTCACCGGCCCCCACAGTGAGTATAGACACCCGGAACCGGGTCACCGGCCCCCACAGTGAGTACTGACACCCGGAACCGGGTCACCGGCCACCACAGTGAGTACTGACACCCGGAACCGGGTCACCGGCCCCCACAGTGAGTATAGACACCCGGAACCGGGTCACCGGCCCCCACAGTGAGTATAACCACCCGGAACCGGGTCACCGGCCCCCACAGTGAGTATAGACACCCGGAACCGGGTCACCGGCCCCCAGAGTGAGTACTGACACCCGGAACCGGGTCACCGGCCCCCAGAGTGAGTATAACCACCCGGAACCGGGTCACCGGCCCCCAGAGTGAGTATAACCACCCGGAACCGGGTCACCGGCCACCAGAGTGAGTATAACCACCCGGAACCGGGTCACCGGCCACCAGAGTGAGTATAACCACCCGGAACCGGGTCACCGGCCCCCAGAGTGAGTATAACCACCCGGAACCGGGTCACCGGCCCCCAGAGTGAGTATAACCACCCGGAACCGGGTCACCGGCCCCCAGAGTGAGTATAACCACCCGGAACCGGGTCACCGGCCCCCACAGTGAGTATAGACACCCGGAACCGGGTCACCGGCCCCCAGAGTGAGTATAACCACCCGGAACCGGGTCACCGGCCCCCAGAGTGAGTATAACCACCCTGAACCGGGTCACTGGCCCCCAGAGTGAGTATAACCACCCTGAACCGGGTCACTGGCCCCCACAGTGAGTATAGACACCCGGAACCGGGTCACCGGCCACCACAGTGAGTATAGACACCCGGAACCGGGTCACCGGCCCCCACAGTGAGTACTGACATCCGGAACCGGGTCACCGGCCCCCACAGTGAGTACTGACACCCGGAACCGGGTCACCGGCCCCCACAGTGAGTATAGACACCCGGAACCGGGTCACCGGCCACCACAGTGAGTATAGACACCCGGAACCGGGTCACCGGCCACCACAGTGAGTACTGACACCCGGAACCGGGTCACCGGCCACCACAGTGAGTATAGACACCCGGAACCGGGTCACCGGCCACCACAGTGAGTATAGACACCCGGAACCGGGTCACCGGCCACCACAGTGAGTACTGACACCCGGAACCGGGTCACCGGCCACCACAGTGAGTATAGACACCCGGAACCGGGTCACCGGCCACCACAGTGAGTATAGACACCCGGAACCGGGTCACCGGCCCCCACAGTGAGTACTGACACCCGGAACCGGGTCACCGGCCACCACAGTGAGTACTGACACCCGGAACCGGGTCACCGGCCACCACAGTGAGTATAGACACCCGGAACCGGGTCACCGGCCACCACAGTGAGTATAGACACCCGGAACCGGGTCACCGGCCCCCACAGTGAGTATAGACACCCGGAACCGGGTCACCGGCCCCCACAGTGAGTATAGACACCCGGAACCGGGTCACCGGCCACCACAGTGAGTACTGACACCCGGAACCGGGTCACCGGCCCCCACAGTGAGTACTGACACCCGGAACCGGGTCACCGGCCCCCACAGTGAGTACTGACACCCGGAACCGGGTCACCGGCCCCCACAGTGAGTACTGACACCCGGAACCGGGTCACCGGCCCCCACAGTGAGTACTGACACCCGGAACCGGGTCACCGGCCCCCACAGTGAGTACTGACACCCGGAACCGGGTCACCGGCCCCCACAGTGAGTACTGACACCCGGAACCGGGTCACCGGCCACCACAGTGAGTATAGACACCCGGAACCGGGTCACCGGCCACCACAGTGAGTATAGACACCCGGAACCGGGTCACCGGCCCCCACAGTGAGTATAGACACCCGGAACCGGGTCACCGGCCCCCACAGTGAGTATAGACACCCGGAACCGGGTCACCGGCCCCCACAGTGAGTATAGACACCCGGAACCGGGTCACCGGCCACCACAGTGAGTATAGACACCCGGAACCGGGTCACCGGCCCCCACAGTGAGTATAGACACCCGGAACCGGGTCACCGGCCCCCACAGTGAGTATAGACACCCGGAACCGGGTCACCGGCCACCACAGTGAGTACTGACACCCGGAACCGGGTCACCGGCCCCCACAGTGAGTATAGACACCCGGAACCGGGTCACCGGCCCCCACAGTGAGTATAACCACCCGGAACCGGGTCACCGGCCCCCACAGTGAGTATAGACACCCGGAACCGGGTCACCGGCCCCCAGAGTGAGTTCTGACACCCGGAACCGGGTCACCGGCCCCCAGAGTGAGTATAACCACCCGGAACCGGGTCACCGGCCCCCAGAGTGAGTATAACCACCCGGAACCGGGTCACCGGCCACCAGAGTGAGTATAACCACCCGGAACCGGGTCACCGGCCACCAGAGTGAGTATAACCACCCGGAACCGGGTCACCGGCCCCCAGAGTGAGTATAACCACCCGGAACCGGGTCACCGGCCCCCAGAGTGAGTATAACCACCCGGAACCGGGTCACCGGCCCCCAGAGTGAGTATAACCACCCGGAACCGGGTCACCGGCCCCCACAGTGAGTATAGACACCCGGAACCGGGTCACCGGCCCCCAGAGTGAGTATAACCACCCGGAACCGGGTCACCGGCCCCAGAGTGAGTATAACCACCCTGAACCGGGTCACTGGCCCCCACAGTGAGTATAGACACCCGGAACCGGGTCACCGGCCCCCACAGTGAGTATAGACACCCGGAACCGGGTCACCGGCCACCACAGTGAGTATAGACACCCGGAACCGGGTCACCGGCCACCACAGTGAGTATAGACACCCGGAACCGGGTCACCGGCCACCACAGTGAGTATAGACACCCGGAACCGGGTCACCGGCCCCCACAGTGAGTATAGACACCCGGAACCGGGTCACCGGCCACCACAGTGAGTATAGACACCCGGAACCGGGTCACCGGCCCCCACAGTGAGTATAGACACCCGGAACCGGGTCACCGGCCCCCACAGTGAGTATAGACACCCGGAACCGGGTCACCGGCCCCCACAGTGAGTATAGACACCCGGAACCGGGTCACCGGCCCCCACAGTGAGTATAACCACCCGGAACCGGGTCACCGGCCCCCACAGTGAGTATAGACACCCGTAACCGGGTCACCGGCCCCCACAGTGAGTATAACCACCCGTAACCGGGTCACCGGCCCCCAGAGTGAGTACTGACACCCGGAACCGGGTCACCGGCCCCCAGAGTGAGTATAACCACCCGGAACCGGGTCACCGGCCCCCAGAGTGAGTATAACCACCCGGAACCGGGTCACCGGCCACCAGAGTGAGTATAACCACCCGGAACCGGGTCACCGGCCCCCAGAGTGAGTATAACCACCCGGAACCGGGTCACCGGCCCCCAGAGTGAGTATAACCACCCGGAACCGGGTCACCGGCCCCCAGAGTGAGTATAACCACCCGGAACCGGGTCACCGGCCCCCAGAGTGAGTATAACCACCCGGAACCGGGTCACCGGCCCCCACAGTGAGTATAGACACCCGGAACCGGGTCACCGGCCCCCAGAGTGAGTATAACCACCCGGAACCGGGTCACCGGCCCCCAGAGTGAGTATAACCACCCTGAACCGGGTCACTGGCCCCCACAGTGAGTATAACCACCCGGAACCGGGTCACCGGCCCCCACAGTGAGTATAACCACCCGGAACCGGGTCACCGGCCCCCACAGTGAGTATAGACACCCGGAACCGGGTCACCGGCCCCCACAGTGAGTATAGACACCCGGAACCGGGTCACCGGCCACCACAGTGAGTATAGACACCCGGAACCGGGTCACCGGCCACCACAGTGAGTATAGACACCCGGAACCGGGTCACCGGCCACCACAGTGAGTATAACCACCCGGAACCGGGTCACCGGCCCCCAGAGTGAGTACTGACACCCGGAACCGGGTCACCGGCCCCCAGAGTGAGTACTGACACCCGGAACCGGGTGACCGGCCCCCACAGCGCGTACAGGCACCCGGAACCGGTGCACGTAATATAAGGTATATTTCCATGATCTCTCTCTCTGGGCTTTTAGTTCTTGTGCTATTGTATTGTAGGAATTTCTGTGCAGTACTCTGTTTTTGTCTCTGCAGAGCTTCCAGAGAACTGGGCAGACACTAAAGATAACTTGTCGGAAGGGATAGTCTTTCATCTGAAATACCTGGGCATGACACTAGTAGAGAAACCTAAAGGGGAAGATATGGCTGCAGCTGCCATCCGTAGGATTATAACTATGGTAAAACGTGCTTAGTAAATTACAGCCCTGCTAGGTAGTCTGATGCTGCGTGCCCTCTGCCCCCGTCTGCTGCTGCGCGCCCTCTGCCCCTGCCTGATGCTGGGCGCCCTCTGCCGCTGCGCGCCCTCTGCCCCAGTCTGCCGCTGCGCGCCCTCTGCCCCAGTCTGCCGCTGCGCGCCCTCTGCCCCAGTCTGCCGCTGCGCGCCCTCTGCCCCAGTCTGCCGCTGCGCGCCCTCTGCCCCAGTCTGCCGCTGCGCCCTCTCTGATGCGGTTCTCTCTCCCTTTTCCCCTTACATCCCTTACTTGGTTGTTGGTTCTCGCCTTATTAACTCCCATCCTCTTTCTCCTGGTAATCCATTATTCTCCCACTTTTTGCTGTAACCTGGGTACTACTCTTACACTTTTTAAAACTGGGTACTCTCCACCCCCCACCCCAATACAGGTTGATGTATCCTTAGTAATACGTATCACTCTTCCCTTTTATTTTGTACTCTCTCCTCCATCCACCATGAAGGCGCGTGTTGGTGCTAAGAAGTTTCAGAAGGTGGTTGTGACTGTGACCCCTCGTGGAATCTCCTTGCAGGATGCGGCCACAGGGCAGTTGATAGAAAACGTGTCAATTTACAGGTGAGCATACCTTCTTCATGGGACGTGAGCCATGT
This sequence comes from Pelobates fuscus, assembly GCF_036172605.1. Lineage (NCBI taxonomy): Eukaryota > Metazoa > Chordata > Amphibia > Anura > Pelobatidae > Pelobates > Pelobates fuscus. The sequence goes on along the minus strand of NC_086318.1, from coordinate 2,557,964 downwards.
ACTAACTACATGCAAGGTGCATAATGTGTAGACTTATATAGTGTGCTCTTTATCAGTGGAGCACGGCCTGAGAACCCTACAGCCAGAGGGTCTGTTTAGAGAATGATTTTATGTATGGCCTGCCACAGCATCTGTATACAGGATAAGATGCCTACGTGGCCAGGCGCAGGGTCTGTGTACAGGATAAGATGCCTACGTGGCCAGGCGCAGGGTCTGTGTACAGGATAAGATGCCTACGTGGCCAGCCGCAGGGTCTGTGTACAGGATAAGATGCCTACGTGGCCAGCCGCAGGGTCTGTGTACAGGATAAGATGCCTACGTGGCCAGCCGCAGGGTCTGTGTACAGGATAAGAGGCCTACGTGGCCAGCCGCAGGGTCTGTGTACAGGATAAGATGCCTACGTGGCCAGCCGCAGGGTCTGTGTACAGGATAAGATGCCTACGTGGCCAGCCGCAGGGTCTGTGTACAGGATAAGATGCCTACGTGGCCAGCCGCAGGGTCTGTGTACAGGATAAGATGCCTACGTGGCCAGCCGCAGGGTCTGTGTACAGGATAAGATGCCTACGTGGCCAGCCGCAGGGTCTGTGTACAGGATAAGATGCCTACGTGGCCAGCCGCAGGGTCTGTGTACAGGATAAGATGCCTACGTGGCCAGCCGCAGGGTCTGTGTACAGGATAAGATGCCTACGTGGCCAGCCGCAGGGTCTGTGTACAGGATAAGATGCCTACGTGGCCAGCCGCAGGGTCTGTGTACAGGATAAGATGCCTACGTGGCCAGCCGCAGGGTCTGTGTACAGGATAAGATGCCTACGTGGCCAGCCGCAGGGTCTGTGTACAGGATAAGATGCCTTCGTGGCCAGCCGCAGGGTCTGTGTACAGGATAAGATGCCTACGTGGCCAGCCGCAGGGTCTGTGTACAGGATAAGATGCCTACGTGGCCAGGCGCAGGGTCTGTGTACAGGATAAGATGCCTACGTGGCCAGGCGCAGGGTCTGTGTACAGGATAAGATGCCTACGTGGCCAGGCGCAGGGTCTGTGTACAGGATAAGATGCCTACGTGGCCAGCCGCAGGGTCTGTGTACAGGATAAGATGCCTACGTGGCCAGCCGCAGGGTCTGTGTACAGGATAAGATGCCTACGTGGCCAGCCGCAGGGTCTGTGTACAGGATAAGATGCCTACGTGGCCAGGCGCAGGGTCTGTGTACAGGATAAGATGCCTACGTGGCCAGGCGCAGGGTCTGTGTACAGGATAAGATGCCTACGTGGCCAGGCGCAGGGTCTGTGTACAGGATAAGATGCCTACGTGGCCAGCCGCAGGGTCTGTGTACAGGATAAGATGCCTACGTGGCCAGCCGCAGGGTCTGTGTACAGGATAAGATGCCTACGTGGCCAGCCGCAGGGTCTGTGTACAGGATAAGATGCCTACGTGGCCAGGCGCAGGGTCTGTGTACAGGATAAGATGCCTTCGTGGCCAGCCGCAGGGTCTGTGTACAGGATAAGATGCCTACGTGGCCAGCCGCAGGGTCTGTGTACAGGATAAGATGCCTACGTGGCCAGCCGCAGGGTCTGTGTACAGGATAAGATGCCTACGTGGCCAGCCGCAGGGTCTGTGTACAGGATAAGATGCCTACGTGGCCAGCCGCAGGGTCTGTGTACAGGATAAGATGCCTACGTGGCCAGCCGCAGGGTCTGTGTACAGGATAAGATGCCTACGTGGCCAGCCGCAGGGTCTGTGTACAGGATAAGATGCCTACGTGGCCAGGCGCAGGGTCTGTGTACAGGATAAGATGCCTACGTGGCCAGCCGCAGGGTCTGTGTACAGGATAAGATGCCTACGTGGCCAGCCGCAGGGTCTGTGTACAGGATAAGATGCCTACGTGGCCAGCCGCAGGGTCTGTGTACAGGATAAGATGCCTACGTGGCCAGCCGCAGGGTCTGTGTACAGGATAAGATGCCTACGTGGCCAGCCGCAGGGTCTGTGTACAGGATAAGATGCCTACGTGGCCAGCCGCAGGGTCTGTGTACAGGATAAGATGCCTACGTGGCCAGCCGCAGGGTCTGTGTACAGGATAAGATGCCTACGTGGCCAGCCGCAGGGTCTGTGTACAGGATAAGATGCCTACGTGGCCAGCCGCAGGGTCTGTGTACAGGATAAGATGCCTACGTGGCCAGCCGCAGGGTCTGTGTACAGGATAAGATGCCTACGTGGCCAGCCGCAGGGTCTGTGTACAGGATAAGATGCCTACGTGGCCAGCCGCAGGGTCTGTGTACAGGATAAGATGCCTACGTGGCCAGGCGCAGGGTCTGTGTACAGGATAAGATGCCTACGTGGCCAGCCGCAGGGTCTGTGTACAGGATAAGATGCCTACGTGGCCAGCCGCAGGGTCTGTGTACAGGATAAGATGCCTACGTGGCCAGCCGCAGGGTCTGTGTACAGGATAAGATGCCTACGTGGCCAGCCGCAGGGTCTGTGTACAGGATAAGATGCCTACGTGGCCAGCCGCAGGGTCTGTGTACAGGATAAGATGCCTACGTGGCCAGCCGCAGGGTCTGTGTACAGGATAAGATGCCTACGTGGCCAGCCGCAGGGTCTGTGTACAGGATAAGATGCCTACGTGGCCAGCCGCAGGGTCTGTGTACAGGATAAGATGCCTACGTGGCCAGCCGCAGGGTCTGTGTACAGGATAAGATGCCTACGTGGCCAGCCGCAGGGTCTGTGTACAGGATAAGATGCCTACGTGGCCAGCCGCAGGGTCTGTGTACAGGATAAGATGCCTACGTGGCCAGCCGCAGGGTCTGTGTACAGGATAAGATGCCTACGTGGCCAGCCGCAGGGTCTGTGTACAGGATAAGATGCCTACGTGGCCAGCCGCAGGGTCTGTGTACAGGATAAGATGCCTACGTGGCCAGCCGCAGGGTCTGTGTACAGGATAAGATGCCTTCGTGGCCAGCCGCAGGGTCTGTGTACAGGATAAGATGCCTTCGTGGCCAGCCGCAGGGTCTGTGTACAGGATAAGATGCCTACGTGGCCAGCCGCAGGGTCTGTGTACAGGATAAGATGCCTACGTGGCCAGCCGCAGGGTCTGTGTACAGGATAAGATGCCTACGTGGCCAGCCGCAGGGTCTGTGTACAGGATAAGATGCCTACGTGGCCAGCCGCAGGGTCTGTGTACAGGATAAGATGCCTACGTGGCCAGGCGCAGGGTCCGTGTACAGGATATCTATTTGTGGCGCCACCCCGAGAGGATGAGGGGTTTCGCTGCCAGAGAAGTTCTTTCCCCCTATTCAGAGTGATGCTTTCCAAATTCCAAGGTCGGTAAGAGCTGGTGATTATAGCTGGTATAGCGGTTCCCTACGAGCTTGAGATGAGACTCTATGTTGACGGTAAGCAGGAACTGATTTATTGGGAGCCACAGCTGGCCATATATGACAATCCCCATGCAAGGGCCACTCCCCCTGGACCTGAGCGTAATCCACAGTACAAACATATACACAATCCCATTGACTCTTAGGTCCAGGAGGTCCTCCGTCCTCTGTACCTGGGAGATAACTGAGTCAAGCACTGTACTAAACTCCATTATCTCCAGGCACCGAAAACATAATTTTTACAATATATTAAAAATACCCCTAAAACCCATGGAAACCCCAATATAGTCATAGCCCCGATCTGGGGCACCCACATCGGTTCAGGATTTCCATGGAAGTCTCAGTTTGACCGACCGCACATGAGGCTCCTGCCCCAAAAGAGTTTAATGAAATCAGTCTGTGCAGTTGGTCTCTTTTGAGAGTGACAAATAGAATAAAAAGTATTGAAACGTAACCGTTGGTGAATGCAGTCAGCATTTCTTTCTTGTTTGGGAGCTTGTGGTGTTCGTGCCGTCGAGTGTCCGATTTTTGGTTACATGCATTCATGTTCGCGGCTAAAGATGGCCACCGCCACCACGTGTGCGGCCATGCGAACAGCAGCCACCCAGCCGACCGTTCAGAACGTTGCTAGAATTGCGGTGTCAGAGGTGCGAACCAAAGTGAAAAAGCTCAATGAGTAGCACACGCCTGTCCTGGGTGGTCTGGCCGTTTGGTATACGAAATAGGTCTCAGGTGGTCGTATACCGAACTATGGAGTATATTAAATAAGCACAGAATGAACAGCCTGTCATTCAGCAATAGGGAATCCGTCACACTATTAAATACAGAATTTTGGCAAATTAAAGCTGAATGGTAATGTGGACTGACCTAGCCTGGATGGAACTGCACTGGGAGAATATTCCAGTTGTTACACTTGAAATTAACTGACCATTCTCACTTTATTGAGGAACCTTGTTGGTGTCTGTCTGTCTCTCACCTTGTTGGTGTCTGTCTGTCTTCATGTCAAGCTATTCTTCCATGTTTCCTTGTTTAGGATTTCGTACTGTACGACGGATAAAGTCCAGAATAAAGTGTTTGCCTACGTAGCCCAGAACCAGAGCAATGGGACCTTGGAGTGTCATGCCTTCCTGTCCCCCAAAAAGAAGATGGTACAAACAAATAATCTGCGACTGGGATGGCGGTGGGGGGAAATTCAGTTCTTCTGGGAACAAGGCTATATATTGGGGTGGGGGGAAGGACGAGGCTGTATATTGGGGTGGGGGGAAGGACGAGGCTGTATATTGGGGTGGGGGGAAGGACGAGGCTGTATATTGTTGGGGTGGGGCGGGGGGTGAGGCTGTACATTGTTGGGGCGGGGGAGGAGGACGAGGCTGTATATTGTCGGGGGTGGGCGGGGGGGCGAGGCTGTGTTGTTGTTGTTGTTGTTGTTGTTATTATTATTATTATTATTATTATTATTATTATTATTATTATTATTATTATTATTATTATTAGACTGTTACTGATTCCAGTGTTTGGGGTAATAGGTTTCTGACTCACTGAGCCTTGCTTCTTTCAGGCCCAGGAAGTCACTCTCACAGTGGCGCAGGCGTTTAAAGTCGCTCTGGATTTATGGGAATCTGGCAATCACGGTAAGACCTCACATACTGACATCTTCTCTACTTTACTGCTTGTGCAAGTCAGATGTGCTCACTCCGTCAATTACAGGTAACGGAGAGACACTCTGCGTGCCACTACCTGGAGCCTAAAATTCCCAGACAGGTCAATGGCTGTCCTGTACACTAGACTATCAGCTACTATGGATTTATATAGTGTATAAACAGAGCGAGCGTTGCTTCTATCTATGGATTTATATAGTGTATAAACAGAGCGAGCGTTGCTTCTATCTATGGATTTATATAGTGTATAAACAGAGTGAGCCCTGCTTCTATCTATCTATGGATTTATATAGTGTATAAACAGAGCGAGCCCTGCTTCTATCTATCTATGGATTTATATAGTGTATAAACAGAGCGAGCCCTGCTTCTATCTATGGATTTATATAGTGTATAAACAGAGCGAGCCTTGCTTCTATCTATGGATTTATATAGTGTATAAACAGAGCGAGCCTTGCTTCTATCTATCTATGGATTTATATAGTGTATAAACAGAGCGAGCCCTGCTTCTATCCATCTATGGATTTATATAGTGTATAAACAGAGTGAGCCCTGCTTCTATCTATCTATGGATTTATATAGTGTATAAACAGAGTGAGCCCTGCTTCTATCTATCTATGGATTTATATAGTGTATAAACAGAGCGAGCCTTGCTTCTATCTATGGATTTATATAGTGTATAAACAGAGCGAGCCCTGCTTCTATCTATGGATTTATATAGTGTATGAACAGGGCAAGCCCTGCTTCTATCTATCTATGGATTTATATAGTAATAAAATATTTCACCAGGAATGGTGCGTTCAGATTACTCTAGGTATATTTATTTTGCCCAACATTTGTGGATGTTACCAAGAGGCAGGACTCATTGAGAGAATGGGAGAAAGGTAGCGCCAATAATAAATCTCTAATCTATATAACATGTGACAGTGTATGTATGGATTCCGAGCCCGATATAAGACGTTTACCTCTGTCAAGATTTGGCTGTTCCCCCTACAAGTGGTATTTTATCTTGATCTGATGTTGTACTTTTTACTGTGGACTTTTGTATTTTATTTTATATACACTGTTACATTTATATATATATATATATATATATATATATATATATATATATATATATATATATTGTTTGTTGGAGCTAGCCTTCTCCCATTCTCTCTTTCTGTATCCATAACTGTTTAGGGTTTGTGAGCGAACCCTATTTCTTTAGGTGTGCTGACTTTACATTTTTCTTTGTGGTTTTTTTTTTGTGTTGATCCTTTGCTTTGGTATACTTGTACTTTTCAGCGTGACTCATTGTCTATGCATTGTGTTTGTGTCTAGCGATCACACTAGCTTCCGATTTTATCCCAAGCGAATGGCAGATATATAGCCGGGACGACAGCCAAAAGTATTGTTGTTTAGGTGTTTTTACATGTTTATGTTTTATGAAACTGGGACAGCCCTGCAACTTGGCACCTCTGTTTGGGTTTTATGAGGATATTTATGGATAATAAATAATAAAACAATTATCTATAAATATGCATGTTTGGGCATGATTTCTCGTTGATTGGCTTACAGCTAAGTTACCCACTATTTAGCTCTTATAGACCCTGGAGTTCAAAGCTGAGGCTCCAAGGAACCCAATGTATAAAGTCGTGATTTTATTCGCGACACGGAGGCGAGTATTATGCTGCACTCTTTCTTTATTTCCCTCAGCAGCAAGGAAACAGTCAGTAACGTACAGGGAGTGCAGAATTATTAGGCAAATGAGTATTTTGACCACATCATCCTCTTTATGCATGTTGTCTTACTCCAAGCTGTATAGGCTCGAAAGCCTACTACCAATTAAGCATATTAGGTGATGTGCATCTCTGTAATGAGAAGGGGTGTGGTCTAATGACATCAACACCCTATATCAGGTGTGCATAATTATTAGGCAACTTCCTTTCCTTTGGCAAAATGGGTCAAAAGAAGGACTTGACAGGCTCAGAAAAGTCTAAAATAGTGAGATATCTTGCAGAGGGATGCAGCACTCTTAAAATTGCAAAGCTTCTGAAGCGTGATCATCGAACAATCAAGCGTTTCATTCAAAATAGTCAACAGGGTCACAAGAAGCGTGTGGAAAAACCAAGGCGCAAAATAACTGCCCATGAACTGAGAAAAGTCAAGCGTGCAGCTGCCAAGATGCCACTTGCCACCAGTTTGGCCATATTTCAGAGCTGCAACATCACTGGAGTGCCCAAAAGCACAAGGTGTGCAATACTCAGAGACATGGCCAAGGTAAGAAAGGCTGAAAGACGACCACCACTGAACAAGACACACAAGCTGAAACGTCAATACTGGGCCAAGAAATATCTCAAGACTGATTTTTCTAAGGTTTTATGGACTGATGAAATGAGAGTGAGTCTTGATGGGCCAGATGGATGGGCCCGTGGCTGGATTGGTAAAGGGCAGAGAGCTCCAGTCCGACTCAGACGCCAGCAAGGTGGAGGTGGAGTACTGGTTTGGGCTGGTATCATCAAAGATGAGCTTGTGGGGCCTTTTCGGGTTGAGGATGGAGTCAAGCTCAACTCCCAGTCCTACTGCCAGTTTCTGGAAGACACCTTCTTCAAGCAGTGGTACAGGAAGAAGTCTGCATCCTTCAAGAAAAACATGATTTTCATGCAGGACAATGCTCCATCACACGCGTCCAAGTACTCCACAGCGTGGCTGGCAAGAAAGGGTATAAAAGAAGAAAATCTAATGACATGGCCTCCTTGTTCACCTGATCTGAACCCCATTGATAACCTGTGGTCCATCATCAAATGTGAGATTTACAAGGAGGGAAAACAGTACACCTCTCTGAACAGTGTCTGGGAGGCTGTGGTTGCTTCTGCACGCAATGTTGATGAACAGATCAAAACACTGACAGAATCCATGGATGGCAGGCTTTTGAGTGTCCTTGCAAAGAAAGGTGGCTATATTGGTCACTGATTTGTTTTTGTTATGTTTTTGAATGTCAGAAATGTATATTTGTGAATGTTGAGATGTTATATTGGTTTCACTGGTAAAAATAAATAATTGAAATGGGTATATATTTGTTTTTTGTTAAGTTGCCTAATAATTATGCACAGTAATAGTCACCTGCACACACAGATATCCCCCTAAAATAGCTAAAACTAAAAACAAACTAAAAACTACTTCCAAAAATATTCAGCTTTGATATTAATGAGTTTTTTGGGTTCATTGAGAACATGGTTGTTGTTCAATAATAAAATTAATCCTCAAAAATACAACTTGCCTAATAATTCTGCACTCCCTGTATATCTTCCATGGCAGCCAATCATAATCAGCTTCCACTCTCCAGCAGAATAGGCGGTATTCCCTGAACGATTTCCTCTTTCTTTGCTGCTCCCCCAGTTAAGAACACTGATCCCATAGTTCTTAACTGTGGGATTGTTATCTTACATATTTGTACCTATAAATTTTAATTTATGTTAATTTTAATTTAATTCGCATTTAATTAATTTAAAGCTCATTTTAATAGTTATTCTCTTTAGACTGACACCTTATAATTGAGGTTATTAATTGGTATCCATTTGTTGTTTTACCTTTTTTACTTTTAATTGTATTGTTTTAACATTGTGTTTAATCCTTTCCCTCCCGGTCCCCAATAATTCATTTTGTGGGGCACCAGGAGATAGAGCTTCATTGTCCTACTATGTCCCGTCTCGCTGGGTTTTTCGCGCCCTTTTTTGCTTTTATTTAAAAAAAATAAAAATTCTCTGCTTTTGTGTTAGGGCATTTATGCCGTTCGTTGGTTTTGCCGTTCGTTAGATTCTGTATACTCTATTCATGTGAACCACGTTCTTGTACTTTCACCATTCGTGGGTTTTATTGAACTGTGCGTTCGTGCGCACAGTTAGTGTATTTTACCATTCGTTCATTTACCAAGTGTGTGTTGGATCTTTTACACGGACGGCCCGTTCGCGGAATTTCGCCGTTCGACAAAATTTTGTGCATTTTTCCCGCTAGCCTTGCCCCTTCCTGTCTCACCTTGTTGGGGTTTAGTGTTTCTGACAAATGGACGGCTCTGTCTCTCTCTCTCTGCCTTGTCCTTCAAATTGTAAGTTGCTTTGTATTTTCTTACAGCATTTTTCTCCCTCACTGGGTTACTCAACCCTGTAGCTAGGTTAGCATCAATAGGTTGGCATCAATAATTATTTCACTTGCTTTATGATGCAGTCTGACAAGATTTTAAATTTGGCTTCTGGGTCGCAAGCGACCCCTCAGATTACCCGCAGTAACCCGGGGGAAGGGACTCTGTCCCCTGATTTCTCCACTCCTGCGGACATTCAAGCGTTATTCGACACCTCCCGGTCCATTACGCAGGCTATGGTATCTGCTATGGGTGCTGTGTCGACATCTCTGTCGCAGAATATTACCCAGGCCCTGCTTAAAGCCCAACAGTCTGCTTAGCAGATGGGGATGTCAACTGCACCTAGTATGACACCAGTCTCTCAAGGCCGTAAGTCTACAGCAAAGACCAAGCATTCCTCCAAAACCGCTTTGACTGACAGTCTCCCTACTGTCTCAGATGGCGCGCAACCACTGCGCAAAAGAGCCACTAGCCGGGCAAAATCGGCTAGATTGTGGAAGCGGGCGAGAACCCAGTTGGATTCGCCTGAGTCAGAACTCAGCGACACTGAGGAGGAAATAGAAGAGTCCGATAAGGACGTTTCGGATGGTCTGTCCGAATAATTCACTCCGACGGTGCAATTGGAGAGGATTCCGCCTCCTCCTTCAGCACTTTCCCAGTGACAATGTCAGGGGCCGAGGTAAGTCTGTCGGGGTCTGGTGACAACTCTAGGATTCTAGATCCTCGGGGTGTTCCCCTTTTTGACCCAGAGGAATTTAGACACCCGTGCTCAGTGGAATGGTGTCCTTCTGACCATGTGGCGAAATATCGCCTCCAGAGTGCGCAAGCCCTTAGACAAGGCTCCTAGGAACAAATTGAGGGCAGAATCCCCCCCCGTCCCACTGTCCAAGATGACACGTGCAAAACGCCCACCGTGGACCCCAGAATTGGACATCTTGGGCCCTGCGGCAAAAATATTTGAGGCGGTCGAAGACGACCGGGAGCTTGATAGGGATTTCACCCGTGGATGGGTCCAAAGGATTATTTGCCTAGTGGGAAACGTTTTTCGGCACTGGCTACAGAGAGCCGCACGTCTACTTTGCTCAAAATTGAGCAAAAGCTGGTCAATCTAGCGTTTAATGAGCCGGGTGCCCAGGCTAAAGGGCTATTATTTGGTGACTCTTTTGTCAAGGAGTTAGGGTCATTTGTACACACCTTTCCGGCTTTAGATAAAGCTCAGAATAATATGCGCAAGATCTTTCGTATAGGCAGAACCGAGGTTCCTATTCGGGACGAGCTGGATTTCAAGAACAAACTGCTCATCTGCCTCCATATTTCAATTGTAGACCAGACCTTTCGGCTCTAGCAACGAAGGCCTTCTTTCAAGATTGGGCAACAGAAACTAATTACGCATTCCCTCCTTTTGCACTGATTCCCCATTGCCTTCTACATCGCCAAAAGGGCACGTTGGTAATTGTGACTCCCCTATGGCCACCACAACCATGGTTTCCCATCTATTGGAAATGGTGATAGATTTTTCCCTGCCTTCTCACATCGTACGATTCTCTCCTTCAGGATCCGGACAGACAATCTCACCCTTTAATCCTCCAGGGCCTCCTCCGACTTATGGCGTGGCTGATTTCAGGGACCTTGGTCAATCGAAGGTGTTCCACAATCAACTCTCAGACTTCTCGAGAATGCATGGGCACCTGGCACGAGAAAAGCTTATAAATCTGCATGGAATGGCTGGTGCTTGGGGAAAAAACCTGGATCCCTTATCGGCACCTTTGACAGCCATCTTACAATTTTTGACCTCCCTTTTTTAAAGCAGGGAAAGCGTACCGCACGGTTAACCTCTACCGCTCGGCGCTTTCCGCTGGACATCAAGGCATCGATGGTGCCCCCATCGGACAACATCCTTTTGTCTGACGCTTACTTCGCGGAGTACGATTTTCTCTGCTCGCTCATTACTCTTTACTCTGGGATGTTTCTATTGTCCTCCGTTTTCTAATGTCATGGCCAGATAATACTTAATTATCCCTCAAACAACTGTCAGCAAAATTGGTCATGCTTTTCTGCCTCATCTCCTGCAAAAGAGTCTCGGATGTACGAGCTCTGGATACAGACACTCGATCCTTTACACCGGAGAGCGTTCTCTTCGATATCTCAAGAAGGACCAAAACCATAGTGCCGTAGTGACGAACAATGCCATGGAACTGACAGATGTTGCTGCTTCTGCGGTACTTACCATTGCCAAGCGACAGAGACTGGTGAGTCTGGCTCCATGCTGCCCCCTGTGGATCACTGAGTTAGCGCATGTCAGGATTCCCCAGGGCAATCAGTTACATCACTAATTGTCACCATTTATGACTTAAAAAAAATCGAAGAGAGATTTGTGATGGTGGGTCTTTCTACACCAAGCCCACCAAAGTACCTACCAATAAGAAATAAAATGTCTATTGCCGGCTATGATTGCAGAGGCAAACCAAATCACAGCAAATAAACACCAAGGATGCCGGTGAAGATCCAGCAAGAATGGCTCCGTGTTATGTATCACTGCCCCCAATAACTGCTTGACCTCAACTATACCCCGCAAAGTCCGTACTATACCTGGCATTTCCGCAGAAGCCTTTTCTGTGCCCAGTGGCATGCCAACGGGAATACGAACTCCATACGGCTCCGCTCTGGAATCCTATGAGACCTCAATTACTTATCTCTGTCCGCAAACCACACCTTCCAGTATCCTCTCCTTCCTTGGCCAGATGGTTCAAATGGATTATGGCATTGACACTTACGTATTCTCTCCACATTCTCTTGGAGGAGCTATGGCCTTTAAAGCCTCTGTGATAGGATGCCGACTAGACAATATTTTACGAGCTGCCGATTGGTCTTCAGAATCCACTTTTTGTGATTTTTACTTCAAACCGATCAAACACTTTGCTGTTTACGGTTATATCACAGCTTTTAAACCAGCATAGTAGGAGCCTCGGTGTCTTAATAAAATTAACAGATTTTACTATTTACACGACGTAAAGTCATGATTTTATTAACGACACGGAGGTGAGTATTATCCCTCCCACCCTTCCCTGGATGGTGGTTCACCCGGGTAAGTTATTAACGGTAAGTTTCTTTGGTTCAGATTTGCTCACTGGTAAGGTGACTCAGTTTAACCCTTCATGTTTGTATCCACCTCATACATGTTGACTAAATACTAGTTACATAAGATATTACCTAGTCACGTATAATGTGTTATTTATGCATAAATCCAGTTTTTTTTATACTTGGATATTGCCATATTCTACTCTCTCCTACAGCTTGAATTGGAAGTTCACCCACTGATGGCATCGTTCCCCTCCTGCTTCGTTTGGATGGCGGTACAAATTCGGGATCGCAAAAAAGAGGAAATCGTTCAGGGAATACCGCCTGGAGAGTGGAAGCTGATTCTGATTGGCTGTTGGTTGCCATGGACAATATATGTCACTGACTGTTTCCTGTGTTAATTTCCTTCCTGCTGAGGGAAATAAAGAGAGTGCAGAATAATACTCGCCTCCGTGTCTGTTGCGGTCACCGGCCCGCCGAGCCTCACGGTCGTGCCCGACCGGCACGACCGCTCCGACTACACGAGCTTACCTGCTCGTCGGCGAGCCGGGAACCGCGCACGTAGTTCTTCCGGGCATCGCGCCCAGATCCAAGATGGCGCCGACCGCGTGGTCGCGTCTATTGCTAGCCCCGCCCCCGAGAATTATACCAACGTGTGCGTGACGTCACGACGTCAACGCACACGCACGTTTTGGGGTCAGAGGTCGCCCTCTGACCAATCATAGCCTAGAGAGGGGTATTTAAACCCCTAGCTTTCCCCATTACTTTGCCATGTCGTGGTTTCAGTTTCCTGGTTTCCTGAAAGTGCTGATTCTGTGTTTCTGATTTCCTGGTATCCTGATCCTTGGCGTTTCCCTGGTTATTCTGATCTCTGGTTTCCCTGACTTGGCTTGTTTTATCGGTATTGAGTATTTTCTGGCTTCCTTGACCTCGGCTTTCCCTTTGACCATTCTCTGTCTCTAGCGTATTAGTCCGGCCATTCTAAGGTCCGGTTTACGCTCTATCCTATTATTTTCCTTTTCTTACTTATGTATATGTTTACATAGTTTCTGCGTGCTGGACCACATTACTAGTCGCGACAGTGTCGTTAATAAAATCCTGACTTTACGTCATGTAAATAGTAAAATCTGTGAATTATGAGGCAAAAATGTGGTTCCTTGCAGTAGTGAGAGCGCTGTTAAAGTGAGATTTCTGTGGGAAAAGCAAGTCTTATGGCTTGCCGTGTGTGTGTGTGTGTGTGTGTCTGCCTATAGTGTGTGTCTGCCTATAGTGTGTGTCTGCCTATAGTGTGTGTGTGTGTGTCTGTCTGTCTATAGTGTGTGTGTGTCTGCCTATAGTGTGTGTGTGTGTGTGTCTGTCTATAGTGTGTGTGTGTGTGTGTGTGTGTGTGTGTGTGATTCCTTTTAGCTAATTATGGTTTTGAAATCCGATCGGCATTATCCAGGTATATTTCTGCTTTTAGTAATTTTATTTCAGTTACATTAAACCAGCATAGTAGAATATTATTTTGGTATTCTGGAGATATAATCCAATGGATGGTGAATGCAATTTATAGTGTTTTAATCGGAGAATAAAGTTATAGCAGTTATGTAAAATTGGTCTGGCTAACCCAGAATTCCAGATGGGAATACTTACTCAAACACACTTCTCTTCCCAGGAGTGTGTTCCTTTAAGAGTCTCTTCTTCTGTGTAAAAAGAAGTCTCTTCTTGTTGTTTTTTCTTTCGGAGTGTCTCAACTTTTATAGAATTCCTTGTCTCTATGTTTCACGTCTTCTTTTTTTGAAGTGACCAATGGGATTAGATGGTGTATGTTTGCTGATCTCATCCTAGTGGGTTAACTTTATAGATTATGACCAGAAGATGGTGTCCATTCTCCATGAAAATTTCTATCACAAATTCCAATCACCACTTTGTTTAAGGGGTTCATTGAAATCCATGATGAAAATGACGTGGAAAAGCGTTCTCTTTATAGCCAATCAGTCATCGATGGCGGTCACATGTCCATGGATTCTGGTAGCTCACGCCAGACTAGCAGTCACCATTTTTAGGTATAAAGTATTTATTTGATGTATCTGGACTTTGGTTCAACTCCGTCTTACAATGGGGTCTTGTAGAAACTTCCATTGATATAAACTTCTTTCATAAGTAAAATGAATTACTGGTAAGGAGTATATCTTTTTATCTGATTCTTTTGTTAGAGATGTCTTATCTCTAGTCAGTGTGTTCGCATTCCACAGTTTGGTCTGGCAGTGAATAGAGCAAGAACAAAAAATGTCTGTCTCTTGCATTGTGCTGTGTCTGTCTCTTGCATTGTGCTGTGTCTGTCTCTTGCATTGTGCTGTGTCTGTCTCTTGCATTGTGCTGTGTCTGTCTCTTGCATTGTGCTGTGTCTGTCTCTTGCATTGTGCTGTGTCTGTCTCTTGCATTGTGCTGTGTCTGTCTCTTGCATTGTGCTGTGTCTGTCTCTTGCATTGTGCTGTGTCTGTCTCTTGCATTGTGCTTTGTCTGTCTCTTGCATTGTGCTGTGTCTGTCTCTTGCATTGTGCTTTGTCTGTCTCTTGCATTGTGCTGTGTCTGTCTCTTGCATTGTGCTGTGTCTGTCTCTTGCATTGTGCTGTATCTCATTTAATTAAAATTAGTTGTTGATGCAAGCCTTTGCTTTGCTGGACTTACCTGAATATATTCTCTTTACAGGATCTACAGCAGTTTGTGTAGGAGACAAACAGTCGTCCTCTATCGAGACTGATGATCTTCTACAGCAGGGCATGCATTCTGGACATGTACCACAACCAGGGGTAGGCAGAAAGCAAACTCATTGAAAAAGTATTTGCTGGTGTTAGAGAACAGGAAGATCAAAATGTGAGGCTGTGTTTAGCAAGGCAATAAAGGGGACTAAATGTGGAAGGTTGGGTTTAGGGAGGACAATGGAGCTTCAGTGTGGAAGATTGACTTGAAGAATTGGAATGGGAGCGGTTAGTGTGGAATGTTGCATTGAAGGCTGGTAGTGGGGCATATATAGTGTGGAAGGTTGGTGTTAAGTGAAGGATATTGGGAGGTAACACAGAGGTTCGATTGGTGGAACTCTGCCTGTTTAGAGAGACTGGCGTGTGAGGTTCAGTTGAGGGCTAGGAGCAGGGAAGGATCGGTGAGGCTGAGGGCTAGGAGCAGGGAAGGATCGGTGAGGCTGAGGGCTAGGAGCAGGGAAGGATCGGTGAGGCTGAGGGCTAGGAGCAGGGAAGGATCGGTGAGGCTGAGGGCTAGGAGCAGGGAAGGATCGGTGAGGCTGAGGGCTAGGAGCAGGGAAGGATCGGTGAGGCTGAGGGCTAGGAGCAGGGAAGGATCGGTGAGGCTGAGGGCTAGGAGCAGGGAAGGATCGGTGAGGCTGAGGGCTAGGAGCAGGGAAGGATCGGTGAGGCTGAGGGCTAGGAGCAGGGAAGGATCGGTGAGGCTGAGGGCTAGGAGCAGGGAAGGATCGGTGTGGGTGTGTGTTTCAGTTGAGCTCCAGGAGCAGGGAAGGATCGGTGTGGGTGTGTGTTTCAGTTGAGCTCCAGGAGCAGGGAAGGATCTGTGTGGGTGTGTGATTCGGTTGAGGCCTGGGAGCAGGGAAGGATCAGTTTGAGGTTCAGTTGAGGCCTGGGAGCAGGGCAGTATCGGTTTGAGGTTCGGTTGAGGCCTGGGAGCAGGGCAGTATCGGTTTGAGGTTCGGTTGAGGCCTGGGAGCAGGGCAGTATCGGTTTGAGGTTCGGTTGAGGGCTGGGAGCAGGGCAGTATCGGTTTGAGGTTCAGTTGAGGCCTGGGAGCAGGGCAGTATCGGTTTGAGGTTCAGTTGAGGCCTGGGAGCAGGGCAGTATCGGTTTGAGGTTCGGTTGAGGCCTGGGAGCAGGGCAGTATCGGTTTGAGGTTCGGTTGAGGCCTGGGAGCAGGGCAGTATCGGTTTGAGGTTCGGTTGAGGGCTGGGAGCAGGGCAGTATCGGTTTGAGGTTCGGTTGAGGGCTGGGAGCAGGGCAGTATCGGTTTGAGGTTCGGTTGAGGGCTGGGAGCAGGGCAGTATCGGTTTGAGGTTCGGTTGAGGGCTGGGAGAAGGGCAGTATCGGTTTGAGGTTCGGTTGAGGGCTGGGAGCAGGGAAGGATCGGTTTGAGGTTCGGTTGAGGGCTGGGAGCAGGGAAGGATTGGTTTGAGGTTCGGTTGAGGGCTGGGAGCAGGGAAGGATCGATGTGTGGCTCAGGAGTGGTTTGTGGTTGTTTTGTGTTTGAGTTCCAGTTGTAGAGATGGACTTGTCCCATGTAACCTTTAGAATGGTGCAGACTTATAAAAGTAATTATAAAAGTAATTCTGATTTATTGCAGGAGGAGGAGGACGACGATGAGTTTGACGATCTAGATGAAAACTTTTCCAGGTTAATATGTGCAGAGTCAATCAGATAGAGCTGCCTTAACTGAATTAAATCCTCTGCGAAACCAGAATTATTCCAGTGGTTTTGGATCATCTGCTGACGGGTTTCCTGTCTAACATGGTGTTCTCTTTTATTTACAAGCTGCTTTATGGTGGACGGTGCTGATTCCACTGGTAATCTATATTATTTTAATCTTTTTAGCTATTTTGATTTTAGTTCGTTTCACTCTTGTTTTGTTTTATCGATTTTTCTTTCCTCCTGTTTGGGTAGCTATGTTTATGTCTTGTATTCTCTCATGTGCTGGAGTTTGCTCCTGGTCCATGTAATCTTTACAGCTAGCACCGTAAATATGATCCTTCCATTCCGGGGTAACTTCGGCTGCAGAGAGGAGCCATAGATCTAATATTAGTATGGAGAATAACCTGTAATTGTATTGCCTTATAAATGTGAAGGAAGGTTTTTCGAATAAGCCCAGTCTTCTTTCTGGGACGCAGTGAGACCAGCACTATAATTCTGGATAAGGTTGTGTCATACATTCTCTATAAAGGTCTTTGCTGCATTGTAGCTGATTAACCATGGAAGTCACTGGATATTATGGGTAGTCATCACGGTGTCTGTGTACAAGCACAATGTAGGATTTTGGAGCTGGTTTTGAAGTCTTTGGAACCTGGTGCAGGTAGGTACTCACTTGTGCAAATCTCTACTTCTCGAAGTGGCTGGAGCTGTTCCATTTCAGATTTTCAGTTCCTTCCATGGGTAACTGCGTAATCTGGCCAATCCAGACGAAGCCGTGCCTGAAACGATGTCTCAATAAAATGCGCTGTTTTTACGCCACCAGCAATGACCGTGTAAATCTGTTCATTTCTATTGACTGAGTGAATCGGCTGCTGAACTGGGCCTGTTGCTGCTAGCACCAGGAGATAATGATTTTTGGAGTTTGTGTCGTCATTGGGAACGCTGTTAATAGTAATTTTAAAGATTTCGTCTAGGCTGGCAAAGTTCCGGTGAATAATTTTTCTAAACTCAAAGTATGGAGTCGTGAAATGATCCTGAATTTTTGTAACTGCAGTTTGAACAAGCCCTAAACAGATCTCCTTGGCTGTATCTAACCCTCAGTTTAAAACACAAAATAAATATGGTAAAAGGGCCAGACAATTTATATTTTCCAGTGTGTAGCGGAGAGGTAGTATAATCCACAATATCTCCACTGGTAGACAGGAACAGCATAGAATAATCCTGGCAAAATAAGTACAGCATACAATAATCCCGGTAGCGTTGCATAAATCCTTCCTTCCCAAGAACTAGACGACACACAGGCTGGGAGTCAACTGAGCTTTTAATCACAGGTCACAGTATTTATGTGGTTCCCCATGCAAGGGGTTTCCATACTGACTTTACAGAGGTTGTACAGTAGGGGACTACATGGGGAACTAAACAACCAGGACCTTTCTCCCACCATACACTGCTGCACGAGAGGGATACTCCCACTAGAATATCCAGTTAAGTGGATTATCCCTCCGTGCAGCAGATCTTGCTTTTTACCTAAAAATATACAACTTGAACATTATTCATGCTAAATTACTGAATGACCGTTCGGCAGATAGCTGGGGTCTGAGCGCATACTTCGTGAAAGTACCGCTCAAATCCCAGCACAGTTAGCCGAACGCCACCTGAATTACACTTAAACATACATTTTGCATCAAAGGCACGAATAAACACGCAGGGATAAAATACCGAAAGACCGCTACTCCCGAACGGCCTGGAAGTCCAGCGGTATTCGTGCTGTCGAATAGCCGATTTTAGTTCCAGGCACTCGACGACAAAATACAGCTGGGCTAACAAAGGATCCAGGATGGCCGACCGCCGCGTGGTCGGTATCCGAATGGCCGCCACCATGAACCTCCAATAACTACCGAAATATACAATGTTGCGATACTTAATGGGAGCCACAAAACCTCCTGTGTGTGGTCTCCTATTCGGTAGTTTGTTAGTTTCACGAACAGTGTTGAAATTCACTGTTCGTGAAACTACTGTATGAATGCTGGTGGCTTTCGTGCCGCCTCCATACGAATGCCCTCGTTCGCATCACATACAGACAAATGCATATACTCGGTTCTATCAGCCTTAAAGCTAGAGCATCACATTAATGAAAATAGTCTTAAGTTGTTCTGGCACTGCAGGACCCTGCAGTGCCTCCCACCCCCCATCCCATGTTGCTGAAGGGGTTAAAACCCCTTCAGTGACATACCTGAATCGAGCGCCAATGTACCTCGGCGATGGGCCATGTTCCTCCCCTGCCCACGTCAGCCGTCGGGGGAGACCTAATGCAGTGAGAAGCGCGGAAGCCCTCTAGCGGCTGTCAATGAGACAGCCACTAGAGGCTGGATTAACCCATAGGTAAGCGCTATGTTTACAGAAAAAAGTGTTAAACCTAGCTGGACCTGGCACCCAGACCACTTCATTAAAGGGACACTCCAGGCACCCAGGCCACTTCTGCCCATTGGAGTGGTCTGGGTGCCAACTCCCACTACTCTTAACCCTGCAAGTGTAATTATTGCAGTTTTTTTATAAACTGCAATAATTACCGTGCAGGGTTAACTCCACTTCTAGTGGCTGTCTGCTAGACAGCCACTAGAGGTCATTTCCTGCTCTATAGCACATGAAACCTGTGCTAGAGCGTCGCTGGACGTCCTCACGCTGTGTGAGTACCTCCAGCGTCGCTCAAATCCCCATAGGAAAGCATTGAAATTATTTTTCAATGCCTTCCTATGGGGAGCGCTAATGCGCATGCGGGGCATTGCCGCGCATGCGCATTAGGTCTCCTCGGCAGGTGGGCGGGATCAGTCTCGCCCACCGGCCGACGCAGTGGAGAGGAGGAGCGTCGCGGAGGAGGAGACAGCGGCGAGGGACATCGCCGCTGTCCCAGGTAAGTGACAGAAGGGGTTTTCACCCCTTCAGTACCTGGGGATTGGTGGTGGGAGGGAGAGGGACCCTCCAGTGCCAGGAAAACGGATCGTTTTCCTGGCACTGGAGATTCCCTTTAAGCTAAAGTGGTCTGGGTGCCTATAGTGGTCCTTTAAGTAAATCATCAGTGATAACACTTGCCTATCCAGTATATTTAGAAGCAGTGATGACACGGGGAACATGCGCAGCACTCTCCGTTCTCCACCAATCTTGCTTCTCATAGGAAACCTTGAACTGTGAGGATATTTATGGGGTGATAAATATTAAAATAATATTTTCATTAAAATTATCAAAAATTAATTTAATACATTTTATTATATCAAAATTGATATCTTGGCGCGGTTCCCCGAAAATGATGATATAAAGCTGAGAATTACTCACAATTTTTAATTCTCCTAGATCCTAGAGAACGTTCATTAGAGGATTTTACTAAACACAGTAATCACAATTTCATTATAAAATATAATTTATTGTGACAATAATATGTAACATGCGTGACAATCACTGAATATTTAGGTATAACATAGGCATACAATTGGGCAATGGTTTAAACACAATACAGCATCTAAAAGCGACCAGTTGTTATAAGATTTATGATCGGGTACTGTTTATAAACCAAATTCACAGACAGAAGACAAAGCTCCACAGAACGCAGAGCACAGCCTAAAGCAATAAAACTCTGGCCAACAGTTAGACCACACTGAGTAACCCTTTTACTGCTGGCTACAATCCTCATAGGCAATATATCTTATGTTGTAACTTTACAATTAAAGTACTGTTCATACCAGATCATTTACCATTCCTAGAACCATCCAATAAGAATATTTCTACAAGATTTTACATTTGCCGAATTTTTACTTTCTTAAATAAGATTCACTTTCTTATTTCAGAACAAGTCAATACATCTGGATAAAAATATTGGTATGCCAACACGCTGCAAATGTTACCGTTAATATATTGTCTTCATTCCACCAGCAGGAATGGAATTGTTATAACCATATATTCCTTAGCTAACTAAGATTGCTAATGATTGAAAGCTGACCAATATTTATCCAGATATATATTCCTGCTATTAGTAAAATTAATTTAAATTCATTCAATAAAACCAGCATAATTACCAGTTAGGTTGTAGATTTTCTTATCAGATGTGAAGATTTGTCCCAGGAATTTGTATGCAAGTATGAGGAGAATTGTATGCAACAGATAAAAGTGGTGTTAGTTGTAAAAATTATAGTAAAAAGTAGGTGTCCAGGGGTGTTGTTTCTTGAGTGCAGTTCAAATGTTTCAAAGAGATTAAGTGTGGTTCAGGGCGTATGAGTGTCCCAAAGAGTTGAGTGTTTGAATGTTTTAATGTCTGAATCCCCTGTCTTCCCTTTATCCTTACTTTTTAAAGGGCCCAACTCTGCACGTCACTAGTCGATAGGACCAATAGGGAACTGTGGGTGTGTCTTCCCTACAGACTATCATCTAGATATTGGTTAGTAGATGGCGCAATTACATCACCAAAATTTCTTGTCATGGTCTCCATTTGCCTTTTTGCATAATGGGTTAACTGAAATTGATGATGTGTTTTACGTAATTTTCAGCTATCTTTATGGCTACTATAAATCTAAATTCCTGCCAATTTCAAAGGCTTTATCCCAGTCTGGGTGTCTGCAATTTCAAGCGTATTTTTAGAATTGACACCTCCTAACCTTAATTTCACCCTTATTCTTACAATGGAGCTTTGTAAGATTCCGTTTTTAGAAAGTAAAATTAATTACTTAGTGTTATCTGTCATTGGTGTCTGGTTTTCTTGTGTGAAACTGTATTTAAGATTAATTATGTTCCACTAACATTATTCAATAATATATTTCTTCATTGATATTTATCCATTAATAGTCTATATTATTAACATACATATTTTAATCATATGTAATTAGTATTAAGTTATAAGTGGATAGTGTGTGTGTATATATAATTATGTATACATTTGTCTCTGGGTTAGTATTCCATCCCCCTTCTGCTTTTAGACCTCATGCCTTATCACTTATCTTGTTTACATAACGCATTCCTTAGCTCAGACTTGGATGAATAGAGTTACAGAGAAATCTTGTGTTTGTCTTAGACAAAATGGAGTCCTCTGTTCTGAGAGTGATTGGCAGTATACTTTTAATTTCTATCTTAACACAAAATGTCTGCCGATATAAATATACTGACAGAACGCACTGTTTGGATGCGTTCGGCATATCACACTGTGCTTGATGACCCCGAATGTCAAACCTTTTCAAGCTGATAGCCACTATGGGCAAAATGGAATAACAAAAAGTCTGTAATAACAAAACAAAAAAACCCTGCTTTATGATGCTTAGAGTGGTTAAAATATAATGCTCTTTGAGGGGATACTCCAGTCCTATGCTAACTATTTGTTTTCAAATTTCCAATGAATTTAGCGATCATCTAATGTTCTGTTGTTTTTTTTCTCTCTCTCTGGTCTCACTAACTCACCTCTTGTGTCCACGAACATTGTTCCTTTTAGATTCATCAAGCCCGTCATGTAGAAGCAGTGTTCTCCAGACTCCGTGACATCAAATGGTTGACCTTGTAGTGTGCAAGGAGAGTGTCCTGTTACCTTCACATGTGAACGACAGTACAGTTACCTGAACACTTACAAATCTGCTGCTTGCCCACCCATCTCTACACATTCTTTCTATTTTTTATTTATTTATTTATTTATTACTGTAAAGGAGACAGATTTCTTTGTTCAATATGTTGATGTTGTCTATCTTTGAGAGTTTTATTAAAGGACTGTTTGTCATCATGTACTGGTACTCTTCACCCCATCTTACACGTGGACTGTTATAGCTGAACCACTGGGTACTGGACTCATGTTCCACAAGCCGGATAGATAAACTCTTTCCATACTTGTTTCGGTTGGCTTCCCTATACCTGCTTATTTTGTAACTTTCTATCCAAAACAGTGGCTAAGGAGTACCATCCGCCATTTAATATTCTAGACCAGTGGTAGGCAACCTCCTGCATTCCAGATGTCGTGGACTACATTGATCCTGATGCTTTGCCAGCATTAAGGCAGTAAGTGCATTATGCAGTGTCAAAGGTTACCTACCCCTGTTCTATACTTAGCGCAATGTGAAACAGAGATGGTAGGAGACCGCGCCCCAAATAATAAATATATATATAAATATATACGTACACAATTCTTTTGATAATTGTACACACAGTTGACCTCAAAAATAAAATGGGGAAGAGAGGTATATTTGGGGTGGACATGGCTGGATGCAAAACCTGGTGTCTACTCAAGATATATTGATGATCTTTTTATTTGGAGAGGATCAACTACTGCAGCACAAGATTTTTTAGCTTTTTTTTTTTTTTAATTCCAATAAAGAGGGGATATTTTTAACTGCAGATATTAGCTATAGTGAAATCACATACTTGTACCGCAATATTTATATTAAAGATAACAAAATAAACACAAGGATGCACTTTAAAGAGGTACATGTTAATAAATACATAGATACAAAAAGTTGCCATAAATAAGTATGGTTAGACAGCATCCCCAAAAGCCAAATAATTAGACTAAGAAGAAACTGTTTGTTTGTTAAAAAAAAAAACAAAAAAAACAACACAGGCAGAAGATATTAAAAAGAGATTCATTTAAAAAAAAAAAAAAAAAGATATGACACCAAAACTATAGAGCTTACTATAAATCAGACACTAGCAATAAACCAAAGAGACCTTATACACAAAGAGAAAAAAATTCAAAGACAAGAGCATTATTCACTTCTCATAGTGCTGGACTATATTAATAAAAATAAACAATTAGAAAAGATCCTGAATAAACACTGGCATTTATGGAAGGAGGGCGATATTCTTAAAAAAAAATCTAATTCCAGAGAGACCAAAAATAGTCTTTAGAGGTGCACCAGATTTAAAAATGCACCTCACAAAAAAACTATACCGAAGACAACAAAACAAACATTGACAATTTCATGTCCCGAAGTAAAGGTTTTTGCCAATGTAATTCATGCATAGCATGTTAAAAACACCAACAATCCAACAGAAAGACTGAGAACCACTTTCAGATAAAGCAATACTGGTAAAATATATAATATCAAAGATATCATCACCTGCAATAGCAAACATGGGATTTATATGTGGGTGCGCCCATGTGGCCTCCAATACATCGAACGTACCATCAGGCGACTAAGAACCCGAATAGCGGAACGTTGCAGGAACATAGAGAAAGGATATCCCAACCACTCGCATGAAAGAAGCCCGATGCATCTCACTCTTATTGCTATCTCCCTTTCCCAAACATTGCCCTCTTTCAACATGGCGGAAAGCCTACTTCCGGTACGCGGGGAGTACAAGGAATGGTTCAGTGATGTCACTCATGAAATGAATGAAAGAGCTCGGAGAGACCTGCCCGCCTACTGTACGCACCGTGCGCGGTGACGTCATTCCGGCTAAGGAGGATGAGGTACGGTGGCCGCAAGGCGCATGTCTGACAGCAACCTAACCGCACACAGCAATCCCTCTCACTGATTGGCCGCTCGGTCTACAGGACGTCAGAGAGTGGGCGGAGCTTCCAGAGGAAACCCAGCATGGAGAGCGGCGACCCAGCGGGTGAGCACCTACCGGCCCCCTCTAACACCCAGCCACCTACCGCCCCCCCCCTCTAACACCCGGCCACCTACCGGCCCCCCCTCTAACACCCAGCCACCTACCGGCCCCCTCTAACACCCAGCCACCTACCGGCCCCCTCTAACACCCGGCCACCTACCGGCCCCCTCTAACACCCAGCCACCTACCTACCGGCCCCCTCTAACACCCAGCCACCTACCGGCCCCCTCTAACACCCGGCCACCTACCGGCCCCCTCTAACACCCAGCCACCTACCTACCGGCCCCCTCTAACACCCAGCCACCTACCGGCCCCCTCTAACACCCGGCCACCTACCGGCCCCCCCTCTAACACCCGGCCACCTACCGGCCCCCCCTCTAACACCCGGCCACCTACCGGCCCCCTCTAACACCCAGCCACCTACCGGCCCCCTCTAACACCCAGCCACCTACCGGCCCCCTCTAACACCCAGCCACCTACCGGCCCCCTCTAACACCCAGCCACCTACCTACCGGCCCCCTCTAACACCCGGCCACCTACCGGCCCCCTCTAACACCCAGCCACCTACCGGCCCCCTCTAACACCCAGCCACCTACCGGCCCCCTCTAACACCCAGCCACCTACCTACCGGCCCCCTCTAACACCCGGCCACCTACCGGCCCCCTCTAACACCCGGCCACCTACCGGCCCCCTCTAACACCCAGCCACCTACCGGCCCCCTCTAACACCCGGCCACCTACCGGCCCCCTCTAACACCCGGCCACCTACCGGCCCCCTCTAACACCCAGCCACCTACCTACCGGCCCCCTCTAACACCCAGCCACCTACCGGCCCCCTCTAACACCCGGCCACCTACCGGCCCCCCCTCTAACACCCGGCCACCTACCGGCCCCCTCTAACACCCAGCCACCTACCGGCCCCCTCTAACACCCGGCCACCTACCGGCCCCCTCTAACACCCAGCCACCTACCGGCCCCCTCTAACACCCGGCCACCTACCGGCCCCCTCTAACACCCAGCCACCTACCGGCCCCCTCTAACACCCGGCCACCTACCGGCCCCCTCTAACACCCGGCCACCTACCGGCCCCCTCTAACACCCGGCCACCTACCGGCCCCCTCTAACACCCAGCCACCTACCGGCCCCCTCTAACACCCAGCCACCTACCTACCGGCCCCCTCTAACACCCGGCCACCTACCGGCCCCCTCTAACACCCGGCCACCTACCGGCCCCCTCTAACACCCAGCCACCTACCGGCCCCCTCTAACACCCGGCCACCTACCGGCCCCCTCTAACACCCAGCCACCTACCGGCCCCCTCTAACACCCGGCCACCTACCGGCCCCCTCTAACACCCGGCCACCTACCGGCCCCCTCTAACACCCAGCCACCTACCGGCCCCCTCTAACACCCAGCCACCTACCGGCCCCCTCTAACACCCGGCCACCTACCGGCCCCCTCTAACACCCAGCCACCTACCGGCCCCCTCTAACACCCAGCCACCTACCGGCCCCCTCTAACACCCAGCCACCTACCGGCCCCCTCTAACACCCAGCCACCTACCGGCCCCCTCTAACACCCGGCCACCTACCGGCCCCCTCTAACACCCGGCCACCTACCGGCCCCCTCTAACACCCAGCCACCTACCGGCCCCCTCTAACACCCGGCCACCTACCGGCCCCCTCTAACACCCAGCCACCTACCGGCCCCCTCTAACACCCAGCCACCTACCGGCCCCCTCTAACACCCAGCCACCTACCGGCCCCCTCTAACACCCAGCCACCTACCGGCCCCCTCTAACACCCGGCCACCTACCGGCCCCCTCTAACACCCAGCCACCTACCGGCCCCCTCTAACACCCGGCCACCTACCGGCCCCCTCTAACACCCGGCCACCTACCGGCCCCCTCTAACACCCGGCCACCTACCGGCCCCCTCTAACACCCGGCCACCTACCGGCCCCCTCTAACACCCGGCCACCTACCGGCCCCCTCTAACACCCGGCCACCTACCGGCCCCCTCTAACACCCGGCCACCTACCGGCCCCCTCTAACACCCGGCCACCTACCGGCCCCCTCTAACACCCAGCCACCTACCGGCCCCCTCTAACACCCGGCCACCTACCGGCCCCCTCTAACACCCGGCCACCTACCGGCCCCCTCTAACACCCGGCCACCTACCGGCCCCCTCTAACACCCGGCCACCTACCGGCCCCCTCTAACACCCAGCCACCTACCGGCCCCCTCTAACACCCAGCCACCTACCGGCCCCCTCTAACACCCGGCCACCTACCGGCCCCCTCTAACACCCGGCCACCTACCTACCGGCCCCCTCTAACACCCGGCCACCTACCTACCGGCCCCCTCTAACACCCGGCCACCTACCTACCGGCCCCCTCTAACACCCGGCCACCTACCTACCGGCCCCCTCTAACACCCGGCCACCTACCTACCGGCCCCCTCTAACACCCGGCCACCTACCTACCGGCCCCCTCTAACACCCGGCCACCTACCTACCGGCCCCCTCTAACACCCGGCCACCTACCTACCGGCCCCCTCTAACACCCGGCCACCTACCTACCGGCCCCCTCTAACACCCGGCCACCTACCTACCGGCCCCCTCTAACACCCGGCCACCTACCTACCGGCCCCCTCTAACACCCGGCCACCTACCTACCGGCCCCCTCTAACACCCGGCCACCTACCTACCGGCCCCCTCTAACACCCGGCCACCTACCTACCGGCCCCCTCTAACACCCGGCCACCTACCTACCGGCCCCCTCTAACACCCGGCCACCTACCTACCGGCCCCCTCTAACACCCGGCCACCCACCTACCGGCCCCCTCTAACACCCGGCCACCTACCTACCGGCCCCCTCTAACACCCGGCCACCCCTAACACCCGGCCCCCTCTTAACACCCGGCCCCCTCTAACACCCGGCCCCCTCTAACACCCGGCCCCCTCTTAACACCCGGCCCCCTCTTAACACCCGGCCCCCTCTTAACACCCGGCCCCCTCTTAACACCCGGCCCCCTCTTAACACCCGGCCCCCTCTTAACACCCGGCCCCCTCTTAACACCCGGCCCCCTCTTAACACCCGGCCCCCTCTTAACACCCGGCCCCCTCTTAACACCCGGCCCCCTCTTAACACCCGGCCCCCTCTTAACACCCGGCCCCCTCTTAACACCCGGCCCCCTCTTAACACCCGGCCCCCTCTTAACACCCGGCCCCCTCTTAACACCCGGCCCCCTCTTAACACCCGGCCCCCTCTTAACACCCGGCCCCCTACCTACCTACCGGCCCCCTCTTAACACCCGGCCCCCTACCTACCTACCGGCCCCCTCTTAACACCCGGCCCCCTACCTACCTACCGGCCCCCTCTTAACACCCGGCCCCCTACCTACCTACCGGCCCCCTCTTAACACCCGGCCACCTACCTACCTACCGGCCCCCTCTTAACACCCGGCCACCTACCTACCTACCGGCCCCCTCTTAACACCCGGCCACCTACCGGCCCCCTTCAACACCCGGCCACCCACCGGCCCTCTATAACACCCGGCCACCCACCGGCCCTCTATAACACCTGTGGCGAAACCAGCCTCGCCACTGTCCACTGGAGGAGCCTGGTCGCCCGCCTCTTGCCTTTAGACTATGGCCCCTGTTCTTTTTCCCTGCAGAAAGTGGTTCATGCCTTTCTGCAGACTGTTAAAGCCATTCTACCCCAGATAGCTACGCCATGGAGCCCAGCCGTATACTGAAAGACTTTGGCTCCATGGCGATTGAACTGTATGTATGTGATCTGAGCGCCATCCGGTAATAAGGTGCGCTCAGATCTAAGCTATCTGGGGATAGGTAGAATGTGTATGTTCTATGTGATAAATGTAACAGTATGTATTTTTTTGTCTTTTATTGTCCTTTGTCTGCCATGTGGCTAATGGAGTTTTGCCTCTGTCCTTGGAGATAATTGGATTACTTCCTAATTACCTCCAGGACAGAGAGGAGGGATTGTGATGCATTGTGGGATTGTAAGTTTGTGATTGGTCAATGTCCAATATGTTTCCCAGTTTCCCATCTGGTCCCCTAGGGGAGTGTCCACCATAAAAGCCGGACAGGTAGCCCCAGTAAACCAGACTCTGCTTGACCCTCAAAACGAAGTGTTGTCTCGTTCTTGGGGGGGAATTGGATTGTATGCTGATTGCCAGGAGTGTAAGCTGATGGTATGCTTTTCCTGTTCAGCTGTTTCCAGTATTCATGTTTCTTGTTCGGGAGTTGGTGAATTCATGTGTTTGCAGTTTGGGCGATTGGTGCTTACAGTAGCTGTCGGTGCATCTGGAAAGGGGAATATCGCCTAAACGGTTTTTAACCTCTTTTGTGCAAAACGGTCCGTTACAACACCCACCCACCTACTGACCCTCTATAACACCGACCCCACCCACCGGCCCCTTATAACACCGACCCCACCCACCGGCCCCTTATAACACCGACCCCACCCACCGGACCCTTATAACACCCACCCACCGGCCCCTTATAACACCCACCCACCGGCCCCTTATAACACCCACCCACCGGCCCCTTATAACACCCACCCACCGGCCCCTTATAACACCCACCCACCGGCCCCTTATAACACCCACCCACCCACCGGCCCCCTATAACACCCACCCACCGGCCCCTTATAACACCCACCCACCCACCGGCCCCCTGTAACACCCACCCGCCGGCCCCCTGTAACACCCAGCCACCCACCCGCCGGCCCCCTGTAACACCCAGCCACCCACCCGCCGGCCCCCTGTAACACCCAGCCACCCACCCGCCGGCCCCCTGTAACACCCAGCCACCTACACTCACTGGATAACTGTATGTACCTACATACCTTTACCTATCTCCCGTTTATACCTACCCGTTTATACCTACCTACTATATATGCCTATACCTACCTTCCATATATGTGTACAGACCTACCTGCCATATATACCTCCTGTATCTACCTACCTACTCGATATACCTACATCTACTTGCTTGCTTTATATACCTACCTACTGTATATACGTATATCTACCTACCTTCTGTATATATCCACCTACTGTATATAGCTACCTGCTGTACATACCTACTGTATATGCCAAGATCTACATACCTGCTGTATCTACCTACATCTGTCTATCTACCTACTGTATATTATTACCCTGAGACAGACACCTACTTAATATAACTACTCAAGACTGGTACCTACTGTATGTACCTACCCCGAGATCGTCACCTACTGTATATTATTCCCCAGAGACCGACACCTACTGTATATACTTCCCCCAAGACTGGTACCTACGATACGGGGGGTATAGACAGGTGTGAAATTTATTTTGTGGGTTAATCAAGTTACATTTTGTACTGAGAGCCAGCAAGTCTACATGCTATCTACTACAGCAAAGCATGAGGGATAACTTAATTACATAGAGGTTTTTGAACAAATTTTTCCCCAATTCTCAGATGTACCATACACCCATAATTTACATATCCCCTGATAGCCCCGATCTGGTGGGGTGGCAACATACTGAAAAATCACCCAGATCGGTTCAGGCATCGAAAGTTTTATGGAGGTCTTAGTTTTACCGACCGCACATGAGGTGTAAGCCGAAGATAGTTCCATGTGTTTTGGCCTTGCGGTCTGTCTCCATTCGTGTGGTTGAAAATCACGAAAAGGTCTACAGAATGGGTTTTGTCAGGGTTCGTATGATTCCCCTTGTTTGTATGATTCTTTTCACCGAACGTCATTCGTTTCTCTTTATTTTCCACCAATGGGTTGGAGTATGGAGGTCTGTGCGGTGTTCGCGCTTTTGAGTGTCCGATTTGGGTTCCAGACACTCGGCGACCAAACACCGCTGGTGTGTTCGTATGGAAAGATGGCCGCCGCCACGTGTTCGTACGCAGAACGGCGGACACCCAGGGAATACCCAGTGCGTTCTTGTGGTTAGCAATCAAGGTAGTGTGACTAACGATAGGGGGGGGGTGGGAAAGTTAGAGCCACGCCACTCTCCGGGGTGGCCTGGATGTTCGGTAGTTTGTTCATTTGTAGAACGGTAAGATTTAATATGTTTGCAATTGGATTACTACCGAACAACCAGACGAATGCTATATTCTTAACGAACCGTGACAAATAATGTATAATACTGTAACAATCAAAGTTATGGACAGCCAAAGTTAAGGAAGGTGCTTCGTAGCTGTTACAAGGACTCTATGCACTGTTACAAAATAACCCCTTTTCGTTAAAACCCATATTATGTCGGTATTCAGACTGTACGAACTCACTCCATGAACCGTTCGAAATACACATTCGTCTGTACGAACGATGGGCCACCCAGCCCTTGGCGTGTGCTGCCACTTAACCCCCGTCACCTCTAATAGTACCGAATAACCGACCACCCTACGAGCAGAGTGTGCCTCTCATTAACTGCACAAGGAGCTGCGGTCTGCGGTTAACCACCAACTAATTGACGGTCACAGGGGATCCACGTTCGTATGCATTTTCCCGAAGGGAAAACTGCTGAAAATTCATGAACGGGGATCACCTACATTCTGGCGTGTGGCCTCAATTAGAACATTGATCTTGCGGTTAACCGCAGGAGGTCTCCGGTCGTCTCCCGAACGGCCGGGACAACCATACTGAGAGCGGGGATTCGTGTAAATATGTATCCGACCCACGCTCCATGAGTGTTAGGTCGAGATCCCGCTGTCCATTGACCAGCCTTAAAACATGGCCGCCATCAGGGGTTTGTGACAAAAGTACCGAATAAGACTCTATATGGCCGAAACTCCCCATTCTGTTCGTGGGATCTGGGCGCAATTTGTATACCTGAAACGTCCAGATCTGAGCTACCGAATGAATAGTTGAATAAACTATATTCCCATTTGTGACGAGACCAATCTCGCCACATTTCATTGGAGGAGCCTGGTTGCCCGCCTCTGGACTATGGCCCCATGTTAAAAAGCTTGATTTTCCCCTGCAAAGACACGAAAGCCGGGTCATACGGTGCTTGCCCTGTTTGAGCGGTGATACCCCAGATAGCTATGGCATGGAGCCCATTCGTATAATGAAAGACTTTGGCTCCATGGTAATTAAACTGTATGTGTGTGATCTGAGCGCCATTCAGTAATAATGTGTGCTCAGATCTAAGCTATCTGGGGATATGTTGAATGTACCTGTTTTATGCAATGGCTGCACAGTTATATATTTTTATGTATTTTATTGTCTTTTGCTGCCATGTGTTCAATGGAGTTTTGCCTCTGTAACGGACCGTTTCAGCATATGAGGGGTTAAAATCCGTTTAGGCGATAATCCCCTTTTCTCAGAAAGGCACAGCTGCTGCAGAACATCAGAACTCACGAACTGGATATAGGTGAATAAGGTAGCACTCCAGCTGGAACCTCACAAATAGCTGCTAGCAGACGAACAGGAAAAGCTCCCAAGCGGCTTACACTCCTAGCAGTCAAATCTCCAACAGCATACAGTGAATCCCCCCAAGAACGAGACAAGGCTCCGTGTTGAAGGTCAAGCAGTGGTCTGAGGTGCTGGGCACCCAGCCTGGTTTTTATTACATGAGTACACATACAGGCCACACCCAGGGGGAGGCATAAAATAACCAATAACATAGATGTTACCTCCCACACATCCCCACCCCTTAGTGTGACACTTAATCCCATTATGTGTACAGTTCAAAATATACTTTTACACAACTTTCATAACTTTAAAACCATACATCACATTCACATAAAAATACATATCCACAATCAATCCATTCAGGGGAACAACATATTAAAAAATGGCATGAATCCGACCAGGGGTTAAAAAGTTACTAAAAGTATCTTTTGTTCCTTCTGGCTCAAACAGTAAAAGTAAAACATCCCCACAATGCATCCTGGCTTCCTCCCTTCTGCCCTGGAGATAATTGGAGAGGAAATCTAATTATCCAGGACTAGAGGCAGACTCCATTAACCACATGGTTGCAAAACAACATAAAACTCTTTAAAATACATAAAGTCACTTTTTATACATTAAACACAGACATTTAACATATCCCCAGATAGCTCAGGTCTGCGTGCACATTATTAGGTGAATGGCACGCAGACCACACAAATACAGTTTAATTGCCATGGAGCCAAAGTCTTTCCCATAGTCTTTCATTATATGAATAGGCTCCATGGCATAGCTATCTGGGGGGGGTATCACTGCTCACACAGGGCAAGTACCGAATGGCCCCACTGTATTTAAAGGGCCAGAATGAGTGACATGCACTCTGTTAGGGCCGAATACTGTTTGTAAAGGGCCCAATCTCCCAGGGCCATAGTCCAAAGGCAGCAGGCGGACAACCAGGCTTCTCCAGTTCTCAGTGGCGAGGTTGGTTTCGTCACATCTCTCCCCCTTTCCAAAAAGACTAACAGGGTACCTGACCTCCTGCCGGTCAGTGCCCTTGTTAGTCCAGCAACCCACCCACAAAGCAGAAACATCAGTACAGCCCACCCACAATAAATGGTTACTACACCTGGGTAGAGGTGAAAGTTGTCCATGTCCAGGTGCCTCACCCCAGCTGTGCAGGGGACTGGTAGGCTGCCTTGGTGGGTTGCTGAGTGGGCAGAGACCAGCGGTACTCTGTCCTGATGCCAGCACTACCACCGGAGTAGTCTGGTTGGAGCCTGGTTGCTGGAGACGGATTGTCTCCCCCTTCGTTGCATAGCTCTGCTGCTGAATGGGGAGACCGGTTGTCTCCCCCTTGGATACATAGTTCTGTCGTGGGGGGGTAGGACCAACCATCCCTACCCCCTGTGTGGTGAGTGCAGAGACCACGGTCCCATCTGCACCGGTGGGGGGCTTACAGTCTCCCCCTGGTACATTAAACTGCCGCTGGGGAGAGGGGGTAACAAGCTCCTCTCCCGATAGAACACTCTGCCCATTAATAATCCGCTGCTGGGGAGAGGTGGTAATAAGCTCCTCTCCCATGCATACTTCCATCATCTGCGGAGGGAGACCGACTGTCTCTTCTCCTAATACAGTGTCCTGCTGTTGGGGAAAGGAGACTGGGCTCCCAATTCCCAAAAAGTCACGCTGCTGCTGGGGGGTAGGACCAACTACCTCTGCCCCCTGTAACTCAGCCTGCCGCTGGGGAGGGAGAACGCTGCTCTCCTCTCCCTCTACTTCACACTGCCGCTGGGGAATGGAGACTGGGCTCCCAATTCCCAAAAAATCATGCTGCTGCTGGGGGGTAGGACCAACTACCTCTGCCCCCTGTAACCCAGCCTGCCGCTGGGGAGGGAGGACGCTGCTCTCCTCTCCCTGCATTTCACACTGCCTTCCCGGCATATCACTCTGCTGCTGGGGGGTAGGACCAACTACCTCTGCCCCCTGTAACTCAGCCTGCCGCTGGGGAGGGAGGACGCTGCTCTCCTCTCCCTGCACTTCACACTGCCTTCCCGGCATATCACTCTGCTGCTGGGGGGTGGGACCAACTACCTCTGCCCCCTGTAACTCAGCCTGCCGCTGGGGAATGGAGACTGGGCTCCCAATTCCCTGCAGGGCCGGTGGAGAGACCTCGGTCCCATCTCTACAGGCCACCTGGGGTTCTTCCCAGTAAATCTCTACAATATCTTCCCAGCGGAAGGGGTCTGGATCTGGGTCTGTCACCTTACTGTCCTGCTGAGCCTTCCCAATGAAGCGGAAGAGATCTTGGTAGTTTTGCTCCAGTTCCCACTCCAGGGCTGCTAGGTGAGCCAGGTCTTGCTCTACCTCATGGGGGTCATCCCACTCATGCCTAGCCTCCCTCTCATAGAAAATGTCCTGTAGTCTGGTTTGCGCAGGGCTCCCGAAGCCAGGCTCTGCAAAGGACTCCCATAACAAGCCAGGACCATCAAACTCCTCTCCTTCTGGCTTGTCATGTTCGGCTGTCCAGGGTATATACTGTGCCATATACCACCAGAGCGCCTGGTAGGCATCCTCCAGCCATAGCTCCTGCCATACCCGGTGCTCTAGTTCCTTCACCCATTCCTCCAGGGGCTGCTCTCCCAGGAAGGGCATCCGCAGGGCCACTTGCTTCTGCAACCGCTGCTCTTCACTGGGGAGACTCTCACCCCGCTGGTATTGTACATTATCCAGGGCCTGGTACCAGATGCCTTTCCTTATTGCATCCCGGTCATCCATGTCACCCTTATTGTACTCCACTGCTGGTTCCATCCTGGTGCTGTCAGGGTCGCTGTACTCAGACATGCGTTGTCCTCAAATTGTAAATCCAAAGAAATGGTGTTCTGTAGCTGTCCTTCTGGCTGTAGGAACGATCCCGCCGCTGCCACCAATTGTAACGGACCGTTTCAGCATATGAGGGGTTAAAATCCGTTTAGGCGATAATCCCCTTTTCTCAGAAAGGCACAGCTGCTGCAGAACATCAGAACTCACGAACTGGCTATAGGTGAATAAGGTAGCACTCCAGCTGGAACCTCACAAATAGCTGCTAGCAGATGAATAGGAAAAGCAGACATCAGCTTACACTCCTAGCAGTCAAATCTCCAACAGCATACAGTGAATCCCCCCAAGAACGAGACAAGGCTCCGTGTTGAAGGTCAAGCAGTGGTCTGAGGTGCTGGGCACCCAGCCTGGTTTTTATTACATGAGTACACATACAGGCCACACCCAGGGGGAGGCATAAAATAACCAATAACATAGATGTTACCTCCCACACATCCCCTCCCCTTAGTGTGACACTTAATCCCATTATGTGTACAGTTCAAAATATACTTTTACACAACTTTCATAACTTTAAAACCATACATCACATTCACATAAAAATACATATCCACAATCAATCCATTCAGGGGAACAACATATTAAAAAATGGCATGAATCCGACCAGGGGTTAAAAAGTTACTAAAAGTATCTTTTGTTCCTTCTGGCTCAAACAGTAAAAGTAAAACATCCCCACAATGCATCCTGGCTTCCTCCCTTCTGCCCTGGAGATAATTGGAGAGGAAATCTAATTATCCAGGACTAGAGGCAGACTCCATTAACCACATGGTTGCAAAACAACCTAAAACTCTTTAAAATACATAAAGTCACTTTTTATACATTAAACACAGACATTTAACATATCCCCAGATAGCTCAGGTCTGCGTGCACATTATTAGGTGAATGGCACGCAGACCACACAAATACAGTTTAATTGCCATGGAGCCAAAGTCTTTCCCATAGTCTTTCATTATATGAATAGGCTCCATGGCATAGCTATCTGGGGGGGTATCACTGCTCACACAGGGCAAGTACCGAATGGCCCCACTGTATTTAAAGGGCCAGAATGAGTGACATGCACTCTGTTAGGGCCGAATACTGTTTGTAAAGGGCCCAATCTCCCAGGGCCATAGTCCAAAGGCAGCAGGCGGACAACCAGGCTTCTCCAGTTCTCAGTGGCGAGGTTGGTTTCGTCACAGCCTCTGTCCTTGGAGATAATTGGATTACTTCCCAATTATCTCCAGGATATAAGACTCTGTTGAACTGGTTTTGGGCAGAAATGCCATGCTTCATTTGGTCACAAAGGACTACGATCTATCTTTTGAACCACTGGACCAATTTGTATGATTTTGATGTATGTTTGTATTTTGAGTATGCTGGTTCTGAAAATGTAAGTGTTTTATGTGAATGTGATGCATACTTTTTAAGTTATGAATAATGTTGAAAAACTGTATTTTCTCTGCCTGTGATAA
The DNA here is from genome assembly GCF_036172605.1 of Pelobates fuscus. Lineage (NCBI taxonomy): Eukaryota > Metazoa > Chordata > Amphibia > Anura > Pelobatidae > Pelobates > Pelobates fuscus. The sequence continues at coordinate 2,522,027 of NC_086318.1, read as the reverse complement.
TTACATTACCCATTGTGCAAGGTAATTGTATCACAGGCAGAGGGGAGGATTTTGTGTGGGAGTGTCTGAGTGTATTGTACGTGTTTATTGGTTGTTTTCCAAAACCCTGTGGGTGGTACTAATGTGTATATAAGAACAATAAACCCACAGCTCTGTCTGTTCACTGCTTGACCCTCAACATAGAGCTTTGTCTCGTTCTTGGGGGGATTTAATGTATGCTGTTCCAGTTTGACTGCTAGGAGTGTAAACCTATTTGTATGGATTTTCCTATTTGGCTGTTTACAGCATTCGTATGGTTCCGGTTCAGCTGTTTATGGCATTCATATGCTTCTCCGGTTCAGTGTATTGGTGTCTACAGTAGCTGTGCCTGTGTCTCTGGAAGGAAAGATCTGCTAAATGGCGGTTTAACCCTTTAATGCCTGGGGGTGCCGTTACACCATTAAAATGTTGAAGTTATGTATTTTTATGCTGTTTTCTTTTGGGCGCTTGGAGATAATTAGATTGTATAACTGTTGGACTCATTATCTCCAAGCTGGGCGGGTACTAGTTTGAATGATACATTGTATTATGATTGGTTGAATCTTTGTACTGTACCTGTATCCCATCAGGTCCATATGGGTCTGTGTATGGACAAAAATGGGATACAGCTGAATAACTAGAAAAAAAAGAATACATAGCACATAGTGAAGTACATTAACAATAATTGGATTTAACCCACAAAGATTGCACTCACGAGATGGTGTAGGGTAATGCGCTTTTAAGCCCACAATGGGCTGAAATGGTATTTCCCTTCCACGGGTAGGTTGCTCTGTCTTTCACAGGAATGGAAGAATGCCAATTGAAATGTAAAAAAATTCCTTTATTCAAAAGGCAGTAAATAGCCTTGAAGAATCAATCGATAAAATTTAAAAATAACTGCAATCTAACGCGTTTCGTCCATACAACTTGGATTTCATCAGAGAAAATTCTGCAGTTTAAACAATCACCTAAAATACAAAGCATGCATAATCCCACCCCCAACAGAGTCCCTTAAATACAACCAGTCCGTGTGTTGATTGGAGAATTCTCTCCTGGAACCACTTCTCCCATCAGGGTATATTGCCTCCAGATGGCTCTCATTCTGTAAATTCGCGGCAAAAAACTTAGCCGTTGTCCGTCCGTCTTTGTCATCTTGGTTTGCGTTCCAAATGTCCGTTTCCGGTTGCGTTCCATGCGCATATTTCCGGTTGCGGACGGCAATGCACGTCATGACGCTAACGTTGCGTTCCAAATACGGTATATGCGTTCCAAGCATGAAACAGCCACTCAAGTGGCTGAATAACTGAAAATAATCTCAAAGTAATAACAGTAATCAGTCATCAGACTTCCACATTAAAAGTAAGGACTTATAAACAACAAAGAAATATATCATCATCCAATAGAACTGTAGGACTTTCATCTTCTGCCAATTGCTAACCACTATAGTATAAATATATACATGAACTACGAAAAATATATAATTGAGAAAAAATGCAAAAAATTAAAAATTAAAATACATATAAAAAATATATATAAATGCAATATATATAAAAAAGTGAATATAAAAATAAAAATATTTATAAAATTAAAGAAATAAATAGATGGAAAAAAAATAAAAAAAATAAAATAAAATATAAATATAAATATAAAAATGAAAATGAAAAAATATTTAATTTAAAAAGAAAATATATAATAAATATAAAATAAAAAATATAAAAATAAAAATAAAATAAAAAAAGAGAAATAAAAATAATAATAATAATAAATGATAAAAATAATAGATATAATGGTAATATAAATAAAAATAATATATCAATCTAAAGAAAAAACTATATGGCAGAAGGTGGAAATCCCCCCTTGGATCAAAGAACATCTTTAAAAAAAACGAAGGATAATACCATTATACCATGAAACTGGCCAAATCCACATCTATATTTAAACCCTTGGGTATTAAGGTATCCAATTGGTATATCCAATAGGTCTCCCGTTGTGCTAATTTCAATTCCCTATTTCCTCCTCTCCAGTGGGAGGGTACATGTTCTATACCACAACCCTTAAAATCTTTCCAATTAAAGGCCTGGCATGTATTGCAGTGAACTGGCACTGAATGAGTTGTTATGCCTTTCCTTATATTATTATGTTCCATAAGGCGTACTTTCATGGGTCTTTTTGTTTTTTTCCACGTACTGTTTGCCACACGGACATTGCAATAAATAAATCCCAAAATCCGTGTGGCATCCAATACTCGACTTCACTGGAAAAGTAATTCCAGAGATATAGCTTGTAAACTGAAGAGTTAGACCTAGGTTCATTCTTGAGCAAGCCCGGCACATTTGGCATCCCTTAGATCCCTTTTGTATATGAGAACTTTCTTTTTAGGGATATCCTTTCTAGGGAAACTGGGAGCAACTAGATCTTTAAGATTTTGACCCTTCTTATAAATAATAGATGGACGGTCTGGAAGAATACTTCCAAGAACTGGATCCTGGAGTAATATGGGCCAATGTTTTTTAAGGCACCTATTCATTTTCCAATGGTCTGTGTTATATTTCGTTATGAATGAATGTCTAAAGTGTTCATTTGAATTATTTTTTGGATGTTTAGTCAGTAAATCACTTCTATCTTTATTCCTTAGTATTCTAATTTCTTTTTCAATCGTGTTTTTATCGTAACCTTTATTCACCAATTTATTTTTTATATGTTTCGCCTGAGCTTCAAAATCTTGAGCGTTAGAACAATTTCTACGTACCCTTGTCAGTTGACTTTTGGCAATGCCTCTCAGCCAAGGTTGATGGTGACAGCTTGACTTGTGGACATAACTGTTCCCATCGGTTTTCTTAAAGAAACATCTGGACCTAATTTTATCTCCTTCTCAATATAAACTTAAGTGCAAAAAATTTAGTGTCTTTGTGCCACTCCGGTGTAAATTTCAAATTAAAATAATTAGAATTTAAATACTGTACAAACAATAAAAAATCCTCGAGTACCCTTCCAGATGACAATCACGTCATCGACAAATCTCCGCCATAGGACCAGGCTCGCCCGCCAGTCATGCCCGCACCAAACAAATAGGTCCTCCCATCTGCGCATATAGATGTTGGCATAACTAGGGGCGAACCTGGTCCCCATGGCGCTCCCTGTCAACTGTAGGTAAAATTTACCCTCATGAAAAAAATAATTATGTTCCAATATAAATTTAATTGCCATTAAAATAAAAATTTGAAGTGCATCATCAACCTCAGAATCATTTTCTATGAAAAAATGAACTGCCTCAATACCTAGCTGGTGATGGATGACGGTATATAATGATGTCACATCCAATGTTGCCCAACTGTATTCCTCCTTCCAATCTATATCTTCAAACTCATGTAAAATGGCTGTAGTGTCTTGATGTATGAAGGAGCACCCTGGGCATATTTTTGGAGCTTTGAGTCAATAAAGGCTGAAAGATTTGCTGTGATGGAATTGATGCCACTGATAATTGGGCGTCCAGGGGGAGAAAACAAACTTTTATGTAACTTTGGCAAAAAGTAGAAAATGGGGATGACGGGAAAATTATTAAACAAAAATTGGAAATTCTTTTGAGATATTACATTATTTTCTAAGGCTCTTAGTAGCAAACTTTTTAGTAGAGAGTTAAATGTTCCTGTCGGATCTCTATGGAGTTCTACATATGTTTCTGTTTGACCTAAGATGTTTAGGGATTCTTGATGGTAATATTCTGCAGCCTCCCTTTTAGTTAGATTTTTTTAAACACATGGACTCTTCCTTTGACATATTATAATTCTTTTGTTGGTTGCTATTTATCTTTTTGAAATCCTGGCAGACCATATTCTCAAAGGTTTCTAGATGGGAACCTTTGCTTTGGACAGGATAAAATTTAGATTTTGGCTTAAACTTCAAAAAACTATTATCTGTACTTGAATTAGTTTTTAGACTAGTAGATGGATTGGATGTTAGCGATGAAATAACATTATGGTTAGTTCTAAGATTGATGGGGGTATTAATCACTAATGATGGAGTGGTACTTTTTACAAAATGTCGTTTATTTTATTTTATATTTATTATATATTTTCTTTTTAAATTAAATATTATTTTTTCATTTTTATATTTATATTTATATTTTATTTTTTTATTTATTTTTCATCTATTTATTTCTTTAATTTTATATTTATTTTTATTTTTATATTCACTTTTTTATATATATTGCATTTATATATATTTTTTATATGTATTTTCATTTTTATTTTTATTTTTTGCATTTTTTCTCAATTATATATTTTTCGTAGTTCATGTATAAATTTATACTATAGTGGTTAGCAATTGGCAGAAGATGAAAGTCCTACAGTTCAATTGGATGATGATATATTTCTTTGTTGTTTATAAGTCCTTACTTTTAATGTGGAAGTCTGATGACTGATTACTGTTATTACTTTGAGATTATTTTCAGTTATTCAGCCACTTGAGTGGCTGTTTCATGCTTGGAACGCATATACCGTATTTGGAACGCAACGTTAGCGTCATGACGTGCGTTGCCGTCCGCAACCGGAAATATGCGCATGGAACGCAACCGGAAACGGACATTTGGAACGCAAACCAAGATGACAAAGACGGACGGACAACGGCTAAGTTTTTTGCCGCGAATTTACAGAATGAGAGCCATCTGGAGGCAATATACCCTGATGGGAGAAGTGGTTCCAGGAGAGAATTCTCCAATCAACACACGGACTGGTTGTATTTAAGGGACTCTGTTGGGGGTGGGATTATGCATGCTTTGTATTTTATGTGATTGTTTAAACTGCAGAATTTTCTCTGATGAAGTCCAAGTTGTATGGACGAAACGCGTTAGATTGCAGTTATTTTTAAATTTTATCGATTGATTCTTCAAGGCTATTTACTGCCTTTTGAATAAAGGAATTTTTTTACATTTCAATTGGCATTCTTCCATTCCTGTGAAAGACAGAGCAACCTACCCGTGGAAGGGAAATACCATTTCAGCCCATTGTGGGCTTAAAAGCGCATTACCCTACACCATCTCGTGAGTGCAATCTTTGTGGGTTAAATCCAATTATTGTTAATGTACTTCACTATGTGCTATGTATTCTTTTTTTTCTAGTTATTCAGCTGTATCCCATTTTTGTCCATACACATCTGTATTTGAGGTTCGTTTGGGGGAAACCTCTTGGGAAGCTGTATCCATCTTATACGCAGTTATGTACCTCTGCATATTCCTAGCATTGAGTTGGTTAGGTGTACTTTTGTATATACATTTTTTTGTCTTGTGCATTTTTTCTTTTTCATCCATATGGGTCTGTCCCTGGACCTGGGGACTTGCATAAATTGCCATGCTTGTGTGCCATTAAAGCCAGTTTGTTTTACCCTCAACTCGCAGCCTCGACTCATGTTGTAGGGATCCGGGAATCCTAGCTTTATTATAGCTAGTGGGATATTCTACATTTGCAGATTTCTACCGATTTGAAGCACCGTTCGACTCTCCAACTTTGGGAACCAGGACATCCAAGCGATCCAACCTCCTGCTAGACCGGAGGCAATCGTAACAATTGGTGGCAGCGGTGGGATCATCCTGGATTTCCTAAGAGAGGTATAGAACAGATGGAGAGCAACTACGATAAGCTGAAGCGCACCACGTTAAAGGATTTGCTCGAAAGCCGAGGTGGGAACGCGAGCAACCGGCCAAGGAGAAAATTGATTGCTGACCTAACAGTTGGACCAGGGCTTCACCATGACAGAACCCACGGTAATGCCCAGCGACGAGAAGACAAGGATTGTCAGGGAAAGGCTTCCCCTATATGGACCGAACTCTTCCGTGGAAGTGGTACAACAATTGATGGCGGAGGCAGAGGCGGGTATACAAAGAGCCAGAGCCCACAAGCTCAGCGTACTGACCGCCCAGCATGGTCCTACCGCAACTGCACACAGCAGCTCCATGGAACTTGCGGAGCAACAGAATTTCCCGTTCGTAGCATTTAAGCCGTTCGTGGAAAACGAGATGGTAATTGACGATTTTTTTTGCTTATTTTGAGAGGCAATGTGCCCTTCATCAAATCCCCACAGCAGCATGGCCTCGTATCCTGGCGGGGAAACTAGCCAGGCGAGCGATGGAGGCCTTCAGGGCTCTCAGCACCGAAGAGGTGGCCCAATACACGCTAGTAAAGGACACCCTGCTGAAACGGTACGCGGTGACGCCCGACACTTACCGCAGGCAGTTCCGCAACACCAAAAAGAAATCAGAATGACTTGACCCTCTAACTTGCACCCTTGACTCATGTTTGTAGGGGACAGCTATAATCACTTCATACTCCCTTAGCTAATGAGCATTTGTGAGAGCTCTTGTTCTTGATCCTGCTTCGCTCTACAGAAGGAAGAGGTTCCCCTACTGGAGCCTGGTCGTAGGTCCAGGGTGGATAGCAGACGTCGAGATCCTAGCCCAGCAGCGGCGGTTCGTGGAGTCTGCTTTACTTATGGTGTCTACGCAGTAGTTATGGTGTCTACAGTGCTGATGGTCCTTTGGTGAGCGCTAGGAGCATCCTTTCTACGGTCCAATTTCCAGTAGCAAAACACGGTCCGCTACATTGTGTATGTCTCTGTCATATAAAAAAAATCTGTCTCCTAACATTTTTAGCTGGCTCCTAGATTCAAAGCAAATTTGTCAAGCCCTGTGTAACGGCACCCCAGGCATAAAAGGGTTTAAAAGCCGTTTAGGAGATATTCCCTTCCAGATATACAGGCAGCTACCAAAGACGCCAATCCGCCGAAGATGAATGCATGCATGCTGTAAACAGCCGAATAGGAAAAACCATACGAAAGGTTCACTCCTAGCAGTCGAACTGGAACAGCATACAATAACCCCCCCCCCCCCCCCCCAAGAACGAGACAAAGCTCTGTGTTGAGGGTCAAACATGAACAGACTGAGCTGTGTCTTTATTGGCCTTATATACACACTTTACAGACAAAGTCGCACCCACAGGGTTTTGTGGAACATCCAATCAAAACATACAACACAGATAAACACTCCCATTCATTCCAGCAAAATCATCCCCTCTGCCTGTGATATAATTACTGAACACAAGGGGCTAACGTAATTATCACAGGCTGGAAAATAGTTATAATACACAATATTCATAACTTTAAAAGTATACATCACATTCACATACATTTTCAGAATCAGCATACTCCAAATACAAATCTACTCAAAAATCAGGCGATTCCTTCCATTGGTCCTTTGTGATCAAATGAAGCATGGCTTTTCTGCCCAAAACCAGTTCCATTGAGTCCTCCATCCTGGAGATAATTGGCTTAACTGGGTGTGGTAAGCCAACTATCTCCAGGTACAGAAAATATCTCTATTCACAACAGCAGCAAAAATACATAACGCCTATTGTGGCGAAACCAACCTCGCCACTGGGCATTGGAGAAGCCTGTTTTCCCGCCTGCTGACTTTGGCCCCTGGGAGATTTGGCCCTTTAATTACAGTATTTGGGCATATTGTATTTTATTATGCTGCTGCTGGTCCTTTAAGAACCATCTGGGGACATACTGTGACTTTTGGGAACAATGCTCCTTTAAGACGGGGTCCCAAGTGTCCCCAGACTGTTAATATACTGTGTTCCTGACTTTCTCCCACTTGGTTCAGTAAATGGGGCTTACTGAACCAAGTACCACACCCAGAAGTGGAAGTGTGCAGACAATTTACCTCCCAGGCTGGGAGCCTGCTGTAGGTAAATTGCCAAACACTGGGTGGCCGCCGTTCGACAAACGAATACATGGCAGCGGCCATCTTTAATTCAGCTGAAGTTTTACCTTCTCCAGACTTCAATGCATTCGACAGTTCGAACGCTGTTCGACAGTTCATTCGACAGTTCAACAATTCCGAATGGTTGTCGTTCGTCTGTTTGAACTGACTTTAACATGGGAAATAGACCAACCGCACAGCCTGATTCTCTGGAACTCTTTTGGGCATGAAAATGTGCTTGCGGTCGGTCAAAAAGGGACCTCCAGCTAACTTTTTAACCCCTGCATGGAATTGGCTGAAGTTTGACTATGTTTATAATTAAAGTGTGCGGAGTTCGAATATGTGATTTTTAGGTTTGTGGCATGTATATTTTGGAAGTTATTAATATTTTGTATGATAATTATATTACCCATTGTGCTCAGTAATCATATCACAGGCAGAGGGGAGGATTTTGTGTGGGAGTGTCTGTGTGTATTGTACGGATTGATTGGTTGTTTCAAAACCCTGTGGGCCGTACTATGTTTGTGGATTGTGAATAAAAGAGGCTGTATGTGCCAGTACAATCAGTTCTGCTTGACCTCAAAACGAAGTGTCGTCTCGTTATTGGATTGTATGCTGATTGCCAGGAGTGTAAGCTGATTGTATGCTTTCCATGTTCAGCTGTTTACAGCATTCATATGCTTGAGAGCATTTGTATGCTGCTCCGGTTTGGTGGTTGTGGTGTCTGCTGCAGTGCTTGGAGTCCTCAGGAAGCGCTAGGAGCATCCTTCAACGGAGGTGCCCGTCGATCCGTTACACCTATCATACTGAACAGAAATTCCTAAGTAATTACTAATAAGAGTATTGTCAGAGGGCTAAATGGATAGGTCATTAATGCCTCGTTTCCACTGAGCGGATCGGTTCGGGTTGGTACAGTTTGGAAGGTTTAGAATAGACCAGCCCATTCTGGAGAGCGTTTCCACTGCAAGTCAGACCTTCAGGGCCATACGGGGTTTAGAAAAAATGCTCTTCCTGTCCACCAATCAATGGATTGTATAGTAGTTCCGCCCTAACCGAACCGTTCCATTTTCTATGGCCCTACATCTGAAGCAGGACCCTGAATGGATTGGTACGGTTCGCTTGTATGGACCACTTTCATAATGGAAACACCCAAAATAGCAAACTGTACCGAACCGATCCGCTCAGTGGAAACGAGGCAATAGTAACCAGACACCAGTGCAGTATATCCTTCAAACGCTGCCAAAGATAAGTCCTAGCACTTAGTGGTGCAGGTTATGTAAAAAGAAACTCACAGACGATATTCGGCCGACACCTACCGTATATGTAACGGATCACCTGGCAACCCGACTGGGTACCTCCATTGAAGGATGCTCCTAGCGCTTTCTGAGGGCTCCAAGCACTCCAGCCGACACCATAACCACCGTGGACTCCTTCAGAGAGCAGGACAGGAACAAGCTCTTACAAGAGCTTAGCAGTGAATACAGCAAAAAAGTATGCAGAGCATATCAATCCCTTGTAGCAGATTCCTCAATAAGAGACGGCACTCCAAATTGAGGGTGAAGTAGAACTGTCTGTACTGGCACATACAGCCTCTTTTCACATTCTACAAACATAGTACTGCCCACAGGGTTTTGAAGAACAACCAATCAAAACAGCTAACACTCCCATTCATTACATCAGAAATCCTCCCCTCTGCCTGTGATACAATTATCTCAACACAATAGACTAACTTAATTATCACAGGCAGGAAAATACAGTATTATAAAACATATATGTAACGGACCGTTTCAGCAGACAAGGGGTTAAAATCCGTTTAGGCGATAATCCCCTTTTCACAGACAGGCACAGCTACTGTAGAATCACCAAAACTCACGAATTGGATATAAGTGAATGCACCAAACTCCCGAACTGCATACAAGGGAATAAGGTAGCACTCCAAACTCCCGAACTGGAACCTCACGAATAGCTGCTAGCAGACGAACAGGAAAAGCTCCCAAGCGGCTTACACTCCTGGCAGTCAGTCCCTATCAGCATACAGTGAATCCCCCTAAGAACGAGACAAGGCTCCGTGTTGAGGGTCAAGCAGTGGTCTGTTTATTCAGGGCTACCTGCCCCTGTATTTATGCAGGTCTCCCACCTGGTGGACACTCCCCTAGGGGACCAGATGGAAGACTGTAACAAAAGACAGACCAGTTCCAATTACAGACATACAGCAGTAATTCCATTATCTCCCAGGACAAAGGCAAAACTCCGTTACACACATGGGGACACAAAGACAGACTATCACTTTAAAATACACAAAGTTTTGCACATAAAACACAGACATGTAACATATCCCCAGATAGCTTAGGTCTGAGTGCACATTATTAGGTGAATGGCACTCAGACCACACGAATACAGTTTAATTGCCATGGAGCCAAAGTCTTTAATTACACTAATATGCTCCATGGCATAGCTATCTGGGTTAAAACATTCCCCCAGCATAAAATACTGAATTTACATACATTCGTCAAATCCGTACGAATGAGAACCAGGGGCTGGAGGTTCAGCGGTGCCTGCACGTAAAAGTTTCCGGGTTTGGTGCATGAAAGCCGGGCAGAAAAGCGCTGGCTGCCCGGGGAGCTCCAGAACACCGCCATCTAGCGGCCGCTAAGTGTAACTGCGGCCACCCAGTAACAATCAATTAAGCTGCGGTTAACCGCAGCTTCAGGGAGGTAAATGGAGGGCACACTCCAGCTTCTGGGTGGCCAATTAACGGCGCCTGCCGGCTCCCCACGGCTCTGGGGAGGCTGAAAAATGCTGTTTGTTCGGTAGATAGCATCTACCGAATGGCTGTGCAGAAAAGGAGAAATAAATCCTTCTGCACAGTAAAATTAACCCTTTAACTGCCGGTCCATAATCCAAAGGCAGCAGGCGGGCAACCAGGCTCCTCCAATGCAATGTGGCGAGATTGGTCTCGTCACAATATATATGACAGGGACCCCAAAAAATGCAATATCCCCCCCCAAAAAAAATTCACCTAGATCCGTTCAGTAGTTTGGAAGATACGGTTTAATGCAGATTCCGCAGAACATATACAGGCTATATGAAAAATAATTACTGTTAAATGTGTCCCCTGTTCTGTAGTTTAAAACTACTGAACGTTGTCTTTGTGCATCAAATACCGGCGAGATGGCACTGTGTAGAAAAGTCAAAACAGTGTCTGTGAGTTAAAATGGCCGCCATCCATTGTTCTCACCATGTGCTTCATCCATTGTTCTCACCATGTGCCTCTGATACATGAAATGGTGACCACCCAGTAACTCCACAGTTTGTCTGGTAGTCTATCCAGCCGAACCAACAGATGAAACACATGGGGAACAGTGCAACAAACGAAGGGAATCATAAAAAATATGGACAATAGTCATATTTGTGCACAATCTCCAGTTTTGTCACAGGGCACAAATAGTGTTTTCAAGGGCCATAGTCAGATGGTAGGAGGCGGGCAAGCAGCCCCCTCCAAGAACACGTGGCGAGGTCTGTTCCGCCACATTTCTCCGCTTTACCCACCAGACTAACAGGGTATCTGACCTCCTGCCGGTCAGTGCCCTGGTTAGTCCAGCAACCCACCCGCAAAACAGAATCCTCAGTATAACCCACCCACGAAAATTGGTTACTACACCTTGGGTTGTGGGTTGCTTGTCCATGTCCAGGAGCTCCATCTCGGCTCTGGGGTGTACTAGCACTCTGGATCGGTGGGTTGCTGAGTGGGCAGAGACCAGCGGTACTCTGCCCTGTTGTCAGCGCTACCACAGGAGTAGCCTAGTTGGAGCCCAGGTGAGGGAACGGCGTAGTAGGCTCCTCACTCCGGACCTGGCTGCTGCTGGAGGGGAAGCCAGGCTGTCTCCCCTTTGGATAAACAGCCCTGCTGCTGGGGGACAGGACCGACCGTCCCTACCCCCTGTGGTTTGGGCACAGAGACCACATCTGCACCGGTGTTGGGGCTTATCTCCCCTTGGTGTGCTAGGCTGCCGTTGGGGAGGGGGAACAAGGCTCTCCCCTCCCGGTCGAAAACTCTGCCGCTGGGGAGCAGGACTGACTGTCGGTACTCCCTGTAGCTTGGGTGCAGAGACCACGGTCCCATCTGCGCCGGTGGGGAGCTTAGTGTCTCCCCTTGGTGGGCTACGCTGCCGCTTGGGAGAAGGGGTAACACTCTCCCTTGTTGAAGGGGGGGGGGGGAGGGGAACGACTGTCTCCCCTTCCAATAAATTGTCCTGCTGTCTAACCTTAATGTAAGACATTCTTCCGCTGGGGAGAGGGACCGCCTGTCTCTTCTCCCAATAACACCCTTGGTTTCTGGAGATGGAGGACGACAGTCTCATCTCCTGGTACTATACTTGACCGTTGGTGAGAGAGACTGTCTCCTCTCCCTGAAACACTTCCCCTCGCTGGGGAGGGAGACCGACTGTCTCCTCTCCCAATACACTGTCCTGCGGGGAAGGAAGACCGACCGTCTCCCCTTCCACTATCACATTCAGCCGCTGGGGATTGAGACCGGTTGTCTCCCCTCCCTGTAAAGCACTCTGCTGCTGGGGAGAGGGACCGTTTGTCCCTTCTCCCAATAACACACCTGGTTTCTGGAGATGGAGGATGACACTCTCCTCTCCTGGTAACACACTTGGACAATAGTCATATTTGTGCACAATCTCCAGTTTTGTCACAGGGCACAAATAGTGTTTTCAAATGCCATATATCCCAGGGCAATAGTCAGAAGGTAGGAGGCGGGCAAGCAGCCCCCTCCAAGAACACGTGGCGAGGTCCGTTCTGCAACGTTATATGCCTACCCCATGGGCCGACGCCTACCGTATCCACCTACTCCGAGACGGACACGTACCGTATCCACCTACTCCGAGACGGACACGTACCGTATCCACCTACTCCGAGACGGACACGTACCGTATCCACCTACTCCGAGACGGACACGTACCGTATCCACCTACTCCGAGACGGACACGTACCGTATCCACCTTGTAGCGGAGAGGTAGTATAATCCACAGTATCTCCTCTGGGTAACAGGAACAACATAGAATAATCCAGGCAAATAAATACAGCAGACAATAATCCCGGTAGCGTTGCAAGAATCCTTCCTTCCCAAGAACTAGACGACGCATAGGCTGGGAGTCAACTGAAGTCTTTATTCACAGTTCCAGTATTTATGCAAGTCCCCATGCAAGGGGTTTCCCTACTGACATAACAGGGGCATTCTGCACATTTCTCCCATCAGGCACTGCTGGACGAGAGGGATACCCCCACTAAAATATACAGTTAAGTGGTTTATCCCTCCGTGCAGCAGAACCGGCATTTTATACTAAAATACATAACTTTTTGTAACGGAGCTCCGTGTACTCCGACCGAGTACCCTCCGTTGATGGATGCTCCTAGCGCTCTCAGAGGACTCCAAGCACTGCAGACGACACTACAACCACCGCAGACTCCACAACCGCCGTAGCTTAACTGGAGCCGCGCCGTCTTCCTTCCACCCTGGAATGAACCTTCAGCATTCAGGACCGTGTGGGGAAGATCTCTCCTCCTGGAGAGCGTATCCGGAACAAGCTCTTAAAAGAGCTAAGTGATAAGAGCTCAGGGGAATATGCAGCGCATAGCAGTCCCCAGTGAGATATAGCAGTTCCCTCCAATAACGAGACAAGGCTACGTATTGAGGGTCAGAAGAGGTCTGAGGACTGGAACACCCAGCCTGCTTTTTATTAGGATAAGGTACACACAGGACACTCCCAGGGGGAGGATGAAATTAACCAATAACAGCATAGTACAGCCCACAGGTTCCCTCCCCTCAGATAAACAGTTAAACCAATTATTACATACAATAAAAATACAGTTTTCACATACACACTGTAACTTTAAAACCATACATTCAATTTCAATAAAAGTTACATATTCAGACTCAGCATACATCAAACATAAACACTTCCAAAAATCAGCCAAATCCCTCCAGTGGATCAAAAGTTAGCTGGAAGTCCCTTTATGACCGACCGCAAGCACAATTTCCTGCCCAAAACAGTTCCATAGATTTGGGCTGTGCGGTCGGTCAATTTCATGCGAAAAAACGACTAAGTCCCATTTCGAACGGGACTTAGTCTCTGGAGCTGCAAGTTCAGTATGGAAGAAGGTAAGGGTCAGCGGTGTTCGGCAGAATGTGTAGCCGATTTTAGTTCCACAGAATCTTTAGCATACACCGCTGACCGCATTCGAATGACTAAAATGGCTGCCGCCACGTGTTCGGCTGCCGAATGGCGGCCACCCAGTGCTCGGCAATTAACCTGCAGTAACCTCACAGCCTGGGAGGTAAATTGCCTGCACACTTTAACTTCTGGGTGGTCCGCCTGTGTGGTACTTGGTTCAGTAAGCCCTATTTACTGAACCAAGTGGGAGAAAGCCAGGGGCAAGTTATTTTACAGGTCTGGGGACATAGTCTTAAAGGGACATTGTTCAGCAAAGTCACAATATGTCCCCAGACGGTTCTTAAAGGGCCATACACACCCAATAAATGTTAATAAGTTTTCAGGGGCACAATCTTCCAGGGGCCATAGTCATGAGGCAGGAGGCTGGCAAACATGCTTCTCCACAATCCAGGGAAGCAGGGCAATTTCTCATTTAAAGGGCCAGTTACAAATAGCGATTTGTAACACTTTTATAATATTCCTCACATTTAAACGAATGGGCGTTCGGTAGATAGCTGGAGTCTGAGCGCACATTTCATGAAAGTACCGTTCAGATCCCAGCCTAAATAACCGAATGCCGCACGAAACAAGTATTATATTAAAGTTACCTTCAAACTACCGATTGACTTTAGGGACCCACTTTACCGATGGACCGGGGCTCCCGAACGGCTTGGAAGTCCTGCTATATTCGTGCCGTCGAGTAGCCGATTTTAGTTCCAGGCGCTCGGCGACAAAATACCGCTGGGCTAACAAAGGATCCAAGATGGCCGACCGCCGCATGGTCAGTAGCTGAACGGCGGCCACCCTGAATCCTTCTAATTACCGATTGCAACAATGTTGCAATCCTTAATGGGAGCCACTCAACCTCCTGTGTGTGGTCTCCCTTCGGTAGTTTGTTAGTTTCACGAACAGTGTTGAAATTCACTGTTCGTGAAACAATTGTATGAATGCTGGCGGTTTTTCATGCCGCCAGCATACGAACGCTATTGTTCGCATGGAACCTATACAGCATACCTATACTTGTTCTTAAGGGTATATACACATCTTTATGAAAACACAAACAGTGGCTAATCCGCCACACACCTACTCTTAGACGGACACGTACCGTATATACCTACTCCGAGACCAGTACCTAACGTGTATATATCTACCCCCAGATTACACCTTCCCCTGACGAGCCCCTAAACAGGGCGAAACGCGCGTCGGGTCCTTCCGACACCAGTCTAGACTGCAATAGATACCTAAGTGGTCCTGTCACTACTCGCTACAAATTACTCTTTGTTCGAGATTCCGACCAAGGCATCAGACCGCTTTTGGTTAAGCGATTACACGGTGTATGATTAGTGATAGATAGACCGTTGTCTCTTATACACTGTATGATCAATCTACTTATTCGGCTACTTGTACTTAACGCTACTTCCCTTGTTAGCAAATCAGTTTCACCTCTGCTTTACTATAACCGATGCCCTTGAAGGCATCTTTCTGACTTTTCTCTGCTCCTTACCTCTAAATACTATAATTAGAAAATTATCTAACGATAGGAGTTGGGCCGCCCTTCCTAGCCGCTATCACTATATTACAATATATTACGGATAGCAGCTCCTGTTCAGCACCAAAGCTACCACGGAGTGCTCAGGTCTCTCCGACCCGGGAGACCTATATACCTCCCGAGTTGCCCAATAGAGTGTAACCCGCTCAGCAACAAAGCAGCCACGGTGTGTTCAGGTCTCTCCGACTCGGGAGACCGTTATTGCCTCTCGTGCTGCCCAACTGAGGGTCATATTTCCCCACAGTGCTTAGCTGTGGGAAATTGACACTCCATCATTAAGCACTAATCAAAGAGGTAAACGAGCTCCTGTTCAGCACCAAAGCTACCACGGAGTGCTCAGGTACTCAGGTCTCTCCGACCCGGGAGACCTATATACCTCCCGAGTTGCCCAATAGAGTGTAACCCGCTCAGCAACAAAGCAGCCACCGTGTGTTCAGGTCTCTCCGACTCGGTAGACCGTTATTGCCTCTCGTGCGGCCCAACTGAGGGTCATATTTCCCCACAGGGCTTAGCTGTGGGAAATTGACACTCCATCATTAAGCACTAATCAAAGAGGTAAACGAGCTGGCGCTATAGAACATATACCAGATTTCACATTTGGATACCCTTGAGTGCCGACTTCTTTCCGTGACTGGTCCATCACGGGGACAAACACCCATCAGCACTGAAGTGGTTACTTACCTCACAGTCTCTCTGAATCGGGAGACAACGAGCATCGCTTCTACCGCTTTGCGGAGCGGCACTTTATCTTCCACCCAGTGCCTTATTATGGGAAACTAATACATTTCCCCAGTCACTCTAATTTTGTCAGTAATTTGTCTCTTACCGCACGGAGTACAGCAGCATCCACGCACTTATAACTCCTGTGGATAGGGTAACTGTACCGTATACTTACCACGGTATACAGGGTACACACGGTTATCCCCCCTATCGGAAGTAGCTAGTAATAAGCAGCATATCTGTTCTTGAGAAGAGGTTCTTTTGATACATTACCTTATTCTAATTATCCATTGGAGTATTTACCTAGTTATAAGTTTAACACGCTACACCATTTTTGACACTTGTCTCTACCTATAGTGTAGCCCGATATTCTACGTGTTGACCTCCACTAGGTACCAATAGTATATATATCTGTGCACACAGGTTTGGATCATTACACAGCCTGTGTCCACTTTTTAAGTTGTGTCTTCCCCTCTATGTCTACCCCCCCTACCTATCCATCCCGATTTTTCCTATGCTAGGAAGTCTGATTGCTAGTTGTTAGCTAATCATCACACTACTGCTATTTAAATTGGTGACTGTTTTAGTTAGGATTGTTTATTTCCCTATTAAAGTATTGTTTTAACGCTTTTTTAGCTCTAATACACCACAATTACCCCAAATGTTTTGTGGCTCCTAACTATTTAGGAAGATCTTGTCTTTAACCTACATCCTCATATTAGGTATTTCAGAAGGACAGCCTCGTCTTCCCTTTTCACACCTTCCATATATACTTAGTCCGAGACCGACACCTACCATATACCATATGTACCTACCCCATAGGCCGACACCTCCTGTATATACTTACTCCGAGACAGACACCTACCGTATTTACCTACCCCATGGGCCAGCACCTACTGTATATACCTACTCCGAGACAGACGCCTATCATATATACCGACACCTACCGTATATACCTACCCTGTGGGCCGACACCTACCGTATATATCTACCCACGAGACCAGTACCTAACGTATACACCTATCCCGAGGCTGACGTCTACCATATTTACCTACCCTGAGACCGACATCTATCATATATACCGACCTGTGACCGACACCTACCATATATACCTACGCTTATACCTATTCCGCATATACCTATTCCGTGGGCCTACACCTACCGTATATACCTACCCTGTGGGCCGACACCTACCGTATATACCTACTCCGAGAGCAAAACCTACCGTATACATACCTACTCTGTGGGCCAACACCTACCGTATATATCTATCCCGTGGGCCGACACCTACCGTATATATACCTACCCTGAGGACGACACCTACCGTGTATACCTGCCCCGAGACTAACACCTACCTTATAGACCTACCATGAGACCAGTACCTACAATGTATATACCTACCCCGAGGCAGACACCTACCATGTACACCTAACCTGAGACCAGTACCTACCGTGTATATACCTACTTCGAGACCGACACCGTATATACCTACCCTGAGACCGACACCTACCGTATACACCTACGCCGAGACTGACACCTACCGCGTATATCTTCCCCGAATCGGACACTTACCGTATATACCTACCCAGAGACTGACATCTACCGTATATCCCTACCCAGTGGATTGACGCCTGCTGTATATACCTACCGCGAGACCAGTATCTACTGTGTATATACCTACCCCGAGACCAACACCTACCGTACATACCTAGCCTGTGGGCCAACGCCTGCTGTATATACCTACCCCGAGACCGACACCTACCGCATATACCTATTCTGAGACCAACACCTACCATATATACCTACTCCGAGACCAACAACTACTGTATATATACCTACTCCAACACCTCCCTTATATATGTGACGGTAGTCACCATCACTGCTGATGGAACACAGACACAATGGGTGGGCTCCCAAATTCCTTTTGTTTTGTCACATTGTGCCTATTATTTGTGCAGAGTATGTTGGATGTATTGCTGGTCTGTGCCTCTCCCTTTCCCCCTTTTTCCTGTCCTATTGTTTCCCCAGCAGGGCGTTGTCCCAGGGACACTGCCAGACCAGTTTAAACTTGCTGCTCTGTCCCTCCTCAATCTCCTATTAGCCCTTGCTATTGTCTGACCCCACCCCATCTTGTACTATAGTAATCTATGTAACCTATTGTATGTAAATGAGGCTGTTGGGGGCTACAACACTGTGTGTTGTATTCATTAAAGAGTTGCTGTTTAACCTTCACCATGTGTCGTCTGGTATTTGGTCCAGGGTGGAAAAGGCCCTAAGTGATCCCAGTCAAGCCTCGGCGTCTGGGTCTGAAGTGTTTCAGGGCCCCTGATAGCTACAAGGAATCAGACTTGGTGGTACTCGGTCGGAGTACTGGAGCTCCGTTACAATATACCTACCCTGAAACCGACTGTATATACCTACCCCGAGGCCGACATCTATCTTATATACCTACCCCTGTGTTAGAGAGAGAGAAGGCATATAATCCCCCTCTGTGTTCTGCCCCATACAATTTGTATGTACATTTTATATTTTTTATGTATGTATAATATTTCTCACTGTTACAGGTTCGGTTAAAGTGAAAAAGTCAGAGCAAGGTCATGTGAAGGTATGTACAGTGCAGATGGATGCGTAAAGTAGACAGATGTGTTTTGTCGAGGGTCACAATGTATTAAAGGTTCTCCCCGTGGGAATGTTCCTGACCAATCACAGAATAGATTTGAGTAATATACAGAGATACGTGTTGTATCACTGTGATTTGTATCACTTTGTATTAGATGGATGGTTCTGAGCTCTCCAAGGAGGAGAAACTTCGTCTTCGAAAAGAGAAAAGGCAGCAAAAAAAGAATAAGGAAAAGGGAGAAACCCAGAAACCAAAGAATTCTAAAAAAGGTTGGTGTGCTTCAATAACTGCATGTGCATGTAAAGCTTGGATGAGCCTGCTGCTCAGGTAGTGTATGTTATAGGAGGTGTGGGAGCTGCAGTAAGCTCTGCTCAGGTAGTGTGTGTTATAGGAGGTGTGCGGAGCTGCAGTGAGTATGCTGCTCAGGTAGTGTGAGTTATAGGAGGTGTGGGGAGCTGCAGTGAGTGTGCAGCTCAGGTAGTGTGTGTTATAGGAGGTGTGCGGAGCTGCCGTGAGTGTGCTGCTCAGGTAGTGTATGTTATAGGAGTTGTGGGAGCTGCAGTGAGCATGCTGCTCAGGTAGTGTGGGTTATAGGAGGTGTGGGGAGCTGCAGTGAGTGTGCTGCTCAGGTAGTGTGTGTTATAGGAGGTGTGCGGAGCTGCAGTGAGTGTGCTGCTCAGGTAGTGTGTTATAGGAGGTGTGAGGAGCTGCAGTGAGTGTGCTGCTCAGGTAGTGTGTGCTATAGGAGGTGTGGGGAGCTGCAGTAAGCTCTGCTCAGGTAGTGTGGGTTATAGGAGGTGTGCGGAGCTGCAGTGAGTGTGCTGCTCAGGTAGTGTGTGTTATAGGAGGTGTGGGGAGCTGCAGTGAGTGCTGCTCAGGTAGTGTGTGTTATAGGAGGTGTGGGGAGCTGCAGTAAGCTCTGCTCAGGTAGTGTGGGTTATAGGAGGTGTGGGAGCTGCAATGAGTGTGCTGCTCAGGTAGTGTGTGTTATAGGGGGTGTGGGGAGCTGCAGTAAGCTCTGCTCAGGTAGTGTGGGTTATAGGAGGTGTGCGGAGCTGCAGTGAGTGTGCTGCTCAGGTAGTGTGTGTTATAGGAGGTGTGGGAGCTGCAGTAAGCTCTGCTCAGGTAGTGTGGGTTATAGGAGGTGTGCGGAGCTGCAGTGAGTGTGCTGCTCAGGTAGTGTGAGTTATAGGAGGTGTGGGGAGCTGCAGTGAGTGTGCTGCTCAGGTAGTGTGTGCTATAGGAGGTGTGGGGAGCTGCAGTAAGCTCTGCTCAGGTAGTGTGGGTTATAGGAGGTGTGCGGAGCTGCAGTGAGTGTGCTGCTCAGGTAGTGTGTGTTATAGGAGGTGTGGGAGCTGCAGTAAGCTCTGTTCAGGTAGTGTGGGTTATAGGAGGTGTGGGAGCTGCAGTGAGTGTGCTGCTCAGGTAGTGTGAGTTATGAGGTGTGGGGAGCTGCAGTGAGTGTGCTGCTCAGGTAGTGTGTTATAGGAGGTGTGGGGAGCTGCAGTGAGCGTGTTGCTCAGGTAGTGTGGGTTATAGGAGGTGTGGCGAGCTGCAGTGAGTGTGCTGCTCAGGTAGTGTGGGTTATAGGAGGTGTGGGAGCTGCAGTGAGTGTGCTGCTCTGGTAGTTTGGGTTATAGGAGGTGTGGGGAGCTGCAGTGAGCGTGCTGCTCAGGTAGTGTGAGTTATAGGCGGTGTGGGGAGCTGCAGTAAGCGTGCTGCTCAGGTAGTGTGAGTTATAGGAGGTGTGGGGAGCTGCAGTGAGTGTGCTGCTCAGGTAGTGTGTGTCATAGGAGGTGTGGGGAGCAGCAGTGAGTGTGCTGCTCAGGTAGTGTGGGTTATAGGAGGTGTGGGAGCTGCAGTGAGTGTGCTGCTCAGGTAGTTTGGGTTATAGGAGGTGTGGGGAGCTGCAGTGAGCGTGCTGCTCAGGTAGTGTGAGTTATAGGCGGTGTGGGGAGCTGCAGTAAGCGTGCTGCTCAGGTAGTGTGAGTTATAGGAGGTGTGGGGAGCTGCAGTGAGTGTGCTGCTCAGGTAGTGTGTGTCATAGGAGGTGTGGGGAGCAGCAGTGAGTGTGCTGCTCAGGTAGTGAGGGTTATAGAAGGTTTGGGGAGCTGCAGTGAGCTCTGCTCAGGTAGTGTGGCTTGTAGGAGGTGTGGGGAGGTCCAGTGGGTGTGCTGCTCAGGTAGTGTGGGTTATAGGAGGTGTGGGGAGCTGCAGTGAGTGTGGGTTATAGGAGGTGTGGGGAGCTGCAGTGAGTGTGGGTTATAGGAGGTGTGGGGAGCTGCAGTGAGTGTGGGTTATAGGAGGTGTGGGGAGCTGCAGTGAGTGTGGGTTATAGGAGGTGTGGGGAGCTGCAATGAGCGTGCTGCTCAGGTAGTGTGTGTTATAGGAGGTGTGGGGAGCTGCAGTGAGTATGCTGCTCAGGTAGTGTGAGTTATAGGAGGTGTGGGGAGCTGCAGTGAGTGTGCTGCTCAGGTAGTGTGGGTTATAGGAGGTGTGGGGAGCTGCAGTGAATGTGCTGCTCAGGTAGTGTGGGTTATAGGAGGTGTGGGGAGCTGCAGTGAGCGTGCTGCTCAGGTAGTGTGTGTGTTATAGGAGGTGTGGGGAGCTGCAGTGAGTGTGCTGCCCAGGTAGTGTGGGTTATAGGAGGTGTGGGGAGCTGCAGTGAGTGCTGCTCAGGTAGTGTGGGTTATAGGAGGTGTGGGGAGCTGCAGTGAGTGTGCTGCTCAGGTAGTGTGGGTTATAGGAGGTGTGGGGAGCTGCAGAGAGCGTGCTGCTCAGGTAGTGTGGGTTATAGGAGGTGTGTGGGAGCTGCAGTGAGCGTGCTGCTCAGGTAGTGTGGGTTATAGGAGGTGTGGGGAGCTGCAGTGAGTGTGCTGCTCAGGTAGTGTGGGTTATAGGAGGTGTGGGGAGCTGCAGTGAGCGTGCTGATCAGGTAGTGTGGGTTATAGGAGGTGTGGGGAGCTGCAGTGAGTGTGCTGCTCAGGTAGTGTGGGTTATAGGAGGTGTGGGGAGCTGCACTGAGCGTGTTGATCAGATAGTGTGGGTTATAAGAGGTGAGGGGAGCTGCAGTGAGCGTGCTTCTCAGGTAGTGTGGGTTATAGGAGGTGTGGGGAGCTGCAGTGAGCGTGTTGCTCTGATAGTGTGGGTTATAGGAGGTGTGGGGAGCTGCAGTTAGCATGTTGCTCAGGTAGTGTGGGTTATAGGAGGTGTGGGAAGCTGCAGTGAGCGTGCTGATCAGGTTATGTGGGTTATAGGAGGTGGGGGGTGGTTTTGCAAAGGTTACTAAGAGGGAAGAGGTAGAAGAGCACGTAGCCTGAGTTACCTGTGGGGATTGCAAAGAATTCACATACTTTTAATAATTGAGATATACAGCCAGCAATCACATATTCAGAACATCGTAGTTCACACAGACCATGGGAGAAACCGTAGGTAAGAATGTACTAGTCTGGGCACCATTTGTAATACAATAGAAGAGGCCCCTGAGGTCGTCTTCACAGCACAGATAAGAATAGGTTTGCAAGGTGAACGTTGATCTGACATGCCATAGATCCACTCATTGGATGGGACAATACCTGGTTAGTCACTCTCTCCACAAATGCTAATACCCTAATTTGGAACGTAGGGTACAAGCCGTACATAACCACTGTGACGTCAAGCTTTGCACTCCCGGAGGGCACTCAATAAGCAGTGACTCATTACCATTTGAGGTGGCACTTCCATCACCATAAACAACCAAAACGATGGTCTGTGGCATTATTTCCCCTTATGCAAACTTCACTGTTCCATATAATTTATATTGGAACGTTAGGGTATGTCCTGGTCTGCCAGAGATTACCATACTGGAGTAGGGTCAGGATGTCCTGGAATGGGGTCTACACCGTTAATGTATTGATTTCTCTGGTGCTCTCTGTGTTAGATTCCCAGCCACCTGCAGTCAAACCTGGTAACCCGTCAGTTCCAGCCTTCACACCTGGTAACGAGTCAGTCCCAGCCGTCACTCTTGGTAACGCGCCAGTTCCAGCCCTCACTCCTGATAACGTGCCAGTTCCAGCCATCGCACCTGGTAAAGTGCCAGTTCCAGCCATCGTACCTGGTAATCCGTCAGTTCCAGCCATCACACGGGGCGACGCGTTCGTTCCAGCCATCACACTTAACACAGCAGCTACCGACATTGTACCTTGTAAAGTGGAAGTTACTGAGGGTCCATCTGGCGGAGGGAAGAGTAAAGCAGAGCTTCGAGCTGAGAGAAGAGCAAAGCAGGAGGCAGAACGAGCGCAGAAACTGCTGAAAAAGTCTGATCTTGGTGCAGGCCTGGGTCAGGCAAAACTTAAGACAACACAGATTGAGGGTCAGATAGGTGAGCGGGTATTGCTTGGGTTTTCAGAATGATTGGCACTTCTACTTATGTTATCTTAATGCTAGTCTTTCCTACCCTAGTGAAACGCCTTCCAGAACATGTCCAGGTGGATGACCCAGCAGCTCAGAAGAAGTTGGCAAAAAAACTGGAAAGACAGCAGGTGAGAATCCATCTTCTTCACTCTAGATTTTTTTTCCAGGAGTGCCCTCCCACTCATACAACCATCATACCTACCTTCTGTCCCTACCCACTTACTGGCTACATGTCCCGCTGTCTGTCCTGCCCGCACACTACATGTCCCGCTGTGTGTCCTCTCTCTCTCTCTCTCTCTCTCTCTCTCTCTCTCTGTATTAGTGTCAGGGTACCTGAGGTCTCTACCTCTGAGAGAGGTAGAGACTTAGTCGTTTATCCGTCTAGACGAGCCGTTTCCTCCGTTCCTCGCGGTCCATCCAGTCACTTAAACGCTGGCCGCGAGGGATCCGTTTCCTTTTCTAACATGACGCTCAGTATGTGACGTCATGACGCCCATCCCGAGTGACCTGTCACTCAATTGTCCGATATCAAATCAGGACTTGTCGGAGGCGTGTCTACTCTCCGGAGTCAGGGTATTTAAGCTTGCTTCTCTCTTCAGCTCATTGCCCTGTCGTGGTTCTAGCTTGTCTAGTCACTCAGTGCTCTTGTATTCTAGTATTCTCTTTGGTTCTGACCCGGCTTGTTGTACTATTCTGCTTATCTCTGTTATCCCTCTGACCCGGCTTGTCTCTCGCTTACCTGTCTTCTCGTTCCCTCGACCTCGGCTTGTCTCTGACCATTCTCTGTTATTCTCTGTACGTTAGTCCGGCCATTCTAAGGCCCGGTACACGTACCTTTCTACTGTTTGGACTCTGCGTGTTGGATCCCTGTCCCGATCCTGACATTACGACAGGGCCAATGGATCCTGCAGGTACAAACAGTCAGCTTGGTTCTTCCGACCCCAGGTTTGATGCCATGGAACACAGGATGGATCAGATGGCCCTAGCACTACAGGCGCTATTGTCTCGTGCTAGTAACCCACCAGAGGAGACACGTACTCCTTCGATCTCTCCTGTAAGTTCAGGTCTAGAAGTAGCTACTGTAGGTGCTTCTTCTCGTATTACTCCACCAGTACATTATGGCGGTTCTCCTGAGAAGTGTCGTGGCTTTTTGAACCAGATCAGCATCCATTTCGAATTACAACCCCGCTCCTATCCTACAGATAGAGCGAAGGTTGGATTTATTGTTACGTTACTCATTGAGAAGGCTCTGAGATGGGCTAATCCTTTATGGGAGAATGATAACCCGTTAGTGTATAACTATAATGCCTTTGTAGCTGCTTTTAAAAGAACTTTTGACCCCCCTGGTAGGAAGGTCAATGCAGCTAGATTACTGTTGCGCCTTAGACAGGAAAATCGAACACTTGTGGATTATGCACTAGAGTTCAGATCCTTGGCGGCAGAAGTTAAGTGGAACGAACAGGCTTATATAGACGTATTTTTAAATGGGTTATCAGATGTAATCCTTGACGAGGTCGCTACTAGAGAGCTCCCTGAGAATTTGGAGGATTTAATTTCTTTTATCTCTCGCATTGATGAACGCTTAAGAGAGAGGCAGAATACTCGAGATAGGACTCGTAGACCCTCCTTTAAACTAGCTCCTGCATTTCAAAATTCTGAGATCAAAACCTCACGTTTCCCAGAGCCTATGCAGATAGGTAATACTCACCTCACAGAGGAGGAGAGACAGTACAGGAGAAGGGAGGGTTTATGTATGTACTGTGGAGTCAGAGGTCATTTACGCCTAAATTGTCCCATTCGTTCGGGAAACGCTCGCACCTAAGTTTCTCTAGAGGACAGGCCTTGGGTGTATCTATTTTGTCCTCTGTTCACAATTATAAAGATCACAGGCTTCTGTTACCCGTTTCTTTGACTTGGGAGAAGGGAGTAGTAAAAACCATGGCTTTGATCGATTCTGGAGCCGCTGAGAGCTTTATCGATCAAGTTTTTGTTAACAAGCATACTATCCCATCCCAGTTAAGGGAGACACCCCTGGCCGTTGAGGCCATAGATGGTAGACCTTTACTTGAGCCTGTTATTTTCCGTGAGACCATACCTGTTAATTTAACTGTTGGTATCTTGCATGAGGAAGACCTATCCCTGTTGATCATTTCCTCTCCTTCTATTCCCATAGTCCTGGGGTACTCCTGGTTAAAGAGACATAACCCTATCTTTAATTGGGAGTTAGGGGAGATAGTTTCATGGGGTCAGAATTGTCAAGAGAAATGTTTGCGGAGGGTCTCGCCTCTTTGCCTGGCTAACACGTCGGCTAACTCCTCTAATCCTACAGAGACACAAATACCGCCTCAGTACCTGGATTTAAAGGCAGTATTTGATAAAAAGAGAGCCGATACCTTACCTCCACACAGATCCTTTGACTGCAAGATTAACCTACTTCCTGGTACTATGCCTCCCAGGGGTCATGTATACCCGTTATCTACTAAAGAGAATTCAGTTCTAGAGGAGTATATTCACGAGAATTTAGACAAGGGATTCATTAGGAGATCCTCCTCCCCTGCCGGGGCTGGATTCTTTTTTGTTAAAAAGAAGGATGGTACACTTAGGCCTTGTATTGATTATCGAGGTTTGAACAAGATAACCATTAGGAATGCTTATCCCATTCCTTTGATTACCGAACTCTTTGATCGTTTAAAGGGTTCTAACATTTTCACCAAGTTAGATCTCAGAGGGGCATATAACTTGGTGAGAGTCCAGCAGGGACACGAGTGGATGACGGCGTTCAATACTCGATACGGTCACTATGAATATACAGTTATGCCTTTTGGGTTATGTAATGCACCGGCTGTATTCCAGGATCTGATAAATGAGGTTCTTAGGGAATTTCAGCATGAGTGTGTTATTGTATACCTGGACGATATACTCATACATTCTAGAGAGATTGAGACTCACCACGAACAAGTCAGAAGGGTTTTGCACAAACTTCTTCAACATGGTCTGTACTGCAAATTGGAGAAATGTAGTTTCGATCAATCCCAAGTAAACTTCCTCGGTTATGTGATCTCTGGGGAAGGATTTAAGATGGACCCGGATAAACTCCAGTCCATTCTAGATTGGCCTCTACCCAAGGGTCTTAAGGCCGTTCAGAGATTTATTGGGTTCTCCAATTATTATAGGCGCTTTATTAAGGGTTATTCTTCTATTATTGCGCCCATTACCAATATGACCAAACAGGGGGCTGATACTAAGAATTGGTCTAAGGAAGCTCTCCTTGCTTTCAAAACTCTCAAGGAGCTTTTTGCTTCCGCCCCAATTTTAGTTCACCCTAATACCACTCTTCCTTTCCTACTTGAGGTTGACGCCTCGGAGACTGGCATAGGTGCTATCCTATCCCAAAGGCTAGGTGTGGATAAACCGTTACACCCATGTGGATTTTTTTCTAAAAAATTGTCTGGTGCTGAGAGCAGATATGACATTGGTGACAGAGAACTACTAGCTGTTATCAAGGCTTTAAAAGAATGGAGACATTTATTGGAAGGGACATTACATCCTGTTACTATTTTAACGGATCACAAGAACTTGTCCTATATTGGAGAGGCCAAGCGATTGTCCTCCAGGCAAGCTCGTTGGTCGTTATTCCTCACCCATTTCAATTACGTTCTCACTTATAGGCCTGGTTCGAAAAATTCTAAAGCCGATGCCCTATCTCGCCAATATGAACCTTCTGCTTCATCTGAACCGGTTCTGTCCTCTATTGTACCTAAATGCAATATTATTGCTAACACAAGTCTCAAAATCCATTCTCCGTTGCTTGCCCAGATCATGAAGTCACAACATCTGGCACCTGGACAGACTCCTGAGGGAAGAAACTTTGTTCCTCCTGAACTCCAATTGGAGCTCTTACAGTGTTTCCACGAAAGTAAGGTGGCTGGTCATCCTGGCATTCGCAAGACTTATTCCCTGATCTCCAAGGATTTCTGGTGGCCTTCCTTACGAAAGGATATTAAGGAGTTCATCGGAGCTTGTGAGATTTGTACCAAGACTAAACAGCCTCACACATCGCCATGTGGTCTATTACACCCTTTGGACATTCCTGAGAAACCATGGTCCTGCTTGGCCATGGACTTTATTGTGGATTTACCTGCTTCCAAGAGACAGACTGTTATTCTCACGGTGGTTGATAGATTTACTAAGATGGCTCATTTTGTGCCGTTACCTAAACTCCCGACTTCTCCTGAATTGGCGGAGATTTTCGCGAGAGAGGTTTTTCGCTTACATGGGATACCTTCTGAAATTGTTTCTGATAGAGGTTCTCAATTTGTCTCACGATTCTGGAGATCCTTCTGTTCTCAATTAGGCATCAAATTGAACTTTTCCTCTGCCTATCACCCCCAGTCTAACGGGGCTGCTGAACGTACCAATCAAAAGATTGAACAATATCTGCGCTGCTTTGTTTCCGAACACCAGGATGATTGGGTCGGTTTGATTCCTTGGGCGGAGTTCGCACACAATAATCTCGTTTGTGATTCTACTCGTTCTAGCCCCTTCTTCATGAACTATGGCTTTCATCCTTCCATTTTTCCTTCGGTCTCTTCTTCCCAAGGAGTACCGTCGGTTGATGATCATGTCGCCAATCTGAAGAAGTTGTGGGATCAGACTCGTCAAATTCTTCTGCATAATTCTATGTTGTTCAAAAAACACGCTGATAAGCACAGAAGGGCGGCTCCAGTTTTTGTTCCTGGGGATAGAGTATGGCTGAGTACTAAGAACATTCGTTTAAAAGTTCCCTCTATGAAGTTTGCTCCTCGTTACATAGGTCCTTACAGGGTTCTGACTCGTATCAACCCGGTTGCGTATCGCCTAGCTCTGCCATCTGCCTTACGCATCCCCAACTCCTTCCATGTGTCTTTGCTGAAACCGCTAATTTGCAACAGATTTTCCTCTACGGTTTCCTCACCTCGTTCAGTTCAGGTGGAGGGTCAGGAGGAGTACGAGGTCAACTCCATTATCGATTCCCGAGTCTCCCGGGGGAAGCTACAATATCTAGTCAACTGGAAGGGATATGGTCCTGAGGAGAGGAGTTGGGTACCTCAGGAGGATGTTCATGCCCCTCGCCTCCGCAGGGCGTTTCACTCCCGCTTTCCATCTCGTCCCGGTTCCTTCCGCCCGGTGGGCGTATCTGAGAGGGGGGGTACTGTCAGGGTACCTGAGGTCTCTACCTCTGAGAGAGGTAGAGACTTAGTCGTTTATCCGTCTAGACGAGCCGTTTCCTCCGTTCCTCGCGGTCCATCCAGTCACTTAAACGCTGGCCGCGAGGGATCCGTTTCCTTTTCTAACATGACGCTCAGTACGTGACGTCATGACGCCCATCCCGAGTGACCTGTCACTCAATTGTCCGATATCAAATCAGGACTTGTCGGAGGCGTGTCTACTCTCCGGAGTCAGGGTATTTAAGCTTGCTTCTCTCTTCAGCTCATTGCCCTGTCGTGGTTCTAGCTTGTCTAGTCACTCAGTGCTCTTGTATTCTAGTATTCTCTTTGGTTCTGACCCGGCTTGTTGTACTATTCTGCTTATCTCTGTTATCCCTCTGACCCGGCTTGTCTCTCGCTTACCTGTCTTCTCGTTCCCTCGACCTCGGCTTGTCTCTGACCATTCTCTGTTATTCTCTGTACGTTAGTCCGGCCATTCTAAGGCCCGGTACACGTACCTTTCTACTGTTTGGACTCTGCGTGTTGGATCCCTGTCCCGATCCTGACAAATAGCTCCTCCTCTCTCTCTCTCTCTCTCTCTCTCTCTGTATTAGCTCCTCCTCTCTCTCTCTGTATTGGCTCCTCCTTTCTCTCTCTCTGTATTAGCTCCTCCTCTATCTCGATCTGTATTAGCTCCTCTCTCTCTCTCTCTCTCTCTCTCTCTCTCTCTCTATTAGCTCCCCTCTCTCTCTCTCTCTCTGTATTAGCTCGTCCTCTCTCTCTCTCTCTGTATTAGCTCGTCCTCTATCTCGATCTGTATTAGTCCTCTATCTCGATCTGTATTAGTCTCTCTCTCTCTCTTGTATTAGCTCTCTCTCTCTGTATTAGCTCTCTCTCTTCTTAGCTCTCTCTGTATTAGCTCTCTCTCTCTCTCTCTCTGTATTAGCTCCCTCTCTCTCTCTCTCTCTCTCTCTGTCTGTATTAGCTTCTCTCTCTCTCTCTCTCTCTCTGTCTGTATTAGCTTCTCTCTCTCTCTCTCTCTGTCTGTATTAGCCTCTCTCTCTCTCTGTCTGTATTAGCTTCTCTCTCTCTCTCTCTCTGTCTGTATTAGCTTCTCTCTCTGTCTGTATTAGCCTCTCTCTCTCTCTCTCTCTCTCTCTCTCTCTCTCTCTGTCTGTATTAGCTCCTCCTCTCTCTCTCTCTCTCTCTCTCTCTCTCTCTCTCTCTCTCTCTCTCTCTCTCTGTATTAGCTCCTCCTCTCTCTCTCTTCTCTCTCTCTCTCTCTCTCTCTCTCTCTCTTCTCTCTCTCTCTCTCTCTCTCTCTCTCTCTCTCTCTGTATTAGCTCCTCCTCTCTCTCTCTCTCTCTCTCTCTGTATTAGCTCCTCCTCTCTCTCTCTCTCTCTCTCTCTCTCTCTCTCTCATATATTATATTGATGTATGTAGAGGTTATGCCTCCACCTCCCGCTCCCTGCACAGATCTCCGAGGTCGATGCCATTATGTACAATGTGTAGTGGGGAGCTCGGACACGGCTGTCTGTTTGCGGTGTTTTCTGTAGTGTAACCTAGACTTTCTATATTACACTCACTCACACTCCCCATTCTCCGTTCAGGTTCCTCTCCGCCAGGATTACGCTCCTAAGGTCAGTCTGTTTTCTCACCTCCACCAGTACAGCCGAAACCTTCCTCTTACCCAGCAGATGAGGTGAGTCCAGCCACGTTATTATTCTGTATTATTATAGCAATGTACAATATAGAAGCCCCAGGCACTAAGCACTGTGGCATATATGTACGGTGGCAGTGAAGGAGTTAATCTGTTTATATGCACGGTGGCAATGAAGGCGTTAATCTGTTTATATGCACGGTGGCAGTGAAGGAGTTAATCTGTTTATATGTATGGTGGCAGTGAAGGAGTTAATCTGTTTATATGCACGGTGGCAATGAAGGCGTTAATCTGTTTATATGTACGGTGGCAGTGAAGGAGTTACTCTGTTTATATGCACGGTGGCAGTGAAGGAGTTACTCTGTTTATATGTACGGTGGCAGTGAAGGGGTTAATCTGTTTATATGTACGGTGGCAGTGAAGGGGTTAATCTGTTTATATGTACGGTGGCAGTGAAGGAGTTACTCTGTTTATATGCACGGTGGCAATGAATGAGTTAATCTGTTTATATGTACGGTGGCAGTGAAGGAGTTAATCTGTTTATATGTACGGTGACAGTGAAGGAGTTACTCTGTTTATATGTACGGTGACAGTGAAGGAGTTAATCTGTTTATATGTACGGTGACAGTGAAGGAGTTACTCTGTTTATATGTACGGTGGCAGTGAAGGAGTTAATCTGTTTATATGTACGGTGACAGTGAAGGAGTTACTCTGTTTATATGTACGGTGGCAGTGAAGGAGTTAATCTGTTTATATGTACGGTGACAGTGAAGGAGTTACTCTGTTTATATGTACGGTGACAGTGAAGGAGTTACTCTGTTTATATGTACGGTGGCAGTGAAGGAGTTAATCTGTTTATATGTACGGTGGCAATGAAGGAGTTACTCTGTTTATATGCACGGTGGCAGTGAAGGGGTTAATCTGTTTATATGTACGGTGGCAGTGAAGGAGTTACTCTGTTTATATGTACGGTGGCAGTGAAGGAGTTACTCTGTTTATATGTACGGTGGCAATGAAGGAGTTACTCTGTTTATATGTACGGTGGCAATGAAGGAGTTAATCTGTTTATATGTACGGTGACAGTGAAGGAGTTACTCTGTTTATATGTACGGTGGCAGTGAAGGAGTTACTCTGTTTATATGTACGGTGGCAGTGAAGGAGTTAATCTGTTTATATGTACGGTGACAGTGAAGGAGTTACTCTGTTTATATGTACGGTGGCAGTGAAGGAGTTAATCTGTTTATATGTACGGTGGCAGTGAAGGAGTTAATCTGTTTATATGTACGGTGGCAGTGAAGGAGTTACTCTGTTTATATGTACGGTGACAGTGAAGGAGTTACTCTGTTTATATGTACGGTGGCAGTGAAGGAGTGACTCTGTTTATATGTACGGTGACAGTGAAGGAGTTACTCTGTTTATATGTACGGTGGCAGTGAAGGAGTGACTCTGTTTATATGTACGGTGACAGTGAAGGAGTTACTCTGTTTATATGTACGGTGGCAGTGAAGGAGTTAATCTGTTTATATGTTATAGGGTTTAAATAAAAGGCGGTCAGGTTAGTTAGGACTGACTGACAATATGGCGGTTAATAAAGTTATAGGGTTTAAATAAAAGGCGGTCAGGTTAGCTAAGACTGACTGGCAATATGGCGGTTAATAAAGTTATAGGGTTTAAATAAAAGGCGGTCAGGTTAGTTAAGACTGACTGGCAATATGGCGGTTAATAAAGTTATAGGGTTTAAATAAAAGGCGGTCAGGTTAGTTAAGACTGACTGGCAATATGGCGGTTAATAAAGTTATAGGGTTTAAATAAAAGGCGGTCAGGTTAGTTAAGACTGACTGGCAATATGGCGGTTAATAAAGTTATAGGGTTTAAATAAAAGGCGGTCAGGTTAGCTAAGACTGACTGGCAATATGGCGGTTAATAAAGTTATAGGGTTTAAATAAAAGGCGGTCAGGTTAGTTAAGACTGACTGGCAATATGGCGGTTAATAAAGTTATAGGGTTTAAATAAAAGGCGGTCAGGTTAGCTAAGACTGACTGGCAATATGGCGGTTAATAAAGTTATAGGGTTTAAATAAAAGGCGGCCAGGTTAGTTAAGACTGACTGGCAATATGGCGGTTAATAAAGTTATAGGGTTTAAATAAAAGGCGGTCAGGTTAGTTAGGACTGACTGGCAATATGGCGGTTAATAAAGTTATAGGGTTTAAATAAAAGGCGGTCAGGTTAGTTAAGACTGACTGGCAATATGGCGTTTAATAAAGTTATAGGGTTTAAATAAAAGGCGGTCAGGTTAGTTAGGACTGACTGGCAATATGGCAGTTAATAAAGTTATAGGGTTTAAATAAAAGGCGGTCAGGTTAGTTAGGACTGACTGGCAATATGGCGGTTAATAAAGTTATAGGGTTTAAATAAAAGGCGGTCAGGTTAGTTAAGACTGACTGGCAATATGGCGTTTAATAAAGTTATAGGGTTTAAATAAAAGGCGGTCAGGTTAGTTAGGACTGACTGGCAATATGGCGGTTAATAAAGTTATAGGGTTTAAATAAAAGGCGGTCAGGTTAGTTAGGACTGACTGGCAATATGGCGGTTAATAAAGTTATAGGGTTTAAATAAAAGGCGGTCAGGTTAGTTAAGACTGACTGGCAATATGGCGTTTAATAAAGTTATAGGGTTTAAATAAAAGGCGGTCAGGTTAGTTAGGACTGACTGGCAATATGGCAGTTAATAAAGTTATAGGGTTTAAATAAAAGGCGGTCAGGTTAGTTAGGACTGACTGGCAATATGGCGGTTAATAAAGTTATAGGGTTTAAATAAAAGGCGGTCAGGTTAGTTAAGACTGACTGGCAATATGGCGTTTAATAAAGTTATAGGGTTTAAATAAAAGGCGGTCAGGTTAGTTAGGACTGACTGGCAATATGGCAGTTAATAAAGTTATAGGGTTTAAATAAAAGGCGGTCAGGTTAGTTAAGACTGACTGGCAATATGGCGGTTAATAAAGTTATAGGGTTTAAATAAAAGGCGGTCAGGTTAGCTAAGACTGACTGGCAATATGGCGTTTAATAAAGTTATAGGGTTTAAATAAAAGGCGGTCAGGTTAGTTAGGACTGACTGGCAATATGGCGGTTAATAAAGTTATAGGGTTTAAATAAAAGGCGGTCAGGTTAGATAAGACTGACTGGCAATATGGCGGTTAATAAAGTTATAGGGTTTAAATAAAAGGCGGTCAGGTTAGTTAGGACTGACTGGCAATATGGCGTTTAATAAAGTTATAGGGTTTAAATAAAAGGCGGTCAGGTTAGCTAAGACTGACTGGCTATTTGGTGGTTAATAAAGTTATAGGGTTTAAATAAAAGGCGGTCAGGTTAGTTAGGACTGACTGGCAATATGGCGGTTAATAAAGTTATAGGGTTTAAATAAAAGGCGGTCAGGTTAGTTAAGACTGACTGGCAATATGGCGTTTAATAAAGTTATAGGGTTTAAATAAAAGGCGGTCAGGTTAGTTAGGACTGACTGGCAATATGGCGGTAAATAAAGTTATAGGGTTTAAATAAAAGGCGGTCAGGTTAGTTAAGACTGACTGGCAATATGGCGGTTAATAAAGTTATAGGGTTTAAATAAAAGGCGGTCAGGTTAGCTAAGACTGACTGGCAATATGGCGGTTAATAAAGTTATAGGGTTTAAATAAAAGGCGGTCAGGTTAGTTAAGACTGACTGGCAATATGGCGGTTAATAAAGTTATAGGGTTTAAATAAAAGGCGGTCAGGTTAGCTAAGACTGACTGGCAATATGGCGGTTAATAAAGTTATAGGTTTTAAATAAAAGGCGGTCAGGTTAGTTAAGACTGACTGGCAATATGGCGGTTAATAAAGTTATAGGTTTTAAATAAAAGGCGGTCAGGTTAGTTAGGACTGACTGGCAATATGGCGGTTAATAAAGTTATAGGGTTTAAATAAAAGGCGGTCAGGTTAGTTAGGACTGACTGGCAATATGGCGGTTAATAAAGTTATAGGGTTTAAATAAAAGGCGGCCAGGTTAGTTAAGACTGACTGGCTATTTAGTGGTTAATAAAGTTATAGGGTTTAAATAAAAGGCGGTCAGGTTAGCTAAGACTGACTGGCAATATGGCGGTTAATAAAGTTATAGGGTTTAAATAAAAGGCGGTCAGGTTAGTTAAGACTGACTGGCTATTTAGTGGTTAATAAAGTTATAGGGTTTAAATAAAAGGCGGTCAGGTTAGTTAGGACTGACTGGCAATATGGTGTTTAATAAAGTTATAGGGTTTAAATAAAAGGCGGTCAGGTTAGCTAAGACTGACTGGCAATATGGCGGTTAATAAAGTTATAGGGTTTAAATAAAAGGCGGTCAGGTTAGCTAAGACTGACTGGCAATATCGCGGTTAATAAAGTTATAGGGTTTAAATAAAAGGCGGCCAGGTTAGTTAAGACTGACTGGCAATATGGCGGTTAATAAAGTTATAGGGTTTAAATAAAAGGCGGCCAGGTTAGTTAAGACTGACTGGCAATATGGCGGTTAATAAAGTTATAGGGTTTAAATAAAAGGCGGTCAGGTTAGTTAGGACTGACTGGCAATATGGCGGTTAATAAAGTTATAGGGTTTAAATAAAAGGCGGTCAGGTTAGTTAGGACTGACTGGCAATATGGCGTTTAATAAAGTTATAGGGTTTAAATAAAAGGCGGTCAGGTTAGCTAAGACTGACTGGCAATATGGCGGTTAATAAAGTTATAGGGTTTAAATAAAAGGCGGTCAGGTTAGCTAAGACTGACTGGCAATATGGTGGTTAATAAAGTTATAGGGTTTAAATAAAAGGCGGTCAGGTTAGCTAAGACTGACTGGCAATATGGCGGTTAATAAAGTTATAGGGTTTAAATAAAAGGCGGTCAGGTTAGCTAAGACTGACTGGCAATATGGCGGTTAATAAAGTTATAGGGTTTAAATAAAAGGCGGTCAGGTTAGCTAAGACTGACTGGCAATATGGCGGTTAATAAAGTTATAGGGTTTAAATAAAAGGCGGTCAGGTTAGCTAAGACTGACTGGCAATATGGCGGTTAATAAAGTTATAGGGTTTAAATAAAAGGCGGTCAGGTTAGCTAAGACTGACTGGCAATATGGCGGTTAATAAAGTTATAGGGTTTAAATAAAAGGCGGTCAGGTTAGTTAAGACTGACTGGCTATTTGGTGGTTAATAAAGTTATAGGGTTTAAATAAAAGGCGGTCAGGTTAGTTAAGACTGACTGGCTATTTGGTGGTTAATAAAGTTATAGGGTTTAAATAAAAGGCGGTCAGGTTAGCTAAGACTGACTGGCAATATGGCGGTTAATAAAGTTATAGGGTTTAAATAAAAGGCGGCCAGGTTAGATAAGACTGGCAATATGGCGGTTAATAAAGTTATAGGGTTTAAATAAAAGGCGGCCAGGTTAGCTAAGACTGACTGGCAATATGGCGGTTAATAAAGTTATAGGGTTTAAATAAAAGGCGGTCAGGTTAGTTAGGACTGACTGGCAATATGGCGTTTAATAAAGTTATAGGGTTTAAATAAAAGGCGGTCAGGTTAGCTAAGACTGACTGGCAATATGGCGGTTAATAAAGTGATAGGGTTTAAATAAAAGGCGGTCAGGTTAGATAAGACTGG
The DNA here is from genome assembly GCF_036172605.1 of Pelobates fuscus. Taxonomy (NCBI): domain Eukaryota; kingdom Metazoa; phylum Chordata; class Amphibia; order Anura; family Pelobatidae; genus Pelobates; species Pelobates fuscus. Next base: position 2,486,257 of record NC_086318.1, on the reverse strand, counting down.
CAATATGGCGGTTAATAAAGTTATAGGGTTTAAATAAAAGGCGGCCAGGTTAGCTAAGACTGACTGGCTATTTGGTGGTTAATAAAGTTATAGGGTTTAAATAAAAGGCGGTCAGGTTAGTTAGGACTGACTGGCAATATGGCGGTTAATAAAGTTATAGGGTTTAAATAAAAGGCGGTCAGGTTAGCTAAGACTGACTGGCAATATGGCGGTTAATAAAGTGATAGGGTTTAAATAAAAGGCGGTCAGGTTAGATAAGACTGGCAATATGGCGGTTAATAAAGTTATAGGGTTTAAATAAAAGGCGGCCAGGTTAGTTAAGACTGACTGGCAATATGGCGGTTAATAAAGTTATAGGGTTTATATAAAAGGCGGTCAGGTTAGCTAAGACTGACTGGCAATATGGCGGTTAATAAAGTTATAGGGTTTAAATAAAAGGCGGTCAGGTTAGATAAGACTGACTGGCAATATGGCGGTTAATAAAGTTATAGGGTTTAAATAAAAGGCGGTCAGGTTAGATAAGACTGACTGGCAATATGGTGGTTAATAAAGTTATAGGGTTTAAATAAAAGGCGGTCAGGTTAGATAAGACTGACTGGCAATATGGTGGTTAATAAAGTTATAGGGTTTAAATAAAAGGCGGTCAGGTTAGTTAAGACTGACTGGCAATATGGCGGTTAATAAAGTGATAGGGTTTAAATAAAAGGCGGTCAGGTTAGTTAAGACTGACTGGCAATATGGCGGTTAATAAAGTGATAGGGTTTAAATAAAAGGCGGTCAGGTTAGATAAGACTGGCAATATGGCGGTTAATAAAGTTATAGGGTTTAAATAAAAGGCGGTCAGGTTAGTTAGGACTGACTGGCTATTTGGTGGTTAATAAAGTTATAGGGTTTAAATAAAAGGCGGTCAGGTTAGTTAAGACTGACTGGCAATATGGCGGTTAATAAAGTTATAGGGTTTAAATAAAAGGCGGTCAGGTTAGTTAAGACTGACTGGCAATATGGCGGTTGATAAAGTTATAGGGTTTAAATAAAAGGCGGTCAGGTTAGTTAGGACTGACTGGCTATTTGGTGGTTATCCGTTTTCCTGGCACTGCAGGTCCCCTCTCCCTCCCATCCCAGGTTGCTGAAGGGTTTAAAACCCCTTCAATGACGATGTCCCTTGGCGCTGAGTCCGGGTCCGCCCATGCTCCTCCCTTGCTGAAGTCAACCGGCAGGGAGACCTAAGTCGCATGTCCGGCAATGCCGCGCACGCGCATTAGACCTCCCCATAGGAAAGCATTGAAAAATGCTTTCAGTGCTTTCTTATCGGGATTTAAGCGACGCTGGAGGTTCTCACACAGCGTGAGGACGTCCAGCGACGCTAGAGCACAGTGCTATAATCACGTAAGTGCCCTCTAGTGGCTGTCTAGTAGACAGCCATTAGAGGAGGAGTTAACCCTGCAATGTAAATATTGCAGTTTATGAAAACTGGTTAAGGGTAGTGGGAGTTGGCACCCAGACCACCCCAATGGGCAGAAGTGGTTTGGGTGCCTGGAGTGTCCCTTTGATAAAGTTAAAAGTTTTAAAAGCTGTTGAACCATATGAAATCTGGTTATGGTTACATAATGATGGCTGTGGGCCCCTTGAGCTTTAAATAAACCAAGCCAATTGAAAAGTAATTAAACGTTGTCTGTGGTTATTGTGTGCTCTCATTTTATTTATACAAATATTGCCTACCATACATATATCGGTTTCATTCAGGATCTTGTTACGTATCTAAATCTGTGGAATTTATACACTTCCGGTTATTATAAGATAAACACTATGTACATGTTCTAAAATAATCACTACATAACCAGTGACACCATAACCACTGACATGCAAGTTGCAGTGATCCTTTAATGTGTATCTGTAGCCAGGCAATACATAATCCCCAGATTATTATAAGCTATTTACTAAATAAAACATACAGGATTTTATTTTGGTTATTTCTGGCTTTTGTCCCCAGTATCCCCTCGTCTGTGATCCATCCGGTGGTTGTAAGACTTGGCCTCCAGTACTCTCAGGGAATCATCAGCGGCTCCAACTCTCGCTGCATCGCGTTGCTGCACTGCTTCAAACAGGTACTTCCTGCTTCCTCTTTCAGACATATATCCCCCTTTATACAGTCCCTGCACTTCCTGTACTTTTTCACTACCCCTTTCTGAGAGGGCTGGATTGAGGCAGTACAGGAGAAGTCCTGAAGATGAGAGGAAATAGTGATAGAGATGGTTTGTTGCAGTACAGAAGAAGTCCAGGGAACGAGAGGACGTAATGATAAACCTGGATTGGGGCAGTATGGGAGAAGTCCTAGAGACTGGTGTGGGAGGAAGTAATGATAGAGCTGGTCATGGGCAGCATGAGAGAAGTCCTGGAGACTAGAGGAAGTAATGATATGGTTAGAGGCAGCATGGGAGAAGTCCTGGAGACTAGAGGAAGTAATGATATGGTTAGGGGCAGCATGGGAGAAGTCCTGGAGACTAGAGGAAGTAATGATATGGTTAGGGGCAGCATGGGAGAAGTTCTGGAGATGAGAGGAAGTAATTATAGAGCTAGATTGGGGTAGTACTGGGAGAAGTCCTCGAAGGCTGGAGTGGGAGGAAGTTGTGTTAGAGCTGGTTGGGGCAGCATGGGAGAAGTCCTGGAGATGGGAGCTGAATTTGGGCAGTATGGGAAAAGTCTTGGAGACAAGAGGTAGTAATAATATAGCTAGACTTGGGCATAACTGGGAATGTCCTGGTGATGAGAGGAAATAATGCTAGAGTAAGACTGGGACAGTTCTGGAGATGGCAGGCAGTAATGATAGAGCTGGTTAGGGCAGCACGGCAGAAGTCCTGGATATGGGCAGTACGGGAGAATCCTGGAGACAAGAGAAAGTAATGATTGAGTCAGACTGGGGCAGTACAGGAGATGTCCTGGAGATAGAAGGAAGTAGTGATAGAGCAGGTTAGGTCAACATGGGAAATGACCTCGAGATGGGAGGAAGTAATAACAGCTGGATAGGGGCAATACTAGAGAATCCTGGAAACGAGAGGAAGTAATGATTTAGTTAGACTGGGGCAGTACGGGAGATGTCCTGGAGATGGGAGGTGTAACGGACCGTTTCAGCAGACAAGGGGTTAAAATCGTTTAGGCGATAATCCCCTTTTCAAAGACAGGCACAGCTACTGTAGAATCACCAAAACTCACGAATTGGATATAAGTGAATGCACCAAACTCCCGAACTGCATACAAGGGAATAAGGTCGCACTCCAAACTCCCGAACTGGAACCTCACGAATAGCTGCTAGCAGACGAACAGGAAAAGCTCCCAAGCGGCTTACACTCCTGGCAGTCAGTCCCTATCAGCATACAGTGAATCCCCCCCAATAACGAGACGACACTTCGTTTTGAGGGTCAAGCAGAATCTGAGGTGCTGGCACACCCAGCCTGGTTTTTATTACAGTTGTTGCAAATACAGGACCGCCCACAGGGAGGTATAAAACAACCAATCACATCACAGTTACATCCCACATATTCCCTCCCCTTATCCTGAGAGGAAACTCAATTACACATACAGTTAAACATACTTTCTACCCAACTTTCATAACTCTAAAACCATACATCACATTTTACATATTCACAATCAATCCATTCAGGGGAACAACATATTAAAAAATGGCATGAATCAGACCAGGGGTTCAAAAGTTAGTAAAATATATTTTGGGCCTGGCTGGCACATGGCTATCTGGCCCAGACCGGTTTTACAGAGCCCTCTTTCCTGGGGACTGGAAAATAATCCAATTATATCCAGGGATAGAGGCAGACTCCATTGAGCACATGGTTGCAAAAAGACATAAAATACAATAAAATACACAAGGTTACATTTACTACATAAAATAAAGACATGCAACATATCCCCAGATAGCTTAGATCTGAGCGCATATTATTGAATGGCGCTCAGACCACACACATATACAGTTCAATTGCCATGGAGCTAAAGTCTTTCCCATAGTCTTTCATTATATGAATGGGCTCCATGGCATAGCTATCTGGGGGTATCACCGCTCACACAGGGCAAGTACCGAATGACCCCACTGTATTTAAAGGGCCAGAATGAGTGACATGCACTCTGTTAGGGCCGAATACGTTTTTTAAAGGGCTCAATCTCCCAGGGCCATAGTCCAAAGGCAGCAGGCGGGCAACCAGGCTTCTCCAATGCAATGTGGCAAGATTGCTCTCGTCACAGGAGGAAGTAATCACAGAGCTGGAGTGATGATAGAGCTGGTTAGGGGCAATACGAGAGAAGTCCTGGAGATGGGATTGGGAGGAAGTTATTGATATGAAAGTACAAAAGAAGGTCAGAAACCATTGTTGATAAAAATAAATGTGTATACAGAGAGTGATGGATAGGGAGATGGAGGCGTACAAGTCGAATTGGATAATTTTAGGTTGATGGATACAAAGAAAGATAAATCTCTCATACTCCTTCCTGTTCTCTGCCAGGTAATTAAAGATTACACTACTCCACCACACGAGGAGCTTTCACGGGACCTTGTGAACAAACTGAAGCCTTATATTAGGTGATATATCCTTTAAATTAATTGTAAAGTGAGCGGTATCTTTCTAAGTGTCTGTGTATTAGGATGGGTGAAAAATACATGTCCTGATGTCCATGTATTAGGAGGTGAGAGGTAAGTGTCCTGATGTCTGTGTATTGGGAGGAGGTGAGAGCTACGTGTCCTGATGTCTGTGTATTAGGAGGAGGTGAGACGAACGTGTCCTGATGTCTGTGTATTAGGAGGAGGTGAGACGAACGTGTCCTGATGTCTGTGTATTAGGAGGAGGTGAGACGAACGTGTCCTGATGTCTGTGTATTAGGAGGAGGTGAGACGAACGTGTCCTGATGTCTGTGTATTAGGAGGAGGTGAGACGAACGTGTCCTGATGTCTGTGTATTAGGAGGAGGTGAGACGAACGTGTCCTGATGTCTGTGTATTAGGAGGAGGTGAGAGGTAGGTGTCCTGATGTCTGTGTATTAGGAGGAGGTGAGAGGTAGGTGTCCTGATGTCTGTGTATTAGGAGGAGGTGAGAGGTAGGTGTCCTGATGTCTGTGTATTAGGAGGAGGTGAGACGAACGTGTCCTGATGTCTGTGTATTAGGAGGAGGTGAGACGAACGTGTCCTGATGTCTGTGTATTAGGAGGAGGTGAGACGAACGTGTCCTGATGTCTGTGTATTAGGAGGAGGTGAGAGGAACGTGTCCTGATGTCTGTGTATTAGGAGGAGGTGAGAGGAACGTGTCCTGATGTCTGTGTATTAGGAGGAGGTGAGAGGTAGGTGTCCTGATGTCTGTGTATTAGGAGGAGGTGACGGGTAGGTGGGGAAGTATTAGGGGAACGTGATCTAGTGTTTCTTTTTTTGGTTCTATTTCAGTTTTCTGAATCAATGTCGCCCCCTCTCAGCCAGTATGGGAAATGCCATTAAATATATTAAAAAGGAAATCTCTAATATCAGCAGGTCCAAAGGAGAGGAGGAGGTAAGTGGGTTTTGACTGATTTAATGAGTGGCATGTAAGCCTCGCCAATATACTTATCGTCCACTCTTGGTTTCAGGCAAAGGAGTTATTGCTCTCCTGTATTGACCGTTACATCCATGAGAAGATCCACTTGGCAGCTGAGGCCATCTCCAAATATGCAGCTGAGAAGATCAGTGAGGATGATGTCATTTTGGTGTACGGATGGTATGTGCCCAGAGAGCCAGATTCACCGGGGTGGTGGGCAAGGCAGGGACACTCAAGGCAAATATAAGTAACAAGACTATCCTTTGTCAGCTCCTCGCTGGTAACCTTCACACTTTGTGAAGCACATAAGAATGGGAAGAAGTTCCGCGTCATTGTTGCCGACAGCCGTCCACGGTTGGAGGGGAAAGAAACCCTTCGACGACTCGTGAGCTGCGGTATTCATTGTACATACGTCCTTATTACAGCAATTTCCTACATCCTACCAGAGGTGAGGCCGCAATGGGACGAATAAAGCACTAATATTTAATTCATCTCAAGACCACTAACAGTGACTGGATTTGGAGGAAAAGTATGGAAGTAATGTAGAAGTGTTTAGATGTGGGATGGCGTAAAGAGGAAGGTGACTGGATTTAGAGGACAGCAGGAGTGAGATTAAAGGAAGTGGCTGGATTTAGGGAAAGCATGAGTGAGATTAAAGGAAGTGGCTGGATTTAGGGAAAGCAGGAGTGAGATTGAAAAAGGTGACTTGATTTAGGGGACAGCTGGATTGAGATTAAAGGAAGTAACTTGATTCAGGGCACAGCAGGAGTGAGATTAAAGGAAGTGGCTGGATTTAGGGGCGAGCAGGAGTGAGATTAAAGTAAGTGGCTGGATTTAGGGGCGAGCAGGAGTGAGATTAAAGGAAGTGGCTGGATTTAGGGGACAGTGAGATTAAAGGAAGTGACTGGATTTAGGGGCGAGCAGGAGTGAGATTAAAGGAAGTGGCTGGATTTAGGGGACAGTGAGATTAAAGGAAGTGACTGGATTTAGGGGACAGCAGATAGATTAAAGTAAGTTACTGGATTTAGGGGCGAGCAGGAGTGAGATTAAAGGAAGTGGCTGGATTTAGGGGACAGTAGAGAGATTAAAGGAAGTGACTGGATTTAGAGGACAGCAAGAGTGAGATTAAAGGAAGTGGCTGGATTTAGAGGACAGCAAGAGTGAGATTGAGGTTTGGGGTTGCTGCTGGTCAGGTAGAGTGGCAAACAGGTAAAACTAAGGATGCCATAGATACTGAGATTCAGTAAAACAGGCTGTATCTGTATAATGTGTGATGTTTTGTCCCGGCAGGTCTCTAAGGTGTTCCTTGGGGCTCATGCTCTGTTGGCCAATGGGTATGTGATGTCCCGAGTTGGCACATCCCAGATTGCCCTGGTAGCCAGAGCCCACAATGTGCCAGTTCTGGTTTGCTGTGAAACTTATAAGTTCTGTGAGAAGGTGCAAACAGACTCCTTTGTATCCAACGAACTAGGTGAGATTTTCCCAGAATTATTTGCTTGTCCGTAGCTTTAGCACATGCAGATAAATAGTTGCTTGATGTACGTGTCCTTGTGGTATCATTCCAGATGTTAGTTTGCTGCATGCTATATTTCTCCTCACTTGTTGTATTGTGTTTCAGATGATCCCGATGACCTGATTCTAACCAGGAAGGGTCAATGTACCTTGAAGCAGTGGGAGAAAAACTCATCCCTGCGGCTTCTGAATCTGGTGTATGACGTTACTCCTCCCGACCTGGTAGATCTGGTGATCACTGATTTGGGAATGATACCCTGTACCTCTGTACCTGTAGTCCTTCGAGTTAAGAGTGTGGAGCAGTAAACCCAGGGGAACTGTTCGGGATTCTTACATCAACATCAATAAAAATCTCCTCCTTTTTGGGATTTCTAATACCATGGTCTCTGTTCTCCCCCAGTTGTGTTAATGAAGGGCTGTGTCCGGCGATCTGCTTGTAGTCTGAGCTGAAGAGTTTGAATATGAAAGTTTGCTATATTTGAATCACTAGAAAGGGGGGGTTTTCAGTGACACTCTGTGCCTCATACTTACAGTAAAACTGCTTTGGTAAAGATCTCAATAAATCGTAGACAAACTGTTTCCGTAACAGAACTGCATCATGCCTTCCTACAGCGCGAAAAACATATTCTGTTCTTAAATCATAAAGCAAAATGGAGAGGAAAATATCTAAATAATGTCCGTATATAATCGTTTATAAAATGCTTCCATTTGAAACAATGTTGGATTATAAGTTCCTCTCGCACTCTTTAGTCTATATTCGACTTGTAAATGACTACAAAATGTGGTCCAGTCGATTCAGGACTCGTTAATGCGGTCTTTTGGTTCAGACTAATTTAATCCATGCAATCATAATGGAAAGACCGATTCAGATAAACCAAAAAGGTGTGATAGTGGGCCAATCAATGTACTGCAAATTCAAAACATTACGTATGTTTATCAGGTGCACACGTATCAAGTGAGAAGTAATCAATAGAGGGGAAAAGAAAGCTGTGAAATATCTGTATATTTATAAAATCTATAAGATGCTTGCTCACGTCGAGGCAGAACTCCAAATCATGAAACAGTCCATCCATAAACCACATCCTTTGTTCCATGGTTTGTCGGTAGTTCCAGGATTTCATTTGAAACCGAATGCTCAAGTCTAGTTAATATATTAAAACAAGATAGTGGATTTGCTCACTGTTAATAAAAGTAACATTGTTTAATACAGGTTGTTGGATTCTGTGTATAATATAAACTTGGTCAGGCTGTTACGGGTCTCCGTGTTCTGACTCCAAGGGAACGTTCTGGTGTGAGGACCACACAATGCTGGGTGTCTATTTTTCATGGAAAGTGCGTACCAGAGAGAATTACAATAACAGTAATATCTTAATCTATTTATATACACATGCCATCTCTTAATCTCTGCCACTTCAGCTGGATGGCGGTCCCATGCGTCCACTACCCTCTCAGTAAAGTAATACTTCCTGATATTATTTTTAAACCTTTGCCCCTCTAATTTAAGACTATGTCCTCTTGTTGTGGTAGTTTTTCTTCTTTTAAATATAGTCTCCTCCTTTACTGTGTTGATTCCCTTTATGTATTTAAATGTTTCTATCATATCACCCCCGTCTCGTCTTTCCTCCAAGCTATACATATTAAGTTCCTTTAACCTTTCCTGGTAAGTTTTATACTTCAATCCATGAACCAGTTTAGTAGCCCTTCTCTGAACTCTTTCTAAAGTATCAATATCCTTCTGAAGATACGGTCTCCAGTACTGCGTACAATACTCCAAGTGAGGTCTCACCAGTGTTCTGTACAATGGCATGAGCACTTCCCTCTTTCTACTGCTAATACCTCTCCCTATACAACCAAGCATTCTGCTAGCATTTCCTGCTGCTCTATTACATTGTCTGCCTACCTTTAAGTCATCAGAAATAATCACCCCTAAATCCCTTTCCTCAGATGTTGAGGTTAGGACTCTATAAAATATTCTGTTTTTACGTCCAAGATGCATTATCTTGCACTTATCCACTGTTACAAAATCCCTACAGACAAGCGTTATGTTGTTTCCTTGCTATGTTTTGCTTCGGTACTCTAATTTTGTACCCAACTCACGAACGGATTACTTGCACCTTTTCGTTAAACCACCCGGTCCCTGGCGTGTGCCGCCACTTAACCCCGGTCACCTTTCTAACAGTCAAACGACCGACCACCATGCGAGGGGAGTGTGTCTCCAATTGATCGCCCAGGGAGTTGCGGTCTGCGGTTAACCGCAAGCTAATTGATGGCCTCAGGGCATTCCCGTTCGTGCCTTATCTCCCGATCTTCAAACTACCGAAAGGGTCACGAACTAGGACCACCTACAGCCTGGCAGGTGGCCTCAATTAGAACGTTGGGTTTTGCGGTTAACCGCAGGTTAAGTACCCCCTTCACGGCGGTCTACATTCGTCTCCCGAACAACTGAAACATCCAGTGAGAGAGCGGGGATTCGCACACAACTCTGGCCGTTACTCGTTCCACGAGTTTGATGCCGAGGTCCCGCTGCCTATTGACTCACTTAAAAACATGGCCGCCATCTCAAGCTCGGGACCAAATATACGAACAGACTTTGTAACGAGGAAACCAAGCGTATGGTTCGTGGATTTGGGGCGCTCTTCGGTTAACTATTGCACCCAGACCTGGACTACAGAATGAATGGTGGAAGTCCCGAATTGTAGCTGAAAATGTTGAAGTCATATATTTTTAACCTGTTTTTTAATGTGGCATGAAAACATGGTATTTTGGGTGCTTGGAGATAATTGTATTGTCATAGCCGTTGGATTCATTATCTCCAAGCTGGGCGCTAACAAATTCAAACGATACAATGTATTCTTATTGGTTTACCACTTGTATTATCCCTGTATCCCATCAGGTCCAGAGGGGGCTGTCCCTGGAGCTGAGATTTTGCATAAATACCGATCCCTGTGTGCCATTAAAGCCAGTTCTTGCTTGACCTACAAATCGCAGCCTTGACTCGTTTTGTGGGGAAAAGGGTATCCTAGCTGTACAATAGCTAGTGGGATTGTTCTACATTTACAGGATTCTTCTGGTCGACTAGCTGAAGCGGCTTCTCTCTCTCTCTGCATTTGGATCCAGACTATCCAAGCGGTCCAGCTTCCAGCTAGCCTGGGGGTAACCGTAACATCCACATTAAATGTCAGTTGCCACAACTCTGACCATTTTTCTAGTTTACCTAAATCATTTGCCATTTGGCTTATCCCTCCTGGAACATCAACCATGTTACATATCTTAGTAGCATCAGCAAAAAATATCTTAAATGTTTTTAATTCACGTATAAAGATTCTAAATAAATTCTTTGCCTACCTTTCCGTCAGCCATCCATACCGCACCTTGGGTCCAGCTATCTTTATTTTGTAACCGCCCATTGCTTTTCATACTCGTCAGACAGAGACGGCTGCAGGAGGACTGAGCACACAATTCTCAAGAGCAACCAATGGTTGTAAAAGTATGAGTATTAGCTAGGATTACTGGGAGTCTGATCCAAGGTGTATAAAGATGGCTGCCCAAAAAAGGGGGGGTCAGTGTGTGTATCTGTATGTATGTCAGTGTTCATATCTGTATGATTTAATGTGTGTGTACGTTTATCTGTGTGTGTAATTAAACATATTACACATACATATACGTACTTGGGGCAGAAGAGAAGCAGGGGGAGCTTAGGCAGAGGAAAAGAAGGGAGAGCCAACCTCTGCAAGCGCACTTTGCCACTCATATCTGGTGTCACTATAGCGTGCCTTTAAAAAGAAAAAAGTTTTTCACTGTAAGCTAATAGCAGTTAGTTGTCTGCAAGCGTCTGGGTGTCAGGCCTTCAGCGTGAACTCTGCCAAGCTCTGCAAGTGCACTTTGCCACTCATATCTGGTGTCACAATTGCGTGCCTTTAAAAAGAAAAAAACAATTTCACTTTAAGCTAATAGCAGTCAGTGTCCTTAAAGCGGGTGTCAGGCCTTCAGCGTGTACTCTGCCAACCTCTGCAAGTGCACTTTGCCACTCATATCTGGTGTCACTATAGCTTGCCTTTAAAAAGAAAAAAAGTTTTTCACTGTAAGCTAATAGCAGTTAGTTGTCTGCAAGCGTCTGGGTGTCAGGCCTTCAGCGTGTACTCTGCCAGTGTACTTTTCCACTCATATCTGGTGTCACAATAGCGTGCCTTTAAAAAGAAAAAAACAATTTAACTTTAGGCTAATAGCAGTCATTGTCCTTCAGCGTGTACTCTGCCAACCTCTGCAAGTGCACTTTGCCACTCATATCTGGTGTCACTATAGCTTGCCTTTAAAAAGAAAAAAAGTTTTTCACTGTAAGCTAATAGCAGTCAGTGTCCTTAAAGCGGGTGTCAGGCCTTCAGCGTGTACTCTGCCAACCTCTGCAAGTGCACATTGCCACTCATATCTGGTCTCACAGTAGCTTGCACGCATAGTACCACTAATCAAAAAAAAAATGACAGGCAGAGGCAGGCCACCCTGCAGGGGCCATCGTGGTTGTGGTGCTGTGATTCCGTTTTGCCCTAGAATAATGCCCAGTTTTCAGAGGCCACGTACCCTGAACTTGAAAAGTTCAGAGGGCATAGTTGACTGGCTAACTCAGGACACCCAATCTTCTACAGCTTCCGTTCGGAACCTTGACGCACCATCCTCCTCCAGCTTAGCTTCGGGCACCTCTCAAGACACCACTCACCTGCCTGCCGCCACCACCAACTCTAGCACCACAGCCGCTTCACTTGGTATGTCAGAGGAGTTATTCACACACCCGTTTGAAGAAATGAGTGATGCGCAACCATTATTGCCAGAGGATGTAGATAGCAGGGATATGTCTCAGGCAGGCAGCATTACACACATGGACGTACGATGTGATGATGATGATGTTGTACCCGCTGCTGCTTCCTTTGCTGAGTTGTCAGATACAAGTAAAGCGGTTGATGATGACGATGCGTCAATGGATGTCACGTGGGTGCCCGCTCGGCAAGAAGAAGAACAGGGCGAAAGTTCAGATGGGGAGACAGAGAGGAGGAGGAGACGAGTTGGAAGCAGGGGGAGGTCATCACAAGGAGCTAGTGGCACAGTCAGACAGCATGCATCGGCACCCGGGCAGAGCTCAGCAGTGTGGCATTTTTTTTGTGTGTCTGCCTCTGACAACTGCGATGCCATTTGCAACCTGTGCCAAAAGAAACTTAGTCGTGGGAAGTCCAACACCCACCTAGGTACAACTGCTTTGCGTAGGCACATGATCGCACATCACAAACGCCTATGGGATCAACACATGAGTACAAGCAGCACACAAACTCAAAGCCGCCATCCTCCTCCTGGTCCAGCATCTTCAGCCACGTCAACCACTGCTGTCCTCCTTGCCCCCTCTCAACCATCCGCCACTCCGTCTCTCGCCTTGAGCAGTTCCCGCTCATCTGCCCACAGTCAGGTATCTGTCAAGGACATGTTTGAGCGTAAGAAGCCAATGTCAGAAAGTCACCCCCTTGCCCAGTGTCTGACAGCTGGCTTGTCTGAACTATTAGCCCGCCAGCTTTTACCATACAAGCTGGTGGAGTCTGAGGCGTTAAAAAAATTTGTAGCTATTGGGACACCGCAGTGGAAGGTACCCGGCCGAAATTTCTTTGCACAAAAGGCAATCCCCAACCTGTACTCGATTGTGCAAAAGGAAGTAATGGCATGTCTGGCACACAGTGTTGGGGCAAGGGTCCATCTGACCACTGATACCTGGTCTGCAAAGCATGGTCAGGGCAGGTATATCACCTACACTGCGCATTGGGTAAACCTGCTGACGGCTGCCAAGCATGGAATGCGTGGCTCTGCAGAGGAGTTGGTGACACCGCCACGACTTGCAGGCAGGCCTGCTGCCGCCTCCTCTACTCCTCCTACTCCATCCTCTTCCATAACCTCCTCGGCTGAGTCCTCTTCTGCTGCTGCGTCTTGCTCCACATCAACGGCAGCTCCCCAGGTACTATTCCACATCCCGGATACGGCAGTGTCATGCCGTCTTGTGTTTGACTTTCTTGAAAGCAGAGAGTCACACCGGACAAGCACTCCTGTCCGCCCTGAACGCACAGGTGCAAAAGTGGCTGACTCCGCAGCAACTGGAGATAGGCAAAGTGGTTTGTGACAACGGAACAAATTTGTTGGCGGCATTGAAGTTGGGCAAGTTGACACATGGGCCGTGCATGGCACATGTGTGTAATCTGATCGTACAACGCTTTGTGCATAAGTACACAGGCTTACAGGATGTCCTTCTTGTCTCTGTACTTAACTGCCAACAGCTCCTTTTGGTGCAGAGCTGAGGTCTCCCCACTTCGTAGCCAGGTGCGTGCAAGTTGTCCTGGGAAACCTGTGCTGTTCTTTTTAATTGTGCCGCAAGCTACTGTATCAAAACAGTACAGTAGCTTGAACAAAGGGACACTTGTATAAAAATTGTCAGTATACAAGTGGTACCCTTTGTTCATCAGGGGGAATATCAGACAATCTTGCCACTGGTTCCCATATGTTCTGGGCAACCTGGAGGGTCAAGGTGGCTATCCTTTCCCTCGTACACCCGGAAGGCCTGAGTATACCCAGTCTCGCTATCACAGAGCTTATACATCTTTACACCATACCTAGAGCGCTTGGAAGGAACATACTGCTTGAATCCCAGCCTTCCCTTATCAGGGAAGCATCCACGCATATATTCCTTCCAGGTGTATAAGCCTCTGCAAACCTGGCAGCAAAGTGGGTAATCAGGGGGCAGATTTTATACAGCCTGTCAAACTGGGAATGCTCCCTAGGGGGACACAGGCTGTTGTCGCTGAAGTGCATGAAATGCAGAATAATTTCATACCTCTTCCTCGACATACATTGGGAGTAAATGGGGGTAGAGCAGATGGGGCTACTGCTCCAGTAGGAGCGGATGGAGGGCTTCTTTATGATGCCCATCAGCATAGTCAATGCCCAGAATCTTTTAAATTCTGGCACAGTGTGTATCTTTGCCAAAAAAGAGTCCGGATTTTTAGCTCGGAATTGATGGGCATATAAATTAGCTTGGGCGACAATGTTCCCCAATACAGGGATCCTTAGGACAGGTGTCAATCCATATCTGCCAAGTGACCCTATGTAGGAGTAACAGTCTCTATTCTGCTCTGTCAGTGTGTATCAGGGATCCTTAGGATAGGTGTCAATCCATATCTGCCAAGTGACCCTATGTAGGGGGAACAGTCTCTATTCTGCTCTGTGTCAGTGTGTATCAGGGGCTTTGAGGACAGGTGTCAATCCATACCTGCCAAGTGACCCTATGTAGGGGGAACAGTCCCTATTCTGCTCTGTGTATGGAGGAGGAACGGGAAATGAGTAGCTCGGCATCCAACCTTGTGCAAATGGGGTCTTTCATGCTGTCGTGCCTGTTGAGGGACCCTCGTATAAAAAGGCTGACGGTGAACGACCTGTGCTGGGTGTCCACGCTACTAGACCCCTGGTATAAGCAGACAGTGGCGGAAATGTTACCGAATTACAAGTCGGAAAGGATGCAGCATTTGCAAAATAAATTAAAAAGTAAGCTTTACACAGCGTATAAGGGTGATGTCACAGCACAACGGGAATCTAACAAGGGAAGAGGTGAAAGTCATCCTCCTCCTCCCACGACCATGCCATATCTGCCAAGTGACCCTATGTAGGGGGAACAGTCCCTATTCTGCTCTGTGTCAGTGTGTATCAGGGTCTCTGAGGACAGGTGTCAATCCATATGTCAAGGTGTCAATCCATATCCATTGTTATTCAGGAATGTTAGGTGATTTCTGCCCTTTATGTATTAAAACCAGACTCTGCATCAACTGGGTAATTTTCCATGGGAGTTTTGCCATGGATCCCCCTCCGGCATGCCACAGTCCAGGTGTTAGTCCCCTTGAAACAACTTTTCCATCACTTTTGTGGCCAGAAAGAGTCCCTGTGGGTTTTAAAATTCGTCTGCCAATTGAAGTCAATGGCGGTTCGCCCGGGTTCGCGACATCACTATTTCTAACTAATGTTTCTATATAAATATAGAGCTCACCTACAAGTAATAACGCTTTCGACTTGGGTGATATTTATAAAAAATGTAATTACGTTTTGTACTTTGTTATTAATGTGGATTGTAATCCCCTTTTCCTTTCCTTTTTTTTTGTACCCCATGTTTTATAATGAAAAATTAATAAATAAAAAAAATAAAAAAAAATCCAATAAGCCCAAACAGACATTTTAAATGGCCTCTCCAAAACTCAGTGGCGAGGTTATGTTCGCCACAGTTGCTGTTTTGGGGTGTTTTTTGTGTTTGGGGTAAAAACTGTGTATTTTCTGCTTGTATTAAGTTAGCCCATTGTGTCACAGGCAGAGGGGAGGGTTTGTTTGCCTTAATTGGGAGTGTCTGAATGTACTGTACTATGTTGATTGGCTGTTGTAACTTTGTGTACTGTGTACCACAAGGTCCACCTTATGTGTTGGAGTTCCGTGACCACTTGGAGGAATTGACTCAGACCATGCATACCAACCTCCAGGTGGCGCAGACCCACCAGTGCCAGGGGACGTAGCTTTCAGAATGGCCAAGGTTTTGATTTTCAAACCTGTTTGCCACGACAAGCTACAGGCTGCCTGGCAGGGACCATACCAAGTGGTGGAACAGAGATGTGACACCACTTATGTGACTGGCCCTTGCTCTGGTAGTGGAGGGAGACGCATGCTACACGTGAACATGCTCAAACCCTACTATAAGAGAACAGAGGATGTGGCGGCCATATGTGCGCCCACCTCCGATGACTTCGGTAAGACAGGCTCACTAAATGAGGTTTTACAGGAGTTGTGTACCAGCGGAACATCGTCTTAATTGCTTGCTCTTGAAACGTCACACAAACTGAGGATTTGTGGTTGGCTTCCCAAATCTCCTGCCACTCTATCCCTTCCAATTGCTCCCCTAGGTCCCTCTCCCAGTGTTTCGTGTATGCTAGCTCTCCCCCATCAGTAGTGTCTGAGCAGAGGTGGGCGTACAGCCGAGTTATCAGGCCCCTAGGCATATGGTCCTGAATGCAAATTCGTTCGAAAAATGTCATGGGCTTTAGGGCCGCCGTACGGACCCATGTCTGTTTTACAAAATCTTTTATTTGTAGGTACCTGAAGAAATCAGCAGGAGTGAGGTGGCCCCTTTGTTGTAATGCGTCAAATGGCACCACCTCTACCCCCTGTACGAGCTGGTGAATGCGCTGCAGCCCTATTCTCTCTAGGTTCCTAAAGTTGCGCGCTGCCATCCCCGGAGGGAATGCCCTGTTGCATAGATACGGCATCAGTGGTGACAGGGCCGATGCCAGCCCGTGTCGTTGTTGGGCTCAAACGTGTATGGAGTTCAGGATAGCTGGGCAAGTTGATCTAATGATCGGTCTGTGTTCTTTGGGGACCCAGATGAGCAGCTGCGGGATGTCGGCCCCCACCATCAGTGACTCCAAGTCCACCCATTTCCTCTCACCGGGTGGCGAGTGCCATAGGGCTACTTGTGCCAGTTGTGACGCCATGTAGTAGCTATACAGGTTTGGCAATCCCAGCCCGCCTCTGTCTTTTGGTCTGTGCAACAAGTGTCTCGAAATCCTGAGGCGTTTGTTGTGCCACACGAAATTCCCTATTGCTTGCTGCAGGGGCGCTAGATGTGGCTTGGAGACCTGAATGGGCAGAGACTGGAAGTAGAATAATATTCTGGGTAGGACATTCATTTTGACCGCATGAATCCTCCCTATCCAGGAAATGGGTCTGTCATTCCAGGTCTCCAGTTCCCCAATAAGCTGTTTCAGCAGTGGTGTATAATTCTGCGAGTAAAGTTGGTCAGGGGCTGCCGTCAGTTTGACGCCCAGATATTTGATCGACTGGCGCTCAATTCGTATGTGGTGGGTTCTTTGGAGAGCTGCCAGCTCCCCAGCTGGAATCCCTATGGGGAGTGCGCTGGATTTGGTCATGTTAGCCTTGTATCCCGAGACAGCTCCATAGGCGTCCAGGATTCCCTGCAAGGCCCTCATTGAGTTGACTGGGTCGGTGAGCGCCAGGAGCACATCATCTGCGTACGCTGACACCAGGAATTCCCTGCCTCCCACCCGTACCCCCCGTATGTCTGGGTGTCGTCTAAGGGCCTGGAGAAGGGGTTCCAGGGAGAGCACAAATAGGAGCGGGGACAGTGGGCACCCCTGTCTGGTACCGTTGTATAGTCTGAACGGTTGTAGTGGTGCGCCAGTAATTTTGACCTGTGCCCGTACGTTGGTGTACATGGCTTTGATTAATGTTATAGCCTGCTCGGGGAAACCCATGTGGGATAGGAGTGTGAACAGGTATGTCCATGTGACCCTGTCAAACGCCTTTTCCGCGTCTAGGGAAACTAGAATGGTCTGGGTGTGTGTAATGTGCTGTTTCCAGATGATATCAATATTCCTCCGGGTATTCTCGAATAGCTGTCTGCCCTGCACGAACCCCACTTGGTCTGCGTCTACTAGCGTAGCTAAAAAGGGATTTAGTCTAGTCGCCTGTATTTTGGCCAGGATTTTCATGTCATGGTTGATCAATGAGATCGGTCTATAGCTACTCGGAATGCTCGGATCTTTGTCCTGTTTAGGCAACAGGATAATGGTCGCTAATGACCTGTCTAAGTCTGGGGCGCCCCCGGCTTGAAAATCGTTAAAAAGGGCCGCTAACTGGGGAGCTAACTCTTCTCTGAATTCCTTATAATAGCTTCCGTCGTAACCATCTGGTCCAGGGGCTTTATTCCCTTTCAGAGCCGTTATGGCTTGCGCTACCTCTTCTGGTGTGATTTCCGCCCCTAGAGCTTCCACACCTGCCTGTGCTAGTTTGGGCAACCCTAGGTCTGCCAGAAATCTTTTTGCCAGTGCCTCATCCTCTGCCGTCCGTTTCTCTGAACCCGGTGTGTGATTATACAAGGATTTATAATAGTCCGTGAAGACTTCCGCTATGTCTCGGGGGCTAGTTTTAGTTGATCCGTCGTTATGTCTAATGGATGTGATGTGGCCCCCTCTCTGTCTGGGTTTCAGCACCCTAGCCAGGAGTGTGTCCATTTTATTTGCGTGTTCGTAGAAGGTCCGTTTGGACCACCTGATAGATTTGGCCGTGTCATCAAGGAGCAGCTGGCGTATTGCCAACCTCAGCTCCGCCAGCCGACCCCCAATCAGGTCGTCTGGGCTGCTCTGGTGTTGTTGTTCCGCACCCTTCAAATCGGTCAGGAGTTTCTTCTTGGCCGTTGCTAATTTTATGAGGGTACCTCTAATGACTGTCTTGTGAGCCGCCCACACTGTAGCTAGTGTCACGTCTGGGGTAATGTTGGTCTCAAAAAAGCTATTGAGTTCTGTTCTGATTTGGGCAGCTATAGTCTGATCTTTCAGTAGGGAGGCATTAAGTCTCCATGTCCACGGGGTCGCCTCGCTCAATCTCCCCAGTGTCAGTGACACGTCGGCATGATCTGACCAGTTAATGTATCCAATGTCTGTGCTAGTTATCCGCGGTAGGCACCTATAAAAAAAAAACAGACACTTATATTCACGAACACCGCTGAGCCGCCGACCTCTCTCCTACTGCATTTATCCGAACGCCGGTCCATTCGGTACTTTCTCTGTGTGAACAGTGCTACCCCAGATAGCTATGCTATGGAGCCCATTCGTATAATGAAAGACTATGTGAAAAACATTGAGCTTGAAAAAGACCTCATTGAGGTCGAAACGTTGCAATAAACCTGCTTGAAGAACAATCACAGTGAGTGCCTGAGATTCTTTTTATTCTACATATGTCTCTTGTGGGTCTTTTGCTGACCCATGCTCAGTAGCACCCTGTGTGTAATTGTTGTGACTGAGTGCGACCCTATTTCTATTTATGTGAAAAACATTGGCTCCATGGTGATTGAACTGTATGTATGTGATCTGAGCGCCATTCGGTAATAATGTGCGCTCAGATCTAAGCTATCTGGGGATATGTTGAACGTATATGTTTTATGCAGTATTTGTAACATTGTGTATTTTTAGGTCTTTTTGCTAACGTGTGTAATGGAGTTTTGGCTCTATCCTTGGAGATAATTACCAAGTACCAAGTACCACTGCCTGCGTTCGGGAGACACCCAGGAGAGCATTCATTAGTTGTTTCTCTTGTGGTTTCACACTTATTAACGGAGGGTTCTAATGTTCTAATAAGCTGCTGGGTTGATCCTCGTTCGGTTACCGAAACAGTGATGTGACAAACTGCCTTTTGCCACTGGACATTGGAGAGGGCTAATCGCTAACAGCCTGCCCTGCGACTATGGCACATATTGCACTTTAAAAACTATATTTGGGCTGAATGGATTTTTATGCTGTCTCTGGCTCTTTAACTGGGCTGTACAGAGACTATGGACACCTGGAAAATGTGTAACTGCCTTGCTGGGATTCGGTATTAAAACCGTTCGTGTCTTTTTAACATTCCCTTTGTCTCAGTGTCTGGGTGGCCGCCATTTCGGGACTTTACACGTGTTCGCGGCCATCTTGCGCACGAACAGCTGTGTTTTGCCATTACTCACGTGGAACTAAAATGGATATGCAAACAGGCGAACACCGCTGAGTCCTCCAGACCTCCGTAAATTCGTACGGTAACTACCGAACGTTCCGCCGTTCGGTAGAAAGACTTAATCGACTATGGGGATTCTAGCGATCACCGAGATTCGACTGGATGGCACGAATTTCATATCCTTTCACCGTACGAACGGGGACCGACCGCAAGGCCAAAACTTATGGAACTGTTTTCGGCTAGTTGGTCTGTGCGGTCGGTCAAATCTTTGGAACCCTATAACTCCCGAACCGTTTATCCGAATTAACTGATTTTTGGATATGTTGTTCCCCTGAATAAGGTATACCCCCTGTTTTTGGGGTACATCCAGAACTTGGGTAAAAATGTGTACAGTATAATTATGTTAACTGTTTATCTGAGGGGAGGGGATGAGTGGGTTGTACCTTGTATGTAATTGGCTATTTTCAACCTCCCCCTGGGTGTGTTCTATTTGTACCTGACTGTAATAAAAAGCAGGCTGGGTATTCCAGTCCTCAGTTCTTCTTGACCCTTCAAAACGTAGCCTCGTCTCGTTATTGGAGGGAATTGCTGTATCACACTGGGGATTGCTATGCTCTGCATATTCCCTTGAGCTTTAATCACTTTGTTCTTGTTCCTGATACCCTCTCCTGGAGGAGAGGTCTTTCCCACACGGTCCTGAATGCTGGAGGTGCATTCAGGGTGGAAGGAAGACTGCACGGCTCCAGTTAAGCTACGGCGGTTGTGGAGTCTGCGGTGGTTGTGGTGTCGTCTGCAGTGCTGGGAGTCCTCAGGAAGCGCTAGGAGCATCCGTCAACGGAAGGTGATCCGTTACATTGGTGGCAGCGGTGGGATGGCGTCCTAGTGCGAGGAGAAGCATCTCAGAGACACTGGTAACATTTGAAGTTACAAAATTGAGGGCAACGCTAGCCACTGCGCAGCGTCCCTTCCGGGACATGGATAGAGCCCTGCGAAGGCATGGATAGAGCCCTGCGAAGAGCACCTCAAAATGATACGTCGCTACGAGGACGACGCTTACTTTGAGGAGGTAAAGAAGCGGTTGGTCTGCTATGGCCCAGACCTTTCAAACGAGGTGGTCTCTCAAGTAATGCACCAGTTAGATGCTGAGAACAGTGCGGCAATGGCATTTGAGCGACAACTGTGGAGGTTGAGGATATGGACACCCAGTCTCCAGCGGCAGTGTGTACCACAGGGGGCCGAAGGTGTCGTCCTTCCCCCCCCAGCGGCAGTGTGTACCCCAGGGGGCCGAAGGTGTCGTCCCCCCCCCCCCCCAGCGGCAGTGTGAACCCCAGGGAGCTGAAGGTGTCGTCCTTCCTCCCCAGCGGCAGTGTGTGTTACAGGGAGCTGAAGGTGTCGTCCTTTCCCCAGTGGCAGTGTGAACCCCAGGGAGCTGAAGGTGTCGTCCTTCCCCCCCAGTGGCAGTGTGTATCCCGGGGAGCTGAAGGTGTCGTCCTTCCTCCCCAGCGGCAGTGTGTATCCCAGGGAGCTGAAGGTGCCATCCTCCCCAGCGGCAGTGTGTGTTACAGGGAGCTGAAGGTGTCGTCCTTTCCCCAGCGGCAGTGTGAACCCCAGGGAGCTGAAGGTGTCGTCCTTCCTCCCCAGTGGCAGTGTGTATCCCGGGGAGCTGAAGGTGTCGTCCTTCCTCCCCAGCGGCAGTGTGTATCCCGGGGAGCTGAAGGTGCCATCCTTCCTCCCCAGCGGCAGTGTGTAACCCAGGGAGCTGAAGGTGTCGTCCTTCCTCCCCAGCGGCAGAGTAAGTCCCAGGGAGCTGGAGGTGTGCCGTCCTTCCTCCCCAGCGGCAGATTGTATCCCAGGGAGCTGAAGGTGCCGTCCTTCCTCCCCAGCGGCAGATTGTATCCCAGGGAGCTGAAGGTGTCGTCCTTCCTCCCCAGCGGCAGAGTAGGTCCCAGGGAGCTGAAGGTGCCGTCCTTCCTCCCCAGCGGCAGTGTGTAACCCAGGCAGCTGATGGTGTCGTCCGTCCTCCCCAGCGGCAGTGTGTGTCCCAGGGAGCAGAAGGTGCCGTCCTTCCTCCCCAGCGGCAGTGTGTGTCCCAGGGAGCAGAAGGTGCCGTCCTTCCTCCCCAGCGACAGTGTGTACCCCAAGGAGCTGAAGGTGTCGTCCTTCCTCCCCAGCGGCAGTGTGTACCCCAAGGAGCTGAAGGTGTCGTCCTTCCGCCCCAGCGGCAGTGTGAACCCCAGGGAGCTGAAGGTGTCGTCCTTCCTCCCCAGTGGCAGTGTGTATCCCGGGGAGCTGAAGGTGTCGTCCTTCCTCCCCAGCGGCAGTGTGTATCCCGGGGAGCTGAAGGTGCCATCCTTCCTCCCCAGCGGCAGTGTGTACCCCAAGGAGCAGAAGGTATCGTCCTTCCGCCCCAGCGGCAGTGTGTATCCCAGGGAGATGAAGGTGTTGTCCTTCCTCCCCAGTGGCAGTGTGCACCCCAGGGAGCTGAAGGTGCCGTCCTTCCTCCCCAGCAGCAGAGTGTCCTGCAGGGGGCCGAGACCGTCAGCAGGACAAAATAATGAAAGGGGAGACAGCTGGTCCCCCTCTCCACCAGCAGAGAGAGTGCCAGGGAGAGGAGCCTGCTAACCCCTCTCTCCAGCGGCAGCCTAACCCACCAAGGGGAGATGTTAAGCCCCACAACTGTGCAGATGGGACCGTAGTCTCTGCACTTACAGCGCAAGGGGTAGGGACGGTCGGTCCTGTCCCCCAGCCACAGTCGGTCTCTCCCTCCCACAACCAGGCTCCAACCAGGCTACTTCCGCGGTAGAACTGGCACCAGGGCAGAGTACCGCTGGTCTCTGCCCACTCAGCAACCCACCAAGGCAGACTACCAGTCCCCCACACAGCCGTGGTGAGACACCTAGACCTGGACAAAGTTCTCCTCCACCCAGGTGTGGTAACCAGTTATGGTGGGTGGGCTGTACTGCGGTTTCTGCTTTGTGGGTGGGTTGCTGGACTAACCAGGGCACTGACCGGCAGGAGGTCAGGTACCCTGTTAGTCTAATTGGTAAAGGGGAGAAGTGTGGCGAAACCAACCTCGCCGCTATGAACTGGAGAAGCCTGGTTGCCCGCCTGCTGCCTTTGGACTATGGCCCTGGGAGATTGGGCCCTTTAAAAAACGTATTCGGGGGCGGGGCCTGACCGCCATGCAGACAAGTCGCACATAGAGAGAGCTCCTGACAGGACTCACCAAAACCACGAAAAATAACGACTTTTCACTTGATAAAACAAGCAACGATCCTGCCGGAGCAACTCTACACTCACGAGAGACACTTTTTAAGGTGTCTCCCTAATCAACCGGAGGTCACATCCTGACACTTCTTTGGGCCTACTCGTGGACACAGCCGAGAAGATACGGCCGGTCTCTCGGCTGTCTACATTGCTGGGACACACAAGCGGAAGGGGCTCCTGCTTCCCCCCCCCCCCGCCTTTGAGGGACATCACGGCACCTGCACACTCTTGAGTATCCCGTTGAGAGGTACCGAGCCACTGGGACGCAGCTAAGATGGCCGCCCAGCGAAGGCCCAAAAAGCGGAGCACACACACCCAACCTACCACGCACCTCCTGGGGGATCTCGACCGGCTCTGCGCGAGCCTCTGGAACATGCTGTGCGACAGCGGGATGGATTACCACCTGGCAGTTAAGCTAGTGGCTACATGGATTCGTCCAGTAACTCGCCGTCGCCATTACAGACCTCCACCACGAGCATCCAGAAAGGCCGCCAGGCCACGCAAATACCGCCGGTTCAATGGGCGGGAAACAACGCCATGCTACTCGGGCGAACGCACTTGCCCCCACACTCATGAGAACAAAATTACCAAACCAGGCTTCCACACAAGCTACTTACCCAACCCGGGAACGAACGCTCAGCACAGCCTATCTCCATCCCTCCAAGTCACAGCTGCAAACCGGGGAGCCGCAAAGCTACACACTCTAATGAATGCCTCTGCAGAGAAAAACGCAGACGGCAAGAGACAAGTCCATGCACTGGGCATCGTCTGAAGGGACCACTTCTGTGCCTATCAAGTGGACATACCTCACTTCCATCTGGAGGGCACGTTCACAGACGATGCTACACGGACTTCCTACATTCTACCCTTCTTTAGTTATGGCCGCAATGACAGTATGTTTCTAGTGGCACCACATCCTGACAGCTAATGCCAGTGTAAACTATACACATGCGTATATAATCTGATGTTTTACTTTGAGACACTGCATTTGGTTATAGGGGTCAATCTGCTTTTACTATGCCCTTAACTTTAATTCATATTACGGTCTCTGACACCCGGCGGGGTAACAGCCATGCTGCTAACAGGGATAGGCTGAACTTACTCTAGAGAGACAATCCATATGTTTTAAGTACCAAGCTCTGAGTTTTCTATACTTTTCTATACATATCTTATGATTTTCCTTTCTCTGCTTTTATTTCTCCTTACGCTAATTGATTTATTGTTGATGCTGTAAAGTAACACTATAATATAAGCGACTTCGCCTTAGCCTACACATTAATTATGCTCTTTGCTGAATATACTACTACATAAACCTGCAGATAAAACGAATTGCATACTAAGAATATATTCAGTCAACCAAAAGCTACCAGAGGTTCGACATAGTCCATGTTAGTTCCTGTAGCGATATAATTACTTGGTCCTGGGGCACAAATTATGTTTTAAAACATGAATGCTTTAATCGAGTTTGTTGGACTCTCTATCTCCATGATAGTTTAGCTTATATATGTGTCATCTCACTTAGCTACTGCTATACTGCAAACCGTGACTATGCATTATGACAGCAACAGCATAGCAAAATCAATACTGATAACTAAACGTTAGTTTATATGTTGGATAATCAAGAGAATAGAAGCAAGCTATAATCAACGATATGACTCTAGCCACCTAACATAGCAGACCCAGCAGTGTTAAGCAATACCTGTACACACCTGTTTCATGTACTTTCATGTTCACTCTGATGTTTAAGCCCTCATAAATTAGAGATTTAAAGCAAGGTTAACAGATGTTGCTGCCTCTGAGAACAATCAACCTTAAGCATGACAATGTTGGCAATATCAGAACCCCTAGTTAAAACGTACCTTATACTCTGACATGACCTTTTCAGACCTAGCCTGTTATTATTATTTAAAAATGTGCTGTTAATCGCATGCCATGTCAAACCCAATGTTCCTAATCAACTTGCCAATGCTGTTGTGGCATCGCAAGAAAAATGTTATCCGTATTTACATGCACAAGAAAAATAAAGAATTAAAAAAAAAAAACGTATTCGGCCCTAAGAGAGTGCATGTCACTCATTCTGGCCCTTTAAATACAGTGGGGTCATTCGGTACTTGCCCTGTGTGAGCGGTGATACCCCAGATAGCTATGCCATGGAGCCTATTCATATAATGAAAGACTATGGGAAAGACTTTAGCTCCATGGCAATTGAACTGTGTGAATAGGATCTGAGCGCTATTCGGTAGTTTTGTGCGCTCAGATCCCAGCTATCTGGGGATATGTGAAATGTCTGTGTGTTATGTGTAAAAGGTGACTTTATGTATTTTAAAGTGTTTTACTGTCTTTGTGTCCCAATGTGCATAATGGAGTCTTGTATGTGTCCTGTGAGGTAATTGGATTACTTCTCCATTGTCTCCAGGAGAGAGGGCTCTGTAAAACCGGTCTGAGCCGGAAAGCCATGCTGGCAGGGTTTTTTAAAAGATACTTTACTAACCTTTGAACCCCTGGTCTGATTCATGCCATTTTTTAATATGTTGTTCCCCTGAATGGATTGATTGTGGATATGTATTTTTGTGAATGTGATCTATGGTTTTAGAGTTATGGAATTTGGGTAGAAAGTATGTTTTAACTGTATGTGTAATTGAGTTTCCTCTCAGGATAAGGGGAGGGAATATGTGGAATGTAACTGATGTGTGAGTGGTTGTTTTATATCTCCCTGTGGGCGGACCTGTATTTGCAACAACTGTAATAAAAACCAGGCTGGGTGTGCCAGCACCTCAGATTCTGCTTGACCCTCAAAACGAAGTGTCGTCTCGTTATTGGGGGAATTGGATTGTATGCTGACTGCCAGGAGTGTAAGCGGATTGTATGCTTTTCCTGTTCAGCTATTCCAGGGTTTGTGTGTTTCCAGTTCGAGAGTTGGAAGATTCGTACAGTTTGTAGTTCGGGAGATTGGTGCTTGCAGTAGCTGCTTGTCTATCTGGAAGGGGATTATCGCCTAAACGGTTTTTATCCTCTTGTGGGCGAAACGTTCCGTTACACTCCTCTCTGAAGAGAGTGCTCCATTTGGTATTTCAAGTGAGTCAGAAAATGCATTGGATCCATTCTTCAATGTTAGGTGCCAGTTCACACACTGACCACATCGGCGGACCTGACGCGGGGACTGCGTAATAAATCCGTACACAGACAGAGGAGTAAAACCGAAATACCACACAATGAGGGCACAGGGAGTCCTAGATTGAAGGGAAAACTCAAAACCCAGAGGGCAAACCCAAGGGCTGAGCAAACAAAGTGTAAACCCTATTTATAGAAGAATAAATCCCCAGAGAAATGAATTTAAAAAAAACAAAAAAAAAAAAAACCTCTGACCTGATCGAGTATGGATCCCATTCTGACTGGTTCTTTTATGTGATGGTTCTTTTGCTGCTGTGGAGATGAGTAAAGAGAAAGATAGTGAAATATTCGCCTCTAGTCATGTAGTAAAACTGCAGTTTATAAAAGAGCTGACCTTTAGACACAACCCTGGCTGTCAATCAGACTCCAGGGAGACTTTCTTAAAGCACAGAGGACCTCAATGAGAAGCCTGTGATTGGTGTATTCCTCTGACACAGACAGAAGGTCTGGGCAGGGCTACAAAGGAAGGGCTTCCAAAGGCTGCTGACAAGAGATCTGCAGCTATTACAAGCTGCTTTCTCATATAAACCAGAAGAAAACATACAACAATAACATCATGCATGCGGTGGTATATCAGCTAAATTGTGAAACACATTTTCCAATGGAGTGTTCCTTTACGCTCAAGTTCCTTTGGTGCTTAGAGTGTCTTTATAATGGTTCAATAAGATTAAAAGCTACGGGAAGAGCAAATATGACAAGTCTGTGGTGTACTGTTATACTGCTTGCAACAATTTGGTAACTGTGCATTAAAGAATGCAGTGTGTGTGATACAGCGTGCGTGCTACAGCGTGCGTGCTACAGCGTGCGTGCTACAGCGTGCGTGCTACAGCGTGCGTGATACAGCGTGCGTGATGGTTGATTTTTGGGTGATTTTTGAATATGTTGCTCACCCAGATCAGGGCTATCAGGGGATACCAAATTTAGGGGTGTACCTGTAAAGGATGTAAAGGATTTTCATATACTTACCTGTATGCCTTCGGTTATATCCTCTCCCTGCTGTTTAAAGCTTGTAATCGGTTTGTTTTTACTATGTATTTGAGAAATGTATTCGTTCTACCGAACGGAGATCACCCTGGGTAGCAATCAGAATTGGAACATTGAGAAACCGCAACCTAAATGCTCCTAGAAGCAATCTCCCGAATGCGGTCAGCGGGACTTACGCATGAATTGCCTGGAACTGTTTTCGGCATGGCAACCACGCAAACTCCCGGTCGTCATGGAAGTCCCAGCTGACTACTTTCCATTCCACAAATCAAAACGGCATTCGGGAGGTGGAATCTACTGAACAAGGGGAGCATTTCCATATAACAAACTGCAACATTCGTATGGTAGTTTTCGTGTAATTAGGTGCGAACGGAGACCGGCTCTTGCTGCTGATTTCATGGAACTCTAAATCGGATACCACCACATGGCGAGCCGGTCAAACTTCCACACGATGTGACACGGAAACTACTGAATGGAATTTCGTGAGATTTGGATATGTGACTCCCAATATCCTCAGCTACCCAGGGATGTAAATGTTATAGTTGTATATGATGCAGAAAGTACTTTTCCAAAAATGTTAAAAATTGTAATGTTTCTGGCCAGCAGATAATTGAGTTTAGTATGTTGCTGAAACTCAATTATCTAGCCTGGCCCAGAGGAGGAGTCTGTTACTGTATAAATTGAATGCCTGTTGCTTCCAGTAAATCAGTCTTGTTCCAGCAGTAAGCTTTGGCTCATGTGTGTATTATTTGGCGATACCAGCGATATTTATTCCTGTGGATTTTTGGGAATGTTCTATTATTGGGAAAAAGGGAATATTGGGCGGTGATACAGATTACTACCGTCACTTATGGGGTACATCCAGAAACTGGGGGAAAGTATGTACAGTTTAATTTGATTATCTGTTAAGCTGAGGGGAGGAGATGTGTGGGAGGTAACGTGTATCTGATTGGTTTTTGTACTGGAGCCCTGGAGGTCTCAGCGGTGTTCGGGTAATCGAGTGTCCGATTTGAGTTCCAAACACTGCTGAGATTTTCGTGCGTAAGATGGCCGCCGCCACGTGTTCGTATACCGAACGGCGGCCACCCAGATACGTCAATAAAGTACCGATTAACCTGCGGTTAGAGAAGTGTGAACGCTTAATAAGGTACACACTTCTCTCTGGGGTGGTCTATTGGTTCGGTAGTTTACATTCGTATGGAGTACGGATGGAAACTACCGAACAATTATACGAATCCCACATACATTTTAACCATAGAAACAGAAACAACACACGAATTGCAATATTATTACAGTCTTTTAGGACAGCCCTGGTACCATCTGCTACACTGCTCCCCCTTGCCCACAAGCCGGCATACACAGTCTGATCCAACACGGATTGGCTTGGGGATGTCCGGGAAGGCTCACGGATCATTTCTCCAGGTCAGTTTGTCTTGACAACCCGTCAGCGTTCCCATTCTGTTTCCCCAGGTGATACTGAATGTTAAAGTCAAAGGGCTGCAGCGCCAAACTCCAGCACAGCAGCCTGGCATTGTCCCGAGCCACCCGGTTCAGCCATACTAACGGGTTGTGATCCGTGAGCAATGAAAAGGGCTGTCCATACAAATACGGCTGCAACTTCTTTAGGCATTCCTTTTCGATGGCGGCGTAGCTTACTTCTCTGGGTAACAACTTGCGACTGATGTAAGCCACGGGATGTTCTCTGCCATCGGCCCCGACTTGGCTTAGTACTGCCCCCAATCCAAACATAGAAGCGTCTGTGTGAACAAGAAAACGTTTAGTTGGATTGGGAGCTGCCAAGACAGGAGCATTGCTAAGTGCATTTTTCAGATGTTAGAATGCCTGCTCACACTCCGGGGTCTAGGTTACTTGGCGGGGAAGGTTCTTACGGGCCAGGTCAGTAAGGGGTTTTGCTAGGGCGCTATAATTGAGGACAAACTTCCTATTGTATCCTGGTGTGGCAAAACCGACCTCGCCACGTGTCCTTGGAGGGGGCTGCTTGCCCGCCTCTTGCCTTTGGACTATGGCCCTGGGAGATTGTGCCCTTTAAATAAACGTATTCGGCCCTAAGAGAGTGCATGTCACTCATTCTGGCCCTTTAAATACAGTGGGGTCATTCGGTACTTGCCCTGTGTGAGCGGTGATACCCCAGATAGCTATGCCATGGAGCCTATTCATATAATGAAAGACTATGGGAAAGACTTTAGCTCCATGGCAATTGAACTGTGTGAATAGGATCTGAGCGCTATTCGGTAGTTTTGTGCGCTCAGATCCCAGCTATCTGGGGATATTTGAAATGTCTGTGTGTTATGTGTAAAAGGTGACTTTATGTATTTTAAAGTGTTTTACTGTCTTTGTGTCCCCATGTGCATAATGGAGTCTTGTCTGTGTCCTGGGAGGTAATTGGATTACTTCTCCATTGTCTCCAGGAGAGAGGGCTCTGTAAAACCGGTCTGAGCCGGAAAGCCATGCTGGCAGGGGGTTTTAAAAGATACTTTACTAACTTTTGAACCCCTGGTCTGATTCATGCCATTTTTTACTATGTTGGTCCCCTGGACGAGATTTAAAGCTGTACCCCCTGTTTTTGGGGTACATCCAGAACTTGGATAAATTACTGTACATATTAATTATGTTAAATGGTTATCTGAGGGGAGGGGACGTGGGGGTTGTAACATGTATATGATTGGTGATTTTATGCCTCCCCTGGGTGTGTTCTTTTTGTGTGTAACTGTAATAAAAAGCAGGCTGGGTGTTCCAGTCCTCAGTTCTTCTTGACCCTTCAAAACGTAGCCTCCTCTCGTTCTTGGAAGGGGATTATTTGGGAATATTACTCTGCTCATTTTACAGCTGAACCTGACTCGCCCTCTGGATATCGTGAATGGGATTATACCAGCTTTACTTTGACACAGCAGCTTGCAGGGAAAAGGACGTCACCAACGGCTGATACCCTTTCACTACCTGGGTAGCCGTTACACCCGCTGTCCCTAGGAATGCTAGCACCTGAGGTCCTAGGAGTGGGCCATTGGGCTGCGGCCTCTACCTTGGCTGGTTCTAGTTTCTGGTTTCCACAGAACACTCGATGTCCCAGGTATTGTACCTCGGCCATTCCTATACTACATTTGGCCGGTTTTAACGTCAGACCGGCCTCCATAATCCTGTCTAGAACCGCTCCTATATGGGCCAAGTGCTCCTGCCAGGTATTGCTAAAAATGGCAATATCATCTAGGTATGCACATGTGTAGTCCTGGAACCCATCTAGGAGTCGGTCCACCATCCTCTGGAAGGTAGCCGGAGCTTTTTTCATCCCAAACGGCATGACTTTAAAGTGGTACAGGCCGAATGGGGTGACAAAGGCTGACTTAGGGATGGCGTCCGGAGCCAAGGGAATCTGCCAATACCCCTTACACAGATCAATAGTAGTGTGGTATTGGCCTCTGGCCATCCGGTCTAGCAGTTCATCTATCCTAGGCATAGGATATGCGTCTGATATAGTATTTTCGTTCAATCTCCGGTAGTCCATGCAGAAGCGGGTCGTACTGTCCTGCTTTGGTACGAGGACTACCGGAGAAGCCCAGGGGCTATCTGAGGGCTCAATCACCCCCAGTTGGAGCATCTCATCAATCTCCTTGCGAATATTCTCCCGTACCGCTTCAGGGATGCGGTATGGGGTCTGGCGCATGGGGAGTTGCCCTGGGGTTTCCACCCGGTGAGTGGCCAGAGGAGTGTATCCAGGTACATTAGAGAAGGTCTCTTGCTTCTTTCGCAACAGCTGCTGTACCTCGGTACGCTCCTGTGGGCTCAGCCGGTCTCCCAGCACAACCTCTCCTAAATCCCCAAACAGCCTACCGTCTCCCAGCAGATCTGGGAGGGAAAGGCTGTCAAACTCGTCAGAGTTGGGTGCACAAATTGCTGTCACCTCCTCTGAGCTTTCCTGGTAGGGCTTCAGCATGTTCACATGGAGCATGCGTCGCCCAGCAGTTCCTGTGCAGGGGCCAATTATATAAGTGGTGTCACATCTCTGTTCCACGACTTTATAAGGGCCTTGCCAGGCGGCCTGTAGCTTATCATGTCAGACAGGTTTTAAGATTAAAACTTTCTGCCCAACCTGGAAGCTACGTGTCAGGATCGGGACAGGGATCCAACACGCAGAGTACAAACAGTAGCCAGATACGTATACCGGACCTTAGAATGGCCGGACTAACGTAAGTAGTACAGTATAGAATGGTCAAAGACAAGCCGAGGTCGAAGGTAACAGAAGACAGGTAAGCGAGAGACAAGCCGAATCAAGGGTAACAGAGATAAGCAGAGTAAGGTAAACAAGCCGGGTCAAAACCAAAAGGGATAATAGAATACACAAGCACTGAGTGACTAGAACAAGCTAGAACCACGACAGGGCAATGAGCTAATGAAAGAAGCTCTGTTAAATACCCTGTTCAGAGCAGTAACCACGCCTCCAAGGCGTCCTGATTGGTCCTGCAGCCATTGACTGACAGGTTGTTCCGGGGGAGTGTCCTGATGACTACTTCCTGCCTAGATGCTGTAAAAGGCAGTCACTCCCTCGCGGCCGGCCTAGCATGACCGGATAGACCGCGGGGAAGGGAGCCATCAGACCGTCTGGATGGAGGAACAGCTAAGTCTCTACCTCTTTCGGAGGTAGAGACCACAGGTACCCTGACAGTACCCCCCCTCTCAGATACGCCCACCGGGCGTAATGAACCGGGACGAGATGGGAAGCGAGAGTGATACGCCCTGCGGAGACGGGGAGCATGAACATCCTCCTGAGGTACCCAACTCCTCTCCTCAGGACCATATCCCTTCCAATCAACCAGATATTGTACTTGTGACAGACCCATCCCGCTGGACTAAACCTATTGGGTTCGTCTGATTTGCCCAGTACTTATGGTCCCTGAGAGATCCTGCGGAGAGTTGTGACTTTGCCCAACTAACAGTTCGAATACAGCCAAAACCAACGAAGCGCTAAAGCTATCAAAAGCCTCGTGGTGGCCGACATCGGACAAAGGGCCACGTGGCGGCGGCCATTTTACCTTCGAATCCGCCGACCCGTACTATCGACGATACTTCGACAGTACAACGTAGTCGAAGTACCGATCCACTTCGAACAGGACGTAGACATTTTTAGGCCAACAAGTGACCGACCGTATAGCCCGAATCCAGGGAACTCTTTTGGGCACGAAACGGTAGCTGCGGTCGGTCATAAACAGACATTCGAGTAACTTTGGATTCACTGGAGGGATTGGTGTGATTTTTGAGACTGTTTATGATTTAAGTATGCTGAATCCGAATATGTGCCTTTTATGTGAATATGATGGATGGATTTGGAGTTATAAAAGTTGTATAAAAATATATTCTAAACTGCCTGTATAATAAGATTATGTGTCACACCAAGGGGAGGGAATGTGTGGGATGTACCATCGATGCCAGTGGTTGTTTTATGCCTCCCCTTTGGTGTGGCCTGTGTGTGTGAAATGCAAATAAAAGGCAGGCTGGCTGTTCCAGTCCTCAGTTCATGTTTTACCCTCATAATGGAGCTTGGTCTCGTTATTGGGGGAACCGGGAATACAAGTGACTAACGACTGTGTCTGGAGCTCGGAAGGTGGTACCGTAACAACTGGTGGCAAGCGACGGGATGATCTTCAACGCCCAAAGAAACCGCTACGACCAAGAATAAAATGGAACTACAATACCAAAACCTGAGAAGAGCTACCTTAAAAGACTTATTGGAACAAAGGGGCGGACAGGCCAGTAACCTCAAGAAGAGGGACATTATTGCGTTATTGCTGGAAATGGATGGAGTACCAGCGGCAGAGGGAACCAATGGACCCAGCCCAGACGACAGAACCCCCGAGGAGGCAAGGTTTGACCGGGCGGTAAAAATTCGGCTGGCCCATTATGGCCCCAACCCCTCCGCGGAGATAGTCACCCAGGTTCAAGCCGCTGTGGAGGCCAGCCTGCTACGCCAAAACGGTACTGCAGCGGCCCCAGTCACAGCAAACCCGGGGGACAAACAGAAAGTGCCGTTTGCGGCCTTCAAAGCCTTCAGTGAGACCGAAGGAGAGATTGACGGGTACCTTGCGGATTTTGAGCGGCAATGTGCTCTGCACAAGGTACCCCCGGCAGACTGGGTTGCTATACTGTCCGGCAAGTTATCCGGCCGGGCCAACGACGCTTTTCGGGCTATTCCGGATGAGGAGATCGGGGATTATGTTACCGTCCGGGAAGCTTTACTTGCCCGGTATGCCGTTACACCCGAGGCATACCGGAGGAGGTTCCGGGACACTGCAAAAACAACTGGGGACTCATACGTGGAATGGGCCTGCAAGGTACATCGCACAGCCACCCACTGGATGGCAGGGTGCCAGGCGGTGTCGGGAGAAGAGGTGCTGCAGATGTTTTTATTGGAACATTGTTTCGACAAATTGCCGACAGGGGTCAGAGAGTGGGTACGAGACCGTAAGCCTTCCACTCTACACGAGGCGGCTCGCTTGGCCGACGAGTACACTGACGCTCGCAGACTGGGCAATTCCATCACCAAGGCCACAGCCAGAGCGGAATACCAACCAGCCGCTGCCACGTATCAGCCTCCCATAAGTAGACCATCCGCACCCCCTCCGGCTGCCCAGTACCAACGTCCACCCCGGTTTAACGCCCGAGAGTACTCTGAACCCCTTCGGTGCTTCCTGTGCAATCAGCTAGGGCACAGGCGACAGGAGTGCCCGATGAACCGTGCCAACAGGAACCAGTCCTGGAGGAAACCCACGGGGGCCCCTTCCCCAGCACCTCTTCCAGCCGTCCACTGTGTAGAGGAAGAGGAATGCTGGGGCATATTACATGAGGCGGACCCTGTTCAGGCTGCCCACCAGGACAATCGACAACACCACAGACAGAGTGTAAAAGTCAACGGAAAGGAAGCCAGTGGGCTACGAGACACTGGTGCAACCCTGACTTTGCTCCAAAAGCACCTAGTGTCCGAAGCGCAACATACCGGGGATACCGTGGCAGTACGAGTAGCCGGGGGTGCAGTATTTCGCCTACCCGTGGCCCGGGTACATTTGGATTGGGGAGTGGGCGCTAGACACGTGAATGTGGGGGTCATTAAGGATTTACCCGCTGATGTTCTTCTTGGCAACGACTTGGCCCCCCTGGTTTCGGCCTTTGCTCCCATGGGCCCCGCTGCAGTGGACGCTGTTACGACCCGTGCCCAGACCCGTGCCACTGAGGCCGGCCCACCTGCTGTTGAGACCCAGGTAAGACTCTCTACCCCGACTTGTACCTTAGACCAGGCCCCGTTCGGTTGGGATACCCCAGAGATGTACGGGAAAGAAACTAGGGAGGACCCGACGTTAGCCAAGTACAGAGCCAGGGCCGACGCTGGGGAAGAAGGAGTAGGTGGGGAACACTACGAGTGGGTGGGGGATAGGCTGTACAGGATCCCGAAACCTTCCCCGAAACCGAATGCCCCTTCGCAGAAGCGACAACTAGTAGTACCTGCAAAGTATCGGCAGGAGATTCTGCGGATTGGGCATGACGTGCCCTTAGCAGGTCATCTAGGTTCCCACCGCACAGCTCATAGAATCACCCAAAACTTTTTCTGGCCCAATTTTAACCGAGATGTGCGGATGTATTGTAGCACGTGCGACACTTGTCAACGGGTAGGTAAGCGGGGAGATCATCCAAAAGCTAGGCTACAGCCGATGCCTATCATTGGAGAGCCTTTTTCCCGCATAGCCGTTGACATTGTGGGTCCACTGGCCAGGGCTAGTCCATCCGGTAAGAAATATATTCTTACTGTGGTAGACTACGCCACCCGTTACCCAGAGGCAGTAGCGCTGTCCAATATAGAGGCAGAGACGGTTGCTGATGCCCTGGTTAAAGTCTTTACTAGGGTCGGGTTCCCGCAGGAGATCCTCTCGGATCAGGGAACCCAATTTACCGCTGTGCTCACCCAGCAGCTGTGGAAGGTGTGCGGCATCAACCCGCTACTTAGTTCACCCTATCACCCACAGACTAACGGTCTCTGCGAGCGATTTAATGGTACCCTCAAACAGATGCTGAGGACCTTTACTGACACTTGCAGAGACTGGGAGCGATTCCTGCCTCATCTGCTATTTGCATACAGAGAGGTGCCCCAGGAATCAACTGGGTTCTCCCCCTTTGAGTTACTCTATGGGAGAAGGGTTCGTGGACCCCTAGATCTCATTAGAGGACACTGGGAGGGGGAGACAGAGCAAGAAGGGACCCCCATAGTACCGTATGTGCTGGAACTCCGGGACCGTATGGAGAAACTATCCCTGATGGTAAGGGAAAATCTCCGGGCGGCCCAGGGGAAACAGAAACGATGGTACGATCGGGGTGCTCGACAGCGGGTCTTCCAGGTTGGGCAGAAGGTCCTAGTGCTCAAACCTGTGAAGGCAAACAAGATGCAAGCATCTTGGCAGGGCCCGTACAAGGTGTTAGCTCAGGTATGCGATACTACCTATCTCATAGCCAGCTGTTCGGATGAAAGGGTACAACGATCCTTTCATGTGAACATGCTCAAGGAGTATCAGGAACGACCCGAAGATGTTGCAGCAGTTTGTGCCCCAGCTACCGACGACACCGAGAACTTACCTTTACCGGACCTGTTAGAAAGGGATCCCCAGACCGACCTTACTAGCCTCGTACAGTTAGGTGACCGACTAAGCCCGGCCGAGAAAACCCAGGCAAGACAGCTTCTGTGGGAGAAGCAGGCGACATTCTCCCAAGAACCAGGGTACACCCCACTAGCTATACACAAGGTCGAGACACCCGGACAGAACCCCCTACGACAACCTCCATACCGCATCCCGGAAGCAGTCCGAGAAGGAATGCGGAAGGAGATACAGGAGATGACCCGGCTGGGGGTTATTGAGCACTCCGATAGTCCGTGGGCGTCGCCCGTAGTCCTAGTACCCAAGAAAGATGGGACCACCCGGTTCTGTGTGGATTACAGGCGGCTCAACGAGCGGACTACCACGGACGCCTACCCGATGCCCCGGATAGACGAGTTATTAGACCGCATTGCCAGGGGGCGCTACCTGACCACCATTGACCTATGTAAAGGGTACTGGCAGATCCCCCTGGCCGAGGATGCTATCCCCAAGTCGGCCTTCGTCACCCCGTTTGGCCTATACCAGTTTAGGGTTATGCCATTCGGGATGAAGAACGCTCCGGCTACCTTCCAGCGTATGGTGGATAGGCTCCTAGATGGCTTCCAGGGATTTGCATGTGCATACCTGGACGACATCGCGGTTTACAGTGAGTCTTGGGAAGACCACCTAGTACACGTAGGGGTAGTGCTGGACAAGATTCGGGCCGCCGGCCTGACTCTGAGACCAGACAAGTGCCATTTAGGCATGGCAGAAGTGCAGTACTTGGGTCACCGGGTGGGTTGTGGGAGCCAGAGACCCGAACCGGCCAAGGTGGAAGCAGTAGCTAACTGGCCCACACCTATCACCAAGACCCAAGTACTTGCCTTCCTAGGGACAGCGGGTTACTATCGACGTTTTGTCCCCGACTACAGTACGATTGCCAAGCCCCTAACTGATTTGACTAAAAAGAATTTACCTAGACAGGTCCTGTGGTCTCCAGCTTGTGAAGCCGCGTTTCAAGCCCTGAAGCAGGCTCTTGTGAATGCCCCTGTCCTGGCTGCCCCAGTCCCTAACAAACGTTTTCTTGTCCACACAGACGCTTCCATGTATGGACTGGGGGCTGTGCTGAGCCAGGTCGGGGAGGATGGCGGAGAACACCCTGTCGCATATCTCAGCAGAAAGTTACTACCTCGAGAAGTGAGTTATGCGGCAGTAGAGAAAGAGTGTTTAGCCCTGGTCTGGGCACTGAAGAAACTGAGCCCCTACCTATACGGACAAGAATTTTCCCTCGTAACAGACCACAACCCCCTCGTCTGGCTTAACCGGGTCTCTGGGGACAATGGCAGACTGCTGAGGTGGAGTTTGGCCTTGCAGCCTTATAATTTCACTATCAGCTACCGACCCGGTAAGCAGAATGGGAATGCGGATGGGTTATCCCGGCAAATAGACGTCCCTATTCTCTCTAAGTCCGGTCATCCCCAAGTTGACCCGCCACAGGGTCAAGCCGGGTCTGCCGGAGTGTTCCACAAGGAGGGAGCCATGTGACAGACCCATCCCGCTGGACTAAACCTATTGGGTTCGTCTGATTTGCCCAGTACTTATGGTCCCTGAGAGATCCTGCGGAGAGTTGTGACTTTGCCCAACTAACAGTTCGAATACAGCCAAAACCAACGAAGCGCTAAAGCTATCAAAAGCCTCGTGGTGGCCGACATCGGACAAAGGGCCACGTGGCGGCGGCCATTTTACCTTCGAATCCGCCGACCCGTACTATCGACGATACTTCGACAGTACAACGTAGTCGAAGTACCGATCCACTTCGAACAGGACGTAGACATTTTTAGGCCAACAAGTGACCGACCGTATAGCCCGAATCCAGGGAACTCTTTTGGGCACGAAACGGTAGCTGCGGTCGGTCATAAACAGACATTCGAGTAACTTTGGATTCACTGGAGGGATTGGTGTGATTTTTGAGACTGTTTATGATTTAAGTATGCTGAATCCGAATATGTGCCTTTTATGTGAATATGATGGATGGATTTGGAGTTATAAAAGTTGTATAAAAATATATTCTAAACTGCCTGTATAATAAGATTATGTGTCACACCAAGGGGAGGGAATGTGTGGGATGTACCATCGATGCCAGTGGTTGTTTTATGCCTCCCCTTTGGTGTGGCCTGTGTGTGTGAAATGCAAATAAAAGGCAGGCTGGCTGTTCCAGTCCTCAGTTCATGTTTTACCCTCATAATGGAGCTTGGTCTCGTTATTGGGGGAACCGGGAATACAAGTGACTAACGACTGTGTCTGGAGCTCGGAAGGTGGTACCGTAACAGTACTCTCCCCCGGGAGATTCGAGAATCAATAATAGAGTTAACCTCATACTCCTCCTGACCCTCCACCTGAACGGGGCGAGGAGGGGCTATTGTGGAGGAAAATCTGTTACATATGAGTGGTTTCAGCAATGAAACGTGAAACGAGTTTGGGATGCGTAAGGTATTAGGAAGAGCTAAACGATACGCAACTGGATTGATACGGGTCAGCACCCTGTAGGGTCCAATATAACGAGGAGCGAACTTCATGGAGGGCACTTTTAAACGGATGTTCCTCGTGCTCAGCCATACCCTATCTCCTGGAACAAAGACCGGAGCCGCCCTTCTACGTTTATCAGCGTGTTTCTTGACCAACATAGAGTTGTGCACAAGGATTTGTCGAGTTTGATCCCACAACTTCCTCAAATTGGCAACATGAACATCAACCGACGGCACCCCCTGGGAAGGGGAATCCGAAGGAAGAATAGACGGATGAAAACCATAATTCATGAAGAAGGGGCTTGAATGAGTAGAATCGCAAACGAGATTGTTGTGTGCAAACTCCGCCCAAGGAATCAAACCGACCCAATCATCCTGGTGTTCAGAAACAAAGCATCGTAGATATTGTTCGATTTTCTGGTTGGTACGTTCAGCAGCTCCGTTAGACTGAGGATGATAGGCAGAAGAAAAGTTTAATTTAATACCAAGTTGAGAGCAGAAGGACCTCCAAAAGCGGGAAACAAATTGGGAGCCTCTGTCCGATACAATTTGAGAGGGTATCCCATGTAGGCGAAAAAACTCCTTAGCGAATATCTCTGCCAATTCGGGAGAAGACGGGAGTTTAGGCAGAGGAATGAAGTGTGCCATCTTAGTAAACCTGTCAACCACGGTGAGGATAACAGTCTGTCTTTTAGAGATAGGTAGATCGACAATAAAGTCCATGGCCAAACAGGACCATGGTTTTTCTGGAACCTCCAAGGGGTGTAGGAATCCACATGGAAGCGTATGGGGTTGTTTGGTTTTAGTACAAACTTCACATGCAGCGATGAACTCCTCAATATCCCTCCGTAAAGCAGGCCACCAGAAGTCCTTAGAGATCAACGCGTAAGTTTTGCGAATACCAGGATGTCCCGCCATCTTGCTATTATGTAAACACTGTAAAAGTTCCAGTTGAAGAGCAGGAGGAACGAAATGACGGCCCGCAGGAGTCTGTTTAGGTGCTAGATGTTGCAACTTAATGATCTCGGCCAGTAATGGAGAATGAATCCTGAGATTCGTATTAGCAATGATATTGCATTTCGGAACTATAGAAGAAAGAACTGGTTCAGGTACAGTAGAAGGTTCATATTGGCGAGATAATGCATCGGCTTTAGAGTTTTTAGAACCAGGTCTGTAAGTCAGTACATAATTGAAGTGAGTCAGGAATAAGGACCAACGAGCTTGTCTAGAGGATAAGCGCTTAGCCTCCCCAATATAGGACAAGTTTTTGTGGTCCGTCAAAATTGTAATAGGGTGTAGGGTCCCCTCCAACAAATGTCTCCACTCCTTTAAGGCTTTAATGACTGCTAACAGTTCCCTTTCCCCGATGTCATATCTGCTCTCAGGCCCAGAAAATTTCTTAGAGAAAAAACCACAAGGGTGTAACGGTTTATCCACCCCTAACCTTTGAGACAGAACAGCCCCAACTGCTGTCTCAGAGGCATCGACCTCGAGCAAGAAAGGCAGAGTCGTATCAGGATGGACTAGAATGGGAGCCGAGGCAAAAAGTTCCTTGAGAGTCTTGAAAGCACCAAGAGCTTCCTTAGACCAGAACTTAGTATCAGCCCCTTGTTTGGTCATATTGGTAATAGGCGCAATGATAGAGGAGTATCCTTTAATGAAGCGCCTATAGTAGTTGGAAAAACCAATAAACCTTTGGATAGCCTTGAGTCCTTTGGGCAAGGGCCAGTCTAAAATAGATTGGAGTTTTACAGGATCCATTTTAAAACCCTCCCCAGAAATCACGTATCCAAGAAAGTCTACCTGAGACTGATCAAAACTGCACTTCTCCAATTTGCAATATAGACCATGTTGCAGCAGCTTGTGTAATACCTTTCTGACCTGTCTATGGTGAGTCTCAATCTCCTTAGAGTGTATTAGTATGTCGTCCAGGTAAACAATAACACAATCATGCTGAAACTCCCTAAGTACCTCATTAATCAAATCTTGAAATACTGCAGGAGCATTGCATAGTCCAAATGGCATAACAGTGTATTCGTAATGGCCATACCGGGTATTGAATGCCGTCATCCACTCGTGACCTTGCTGGATTCTCACCAAATTGTAAGCCCCTCTGAGATCTAACTTGGTGAAGATTTTGGAGCCCTTAAGACGATCAAATAACTCGGTAATCAGTGGGATAGGATAGGCATTTCTGACAGTTATTTTATTCAAGCCTCGGTAATCGATACAAGGTCTCAGCGTGCCATCCTTCTTCTTAATGAAAAAGAACCCAGCCCCGGCCAGAGAAGAAGACCTCCTGATGAATCCCTTTTCTAAATTCTCCCGAATATACTCCTCTAGAACAGAGTTTTCCTGAACAGACAAAGGATATACATGGCCCCTCGGAGGCATAGTGCCGGGTAGCAGCTTAATCTTACAGTCAAATGACCTGTGTGGAGGCAAAGAATCTGCATTCTTCTTGTCAAACACTGCCCTTAAGTCTAGGTAAAGGTCTGGTATTTGTCTTTCTGTGGACGGAGTAGGATTCTTCGGTATGTTAATATTAGCTAATGGAGAAACCTTGCACAAACACCGATCCTGGCAGCCCTGGCCCCACGAGAGTATCTCTCCTAACTCCCAATCGATAATAGGGTTATGTTTTTTCAACCATGGGTACCCCAGAACTATGGGAACGGAAGGAGACGAAATGAGCAGAAGAGATAAATTCTCCACGTGTAGGATACCAACATTTAAATCAATGGGTACGGTCTCACGAAAGATAACCGGGTCTAGTAGTGGTCTACCATCTATGGCCTCAACGGCCAAAGGTGTCTCCCTTAGCTGGGATGGAAAATTGTTCTTACTAGCAAAGGCTTGGTCGATAGATTCCGGTGCTGCTGAGAATTTTATCAATGCCATAGCCCTTACTACTTCCTTCCCCCAAGTTAAGAAAACTGGTAGCAGAAGCCTGTGATCCTTATAATTAGGAGTAGAGGACAAAATAGAAACACCCAAGGCCTGTCCTCTAGAGGGACTTAGGTGCGAGCATTTCCCGGGCGGTTAGAACAGTTCGAGAGTAAATGACCCTTGGCTCCACAATACATACACAAACCCTCTCTTCTCCTGTGCTGTCTTTCCTCCTCAGAGAGGCGGGTATACCCTATCTGCATAGGTTCAGTAAGCAAAGATATCGTGGAGTCAGGACTTGGAAAAGCAGGAGCTAACCTAAAAGAAGGTCTCTGGTTCCTCTCTCGAGTGTTCTGTCTCTCTCTTAGACGTTCATCTATACGAGAGATGAACGAAATTAAATCCTCTAAATTCTCAGGGAGTTCTCTGGTAGCAACCTCATCAAGGATTACTTCAGATAGGCCATTCAAAAATACATCCATATACGCCTGCTCATTCCACTTGATTTCTGCCGCCAGAGACCTGAACTCTAGTGCATAATCCACCAGTGTTCGGTTCTCCTGTCTCAGGCGCAACAGTAATCTGGCTGCATTAACCTTTCTACCTGGAGGGTCAAATGTTCTTCTAAAAGCAGCTACAAATGCGTTATAGTTATAAACTAATGGGTTATCGTTCTCCCATAGTGGGTTGGCCCATCTCCGAGCTTTCTCAATGAGTAGGGTGATAATAAATCCTACTTTTGCCCTATCTGTAGGATAAGAGCGAGGTTGCAATTCAAAGTGGATACTAATTTGGTTTAAAAAACCACGACACTTCTCAGGAGCCCCACCATAGCGTACTGGGGGGGTAATGCGAGAAGAAGCACCCACTGTGGCTACCTCTAGACCTGAACAGACAGGAGAAACAGGGGTATTACGTATCTCCTCTGGTGGGTTATTGGCACAAGCTAATAGAGCCTGTAGCGCAAGCGCCATCTGATCCATTCTGTGATCCATGGCTTCAAACCTAGGATCAGGAGCAGCCAGCTGACTGTTTGTACTTGCAGGATCCATGGGCCCTGTCGTAATGTCAGGATCGGGACAGGGATCCAACATGCAGAGTGTAACGGATCACCTGGCACCCCGACTGAGTACCTCCGTTAAAGGATGCTCCTAGTGCTTCCTGAGGACTCCAAGCACTCTGGCAGACACCATAATCACCGAATCCAAGAAACCTTTAAATTCTCCCAAGCGTATGAATGCTGTAGACCATTGAATAGGAACCATACGAATAGGCTTGTACCCCTAGCAGTCAAGTGGAACAGCATACAATAAATCCTTCCCCCAATAATGAGACGACACATCACTTTGAGGTTAAAACAGGAACTCAGGACTGGCTCATCCAGCCTGGCTTTTATTCACAAACAGGTACATACAGGACACTCCCAGGGGGAGGATGATATTGACCAATCACATGGATGTACCTCCCACACATTTCCTCCCCTTAGATTACCACTTAACCCAATTATACAGTACACACTTTTCCCCAATTCCTGGATGTACCCCAAAAACAGGGGGTACACCTTTAAATCCAGCATCGCTGGACAACATATCCAAAATTCAAGTAATTCGGATGAATGGTTCGTGAGATATGGGGTTCCAAAGATTTGACCGACCGCATGGGTAAAGTATCCGAAAACAGTTCCATGCATTTTGGCCCTGCGGTCGGTCACAAACAAGGGAATGAAAACAGGCGAATTGCCTGTGTTACCGTGTTTCCCCGAAAATAGGACCTACCCCGAAAATAAGCCCTAGCCGAATTTTCGGGGTGGGCTGCAATATAAGCCCTACCCCGAAAATAAGACCTAGGCATTTTACCTTTGCGGCCCGGCGGGACTTCCTTCTTCTATGAAGAGGAGGGGGAGGAGCGTTGCGGGCCGCGGCATCGCGCAGCGTGATGGCGACGTGCGCAGCGTGATGACGACGTGCGCAGCGCCGTCAGTCTGCCTTCACGGATCTTCAGCGGAAGGATCCATTCCGGGCGGTGAGGCATCCAGTGGTCGGACTCTTTGAACTGTGAGTAGATACCGGTATTTTATGTCTGGGACTTAATTAATTAGAGGGGGTATGTGGATTAATTAGAGGGGGGTGTGGATTAATTAGAGGGGGTGTGTGGATTAATTAGAGGGGGGTGTGGATTAATTAGTGGGGGTGGATTTATTAAAGAGGGGGGGTGGATTAATTAAAGGGGGGTGGATTAATTAAAGGGGGGTGGATTAATTAAAGGGAGGGTGGATTAATTAAAGGGGTGGTGGATTAATTAAAGAGGTGGTGGATTAATTAAAGGGGTGGTGGATTAATTAGAGGGGGTGGATTAATTAGAGGGGGTGGATTTATTAAAGAGGGGGGGTGGATTAATTAATGGGGGGGTGGATTAATTAGAGGGGGTGGATTTATTAAAGGGGGTGGATTAATTAGAGGGGGTGGATTAATTAGAGGGAGGGTGAATTAATTAAAGGGGGTGGATTAATTAAAGGGGTGGTGGATTAATTAGAGGGGGTGTGGATTAATTAAAGGGGGTGGATTAATTAAAGGGGGTGGATTAATTAGAGGGGGTGGATTTATTAAAGAGGGGGGGATTAATTAAAGGGGGGTGGATTAATTAGAGGGGGTGGATTTATTAAAGGGGGGGTGGATTAATTAGAGGGGGTGGATTAATTAAAGGGGTGGTGGATTAATTAAAGGGGTGGTGGATTAATTAAAGGGGTGGTGGATTAATTAGAGGGGGTGGATTAATTAGAGGGAGGGTGAATTAATTAAAGGGGGGTGGATTAATTAAAGGGGTGGTGGATTAATTAGAGGGGGGTGTGGATTAATTAAAGGGGGTGGATTAATTAAAGGGGGTGGATTAATTAGAGGGGGTGGATTTATTAAAGAGGGGGGGTGGATTAATTAGAGGGGGGTGGATTTATTAAGGGGGGGTGGATTCATTAGAGGGGGTGGATTAATTAAAGGGGGGTGGATTCATTAAAGGGGGGTTCAATGTACATACCGGTACCGTAAATAAATAAGTCCTACCCTGAAAATAAGCCCTAGTGTGTTTTGTGTGACTAAAATTAATATAAGACCCGGTCTTATTTTCGGAGAAACACGGTATAGAGCCTGGAGGGGGTTTGAATGAATTCCCTTGTTTATGGGGTTCTTTCTACCGAACGGCGGGTCATTCGGTAGTTTCCATACGAATTTCTGGAAGTATGGAGGTCTCAGCGGTGTTTGCCTAGTCAAGTGTCCGATTTTAGTTCCAGACACTCGACGGCAAAACACC
Organism: Pelobates fuscus; assembly: GCF_036172605.1. NCBI lineage: Eukaryota > Metazoa > Chordata > Amphibia > Anura > Pelobatidae > Pelobates > Pelobates fuscus. Next base: position 2,441,864 of record NC_086318.1, on the reverse strand, counting down.
GCTGTTCGGTAGTTTAAGATGGCCGCCGCCACGTGTTTGTTTCCCGAATGGCGGCCACCCAGAGGACAAAGAATACATTACATGATTGCCAATTACCTGTTTGCAACATTGTTGCAAACTGTAATTGGAGGCACACTTATTCCTGGGTGGTCTGGTTGTTCGGTAGTTTGACTCAATATAATGAATGGAGTGATTCTACCGAACAATCAGGTGAATGCTGCATACATATCACCCAGGCTAAACTTAACACATGAATACATATACAATATTACAGGCAGCACACTAGAACATGCTTCACAGTCTTAAAGGGACAGTAGTCCCAAAAGTCCCAATGTGTCCATAGATGCTGTTAAAAGGGCCAGTAGCAGCAATATACAGTACAATATGCCCAAATATAAATCTTTAAGTGTACCAATTTTCCAGGGGCCATAGTCAGCAGGTAAGAGGCAGGCAGCCAGGCCCCTCCAATGTCCAGTGGCGAGGTGGGTTCCGCCACATTTCTCCCCTTTCCCATTTAGACTATCCAAACTCCAGACCTCCAGTCGGTCTGGGGCTCTGATAGTCGGCTGGCTGTCCTTACAGGGGGTAGTTGTCCAGATGGCCCCCTGCCACTCGTGTCCAGTTGTAAGTCCAAGGCTTGGGGAAAAAGTAACCAGGGTGTCCTCTCCCCTGGTTGAACACAGCTGTTGTTGGGGAAAAACGACTGTCTCCCCTTCCGATATTTTGTCTGGCTGTTGTGGACTAGGACCGACTGTCCCTATCCCCAGTGGTGTAGGTGCAGAGACTACGGTCCCATCTGCACGGTTGTGGGGTTTACTGTCTCCCCTTGGTGTGCTAAGCTGCCGCTGGGGAGAGGGGATGACAAACTCCTCTCCCTGAACCGTAGACTGCCGCTGGGGAGCAAGGACGGCTCCTTCAGCTCCCTGTAACTTGGGCACAGAGACCACGGTCCCATCTGTGCTGTTGTGGGGCTTACTGTCTCCCCTTGGTGAGCTGTGCTGCCGCTGGGGAGAGGGAATAACAACCTCCTCTCCCTGAACCGTAGACTGCCGCTGGGGAGCAAGGACATCTCCTTCAGTTCCCTGTAGCTTGGGCACAGAGACCACGGTCCCATCTGTGCTGGTGTGGGGCTTACTGTCTCCCCTTGGTGTGTTAGGCTGCCGCTGGGGAGGGAGGACGCTGCTCTCCTCTCCCTGCACTTTACTGATCCGCCGCTGGGGAGAGGTGGTAGCAAGCTCCTCTCCCCTACATACTTCTATACTCTGTGGAGGGAGACCGACTGTCTCTACTCCCAATACAGTGTCCTGCTGCTGGGGAAAGGAGACTGGGCTCTCTCTTCCCTGCTGGACACTCTGCTGCCGGGGAATGGAGACTGGGCTCCCAATTCCCAACAAATCACACTGCCACTGGGGAGGGAGGACGGCCCCTTCAGCTCCCTGTAACTTGGGCACAGAGACCACGGTCCCATCTGTGCTGGTGTGGGGCTTATAGTCTCCCCCTGGTACATTAAGCTGCCGCTGGGGAGAGGTGGTAACCAGCTCCTCTCCCATTAGAACACTCTGCCCATTGATGATCCGCCGCTGGGGAGAGGTGGTAACAATCTCCTCTCCCATGCCTACTTTCAGTCTTTGTGGAGGGAGACCGACTGTCTCTCCTCCCAATTCAGTGTCCTGCTGCTGGGGAACGGAGACTGGGCTCTCTATTCCCAAAAAATCACGCTGCTGCTGGGGGGTAGGACCAACTACCTCTGCCCCCTGTAACTCAGCCTGCCGCTGGGGAGGGAGGACGCTGCTCTCCTCTCCCTGCACTTCACACTGCCGCTGGGGATCTGGGCCGACTGCCCAGCATCCCTGTAGGGCCGGTAGAGAGACTGCAGTCCCATCTCCACCTGCCATCTGTGGGTCTTCCCAGGACCAACCCGTGAGGCCCCTCAACATTTGTGAGTAAGGGCCACCTGCTTCCCCACCTGGCAACTCTGGCTGCTGCTGGGGATCTGGGCCGGTTGCCCAGCATCCCGGTGGAGAGACCTTGGTCCCATCTCTACCTGCCTGTTGTGGTTCCTCACAGGACCAGTCTATGAGGACCCCCACTTCGGGTTCCTCCCGCCGCCTCAGGGAAAGACGGCTAACCTCCTCGGATGCAGCCTCTACTCGGCTGCTGTAACGCTCCTGCTGCTGAGCATACTTCCTCTCTTTCGCCAACCGGAATTCTCGGTCCAGCCTTGTGTTTCGCTCAGCCATGACCTGGTTCCAGATCACCCGGCGTGTCTCCATGGGTATATCATCCCCATACTCGGCCACTCGCTGCCTCACCTCGGCCAGCCAATCATCTCCAGAGCCAGAACCTTCCATACTTGTCTGCTCCCAGGGGCGCTGCACGACTGCTAGCGTTGCCCTCAATTTGTAAATCCAAACAGTGTCTCTGAGCTGCTTTACCTCACACTAGGACGCCATCCCACCGCTTGCCACCAATGTAACGGATCACCTGGCACCCCGACTGAGTACCTCCGTTAAAGGATGCTCCTAGTGCTTCCTGAGGACTCCAAGCACTCTGGCAGACACCATAATCACCGAATCCAAGAAACCTTTAAATTCTCCCAAGCGTATGAATGCTGTAGACCATTGAATAGGAACCATACGAATAGGCTTGTACCCCTAGCAGTCAAGTGGAACAGCATACAATAAATCCTTCCCCCAATAATGAGACGACACATCACTTTGAGGTTAAAACAGGAACTCAGGACTGGCTCATCCAGCCTGGCTTTTATTCACAAACAGGTACATACATGACACTCCCAGGGGGAGGATGATATTGACCAATCACATGGATGTACCTCCCACACATTTCCTCCCCTTAGATTACCACTTAACCCAATTATACAGTACACACTTTTCCCCAATTCCTGGATGTACCCCAAAAACAGGGGGTACACCTTTAAATCCAGCATCGCTGGATAGCCCTTATTCAGGGGGACAACATATCCAAAATTCAAGTAATTCGGATGAATGGTTCGTGAGATATGGGGTTCCAAAGATTTGACCGACCGCATGGGTAAAGTATCCGAAAACAGTTCCATGCATTTTGGCCCTGCGGTCGGTCACAAACAAGGGAATGAAAACAGGCGAATTGCCTGTGTTATAGAGCCTGGAGGGGGTTTGAATGAATTCCCTTGTTTATGGGGTTCTTTCTACCGAACGGCGGGTCATTCGGTAGTTTCCATACGAATTTCTGGAAGTATGGAGGTCTCAGCGGTGTTTGCCTAGTCAAGTGTCCGATTTTAGTTCCAGACACTCGACGGCAAAACACCGCTGTTCGGTAGTTTAAGATGGCCGCCGCCACGTGTTTGTTTCCCGAATGGCGGCCACCCAGAGGACAAAGAATACATTACATGGATTGCCAATTACCTGTTTGCAACATTGTTGCAAACTGTAATTGGAGGCACACTTATTCCTGGGTGGTCTGGTTGTTCGGTAGTTTGACTCAATATAATGAATGGAGTGATTCTACCGAACAATCAGGTGAATGCTGCATACATATCACCCAGGCTAAACTTAACACATGAATACATATACAATATTACAGGCAGCACACTAGAACATGCTTCACAGTCTTAAAGGGACAGTAGTCCCAAAAGTCCCAATGTGTCCATAGATGCTGTTAAAAGGGCCAGTAGCAGCAATATACAGTACAATATGCCCAAATATAAATCTTTAAGTGTACCAATTTTCCAGGGGCCATAGTCAGCAGGTAAGAGGCAGGCAGCCAGGCCCCTCCAATGTCCAGTGGCGAGGTGGGTTCCGCCACACAGAGTACAAACAGTAGCCAGATACGTATACCGGACCTTAGAATGGCCGGACTAACGTAAGTAGTACAGTATAGAATGGTCAAAGACAAGCCGAGGTCGAAGGTAACAGAAGACAGGTAAGCGAGAGACAAGCCGAATCAAGGGTAACCGAGATAAGCAGAGTAAGGTAAACAAGCCGGGTCAAAACCAAAAGGGATAATAGAATACACAAGCACTGAGTGACTAGAACAAGCTAGAACCACGACAGGGCAATGAGCTAATGAAAGAAGCTCTGTTAAATACCCTGTTCAGAGCAGTAACCACGCCTCCAAGGCGTCCTGATTGGTCCTGCAGCCATTGACTGACAGGTTGTTCCGGGGGGGTGTCCTGATGACTACTTCCTGCCTAGATGCTGTAAAAGGCAGTCACTCCCTCGCGGCCGGCCTAGCATGACCGGATAGACCGCGGGGAAGGGAGCCATCAGACCGTCTGGATGGAGGAACAGCTAAGTCTCTACCTCTTTCGGAGGTAGAGACCACAGGTACCCTGACACTACGGTCCCTGGCGCCCCGATCATACCAGGTGCGCTGGCGCGTCTGAGCCGCCTGAAGGTTTTCCCTTACTGTCTTAGTTAGGGCCTACAGTCGGTCTCGGAGCGCCAACACATATGGTACAATGGAGGTACCGTCTGCGCTCCGGTCTCCCTCCCAATGTTCTCTAATAAGGTCTAGGGGCCTGTAACGGATCGCCTGGCACCCCGACTTGGTACCTCCGTTAATGGATGCTCCTAGTGCTTCCTGAGGACTCCAAGCACTCTGGCAGACACCATAATCACCGAATCCGAGAAACCTTTAAATTCTCCCAAGCGTGTGAATGCTGTAGACCATTGAATAGGAACCATACGAATAGGCTTGTACTCCTAGCAGTCAACTGGAACAGCATACAATAAATCCTTCCCCCAATAATGAGACGACACATCACTTTGAGGGTAAAACAGGAACTCTGGACTGGCTCATCCAGCCCGGCTTTTATTACAATAATACACATACAGTCCACACCCAGGGGGAGGCATAAAATATCCAATCACATACATGGTTCAGCCCACACATCCCCTCCCCTCAGATAACATTAAACCCAATTATCCGGTACACCTTTTCAGACAAGTTCTGGATGTACCCCAAAAACAGGGGGTACACCTTTAAATCCAGCATCGCTGGATAGCCCTTAATCAGGGGGGCAACATATCCAAAATTCAAGTCATTCGGATGAATGGTTCGGGAGATATGGGGTTCCAAAGATTTGACCAACCGCATGGGTAAAGTATCCGAAAACAGTTCCATGCATTTTGGCCCTGCGGTCGGTCACAAACAAGAGAATGAAAACAGGCGAATTGCCTGTGTTATAGAGCCTGGAGGGGGTTTGAATGAATTCCCTTGTTTATGGGGTTCTTTCTACCGAACGGCGGGTCATTCGGTAGTTTCCATACGAATTTCTGGAAGTATGGAGGTCTCAGCGGTGTTTGCCTAGTCAAGTGTCCGATTTTAGTTCCAGACACTCGACGGCAAAACACCGCTGTTCGGTAGTATAAGATGGCCGCCGCCACGTGTTTGTTTCCCGAATGGCGGCCACCCAGAGGACAAAGCATACATTACACTGATTGCCAATTACCCGTTTGCAACATTGTTGCAAACTGTAATTGGAGGCACACTTATTCCTGGGTGGTCTGGTTGTTCGGTAGTTTCACTCAATATAATGAATGGAGTGATTCTACCGAACAATCAGATGAATGCTGCATACATATCCCAGGTTAAACTTAACACACAAATACACATATAATATTACAGGCAGTACACTAGAATATGTAGCACAGTCTTAAAGGGACAGTAGTCCCAAAAGTCCCAATATGTCCATAGATGCTGTTAAAAGGGCCAGTAGCAGCAATATACAGTACAATATGCCCCAAATAACCCAGGGGCCATAGTCAGTAGGTAGGAGGCTAGCAAACAGGCTTCTCCAGGGCCCAGTGGCGAGGTTGGTTTCGCCACAGGGCCCTCTTACTCTCCTCCCAAATAACAGCTCAAATGGGGAAAACCCGGTTGACTCCTGCGGCACCTCCCGGTAAGCAAAGAGGAGGTGAGGCAGGAATCGCTCCCAGTCCCTGTGGGTCTCGGCGAAGGTTCGGAGCATTTGTTTTAATGTGCCATTGAACCTTTCACAGAGCCTGTAACGGACCGTTTCAGTAGACAAGGGGTTAAAATCCATTTATGCGATATGCCCCTTTTTGAGAGACAGGCACAGCTCCTGCAGAACACCAAACTCCTGAACTGGATACAAAATAGCACTCCAAACTGGAACCTCACGAATAGCTGCTAGCAGACGAACAGGAAAAGCATACATCAGCTTACACTCCTGGCAATCAGTCTCCAACAGCATACAGTGAATCCCCCCAAGAATGAAACAAGGCTCCGTGTTGAGGGTCAAGCAGTGGTCTGTTTATTGAGGGCTACCTGCCCCTATATTTATGCAGGTCTCCCACCTGGTGGACACTCCCATAGGGGACCAGATGGAAGACTGTAACAAAGGACAGACAAGTAGCATTTCAGGACATACAGAAGTAAACCATCCCCACAATGCATCCTGATCTCCTCCCCCCTGCCCTGGAGATAATTGAGAAGTCATTATGCACGTGGGGACACAAAGACAGTGAAACACCATAAAGTTACATTTTACATATAACACACAGGCATTTAACATATCCCCAGATAGCTCAGGTCTGAGTGCACATTATTAGGTGAATGGCACCCAGACCACACAAATACAGTTTAATTGCCATGGAGCCAAAGTCTTTAATTCCACGAACAGGCTCCATGGCATGGCTATCTGGGTTAAAACATTCACATAAAACAAACTACCGAATTAACATGTATTCGGCTAAATTGTCCCGGATAGGAACCAGGGGGCTGGAGGCTCAGAGGTGCCTGCACGCAAAAGTGTCCGCTTTTAATGCATGAAAGCCGGGCAGAAAAGCGCTGGCTGCCCGGGGTGCTCCAGAACACCGCCATCGTGTGGCAGCTAGGTGTAACCGCGACCACCCAATAACAGTCAATTAAGCTGCGGTTAACCGCAGCTACTGGGTGGTCAATTGCCGGCACACGCTCATTAAGCCGCGGTTAACCGCAGCTTCAGGGAGGTCCATTGGAGGCACACGCCAGCTTCTGGGTGGCCAATTAACGGCGCCGGCCGGCTTCCCACGGCTCTGGGGAGGCTGAAACAAAGGCTGTTTGTTCGGTAGATAAAATCTACCGAACGGCTGTGCAGAAAGGGAGAAATAAATCTTTCTGCACAGTAAAATTAACCCTTTAGCTGCCGATCCATAATCCAAAGGCAGCAGGCGGGCAACCAGGCTCCTCCAATGCAATGTGGTGAGATTGGTCTCGTCACAGAGCCCATTGGTCTGGGGATGGTATGGGGCACTAATGATGGGTTTAACGTCACAAAATCTCCAGAGTTGCTGAGTGACTTCTGCGGTAAATTGAGTACCCTGATCCGAGATGATCTCCCTGGGTAAACCGATCCGGGAGAAGATCTGCATCAGGGCCTCTGCCACGGTTTCGGCGTGTATATTTGTCAGGGCCACCGCCGCTGGATATCGGGTGGCGTAATCTACAACCGTTAAAATGTATTTCTTGCCCGAAGGGCTAGGTTTATGAAGGGGGCCTATGATATCTACCGCTATTCTGTGGATTGGTTCCTCAATTATAGGTAGTGGATGCAACTTCGCCTTCCGCCGGTCTCCCCTCTTCCCTACCCTCTGGCATGTATCGCAGGTACTGCAATACTTCCGCACCTCCTGGCTAACTCCTGGCCAAAATAAACTCTGGGTCAGTCGGTATCGGGTACGACTGACCCTCAAATGCCCGGATAGCGGAATATCGTGCGCTATCTGCAGCAATTCGGCTTGGTACCTCTGTGGTACAACTAACTGTCTTAAAACAATCGGATCTGACCCAGATACCTGCTTGTCTGACTCCCTGTATAACAGCTGTCCATCCCATACAAATCTTTCCCCCTCCGCCTCTCTATATACTTGTAGGGTAGGGTCAGTGATCACCTCTGCCGCAAATTCGTTAGGGGGGGCCCAGGGTACACAGTCTAGGGAAGGGGAGGGCTCTCTTACCTGAACCTCCGGCAGTGTGTTGTAGTCCTGGGTGCGGGCCTGTTGCCTGGTGAACACTGGATGTGCTTTCTCAGTGGTTGTGGTTTGGGGCTCAAAAGCAGAAGTGAGCTTTCCCAAATCGTTTCCCAGTACCACCTCTGCGGGTAACTGTGGCATCAACCCCACCTCTACATTTCCCGACCCCGCTCCCCAATGCAAATGTACGTTTGCGGTCTTCAGCCGTTAGACAGCTCCCTCAGCAACCCTGACTGCTATAGTCCTGTTGGTTTTGGCCTTGTCAGCGACAAGTGGCTTTTTACCAGGGTTATGGTGGCTCCTGAGTCTCAGAGACCCTGCACCGCTTTTCCTTCCAAATATACAGTTTGCCTGCGGTGTTGGCGATAATCTGCATGGGCTTGTAGTGGGTTGGCTTCGTGCAGTACCTCCCACTGTTCTATTGTAGTGACAGGAACTGCGGAGCCATAGGCGGCGGGTGTCTCCTCTTGGTAGTGATGTGCGGCTGCTCTCGGTGGTGGTGGTGGTGGTCCTGGTCGGATCCAGGAGGATCGGTCTCGGAGATGCGGGCATTCTCTTTTGTAATGTCCCCACTTCTGGCAGTGATGACAGGGCCCTGAGCTAGGCTGACGAAATCGCGGTTGTACAGCAGGTGGTGGTGGTGGTAGTTGTCGTGGTGGTTCTGTGGGGTAGTTTGTCCCCCCAAAGGATTTTACTGTGGTCTTTGGGACTACCGGGTTTTGTGGCCTGCGAGCATCCAGGTAGTCGTCTGCTTTCCTAGCAGCCTCTGTGAGGGATATAAGGTTACGGTCCCTTACCCACTCCTGGACATCGGTTGCTACCCCATCATAAAATTGTTCCATTAGCAACATTTGTATGACATCCTCCATGGACCGTGCTTTGCTAGCTTGTACCCATCCGAGGGCCGCCCGCTGTAGCCTACAAGCCCACTCAGCATGCGAGTCTTTCTCAGTTTTGTTTAATTCCCGGAACCGCCTTCGGTATGCCTCTGGTGTGATGGCATACCGGGCCAATATAATTTCCTTTACTCTACTGTAGTTCCGGATTTCCTCGTCTGGTACAGTCCGATAAGCTTCTGCTGCTCTCACAGTTAAACGCCCAGCCAAAATGGGTACCCAATCGTCTGTACTGATCTTATCAAAGGCACACAGTCTTTCAAAATCCTGGAGGAAGGCATCTATGTCTTCCTCTGCCTCCACATAATTTTTAAAATCTTGGTAAGGTATTTTTGTCTTACTCTCTGTCATGGTATTGGTTGCTGTGTTTCTTACTGTGACCTGTGGTGGTCTTTGGCGTAGTATAAATTCTTGCACTTCAGTCATAGTCCTGGAGATAATGTCAGGCGTTGGATTTTCTCCATAGAAGGCCAGCCTAAATTGTAGCTGCCTTTGAAATTCTTCCTGTTCAGATCCATCTGCTGAATTTTGCTGTTCAGGGATTGCCCTGCCCTCGGTTTGGTATTCTGCCATAACCTCTACAATGAGAGTTGCTTTTCTTTTGTTGCTTGCTGCAATACCTCTTGCTTCTAGTAGGTCTTTTAGTGTGGGTCTTTTTAGCTTAGCATAATCACTCTCCATCCGTGTTCCATTAATCCTTGTTCCATTGTGAGTCTGGATCCCACGGCTACCACCAATGTAGCGGAGGCCTAATATTCCACAGGTTAACTCCACTATAGATCCCAGTGAGGCTCAGGAACAAGTAGTAAAAACACCATGAAGCAGTAATTCCAGCAAACAAAGTAATCCACGAATATCCCCATACAGATCCCAATGACTGGACAACACACAGCATCAGGAGCAGAACTGACTTTAAATCTACACAGTCTCTCTATAAAGCATTCTTCCATGCAAGGGAGGGATTCACAGTAATTAGTACAGTATCCAATAGTGTAACAGTTACCTCCCACACATCTCCTCCCCTCAGTATGACACTTAATCCTATTATACATACTGTAGTTTCCCCCGAGTTCTGAATGTACCCTAAAACAAATAGTAATAATAATACTGTGGGTACCCCCTGGTAGCCCTGATCTGGTTGATTAACACATCCAAAATTCACCCAGATCGGACCAGGGGTTCCGGAGTTAGGTGGAGGGTGTAATTTGACCGACCGCACACAAGGTGGTATCCGAAAAGGGTTCCATGTGTTTTGGCCCTGCGGTCGGTCTTCGTTCGGGAGATAAAACACACATAAAATACTGCCATCCATGATTAATCTTGTATTCGTATGAATCCCCTTGTTCGGTACTTTAAACCTACCGAACGAGAGGCTGATTAGCCTTCCCGTTCGGTAGTTACGGAGCCCTGGAGGTCTCAGCCGTGTTCGGGTAATCGAGTGTCCGATTTGAGTTCCAGACACTCGACGACCAAACAACGCTGAGATTTTCGTGCGTAAGATGGCCGCCGCCACGTGTTCGTATACCGAACGGCGGCCACCCAGATACGTCAATAAAGTACCGATTAACCTGCGGTTAGAGAAGTGTGAACGCTTAATAAGGTACACAATTCTCTCTGAGGTGGTCTATTGGTTCTGTAGTTTACATTCGTATGGAGTACGGATGGAAACTACCGAACAATTATACGAATCCCACATACATTTTAACCATAGAAATAGAAACAACACACGAATTGCAATATTATTACAGTCTTTTAGGGCAGCCCTGCTACACATGCAAACTACCGATTGACCTTAGGGAAACACATTACCGAAGAACCGGGGCTCCCGAATGGTATTGTTCGCATGTAATATACTATGCAGGAATACACTTGGTTCTTAAAGCTATAGGCACACATTTAAGTGGCTAGTTTTGCCACAGCAACATTGTTGCGAACAGTAATTGGAGGCACACTTACTCCTGGGGTGGTCTGATTGTTCGGTAGTTTCACTCGCATAATAACTGGAGTGATTTTACCGAACAATCAGATGAATGCTACATACACTTCACATATACAGGTTACAATTCAACCGAACACATAGACATAAATGCAATTTTTTAGGACAGCCCAACGCCATCCGCTACAATGGCGTTCGAATTGTCGAAAGCACTTTGACTTTAGCCGAAGTGGAGGAGAAGGTAAGGGTCAGCGGTGTTCGTGCAAATGTGTTACCGAGTTTAGTTCCATGGATTCAGGGGCACACACCGCTGACCGCGTTCGACTAAATTAAAATGGCCACCGCCACGTGTTCGTTTGTCAAATGGCGACTACTTCGGCACTTCGGCTGCATTCGAAGTACCATATATACCAATCCTTCCCCATAGTATTTAAAGGGTCAGAAGTAGTGAAATAAAATCCGATATGGCCAAAAAATGTTTTTAACCCCTTAAGGACACATGACATGTGTGACATGTCATGATTCCCTTTTATTCCAGAAGTTTGGTCCTTAAGGGGTTAAAGGGCAAAAAACCCCCCCGGGGCCATAGTCATGAGAAAGGAGGCTGGCAATCAGGCTCCTCCAACAGCCAGGGGCAAAGGGCAGCTTGTCACCTAAAAATCCAGTGACAAAAGGTATTTCGTCACATGTGTGATACAGTGTGTGTGTGATACAGAATGTGTGATACCGTGTGTGTGATACAGAGTGATACAGTGTGTGTGTGATACAGTGTGTGTGATATGCAGTGTGTGTGATACAGAGTGATACAGTGTGTGTGTGATACAGAGTGTGTGTGATATGCAGTGTGTGTGATACAGAGTGATACAGTGTGTGTGATACCGTGTGTGTGATACAGAGTGAAACAGTGTGTGTGATACAGTGTGTGTGATACAGTGTGTGTGATACAGTGTGTGTGATACAGTGTGTGTGATACAGTGTGTGTGATACAGTGTGTGATACAGTGTGTGTGATACAGTGTGTGTGATACAGTGTGAGTGATACAGTGTGAGTGATACAAAGTGAGTGATACAGAGTGAGTGATACAGAGTGTGCAGAATGTTGTGCAAGTGATACAGTGTGTGTGACGGACCGCTGGCAGTCCGACCGAGTACCTCCGCCAATCGATGCTCCTAGTGCTTGCCGAGCACTCCAACCGACACCATCAGCACTGCAGACCCCACTTCCAGCGAGGCAGCTGCGCTGGGTGTAGCGGACTGGACCCTGCACCAGAGTCTGCCCCAGTTTCCTGGAGGGGACTGCTTGCTCGCCTCCTGCCCTGTGATTATGGTCCCTGGGAGATATGGCCCTTCAAGTACAATATTTGGGCATAATGGATTATGTATGACCTTACTGGCCCTTTAAGAACCATCTGGGGACATACTGTGGAGTTACTGTGTAACCACCATTTCATGTATCAGAAGCACATGGTGAGAACAATGGATGGCAGCCATTTTAACTCACAGACACTGTTGTGACTTTTCTACACGGTGCCATCTCGCCGGTATTTGGTGCACAAAGACATCGCGCAGTAGTTTTAAACTATACAACAGGGGACACATTATACAGTAATTATTTTTTATATAGTCTGTATATGTTCTGCGGAATCTGCATTAAACTGTATCTTCCAAACTACTGAACGGATCTGGGTGAATCTTGGATACGTGGTTCACCCAGATCCCCTGGTTCTGAGGATATACTTTATATGGGGTTATTGCATGTTTTGGGGTCCCTGTGATATTTTTTATAAAACTGTATTCCTCTGCCTGTGATAATGAGATTACCCATTGTGTTCAGTAATCCTATTACAGGCAGAGGGGAGGATTTTGTGTGGGAGTGTCTGTGTGTATTGTACAGATTGATTGGTTGTTTTGTCCCTCCCTGTGGGCGGACCTGTATTCTCAACAACTGTAATAAAAACCAGGCTGGGAGTGCCAGCCTCAGTTCCTGCTTAACCCTCAAAGTGAAGTGTTGTCTCATTATTGGGGGAGGATTTATTGCATGCTGTTCCAGTTTGACTGCTAGGAGTGCAAGCCTATTCGTATGGTTCCTATTCAACTGTCTACAGCATTCAGAGGCTTGAGAGGATTTATATGCTTCTCAGATTCAGTGATTGTGGTGTCTGCCAGAGTGCTTGGAGTCCTCAGGAAACGCTAGGAGCATCCTTTAACGGAGGTACCCAGTCGGGGTGCCAGGCGATCCGTTACACTGGGGTCTCGCCGTCTCTCACCCACCCTGGATCCACGACCAGGATCCAGCTCCCAGTGGGTGAACCTCTCCTAAATCCAGAGAGCGTAGCAGGAACAAATCAAGCTATTACAATAGCTTACGCTGGGGAGTAAGTGATTAAAGCAATCCCCAGAGTGTAGGTATCCCTTCCCCCAAGCACGAGCCAAGGCTTCAAGAAAGGTGCAAGTAGGTCTGGTTTATTGAGGGCTACCTGCCCAGTATTTATGCAAGTGTCCACCAGGTGACTTCACAATCCCTCCTCTCTATCCTGGAGATAATTGGGAAGTAATCAAATTATCTCCCAGGACAGAGGCAAGACTACATTAACCACATGGTTACAAAAAGACATAAAATTACACAATGTTACAATTACTACATAAAACATATACATGCAACATATCCCCAGATAGCTTAGATCTGAGCGTTCATTGTTACTGAATGGCGCTCAGAACACATACATACAGTTCAATCGCCATGGAGCCAAAGTCTTTTCCATAGTCTTTCGTTACATGAATAGGCTACATGGCACGGCTATCTGGGGTAGCACTACTCACATACTGAAAGTCCTGAATGCCCCAGCAGAAATACACAAATAAACCTTTCTGCAGGGTAAAATACAGCTATCAGCAGAGGGGCCGTAGTCGGAAGGCAGGAGGCTAGCCAGTAGTCCCCTCCAGGCACAAGTGGCGAAGGGCACTTTGTCACAGTGTGTGTGATACAGAGTGTGCAGAATGTTGTGTGTGTGATACAGTGTGTGCAGAATGTTGTGAGTTATACAGTGTGTGCAGAATGTTGTGTGAGTGATACAGTGTGTGCAGAATGTTGTGTGAGTGATACAGAGTGTGTGATACAGTGTGTGTGATACAGAGTGTGCAGAATGTTGTGTGTGTGATACAGTGTGTGCAGAATGTTGTGTGTGTGATACAGTGTGTGTGCAGAATGTTGTGTGTGTGATACAGTGTGTGTGTGCAAAATGTTGTGTGAGTGATACAGTGTGAGTGATAGTGTGTGCAGAATGTTGTGTGAGTGATACAGTGTGTGTGGTACAGTGTGTGCAGAATGTTGTGTGTGTGTGTGATACAGAGTGTGTGATACAGTGTGTGCAGAATGTTGTGTGTGTGTGATACAGTGTGTGCAGAATGTTGTGTGTGTGTGTGATACAGTGTGTGCAGAATGTTGTGTGTGTGATACAGAGTGTGCAGAATGTTGTGTGTGTGATACAGAGTGTGTGCATAATGTTGTGTGTGTGTGATACAGTGTGAGTGATACAGTGTGTGCAGAATGTGTGAGTGATACAGAGTGTGTGCAGAATGTTGTGTGAGTGATACAGTGTGAGTGATACAGTGTGAGTGATACAGTGTGAGTGATACAGTGTGTGTGAGATACAGTGTGTGTAGAATGTTGTGTGTGTGTGATAGTGTGTGATACAGTGTGTGCAGAATGTTGTGTGTGTGTGATACAGAGTGTGCAGAATGTTGTGTGTGTGATACAGTGTGTGCAGAATGTTGTGTGTGTGTGATACAGTGTGAGTGATACAGTGTGTAGAATGTGTGAGTGATACAGAGTGTGTGCAGAATGTTGAGTGTGTGATACAGTGTGAGTGATACAGTGCGTGTGATACAGTGCGTGTGATACAGTGCGAGTGATACAGTGTGTGTGATACAGTGTGTGTGATACAGTGTGAGTGATACAGTGTGAGTGATACAGTGTGAGTGATACAGAGTGTGTGATACAGAGTGTGTGATACAGAGTGTGTGATACAGAGTGTGTGATACAGTGTGTGTGATACAGAGTGTGTGATACAGAGTGTGCAGAATGTTGTGCAAGTGATACAGTGTGTGTGACGGACCGCTGGCAGTCCGACCGAGTACCTCCGCCAATCGATGCTCCTAGTGCTTGCCGAGCACTCCAACCGACACCATCAGCACTGCAGACCCCACTTCCAGCGAGGCAGCTGCGCTGGGTGTAGCGGACTGGACCCTGCACCAGAGTCTGCCCCAGTTTCCTGGAGGGGACTGCTTGCTCGCCTCCTGCCCTGTGATTATGGTCCCTGGGAGATATGGCCCTTCAAGTACAATATTTGGGCATAATGGATTATGTATGACCTTACTGGCCCTTTAAGAACCATCTGGGGACATACTGTGTTACTGTGTGACCACCATTTCATGTATCAGAAGCACATGGTGAGAACAATGGATGGCGGCCATTTTAACTCACAGACATTGTTGTGACTTTTCTACACGGTGCCATCTCGCCGGTATTTGGCACACAAAGACATCGCGCAGTAGTTTTAAACTATACAACAGGGGACACATTATACAGTAATTACTTTTTATATAATCTGTATATGTTCTGCGGAATCTGCATTAAACTGTATCTTCCAAACTACTGAACGGATCTGGGTGAATCTTGGATACGTGGTTCACCCAGATCCCCTGGTTCTGAGGATATACTTTATATGGGGTTATTGCATGTTTTGGGGTCCCTGTGATATTTTTTATAAAACTGTATTCCTCTGCCTGTGATAATGAGATTACCCATTGTGTTCAGTAATCCTATTACAGGCAGAGGGGAGGATTTTGTGTGGGAGTGTCTGTGTGTATTTGTCAGGGTACCTGAAGTCTCTACCTCGGAGGAGGTTAGACTTCCCGACGGCCGTTCTCTCAGGGGGGCTGATTCATCCAATCCTCACAGCTCTCTTAGTCATTCCCACGCCGGCCGCGATAGCCCTGCTTCCTTTTATGACACGACGCTCAGGAGCCGACGTCATGACGGCAATCACATCCCGACCTGTCAATCTAGTTCGGAACAACGAATAAGGGCTCGGCAAGGGCGGAGTCATCAATTAGAGAACCAGGGTATAAAAGAGGGATGTGTGTAATGGTTCATTGCCCTGTCGTGGTTCTAGCTTGTCTGGTTCCTCAGTGCTCTTATGTCTATTGTTCTATTTGGTTTTGACTCGGCTTATACTACCGTTCCTGTTTACCTCTCGTGTCCTTTGACCTCGGCTTGTCTCTCGCTTACCTGTTCTCTCGGTCCCTCGACCTCGGCTTGTCTCTGACCATTCTCTGCTTTCTCCTTACGTTAGTCCGGCCATTCTAAGGTCCGGTATACGTACTCCTCTCCTGTTCGTACTCTGCGTGTTGGATCCCTGTCCCGATCCTGACATTACGACAGGGCCATGGATCCTGCAGGTACAAACGCTCAGCTTGGTCCGCCTGACTCGAGGTTTGAAGCCATGGACCATAGAATGGACCAAATGGCCCTAGCGCTGCAAGCATTACTATCCCATCCGAGTAATCAAGCAGAGGAGATGCGTACTCACTCCATCTATCTCTCTTGCTAACTCAGGCCTAGAGGTAGCCACAGTGGGAACTTCTTCCCGTGTTACTTCCCCTTTACGGTATGGCGGTGCTCCAGATACCTGTCGAGGTTTCCTAAACCAGATAGGAATTCATTTTGAATTACAACCCCGCGCCTACCCTACTGACAGGGCGAAGGTTGGATTCATAATCTCGCTACTCATTGACAAAGCTCTTAGATGGGCTAACCCTCTGTGGGAAAATGATAATCCAGTAGTCTATAACTATAATGTATTTATTACTACTTTTAGGAGGACTTTTGATACCCCAGGGAGAAAGGCCAGTGCAGCTAGATTACTATTACGTCTTAGACAGCATAATCTAACCCTTGTGGATTATGCGCTAGAGTTCAGATCCTTGGCGGCAGAGGTCAAGTGGAATGAACAAGCCTATATGGACGTATTTCTTTTTTTTTTAAATTCTTTATTTTATTAAGGCATATATAAAGGGTACAAAATGAAGAAAAGGGAAATGCAGGGGTGTTCCATATTAATGGGATGGTAGAGAGACAGTATTTAATTACATTTCCAGGTAGTAAGTGCCTCATTTTTCTTTTGTATGACATTCAATATGAACAGGAACGTTATTTAAACAGTATAAATCAACATAAAGCATGATGTCAGAAATTAGCGTATTAAACTGTTGAGTGATATTTTAGTGGTGGATCGTCGACGTTAATACCTAACAAGAAGTGACCCTATTAGGCTACCGATTTTAAGCAGAGGTATATTATAACGTCTTGTTATGTGGTGTATGTGTAATGGGCTTCCGTGGCAGTCGAGGTATGATGAGTGGGTTCCTGGTGGTGTCTTGTCAGGGGTCGGCTGCCTTCGTGGGACGTGTCGTCTGGCCACCCATGAGGGGTTGAAGGGTGGGTAAGTCAGTGGTGCAGCGTGTTTGTAGGCGTGTGCCTCTTAGGTAAGTGGTTGGTGAAGGGCGGTGGCAGAGGCCCCTGTCGTTCTTGTGTTCCCCTAACCTATGGGGAGACGGGGGGGGGGAGGGGAGATTGTGGTTGGAATTAACGGGTTCGTCTGTTTGTGTGTCAGCGTTGGTGGAATATCTGGCGGTGTGTGCCATGAAACATAAAACACAAAGTTAAAACATGAAATTAAACCAAAACTAGGTACATTAGAAAAGAGAGAAGAACATGGAATATTCAGTTGCTACAGTCCGCTTTGCAGGGTGCCACTATATTGTGGCTCGGTGGTATATAATTATTTCTTTCTTTGTCGCCAACATTGAGGAGGTGCACTAAAGTAGTGCCATTCAAGCTGTGATTAAGTCACTGAGTCTTGATCCTGAGATGGGTTGCGGTTCCGAGCTGGGACAAAGGGTGTCACATTGGGTATGTCCCATTGGTGGTGTGTTGCCGGTCTCGGTGGAGTTCTAGCGCCTCTCATCAGGTCCAGGGCTGTGAAGAAGGTGGGGGCATCCGTTGGAGAAGACGCTGTGTGCACCTTTCTGTCTTTGATGACCATAAGGGTTCGGGACGCCGACCAGCGGTAGGCCACGCCAGCCTCTCGCAACTTAGTTGTAATAGGTTGCATGGTTTTTCTCCAGTGAAGTGTTGCCCTGGTGACATCCTGGTAAAATGTCAGCTGGTGTGATTCGAAGTCCATGGGGGCCCGTTCTTGGAACGCTTTCATGAGCTTTTGTTTGTCTGTAACGGTTTGACATTTGAGAATAATATCCCTGGGCTGGCTCGTTGAAGCACGTTGTGGTCTATTGACCCTATAAGCTCCGTCCAGCGGGATTTGTTTAGCTTGTTTGGCGGGTAGGGATGTGGCCATCAGCCGCCTAAGGAAGTGCGGCAGTTCCTCCGCGGACACCGCATCGGAGACTCCGCGGATTTTTATATGTTTGCGCCTGCTCCTGTCATCCAGGGTGTCCACTCTGTGCGTCAGAGAGGAGTGCAGAGTTCTCATTTGTTGCACAGTGTCCCCTAGGGCTGCCAGGCTCTGCTTGAGATCGATCACGTCTTCCTCCGTGACTTGTACACGGTCAGTGACCGCTTGTACTTCAGTTTTTACTAGGGCGATGTCTGTGTCAAATAGTAGCTTGATTCTATCGTAAAGGTCTGCAATGTCCTTTTTAGTGGCGTGTGCTGGGCTTGGGGACTCTATTACAGCGGCTGTTGCTGTGTCTGGGTTCTTGCTGCCTTTCCCCTTCCCCTCTTCAGGCTCCTGAGGCTCTATGGTGTCTGGGACGGCTGGGGGTGGTGAGAGTTCTGCCGTTTTGGGCCTGGAGCATTTGAGGAGCGTCCCTATATCTCTCGCCTCTGGGATGGGTGCCCCTGTCTGTTTTTGCGTTTTTCGGCCCATGATTGGAGTGTCAGGGTCGTTTTGGAAGGGGTGTATGTACTCACTCCAGTCTGCGAGGAGCTCGGCGTGGTAAGTTGCGGCCTTCAGGCTTTCAGACCGGAGTTTCTGCCGGGTCTTGCGGGGTGGAGCCGAGGCGGATCCGAACCGGAATGGCATGGGTCGATGCAGCAGGGGTTCCCCCTCCCGCTGTAGGCGTTTGTAGTCGGCGGCTTGAAGTTATTTTCGCCGTTTTCGGCGTTTTTAGGCAGTTCGTAGCGGAGCTGTCTGCAATGGCGTCTAGGCTGTAGCGGTGCCAGGCCACGCCCCCTATGGACGTATTTCTGAACGGATTATCAGATGCGATCTTAGACGAGGTTGCCACAAGGGATCTTCCTGAAAATTTAGAGGAATTAATTTCATTTATTTCTCGTATAGATGAACGTATGAGACAGAGGCAGAACACTCGTGATAATGGTTATAGACCTTCCTTAAGACTAACTCCCGCATTTCAGAATTCTGAATCTACTATACTAGCTCTCCCAGAACCTATGCAAATTGGTAACACTCGCCTTTCAGAGAATGAAAGACAATATAGGAGAAGGGAGGGTCGGTGTATGTATTGTGGAGTAGGCGGGCATTTACGCCTAAATTGCCCTAACCGTCCGGGAAACGCTCGCACCTAAGTTTCTCCAGAGGACAGGCCTTGGGTGTTTCTATTTTGTCCTCTACATATGATTACAGGGATCATAGGTTACTACTACAGGTTTCTTTAACTTGGGAAAAGGGAGTACTTAAAGCTATGGCATTAATAGATTCCGGAGCAGCTGAAAGCTTTATTGATCAAACTTTTGTCAAAAACAACTCTATCCCATCTCAGCTAAAGGAGACTCCATTGGCCGTTGAGGCCATAGATGGTAGACCTTTATCAGATCCTGTGATTTCTCGTGAAACTATACCAGTTAAGTTAACCATTGGTATTTTACACGAGGAGGAGATTTCTCTCATGCTTATCTCATCCCCTTCAGTTCCTATAGTTTTGGGGTATCCCTGGCTTAAAAAGCATAACCCTACTATTGATTGGGAGCAAGGTGAAATAGTCTCTTGGGGTCAGGGTTGCCAGAAAGGTTGTGTACAGAAAGTCTCACCATTGTGCGTAGTGGACACACCTAGTAACTCTAACAAGCCCACAGAATTACAGATACCTTCCCAGTACCAGGATTTAAAGGCAGTCTTTGATAAGAGGAAGGCTGATACTTTACCCCCACACAGGTCCTTTGATTGTAAGATTAATCTCCTACCTGGTACTATGCCTCCGAGGGGCAATGTATATCCTCTATCCACTAAGGAGAACTTAGTCTTAGAAGAGTACATTCAGGAGAATCTAGACAAAGGATTTATTAGAAGATCCTCTTCTCCAGCCGGAGCCGGTTTCTTTTTTGTAGATAAAAAAGACGGTACACTACGGCCTTGCATTGATTATCGGGGCTTGAATAAGATAACTATCAGAAATGCTTATCCGATTCCCCTAATTACTGAGCTATTTGATCGCCTTAAAGGCTCTAAGATTTTTACCAAGTTAGATCTGAGGGGAGCTTATAACTTGGTGAGAATTCAGCAGGGCGATGAATGGAAAACGGCTTTCAATACCCGGTATGGCCACTACGAGTACACGGTAATGCCCTTCGGGCTTTGCAATGCCCCTGCTGTATTCCAGGACTTGATTAATGAGGTTCTTAGGGAATTTCAACATGAATGTGTTATAGTTTATTTGGATGATATACTAATACACTCTAAAGAGCCTGAGGTTCATCACAAACAAGTCAGAAGGGTATTGCACAAACTCCTACAGCATGGGTTGTATTGCAAATTGGAGAAGTGTAGCTTCGACCAATCTCAGGTAAACTTTCTTGGTTACGTTATTTCTGGTGAGGGGTTTAAGATGGATCCTGTTAAACTCCAATCTATCTTGGATTGGCCATTGCCCAAGGGACTCAAGGCCATTCAGAGGTTTATCGGATTCTCGAATTACTACAGGCGCTTCATTAAGGGGTACTCGTCTATTATTGCTCCTATTACCAACATGACTAAACAGGGTGCTGATACTAAGACATGGTCCCCGGAGGCGCTTGTTGCTTTCAGTACTCTCAAGGAACAGTTTGCCTCAGCACCGATATTAGTTCATCCAGACACATCTTTGCCTTTCTTACTCGAGGTAGACGCCTCAGAGACAGGTGTAGGCGCTATTCTGTCCCAAAGGTTAAGTTTGAATAAACCACTGCATCCTTGTGGTTTTTTTTCCAGGAAATTGTCTGGGCCTGAGAGCAGGTATGATATTGGTGTTAGCGGTAATTTTGGCTTTAAAGGAGTGGAGACATCTGTTGGAAGGGACTTTACACCCGGTTACTATTTTGACGGATCACAAGAATTTGTCATATATAGGGGAAGCCAAGCGATTATCTGCCAGGCAGGCTCGTTGGTCTTTGTTCCTTACTCATTTCAACTATGTTCTCACTTATAGACCTGGTTCTAAGAATTCTAAGGCCGATGCATTGTCCCGCCAACATGAACCTTCTACTATGCCTGATGTGTTTTTTTCTTCTATAGTTCCCAAGCGTAATATTATTGCCAGCACTAGCATCAAGATTCACTCTCCGTTGCTGGATGAGATCAAGAAGTTACAACATCTGGCACCCGGACCTATTCCGGGGGACCGTTACTTCGTTCCTCCTAAACTCCAACTGGAACTTATGCAGTGTTTTCATAACAGTAAATTTGCCGGACATCCTGGCATACGCAAGTCATGTTCTCTGATTTCTAAAGATTTCTGGTGGCCTTCATTACGTAAGGATCTTAAGGAATTCGTCGGGGCATGTGATGTCTGTATGAGGACTAAACAACCTCATACGCTTCCATGTGGGCTTTTGCACCCCCTAGAAATTCCTGTGAAACCATGGTCTTGTCTGGCTATGGACTTCATCGTTGATTTACCGGTTTCTAAAAAACATACGGCTATCCTCACAGTAATTGACAGGTTTACCAAAATGGCTCATTTTGTACCTCTGATCAAATTGCCCTCTTCTCCCGAATTGGCTGAAATTTTCGCGAGGGAGATTTTTCGTTTACATGGGATTCCTTCTGAAATCGTTTCTGATAGAGGTTCCCAATTTGTTTCCCGGTTTTGGAGATCCTTCTGTTCTCAGCTTGGTATCAAATTAAATTTTTCCTCTGCCTATCATCCCCAGTCCAATGGGGCTGCCGAACGCATCAACCAAAAGGTTGAACAGTTCTTGCGTTGTTTTGTTTCTGAACACCAGGACGATTGGGTCGGTCTGATTCCTTGGGCGGAGTTTGCGCACAACAGTGTTTGCGATTCTACTCGTTCTAGCCCCTTTTTCATGAATTATGGCTTTCATCCTTCCGTTCTTCCGTCGGCCTCCCCCTCCCAGGGGATACCGTCGGTTGATATTCATGTTGCCAATCTGAGAAAGTTGTGGGATCAGACTCGACAAATTCTTATTCATAATTCCATGGTGTCCAAACGACACGCTGACAAACGCAGAAGGCTGGCTCCGGTTTTCTCTCCGGGTGATAGGGTATGGTTGAGTACCAGGAACATCCACTTGAAAGTTCCTTCCCTGAAATTTGCTCCTCGTTACATAGGTCCTTACAGGGTTCTGTGTCGTATAAATCCTGTTGCATATCGTCTGGCTCTTCCGCCTGCTTTAGGCATCCCGAACTCCTTTCATGTTTCTTTATTGAAGCCTTTGGTGTGTAACAGATTTTCCTCCACTGTGCCTTCCCCTCGTTCTGTCCAGGTTGAGGGTCAGGAGGAGTATGAGATCAATTCCATCCTCGATTCTCGGATTTCTCGGGGGAAGGTGCAATATCTTGTTGACTGGAAAGGAAATGGTCCTGAGGAAAGATCTTGGGTGGTCCAGGAGGATGTGCATGCTCCTCGCCTTCTCAGGGCTTTTCATGCTCGCTTTCCGTCTCGCCCCGGTTCCTTCCGCCCGGTGGGCGTTTCTGAGGGGGGGGTACTGTCAGGGTACCTGAAGTCTCTACCTCGGAGGAGGTTAGACTTCCCGATGGCCGTTCTCTCAGGGGGGCTGATTCATCCAATCCTCACAGCTCTCTTAGTCATTCCCACGCCGGCCGCGATAGCCCCGCTTCCTTTTATGACACGACGCTCAGGAGCCGACGTCATGACGGCAATCACATCCCGACCTGTCAATCTAGTTCGGAACAACGAATCAGGGCTCGGCAAGGGCGGAGTCATCAATTAGAGAACCAGGGTATAAAAGAGGGATGTGTGTAATGGTTCATTGCCCTGTCGTGGTTCTAGCTTGTCTGGTTCCTCAGTGCTCTTATGTCTATTGTTCCATTTGGTTTTGACTCGGCTTATACTATCGTTCCTGTTTACCTCTCGTGTCCTTTGACCTCGGCTTGTCTCTCGCTTACCTGTTCTCTCGGTCCCTCGACCTCGGCTTGTCTCTGACCATTCTCTGCTTTCTCCTTACGTTAGTCCGGCCATTCTAAGGTCCGGTATACGTACTCCTCTCCTGTTCGTACTCTGCGTGTTGGATCCCTGTCCCGATCCTGACAGTATTGTACAGATTGATTGGTTGTTTTGTCCCTCCCTGTGGGCGGACCTGTATTCTCAACAACTGTAATAAAAACCAGGCTGGGAGTGCCAGCCTCAGTTCCTGCTTAACCCTCAAAGTGAAGTGTCGTCTCATTATTGGGGGAGGATTTATTGCATGCTGTTCCAGTTTGACTGCTAGGAGTGCAAGCCTATTCGTATGGTTCCTATTCAACTGTCTACAGCATTCAGAGGCTTGAGAGGATTTATATGCTTCTCAGATTCAGTGATTGTGGTGTCTGCCAGAGTGCTTGGAGTCCTCAGGAAACGCTAGGAGCATCCTTTAACGGAGGTACCCAGTCGGGGTGCCAGGCGATCCGTTACACTGGGGTCTCGCCGTCTCTCACCCACCCTGGATCCACGACCAGGATCCAGCTCCCTGGTCGTGAACCT
This sequence comes from Pelobates fuscus, assembly GCF_036172605.1. Classification (NCBI taxonomy): domain Eukaryota; kingdom Metazoa; phylum Chordata; class Amphibia; order Anura; family Pelobatidae; genus Pelobates; species Pelobates fuscus. The sequence continues at coordinate 2,418,097 of NC_086318.1, read as the reverse complement.
CTCCTAAATCAAGAGAGCGTAGCAGGAACAAATCAAGCTCTTACAAGAGCTTACTCTGGGGAGTAAGTGATTATAGCAATCCCCAGAGTGTAGGTATCCCTTCCCCCCAAGCATGAGCCAAGGCTTCAAGAAAGGTGCAAGTAGGTCTGGTTTATTGAGGGCTACCTGCCCAGTATTTATGCAAGTGTCCACCAGGTGACTTCACAATCCCTCCTCTCTATCCTGGAGATAATTGGGAAGTAATCGAATTATCTCCCAGGACAGAGGCAAGACTACATTAATGTCAGGATCGGGACAGGGATCCAACACGCAGGGTACAAAGAGTGGAAAGGTACGTATACCGGGCCTTAGAATGGCCGGACTAACGTACCGAGAGTAATAGAGAATAGTCAGAGACAAGCCGAGGTCGAGGGAACGAGAAGACAGATAAGCGAGAGACAAGCCGGGTCAAGGGATAACAGAGATAAGCAGGGTAGTACAACAAGCCGAGTCAAAACCAATAGAGCAAACTAGAATACCAGAGCACTGAGTGACTAGACAAGCTAGAACCACGACAGGGCAATGAGCTGAAGTGAGAAGTAAGCTTAAATACCCTGGCTCCGGATGGTAGACACGCCTCTGACAAGTACCGATTGGATATCGGACACTTGAGTGGCAGGTCGCTCGTGATAGCGTCATGACGTCACGTATTGAGCGTCCCGTGGATTCCTCGCGGTCGGTGTTTAAGTGACTGGATGAACCGCGAGGAACGAAGGAAACAGCTCGTTTGGACGGATAAACTACTAAGTCTCTACCTCTTTTAGAGGTAGAGACCTCAGGTACCCTGACAGTACCCCCCCTCTCAGATACGCCCACCGGGCGGAAGGAACCGGGACGAGATGGGAAGCGAAGGTGAAATGCTCTGCGAAGGCGAGAAGCATGAACGTCCTCCTGAGGTACCCAACTCCTCTCCTCAGGACCATATCCCCTCCAGTTGACCAGATATTGCAATTTTCCCCTTGAAATTCTGGAATCAATGATGGAGCTGACCTCGTACTCCTCCCGACCCTCCACCTGAACAGGACGAGGTGAGGAAACCTTAGAGGAGAATTTGTTGCAAATAAGAGGTTTCAACAAGGAGACATGAAAAGAGTTAGGAATGCGTAAGGCAGGTGGCAGAGCAAGGCGATACGCAACCGGGTTGATACGAGTGAGAACCCTGTAAGGACCTATGTAGCGAGGAGCAAATTTCATAGATGGAACTTTTAGGCGAATATTCTTAGTACTCAACCACACCCTATCCCCAGGAACAAAGACAGGAGCCGCTCTTCTATGCTTGTCAGCGTGTTTCTTGAATAACGAGGAATTATGTAACAGAATTTGCCGAGTCTGATCCCATAATTTCTTCAGGTTGGCGACATGATCATCAACCGACGGTATCCCCTGAGAAGAGGAAACCGAAGGAAAAATTGAAGGATGAAAGCCATAGTTCATGAAGAAAGGGCTAGAACGAGTTGAATCACAAACAAGGTTATTGTGTGCGAACTCCGCCCAAGGAATCAAACCGACCCAATCGTCCTGGTGTTCGGAAACAAAGCAACGTAGATACTGCTCGATCTTTTGATTGGTACGTTCAGCAGCTCCGTTAGACTGAGGGTGATAGGCAGAGGAGAAGTTCAATTTGATTCCCATTTGAGAACAAAAGGATCTCCAGAAACGTGAGACAAATTGAGAACCTCTATCAGAAACAATCTCCGAAGGAATCCCATGTAGGCGAAAAACCTCTCTCGCAAAAATCTCTGCCAATTCAGGAGAAGTCGGAAGTTTAGGTAATGGCACGAAATGGGCCATCTTAGTAAATCTATCCACCACCGTGAGAATAACAGTCTGTCTCTTGGAAGCAGGCAAATCTACGATAAAGTCTATGGACAAACAGGACCAAGGTCTCTCAGGAATGTCCAAGGGGTGTAACAGACCACAAGGAGATGTATGAGGTTGTTTAGTCTTGGCACAAGTCTCACAAGCTGCGACGAACTCCTCAATATCTTTTCGTAGTGAAGACCACCAGAAATCCTTGGATATCAGAGAGTATGTCTTGCGAATACCAGGATGGCCAGCTACTTTACTTTCGTGAAAACATTGTAAGAGCTCCAGTTGGAGTTCAGGAGGGACAAAGTTTCTTCCCTCAGGAGTGTTTCCGGGTGCCAGATGTTGTGACTTCAAGATCTGGTCAAGTAGCGGAGAATGGATTTTGAGACTGGTATTAGCAATAATATTGCATTTGGGTACAATGGAGGACAAAAGTGGTTCAACTGAAGCAGAAGGCTCATATTGGCGAGATAGCGCATCGGCTTTAGAATTTTTTGACCCAGGTCTGTAAGTCAGAACGTAATTGAAATGGGTAAGAAATAACGACCAACGAGCTTGCCTGGAGGACAAACGCTTGGCCTCTCCGATATAAGACAAATTTTTGTGGTCCGTTAGAATGGTAACAGGATGTAATGTACCTTCCAATAAATGTCTCCACTCTTTCAAAGCCTTGATAACCGCTAGTAATTCTCTGTCACCAATGTCATATCTGCTCTCTGTACCAGACAATTTTTTAGAGAAAAATCCACATGGATGTAATGGTTTATCAACACCCAACCTTTGAGATAGGACAGCACCTAAACCAGTCTCTGATGCGTCTACCTCAAGTAGGAAAGGCAGGGAAGTGTCGGGGTGAACTAAAATTGGAGCGGAAGCGAAAAGCTCCTTGAGAGTTTTGAACGCAAGAAGAGCTTCAGTAGTCCAATTCTTAGTATCAGCCCCCTGTTTGGTCATATTGGTGATAGGCGCGATAATTGAAGAATAACCCTTAATAAAGCGCCTATAATAATTAGAAAAACCAATAAATCTCTGTACGGCTTTAAGACCTTTGGGTAAAGGCCACTCTAGAATGGACTGGAGCTTATCCGGATCCATCTTAAATCCCTCCCCAGAGATCACATAGCCGAGAAAGGTTACCTGGGTCTGATCAAAGCTACATTTCTCCAACTTGCAGTACAAGCCATGCTGGAGAAGCTTGTGCAAAACCCTCCTGACTTGCTTGTGATGAGTCTCAATCTCACTAGAATGTATGAGTATATCATCTAGGTATACAATGACGCAATCTTGCTGAAATTCCCTAAGAACCTCATTTATCAGATCCTGGAATACAGCTGGTGCATTGCATAACCCAAAAGGCATAACTGTATATTCATAGTGGCCATATCGAGTATTGAATGCCATCATCCATTCATGTCCCTGCTGGATTCTCACCAAGTTATATGCCCCTCTGAGATCTAACTTGGTGAAAATTGTAGAGCCCTTCAAACGATCGAAGAGTTCGGTGATCAAGGGAATCGGGTAGGCATTTTTAATGGTTATCTTATTTAGGCCTCGATAATCAATACAAGGTCTTAAAGAACCATCCTTCTTTTTAACAAAAAAAAATCCAGCCCCGGCAGGAGAGGAGGACCTCCTAATGAATCCCTTGTCTAAATTTTCGTGAATATACTCCTCTAGAACTGAGTTCTCTTTCGTAGATAACGGGTATACATGACCTCTGGGCGGCATGGTACCAGGGAGTAGGTTAATTTTGCAATCAAAGGACCTGTGTGGGGGTAAGGTATCGGCTTTCTTTTTGTCAAATACTGCCTTTAAATCTAGATACTGAGGCGGAATTTGTGTCTCTGTAGGATTGTCAGAGTTAGCCGAGGTGTTGGTTAAGCAGAGAGGTGAGACCTTCCGCAAGCATTTCTCTTGACAATTCTGTCCCCATGAAACTATCTCCCCTGACTCCCAATTAATAATAGGGTTATGTCTCCTCAACCAGGAGTACCCCAGGACTATGGGAATAGACGGAGAAGAAATGAGCAGTAAGGATATGTCCTCTCTATGTAGGATGCCAGCAGTTAAGTTAATCGGTATGGTCTCACGGAAAATAACAGGCTCAAGTAACGGTCTACCATCGATGGCCTCAACAGCCAGTGGTGTCTCTTTTAACTGGGATGGAATAGCATGCTTGGCAGCAAAACCCTGATCTATAAAGCTCTCAGCAGCTCCAGAATCGATTAGTGCCATAGTCTTTACTACTCCCTTTTCCCACTTTAAAGAAACGGGTAACAGAAGCCTGAGCTCTTTGTAGTTGTGAATAGAGGACAAAGTAGAAACACCCAAGGCCTGTCCTCTAGAGAAACTTAGGTGCGAGCGTTTCCCGAACGATTAGGACAATTTAGGCGTAAATGACCTCTGACTCCACAATACATACATAAACCCTCCCTTCTCCTGTACTGTCTCTCCCTCTCTGTGAGATGAGTACTGCCTATCTGCATAGGTTCAGAAATACGTAAGTCCTCGAACTCAGAATTTTGAAAGGTAGGCGCTAGTTTAAAGGAGGGTCTACGGGTCCTATCTCGAGTGTTCTGCCTCTCTCTTAGGCGTTCATCAATACGAGATATAAAAGAAATTAAATCCTCCAAATTCTCAGGGAGTTCTCTAGTAGCGACCTCGTCAAGAATTACATCTGATAACCCATTCAGAAACACATCTATATAAGCCTGTTCGTTCCACTTAACTTCTGCCGCCAAGGACCTGAACTCTAGTGCATAATCCACAAGTGTTCGATCGTCCTGTCTAAGGCGCAACAGTAATCTAGCTGCATTGACCTTTCTACCAGGAGGGTCAAAAGTTCTTCTAAACGCAGCTACAAAGGCATTATAATTATAGACTAGTGGATTATCATTCTCCCATAAAGGATTGGCCCATCTCAGAGCTTTCTCAATGAGTAAAGTAATAACAAATCCAACCTTCGCTCTATCTGTAGGATAAGAGCGGGGTTGTAATTCGAAATGGATGCTAATCTGGTTCAGAAAGCCACGACACTTCTCCGGTGACCCGCCATAACGTACTGGTGGGGTAATACGGGAAGAAGCACCTACAGTGGCTACCTCTAGACCTGAGACTGCAGGAGAAATAGAAGGAGTACGTGTCTCCTCAGGTGGGTTACTAGCACGAGACAAAAGTGCCTGTAGTGCTAGAGCCATCTGATCCATCCTATGCTCCATGGCGTCAAACCTGGGATCAGAAGAACCAAGCTGACTGTTTGTACCTGCAGGATCCATTGGCCCTGTCGTAATGTCAGGATCGGGACAGGGATCCAACACGCAGGGTACAAAGAGTGGAAAGGTACGTATACCGGGCCTTAGAATGGCCGGACTAACGTACCGAGAGTAATAGAGAATAGTCAGAGACAAGCCGAGGTCGAGGGAACGAGAAGACAGATAAGCGAGAGACAAGCCGGGTCAAGGGATAACAGAGATAAGCAGGGTAGTACAACAAGCCGAGTCAAAACCAATAGAGCAAACTAGAATACCAGAGCACTGAGTGACTAGACAAGCTAGAACCACGACAGGGCAATGAGCTGAAGTGAGAAGTAAGCTTAAATACCCTGGCTCCGGATGGTAGACACGCCTCTGACAAGTACCGATTGGATATCGGACACTTGAGTGGCAGGTCGCTCGTGATAGCGTCATGACGTCACGTATTGAGCGTCCCGCTAGAAAAGGACGTGGATTCCTCGCGGTCGGTGTTTAAGTGACTGGATGAACCGCGAGGAACGAAGGAAACAGCTCGTTTGGACGGATAAACTACTAAGTCTCTACCTCTTTTAGAGGTAGAGACCTCAGGTACCCTGACAATTAACCACATGGTTACAAAAATACATAAAATTACACAATGTTACAATTACTACATAAAACATATACATGCAACATATCCCCAGATAGCTTAGATCTGAGCGTTCATTGTTACTGAATGGCGCTCAGAACACATACATACAGTTCAATCGCCATGGAGCCAAAGTCTTTTCCATAGTCTTTCGTTACATGAATAGGCTACATGGCATGGCTATCTGGGGTAGCACTACTCACATACTGAAAGTCCTGAATGCCCCAGCAGAAATACACAAATAAACCTTTCTGCAGGGTAAAATACAGCTATCAGCAGAGGGGCCGTAGTCGGAAGGCAGGAGGCTAGCCAGTAGTCCCCTCCAGGCACAAGTGGCGAAGGGCACTTTGTCACAGTGTGTGTGATACAGAGTGTGCAGAATGTTGTGTGAGTGATACCGTGTGTGTGATACAGAGTGTGTGCAGAATGTTGTGTGAGTTATACAGTGTGTGCAGAATGTTGTGTGAGTTATACAGTGTGTGCAGAATGTTGTGTGAGTTATACAGTGTGTGCAGAATGTTGTGTGAGTGATACAGTGTGTGCAGAATGTTGTGTGAGTGATACAGAGTGTGTGATACAGTGTGTGTGATACAGTGTGTGTGCAGAATGTTGTGTGTGTGATACAGTGTGTGTGCAGAATGTTGTGTGTGTGATACAGTGTGTGTGATACAGTGTGTGTGATACAGTGTGTGTGCAGAATGTTGTGTGAGTGATACAGTTTGTGCAGAATGTTGTGTGTGTGTGATACAGAGTGTGTGATACAGTGTGTGCAGAATGTTGTGTGTGTGTGATACAGTGTGTGCAGAATGTTGTGTGTGTGATACAGAGTGTGCAGAATGTTGTGTGTGTGATACAGAGTGTGCAGAATGTTGTGTGTGTGATACAGAGTGTGTGATACAGAGTGTGTGATACAGAGTGTGTGATACAGAGTGTGTGTGCAGAATGTTGTGTGTGTGATACAGTGTGCAGAATGTTGTGTGTGTGTGATACAGTGTGAGTGATACAGTGTGTGCAGAATGTGTGAGTGATACAGAGTGTGTGCAGAATGTTGAGTGTGTGATACAGTGTGAGTGATACAGTGTGAGTGATACAGTGTGAGTGATACAGTGTGTGCAGAATGTTGTGTGTGTGTGTGTGTGTGTGTGTGATACAGAGTGTGTGATACAGTGTGTGCAGAATGTTGTGTGTGTGTGTGTGATACAGAGTGTGTGATACAGTGTGTGCAGAATGTTGTGTGTGTGTGTGTGATACAGAGTGTGTGATACAGTGTGTGCAGAATGTTGTGTGTGTGTGTGTGTGTGATACAGAGTGTGTGATACAGTGTGTGCAGAATGTTGTGTGTGTGTGTGATACAGAGTGTGTGATACAGTGTGTGCAGAATGTTGTGTGTGTGTGTGTGATACAGAGTGTGTGATACAGTGTGTGCAGAATGTTGTGTGTGTGTGTGTGTGATACAGAGTGTGTGATACAGTGTGTGCAGAATGTTGTGTGTGTGTGTGATACAGAGTGTGTGATACAGTGTGTGCAGAATGTTGTGTGTGTGTGTGTGATACAGTGTGCAGAATGTTGTGTGTGTGTGATACAGTGTGTGCAGAATGTTGTGTGTGTGTGATACAGTGTGTGCAGAATGTTGTGTGTGTGTGATACAGTGTGTGTGATACAGAGTGTGTGATACAGAGTGTGTGATACAGAGTGTGTGATACAGAGTGTGTTAGTGATACAGTGTGAGTGATACAGTGTGAGTGATACAGAGTGTGTTAGTGATACAGTGTGAGTGATACAGTGTGAGTGATACAGTGTGAGTGATACAGTGTGAGTGATACAGTGTGTGCAGAATGTGTGAGTGATACAGAGTGTGTGCAGAATGTTGAGTGTGTGATACAGTGAGTGATACAGTGTGAGTGATACAGTGTGTGTGATACAGAGTGTGTGATACAGAGTGTGTGATACAGTGTGTGTGATACAGAGTGTGTGATACAGAGTGTGTGATACAGAGTGTGTGATACAGAGTGTGTGATACAGAGTGTGTGATACAGAGTGTGTGTGATACAGTGTGTGTGTGTGATACAGTGTGTGTGTGTGATACAGTGTGTGTGAGTGATACAGTGTGTGTGAGTGATACAGTGTGAGTGATACAGTGTGAGTGATACAGAGTGTGTGCAGAATGTTGAGTGTGTGATACAGTGAGTGATACAGTGTGAGTGATACAGTGTGAGTGATACAGTGTGAGTGATACAGTGTGAGTGATACAGTGTGTGCAGAATGTGTGAGTGATACAGAGTGTGTGCAGAATGTTGAGTGTGTGATACAGTGAGTGATACAGTGTGAGTGATACAGTGTGAGTGATACAGTGTGAGTGATACAGTGTGTGCAGAATGTGTGAGTGATACAGAGTGTGTGCAGAATGTTGAGTGTGTGATACAGTGAGTGATACAGTGTGAGTGATACAGTGTGAGTGATACAGTGTGTGTGATACAGTGTGAGTGATACAGTGTGTGTGATACAGTGTGAGTGATACAGTGTGAGTGATACAGTGTGAGTGATACAGTGTGAGTGATACAGTGTGAGTGATACAGTGTGTGCAGAATGTGTGAGTGATACAGAGTGTGTGCAGAATGTTTAGTGTGTGATACAGTGAGTGATACAGTGTGAGTGATACAGTGTGAGTGATACAGTGTGAGTGATACAGTGTGAGTGATACAGTGTGAGTGATACAGTGTGAGTGATACAGTGTGTGCAGAATGTGTGAGTGATACAGAGTGTGTGCAGAATGTTGAGTGTGTGATACAGTGAGTGATACAGTGTGAGTGATACAGTGTGAGTGATACAGTGTGAGTGATACAGTGTGAGTGATACAGTGTGAGTGATACAGAGTGTGTTAGTGATACAGTGTGAGTGATACAGTGTGAGTGATACAGTGTGAGTGATACAGTGTGAGTGATACAGTGTGTGCAGAATGTGTGAGTGATACAGAGTGTGTGCAGAATGTTGAGTGTGTGATACAGTGAGTGATACAGTGTGAGTGATACAGTGTGTGTGATACAGAGTGTGTGATACAGAGTGTGTGATACAGTGTGTGTGATACAGAGTGTGTGATACAGAGTGTGTGATACAGAGTGTGTGATACAGAGTGTGTGATACAGAGTGTGTGATACAGAGTGTGTGTGATACAGTGTGTGTGTGTGATACAGTGTGTGTGTGTGATACAGTGTGTGTGAGTGATACAGTGTGTGTGAGTGATACAGTGTGAGTGATACAGTGTGAGTGATACAGAGTGTGTGCAGAATGTTGAGTGTGTGATACAGTGAGTGATACAGTGTGAGTGATACAGTGTGAGTGATACAGTGTGTGTGATACAGAGTGTGTGATACAGAGTGTGTGATACAGAGTGTGTGTGATACAGTGTGTGTGTGTGATACAGTGTGTGTGTGTGATACAGTGTGTGTGAGTGATACAGTGTGTGTGAGTGATACAGTGTGAGTGATACAGTGTGAGTGATACAGAGTGTGTGCAGAATGTTGAGTGTGTGATACAGTGAGTGATACAGTGTGAGTGATACAGTGTGAGTGATACAGTGTGAGTGATACAGTGTGAGTGATACAGTGTGTGCAGAATGTGTGAGTGATACAGAGTGTGTGCAGAATGTTGAGTGTGTGATACAGTGAGTGATACAGTGTGAGTGATACAGTGTGAGTGATACAGTGTGAGTGATACAGTGTGTGCAGAATGTGTGAGTGATACAGAGTGTGTGCAGAATGTTGAGTGTGTGATACAGTGAGTGATACAGTGTGAGTGATACAGTGTGAGTGATACAGTGTGTGTGATACAGTGTGAGTGATACAGTGTGTGTGATACAGTGTGAGTGATACAGTGTGAGTGATACAGTGTGAGTGATACAGTGTGAGTGATACAGTGTGAGTGATACAGTGTGTGCAGAATGTGTGAGTGATACAGAGTGTGTGCAGAATGTTTAGTGTGTGATACAGTGAGTGATACAGTGTGAGTGATACAGTGTGAGTGATACAGTGTGAGTGATACAGTGTGAGTGATACAGTGTGAGTGATACAGTGTGTGCAGAATGTGTGAGTGATACAGAGTGTGTGCAGAATGTTGAGTGTGTGATACAGTGAGTGATACAGTGTGAGTGATACAGTGTGAGTGATACAGTGTGAGTGATACAGTGTGAGTGATACAGTGTGAGTGATACAGTGTGAGTGATACAGAGTGTGTGATACAGAGTGTGTGATACAGAGTGTGTGATACAGAGTGTGTGTGATACAGAGTGTGTGTGATACAGAGTGTGCAGAATGTTGTGTGACTGATCAGTTATGATGATGCAGATGCAGTGTCGGTGCTGCAGTCAGTAAAGGGTTAAGGATGCTGTAGCCCCATCCATTCCAGGTAGTGACATCACACAGGATAGTATGGGCAGAGCAACCTCAGCATCTACCCAGCTCTGTACACACAGGGCCAGCTCTGCTCAGCTCTGCACACACACAGGGCCAGCTCTGCTCTGCACACACAGGGCCAGCTCTGCTCTGCACACACAGGGCCAGCTCTGCTCAGCTCTGCACACACACAGGGCCAGCTCTGCTCAGCTCTGCACACACACAGGGCCAGCTCTGCTCTGCACACACAGGGCCAGCTCTGCTCTGCACACACAGGGCCAGCTCTGCTCTGCACACACACAGGGCCAGCTCTGCTCTGCACACACACAGGGCCAGCTCTGCTCTGCACACACACAGGGCCAGCTCTGCTCTGCTCTGCTCTGCACACACAGGGCCAGCTCTGCACACACAGGGCCAGGCCAGCTCTGCTCTGCTCTGCACACACACAGGGCCAGCTCTGCTCTGCACACACAGGGCCAGACCAGCTCTGCTCTGCTCTGCACAGCACACACACAGGGCCAGCTCTGCTCTGCACACACAGGGCCAGGCCAGCTCTGCTCTGCTCTGCACAGCACACACACAGGGCCACGCATATCTCCCTGCAGTGGGGGGAGTAGCATTACATCTGTAGGTAAAGCAGGCAGAGCATCTCACCCAAATCAGAGCATTATTCTGCAGCCCGACATACAGAGCATTCAGACCCAGGAGCAGAGCATCTTGCCCTACTTACCCCTGGAGCAGAGCATCTTGCCCTGGTGACCCCCAGGAGCAGAGCATCTTGCCCTAGTTACCCCCAGGAGCAGAGCATCTTGCCCTAGTTTCCCCCAGGAGCAGAGCATCTTGCCCTAGTTACCCCCAGGAGCAGAGCATCCTGCCCTAGTTACCCCCAGGAGCAGGGCATCTTGCCCTAGTTACCCCCAGGAGCAGAGCATCTTGCCCTAGTTACCCCAGGAGCAGAGCATCTTGCCCTAGTTACCCCACGAGCAGTCTGGAATAAAGGATCCGGGGTGTAAATCTCCCCCATCATTGGGACCAAGCTGTTAGCGCATGGAATACAAGACTGGGGGGCTGTGTGACCCCACAAACTGCACAGGGGGACAAGAGGTAAGTTCACACCCAGGAACAGTCATGTACTCACTGTCTCTTTACCTCTCACTGGCATGGTGTCTTTCCCAGTTTATCTCAATCTGTCTCTTTCTCTGTCTGTCTCTCACACCCTGTCTCTCTATGTCTGTCTCCCTCCCTCTGTCTCTCTATGTCTGTCTGTCTCTCTCTCTCTCACACACCCTGTCTCTCTATGTCTGTCCCTCTCTCTCGCTCTCTCTCTGTCTCACACCCTGTCTCTCTATTTCTGTCTCTCTCTCTCACACCCTGTCTCTCTGTCTGTCTGTCTCTCTCTCTCTCTCTCTCTCTCTCTCTCTCTCACCCTGTCTCTCTCTCTCTCTCTGTATTGATATCCCAGAGTGACAGTATGGTCTCATTTCGTGGTATAAATGTTTGATGTCTGTGTGTGTGTATACCAATGTATATACTTACTGTGTAATGCATGTGTGCATGGCGAGTACTTATAAAACCACTTATGCGTATATTTCTATTAGTGTCTATTTATCTACTCTCCATAAGTAAATATACTCTAAACAAAGTATATCCTGTATTGGGGATACACTGTGTAACGGCACCCCCAGCATAAAAGGGGTTAAACAGTTGTTTAGTAGATCTTCCCTTCAGAGACACAGGCACAGCTACTGTAGACACCAATACAGCGAACCGGAGAACCATATGAATGCCGTAAACAGCCGAATAGGAAAAACCATATGAATAGGTTTACACTCCTAGCAGTCGAACTGGAACAGCATACAATAAATCCCCCCAAGAACGAGACAAAGCTCTGTGTTGAGGGTCAAGCAGGAACAGACAGAGCTGTGGGTTTATTGTTCTTATATACACATTAGTACCACCCACAGGGTTTTGGAAAACAACCAATAAACACGTACAATACACTCAGACACTCCCACACAAAATCCTCCCCTCTGCCTGTGATACAATTACCTTACACAATGGGTAATGTAATTATCACAGGCAGAGAAATAGTTTTTCCACATTATTCATAACTTTAAAAGTATGCATCACATTCACATAAAACATGTGAATTACATTTTCAGAATCAGCATACTCCAAATACGAACATATTGCAAAATCATCTACATTGGTCCATTTGTTCAAAAGATAGATCGAAGTGCTTTGTGACCAAATGAAGCATGGCTTTTCTGCCCAAAACCAGTTCCACAGAGTCTTCTATCCTGGAGATAATTGAGAAGTAATCCAATTATCTCCAAGAACAGAGGCAAAACTCCATTGAACACATGGCAGCAAAAGACAATAAAATACACAAGGTTACATTTATTACATAAAATACAGACATGCAACATATCCCCAGATAGCTCAGATCTGAGCGCACATTATTACTGAATGGCGCTCAGATCACACACATTCAGTTCAATTGCCATGGAGCCAAAGTCTTTCCAATAGTCTTTCATTATACGAATGGGCTCCATGGCATAGCTATCTGGGGTATCACCACTCACACAGGGCAAGCACCGAATGACCCGGCTTTCATGTCTTTGCAGGGGAAAATCAAGCGTTTCAACATGGGGCCATAGTCTAAAGGCAGCAGGCGGGCAACCAGGCTCCTCCAATGCACAGTGGCGAGATTGGTCTTGTCACATCTCTCCACTTTTCCAATCAGACTAACAGGGTATCTGACCTCCTGCCGGTCAGTGCCCTGGTTAGTCCAGCAGCCCACCCACGAAGCACAAACAGTAATACAGCCCACCCACAATAACTGGTTACTACACCTGGGTAGAGGAGAAACTTGTCCATGTCCAGGAGCCTCACCATGGCTGTGTAGGGGACTGGTAAGCTGACTTGGTGGGTTGCTGAGTGGGCAGAGACCAGCGGCACTCTGCCCTTGTGCCAGCACTACCACAGGAGTAGTCTGGTTGGAGCCTGGTAGCTGGAGGGGGAGACCGACTGTCTCCCAGTTAGATACAAAGCTCTGCTGCTGGAGGGGGAGACCGACTGTCTCCCCGTTGGCTAAACAGCCCTGTTTTGGGGGGACAGGACCAACCGTCTCTGCCCCCGGTAGCTCAGCCTGCCGCTGGGGAATGGAGACTGGGCTCCCTATTCCCTGCAGATCACACTGCCGCTGGGGAATGGAGACTGGGCTCCCAATTCCCTGCATATCACACTGCCGCTGGGGAATGGAGACTGGGCTCCCTATTCCCTGCAGATTACACTGCAGCTGGGGAATGGAGACTGGGCTCCCTATTCCCTGCATATCACACTGCCACTGGGGAATGGAGACTGGGCTCCCAACTCCCTGCATATCACACTGCCGCTGGAGAATGGAGACTGGGCTCCCTATTCCCTGCAGATCACACTGCCACTGGGGAATGGAGACTGGGCTCCCAACTCCCTGCATATCACACTGCCGCTGGGGAATGGAGACTGGGCTCCCTATTCCCTGCAGATTACACTGCAGCTGGGGAATGGAGACTGGGCTCCCAACTCCCTGCATATCACACTGCCGCTGAGGAATGGAGACTGGGCTCCCTATTCCCTGCAGATCACACTGCCTTAGGGAATGGAGACTGGGCTCCCAACTCCCTGCATATCACACTGCCACTGGGGAATGGAGACTGGGCTCCCAACTCCCTGCATATCACACTGCCGCTGGAGAATGGAGACTGGGCTCCCTATTCCCTGCAGATCACACTGCCACTGGGGAATGGAGACTGGGCTCCCAACTCCCTGCATATCACACTGCCGCTGGGGAATGGAGACTGGGCTCCCTATTCCCTGCAGATTACACTGCAGCTGGGGAATGGAGACTGGGCTCCCAACTCCCTGCATATCACACTGCCGCTGAGGAATGGAGACTGGGCTCCCTATTCCCTGCAGATCACACTGCCTTAGGGAATGGAGACTGGGCTCCCAACTCCCTGCATATCACACTGCCGCTGGGGAATGGAGACTGGGCTCCCTATTCCCTGCAGATCACACTGCCGCTGGGGAATGGAGACTGGGCTCCCAATTCCCTGCATATCACACTGCCGCTGGGGAATGGAGACTGGGCTCCCTATTCCCTGCAGATTACACTGCAGCTGGGGAATGGAGACTGGGCTCCCAATTCCCTGCATATCACACTGCCGCTGGGGAATGGAGACTGGGCTCCCAATTCCCTGCATATCACACTGCCGCTGGGGAATGGAGACTGGGCTCCCTATTCCCTGCAGATCACACTGCCGCTGGGGAATGGAGACTGGGCTCCCTATTCCCTGCAGATCACACTGCCGCTGGGGAATGGAGACTGGGCTCCCTATTCCCTGCAGATCACACTGCCGCTGGGGAATGGAGACTGGGCTCCCAATTCCCAATAAATCACACGGCCGCTGGGGAATGGAGACTGGGTTCCCTATTCCCTGTAGATTACACTGCAGCTGGGGAATGGAGACTGGGCTCCCTATTCCCTGCAGATTACACTGCAGCTGGGGAATGGAGACTGGGCTCCCTATTCCCTGCATATCACACTGCCACTGGGGAATGGAGACTGGGCTCCCTATTCCCTGCATATCACACTGCCGCTGGGGAATGGAGACTGGGCTCCCTATTCCCTGCAGATCACACTGCCGCTGGGGAATGGAGACTGGGCTCCCAATTCCCTGCATATCACACTGCCGCTGGGGAATGGAGACTGGGCTCCCTATTCCCTGCAGATTACACTGCAGCTGGGGAATGGAGACTGGGCTCCCTATTCCCTGCATATCACACTGCCACTGGGGAATGGAGACTGGGCTCCCAACTCCCTGCATATCACACTGCCGCTGGGGAATGGAGACTGGGCTCCCTATTCCCTGTAGATCACACTGCCGCTGGGGAATGGAGACATGGGCTCCCAATTCCCTGCAGATTTCACTGCCGCTGGGGAATGAAGACTGGGCTCCAAACTCCCTGCATATCACTCTGCCTCTGGGGATCTGAGCTGACTGCCCAGCATCCCTGTAGCTCACCCTGCCGCTTGGGAGGGAGGACGCTGCTCTCCTCTCCCTGCATGGTACACTGCTTCTGGGGAGGGAAGACGATGCTCTCCACTTCCTGCACTTCACACTGCCGCTGGGGAAAGGAGACATGGCTCTCTATTCCCTGCAAATCAATCTGCCGCTGGGGATCTGGGCTGACCGCCCAGCATCCCTGTAGGGCCGGTGGAGAGACCTCGGTCCCATCTCCACCTGCCGCCTGGGGTTCCTCCCAGTAAATCTCTACAATATCTTCCCAGCTGAATGGGTCTGGATCTGGGTCTGTCACCTTGCTGTCCTGCTGAGCCTTCCCAATGGAGTGGAAGAGATCTCGGTAGTCCTGCTCCAGTTCCCACTCCAGGGTTGCTAGGTGAGCCAGGTCTTGCCCTACCTCATGGGGGTCATCCTACCTACCTCCCTCTTGTAGAAAATGTCCTGAAGTCTGGTCTGCCCACGGCTCCCAAAGTCAGTTTCTGCAAAGGACTCCCATAACAAGCTCCCAAACTCCTCTTCCTCTGGCTTGTCATGCTCGGCTGTCCAGGGTATATACTGTGCCATATACCACCAGAGCGCCTGGTAGGCATCCTCCAGCCATAGCTCCTGCCATACCCGGTGCTCTAGTTCCTTCACCCATTCTCCCAGGGGCTGCTCTCCCAGGAAGGGCATCCGCAGGGCCACTTGCTTTTGCAACCGCTGCTCTTCACTGGGGAGACTCTTACCCCGCTGGTATTGTACATTATCCAGGGCCTGGTACCAGATGCCTTTCCTTAATGCATCCCGGCCATCCAGGTCCTCCTCCTCGTATAACACTGCTGGTTCCATTCTGTTGCTTTTAGGGTTGCTGTACTGGGACATGCGTTGCCCCCCAACTTGTAAATTCACGGAATGGTGTCTCCTGTAGCTGTCCTTCTGGCTGTGGGAACGATCCCGCCGCTTGCCACCAATTGTAACGGCACCCCCAGCATAAAAGGGTTAAACAGTCATTTAGTAGATCTTCCCTTCCAGAGACACAGGCACAGCTACTGTTGACACCAATACAGCGAACCGGAGAAGCATATGAATGCCGTAAACAGCCGAATAGGAAAAACCATACGAATAGGTTTACACTCCTAGCAGTCAAACTGGAACAGCATACAATAAATCCCCCCAAGAACGAGACAAGGCTCAGTTTTGAGGGTCAAGCAGGAACAGACAGAGCTGTGGGTTTATTGTTCTTATATACACATTAGTACCACCCACAGGGTTTTGGAAAACAACCAATAAACACGTACAATACACTCAGACACTCCCACACAAAATCCTCCCCTCTGCCTGTGATACAATTACCTTACACAATGGGTAATGTAATTACCACAAGCAGAGAAATACATTTTTTCCACATTATTCATAACTTTAAAAGTATGCATCGCATTCACATAAAACTTACATTTTCAGAATCAGCATACTCCAAATATCATCCACATTGGTCCATTTGTTCAAAAAATAGATCGAAGTGCTTTGTGACCAAAGAAAGCATGGCTTTTCTGCCCAAAACCAGTTCCACAGAGTCTTCTATCCTGGAGATAATTGAGAAGTAATCCAATTATCTCCAAGGACAGAGGCAAAACTCTATTGAACACATGGCAGTAAAATACAATAAAATACACAAGGTTACATTTATTACATAAAATACAGACATGGAACATATCCCCAGATAGCTCAGATCTGAGCACACATTATTACTGAATGGCGCTCAGATCACACACATTCAGTTCGATTGCCATGGAGCCAAAGTCTTTCCCATAGTCTTTCATTATACGAATGGGCACCATGGCATAGCTATCTGGGGTATCACCGCTCACACAGGGCAAGCACCGAATGCTTTCATGTCTTTGCAGGGGAAAATCAAGCGTTTCAACATGGGGCCATAGTCTAAAGGCAGCAGGCGGGCAACCAGGCTCCTCCAATGCACAGTGGCGAGATTGGTCTCATCACACACTGTATACTGACAGCAGCTGGTATTGGGGATACATTGTATACTGACAGCAGCCGGTATTGGGGGATACACTGTATACTGACAGCGGCTGGTATTGAGGGATACACTGTATACTGACAGCAGCCGGTATTGGGGGATACACTGTATACTGACAGCAGCTGGTATTGAGGGATACACTGTATACTGACAGCAGCTGGTATTGAGGGATACACTGTATACTGACAGCAGCTGGTATTGAGGGATACACTGTATACTGACAGCAGCTGGTATTGAGGGATACACTGTATACTGACAGCAGCTGGTATTGAGGGATACACTGTATACTGACAGCAGCTGGTATTGGGGATACACTGTCTACTGACAGCGGCTGGTATTGAGGGATGCACTGTATACTGACAGCAGCTGGTATTGGGGGATACACTGTATACCGAGAGCAGCCGATATTGAGGGATACACTGTATACTGAGAGCAGCCGATATTGAGGGATACACTGTATACTGACAGCAGCTGGTATTGGGGGATACACTGTGTATGCTGACAGCAGCTGGTATTGGGGGATACACTGTATACTGACAGCAGCCGGTATTGGGGATACACTGTATACTGACAGCAGCTGGTATTGGGGGATACACTGTATACTGACAGCAGCCGGTATTGGGGGATACACTGTATACTGACAGCGGCCAGTATTGGGGGATACACTGTGTATGCTGACAGCAGCTGGTATTGGGGGATACACTGTATACTGACAGCGGCCAGTATTGGGGGATACACTGTATACTGACAGCAGCCGGTATTGGGGGATACACTGTATACCGACAGCAGCTGGTATTGGGGGATACACTGTATACTGGCAACAGCCGGTATTGGGGGATACACTGTATACTGACAGCAGCCGGTATTGGGGGATACACTGTATACTGGCAATAGCCGGTATTGGGGGATACACTGTATACTGACAGCAGCCGGTATTGGGGGATACACTGTATACTGACAGCAGCTGGTATTGGGGGATACACTGTATACTGGCAACAGCCGGTATTGGGGGATAGTGTGTTTATCTGGGTTTTTGCTCTGTTCTTACTTTGTCTTCTCTTGGTAGGAACCCACCTGTCCGGACAGTCCCTTTCTGAGGGTTACAGACTCTCCGAGTTCACCCTGTGGGAAAGGAAGAATTCTGTGTCACCACCACTGTCAGCGATGGGAATTGGTTATTGTGTTTAATTTCATTACCAGTGCCCTGTATACACGGCGGACACTGTCCTGACTGGGTGCCAATGACTTGGAACTCTGCTCTGTCCTGGAAATCAAAGGACACAGCGTGTGGTCTGTGTGCACCAGAGATGGCCTACATCCCCATGTACCTCAACCCAGCCGTGCTGGTTCTCTTCAGCTGCGACCTGTGTCTGGTGCGAGGAAGTAAGTGAATGGAATTTGTGGATCACATACAGCCACATACAGAGTAACACTAACCGTAACCAGCCACATACAGTGTAATACTAACTATAACCAGCCACATACAGTGTAATACTAACTATAACCAGCCACATGCAGTGTAATACTAACTATAACCACATACAGTGTAATACTAACCGTAACCAGCCACATACAGTGTAATACTAACCATAACCAGCCACATGCAGTGTAATACTAACCATAACCAGCCACATACAGTGTAATACTAACTATAACCAGCCCCATACAGTGTAATACTAACCATAACCAGCCACATACAGTGTAATACTAACTATAACCAGCCCCATACAGTGTAATACTAACTATAACCAGCCACATACAGTGTAATACTAACTATAACCAGCCACATACAGTGTAATACTAACTATAACCACATACAGTGTAATACTATCCATAACCAGCCACATACAGTGTAATACTAACCATAACCAGCCACATACAGTGTAATACTAACCATAACCAGCCACATGCAGTGTAATACTAACCATAACCAGCCACATACAGTGTAATACTAACTATAACCAGCCCCATACAGTGTAATACTAACTATAACCAGCCACATACAGTGTAATACTAACTATAACCAGCCACATACAGTGTAATACTAACTATAACCAGCCACATACAGTGTAATACTAACTATAACCAGCCACATACAGTGTAATACTAACTATAACCAGCCACATACAGTGTAATACTAACTATAACAACAGACAATGTAATACTAACTATAACCAGCCACATACAGTGTAATACTAACCATAACCAGCCACATACAGTGTAATACTAACCATAACCAGCCACAGACAGTGTAATACTAACTATAACCAGCCCCATACAGTGTAATACTGACCATAACCAGCCACATACAGAGTAATACTAACTATAACCACAGACAGTGTAATACTAACTATAACCAGCCACATACAGTGTAATACTAACCATAACCAGCCACAGACAGTGTAATAATAACTATAACCACAGACAGTGTAATACTGACCATAACCAGCCCCATACAGTGTAATACTAACTATAACCAGCCACATACAGTGTAATACTAACCGTAACCAGCCACATACAGAGTAATACTAACTATAACCAGCCACATACAGTGTAATACTAACCGTAACCAGCCACATACAGAGTAATACTAACTATAACCAGCCCCATACAGTGTAATACTAACCGTAACCAGCCACATACAGAGTAATACTAACTATAACCAGCCACATACAGTGTAATACTAACCGTAACCAGCCACATACAGAGTAATACTAACTATAACCAGCCACATACAGAGTAATACTAACCGTAACCAGCCACATACAGAGTAATACTAACTATAACCAGCCACATACAGAGTAATACTAACTATAACCAGCCACATACAGAGTAATACTAACTATAACCAGCCACATACAGAGTAATACTAACTATAACCAGCCACATACAGTGTAATACTAACCGTAACCAGCCACATACAGAGTAATACTAACTATAACCAGCCACATACAGTGTAATACTAACCGTAACCAGCCACATACAGAGTAATACTAACTATAACCAGCCACATACAGAGTAATACTAACTATAACCAGCCACATACAGAGTAATACTAACTATAACCAGCCACATACAGAGTAATACTAACTATAACCAGCCACATACAGAGTAATACTAACTATAACCAGCCACATACAGAGTAATACTAACTATAACCAGCCACATACAGAGTAATACTAACTATAACCAGCCACATACAGAGTAATACTAACTATAACCAGCCACATACAGAGTAATACTAACTATAACCAGCCACATACAGTGTAATACTAACTATAACCAGCCACATACAGTGTAATACTAACCGTAACCAGCCACATACAGAGTAATACTAACCGTAACCAGCCACATACAGAGTAATACTAACTATAACCAGCCACATACAGAGTAATACTTACTATAACCAGCCACATACAGAGTAATACTAACTATAACCAGCCACATACAGAGTAATACTAACTATAACCAGCCACATACAGAGTAATACTAACTATAACCAGCCACATACAGAGTAATACTAACTATAACCAGCCACATACAGAGTAATACTAACTATAACCAGCCACATACAGTGTAATACTAACTATAACCAGCCACATACAGTGTAATACTAACCGTAACCAGCCACATACAGAGTAATACTAACTATAACCAGCCCCATACAGTGTAATACTAACCGTAACCAGCCACATACAGAGTAATACTAACTATAACCAGCCACATACAGTGTAATACTAACCGTAACCAGCCACATACAGAGTAATACTAACTATAACCAGCCACATACAGAGTAATACTAACTATAACCAGCCACATCCAGAGTAATACTAACTATAACCAGCCACATACAGAGTAATACTAACTATAACCAGCCACATACAGTGTAATACTAACTATAACCAGCCACATACAGTGTAATACTAACCGTAACCAGCCACATACAGAGTAATACTAACTATAACCAGCCACATACAGAGTAATACTAACCGTAACCAGCCACATACAGAGTAATACTAACTATAACCAGCCACATACAGTGTAATACTAACCGTAACCAGCCACATACAGAGTAATACTAACTATAACCAGCCACATACAGTGTAATACTAACCGTAACCAGCCACATACAGAGTAATACTAACTATAACCAGCCACATACAGAGTAATACTAACTGTAACCAGCCACATACAGAGTAATACTAACTATAACCAGCCACATACAGAGTAATACTAACTATAACCAGCCACATACAGAGTAATACTAACTATAACCAGCCACATACAGAGTAATACTAACTATAACCAGCCACATACAGAGTAATACTAACTATAACCAGCCACATACAGAGTAATACTAACTATAACCAGCCACATACAGAGTAATACTAACTATAACCAGCCACATACAGTGTAATACTAACTATAACCAGCCACATACAGTGTAATACTAACCGTAACCAGCCACATACAGAGTAATACTAACTATAACCAGCCACATACAGAGTAATACTAACCGTAACCAGCCACATACAGAGTAATACTAACTATAACCAGCCACATACAGAGTAATACTAACCGTAACCAGCCCCATACAGTGTAATACTAACTATAACCAGCCACATACAGTGTAATACTAACTATAACCAGCCACATACAGAGTAATACTAACTATAACCAGTCACATACAGAGTAATACTAACTATAACCAGCCACATACAGTGTAATACTAACCATAACCAGCCCCATACAGTGTAATACTAACTATAACCAGCCACATACAGAGTAATACTAACTATAACCAGCCACATACAGTGTAATACTAACCGTAACCAGCCACATACAGAGTAATACTAACCATAACCAGCCCCATACAGTGTAATACTAACTATAACCAGCCACATACAGAGTAATACTAACTATAACCAGCCACATACAGTGTAATACTAACCGTAACCAGCCACATACAGAGTAATACTAACCATAACCAGCCCCATACAGTGTAATACTAACCATAACCAGCCCCATACAGTGCAATACTAACTATAACCAGCCACATACAGAGTAATACTAACTATAACCAGCCACATACAGAGTAATACTAACTATAACCAGCCACATACAGAGTAATACTAACTATAACCAGCCACATACAGAGTAATACTAACTATAACCAGCCACATACAGAGTAATACTAACTATAACCAGCCACATACAGAGTAATACTAACTATAACCAGCCACATACAGAGTAATACTAACTATAACCAGCCACATACAGTGTAATACTAACTATAACCAGCCACATACAGTGTAATACTAACCGTAACCAGCCACATACAGAGTAATACTAACTATAACCAGCCACATACAGAGTAATACTAACCGTAACCAGCCACATACAGAGTAATACTAACTATAACCAGCCACATACAGAGTAATACTAACCGTAACCAGCCCCATACAGTGTAATACTAACTATAACCAGCCACATACAGTGTAATACTAACTATAACCAGCCACATACAGAGTAATACTAACTATAACCAGTCACATACAGAGTAATACTAACTATAACCAGCCACATACAGTGTAATACTAACCATAACCAGCCCCATACAGTGTAATACTAACTATAACCAGCCACATACAGAGTAATACTAACTATAACCAGCCACATACAGTGTAATACTAACCGTAACCAGCCACATACAGAGTAATACTAACCATAACCAGCCCCATACAGTGTAATACTAACTATAACCAGCCACATACAGAGTAATACTAACTATAACCAGCCACATACAGTGTAATACTAACCGTAACCAGCCACATACAGAGTAATACTGTAACGGACCGTTTCACTTACAAGAGGATAAAACCCAGTCTAGGCGATAATCCCCTTTCCAGATGCACAGGCAGCTACGGCAAACACCATTCTCCCGACTGGAACCACACGAACACTGGAACAGCTGAACAAGAAAAGCAGACATCGGCTTACACTCTTGGCAGTCAGCATACAATCCCATTCCCCCAAAGACCGAGACGACACATCGCTTTGAGGGTTAAGCAAGAACTCTAGACTGGGACACCCAGTCTGGCTTTTATTTCCAACTCACACATACAGGCCACACCCAGGGGGAGGCATAAAATAACCAATGACATAGATGTTACCTCCCACACATCCCCTCCCCTTAGTGTGACACATAATCCCATTATGCATACAGTTTAAAATATACTTTTACACAACTTCCATAACTTTAAAACCATACATCACATTCACATAAAAATACATATCCACAATCAATCCATTCAGGGGAACAACATATTAAAAAATGGCATGAATCCGACCAGGGGTTTAAAAGTTACTAAAAGTATCTTTTGGGCCTGGGCTTGCAGCATGGCACAATCTGGCTCAAACAGAAGTAAAACATCCCCCACAATGCATCCCGGCTTCCTCCCTTCTGCCCTGGAGATAATTGGAGAAGTAATTCAATTATCTAGGACTAGAGTCAGACTCCATTAACCACATGGTTGCAAAAAGACAGTAAAAGACATAAAATTACCTACTGATACATTTAACACATATAACACACATTTCTACATATCCCCAGTTTAACTGAACACATAAATACCTACATAATATTTAAGACAGTATTACTGTGATATGTTACAAAGTCTTAAAGGGACATTAGTCCCAAAAGTCCCAATATGTCCATCGCTGATTTTAAAGGGCCAGTAGCAGCAATATAAATTATTACATGCCCAAATATAGTTTCTAAAGTGCAACACGTCCAGGGGCCATAGTCAGCGGGCAGGAGGCCAGCAGCCAGGCCTCTCCAGTTCACAGTGGCGAAGCTGGTTTCGCCACAAATACTAACCATAACCAGCCCCATACAGTGTAATACTAACCATAACCAGCCCCATACAGTGTAATACTAACTATAACCAGCCACATACAGAGTAATACTAACTATAACCAGCCACATACAGTGTAATACTAACCGTAACCAGCCACATACAGAGTAATACTAACTATAACCAGCCACATACAGTGTAATACTAACTATAACCAGCCACATACAGTGTAATACTAACTATAACCAGCCACATACAGAGTAATACTAACTATAACCAGCCACATACAGTGTAATACTAACCGTAACCAGCCACATACAGAGTAATACTAACTATAACCAGCCACATACAGTGTAATACTAACCGTAACCAGCCACATACAGAGTAATACTAACTATAACCAGCCACATACAGAGTAATACTAACTATAACCAGCCACATACAGTGTAATACTAACTATAACCAGCCACATACAGAGTAATACTAACCGTAACCAGCCACATACAGAGTAATACTAACTATAACCAGCCACATACAGTGTAATACTAACTATAACCAGCCACATACAGTGTAATACTAACTATAACCAGCCACATACAGAGTAATACTAACTATAACCAGCCACATACAGTGTAATACTAACCGTAACCAGCCACATACAGAGTAATACTAACCATAACCAGCCCCATACAGTGTAATACTAACCGTAACCAGTCACATACAGAGTAATACTAACTATAACCAGCCACATACAGAGTAATACTAACTATTACCAGCCACATACAGTGTAATACTAACCGTAACCAGCCACATACAGAGTAATACTAACCGTAACCAGCCACATACAGAGTAATACTAACTATAACCAGCCACATACAGAGTAATACTAACTATAACCAGCCACATACAGAGTAATACTAACTATAACCAGCCACATACAGAGTAATACTAACTATAACCAGCCACATACAGAGTAATATTAACTATAACCAGCCACATACAGTGTAATACTAACTATAACCAGCCACATACAGTGTAATACTAACTATAACCAGCCACATACAGTGTAATACTAACTATAACCAGCCACATACAGAGTAATACTAACTATAACCAGCCACATACAGAGTAATACTAACTATAACCAGCCACATACAGAGTAATACTAACTATAACCAGCCACATACAGAGTAATACTAACCGTAACCAGCCACATACAGTGTAATACTAACTATAACCAGCCACATACAGTGTAATACTAACCGTAACCAGCCACATACAGAGTAATACTAACTATAACCAGCCACATACAGAGTAATACTAACTATAACCAGCCACATACAGAGTAATACTAACTATAACCAGCCACATACAGTGTAATACTAACCGTAACCAGCCACATACAGAGTAATACTAACCATAACCAGCCACATACAGTGTAATACTAACTATAACCAGCCACATACAGAGTAATACTAACTATAACCAGCCACATACAGTGTAATACTAACTATAACCAGCCACATACAGAGTAATACTAACTATAACCAGCCACATACAGAGTAATACTAACTATAACCAGCCACATACAGAGTAATACTAACTATAACCAGCCACATACAGAGTAATACTAACCGTAACCAGCCACATACAGAGTAATACTAACCATAACCAGCCACATACAGAGTAATACTAACTATAACCAGCCACATACAGAGTAATACTAACTATAACCAGCCACATACAGAGTAATACTAACTATAACCAGCCACATACAGTGTAATACTAACCGTAACCAGCCCCATACAGTGTAATACTAACTATAACCAGCCACATACAGAGTAATACTAACCGTAACCAGCCACATACAGAGTAATACTAACTATAACCAGCCACATACAGAGTAATACTAACTATAACCAGCCACATACAGAGTAATACTAACTATAACCAGCCACATACAGAGTAATACTAACCGTAACCAGCCACATACAGAGTAATACTAACTATAACCAGCCACATACAGAGTAATATTGTGACAAACTGCCATTTGTCACTGACTTTCTATGTGCCAAACTGCTCTGCTCCCCTAGCTTATGGAGAAGCCTGTTTGCCAGCCTCTGGGGTGTATGGCCCTTTAAAACTATTACTTGGTCTTATGGACCTTTATTTGGACTCATGCTGGCCCTTTAAAAACAGTGTATGAACATATTAAAACTTTTGGGACACCTTTTCTGCCCCTTTGAATCCATGGGAAGGTGTGCCTCTTCCCCTCCCCCTGTCACATTGTTCTCCAGCAGGGCATTGTCCCAGGGACACTGCCAAACCAGTTGGAACTGGCTGCTTTGTCCCTCCTCTGTCAAAATATGACTTCCACCTATCTCCTGAACCACTTAACCGATTCAAGTGAATTTTGGATATGTTTGTCCCCAAATTATGCTGGTCATAAAAATATATGTTTTATTGATATTGCATGTAAACTCACAAAGTTACCATAATGGCATAAAAGTATGTTTTTTTAAGCTTGGAGATAATTGAGTTGATACAGTTATTAACTCAATTATCTCCCAAGCAGAGGGGAGGATTCTCATTGTAAAACGTGGGTGTGCTTATCCATGTGTATTTATTTTATTGATTCTTAAATTTACAGTTCCAGTGCCCCACAAGGTCCACGTGGGTGGTAACCTTGCTGGGTAAGTTGTTGTGACGAAGTGCCCTTCACCACTTGGTCCTGGAGAGGCTTGCTTGCCAGCCAGCTCCCCTGCGACTATGGCCCCTGGGAGATTGTACCCTTTTAAACCAGCATTTGGGCGTATGGACTTTTACTGGACTGTGTATGGCCTTTTAAGAACCGTTGTGACTTTAAGGCTATGGCCCTTGGAAGATATTGCCTGTTAAAGACTATTTTAGCAGATTGGATTTTAAAAGACTCTTGCTGCCCCTTTAAATTGTATTGGAGCAGTTCTGCAGCTTTAAATTGGCACTTTGGATACAGCCGAAGTGTCAAAGTAGTCGAAGGGGCCGTCATTCGACAAACGAACATGTGGCGGCGGCCATCTTTGTTCATTCGAACGAGGTCAGCGGTATGTGTAGCCAAATCCATGGAACTGAAATCGGCTACACATTTCAACGAACACCTTACCTTCTCCTACACTGAGTTTTCAGCCACAGAGACTAAGTCCCGTTCGAAGATTCATTTTTTCGTTGTGAAATTGACCGACCGCACAGCCCAAATCTATGGAACTGTTTTGGGCAGGAAAATGTGCTTGCGGTCGGTCACAAAGGACTTCCCAGGGCTCGAGTCCTGCAGGAACGCGTGGGAACGGCGTTCCTGCACTTTTTTCACAGCAGGAACGCCGTTCCCCCTGCAGGCACTCAGGGGGCGGCAAAAAATGCCGCCCCCAAATGCCCTCTGTTCTCCCTGTCATGGGGGGGCCACCTGATTGCCCCCCCCTCCTCACCCCAGGCGGGCGGCTCTCTCCCTGTCACACGCGGCGAGGGAGCTGTGTCCTCTCTGCTCCCTCTCGCCGCGTGGGTTGTCTGCTGATGCCGGGAGCCGGAATATGACGTCATATTCCGGCTCCCTGCATCAGAAAACGGCGCGCGGCGAGAGGGAGCAGAGAGGACACAGCTCCCTCGCCGCGTGTGACAGGGAGAGAGCCGCCCACTGGGGGGGAGGAGGGGGGCAATCAGGTGGCACCCCCATGCCAGCCTCACTGCAGCCCCACTGGACCCCAGGGACCCATCTATGCCAGCTTTCCTGAAAGGTAGGGAGGCTGGGTGGGTGGGCAATGTTTATTTGAATAATTTGAATATATGTATGTCTGTTAGTGTATGTGTATGTATGTCTGTGTGTATGTCTGTTAGTGTATGTGTTTGTATGTCTGTGTGTATGTCTGTTAGTGTATGTGTGTGTATGTCTGTTAGTGTATGTGTATGTATGTCTGTTAGTGTATGTGTATGTATGTCTGTGTGTATGTCTGTTAGTGTATGTGTATGTATGCCTGTGTGTATGTCTGTTAGTGTATGTATGTCTGTGTGTATGTCTGTTAGTGTATGTGTATGTATGTCTGTTAGTGTATGTGTATGTATGTCTGTGTGTATGTCTGTTAGTGTATGTGTATGTATGTCTGTGTGTATGTCTGTTAGTGTATGTGTGTGTATGTCTGTTAGTGTATGTGTATGTATGTCTGTGTGTATGCCTGTTAGTGTATGTGTATGTATGTCTGTGTGTATGTCTGTTAGTGTATGTGTATGTATGTCTGTGTGTATGTCTGTTAGTGTATGTGTATGTATGCCTGTGTGTATGTCTGTTAGTGTATGTATGTCTGTGTGTATGTCTGTTAGTGTATGTGTATGTATGTCTGTTAGTGTATGTGTATGTATGTCTGTGTGTATGTCTGTTAGTGTATGTGTATGTATCTGTGTGTATGTCTGTTAGTGTATGTGTATGTATGTCTGTGTGTATGTCTGTGTGTATGTCTGTTAGTGTATGTCTGTGTGTATGTCTGTTAGTGTATATGTATGTATGTGTATGTATGTCTGTGTGTATGTTTGTTAGTGTATGTGTGTGTATGTATGTCTGTGTGTATGTCTGTTAGTGTATGTGTATGTCTGTTAGTGTATGTTTATGTCTGTTAGTCTATGTATGTGTGTGTATGTCTGTTAGTGTATGTGTGTGTCTGTTAGTGTATGTCTGTTAGTCTATGTATGTGTGTATGTCTGTTAGTGTATGTCTGTTAGTGTATGTGTATGTATGTGTGTGTGTATGTCTGTTAGTGTATGTGTATGTGTGTGTGTGTGTGTGTGTATGTCTGTTAGTGTATGTGTGTATGTCTGTTAGTGTATGTGTATGTATGTGTGTGTGTGTGTATGTCTGTTAGTGTGTGTGTGTATGTCTGTTAGTGTGTGTGTGTATGTCTGTTAGTGTATGTGTGTATGTCTGTTAGTGTGTGCGTGTGTGTGTGTATGTCTGTTTGTGTGTGTGTATGTCTGTTAGTCTGTGTGTGTATGTTAGTTCATGTCTGTTGGTGTATGTATGTGTGTGTTTGTGTCAGTGTGTGTGTGTGTGTGTATATGAGTGTATTTACGTCTGTTATCATATGTACGTGTGTGTGAGTGTATGTGCTTCTGTTAGTGTATGCATGTTTGCGTGTATGTGCTTCTGTTAGTGTATGCATGTGTGTGTGCGTATGAGTGTATGTGCTTCTGTTAGTGTATGCATGTTTGCGTGCATGTGCTTCTGTTAGTATATGCATGTGTGTGTGCGTATGAGTGTATGTGCTTCTGTTAGTGTATGCACATGTTTGCCTGTATGTGCTTCTGTTAGTGTATGTTTGTAAGTGTCTGTCAAATCAGTGAGATTCTGTTTGTCATTTAGTGTGTGTGTGACTATTAGTGTGTGTCTGTCAGTGTGTTTGTGTGTGTCTCTCTGTCAATGAATGAGTGTGTGTCAGTGAATGTGTGTGTGTGTCAAATCAGTGACGTCTGTGTGTTTGTCACGTAGTGTGTGTGTTACTGTCAGTGTGTATCTGCCAGTGTGGGTGTCTGTCAGAGAGTGTGCTTAGAGGGACACTATAGGCACCCAGACAATTTCAGCTCATTGAAGTGGTCTGGGTGCAGTGTCCCAGTCCCCTTAAACCTGCAAGTTTAATTATTGCGGTTTCTCAGAAACTGCAATAATTACCTTGAGGGGTAACTCCACCTCTAGTGGCTGTCTTTCAGACACTAGAGGGACTTTCGGGTGGTTAGGTGACCAAAAGTCGCCTAACTGATGCTGGACGTCCTCACCCCTGTGCATGAGGACATCCAGCATCTGCTAAATACCCATAGGATTTTAACCCCATCAGTGTCGAATGAGGGAGGGGGGGCACTACAGGGAATTATAGTGCCAGGAAAACAGCTTTGTTTTCCTGGCACTATAGTATTTCTTTAAAAGGAGCAGGAAAAGGTGGAGTCTAAAGAGGAAGGGGTGGGTTCTTAATCAGGAAGCGGTGCGCCCTTGACAGGAAGGGGTGGTAAATTTAGATTAGGGGGTGCTCCGGTATAGTCATGCCTAGGGCAGCACAAAATTAAAATACACCACTGTGTGAGTGTCTGAGTATGTGTGTGCGTCTGTGAGTGTCTGAGTGCATGTGTGTGTCTGTGAGTGTATGTGTGTGCACGCGTTTATATATGCATACGAGTGGGGTTTTTTTTGGTGGGGGAGAGTTCCCACACTTTTTTCCCCAGGACTTGACCCCTGGGACTTCCGACTAACTTTTGAACTAATGGAAGAATTTGCATGATTTTTTGAGTGTTCATATTTCAAGTATGCTGATTAATAATATGTGTTTTTTATGAAGATGTGTGGTTTTAGAGTGTATGTGTAAAAACTGTATATTTTCTGCCTGTGATAATTAAGTTAGTCTATTGTGTTGAGATAATTGTATCACAGGCAGAGGGGAGGATTTCTGCTGGGATGAATAGGAGTGGTTTACTTTATTGTATGTGTTGTAATGTTTTTATTGGTTGTTCTGAAAAACCCTGTGGATGGTCCTATGTAAGGAAAACCTGCATAAAAGAAGGCCCTTTGGTGCCAAGTAAACAGATCTTCTTGACCCTCAACATGTAGTCTTGTCTCGTGATTGGAGGGAACTGCTATATCATACGGGGGTTTGCTATGCTCTGCATACTCCCCTGAGCTTTAATAACTCTTTAATAACTCTTCTTTTAAGAGCTTGTTCCTGATACGCTCTCCTGGAGGAGAGGTCTTCCCCACATGGTCCTGGAGGACAGAAACTGATCCAGGGTGGACAGAAGACGGCAAGACTCCAGTTAAGCTACCGCGGTTGGGGAGTCTGCGGTGGTTGTGGTGTCCGGTGCGGTGCTTGTGGTCCTCGGCGCAGGCTAGGAAGCGTCCATCAACGGAAGGTACTTGGTCGGAGTACCGGGAGTTCCGTTACAGTTGTATATTGTGACAGACCCATCTGTATAACTATTGTTGCTGGTTCGTCTAGTTGCCTTCCTTTTCGTGGACTTGCCTGTTCGTATACCCCTATTCGTATGTTTGACTTTTTACCGTATGAACTTGCTGAACGGAAGGCCACCCAGAAGAGAAGTGTGCTGCTGGTTAACCTCTTGATCCCAATTAGAACGTTGTGGTTAACCGCAGACACCTCTTAATTATAACCGAATACAGGGTGGTCGTCGTTCGTATGTCGACCACGAGGCGGCGGCCATTTTAAACCATGCGAAAGACCAGCGGTGATCATCTCAGATTCTATGGAACTAAAAACGGACACTCTTTCTGCCGAACACCGCTGAAACCACCGATTGCCCTTCTCAGTCGACAAGGCTCACGACCACCGGCCGTTCGTGAGTTTGGATTACACGAATGGATTTAAACCAGATAGCCATCCCATGGAGTCAATCGTATACCGAAAGACTAAAAGACTTTGACTCCATGGTGATTGAACTGTGTGCGTATAGGATCTGAGCGCTATTCGCTAAGAATTTGCACTCAGATCCAGGCTATCTGGGGATACGTTGCACGAATGTAATATGTTCGGTATTTGTATAACTATTTATTTTTATGTGGTTTTTGTGTTTGATTTAAAATGGCGATTTGCCTCTGTCCTGGAGATAATTGAATTACTTCTCGATTATCTCCAGAGCAGAGGGGAGGAAACCGGGATGCATTATGGGAATATTTTGTGCCTGTATGTCCAAAAATGCCCTATGTCTGTCTGCCATTACAGTCTCCCATTTGGTCCCCTAGGGGAGTGTCCACCAAGTGGGAGACCTGCATAAATACGGACGGGTAGCCCACAGTAAAGCCAGTTCTTGTTTTACCCTCAATGCGGAGCTTGGTCTCGTTATTGGAGGGGAGATTTACTACACGGTTAGCGACTGATTGCTGGAACCGTAAGCCGCTTGGAGGATATATTTGTTCGACTGTTAGCCGCGATTCGTGGATTTATTGTTCGTGCGTTTGGGGACACCAGTACGGGTCCCGGTCAGGAGATTGGTGCATTCCCTTGGTTGCAGTTCGTACGATTGGAGTATATACGGATGGAGCTTGCATTCTTGCGAAAGGGGAAGCTTAACTAAACGGCGGTTTCACTCCTTTGGGCCAGAGGGGTCTTAACATATATAAGCAGGAATAAACGCTCATTGAAGTCAGTTCTCCTTCACCCTCAATCTAGAGTCTTGTCTCTTGTTGGGGGTAACTGGCTATATCACTACAAGAGATTGCTATGCTCTACATGCTCCCTTGAATAATCCTTTCTAAGCTCTTTTAAGAGCTTGTTCCTGCTTCACTCTCTTGGAGGAGCGGTTCACCAACTGGAGCCTGGAGCCTTGTTGTAGGTCCAGGGTGGGTAGGAGACGGCGAGGCCCCAACCAAGGTACGGCGGTTCGTGGGGCCTGCGGTGGTTGTGATGTCTGGCGGAGCGCTTGGAGCCCTCTGGAAGTGCTAGGAGCATCCAGTAATGGAGGTACCCAGTCGGGGTGCCGGGCGGTCCGTTACAATAGGTGGCAACAGTGGGATGGCGTCCTAGTGCGAGGAGAAGCAGCTCAGAGACACCAGTAACGCTACGGATTTACAATAGAGGGATAGAGCTAGCTATCGTGCAGCGTCCCTATCTACAGCAATATGGAGGAGGAATTTTACTGGAGGTTGCAGGAGGTTGCAGGAGGGGCCCATATTGGAGGAGGACATGATGTACTACCGAGAGGCTGCCAGAAAGCAACTTTGGGACTAGGCCCTGGAGGAGGTGCAGCGCCAGCGAGAGCAGCGGATCCAGAGGCAAGTGGCTCTGCGAATGTCTTTCCTGGGAGAGCAGCCCCTGGACGAGTGGGTAACAGAGCTTGAGAGACTGGTATGGAAGGAGATTTGGCTGGAGGATGCCTACCAGGCCCTATGGTGGTATACGGTACAGCATACCCCCGAAATGGAGGAGCTTGACAGGCTTGAGGGGGACGAATACGATGGTCCTGGTCTGCTACTGGATGCCATGGAGGAGGAGCCTGATTTCGGCAGCAGGAAGTGTGGTAAACCTGGCCACTTAAGACTATGTTATGTATAAGGGTTGCCTACAGGTTATTTTATGTGTAAGGGTTGTCTCCAAGCGATATGTGTGTAAACGTATGTTATTTCCTGGTTTGTATGTACTAGATAGTATTCGTATGCTGGTGGCACGAAAGCCGCCAGCATTCATATGGCAGTTTCACGAACAGTGTATTTCAACACTGTTCGTGAAACGAACAAAGTACCGAATGGGAGACCACACAAATAGGGTCGTGTGTCTCCCATTAATTCTGGCAACAATGTATCCACCACTTGTTAATAGGTTTCCACGTGGTCGCCGTTCGTGTACTGAACACGTGGTGGCGGCCATCTTTGATCCCTCCAGCCCAGCGGTGTTTGGTCGTCGAGTGCCTGGAACTAAAATCGGCTACTCAACGGCATGAACACCTCTGGACTTCAATACCATTCAGGACAATATTTATTTCGGTATTTTCATATAACCAGTCCATTCGTGCATTTCCACGTGTGTTCATATTAAACTGTATTTCGTATGGCGTTAAGTTAATTGTGCAGGGATCTGAGCGGTATTTCACCAGATGGTGTGCTCAGATCCCAGCTATGTACAAAGGTGTCATTCGGTTAAATGTAACGAATGGTGTGGAAGTTATGTATTTTTCTGACAACCCCTGCAAGGTCACTTTGGAAATCCCTTGCATGGGGAACTGTATAAATACTGTAACCTGTGAATAAAAGCTCAGTTAACTCCCAGACTATGTGTCGTGTAGTTCTTGGGTGAATGGGATTATTATCACGCTACCTGGATTTCTGTATGCTGTACCTGTCTACCAGTGGAGATATTGTGGATTATACTGCCTCTCCGCTACATGGAGGATTTCCGATTTTGGGACATCCTTGACTACAGGATGGGCATGCACGATTAGCCTGTCGACTGCGCGGTGAAACCAGACATGATGCACCTGGCAACCATGGAGTGGGAACTATAGCAGGCCTACCAACGCCTGATCTGCGCCATTCAGCCCCAGTCTACCCTGCAAGCAGAGCCGGAGAACTGGGTAGCAGAACCAGGTCTAGAGCCCTTCAGCTGGAAGGATATCGTAGAGGTTTACTGGGAGGAACCCCAGCCGGCAGGTAGAGATGGGACCGAGGTCTCTCTACCGGCCCTACAGGGATGCTGGGCAGTCGGCCCAGATCCCCAACCCCAGAGTGAGTGTCAGGGAGCGGAGAGAATCGACCTCCCTCCCCAGCGGCAGTGTGAGTTCCAGGGAGCCGAAGGTGTCGTCCTTCCTCCCCAGCGGTAGTGTGAGTTCCAGGGAGCTGAAGGTGTTGTCCTTCCTCCCCAGTGGCAGCGTGAGTCCCAGGGAGCTGAAGGTGTCGTCCTTCCTCCCCAGCAGAAGTATGTCCTACAGGGAGCAGAGACGGTCTCTCTCCCCAGCAGCAGGACAATGTTATGAGAGTGGAGACAGTCGATCTCCCTCTCCAGCGGCAGCCTGTGATTCAGGGAGAGGAGAATATCGCCCTCTCTCCCCAGCAGCAGCTTACACTACAAAGGGGAGAAACTAACCTCTCAGACGGTACAGATAGGACCGTGGTCTCTGTACCCGACCCACAGGGATGCTGGACGGCCGGTCCAGATCCCCAGCTACCCTTGCAGGAGCACCAGGAAGAGGAGGTAAGCGAGGTCTCCCCTCCCCAGCCAAGTGTCATACAGGCTACCCCAGCAGAAGCACTGGCATCAGGGCAGAGCGCCGCTGGCCTCTGCCTCCCAAGTCTTCACCGCGTTTTGCCTAGCTGCGCCAGAGGGATTAGGGGTTCTGGCCCCCACTCAGCGACCTGGGACACAGACCAGAGCCGGCCACCAGGAATCGCAATGTGCAGTGATCATTTGTTGTGGGTGGGCTACACTTGTGCTTGTTTGCTGTGGGTGGGTTGCCCGACTAACGCAGGCCCTGACCAACAGAAGGTCCGGTACCTGGTTAGTCTACCCCCCAAAGGGGAGATATGTGACAAACTGACATTTGCCACTGGCTTTCTATGTGCTAAACTGCTTTGCTCCCCTGGCTTATGGAGAAGCCTGCTTGCCAGCCTCTTGCCACATGACTATGGCCCTGGGGTGTATGGCCCTTTAAAACCATTACTTGGTCTCATGGACTTTTATTTGGACTAGTGCTGGCCCTTTAAAAACAGTGTATGGACATATTGAAACTTTTGGGACACTTTTCTGCCTCTTTGAATTTATGGAGAGGTGTGCCTCTTCCCCTCCCCCTGTCTCATTGTTCTCCAGCAGGGCGTTGTCCCAGGAACACTGCCAAACCAGTTGGAACTGGCTGCTTTGTTCCCTTCTGGGTGGTAACCTTGCTGGGAAAGTTGTATATAAGCAGGAATAAACGCTCATTGGAGTCAGTTCTTCTTCACCCTCAATCTAGAGTCCTGTCTCTTATTGGGGGTAACCAGCTATATCACTACAAGGGATTGCTATGCTCTGCATGCTCCCTTAGCTAATTACTACTAAGCTCTTTTAAGAGCTTGTTCCTGTTTCCCTCTCTTGGAGGAGAGGTTCACCCACTGGAGCCTTGTCGTAGGTCCAGAGTGGGTAGGAGACGGCATGACCCAACCAAGCTGCGGCGGTTCGTGGGGTCTGCGGTGGTTGTGGTGTCTGGCGGAGCGCTTGGAGCCCTCTGTAAGCGCTAGGAGCATCCTTCAACGGAGGTACCCAGTCGGGGTGCCAGGTGATCTGTTACACTAACTATAATCACATACAGAGTAATACTAACTATAACCAGCCACATACAGTGTAATACTAACTATAACCAGCCACATACAGAGTAATACTAATCGTAACCAGCCACACACAGAGTAATACTAACTATAACCACCATGTGGCGGAACCAACCTCGCCACTGAGAACTGGAGAAGCCTGGTTGCTAGCCTCCTGCCCAGTGATTATGGTCCCTGGGAGATATTGCCCTTTAAGGGACTGAATTGGGGCTTATGGACTGCTACCATAATGTCCTGACCCTTTAAGAACTACTTTTGGGCATGTGGGTTGTATAATACTGTCCCTAGCCCTTTAAATACTTTGGGGAAAGATTGGTACTTTTTTATATGGCACTTCAGACACAGTCGAAGCTGTCGAAGCTGTCGAAGTTACCAGTTGTCGAAGTCGTCGAAGTGGCCGGCATCGGACAAAGGACCACGTGGCGGCGGCCATTTTAACTTCGAACACCGCTGACCCTTAACATCAACTCCACTTCGACACTTCGACTAAAGTTGAAGTACAGGCACACTTCGAATGGGACTTAGCCGTTTTTATGCCAGAAATTGACCGACCGCACAGCCCAAATCCATGGAACTGTTTTGGGCAAGAAAATGTGCTTGCGGTCGGTCATAAAAGGACTTCCGTGTAACTTTTGATCCACCGGAGGGATTTGCCTGATTTTTGGAAGTGTTTATGTTTAAAGTATGCTGAGTCTGAATATGTGATTTGTATGTGAATGTGATGTATGGTTTTGAAGTTATAGATATTGTGTAAAAGTTATGTTTTAAACTGTATATTAAGTGGATTATCTCTCAGGCTAAGGGGAGGGGATGTGTGGGTTGTACCATATCTCGGATTGGTTATTTTATGCCTCCCCCTGGGTGTGGCCTGTATGTGTGAGATGGAAATAAAAGCCAGGCTGGATGAGCCAGTCCGGAGTTCCTGCTTAACCCTCAAAGTGAAGTGTCGTCTCATTATTGGGGGGAGGATTTATTGTATGCTGTTCCAGTTGACTGCTAGGAGTGTAAGCCTATTCGTATGGTTCCTATTCAACGGTCTACAGCATTCATATGCTAGAGAGGATTCCTATGCTTCTCTGAGTCGATGGTTGTGGTGTCTGCTGCAGTGCTTGAAGTCCTCAGGAGCGCTAGGAGCATCCTTTAACGGAGGTACCCAGTCGGGGTACCAGGTGATCCGTTACACACCACATACAGAGTAATACTAACTATAACCAGCCACATACAGTGTAATACTGTAACGGCACCCCCAGGCATAAAAGCAGTGGTGTATCCTGGTTTTGTGCTGCCCTAGGCAGGACAAAACTCAGGTGCCCCCCTCCCGCCCGCGCCACCCCCACCCAACCCTTCCCCCGCCCCGCCCCGCCTTCTAAATACACATACACACACACATTCACTGACAGATACGCATACACTAGCTAACAGAAACACACTAACAGACACACTCACTAGCAGATACACACACACTCACACTAACAGACACACACACACACTCACACTAACAGACACACACACAGTCAGACACACACACACACAAACTAACAGACATACAGACACACACACACTAACAGACACACAGACACACACACACT
Organism: Pelobates fuscus; assembly: GCF_036172605.1. Lineage (NCBI taxonomy): Eukaryota > Metazoa > Chordata > Amphibia > Anura > Pelobatidae > Pelobates > Pelobates fuscus. The sequence continues at coordinate 2,380,644 of NC_086318.1, read as the reverse complement.
AACAGACATACACAGACACAATAACAGACATACACAGACACAATAACAGACATACACACACACACACACAATAACAGACATACACACACACACACACTAACAGACATACACACACACAATAACAGACACACACTAACAGACATACACACACACACTAACAGACATACACACACACAATAACAGACACACACTAACATACATACACACACTAACAGACATACACACACTAACAGACATACACACACTAACAGACATACACACACAATAACAGACATACACACACAATAACAGACATACACACACAATAACAGACATACACACACAATAACAGACACACAATAACAGACAGACACACACAATAACAGACACACACTAACAGACACACACGCACACACACACACAAACAGACATATACACACACACACACACACTCACTTTTTTATTTTTTTATTTAACCCCCCCCAGCCTCCTTACCTTTGGGAATGCTGGGGGGGTTCCCTCTCTCCCTGGTGGTCCAGTGGCTGCTGGGCGGCGCTGGCGGGCGGCTGGCGAGAGAGCACTTCCTCTGAGCTGTCTGCTCAGCTCCCTTGCGCGCCGTACAGTGAGGCTGGGAGGCGGAGCCGGAATATGACATCATATTCCGGCTCCCAGCCTCACTCTGCGGCGCGCGAGGGAGCTGAGCAGACAGCTCAGAGGAAGTGCTCCCTCGCCAGCGCCGCCCAGCAGATTGCCCGCCCAGAGGGCTTGTCAGTTAGCCGAAAGGCTAACAAGGCATTTGCCCTGGGCATTTGGGGGCGGCGTTTTTTGCCGCCCCCTGGAAAATGCCGCCCAAGGCAAATGCCTTGTTTGCCTCGCGGCTAATACGCCCCTGCATAAAAGGGGTTAAAAGCTGTTTAGTAGATCTTCCCTTCCAGAGACACAGGCACAGCTACAGTAGACACCAATACACCAAACCGGAGAAGCATATGAACATACGAATGCTTTAAACAGCCGAATAGGAAAAACCATACGAATAGGTTTACACTCCTAGCAGTCGAACTGGAACAGCATACAATAAATCCCCCCAAGAACGAGACAAGGCTCTGTTTTGAGGGTCAAGCAGGAACAGACAGAGCTGTGGGTTTATTGTTCTTATATATGCATTAGTACCACCCACAGGGTTTTGGAAAACAACCAATAAACACGTACAATACACTCAGACACTCCCACACAAAATCCTCCCCTCTGCCTGTGATACAATTAATTTACACAATGGGTAATGTAATTATCACAGGCAGAGAAAATACAGTTTTTCCACATTATTCATAACTTTAAAAGTATGCATCACATAAAACTTACATTTTGAGAATTAGCATATTCCAAATACGAACATATGTCAATCTCATCCACATTGGTCCATTTGTTCAAAAGATAGATCGAAGTCCTTTGTGACCAAAGGAAGCATGGCCTTTCTGCCCAAAACCAGTTCCACAGAGTCTTCTATCCTGGAGATAATTGGGAAGTAATCCAATTATCTCCAAGGACAGAGGCAAAACTCCATTAAGCACATGGCAGTAAAAAGACAGTAAAATACAAAAAAATACACAAGGCTACATTTATTACATAAAATACAGACATACAACATATCCCCAGATAGCTTAGGTCTGAGTGCACATTATTACTGAATGACGCTCAGACCACACACATACAGTTCAATTGCCATGGAGCCAAAGTCTTTTATTACACGAATAGGCTCCATGGCATAGCTATCTGGGTTAAATGAGTTCATTCAGTAAATCCGAGAATCTACCGAACGCCAGAGCAGAAATACATGAATAGACCTTTCTGCATAGGAAAATAAAGTATTTAAATGCCGGTCCATAGTCAAAAGGCAGCAGGCAGGCAACCAGGCTCCTCTAATGCAATGTGGAGGATCTGAGCACCCAAGTTTTCCAAGCAGCGCTCAGATCCCTTCGGTAGAATGGAATCACCATTCGGGTGATAGCCCAACACAATTCCACAAGAAAAGAGGGAATGGCCGGTCTACTTTCGGGGGTTCCTGTACGAATGTTTCCGTTGTTTGCTAGTTCATTCCTCCTGAACGCCGTTCTCCTAACTGGTCCAGGGGAGCATTTGTCTGTGTTTGTACGTATGTGATGTTATCCATTATTCCACACAAGCTGCCGGGAAGCTGTGCACTCCGAACCACGAGAGCTGAATCAGTTCTCAGAGAGCCCCCTTCCCACCCGCTGCTGGCTGTAGATATCACCAGATTTCACATGGTCCATTTCACATGATACAAGTCGTTTTCAGTTTATTTCGAGAATTGTGTACTATTTGCGATAGATTATAATGTATACATAGCTCAGACAATGAATCCAGACAGAGCCATCACGTGAAACGGCTGTCAGGGATTACCCCATACTCGTTAATCTAGTACTTTGCTTTTTGTTCATTCTTGTTTTTCTCCCTCATTTGTACAGTGCTGCGTAGTATGTTAGTGCTTTATGAGTAATGCTGTCATGTGCTTGCAGATGTGCAGATGTGGACATGGTTGCCAAGCTCTGGGTCCCTCTCGGTGCCAGTAATTTGTACTCTGCGCTGCCATCTGTTTCTGTGACTTTGAGGATTGCAGTAATTGCTAACTAATGCTAATGCCAGCAGGGCATTTATTGTCATTTATTTTATTAGACAGACCCCCATCTCCGGTCAATGTGACGGTAACCCAGCTGAAGGCCAATTCTGCCACCGTGTCCTGGGACGTTCCTGAAGGAGATATCATAATAGGATATGCAATCTCCCAGCAGGTACAACTGAAACAGGGCCACAAAACATTGTAAATACATGCAGGAAAGCAAACAGGGCCACGAGACATTGTAAATACATGCAGGAAAGCAAACAGGGCCACGAGACATTGTAGTCACACACGGGAAAGCAAACAGGGCCACGAGACGTTGTAGTCACACACGGGAAAGCAAACAGGGCCACGAGACATTGTAATCACACACGGGAAAGCAAACAGGGCCATGAGACATTGTAATCACACACGGGAAAGCAAACAGGGCCACGAGACATTGTAATCACACACGGGAAAGCAAACAGGGCCATGAGACATTGTAATCACACACGGGAAAGCAAACAGGGCCACGAGACATTGTAATCACACACGGGAAAGCAAACAGGGCCACGAGACATTGTAATCAGACACGGGAAAGCAAACAGGGCCACGAGACATTGTAATCAGACACGGGAAAGCAAACAGGGCCACGAGACATTGTAATCACACACGGGAAAGCAAACAGGGCCACGAGACATTGTAATCACACACGGGAAAGCAAACAGGGCCACGAGACATTGTAATCAGACACGGGAAAGCAAACAGGGCCACGAGACATTGTAATCAGACACGGGAAAGCAAACAGGGCCACGAGACATTGTAATCACACACGGGAAAGCAAACAGGGCCACGAGACATTGTAATCACACATGGGAAAGCAAACAGGGCCACGAGACGTTGTAATCACATATGGGAAAGCAAACAGGGCCACGAGACATTGTAATCACACACGGGAAAGCAAACAGGGCCACGAGACATTGTAATCACACATGGGAAAGCAAACAGGGCCACGAGACGTTGTAATCACACATGGGAAAGCAAACAGGGCCATGAGACATTGTAATCACACATGGGAAAGCAAACAGGGCCACGAGACATTGTAATCACACACGGGAAAGCAAACAGGGCCACGAGACATTGTAATCAGACATGGGAAAGCAAACAGGGCCACGAGACATTGTAATCACACATGGGAAAGCAAACAGGGCCACGAGACGTTGTAAATACATGCAGGAAAGCAAACAGGGCCACAAGACATTGTAATCACACAGGGGAAAGCAAACAGGGCCACGAGACATTGTAATCACACACGGGAAAGCAAACAGGGCCACGAGACATTGTAATCACACACGGGAAAGCAAACAGGGCCACGAGACATTGTAATCACACACGGGAAAGCAAACAGGCCCACTTGACATTGTAATCACACACGGGAAAGCAAACAGGGCCACGAGACATTGTAATCACACACGGGAAAGCAAACAGGGCCACGAGACATTGTAATCACACACGGGAAAGCAAACAGGGCCACGAGACATTGTAATCACACACGGGAAAGCAAACAGGGCCACGAGACATTGTAATCACACACGGGAAAGCAAACAGGGCCACGAGACATTGTAATCACACACGGGAAAGCAAACAGGGCCACGAGACATTGTAATCACACATGGGAAAGCAAACAGGGCCACGAGACGTTGTAATCACACATGGGAAAGCAAACAGGGCCACGAGACATTGTAATCACACATGGTAAAGCAAACAGGGCCACGAGACATTGTAATCACACACGGGAAAGCAAACAGGGCCACGAGACATTGTAAATACATGCAGGAAAGCAAACAGGGCCACGAGACGTTGTAATCACACACGGGAAAGCAAACAGGGCCACGAGACATTGTAATCACACACGGGAAAGCAAACAGGGCCACGAGACATTGTAATCACACACGGGAAAGCAAACAGGGCCACGAGACATTGTAAATACATGCAGGAAAGCAAACAGGGCCACGAGACATTGTAATCACACAGGGGAAAGCAAACAGGGCCACGAGACATTGTAATCACACACGGGAAAGCAAACAGGGCCACGAGACATTGTAATCACACACGGGAAAGCAAACAGGGCTACGAGACATTGTAATCACACACGGGAAAGCAAACAGGGCTACGAGACATTGTAATCACACAGGGGAAAGCAAACCGGGCTACGAGACATTGTAATCACACAGGGGAAAGCAAACAGGGCCACGAGACATTGTAATCACACAGGGGAAAGCAAACAGGGCCACGAGACATTGTAATCACACACGGGAAAGCAAACAGGGCCACGAGACATTGTAATCACACACGGGAAAGCAAACAGGGCCACGAGACATTGTAATCACACACGGGAAAGCAAACAGGGCCACGAGACATTGTAATCACACATGGGAAAGCAAACAGGGCCACGAGACGTTGTAAATACATGCAGGAAAGCAAACAGGGCCACAAGACATTGTAATCACACAGGGGAAAGCAAACAGGGCCACGAGACATTGTAATCACACACGGGAAAGCAAACAGGGCCACGAGACATTGTAATCACACACGGGAAAGCAAACAGGGCCACGAGACGTTGTAATCACACACGGGAAAGCAAACAGGGCCACGAGACATTGTAATCACACACGGGAAAGCAAACAGGGCCACGAGACATTGTAATCACACACGGGAAAGCAAACAGGGCCACGAGACATTGTAATCACACACGGGAAAGCAAACAGGGCCACGAGACATTGTAATCACACACGGGAAAGCAAACAGGGCCACGAGACATTGTAATCACACACGGGAAAGCAAACAGGGCCACGAGACATTGTAATCACACATGGGAAAGCAAACAGGGCCACGAGACGTTGTAATCACACATGGGAAAGCAAACAGGGCCACGAGACATTGTAATCACACACGGGAAAGCAAACAGGGCCACGAGCCATTGTAAATACATGCAGGAAAGCAAACAGGGCCACGAGACGTTGTAATCACACACGGGAAAGCAAACAGGGCCACGAGACATTGTAATCACACACGGGAAAGCAAACAGGGCCACGAGACATTGTAAATACATGCAGGAAAGCAAACAGGGCCACGAGACATTGTAGTCACACACGGGAAAGCAAACAGGGCCACGAGACATTGTAATCACACACGGGAAAGCAAACAGGGCCACGAGACATTGTAATCACACACGGGAAAGCAAACAGGGCCACGAGACATTGTAATCACACACGGGAAAGCAAACAGGGCCACGAGACATTGTAATCACACACGGGAAAGCAAACAGGGCCACGAGACATTGTAATCACACACGGGAAAGCAAACAGGGCCACGAGACATTGTAATCACACACGGGAAAGCAAACAGGGCCACGTGACGTTGTAATCACACAGGGGAAAGCAAACAGGGCCACGAGACATTGTAATCACACAGGGGAAAGCAAACAGGGCCACGAGACATTGTAATCACACACGGGAAAGCAAACAGGGCCACGAGACATTGTAATCACACACGGGAAAGCAAACAGGGCCACGAGACATTGTAATCACACACGGGAAAGCAAACAGGGCCACGAGACATTGTAATCACACACGGGAAAGCAAACAGGGCCACGAGACATTGTAATCACACACGGGAAAGCAAACAGGGCCACGAGACATTGTAATCACACAGGGGAAAGCAAACAGGGCCACGAGACATTGTAATCAGACACGGGAAAGCAAACAGGGCCACGAGACATTGTAATCAGACACGGGAAAGCAAACAGGGCCACGAGACATTGTAATCACACACGGGAAAGCAAACAGGGCCATGAGACATTGTAATCACACAGGGGAAAGCAAACAGGGCCACGAGACATTGTAATCACACACGGGAAAGCAAACAGGGCCACGAGACATTGTAATCACACAGGGGAAAGCAAACAGGGCCACAAGACATTGTAATCACACACGGGAAAGCAAACAGGGCCACGAGACATTGTAATCACACACGGGAAAGCAAACAGGGCCACGAGACATTGTAATCACACACGGGAAAGCAAACAGGGCCACGAGACATTGTAATCAGACATGGGAAAGCAAACAGGGCCACGAGACATTGTAATCAGACACGGGAAAGCAAACAGGGCCACAAGATATTGTAAACATGTTCTTGGATACAATTACACACAATACATATTAATGAGAGTTTTATTGATGTGGAGCTCTGTGATACATTCACACACTACACATTACTGTGAGTTTTATTGATGTGGAGCTCTGTGATACCCTCATACACTGCACATTACTGTGAGTTTTATTGCTGTGGAGCTCTGTGATACACTCATACACTGCACATTACTGTGAGTTTTCTTGCTGTGGAGCTCTGTGATACACTCATACACACTGCACATTACTGTGAGTTTTATTGCTGTGGAGCTCTGTGATACACTCATACATACTGCACATTACTGTGAGTTTTCTTGCTGTGGAGCTCTGTGATACACTCACACACACTGCACATTACTGTGAGTTTTATTGCTGTGGAGCTCTGTGATACCCTCATACATACTGCACATTACTGTGAGTTTTATTGCTGTGGAGCTCTGCGATACACTCATACACACTGCACATTACTGTGAGTTTTATTGATGTGGAGCTCTGTGATACCCTCATACACTGCACATTACTGTGAGTTTTATTGCTGTGGAGCTCTGTGATACACTCATACACTGCACATTACTGTGAGTTTTCTTGCTGTGGAGCTCTGTGATACACTCATACACACTGCACATTACTGTGAGTTTTATTGCTGTGGAGCTCTGTGATACACTCATACATACTGCACATTACTGTGAGTTTTCTTGCTGTGGAGCTCTGTGATACACTCACACACACTGCACATTACTGTGAGTTTTATTGCTGTGGAGCTCTGTGATACCCTCATACATACTGCACATTACTGTGAGTTTTATTGCTGTGGAGCTCTGTGATACACTCAAACACTGCACATTCCTGTGAGTATTATTGCTGTGGAGCACTGTGATACCTTCATACACACTGCACATTCATGTGAGTTTTATTGCTGTGGAGCTCTGTGATACCCCCATACACTGCACATTACTGTGAGTTTTATTGCTGTGGAGCTCTATGATACTCATATACACTGCACATTACTGTGAGTTTTCTTGCTGTGGAGCTCTGTCATACCCTCATACATTGCACAATACTGTGAGTTTTATTACTGTGGAGCTGTGTGATACACTCATACACTGCACATTACTGTGAGTTTTAATGCTGTGGAGCTCTGTGATACTCTCATACACACTGCACATTACTGTGAGTTTCCTTGCTGTGGAGCTCTGTGATACACTCATACACTGCACATTACTGTGAGTTTTATTACTGTGGAGCTCTGTGATACATTCACACACTACACATTACTGTGAGTTTTATTGCTGTGGAGCTCTGTGATACTCATACACTGCACATTACTGTGAGTTTTCTTGCTGTGGAGCTCTGTTATACATTCACAGACTACACATTACTGTGGGTTTTCTTGCTGTGGAGCTCTGTTATACATTCACACACTACATATTACTGTGAGTTTTATTGCCGTGGAGCTCTGTGATATACTCATACACTGCACATTACTGTGAGTTTTCTTGCTGTGGAGCTCTGTGATACATTCACACACTACACATTACTGTGAGTTTTATTGTTATATCACCCTGCAGTGCAGTGGGAGACTTGCTCTCTCTGTATAGCAGTGTGGAGATTATTTTTCTGGATGTTTTATACTTTGCACAGAGACAGGATGGACAGATTCACCGGTTCATACGAGAGGTTAATACAACCAACCGTGCCTGCGTGCTCTGGGATCTGGAGGAAGATACGGATTATATCATTCAGGTCCAGTCTATCGGCTTGTACAGCGAGAGCCAAGCCAGTAAGAGAATCCACTTCCGTACTTTAAAGGAAACAGATCGTTTACCATCCAACAGCTCCAACCAAGGTATGGCTTAATATGTATCACTCCCTTCATTCGTTTTATCACTGATTTATTATGGACTCTGCTCTGTCCATAGTCCATCCACTGAATACTCTTCCATTCCTTTACACATGATGATTGATAGAACACACCGGACTCCCCATTCCTTTACAGACACTGATTGATAACACACTCCATTCCTTTACAGACACGGATTGATAACACACTCAATTCCTTTACAGACACTGATTGATAACACACTCCATTCCTTTACACACACTGATTGATAACACACTCCATTCCTTTACACACACTGATTGATAACACACTCCATTCCTTTACACACACTGATTGATAACACACTCCATTCCTTTACAGACACTGATTGATAACACACTCCATTCCTTTACAGACAATGATTAATAACACACTCCATTCCTTTACACACACTGATTGATAACACACTCCATTCCTTTACAGACACTGATTAATAACACACTCCATTCCTTTACAGACACTGATTAATAACACACTCCATTCCTTTACACACACTGATTAATAACACACTCCATTCCTTTACACACACTGATTAATAACACACTCCATTCCTTTACACACACTGATTAATAACACACTCCATTCCTTTACACACACTGATTAATAACACACTCCATTCCTTTACACACACTGATTAATAACACACTCCATTCCTTTACACACACTGATTAATAACACACTCCATTCCTTTACACACACTGATTGATAACACACTCCATTCCTTTACAGACACTGATTGATAACACACTCCATTCCTTTACAGACACTGATTGATAACACACTCCATTCCTTTACAGACACTGATTAATAACACATAGACAGTAACATCAGTCACCATATATACCGTCTATAGAGAGTAACATCAGTCACCATATATACAGTCTATAGAGAGTAACATCATTCACCGTATATACCGTCTATAGAGAGTAACATCAGTCACCATATATACCGTCTATAGAGAGTAACATCAATCACCATATATACTGTCTATAGACAGTAACACCAGTCACCATATATACTGCCCCTTCTTGGGAAGCAGCCCCTGGGAGCGTGGGTGGCTAGACCAGAGATCCTAGAATGGGAAGAACTGTGGCTCGACAACGCATACCAGGCGCTACAGTGGTTCAGTGTGTTCCCGAGATGGCTAAGTATGAATTCCCTGAGGGTGGGTATTACGATGGCCCTGGCCTATTCTGGGACAATATTGACGACGACGACGACGACTTCATAAATGCTACCGACTGAGATCTCTCTGCCAGCCCTACAGGGATGCTGGGCAGCCGGCCCAGATCCCTAACCACAGTGTGAGTTACAAGGAGAGGAGAGCATCGTCCTCCCTCCCGAGCGGCAGCGTACCTTGCACGGAGAGGAGACAACCAGTCAGTCTCTCTCCCCAGCGGCAGTGTGAGTTACAGGGAGAGGAGAGCATCGTCCTCCCTCCCCAGCGGCAGGGTACACACACTGATTAATAACACACCAGTCTCTCCATTCCATTACACACACTGAGTAATAACACACACCGGTCTCTCCATTCCTTTACACACACCGGTCTCTCCATTCCTTTACACACACTGAGTAATAACACACACCGGTCTCTCCATTCCTTTACACACACTGGCTAATAACACACACCGGTCTCTCCATTCCTTTACACACACCGGTCTCTCCATTCCTTTACACACACTGAGTAATAACACACACCGGTCTCTCCATTCCTTTACACACACCGGTCTCTCCATTCCTTTACACACACTGAGTAATAACACACACCGGTCTCTCCATTCCTTTACACACACCGGTCTCTCCATTCCTTTACACACACTGGCTAATAACACACACCGGTCTCTCCATTCCTTTACACACACCGGTCTCTCCATTCCTTTACACACACTGAGTAATAACACACACCGGTCTCTCCATTCCTTTACACACACCGGTCTCTCCATTCCTTTACACACACTGAGTAATAACACACACCGGTCTCTCCATTCCTTTACACACACCGGTCTCTCCATTCCTTTACACACACTGAGTAATAACACACACCGGTATCTCCATTCCTTTACACACACTGGCTAATAACACACACCGGTCTCTCCATTCCTTTACACACACTGAGTAATAACACACACCGGTCTCTCCATTCCTTTACACACACTGAGTAATAACACACACCGGTCTCTCCATTCCTTTACACACACTGGCTAATAACACACACCGGTCTCTCCATTCCTTTACACACACCGGTCTCTCCATTCCTTTACACACACTGGCTAATAACACACACCGGTCTCTCAATTCCTTTACACACACTGAGTAATAACACACCGGTCTCTCCATTCCTTTACACACACCGGTCTCTCCATTCCTTTACACACACTGAGTAATAACACACACCGGTCTCTCCATTCCTTTACACACACCGGTCTCTCCATTCCTTTAAACACACTGGCTAATAACACACACCGGTCTCTCCATTCCTTTACACACACTGGCTAATAACACACACCGGTCTCTCCATTCCTTTACACACACTGAGTAATAACACACACCGGTCTCTCCATTCCTTTACACACACCGGTCTCTCCATTCCTTTACACACACTGAGTAATAACACACACCGGTCTCTCCATTCCTTTACACACACCGGTCTCTCCATTCCTTTACACACACTGGCTAATAACACACACCGGTCTCTCCATTCCTTTACACACACTGGCTAATCACACACACCGGTCTCTCAATTCCTTTACACACACTGAGTAATAACACACCGGTCTCTCCATTCCTTTACACACACCGGTCTCTCCATTCCTTTACACACACTGAGTAATAACACACACCGGTCTCTCCATTCCTTTACACACACCGGTCTCTCCATTCCTTTACACACACTGGCTAATAACACACACCGGTCTCTCCATTCCTTTACACACACTGGCTAATAACACACACCGGTCTCTCCATTCCTTTACACACACTGAGTAATAACACACACCGGTCTCTCCATTCCTTTACACACACCGGTCTCTCCATTCCTTTACACACACTGAGTAATAACACACACCGGTCTCTCCATTCCTTTACACACACCGGTCTCTCCATTCCTTTACACACACTGGCTAATAACACACACCGATCTCTCAATTCCTTTACACACACTGAGTAATAACACACCGGTCTCTCCATTCCTTTACACACACTGAGTAATAACACACACCGGTCTCTCCATTCCTTTGCACACACCGGTCTCTCCATTCCTTTACACACACCGGTCTCTCCATTCCTTTACACACACCGGTCTCTCCATTACTTGACACACACTGGCTAATAACACACACCGGTCTCTCCATTCCTTTACACACACTGAGTAATAACACACACCGGTCTCTCCATTCCTTTACACACACCGGTCTCTCCATTCCTTTACACACACTGGCTAATAACACACACAGGTCTCTCCCTTCATTTAGACACACTGACTAATAACACACACCGGTCTCTCCATTCCTTTACACACACTGACTAATAACACACACCGGTCTCTCCATTACTTGACACACACTGGCTAATAACACACACAGGTCTCTCCCTTCATTTAGACACACTGACTAATAACACACACCGGTCTCTCCATTCTTTTACACACACTGGCTAATAACACACACCGGTCTCTCCATTCCTTGACACACACTGAGTAATAACACACACGGGTCTCTCCATTCTTTTACACACACGGGTCTCTCCATTCATTTACACACACTGAGTAATAACACACATGGGTCTCTCCATTCATTTACACACACTGAGTAATAACACACACAGGTCTCTCCATTCCTTTACACACACTGAGTAATAACACACATGGGTCTCTCCATTCCTTTACACACACTGGCTAATAACACACACCGGTCTCTCAATTCCTCTACACACACTGAGTAATAACACACCGGTCTCTCCATTCCTTTACACACACTGGCTTATAACACACACCGGTCTCTCCATTCCTTTACACACACTGAGTAATAACACACGGTTCTCTCCATTCCTTTACACACACTGAGTAATAACACACACCGGTCTCTCCATTCCTTTACACACACCGGTCTCTCCATTCCTTTACACACACTGGCTAATAACACACACCGGTCTCTCCATTCCTTTACACACACTGGCTAATAACACACACCGGTCTCTCCATTACTTGACACACACTGGCTAATAACACACACCGGTCTCTCCATTCCTTTACACACACTGGCTAATAACACACACAGGTCTCTCCCTTCATTTAGACACACTGACTAATAACACACACCGGTCTCTCCATTCCTTTACACACACTGAGTAATAACACACATGGGTCTCTCCATTCCTTTACACACACTGGCTAATAACACACACCGGTCTCTCCATTCCTTTACACACACTGGCTAATAACACACACAGGTCTCTCCCTTCATTTAGACACACTGACTAATAACACACACCGGTCTCTCCATTCCTTTACACACACTGAGTAATAACACACATGGGTCTCTCCATTCCTTTACACACACTGGCTAATAACACACACCGGTCTCTCCATTCCTTTACACACACTGGCTAATAACACACACAGGTCTCTCCCTTCATTTAGACACACTGACTAATAACACACACCGGTCTCTCCATTCCTTTACACACACTGAGTAATAACACACATGGGTCTCTCCATTCCTTTACACACACTGGCTAATAACACACACCGGTCTCTCAATTCCTTTACACACACTGGCTAATAACACACACCGGTCTCTCAATTCCTTTACACACACTGAGTAATAACACACCGGTCTCTCCATTCCTTTACACACACTGGCTTATAACACACACCGGTCTCTTCATTCCTTTACACACACTGAGTAATAACACACGGTTCTCTCCATTCCTTTACACACACTGAGTAATAACACACACCGGTCTCCCCATTCCTTTACACACACCTGTCTCTCCATTCCTTTACACACATTGGCTAATAACACACACCGGTCTCTCCATTCCTTTACACACACTGGCTAATAACACACACCGGTCTCTCCATTACTTGACACACACTGGCTAATAACACACACCGGTCTCTCCATTCTTTTACACACACTGACTAATAACACACACCGGTCTCTCCATTACTTGACACACACTGGCTAATAACACACACAGGTCTCTCCCTTCATTTAGACACACTGGCTAATAACACACACCGGTCTCTCCATTCCTTGACACACACTGGCTAATAACACACACCGGTCTCTCCATTACTTGACACACACTGGCTAATAACACACACCGGTCTCTCCATTCCTTGACACACACTGGCTAATAACACACACCGGTCTCTCCATACCCATGACAGTATTATTAATCATGTTGGTCTGTGTGCAGGTAAGTGTACTCTCTTTTTCTTCGACAGGAGATATCACTGTGCAAGGTGTGGACAAAGAACGCCAGTTGGAAACTGGAGAAATCATTATCATTGTGGCTGTGCTACTCATGTGGGCAGGTAACATCAAAATCACCATATATACCATCTATAGAGAGTAACATCAATCACTGTATATACAGTCTATAGACAGTAACATCAATCACCATATATACCGTCTATAGAGAGTAACATCAATCACCGTATATACCGTCTATAGAGAGTAACATCAATCACCGTATATACCGTCTATAGAGAGTAACATCAATCACCGTATATACCGTCTATAGAGAGTAACATCAATCACTGTATATACAGTCTATAGAGAGTAACATCAATCACCATATATACCGTCTATAGAGAGTAACATCAATCACCATATATACTGTTTATAGAGAGTAACATCAATCACCATATATACAGTCTATAGACAGTAACATCAATCACCATATATACCGTCTATAGAGAGTAACATCAATCACCATATATACCGTCTATAGAGAGTAACATCAAACACCGTATATACCGTCTATAGAGAGTAACATCAATCACCATATATACTGTCTATAGAGAGTAACATCAGTCACCATATATACCGTCTATAGAGAGTAACATCAATCACCATATATACTGTCTATAGACAGTAACATCAATCACCATATATACTGTCTATAGACAGTAACATCAATCACCATATATACCGTCTATAGACAGTAACATCAATCACCATATATACCGTCTATAGAGAGTAACATCAATCACTGTATATACAGTCTATAGAGAGTAACATCAATCACTGTATATACAGTCTATAGAGAGTAACATCAATCACTGTATATACAGTCTATAGAGAGTAACATCAATCACCATATATACCGTCTATAGAGAGTAACATCAATCACCATTGTGGCAAACCTAGCCACTTCTGAACTATATTCATTGCAGGTTGTCCGTAGGCTGAATGTATAACGTGTCCCGTTGACTGTATGTGTATTGTACTGTGACCGTTCGCATGCTGGCAGCCGTATGCCGCCAGCATACAAAGCATTCGTACGACGAAACACGGCTATCCTGGCCATTCGCCGTACGAATGTGGACTCCCCAGGTAGACCACACATTCACAGGTCGTGTGGCACCAATTAACCGATTGCAACATTGTTGCAATCGGTAATTAAGGGCTCTCCTAGGTGGCCGTCGATCCACTACCGACCATGCGGCCATCTTGGATCCTTTGTCTCTGCAGCGGTGTTCGGTCGTCGAGAGCCTGGAACTGAAAACGGCTACTCAGTGATCCGAACACCGCTGGACTTCCAGAGCGTTCGGGAGTACCGCGTTCGGTACATTATGTGTCCCGTACTTATTCGGTACTTTTAAACTCACCTTGATGTTTAAATGTATTATGTGCGGCGTTCGGTCAATTCAGCTGGGATCGGAGCGGTATTCTCACAAAGTGTGCGCCCCGACCCCAGCTATCTACCGAACGTTCGGTTATTCTAAAGTACCGAATATTACGGGAATTATGTATTTTAATGTCAATTGTCGGTTTTGCTGCACGAGGGGATAATCCACTTAATCGTCCATTTTAGTGGGAGTATCCTTCTCGTGCAGCGATGCCTGTTGGGAAAGTCACAATGCATGTTGGGAGAAATCCCCTGGAATATCTGTATGGAAACCCCTTGCATGGGGAACTGCATAAATACGCTGCTTGTGAATAAACCGAGTTAGTTGACTCCCAAACTGTGTTTCGTCCGGTTATTGGGAGGATTGGGGATATTGCCTTGCTTTCTACTCTGACTGTGGATTTCCTGAAGATACCAACGGATATCGTGGACTAATATACTGCATTCCGTTACAATTGGTGGCAAGCGACGGGATCCGAACCTTACAGCCGAAAAGCAGCGTTCGTGTAAACTGGAACTACCGAACAAGGAAAGCAAGGGCAATTCGTATGGAGATTGATTATACCATACTGAAACGACAGACTTTAAAAGAACTATTGGAAGCCAGGGGTAAGATAGCCAGCAACAAATCTAAGGCTGTGCTGATCGCAGAACTGATGGAGGGAGACCAAGCCCGCAGCGCTACACCCCCACCAGCCGTGGAAGAGACCCCATTCCAAAAAGAGCTACGGACCAGGTTGGCGTTCCTACCACAACCATTACCGCTGGAAATAATGACCGTGATGATATCGGATGTACAGGATTATCTGATGGCAACCAGCACACCAGCAACACCGCCTAGGGCAGAGTCTGTTACTGCCTCCACCTACGGACAGGTAAAGCCCAAAGTCCCACATCACGCATTTAAAGCGTTTTGTGAAGAAAAGGACGAAATCGATGGGTATTTGCAGGACTTTGAGCGGCTGTGCGATTTGCACGATTTGGAACCCGCCACATGGGTGCCGCTGCTGGCAGGCAAATTATCGGGTAGGGCAGCTGAAGCCTACCGTGCTGTAGCCCGAGAGGACAGCAAAGATTACCCTAAGGTAAAGAGGGCGATCTTAGAGAGGTATGCTATTACCCCAGAGGCGTACCGGCGGAAATTCCGGGGCTTGCGCAAGCCTGAGAAAGATTCACATGCAGAATGGGCGCACAAGCTGGACCAAGCCTCACTAGGCTGGATACAGGCCAGCAACGCTACAAACATGGAGGAGTTGAGGCAGTTAATGCTGCTGGAACAGTTTTTTAATGGTTTGTCCCCGGAAGCACAAGAATGGGTGAGGGACCGTAAACCACTCACCCTACCCGAAGCCGCTAAATTGGCGGATCAGCATTTTGATGCCAGGAGGCATCACGGTGCCCAAAATAAGACTCTCCCTCGGATTACAGGGACGCCCAATAATTTTATCCCTACCAGCCCCACCGTACCCCTGCACCGGCCAGCACTGAATACTCCACCACCCCCCTCCCGATACAACGGCCGGGCTAACATTCAGTGTCACACCTGCAAACAGTGGGGGCACATTTCTCGAGAGTGCACCCAAAACAGGAGCCGGCAAGCTTGGAATCAAGTGCGACAAAATTTGGCACCCAGGGCTGCTGCGCACCATTACCAGGTAGCCCCCGCCACCCAAGAATTGCTGAGTGCTCAAATTGAGGAGCCTCTAGGGGTGCTACATGAGGTAATGTCGGTCCGGGCCACCGACAACCGACAACATCACCGTCAGCTAGTAACCCTAGAGGGGAAGGAGGTACAAGGGCTCCGGGATTCAGGAGCCACTCTAACTTTGGTTGCACCACATTTGGTACCAGGCGCAACCCACACTGGCGGCTCAGTGGCAGTACGGGTGGCAGGGCGAGCAGTATACCGGCTACCCACTGCCAAGGTTCATTTGGATTGGGGTGTGGGAGAGGGAACTGTGGAAGTGGGGCTGATGCAGAATTTACCTGCAGATGTTGTGCTGGGGAATGACTTGGGCCAAATGACTTCCGCTTTTATTCCCCAGGCTCCGTACCAGGAGGCACACCCCGTAACCACCCGACAACAGGCTCGCACCACGGCTACACCGATACACTCTGAGGCTCAGGTAAGAGACCCTGTTCCCCAACTGACCCCCATGTCCTGGGATACCCCGACGACTTTTGCGACCGAAGTCCAGACCGATCCCACCCTCCAAGTATATAGGGACAGGGCACAAACAGACCAAGCAGGGCTAGAGGGGGAGCGGTTCATCTGGGAGAAAGAGTTGCTATACCGTGTCACGGCAAAAGATGTGGGGGGGTCTGTCACCTTAACTAATAAACAGCTAGTGGTACCCCAGAAATATAGACAGGAGCTGCTGAGAATTGCGCATGACATTCCCTTGTCAGGACACCTAGGGATGACCCGTACCCGATACCGTTTGACCCATGCCTTCTTCTGGCCCGGGATCTCTCAGGATGTGCGCCAGTATTGCACCTCCTGCGACGTCTGCCAGCGTGTAGGTAAACGAGGGGATCGCCACAAGGCCAGGCTATGTCCCCTACCCATCATTGCAGAACCCTTCAGCCGAGTAGCGGTGGATATCGTAGGGCCCTTGCCAAAACCCAGTCCCTCTGGCAAAAGATATATCCTAACTATAGTGGACTACGCCACCAGGTACCCCGAAGCTGTAGCTCTCTCTAATATCCACGCTGAGACCGTAGCGGAAGCCTTAATGAAGGTATTTTCCCGAGTAGGGTTTCCCCAAGAGATCATCTCAGACCGAGGTACCCAATTTACGGCCGAAGTTACCCAACATCTGTGGAAGGTGTGTGGCATTAAGCCAATAGTTAATTCCGCCTACCACCCCCAGTCCAATGGGCTATGTGAGCGGTTCAACGGGACGCTGAAGCAGATGCTTCGGACGTTCGGGGAGACCCACAAAGACTGGGAGAGGTTTCTGCCTCACTTACTCTTTGCTTATAGAGAGGTTCCCCAGGAGTCAACAGGATTCTCCCCGTTTGAGCTACTATTTGGGAGGAGGGTGCGGGGACCCTTGAATTTGATTAGGGAACACTGGGAGGGGGAGAGTCCCACTAACAAAACCCCTATCATATCATACGTCCTGGAGTTCAGGGACCGTCTGGAGGCGCTAACTCAGGCTGTACACACCAACCTCCAGGCGGCCCAGCAACGCCAGCGACGCTGGTACGATAGAGGAGCCAG
Source organism: Pelobates fuscus (assembly GCF_036172605.1). Classification (NCBI taxonomy): domain Eukaryota; kingdom Metazoa; phylum Chordata; class Amphibia; order Anura; family Pelobatidae; genus Pelobates; species Pelobates fuscus. Next base: position 2,361,895 of record NC_086318.1, on the reverse strand, counting down.
GGACCGCAGCTTTCAGGTGGGACAGAAGGTCTTGATCTTAAAGCCCGTCCGCACCGATAAGCTGCAGGCCATCTGGCAAGGCCCATACCAGGTAGTGGAGCAGCGATGCGACACTACCTATGTGATCGGCCCCTGCTCAGGGGTAGGGAAGAGATGCATGCTCCACGTGAACATGCTCAAACCCTACCATGAGAGGATCGAGGATGTGACGGCAATCTGTGCCTCCTCCTTAGAGGATCAGGAGAACCTACCCTTACCTGACCTACTAGAACCCGAGGAACAGATAGAGCCTTCCCGGGGAGTCCAGCTGGGGGAGCGGCTAAGCCCCCAGGAGCGTGCCCAGGTACAGGCGCTGATTGTAGCCAAAGGGACTACCTTCTCCAATTTACCTGGGTACACTCCGTTAGCCACCCACCGAGTAGAGACCCCGGGACAGCTACCTATGCGCCAGGCTCCATATAGGGTTCCGGAATCAGTCCGTACCCATATGAAAGCCGAACTAGACGAAATGCTGCAGCTAGGGGTTATCGAACCCTCCGATAGCCCCTGGGCATCGCCGGTAGTCCTGGTACCTAAAAAGGATGGCACCACCCGATTCTGTGTCGACTACCGGAGGCTAAATGACAAAACGGTGTCTGATGCCTACCCGATGCCCCGGATAGACGAGCTGTTCGATAAGATGGCACGGGGCCAGTACCTCACTACCATTGATTTGTGTAAGGGGTACTGGCAGATTCCTCTAGCCGATGACGCCATCCCCAAGTCGGCGTTTGTCACCCCGTTTGGCCTGTACCAATTCAAGGTCATGCCTTTCGGGATGAAAAACGCTCCGGCTACCTTTCAGCGGATGGTAGATCGGCTACTGGACGGTTTTCAGGAGTATGCCTGTGCCTATCTAGATGATATAGCCATCTTTAGCCAGACCTGGGAAGACCACCTACACCACATCGGGGCGATCCTAGATCGCATTGGGGAGGCTGGGTTAACCCTAAAACCTAGCAAGTGCCACATAGGTATGGCCGAGGTACAGTATCTGGGCCACCGTGTAGGATGTGGGCAGCAGAGGCCTGAGCCAGCCAAGATTGAGGCCGTAGCAAAGTGGCCTACCCCCAGGACTAAGACCCAGGTGCTGGCGTTCTTAGGGACGGCAGGCTATTACAGGAAGTTTGTCCCCGACTATAGCACCCTGGCCAAACCCCTAACGGACCTGACCAAAAAGAACCTTCCCCGACTGGTTGTCTGGGCCCCAGAGTGTGAGCAGGCATTCCAACAACTCAAGACTGCTCTCACTAATGCTCCTGTGTTAACTGCTCCTGATCCAACTAAAAGATTTCTTGTTCACACAGACGCTTCCATGTTTGGATTGGGGGCAGTACTGAGCCAAGTGGGAGCCGATGGCGGAGAACACCCCGTAGCCTATCTAAGCCGCAAGCTACTACCCCGGGAAGTGAGCTACGCCGCCATCGAGAAAGAATGCCTGGCCGTGGTGTGGGCCCTTAAAAAGTTGCAGCCATATCTGTACGGACAACCTTTTTCCTTACTCACAGATCACAACCCGTTAGTGTGGCTAAACCGTGTGTCTGGAGACAATGCCAGGCTGCTGCGCTGGAGCTTGGCGCTGCAGCCCTTTGACTTTACTATCCATTACCGGCCAGGAAAACAAAACGGTAACGCTGACGGGTTATCCAGACAGACTGAACTCGAGAAGTGATCTGTGAGTACTCTCCCGGACATCCCCAAGCCGATCCGTTGGGATCAGACTGTGTATGCCGGCTTGGTTCTGGGGGAGCATTGTGGCAAACCTAGCCACTTCTGAACTATATTCATTGCAGGTTGTCCGTAGGCTGAATGTATAACGTGTCCCGTTGACTGTATGTGTATTGTACTGTGACCGTTCGCATGCTGGCAGCCGTATGCCGCCAGCATACAAAGCATTCGTACGACGAAACACGGCTATCCTGGCCATTCGCCATACGAATGTGGACTCCCCAGGTAGACCACACATTCACAGGTCGTGTGGCACCAATTAACCGATTGCAACATTGTTGCAATCGGTAATTAAGGGCTCTCCTAGGTGGCCACTACCGACCATGCGGCGGTCGGCCATCTTGGATCCTTTGTCTCTGCAGCGGTGTTCGGTCGTCGAGAGCCTGAAACTGAAAACGGCTACTCAGTGATCCGAACACCGCTGGACTTCCAGAGCGTTCGGGAGTACCGCGTTCGGTACATTATGTGTCCCGTACTTATTCGGTACTTTTAAACTCACCTTGATGTTTAAATGTATTATGTGCGGCGTTCGGTCAATTCAGCTGGGATCGGAGCGGTATTCTCACAAAGTGTGCGCCCCGACCCCAGCTATCTACCGAACGTTCGGTTATTCTAAAGTACCGAATATTACGGGAATTATGTATTTTAATGTCAATTGTCGGTTTTGCTGCACGAGGGGATAATCCACTTAATCGTCCATTTTAGTGGGAGAATCCTTCTCGTGCAGCGATGCCTGTTGGGAAAGTCACAATGCATGTTGGGAGAAATCCCCTGGAATATCTGTATGGAAACCCCTTGCATGGGGAACTGCATAAATACGCTGCTTGTGAATAAACCGAGTTAGTTGACTCCCAAACTGTGTTTCGTCCGGTTATTGGGAGGATTGGGGATATTGCCTTGCTTTCTACTCTGACTGTGGATTTCCTGAAGATACCAACGGATATCGTGGACTAATATACTGCATTCCGTTACAACCATATATACCGTCTATAGAGAGTAACATCAATCACCATATATACCGTCTATAGACAGTAACATCAATCACCATATATACCGTCTATAGACAGTAACATCAATCACCATATATACCGTCTATAGAGAGTAACATCAGTCACCATATATACCGTCTATAGAGAGTAACATCAATCACCATATATACTGTCTATAGAGAGTAACATCAGTCACCATATATACCGTCTATAGAGAGTAACATCAATCACCATATATAACGTCTATAGAGAGTAACATCAATCACCATATATACCGTCTATAGAGAGTAACATAAATCACTGTGTATATCATAGGCGTGCACACGGGGTGTGCCGGGTATGCCTGGGCACACCCTAATCCCCGCGGCACGCCTATGGATTGAGACTGGCAGTGGAGATCTCAGAGTCTCCCCTGTCGGCTCATGCAGAGCCGGCGCTATCTCACGCAAAGATCTCGCTCACCGGCCCACAGCAGCATGGAGGGAGGCAGGAGAGGACCCGTGGAGCTCTAGCCAGCAGCTCCGCCGGATTCCTCTCGCAAGATTTGAGCGTTGTCACGGCAATGCTCAGATCTCGCGATAGTGAACTCTAGCCCCACAGGCTAGAGTTCACTCTCCACTGGACCACCAGGGATGTCAGCAGCACGGTCCCCCCTCCCTACATAAGGTAAGAAGGGAGGGGGGATATTAACTAATCTGCCCCCACCTCCACCATCATCCAAACATACAGCACACAAACAGCACCCACACACACATAGCACCTACACACATACAGCACCCACCCACCCTCACACACACAGTACACCAACAGCACCCTCACAAACACACACACACAGCACCCTCACACACAGCGCACTAACAGCACCCTCACAAACACACACAGCACACTCACACACAAACAGCACCCTCACACACAGCACACTAACAGCACCCTCACAAACACACAACACCCACACACAGCACACACACAGAACCCTCACACAGCACACTAACAGGACCCTAACAAACACACACACACACAAACACCCTCACACACACACACAGCACACTACCAGCACCCTCACACACAGAACACAAACAGCACCCTCACACACTACCAGCACCCTCACAGACATCACACTAACCGCACCCTTACACACACAGCACCCTTACACACACAGCACACTCACACAAACAACCACAACAGCCTTTGTTTGAACTATATGGACACACTCTGACCAAAGCTAAATTCATGTTATACATACGACTACTGTTAACCAGGCTCGGCCTAAACCCAAATCAATTTTCAGGTCACTCTTTCCGTATAGGGGCAGCATCTTCGGCTTCCGCTAACCACATACCCGTTCATATTATTAAGGCTATGGGATGCTGGAAATCCTCCGCCTACACGCTTTACATACCTAATCCCGTTAAAGAATTAAGACAAGCTTTTTGTGACTTATCTCAATAAATTAAGTTGTTAAAGATTTACGTTTTCTGGTAATTTCTTTTTGCCCACTTTTATTACAGGTCTACTGCTTTGTCGGTTCCGGCACACCACAACCGACTGGTGCTAACTTATGGTTTATGTTTATAATATGCTAAGATTTCTCTGTTCAGCTATATTGCCCCGACTACAAATTTGAAGGCTTGGCCTGTAGTTGTGGGAGGGGCTTGGTTCCCCTTTAAAAGGGCTGCCAATCCACTCCCACCTTACCGTTGCTGGTCTGGCGAGTCAACCCTCCCACCACTCCCTCTATGCACAACACCATCTAAGGTGGGCCCACTTTTATTACAGGACTACTGCTTTGTCGGTTCCGGCACACCACAACCGACTGGTGCTAACTTATGGTTTTATGTTTATAATATGCTAAGATTTCTCTGTTCGGCTATATTGCCCCGACTACAAATATGTATGTATGTGTGTAAATATTTATATATACATATTTATATATATATAGGTATACACATATATATATATATATATATATACACACACACATACATAAATATACATGCGGCGTGTGTTTGTGCTTTACGGTGCACACCCTAATGCAATAGGCTATGGTATATATACTGTCTATAGAGAGAAGCATCAATCATTGTGTATACTGTCTATAGAGAGTAACATCAATCACCGTATATACCGTCTATAGGGAGTAACATCAATCACCGTATATACCAGCTATAGAGAGTGTAGCGGAGAGCTGATATTCCACAGGTTATCTCCACTCAAGATCCCAGTGAGGCTCAGGAACAAGTATTAAAAATCCATAAGGCAATAATTACAGCAGGCAAGACAATCCGATAATATCCCAATATAAATCCCAATGACTGGACGACACACAGCATCAGGAGCAGAACTCAACTTTTAATCACTCAACCTTCTTTTAAAGCTTTCTCCCATGCAAGGGAGGGATTTACAGTAATTAAACAATACACCAATTATACATGAGTTGCCATCCACAGTTCCCCTGGTTTTCTGGATGTATCCCTAAACATAGGGGTACCTCTTTAAATATTACACCCCCTGGTAGCCCTGATCTGGGTGAGACACATATCCAAAAATCATCCAGATCGGACCAGGGGTTCGGGAAATTCCTGGAGGTAATAAAAAGACCAACTGCGCTGGAGTTAACAGCCGAAAGGGGTTTCATACATTTTGGCCCTGCGGTCGGTCACAGAAAAGTGGAATAAAATACATGAATGGCTTGGGTTATGGAGACTGGGGAGGATTGGGGTAAACCCCCTTGTTCGTGGGGTTCTTTCTACCGAACGGGGAGCCGTTCGGTAGTTCCTACACGAATTGATGGCCGTGTGGAGGTCTCAACGGTGTTTGCCTAACCGAGTGTCCAATTTGGGTTCCAGACACTCGACGGCAAAACACCGCTGTTCGGGAGTTTAAGATGGCCGCCGCCACGTGTTCGTCTCCCGAATGGCGGCCACCCAGAGGACAAAGCACACACTGCACGGATTGCCAATTACCCGTTTGCAACATCGCAACATTGTTGCGAACGGTAATTGGAGGCACACTTATTCCTGGGGTGGTCTGATTGTTCGGTAGTTTCACTCGCATACTAACTGGAGTGATTTTACCGAACAATCAGACGAATGCGGCATACACTTTACATGCATATAGCAAAATGTAACCGAACACATATGAATATACAGAAGTCTGAGGACAGCCCAATGCCATCCGCTACAGAGAGTAACATCATTCACCGTATATACCGTCTATAGACAGTAACATCAATCGCTGTATATATACCGTTTATAGAGAGTAATGTTAATCATTGTATATACTGTCTATAGAGAGTAACATCAATTACTGTATATACCATCTATAGAGAGTAACATCAATCACCATATATACCGTCTATACACAGTAACATCTGTCACTGTATATATACTGCCTATAGAGAGTAATGTCAATCACTGTATATATCGTCTGTAGAGTAATGTCAAATACTGTATATACCGTCTATAGAGAGTAACTTCAACAATTTAAAGACTATTTATTATGTTAGTATTCAGACACTGGTGTTGTATTGAGGTTGTTTCTTTTTCGTCTCATGCAGCGGTTATCGCTCTCTTCTGCCGACAGTATGACATCATTAAAGACAATGATTCCAATAACAATAAGGAGAAAGCCAAAGCATCATCAGAGCAGAGCACGCCAGAGCGGCAGACAGGAGGGCTACTGCGAAAGGTGAAATAAGGATATACAGGGTGAGGGTGCAGTGGGATAGATGGGGTAAGTTATAGTACGGGGTGAGGGGGCAGTGAGATAGATGGGGTAAGTTATAGTACGGGGTGAGGGGGCAGTGAGATAGATGGGGTAAGTTATAGTACGGGGTGAGGGGGCAGTGAGATACATGGGGTAAGTTATAGTACGGGGTGAGGGGGCAGTGAGATAGATGGGGTAAGTTATAGTACGGGGTGAGGGGGCAGTGAGATGGGGTAAGTTATAGGCCGGGGTGAGGGGGCAGTGAGATAGATGGGGTAAGTTATAGTACGGGGTGAGGGGGCAGTGAGATAGATGGGGTAAGTTATAGTATGGGGTAAGTTATAGTACGGGGTAAGGGGGCAGTGGGATAGATGAGATTAATTATAGTACAGGGTGAGGGGGAGTGAGATTGATGGGGTACGTTATAGTATGGGGTGAGGGGGCAGTGAGATGGGGTAAGTTATAGTGTAGGGTGAGAGGGCAGTGAGATGGGGTTAGTTATAGTATGGGGTGAGGGGGCAGTGAAATAGATGGGGTAAGTTATAGTACAGGGGGAGTGGGCAGTGAGATAGATGGGGTAAGTTCTAGTATGGGGTGAGGGGGCAGTGAGATAGATGGGGTAAGTTATAGTACGGGGTGAGGGGGCCGTGAGATAGATGGGGTAAGTTACAGTATGGGGTGAGGGGGCAGTGGGATAGATGAGATTTGCCTCCTCAAGTCGGTATTACAGGGTAAGGGGGCAGTGAGATAGATGGGGTAAGTTATAGTATGGGGTGAGTGGGCAGTGGGATAGATGGGGTAAGTTATAGTACAAGGTGAGGGGGCAGTGGGATAGATGGAGTTAATTATAGTGAGATAGATGAGGTAAGTTATAGTACGGTTCGATGGGGTAAGTTATAGTGTAGGGGGAGGGTGCAGTGAGATAGACGGGGTACGTTATAGTATGGGGTGAGGGGGCAGTGAGATAGATGGAGTAAGGTTTTGTACAGGGTGAGAGGGCAGAGAGATAGATGGGGTTAGTTATAGTATGGGGTGAGGGCGCAGTGGGATAGATGGGGTAAGTTATAGTACAGGGTAAGGGGGCAGTGGGATAGATGGAGTTAATTATAGTGAGATAGATTAGATAAGTTATAGTACGGTTTGAGGGGGCAGTGAGATGGGGTAAGTTATAGTACGGAGTGAGGGGTCAGTGAGATGGGGTAAGTTATAGTACGGAGTGAGGGGGCAGTGAGATGGGGTAAGTTATAGTACGGAGTGAGGGGTCAGTGTGATGGGGTAAGTTATAGTACGGTTTGAGGGGGCAGTGAGATGGGGTAAGTTATAGTACGGAGTGAGGGGTCAGTGAGATAGATGGGGTTAGTTATAGGTACAGTGTGAGGGGGCAGTGGGATATGAGAATGCATGTGTACATGACCATAGGTGTGCGCAGCCTATTGTATAAGGGTGTGCACCCTAAAGCACAAATACACACGCCGCGTATATATATATATATATATATATATATATATATATATATGTTAAATATATATATATATATATATATATACACACACACACATACACACCCATATACTGCTGTGTGTGTGTGTGTGTAGGCGCTGTGTGTGTGTGTAGGCGCTGTGTGTGTGTGTAGGCGCTGTGTGTGTGTGTAGGCGCTGTGTGTGTGTGTAAGGGCGCTGTGTGTGTAAGGGCGCTGTGTGTGTAAGGGCTATGTGTGTAAGGAGCACTGTGCGTGTAAGGGTGTGTGTGTGTGTAAGGGTGCTGCGTGTGTGTGATGGCGCTGTGTGTGTGAGGGCGGTGTGTGTGTAAGGGCGCTCCCGGCGCTGTATGTGTGTGTAAGGGTGCTGTGTGTGTGTGTAAGGGTGCTGTGTGTGTGTGTAAGGGTGCTGTGTGTGTGTGTAAGGGTGCTGTGTGTGTGTGTAAGGGTGCTATTAGTGTGTATGTGTAAGGGTGATGTGTGTGTGTGTATGTGTAAGGGTGATGTGTGTGTGTGTATGTGTAAGGGTGATGTGTGTGTGTGTAAGTGTAAGGGTGCTGTTAGTGTGTATATGTGAGGGTGGTGTGTGTGTGTGTGTGTGTGTAAGGGTGCTGTTAGTGTGTATATGTGAGGGTGGTGTGTGTGTGTGTAAGGGTGCTGTTAGTGTGTATGTGTAAGGGTGATGTGTGTGTGTGTAAGGGTGCTGTTAGTGTGTATATGTGAGGGTGATGTGTGTGTATGAGGGCGCTGTATGTGTGTGTAAGGGCGCTGTATGTGTGTGTAAGGGTGCTGTGTGTGTGTAAGGGTGCTGTGTGTGTGTAAGGGTGCTGTTAGTGTGTGTGTGTGTAAGGATGCTGTGTGTAAGGGTGCTGTTAGTGTGTATATGTGAGGGTATTGTTAGTGTGTGGGTGCTGTGTGTGTAAGGGCGCTGTATGTGTGTGTAAGGGTGCTGTGTGTGTGTGTGTGTGTGTGTGTAAGGGTGCTGTTAGTGTGTATATGTGAGGGTATTGTTAGTGTGTGTGTGTGTGTGTGTGTGGGTGCTGTGTGTGTAAGGGCGCTGTATGTGTGTGTAAGGGTGCTGTGTGTGTGTGTGTAAGGGTGCTGTTAGTGTGTATATGTGTGTAAGGATGCTGTGTGTAAGGGTGCTGTTAGTGTGTATATGTGAGGGTATTGTTAGTGTGTGTGTGTGTGTGTGTAAGGGTGATGTGTGTGTGTGTAAGGGTGCTGTTAGTGTGTATGTGTAAGGGTGCTGTGTGTGTGCTGTATGTGTGAGGGTGCTGTGTGTGTAGATGCTGTGTGTGGGGGGTGCTGTTTGTGTGCTGTATGTGAGTGCTGTGTGTGTGTGCTGTATGTTTGGGGGATTGTGTGTATTGTGTGGGGGCCATTTAGTAAATATCCCCCCTCCCTTCTTACCTTATGTAGGGAGGGGGGACCTTGCTGCTGCTGCCTTCCCTGGTGGTCCAGTGGAGGTGTGGCTTAATATCCCCCCTCCCTTCTTACATTATGCCTGGGAGGGGGGATCCTTTCTGGTGCTACCATCCCTGATGATCCAGTGGAGAGGTAACTGCGGCTACGCTCATAATCCCGCCAGAGGACCCGGCGGAGCTGCTGGCAAGAGCTCCCCGGGTCCTCTCCTGCCTCCCTGCCTGTGGGTTGGTGGGGAGGGAGGCTGAGAGCAAAGCCGCTCTGCATTAGCCGACAGGGGGGATCCTGAGATCTCCCCTGCCGGTCTCAATACATAGGCGTGCCGCGGGATTAGGGTGTGCCCAGGCACACCCGGCACACCCCGTGCGCACGCCTATGTACATGACTAAATTTGGTTAATCAATGTTTATAGTATGTTAATTGATAGCATTTATGTGTTATCTATTTTCTGAGCTCTCGTGTAATGTGAGATTTCTCTCTCTAGAAGAAGACACCATCGGTTAACATCATAGAAGTATAAGATAGCTGTGTCTGCGCTACAGGGTAACTTTCTCCCCCACACGATGACAAGGGATCTGGACCCCCACTGTACCAGACGGACAAGAGCAGCACCTATAACCGAAGACATCTTATAGCAATACCACTAGAACTCTGCGGAGAATACTCAAGGGCTCATCCACCCCATCCTCAAAAACCACCACAGAGATCTCCCGTTCCGTGGGAGGCCTGAACTACAGCATGGTGAAAGCATGTGCATGTCCTTATTAATAGGATAGAGGAGCCGGTGAGGAGTCCACGATACTGCATACACATGCTATCAGCTGTCACCACACTGTGTCAAGGGATGCTGGTATAACAGGTCACCGAACCTTGGGGCTGGGTGAAGGAGATTACTCTTTTCAAATTCTAAATTTTTCAGGTGTTTTTCACAACATTAACCAGATAAAATTCCTGGTGTTGCCTACTGCGCATGGACAAGGACATGGTGGAGTATGTAGGAACATCTATCTCATCATTTTTCAAACCCTTATTTGATATTAATTCTTGGATTTGAAGCTATTCACGCTGTTAGGGTTTAGATCCACCAACATGGATTTCTCTCCTGCCGGCAAATCTGCCTTAACATGCATTAGAAGAGGAACAATATTACATGATGTTATTATATCTATGTGATGTGTGTAATTTTCTCAAACATGGCTGTTTATGAATGTTGTTGGATATTGCTGAATTTATAATGTGTTTGTGTGAGAATTATTATTCCGTGAATGTGATACAGAATGTGTGCTGTATGTGACGTGCCTTGTGTGTGTGTGTTGCTGATAAAGCTATTATTACATGCTTGGACCCTGCAATCTGTATGTGTATGAGTGACTGCTTGTGTATGATTCACGTTTGACACAATGCTTTATATGGTCTGTGTTGGAGTCAATGCTTCATCAACTAAATGGATGTGGAATGTATGACTGCGTGATAGTATTGAATGTACGTGTATTACATTGTAAGTGCTGGTTACTGTTAATGTATGTGTATAGGTGTACAAGCCGATATTCTTGTGTGTATGTGAGTAAAGTAGATATAGGTTTGTTTAAATGTATGTAATGAATGCATGTTACTAGATACATGTAACTTATGTATGTAGAAGTATAAACATGTACATAATGTATACATGTGGGTGTATCAGTGTAGGTATGATTACATGTAAATTAATAAATGCTTGTAATGTGTGAGTGTTGGTATGACTTTTACTAGATGCATATAATATGTCAGTGTAGGTGTGTCTGAGTGTATGTGTATAAATACATGTAATGTAGGTGTGTCTGCGTGTATGTTTATAGATACATGTAATGTAAGTGTGTTTGTGTGTATGTTTATAGATACATGTAATGTAAGTGTGTCTGCGTGTATGTTTATAGATACATGTAATGTAAGTGTGTTTGTGTGTATGTTTATAGATACATGTAATGTATGAATGTAGGTGTGTCTGCGTGTATGTTATTAGATGCATGTAATGTATGAATGTAGGTGTGTCTGCGTGTATGTTTATAGATACATGTAATGTAAGTGTGTCTGCGTGTATGTTTATAGATACATGTAATGTAAGTGTGTTTGTGTGTATGTTTATAGATACATGTAATGTATGAAGGTAGGTGTGTCTGCGTGTATGTTATTAGATGCATGTAATGTATGAATGTAGGTGTGTCTGCGTGTCTGTTATTAGATGCATGTAATGTATTAGGGCAGGCGTGACTGTGTGTTCTACTGAAAATGGACAATGTATGAGTGTAGGTGTGACTGTGTGTGTATGTTACTGGTTGCATCTAATGTGTCTATGTCACGGAATCTTTTATGTTGAATGTATGAGTGATTGTGTATGTGTGGCTAAATGTACAATATGTCTATCTCTCTGTATGTGCATATAATATATCTGTGTTTGTATGTGTGTGTATACTGTATATCTGTGTGTGTATGTTTGAGAGGTGTGTAAATTGGTGTGTCTGTGCATGCAGAGACAAGTAACAGAAAGATTTATGTTTGAGAAATAATAGATAATAAGAAAACAATAGCATCTACGTCTACATATAAAATATCATAAAACCTCAGCCTGTGACAGAATGGAAATACAAATCAGAAAAGTCCTATTTTAAACATTTGTGTCAAAACGTAACCATCAATCAAATACGAAGCTATTGTCTTCATGGATACGCTGATGTTCTGTCAGGGTGGGGGCATAATCAGTAGGTGCCACATTCTGTGTGTCCTGGAGTTGGGGTGCCATGTATATCCCTCATCCTATATATCCTCTGGCTGAGGCTCCATGTCCATTACGTATTGGGGTGCAGTGTACATTTCATGGCTGAGGTGCCATGTACTGCATTTTCTGTGGCCTGAGCACCACTTGTTTTCATCCCATGGCTGAGTTGCCATGTGGCTGTGGCCCTGTGTTCTGTGGCGGGTAGCATATTCTGTACAAACTGAGGTTATGTAATGGGTGTGAATATTGATCATCACTTTATATCTCACAAATCCGCACTAAACGCAAGATTCTCCCTCTCGTGGTCTGTTTGTCTGACTATAATACAATAGGAAGTAAGAATGTGTGAAAAGTGATCTGTTGATCTGAGCTCCGGGTAAAGTCCTTGTTCGATAAACTCATGGCTAAATAAATAAGAACCTCAGCACTTGGCAAAGCAGGTACAATGGACCCATTATCCCAGAAAGGCAACGTTTCGACATTCTAGCGTCTTTCTCAGCCAATGGCTCGGGCGTGCCTTTCTCTGATGGTTGAATAAACCTACAGATTGCTGATCTGTTTGTTTCTTCGTATATTGCATTCATTTAGACTATATTACTGAATATTATTTCCCTTGACGGGCTAGTTAGCCAGTAATTTAGCGATTTATTAATTTCACATAGAAAGTTATCAGATTACATTATGGTTAATTTTACCGTTCATATCCCTTTATGAAATGTCACTGCTGATGTTCTGTTTGGGTAAGGAATAAATGTATGTATGTTAGAGCAATATCGTCAATATATCATAGCCACATGTAAAGTTGCTCTGTTACCTTCAGGGGTCTTTTTACATTCTGCAGAGACATTGCCAGTGTGCGGCAGCCCTGAGGGGGGCACGGCCATGGTCTTTCCTCGGCACCCTGTGCTAGGGACGGTGTTGGAATGACCAAGCCTGATGGCAGATAATCAGCCTTTTCTCAAGTTTTAAGAGAAACTCTACTTTCTCTTACCATATCCTTAGATTGTGTTGGAGTTGAAATCACAACGCTGTTATTCTGATAGTTCAAGATGTTGTCTTTATGAAACACTTAGAAATGACTCACCGGGTACACATGAAAGTAAGTTTAGAGGTATCCTTAGCATTGCACACAGCAGGATGGATAGAATTCTGTGCTTTCCTAGCTTGGCCTTGGGAGTTCCACATGATTTTTAGCAGACTCGATAGACAAGTAATGTCCCTAAGTGATCTAGAGGTTTTGGTTATTTTTGTATGAAAAACTATTTTTATGTAAATATATATTATCCAAGCTTTTTGTTCCTCTTTCTTTAAGCTGCAGTAATTCATGCTGTTACTAGTTAACCCCAGCTGGAGCAGTTTATATGTCACTGTGCCTTTTTACATTTACAAAGCCCTACAGTTGTCTTTTTTCCAATAAGGCCGATGCATTGTGTACACAAGAACTGGAATCTGCCACAGGGGGAGCTATGGAGCCTTTTTGGGGAATTTCTGCTAAATATCTCTGCATTGAGCAGACCCCAGACCATTTGTCACGGTGACTTGCGTTTCATAATCTCCTCTCTCCCCCTATTGGCTAGGAAAGACGCTCTGAGAAGTGTATAGTAATTCTCCTGTGTGATACTTAGTATTACAACTTCCCTATATTATCTTATAAGGAGAATGTAAACGCAGGGTTATCACTGTCTGCGTGCAGTGCACACGATGGCGTTCCTGGCCTCAAAACCTTTTACTTTCATTTAATCAAAGTGCACTTTTCGGCTCCCATGAAAGCAGCTATAAAGAATTCAGTGATTAATCCGCGTCCTGGTCCCGCGTGTCGCGTTCACTGTAGGCTTCTGTGTTCAGAGTCATTTGGCTGGAAAATGATGAATGTAAACGTTCAGTGTGACTAGCTGTGACTGCTGTGACTAAATTAGGGATTAGTGACAAATCTTTATAGTGATAACTACCAGAGGAGAGGGCCAAAATATCACACGGATTTAATCAGATTGTAAGAACAAGAAATGGCTCCGAATATTTGACCTCCTTTATCCCACATGACTCCTCCGTCTGTTAGAACTCACTGTCTGCCCCGACAATGACTCCTCTGTCTGTTAGAACTCGCTGTCTGCCCCGACAATGACTCCTCTGTCTGTTAGAACTCGCTGTCTGCCCCGACAATGACTCCTCTGTCTGTTAGAACTCGCTGTCTGCCCCGACAATGACTCCTCTGTCTGTTAGAACTCGCTGTCTGCCCCGACAATGACTCCTCTGTCTGTTAGAACTCGCTGTCTGCCCCGACAATGACTCCTCTGTCTGTTAGAACTCGCTCTCTGCCCCGACAATGGCTCCTCTGTGTGCTAGAACTCGCGGTCTGCCCTGACAATGACTCCTCTGTGTGTTAGAACTCGCGGTCTGCCCTGACAATGACTCCTCTGTCTGTTAGAACTCACTGTCTGCCCTGACAATGACTCCTCTGTCTGTTAGAACTCACTGTCTGCCCCGACAATGACTCCTCTGTCTGTTAGAACTCACTGTCTGCCCTGACAATGACTCTGTCTGTTAGAACCTGCTGTCTGCCCTGACAATGACTCCTCTGTCTGTTAGAACTCGCTGTCTGCCCTGACAATGGCTCCTCTGTCTGTTAGAACTCACTGTCTGCCCCGACAATGACTCCTCTGTCTGTTAGAACTCACTGTCTGCCCCGACAATGACTCCTCTGTCTGTTAGAACTCACTGTCTGCCCTGACAATGACTCTGTCTGTTAGAACCTGCTGTCTGCCCTGACAATGACTCCTCTGTCTGTTAGAACTCGCTGTCTGCCCTGACAATGGCTCCTCTGTCTGTTAGAACTCGCTGTCTGCCCCGACAATGACTCCTCCGTCTGTTAGAACTCGCTGTCTGCCCTGACAATGACTCCTCCGTCTGTTAGAACTCGCTGTCTGCCCTGACAATGACTCCTCTGTCTGTTAGAACTCACTGTCTGCCCTGACAATGACTCCTCCGTCTGTTAGAACTCGCTGTCTGCCCTGACAATGACTCCTCTGTCTGTTAGAACTCACTGTCTGCCCTGACAATGACTCCTCTGTCTGTTAGAACTCGCTGTCTGCCTCGACAATGACTCTGTCTGTTAGAACTCACTGTCTGCCCTGACAATGACTCCTCCGTCTGTTAGAACTCGCGGTCTGCCCTGACAATGACTCCTCTGTCTGTTAGAACTCGCTGTCTGCCCTGACAATGACTCCTCTGTCTGTTAGAACTCACTGTCTGCCCTGACAATGACTCCTCCGTCTGTTAGAACTCGCTGTCTGCCCTGACAATGACTCCTCTGTCTGTTAGAACTCACTGTCTGCCATGACAATGACTCCTCTGTGTGTTAGAACTCGCTGTCTGCCATGACAATGACTCCTCTGTCTGTTAGAACTCGCTGTCTGCCATGACAATGACTCCTCCGTCTGTTAGAACTCGCTGTCTGCCCTGACAATGACTCCTCTGTGTGTTAGAACTCGCTGTCTGCCCTGACAATGACTCCTCTGTCTGTTAGAACTCACTGTCTGCCCTGACAATGACTCCTCTGTCTGTTAGAACTCGCTGTCTGCCATGACAATGACTCCTCCGTCTGTTAGAACTCGCTGTCTGCCCTGACAATGACTCCTCTGTGTGTTAGAACTCACTGTCTGCCATGACAATGACTCCTCTGTCTGTTAGAACTCGCTGTCTGCCATGACAATGACTCCTCCGTCTGTTAGAACTCGCTGTCTGCCCTGACAATGACTCCTCTGTCTGTTAGAACTCACTATCTGCCCTGACAATGACTCTGTGCACAGGCAGGAACGTTCCTATGATCTGTCACCAGGGGCATCAATGCTTTAACCTGTGCTTGCAGCCTCGCCATTGATTGTTTACAATAAAAACAGAAGACTTTTTTTGTCTCTTCAGTTTTTAAACTTGTACCTTGGAATGAATTGTGTTAAATGTCTGCAATCTCATTGTAATTTGGGATATTCTGACGCTAACACCCGCCTTCCAGTCTCTGTGTTAGAATTACATACTGCACCACGCAGTCTGTGTAACCTGCGTGTAAATAACACGCCTGTCTATCTTCCATTGTGCATAGCATTAACCCTCTGGCTGCTGGTGGATCCTCTGCTCTGCATGTTCCAAGACTGCCCGCAGTTTCCCTGCTTGCGTTAGCGGTGTGGGTGATCCTCTGTCTGCCACCCTTGGTTGGTGCGACTCTGTAAATAAGAGAAGCATGTGTGTTCTCTGTCCTGATGTCTCTTCTCTGTATAGACCTGTATAGCTGTGCATTATATTGTATATAGGGGGCATAGGCCTCCACATTTATTCCTATATTATTGCACCATAAGAATCGCAAGTCTTCCAATCACTGAACGGACTGTTTGTACCAATGTTGGCCATTTCTGTGTGCATTTGGCATGACGCTAACTTCACACACGCTTGTAAACGTGGTGAAGCATTGTATATTGTTCTAATACTGGATTGTCACGTGTTAGCCATTACTGTTCTTTCCATCCTTCACCCTCCTCCAAAATCTCTCTTTTCTCCAATCTTTCCATTCCCTAAAATACATCACACTGCATGTATACTATCATTATCTGTAATGACTGACCATGTACTCAGCACTTATAACATCATATTGCGGAATGACTGACCCTGTACCCAGCACTCTGCCCTTATAACATCATACTCCTTAATGACTGACCCTGTACCCAGCACTCTGCCCTTATACCATCATACTCGGTAATGACTGACCATGTACTGAGCACTCTGCCCTTATACCATCATACTCCGTAATGACTGACCCTGTACCCAGCACTCTGCCCTTATACCATCATACTCCTTAATGACTGACCCTGTACCCAGCACTCTGCCCTTATAACATCATACTCCGTAATGACTGACCATGTACCCAGCACTCTGCCCTTATACCATCATACTCCTTAATGACTGACCATGTACTGAGAACTCTGCCCTTATATCATCATACTCCTTAATGACTGACCCTGTACCCAGCACTCTGCCCTTATACCATCACACTCCGTAATGACTGACCCTGTACCCAGCACTCTGCCCTTACACCATCATACTCCTTAATGACTGACCATGTACTGAGCACTCTGCCCTTATAACATCACACTCCTTAATGACTGACCATGTACTGAGCACTCTGCCCTTATACCGTCACACTCCGTAATGACTGACCCTGTACCCAGCACTCTGCCCTTATACCATCATACTCCTTAATGACTGACGCTGTACCCAGCACTCTGCCCTTATACCATCATACTCCGTAATGACTGACCCTGTACCCAGCACTCTGCCCTTATACCGTCACACTCCGTAATGACTGACCATGTACTGAGCACTCTGCCCTTATAACATCATACTCCTTAATGACTGACCATGTACTGAGCACTCTGCCCTTATAACATCACACTCCATAATGACTGACCCTGTACCCAGCACTCTGCCCTTATACCGTCACACTCCGTAATGACTGACCATGTACTGAGCACTCTGCCCTTATATCATCATACTCTGTAATGACTGACCCCGTACCCAGCACTCTGCCCTTATATCATTATATTGCAGAATGACTGACCCCGTACCCGGCACTCTGCCCTTATACCATCATGCTCTGTAATGACTGACCCTGTACCGGGCACTCTGCCCTTATATCATCACACTCTGTAATGACTGACCCTGTACCCGGCACTCTGCCCTTATAACATCATACTCCTTAATGACTGACCCTGTACCCAGCACTCTGCCCTTATACCGTCACACTCCGTAATGACTGACCCTGTACCCGGCACTCTGCCCTTATACCATCATACTCCGTAATGACTGACCCCGTACCCGGCACTCTGCCCTTATACCATCATGCTCTGTAATGACTGACCCCGTACCCAGCACTCTTATATCATCATACTCCTTAATGACTGACCCTGTACCCAGCACTCTGCCCTTATATCATTATATTGCGGAATGACTGACCCCGTACCCGGCACTCTGCCCTTATAACATCACACTCTGTAATGACTGACGCTGTACCAAGCATTCTGCTCCATCCCGGACTCACAATCCCTCATTGTCACTGCTCCCTCACATTCCAGACCATTCTCTGGTGTTTGTCATTGTTTAATCCCATGTCTCTCTGGGAAAAGAACGCATTTTCCGTTGCTTTGGGATAATTATTTTGCTCTGTTCTCTTAGTATTACAATGTGAACTCACGCTGTTTTTCTGTCAGCCATTAAATTATGTTCTCATGTTTTATTCATTTTTACTGTTACAAATTGCACATTTTATTCTTTCACTATGTTTGTGTTGAGTTCTGCAACTTGTTTCACACTGTGTTAAAGTTTACATCTGTCTTTTTATGTAAATACAGTGATAACCAGTAGTTTTGCAATTTGTGGCGTAATTGTTATAATTGTTAGATTGAGAAATAGTCTTATTATAAACCAATTATCTTATCTTATCATCGGAGTCTGAAGCAACAACTTCCATATATCCCCTATAAATGGCCTATATACCCCTTATAAATCATCTATAAACCTACTATAAATGCCCTATATACCCCTTATAAATCTCCTATAAACCTACTATAAATGCCCTTTATACCCCTTATAAATCATCTATACACCTACTATTAAAGGCCCTATATAACCCTTAAATATCATCTATAAACCTACTATAAATACGCTATATACCCCTTATAAATCATCAATAAACCTACTATAAATGATTGATATACCCTTATAAATCTATAAACCTACTATAAATGCCCTATATACCTCTTATAAATCATCTATAAACCTACTATAAATACTATATATATACCCCTTATAAATCATCTATAAATCTACTATAAATACCTTATATACCACTTATAAATCTCTTATACACCTACTATAAATGTCCTATATACCCATTATAAATCATCTATAAACCTACTATAAATGTCCTATATACCCCTTATAAGTCTCCTATAAACCTACTATAAATACCCTATATACCCCTTATAAATTATCAATACACCTACTATAAATGCCCTATATACCCCTTATAAAGCTATAAACCTACTATAAATGCCCTATATACCCCTTATAAATCTCCTATAAACCTACTATAAATGCCCTGTATGCCCCTTATAAATCATCTACAAACCTACTATAAATACTATATATATACCCCTTATAAATCATCGATAA
The DNA here is from genome assembly GCF_036172605.1 of Pelobates fuscus. Lineage (NCBI taxonomy): Eukaryota > Metazoa > Chordata > Amphibia > Anura > Pelobatidae > Pelobates > Pelobates fuscus. The sequence goes on along the minus strand of NC_086318.1, from coordinate 2,342,562 downwards.
ATCTACTATAAATACCACTTAGAAATCTCCTATAAACCTACTATAAATATCCTATATACCACTTATAAATCATCTATAAACCTACTATAAATGCCCTATATACCCCTTATAAATCTCCTATAAACCTACTATAAATATCCTATATACCACTTATAAATCATCTATAAACCTACTATAAATGCCCTACATACCCCTTATAAATCTCCTATAAACCTACTATAAATATCCTATATACCCCTTATAAACCATGAATAAACCTACTATAAATGCCCTATATACCCCTTATAAATCTCCTATAAACCTACTATAAATACCCTATATACCCCTTATAAATCATCAATACACCTACTATAAATGCCCTATATACCCCTTATAAAGCTATAAACCTACTATAAATGCCCTATATACCCCTTATAAATCTCCTATAAACGCCCTGTATGCCCCTTATAAATCATCTACAAACCTACTATAAATACTATATATATACCCCTTATAAATCATCTATAAATCTACTATAAATACCACTTAGAAATCTCCTATACACCTACTATAAATGTCCTATATACCCCTTAGAAATCATCTATAAACCTACTATGAATGCCCTATATACCCCTTGTAAATCTTCTATAAACCTACTATAAATATCCTATATACCACTTATAAATCATCAATAAACCTGCTATAAATGCCCTATATACCCCTTATAAATCTCCTATAAACCTACTATAAATGCCCTATATGCCCCTTAAAAATCATCTATAAACCTACTATAAATGCCCTATATACCCCTTATAAATCTCCTATTAACCTACTATAAATACCCTATATAACCCTTATAAATCATCAATGAACATACTATATATACCCCTTATAAAACTATAAATCTACTATAAATGCCCTATATACCCCTTATAAATCATGTATAAACCTACCATAAATGCCCTATATACCCATTAAAAAATTATCTATACACCTTCTATAAATGCCCTATATGCCCCTTATAAATCTATAAACCTACTATAAATCCCCTATATACCCCTTGTAAATCATCTATAAACCTACTATAAATCCCCTATATACCCCTTATGAATCTCCTATAAACCTGTTTTAAATCCCCTATACGCCTCATATAAAACCTTTACACACCCTATAAATGTCCATATAAATCCCCTATAGCCTCATATTAACCCCTTACACGCCCTATAAATGCCCATATAAATCCCCTATAATCTCATAGGAACCCCTTACACGCCCTATAAATCCCCTACACACCTCATATAAACCCCTTACACGCCCTATATATCTCCTACACGCCTCATATAAACCCCTTACACGCCCTATAAATCCCCTACACGCCTCATGTAAACCCCTTACATGCCCATATAAATCCCCTATACGCCTCATATTAACACCTTACATGCCCTATACGCCTCATATGAACCCCTTACACGCCTCATATTAACACCTTACACGCCCTATAAATCCCCTACACACCATGTAAACCCCTTACACGCCCTATAAATCTCCTACATGCCTCATATGAACCCCTTACACGCCCTATAAAACCCCTACACACCTCATATAAACCCCTTACACGCCCTATAAATCCCCTACACGCCTCATATAAACCCCTTACACGCCCTATAAACCCCTTACACGCCCTATCAATCCCCTACACACCTCATATAAACCCCTTACACGCCGTATATATCTCCTACACGCCTCATATAAACCCCTTACATGCCCTATAAATCCCTACACGCCTCATGTAAACCCCTTACACGCCCTATAAATCCCCTACATGCCTCATATGAACCCCTTACACGTCCTATAAATCCCCTACACACCTCATATAAACCTCTTACACGCCCTATAAATCCCCTACACACCTAATTTAAACACCTTACACGCCCTATAAATCCCGAACACGCCTCATGTAAACCCCTTACAGACCCTATAAATCCCCTACACACCTCAAATAAACCCCTTACATACCCTATAAATACCCTACACGCCTCATATAAACCCCTTACACGCCCTATAAATGCCCATATAAATCCCCTATACGCCTCATATGAACCCCTTACACGCCCTATAAATGCCCATATAAATCCCCTATAGCCTCATAGGAACCCCTTACATGCCCATATAAATCCCCTATACGTCTCATATAAACCCCTTACACGCCCTATAAATGCCCATATATATCCCTTACATGTCCTCATATAAACCCCTTACACACCCTATGTCTCCTATAAATCTCCTATACCTCCTACTAATGCCCAATTCACCCCCTACACATCCTATACATCATATACACCTCCTAGAAACCTATTAAACATTGCTAACACACCGTATTAATCCCCTACACACCCCCTATACATCACCTGTAAATCCTCTACACACCCCCTACACATCGCCTGTAAATCCCCTACACACCACCTATACATCTCATGTAAATCCCCTACACATCTCCTATACATCTCATGTAAATCCCCTACACAGCCCCTATACATCTCATGTAAATACCTACATATCCCCTATACATCACCTGTAAATCCCCTACACACACCCTATACATGATTTGTAAATCCCTTACACACCCCCTATACATCTCATGTAAATCCCCTACACATCCCCTATACATCGCCTGTAAATCGCCTACACCCCCCTATACATCACCTGTAAATCCCCTACACACACCCTATACATCTCATGTAAATCCCCTATACACCCCCTATAAATCTCATGTAAAACCCCAATACATCTCACGTAAATCCCCTACACACTCCCTATACATCTCATGTAAATCCCCTACACACCCCCTATACATCTCATGTAAATCCCCTACACACACCCTATCCATCTCATGTAAATACCCTACACACACCATATCCATCTCATGTAAATACCCTACACATCCCCTATACATCGCCTATACATCACCTGTAAATCCCCTACACCCCTTATACATCACCTGTAAATCCCCTACACACCCCCTATACATCTCATGTAAATCCCCTATACACCCCCTATAAATCTCATGTAAAACCCCTATACATCTCACGTAAATCCCCTACACACTCCCTATACATCTCACGTAAATCCCCTACACACTCCCTATACATCTCATGTAAATCCCCTACACACCCCCTATCCATCTCATGTAAATCCCCTACACACACCCTATACATCTCATGTAAATCCCCTACACACCCCCTATACATCTCATGTAAATCCCCTACACACCCCCTATCCATCTCATGTAAATCCCCTACACACCCCCTATACATCTCATGTAAATCCCCTACACACCCCCTATCCATCTCATGTAAATCCCCTACACACACCCTATCCATCTCATGTAAATCCCCTACACACCCCTATACATCTCATGTAAATCCCCTACACACACCATATCCATCTCATGTAAATACCCTACACAGCACCTATACATCTCATGTAAATCCTCTACACATCCCCTATACATCGCCTGTAAATCCCCTACACCCCCTATACATAACCTGTAAATTCCCTACACCCCCCTATACATCTCATGTAAATCCCCTATACACCCCCTATAAATCTCATGTAAAACCCTATACATCTCACGTAAATCCCCTACACACTCCCTATACATCTCATGTAAATCCCCTATACACCCCCTATAAATCTCATGTAAAACCCCAATACATCTCACGTAAATCCCCTACACACACCCTATACGTAAATCCCCTACACACACCCTATACGTAAATCCCCTACACAGCCCCTATCCATCTCGTGTAAATCCCCTACACATCCCCTATACATCACCTATAAATCCCCTACACATTTAAAAAAATGCGAGTTTAACCCTTTCAAAGCATGAGTATCCTGTATTTGTCAGGGACCAGGAACCAGACAGAGACAGAAATAGATGCAAACACACCTTTATTAATAAATAACAAATAATAAACAAAAGCAAAGTCCAGGAGGCAAGCAGGGGTCAGTCACCAGAGCGGGTAGTCAGACAAGCCAGGATCAGGAGCACGGAGAGCAGCGGAGTCAGGAACAAGGCCGGAGTCAGGAACCAGGAACAAACAGGAAACACAGGAACAAGGAGACTTCTGGGAAACAGGAAACCACGCAAGGGCAAGGAGGTTCTGGGATCTGCTGCTTAAATAGGCAGAACTGATTAGCAGCAGGGTTGATTACTACTCACAGGTGAGTAACCGTGGCAACAAGCAGAAGCAGCTCATAGTAATTGCAGCTGAAAACTCAATCACTGAAACAGAAAACTCACAGCGGTAGAAAACTCACATCGGTAGAAAACTCACAGCCGTAAAAACTCACAGCGGAGAAAACTCACAGCGGTAGAAAACTCACAGCGGAGAAAACTCACAGCGGAGAAAACTCACAGCGGAGAAAACTCACAGCGGAGAAAACTCACAGCGGTAGAAAACTCACAGCGGTAAAAAAACTCACAGCGGTCAAAAAACTCACAGCGGTCAAAAAACTCACAGCGGTAGAAAACTCACAGCGGTAGAAAACTCACAGCGGAGAAAACTCACAGCCGTAAAAACTCACAGCGGTAGAAAACTCACAGCGGTAGAAAACTCACAGCGGAGAAAACTCACAGCGGAGAAAACTCACAGCGGAGAAAACTCACAGCGGTAAAAACTCACAGCGGTAGAAAACTCACAGCGGTAAAAAAACTCACAGCGGTCAAAAAACTCACAGCGGTCAAAAAACTCACAGCGGTAGAAAACTCACAGCGGTAGAAAACTCACAGCGGAGAAAACTCACAGCGGTAGAAAACTCACAGCGGTAGAAAACTCACAGCGGTAGAAAACTCACAGCGGTAGAAAACTCACAGCGGAGAAAACTCACAGCGGAGAAAACTCACAGTCGTAGAAAACTCACAGCCGTAGAAAACTCACAGCGGTAGAAAACTAACAGAGGTAGAAAACTAACAGCGGTAGAAAACTCACAGCGGTAGAAAACTCACAGCGGTAGAAAACTCACAGCGGTAGAAAACTCACAGCGGTAGAAAATTCACAGCGGTAGAAAACTCACAGCGGTCAACCAAGGTATAGGATAATCTTGTCTGCCCGGTGATCTAAGGGGCCAGGAAAAAACTCACAGTAAAGAAAACTCACAGCGGAGAAAACTCACAGCGGTAGAAAACTCACAGCGGTAGAAAACTCACAGCGGAGAAAACTCACAGCGGAGAAAACTCACAGCGGAGAAAACTCACAGCGGTAAAAACTCACAGCGGTAGAAAACTCACAGCAGTAAAAAACTCACAGCGGTAAAAAACTCACAGCGGTAAAAACTCACAGCGGTAAAAACTCACAGCGGTAAAAAACTCACAGCGGTAGAAAACTCACAGCGGTAGAAAACTCACAGCGGTAGAAAACTCACATCGGTAGAAAACTCACATCGGTAGAAAACTCACAGCCGTAAAAACTCACAGCGGTAGAAAACTCACAGCGGAGAAAACTCACAGCGGTAAAAAACTCACAGCCGTAAAAACTCACAGCGGTAGAAAACTCACAGCGGTAGAAAATTCACAGCGGTAGAAAATTCACAGCGGTAGAAAACTCACAGCGGTAGAAAACTCACATCGGTAGAAAACTCACATCGGTAGAAAACTCACAGCCGTAAAAACTCACAGCGGTAGAAAACTCACAGCGGAGAAAACTCACAGCGGTAAAAAACTCACAGCCGTAAAAACTCACAGCGGTAGAAAACTCACAGCGGTAGAAAATTCACAGCGGTAGAAAATTCACAGCGGTAGAAAACTCACAGCGGTAGAAAACTCACAGCGGTAGAAAACTCACATCGGTAGAAAACTCACATCGGTAGAAAACTCACAGCCGTAAAAACTCACAGCGGAGAAAACTCACAGCGGTAGAAAACTCACAGCGGAGAAAACTCACAGCGGAGAAAACTCACAGCGGAGAAAACTCACAGCGGAGAAAACTCACAGCGGTAGAAAACTCACAGCGGTAAAAAAACTCACAGCGGTCAAAAAACTCACAGCGGTCAAAAAACTCACAGCGGTAGAAAACTCACAGCGGTAGAAAACTCACAGCGGAGAAAACTCACAGCCGTAAAAACTCACAGCGGTAGAAAACTCACAGCGGTAGAAAACTCACAGCGGAGAAAACTCACAGCGGAGAAAACTCACAGCGGAGAAAACTCACAGCGGTAAAAACTCACAGCGGTAGAAAACTCACAGCGGTAAAAAAACTCACAGCGGTCAAAAAACTCACAGCGGTCAAAAAACTCACAGCGGTAGAAAACTCACAGCGGTAGAAAACTCACAGCGGAGAAAACTCACAGCGGTAGAAAACTCACAGCGGTAGAAAACTCACAGCGGTAGAAAACTCACAGCGGTAGAAAACTCACAGCGGAGAAAACTCACAGCGGAGAAAACTCACAGTCGTAGAAAACTCACAGCCGTAGAAAACTCACAGCGGTAGAAAACTAACAGAGGTAGAAAACTAACAGCGGTAGAAAACTCACAGCGGTAGAAAACTCACAGCGGTAGAAAACTCACAGCGGTAGAAAACTCACAGCGGTAGAAAATTCACAGCGGTAGAAAACTCACAGCGGTCAACCAAGGTATAGGATAATCTTGTCTGCCCGGTGATCTAAGGGGCCAGGAAAAAACTCACAGTAAAGAAAACTCACAGCGGAGAAAACTCACAGCGGTAGAAAACTCACAGCGGTAGAAAACTCACAGCGGAGAAAACTCACAGCGGAGAAAACTCACAGCGGAGAAAACTCACAGCGGTAAAAACTCACAGCGGTAGAAAACTCACAGCAGTAAAAAACTCACAGCGGTAAAAAACTCACAGCGGTAAAAACTCACAGCGGTAAAAACTCACAGCGGTAAAAAACTCACAGCGGTAGAAAACTCACAGCGGTAGAAAACTCACAGCGGTAGAAAACTCACATCGGTAGAAAACTCACATCGGTAGAAAACTCACAGCCGTAAAAACTCACAGCGGTAGAAAACTCACAGCGGAGAAAACTCACAGCGGTAAAAAACTCACAGCCGTAAAAACTCACAGCGGTAGAAAACTCACAGCGGTAGAAAATTCACAGCGGTAGAAAATTCACAGCGGTAGAAAACTCACAGCGGTAGAAAACTCACAGCGGTAGAAAACTCACATCGGTAGAAAACTCACATCGGTAGAAAACTCACAGCGGTAGAAAACTCACAGCGGTAGAAAACTCACAGCGGAGAAAACGCACAGCGGAGAAAACTCACAGCGGAGAAAACTCACAGCGGAGAAAACTCACAGCGGAGAAAACTCACAGCGGTAGAAAACTCACAGCGGTAAAAAAAACTCACAGCGGTCAAAAAACTCACAGCGGTCAAAAAACTCACAGCGGTAGAAAACTCACAGCGGTAGAAAACTCACAGCGGAGAAAACTCACAGCCGTAAAAACTCACAGCGGTAGAAAACTCACAGCGGTAGAAAACTCACAGCGGAGAAAACTCACAGCGGAGAAAACTCACAGCGGAGAAAACTCACAGCGGTAAAAACTCACAGCGGTAGAAAACTCACAGCGGTAAAAAAACTCACAGCGGTCAAAAAACTCACAGCGGTCAAAAAACTCACAGCGGTAGAAAACTCACAGCGGTAGAAAACTCACAGCGGAGAAAACTCACAGCGGTAGAAAACTCACAGCGGTAGAAAACTCACAGCGGTAGAAAACTCACAGCGGTAGAAAACTCACAGCGGTAGAAAACTCACAGCGGAGAAAACTCACAGTCGTAGAAAACTCACAGCCGTAGAAAACTCACAGCGGTAGAAAACTAACAGAGGTAGAAAACTAACAGCGGTAGAAAACTCACAGCGGTAGAAAACTCACAGCGGTAGAAACTCACAGCGGTAGAAAACTCACAGCGGTAGAAAACTCACAGCGGTAGAAAACTCACAGCGGTAGAAAACTCACAGCGGTCAACCAAGGTATAGGATAATCTTGTCTGCCCGGTGATCTAAGGGGCCAGGAAAAACTCACAGTAAAGAAAACTCACAGCGGAGAAAACTCACAGCGGTAGAAAACTCACAGCGGTAGAAAACTCACAGCGGAGAAAACTCACAGCGGAGAAAACTCACAGCGGAGAAAACTCACAGCGGTAAAAACTCACAGCGGTAGAAAACTCACAGCAGTAAAAAACTCACAGCAGTAAAAAACTCACAGCGGTAAAAAACTCACAGCGGTAAAAACTCACAGCGGTAAAAACTCACAGCGGTAAAAAACTCACAGCGGTAGAAAACTCACAGCGGTAGAAAACTCACAGCGGTAGAAAACTCACATCGGTAGAAAACTCACATCGGTAGAAAACTCACAGCCGTAAAAACTCACAGCGGTAGAAAACTCACAGCGGAGAAAACTCACAGCGGTAAAAAACTCACAGCCGTAAAAACTCACAGCGGTAGAAAACTCACAGCGGTAGAAAATTCACAGCGGTAGAAAATTCACAGCGGTAGAAAACTCACAGCGGTAGAAAACTCACAGCGGTAGAAAACTCACATCGGTAGAAAACTCACATCGGTAGAAAACTCACAGCGGTAGAAAACTCACAGCGGTAGAAAACTCACAGCGGAGAAAACGCACAGCGGAGAAAACTCACAGCGGAGAAAACTCACAGCGGAGAAAACTCACAGCGGAGAAAACTCACAGCGGTAGAAAACTCACAGCGGTAAAAAAACTCACAGCGGTCAAAAAACTCACAGCGGTCAAAAAACTCACAGCGGTAGAAAACTCACAGCGGTAGAAAACTCACAGCGGAGAAAACTCACAGCCGTAAAAACTCACAGCGGTAGAAAACTCACAGCGGTAGAAAACTCACAGCGGAGAAAACTCACAGCGGAGAAAACTCACAGCGGAGAAAACTCACAGCGGTAAAAACTCACAGCGGTAGAAAACTCACAGCGGTAAAAAAACTCACAGCGGTCAAAAAACTCACAGCGGTCAAAAAACTCACAGCGGTCAAAAAACTCACAGCGGTAGAAAACTCACAGCGGAGAAAACTCACAGCGGTAGAAAACTCACAGCGGTAGAAAACTCACAGCGGTAGAAAACTCACAGCGGTAGAAAACTCACAGCGGTAGAAAACTCACAGCGGAGAAAACTCACAGTCGTAGAAAACTCACAGCCGTAGAAAACTCACAGCGGTAGAAAACTAACAGAGGTAGAAAACTAACAGCGGTAGAAAACTCACAGCGGTAGAAAACTCACAGCGGTAGAAAACTCACAGCGGTAGAAAACTCACAGCGGTAGAAAACTCACAGCGGTAGAAAATTCACAGCGGTAGAAAACTCACAGCGGTCAACCAAGGTATAGGATAATCTTGTCTGCCCGGTGATCTAAGGGGCCAGGAAAAACTCACAGTAAAGAAAACTCACAGCGGAGAAAACTCACAGCGGTAGAAAACTCACAGCGGAGAAAACTCACAGCGGAGAAAACTCACAGCGGAGAAAACTCACAGCGGTAAAAACTCACAGCGGTAGAAAACTCACAGCAGTAAAAAACTCACAGCGGTAAAAAACTCACAGCGGTAAAAACTCACAGCGGTAAAAACTCACAGCGGTAAAAAACTCACAGCGGTAGAAAACTCACAGCGGTAGAAAACTCACAGCGGTAGAAAACTCACATCGGTAGAAAACTCACATCGGTAGAAAACTCACAGCCGTAAAAACTCACAGCGGTAGAAAACTCACAGCGGAGAAAACTCACAGCGGTAAAAAACTCACAGCCGTAAAAAACTCACAGCGGTAAAAAACTCACAGCGGTAAAAACTCACAGCGGTAAAAACTCACAGCGGTAAAAAACTCACAGCGGTAGAAAACTCACAGCGGTAGAAAACTCACAGCGGTAGAAAACTCACATCGGTAGAAAACTCACATCGGTAGAAAACTCACAGCCGTAAAAACTCACAGCGGTAGAAAACTCACAGCGGAGAAAACTCACAGCGGTAAAAAACTCACAGCCGTAAAAACTCACAGCGGTAGAAAACTCACAGCGGTAGAAAACTCACATCGGTAGAAAACTCACATCGGTAGAAAACTCACATCGGTAGAAAACTCACAGCGGTAGAAAACTCACAGCGGAGAAAACGCACAGCGGAGAAAACTCACAGCGGTAGAAAACTCACAGCGGTAGAAAACTCACAGCGGTAGAAAACTCACAGCGGTAGAAAACTCACAGCGGTAGAAAATTCACAGCGGTAGAAAACTCACAGCGGTCAACCAAGGTATAGGATAATCTTGTCTGCCCGGTGATCTAAGGGGCCAGGAAAAACTCACAGTAAAGAAAACTCACAGCGGAGAAAACTCACAGCGGTAGAAAACTCACAGCGGTAGAAAACTCACAGCGGAGAAAACTCACAGCGGAGAAAACTCACAGCGGAGAAAACTCACAGCGGTAAAAACTCACAGCGGTAGAAAACTCACAGCAGTAAAAAACTCACAGCGGTAAAAAACTCACAGCGGTAAAAACTCACAGCGGTAAAAACTCACAGCGGTAAAAAACTCACAGCGGTAGAAAACTCACAGCGGTAGAAAACTCACAGCGGTAGAAAACTCACATCGGTAGAAAACTCACATCGGTAGAAAACTCACAGCCGTAAAAACTCACAGCGGTAGAAAACTCACAGCGGAGAAAACTCACAGCGGTAAAAAACTCACAGCCGTAAAAACTCACAGCGGTAGAAAACTCACAGCGGTAGAAAATTCACAGCGGTAGAAAATTCACAGCGGTAGAAAACTCACAGCGGTAGAAAACTCACAGCGGTAGAAAACTCACAGCGGTAGAAAACTCACATCGGTAGAAAACTCACATCGGTAGAAAACTCACATCGGTAGAAAACTCACAGCGGTAGAAAACTCACAGCGGAGAAAACGCACAGCGGAGAAAACTCACAGCGGAGAAAACTCACAGCGGAGAAAACTCACAGCGGAGAAAACTCACAGCGGTAGAAAACTCACAGCGGTAAAAAAACTCACAGCGGTCAAAAAACTCACAGCGGTCAAAAAACTCACAGCGGTAGAAAACTCACAGCGGTAGAAAACTCACAGCGGAGAAAACTCACAGCCGTAAAAACTCACAGCGGTAGAAAACTCACAGCGGTAGAAAACTCACAGCGGAGAAAACTCACAGCGGAGAAAACTCACAGCGGAGAAAACTCACAGCGGTAAAAACTCACAGCGGTAGAAAACTCACAGCGGTAAAAAAACTCACAGCGGTCAAAAAACTCACAGCGGTCAAAAAACTCACAGCGGTAGAAAACTCACAGCGGTAGAAAACTCACAGCGGAGAAAACTCACAGCGGTAGAAAACTCACAGCGGTAGAAAACTCACAGCGGTAGAAAACTCACAGCGGTAGAAAACTCACAGCGGTAGAAAACTCACAGCGGAGAAAACTCACAGTCGTAGAAAACTCACAGCCGTAGAAAACTCACAGCGGTAGAAAACTAACAGAGGTAGAAAACTAACAGCGGTAGAAAACTCACAGCGGTAGAAAACTCACAGCGGTAGAAAACTCACAGCGGTAGAAAACTCACAGCGGTAGAAAACTCACAGCGGTAGAAAACTCACAGCGGTAGAAAACTCACAGCGGTCAACCAAGGTATAGGATAATCTTGTCTGCCCGGTGATCTAAGGGGCCAGGAAAAACTCACAGTAAAGAAAACTCACAGCGGAGAAAACTCACAGCGGTAGAAAACTCACAGCGGTAGAAAACTCACAGCGGAGAAAACTCACAGCGGAGAAAACTCACAGCGGAGAAAACTCACAGCGGTAAAAACTCACAGCGGTAGAAAACTCACAGCAGTAAAAAACTCACAGCGGTAAAAAACTCACAGCGGTAAAAACTCACAGCGGTAAAAACTCACAGCGGTAAAAAACTCACAGCGGTAGAAAACTCACAGCGGTAGAAAACTCACAGCGGTAGAAAACTCACATCGGTAGAAAACTCACATCGGTAGAAAACTCACAGCCGTAAAAACTCACAGCGGTAGAAAACTCACAGCGGAGAAAACTCACAGCGGTAAAAAACTCACAGCCGTAAAAACTCACAGCGGTAGAAAACTCACAGCGGTAGAAAATTCACAGCGGTAGAAAATTCACAGCGGTAGAAAACTCACAGCGGTAGAAAACTCACAGCGGTAGAAAACTCACATCGGTAGAAAACTCACATCGGTAGAAAACTCACAGCGGTAGAAAACTCACAGCGGTAGAAAACTCACAGCGGAGAAAACGCACAGCGGAGAAAACTCACAGCGGAGAAAACTCACAGCGGAGAAAACTCACAGCGGAGAAAACTCACAGCGGTAGAAAACTCACAGCGGTAAAAAAACTCACAGCGGTCAAAAAACTCACAGCGGTCAAAAAACTCACAGCGGTAGAAAACTCACAGCGGTAGAAAACTCACAGCGGAGAAAACTCACAGCCGTAAAAACTCACAGCGGTAGAAAACTCACAGCGGTAGAAAACTCACAGCGGAGAAAACTCACAGCGGAGAAAACTCACAGCGGAGAAAACTCACAGCGGTAAAAACTCACAGCGGTAGAAAACTCACAGCGGTAAAAAAACTCACAGCGGTCAAAAAACTCACAGCGGTCAAAAAACTCACAGCGGTAGAAAACTCACAGCGGTAGAAAACTCACAGCGGAGAAAACTCACAGCGGTAGAAAACTCACAGCGGTAGAAAACTCACAGCGGTAGAAAACTCACAGCGGTAGAAAACTCACAGCGGTAGAAAACTCACAGCGGAGAAAACTCACAGTCGTAGAAAACTCACAGCCGTAGAAAACTCACAGCGGTAGAAAACTAACAGAGGTAGAAAACTAACAGCGGTAGAAAACTCACAGCGGTAGAAAACTCACAGCGGTAGAAAACTCACAGCGGTAGAAAACTCACAGCGGTAGAAAACTCACAGCGGTAGAAAACTCACAGCGGTAGAAAATTCACAGCGGTAGAAAACTCACAGCGGTCAACCAAGGTATAGGATAATCTTGTCTGCCCGGTGATCTAAGGGGCCAGGAAAAACTCACAGTAAAGAAAACTCACAGCGGAGAAAACTCACAGCGGTAGAAAACTCACAGCGGTAGAAAACTCACAGCGGTAGAAAACTCACATCGGTAGAAAACTCACATCGGTAGAAAAACTCACAGCGGAGAAATCTCACAGCGGAGAAAACTCACAGAGGAGAAAACTCACAGCGGTGAAAACCTGAGTGAGGACCATGATCATAAAGACATGTCATCCCTAGCGCTGACACCACATGTGATTGGAAAATACTAGCAAATATAAAGAGATCACTTAGGTATTGGTAGGAGGGGGACCACTTATTGATGATAGTTAAAAATACCCATTTATATATGAGAATTAGGAGATACATAGGGAATCATGCGTAAGTAAGTGGCAATCAGGATACGACCAATAAGGCCAAATGTACCTAGGAGATGTACCCGTTAGCAGGTTCCCAGAGTGGCCTCTTCCCATAAGTTAGCTCAAAGCAAGCCGTAGGACGTAGTGCAACCCGTGATTGGATGGATTAAAAGATAGTGGGTAAAAAATGGATACTTAGACCACAAACAGATTACAGGGTACCCCATTATGTCCGCCCAGTATATCTGGGGCCAGAGCCAAGCACAGCTGAAATCCATATGGAGCGTGACATGATTTCAAGGCAGACGGTGCCCGTTCAAAGGCTAGGGTATAGTTTAATGAGGTTGTGGTCTGAAGCCTTAAGTGGGTAACTTGCACCAAAACTCTGGCTGCAGTCACCCCACCCTAGATGCACAAACCTTAAAATAGGGTGGGGCCAAACAAGGAGCCCTGAACTCCAGGGTACCAGCATCAGATGAGAAAATTGAATAAGGAAGAAATAGGTGCTGATCCAAGAGTCCCAATGAAAAGGGGGGCTAGTGGATTAGCTCCAGGATGTGCCCAGTGTTACTCTCCCAGAGATTGGGAAATAATCCACCATATACAAAGTAAACTATGTAACGGAGCTTCCTGTACCCCGTTGGGTACCTGTCAGGGTACCTGAGGTCTCTACCTCCGAAAGAGGTAGAGACTTAGCCGTTCATCCATCCGGACGGTCTGATTTCCCCCTTCCTCGCGGTCTATCCGGTCATGCAAAGCCGGCCGCGAGGGAGTGACTTCCTTTTATAGCATGACGTCCGGAACTCGACGTCAGGACGCTAACCCGGAACGACCTGTCACTCAATTGCTTCAGGACCAATCAGGACGCCTCAGAGGCGTGTTTACTTATCTGAACAGGGCATTTAACAGTGCTTCTTTCATTAGCTCATTGCCCTGTCGTGGTTCTAGCTTGTTCTAGTCACTCAGTGCTCGTGTATTCTAGTTATCCCTTTTGGTTTTGACCCGGCTTGTTTGCTCTACTCTGCTTATCTCTGTTACCCTTGATTCGGCTTGTCTCTCGCTTACCTGTCTTCTGTTACCCTCGACCTCGGCTTGTCTTTGACCATTCCCTACTGTACTACTTACGTTAGTCCGGCCATTCTAAGGTCCGGTATACGTATCTGGCTACTGTTTGTACTCTGCGTGTTGGATCCCTGTCCCGATCCTGACAGTACCTCCGCCGACGGATGCTCCTAGTGCTTACTGAGGGCTCCAAGCACTTCTGCAGACACCATAAGTACTGCAGACCCCACGAACCGCTGCAGCTTAGTTGGGGTCTCACCGTCTCCTACCCACCCTGGACCTACGACAAGGCTCCAGGTTCCAGTGGGTGAACCTCTCTTCCTCCAGAGAGCGAAGCCGGAACAGCTCTTACAAGAGCTAGTGATTATTCAAGGGAGTATGAAGAGCATAGCAATCCCTTGTAGCATTTTTCCCCAATAAGAGACCAGACTCTTGATTGAGGGTAAATCAGGAACAGTTTAATGGCACACATTGGTCTTTTATACAAGTTTTACATCAAAGGTGACGCCCAGGTGGACCTAGTTGGGCACCGAATACAAAACAAACAAGCCAATAATAACAGAGGTTTACATTCAGATACTCCCATACAGTGTACACAATCCCTCCCCTCTGCCTGTGATACAATTAACGAAGACAATGGACTAACTCAACTAACTTTAAGCAGAAAAAACATACATTTTTACAAACCCCAAAAAGTACCCCAAAATACAACATATCCCCAAGTCACATCCCCTGATAGCCCTGATCTGGGTGAACAACATATCCAAAAATCACCCAGATCAGTTCAGGGGTTCAGGAATTTCCTGGAAGTCTTATTTTTGCCCCACCGTGCACATGGTCCCATGCCCAAAACAGTTCCATACACCCGACGACAAAACACTGCTGGACATTCACATGTTTGAATCTGTTCCAGTTAAAAGTCCAAGGGGCAGAAACAGTACCTTTGAACATGGGTTATCACAGGGCCCATAGTCCCAGGGTAGGAGGCAGGCAAACAGCCCCTCCAAAAACTCATGGCAAACTCCCTTAAAAAGGGGAGTTTGTCACAGACTAAAAGTCCTAATTGGGAGAGTTAACACAAACTATGGGAAAAGGGAGCCCTACCTTTAATAGTCCTAAGGAAAAAAAAAAGAAATATAAAACTGGACAGAGAGAGAGACAAAAAGGTATATGTATAACGTGTATGTATATATGCACATACACAAATACCTATAAATATCCAGCTAGGTAAGTTAGGATAAATGTAGCTACTAGTAAGGTCTAAACCTATACTGTATACTGTCCCAGCAATTGGACAAAAGTCATGCATAGCTAGAAGTGAAGAATATTAAGGCTAAGAAAAGAGGCCAGATACCCCCAAAAATTCCCATTGCAGCCCCAAACCAAAACTCTGAGAGTAGGTCTGTCCCTATATCACCTCGGCACTGTGGATTGACCGCTGAAAGGCAACTTCTATCCTAAGTGACTCGGTCCAACTTAGTCGCTCTCTGGTTTCCGTTGCCGGCTGAATTCAGGGAAGAACGATGGAGCAATAATGACACACGCACACAGTTTCCAGCTTTTCCAAAGATCTTCAAATGTATTTTGGAAAGGTTCTCATATTTATACAGTATTGGTCATGAACTTTGATTTACAAAATATGCAAAATATGTACTTACAAAGGATACATTTTTATGCTTAAAGCGGAAATAGCTGATCTTGCAAAAACTACATATGCCTCGTGGTCAAGCACGTCTTATTATGCATGATTCTTTCCTCGGAATCATCAGGTCAAAGTTAGTTTGCGGATGCGTCTGTTGTTTCAAAAGCAGAAGTTACAATCAAAAATAACCTGTGGTTTGTCTGGTTTTTAGCTCTTGTGTAAATCTTTATGAAGAGAATATAATTTCAGAATTTATAGATGAGATTCATTAACTCTTTCTATCCCTTCATTTCCCCTCTTTGAGCAAAAAACTTGCTCATGTCCCATTTGGGGTAACTGTTCATGGTATATTCAGAATTGCTAGCCAATTCTGCAGGACTTTCATTACTTCTTCGGCCACTATTCCCATGGCATATACCCTGGCTAACATAAATCACATGTAGATATTTTGGGGAGTATAGCTATCATGCATGTATAATTGTAAGTATTCCTCATAAACTGGTGGTGGAGGTATTGGACGTGAGGGGGGTTGTGTGTGTTTGTAGATGCAGAATAATATCACTCTTGTAAGTACATAAAAGAAGAGAGAGATAGATGCTCCCATAATTAAGATCAGACCTATGTTTTTTAATGAATTAAGGATAGAAGAGAAATTAAACCAATCACCCCAGTAATTATCTACTCCAGAGTTACTCTTCATTTCCTTTGCCAAATCTTCTAATTTCTGTATTGCTAATGTTATTTTTCCATTGGGGCCAGTATTCTGAGGTATATAGGTGCAACATACTCCTGAGGCAATGTATTTACAAACTACCCCCTTTTCTGATAGAATCCCTTCAACCACTGGTGACTACCTGAACCTCTCTCCCTTTTCTGAACTAAATAAAATAATTAAATACATTTTAACTTAGTGCATAAGTGCTACCAAGTGATATAGTGTAAAAAAAACAAAAAAATAGCTTGATGCGCGTTTCAGCGTGTCAACACGCTGTCGTCCAATTGCTGGGACAGTATACAGTACAGGTTTAGACCTTACTAGTAGCCACGTTTATCCTAACTTACCTAGCTGGATATTTATAGGTATTTGTGTATGTGCATATATACATACACGTTATACATATACCTTTTTGTCTCTCTCTCTGTCCTGTTTTATATTTCCATTTTTCCTTAGGACTTTGTTGGGGAACCACAGTGAGTACGTATCCATTAGCCACTGAAGTAGGGAGAGACATTATGTGGGATGCAGTGCAGGCAGAGATGATAAGACTGTGGAAGGACAAGCAGTCTATCTCCACTGCTTTGTCCTGTAAACAGGGCACAAAGGAGACAGTGACAGGTTTCTCTAAAAGGTTTTATAAATGTTGGAAAGATGAAGCAGGACTTGGTTCAGAGGAGAGTGGTATGGGTTTGTTAAAAGTACAGATATGCATAGGGAATATGCTTCCTCCATATTCACTGCTAGTCAAACAGCTGATTTCAGAGTGGTCAACTTTGACAAGAGTTAAATTCTTGCAGAAAATACATGAAAGAGACCGCCCTGTCTAACTCCAACTCTCCCACAGAAAGAACAAAATACATCCAGGTTTTATTTGCAGAAATCTACAGAAACACATTTTACCAAGCCCCACACCCTGTTAGCCACATTCCTGGTACAGAAAAAAAGGACAGTTGTATACCAATATGTACAAAAATATAAAATTTTAATAAAAATAACAAAATAGTTCAATAGTCCAGCATAGTCCAGAAAAATAGAATAAGTCTTTCAAGGAGAATAAAGAATGTTAGACACCATAAACTTTGTTCCATAATCTTAGACACCATAACATAGCTAAGGGTAGCAATATGGCTGACAACAAGACAATGTCAGCTTCCACATAGTTCTTAATTCTTCGGTTTGCTGGATGTTCACCACAATGCTCTGTACAACACCCCAATTGTCGAAAGGGTAATACAGACATAGCGGCAGTAGACAGCACTGCACCTTCAGGACTTTCCAAGTTAGTTTATGTCCTCATAAGTAAGCATCTCAGTTTCTTCGGCCAGCATGGATTTTGACCAAACACATTTAATTGCAAAATAGGTAGGTAGGTAGGCAGGTAGGTCAGCCAGTGTAGTCCCAAATATCAGGCGGCACAAATACTCCAGTACAATCTCTATAATCATACAAACACAAGGATCAATACGACATCAATAAATTAATTATTTAGGTTAAACTCAAATTGGAGACTAAAGTTAAACCCTTAACTTGTGTAACGTACTTCTCTCAGTTTTGCTTATATTTCATAAAATTTGTCCTGGATGAAATTGTACACAATTACCCTTTGGAATGCCTTTGTACAGATGAGAGAAGCACTTACACTATATAAATGCTTTTTGGACAGGATGAGTACTAAAACACTAACATATACATATGGGAATAATTCCCAATAAAATACTGTTCTTAAACTTAAACCTTAATTTGATAATCTCAATTAATTCAATACTCTTGGATTAACACTCAAAACTATATATATAAAATATTAAAAACATGAACCATCTGTGTATTAGGCTGGGGTTGTTGGGTTTGGGTATGGGTTGGAAGCTGTGGTTAGTACTGAGGAACCTGCCAGGGTGGGTTTGGGCACTCATTTTTTTCAGTGACCCTGCTGTCCACAATTAAAACAGTGCGTTCGTCCAGTGCTGAAGTTGCCACCTCTACCAAAATTAGACCCTCGACCACATCCTCTACCTCTGCCTCTAAAACTTCTCTGATTCAATCTCCTATAACCTCCCAAATCTCTCTGTCTCACCTAGTTAGGATCACAATATTGTAATCCTTGTGACTGATACAACATACCTTTTCCTTCTTTCTTTATATCAAAACAACCTGCTGTATCTCATGAATCTTCCTAGGAAATTCAGTTGAGTTCAAAGAGGGCCAGTCACAGACCAACAGTTTGACCAAAAGTGAACAAGGAGTAAGCATATTCCCTATGCAGGTCGAGATTACCTAACTCACATCCCCCCTCTTTATGTACCACGCAGATATAATGTTAATAAGCTTTTGAAGGTTTAATGTATAGTTAAATTGTGTATGTAAGCAGGGCCAGACTGGCCCACCGGTCTACAGACACGGCGTACGCACTGGTCAAGACCATAGTCCCGGTTGTTTTTGGGCTACCTGACGGTTGGCGGTTGGCGGTCCTGGGATAGGTGACAGGACTGCCCCTACTCCTCCGAGAACGTATCTGGAGAACACAATTCGGATATAATATAGAAACAAGAAGATTAGGCGCTCACTATATCTATGTGAATAAAACAAAAGGGCAGCAGTAACCAACGCAAGGATTCCCAACCTTGTAACAGAATAGTGTGAATAAAAAAGGAGAGGGAACCGCGCCCTAAGCGATATAATAAGTACAAATGGTATACGTACACAGATGTTACAGTGGTGATCTCTATACAATTGACCTCAAAGTAAAACAAACATAAAGAGTAATAGTGCAGCACAGTAGGTATAGTAGATATATGAATGATATCTTAAGTGAATGCACACTCACATTTAACAGAGTTAACTTAGAGCTCAGCTGTTTTTTCGCGTTGACGGAACAATCCCCGTCTTAGGATATATATATAGGCATCTTATCAGTTTCCAGTAGATGATATGTGGAGGAAATATAGAAAACCCAAATAGTGCAAATATATTGATAAGAAAATATAAAATAACAGTAAAAAATGGCTTACTCACATTTGCTAGAGCAAAACTTGCTCTAGTCGGTATGGCATAGGTGGTATAATCCCCACCAAGGAGTATGATGGCAACCAGGAAGTAAAGAAGTTGAAGTCCACAGTGATAGAAATATTAAAATTATACTATTTAATAAACAACAAAAGAAATAAAATGCTGAATATAAAATCACTCTAAAAGTCCACTTAACGCGTTTCACCTGTAGAGGCTTCTTCAGAAGTGTAGATAGAGTCCTGGTGCCATCCGTTTTTATAAGAAGTTCGTTAAGATGAATGGTTTCCTTATGTGTGGTAGGGGTTATTTCCTGTTTCCTGTATCCATCAGTGAAGCGCCCGCGTCGCTATAGTCTTTAGATTTAGTGCAGAGGTTACTTACTATATGTTGTGACCATTGGTGGAACGCACGCGTCACACCGGAAGTGACGCGCCGTTATGGGACCATGGTCCCAGGAGGCATATTTAGCTTGGCAAAAAAGTCTTATATGAAGGAAGAGTTGTCCATAAAAGATTAGAAGGGTCCACAATTTTAATAAAGAAATAAGTGCATGAATAAAAACCTTTGGCAGAGACCTGGCAATATTGATTGTCTTTTCTTATTGGAGATGATTGTAGCCATTTGTAAACAGGGCAGAGACATATATAAAGAAAGAAACACACAATGAGATTCAGTATCTCTAACAGTAGATGAATATCAAGAATGTATTTTAAATTCCAATAGATGCAGAAAAAAATGCCAGGGACATATAAAAAAACATAATAGGATAAAAATACAAAAAAAAAAGAAAAAAGATGACTGTAAGGGAAAGACCAAATGGATTTTTATTCTAGAATTGGAATTTAAAATGCATAATAATGTTATGATATTTGACATGCATATTAGGTGCATAATGTGAGCTAAAACATAGGGTGAATAAATAACATGTGCAGGTGTAAAATATAAAAGAAAAACATTTTGGGATTAGCTTAAAATAAAAAACATAATTATCTTTTAAATCAAATAAGATAAAATATAAAATAAAATAAAAATGGAGAGGCTGGAGGTCAAAAATAGAGTATGGGTAAATGGGTAAAAAAAGGAAAAATTATATAGAATGATCGTATTGGTGAATTCGTATTAAAAAATATCTATATTAAAAAATAAATAGAATATTATAAAAAATTTAAAAGAACAAATTCAATGTTTAGTCCTTTTGGGTGTAGGGTATCCATATTAAAAACCCATTCCATCTCTGTTTTTCCTATTTTTCTAATAAAATCTCCGCCTCTCCAATGGTTTTTTACTATAGCAATACCCATAAAGGTAAGATATTTTGGGTCATTATTATGTATACAGAAGTGGGAAGACACTGAATGATTAATATTTTTTTTTTCAATATTTCTACAGTGTTCTGCTATGCGTGTCTTGAGGGATCTTAAAGTACGTCCAATATACTGGAGGCCACAAGGACACTCTAGCAAATAGATGACATTTTTACTTTCACACATTATGATTTCTTTGATATTATATGTCTTTCCAGTATTGTTTGATTTGAATGTGGTTCTTCGTTTATCTGTAGGGTTTGTTTTCTTACATGCCAAACAGCTATTACACTTAAAAAAAACCTTTGTTAAGTGATAAGAAATTCTTATTAGTATTTTCTTCATTATCTTTAGTATAATTTTTTGTAAGATGTCTTTTTAAATTTGGTGCACCTCTAAATATAATTTGTGGTCTTTCTGAAATTATGTCTTTGAGAATCGGGTCTTCTTTCAAAAGATGCCAATGTCTATTCATGATTTTTTTCAGATGTCTATTTTTATCATTATAATCCAATATTATAGGTAATGTGAACGCTTTTTTTTGGTGTGTTTTTTTCTTTATGTATTAGGTCTCTTTGGTTAATTGTTAGTGTTTGTTGTATAGTAGACTCTATTATTTTATCGTTATATCCTTTATTTAGTAAACTTTTTTTAATTTTATTGGCTTGTTCTGAGAAAATTGTATTTTCTGAACAATTTCTCCTTAATCTAGTAATCTGACTTTTTGGAATGCTATTTAGCCAAACTTTGTTATGACAGCTTTTGATGTCAATATAGTTGTTGACATGTACATCTTTGAAATGAGTTTTGGTGTTGATAGTATTGTTTTTAATATAAATATTAAGGTCCAGATATGTGCTTTCGCCATTACTGATCTCTGAGGTTAAAATTATTCCTTCTTGGTTGGAGTTTAAGAATTTTATGAAATCTTGTGCATCGTTAATAGAACCTTTCCAGATAAAGATTAGATCATCTATATACCTGGAGTAGGACACTAGGTGTGCAGCCCAGCCATGTCCGTTCCAAATGTATCTCTCTTCCCATTCGGCCATGAAAAGATTGGCGTAGCTGGGCGCAAACCTAGTGCCCATAGTAGTGCCTCTATTTTGTAAGTAAAAAGAATCTTTGAACCAGAAATAATTATTGTTTAAAATAAGTTTAATACCTTAATTAAAAAGTCAATTTGATCCTGCATCATAGAATCATCTTTTTCTAAAATCTTTTTGACAGCTTTGCAACCTTTGTCATGTTGTATAATGGTGTACAAGGATTGTACATCGCAGGTGATAAATGGAAAATCTTCTTGCTAGGTAATTTTTTCTAATTTTTTAAGAAGATCTATAGTATCTTTGAGGTAGGATTTCGATTTAGTGACATAGGGCTGAAGTAGAATATCTATATATTCTGACAGGTTGGAGAGTACAGAGCCAATGCCAGAGACAATTGGCCGTCCAGGGGTTTTTGTTAGATTTTTATGAACTTTTGGAAGGAAGGATTTTTGGGTGTATGATATTTATATACTGAAATTCCTTTTCATCCAAAATTCCGGCCTCTAATCCTTTCTCTAGATATGTTTTAAGTTCCTTTTTTATATTAGTTGTGGGGTTTGCAGTGAGCTTGATATAGGTGGTATGATAATTAAGTTGTTTATGGGCCTCTTCTTCATATTGTTCTATAGATAGTATGACTAGACCCCCACCTTTATCCGCCGGTTTGATGACAATTGATTTATCTACATTTTTATATAGTTATTTTAATAGTCAAGCTAATAACTACATAAAAAGTAATCTAAAGAATAAATCTAAATTTTATCCTGCACACTATAAGTCTAGCGCTTTAGAAATCTTTTAAAAAAAGGTAGGCAAAGACATAAGATCTCTGGAAAATAATAACAAATATAAAGATAAGGTCAATTTAAACAAAAATGAAAGACAAATCCTAAAAGATTTATATAATGATAAATCAATTGTCATCAAACCGGCGGATAAAGGTGGGGGTCTAGTCATACTATCTAAAGAACAATATGAAGAAGAGGCCCATAAACAACTTAATGATCATACCACCTATATCAAGCTCACTTGACAGGAAACAGGAAATAACCCCTACCACACATCAGGAAACCATTATCCTTAATGAACTTCTTATAAAAACGGATGGCACCAGGACTCTATCTACACTTCTGAAGACGCCTCTACAGGTGAAACGCGTTAAGTGGACTTTTAGAGTGATTTTATATTCAGCATTTTATTTCTTTTGTTGTTTATTAAATAGTATAATTTTAATATTTCTATCACTGTGGACTTCAACTTCTTTACTTCCTGGTTGCCATCATACTCCTTGGTGGGGATTATACCACCTATGCCATACCGACTAGAGCAAGTTTTGCTCTAGCAAATGTGAGTAAGCCATTTTTTACTGTTATTTTATATTTTCTTATCAATATATATTGCACTATTTGGGTTCTCTATATTTCCGCCTCATATCATCTACTGGAAACTGATGAGACGCCTATATATATATATATATATATATATATCCTAAGACGGAGATTGTTCCGTCAACGCGAAAAAACAGCTGAGCTCTAAGTTAGCTCTGTTAAATGTGAGTGTGCATTCACTTAAGATATCATTCATATATCTACTATACCTACTGTGCTGCACTATTACTCTTTATGTTTGTTTTACTTTGAGGTCAATTGTATAGAGACCATGACCACAACATCTGTGTACGTATACCATTTGTACTTATTATATCGCTTAGGGCGCGGTTCCCTCTCCTTTTTTATTCACCCAATTCGGATATAGAGGACCCTCCTTCTATACACTATTTCCCTCACGGGAACCGTCTTAAGTTTGAGTTTTCGCTCATCCGTCTATTCAGGTACAGTCAAGGAGGACTGTTCGGACTCTGGAAGAACCATGTTTAATGTTGAATCGCACACGGACGTCACAAAGTCGGGACGCACCCTCCCATTGGAGTACTACCCAGGAACGGTGTTGGGTTCGATTCTGTCTACACAACCTTCTCAACCGGGATAGCCACTACTTCGGACGGGGGAAGCTATGCACCTGGTTTTGTTATATCTATTATCTGGAGTCAGCTGTCCTTGGTGAAGGGATTTCCCGTTTTATCTACGTAGTAGAGAACGCTAAGAGATCACGGTTTGCTAGGTGAAGATGAAGATATTCCTTTACAGGGATGCCTAGACTGCAGACCGCAGATGCATAAGCCTGGGTCCCTCGTCCGGCGATCCACTAGTGGAGATAGCAGAGTCTTAGATGCCTCTCCCTATTATACCCTGAGTCCTTCCACGGGCTTTTGGCAGGGTGGAGCTGGTAGGGGATTGTACTAACAGTTATTCCACTCTCTCCCGAATCAGTCGACAGTCTCGAGGGCGGAGGTTCTGATCCAAACCCTTGTTCACCAGGACCGATTTGGTTTGTCCTTCAACTTGCCTACTCTTCGAACCGCTTTCAACTCCTTGGCGGTCCATACGACTACAGCTGGTGACGACTCCTATCCATCTAGGCTGGTCCCAGCTACATCTTGGCTTCGGACGCCTTTTCACTCCTCGACAAGGATACTTTTGGATGAATTCTCTCAACTACTGGTTACGTTTACCTCATTTTAGTATTTCTAGGGTCGAGCACTGTTTCACTACACAGATTCAGTTTGAACAATGATAGGACGATCCTTCGGGGTACTTTGCCTACCACAGTCACAAGTTCCACAGTCCAATTGGAGTACTGGATTTACTTGGTAAGCGACTAATTTGGCCCGCATTTTTACCTGCATAATTGTTTCCTTCCCGGATGAGTCCACTCGACTGGTAGATCATGAGGGAACGAAAAGACCCTATTCGGTTCTGGGACAGAATTGGTGATGGACTCAGGCGCCTTGCCTGAGGTTGGAAATTTGCCTACAAGACCACATCACCTGGTGTTTCTGGCACGATCGAAGAAGCCATCTCCCACATCAAAGGTCGAGACCTGGTGGCAGTTTTTCTTGCGATCCTACATCTACAGATGACCTTCGGTATTACACCTATGGGGAAATGGCTAATAGGTCAGCTTTGCAGTTCATGGACTTCTGCTAGGAAACAGGTCACATCCCCACATACTGTGGATCTAACAGCAGATGGAGTTTTTTTCCCCGTATTTTGGGGTACATCGATGGCTGGCATCTTCATCGATCCGTCTACTGTCACTTCTCGCAGTTGGAAGGTTCATTTGGGATTGATCTAGTTATCTCCCGGAATAGGTACCAGCGAAACAAACAGCGTTGGATTTGTTGGCTGAGCGTTAAAACAGCAAATACGAAGCCTCCTAAAATTGTAGATTATGCTAGCTTTAGTGTACCTATAGTCTTAACTTTATTAATGACAGGAGGCGAGTATTTCCCA
The DNA here is from genome assembly GCF_036172605.1 of Pelobates fuscus. NCBI lineage: Eukaryota > Metazoa > Chordata > Amphibia > Anura > Pelobatidae > Pelobates > Pelobates fuscus. The sequence goes on along the minus strand of NC_086318.1, from coordinate 2,317,033 downwards.
CACATTCTTATCTCTCCCTTGTTTAATTTTAATAGTCTGGGTTCATCAGGTACGTATGCAACTCTGCTTGTTGTCTCTGCTACCTGTCTCTGGTTCTTGAGTCCGTTTCCGAAGTAAGGGTTGTGTCAGGATTACAGAATGATCCAGCACGTAGAATTGTATAACACAGAGGACTGATAGGTAATGTATACTAGACCTTAGAATGGCCGGACCAACGTACCAAAGAATAGTCAGGAATAGACGAGGTCAAGGGAAACAGAAAGAGATACAACAATAAGGAAAAGCCAGTGTGGCGAAACCCACCTCGCCACGTGTCCTTGGAGGGGGCTGCTTGCCCGCCTCTTGCCTTTGGACTATGGACCCAACTTTATGTGAATGTGTTAACCCAGATAGCTATGCCATGGAGCCCATTCGTGTAGTTAAAGACTTCGGCTCCATGGCAATTGAACTGTGTGAATAGGATCTGAGCGCTATTCGGTAGTTTTGTGAGCTCAGATCCCAGCTATCTGGGGATATGTGAAATGTCTGTGTGTTATTGTAAAAGGTGACTTTATGTATTTTAAAGTGTTTTACTGTCTTTGTGTCCCCATGTGCTCAATGGAGTCTCTCTCTGTCCTGGGAGGTAATTGGATTACTTCTCCATTGTCCTCCAGGAGAGAGGGCTCTGTAAAACCGGTCTGAGCCGGAAAGCCATGCTGGCAGGGGTTTTAAAAGATACTTTACTAACTTTTGAACCCCTGGTCTGATTCATGCCATTTTTTAATATGTTGTTCCCCTGAATGGATTGATTGTGGATATGTATTTTTATGTGAATGTGATGTATGGTTTTAGAGTTATGAAAGTTGGGTAGAAAGTATGTTTTAACTGTATGTATAATTGAGTTGCCTCTCAGGAAAAGGGGAGGGAATATGTGGAATGTAACTGATGTGTGAGTGGTTGTTTTATACCTCCCTGTGGGCGGACCTGTATTTGTAACAACTGCAATAAAAACAAGGCTGGGTGTGCCAGCACCTGAGATTCTGCTTGACCCTCAAACCGATGTGTCGTCTCGTTTTTGGGGGAATTGGATTGTATGCTGACTGCCAGGAGTGTAAGCGGATTGTATGCTTTTCCTGTTCGGCTGATTCCAGGGTTCGTGTGTTTCCAGTTCGGGAGCTGGTGAATTTGTACAGTTTGCAGTTCGGGAGATTGGTGCTTGCAGTAGCTGCTGGTCTATGGAAAAGGGGATTATCGCCTAAATGGTTTTTATCCTCTTGTAAGTGAAACGGTCCGTTACAATTGGTGGCAAGCGGCGGGATCATTCCCACAGCCCAGGAGGGCAGCTACAGGGCAACACCATTCCTTGGAGTTACAAATTGAGGGCAACGCTAGCACTCGTGCAGCGCCCCTGGCAGCAGAGGTATCCAGCGACTTGGAGCAGACAAGTATGGAAGGCTCTGACGCTGAAGATGATTCGCTGGCCGAGATGAGGCAGCGAGTGGCCCAGTATGGGGGTGATGTATCCATGGAGATACTCCAGGTGATCTGGAACCAGGTCATGGCTGAGCGAAACTCAAGGATGGACGGAGAGTATGCTCAGCAGAAAGAGTGTTACAGTAGCAGAGTAGAGGCTGCATCCGAGGAGGTTAGCTGTCTCCCCCTGAGGCGGCAGGAAGAACCCGAAGTAGGGGTCCTCATAGATTGGTCCTGTGAGGAACCACAACAGGCAGGTGGAGATGGGACAGAGGTCTCTTCACCGGGCCCAACGGGATGGTGGGCAGCAGGCCCAGATCCCCAGCAGCAGAGTGAGTTACAGGGAGCCAAAGGTACCGTCCTTCCTCCCCAGCGGCAGTGTGTACCCCAGGGAGCTGAAGGTGTCGTCCTTCCTCCCCAGCGGCAGTGTGTACCCCAGGGAGCTGAAGGCGCCGTCCTTCCTCCCCAGCGGCAGAGTAAGTCCCAGGGAGCTGAAGGTGTCGTCCTTCCTCCCCAGCGGCAGTGTGTATCCCAGGGAGCGGAAGGTGCCGTCCTTCCTCCCCAGCGGCAGTGTGTGTCCCAGGGAGCAGAAGGTGCCGTCCTCCCTCCCCAGCGGCAGTGTGTACCCCAGGGAGCAGAAGGTGCCGTCCTTCCTCCCCAGCGGCAGTGTGTATCCCAGGGAGCTGAAGGTGTTGTCCTTCCTCCCCAGCGGCAGTGTGTACCCCAGGGAGCTGAAGGTGCCGTCCTTCCTCCCCAGCGGCAGTGTGTACCCCAGGGAGCAGAAGGTGCCGTCCTTCCTCCCCAGCGGCAGAGTGTCCTGCAGGGAGCAGAGACCGTCAGTCTCGCACCCCAGCAGCAGAAGAAAATATTGAAAGGGGAGACAGCTGGTCCCCCTATTCACCAGCAGAGAGAGTGTCAGGGAGATGAGCCTGCTACCCCCTCTCCCCAGCAGCAGGTTACAGTTCAGAGAGAGGAGTTTGTTACACCCTCTCTCCAGCGGCAGCCTAACCCACCAAGGGGAGATGTTACACCCCCCAACAGTGCAGATGGGACCGTAGTCTCTGCACTTGCAGCACAAGGGGTAGGGACGGTCGGTCCTGTCCCCCAGCCCCAGAGCTGTTTACCCTCCCACAACCAGGCTCCAATCAGGCTACTTCAGTGGTAGCGCTGGCACCAGGGCAGAGTACCGCTGGTCTCTGCCCACTCAGCAACCCACCAAGGCAGTCTACCTGCTCCCCGCACAGCCGTGGTGAGGAACCTGGACCTGGACAAGCTGCTACTTTATCCAGGTGGAGTAAACATTTATTGTGGGTGGGAGGTACTGCTATTTGTGCTTTGCGGGTGGGTTGCTGGACTAACCAGGGCACTGACCGGCAGGAGGTCAGATACCCTGTTAGTCTGGGGGGTAAAGGGGAGAAGTGTGGCGAAACCGACCTCGCCACGTGTCCTTGGAGGGGGCTGCTTGCCCGCCTCTTGCCTTTGGTCTATGGACCTGACTTTATGTGAATGTGTTAACCCAGATAGCTATGCCATGGAGCCCATTCGTGTAGTTAAAGACTTTGGCTTCATGGCAATTGAACTGTGTGAATAGGATCTGCGCGCTATTCGGTAGTTTTGTGCGCTCAGAGATCCCAGCTATCTGGGGATATGTGAAATGTCTGTGTGTTATTGTAAAAGGTGACTATGTATTTTAAAGTGTTTTACTGTCTTTGTGTCCCCATGTGCTCAATGGAGTCTCTCTCTGTCCTGGGAGGGAATTGGATTACTTCTCCATTGTCCTCCAGGAAAGAGGGCTCTGTAAAACCGGTCTGAGCCGGAAAGCCATGCTGGCAGGGGTTTTAAAAGATACTTTACTAACTTTTAAACCCCTGGTCTGATTCATGCCATTTTTTAATATGTTGTTCCCCTGAATGGATTGATTGTGGATATGTATTTTTATGTGAATGTGATGTATGGTTTTAGAGTTATGAAAGTTGGGTAGAAAGTATGTTTTAACTGTATGTATAATTGAGTTGCCTCTCAGGATAAGGGGAGGGAATATGTGGAATGTAACTGATGTGTGAGTGGTTGTTTTATACCTCCCTGTGGGCGGACCTGTATTTGTAACAACTGCAATAAAAACCAGGCTGGGTGTGCCAGCACCTGAGATTCTGCTTGACCCTCAAACCGATGTGTCGTCTCGTTTTTGGGGGAATTGGATTGTATGCTGACTGCCAGGAGTGTAAGCGGAGTGTATGCTTTTCCTGTTCGGCTGATTCCAGGGTTCGTGTGTTTCCAGTTCGGGAGCTGGTGAATTTGTACAGTTTGCAGTTCGGGAGATTGGTGCTTGCAGTAGCTGCTGGTCTATGGAAAAGGGGATTATCGCCTAAATGGTTTTTATCCTCTTGTAAGTGAAACGGTCCGTTACAATTGGTGGCAAGCGGCGGGATCATTCCCACAGCCCAGGAGGGCAGCTACAGGGCAACACCATTCCTTGGAGTTACAAATTGAGGGCAACGCTAGCACTCGTGCAGCGCCCCTGGCAGCAGAGGTATCCAGCGACTTGGAGCAGACAAGTATGGAAGGCTCTGACGCTGAAGATGATTCGCTGGCCGAGATGAGGCAGCGAGTGGCCCAGTATGGGGGTGATGTATCCATGGAGATACTCCAGGTGATCTGGACCCAGATCGTGGCTGAGCGAAACTCAAGGATGGACGGAGAGTATGCTCAGCAGAAAGAGTGTTACAGTAGCAGAGTAGAGGCTGCATCCGAGGAGGTTAGCTGTCTCCCCCTGAGGCGGCAGGAAGAACCCGAAGTAGGGGTCCTCATAGATTGGTCCTGTGAGGAACCACAACAGGCAGGTGGAGATGGGACAGAGGTCTCTTCACCGGGCCCAACGGGATGGTGGGCAGCAGGCCCAGATCCCCAGCAGCAGAGTGAGTTACAGGGAGCCAAAGGTACCGTCCTTCCTCCCCAGCGGCAGTGTGTACCCCAGGGAGCTGAAGGTACAGTCCTTCCTCCCCAGCGGCAGATTGTATCCCAGGGAGCTGAAGGTGTCGTCCTTCCTCCCCAGCGGCAGTGTGTATCCCAGGGAGCGGAAGGTGCCGTCCTTCCTCCCCAGCGGCAGTGTGTGTCCCAGGGAGCAGAAGGTGCCGTCCTCCCTCCCCAGCGGCAGTGTGTACCCCAGGGAGCAGAAGGTGCCGTCCTTCCTCCCCAGCGGCAGTGTGTATCCCAGGGAGCTGAAGGTGTTGTCCTTCCTCCCCAGCGGCAGTGTGTACCCCAGGGAGCTGAAGGTGCCGTCCTTCCTCCCCAGCGGCAGTGTGTACCCCAGGGAGCAGAAGGTGCCGTCCTTTCTCCCCAGCGGCAGTGTGTACCCCAGGGAGCAGAAGGTGCCGTCCTTCCTCCCCAGCGGCAGAGTGTCCTGCAGGGAGCAGAGACCGTCAGTCTCGCACCCCAGCAGCAGAACAAAATATTGAAAGGGGAGACAGCTGGTCCCCCTATCCACCAGCAGAGAGAGTGTCAGGGAGATGAGCCTGCTACCCCCTCTCCCCAGCAGCAGGTTACAGTTCAGAGAGAGGAGCTTGTTACACCCTCTCTCCAGCGGCAGCCTAACCCACCAAGGGGAGATGTTACACCCCCCAACAGTGCAGATGGGACCGTAGTCTCTGCACTTGCAGCACAAGGGGTAGGGACGGTCGGTCCTGTCCCCCAGCCCCAGAGCTGTTTACCCTCCCACAACCAGGCTCCAATCAGGCTACTTCAGTGGTAGCGCTGGCACCAGGGCAGAGTACCGCTGGTCTCTGCCCACTCTACCAGCTCCCCGCACAGCCGTGGTGAGGAACCTGGACCTGGACAAGCTGCTACTTTATCCAGGTGGAGTAAACATTTATTGTGGGTGGGAGGTACTGCTATTTGTGCTTCGCGGGTGGGTTGCTGGACTAACCAGGGCACTGACCGGCAGGAGGTCAGATACCCTGTTAGTCTGGGGGGTAAAGGGGAGAAGTGTGGCGAAACCAACCTTGCCACGTGTCCTTGGAGGGGGCTGCTTGCCCGCCTCTTGCCTTTGGTCTATGGACCTGACTTTATGTGAATGTGTTAACCCAGATAGTTATGCCATGGAACCCATTTGTGTAGTTAAAGACTTCGGCTCCATGGCAATTGAACTGTGTGAATAGGATCTGCGCGCTATTCGGTAGTTTTGTGCGCTCAGAGATCCCAGCTATCTGGGGATATGTGAAATGTCTGTGTGTTATTGTAAAAGGTGACTATGTATTTTAAAGTGTTTTACTGTCTTTGTGTCCCCATGTGCTCAATGGCTCAGTTTGCAGTTCGGGAGATTGGTGCTTGCAGTAGCTGCTGGTCTATGGAAAAGGGGATATCGCCTAAACGGTTTTGATCCTCTTGTAAGTGAAACGGTCCGTTACAGCCAGGAGTCAGGGATGCCAGAAAACCGGGAAGTCAAAAACAATGCCAAAGTCAAATAACCAGAATTACCAGAATCAATAACACGCTCTCGAATAACCACAAGGGAAACCACGACAGGGCACTGAGCAGGATGAGAACTGGGCCTAAATACCCCTCCTCTAGATCTGATAGGCTGTAACCGGCCTTTGACCCCAAAGTCAGTTACCAGGTTCCCATTTGCATAATTGCTGCTCAGCATTAACCCTTCTGTGGATTTGTTTGCTGCTCGGCACAACTTTTCCTGTGTGGACAGTAAATGCCATTAACCCAATTTTTATAAGTGGATGAATACGTGACAGGTTGGGATTTCTGTAAATTATGGTATTTCTGGTTGTTACACTGGGTTACTACCTGTTTTGTTCAGAGTACATTTCATTGGCTAACCAACCTGTTCGATTCTGTTTTTTCTCTCGTTTCAGTTTACAGTCAATCAACGCTATCTGGTGTGGCAGTTCTTCTCGGATGGTGGACATTGTTGTATTAATCGTATCTAGGACTTCGTTTCTTCCCCATTATGTTTTCTGCCTTTTGTTCTGTTTTGTCGCAGCTTGAAAGAGGAAATGATGCATGGGGAGGGGAGTTTTATAATACCTAACTTTTTTCTGATTGGTTGTTTTTCTGTGCTGCTGTGGAGTTCTAGTAAAGAGAGACTTAAGCAAATACTCGCCTCCTGTCATGTTATAAAATTAAGATTATAGGTACACTAAAGCTAGCATAATCTACAATTCTGTACGTAATCTTAACATATCCTTATGGGGATAATTCCCAATAAAACATGGTTCCAAAACTTTAACCTTGATTTAATAATTCATTCACAATTAATTAATTTAATACTCTTGGATTAACTTTTAAAATTATAACTTTTCAAAACACTCATATATTAAATGTTAAAAACATTTAACTATAAAAAACATATAGACATTGTCTGCACTATTAAACCTCATAAAAATTCAGAAATTCTTACTACAAAATCCTAACTTCAGGTCTTTGTTCCCAATAATGAATAGAGCTAGGGTGAGATTACCTAATCCACACACTCCCTCTTGTTAAATTAATATATTTATATATTTCTGGGTCAGTTTGCTGAAATCTCTTCTAATAAGGGATACCAGCAAAATGCTTTCAATTTACCAATACAAATATAATACATTAGTTTAATAGATTACAATTGCCTCAATTACAAACGTACTCATTTCAGCATAAACTCTCTGATCATTATTAACAAGCTCTTTTCTTGCAAAGTCTTATATCATCAATCATCTTCAGGAGTGATAGCATGCAATGATTTCATTCCTGCCGGCTGTACAGCATTTGACCTGTTTTAATGCACAATGAGGAATATTTGCGTTAATGACATATTCCTCATTGTACTATTTAAACTCATAGACAATGGACATGAACACATAACACACCAATTCATTGGCAAACACAGAATTCCTACTCAACAATCATTGCTAGACAACCAGCAGAGTGGCCAATGCACATTCATGGATACGCAGACAAACCATAACCAATCCAAAATAAGTTAATAAAATAACTAAATACATTTCACACTCTGTCTAGATCCTTCAGAGGAAACACCGTAAGACAAAATGTAGGTTTCTATGCTTAGGGCATAGTAATTGTTGTAAAGGGCAGTTAACAAACTGACAAAGGTGACTGAATACAAATGCAATCTTAAACTAACACCTCCTATTAAATATTATAATCCATTCCCTATCGAGGGCAAAACACAGTCATAATTGGGATTGTAATAGATGCCCTGTTTGTTGGATTTATACTTTTGTTGCTATCCTGAACTTTTTGTTACAATACTATTCACCTAAACCGGTATACAAATTGAATTGTACACAGTTAGTTCGTATACCAAACGTTTTACTGAACATTTCTACCACCCAAGACAGTCGTGTGCCGTCAATTGACTTATTTGACAGCATGCCAAACCGCAACTCCAACGTTCTAAGTGGTTCACTGGGTGGTCGTCGATTCATATGCACAAACACGTGCCGGCGGTCATCTTGTTTTGTCAAATGCGTCCAACGGGGTTTGGGCGTCGAGTGTCTGAAACTATTTTTGGACACTCAATGGCCCAAACACTGAGACTTCCAGGACCACTTAGATTCATCTTAATTCATCCGAAGGAGGCGGCATTCGGTAGAAGCAACGTAACAATGAAGCGACACACGACCATCAAACGCACAAACTATTATTTTAAGTATTGTTCGACATTTTACACTGCACGAAAGAGAGGCCACACCAGCTGAATTCATGGAACTATTCTGGACAGGAGCCTTGTGTGCAGCCCAGCAGAAATGGGACTTCCATCTAACTTTCAAATCTCTGAACCGATATGTTGTTTCCTTAGATCGGGGCTATCGTAAAATGTATGTTTTATGGGGTTCAGATATGATTTTAGGGTATTTCTGGAAATGTATAAAAATTGTCATGTTTTTGTTTGGAGATAATTGAGTTGATACATTAATTAACTTAATTATCTCCCAAGAAGAGGGGAGGGATTGTGTCTAATATATGACTCTATGTTTATTGGTTATTCACTGTGTGTCCCTGTGCCCAACCAGGTCCATCTTGATGGCAACCTTGTTGGAAAACTTGCATCAAAGGCCAGTGTGGCCCCAATAAAAATCTGTTCTGCCTAACCCTCAACACGTAGACTTGTCTCATGCTTGTAGGGAACCTGCTTCACAACTAATCACTAGCTGTTGTAAGAGCTCTACTACCCATTCGACTACCTGATCGGCTGAGATGACATCTTGAGAATACTGCAGCACAGCTCCTCCCAAGGGAAAAGGACGTCTCTAACTGCATACACCCCTCTGATACTCTGGGTGGCCGTTACATTGGTGGCAGCGGCAGGATGGTCCTTTTATCCCCTGAGCAAGTGCTGACCGGATGGAGCGCCAGTATGCGAAGCTGAAACGACCAAATTTAAAAGACCTGCTGGAGAGTTGGGGATGCATTGCAAGTAACCGACCACGGAGAGAGTTAATGGGCGATCTGCTGGAGTTAGACAGACTGGACCATTCGATGGAAATGGCCGAACTAAATGTCCTGAACGTAGAGGAAGACGAAACTCATTGTTCGGGCACAGTTGGCGATGTATGGGCTGATCCTGTCAGACGAACGGATCGACCAAATGTTCTGCACAGTGAAGGCTGAAGCTCAGGAAATGAGGGAATACCAACTACAACTGGTAAGAGCACAGCAACCTGTCATACCAGTGGTCTCTAGCCCTACCCCGGCAGCGGATCAGAGAAAGGTTCCATTTGCAGCTTTCAAGGCCTTTGTAGAGACTGATGGAGAAATTGACGGTTACCTAGCAGATTTCGAGACACAGTGTGCCTTGCATCAGGTACCCACAGAGCAATGGGTTACATTTTATCCGGCAAATTATCAGGGAAAGCATCTGAAGCTTTCCGAGCCATCCCTAACGAGGATGTCAACCAGTACCACTTGGTCAAAGAAGCCCTCCTCACCCATTAGAATTTTACCCCAGAGGCATATCGCCGCTGCTTTCGGGAATCCAAGAAAAACGTGGGGGATTCGCACATGGAATGCGCATGCCGCTTACATCGCATTGCTTCACATTGGATTAAAGGATGCCAAGCCAGCAGCGGAGAGGAAGTACTCCAATTGTTTCTGATGGAACACTTCTTGCTTGACCTACAATCTGGATTACAAGAGTGGGTACGAGACCGGCGACCCCTCACCTTGAATAGCGCTGCTCAATTGGCAGATGAATATACTGATACCAGGAGGTTTAGTCAAATTACTCCAAGCCCCCCTCCCCACACAGAATCCCTGGCCCCTGCTCCGGTTCCTTGTCTGAATTCCGTGCTACCACCGGGCTCCTCTCACTACCAAGGGCCACCGAAATACCCCCGGGACCACACAAAGACCCAGTGTCATCGATGCCACGGTTGGGGACACATAAGTACTAGTTGTTTGTTAGAGCCCTCCACTCAAACCTGGAGACGTCCTACACTTGTAGCCGATACTACACCCCAACGTTCCCTTGGCTGTTCATTGTGTGGAAACTGCTATTGGTACCGAGGTATATCTGGGGATTTTGTACGAGGCAGACCCCATCCAAGCTGCATCCCCAGACAATCGACAACAGCATCGACAAGAGGTCCAAGTAAATGGACAAGTAGCTCAAGGACTATGGGACACGGGCGCTACCATCAAGCCAGAGGATTGTTCCAAACACACCGTCGGTGTACGGGGAGCTGTGTTTCACCTCCCTACTGCCCGTGTTCACCTTGATTGGGGAGCCGGATCCGGCATGGCCACTGTGGGGATCATGGACAAAATGCCTATTGTCCTATTGGGAAATGATATCAGAACCTTAACTTCAGCATACCTACCACTCCAGCCGCTACAGCCTGTCCAGTGACAACCCGTTCGCAGGCTCGCACCGCAGAAATCCGTTCACCAGGCCGGGAGACTCAACCAATCCCTACCCCGACAGTAGCCAAAAACCCCATAGATTGGGACCCTCCCGAGGAGTTTGGGAGGGAGACCAGAGAGGACCCATGTCTAAAGAAATATAGAGAGAAGGCAGAGATAGGGGGCGATGAGCATGAGAAATTTATCTGGGAAAAAGATAGATTATACAGATTGACAGAAAACAATAAGCGAGGGAGCGCCCCATCCCAGTAGACAACTGGTAGTCCCTACGAAATATCGGTTTTGAGCTTCTCCGGATTGGGCACGACATTCCTTTAGCAGGACACCAGGGGGGAAATCGCACGACCTACCGAGTCATCCAGATCTTCTTCTGGTCAGGGATCTACAAGGACGTGCGACGGTACTGTAGTACTTGCATTGTCTGCCAACGGGTAGGGAAAAGAGGGGATCATTCCAAAGCTCAGCAGCTACCCATGCCGATTGACGAACCATTGAGCCGGGTAGCCGTCGATCTGGTAGGCCCACTACCTAACTCCAGTCCATCCGGTAAGAAATACATTCTCACCGTGGTGGATTACGCTACCTGCTACCTGGAAGTCATTGCCCTGATGAACATCCAGGCCAACACTGTTGCCAGTGCCTTGGTTGGGATCTTCACCAGAGTGGGGTTTCCAAAATAAATCCTGTCTGACAGTGGAACACAATTTACCACAGACCTCACCCAGCAGTTATGGGAGGTCTGCTGTATCAAACCCCTACTCAGCTCACCCTACCACCCCCAGACTAACGGTCTCTGTGAATGTTTCAATGGCAATGGTACCCTAAAACACTTGCTGCGGACCTTCACAGATGAGTACAGAGACTGGGAGCGATTGTTGACTTATCGAGAGGTGCCCCAGGAATCAACTGGGTTTTCCCCCTTTGAACTGCTCTCTGGGAGGAGGGTGCGAGGACTCTCATTCGCGAGCACTGGGAGGGGGAAACAGAACACAAGGGGGTTCCCATTGTTTCATATGTTCTGGAACTTCGGGAACGCATGGAGCAGTTAGCCCGGATGGCATGGGACAACCTCCAGGTGGCCCAGGGGTGACAGAAACAATGGTTCAATCGGGGCCCCAACAGAGATCGTTCCAGGTGCTCAAATTCGTCAAACAGAATAAGCTCCAATCATCATGGCAGGGTCCTTACAAGGTGGTAGCACAGATTTATGACACCACATATGTTATTGCCAGTAGTGTTGACGAAAGGGTATGGAAGTACTTTCACGCAAACATGTTGAAGAACATGTTGAAGTCCTTTCACGTAAACATATCAAGAAAGGCCAGAGGACGTAGCCGCTATATGTTTTCCCGCTACCGAGGACCCCGACAGTTTGTAACACTTTCCACCACAGTGTTCTAAGTGTTCATCTGGGTGGCCACTGTTTGCATGAACGACCACAAGGTGGCAGCCATCTTGTTCCCGCGAACGCAGGCAGCGGTGTTTGGTCGTCAAGTTCATGGAACTGTTTTCTGACACTGAAACTCCCGAACAACGCTGGACTTCCAGGATCGCCTGCGTTCGGTTCTACACAACTTAGAAGGGCACTGTTTGATGGAAATATTCCCGCGATCGAGGTGAACAAGCTCCAGGGTAAGAACATTGACTCTGTTCGGTAGTTTGTTCAGGTTTTAATCCCTTGATCCCTTAAGCAGCCTGAGCTCTGCCACCCTGAAGAAACAGGGCCCGAAGCAGCCCTTCCTGCCAACCCAAGTTCAGAAGGTCCCACCCCACATCGGAGAGGTGATAGTAACCGGGAAACCCAACCTCCAACTCCCAATGTCTCACTACCACTCCCCCCACCTTCCTGACAAAACTAGCCATCAAGCTATTCACCTTACCACAGCAGCGATCGATAGCCAATGGGTTGCATGCATGCCGCCTTGGAACCATCTTGGACCAAACCAAATTTTGCCCCGGGAAGCAGATCCCTCAATCTATTAATGTCCTACTTCATCCATTTCACAAGCTGATGCTGTGGTATCAGGCTCAAATCATTCCCCCTGCATGGAGAACAAGAAAATCAGGCCTATCCCAACCAGCTACCATCGAAATACAGCATTACAGACATCCCTCCAACAAAACCCCCTACAACCTAACCAACAAAGCGCTAACTGGTCCTTCAGAGAGCCCAACTGCTGCCCCTGAACTTGAGCTGCGGCCCTCCTCTTGGCCCAGAAAACAAATAATCTAGGCGACTTTACCTAGGGAAACAAACAAAAACATCACCATCGACTCCCATCGCCCCTAAGCCCCCTCCTCCCGTCTCAATCCAACATACCCAAATGCACATACGAATGGAACCTGACCGACTCCCATCTCCCAGCTCAACCGCGTGGCTTCCATAGCCTGCCCGATAAGGAAGGAATGAGTCCCAAACTGACCAGCTTGTAACCCCAACTTTGCCAGTTCCAACCGAAAAACCTTGGCAAACTGAAAGTGAGACAGGGAAGAACCATCCGCATGCACCAGCAACGACCCCCCTTACCGTGGGCCATATACCGCGACACTGCAGTCACTGGGTATAACGCTGAGTCTGGCATGGCGCCCAGCGTCACGTCTTTTCCTACGCCCCTGACATCGGTCTTGGACCGGGCCAAGTGAAGCATGGGCCTCCCCTCCTGCACACGCACCTCGGACACCTGAAGACCCCCACCAGCCACCCGATTAGCGCTTACTAGTACCCCGATCCGGAACATGCCAAAGAAGGCCAGGAGAAACGCCGCTCTAAACAGAAGCCCTTCAAACTCATCAAAAGATACCTCGGGCAACACTCGCATGAGACCCCTTAACACCTTCACAGACACCAGCCTCCGAGTATCAGGAATCCTGTGTCCCCTCCGATACCCCTTAACCCCTTAAGGACACATGACGTGTGTGACATGTCATGATTCCCTTTTATTCCAGAAGTTTGGTCCTTAAGGGGTTAAGCGCCTGGCAAATCACAAGAGTCTTCATAAGATCTTCCCACCCGTGTAACTTAAACCAAAACGCCAACGCCGCCATATTCCTATCTACCACCGCCGGGGATGCGCACCCCGCTAACAACTTGAAGGTAAACCAGAGTAATGAGTCCAGTCGTGACTCCCCCACAAGCGCCTGATCCAACCCAGCCCACAAGCTTTTCCATGCTCGTGGGCTGGGTTGGATCAGGCGCTTGTATGCAGTCCAGGTGCCCGGTGCCACAGAAACTCTCACGTATCCCCCAAGCAAGATGCTCTGAGCTGCCACATCTCATCCGGGCACGCCTGCCCCACCTCCTGTGCTCTGGGTGCCACAGTCCGGAACCCGGACCATTACAAATGAGATAAAGTGTAAGCCACCACGTTCAAATACCCTGGCACATGCCTTGCACAGAAAACCACAATGAGTGACATACAGAGCAAAACAAAGCGCCACAACAGACGTACCACCAGCTTCAATGAAGCGGACATATTATTAGCCGCGTGTACCACGGCCATGTCATCCGAAAAGCAGACCACCTTATGGTCCGGAAGCTTGTCATCCCATAGAGCCAGTGCCACCACCACCAAGGGGAACAACTCCAGGAATGCTAGTTTACGAATGAGGGGGCTCTCGTCCCCACTCCGCGCACCAGAGGCCACCAAAATAAGCCCCGAAGCCCACGCTACATGACGCATCCATGAAGAGCTCGAGCTCTCAAAAACGCATCCCACACCTCCAGATCAACCTGCATAGGCGACGATACCCTGATGAAATGGTGCGGCAACTGCACCCCCGCTGTAGCCACAGACAGGCTCCGGCTAAAAATCCGCCCCATCGGAATCGCCCTGCAGGCAAAGTTGAGCTTCCCGAGGAGCGACTGCAGCTGCCGAAGGGTCACCTTCCATGCCCTCAGAACCTCCGCAACTACTCCCTGCAGCCCCACCAGCTTACCTTGAGGCAGCCGACACTCCCCTTGCACCGAATCAATTTCGAGGCCCAAGAAACTGAGACAATCCGTCGGGCCTTCAGTCTTACCTGCCGCGAGCGACAGTCCAAACTGCCCCGCCACCCATTCAATAGCACGCAGCAGGTGAAGACAGGCCGAGGAGTTCACCGGTCCTACACAGAAAAAAATTATCCAGGTAGTGCACCACCGACTTACTCCCCGCCTCAATCCTAACCACCCACTCCAAAAAGGAACTGAATGTTTCGAAGTAAAAGTAAGAAATCAAACAGCCCATTGGGAGACAAGTAGACAAAATACCCCCCTTCAAAGTAACAACCCAGAAAGTGGTGACAGTCTGGGTGCATGGGCAAGCGAAAAGCAGCTTCCACATCCACCTTAGCCATCAATGCCCGATGCCCGGCCTTCTTAACCAACTCGACTGCCTGATCGAATGATCCGTAAGAGATCGAGCACAGATCTCTATCGATGTCGTCATTCACTGACCCTCCCCTTCGGGTGGGAGAGGTGGTGAATGAGCTGAAACTTCCCGGGTTCCTTTTTAGGAACCACCCCGAGAGGCGACACCCGCAAGTTAGCCTGAGGAGGCGCTACAAAAAGGTCCTCCATCCTGCTCAACTGCACCTCTTTCGCCAGCTTCTCCCGCACCACCTCCCGGAACTCCAGCACCGACCGCAGATTGCGCAACCCCCGTGACCCCTCCCTGGCCCTGGGTCTTTGAATGCAGCTGTCCTGAGCAGCGCGCAGGGATTCACTGAGAGATTGCGAGAACGCAGAAGGACGTGCAGTCACTGCTTGTCCTCAGTCTGAGTTCTCGCAATCTCTTGGACATCGCGGGATCTCTTGGACGTCGAAGTTGCAGGATTTGGTTCCTTCTCCCGAAAATGAAGGGACAGAGAATGAAGGGACAGAGAATGAAGGGGCAGAGAATAAAGGGGCAGAATAAAAGAGAGAAGGGGCAGAGAATGAAGGCACAGAATAAATGAGAGAAGGGGCAGAGAATGAAGGGGCAGAATAAAAGAGGGAAGGGGCAGAGAATGAAGGGGCAAAATAAAAGAGAGAAGGGGCAGAGAATAAAGGGGCACAATAAAAGAGACGGGCAGAGAATGAAGGGGCAGAATAAAAAAGAGAAGGGGCAGAGAATGAAGGGGCAGAGAATGAAGGGGCAGAATAAAAGAGACGGGGCAGAGAATGAAGGGGCAGAGAATGAAGGGGCAGAATAAAAGAGAGAAGGGACAGAGAATGAAGGCGCAGAATAAAAGAGAGAAGGGGCAGAGAATAAAGGGGCACAATAAAAGAGACGGGCAGAGAATGAAGGGGCAGAATAAAAAAGAGAAGGGGCAGAGAATGAAGGGGCAGAACAAAAGAGAGAAGGGGCAGAGAATAAAGGGGCAGAATAAAAGAGAGAAGGGGCAGAGAATAAAGGGGCAGAATAAAAGAGAGAAGGGGCAGAGAATAAAGGGGCAGAATAAAAGAGAGAAGGGGCAGAGAATAAAGGGGCACAATAAAAGAGAGAAGGGGCAGAGAATAAAGGGGCAAATTAAAAGAGATGAGCATAGAATGAAGGGGCAGATAAAAGAGTAGGGGCAAAGAATGAAGGGGCAGAATAAAAGAGAGAAGGGACAGAATGAAGGGGCAAAATAAAAGAGAGAAGGGACATGTTACAGACCACCTGGCACCCCGACCGGTTCCCTCCATCAATCGCTGCTTCCTAGTACTGGTGAGTACCATAAGCACTGCACTGGAACACCATAACTACCGTAAACACCATGAACCACCGCAGCTTGATTGGGGTCTCGCCGTCCTTCACCCGCCCTGATCTGAGATGTTTAATGGTACAGGTTGGATTTTTATACAACTTTTCAGGCCAGAGGAACACCCACTGGACCTGATGGGGCACTGGACACAAATTGTACAGGCCAATAGAATCAATGTAACAATGCATTACACTCCCACATACAGCACAATCCCTCCCCCTCTGCCTGTGATACAATTAAGGTAGATAATGTATTAATGTAATTAGACCCAAGCATAAAAAACACATATTTTACAAAGTCTCATAAGTACCCCCAAAATATGACATATTCCCACTGATAGCCCTGATCTGGGTGAACAACATATCCAAAAATCACCCAGATCAGAGCAGGGGTTGAAATGTTTCATGGAAGTCTCTTTTTGACTGGCCGCAAGCATGGCTTCATGCCCAAAATAGTTCCAGAGAATTAGGCTGTGCGGACGGTCTATTTCAATTATTAAAGTGCATTTCAAATAGTTGAACAGGACCGTTCGTGCACAAAGTCAGTGTTGAAGTGTGTTCGGTAGATTATTTATACCGAACGGTGCTCTGTTCGTGCATATTTAGCTGAACATAGATGGAGTTGGAAGTCCCAGCGGTGTTCGTGCCGTCGAGTGTCCGATTTCAGTTCCATGATCTCGACAGCAAAACACCGCTGACCATGTTCGATTAAACAAGATGGCAAGACGGGTCTCTTATGGCAAGTTGTGACGTAAGCAGCCTATACACAAGTATCCCACACAACAAAGGCTGTGAAGCCACAAGGCATTTTTAATAAAAATCTTGGGATATAACTGAGAAACAGATTGATTTTATTGTCGAAG
Organism: Pelobates fuscus; assembly: GCF_036172605.1. Taxonomy (NCBI): domain Eukaryota; kingdom Metazoa; phylum Chordata; class Amphibia; order Anura; family Pelobatidae; genus Pelobates; species Pelobates fuscus. Next base: position 2,300,142 of record NC_086318.1, on the reverse strand, counting down.
GGATTGACATGATTTTAAAAAATAATTTATTTTGGTTTAACAATGAATTTTACCTCCAACTCATCGGTACAGCTATGGGGACCAAGTTTGCTCCAAGTTACGCTAATTTATTCATGTCCTACTGGGAGGAATCTTTTGTCCCTGGGGGAGAAAAACTTGGAGCAAACTTGGTCCACTACAAGAAACATAGAAACATAGAATGTGACGGCAGATAAGAACCATTCGGCCCATCTAGTCTGCCCAATTTTCTAAATACTTTCATTAGTCCCTAGCCTTATCTTATAGTTAGAATAGCCTTATGCCTATCCCATGCATGCTTAAACTCCTTTACTGTGTTAACCTCTGTTACGGACCGTTTCAGCAGACAAGGGGTTAAAATCCGTTTAGGCGATATGCCTCTTTCTGAGAGACAGGCACAGCTACTGCAGAACACCAAACTCCCAAACTGGATACAAAATAGCACTCCAAACTGGAACCTCACGAATAGCTGCTAGCAGACGAACAGGAAAAGCATACATCAGCTTACACTCCTGGCAATCAGTCTCCAACAGCATACAGTGAATCCCCCCAAGAACAAGACAAGGCTCCGTGTTGAGGGTCAAGCAGTGGTCTGAGGTGCTGGCACACCCAGCCTGGTTTTTATTACAGTCTTTTCAAATACAGGACCTGTAACGGATCGCCTGGCACCCCGACTGGGTACCTCCGTTAATGGATGCTCCTAGCGCTTCTTGAGGACTCCAAGCACTCTGGCAGACACCACAATCACCGAACCGATGCAGCATATGAATCTTCTCAAGCCTCTGAATGCTGTAGACAGTTGAATAGGAAACCATACGAATAGGTTTACACTCCTAGCAGTCAAACTGGAACAGCATACAATAAATCCTCCCCCAATAATGAGACGACACTTCACTTTGAGGGTTAAGCAGGAACTCTCGACTGGCACATCCAGCCTGGCTTTTATTTCCATCTTACACATTTAAGCCTACCCACAGGGGAGGTGTAAAATATCCAATAGCATAGATGTTACCTCCCACACATCTCCTCCCCTTAGATTAACACTTAACACATTTCTACATATCCCCAGTTTAACCGAACACATAAATACCTACATAATATTTAAGACAGTATTACTGTGATATGTTACAAAGTCTTAAAGGGACATTATTCCCAAACGTCCCAATATGTCCACGGATGATTCTAAAAGGGCCAGCAGCAGCAATATAAACTAAAACATGCCCAAATGTAGTTCAAACGTACCAATTTTCCAGGGGCCATAGTCAGCAGGTAGGAGGCAGGCAGCCAGGCCCCTCCAATGTCCCGTGGTGAGGCGGTTTCCGCCACAGGACCGCCCACAGGGAGGTATAAAACAACCAATCACATCACAGTTACATCCCACATATTCCCTCCCCTTATCCTGAGAGGAAACTCAATTATACATACAGTTAAACATACTTTCTACCCAACTTTCATAACTCTAAAACCATACATCACATTCACATAAAAATTACATATTCACAATCAATCCATTCAGGGGAACAACATATTAAAAAATGGCATGAATCAGACCAGGGGTTCAAAAGTTAGTAAAATATATTTTGGGCCCTGGCTGGCACATGGCTATCTGGCTCAGACCAGTTTTACAGAGCCCTCTTTCCTGGAGACGATGGGAAAATAGACCAATTATATCCAGGGATAGAGGCAGACTCCATTGAGCACATGGTTGCAAAAAGACATAAAATACACAAGGTTACATTTACTACATAAAAAAAAGACATGCAACATATCCCCAGATAGCTTAGGTCTGAGCGCATATTATTGAATGGCGCTCAGACCACACACATACAGTTAAATTCCTAGGAGCTAAAGTCTTTCTCATAGTCTTTCATTATATGAATCGGCTCCATGGCATAGCTATCTGGGGTATCACCGCTCACACAGGGCAAGTACCGAATGACCCCACTGTATTTAACCCCTTAAGGACCAAACTTCTGGAATAAAAGGGAATCTTGACATGTCACACATGTCATGTGTCCTTAAGGGGTTAAAGGGCCAGAATGAGTGACATGCACTCTGTTAGGGCCGAATACGGTTTTTAAAGGGCCCAATCTCCCAGAGAATTAGGCTGTGCAGCCGGTCCAAAGGCAGCAGGTCGGTCCAAAGGCAGCAGGCGGGCAACCAGGCTTCTCCAATGCAATGTGGCGAGATTGCTCTCGTCACAACCTCTACCACTTCAGCTGGAAGGCTATTCCATGCATCCCCTACCCTCTCAGTAAAGTAATACTTCCTGATATTATTTTTAAACCTTTGCCCCTCTAATTTAAGACTATGTCCTCTTGTTGTGGTAGTTTTTCTTCTTTTAAATATAGTCTCCTCCTTTACTGTGTTGATTCCCTTTATGTATTTAAATGTTTCCATCATATCTCTCCTGTCTCGGCTTTCCTCCAAGCCAAGAGATATATCGATGATGTTTTTATTATTTGGAGGGGAGGAAAAGAAGCTCTTATTGCATTTTTATCTGGTCTTAACCAATACGTAGAATATTTCTTTAACTTGTGAAATCAGAGATAGCAACTTAAATTTTTGGGATCTAGAAATATATATTGAAAAAGGGACAATTAAGAGTAAGACTTTTGGGGGCGGAGCCTGACCAGCGAACAGGGCAGACGTGCTCTGAACGAGCTCCCAAATACCAAGCACTAAAACGAGCATGAAACGGGATACAAAATGCACACCCTCCCACAAGGGGGCCCAATGGACTGGGGAGGCTGGCCCGAACCCGGAGACACCAAATTCGATGTCCAGGGTAACCGGACACCGCATCGGCAGATCGGGGCCTACCATGGGAGGCGGCGGAGAAAGGCGGCTGCGTTCCCGCCGGACGCACGCAGCTACCAGCGAGCTTGGGGAACTACCTCCCCCCCCCTATGGACCGGTGGGGGATATCCCGGTCCCCGCCAACCGGAGCACCCTGCGCCCGGCACCTTCTGCAAGAGCCAGCGACACCTCGAAGCACCACGGGGGAAGGGGCATCCAAAATGTCGGAAGCACATAACTCGGCCATACTAGCCAGACAGAGGCCTACCAACGTGGACTGCCCATTGCTGGACTCCCCGGCCGGGCAGTCAGCAGGGAGGTCATCCAATCGAGACAAGGCCCAGATGGCAACTCAGCAAAGGCCCAGACCAAGCGACCCAAACGACCATTCGCCCACGCAGAGCCTGGAGCAGTTTGATAAAATATGCCAAAGCTTCTGGACGACACTCTGCTCCAAGGGAATGACATACAGCCAAGCGGTGAGAGCGGTGGCAAAGCTGATCCGCCCGGACACCCGGCGCCGCTACTACGACCCCCGGCCGCAGGCCCCCAGAACGATCTCCAAGCCTCTCAGTGACAAGAGACCGACAAACCGAGAAATGGCGCCAGGAGGCTCAGATATGAACACCCACACACGCTGGAGCCTAGAGCAAGCTACACGCACAAGCAACCCACAGGACCAAAGACTCGGACACCAGCAAGGCGCACCTTTGCCCAGTGGGTTTACAGCCTCCAGCCGGATCACAAAACAAGACCACACCACACAACCTACGGACACAGCCAGTTCCCAATGCGGAGACGCCATCAAGGTGATACCCGGCGGGGTAACGGCTTTGCCGCTGACAGGGGTTGGCTGAACTTTCCCGAGGGACTGCCATCTGACCAACCACCTCTCTGACAACTAGATGAACAATCGATATTCCTTAAGTATCACGCATTGACTTTTTTCTTTTTAATTTTATAGTATGATTTTCCTTTTGTTATTATCTCTCAAGCGATCATTAACCCCTTGCTAAGTGAACCATAAGCATTATTATACACGCTAGCTGACTCAATCTAATATGGCACCCTATGCGTGCTTGCCAGTCACTAGGTGGCTGTTGGTCTACCTGAATGTTAACATGCTGGAAAGCACTTACCTCTAGCATGTTGCCAGCTAATGTCTTTTCCCAAAATTTACACATGCCAGGTGATCCAACTACAGAGACAGGCATGTAATTGTAAGCAGATTCACCGGCGCATATATGGTAAAGCTGAAAGCCACTGCAAACATACTATTACCTGCTATTGTATCAACCATTTATACTATATGTGCAGTCTACGTTAAGCGAATTACACATTTAACTCACTCTTGTTAATCTTAACACTGAACGCTAGCCTGATCATTCCAGTACTAGTATTGTTTTATTACCTAATCTTAATGTCAGCATATACCCAGATCTTCAATGTTTTATGTTGCCTATTATACTGACATAAGCTGCAGTTTACCCTGACCTAAGCATGACACTTATAACAAAAAATGTGCAGATGTAACCTATGTCGATTAATGGTCGGTACTTGCTGTTGTGGCAGTGCCGACATGTTTGTCACCCTTATGCACGCTAAAATAAAGAATTTAAAAAAAAAAAAAAAAAAAGAGTAAGACCTTTTTCAAACAGGTTGATGTAAACAGCTACATCGACCTAAAAAGTTGCCACTTTAAACCCTGGCTATCGAATATCCCAAAAGGACAATTCCTCCGTCTAAAAAGGAACTGTAGTGACATGGAAACTTTTGAAGATCAAGCAAATAATAAAGAAAAACAGTTCCTACATAAGGGTTATTCCAAAGCTAATTTGGATTCCATATGTGAAAATACCCAAAAGTTAGGTCGGAAGGAACTAATAAAATATAAGATTAGAGAAAAAAGTCAGATGAGGATATCCCTCTTATTTTTAATTATAACTCCAACCACAATAAATTACGCAAAATAATAAAAAAAAACATTGGCACATTCTACACCAAGATTTGGATTTAAAGGAATTTTTAGGACCAAAACCAAAATAGTTTTTTAGGGGGGCTAGAAATTTTAAACAACTGCTAACATCTAGTTTTCTAGATAAACCTGTAAATCCAACTAATAATTTTATAAATCCAAGGGGATTTTATTACTGTGGAGCATGTATGGGATGTAGAATGGTAAAAAGAAATAAAGTTTTAAATCTTTTAATACAAACAAAGAATATAAAATAAAAAATGTATCACATGCAACACAAAATGTGTAATATACCTCTTGTCCTGTCCTTGTGGTTACCAATACGTAGAGAGAACCACTAGACATTTAAAAGTCAGGGTTAGGGAACACATTGGAAAATTTCAGAATCATAATGTTTCGAAACATTTTGCAGACTCCCATAATGGAGATGCAAATGTCAGGATCGGGACAGGGATCCAACACGCAGAGTACAAACAGGTACAGGATACGTATACCGGACCTTAGAATGGCCGGACTAACGTACGGAGAGTATAGAGAATGGTCAGAGACAAGCCGAGGTCGAGGGAATGAGAGGACAGGTAAGCGAGGAACAAGCCGGGCCAAGGATAACAGAGGTAAACAGAGTAAGTCAAACAAGCCGGGTCGGAACCAAAGGGATAACAGAAAATACCAGAGCACTGTGTGACTAGACAGGCTAGAACCACGACAGGGCAATGAGCAAATGGGAGAAGCAAGTTTAAATACCCTGGCTCGGAGGGAGAGACACGCCTCCGACGAGATCTGATTAGTCTCTACAGGATTGAGTGACAGGTCGTTCCGGGCTGGCGTCATGACGTCGGTTTCCGGACGTCCTGCTACAAAAGGAAGTGACTCCCTCGCGGCCGGCGTTTACGTGACCGGGTGGACCGCGAGGAACAGGGGATCAGCCCGTCCGGACGGATAGACGTCTAAGTCTCTACCTCTCTCGGAGGTAGAGACTTCAGGTACCCTGACAGTACCCCCCCTCTCAGATACGCCCACCGGGCGGAAGGAACCGGGACGAGATGGGAAGCGGGAGTGAAACGCCCTGCGGAGACGAGGAGCATGAACATCCTCTTGAGGTACCCAACTCCTCTCCTCAGGACCATATCCCTTCCAATCGACCAGATATTGTACTCTCCCCCGGGAGATTCGAGAATCGATAATAGAGTTAACCTCATACTCCTCCTGACCCTCCACCTGAACAGAGCGAGGAGAGGACGTTGTGGAGGAAAATCTGTTGCAGACTAGTGGTTTCAGCAATGAAACATGAAATGAGTTAGGGATGCGTAAGGCAGCGGAAAGAGCTAGACGATACGCGACTGGGTTAATCCGAGTCAGCACCCTGTAAGGTCCAATATAACGAGGAGCGAACTTCATGGAAGGTACTTTTAAACGGATGTTTCTTGTACTCAACCAAACTCTATCACCTGGAACAAACACCGGAGCCGCCCTTCTACGTTTATCGGCGTGTTTCTTAACCAGCATAGAATTGTGCAGAAGAATTTGTCGAGTCTGATCCCACAACTTCCTCAAATTGGCAACATGAACATCAACCGACGGTATCCCTTGGGAAGGGGAGGCCGAGGGAAGAATAGATGGATGAAAGCCATAATTCATGAAGAAGGGGCTTGAATGAGTAGAATCACAAACGAGATTGTTGTGTGCAAACTCCACCCAAGGAATCAAACCAACCCAATCGTCCTGGTGTTCAGAAACAAAACAACGTAAATATTGTTCAATTTTTTGGTTGGTGCGTTCAGCAGCTCCGTTAGACTGAGGATGATAGGCAGAAGAGAAATTCAATTTGATACCCAGTTGAGAGCAGAAGGACCTCCAAAAACGGGAAACAAATTGGGAACCTCTGTCAGATACAATTTGGGAGGGTATCCCATGTAAACGAAAAATCTCCCTTGCGAATATCTCTGCCAATTCGGGTGAAGACGGGAGTTTAGGCAGAGGAACGAAGTGAGCCATCTTGGTGAATCTGTCAACCACGGTGAGGATGACAGTCTGTTTTTTAGAGATAGGCAAATCGACAATGAAGTCCATAGCTAAACAGGACCATGGTTTCTCTGGAACCTCTAAGGGATGCAGAAATCCACATGGAAGCGTATGAGGTTGCTTAGTCTTAGTACAGACCTCACAAGTATCGATGAAATCTTTAATATCCTTACGCAAAGCAGGCCACCAGAAATCTTTGGAGATTAAAGCATACGTCTTGCGAATGCCAGGATGCCTTGCTGTTGTGGAAACACCGTAACACTTCCAGTTGGAGAGCAGGAGGAACGAAGTGTCTATCCCCAGGAGTCTGTTTAGGAGCTAGATGTTGTAACTCCATGATCTCGGTAAGCAACGGAGAATGAATCCTGAGATTCGTGTTAGCGATGATATTACATTTACGAACTATCGAGGAAAGAACTGGCTCAACTATAGTGGACGGTTCATATTGGCGAGATAAAGCATCGGCTTTGGAGTTCTTAGAACCAGGTCTATAAGTAAGCGCATAGTTGAAGTGAGTCAGGAATAGGGACCAACGAGCTTGCCTGGAGGATAGGCGTTTAGCCTCCCCAATATAGGACAAGTTCTTGTGGTCCGTTAAAATAGTAACAGGATGTAAGGTCCCCTCTAATAAATGCCTCCACTCCTTAAGAGCCATAATGACCGCTAACAGTTCCCTGTCACCGATGTCATATCTGCTTTCAGGACCAGATAGTTTCTTAGAGAAAAACCCACAAGGGTGTAACGGTTTGTCCACCCCTAACCTTTGTGACAGAACCGCCCCTACTCCCGTCTCAGAGGCATCGACCTCGAGTAGGAACGGCAGAGTCGTATCAGGATGAACCAAAATTGGGGCAGAAGCAAAAAGTTCCTTGAGCGTCTTGAAAGCAACAAGAGCCTCAGTAGACCAGGTCTTAGTATTAGCCCCTTGTTTGGTCATATTGGTAATAGGCGCAATAATAGAAGAGTATCCCTTAATAAAGCGCCTATAATAATTAGAGAAACCAATAAACCTCTGGATAGCCTTGAGTCCCATAGGCAATGGCCAATCCAAAATAGATTGGAGTTTGTCAGGATCCATCTTAAAGCCTTCCCCAGAAATCACGTACCCAAGAAAGTCTATCTGAGACTGGTCAAAACTGCATTTCTCCAATTTACAGTATAGGCCATGTTGCAGAAGTTTGAGCAATACCTTTCTGACTTGTCTGTGGTGGGTCTCAATCTCCCTAGAGTGTATAAGTATGTCATCCAGGTATACAATGACACAATCATGTTGAAACTCCCTAAGAACTTCATTAATCAAATCCTGAAAGACTGCCGGAGCATTACAAAGACCAAATGGCATAACCGTGTATTCATAGTGACCATAACGGGTATTGAACGCTGTCATCCACTCGTGTCCATCCTGGATTCTCACCAAGTTATACGCCCCTCTGAGATCCAACTTGGTGAAAATTTTAGAGCCCTTTAAACGATCAAACAGCTCGGTAATCAAAGGAATGGGATAGGCATTTCTGATGGTTATCTTATTCAAACCCCGGTAATCAATACAAGGTCTCAAAGTACCATCCTTCTTTTTAACGAAAAAAAAAACAGCCGCGGGGGAAGAGGATCTCCTAATGAATCCTTTTTCTAGATTCTCACGAATATATTCCTCTAGAACTGAGTTCTCTTGAGTGGATAGAGGATATACATTGCCCCTCGGAGGCATAGTACCAGGTAAAAGCTTAATTTTACAATCAAATGACCTGTGTGGAGGTAAGGTATCGGCATTCTTCTTGTCGAATACTGCTTTTAAGTCCTGGTAGATGAACGGTATCTGTCCCTCTGTAGACTGAGTGGTACTACCCGGTGTGTTTATTACAGCCAATGGGGAAACCCTGCGTAAACACTTCTCCTGGCAGCCCTGACCCCATGAGAGTATCTCCCCTAACTCCCAATCGATAATAGGGTTATGTCTTTTTAACCATGGGTACCCCAGGACTATGGGGACCGAAGGGGACGAAATGAGCATAAGTGATAAGTTCTCCTCGTGCAAGATACCAACAGTTAAGTTAACGGGTATAGTCTCACGGGAGATAACAGGCTCAAGTAAAGGTCTACCATCTATGGCCTCAACGGCCAAGGGTGTATCCCTTAACTGGGATGGGACAGTGTGTTTGGTAGCAAAGGCTTGGTCGATAAAATTCTCAGCAGCTCCGGAATCTATCAAAGCCATAGTCTTTAGTACTCCCTTCTCCCAAGTTAAAGAAACTGGTAGCAGAAGCCTGTGATCTTTATAATTATGAGTAGAGGACAAAATAGAAACACACAAGGCCTGTCCTCTAGAGAAACTTAGGTGCGAGCGTTTCCCGAACGATTAGGACAATTCAGGCGTAAGTGACCTCTGACTCCACAATACATGCATAATCCCTCTCTTCTCCTGTACTGTCTCTCCTCTTCTGAGAGGCGAGTATTGCCTATCTGCATAGGTTCAGGAAACAGTGAGGTAGTGGGATCAGGACTTTAAAATGCGGGAGCTAATTTAAAGGAAGGTCTAAGGTTCCTCTCTCGAGTGTTTTGTCTCTCTCTTAAACGCTCATCAATACGAGAAATGAACGAAATTAAATCCTCCAAATTTTCAGGGAGTTCTCTAGTAGCAACCTCATCAAGGATTACGTCTGATAACCCGTTCAAAAATACATCTATATAAGCCTGCTCATTCCACTTAACTTCTGACGCCAGAGACCTGAACTCTAGTGCATAATCCACGAGAGTTCAGTTCTCCTGTCTCAGGCGCAACAGTAATCTGGCTGCATTGACCTTTCTACCAGGAGGGTCAAAAGTTCTTCTAAAGGCAGCTACAAAGGCATTATAGTTATATACTAACGGGTTATCGTTCTCCCATAGTGGGTTGGCCCATCTCAGAGCTTTCTCAATGAGTAAGGTGATAATAAATCCAACCTTTGCCCTATCTGTAGGATAGGAGCGAGGTTGTAGTTCAAAGTGGATACTGATCTGGTTAAGGAAACCACGACACTTCTCAGGTGAGCCACCATAACGCACTGGTGGTGTAATACGGGAAGAGGCACCTACAGTGGCTACCTCTAGGCCTGAGCTCACAGGAGAAATAGAAGTAGTACGCGTCTCCTCTGGCGGGTTATTAGCACGAGACAATAACGCCTGTAGTGCTAGCGCCATCTGATCCATTCTGTGCTCCATGGCTTCGAACCTAGGATCAGAAGGACCAAGCTGACTGTTTGTACTTGCAGGATCCATTGGCCCTGTCGTAATGTCAGGATCGGGACAGGGATCCGACACGCAGAGTACAAACAGGTACAGGATACGTATACCGGACCTTAGAATGGCCGGACTAACGTACGGAGAGTATAGAGAATGGTCAGAGACAAGCCGAGGTCGAGGGAACGAGAGGACAGGTAAGCGAGGAACAAGCCGGGCCAAGGATAACAGAGGTAAACAGAGTAAGTCAAACAAGCCGGGTCGGAACCAAAGGGATAACAGAAAATACCAGAGCACTGTGTGACTAGACAGGCTAGAACCACGACAGGGCAATGAGCAAATGGGAGAAGCAAGTTTAAATACCCTGGCTCGGAGGGAGAGACACGCCTCCGACGAGATCTGATTAGTCTCTACAGGATTGAGTGACAGGTCGTTCCGGGCTGGCGTCATGACGTCGGTTTCCGGACGTCCTGCTACAAAAGGAAGTGACTCCCTCGCGGCCGGCGTTTACGTGACCGGGTGGACCGCGAGGAACAGGGGAAACAGCCCATCCGGACGGATAGACGTCTAAGTCTCTACCTCTCTCGGAGGTAGAGACTTCAGGTACCCTGACAGCAAAATGCCAACAATTCTGTGCCATTGAAAAGGTGTCTACACATTGGAGAGGTGGTGATATTGATTTTAATCTTAATAAAAAGGAAATGGAATGGATTTCTAATCCTAATACCATCACTCCTAGAGGATTAAATGTTGAGTTTGATATTAATCAATTTATATAGATACCATTTACATATGTACATTATATATTTTTATTAAAAAATAGCTTCCATCTACACCCTCCAGGTGTATTCATCCTTAAAATAGACCTTTTATTAAGATTAAGATATTTCATATCTGTTTGATTTCCTTCCTTTTTCATATTTGAGATATTGTACTGTAAAAGTGTTTCTCTTTTATTGTCCATGTTGACTTATCTAATTATACTAATATTGTTATGTATATGTTACAAGAACCCTACTACTGTTGCAAGAACCCTACAAACTGTTACAGAAGTACTTCCTTTTGTTCACCCAATACCCTGTTCGGTATTCAGAATGTGCAAACCCATTTCACGAACAGTTATAACTATTCCTTCGTGTATACGAACGACGGACCACCCAGCCCTTGGCGTGTGCCACCACTTAACCCCGGTCACCTTTGAAAGTACCAAACAACTGACCACCCCACGAGCGGAGCGTGCCTCTAATTGACCGCCGGAAAGCTGCGGTCTGAGGTTAACCACAAGCCTAATTGACTGTCTCAGGGTGGCCTCATTCGTGTAATAATTCACCGAACTGAACTCACGAAAGACTGCCGAACGAGGCCCACCTGCATCCTGGTGTGTGGTCCCAATTAGAACATTGAAGCTGCGGTTAACCGCAAGTTAAGTACCCCCTTTCGTGGTGCTCTCTGTTCAGTTAATGAAGGGCTAAGACAACCATCCTATGAGCGGTGTTCGTGTAATTGTCCAGCCGCTACTCGTTCCAGGAGTTTTAGGTCCAGGTCCCGCTCTCCATCTACAACCCTGTAAACAAGGCCTCCACCTCGTGTTCGGGACAAAAGACACGAACGGACTTTATATTGAGGAGACTAGCCATATCGTTCGTGAGTTCTGAGGGCTATTCGTCTACCTGCTGCGCTCAGAACTGGGCTACATAATGAACGGTGGAATGGGAGATATGTCTATTAAAGTATTAAAGTTATGTCATTTTATACTGTTTTATATGTTGTAATAAAACGTGGGATTTTGAGCACTTGGAGATAATTACATTGTCACAACTGTTGGACTCATTATCTCCAAGCTGGGCGGTAACAATTTCAAAGGATACATTGTGTTACTATTGGTCAACTGTTTATATTGTCCCTGTATCCCATCAGGTCCAGAGGGGGCTGTCCCTGGACCTGGGGTTTTGCATAAATAGTGATGCCTGTGTGCCATTAAACTCAGTTAGTTTTACCCTCAACTCGCAGCCTCGACTCGTGTTATAGGGAACCGTGAATCCTAGCTCTGCTATAGCTAGTGGGATGTTCTACACTTACAGGTTTTTGCCGATTGAAGCAGCATTCGACTCTCCAAGTTCGGGAACCAGGACATCCAAGCGGTCCAACCTCCCGCAAGACCGGAGGCACCCGTAACAGTATATATAAATATGCCTTCTTTGATAGTAATTACAGACTTTTATGTATTTATCCTCCGGCTATTAAAACGATTTTGAACTTAAGGGAATGTTCCCACCCTTTACCAGTACTAAAGATGGACTTTATACATCTCGGAGGACTCTAACAACGTCATGACGTGATGACGTCAGACGTAATGCCCGACCGCTGGAATATGGAAAACAGAAATGACATCTGTAACAGATCACCTGGTACCCCGACTGGGTACCTCCGTTGAAGGATGCTCCTAGCGCTTCTTGAGGACTCCAAGCACTCTAGCCGACACCACAACCACCGCAGGCCGAACCTCTCTTCCTTCAGAGCGCAAGACAGGAACAAGCTCTTACAAGAGCTTAGTAGTGATATAGCAAGAGAGTATGACTAGCATAGCAATCCCTTGTAGCAGAATCCCCCAATAAGAGACGGCACATCAAATTGAGGGTGAAGTAGAACTGAAGTTTTAATGAAACACTCTGCTTTTATGCACATTTTTTTCCACTTATTCAAGTTTGGAAGTTACGTTCTTGGGAGAAAGCAAATCCAGTAAGCAGTAATCTGGAGATTACATATATTGAAGAACCTTGAAAGTCTGAGCCTGCTAGTAATAGGCTCAGCAACATTTGAGTTTGATTAATTGGTACTTTCAAATGCTGTATTCTGTAACATATTATGCTATGATTTGTACTATATATTTAATTGCAGATATTTAACAGCTATTGTTTACCATTCAAGATCCTGCAGTGGTAGTATTTTACCATTTTATGTGCTTGCTCTCACCTACTCACTTTATTTCCTTACTATTTATTAGTGTTGTTGGGTGACATAACACTGGTGATTGTAGCAACACTGTTTTATTTAATTTTTATTCAATTACTGTATTTTATTTCTTTGTAGATTAAACAAGATGGCCACCGCCACGTGTTCTGCTATACGAACGACGACCACCCTGCCGGTCGTCAATTAAGCTGCGGTTAACCACAGCTTCTGGGAGGTTAATAGGCTGCACTCTCCACTTGCGGGTGGTCCGGCTGTTCGACAGTTTATTCGGTAAATGACCACCAGTTAACATCTTCCCTCCCAGCGGGGGACTAACCAGGTACCTGACCTCCTGTCGGTCAGTACCTGAGTTAGTCGAGTAGCCCACCCACAAGCAAATGCTGAACCTGGTGACTTCTGTAGCCAATCTCTGTCCTGTGTGTCCCCAGCGATCAAGTGGGCATCTGGTACTCCTGGTCTTCCTTGTACTCCCAGGCATGGAGGTGTATGTACTTGGTGGGCAGAGACCGACTGCGCTCTGCCCAGGTGCCAGCTCTTCTGCTGGGAAGAGGCTAGGGGGCCTGTCTCTGGATGATAGCCCTAGCTGTTACGGTAGGACCGGTGGTCTCCTCTCCCTGTAAGGTCAGCTGCTGCTGGGGAGTCAGCCCGATTGTCTCAACTCCCGGTAACGCTGCCTGGTGCTTAACGGCTTGCTGCTGCTAGGACGAGGGACCGACAATCTCCTCTACCTTTAATACTGTCTGCCACTGGGGAGAGAGATCGGTTGTCTCCTCTCCCTGTAAGGTACACTGCTGCTGTGGAGTCAGACTGACTGTCTCGACTCCTGGTAACGCTGCCTGGTGCTTAACTGCTTGCTACTGCTGGGATGAGGGACCGACAATCTCCTCTCCCTGTAATACTGTCTGCTGCTGGGGAGAGAGAGCAGTTGTCTCCTCTCCCTGTAAGGTAAGCTGCCGCTGGGGAGTCAGACCGACTGTCTCGACTCCTGGTAACTCCGGCTGTAGCTGGGGATCTGGGCCAGCTGCCCAGCATCCCTGTAGGGCTGGTGGAGAGACCTCTGTCCCATCTCCACCTGCCATCTGGAGGTCTTCCCAGGACTAGTCTATGAGGTCCCACACTTTGTTAGCTGGTAGGGAAGCAGGGGGTGCCTCAGCCAGGTCTTCCCAGCTGTAGGGGGGCAGATCTGGTTCTGGCTGTCGAGTAGATTGGGGATGAATTGAGCTGAGCAGGTGTTGGTAGTCCTGCTCCAGCTTCCACTCCCTTGTTACCAGGTGGGTCATGTCTCGTCTCACCTCTCTGGTGTCAGCCCAAACATGCATGCCCAACCTGTAGTCATAGATTGTTTGTCTGGGTGGCCGCAATTCCTATGGACAACAACGAGAGGGTAACCATCTTGTTCGAATGAACGCAAGCAGCGTTGTTTGGGCATGAATCTCATCTGATACAGAAACTTCCGAACAACGCTGGACTTCCATCATCGCCTGCATTCGTTTCTATATAGAGTTCCCAGGACTGAGTTTCGTCCAGTGCCTGGGGGTGTCTAGAGCTAATTCCCCATTCGGCTCCAGGAAGGAGGGAGCAGTTCCAGGGCCCCAGTCAAGCCACCTTGACTGTGGGCAGAAGTGCGGCGGTTTGTCCCCTGTTCCAGCTAGGAAGCGGTCCTTGGTGGAGGTACCCAGCCAGGGGTACAAGAAGCTTTGTTGCACAAACTTTAGGCCGAAAGTGTGCAGCTGAATGGGAGAATTTTTCCAACTCGGCTACTTTGGCCTGAAGATTAAAATTCCCATCTCAATTCCCGGAATTCTCTCTTTATTGAGTAGACCCTGTAATCTGCACTATAAGTAGGCGGAGATTAATTATGTGGGTTGGGCATAGTGGGCAGAGCTTTGCGGCAGTGGGTGTGGTACATTTTAAAGGTAGAAATTGATAGCTGTGCTGCAAAGTGTCCCTGGAAAAATTTTTATGTTGGCAACTATGCGAGCTGTAGATGTTCTGGCGACTAGATGGTCCAAATGGTTCTTATCTGCCGTCATATTCTATGTTTCTATGACTAAAGTGTTCCTTTAAGCACTTTCCCCCTAGAATAGCACTCCTTTACCATAATAAATAAGGCCTATAGAGTGGACAGCAGTGCAGAAGGCCCAGTAGAAAGGCCAGGAGATGGAGGCCAAGAGACAGAGATGGAGTGTCAGTTCTGAGCTTCAAAGACTGAAATTCTTCCAGAGTTTTAAAACGTTTGTCAAACGTTTGTCAAACGTTTATGTGATCCGTTACAGATCACTATAGTGTCAGGAAAACAAATTTGTTTTCCTGACACTATATAATCCTTGGGGGACCCTCACCCTTAGCGTCCCCCTCCCTTGGCGCTGAAGGGGTTAAAACCCCTTCAGCTACTTACCTTAATCCAGCGCCAGGCTCCCTCTGCGCTGGTGACCTCTTCTCCCCTTCTGATGCCGTCTCCCGAGTGGAGCGGAATGAGCAAGAGCCGCGCGTACATTCAAACAGTCCATAGGAAAGCATTTCTCAATGCTTTCCTATGGACGTTCTGTACACTGAATGCGATTTTTCGCATCCAGCATCGCAGAGGCACCTCTAGCAGCTTTCAGGAAGACAGTTTCTCTGAAACTGCTATGTTTACATGTGAAGGGTTAAAACATGGGGGACCTGGCACCCAGACCACTTCATTGAGCTGAAGTGGTCTGGGTGCCTATAGTGTCCATTTAATATTGTGACTCCAAAGCTCTCCTCTTCCCTATATCTGGAAACCTAGAGAGCAATGTTACAGAGGAATGTGTGTGGACACAGTACAAGGAAACAGATGCATCACAAGGGGAATTAAGTAATATGATGGCACTTCATAAATAGCATAATCCCCTTTCTAAACATTTCCCGGAGAATATGGAGTCTCCTGGGGCCCCACAAATATTCACAGAATACCCTTGGATAGGCAGTTTAAATTCCACCTGGACTCAGAGCCTCGTTGGCAGCCCCGGAGCGATTATCGCTAATTGCACTTTCTAAGGTTAATGGAGCAGAACACACAGAACTATTCTCGGGATTCCCTCTGAGAAATACAATCCATACTCCTATATGGTGCAATTAGCAATAATTACTAACATGACCTTAGAACTACGGTAATAATATAATTCACAAATTATCTCTACAAAGTAGCTTGTGCAAAAAGTACACAACAATCACATAAGTGTTTTCCAATTCAATAATAATCCAACTTTAAATAATACCATTTACATCCGGGGTTTATAGCTTCTCACACTATTCCTTAGGAGAGAAAAAGACTAATATACATTAAGTAAATTCTGAGATATTGCTACAGGGTAACACTTACAGAAGCCAGGTACAAAGAATCGGACGCAGGTCTGTTCAGGAAGTAAAGGTCTTTATTGTTACCGATCGGGTCTCAGCTGAACTCCTGTTCCAAAATGTCTGAGCACCCTGCACATGGTGAAGAGATGTTTTGTTATCAGACCAATCAGTAACCAGGATAGCACATAGCCACAGAACACTGACTGTCAGAAATACGGCCCGGAAAACAGATGGAACGACAACCGAGTAAATAAGAAATCATGCGAAATTGACCCTGCCCCTCTACAGGCACCATGTCCCAAGGGGGGGGGGGGGGATCCCGCGGAGCGGACTTCGGGAGCACCCTAAAATTGGTCGGGAGGTAAGCCTACCAAGTTTTCTTGGTAAGCTGCTCCCGCACCAACCTAAAGAAGTCTCATATGGGCCGAAAGGTCCTGCTCGGAGAGCATCCACGTCCCCTATCCCAACAGATCGCCCAAGCACGGGGCCCCCCGCGGGGCCCCCGCGGCATGAGGGAACATATCACTAAGAAAAAAAACCCTCACCACTGCTCCCTAGTATTACGCGACAGCGTCGAGAGCCACCCTAACTGCCTGCCTCTTGGGAGGCAACGCCAGCGCTATAAGATGCGCAGGATGCTGCAGGAAACTGTACTATAACACATGATAAATACTGATAAAAAGGGGGGAGTGGACTCCCTGGTAAGCGGCGTCCATTTACCGTCCATTTTCTTTCTTTTTCTTTTTTCGAATCTTTTATTTCTCAGTCAATTCAGGTATTCATTCAGGACTTTTTTTTTTTAATTTCCAAATTTTTACTTAATAATTTTTAATTTTTTTTTGTTATCTCACATTCCATTCATGTATTCATTCAGTGTTTTTTTGGTTTTTTTTTTAAATTTTTATCTATAATTTTTTATTATTTTTTTTTTTTTGTGCGCACTAATACCCCCCCAGCTCTAAAGGGGACCCGATCGGATGCAAGAAGGGACAGCGTACTCACCAGCCAATGCCCGGTGCACCACCCGTGGCATAACAAGTGTAGAAGTCCAGGCAGAAGACATCAAAATCAGCTTCCACTGTTTTATTCCAAGATGTTCCAGGCGCCACCTGCTGGGCATTTCTATGAACTGCAGCCAGGACCTGTGAGAAGGGCATGGAGAGGACGTGCCACCAGGAGGCAGCCGAGGTAAGTAACCAGAGAGAAGAGCAGAAGGCAGAGAGAGAAGAGCAGAAGGCAGAGAGAGAAGAGCAGAAGGCAGAGAGAGAAGAGCAGAAGGCAGAGAGAGAAGAGCAGAAGGCAGAGAGAGAAGAGCAGAAGGCAGAGAGAGAAGAGCAGAAGGCAGAGAGAGAAGAGCAGAGGGCAGAGAGAGAAGAGCAGAGGGCAGAGAGAGAAGAGCAGAGGGCAGAGAGAGAAGAGCAGAAGGCAGAGAGAGAAGAGCAGAAGGCAGGGAGAGAAGAGCAGAAGGCAGAGAGAGAAGAGCAGAAGGCAGAGAGAGAAGAGCAGAAGGCAGAGAGAGAAGAGCAGAAGGCAGAGAAGACCCAGGAACAGGTAAGAGCAGGGGAAGAGAGGAAAAGGGCGGAGGGAGGACATATAGGAGAGAAACAGAGAGAGTGGAAGGGGGAAGAAAACAGAGAGAGTGGAAGGGGGAAGAAAACAGAGAGAGGGGAAAAAAGGGGGGGAAAGAAAGAAGGACCACCAGGAACAGAAAGAAAACAGGGGGACACCAGGGGAGAAGATGAGGCCCCCCTCCCCCCCGGAAACGCCAAGGGGGGGAGAAACCGAAGATGAGAAGGGGGGGGGTGGAAACTGAAAAAAGGGGGGTGCAGGGGAGATAGACCCCCCCGGGCGCCATCCTCACTGGCAGAGGAGGCCCTCAGGAGAGGTCCCCCCCACCCCCAACGGCAGTAAAGCAGTACCCTCTCGGCCCCGCAGGGGCCCACTCACAGCCGGGGCCCAGTCCCAGGCCCCGCCGACGCGCCCGCCATGCGGCGGTTCAGGAAGGCTTCTGGCCGTCCGCACAAGGCACGGGATGCGCCGCCCGCCTCCCACAGCTTCCGGCGCGAATCCCAACGCCAGAGGCCGCAGCCCGTGATCCAGCTGCAGGAGGGGGAGGCCGCAAGTCCCGCGCGGCGGTATTAGGCCGCGCATCCTCCATGGCAGTTGTAGGCCGCGTGTCTGGAGCCTCAGACATGCGGCCGGGTGAAGCCTCGGGCCCAGGCTCCACCTCCTCAACCGGGCCCGAGGAGCAGCATCAGTGGGGGTAGCAGAGCCGGCACCATCGTGGCCCCCAGGAGCAGGGGCCACAGAGAAGGCCCCAGATGGATGAAGACAGGCCGCGGGGGGGGGAAACCCACACCGGCAGCCAGCCAGGGGAGGGGGGGGAGCAGGGGCCACAGGGAAGGCCCCAGAGGGACCCAGGCCACAGGGCGGAGCACCCACACCGGCAGCCACCATGGGAGAGGGGGGCAGGGGCCACAGGGAAGGCCCCAGAGGGACACAAGCCGCGGGGGTGAGCACCCACACCGGCAGCCATCCCCAGGGGAGAGGAGTCAGGCAGCCACCAAGAGGAGAGAGGAGCATGGGCCACAGGGAAGGCCCCAGATGGAGAGAGGCCGCGGGGGGGAGCACCAACACCAGCAGCCACCCAGGGGAGAGGATCCAGGAGAGGAGAGCACCTGAATCAGGAGTTTCCAGCCACCATCCATGCTGCAGCAGCCCTGAGGGAATCCAGAAAGCCTCAACCTCCATCCCTCAAGCTGTGTAAATCTGCAGGCCCAGGCAAACAGGAGCAGGAGGACAGGAAGCTGTTTGCTGGCCCGAATGCCAAGGGGCACTGAGGTAAGACCTCCCCCACACTGTCTTACACAGAACATAATCCCACCCACAGACTCTTCCCAACCAATCCCATGCATCTATCCCCACACTCCTACATGTGCCCTTGTCTGCTTAGCTGCGCTATCTCCCCAGGGCCTGATCAATTGGAGGGAAGTCTGGTGCAGAGCCACTGACCCATGCGTGCTGCAGCTGAAACTCCACTATCGCCTGCTGCTGCTCAAACAGTCTCTCCAGCATGTGCAAGGTGGAGTTCCACCTTGCGGGCACTTTGCATATGAGGCAGTGAGCGGGAAGGCCAAAGTTATGCTGCAGCGCAGACAGGCGAGCAGCAGCAGGGTGAGAACGCTGAAAGCACAGCCGCTACAGTCAATGTCACATCCTGTTCCAAGTTGCGGATCAGTCTGGTGATGGCTTCTGGTATCCAGTACTCTTTTTACTGAAACTGCATCAGGGTCCTGGTATGTGGTCGCACAAATGCTGGTGCTCAACACCAGGGGGCGTGCGGTTACCCTGCACCAGACCCTGCTAATCCATTCCACACTGTGACTCCTAACTTCTACATCAGGCATACTGGGTGCCGGTCGTCCGACCGCCGCGCAGACAGTGTCTGGGTCCCGTTCCCCGAACTGCGAAACTGCGAATGGCTCGTTAAATCTGTTATGGTTCTTTTTATCACTTCAACTGTTACTTGGATAACTGTGGGAATTCTAAAGATAATACATGCCGACGAGCGCTAGGGGACGGCTGCTCCGCTTTTGCACCCTGCTCCCTCTTATGCTGTGCTGGTGCCTCTGTGCGGCCACCGCCTCTTCCCCAAACTGCACACGTCACTCACATGACCTTGATTCCATGTGGGGTCTAGGACCTCATCATCCTCCACATCATCTTCCACCCACTCCTCAACCCTGCCCTCCTTGCCGGTATGCACACTGCAGAAAGCCACAGCAGTGGGCACCTGTGTTTTTCCAGCATGTAAAGTCTGCAAAGGACATATGGGAAGTGTTTTAGAATTGTATCCAGTCAACAGTTTTCCCTATAAACTGACCTCTCAGTTTGACTTGTGCTGGTATTGCCCCAGAATTACAATATTGTTTGAGTACCTCTTAGCTATTGATAACTGGTTTAAATATAGCAGCTTGTTATCTGGTAGTTTCTAGTGTAGAAAATATCAATCTGTTTTCTATCACTTAGATCTGTGTAACAAGTGTTGTAGGTGTGAAACAATATTACAAGTGACCGATGTAGTAAATTTGAATCAAAGTTATGCTTCGATTTGACTCTCGGATATGAAGAGCTGGCCCCAAAATGTACTATTTAGCAGATTAGCACCCAGAAAATACAAATTTTTACAAGTGTGCTGTAAGCGCACTATTTGACGCTGCTATTTGACTCTCAGATATGAAGTGCACCGCACTAAAATACTATTTTGCAGTTTAGCACCCAAAACAGTTTAAGTTTTAAAACTGCAATGTGACAGCAGTATTTGACGATTCTATTTGACTCTCAGATACGAAGTGCACCCCACTAATGTACTATTTAGCATCAAAAAAATTTGACTTTTTAAAACTCCGATGTAACCGCGGTATTTGAAGCACTAATGTACTAGTTTGCAGAATTCTTTCCTAAGCTGTCCCTATCAGCTGCAGCATCCTCTCCCTACGCTAATAAGACCTCATGTGACGTGCGGCGCTACGTGACTCCAGCTTATATATAGAGGCTGGCTCACATGCTGCACTGGCCAATCACAGCCATGCCATTAGTAGGCATGGCTGTGATGGC
The DNA here is from genome assembly GCF_036172605.1 of Pelobates fuscus. NCBI lineage: Eukaryota > Metazoa > Chordata > Amphibia > Anura > Pelobatidae > Pelobates > Pelobates fuscus. The sequence continues at coordinate 2,279,198 of NC_086318.1, read as the reverse complement.
TTCTAAGGGCACACGAGTCAAACGCTTGTTGATTGGCTGCCCTGCAGCCTTTCAAAACGCACCATTAAATCGCCGAACACCGAACTCCAACCCGAACATACAGCGATATGTCCGTGTTCGGGTCCGGGGTCTAAAAAACTTTACAGTTCGGGTTCGCTCAACTCTACTCACGTGCCTTTGAGGGCACCCCTTAATCAGAGACCTGTCTATTCTGCTTCAAGCCCACCAGGCTACCCCTTATGAAAAGTAAAAATGAATCATTAGTACTGCTGAATCCCTAAATATGCAGGACGTCTTGATGATAGGTAAGTAGTCTGTCTGTGCAGATCTCGGAAATTGCTGGCTAGATGTCCTGAGCCCCTGATGCGCGCGTTTCACCAGGATCTCTCATCTTAAATCTTATTTATAATCCCTCTGTGTCTAAAATATTATAGTACAAGGGGTTACCCCCCATTTTCACCCACTACCACTAGACTGTTCACCCTGATATTTAGGCTTGATTAAAGCTTTAGTGGTAAGGTAAATTAAGCATCTTAATTTGTATTTTAGTAAAGGGGATATCTTGGACAAAGCTGGGAGGGGCAGTTTAGAATACAAAGAACCAGTGGGGGTTGGTACAGAAATAGGAGAGGTTAAAGCAAAAGAACTGAGGTCTGAGATAGGTATGTGAGACAATAGAGCAGGGGGAGTGCAAACACCAGCTACACCAGTTTTAGCTTGGGAGGAAGAGTAGGGGGTTGGTAAAGGGAGATCAGATTCAGGGGGAGGGTGTCCAAACTAGGTGGAATTAAGGCCTTAGTGGACAAACAAGTTCTGGCTACCATGTGGCTCCATTGTTCCTTGTGGCATATCTTGATCCAATTAGGCTGTTTTTTTAACAATCTGCTTCCAACTATCAATATACAGAATTTAACCATAAGCATATTATTTATAACAATGTAAATCTGCTGTATAAAATCTGGATCAAGGATACTGATACAGGAGAAACTGACGGAAGCCAAGCACAGAGAGATGGACACAGGTTTCTTCAGGAAGGAAGAGATCTTTATTCGATTCACCGACCGGGACTCAGAGGGACTAATGTCACCAAAAACAGCTAAAATCTGAGTCCTGATCGTACAGTGTAGGCACCTTATATAGACATATAGCTCCTCCTATAATCAGTTCCACCTACATGTACTCTAACCCAATCAACAGAATAAAGACTAACTTTCCTGTTTGACCACTTGGCTTGCCCAGCACAATGGAGGAGGGGAATACTCGTATATCCTGTATTCCTGCACATGCTCCGTACACTACTGATTGTATCGTTGCCACGTGCAACCAACCGACCGATACATCAGCATATGCACGTGCACATACCACGTGGCAATTTCGGCCTACTAAATTTATTTTTACCGAGATTCCACCACAATACCACAGGACCACTGGTTACCAGAACAGACCATTCTCTGCTACACAGGGTATTTTAACAACATATTCCTTAGAAAAGTTTTTTTTTTTTTTTTTTAAACATACAAGACAAAAGACCAACAGTTTGTGAATCAGAAGCACCCATAATTTCAACAGAGAGTCTGATTCAAAGCAGTACAAACATACAAACACAGTTTCAACATTCACACCAATCTCCTTATCACCAGCACCACATGGCGCAGTTACCAGGCCAAAATACACACGTACACTTACGCACAGGATCCTCACACGTTTCACAATATTACGACGTCGCACACATATAAAGTAAAATCAAAAACCCACCAAATACTATACAGTTATCAATGCAATTATGCATACAATTATCTACACAATGAATCAACATAAACCAAACAATCGCATAACAGTTCAACAATTTCGTCTCTACAGTCAGTGGTTATGGTACGGTTAGTAATTATTGTACGGTTAGATAATTACGGGGTTATAGTTACAATATCAAATAGTAATAGTTATGGTGTTACAATTACAATGTCAAACAGTATTTTTAGTGTTGTTTATGTAATGTCAGTGGTTATGGTTTCAGTCAGTGGTTATGGTGCGCTATTATACACTATACACACTTTTCGTGCGCTATTATACACTATACACACTTTTTACAAGTCTGCTAAACAGCGGAGCTCAAACCTTGTAGCAGGACATACATGTTAACAACTATAACATATTTATACAACATTTACAGTAAAACCCAACTACTCTAACTGGCCAGCACCTTGAGAACTAGCGAACAGAATGTACACCAGAATTTGCTTAGTCTACGCTGCCCAGGCACCACGATCTAGGGAACGGAATGTACACCAGAATTCACCTAGTCTATATAAGTTTAAGATCTAGCGAACGGAATTTACAACAGAATTTGCTTAGTCTACAGTTCCAATATCTACAAGCTAGTGAACGAACGGAATATACACCAGAATCCACTTAGTCAAGATATTTGGAGATCTAGCGAGCGCACCAGAATTCGCTTAGTCTCCCCGGTATCCCGATCTAGTGACCGAATTTACAACAAGATTCACTTAGTCTAGACAAGATACTGGTGTCCGGCTGAACATATATACACCAGAATTCAGCCTGACTATAGTCCCTATGTTAAACGGGCTAGCTATAGAGAGAGTTTAACTTCAGATATACAGTGGGCCTTCGTATCTTCCCCCCGTTCGGTGAGGTCAGTCAGTTACCGGATTCCAGATTTTACCCCTAGTGGGTTTACCTTTAAGTTTCTGAACCTGGGTTCACACTTCATCGATGGGACACCCCGGTACTCATTGCGCAGAAGCCGATGGTCTCCTGGACAAAAGACCAGTGGCACCGAGACGAAAGGAGGTCCATGCAGTAGAAGTCCAGAGGTGCTGCCGTGGAGAACTGGGTAAAATCTCACCATGTCGGGATTCTTTGCCCCTGGCTTCCCGAGCCAATGCACCAGATATGTTACAGGGTAACACTTACAGAAGCCAGGTACAAAGAATCGGCCGCAGGTCTGTTCAGGAAGTAAAGGTCTTTATTGTTACTGATCGGGTCTCAGCTGAACTCCTGTTCCAAAATGTCTGAGCACCCTGACATGGTGAAGAGACTTTTTGTTAACATCATATCCCCTCCCATACAGTATAACCCCTCCTATATTCCTCAGACTAATCAGTAACCAGGATATACAGGATCACCTTATATGGGCAGACCGCATGGCTCATTAAGACAAAGGAACGTGGTTACAGTTGTTGCACATGCTCAGTACACTGATGATGATTACTTAACTATGTGTAACTTGATACTGCTTGCATATGCCACATGGAGATTTCAGCCTACTAAATTATGGGCCTTGCTGAAATCCCATTACAATATCTAGATAGTTTCCTTAACATAAGCAATGCAACTCACATTCTTTAGAGACATTCGATGAATGGCTCCATCATATCCGACGAATCAGAAATGAACTGTACAAAAAAGATGGTTTGCATCTATGTCAAAAGGGAACAAATGTTCTCAGCTAGCAATCAAATGTAGATTTAGTCGCTGTTACTGAGACATGGTATAATGAGAAAAATGACTGGGACATAGCATGTATGTATGTAGTGGGGAATCATGATGCAGCATACCAACATAGAACCAACCCAATTACCACCCAGTAATGACAGACATCGTAGTATGGATGAAACAGGCCACAGCATTTATTATAACATATGACAAATCCTGTATAACACATCCATAATTCATTTTAATCTTTAGCATTACTTGATATAAACCAAACGTCAAACATAAATAACCATAACTTAACAAATACGTTAACACAGTGTCATACAGTATAACCCAACTGTCCTTGCCAATATACTGACCATAAGCACACCACTTCTTCTCACCTCCCCTCTCAGCATAAATTCCTTTTCCTTCCAAGCTTACCACCAGCCGACCTTTTCCCTGCTCGGTGGGCACGTCATAACAGGTAACCTAAGGTTAACCCTTTAGAGCAGGAAAGGTTGAGACCTGAAAACTTGTTCACTTCATTCCACATAATTAACATAACCACCTCAAACTTAATTGGCAAGGACATACCCCCGGCTAGTTGCTACTAAATACACCAATGGGGCGGGAGGGAAGCTGTTCGCTGGCCTGAATCCCAAGTTGCACTGAGGTAAGACCACCCCCACCAAACTCACACACCACATAATCCCACCCACACATTCATACACAACCAATCACACGCATCTATCCCCACACTCATACATGTGCTCTTGTCCGCTTAGTTGTGCTATCTCCCCAGAGCCTATACCATGGTACTCTTTATATAGAAAAGACAGGGAAGGCAAGAAAGGGGGAGGGGTAGCCCTAAATGTGAAGGATAACATAAAATCTAGCCTAATAAAAGTTAGTGTGGCAAACAGAGTCCATTTGGGTTACGTTAGAATTAGGTAATCGGGGGGGCGGAGTCTGGCCACCATCTTAGATGGCCACTGTGAACCATCCATCTGTCTATTGTGGTGGATTCGTCTATTTCCTGTACCTTCGTGTAAATGGCTGTTTCCGATAGCCCAACCATACGAATGACTGTTTTTCACCGACCAAAGCTACCGAACGGATGGCCACCCAGGATAGAAGTGTGCTGCTGGTTAACCTCTTGATCCCAATTAGAACGTTGTGGTTAACCGCAGACACTTCTCAATTAAAACGAATTCAGGGTGGCCGTCGTTCGTATGTTGACCACAAGGCAGCGGCCATTTTAAAACGCACGAAAGCCCAGCGGTGTTCGGCTCTGATTTCATGGAACTAAAAACGGACACTCTTTCTGCCGAACACCGCTGAAACAACGGGTCGCCTGGCTGTCTAGACGAACGCGTACGAACACCGGCTGTTCGGGAGTTTTACCACACACGAAAGGACTTAACCCAGATAGCCTACCCATGGAGTCAATCACATACCGAAGGACTGTAAAGACCTTTGACTCCATGGCGATTGAACTATACGTATGGGATCTGAGCGCTATTCGTCAATAATATGCACTCAGATCCAGGCTATCTGGGGATATGTGATGTGAATGTGAAATGTTCGGTTATTATAAAGTTATGAATTTTTATGCACTTTCTGGTTTTGTATTTAAAATGGCGATGTGTCTTTGTCCTGGAGATAATTTAATTACTTCTCAATTATCTCCAGGGCAGAGGGGAGGGAATCATATTGCATTGTGGGAAAAGCCTGTGACTGTATGTCTGGAATGTCCTCCTGTACTACTGTAATTCCAGTCTCCCATTTGGTCCCCTAGAGGAGTGTCCACCAAGTGGGAGACCTGCATAAATACGGGCGGGTAGCCCACAGTAAAGCCAGATCCTGTTTGACCCTCAATGCGGAGCTTCTGTCTCGTTATTGGGGGGATTTATTATTTATACCTAGAGACTGATTATTGGAATCGTAAGCCGCTTGGTGGATATCTTGGTTCGGCGATTAGCGGCGGTTCGTGGATTTCTGTTCGGGAGTTTATAGTGCTTTCACGGATCCCGGTCGGGAGATTACCGCTTCCCCTGGTTATGGTTCGTGGATTACAGTTTATGCGAACGGATGCTTGATATTGCGAGAGGGGAAGGTGGACTAAACGGCGGTTTCTCTTAAAGACACTAGGAGTGTCGTAACAGCCACATTCTAGAGGAGCTCCTGAGGCAAGGGGACATAAATGTTTCATAAATAAATTATTAAGCCTGGATGACAGAGAATTTTACACAGAAAGAGACACCTGAACAACTGGCAACAATGCAGAAACAAAAAAAATTGGAAAAAAACGTGGCTGTACTGCAAAAGCGAGAGGCTGGAGCTGCAGGGGTGAGTAAAGGCCTGCAGGCCCATTCACCTGTCAACAAAACTGGCCCGCGGCTTATTTCGCCACAGAAATCCACGTTGGTGGGAGTGGTGAAAACTATTCCACCCGCCCGCCAGTTACTCAGACCCGCTCTTATGCGGTCGCAGCCGCGACCTGCTCACATTACTCTCAGAGCGGCGGGATCGCGGCTGCAAGTGCTGCGACATCTGAAGGCGGCTCAGTGCACTCTGGGCGCTCAGAGTGCTGCGGATAATCTCCCGCGAGCGGCTTAACAGAAGCTGATAGCGCTCGCGCGCTATAATTAAAGCGGCCCGGTCGCTGGTATACAAAAGCGCCCAGGATACAGAGGAGGGTATAGGGGGCGTTGTAGATACAAATAGCCATTTTGCTATCTATCCTAGCTGTTCATATAAGGGTTAATTTGAACCAAGAATACATTTGGCATTTTATCTCCTATTCTCGGAAATAGGATTTATATAAAATCCTAGTTACGGGAAAAGTACTGATTTCGAAATAACTTGTTAGTTGTCCAAGATATCAGTATTTGTAAATATCTGGTTTTAATCAAATGTGTAATGCGTAATGTGTAATAACTAGAAACAGCTGTTTATAACTTGTGAAAAACATATTATGTAATAAATGCTCATGACCCCCACCGACATGAAAATGGGGTATAAATGTTACTGACGTATAATTAAACATTGAATTGGTTATTGAACAAGTCTCTGCTATTCATTTCCAATTTCCAGAGCTCTGAATGAGTTGGCAAATATCCATCATCCACAAAGGGTCCAGGCTGATTTAATCCCCAACAGGCGTGAGGTCTCACTCCCCGTCGAGGTCCTTGGCCTCACGGCTGGAAACACCGGTGGGAGGGGTCTTTCCTTCCATCTCCCTAAAAGACAAAGAATTGGTAGATGATGGTGACAATTTAATAGACTGATGTACTGGAGGAAGAAATAGGCTCCATTTATTATTCTTCTATGCAACAAAACATCAGGCATGAAGCCTCTACCAAGATGGCTACTAATGAGACTTCTATTAATGATTTTACCACACCCAAGATGTCTACCACTGTACATGTAACCACTGCCACCACCAAGATGGCCACTGCCACTTCTAACATGGAAACTGCCACATCCAAGATGGCTTCTTCAGGATTCAAAACCCTGACCTACAATCCTAATATGCCACTAGAAATGGCAGAGGATTTACCGCCTTCTGCTGGTATGATTATTCAACTTATACAAAATTTGAGAGTGGATTTAAAGAATGACTTTAGAAAAGATTTTGACACTATGTATGGAGTTTTAGAAAACATTGGTCAACGTACAGAAGATGTTGAATACAGAATGCAGGTGCAAGAACAATCACATTTAGATCTGGTTAACACTGTGGAGGAACTTCAGAAACAGGTCAACTTGCAAGCGGAAAAAATGGCAGATTCTGAAGACAGGAGCAGGCGTAACAATTTGAGGATCAGGGGGATACCTGATAAAGTGGACACCTCGGACTTGATACATTATTTCCAAAAAATGGTTAAAACGATTTTACCCAAAGCTACTGTTGCGGTCACCGGCCCGCCGAGCCTCACGGTCGTGCCCGACCGGCACGACCGCTCCGACTACACGAGCTTACCTGCTCGTCGGCGAGCCGGGAACCGCGCACGTAGTTCTTCCGGGCATCGCGCCCAGATCCAAGATGGCGCCGACCGCGTGGTCGCGTCTATTGCTAGCCCCGCCCCCGAGAATTATACCAACGTGTGCGTGACGTCACGACGTCAACGCACACGCACGTTTTGGGGTCAGAGGTCGCCCTCTGACCAATCATAGCCTAGAGAGGGGTATTTAAACCCCTAGCTTTCCCCATTACTTTGCCATGTCGTGGTTTCAGTTTCCTGGTTTCCTGAAAGTGCTATTCTCGTGTTTCTGATTTCCTGGTATCCTGATCCTTGGCGTTTCCCTGGTTATTCTGATCTCTGGTTTCCCTGACTTGGCTTGTTTAATCGGTATTGAGTATTTTCTGGCTTCCTTGACCTCGGCTTTCCCTTTGACCATTCTCTGTCTCTAGCGTATTAGTCCGGCCATTCTAAGGACCGGTTTACGCTCTTTCCTATTATTTTCCTTTTCTTTCTTATGTATATGTTTACATAGTTTCTGCGTGCTGGACCACATTACTAGTCGTGACATTACGACATGGCCATGGATCCTGCAGAACTATGCAAGCATATGATCGCATGTGAGAGTAGGGTGGAGGATATGGACCACAGGTTAGACCAATTTGCCCAGGCATTTCAGACCTTGCTCCAGAGGACTGCCTATTTAGAGGTCCCTCCGGTACCACCTGTGGTTCCGCCACCTGTAGTGGTTCCCGTACCACATAAACCACCGTCCATAACCTTGTCACCGCCCCCCCGCTATGGAGGTGATTCTAAGGAATTCAGAGGTTTTTTAAACCAAATTGAATACCACTTTGAGGCCTCCCCAGGTTCATTCCCAACAGATAGATCAAAAATAGGCTATCTGATGAACCAATTAACTGGAAAAGCTTTGACCTGGGCTAACCCCTTATGGGAAAGTGGTGACGCAGTAGCCCGTGATTACAATACTTTTCTTACGGCCTTTAAAGCTACATTTGAACCTAAAGGCAGGGAGAAGAACGCTGCCAAAGCCCTTATGCGAATCAAGCAAGGCAGTCGTTCTGTAGCCGATTATGCTATAGAGTTCAGGACATTAGCGTCTGAGGTTGATTGGACCAATAGCGGTCTGGTGGCTGCTTTCTCTGAAGGTTTAGCTGAGAATATACACGATGAGACTGCAGCTAGAGACCTTCCGGTTAGTCTTAACGAGTTTATTGCCTACATGATAGACATTGACAACCGGCTCAGAGAGAGAGAGAAAAACAAACAACGTAACAGACGCTCTAATTTGTCCATAGCCCCTCGTTTCTCTAACCCAGTGGTGAGTAGCCAAACGCCTCTTCCAGAACCTGAACCCATGCAATTGGGTAGTGCTAAACTCACTGAGGCAGAGAGACAACACAGACGTAACGAGGGGTTATGTATGTATTGTGGCAAGAAGGGGCATCTAAGGTCGTCATGCCCGGTTCGGCCGGAAAACTTGCACACCTAAGGCACGTACGGGGACCGACCTTAGGTGTGATGTATATGTCCCCTAAATTGACTAAGAACCGTTTCCTTATCAAAGTAACCTTATCTTTCGAGAACACTACTGTTCAATGTGAGGCTATGATTGACTCTGGGGCAGCGGAGAATTTCCTAGACAAAGAATTCTCTGCAAAACATCTCCTGCCCTTAAGACATAAAGAGAAACCTATAGCAGTCGAGGCCATTGATGGGAGGCCTCTTACCCAGCCTTTCATCACACACGAAACTCTGCCAATCACTGTTTCAGTGGGTGTTCTCCATTCTGAAGAAATGACCTTTCAAATTATCTCTTCACCTACAGTTCCGATAATACTCGGTTTCCCTTGGCTCCTTAAACACAATCCACGTTTGGATTGGATTGAAGGAGAGATTGTGAGTTGGGGTGAGAGATGCAAAGGTGTCTGCTTTAAACAAATCCCACAACCTATTGGCACCATTAATGTTCCTGTTACACCTCCCTTGACCACACAAATTCCACAACAGTATATGGATTTGAAAGAGGTATTTAACAAGGTCCAGTCAGAAGGGTTACCTCCTCATAGACCTTATGACTGTACTATAAATTTATTACCAGGGACTATGCCTCCCAAGGGAGGAATCTATGCCTTGTCCCCCCAGGAAAATCTTTGTTTAGAGGAATACATTAAGGAGGCTCTCAGAAAGGGTCATATCCGTAGGTCCTCCTCACCAGCCGGGGCTGGATTCTTCTTTGTCTCTAAAAAAAGAAGGAGACCTACGCCCTTGTATTGATTATAGGGGTTTGAATAGGATTACCATTAAAAACGCCTACCCTATTCCCCTTATATCAGAGCTATTTGACAGATTGAAGGGAGCTCGAGTCTTTACCAAGCTCGATCTCCGAAGTGCATACAATCTAGTCAGGATTAAGGACGGTCACGAATGGAAGACCGCATTTAACACCAGAATGGGACATTACGAATACCTGGTTATGCCGTTTGGATTATGTAACGCTCCAGCGGTATTCCAGGATTTTATTAACGATGTCCTAAGAGAGTACCTTCACATGTTCGTTCTAGTGTATTTGGACGACATTCTCATCTATTCCCCAGACCTAGAGACACATCACGAACATGTGAGAATTGTACTGAAAACCCTGTTACAAAACGGCCTTTACTGTAAACTGGAGAAATGCCAGTTTGACCAAACGGAGATACAATTCCTTGGATACGTTATATCTCCGTCTGGTTTCCAGATGGATCCTCGTAAACTGGAGGCAGTCTTACAGTGGCCATTACCCAAGGGCCTTAAAGCTACTCAACGCTTTATAGGTTTTGCAAATTACTACCGCAAATTCATAAGGGGATTTTCCTCCGTGATTTCCCCTATAACCAATTTAACAAAAAAAGGAACAAATTGTATATCTTGGCCCAAAGAAGCAAGAGAGGCATTTGAACAATTAAAATTTTTATTTTCCTCAGCACCTGTCCTGACCCATCCTGATCCATCCAAACCATTTATCCTAGAGGTGGATGCATCAGAAACAGGAGTTGGAGCCATTCTGTCTCAAAGAGAAAGTCCTGATACGCCTTTACATCCCTGTGGATTTTACTCTCGCAAACTCACACCTGCAGAGAGGAATTACGACATAGGGAATAGGGAACTTTTGGCCATTGTACTTGCCCTTAAGGAATGGAGGCATCTCTTAGAAGGTTCCAAAGAGCCACTTTTGATCTTTACTGATCATAAGAATTTGGCTTATATTGGGGACGCTAAGAGACTGTCCTCTCGTCAGGCTAGGTGGTCATTGTTCCTCTCCCGATTCAATTTCGTAATTACGTACCGGCCTGGTACTAAAAACACCAAGGCAGATGCACTTTCTCGGCAGTTTGAGACAGATGAAGTACCAGAACAGGTGATATATCCTATTGTACCTCCTGAATGCCTCATTGCCACTACTGTTTCCGAAGTGTCTTCTCCACTCTTCTGTGCCATAATAGCAGATCAAACTCAGGCACCTGTGGGAAAACCTCCGGACAAACTGTATGTGTCACCTCAGTTTCGAAAGAAGGTACTAGATTTGTTCCATGACAACCTCACAGCGGGCCATCCTGGAGTCCATAAAACTCTCTCAGCCGTCTCCAGGAGATTTTGGTGGCCTGCTCTTAGAAACGATATCAAAGATTATGTTGGGGCATGTCAAATATGTGCAGTTTCTAAAGTTCCTCCTAGGTCACCTCCTGGACTGTTACAACCACTGCCCATACCTAGTGCTCCATGGACCCACTTGGCCATGGATTTCATTGTGGATCTACCCAGTTCAAACGGGTTTAATACAGTCCTTATGGTTATTGATAGATTCACGAAGATGGCACATTTCGTCCCACTTAAGAAATTACCATCTGCTCAAGATCTTGTTCAAATATTCTTGAGAGAGATCTTTCGGTTGCACGGTGTACCCAAAAACATAGTATCTGACAGAGGTACCCAGTTTGTTTCTAGGTTTTGGCGTTCCTTTTGCAAACAATTGGGCGTCGAACTCTCCTTTTCATCAGCATATCACCCTCAAACAAATGGAGCAGCAGAGAGGGCGAATCAGTCTTTAGAAGCTTATTTACGTTGCTTTATAAATGCCAATCAATCTAACTGGTATGAGCTCTTACCCATGGCTGAGTTCGCCAGAAACAACGCCACTCATGAATCTTCTAATCACAGTCCATTCTTTGTTAATCAGGGTTATCACCCCGCTGTTTTACCTTCTGCATTCTCAGACACAGAAATCCCCGCTTTGGACACCCGTTTAGAATCGATTCATGATACCTGGGATTCCGTCCATTCAGCTCTGCAAAAAGCCTCATTCCGAGCAAAGGTCCAAGCTGACAAGAAACGGGGCGCTAATCCTGTCTATCTTCCAGGTGACAGGGTGTGGCTCTCCACGAGACATATCAAGCTTAAGGTCCCATCCATGAAATTTGCCCCTCGGTACATTGGTCCCTTTCGAGTTACCCAACGTATTAATCCAGTGACCTACTCTTTGGCACTACCGGCTCATATGAGAATAGCGAATACTTTCCATGTGTCTCTGCTCAAGCCCCTTACTTGCAATCGCTACACCAGGGTATCCACTCCTCCTCCGCCCTTGGTAGTGGGTGATCAAGAAGAATACGAAGTCCATTCTATCATGGACTCCAAATTATCCAGAGGTGTCTTGTCCTATCTCGTTGACTGGAAGGGTTATGGTCCCGAGGAACGTTGTTGGGTTCCTGCTAACCGGGTCCATGCGCCCCGTCTTATCCGGTCGTTTCACAACCGCTTTCCTCTTAAGCCGGGTCCTTCCCGCCCGGTGCGCGGTCTTCGAGTGGGGGGTACTGTTGCGGTCACCGGCCCGCCGAGCCTCACGGTCGTGCCCGACCGGCACGACCGCTCCGACTACACAAGCTTACCTGCTCGTCGGCGAGCCGGGAACCGCGCACATAGTTCTTCCGGGCATCGCGCCCAGATCCAAGATGGCGCCGACCGCGTGGTCGCGTCTATTGCTAGCCCCGCCCCCGAGAATTATACCAACGTGTGCGTGACGTCACGACGTCAACGCACACGCACGTTTTGGGGTCAGAGGTCGCCCTCTGACCAATCATAGCCTAGAGAGGGGTATTTAAACCCCTAGCTTTCCCCATTACTTTGCCATGTCGTGGTTTCAGTTTCCTGGTTTCCTGAAAGTGCTATTCTCGTGTTTCTGATTTCCTGGTATCCTGATCCTTGGCGTTTCCCTGGTTATTCTGATCTCTGGTTTCCCTGACTTGGCTTGTTTAATCGGTATTGAGTATTTTCTGGCTTCCTTGACCTCGGCTTTCCCTTTGACCATTCTCTGTCTCTAGCGTATTAGTCCGGCCATTCTAAGGACCGGTTTACGCTCTTTCCTATTATTTTCCTTTTCTTTCTTATGTATATGTTTACATAGTTTCTGCGTGCTGGACCACATTACTAGTCGTGACAGCTACTGATTTAGATCTAATAGTGGATCGTATCCACAGACTCCCTAAATTTGTCAATGCACCTGCAACAGCTCCAAAAGTCACCATAGTGAGACTACACTTTTTTCAAATAAAACAGGAAATCCTGAGCACTATTCGCAAATCAGGTCTCCCTGCGGATTATAAATATATCAAAGTTTTCCAAGATTTCTCAGCCTACACTATGAGACGCCGCAGAGAATTTCAACCCTTCACGACAGAGCTGAGGCAAAGAGAGATTCATTACAGATGGGGATTCCCTGTAAAACTACTCTTTCATATGGATGGCAGAAATTTCACAATCACTTCTCCGGAGGAAGGGATGGAGCTTCTTAATGCCATGAACAGACGTCAAACCCAACCTCACGTAACCTCACCGTCTACTCAAAGACACACCCACAAGAAAAGTAGGGCGGATGACACTTGAAGCTACTTTCTTTTAATTTTTTGAAGGCACAAAAGCTCCAACATAGATATTGCCGGTTTGGATTTATTACTTTCTCCACGTTGTTTTATCACATCCATTTTATTACTTACAAATTGTTTTTTCTCTTTCCCTTTTTTTTTTCCAGCTCTCTCATTTTTTGATTCCACCTTCTTTATGATCTTTATTGTGCATCAACACTTGATTAAATGTCTATAGGAGAGTGACGTTTTTGAATGTATATTACTGATTTCTGATATAGGTCTGGGACATACTGAGCATATATCGGACTTCATTAGAGATGTGATCACGGAACTAGAAGGACTCCATTCTTTATTGATCTTCTCTGCATACCACTGTCCATTTTTAATTTTTCTTTAAAGCTTTGCTTGTTTTCCCCTTGCCGCAGGCAGTTTTCTCTCCTCCCAACCGGGGCCTAATACCCTGAGATGGAGAATTATTTTTTATTCTCCCTCATTTTTCTAAACAGTTTTTTTCTCTCTATCCGTATTGGGGAATTTATCCAAGTTTATCATTCCCCATTTTTTGTTTCCTTTTTAACCATCCATGTACTATTGCACTGTAAGCAATTCAAGAAGCTAACAGGTTATGCTTCAAATGTTTTAGCACCCTCACTCTTGTCTAAACAAATGTATTTGTTATTACGATTGTTGGATTTCATAACTCTCCTCTTGGGACGCGGGCCTTCGGGCTCCCACATTTCTATACAATCTCTTTTTAATGGCTGTGTACTCTGATTTGAGTCATGGTCATTAAACTCATGTAATTTAATGTGAGGGTCCTGAACACCGCTCACCAGAGGCGACTATTGTTCCAAGAAGTCAAATCCAACAAATCAGATATTGTCTGTATTCAAGAGACTCATCTTAAGGAAGGAAAAGAGTACAAATTTATGACACGGTTATTCCCTTCCCAATTTCATTGCACTTACAAAACTAAGTCTAGAGGTACTTCCATTTTTTTTTAGCAGGAATGTGGCCAATTCTACAGAAAAGATAATGACGGATGATGACGGGAGGTACATAGTATGGATTGGTAAGGTTAACAACGTTAGGTATACAATTGTCAATGTGTACTTTCCTAACACGGGTCAGCTTACTTTCTTTAGGAAAATTATGGATTTGGTGAATGAGAACATGAAATCACTTCATTATGGATGGCGACTTAGATAATGCAAGGGATAATTTGGATAAACTCCATAGGAGAGATAGTGATAGATTATCTGTGAAATGCTCGAAATATATGGTTGAATGTGGACTGTATGATCCATGGAGATTAATGCATGAGAATGAAAGAGACTTTACTTTTTACTCCGTATCCAAGAACATGTATTCCAGGCTGGACAGGTTTCTGATACAGGGCGCTTTCATACCACACATCTCAAGACCTGATATTTTAAATATCAATTGGTCTGATCATGCTCCCATAACTTTGCATATAGACGAAATGGTTTCTTTCTCCCCTAATAGGCACTGGAAACTGAGTGATTACTTATTAGATGATCCTGAAAATAGATCGCTAGCTGAAGGGATACTGAATTACTATTTTTTTGAAAATGTTTTGCATGATGTTCCTGGTGAGGTGACATGGCATGCGCACAAGACTGTGTTGAGAGGCTATTTCATTTCTAGGGCATCTCACTTGAAGAGGAAAAATAACAGCAATAAAGAAATTTGGAAAAAGAACTGTACAACCTAAATCAGGCAAATAAATTCGGCCCATCTTCCTCCCTATCAGCAATGATAGGGGAGATTAAATCAAAAAGTCACAAAATGGGGGGGCGGGGCCGGGCCGCCAAGCCTAACGGTCGCAGGAAAGAGCTGCTCCTGCGAAAAGGTCAAAATTAAGCCAGAAAATCGGGACTTTGACTGATTAAAAGGGCCACAACTGCGACCCTCGGTGATTGCGGGCCACCGGAGCCGAGGAGAGGCTAGCTCGCAGAGTTTTAGTCCCTCGGGGGAGAGATTACCGCTGCACCAAGCGGGACCTACCTGGCGGTGAGTGGAGTGGACGGCCGCCGCTCCACTATCCTGCCCTACGGAACCCAACAATGAATCTGACCATCGCGGTCCCGGTCCCGATCCCCCCCCCTCTGGACCGGGGGGGATATCCCGGTCCTCGCCCCATAGCAATAGCACCTGGAGGCAATGCCACGCTGACACATGAGCTCGAGGCCCAAAACAAGATGGCCGCCAGACCGGAGCTCGCTCCTTCTACAGCCCACTCACATGGCAGACTCACTAGCACAAGACTGAAAAGTCAAACACGAACAAAGCGGCAAAAGAGCAGACAAGCTCCTACCCACCAGTGCCAACCTACCGGAGAACGGTGCCTGGAGCAGCCCCAACTGTGTGTCCCTCAGGTGACACCGCCGAGGTGCAGACACAGGCAGACGGCGCAATCCGAGCACCAACCTTGACGGCACTGCCCTCAAGCCAGCTACCCCCAACCCAGCCTCAACAAGACACTCACCTCCTGAGCCCCCGCGGTCTCTGCTTCCCACAAGCTCGAAGTGCGGGGGGTTGACTGTGCAGATCAGGCTGAGCCCATGCGACGACCTCAACGGCTCCCAAGCCAGCTAAAAAATCCACCACGAAGGAGCTCTGCCTAGCCCCTGCGGGGCACCGTCTGAAAGGTGACCGGAACTGCAGCTCTGATATGGTGCCTGTACAACAAGTTATCTACGCGATCCAACAATCACGGGGGCTCAGCGCTGCTGGCATCCGCAGCGCACCTGAACCTCAACCCGACCGCCAGCAGGCTCTCCCATGGGCTGGGGGCCAGACAGGTACCGTACCCAGGCTTGGAAGGCTGCCTCTTACCTGGGTCCCCCTGGCCTCAAGACAGATCTAAACACAAGGCGACACAACTCTGAGACACTTGCCCTTTATGAACTATCTGTGGGCACTGTAAGATTGCCAACCCCCTGAGCAGGCTGAGTGGGTATTGTGAACTGCACACAGGCACTAGGTTTGAGTACCCATTGGATCTAGCAGGCTCACTGCCTCCCGACCTACCCCACCTGTCTCGGGTTAAAACCAACTGCAGAGGGCTTCACACAGTCAGTCTTTGTAATCTGACACCACTATCAAGCTTGTGTTGCCATATTAAATATACGCTGAATCTACGAAAAATAGTGCTGTTAGCTATTGACATACAAATGCTTAATATATGTTGTATTACTAGCCAGTACTTTCCTATATGGCAACACAGGCCTTTTTTGTAACTCGCAGATACACTGTCAAATTATATCTATAATTAAAAATGTGATACGCAGGGCATCACACTTAGCATCTTAACATAATTTGCAAGCGCATTATAATCGTCTAACTTGCTGCTAATAACCACGTCATGTATAACTGCCTCTCTTTAACTCTTGGGCACAATCATTAGATGTGCTAGCATTGCTTGTTTTCCACTTGAATAGTTAAGCATCTATTATTTTATTTTGTTTTATTTAATCTTACTCTGACAATACAGCTGTTTAGTCAAGCTTCCTAAAAAAAATAGAAAAATGTGCGAATTGTCATGCCACTGTTTAACTACTGTACATCCTGAAATACGCTGTTGTGGCGTCTGTTGATATCCTGTAACCACCTGCACAGCAAAAATAAAGAATAAAAAAAAAAAAAAAAAAAAAAGTCACAAAATAAATTTGGATCGAACTACTCTCATGGTGAGACGCCTCAAGAAAGTGTTTTATTTAAAGGGTAACAAGGCCTAAACTCTCCTGGCGTCCAAACTCCGTCAGGTGAATGCCCATTCTAAAATTGCGTACTTAATAGATGACCAGGGACAAAAAATATTTCACCCGAATAAGATTAGTGACCAATTCGCCAAATATTATAGTATACTTTATAATTTGGAATCTGATGTAAATCTCACCCAGCCGTCTGAGGCGACTATTAATAATTTTTTAGACATGGTTTCGTTGCCACGGCTGTCTTCTGATATTTTGGAAAAATCAGAGCGTGATATATCTGAAGCAGAGATAACCGTTGGCGATTAAGCTCATGCCATCTGGAAAGGTCCCTGGTCCTGATGGATTCACCATTTTATACTATAAGACCTTTGCAGAAACTTTAATTCCTCATATATCCAAATTATTCAACTCCTATAAGTCTGGGGGAAGATGCCAGGAGAGTTTTTGTCCGCACAGATTGTCACCTTGCCAAAACCGGGTAAAACTCCTGACAGATGCTCTAATTTTAGGCCCATATCCCTTATAAATAACGACACAAAAATTTATTCTAAGATACTAGGGAACCGATGAACTAATCTTATACCTTTATTGATCAATAATGACCAGGTAGGATTCGTGAAAGGTAGACAAGCACCTGATGGAACGAGACGGTTCATTAACTTAATTCAGCATATCAATTCAACAAGAACTTTCATTGGATGCAGAGAAGGCGTTCGACAGGGTACATTGGGGATATCTATGGAAGACACTGAGCAGATTTGATATTCCACAATCTTTTATTACTGCGATAAAGGCACTATACAGTGCACCCACAGCTCATGTATCGGCCTCGGGTTTCCAATCCAGAACGTTTTCTCTAACTAATGGGACGCGTCAAGGCTGCCCCTTATCTCCAAGTCTCTTTGTCCTGGCGATGGAACCCCTGGCCGAACTGATTAGTACAACCCCAGAAATCGCAGGTATTAATATCAAGGGATCCACTCATAAAATAGGGTTATTTGCAGATGACGTCATTCTAGCACTCAAAAACCCAAAAGACTCTCTGAAATCTCTCAATACTATTCTACTCCAGTTTGGAGAAGTGTCTTATTATAAATTAAATGTATCCAAGACCCAGGCCCTACCTTTCCACTTACATAAATCTGATATGGATGAATTAAGAGTATCATATCCGTTCGACTGGAGGAGGGATTACCTGGAATATTTAGGAATTAACTTATGCAAACATTTACCCAATATACATATTCATAACTTAAAGAGAGCATGGCCGGACCTACACAAGGAGATGGAGAGATGGGGTGGGATGGAGTTATCGTGGTTAGGAAGAATTGCCTCCATAAAAATATCAATCCTCCCAAAAATCTTGTACTATTTTAGAACTATTCCCTTATCTGTTCCAATGTCCTTCTTTAACAAAGTGCTAACATGTATTTGGAACAACAAACCCGGCAGAATTAAGCTTACAATCCCTGCAGCACCAAAAACTTCATGGGGGCATTGGTGTCGATAATTTCAGAAAGTACTACTTTGCAACGAACACTGCAGTGGTTGTAAGCTTTAATAGTCAAAAAAATAGGCCGAGATGGATGGAGATGGAGGAATCTAGCATTCTCCCCTATTCTCCCCTTTCAGCTCGGGGAATTACCCTGGCTAAGCCCTGTAAGGAGACCTGGAGTAACTAAAATGTTTATGACCACTAAGACCACACTTAAAGCCTGGGATATAGTATTTAAAAACAACTGTCACTTGACAAAACTATATAGAGCCATGCCAATTGAATCTTTAAAATACTACATCCCGACCTTAAACTCATCATTACTTAAAGAACACCGACTGTATCATATAGACGACTTTTTCCATGGAAACTCTATTCGGTCGTATGAAAGATTACAATTTAAGCATAGACTGGCGACCGAATGTAAGGATGAATGTGAGTTGGTGATTGAGAAATTAAAAGAAATATACAACATACCGGAAACTGACAAAAATTATAAAGCACTAGAAATATCACAACTAGAAAAGCTATTTTTGCATGACCCAAATAGGAAGGGCATTATATCTATCTGTTATATGTTACATAACGATAAACCATCAATTAAACTGAAGCACATGTTATCCTGGGAGACGGAGCTGGGTTCCCAATATAAGTTGGAGGATTGGTTCAGTTTTTTTTCAGCTCTGAAGGGCCTATCTTTCTGCTCCAACCATCACGAAAACCACTTTAAAATTCTGTATCGATGGTATCTGGCCCCGTCTAAATTGCATAATATGAATAATAGGTACAGCGATAGGTGTTGGAGAGATTGCGGAGGACTGCGCAACATGGCCCACATATGGTGGTTTTGCCCAAGACTGACTAGATATTGGAAAATGATACATTACTTAATTATTAAGGTGAACAGTAACATAGCTTCAAATCTGAACTGGCTCTATTTAATAAATTCCCTGAATCCATCAGTAAAATGTATAGAATTATAGTAGGCCACATTCTGATAGCTGCAACCACATGCCTACCTAGATATTGGAAATCTAAAAATACACCCTCAGTTAAAGAAGTACTAACACTAACACTAGAAAACAAATCATACGAATTATCACATAGAAATAACACACATATATTCGCACAATAGAAATACCACTGGGATCAATGGGAAACCGATGTAAAAAAAACATATAACCTTTAATAACTTGTTATGGAATGTTTTTCAACTTAAATGCCTTGTACATTAACGTACTTACCGTTATAATGGATGGATACCCCCTTTTCCCCACTTCCAAGTTTTCCCTTCCTTTCCCCTCCCCTAATATATTGTTTTTTTTTATTACTTGTCAAATCTGCAAAATCTTTCAATAAAAATTATTTGAAAAGAATTGGGTAATCACACAGTAACATGTGTAGGTGTGATTTGTAGGCCCCAAGGCCCAACAGAAGAGTTAGATAATCTCCGTCAATCGATGCTCCTAGTGCTTACCAAGGACCATAATCACTGCAGACTTCACGCACCGCCACAGCTTGGTTGGGGTCTCGCCGTCTCCTACCCACCCTGGACCTACGACAAGGCTCCAGGCTCCAGTGGGTGAACCTCTCTTCCTTCAGAGAGCAGGAACAGCTCTTAGAAGAGCTAGTGATTAGTACCCAGGGGAGTATACAGAGTATAGCAATTCCCAGTGTGATTATAGCAGTTCCCAACAACACGAGACGAGGCTGCGAGTTAAGGGTAAGAAGATCTGACGGTTTAATGGCACAGGCTGGATTTTTATACAATTCCTCAGGCCAGGGGAACACCCCCTGGACCTAATGGAGCACCGAATTACAAGATGTACAAACCAATCAAAACAGTAATTAACAGTACAACACTCCCACATACAGTACACAATCCCTCCCCTCTGCCTGTGATATAATTAAGGTATGTCAGAATATTTATATCAGCAGACATTTTGTGCTAAGATAGAAATTAAATGCGTCTACTGCCAGTCACACTTAAAACCAAGCTGACTCCATTTTGGATCTTCAGGCCAACAAAGACACATCATTTCTTCTTGCTTTCAGTAACTCTAGCCATCAGCCTGAGCTAAGGAATGCGTTATGTAAACACAGCAAGGATGGGGGTGGAATACAACCCAGAGACAAGTATATACATTACTACTATATACGTACTTTACTATTATATTAATTACATATAATCAGTATTATGTTAATACAGTCCATCCATTGATAAATATCAATGAAGAAATACCATATTATTTAATAATATTAGTGGAATAGATAAATAATGTCTCACAGCTTCACAGAAAGCTAGACACCAGTGACCAGATAAGACTCAGTAATTAATTTTACTTTCTAAATTTTACAAGGTCCCATTGTATAAAATAGGGTGAAATTAAGGTTAGACGTGTCAGAAAATAGAAATACGACAGATATTGCTGCCACAATGTCTGAGACAAGACTAGGAAAAACCAAAGAAATCCTTTGAACTGACAGCAAATTTGAGTTATGGCAGTCATCTTAGATAAGCCAAATTACGTCAGAATCGTCATCAAAATAAGTTCTCTTTTGAGGACACGAAATTTTGGTGATGAAAGAGCACCATCTACTGACTAAAATCTAAATTGTGGTCTGTGAGTTGACCACACCTTCAATGTCCTATTGGTCTTATCGACTAATGACGTACAGAGAGTCTGGCCCTTTAAAAAGTTAGGAACAAAGGGAAGAGAGACATTCAGATTCAGATTCACATTCAGATTCAGATTCGGACATTCACAAAGGACAAAGGACACTTTGGGACTAACACTCAACTCTCAAACTCTCTTGGACACAACTCAAGAAACAGTTCCTGAACACTTAGAATTTTACTATTACTTTCTAACCAATATCACTATCTCTATCACATGCACACCTCCTTACAAACATTAACCACACTTCCATTCATTCCTGGGACTACCTACTCATCTGAGCATCAACAACATAACCGGTAATTATGCTGGTTTTATTTAATTAATCTAAATTAATAAAGAAAATGTATTAATAGCAGAATACTTGCATGGATAAATCTCGGTCAGATTTCAATAATTGAGAAATCTTAGTTAACTAAAGAATATATAGTTATACACATTCCATTCTGCAGGTAGAATCAAGATAATTATATATTACTTATATTTTTATCACGTGTTAGCATACCGCTGTTTTTATCCAGATGTATTGATTTGCTCTGAAATAAGATCGTATATCTATTTAGGCAAATTATAATTCGGCTAAAGTTAAATCTGGTAGATTTGTTTTTTATTGGATGCTTCTAGGAATGGTTATGAACATTATTTTAATTTAAATTTACATGAGAATAGGCTATTAGATGCATAGGAGGATTAAGCCAGCGTTGAAAGAGTTAACCAAGTGATCTAACTGTGAGCTAAGATTTTATGGCTTTTCGCTGCGCTGTGCACTGTGAGGAATTCTGTGTCCTGTGAAGTTTCTGTGTTCTTTGTCTGTGAGATTGTTTACATATCGTAAATTTGTAAGTCTTGATAGTTGATGCTGTAGCCATTGAATTTGTTTAAAACCATTGCCATTATATTGTATACCTATGTTATACTAAATGTTACTGTCACGATTCGGGGAACCCAACACGCTAACACACACACAGACACCCAAACAGAAAAAGTGTGCAGTACCGGTCCTTAGAGTGGCCGGGCTAAGCACACACAGAATAGTCAGGAGACAAGCCGAGTAAGGGGAACCAGAAAACAGAATAACGAGAAAGAAGCCGAGGTCAAAGGGTAGGAGAAAGTCACAAAGTCAGTATAACAAGCCAGAGAGTACGTAACCAGAAATCACACGTTCAGAATCAATACTATAAAGCAAAGACCACAACAGGGCAGGGAGGAACAGGAAAGGTAAGTATTTAAACCAGAAGGTTAATTCTGATTGGCTAATTTCCAATCAGAATTAACAATCACATGTGGGAGATATCTAAACCTCCCACTGTGATTGAGGCACTGTGCCTTTAACGCCGGGTCAGGTGACTGACCCCGGCGTGTAACAAATTGGCCGGTCTCCCAGCGTGCAGCGTCATGCATGCTGCCGCCGGGGGACCCGGAAGAAGACGCGGGCGACACCCGTGGCTGGGAGGATGCCGCCCGCCGAACACATGGCAGGAAGGGGACCGCGAACGGCTGGAGGGTGAGTGCCGCGAGCGGACTGCAGCCTCCCCTCGCAGCCGCCCGCGGGATCCTGACAGTTACGGACCGTTTCAGCAGACAAGGGGTTAAAATCCGTTTAGGCGATATGCCTCTTTCTGAGAGACAGGCACAGCTACTGCAGAACACCAAACTCCCAAACTGGATACAAAATAGCACTCAAAACTGGAACCTCACGAATAGCTGCTAGCAGACGAACAGGAAAAGCAGACATCAGCTTACACTCCTAGCAATCAGTCTCCAACAGCATACAGTGAATCCCCCCAAGAACGAGACAAAGCTCCGTGTTGAGGGTCAAGCAGTGGTCTCAGGTGCTGGCACACCCAGCCTGGTTTTTATTGCAGTTGTTACAAATACAGGTCCGCCCACAGGGAGGTATAAAACAACCACTCACACATCAGTTACATCCCACATATTCCCTCCCCTTATCCTGAGAGGAAACTCAATTATGCATACAGTTAAAACATACTTTTTACCCAACTTTCATAACTCTAAAACCATACATCACATTCACATAAAAATTTCATATTCACAATCAATCCATTCAGGGGAACAACATATTAAAAAATGGCATGAATCAGACCAGGGGTTTAAAAGTTAGTAAAGTATCTTTTGGGCCCTGGCTGGCACATGGCTATCTGGCTCAAACTGGTTTCAGAGTCTTCTATCCTGGAAATAATGGAGAAGTAATCCAATTACCTCCCAGGACAGAGACCAGACTCCATTATGCACATGGGGACACAAAGACCGTAAAACACTTTAAAATACATAAAGTCACCTTTTACACATATTACACATGACATTTCACATATCCCCAGATAGCAGGGATCTGAGCGCACAAAACTACCGAATAGCGCTCAGATCCTATTCACACAGTTCAATTGCCATAGAGCCGAAGTCTTTAACTACACAAATGGGTTCCATGGCATAACTATCTGGGTTAACACATTCACATAAAGTCTGGTCCATAGTCCAAAGGCAGCAGGCGGGCAACCAGGCTCCTCCAATGCAATGTGGCGAGATTGGTCTCGTCACACTAAATATTCACTGATTATTACCACGCATGTTACATATTATTATTATTTTATTATGATGTCATAATAAATTATATTTTTATAATAGAATTTGTGATTTAATTGTATGGAGTAAAAATCCTCTAAAATGATGACGTTCTCTAGGATCGGAATTAAAATAGTGGGTAATTCTCAAGATATCAATTTTGATGTAATAAAAAATATTAAATACATTTTTGATAATTTTTATGAAAATATTATTTTTAATATTTATCACCCCATAAATATCCCCACAGGTAGTTAATACAATAACCAAATTATCCACAAGCAGAAAAAACATTATATTTCCCCATGATATCCCTGATCTGGGTAAACAACATATCCAAAAATCACCCTGTAACAAGACGATACTGCATGCCTGGACTGTTAAAATAGCTGGAGTTATTCGCATGGATATTGTATGAGAAATGCCATTACCAGAGAATGCAGCCGTTCGTATGATTCTACACGAATCCTTTGTGCTCTGAATAGGTGGCCGCCATTTCGGGACTTTGCACGTGTTCGCGGCCATCTTGCGCACGAACAGCGGTGTTTGCCCATCAACGCGTGGAACTAAAAACGGATACGCAAACAGGCGAACACCGCTGAAACCTCCATGCGCCCAGAACTTCGTGCTGGAACTACCGAACAACCGGTCGTTCGGTAGTTACACTTAACTTGATATGGGGATTCCGGCGAACGACAGGATAACGGTGGATGGCAAGTATTTCGTGGGGTTTTGATACACGAACGGAGAGCGACCGCAAGGCCAAAACTCATGGAACTATTTTCGGCTAGTGAACCTGTGTGGTCGGTCAAAACTGTGGAACCCCATAGCTCCCAAACCATTCATCCGAATGGGCTGATTTTCGGATATGTTGCTCCCCTGAACAAGGGCTATCCAGCGGTGTACCCCCTGTTTTTGGGGTACATCCAGAACTTGGCTAAAAATGTGTACAGTATAATTGGGTTAACTGTTTATCTGAGGGGAGGGGATGTGTGGGTTGTACCATATGTGTGATTGGTGATTTTATGCCTCCCCCTGGGTGTGTTCTTTTTGTATGTAACTACAATAAAAAGCAGGCTGGGCATCCCAGTCCTCAGTTCTTCTTGACCCTTCAAAACTTAGCCTTGTCTCGTTCTTGAAAGGGGATTATTTGGGAATATTATCCTGCTCCTTTTTACAGCTGAACCTGACTCTCTCTGTGGATATCGTGGATGGGATTATACCAGCCTGACTTCTACACAGCAGCTTGCAGGGAAAAGGACGTCTCCAACGGCTGGCACC
This sequence comes from Pelobates fuscus, assembly GCF_036172605.1. Taxonomy (NCBI): domain Eukaryota; kingdom Metazoa; phylum Chordata; class Amphibia; order Anura; family Pelobatidae; genus Pelobates; species Pelobates fuscus. Next base: position 2,254,097 of record NC_086318.1, on the reverse strand, counting down.
CTCTCAAAACCTGGGTAGCCGTTACATTGGTGGCAGCAGCAGGATGGTCCTTTTATCCAAAGAGCAAGTGCTGAATGGAGTCTCAGTATGCCAGGCTGAAAAGACCCACACTAAAAGATTTATTGGAGAGTCGTGGTAGGAGTGCCAGTAACAGAACACGGAGAGAGCTGATAGCTGACCTGCTGGAGCTGGACGAAATGGATAGGTCCATGGAGGTAACTGAACCTATTGCACCGGTCAGTGAGGGCAATGTACTTATGGCTATTGTACAGCGGAGATTAGCCTTGTATCCAGCAACGTCCACGGAACTAATAAACCAGCTGTTCCGGGACGCAAAGGAGGAGATCGAAACTAAGAGGAGACAAGAAACAGAACTGGTAAGGGCTAGACAGCCCATTACACATGCAGTTCCTACCCCTCCACCCACTGCTGCGGTAAAGAAAATTCCATTTACTGCTTTTAAAACCTTTGTGGAAAGTGAAGAAGAAATTGATGGGTATTTGGCTGACTTTGAGAGGCAGTGCTCACTACACCAAGTACCACCAGAGCAATGGGTCACTATCCTGGCTGGGAAACTATCAGGGTAAGCAAATGAGGCTTTCCGAGCACTTACTGCAGAAGAGATATCGCAGTATCAAAGGGTGAAAGATGCACTGCTTACCAGGTATGCTGTAACCCCAGAAGCATACCGCCGCCGCTTCCGGGAGTCCAAGAAGAAAGCTGCGGACTCCCACATGGAATGGGCCAACCGATTACAAAGGGTGGCATCACATTGGGTCCAAGGGTGCAAGGCAAACACCGTAGAGGAAGTATTGCAGTTGTTCCTAATGGAACATTTCTTCCAAGACCTGGCCGCGGACATACAAGACTGTGTACGAGACCGCCGCCCCGCTAACTTAAACGAGGCAGCTCGGCTAGCAGATGAGTATGCGGAGACCAGGAAAGTAAGCCAGGGTACTACACGGCTGTCGCATAAGGTAGAACTGCGCACTCCAGCCATCATCTCACGCCCAGAGTTTCGGGCTCCAGTTCCACCAGGACCACCGCGTCCTCAAGGGTCTACCAACTACCCCCGGGATTTGTCTATGGTGACGTGCCATCACTGCGGCAACACGGGACATATTGTTCGTTATTGCCCCTTGAGATCTACCAACAACAACTGGAGACGCACAACACCCAACACAGAGACCACCCCATCACGTCCCTCTGCGGCTCACTGCCTAGACACCGAGGTGGGCCCTGAGGAATGTCTGGGAATTTTGTATGAGGCAGACCCAATACAAGCTGCTTCTCCGGATAACCGGCAGCATCACCGTCAGGAGGTATGGGTGAATGGACAAGTAGCACAAGGCCTAAGAGATACCGGGGCTACTATCACTTTGATCCAGAAGCATCTGGTAAAGCCAGAGAATGTGTCTACTCGCACCGTTGCTGTTCGGGTTGCAGGGGGTGCTGTATTTCGCTGGCCCACTGCCCGAGTGCACTTGGACTGGGAAGTCGGGTCGGGAAAGACCACAGTTGGCATTATGGACAACCTGCCTGCCGAGGTTGTGTTGGGCAACGACATTGGCCCTCTGACTTCAGCTTATTTACCTACGCCTGCTGCTGCTTGTCCCGTAACCACCCGCTCACAGACCCGTATCACAGATGATCATAACACAGGCCGGGAGACCCAGGTAAGCCAAGCACCCACATGTAACCCCACTACAATAGAAAGACCCCTAGCTTGGGACACCCCAGAGGAGTTTGGGAGGGAAACTAGGGAGGACCCCACCCTCCAAAGATATCGGGAATTAGCCGACAGTAGAGGGGACGTTTTATATGAGATGGGGACAGATTGTACAGATTGACTGAAGGCAGAAAGAGAGGCTGTGTCCCTTCGCAAAAGCGCCTACTAGTGGTACCCAGAAAGTACCGGTTGGAACTTCTTCGAATTGGCCACGACATTCCGTTGGCAGGGCATCTAGGGGGTAACCGCACCACCTACAGGATCACCCAGACCTTCTTTTGGCCGGGGATCTCGAAGGATGTGCGACGTTACTGCAGCACTTGTGACGTATGCCAACGGGTAGGGAAAAGAGGGGATCACCCTAAAGCTCGACTGTCACCTATGCCTGTGATCAAGGAACCGTTTAGCAGGGTGGCAGTCGACCTAGTGGGACCTCTACCTAACCCCAGTCCCTCTGGTAAGAAATATATTCTTACCATAGTGGACTATGCTACTCGCTACCCGGAAGCCGTCGCTCTGACGAATATCCAGGCAGACACTGTTGCCAGTGCTCTTGTGGGGATATTCACCAGAGTGGGATTTCCTCAGGAAATCTTATCCGACAGAGGGACCCAATTTACCGCAGACCTAACCAAACAGTTATGGAAGGTCTGTGGTATTAAGACCCTGCTTAGTTCACTGTACCACCCTCAGACTAACGGTCTCTGTGAACGCTTTAATGGTACCCTCAAGCAATTGCTGTGGACCTTTACAGCGGAATACAGAGACTGGGAGCAATTCTTGCCGCACCTCCTGTTTGCTTATCGGGAGGTACCGCAGGAATCCACAGGGTTCTCTCCATTTGAGCTGCTCTATGGACGGAGAGTGCGAGGCCCTCTCGACCTCATCCGAGAGTACTGGGAGGGAGAGACAGAACATGAAGATGTTCCCATCGTGCCATATGTGCTGGAAATGCGGGACCGCATGGAGCCGTTAGCTCGGATGGCACGGGACCATCTCCATGCGGCCCAGGGTCGTCAGAAACATTGGTACGATCAGGGCGCCCGTCAGAGAACATTCCAAGTGGGCCAGAAGGTGCTGGTACTTAGGCCTGTCAAAGGGAATAAGCTCCAGACCTCCTGGCAGGGCCCTTACAAAGTAGTAGCACAAGTCTGTGATGCTACTTATGTAATTGCCAGCCGCAAAGATGAAAGGATCCAGAAATCCTTTCATGTAAAACTTGTTAAAAGAGTACCAGGAAAGACCAGAGGATATAGCCGCCATATGTATCCCAGCCACTGAAGACCCTGACAGCTTACCCATCCTCGACCTATTAGCCAACTCAGAACCTAAAACCCTGCTCAATACCATACAGCTAGGGGAGCGGTTAACTCCCGCAGAAAAGGGGCAGATCCGACAATTACTAACTGAGAAAGGGTTGACGTTTTCCCAGGAGCCAGGGTACACTCCCTTAGAAACCCCAGGGCAAAACCCTCTCAGACAAACTTCCTACAGAATCCCTGAGGCAGTAAAAGAGGAGATGAGGAAGGAAATACAAGAGATGTTAAGACTGGGGGTGATAGAGCCATCTGACAGTCCCTGGGCCTCACCCGTGGTCCTAGTTCCCAAAAAGGACGGAACAACCCAATTCTGTGTCGATTATCGACGCCTCAATGACAGAACCGTGACAGATGCATACCCCATGCCCCGAGTAGACGAGCTATTAGATCGTATTGCCAGGGGACGTTATCTGACCACCATCGATTTGTGCAAAGGGTATTGGCATATTCCCCTGGCCAAGGAGGCTTTCCCTAAGTCGGCCTTTGTCACCCCATTTGGCTTATACCAGTTCAAGGTCATGCCATTTGGGATGAAAAACGCCCCAGCTACATTTCAGCGCTTCCAGGATTTCGCTTGCGCGTACCTGGATGACATTGCGATCTATAGTGAGACTTGGGGGGAACACCTGAGGCATGTTGAGGCTGTACTGGATCAAATTAGGGCCGCAAGCCTAACCCTGAAGCCAGAAAAATGTAATTTCGGGATGGCAGAAGTCCAGTACTTGGGGTGTGGGAAACAACGACCAGAACCCGCTAAGATAGAGGCCGTAGCCAATTGGCCCACACCCCACACCAAGACTCAAGTGTTAGCATTCTAAGGTACAGCAGGGTACTACAGAAAACTTGTCCCTGACTACAGTGCCATAGCCAAACCCCTGACAGATTAAACAAAGAAAAATTTGCCTAGGGTAGTAGAAAAAGAATGTCTAGCCCTGGTCTGGGCTCTAAAGAAGCTCACACCATACCTTTACGGTCAGGAATTCACCCTGATCACAGATCACAACCCCCTAGTATGGCTGAACCGAGTGGCTGGGGACAATGGACGATTGCTGAGATGGAGCTTGGCTTTACAACCGTATAACTTTTCCATCCAATATCGCCCTGGCCGGTTCAATGGGAACGCAGACGGACTGTCCAGGCAAACAGAACTTTTACCCTAGCAGCAGACCGGACAGCCCCAAGTTGACCCGAAAAGGATCAATCCGGGTCTGCCGGAGTGTTCCACAAAAGGGGAGCAGTGTAACAAGACAATACTGCATGCCTGGACTGTTAAAATAGCTGGAGTTATTCGCATGGATATTGTATGAGAAATGCCATTACCAGAGAATGCAGCCGTTCGTATGATTCTACACGAATCCTTTGTGCTCTGAATAGGTGGCCACCATTTCGGGACTTTGCACGTGTTCGCGGCCATCTTGCGCACGAACAGCGGTGTTTGCCCATCAACGCGTGGAACTAAAAACGGATACGCAAACAGGCGAACACCGCTGAAACCTCCATGCGCCCAGAACTTCGTGCTGGAACTACCGAACAACCGGCCGTTCGGTAGTTATACTTAACTTGATATGGGGATTCCGGCGAACGGCAGGATAACGGTGGATGGCAAGGATTTCGTGGGGTTTTGATACACGAACGGAGACCGAAAACTGTGGAACCCCATAGCTCCCGAACCATTCATCCGAATGGGCTGATTTTCGGATATGTTGCTCCCCTGAACAAGGGCTATCCAGGTGTACCCCTGTTTTTGGGGTACATCCAGAACTTGGCTAAAAATGTGTACAGTATAATTGGGTTAACTGTTTATCTGAGGGGAGGGGATGTGTGGGTTGTACCATATGTGTGATTGGTGATTTTATGCCTCCCCCTGGGTGTGTTCTTTTTGTATGTAACTACAATAAAAAGCAGGCTGGGCATCCCAGTCCTCAGTTCTTCTTGACCCTTCAAAACGTAGCCTCATCTCGTTCTTGAAAGGGGATTATTTGGGAATATTATCCTGCTCCTTTTTACAGCTGAACCTGACTCTCTCTCTGGATATCGTGGATGGGATTATACCAGCCTGACTTCTACACAGCAGCTTGCAGGGAAAAGGACGTCTCCAACTGCTGGTACCCTCTCACTACCTGGGTAGCCGTTACACACCCAGATCAGGGGTTCAGAAATTTTATGGAAGTCATACCCAGGATATCATGCCCAAGACAGTTCCATAGATTCGTGGCTAAGTGCTGCTGGAGGACCGACCGGGAACCGCAAGGTTTTCATGCCGAAAATAGTTCCAGGGCATACGCGGCTAAGTCCCCCTGTAGTCTATTCGCGGTTTTAGCCCATGCGAATAAGATGGCCACCACGTATTCGAATGTCGAATGGCGGTCACTTCTACTGTTCGCGAATTCGAAAAAAAACAATGTTTAAAGTAAGATAGGCTGCCGCTGGGGAGTAGGACCAACTGTCTCTGCTCCCGTAACTCGGGCTGTAGTTGGGGATCTAGGCCATCTACCCAGTATCCCTGTAGGGTCGGTGGAGAGGGTCTTCCCAGGACCAGTCTATGATGTCCTCCCAGCTGAAGGGCTCTAGGCCTGGATCTGGATCCATCCTACTGCTGCTCTACATCCAGGGTATATTGGGACTGACTGGAGCTGAGCAGGTGTTTGTAATCTTGCTCCAGCTTCCACTCCAGGGAGGCCAGACGGATCAGGTCTAGTTCCAGGCCATTAGCTCTAGGAGGACCCATCAGGGCTTCCCTGGTGCTGTGGATTTCCCAGAGCCGAAATTCTGATGAGCTGCCAAAGTCTTTCTCCAAGGCCTCCCACAATAGGCCGGGGCCATCATAGTTCTCTGCCTCTGGCATACGATCATTGGTCCTCCCGTGGTCGTGACGGCTGGTGTACCACCTTAGTGCTCTGTACGCCCTGTCCAGCCCCAATTCTCTCCCCACCGGACGCTTGAGCTTTGTCAACTGCTCGTCCAAGGGTTGTTCTCCCAGGAAAGGAAGCCGCAGGGTCATGTATACCTGTAGCTGCTGTTCCTGGCTGAGGAAATGCTTCCCGCCACCCCCAGCGCTGTACATCCTCCAGGGCCTTGCACCAAAGTTCCATCTTAATGACATCTCTGTGTAGTCCAACAGGGCCTCCTCTGATATAGGCCCATCCTCTATAGCCAGGAGATCTTGTAACCTCCAGTGAAACTCCTCTTCTAATTCGAACGCTGTCCAGGGACCAGCTGGCTCCATATCGCTGTAGGTAGGGATGCTGTGCTCTATCCCTCCATGTAAATCCGTATGATTCCGGTGTCTCTAGGATGCTGTTCCTCTCACTAGGAAGCCACTGCTGCCACCAAATGTGACGGACCCTCCGTCAATGGATGCTCCTAGTGCTTACCAAGGACCATCAGCACCGCACCAGACACCATAAGCACTGCAGACCCCACGAACCGCCACAGCTTAGTGGGGGTCTCGCCGTCTCCTACCCACCCTGGACCTACGACAAGGCTCCAGTGGGTGAACCTCTCTTCCTTCAGAGAGTGAAGCAGGAACAGCTAGTGATTAGAACCCAGGGGAGAATACAGAGTATAGCAATCCCCAGTGTGATTAAACCAGTTCCCTACAACACAAGACAAGGCTGTGAGTTGAGGGTAATAAGGTCTGACAGTTTAAATGCACAGGTTGGATTTTTAGACAATTCCTCAGGTCAGGGGAACACCCCCTGGACCTGATGGAGCACCGAATTACAAGATGTACAAACCAATCAAACCAGTAAACAATCCATCGCCTCTGCCTGTGATATAATTAAGGTAGTTAATGCATTAACTTAATTATCCACAGGCAGAAAAAACACACATTTTTATAAAGTCTAATAAGTACCCCAAAACATAACATATCTTACATCCCCTGATAGCCCTGATCTGGGTGAACAACATATCCAAAAATCACCCAGATCAGATCAGGGGTTCAGAAATTTTATGGAAGTCATATTTTTGCCCAGGCAAACCCAGGATTTCATGCCCAAACAGTTACATAGATTTGCGGCTAAGTGCCGCTGGAGAACCGACCGGGAACCATGAGGTTTCCATGCCGAAAATAGTTCCAGGGCATTCGCGGCTAACTCCCCCTGAAGTCTATTTGCAGTTTTAGCCCATGCGAACAAGATGGCTGCCATCATGTGTTCGAATGTCGAATGGCGTCCACTTCGACTGTTTGGGAATTCGAAAAAAACAATGTTTAAAGTCCCAATAGCCACAAATAGTGCCTCTCAACCACAATAAATTAAAGGGGCCATTGTCACGGGGTAAAAGGCTGGCCATTAATCCTCTCCAAAAACCAATGGCGAGGTTGCTTTCGCCACAATCTACTAGTTGCGGAAAAAATTCTGATGAGAATTGGAAAACCAAAATAGCTGCTTGTGCCAGGAGCACACATATTCTAAACTCCCTACTGGGATTGTCTCTAAAACAAGTCATTGAGGAGCCAACTCGTAAAAAGGCCATACTAGATTTAATGTTAACAAATGGAGATTTGGTATCAGAAATTACTGTAGGTGAAAGTTTAGGAACCAGTGATCATCAGTCAGTGTGGTTTAATATAAGAACAGTGGTTGAGTCACACCACACAAAAACAAAAAGTTTTAGACTTTAGAAAAACAGACTTTTCTAAAATTAGAATATGTGTAAAGGAGTCATTATCAGACTGGAGCAATTTGAATGCAGTCCAGGAGAAATGTGATTATTTAAAAGTTGCACTACTGAAGGCAACAGAAAATTGCATTAGGCTTGTCAGTAAGAGCAAAAAACTTAAGAAATCACTGTGGTACTCTGCAGATGTGGCCAAAATAGTAAAAAACAAAAAGTTAGCATTTAGTAATTATAAAAAAAAACAAAACAACAGAGTGAGGAAGACAGACAGTTCTATTAAATTAGGGAGAAATAGGCTAAGCAAGTTATAAGAGCTTCCAAATCACACACAGAAGAGAAAATAGCACAGTCAGTAAAAAAAAAAAAAAAAGAGGACAAAACCTTTTTAGATACATAAATGAGAAAATTAAAGTAAAACAATGATTAGTTAGATTAAAAACAAAAGAAGGAAGGTATGCAGAAGAGGATAAAGGTCTAGCTGACTGCCTCAATGAATATTTTTGTTCAGTATTTACAGATAAAAATGAAGGAAAGGGGCCTCGGTTAGGAAAAAGGACAAATGAGGCATTTGTTACATCTGAGTTTACAGAGGAAGAGGTTCTATTTCAACTGTCAAAAGTAAAGACAAATAAGTCAATGGGACCTGATGGAATACACCCAAAGTTATTAAAAGAGCTTAGTGGTGTACTAGCAAAACCATTAACAGATTTATTTAACCAATCATTGTTAACAGGAGTAGTCCCAGAAGATTGGAAGCTAGCAAATGTTGTGCCCATTCACAAGAAAGGTAGTAGTTTCTTTGCTGCTCCACATGTGTCACGATTCGGGAATCAAACACGCTAACAGGTCACAGAAGGAAAGGGTGCAATACCGGTCCTTAGAGTGGCTGGGTTAAGCACACTAAGAATAGTCAGGAGACAAGCCAAGTAAAGGGAGCCAGAAAACAGGAGAACGAGAAACAAGCCGAGGTCAAAGGAATGGAGAATACGGGAAAGTCGGAATAACACGATGGAAGCAGTAGGGGAGTCAATTATTTGGAAGGTTACCCTTTCCTTGTGCAAAGAACCCACAGACATAACCATTTCTTGGGTTTCATGGGTCACCAGAGTTTTCTCAAGTGGTCTACCATCTGTGGCCTCAACGGCCAAGGGTGTGGCCTTTTGGATCAAAGTCAAGGCTGCGGTTTTAGCAAAGTTCTCATCCATAAGGTTGTCTGCCGCACCTGAATCGATCAAGGCTTTGGTAGTTATAGTGGTTTTATTGACCAAAAGAGAAACCGTAATAAATGGTCTAGAGATGGACACATGAGGGGACAAAGTCATAACACCCGAGGCCGACCCCTCTCTAGGCCTTTCATGCTGAAGTTTTCCTGCAATCTAGGGCAGGTCCTACAGTAAAGGCATAACCCCTCCCTTCTATGATACGCTCTTTCAGCCTCAGTTAACCCCGTAGCACCCAATTGCATGGGTTCGGGGGATGGTTGACTAGGAGGGGGTAAAGCTAGTAATGCAGTACTGGGTAGAGCAGGTAACACCTGAGTATTCATCCGTCTTTGACTACGCCTCTCTCTAATACGGTTGTCAATAGGAATTACATAGTCTATAACATCATCCAGAAGAACAGGCAATTCCCTGGATGCTATTTCATCCAGTATGTAAGCGGCCAAACCCTCCTGAAAGGCTGTTACGAGGGCGTCGTTATTCCAAACCACTTCAGCTGCTAGAGTGCGGAATTCTATAGTATAATCCGCTACAGATCTGTTACCCTGTCGGACCCTAAGCAGAGCTTTGCCAGCAGAGGTAACCCTACCGGGTTGATCAAACGTGCGTTTGAAAGCTGTCAAAAAATCTGCAAAGGACATAGGAGACGTAGTCTCCCACATAGGGTTGGCCCATGCTAAAGCTTTCCCGGACAAGTGGTTTATTAAAAAAGCAATTTTGGTTCTGTCAGTGGGGTAGGAACGTGGATTCATCACCAAATGGATATCAATTTGGTTGAGGAAACCACGACACAATGCTGGATCACCGCTATAGCGCTGTGGTGGCGTCATATGAACTACGTGAGCAGGAACGGGTACTGGATCGGGAATGGGTTCGGGCACAGCAGCAGCAGCCTCCTTAACGGCAGTTTGCAAGTGTGCAGTACGAGCCAGTTTGGTTTGTAAAGCTTGAGCAAACTGATCCATACGGTGGTCTAAACCATCCATTCTAGCCTCCTGATTAACTAATAGCTGTGGAATGTCAGCAGGTTTCATTATAGCCCTGTTGTAATGTCACGATTCGGGAACCAAACACGCAAACAGGTCACAGAAGGAAAGGGTGCAATACCGGTCCTTAGAGTGGCCGGGTTAAGAATAGTCAGGAGACAAGCCAAGTAAAGGGAGCCAGAAAACAGGAGAACGAGAAACAAGCCGAGGTCAAAGGAATGGAGAATACGGGAAAGTCGGAATAACAAGTCAAATAATCGGTAACCAGAGAGAGACGCACGAGCAAACTGCAAAACAGGTAACACAAGACCACAACAGGGAACTGAGAGACAGGAAAGGTGAGTATATAACTCCTGTGCTTAATTCTGATTGGATAATTTCCAATCAGAATTAACAATCACACGTGGGAGGTATTTACACCTCCCACTGTGATTATTGTGCTGTTGCTTTAACAGCGGGTCACATGAGTGACCCCGGCGTTCGGATAAATGTGCCGGCTCCCAGCGTGCAGCGTTATACATGCTGCCGCTGGGAGGAGAGGAGGAGGACGCGAGCGGCGCGCAGGGGCGGACTGAGAACCCTCAGGGCCCACGGGCAAAATAAATCAAGGGCCCCCTTACAGGCCCCACCCATGCTCCGCAGCAAGCCCCACCTTTGTCCCACCTCCAGCCACACCCTACACAATCTTTAGACACAAGGAACAAAAGTGATAAAATCCCCTCGAGGCCCCAGTAGAGACTACAATTGAGGGCTAATGGGCCATGGAGGGAGGTCTTTCTAGCAGAGGCTCTCTGTGTCCTTTAGAGAGTGTGTTAGAAAGAATCCCCTCCAGGCCCCCTTAGAGACTACAATAGAGTCTAATAGGCTTGGAAGGGGGTCTTTCTAGCAGAGGCCATCTCAGCGTCCATTACATAGCCTCTGCTGGAAACAGTCGCCTCCAGGCCCCAGTAGAGACTACAATTGAGGGCTAATGGGCCATGGAGGGGACGTCTTTCTAGCAGAGGCTATCTCAGTGTCCTTTCGAGAGTGTTAGAAAGAATCTACTCCAAGCCCCATTAGAGACTACAATGGAGTCTAATGGGGGCCTGGAGGTGGGTCTCTCCAACACTCTGGTTCCTATTTACAATATAGCAACACAACATAGCTTGCGGATACCTAGGCCAAGTTGGCTCCTCTTACCTTAATTACTGTTGCTGGAAGGCTGTGGGCTTGCTGGCTGTGGCTGGCAGGCTGTGGCTTCCTGGCAGGCTGTGGGTTTTCTGGCTACTGCCGACAGGCTGTGGGCTTGCTGGCTACTGCCGGCAGGCTGTGGGCTTGCTGGCTACTGCCGGCAGGCTGTGGCTTGCTGGCTGCGGCTGGCAGGCTGTGGCTTGCTGGCTGCGGCTGGCAGGCTGTGGGCTTGCTGGCTGTAAGCCTGTGGCTTGCTGTAGGTCTGTGGCTGGCTACTGGCCTGTGGCTGGCTGCTGGCCTGTGGGCTGGCTAACTGGTGGCCTGGTTGACCTGTGGGCTGGCTGGCTGGCTGGCTACGGGGGCACTTGTAGATTATTTAAAGAAATAATCCATGCACAATAACCACTGCTGCTCTGTGTAGTGGTTATGGTGCCAGGAGGGCCGGGACCCCCTCCCAGAGTAAGTAGTCAAACCGTTTAAGAACAGTTTGAAAACTTACCTGGGGTCTGCTGGGATATGGGGCTGTAGTAGGGTATAGGAGCAGTGGTGCAATGTGTGAGGGGTGCAGTGTGTGTGAAAGGTTCAGTGTGTGTCAGGAACCCTGGTGGTCGCAGTGTTGAGAGTGAACTCTAGCCCGTAGCTCCAGGGCTAGAGTTCACTCTTGCGAGAGCCGGAGCGTTGCCGCGGTAACTGCGGCAACCCTCTGTGCTCACGTGAGAAGGACCCAGAGGAGCTGCAGGCTAAGCTCCCGGGTCCTCTCTTCTTCCCTCCCCTGCCGGCTGCCCGCACGGTGATCGGCTGAGAGATCGGCTGGGGGGATCCACCAATGATATATACAGCCCCTCTGTGTGCCTCTTTGTCTCCCCCAGTCCCTCTGTATGTTTCTTTCTCCCCCTCACTGCTCCTCTGTGTCCATGTCTCCCCTCTCCTTCCCAGTCTCTCTTCCCCCTCTTCCTCTTTCTCCCCCTCCCCTTGTGTGTCTCTCTCCTTTCTCCCTGTGTCTCTTGTCCCCTCTGTCTCTTTCTCCCCCTTGTCCCTGTGTCTCTCTCTACCCCACATCTCTCGTCCCCTCTGCCTCTTTCTCCCCCTTTCCCTGTGTCTCTCTCTACCCCACATCTCTCTTCCCCTCTGCCTCTTTCTCCCCCTTTCCCTGTGTCTCTCTCTACCCCACATCTCTCTTCCCCTCTGTATCTTTCTCCCCCCTTTCCTTGTGTCTCTCTCTACCCCACATCTCTCGTCCCCTCTGTCTCTTTCTCCCCCTTTCCCTGTGTCTCTCTCTACCCCACATCTCTCTTCCCCTCTGTATCTTTCTCCCCCCTTTCCCTGTGTCTCTCTCTACCCCACATCTCTTGTCCCCTCTGTCTCTTTCTCCCCCCTCCACCATCTCTCTGTCACTCTCTCCCCCCCTCTGTCTCTTTCCTTCCCCTCCACTCCCCCTGTCTCTCTATTTTCCCACTGTCTGTTTCTTCCCTCTTCCCCTGCCTCTATCTATTCCCCCTCTCTGTTTTATTTCCCCCCTCCCATTTACTAACAGAAGACAGAGGGGGCCGGCCGCGGTACATGCTGGAGCCGCCGGGCCGGGTGGCAGCCTGGCCGGTCCGGCGGCACTCCTGTCAGGCTGTCACTAACGCTGAGGACGGAAGGAGGGAGGAGCATGTCTCTCTCTCATGCTCCTTTGCGGTTCCCACATCCTGTGCTGGGAATTGTGGGAACCGCATAGGAGCATGAGAGGGAGACATGCTCCTCCCTCCTTCCATCCTCAGCGTTAGTGACAGCCTGACAGGAGCGCCGCCGGCCCGGCGAGGCTGCTACCCGGCCCGGCGGCTCCAGCATGTACCGCGGCCGGCCCCTTCAGTGTGCCACCGGACCGGCCACCCGGAGGCACCTACGTGCACAGATGCCGCTGCCACGGTGGGGCAATCCGGCCCTGCCGCCGGGCCCCCTGATGGCGGTCCTGGCGGCGGGCCCCCCTCCCGGCCGGGCCCTCGGACCATGTCCGAAGTGCCCGACCGGTCAGTCCGCCCCTGGCGGCGCGTCAAGCAGAAAGGACGCTGCTCGCTGACAGGTAGGGGAAGAGGGGACCGCGGGGAAGAGGATTGCAGCCTCCCCTCACAGCTGCCCACGGAGCCCTGATATAGCCCCCTCCTCGAGGACCGCCTGGAGGGCGGGAAGAGGGAAGGCTTCAAAGGAAACCACGCATGAAAGGAGCGGATCAAAGAGGGCGCGTCCAAATCAGAGATAGAAACCCAAGACCGCTTCTCAGGGCCGTAACCCTTCCAATCAACCAGATACTGTAACCGACCTCGAGAGAAACGAGAATCAAGGAGAGCAGCCACCTCGTACACGTCATCAGAGACCGCGCGGAGGGCATCGGAACGCCTGAGAGACCCAGAGAACCGATTACAGAGCAATGGCTTCAAAAGGGAGGTGTGAAAAGTGTTAGGTATACGCATGGAAGGAGGCAAGGCCAGGAGTAGGACACGGGATTAACTCTACGCAATACCTTATAGGGGCCAAGGAACCTGGGCGCAAATTTCATCGAGGGAACCCTGAGGCGGAGATTTCTAGAGGACAACCAAACCCTATCACCTGGAGCATAAGAAGGAGCCGCACACCTACGACGATCAGCGAATCTCTTCTGAGTAACTGCAGCACGAGAGAGAGCAGCATGGACCTGATCCCACATCTTCCGTAAGGAGGCGAGGTGCTCGTCCAAAGCGGGCATTCTCCTGTCGGAGAACACACCGGGAAGGACAGAGGGTTGGAACCCATAAGCCACCATAAAAGGACTTACGCCAGTAGATGAATGAGTCACAGTGTTCCTGGCAAATTCAGCCCAGGGAAGGAGATGAGACCAGTTGTCCTGGTGCGCATTCGTGAAACAGCGTAAATACAACTCCACAGACTGATTTGCCCGTTCGGCAGCTCCATTAGATTGTGGATGATAGGAGGAAGTAAACGACAAGGAGACCCCCATCTCAGCACAAAAGCCTCTCCAAAACCGAGAGACAAATTGAGGGCCCTGTCGGATACGATATCCTGTGGTATACCATGCAAGCGGAACACCTCTTTGGCAAACACCTGAGCCAACTGAACCGCAGAAGGTAGCTTTTTAAGTGCGCCATTTTGGAGAACCTATCAGTTACAGTCAAAATTACTGTCTGTCCATCAGATGAAGGAAGATCCACAATAAAATCCATGGATAAGTGTGTCCATGGTTTCTTGGGTACAGATAGGGGCATAAGGAGTCCCGGGGTTTAACATTAGGGAACTTACACTGTGTGCAGACACGACAAGCCTGCACATAATCTACCACGTCCTTTTTAAGTGAGGGCCACCAAAACTGTTGAAGGAGACCCTTGTACGTTTTGGTGACCCCTGGATGACCAGCAGTTTTGGCAGTGTGAAATAAAGCTAATAACTTTTTTCTGTCTTTTACTTTCATGTATAGTCTACCAACAGGTGTCTGAGAGGGTGCTTGGGATTGGTATGCCTTGATACTGTCAAGGAAAAGAGATGAAATAACCAAATGGGTAGCAGCTATTATCTGAGATGTAGGCACATTGGGTTCAGGAGCGGGGGCAATCGACTCCAAAGGTTCGTACTGTCGGGAGATAGCATCAGCCTTGACATTACGGTATCCAGGCCAATATGTGATAATGTACTGAAAGCGTGAAAGAAATAAAGACCATCTAGCCTGCCCAGAGGACAACCTTTTAGCATCTGCTATATAGGAGAGATTCTTATGATCAGTTATAACCAAGATTTTGTGTCTAGCTCCCTCTAATAAGTACCTCCATTCTCTAAAAGCCATCACAATAGCCAATAGTTCCCTGTTCCCGACGTTGTAATTCTTTTCTGAATCAGACAACCTTTTAGAAAAGTAAGAACAGGGATGGAGAGGTTCGGCATACGATCGTCTTTGTGACAACACTGCTCCTACACCTGATTCGGAAGCGTCTACTTCCATAACAAAGGGAAGGAAAGGATCTGGGTGGTGTAGCACAGGAGCAGTGGCAAATGCCTTTTTGAGAGTCTCAAAGGCCTCAAGGGCTTGAGGAGTCCAAACCCTGGGGTGCAACCCTTTTTTAGTCAGTTTCGTGATAGGAGAAATAATAGATGAAAAGTTTTTAATAAACCTTCGATAATAATTGGCAAACCCTATAAAGCACGGTATTGCCTTAAGTCCTTGGGGAAGAGGCCAAGACAGTATGGCTTCCAATTTAGAAGGATCCATGCTGAATCCCTGTTCAGAAATGACATACCCTAGGAATTGTACAGAATTCTGGTCGAACAAACATTTTTCTAATTTGCAATAAAGACCGTTCTGCAACAATCTCTTAAGCACCATCCTCATGGTTATGGTGTGACTTCAAATCAGGAGAATATACAAGTATGTCATCAAGGTATACCACAGCACAGATATGCAGTAGATCCCTAAGGACATCTGTTACGGTATCCTCAGCATGAAATGTACAAACCGCCGTTTAGTGAATGTTCCCCGTTCACAATGATGTAGGTTGTATGCATACTCACTACAATCATGCGAACCATAAGTAAGGGAACCTTCCAAACTCCCGAACGGTCTCCTTGCGGTCACTTCCCTCCTCGAGCGCTAAGCTCACGAACCGGCAGCATCAGCCGAACGCCAATAGCTCCCAAGCGGCAAATAATCCCAATAAGCAGTCTCTAGTCGCTGGTAATACAATCCCCCCAATAACGAGACCAAGCTCCGCATTGAGGGTAAAACACGCACTGGGTTTACTGTGGGCTGCCCGCCCGCATTTATGCAGGTCTCCCACTTGGTGGACACTCCCCTAGGGGACCAAATGGGAGACTGAAATAGCAGAAGGACATATGGCATTTCAGGACATACAGTCACACAATATTCCCAGCATCCCTCTGCTTGGGAGATAATTGGGAAGTAATTCAATTATCTCCCAAAGCAGAGGCAAATCGCCATTTTAAATATAAACCATAAAATACATAAAAATGCAAAGCTTTATAACTGCCGATTATTTCTCATTCGTGTAACACATCCCCAGATAGCCTGGATCTGAGTGCATATTATTGACGAATAGCGCTCAGATCCCATACGCATAGTTCAATCGCCATGGAGTCAAAGTCTGTTACAGTTCTTCGGTATGCGATTGACTCAATGGGATGGTTATCTGGGGTAAGTCCATTCGGGTCTTTAAATCTCACGAATGGCCGGTCTTCGTTCACTTCTGTCGACTGGGGAGGGAGGTTGATGGCTTCAGCGGTGTTCGGTTGAAAAAGTGTCCGTTTCCAGTTCCATGAGTTTAGTACCGAGCACCGCTGGGCTTTCGCATGGTTTAAAATGGCCGCCGCCTCGTGGTCGACATACGAACGACGACCACCCTGTATTCGGTTTTAATTGAGAAGTGTCTGTGGTTAACCGCAATGTTCTAATTGGGATCAATAGGTAAACCAGCAGCACACTTGTCTTCTGGGTGGCCGTCCGTTCGGCAGTTTTGTTCGTGAACGAAGTCAATTCCCTTAGATCCCGGCATAAGAAATAGGGGAGTTCGTGAAATAAGCAAACAGACGAATCCAGCAATCTTAGTCCATACAGATGGGTCTGTCACAACATCATTTATGAGATCCTGAAACACAGCAGGAGCATTACACAGTCCAAAAGGCATGACTAGATACTCGTAATGCTCACTACGTGCATTGAACGCTGTTTTCCACTCATCATTCTCCTTAATACGAACAAGGTTATAAGCCCCCTTGAGGTCTAGTTTGCTAAAATATGTGGAACCTTTAACACGATCAAACAACTCAGTGATGAGAGGGATAGAATAGGCGTTTTTTATCGTTATATTGTTCAGACCCCTGTAGTCGATACATGGCCTCAAATCGCCCTCTTTCTTGGCAACAAAAAATAAACCAGCACCAGCAGGAGAGAAGGACCTTCTGATAAAACCTTTACTTAAGGATTCCCGTATGTACTCCTCCATGACCTGATTTTCTTTCTCAGAAAGAGGGTAGACCTTACCCCTACGAGGCATAGTACCCGGTAACAGGTTTATGGCACAGTCTTAGTCACGGTGTGGAGGTAGCTTATCTGCCTCCCTTTTTTCAAAAAACAATGCAAGGTCTGCATACACAGAACGTACAGAAACAGAAAGTGGTTTAGCCGTGGGCACATTGAGTAAACAAACAGGACGTACATGGGCCATACAGTCTCGTTGACAAGATTCCCCCCAGGAGAGTATATCAATCAAGTACTGGGTTGTGTTTAACTAACCAGGGAAAACCCAGAACGATGGAAGCAGTAGGGGAGTCAATTATTTGGAAGGTTACCCTTTCCTTGTGCAAAGCACCCACAGACATAACCATTTCTTGGGTTTCATGGGTCACCAGAGGTTTCTCAAGTGGTCTACCATCTATGGCCTCAACGGCCAAGGGTGTGGCCTTTTGGATCAAAGTCAAGGCTGCGGTTTTAGCAAAGTTCTCATCCATAAGGTTGTCTGCCGCACCTGAATCGATCAAGGCTTTGGTAGTTATAGTGGTTTTATTGACCAAAAGAGAAACCGTAATAAACGGTCTAGAGATGGACACATGAGGGGACAAAGTCATTAGTCACAAAGGCCTTAGGTGCTGAAGTTTTCCTGCAATCTAGGGCAGGTCCTACAGTAAAGGCATAATCTCTCCCTTCTATGATACGCTCTTTCAGCCTCATTTAACCCCGTAGCACCCAATTGCATGGGTTCGGGGGATGGTTGACAAGGAGGGGGTAAAGCTAGTAATGCAGTACTGGGTAGAGCAGGTAACACCTGAGTATTCATCCGTCTTTGACTACGCCTCTCTCTAATACGGTTGTCAATAGGAATTACATAGTCATCCAGAAGAACAGGCATATAACATCATCCAGAAGAACAGGCAATTCCCTGGATGCTATTTCATCCAGTATGTAAGCGGCTAAACCCTCCTGAAAGGCTGTTACGAGGGCGTCGTTATTCCAAACCACTTCAGCTGCTAGAGTGTGGAATTCTATAGCATAATCCGCTACAGATCTGTTACCCTGTCGGACCCTAAGCAGAGCTTTGCCAGCAGAGGAAACCCTACCGGGTTGATCAAACGTGCGTTTGAAAGCTGTCAAAAAATCTGCAAAGGACATAGGAGACGTATTCTCCCACATAGGGTTGGCCCATGCTAAAGCTTTCCCGGACAAGTGGTTTATTAAAAAAGCTATTTTGGTTCTGTTAGTGGGGTAGGAACGTGGATTCATCACCAAATGGATATCAATTTGGTTGAGGAAACCCCGACACAATGCTGGATCACCGCTATAGCGCTGTGGTGGCGTCATATGAACTACGTGTGCATGAACGGGTACTGGATCGGGAATGGGTTCGGGCACAGCAGCAGCAGCCTCCTGAACGGCAGGTTGCAAGTGTGCAGTACGAGCCAGTATGGTTTGTAAAGCTTGAGCAAACTGATCCATACGGTGGTCTAAACCATCCATTCTAGCATCCTGATTAACTAATAGCTGTGGAATGTCAGCAGGTTCCATTATGGCCCTGTTGTAATGTCACGATTCAGGAACCAAACACGCTAACAGGTCACAGAAGGAAAGGGTGCAATACCGGTCCTTAGAGTGGCCGGGTTAAGCACACTAAGAATAGGAGACAAGCCAAGTAAAGGGAGCCAGAAAACAGGAGAACGAGAAACAAGCCGAGGTCAAAGGAATGGAGAATACGGGAAAGTCGGAATAACAAGCCAAATAATCGGTAACCAGAGAGAGACGCACGAGCAAACTGCAAAACAGGTAACACAAGACCACAACAGGGCACTGAGAGACAGGAAAGGTGCGTATATAACTCCTGTGCTTAATTCTGATTGGATAATTTCCAATCTCCCGCTGTGATTATTGTGCTGTTGATTACACCTCCCGCTGTGATTATTGTGCTGTTGCTTTAATGCCGGGTCACGTGAGTGACCCCGGCGTTTGGATAAATGTGCCGGCTCACAGCGTGCAGCGTTATACATGCTGCCGCTGGGAGGAGAGGAGGAGGACGTGAGCGGCGCGTCAAGCAGAGAGGACGCCGCTCGCTGACAGGTAGGGGAAGAGGGGACCGCAGGTGGCTACGGACCGAGGGTGAGTGCTGCAAGAGGATTGCAGCCTCCCCTCACAGCCGCCCGCGGAGCCCTGACAACATGAAGCACAGGTCAGAGTACCACTGCCTCCTATTCTTAGTGGGTGGCTGTGCGCTTTATTTATTTATTTCCTTGAGATTTATTTGATAATTGTTTGAGTTGTAATTTTTATGTAGGTGCTCTGCTTTGGCTGTTTGCTTTAGCTTTGCACTTTTGGATTTCATTGGGTTGCCTTGTTCCCCTTATTTTCCTCCTCTTGTTTTTCCCCTTCTGTAATTCCCCTTGCGCGTGCAGGGGTCTATTTTTCCAGGGTGACACCAAACATACACCCAAGTGGGAGGATCCATACTACAGGGTGGACGGCAGCCCCATCACTGAGGTCTCTCGTGGCCTACAAGCCTTGCTTACACTGCCGTATTTACTACTACCTCTGCCACTATATTGGCGTCCCCGGTTATTCTGCTGGTGACACTTGTCCTCTGTGTATCCTAGGTGTCACATTGCAAACGGTCTCCTTGCTATGGAGCCCTCGACCCAAGAATAGAGCTTGCAGGGTATGATCAATGCGGCGGTTTCTGCCTCAGTGGAAAAATCCCTGGCCAGGGCCCTTCCACAAGCTCCACAGGATTTGGGCTCTAAAGGGACCCCTCAAACAGGAGATGACTCGACTGAGTCAGACTCTCCCATGAGAGATCAGGCAAGGGCGCACAAGCACTATTGGAAGGGTGAAGGCCCTCAGCCACACTCCCAGAAAGGCAAGGCTCCAGCAAAGCGACAGGGGCCAGTGGTCTCTGACTCACCTACCTGGCCTAGGCGCCTCTCTGACGAAGGGGAGGAGGACCCCATATCCATGGTCATCTTAGACGAATGGCGGGCGGACCAGTCACCCTCAGATGAGGAAGACAGTTGGGACGAGGACGACACAGATGACCCCATGTGACCCCATGACTCTGGGGACACTTCAGCGCACACATGTTTCCCTACTGGATGAAGATGTTTTCCTGGATGCTACGGGCAAACCCCTGTTCGACCCCCCGGTCCATCAGACACCCCTGATCCTCTGAATGGTCACTGCCTGACCACCTGGCATAGTTCGTGCATTACTGGGTCCGCAGACCTCTGGACTGGGAAGTAATGAGGAGATTACGGCCAGAATGCCCCAGGCCCGTGCTACCGGGTAAGGTCGCACTGACCCCGGAATTTGACCCTCCACCTACATGACATGTACCGTGCGTGACCCTAAAAGGGGTCGGGCGCAGCCTCCGACTGGCACAGGATAAACTGCTAGATATGCTGGGCCCCCTGGCCAGGATACTCATGCTCGCTGACAAGGGTGCTGCCCTGGACCCAGCTTCCGTACAGGACTGGGCTCTGTGCTTTATTTGCCTGCTGGGCAATACCAACGTTGCACTCTGCACAGAGCGTAGAAAAGCGCTCCTCTTACACATGGATGCCAAACTGTCAGACTTGGGGTCGAAGTTACTGGGCCTCCTTGTGACGGACCGCTGGCACCCCGACCAAGTACCTCCGCCAATCGATGCTCCTAGCTTGCCGAGGACTCCAAGCACTCCAACCGACACCATCAGCACTGCTGACCCCACTTCCAGCGATGCAGCTGCGCCAGGGTCTTGCCATCCTTCACCCACCCTGGACCCAAGATCCAGCTTCCAGTGGGCAGACCTCTCTTCCTCTAGAGAGCATAGCAGGAACAAGAACAGCTCTTACAAGAGCTTACCCTGGGGAGTATAGTGTTATTATAGCAATCCCCAGAGTGTAGTTATCCCATCCCCCAAGCATGAGCCAAGGCTTCAAGAAAGGGTCAAGCAGGTCTGTTTAACCCCTTAAGGACACATGACGTGTGTGACACGTCATGATTCCCTTTTATTCCAGAAGTTTGGTCCTTAAGGGGTTAATGCACACAAAGGGACTTTCTTTTAAACAAGTTTTCAGGCCAGAGGCACACCCCCTGGACCTGGTGGTAAACTGTGACAAAAGGGACACAAACCAATGGGAACACTAATTAACAAAATAACACTCCCACACATAACAAAAGAAACAACGTCTACAGGTAGTGGCTGTCCAAGACAGGACTAGTCCACTGAACCCGTAGAGGATAACACCTTAGAAGACACTGCAGAGGTGTCATGGGGCATAACCCCTAAAAGTTAGAACTACAAAAAGATCCTCAAACTGCTGGATAGGAGATCCAGATGCAAGAGTATCAGCTGGAAAACTAGCTACATAAGAAGTAATATATGATAAATGAATGAAGCGGTATAGGTAAATAAGTCCCAAAATAAATGGTCAGAAATGGATAGAGAATTAATCAAGCCAAATGGTTAACCTCCTGCTCTAAGGTCTCTAATGGTATGTCTGAGACCTGTATTAACTATATGTATGAATAAATATAAATAAAGACCTAGAGAGTTGCCTAGACCCCGTGGTGTCTGAGTTCTCAGAAAAAAAAGGACATAATCATAATATCATAGAGAAATAACACCACTCTTGATTCTCTGAGATTCTAGTCACCTTAATGGGGTGAGTGGAGTTAAAGCATAGTATAGAGCCTAACAAAAAAACAACCCAATATGGCTATAAACTGGATAATGTGTGATTCAAATCTTTGCACAGTTGACAGAATGTATCCAGATAGCACTTAGTTGCAAAGAGGGGAATAGCTTTGTGACAGGCTAATGAACTTTGAACTTATACGGTTTAATAATCACTCTAGCCACAATCGCTGTAATCATTATATAAGTTGCAAAAAAGCCAAAATAGCATTGATAAATAATTTCAAGGTAGACATAGCTTGTCACAGTTGCCACTAGTTGCAGATAAACACTGACTTAGTGGTAGGTAAACCGATCATATGGCCAAAGAGATTACATCAATCCAATATAACCGTTGTCAAAACCCCTTTTGTAAATTGCAAAAATGCTTAAGTAACCCCACTCAGACTGGATTTAAGGCAAAACCGAAGGAAAAAAGAAGAAACAGTGTTAAAGTAAAGACGTGCTACTGTGCAGAACCATACTTAGAATGTTGGTTACCTGCACATAGTGATAGAGTGCCCTGTGAAGTGAAAAAAAGTGAAGGAATAAACCCTCAACCTGACGCGCGTTTCGGTGCCAAAGTAGTGCACCTTCGTCAGAGGCTGATTGATTCTCTATCCATTTCTGACCATTTATTTGGGGACTTATTTACCTATACCGCTTCATTCATTTATCATATATTACTTCTTATGGAACTAGTTTTCCAGCTGATACTCTTGCATCTGGATCTCCTATCCAGCAGTTTGAGGATCTTTTTGTAACACTCCCACATACACAGTAAAATCCCTCCCCTCTATCCTGGAGATAATTGGCTTAAGGCACTGCAGTAAACTCAATTATCTCCAGGTATAGAAAATATCTCCATTTTACACTAACAGTAAAAATACATAATTCCTATTATATTACACAGAACTCCCACCTTTAACCTATCACCAGATAGCTCGGATCTGAGCGCCAAATATAGGTGAACAGCACTCAAATCCCACGAACAGAGTAAATTTGCCATGGGGTTTAAGTTTTGTAACGGCTGATGAGAGATTGAGGAGGGACAAAGCAGCCAGTTTAAACTGGTCTGGCAGTGTTCCTGGGACAACGCCCTGCTAGAGAACAATGGGACAGGAAAAGGGGGGGGGACAGCAAAAATCCTTGCACCAGCCCTACAGTCAACAGAGGGTTGTAGTCAATGGAGTGTATTCAAAGCAAGGTTTAGTTGCCAGTGGGGTACTTCAGGGATCTGTACTGACCCATTCTCTTTAATAGTTTTCTTAGTGATATTGCAGAAGGTCTTGATGGTAAGGTATGTATTTTTGCTGATGATACTAAGATATGTAACAGGGTTGATGTTCCAGGAGGGATAAGCCAAATGACAAATGATTTAGGTAAACTAGAAAAATGGTCAGAGTTGTGGCAACTGACATTTAATGTGGATAAGTGCAAGATAATGCATCTTGGACGTAAAAACCCAAGGGCAGAGTACAGAATATGTGATAGAGTCCTAACCTCAACATCAGAGGAAAGGGATTTAGGGGTGATTATTTCTGATGACTTAAAGGTAGGCAGACAATGTAATAGAGCAGCAGGAAATGCTAGCAGAATGCTTGGTTGTATAGGGAGAGGTATTAGCAGTAGAAAGAGGGAAGTGCTCATGCCATTGTACAGAACACTGGTGAGACCTCACTTGGAGTATTGTACACAGTACTGGAGACCATATCTTCAGAAGGATATTGATACCTTAGAGAGAGTTCAAAGAAGGGCTACTAAACTGGTTCATGGATTGCAGGATAAAACTTACCAGGAAAGGTTAAAGGATCTTAACATGTATAGCTTGGAGGAAAGACGAGACAGGGGGGATATGATAGAAACATTTAAATACATAAAGGGAATCAACACAGTAAAGGAGGAGACTATATTTAAAAGAAGAAAAACTACCACAACAAGAGGACATAGTCTTAAATTAGAGGGACAAAGGTTTAAAAATAATATCAGGAAGTATTACTTTACTGAGAGGGTAGTGGATGCATGGAATAGCCTTCCAGCTGAAGTGGTAGAGGTTAACACAGTAAAGGAGTTTAAGCATGCATGGGATAGGCATAAGGCTATCCTAACTATAAGATAAGGCCAGGGACTAATGAAAGTATTTAGAAAATTGGGCAGACTAGATGGGCCGAATGGTTCTTACCTTCTTTCTTTTGTTTTTAATCTAACTAATCCTTGTTTTACTTTCCTTTTCTCATTTATGTATCTAAAAAAGTTTTGTCCCCCTTTTTTACCGACTGTGCTATTTTCTCTTCTGTGTGTGATTTGAAAGCTCTTATAACTTGCTTAGCCTCTCTCTGCCTAATCTTATATATCATTCTGTCTTCCTCACCCTGGTATTTTTTATAATTACTAACTTTTTGTTTTTTACTATTTTGGCCACATCTGCGGAGTACCACAGTAGTTTCTTGAATTTTTGGCTTTTACTGACAAGCATAATGCAATTTTCTGTTGCCTTCAGCAGTTCAACTTTTAAATAATCCCATTTATCTTGGACTCCATTTAAATTGCTCCCCAGTGACGGTGACTACCGTCACATATCTTCCCCCTCAAAGGTAGACTAACCAGGTACCAGACCTCCAATCAGAGTTAGTCGGATAACAAGTCCCAAAAAGTCAATCCATCCTGGCAGCCTCCTCGACAAAGTTCCACATAGTTTGTAAGTTTGTCCCGGTTGGGCGCATGGAGCCCTTATAACCGATCAGTCCATGGAAGTCTGGTTTGGGCAGGCCAGACTGGCCTTCCTGGTCACCCTGTGCCCATGATAAGCACAGGGTGACTCAGACAAAAGAGAGGACTTTTGAGGTTTTGAGAGAGACTGGCCATCTACGGGCCCAACCCCTCGGAAGTGTCAATATAACGGTGGCTGCTATCCACAAACAAGATGAGTGGTGACACCAGATTTCCTTAGCCAAACTAGCATAGTCAAGGAAAGAGACTACTTCAAATTGATCTGAGATCCGCGAACGATGCAGATTATCCTTTGAGGTGTTAAAAGTGTTTAAAGAAGGGGGCAGGCCATAAGCATCGTAGCGGCTGGACGTGTTTAATCTGAGCTCCATGCTTAACCTTTACAAAAGCCAATTAATCGACTACCAGCACGCAGACTAATTTTATTGTGGGACTGACCTGTTTCTGAAGCTGACCTGGGTGCCGCAGAGCACTCAAATCAAGAGATTCCTCTGCAATTCCCAGATTCCTCTGCAATGACCTTCGGACAGGTGAGGCGGCCGATTGCCCAGACTGGGTATCTTGCCCCCCCCCCCCTCTAAACCATTGGAGATTTTGGAGGTTATCCCGGTCCCCACTGGATCATTCTGTGCACTTATACGAGCTACTGTTGCTTTTTATAGAACTATAACTCCTCCCATTAATAGCTCCACCCGCACATACCCTTAACCAATCGGTGGGCAGGATCTGGATTTCCTTATATGGGCAGACCACATGGCTCATCCGAAACGAAGGAGAAAGGAATGTGATATACTGTATGGTAGCTGTTAAAATCCTTGTTAGTAAGTGATTCTGAGTCATGATGAGATTGTGAAAAAGACCACTATCTGTTAGTGACAGCCACTTTAGTGATTAACGGTTGGCCACAAAACTTACCAACAACAATCATGATGAGTAACTTCCAGCACCCAGAGCTTTAATACTTGCAGACCTTGGTGGGAGTAAGGTTTACCTACACAGATTACAGGAATTCACAGACCCAAATCAATCCCAGAATTACTGGATAAAAGCTTAAGCTCTTCGACACCATACCGAGCAGACGTGTCTAACATGAGCTCCAACCGAGCGGGCAAAAACGGGGCAAAAAGCGGGGGCAACATGGCCCAAAGTTCATCACGGGTGCACCACCCACGTCGGGGGTGCCCCGCTGAATCGATCGTCACTACCCTGAGGCCCGTCGGAGCAGGGAGCACGGAGATCCAGGCGCGGCCTACTGAGGCAGGGGAGAGGCGGCCGCTCTCCTCGGCACTGAGGCCCTCCAGAGATTTGACTTCAGCCTGCCCCCCCCCCTGGACCGGCGGGGGTGATCCCGGTCCACCAAGCGGAGACGACCCGAGGCGGGCCAAAGCAACGCAGGCCAGCCTGCGGGCAAAGCGCGAGCACAGAGCTCCACCCAAGATGGCGGAAACCATGGGTGCTGAGAGCCCCACCAACGCTACACATGATATCCTGGCGAAGATTGACAGACACTTTGCACTGTTTTGGCAGCGGCTAGAGTGCAGACTGCTTCAGCCTGCCCCATTTCACAGTGATGACCCTACCAGGCAGAACCCACGACCAAATAGCCGGCCAGCAGCCCAACACCAGGACACCCGATCGACACCGCGGAAGGCGCCAAAGCCCCGACTGCCGCCGGGTCGCCCTTGCACAAGGCGCAGGCGAATCAGTGCCAGGCAGCAACACAGGGGGAATCCCCGTGCAGCAACGCGGAGTCCAAGACGTAAACCCTGGCGCACACTACAGCAACCAGATCCTAACCAGCCGGGAGAGGGAATACTGGTGCAGCGCGGAGAATACCCTGAGAGGCACCCAGCGCGTAACCAACTGAACACCGGCATGGCCCCGATTTTAAGAAAAAGCGGTAAACTCCAAGCGATACCCACAAGCAACTTCACCATCACCTCACCAAGTGAGCATACCGCCCTCAGACAGGTCACCCCCATGCCGGACAGATCTGTACTGGCTGGCATAGGCTGACCGGGGCTCCGGGACTGAGCTGTGAGTAAGGCCCTTGGCTGCTCGCCATCACAACATGGCAGCGCAGGGGCTTATCATATATATACATGTCGGAAACCCCAGTATTATCTACCAGGCTTAACTACCACATGCACACCTAATGGGGGGGCATACTGCTAGAACACATCTTACTGTGAATACCTTAGGCCTACCAACGTATTACTATTAAGTGGGCAGACCATACACACCAACCCTCAGCCCATCCGCAATATACATTAACTCTTATGACCAATAATGTAGTCAGTTCAATGTCATGCCTATCAAAAATGATGATCGTTAAGCATAAATGTGTATAAGACAGGATGTCACTTTTCATGCAGCCACCATATCTTATGTCTTGTTAACTGTTGAACCTTGTTTGTGCATGGAACCAGTGGTTCTTCCCTCAAAGTTTAACTAGCTCGCGTCACAGCATCTTAATTTCATGTTTAGAAGTGAAGCGAGGTCACGCAATGTTATGTGTATGCCTAAACACCGAAAATCGTTAATGTTCATTATATACTCTACTTTTATAAAAATGTGCTAGACTAAACATGTACCTCTTTGTTTAAACGTTGATATGCGCTGGAGGATTGCCTTTGGGGTACCCCATGCGCGACTGTATTAAACCTATGCACTACAAAAATAAAGAATTGAAAAAAAAAAAAAAGCTTAAGCTCTTCAACATGCCGGAGAGCAATTCCATAGTCCCATGCAATTAATTCCAGCCCAAATCCACTAAAAATATATAGGTCATAATTATTAACTGTTACCAGCCGATAGCATTAAATTAAGGCCCTCATGTATTATATGTGAGCTGCATCCATCTTTAACGTGTTTAATTATCCTAGAGTATTTCCACCAAACCAAATTCAAAGTACATTATACAAATTGCTGAGACAAGTAACTTCTAGATTCATAGATTACTCTTAGTGATTCCTAAACATCTGAATGTTGTCCAGGTGAGTGATTCTCCAATCTCCCTAAAGCTCAGAGCTATTTGGATAAACATTCAGTCCCAAGAGATCCATCTCTCATGTGCTTTGAAGGACGCAGAGCTACCATGGAAGGTTCATTTAATCATCTGGGAGAGACCCAACACATAAGAGAAACTTTGCTCTCCAATCCAAAGCTAGCAGTGGGGAAGACTTATCAGGACTCCTGACGCCAAACGCAGTAAGAGCCACAGATATAGAGCTGTAAAGGCACAGGGATCCATAGCAGACATTTAGTGAACACAGCAGAGGGCAGGAGACAAATCACAAGATGGAGCCGGGATGCTGATATTGGCCAGCAACGGTGGAAATCATTTCAGAGTTTTAAAGCTATTCAACATTTTAATGCCACCAGAATTCCGAGGGTCTCTGTACCCCTCAGCCTATACCTACATCTAGAAACAAAGAGGTGGGGGTGGAGGAATCGATACAGTCACTGTAACAAGACTTATCATTCACTTGGCAACCATTGTGTTTGTTACTTTACTTGTTTGCTTTAAAAATTATTCAGAAGCAAGAGGTTATCAGAGGCTATTAGAGGCTATTAGGGGTTATTAGAGGCTATTAGGGGTTATTATAGGTTATTAAAGGTTATCAGAGGCTATTAGGGGTTATTAGAGGCGATTAGGGGTTATTAGAGGCTATTAGGGGTTATTATAGGTTATTAAAGGTTATCAGAGGCTATTAGAGGCTATTAGGGGTTATTAGAGGCTATTAGGGGTCATTAGATGTTATTAGAGGCTATTAGGGGTTATTAGAGGCTATTAGGGGTTATTATAGGTTATTAAAGGTTATCAGAGGCTATTAGGGGTTATTAGAGGCGATTAGGGGTTATTAGAGGCTATTAGGGGTTATTAGAAGCTATTGGGGGTTATTATAGGTTATTAGGGGTAATCAGAGGTTATTAGGGGTTATCAGAGGCTATTAGAGGCTATTAGGGGTTATTAGAGGCTATTAGGGGTTATTAGATGCTATTAGGGGTTATTATAGGTTATTAGGGGTTATCAGAGGCTATTAGGGGTTATTATAGGTTATTAGGGGTTATCAGAGGGTATTAGGGGTTATTATAGGTTATTAGGGGTTATCAGAGGGTATTAGGGGTTATCAGAGGCTATTAGGGGTTATTAGAGGCTATTAGGGGTGCTGAGATTGCCAACGTTACAGACAGTCAGCGGGTGAGAGGTTAAACGAGGATTTATAGATTGGAGTGAAGAGAGGAGTCTCTTGTGTGAGAAATGTGATAGGAGCAGTTGGATAGAGAGAAGAAACGTCACAAATGGATAGAGGGTAGCGCAATGGGAATTTAGATAAAGGACACAGCGTAACACGGGGCAGTGAGATTAGAGGCATAGATTTACAGGGCCCACATAAATAGAGAAGTGCAGTGGGAAAGGGGGCAGTTGGATACTGTGTGTGCAGTGTTACAGGGGGTAGTTGGATACTGGGTGTGCAGTGCGACAGGGGAAGTTGGATACTGGGTGTGCAGTGTTACAGGGGGTAGTTGGATACTGGGTGTGCAGTGCGACAGGGGAAGTTGGATACTGGGTGTGCAGTGCAACAGGGGAAGTTGGATACTGGGTGTGCAGTGTTACAGGGGCAGTTGATTCTGTGTGTGCAGTGTTACAGGGGCAGTTGGATACTGGGTGTGCAGTGTTACAGGGGCAGTTGGATACTGGGTGTGCAGTGCAACCGGGGCAGTTGATTCTGTGTGTGCAGTGTTACAGGGGCAGTTGGATACTGGGTGTGCAGTGTTACAGGGGCAGTTGCATACTGGGTGTGCAGTGCAACAGGGGCAGTTGGATACTGTGTGTGCAGTGTTACAGGGGCAGTTGGATACTGGGTGTGTACTGTGACGGGGTAGTTGGATACTGGGTGTGCAGCATGACTGGGGCAGTTGGATATTAGGTGTGTAGTGTGACAGGGGCAGTTGGATACTGGGTGTGCAGTGTGATGGGGTAGTTGGATACTGGGTGTGCAGCATGACAGGGGCAGTTGGATACTAGGTGTGTAGTGTGATGGGGTAGTTGGATACTGGGTGTGTAGTGTGACAGGGGTAGTTGGATACTAGGTATGCAGTGTTACAGGGGCAGTTGGATACTGGGTGTGTACTGTGACGGGGTAGTTGGATACTGGGTGTGCAGCATGACTGGGGCAGTTGGATATTAGGTGTGTAGTGTGACAGGGGCAGTTGGATACTGGGTGTGCAGTGTGATGGGGTAGTTGGATACTGGGTGTGCAGCATGACAGGGGCAGTTGGATACTAGGTGTGTAGTGTGATGGGGTAGTTGGATACTGGGTGTGTAGTGTGACAGGGGTAGTTGGATACTAGGTATGCAGTGTTACAGGGGCAGTTGGATACTGGGTGTGTACTGTGACGGGGTAGTTGGATACTGGGTGTGCAGCATGACTGGGGCAGTTGGATATTAGGTGTGTAGTGTGACAGGGGCAGTTGGATACTGGGTGTGCAGTGTGATGGGGTAGTTGGATACTGGGTGTGCAGCATGACAGGGGCAGTTGGATACTAGGTGTGTAGTGTGATGGGGTAGTTGGATACTGGGTGTGTAGTGTGACAGGGGTAGTTGGATACTGGGTGTGCAGTGTTACAGGGGCAGTTGGATACTGGGTGTGCAGTGCGACAGGGGCAGTTGGATACTGTGTGTGCAGTGTTACAGGGGCAGTTGGATACTGTGTGTGCAGTGTTACAGGGGGCAGTTGCATACTGGGTGTGCAGTGTTACATGGGGTAGTTGGATACTGAGTGTGCAGTATTACAGGGGCAGTTGGATACTGGGTGTGTACTGTGACGGGGTAGTTGGATACTGGGTGTGCAGCATGACTGGGGCAGTTGGATATTAGGTGTGTAGTGTGACAGGGGCAGTTGGATACTGGGTGTGCAGCATGACAGGGGCAGTTGGATACTAGATGTGTACTGTGACGGGTTAGTTGGATAGTGGGTGTGCAGCATGACAGGGGCAGTTGGAAACTAGGTGTGTAGTGTGACAGGGGTAGTTGGATACTGGGTGTGCAGCATGACAGGGGCAGTTGGATACTGGGTGTGTAGTGTGACAGGGGTAGTTGGATACTGGGTGTGCAGCATGACAGGGGCAGTTGGATACTGGGTGTGCAGTATGACGGGGCAGTTGGATACTGGGTGTGCAGTGTGACAGAGGGTAGTTGGATTTTGCTTGTGCAGTGTGACGGGGCAGTTGGATTCTGGTCGTGCAGTGTGATGGGGCAGTTGCATACTGGGTGTGCAGTGTGACGGGGCAGTTGGATACTGGGTGTGCAGTGTGACAGAGGGTAGTTGGATTTTGCTTGTGCAGTGTGACGGGGCAGTTGGATTCTGGTCGTGCAGTGTGATGGGGCAGTTGGATACTGGGTGTGCAGTGTGACGGGGTAGTTGGATTCTGTTCATGCAGTATGATGGGGTAGTTGGATTCTGATCGTGAAGTGTGACAGGGCAGTTGGATTCTGGTCGTCCAGTGTTACGGGGTAGTTGGATTCTGGTCGTGCAGTGTGATGGGGCAGTTGGATTAAGGGTGTGCAGTGTGATGGGGTAGTTGGATTATGGGTGTGCAGTGTGACGGGGGTAGTTGGATTTTGCTCATGTAGTGTGATGGGGCAGTTGGATTCTGGTCGTGCAGTGTGATGGGGCAGTTGGATTCTGGTCGTGCAGTGTGACGGGGTAGTTGGATTTTGCTCATGTAGTGTGATGGGGCAGTTGGATTCTGGTCGTGCAGTGTAACGGGGCAGTTGCATGCTGGGTGTGCAGTGTTACAGGGGCAGTTGGATACTGTTTGTGCAGTGTTACAGGGGGTAGTTGGATACTGAGTGTGCAGTGCAACAGGGGCAGTTGGATACTGGGTGTGTACTGTGACGGGGTAGTTGGATACTGGGTGTGCAGCATGACTGGGGCAGTTGGATATTAGGTGTGTAGTGTGACAGGGGCAGTTGGATACTGGGTGTGCAGTGTGATGGGGTAGTTGGATACTGGGGGTGCAGTGTGATGGGGTAGTTGGATACTGGGTGTGCAGCATGACAGGGGCAGTTGGATACTAGATGTGTACTGTGACGGGGTAGTTGGATACTGGTGTGCAGTATGATGGGGAAGTTGGATTTTGCTTGTGCAGTGTGACGGGGCAGTTGGATACTGGGTGTGCAGTGTGACAGAGGGTAGTTGGATTCTGGTCGTGCAGTGTGATGGGGCAGTTGGATTATGGGTGTGCAGTGTGATGGGGCAGTTGGATTCTGGTCGTGCAGTGTGACGGGGCAGTTGCATACTGGGTGTGCAGTGTGACGGGGCAGTTGGATTCTGGTCGTGCAGTGTGACGGGGAAGTTGCATACTGGGTGTGCAGTGTGACGGGGCAGTTGGATTCTGGTCGTGCAGTGTGACGGGGCAGTTGGATACTGGGTGTGCAGTGTGACAGGGCAGTTGGATTCTGGTCGTGCAGTGTGACGGGGCAGTTGGATTCTGGTCGTGCAGTGTGACGGGGCAGTTGGATACTGGGTGTGCAGTGTGACGGGGCAGTTAGATTCTGGTCGTGCAGTGTAATGGGGCAGTTGGACTCTGGTCGTGCAGTGTGACGGGGCAGTTGCATACTGGGTGTGCAGTGTGATGGGGCAGTTGGATTCTGGTCGTGCAGTGTGACGGGGCAGTTGGATACTGGGTGTGCAGTGTGACAGGGCAGTTGGATTCTGGTCGTGCAGTGTGACGGGGCAGTTGGATTCTGGTCGTGCAGTGTGACATGGGCAGTTGGATTCTGGTCGTGCAGTGTGACGGGCAGTTGGATTCTGGTCGTGCAGTGTGACATGGGCAGTTGGATTCTGGTCGTGCAGTGTGACGGGCAGTTGGATTCTGGTCGTGCAGTGTAACGGGGCAGTTGCATACTGGGTGTGAAGTGTGACAGGAGATTTGGAGTTAAATACTTTATTTTTCAGCCAGGATCATGGAGGAGCCATGGATCAGGACTCTACAGCGCCTCTTTTATCCCATCATGTCGGTATTTGGGCTCCCAGGTAAGTTTCTGGCCTGCAGATATTAACCCTTGCAGCACTGATTCCAATTCCTATTATGGGTTCCCCTGCAATACCCCAAGTGGCCTTGATTAGACCCTACAGACTCACTAGAAAGAATGGAGAGGGATTTGCTAAAAGGAAATACCTGGGCCCTGAATTATTGAGAACAGAAAATAATCATTGTATGCTGCACTGTGGAATATGATGGCACTTTCTAAATATTCTATACATTTTCCAGGGGCCCCACAAATATTCACAGAATACCTTTGGATAGGCAGTATAAATTCCACCTGGACTCAGAGCCTCGTTGGCAGCCCTGGAGCGATTATCGCTAATTGCACTTTCTAAGGTTAATGGAGCAGAACACACAGAACTATTCTCGGGATTCCCTCTGAGAACCGAAATACAATCCCCACTCCTCTGTGGTGCAATTAGCAATAATGCCAAGTTTATAGAACGTGAGACAGTCTAGTAAACAGAGTTCCAGCTCCAGTATCTCCAGTCACAGGTCTGATTCCCTGCAACATCCATAAAATATTGAGGCCTCTAATATCTATGGAGAAGAGTTAAAAATGATTTCATATTTTTGTGAAAGCTCTTAACTATTTTTTTTAAAAATATTAAAAGATCACAAAATATTTTTAGATGTAAAAAAAAAAAGGATTAATATATATAAAATACTTTACAAAATCATTTGAAAGACTTCACCAACAATATTACTAAACTAGTGTCATGTTCAATGTTCCTTCGCTGGTTAAATACAATCATATTATTATTGATAATAACTCCCAGGAAAATATAAACTGTTAATAAAAGTAATGTCAGTATGTCTCCCACCTGGTCCCTGTGGCTCACAATAATGCTCACAATAAGATGTTGGCATGGAGCAGCCATCTCACGGCCAAGGCCGCTCTCAGGAGGTCCACCTATAAGGTACATAGCATTCCTGAAATTGCAGTAACAACACTAGCTCGATGCGTAAACAAAAATAGGAATAGGTTGCGCCTAATTAGTGAAATGTAATAGTAATACAAAGCAGTAAAAATGTAAATACAAAGTAAAATACTAAAACTTATAAAATAATTAGAAAAAGTGCAAACTTTGAGGTGCTGCTGGTGCTACAGTCGAGACCTTCTGGAAATGATTTCTGTGTGAGGATAGGACAGTCAGAGACTTTAAATCCGTATCCACAAAGAGTTAAAGGAGAAAAGAAACCACAAGGTGTAGTATTCCACAAACGGGTAATAAGTCATGTGTAGATGGTCATGGTCTTCCTCACATTTCATAGAGCTAATACAAGCTCTGGTGTAGTATTCCACAAACGGGTAATAAGTCATGTGTAGATGGTCACGGTCTTCCTCACATTTCATAGAGCTAATACAAGCTCTGGTGCAGTATTCCACAAACGGGTAATAAGTCATGTGTAGATGGTCATGGTCTTCCTCACATTTCATAGAGCTAATACAAGCTCTGGTGTAGTATTCCACAAACGGGTAATAAGTCATGTGTAGATGGTCACGGTCTTCCTCACATTTCATAGAGCTAATACAAGCTCTGGTGCAGTATTCCACAAACGGGTAATAAGTCATGTGTAGATGGTCATGGTCTTCCTCACATTTCATAGAGCTAATACAAGCTCTGGTGTAGTATTCCACAAACGGGTAATAAGTCATGTGTAGATCGTCATGGTCTTACTCACATTTCATAGAACTAATACAAGCTCTGGTGTAGTATGCGTTCAGTGGTGTTGGTCCCCCACTGGTGGTATATTAGTGATGACATGTCCCACAGATTTTGCAGCAATATGGTGACCCAACAGAGAAAAACAGGGAGCAATAGTGTTCTCTGTATAAAACCAATTTAAAATATAAAAGGTCTTATACTCCCATTTAATTGATCAGAATTAATATGATCCCCACCTGGGATTCTTTTAGTGAGGTCTTCTTTGAGGCTATAGATTGGAGGCCAGGTAGATTTTAGAAGTAATAAAATAAAAGTAGAAAAAAAGGGGTCTGGCACAAAAATAAAAGTGGCTAATATTCCTTTAATATTAAAATAATCTTTAAAACGAACGACACTGCGTTTCGCCTCATCAGGTGGTGACATATACATCAAAACTGGCACATAGGTGAGAAGCTCGATGGCTAATCTGCACATTGGTGGAAACCCCAAACTGTTGATAACTCTGCATACAGTTAGGTACCAATACGATTGTGGTGAGACCAATTATAAAACTCTTTATAATGCAAATAGAAAAATGGCAGTTGTGCATTACCTGCATATATCAATATAGACTTTGAGGGGTCCTTCGTGGGCATAGAAACTGAAGAAATCATATGTTCACAACTATCCCAGAGTTCTAGGCTTGACATGCAAATAAGCACAGACTGGCATCGGACTTCAGACTTCATATTGCATTTCTGCAGAGACCCCAAGCAATGGATACAGTGATAGTCTTTTTTAACCCCTTAAGGACCAAACTTCTGGAATAAAAGGGAATCATGTCATGTGTCCTTAAGGGGTTAAACCAAAACATGGATAACGATCTAAAAGCAGTAGTGACCATAAACCATATAGATTTTACCCAATTTACCATTCAGCATGAGATACACTCACACTCACACACACTGCACATTCCTGTGAGTTTTATTACTGTGGAGCTCTGTGATACCCTCATACACACTGCACATTACTGTGAGTTTTATTAATGTGGAGCTCTGTGATACCCTCATACACTGTACATTACTGTGAGTTTTATTACTGTGGAGCTCTGTGATACACTCATACACACTGCACATTCCTGTGAGTTTTATTACTGTGGAGCTCTGTGATACCCTCATACACACTGCACATTCCTGTGAGTTTTCTTACTGTGGAGCTCTGTGATACCCTCATACACACTGCACATTCCTGTGATTTTTATTGCTGTGGAGCTCTGTGATACCCTCATACACACTGCACATTCCTGTGAGTTTTATTGCTGTGGAGCTCTGTGATACCCTCATACACACTGCACATTCCTGTGTGTTTTATTACTGTGGAGCTCTGTGATACACTCATACACACTGCACATTCCTGTGAGTTTTATTACTGTGGAGCTCTGTGATACACTCATACACACTGCACATTACTGTGAGTTTTATTACTGTGGAGCTCTGTGATACACTCATACACACTGCACATTCCTGTGAGTTTTATTACTGTGGAGCTCTGTGATACCCTCATACACACTGCACATTCCTGTGTGTTTTATTACTGTGGAGCTCTGTGATACACTCATACACACTACACATTCCTGTGAGTTTTATTGCTGTGGAGCTCTGTGATACCCTCATACACACTGTACATTCCTGTGAGTTTTATTACTGTGGAGCTCTGTGATACCCTCATACACTGCACATTACTGTGTTTTATTGCTGTGGAGCTCTGCGATACACTCATACACACTGCACATTACTGTGAGTTTTATTGCT
The DNA here is from genome assembly GCF_036172605.1 of Pelobates fuscus. Taxonomy (NCBI): domain Eukaryota; kingdom Metazoa; phylum Chordata; class Amphibia; order Anura; family Pelobatidae; genus Pelobates; species Pelobates fuscus. The sequence goes on along the minus strand of NC_086318.1, from coordinate 2,218,129 downwards.
GTGGAGCTCTGTGATATACTCATACACTGCACATTACTGTGAGTTTTATTGCTGTGGAGCTCTGTGATACATTCACACAATACACATTACTGTGAGTTTTATTGCTGTGGAGCTCTGTGATACACTCATACACTGCACATTACTGTGAGTTTTATTGATGTGGAGCTCTGTGATACACTCATACACTGCACATTACTGTGAGTTTTATTGCTGTGGAGGTCTGTGATACATTCACACACTACACATTACTGTGAGTTGTATTGCTGTGGAGCTCTGTGATACACTCATACACACTGCACATTACTGTGAGTTTTATTACTGTGGAGCTCTGTGATACATTCACACACTACACATTACTGTGAGTTTTATTACTGTGGAGCTCTGTGATACACTCATACACACTGCACATTACTGAGTTTTATTACTGTGGAGCTCTGTGATACCCTCATACACTGCACATTACAGTGAGTTGTATTACTGTGGAGCTCTGTGATACACTCATACACACTGCGCATTACTGTGTTTTATTACTGTGGAGCTCTGTGATACCCTCATACACACTGCACATTACTGTGAGTTTTATTGCTGTGGAGCTCTGTCATACCCTCATACACACTGCACATTCCTGTGAGTTTTATTACTGTGGAGCTCTGTGATACACTCATACACACTGCACATTACTGTGAGTTGTATTGCTGTGGAGCTCTGGGATATACTCATACACTGCACATTACTGTGAGTTTTATTACTGTGGAGCTCTGTGATACATTCACACACTACACATTACTGTGAGTTTTATTGCTGTGGAGCTCTGTGATACACTCATACACACTGCACATTACTGTGAGTTTTATTACTGTGGAGCTCTGTGATACATTCACACACTGCACATTACTGTGAGTTTTATTACTGTGGAGCTCTGTGATACACTCATACACACTGCACATTACTGTGAGTTTTATTACTGTGGAGCTCTGTGATACCCTCATACACGGCACATTACAGTGAGTTTTATTACTGTGGAGCTCTGTGATACACTCATACACACTGCACATTACTGTGAGTTTTATTACTGTGGAGCTCTGTAATACACTCATACACACTGCGCATTACTGTGAGTTTTATTACTGTGGAGCTCTGTGATACCCTCATACACACTGCACATTCCTGTGAGTTTTATTGCTGTGGAGCTCTGTGATACCCTCACACACTGCACATTACTGTGAGTTTTGTTGATGAGGAGCTCTGTGATACCCTCACACACTGCACATTACTGTGAGTTTTGTTGATGAGGAGCTCTGTGATACCCTCATACACTGCACATTACTGTGAGTTTTATTGCTGTGGAGGTCTGTGATACACTCATACACTGCACATTACAATGCAGAGTGTGTCAGTGTAGTGGATGTAGTGTGTGTCAATGTAGTGGATGTAGTGTGTGTCAATGTAGTGGATGCAGAGTGTGTGTTAGTGTAATGAATGCAGAGTGTGTGTTAGTGTAATGAATGCAGAGTGTGTGTTAGTGTAGTGGATGCAGTGTGTCAGTGTAGTGGATGCAGAGTGTGTGTCAGTGTAGTGAATGCAGAGTGTGTGTTAGTGTAGTGCATGCAGAGTGTGTCAGTGTAGTGGATGCAGTGTGTCAGTGTAGTGGATGCAGTGTGTCAGTGTAGTGGATGCAGTGTGTGTTAGTGTAGTGAATGCATTGTTTGTGTTAGTGTAATGAATGCAACGTGTGTGTCAGTGTAGTGAATGCAGAGTGTGTGTCAGTGTAGTGAATGCAGAGTGTGTGTCAGTGTAGTGAATGCAGAGTGTGTGTTAGTGTAGTGAATGCAGAGTGTGTGTCAGTGTAGTGAATGGAGAGTGTGTGTCAGTGTAGTGAATGGAGAGTGTGTGTCAGTGTAGTGAATGGAGAGTGTGTGTTAGTGTAGTGAATGCAGAGTGTGTGTCAGTGTAGTGAATGCAGAGTGTGTGTCAGTGTAGTGAATGCAAAGTGTGTGTTAGTGTAGTGAATGCAGAGTGTGTTAGTGTAATGAATGCAGAGTGTGTGTTAGTGTAGTGAATGCAGAGTGTGTGTCAGTGTAGTGAATGCAGAGTGTGTGTCAGTGTAGTGGATGCAGAGTGTGTGCTAGTGTAGTGAATGCAGAGTGTGTGTCAGTGTAGTTGTGATGAGACCAATCTCGCCACATTGCATTGGAGAAGCCTGGTTGCCCGCCTGCTGCCTTTGGACTATGGACCAGACTTTATGTGAATGTGTTAACCCAGATAGCTATGCCATGGAGCCCATTCGTGTAGTTAAAGACTTCGGCTCCATGGCAATTGAACTGTGTGAATAGGATCTGAGCGCTATTCGGTAGTTTTGTGCGCTCAGATCCCAGCTATCTGGGGATATGTGAAATGTCTGTGTGTTATGTGTAAAAGGTGACTTTATGTATTTTAAAGTGTTTTACTGTCTTTGTGTCCCAATGTGCATGATGGAGTCTGGTCTCTGTCCTGGGAGGTAATTGGATTACTTCTCCATTATCTCCAGGATAGAAGACTCTGAAACCAGTTTGAGCCAGATAGCCATGTGCCAGCCAGGGCCCAAAATATATTTTACTAACTTTTGAACCCCTAGTCTTATTCATGCCATTTTTTAATATGTTGTTCCCCTGAATGGATTGATTGTGAATATGTAATTTTTATGTGAATGTGATGTATGGTTTTAGAGTTATGAAAGTTGGGTAAAAAGTATGTTTTAACTGTATGTATAATTAAGTTTCCTCTCAGGATAAGGGGAGGGAATATGTGGGATGTAACTGATGTGTGAGTGGTTGTTTTATACCTCCCTGTGGGCGGACCTGTATTTGTAACAACTGCAATAAAAACCAGGCTGGGTGTGCCAGCACCTCAGACCACTGCTTGACCCTCAACACGGAGCCTTGTCTCGTTCTTGGGGGGATTCACTGTATGCTGATAGAGACTGATTGCCAGGAGTGTAAGCCGCTTGGGAGCTTTTACTGTTCGTCTGCTAGCAGCTATTTGTGAGGTTCCAGTTCGGGAGTTTGGAGTGCGACCTTATTCCCTTGTATGCAGTTCGGGAGTTTGGTACATTCACTTGTATTCAATTCGTGAGTTTTGGTGCTTCTACAGTAGCTGTGCCTGTCTTTGAAAAGGGGATTATCGCCTAAATGATTTTAACCCCTTGTCTGCTGAAACGGTCTGTAACAATTGGTGGCGGGATCGTTCCTACAGCCAGAAGGACAGCTACAGGAGACACATTTTCTTTGGATTTACAAGTTGGGGGCAACGCATGTCCCAGTACAGCGACCCTAAAAGCAACAGGATGGAACCAGCAGTGTTATACGAGGAGGAGGACCTGGATGGCCGGGATGCATTAAGGAAAGGCATCTGGTACCAGGCCCTGGATAATGTACAATACCAGCGGGGTGAGAGTCTCCCCAGTGAAGAGCAGCGGTTGCAGAACAAGTGAACCTGCGGATGCCCTTCCTGGGAGAGCAGCCCCTGGAGGAATGGGTGAAGGAACTAGAGCACCGGGTATGGCAGGAGGTATGGCTGGAGGATGCCTACCAGGCGCTCTGGTGGTATATGGCACAGTATATACCCTGGACAGCTGAACATGACAAGCCAGAGGGAGAGGAGTTTGATGGTCCTGGCTTGTTATGGGAGTCCTTTGCAGAGCCTGGCTTTGGGAGCCCTGCGCAAACCAGACTTCAGGACATTTTCTATGAGAGGGAGGCTAGGCATGAGTGGGATGACCCCCATGAGGTAGAGCAAGACCTGGCTCACCTAGCAACCCTGGAGTGGGAACTGGAGCACGACTACCGAGATCTCTTCCACTCCATTGGGAAGGCTCAGCAGGACAGTAAGGTGACAGACCCAGATCCAGACACATTCAGAGGAGATTTACTGGGAAGAACCCCAGGTGGCCGGTGGAGATAGGACCGAGATCTCTCCACCGGTCCTGCAGGGAGTTGGGAGCCCAGTCTCCATTCCCCAGCGGCAGAGTGATATGCCGGGAAGGCAGTGTGAAATGCAGGGAGAGGAGAGCAGCGTCCTCCCTCCCCAGCGGCAGGCTGAGTTACAGGGGGCAAAGGTAGTTGTTCCTGCCCCCCCAGCAGCAGCGTGATTTTTTGGGAATTGGGAGCCCAGTCTCCATTCCCCAGCGGCCGAGTGATGTGAAGGGAATTGGGAGCCCAGTCTCCATTCCCCAGCAGCCGAGTAATGTGCCGGGAATTGGGAGCCCAGTCTCCATTCCCCAGCGGCCGAGTGATGTGCCGGGAATTGGGAGCCTAGTCTCCATTCCCCAGCGGCAGAGTGTCCAGCAGGGAATAGAGAGCCCAGTCTCCTTTCCCCAGCAGCAGGACACTGTATTGGGAGCAGAGACGGTCTCCCCCCACAAAAATGGAGAGGATTCTGAGGAGAGAAAGAGTATCTTGGATGGAAAAATGGGGAGGGTTCTAGGAGAGACAAGATCTTGTTGGGAGAAATGGAGAAGATTCTGGGGAGATACAGAGTATTTTAGTAGGAAAAATGGAGTGGATTCTGGGGAGAGACAGAGTATCTTGGTGGGAGAAATGGATAGGATTCAGGGGAGAGACGGAGTATCCTGGTGGGAGAAATGGAGAGGATTCTGGAGAGAGACAGAGTATCTTGGTGGGAGAAATGGAGAGGATTCAGGGGAGAGACAGAGTATCTTGGTAGGAGAAATGGAGAGTATTCTGGGGAGAGACAGAGTATCTTGGTGGGAGAAATCTAGAGGAATCTGGGAAAAGACAGAGTATCTTGGTGGGAGAAATGGATAGGATTCAGGGGAGAGACTGTAACGAGTATATACCCCTACACGCAGGATCCAGCCTAACAGAAGACAGTACAGAGGAGAGATACGTCTACCGGACCTTAGAGTGGCCGGACTCGACGTAATAGGATAAGACAGAGTCAGGAACGATCCGAGGTCAAGGGCACAAAGAGACAGCGTAAACGAAAACTAGCCGGGGACTGGTACACAGGAATCAGCAAGCCGGCAAACAGTGCAGAATAGGATAAAGCGAAAACGAAGTCAGAATACAAAGCCAAGGTCAAATACGGAGAAACACAACTGAACACAACAAGCACTAAAGGGAACTGTAGCAGAAACCACGATAGGGCAAGGAACTAAGGGAAAAGGGTAAGTATAAGTAGCCTTCAAACTAATGTGATTGGCTCCTGTCACTTCCACTCCCCCAACAGGTAAGTGTATGGGGTGATTGGCATGACAGGAGCCAATGGGAGCCTTTTTGCAATTTAGGCTCCCACTGTCTCTTTAAGAGCGCGCCCGAGATTCGCGGCGCGCTCTTAGCTGCAGGCGGGACACGTGACCGCTTCTCGCGGTCACTGCCCGCCTTCCTGTCTGAACAGTCGGACGAGAGGACCGCGTCCGGCCCCCGGATAAGGTAAGTACCGCTACAGTACCCCCCCCTGAGGACACGCCCTCCGGGCGGGCAGGACCAGGCCTGGCAGGAAAACGCGAATGGAAAGAACGTACAAGGCGGGGAGCATGAACAGCATCCGCAGAAATCCAACTGCGCTCCTCAGGCCCATAACCCTTCCAATGTACCAAGTACTGAAGCCGACCCCTAAGAAAACGAGAGTCAATAACAGCAGATACTTCGAACTCCTCATGACCCTCCACAGAGACAGGAGGGGGAAGGGGAGTATGCCGGGTATAGCGGTTGCGTACGTAAGGCTTCAACAAAGAGGTGTGAAATACATTGGGTATACGCAGATTCTTAGGCAGACCCAAGGCATAAGAAACGGGATTAACCTTATGTATAATGCGATAAGGACCAATGAAGCGGGGAGCCAATTTCATAGAAGGCACCCGGAGGCGAATATTCCGTGTGGAAAGCAAAACCCTGTCCCCCACAACATAGGAAGGAGCCGCTCTGCGATGCTTGTCAGCCTGAGCCTTCTGGCGGGCAGCAGAGTCCACCAAAGAACGCTGAACCTGCTCCCAAGTACTACGCAAACCAGCCAAATGCTCATCCAGAACTGGCATGCCCTGAGAGGAGAATGCAGCCGGAAGAACAACGGGATGCTGGCCATAGACAACGTAAAAAGGGCTTTTGCCGGAAGAATCATGAGTGGCATTATTCCGAGCAAATTCAACCCAAGGAAGCAGGTCAGACCAATTGTCCTGATGGTGAGACACAAAACAACGGAGGTACTGCTCAAGAGACTGGTTGGCACGTTCAGCAGCTCCATTAGACTGGGGATGGTAAGCGGAAGAAAATGAGAGGGAAATACCCATCTCCGAACAAAAGGCTTTCCAGAACCTGGAAATAAATTGGCTACCCCTATCGGATACAATAGATAAGGGAATACCATGTAATCGAAACACTTCTCTAGCGAAGATAAGAGCCAATTCCTTGGAAGTGGGCAACTTGCGAGGAGACACAAAGTGAGCCATTTTGGAAAACCGATCTACTATCATTAGGATGACTGTGTTACCATTCGAAGGGGGTAATTCAACAATAAAATCCATTGATAGATTAGACCAAGGTCTCTCGGGAACGGGCAACGGATGCAACAGCCCACAAGGAACTCTACGAGAGGTTTTCATACATGCACAAGTAGTACAAGCACTTATATAGTCAGTAACATCCTTACGTAAGGTATCCCACCAGAAATACCGAGAAACGGCTGACACTGTTTTGGAAATACCAGGATGTCCAGCAGTCTTAGTATCGTGATAAAGTGACAGAATATCCCGTCTCTCGGGAATGTCAACGAACAATTTATCATTAGGCCTCTCGCTGGGTGCCATGCCTTGTTTCGCTTGTATGGCCTGCAAGAGGGACGAGGAAATAGACAATATAGTAGTTGCTATTATCCTGTCTGGGGGAATGACAGGAGTGACATCAATCTCCTGTTTGTCAATAGTCTCGAATTGTCTGGACAGAGCGTCCGCTTTGGTGTTCCGGTCACCTGGCCTATAGGTGATTATATAATTAAAATGAGACAAGAACAGTGACCACCTAGCCTGCCTTGAAGACAATCTTTTAGCTTCGCTAAGGTAGGATAGGTTCTTGTGATCTGTAAATATGAGAATAGGATCCTTAGTTCCTTCTAGCAAATGTCTCCATTCTTTGAGTGCTAAAATGATAGCAAGGAGTTCGCGATTACCCACATCATAATTCCTCTCTGCCTTGGACATTTGTTTAGAAAAGAAGCCACAAGGATGCAATGGCTTGTCAGGAGACTCTCTTTGGGATAAGACAGCACCTACCCCTATATCGGAAGCATCAACCTCAAGTATATATGGCAATGAGGGGACAGGATGCTGTAAAATAGGGGCAGAGGCGAACGTAGTTTTAAGAAAGTCAAAAGCCTGAAGTGCCTCAGTAGACCAGACACGTGTATTGCCATCCTTTTTAGTCATACGAGTAATAGGTGCTACTATAGACGAAAAACCTTTGATAAAACGTCTATAATAATTAGAGAAACCCAGAAAACGCTGGATGGCTTTCAGACCTTGCGGCAGAGGCCATTCTATGACTGCAGCGAGCTTCTGGGGATCCATCCGAAAACCCTCGGCGGAAATCAAATACCCTAAAAACTGGACCTCGGACTGGTCGAATAGACATTTTTCTAATTTGCAATAAAGACCATTAGCAAGAAGGGTCTTCAGAACTGTTGTAACATGTCTGTGATGAGCGTGAATGTCAGTAGAATATATTAAAATGTCATCCAAGTACACAATAACAAATGAGTGAATAAAGTCCCTTAAGACATCATTAATAAACTCTTGGAACACTGCTGGGGCATTGCAAAGCCCAAATGGCATGACGGTATACTCATAATGACCTGACCGAGTGTTAAAGGCTGTCTTCCATTCGTGGTCCTTTTTAATACGTATCAAATTGTATGCTCCTCTAAGATCTAATTTGGTGAATACCGTAGCATGTTTGAGCCTGTCAAACAATTCTGTTATTAGAGGTATAGGGTAAGCATTTTTGATGGTGATCTTGTTAAGACCTCTATAATCAATGCAAGGTCTTAAATCACCTTCTTTCTTTGATACAAAGAAGAACCCCGCTCCAGCCGGAGAGGAGGATCTTCTAATAAATCCCTTGTCTAATGACTCTTTAATGTACTCCTCCATGACACGGTTTTCTTGAACCGATAGGGGGTACACCCTGCCCTTAGGAGGTATAGTACCAGGCAACAAATCAATAGCACAATCGTAGGGTCTGTGAGGCGGTAATTTGTCAGCCTCTCTTTTATCAAAGACAGTCTTTAAAGTTAAATACTGAGAGGGTATTGTCGTAGATAAAGGAGGAACAGTAGGAACGTTAATAGAATTCACAGGCGTGACTTCAATAGTACATGACTCATGGCAGGCTTCACTCCATGATTTTATCTGCCCTGTCTCCCAGTCAAAAATGGGATTGTGGGCACGTAACCATGGATACCCTAACACCAACTGTGAAGAGGGAGAGGTGATGACCTGGAACCGAATGGTTTCATAGTGTAGAACTCCTGTGTACATGTGTAGCGGTGCAGTCTCGTGAGTAACAACAGGAGATATCAATGGTCTACCATCTATGGCCTCAACGGCCAAGGGTATCTCCTTCTCTCTGATGGGAATATTGTTTCTCTTTACAAAACCAGAGTCTATAAAGTTCTCGGCTGCCCCAGAATCAACCAGGGCGTCTATGTTTTCAACTATACAACTCTCTCCCATATGTAAAGAAACAGGGAGAAGCAGTCGGTTAGGAGGCAATGTAGGAGACTTAGAAATCACACCCAAGGCCAGTCCCCTATAAGGTCTTAGGTGCGAGAGTTTTCCGGGAGCAGAGGACACTCCTTTACCATATGGTCTCTCTTACCACAATATAGGCAGAGTCCCTCCCTTCTCCTATGTAATTTCTCAGTATCTGAGAGTTTGGCAACCCCTAATTGCATAGGTTCCTCTTCAGATACTTTAACACTCTCCGGTATATTAACTCTGGGTTGAATAGGTGTAACAAAACGTCTATTCCTGTTCTTAGTATAGAGCCTGTCACGAATCCTATTATCTATATCGATGAGGTAGTCAATAAGGTCCTCTAAGGCAATAGGAAGCTCCTTAGCTGCTACCTCATCCAATATAGAGTCTGATAAACCTTCCATGAAGGCCGTAGTTAACCCATTATTGGTCCAATCGACCTGTGAGGCAAGGGTACGAAACTGTATAGCGCAGGGGTAGGCAACCTTCGGCTCTACAGATGTTTTGGACTACATCTCCCATAATGCTTTTACAGCCATATTGCTGGCAAAGCATCAAGGGAGATGTAGTCCACAACATCTGTAGAGCCGAAGGTTGCCTACCCCTGGTATAGCGTAATCAGCCACAGACCTAGAACCCTGTTTAACCCTCATTAATGCTCTAGCGGCATTCTTAGACCTTTTCATAGTATCAAAAGTTCTGCGAAAAGCTGTTAGGAAACTGTGAAAGTTATGCACCATAGGTCCATTAGCCTCCCAAATAGGGTTTGCCCATTCAAGTGCTTTGTCGGTAAGTTGGTGCATAAAGAACCCAACTTTAGACCTCTCTGTGGGAAATGAACGTGGATACATTTCAAAATGAAACTCTATTTGGTTAATGAACCCTCTGCATGTCTTAGAATCCCCTCCATACCTAGGAGGAGGCGTTAAATGTGCTGTAGCGTTAGGCATAGTCGATACTTCAGGAAGCAGGGGTGCAGGAGGGTTAGGTGCGGTTGCTGGAATGGTTCTAGCTAAGAGCGTCTGGAGAGCCTGAGCTATTTTTTTTTTTTTTTTTGTAAATCTCTTTATTTGTTGGTTGTAGGATAAGATAACAAGTCGGCTCGCAGGCCGTCATGAAAAAACAATTGACATACAAATGTGGTTTCGGACAATTTGAATCATAAATCATCATTCCAAGTAGCAGAGCTCCATTATATTGTTGCGATTTGTTTCATTTTCCCTCTTTTTTTTTTTTTTTGGGATAATACAACTAAGGGAAATATAACAGGAGGGTTAGGCTCGCAGGCCTTTGGTAATGACAAACGTTGTTTCAAGACATGTAAGGGGAGTAGAACGGGGAGGTTAGGCTCGCAGGCCTTCAGTAGTAACAAACATAATTTCAGGACATGTTTACGCCTTATGGCCCTCTGTAAGCATATTAGCAGTGTTGTGGGTCAACTTTTATTTTTGTCCCAACGTCATATGTATTATGTAATTCGTTTGTAGTAGACAGCGTCTACGAGCTCTCCCTGTCGCTTATGGGTGTCCACATTCTGTATGAGGACCTATGGCGGGTGGCCTCGCACGTGATATGTACGTAGTGGGCCTGCGTCATGTCAGTTGCCTATGTATTCTCTGCTCTCATGTCCCGGTATATTAGGTCTGGTGGGGTTTCATGTGCACCCTGTCCGAGCTGCCCTCTCCGTCGTTGTGCCGTATGTCTGCTCTCAGTTCTGCCGTATCTGAATGTGTGTCCATGGGTAGCATTTACAGTGGTAGTGTGTCTTGTTTGTTTTTCTTCTGGTCGTGTGATCGTGGCTTGTTTTCAGTAAAATCAAATGTAGGTGCTTGTATATGGTATGGAAGGTGAGTGTATTATAGTCACAAGAGTCGTGACCTAGAAGAAGGGAGAGGGAAAAGGGTAAGGTTGCGGGTATTGAACTATGAATTGAGACGTGGGGTCCGCCCCGAGGCTCCGGGCCCCCCCCCCGTGCCACCTTATCGAATTCTGGACACATATGCGAACCAAGGGCGCCACAGCTCTGCGTGTCTGTCCCCTCTGCCTAGTAGAGATGCCTGCATCGCCTCTGCCCCCTGAATGTCCTCCACTCTGCGTATCCATTCCTCCACACCGGGGGTCTCTGTTTTTTTCCAATATATAGGGATCAGAGCCCTGGCAGCGTTGAGTAGGTGGCGTAAGATCGATTTTTTATACCGTGCTATCGGCATTTGTGAAATATGCAGTAGAGCTAGGGCCGCGTTCCATTCGGGTATCTCTCCCAGGACGTCAATTATGTTTTGTCGTATTAACTCCCAGTAGGGAGCAAGAGCGCTGCACTCCCACCAAATATGGATCAACGTGCCCCTTTCCTCTTGGCACCTCCAACAAGTTGGAGGGGTTGGCGGGAAGATCCTGTGGAGGAGCGCCGGTGTTCGGTACCAGGACGCGATGATCTTGTAGTTTGTTTCCTGGTATAGTGAGCTGATGGTGCTCTTGTGTTGCCAGATCAAGGCGTTCTCCCACTGTGTGGGTGTGAAGGTAGTGTTGAGCATGGTTTCCCATTGTCTGCGGAAGGTGTTGTTTTCCGTAAGGTGTCCAACTAAGAGGTGTTGATAAAATATGGAGATTGCTTTTCCCACGGGTTTGCCTTTTTCGCACAATGCTTCAAACCACGTCAGGGTGCGGTGTAGGCGTTCTCTATTACGCATGTGTTTGTAGAAGTGTGTCACTTGCATGTACCTGAATGCTATGAGCTGGTTCCAGGGAGTATCCCCTAGGAGGGTGTCCAGTGCCTTTATGTTGCCGTCCTGTAGTATCTTCATGATTGGGACATATTCGCAGCCTCCTCTGAAAGGGAGGGACGTCAATGTGAGCCCCCCCCCTATTGCGTCGTTGTAGGTGATGGACAACATGGGGCTTGGCGTGGGTGAAATGTGTACTTGTTCCCTCATGCGTCTCCAGTTGGTGAGCGTTTGTGCTACGATATCTTCCTTTTCCCGGTCCAGGTTTGCGTTCACCTGTGTCCCCCAAACCGCAGCCTGTAGATGTGCCCCCCGTTCCTCTTGTGCCAGATTAACCCATTGTTTGCGCCTTTGTGGGTCTGCGTGTAGGTCTAGGATGCATTGAAGGACAGTGGCCTGGTGGTACCTTTTAAAATCGGGTAGTGCCATGCCTCCTCTGTGTCGCGGCAAGCATAGAATGTCATGACGAAGTCTCGAGCGTTCGCCTCTCCATATGTAGTGGATGACCGCTGATTTTAGCTTGGCAAAGAATGATGGGGGTATTGCTAATGGGATCGTCTGGAACGGATATAGGAGTCTTGGTAGGATGTTCATTTTCAAGACTGCGATCCGCCCATGCCAAGATACATGTGGGTATGCCCATTTATTTAGGTCCGCCATTATAGTTTCCAGTAGCGGCGTAAAATTTTGTGAGTACAGGTCGTTCGGGTCTCTCGTTATCCACACCCCGAGGTATTTCATCCTACCGGAGCACCACCTGAAGGGAAACAGAGATGCTAGAGCTGAGTATTCCTCCTCCGGTAGGTTGACGTTAAGTACTTCACATTTGGAAAGGTTAAGCTTGAAACCTGCCAATTTGCCGAAGTATTCCGTCACTGCCATGATGTTGGGCATCGTGATTCTGGGGTTAGTTACAAAAAACATAAGGTCGTCCGCGTATGCGGCCACCTTATGTTCTGTGCCCCGCCAGGAGAGTCCCTGAATGTCTGGGTGTTGTCTGATCGTCTGTAGTAACGGTTCCAGGGAGAGGGCAAACAGTAACGGTGAGAGTGGGCAGCCCTGTCTCGTGCCGTTGGAGATCTTAAACTGTGCTGTGAGCGCTCCGTTTACTCTCACCGCTGCCCTTGGTTCATGGTATAGAGCGCGTATCCAGGTGAGGAGTTTAGGCCCCATTCCCAAGTGGCCTAAGGTGGCGAGCATGTAGGGCCATTTCACCCGATCAAAGGCCTTTTCGGCGTCCGTGGAAAGCAATAGGAGTGGTTTTCGCATCGTTCTCGCCCTGCGCTGGATTGCGAACAACCTCAGGGTACTGTCACGTGCCTCTCGGCCGGGTATAAACCCCGTCTGGTCTGCGTGTACCAGCGATGGGAGGACCCTTTGGAGTCTGGTTGCTAAAACCTTCGTGAACAACTTGGTGTCCACGTTTAGCAATGAAATCGGGCGGTAGCTGCCGCAGGCCGTCAGGTCTTTCCCAGGTTTTGGCAGTACCGTTATTATTGCTGCTAAAGATTCTTTTCCGAAGTTTTCCCCCTCCGCCACAGCATTGATGGCTTTAGTCAGCCAGGGCAGCAGGATCGGCGAGAAGGTCTTATAATACCCGGAGGGTAGGCCATCGGGGCCTGGTGCTTTTCCCGTTTTGGTGGATTTCAGGGCTGCCTGGATGTCTTCCGGCGTGACTGCAGCGTCCAAGTCTCCTGCAACGTCTGGATGTAAGGTTTTCGTCACAGCCTCCCTTAAGTAGTCCTGGGTACTGCCATGTTCGGGTATCCCGTCCATTTCTCCGTCCCGGTCCTGTAGGTTGTACAGCGATTGGTAGTAGCGTCGGAATTCTTCAGCGATCTGGTCCGGGAATGCCGTCGTGGCGCCCGAGGGGAGTCGTAGGGTGCGAACCTGCGTGCGGTGCGTATTGCCTTTCAGGAGCCGTGCCAAGTATTTGCCACCTTTGTTGGCATGGGTGTAGAAGAAGCCCTTCGATTGTTGCAGGGAACGTAGGTGGCGTTTTGTAAGGAGGTCCCTCAGTTGGCGTCTTGCCTGCATTAGTTCCCCGTATGTTTCCATAAGCTGCGTCCTCTTGTGTTGCTGCTCTAGCTTCGTAATCGATTTGTAGAGGTCTGCCATTTCTCGAGTGGTTTCCCTTTTCCTTTTAGATGCCATCCGAATGAGGACACCCCTGATAACACATTTGTGGGCCTCCCATATAGAGACCGGAGAGGTTCCTGGCGTGTCGTTTTCCTGGAAGTATCGTATCAGTTCTTCCGATATTTGCCCGCGCACCCCATGATCCAGAAGGAGGGCCTCGTTGAGTCTCCATGTCCAAGTGCCAGGTCGGAAGAGTGGCGATTCGAGTTCAATGGTCACGGGACCATGATCTGACCACGTTGCCGGGTCGATTTTGGCGGAGAGGAGGCGCGTTAGTCCCGCTTGTCTTATGAAGATGTAGTCGATACGCGAGTATCTATTATGTAGCGAGGAGTAGTAGGTGTAATCCCTTGTGGTGGGGTGAAGAGTCCTCCAACAGTCCACAAGATCCATGTCTCCCAGGGTCCGGTGTATGGAGCGTATATGAAGTTGGGTGATGCTGCTATGGCCCGTTGATGAGTCTACGATGGGGTTTAAGGCGGTGTTAAGGTCTCCCCCTAGGATTAGCGTGCCCTCTGAGAATTCTCCGAGTTTGCCCAGTGTCGTCCTGAGAAATTGGGCTTGTCTCTTATTGGGTGTGTAAACGGTAGCGAGCGTGTAAAGCATCCCCGCAATGGTCCCTTTCAGGAACAGGAAGCGTCCCTGGTCATCCTGTAGGCTGTCTAGCAGCGTGAATTCCAGATCTCCAGCGATCAGGATGGCCACGCCCGCCCTTTTGGTCATAGGGTGGTTGCAGAAATGGTTAATCGGGTAATGTCGGCTCCGGAGTGTAGGTGCGGCGTTCTTTTTGAAGTGTGTTTCTTGCAATAGCGCGATCGAGACGCGTCTCTTCTTCATGTCTCGTAATATGTGGGTTCTCCGTTCGGGCGCGTTCAGGCCCCGACAATTAAGGGTGAGGACAGTCAGGGGAGCAGGGCGATACGCCCTCGTGTCATTGGGTACATTGCCGTTGGCCATCGTTCGGTGCCCACCCCCGTTGTGGTCAGCCCGTTTCAGGTGCCCGGACCCCCGTCGCGCCCCCCCAGGTAAGAGGGCAGTAGTAGGGCTGGGATGGGAGGGGTATGAGAGAGGGTACAGTGGGTAATAGGGTGGAGAGGAAGGATAGGGAGAGAGAGAAGAGAAGGAGATTGAACAGTTGCCCGACTAGGCGGGTACTGTGACCGGGATAGGAGATATCTCGGTCTGTCAGCCTCTGGTGAAGAGGTGGCTCGTGCTACGGACAGTAGCCCCGTGGGTTTGCCCCAGTAACCAGACCAGTAGGTCAAAGCCCGTAGGGTGCCGCCGTATATGTGTAAGCACGAGTGTGGTGTGAGGTGAGTGGTCCGCACCTGTCCAAGTTGGAAAGAGTGTGTGTCTTGTTCAGAGAGCTCGTATCCGCCGCTACCCGTGGTGGCTAACATTCTAACATGAAATAAAAGATCCATCTCAAACATTTGGCCAAAGCCATATTTAACAATAAAACAACAACATAGGGTACATTTTTTGTAATACAGAACACCTGTGATTGCGTCTATCTCGGCTCCATGGTTGTCTGGCGTGTGCCAGTGGATTTCCCTTGGCCTGCGCCCTGATCCCCCTCACGGGCCCCCCTCAGATCTCGTGCTGTTGCGGGGCAGTACAGCATTAATCACATGTGTGCTATAGGGGTTGTCATCAGTCCTTCACTACGTGCGTTGACCCCCTCTTTCCCATGCGTCACCTTATTGAGTCTCGGGTTGCAGTGAGTGTGTAGCAGTCATACCCCTTCTGTGGTCACCTTAAGCGTCAGCGTTGCGTTCTGTTCCCTATCGTCCTGTAGTTGTCTAAGTCTCGTCTACCAAAGGGCTCCGTCCTCCCCTGTAGTCCGATGCAGTCGTGTACGTCCCGGGTGGTGTCTCTGCCAGTTAGTGTGTGAATGTCCCCTGTTAGGCTTCCCTCCTCCCCCCCCCCTTCCCCCCCATTCTTTCGCTTTGTGTCAGTCACTGATTCCTTGCTACTTTCTCTTGCTCTACCTGACCCTGTCTGTCGGTTATGGCTGTTCACGTGTGCGAGTCCTAGTGGTACTTTTTCCTCATGCTACAGCGTGTACCCTTACTATTGATTGCCTTTATTCTGCCCACCATCCCTGCATGGATGCTCAACATTATATAGCATGCATTGTGAAAAGTGTCCGTGACCCTTTCTCATGCTTCAGGGGCATACGTCCTTTGGGATTCGGGCGTAAGGGCTATTAATAACATAAGTGGTAGTGCACAAGGTGGCGCCATGGTTACGTCTTTTGGTGGTCCGGTGGGTTAGCATTGGCTGGATAGCCTAGTTCTTCCAAGTGTGCATTGGCCCAGTGACCCGGTGCGCCCCCCCCGCCCCCCCAAACCCACACCACCCAAAGGAATGCAGGAGGGGTGTAGGCAGCCACATAGAGGCAGATTGGAGGCCCTCCAGAGTCCCATTGGCCAGTTCCCCTAATAAGGGGCTCCTGCAGATATCCCCGAGTGTGAACAATGCCGCCCCGCGGGGCTCCCCATCGGAGTGTCGCGCCACTGAGGTCTCATGTTGGCAGCCAGATCTCCTTCAATCCCCACCTCAGAGTCCCAACTCTTGGCGCACTTGTATTTCCCTCCCCTCCCCCATTAACCCCCCTCCCAAAGCCAACAGTATGATTGCTATGTGTACGTGCGTGGGGGGTGGTAGATGATGAAATGGCCGCTGTCCCCATGAGGGTTGCTAGGTAGTGTCGTGTGACTCCCCTTGTTTACCAAGTACTGTTGTGTGGTGGGGGGCCCATATGTAGTTCAGGGGTGGTGAGTTACCTTACCAGGTGCTGCCATGGGCCGATCATCCGCTTGGTGTGTGGTGTACTGTATTCACTCAGCCTGTTCACCTCTCCCCGGGCGTCTCCGTTGCAAAGGTCCCGGCGGTGATTGCCCCCCTCGTCTGCGGGCTGCTCTTTGTATCCTTGGGGCCGGTCTGGAAGCGTCCAGAACCCAGTCCGTAAACTGGATATGTGGTATGTTCAGGGCGTCAAGGAGTCGTGGGATGTCATCCGGCCAGCTGGCCGTCAGCCATTTATCTTGATGTCTGGCCATCAGGGCAAAAGGAAATCCCCATTTGTATTTAATATTGCGTTCACGTAGCGCATTGGTTATTGGTTTGAGTGCTCTCCGGGCTTCCAGCGTGTAAGGAGAGAGATCATTGTACAGGGATACGTGAGTGTCCTGGAAGGGCCATGTTGGGCGTTCCCGGGCTTTTCTCATTATCGCGTCTTTAATCGGGAACGAGTGTAGGCAACAGATCATATCTCTTGGGCCCTCCTCAGCGGAGCGTGGGCGTAGGGCCCTATGTGCCCTTTCAAATTCAAACGCTGGCGGGGTATCAGTTTGCAAGATAGAGCGGAATAAGTTTGTTAATACCTCTTCAGCTTTCTCTCCTTCACCTGCTTCAGGGATCCCCCTTATTCTTATGTTGCATCTGCGGCCTCTGTTATCGAGGTCCTCCAGATTCCTGCGCATGTGTAGGATCACGTCCCCTTGCCTGGCTATGGCGACGTCTGTCGCGTTGATCCTGGTGGAGTTATTTTCTGCCGCCTGTTCTAGGGCCTGGATGCTGCCCGCATGGGCTGTTACCTCTGTACGGAGGCCCGCTATTTCTGCCCTCAGTGCATCCTGTATGGTGGTGGTTAGGGTGAGGAGATCAGCTTTGGTAGCCATAGCTGCTGCTATGCGCCTCAGTTCCCCCTCAATCCTGTCTATGGCCGTGGATTCTCCTCCCGTGGCTAGGGCTGATTGGTGTGCGGCCGGGGCCGGGCTTTCATCCCCGCCGCCATTGCCACGTGGCGGCTGCAGAAAGCCGTCCATCGTACCTTGCTGCGAGCCTGACTGAGGGTCCCTCTGGGCTTGCGGGTGATCGGAGCGGCGGTTACGACCCATTTGTCGTGCTGGCTGATGCGGGATCGCTGGAAACAGGTACGGGTGCGGCGGAGCACGGTGCCTAAGCTTCCATCTTGGTTGGTGTCCAGGCCACGCCTCCTGAGCTATTTGATCCATACGGTGATCCTGCTCTACAAATCTAGCCTCATGGGTCGCCATCTGTTGAGCTAAATCTGCGGGGTCCATGGCCCTATCGTAATGTAACGAGTATATACCCCTACACGCAGGATCCAGCCTAACAGAAGACAGTACAGAGGAGAGATACGTCTACCGGACCTTAGAGTGGCCGGACTCGACGTAATAGGATAAGACAGAGTCAGGAACGATCCGAGGTCAAGGGCACAAAGAGACAGCGTAAACGAAAACTAGCCGGGGACTGGTACACAGGAATCAGCAAGCCGGCAAACAGTGCAGAATAGGATAAAGCGAAAACGAAGTCAGAATACAAAGCCAAGGTCAAATACGGAGAAACACAACTGAACACAACAAGCACTAAAGGGAACTGTAGCAGAAACCACGATAGGGCAAGGAACTAAGGGAAAAGGGTAAGTATAAGTAGCCTTCAAACTAATGTGATTGGCTCCTGTCACTTCCACTCCCCCAACAGGTAAGTGTATGGGGTGATTGGCATGACAGGAGCCAATGGGAGCCTTTTTGCAATTTAGGCTCCCACTGTCTCTTTAAGAGCGCGCCCGAGATTCGCGGCGCGCTCTTAGCTGCAGGCGGGACACGTGACCGCTTCTCGCGGTCACTGCCCGCCTTCCTGTCTGAACAGTCGGACGAGCCGCGCGCGGCTCGTGCAGCCGCAGGACCGCGCGCGGCTTGAAGAGAGGACCGCGTCCGGCCCCCGGATAAGGTAAGTACCGCTACAGAGACAGAGTATCTTGGTGGGAGAAATGGATAGGATTCAGGGGAGAGAAATGGAGAGAATTTGGGGGAGAGACAGAGTATATTGGTAGGAGAAATGGAGAGGATTCTGGGGAGAGACAGAGTATCTTGGTAGGAAAAATGGGGAGGGTTCTAGGGAGAGACAAGATCTTGGGAGAAATGGAGAGGATTCTGGGGAGAGACAGAGTATTTTGGTGGGAGAAATGGATAGCATTCAGGGGAGAGACGGAGTATCCTGGTGGGAGAATGGAGAGGATTCTGGAGAGAGACAGAGTATCTTGGTGGGAGAAATGGAGAGGATTCAGGGGAGAGACAGAGTATCTTGGTGGGAGAAATGGATAGGATTCTGGGGAGAGACAGAGTATCTTGGTGGGAGAAATGGAGAGGATTCTGGGGAGAGACAGAGTATCTTGGTGGGAGAAATGGAGAGAATTTGGGGGAGAGACAGAGTATCTTGGTAGGAGAAATGGAGAGTATTCTGGGGAGAGACAGAGTATCTTGGTGGGAGAAATCTAGAGGAATCTGGGAAAAGACAGAGTATCTTGGTGGGAGAAATGGATAGGATTCTGGGGAGAGACAGAGTATCTTGGTGGGAGAAATGGAGAGGATTCTGGGGAGAGACAGAGTATCTTGGTGGGAGAAATGGATAGGATTCAGGGGAGAGAAATGGAGAGAATTTGGGGGAGAGACAGAGTATATTGGTAGGAGAAATGGAGAGGATTCTGGGGAGAGACAGAGTATCTTGGTAGGAAAAATGGGGAGGGTTCTAGGGAGAGACAAGATCTTGGGAGAAATGGGGAGGATTCTGGGGAGAGACAGAGTATTTTGGTGGGAGAAATGGATAGCATTCAGGGGAGAGACGGAGTATCCTGGTGGGAGAATGGAGAGGATTCTGGAGAGAGACAGAGTATCTTGGTAGGAGAAATGGAGAGTATTCTGGGGAGAGACAGAGTATCTTGGTGGGAGAAATCTAGAGGAATCTGGGAAAAGACAGAGTATCTTGGTGGGAGAAATGGATAGGATTCTGGGGAGAGACAGAGTATCTTGGTGGGAGAAATGGAGAGGATTCTGGGGAGAGACAGAGTATCTTGGTGGGAGAAATGGATAGGATTCAGGGGAGAAACGGAGTATCCTGGTGTGAGAAATGGAGAGGATTCTGGAGAGAGACAGAGTATCTTGGTGGGAGAAATGTAGAGGATTCAGGGGAGAGACAGAGTATATTGGTAGGAGAAATGGAAAGGATTCAGGGGAGAGACAGAGTATCTTGGTGGGAGAAATGGATAGGATTCTGGGGAGAGAAATGGAGAGGATTCTGGGGAGAGACAGAGTATATTGGTAGGAGAAATGGAGAGGATTCTGGGGAGAGACAGAGTATCTTGGTGGGAGAAATGGATAGGATTCTGGGGAGAGACAGAGTATCTTGGTGGGAAAAATGGAGTGGATTCTGGGGAGAGGCAGAGTATCTTGGTGGGAGAAATGGATAGGATTCTGGGGGAGAGAGAGTATCTTGGTGGTATAAATGGAGAGGATTCTGGGGAGAGACAGAGTATCTTGGTGGGAGAAATAGATAGGATTCTGGGGGAGAGAGAGTATCTTGGTGGGAGAAATCTAGAGGAATCTGGGAAAAGACAGAGTATCTTGGTGGGAGAAATGGATAGGATTCTGGGGAGAGACAGAGTATCTTGGTGGGAGAAATGGAGAGGATTCTGGGGAGAGACAGAGTATCTTGGTGGGAGAAATGGATAGGATTCAGGGGAGAAACGGAGTATCCTGGTGTGAGAAATGGAGAGGATTCTGGAGAGAGACAGAGTATCTTGGTGGGAGAAATGTAGAGGATTCAGGGGAGAGACAGAGTATATTGGTAGGAGAAATGGAAAGGATTCAGGGGAGAGACAGAGTATCTTGGTGGGAGAAATGGATAGGATTCTGGGGAGAGAAATGGAGAGGATTCTGGGGAGAGACAGAGTATATTGGTAGGAGAAATGGAGAGGATTCTGGGGAGAGACAGAGTATCTTGGTGGGAGAAATGGATAGGATTCTGGGGAGAGACAGAGTATCTTGGTGGGAAAAATGGAGTGGATTCTGGGGAGAGGCAGAGTATCTTGGTGGGAGAAATGGATAGGATTCTGGGGGAGAGAGAGTATCTTGGTGGTATAAATGGAGAGGATTCTGGGGAGAGACAGAGTATCTTGGTGGGAGAAATAGATAGGATTCTGGGGGAGAGAGAGTATCTTGGTGGTATAAATGGAGAGGATTCTGGGGAGAGACAGAGTATCTTGGTGGGAGAAATCTAGAGGAATCTGAAAAAGACAAAAGACATCAAAGAGTATCTTGGTTCATCTTTCCAGCCAAGTGTTTAAGAGCTTTTCTGGGAAGCTCCCAACCACCTTTTCTGGGAAGTTCCCACCTCCTATAACCTCCAATCCAGTACCAGCACTTTATTTAGTCTACCTCAATACAAAAAGAAAGCAGCCCGATCCTCCTTTTCCTACAGAGCACTGCAATTATGGAATAACCACCCGCACACTTTAAAATCTTCCCCAAGCTTAAAGTCCTTTAAGAGATCCCTCTCTACATACCTCTACATAAGAATGAACGTGTCATGGTTGATTATATATTTCCTACCTGTTCTATGTTACATTTTGTATATATTGTGTATTAATATTGTTTTTGTATTTTATTGTACCCTGTTGTATCAATGCAATGTTTTCTGGACCCAGGACATACTTGAAAACAAGATAAATCTCAATGTTTCTTTCCTGATAAAATATTTTATAAATAAAGAAATAGAATTGAGAGGATTCTGGGGACAGACAAAGTATCTTGGTAGGAGAAATGGAGAGTGTGGCGGGACCGCTGCCTGTTCGTGAATTGATGTGTGTCATTCCCCGTATTTTCCCCCTACATTGTGTTATATTCTTGTATACTACTTACTCCCCATTCGTGAGGCCCCATACGAACAGGTCCTCTTCGCCTTACAAACGGGGAACAACTTCGATATCCCATTTAGAATGTTTGTTTAGAATGTTCACACCTCGTTAGTGAGGTTTGAAAACCACAAACCGCAAGGGAAGCCTCGGTGCATGCCAACCCTGGATGGTGGCCCGTTCGTTAAATGAACGCCGTCAAGGAGGAGCATTCGCAGAATTCTTCCAACCTCGTTTGGCTCCCGAACGAGGACCTCCCCAGTGTCCCTTGCACACCAATCAATTATAACGTTGGCAACTTGCAATATAAGTGTGAAACTGCAAGGGAAGTAATTAATGAGCACTTCCCTGTGTGACCACCGTTTGTACAGACAAACGCCAGCCAGGGGTAGCATTCGTGTCCCGAAAGGAGACGCTTCCCTTGCCTGGTTTCACCCAGGGACCACACAAACGGAGATGGTTGAGGACGCTTGCCATTCTGGGGGTTGCCTGAGATTGCTGGGGACACTCTTTACACTCTTACGCTCAGCTGGAGATACGTTTCTGGAGAAGTACCCGCAAGGATGCAGAGGGGCATCCTGACTCTCCTTCTGGGAAAGTACAGCCCCAACCCCTGTCTCAGAGGCATCGACCTCAAGTATGAAAGATTTGCTAGTGTCAGGATGTACCAATGTCAGCAGATGCAAAAAAAATTTAAGAAGCCCAAAAGCCTCTTTAGACAAAATAGTACAACTAGGCCCTTACGTGTCATATTGATGATGGGGGCTATTACCGAAGAGAATCCTTTGATGAATCTTCTATAATAATTGGCAAACCCAATAAACCTTTGAATGGCTTTTAACCCATTGGGTAAAGGCCAGTGTAGAACGGTTTCTAGTTTGCGAGGGTCTATCTGAAAACCAGAGGCCGAAATATTATATCCCAAAAACTGTACCTCCGTTTGGTCAAATATGCATTTTTCAAGTTTGCAATAAAGCCCATTTTCAAGCAAAGTTTGCAGAACTTGTTTGACATGTTTATGGTTGGTCTGGAGGTCGGGGGAATAAATAAGGATATCATCCAGGTATAGTAGTACAAACGATTAAATGTAGTCTCTGAGCACATCATTGATAAAGTCCTGAAATACATCCGGAGCACTGCATAAGCCAAAGGGCATGACAACTAATTCATAGTGCCCACTTCTAGTGTTAAATGCCGTTCTCCATTCGTGACCCTCCTTAATTCTTACCAAATTGTAAGCACTCATAAGGTCAAGTTTAGTAAACCCTGGAGTCTGTCAAACAACTCAGAGATAAGGGGAATGGGATAGGCAATGTTATGGTGATCTTGTTTAATGCACGATAATCAATGCATGGGTGTAATTCTCGATCTTTTTTGGATACAAAAAATAACCCTGCTCCAGCAGGTGAGGATGACTTACGTATGTGGCCTTTAATTAAAGAATCTTTGATGTACTCTTCCATGATTCTACTTTCCTGTGGGGATAGAGCATATACTGCCCCCTTAGGAGGCATAGTTCAGGGTAGCAGATCTATGGAGCATATTCAATTTCATATGATCTGTGAGGAGGTAGAATACTGAACACCTCTTTAACCTCCCAGTATTGTATGGGAATTCCGGAGGTCTGAGGTGTAGAAGTAGGCAAAGTAACGATGCCCACTCTCTTAGTAATGGGTAACATGCATCTCCCAATACAGTCTTTACCCCATTTCAGTATTTCCCCCTTAGCCCAGTCAATATGAGGGTTGTGCTTGATGAGCCATTGAAATCCTAATATGATGGGACAAGAAGGGGGAGCAATTATCTGAAATGTCATATCTTCCTTGTGTAAAGCTCCTTGTCGGGATCCCGCGGGCGGCTGCGAGGGGAGGCTGCACTCCGCTTGCGGTACTCACCCTCCAGCCGTCCTCTTCTCCACGTGTGCTCGGCGAGCGGCATCCTTCCAGCCTCGGATGCCGCCCGCGTCTTCCTCCATGTCCCCCAGCGGCAGCATGCATGACGCTGCACGCTGGGAGACCGCCCAATATATTACACGCCGGGGTCAGTCACCTGACCCGGCGTTAAAGGCACAGTGCCTCAATCACAGTGGGAGGTTTAGATATCTCCCACGTGTGATTGTTAATTCTGATTGGAAATTATCCAATCAGAATTAACCTTATGGTTTAAATACTTGCCTTTCCTGTTCCTCCCTGCCCTGTTGTGGTCTTCGCTTGCTAGTATTGCTACTGAACTTGTGTTTCTGGTTACGTACTCTCTGGCTTGTTAATCTGACTTTGTGACTTTCTCCTACCCTTTGACCTCGGCTTGTTTCTCGTTATTCTGTCTTCTGGTTCCCCTTACTCGGCTTGTCTCCTGACTATTCTTTGTGTGCTTAGCCCGGCCACTCTAAGGTCCGGTACTGCACCTTTTCTGTGTGTGTGTGTGTGTGTGTTAGCGTGTTGGGTTCCCCGAATCGTGACACTCCTATAGAAATGGTTTCGTTGGTAATCAGAGGTTGAGACAGAGGTCTCCCGTCAATAGCCTCAACGGCCAGAGGTGATGATCTCTCCTTGATAGGTAGTAAGTGTTTTTTAACAAAATACATGTCGATAAAGTTTCCTTTTTGTTGCAAAGGGCAGTGATATCAAGGAGAAATCTACTATGTCCTTTCTTGCCACAGTATAGAAAGACAACAAAGGCCCTCTTTCCTCCTATATTGTTTCTCTGCCTCTGACAGTCTTGTAACCCCTAACTGCATGGGTTCAGGTTCAGACTGAATAGAAAGGCCAGGGACAATAGGTTTGGAGAAACGAGGTGCCAGTGACATAGTCATACGTCTGGTTCTTTTTCTAGTAATTTCCATGTTCCTAAGTTGGTTATCAATTTGCATCACATATGTGATAAATTCATTTAACCTTTCAGGTAGATCTTTGGAAGCAATTTCATCAAGGATTGCTTCGGATAATCCATCTTTAAATGCAGAGATTAATCCGCTATTTGTCCAGTCTACCTCAGACTCCAGGGTGCGGAATTCTATGGCATAATCCGAGACAGACCGGTTCCCTTGTTTGATCCGCATTAGGGCAATGGAAGCATCATCCTCCCTGCCTAATGGTTCAAAGTTCCGCAAGGAATTCCTGGTAATTATAAACAATACTCCTATTACTCTCCCACAATGGATTGGCTTTACTTTTAAGTTGGTTCATCAAGAACCCAATTTTAGCTCTATCCGTGGGAAAAGACCCAGGTGAGGCCTCAAAGTGGTACTCAATCTGATTGAGAAATCCCCAACATACATAGGGAGATAGTAGGTGCCTTATATACTATAGGTGGAGGTACATTAGGTGGAGGTGAAATAGTCAGAGGAACATCAGGCTGTAAATGAGCCGACTGATAAAGAAGCATACTGAAAGCCTGGGCAAATTGATCTATACGGTGATCATTCTCCTCTAACTTTCTCTCGCAAGCTGCTATGTGCTGACACAATTCTGCAGGTTCTATGGCCATGTCGTAATGACACAAAACTCTGTGCAGATGACACAAAACTCTGTAAAATAATTAAATGTGAGCAAGATATTACTTTGCTGCAGAGGGATTTAGATAGACCGGGGGAACGGGCACTCAAATGGAAGATGAAATTTAATGTTGAAAAATGCAAAGTTATGCACTTCAGTGTAAACAATACACAAGCAACGTATACCCTTAATGGAAGCGAATTATGGATAACTGTAGCAGATTGCATTAAGGCTGTCCTCAAAATTTGTGTATTTTAAAATGCATTAGTGTATTGCTATTCCATGTATTCACATTGTATGCAGCATTCGACTGATTGTTCGGTAAAATCACTCCGTTTACTATACAAGTGAAGCTACCGAATAATCAGACCACCCCAGGGATAAGTGTGCCTCTCATTACTGTTTGCAACAATGTTGCAAACCCCTAATTGACAATCGGTACTTTGTTCTATTCCATTCGGGATACGAACACGTGGCGGCCATCTTTACTCCCGAACAGCAGTGTTTGGTCGAGTGTCTGGAACCCAAATCGGACACTCGACTAAGCAAACACCACTGAGACCTCCAGACTTCCATAGCTTCATGCGGAAACAACCGAACGAGCCGCCGTTCGGTAGAAAGACTCATCCGAACAAGGGGATTCACATGAAGGCAAGCAACAGCCATTTCATTCGGTATTTTCATCTGTTTATACCCACGAACCAAGACCGACCGCAAGGCCAAAACTTCTGGAACTATTTTCGGCTACTGTTACCTGTGCAGTCGGTCAAAACTTTACTCTTCCAAACCTCCCGAACCCCTGGTCCGATCTGGGTGATTTTTAAATATGTTACTTACCCAGATCAGGGCTATCTATTCACAAACCGGACTTTACATAGGTCATGAGGTCATGCATTTAGACTGGAAGAAAGAAGATTTTGTCTAAGGCAAAGGAAAGGTTTTTTTTACTGTAAGAACAATAAGGATGTGGAATTCTCTGCCTGAAGAAGTTGTTTTATCAGAGTCCATACAGATGTTCAAACAGCTACTAGATGCATACTACTGCATAAAAACAGAAAATTAAAGAATATAATCTTTCAATGTAGTGTAATAACTGCTTGATCCAAGGATAAATCTGACTACCATTCTGGGGTCAAGAAGGAATTTTTTTCCTAGCTTGTTGCAAAATTGGAAGTGCTTCAAACTGGGGTTTTTTGCCTTATTTTGGATCAACAGCAAAAAACAAATGTGAGGAAGGCTGAACTTGATGGCCGTAAGTCTCTTTTCAGCTATGTAACTATGTAACTATATAATGTCAGGATTACTAGTTGACAAGATGTTGTTGGGAGAGGATTCTGGGGAGAGACAGAGGATCTTGGTTGGAGAAATGGAGAGGATTCTTGGGAGAGACAGAGTATCTTGGTAGGAGAAATGGAGAGGATTCTGGGGAAAGACAGCGTATCTTGTTGGGAGAAATGGAGAGGATTCTGGGGAGAGACAGAGG
The DNA here is from genome assembly GCF_036172605.1 of Pelobates fuscus. Classification (NCBI taxonomy): domain Eukaryota; kingdom Metazoa; phylum Chordata; class Amphibia; order Anura; family Pelobatidae; genus Pelobates; species Pelobates fuscus. The sequence goes on along the minus strand of NC_086318.1, from coordinate 2,191,824 downwards.
ATCTTGGTTGGAGAAATGGAGAGGATTCTTGGGAGAGACAGAGTATCTTGGTAGGAGAAATGGAGAGGATTCTGGGGAAAGACAGCGTATCTTGGTGGGAGAAATGGAGAGGATTCTTGGGAGAGACAGAGTATCTTGGTGGGAGAAATTGAGAGGATTCTGGAAAAAGACAGAGTATCTTGGTAGGAGAAGATTCTGGAGAGAGACAGGGTATCTTGGTGGGAGATATGGAGAGGATCCTGGGGAGGGGTAGACAGTGAAAGGATCCTGTGAAGAAACAATGGGAAAAAACTGAAGGAAACAATGAGAGGATCAAAGGGGGGCAATAAAAGGATATAGTTACTGAACCCTAAATCTAGTCAATAAATTATATCTAATTTGAAAGAAATTTATCATGTTTACTGAATTACCCTTCTTCTCTCCTGCAGCCAGTATTGTGACTATGGTCGTCCTCTGGAAGGGAAACCTGGACATGTCAAAGTCAATAATTTACTACTTGGTATCACTGGCTGTGGCAAATTTTCTCCTGATTCTTGTGGTTACAGTCTTCCGAGACATTTTCTACTTCTATGTGGACATCACACTCTGGTGGCCAGAGCCATCCTGCGGTTTCAGTAATTGGATCTATTTCACTTGTGTCTACTCGCTCACATGGCTCACAGTGGCCTTCACCTTTGATCGTTATGTGATTGTATGTTGCATGAAACTGAAGCTGAAGTACTGCAAGCCCTCTGTCACCCGATGGGTCATCATCAGTGTCTATGTGGGTGCCTTCGTTGTGGCTATGCCAACTTTTTGGATGTATGTGCCTGTCCGCACTACCCAGCCTGATGGGACGATCTTCCACATCTGTTCACTCCATCGTAATCTCAGCATGATTCCTTTCCTGTCCACATATGACCACATTCAGACCACTGTATGGATTGTTTTTCCACTGGTGTCACTGGTTCTAACCAATGGGCTGACAGTTTGGCACATCACAGTAACCACAAAGCGGAGGCAAGGCTTGAAGGGGGGATCTGAAGGAAAGGATGTAATTGACCCTGAAATTGCTCGGAGAAAAAAGTCTGTAAACCTTCTTGCTATAATATCAATCTCATTCCTGGTGCACTGGTTGCCCAAAATGATTATTAAGGTACTAGAGAGGTTTACTTACCCACCTGTAAACCGATATGACTTCTACCACCCTATTAACGTGGTGAGGATGCTCTGCAATATGCTGATTGTCCTCAGTTCATTCAGTAACATGTGCATTTACTCACTCACTGTTACAAAGTTCAGAGAAGAGTTAGTTCGAGGAGCCAAATCTACATACTTGTTGGTGTGCAGAAATCCAGACGTAGTAGCATTATCTTCCAAACCCACAAAGATATTCACTATCTAACAAGTGAATGCAGGATAGAGGACCGCATGGAGAATGACAAAGTGCCCCCATGGGAAAATTACAAGATAAAAAAACAACACAAAACAAAACACCCGAGTGGCAATTTCTTAGAGTGGTTATTTGACATTGTTTGTAATGGTCCCCAAAAAAGTTGTGGCCAACTTGGGCAATTATGTCACAAAATAACTTTGGGGTGGAAAGATTAAAGGAAAAGCATTAATTACAAAATACATATATCTAAGGAACTCTGTTCTCCAGTCCTTAAAATAACTCCTCAGACAACATGGTCTAAATTCCTTGAGACATTTCTTACAATTGAGGTACATGCCTGTATACCCCAAGACTTTTTAAAATACTGTGGATTTAGATCACCAGGGCATAATAGGGGCCCCACAAGGGAAATGGTCCATGACTACCAGGACTGGTCCAGACAGTATTCCATAAAGTCCAATAACTGAACCAGTTTAAGTGTTAACCCAGGGTATGGTAACTGTCCAACTGGCATTGTGGGCCATTATTTCATACATGGTATGTGTTGGCTATTAGACTATAGGCTGTGTTACTAAATGTAATATTCTATTTCTGTATTGTATGAGCTATGCTGTGTTTTGCCCTGACTGTAAACTATATGTTTTATGATACAGTCTTTACACCTATTTTGGGAGATTTTTCAAAAACCTGTCATCTAAAAAATTGAAAGTTCTCAAAGTCAAGCAATTGCCAGAGAAACCAATGAGTTCAGTAAGAACATTATCAAAGTTTATTTAATGTTTGTTGTAAAAGGCATGGAAATCGCATCTTCTGTGCTTTCTTAAAGTGGCTCTCACTAAAAATGTCATATTTCATATTGATGTGAACTTTATGAAATACTCACATTTATTGATTCCAATACCATCAAATAAATTGGGACTACTTTGTGCTTCTCTCAGATCGACAGATTTAGTCTATGGAGGCACGTGTGGTTTACAGAATCCTTCATAGGCCACATGCATGAGAGTACAGCACTGACGCAGTTCCTGAGGAGCTGAACAGAGATGGTGTTGGCACTTGTGGGGGAAAGCTATAGGTAAGTATAGCCAAACGGGAATGTCACTACTAGGTTCTTTTCAGAATGTGCAAGAACCCTGGCAAGTCACAGTCAGTTGATAGCAAAGTCCTCATGGACTTTACTTGTGATTTCGAATTCCTGTTCCATGTCTTCTGTGTCGATTTTGCATTAGTTTGATAATTGCATTACGAGATGTGGTTGCTACGGTGTGCTTGCTGGGCAAATGCCATGCTTGTTGGGCACACTGAACTAACAGTATACTTGCTAGGCACACTGGGATAGAGGCACACTATGCACTGGGATAATGCTATATGTTCCTGGCACACAGTGCTAATGCCATACTTGCTGGGTACACTGGGATAATGCCATAGTTTTATGGCACACAGGGATAATGCTACACTTGTTGGGCACACTGGAATAGTGGCACACTTGCTAGGCACAAAGTGATAGTGGTACACTGGGATAATGCTACACTTGCTGGGCACACAGGGCTAATGCTACACTTGCTGGGCACACAGGGCTAATGCTACACTTGCTGGGCACAATGGGATAGTGGCACACAGATAATGCCATAGTTTCCTGGCACACAGGGCTAATGCTACACTTGCCTGGCATGAGCAAAGTACAGAGCTTGGCTGCATAGTGTAGGGCAGTGAGAATGGCCAGTATGCTATGGCACATGTTGGGCACAGTGGGTTAAGAAATAGGTATTCCGCAAATGACCATTATATTTTCATAAAGGATTGAACTGGATGTAACTCAACATTAGCCCTTTTCTTCTATTGAGAAAATTCTGTAAAGGACATTTATAGTTAAACTGAATTTTCAGCGCCATTTTTGTGACAAACCCATGAAAAATCCAATCTATGGAAGAATTTGCAGTTGTACTTTTTATGTGTATTCCACGTTATGGAAAAATCAAACAACACAGATTGTCCAAAAAGAGCACTATCAACATTTTCACACTTTGCTGCAGACTCTAAATCGACCATGTATTTGCAATTGGTTGTTACCCGGATAATGTTTCAGTGGGTGAGTTGTCTTTACGATTTGCACAGCAGTGTGAAGCCTTGTTATGTCTGGATACAGCTCTTTACATGACTGTATTTACTTTCTGAAGATGTACGGCACCAGAAGTTGTTTTGTGAACTGAGAAACATGTATCCTTTATCCATGAACACCATTCACTACCAAGTTGTATACAAATAAATGATGGTCAGAATTTGGCTTAATAGCTTTCTTTTCTATGTAATGTATCCATTTACTTAATGACAACAAGACTACATTGATAATGCTCCATGTTTACCAGGCAGTGGAACAATCTCAAATGATTTACATAGTAAAAGATTTAACCCCTTAAGGACCAAACTTCTGGAATAAAAGGGAATCATGACATGTCACACATGTCATGTGTCCTTAAGGGGTTAAAGCCTAGAATCCAATATTCATTTCTTTCATTCTCAAGTTATTAAAATGGTTTGAGGAAAGGATGCTTCCTGTACACACATTATCGGGAGTTTGGGGGGAGTTAAAGCGGCACGAACTTACCTTTCCCCAATCGATTCCTCTTCTCTCCCTCTGGCAGGATCTGTTCTTCATTTCTTCCTGTCTGCTCTAGTTTTCTTTAAAACATAAGACAAGGTAGGGACTATTTGTCTTATGGAGGTTTCCTACACCTGACCAGCTATGACCAGCGGAGGAGCAAAGTGTGCTTCATTTCCGTTGGTCAGAGCAATTTCCCCACAATTCTCACCTTTGATCCGTGATCTCGCGATGCTTCCTGTCAGTATTCCCGAACATCCTGTCACTTAGACAGAACACCAGGCGAAACTATTGAATTTTGTCCTAACAGAATGAGAACTGTTTGTTCATTTATGTTAGGACGCATTTCAGGACTTTGTTCGTATCGGAATTTCATTCATATGAATGAAACTCTGATCCTATTCGTGCTGCGGCTGCACCTTGCAGCTACTTAGTAGATAGCTCCCTAATACCGTGGGAATTAGGGAACTATCTACCAAAAAGCTGAAAGACCTAAATTTGTCTTTCAGACAAATTTACTAATACTAAGTAAAGATTACTTAGTGAAATGGAGCTTCCTGTACTCCGGTTGGGTACCACCACCGACGGATGCTCCTAGTGTTTACCGAGGGCTCCAAGCACTTCTCCAGACACCATAAGTACTGCAGACCCCACGAACCACCGAAGCGTAGTTGGGGTTTCCCCGTCTCTTAGCCATCCTAGACCTACGACAAGGCTCCAGGTTCCAGTGGGTGAAACTCTCTTCTTCCAGAGAGTGAAGCAGGAACAGCTCTTACAAGAGCTAGTGATTATTCAAGGGAGTATGAAGAGCATAGCAATCCCTTGTAGCAGTTTCCCCCAATAAGAGACAAGACTCTAGATTGAGGGTAAATCAAGAACAGAAAGTTTAATGGCACACACTGGTCTTTTATACAAGTTTTACAGCAAAGGTGACGCCCAGGTGGACCTAGTTGGGCACCGAATACAAAACATACAAGCCAATAAAAACAGAGGTTTACATTCAGACACTCCCATACAGTGTACACAATCCCTCCCCTTTGCCTGTGATACAATTAACGAAGACAATGGACTAACTCAATTAACTCTAAGCAGAAAAAAACATAGATTTTTACAAAGTCTAGAAAACACCGAATATCTCCATTAAAGTCACATCCCCTGATAGCCCTGATCTGGGTGAACAACATATTCGAAAATCACCCAGATCAGTTCAGGGGTTCTGGAATTTTCTGGAAGTCATAGTTTTGACCGACCGCAAGCATGGCCCCATGCCCAAAACAGTTCCATAGAATCAGGGCTAACGGTCTGTCTCTCTGTCTGGAGTACATAACTCACATGAACAGAGCCTGTTTTAAGTATTTTAGCCAGGTTTATCACAGGGGCCATAGTCACAGGGTTGGAGGCTGGCAAACAGGCCACTCCAAAAATCAGTGGCGAAGTTGCTTTCATCACACTTAGTATTAGTAAATTCTGCCCCTACTCGCTATACCGCAAGTAGGGGCATGTCTATTAAACAGTGCTCACTGTTAAAAAAAACAACAAAACCCTAGTATCCCCCTTCCTGAGCCCCCACCCTATTGTCCCCCCCCCCCACCCCCCCGCCCTCACCCATGAGCGGCGGGTGGCAGTCCTAAATAACAATAGGGGGAGACATATTGTCCTCTCCCCGGCCCCCATCCCTGAGACTGCCCTAAATGAAAATGTTCACGCCCCTAGGTGACTAGGGGTCCCCAAACCCCTAGTCACACCCCAACGAAAAAAAAATTGTTGTTTGATAGCAACCAATCAGTGTTATAAGTCAAATTACACAGCATGGGAAAATTACAAAGAACTTTGCCACACTGTGTAAAATGACACAGAGCACTGATTGGTTGGATTTCATATATGTTTCTGTGATCACTGGCAGTAATCATTATGGGACTATAATTATTACTAAATCAGGAATTGTTTGGAATTGATCAGGAAATTTAATGTTTTAGATCAAAATAACTGAATTGGAAAACATCACTTTTTTCATATTCAGTTTTGGCCTATGACGGGGAAAATTTCCTAATTTCTCCGTTTAGAGAGTGTTATAAATGGAAATACCATAATAACCTTCTGATTCTTCTTCTGGATTTAATGAGCCCATAAGTGCTGGATCACTTGCTTCAGTGTGAATTGTCTGGAATCCAATTTTAATTTGACATAATCCTGACTGAGACCATGGCTCTTCACATAGAGAAGCCATGTCTAAGGAGGTCCAGTCAGAAGAAGAATTTTCTGAAGATGACATTCTCCTCTATCAATGCTGGAAACATATGGATAGTTAGTGCCACATTAACACATGACCTGCGTTTAGTGAGTATTTATGTGAAAACCCCAATCATCAAACCAAATCGTATAAATATGCTGCTTAGCAGTAACTCTTGGACAAGTTCAGGAAAAATGCAGGTTTGAGAAATTACTCTGGGAAGATGCCAGGGCACTTTTCACACCATAACTACTACAGTGGACTGTAGAAGTTATGGTGCTTGAAGTGTTCTTTTAAAACGTACATAAATAGTACAAAGGAAGAATAGTAAAATTATTACAGAATGCAAACTGACCAGAGCAAAAGAGAAAAGTAGCAGACATCAGGATTCAACCATGACCTGGTAGCCACCGGGATTCCACCATGACATGTTAGCCACCGGGATTCCACCATGACATGGCAGCCACCGGGATTCTACCATGACATGGCAGCCACCGGGATTCCACCATGACATGGCAGCCACCGGGATTCCACCAGGACATGGCAGTCACCGGGATTCCACCAGGACATGGCAACCACCGGGATTCCCCCATGACATGGCAGCCACCGGGATTCCACCATGAAATGGCAGCCACCAGGATTCCACCATGACATGTCAGCCACCGGGATTCCACCATTACTTGGCAGCCACCGGAATTCCACCATAACATGGCAGCCACCGGGATTCCACAATGACATGTCAGCCACCGGGATTTCACCATGACATGGCAGCCACCGGAATTCCACCATAACATGGTAGCCATTGAGATTCCACCATTACTTGGCAGCCACCGGAATTCCACCATAACATGGCAGCCATTGATATTCCACCATTACTTGGCAGCCACCGGAATTCCACCATTACTTGGCAGCCACTGTAATTCTACCATGACATGTCAGCCATAGAGATTACACCATGATAGTTCAGCCACCGGGATTCCACCATGACATGTCAGCCACCGGGATTCCACCATGACATGTCAGCCATATCTCCCGAACATGGTTCATGTAGTCATCAAGATTCCACCATGACATTTCAGCTACCGGGATTCCACCATGACATGGCAGCCACCGGGATTCCACCATTACTTGGCAGCCACTGTAATTCTACCATGACATGTCAGCCATAGAGATTACACCATGATAGTTCAGCCATAGAGATTACACCATGATAGTTCAGCCACCGGGATTCCACCATGACATGTCAGCCACCGGGATTCCACCATGACATGTCAGCCATATCTCCCGAACATGGTTCATGTAGCCATCAAGATTCCACCATGACATTTCAGCTACCGGGATTCCACCATGACATAGCAGCCACAGAGATTCTACCATAACATGGCAGCCACCGGGATTCCACCATGACATGGCAGCCATCGGGATTCCACCATTTGTGTTCCAGACCCTATAGTGTTCCTTTAATGTACGATATACAGCTTAATATACAGTATACAGCTTAATGTGCAGTATACAGTTTAATGTATAGTATACAACTTAATGTATTATATATAGCTTAATATACAGTGTAATGGAGCTCCTGTACTCTGACTGAGTATCTCCATCAAATTTGCTTCCTAGCTGCAATCATGGACCCTGGAGCACTTAAGACCCAGTTGCTGCAGCTTGACTGGGGTCTCTGTGCAGCTCTGCCACCCTGGACCAGGCTGCTGTGGTTATAGCACTTTGCAGTGAGAGACTCTTTCCCCTGTGAAGCAGTGATTATAGCTCTCTGCAGTAAGAGACCCCTTTCTCCTGTGAAGCAGTGATTATAGCTCTGGAGACCCCTTTCTCCTGTGAAGCAGTGATTATAGATAGTTTTCCCCACACATTAGCCAAGACTGGATGTAGGGGAACAGCTTTTTATGCACAGAGATGTGGATTTACACACCAGGGCAGAGGCGGCTCTCTAATTAGGGGCCGCCTAAGGCCTCGCGCTGGCTGGGGCCTCGCGGCCACCTAAACCGCCTAAGGGCAGACTGTGTCAGGTCCTCGGTCAGTGACTGAGGACCCGACACCAGGAGGGGGCCCGGCAGCTTGCTCAGTATGCCACCGGGTGCGAGACCCCTCCTGTCTGCCTGGCCAGCTATCGCAGACACCGGTCTGCAGCCCTGAAGTAAGCAGAGCTGCAGACTGTGACGAAAGCAACTTCGCCACTGGTTTTTGGAGGGGCCTGTTTGCCAGCCTCTTGCCCTGTGACTATGGCCCCCGGGGTGTATTGCCAAATACTATTTGTGCATATTGGGACTTGGCACAATGCCCCTTGGACTGTTAACTGGAACAGATTCAAACATGTGACCATCTTAAATTGTCCAGCAGTGTTTTGTCATCGAGTATATGGAACTGTTTTGGGCATGGGCCCATGTGCACGGTGGGGCAAAAATAAGACTTCCAGGAAATTCCTGAACCCCTGAACCGATCTGGGTGATTTGGGGATATGTTGTTCACCCAGATTGGGGCTATCAGGGGATGTGTTGTATTTTGGGGTACTTTTTGGGGTTTGTAAAAATGAATGTTTTTTTCTGCTTAGAGTTAATTGAGTTAGTCCATTGTCTTTGTTAATTAACTTTTGTGAGGTTTTCATGTGTTTTGGGGTATTTTTGAGGTTTTGTTATACTGCATGTTTCTGTACTGGGAGATAATTCAATTACGGTATATGTTTGTGTGCGGTAATTATCTCTCAGGCACAGAGGAGGAGTATGTTAAATGTTTGCTTGTAACTAGTATCCTCTCAGGTTCAGTGGGGAATGCCCCTGGAATATGTATCAGGAAACCCCTTGCATGGGGACTAACATAAAAGGCCGCCTGTGGCTCCCATTAAATCAGTTCCATTTCACCCTCAACATAGAGCCTTGTCTCATGTGTGGAGGGAACAGCTATATTCACTAACCTGGGGATTGCTATGATCACTATACTCCCTTGGATTATAACATGGTTCTACCTGCTTTATCCACTGGAAGCGTGATCCCTGACTTGGGTGGAGGACAGCGAGTCCCCAGACAAGCTGCAACGCTGGCTACGGGGACTACAGTGGTTATGGTGTCGGGTGGAGTGCTTGGAAGTACTCTGTGTTACTAGGAAGCAGTGATTGGAGGAGGCACCCAGGGGTACCAGGCAGTCGGCCACATCTGGTGGCAGCGGTGGGATGGCTTCCTAGTGAGTAGAGAAGCATCCTCGAGACACTGGGGTGCCAGGCGGTCCACCACACTCTTAAATATCCATTAAAAGAGACAGTATCAGCCCAAAAGACTCACAATCTGCTGACTTTCTGAAATTCACAGAAAGCTGCGTGAGTCTGTGACATGGGAGCCAGGAAGGTGCAGGAAGGATGCGTGAGTCTGTGGCATGGGAGCCAGGAAGGTGCAGGAAGGATGTGTGAGTCTGTGGCATGGGAGCCAGGAAGGGGCAGGAAGGATGCGTGAGTCTGTGGCATGGGAGCCAGGAAGGTGCAGGAAGGATGCGTGAGTCTGTGGCAAGGGAGCCAGGAAGGTGCAGGAAGGATGCGTGAGTCTGTGGCATGGGAGCCAGGAAGCTGCATGAAGGATGCGTGAGTCTGTGGCATGGGAGCCAGGAAGGGGCAGGAAGGATGCGTGAGTCTGTGGCATGGGAGCCAGGAAGGTGCAGGAAGGATGCGTGAGTCTGTGGCATGGGAGCCAGGAAGGTGCAGGAAGGATGCGTGAGTCTGTGGCATGGGAGCAAGGAAGGGGCAGGAAGGATGCGTACGTCTGTGGCATGGGAGCCAGGAAGGTGCAGGAAGGATGCGTACGTCTGTGGCATGGGAGCCAGGAAGGTGCAGGAAGGATGCGTACGTCTGTGGCATGGGAGCCAGGAAGCTGCATGAAGGATGCGTGAGTCTGTGGCATGGGAGCCAGGAAGGTGCAGGAAGGATGCGTGAGTCTGTGGCATGGGAGCCAGGAAGGTGCAGGAAGGATGCGTGAGTCTGTGGCATGGGAGCCAGGAAGGTGCAGGAAGGATGCGTGAGTCTGTGGCATGGGAGCCAGGAAGGTGCAGGAAGGATGCGTGAGTCTGTGGCATGGGAGCCAGGAAGGTGCATGAAGGATGCGTGAGTCTGTGGCATGGGAGCCAGGAAGGTGCAGGAAGGATGCGTGAGTCTGTGGCATGGGAGCCAGGAAGGTGCAGGAAGGATGCGTACGTCTGTGGCATGGGAGCCAGGAAGCTGCATGAAGGATGCGTGAGTCTGTGGCATGGGAGCCAGGAAGGTGCAGGAAGGATGCGTGAGTCTGTGGCATGGGAGCCAGGAAGGTGCAGGAAGGATGCGTGAGTCTGTGGCATGGGAGCCAGGAAGGTGCAGGAAGGATGCGTGAGTCTGTGGCATGGGAGCCAGGAAGGGGCAGGAAGGATGCGTGAGTCTGTGGCATGGGAGCAAGGAAGGGGCAGGAAGGATGCGTACGTCTGTGGCATGGGAGCCAGGAAGGTGCAGGAAGGATGCGTACGTCTGTGGCATGGGAGCCAGGAAGGTGCAGGAAGGATGCGTACGTCTGTGGCATGGGAGCCAGAAAGCTGCATGAAGGATGCGTGAGTCTGTGGCATGGGAGCCAGGAAGGTGCAGGAAGGATGCGTGAGTCTGTGGCATGGGAGCCAGGAAGGTGCAGGAAGGATGCGTACGTCTGTGACATGGGAGCCAGGAAGGGGCAGGAAGGATGCGTGAGTCTGTGGCATGGGAGCCAGGAAGGTGCAGGAAGGATGCGTGAGTCTGTGGCATGGGAGCCAGGAAGCTGCATGAAGGATGCGTACGTCTGTGGCATGGGAGCCAGGAAGGGGCAGGAAGGATGCGTGAGTCTGTGGCATGGGAGCAAGGAAGCTGCATGAAGGATGCGTGAGTCTGTGGCATGGGAGCCAGGAAGGTGCAGGAAGGATGCGTGAGTCTGTGGCATGGGAGCCAGGAAGGTGCAGGAAGGATGCGTGAGTCTGTGGCATGGGAGCCAGGAAGGTGCAGGAAGGATGCGTACGTCTGTGGCATGGGAGCCAGGAAGGTGCAGGAAGGATGCGTGAGTCTGTGGCATGGGAGCCAGGAAGGTGCATGAAGGATGCGTGAGTCTGTGGCATGGGAGCCAGGAAGGTGCAGGAAGGATGCGTGAGTCTGTGGCATGGGAGCCAGGAAGCGGCATGAAGGATGCGTGAGTCTGTGGCATGGGAGCCAGGAAGGTGCAGGAAGGATGCGTACGTCTGTGGCATGGGAGCCAGGAAGGGGCAGGAAGGATGCGTGAGTCTGTGGCATGGGAGCCAGGAAGCTGCATGAAGGATGCGTGAGTCTGTGGCATGGGAGCCAGGAAGGTGCAGGAAGGATGCGTGAGTCTGTGGCATGGGAGCCAGGAAGGTGCAGGAAGGATGCGTGAGTCTGTGGCATGGGAGCCAGGAAGGGGCAGGAAGGATGCGTGAGTCTGTGGCATGGGAGCCAGGAAGGTGCAGGAAGGATGCGTGAGTCTGTGGCATGGGAGCCAGGAAGCTGCATGAAGGATGCGTACGTCTGTGGCATGGGAGCCAGGAAGGGGCAGGAAGGATGCGTGAGTCTGTGGCATGGGAGCCAGGAAGCTGCATCAAGGATGCGTGAGTCTGTGGCATGGGAGCCAGGAAGGGGCAGGAAGGATGCATGAGTCTGTGGCATGGGAGCCAGGAAGGTGCAGGAAGGATGCTTGAGTCTGTGGCATGGGAGCCAGGAAGGTGCAGGAAGGATGCGTGAGTCTGTGGCATGGGAGCCAGGAAGGTGCAGGAAGGATGCGTACGTCTGTGGCATGGGAGCCAGGAAGGTGCAGGAAGGATGCGTGAGTCTGTGGCATGGGAGCCAGGAAGGTGCATGAAGGATGCGTGAGTCTGTGGCATGGGAGCCAGGAAGCTGCATGAAGGATGCGTGAGTCTGTGGCATGGGAGCCAGGAAGGTGCAGGAAGGATGCGTGAGTCTGTGGCATGGGAGCCAGGAAGGTGCAGGAAGGATGCGTGAGTCTGTGGCATGGGAGCAATGAAGGTGCAGGAAGGATGCGTACGTCTGTGGCATGGGAGCCAGGAAGGTGCAGGAAGGATGCGTGAGTCTGTGGCATGGGAGCCACATGGTGCAGGAAGGATGCGTGAGTCTGTGACATGGGAGCCAGGAAGGTGCAGGAAGGATGCGTGAGTCTGTGGCATGGGAGCCAGGAAGGTGCAGGAAGGATGCGTACGTCTGTGACATTGGAGAGTAAATTAAATTAAGACTCACTACATTCACCAGATTAGAGGAGGAATAAAAACAATAGATGACAATTTTATCAATAATACAAAAGCACACTGATTACAAAACATACCAGCTCCTGTATTTAAAGAGCCTACATGGACAAGAAACTCCTTCCCTCCAACAAAGGGAACAAGTAATTGCAAATACAATACAGCAGCTCATATTCAGACATCACATTGCATGTCCAGGTTCAGACAAAGCCATTTGCCAACACAAGTCAGTTGTAGGCCTGATGGATCATTAATCGTCTTGGAGCAAGGAGGGGCCTCAATTCACCAGCACTTGTCCAGGTTGAAAGGTTTGCATTTGTCAGGGTTCAGATGGGTCGATGGAGTTGTAAGCACTTGTCCAGGTTGGACAAGTTGACAGGACAGTGCATGTCTGGATCAAGACAGGCCAGTGCAGTTGTGATGAAGGACTGATGACTGCTCTTACAGGTTGAAACGGGAGTCACTAGTTGAGATAAGCTGATAGGTAACTACTTGTTTGGGGCGAGACTTGCTAGAAAGCTGGCAGACGCCTAAAACTAAAGCTCAGCAATGGTTCACAGTTTGTTCATAGAGCAATGAGTGAGCCAAAAGGTTTGCAATTGTCCAGGTTCACATAGGCCAATGGATCAGTCATCTCTTGTTCTATTTAAGACAGGACAAAAGATTAGTCAGTGCTCTTCTGGGTTAGATGGGCTGACTGAGCAGTTAGTGTTCATCCAAGTGGGGATGGGTTGACACCTACAAAAACAGCTTATGCGGGTAAATGCAGCATTATGGGTAAGTAACAAATACCTCAATGAAAAGGGACTTGACAAATCCAGGATTGAGATGGGCAAATGATCAGTCTCATGATTGGCCAGGGTTGAGGTGGTCCAACAGAGCAGTCACAGGGCTGATTCAGGTCAATGAATCATTGAGCGCTCGTTTGAGCGGAGAATGGTCCACGGATTAGTCAGTGCTTGTCTGGGTTTAGATGGCCAACGGAGTAGTCAAAGCACTGATATGAATTAAGGCGGGTTGTCAAATAAGTCACTGCTTATCTGTGCTAAGATGGGCCAACAGGTAGGTTCTTGTCTGCATTTAGATATGTGTAATAGTAGCATTTGTTCAGTTTGGTGGGGGTATCTGTCAAGCCCTTGTCCATGTTAGAATAGGTAACATTTCAATTTTAGGATTATATTGTTATTCCCATATTGCACACTAGGTGTGTGTAAGACATGCAATCTACCTCTAGGTAAGCTTTGTCTAAATATTCTAAGCATCATGACAATTAAAGACTAGCCCAGCACTCATTATTATTGCCATTCAATAATAAAATCATCCAAAAAAATCTGAGTGTATTTTTGTTAAAAACTAATTGTCAAAAAATGAATTAAAGCATAACCACTACAGAGAGCTGTATTATTATTATTATATATATATATTTTTTTTTACATGTCCTAGAAGAGCAGAATGCACCTTAGGATGAGAAACCAGTATTTGGGACAGATGACTTTGCTGCACGTTACATAGATGACCATGCTCTTTCCAGCATTTCTACATTTGTAATGTTTTTATTACATCCAAAACAATTTGTCACAACCAATATATAATATTACTTTGTGAAACTGCACATACACTGTTTACATTAAAGGTTGTTTTATACTATGTGTGCTGTAAACCATTCTAGATTATCATGTTCCAGTGTTCAACCTCTGAATCCCTCAAAAAAGCAATGCCGACAGTCATCTGCTCTTACCTAACCCAGCAGATTGATTTGATATATTTTTGAAACTGCGTTGAGGGTTAACCCAGCCCTCCACAGAGTGGCCGTGAGTTTTCTGGTGGCGTTTGTAGTTATCCCAGTGTCCAGTAGTGTAGTGGCACTGCATACAGCGGAAGGGTTTCTCCCCAGTATGTCGGAGCATGTGGCGTTTAAGGTTCATACTTTGATTACAGCTGTATTTGCAGAGACCACAGCGGAAAGGCTTGTCGCCTGTGTGGATGCGGCCATGGCGTTTTAAGTTTGCAAGATTACCACAGGCATAGTCGCACAGCTGGCATTTGTAGGGCTTCTCACCTGTGTGTACTCGTTGGTGACGCTTAAGGTTGTCATAGTGGGCAGAAGCATATTGGCATAGCTGGCATTTGTAGGGTTTTTCACCACTGTGGGTCTTCATATGTCGAGAGAGGTGGTTGGGGTAATGAGTAACAAAAGAGCACAAACCACAGGAAAACCCTTTGCCAGGACTCTCAGGATCAGAAGCACTACAACGAGAGCAAGACTGTCCCTCTGCTACTCCATCATCGTCATCATCATCTAGGGGGCATCCTTCATCTAAGACCAGCCCACAGAAACGGCATGTGAACGGAAAGAGTAGCTCTGGGAGGCCATCATCAGGGCGAGGGGGAGGGGCTGAGGGTGAAGTGGCACAGTTCATATGAACACTGGTTGGCAGAAAATTATCAAGTGCACTGGAGGTGACTGGGAGAGCAAGGACAGCCACTGTCAAAGTAAAATAACACAACATTAAAATCTAACAGCAAATATCACTATGAGCATGTCATTCTGAAGGTGTAGGAAGAGGTATAGCTTCTTATAGCTCCTGTTTGTGTCACCCTGGAGTGAGATGTTCAAACTCCATGTCCCGTAACTTCCTTCGGTCTACATCAACCTGTAGTGGGAGGGACAGACTGCGTCCCATAGCTCCTTTCTGTCTGTATCACCCTGCAGTAGGAGGGACAGACGGTGTCCCATAGTGCCCTTCTGTCTGTGTCACCCTGCAGTGGGAGAGGCAGATTGTGTACCAAAGCTCTTGTCTGTGTCACCCTGCAGTGGGAGGGGCAGACTCTGGGTCCCAAAACACCCTTCACTAAATTGGAGGGACAGACTTGAAATTACCCTGCAGTAGGAGGGCCAGAATTCGTGTCCAGTGGGAGGGGCAGTTTGTGTGTCACCCTGCAGTGGGAGGAGCTCACTCCATGCTACCTAGATACATATCACTATTATTATTTTTTATGGGGCAATAAAACAAGAGGTAGAGTGTAATTTACTGCAGACTTGATACTAACCATCTGCATTCTTTGAGCTAGGTTCACATTCCTCCTCCTCCTCCCCATCTATCCTGGATTCGTGACGCTGCCTTCTCCTACGGTGGCCCAATACATGTCTTTTCAGGTTGCGGCTTTGGTTGCAACGGTAAGAACACAAGTTGCAAGAGTAGGGCTTCTCCTGTGTATGGACTCGCTGATGCCTCTTCAGGTTGCCAAGACTACTACAGGAGAAACTGCAGTGATCGCAGCGGAAGGGTTTCTCCCCAGTGTGTGTGCGAAGGTGACGTTTCAGGTTGACTAGCTGTGCAGAGGCATAGAGGCAGTAAGGGCAACGAAAGGGTTTCTCTCCATTGTGGGTCTTCATATGGCGTTTCAGATGGCTCGAGTAGTGGGTGGAGAATGAGCACAATTGGCAGGGAAAGAGTAGCCGTTCCTTTTGTCCCAGTGAAGCCAATTCCGTTGTGGTTTCTAAAGGAGATGGAGACCCACACACAGAGGAAGAGGACTTGAAGAAAGGCAAACTGCGACGGCCAAGTGCCAAGTCCAGACAGCGTGACGCACCACCTAAATGAGTCCCACACTGCCCGCAAGGAGATTTTTTTTCTCCTAGAGACACCTCCTCAGGATCACTCTCTGCGCAGAGTGGGTGGTACACAGAGTATTCATCTTCACTCAGAGAGTAACAGGGCATCTCCATCTTGCACACCACAGAATCTGCAGAGAGGAGCAGACGCAAGACATTAAAGGGAAAAATGCCTATAGAATTATATATTTCATTCTCTATCTCAAATCTGCAAACCAGCATATTATAGGACTGAATGATCAGGCTTGGCAATTAAGAGCGAGGAGTTAATAAAATGTTGTACAGATTGGACGGTGTAAAACCAGGAAGGATGCTGATTGAGGTGTGTGGAAACAGAATACCAGGACTTCATTCCTTGCTATATAACACGGGGTGTCTAGGCATACCCTAATGCTAAACAAGCCGGCAGGGAGATCAAAAAGGTCTGTGTTCCCTGATCATTGCCACCACCCAACCTGAGAAGCCAAGGCCACCGTTCTCAGCTGGCCACTGATGCCGAGGAGGAGTGAGAACTTTGTCTGTACATCCAGGTCAAGTTCTCCTCTCCTACTGTTGTAGCGGGACCTGTGTAACCTGGCTGGTTATACCCTTTTGTTAGGATAGGTCAGACCCATCGCCCCAGTAACTGGATGGGACACAGTTCCAGGATACAATCTTTGACAATATTTATTTGGGCACATAGCTTTTAATGCACAGGGGGCTCAACTTTGGTACTCGGCGCACCCATACGGGAAGGTGGTACAGGATTACACGTTATTTGGATGAATAGCCCTGGGTGCCCCCTAGAACGCCTGCAAAAAGCGGGGCGATCGGATGTACAGAGCCTGAGATATCAGCATCGAAAGTCTGGGGCTCAAGGCTCTGTACATCCCCGAAATTTGTTCCATGGTGTTGCTTGGTTTAGTCCGGCGAATTAAAACTTCAATTTGAACGCCAATCAGCGTTAGGGGGAGGAAGGAGTTTCGCTGCCCAGTCTGCAGAGAGGGCGCGAAACTTGGCTGCACCAATCAGCGTCCAGGGACGGGGGGACGGGGGTTTCACCGCCCAATCAGACAGAAGGGCGCAAAACCTCGTTTGAACAAGCGCTCCTTCTCGGATTGGTCGCTAGCTCCCTGCGGCGACCAATCAGCGCTTTACTTGTGCCGATCAACCAGGAGAACCCAGTTTGAATGGGCGCTCCCTCTCCCACTGGTCGGCGCGGACTTCCATGCGCCCAGTGGGAACCCTGCGGCCGTGAGACCGACTCCGAGCCCCAGGGACTCCCTGCTTGCGGGCGTCCCTCTCTCCGGTGGATATGTCCACGTAGAGAGAGCGCTCTCCTGGGCAGCCACGAGCATAGCCTCGTAGCTCCCAGGTAAGGGAAAGGGATGAGTAATTATAGCTCCGTTGGGGAGCACTGTCTTCAATCCCTGACACCGGGATTGAAGACAGTGTGCGCAGGCCGGTTCGGGAGTCGAATGCTTCTCCAGGTGGGCGTTCAGTGATACGAACCGGCGGTCACCCTGGGGAAGCACGCGCCGCTCGTTCCCTTGCGGTCTGCAGTTTTCACACCTCGTTAGCGAGGTGTAAACATTCTAAGTAAATGTTCTAAATGAAGTGCCGGGGTGGTCAAAATATATTGCAGAATTTTATGGTCAAAATTACAGACAGAGGAATATGAAAGAGGGGAAACACACATTCTAGGAGGGCATATCCACACATATACAACAAGGCAATTCACAGTTTAGGCAGCGGTCCCGCCACACAGCTCCCCCTTAACCAACAAACGGCATACACTGCCCCTAGGGATCAGTTGGGGGATGTCCGGGGAAAGTGCTCACGCATCATTCATCTAGGGCTGTCTGTCTGGACAACCAGTCAGCATTGCCATTCTGCTTACCGGGTCCATAATGAATGGTAAAGTCATATGGTTGTAGGGCCAGGCTCCACCGGCGCAGCCTGGCATTGTCCCCTGCGACCCGGTTAAGCCAGATCAATGGGTTGTGATCCGTGAGCAGGGTGAATTGCTATCCATACAGCTAGGGCTGCAGCTTTTTGAGTGCCCACACCAGGCCAGGCACTCTTTCTCAATGGTGGCGTAGCTTACCTCCCTGGGTACCAGCTTCTTGCTGAGGTAAGCCACGGGGTGTTCTCTGCCATCAACCCCGACCTGGCTCAGCACTGCTCCTAATCCAAACATGGAGGCATCTGTGTGAACAAGAAAGTGTTTTTGGGATTAGGAGCAGCCAGGACAGGGGCATTAGTCAGGGCGTCCTTAAGGGCTTGGAACGCCTGCTTATACTCTGGGGTCCAGCATACCTACCTGGGCAAGGACATTTTGGTTAGGTTGGTGAGGGGCTTTGCGATGGCACTGTAATTGGGGAAGAACTTCCTATAATAGCCGGCGGTCACTAGGAAAGCCAGTACCTGGGTCTTTGTGAGGGGACGGGGCCAACTAGCTACTGCCTCCACTTCTGTGTCCCACAACCCACCCGGTGCCCTAGCTGGGCTTCAGAGTTAATCCTGCTTCCCTGATCCGGTCCAGGACAGCCCCCACGTGCACCAGGTGTTCCTCCCAAGCGTCACTGTATATGGCAATGTCATCCATGTATGCACAGCCATAATCCTGGAGGCCATCTAACAGCCGGTCCGCCATTCATTGGAAGGTGGCTGGAGCGTTCATCACGAATGACATTACCTTAAACTGGTACAGGCCAAAGGGGGTGATGAAGGGGACAGCATCTGCTGCCAACGGGATCTGCCAATATCCCTTGCATAGGTCAATGGTGGTGAGGTATCGCCCCAGAGCCATTCTATAGAGCAGCTCATCTATGAGGGGCATGGGGTAGGCATCGGAGACCTTCTTGTCGTTGAGCCTCCTGTAGTCCATGCAGAATCTTCGGGACTAGGACTACTGGGGAGGCCCAAGGGCTCATGCACGGTTCGATGACCCCTAGCTGGAGCATCTCCTGGATTTCCTGTAGCATGCTACCCTGCACAGCCTCCGGCACCTGGTAGGGAGCCTACTGTAGGGGCTGTTGGTTGGGGATCTCCACTCTATGGGTGGCCAGGGGGGGTATACCCTGGTAGGTTGGAGAAGGTCGTTCGCTTGGCGAACAACATCTGTTTCGCCTGCCTGCGTTTTTTTTGGTTAGACAGTCCCCTAACTGGACCTTTTCTATGGACCCTGCCTGAGTCACATCCTCTAGTGGGTCAGGCAGGGGAAGATTGCCATAATCTTCCGAGGCTGGCGCGCAAATGGTGGCAACATCCTCTGTCCGCTTGTGGTAGGGCTTGAGCATGTTCACATGCAACAGGCGTCGGACTCCAGTACCCGAGCATGGGCCGATCACATAGGTAGTGTTCTCTTTATGTTCCACTATGCGGTATGGGCCCTGCCAGGCAGCCTGTCATGTCGGACCGGATTCAGCAACAAAACCTTCTGCCTAACTTGAAAGCTACGGCTCCTGGCGCCCCGATCGTACCATGTGCACTGGCGCCTCTGAGCCACCTGGAGGTTCCCTCGCACCAGATGGGTGAGTTCCACCAGCCGGTCCCTAAACTCCAGCACATATGGAACGATGGGGCTTCCCTGGCTCTTTACCAGTGCCCCCACACTAGATCTAAGGGTCCCCTCACTCTAAATAGAACGCCCCCAGGCGGTCAAAAAGTATATTGCAGGATTTTATGGTCAAAATTACAAAGAGAGGAATATGAAAGAGGGGAAACACACATTCTAGGAGGGCACACCCACACATATACAACAAGGCAATTCACAGTTTAGGCAGCGGTCCTGCCACAAGTGTATTACAGCGTCAACATGATATCTGCACTTGCCAGTTTCCTATCGGACCAACAGGGGTCAGGATTTCACCCTCCCTGTTAAGCTTCAGAAACTTTATTTTGTGGTTTGTTTGTTTTTTAACTGTCGCCTGAGCCCTTTATCTACACCACTCCTCTCTATACCCCTCTACAGCCCCTAACCTCCCCCTCTACCCCAACTTCAGCTCCTAACCCCTCTCCATGACTGTAGCGGATTGGTACCGGGCTGTCCCACGGCATGTATGAGAATAAGTGTATTTGGTCATATGGCTGGTTTAATGTGTATGTACATGTATAGAAAGCATGGTATCCGGGTATAATGACAGTTAAATGTATGTAAAGAATTGTATTCCTCTAGTTGTTCGGTAGAATCATTCAAATAAAACAAGGGAATGAAACTACCGAGCAACCAGACCACCCAGGAATGAGTGTGCCTCCAATTACCGTTTGCAACAATGTTGCAAACAGGTAATTGGCAATCAGTGCAGTGTGGTCTTTGTCCTCTGGGTGGCCGCCATTCGGGAAACAAACACGTGGCGGCGGCCATCTTAAACTACCGAACAGCGGTGTTTTGCCGTTGAGTGTCTGGAACTAAAATCGGACACTTGACTAGGCAAACACCGCTGAGACCTCCATACTTCCAGAAATTCGTATGGAAACTACCGAATGACCCGCCGTTCGGTAGAAAGAGCCCCATAAACAAGGGAATTCATTCAAACCCTCTCCAGGCTCTATAACACAGGCAATTCGCCTGTTTTCATTCCCTTGTTTGTGACCGACCGCAGGGCCAAAATGCATGGAACTGTTTTCGGATACTTTACCCATGCGGTCGGTCAAATCTTTGGAACCCCATATCTCACGAACCATTCATCCGAATGGGCTAATTTTTAAGTATGTTGGTCCCCCAGAATAGAGCTATCTGGGGATGTTGGATTTGTGGATGTACCCCAAGTATTTAGGGTACATCCAAAACTCGGGGAAAACTGTGTACACAATAAGGGGATTATGATGCTAGAGGAGGGGAGGAGATCTGTGGGAGGTTACTACTTAGAGATTGGATAATGTCTTAAGTGTTAGAACCTCCTCCCTTGCATGGGAGAGGGCTTTATAAGGAACTGTGGAATAAAGCTTGTCAGTCTACTCCTGAAACTGTGTGTCGTCCAGTTATTGGGATTGCGATGGGGATACTGCTGTATTACTTTACCTGCTGGAAACCTTGCCTATGGACTTAACATCACCTTGTTCCTGAGCCTCACTGGAATCTCTAGTGGAGAATAGCTGTGCAAGATCGGCTCTCCGCTACATTGGTTGGCAGCGCTGGGATCCAAACTCACAGAGGAACAAGCGTAAATGGAGTACGGATGGAGATTGATTTTTCTGCGCTAAAACGCTCCACGCTAAAGGACCTCCTAGAGGCAAGGGGTATACAAGCCAGCAATAAGAAGAAAGCAGTACTTGTTACAGAACTCATGGCAGAGTACAGAATGGAGGGCGATTCAGTTCCGGCACAGAGGGAGCCGGGAGGAACACCACAAGGATCGGAATTCCAGAGGCAGGTTCAGTTCAGGCTATCCTTTTATGGGGAAAACCCCCCAACAGAAATTGTTACCAGGACAATGGCCGAGGTACAAGAATTCATCCTAAGGACACAGGCACCAGAACAAAGCTCTGCAATTAATGTGCCACAGGAAGGTAAGCCTAAAATACCATACCAGGCTTTTAAAACATATGTGGAGGCAGAGGAAGATATAGACGCTTTCCTGCAAGACTTTGAAAGACTGTGTGCACTGCATAAAATTAACGCAGAGGACTGGGTACCTATTTTGGCCGGAAGGTTAACCGGGAGGGCAGCAGAGGCATATCGGACTGTACCTAATGACGAAATAAGGAATTACAGTAAAGTGAAAGAAATTATACTCGCCAGGTATGCTATAACACCCGAGGCATACCGGCGGAGGTTCCGGGATCTAAAGAAAACAGAGAAGGACTCGCACGCAGAGTGGGCATGCCGATTACAGGGGGCAGCGCTCGGGTGGGTGCAAGCTAGCAAGGCACGTTCTATGGAGGATGTAATACAAATGTTGCTGATGGAGCAGTTCTATGAGGGAGTAACCAATGAGGTCCAGGAATGGGTAAGGGACAGAAACCCTACTTCCCTTACCGAGGCGGCTAGGAAAGCGGATGACTACCTGGATGCACGCAGGTCACAAAAACCTGCAGCTCCAAAAGCAACCTTTAAAACATTCGGGGGAAACAACTACACCCCAGCTCCACCGAGACCGCTACCACCACCTCCACCACCCGCTGCACAGCCCCGGTTCCGACAACCCACCGCTGGCCCCTGTCATCACTGCCAGAAGTGGGGACATTATAAAAGGGAATGCCCACAGCTACGGGACCGTTCCACCTGGATTCGTCCAGGCCCACCTCCACCCAGGGCGGCCGCAGCCCACCACTACCAGGACCTAGTCACCACCCCATATGGTTCCGCAGTCCCCATTACTACTGTGGAACAATGGGAGGTACTGCACGAGGCAGATCCGGTCCAGGCCAATGTGGATAATCTACGGCACCATCGACAGACGGTATATCTGAATGGTACAGCAGTCCGGGGATTACGAGATTCGGGAGCCACCATCACTTTGGTACAGAGCCACCTGATTTCAGATCAGGCAAAACTGAACAAAACTGTTGCCGTCCGGGTAGCTGGGGGAGCAGTGTACCGGCTACCTACAGCAAGGGTACATTTACATTGGGGAGCGGGGGCAGGGGAAGTGGAGGTGGGGTTGATGCCACATTTACCGGCGGAGGTTTTATTGGGGAACGATCTGGGGAGGCTCACTTCTGCTTTTGAGCCCCAGTCACCCACCACAGGAGAGGTCAACCCTGTAGTCACCCGACAACGGGCCCGCACCCAGGACCACAACACACTGCCAGAGGTCCAGGTAAGCAACCCTACCCCCCCTCTAGAATGTGTCCCCTGGGCTCCACCTAATGAATTTGTAGCTGAAGTCGCAACAGACCCCACGCTTCAGGTGTATAGGGACAAGGTTGGCACGGGTTCCCCCAGGGCGGAGGGAGAGAAGTTTATCTGGGATAAACAACTTTTATACAGGGAAACAACCAAACAGATTACGGGGTTAGACCCGATAGCGAGGAGACAATTAGTGGTACCACAGCGGTACCGGGCTGAATTACTCCGGATAGCGCATGATATTCCGCTATCCGGACATCTAGGGGTTAGTCGCACCAGGTACAGACTAACCCAGAGTTTCTTCTGGCCAGGGATTAGCCAGGAAGTACGCAGATATTGCACGACTTGCGATACCTGCCAGAGAGTGGGAAAAGGGGGGGATCGCAGGAAGGCTAAACTTCACCCCTTACCCATAATAGAGGAACCTTTTAGCCGAATAGCGGTGGATCTGATAGGCCCCCTCAATGAAGTTAGCCCGTCAGGAAAACGGTATATTTTAACGGTCGTAGATTATGCCACCAGGTATCCAGAAGCAGTGGCTCTGACCAACATCCACGCTGAGACGGTCGCGGATGCCCTCATGCGGATATTCTCCCGGATGGGATTACCCAGGGAGATTATCTCGGATCAGGGTACCCAGTTTACCGCAGAATTCACCCAACACCTCTGGAGGATCTGTGGCATTAAGCCTATTATCAGCGCCCCTTACCACCCCCAGACGAACGGGCTCTGCGAACGATTCAATGGTACCTTGAAGCAGATGCTCCGAACCTTCGCAGAGACCCACAAGGACTGGGAACGATTCCTGCCGCACCTCCTATTTGCATACCGGGAGGTGCCGCAGGAATCCACAGGGTTCTCCCCGTTTGAATTATTGTTTGGAAGGAGGGTCCGAGGCCCATTGGATCTTATTAGAGAGCATTGGGAGGGAGACCGGAGCACAGATGGCACTCCCATCCTACCATATGTGTTGGCCTTTCGGGACCGCCTAGAAGCGTTGACCAAGACGGTACGGGAAAACCTTCAGGAGGCCCAGACCCGCCAGCGTACATGGTATGATCGAGGAGCCAGGGACCGTAGCTTTCAGGTCGGGCAGAAGGTACTAATTTTAAAACCTGTCCGACATGATAAGTTACAGGCCGCCTGGCAGGGCCCATATAAGGTGGTGGAGCAAAGATGCGATACCACCTATATTATCGGCCCCTGCACAGGGACTGGGGGGCGACGCATGCTCCATGTGAACATGCTGAAGCCCTACCACGAGCGTACTGAGGAGGTAACCGCCATCTGTGCCCCTAACACGGAAGAGTTTGACAGCTTACCCCTCCCCGATTTGCTGGGGGATGGGCAGCTGTCCGGAGATTTAGGGGAGGTTACGCTGGGAGATCGGCTGAGCCCACAGGAGCGGATCGAGGTACAGCAACTATTGGAAGAGAAACGCGACACGTTCTCTAATGTACCTGGATACACGCCTCTGGCAACTCACCGGGTCGAGACCCCAGGGCAACTACCCATGCGCCAGACGCCATACCGCATTCCAGAAGCGGTACGGGCAAACATGCGTAAGGAGATCGACGAAATGCTCCAACTGGGGGTGATTGAACCCTCAGACAGTCCTTGGGCATCTCCTGTAGTCCTCGTACCAAAGCGAGACGGTACGACCCGCTTCTGCGTGGACTATAGGAGATTGAACGAGAAGACTGTATCTGACGCCTATCCGATGCCCCGGATAGACGAGTTACTGGACAGAATGGCCAGGGGCCAATACCTCACCACTATTGACTTGTGTAAAGGGTATTGGCAAATCCCCCTGGCCCCAGACGCCATCCCGAAGTCGGCCTTTGTCACCCCATTTGGCTTGTACCAGTTTAAGGTCATGCCATTTGGGATGAAAAACGCCCCAGCCACCTTCCAAAGGATGGTGGATCGACTCCTAGATGGATTCCAGGACTATACATGTGCCTACCTGGACGATATTGCTATTTTTAGCAATACGTGGCAGGAACACTTAGCTCACATCGGAGCTGTACTAGATAGGATAAGGGAAGCAGGTCTGACCTTGAAGCCGGCCAAGTGTAGTATCGGCATGGCTGAGGTACAATACCTGGGACATAGAGTAGGGTGCGGTAAACAAAAACCCGAACCCGCCAAAGTAGAGGCTGTAGCCCAGTGGCCCACCCCTAGGACTAAGACCCAGGTTTTAGCGTTTCTAGGGACAGCAGGGTATTACCGGAAGTTTGTTCCCAATTATAGCGCCCTGGCCAAACCCCTCACTGACCTGACCCGTAAGAACCTTCCCCGCCAAGTAAACTGGACCCCGGAGTGTGAGCAGGCATTCCAACAATTGAAAAATGCACTGATAAATGCCCCTGTCTTGGCAGCTCCCAATCCAACTAAACGTTTTCTTGTTCAAACAGACGCTTCTATGTTTGGATTGGGGGCAGTACTGAGTCAAGTCGGGGCCGATGGCGGGGAACATCCAGTGGCTTACATCAGTCGCAAACTGTTACCTCGAGAAGTAAGCTACGCCGCCATCGAAAAGGAATGCCTGGCTGTGGTGTGGGCCCTAAAGAAGCTACAACCCTATTTATATGGACAGCCCTTTTCCTTGCTCACGGATCACAACCCGTTAGTCTGGCTGAACCGGGTGGCTGGAGACAACGCCAGGCTGCTGCGCTGGAGTTTGGCGCTACAGCCTTTTGACTTTAATATCCAGTACCGGCCGGGTAAGCAGAATGGAAATGCTGACGGGTTGTCAAGACAAACTGACTTAGAGAAATGATCCGTGAGCCCCCGGACATCCCCAAGCCGATCCGTGTTGGATCAGACTGTGTATGCCGGCTTATGGGCAAGGGGGAGCAGTGTAGCGGATTGGTACCGGGCTGTCCCACGACATGTATGAGAATAAGTGTATTTGGTCATATGGCTGGTTTAATGTGTATGTACATGTATAGAAAGCATGGTATCCGGGTATAATGACAGTTAAATGTATGTAAAGAATTGTATTCCTCTAGTTGTTCGGTAGAATCATTCAAATAAAACAAGGGAATGAAACTACCGAACAACCAGACCACCCAGGAATGAGTGTGCCTCCAATTACCGTTTGCAACAATGTTGCAAACAGGTAATTGGCAATCAGTGCAGTGTGGTCTTTGTCCTCTGGGTGGCCGCCATTCGGGAAACAAACACGTGGCGGCGGCCATCTTAAACTACCGAACAGCGGTGTTTTGCCGTCGAGTGTCTGGAACTAAAATCGGACACTTGACTAGGCAAACACCGCTGAGACCTCCATACTTCCAGAAATTCGTATGGAAACTACCGAATGACCCGCCGTTCGGTAGAAAGAGCCCCATAAACAAGGGAATTCATTCAAACCCTCTCCAGGCTCTATAACACAGGCAATTCGCCTGTTTTCATTCCCTTGTTTGTGACCGACCGCAGGGCCAAAATGCATGGAACTGTTTTCGGATACTTTACCCATGCGGTCGGTCAAATCTTTGGAACCCCATATCTCACGAACCATTCATCCGAATGGGCTAATTTTTAAGTATGTTGGTCCCCCAGAATAGAGCTATCTGGGGATGTTGGATTTGTGGATGTACCCCAAGTATTTAGGGTACATCCAAAACTCGGGGAAAACTGTGTACACAATAAGGGGATTATGATGCTAGAGGAGGGGAGGAGATCTGTGGGAGGTTACTACTTAGAGATTGGATAATGTCTTAAGTGATAGAACCTCCTCCCTTGCATGGGAGAGGGCTTTATAAGGAACTGTGGAATAAAGCTTGTCAGACTACTCCTGAAACTGTGTGTCGTCCAGTTATTGGGATTGCGATGGGGATACTGCTGTATTACTTTACCTGCTGGAAACCTTGCCTATGGACTTAACATCACCTTGTTCCTGAGCCTCACTGGAATCTCTAGTGGAGAATAGCTGTGCAAGATCGGCTCTCCGCTACAATGACTACTGGCTTTAACCCTCCACTACAGCCCCTAACTCCCCTCACTAGTACATTTATACCCAACTAAACCCAACATCCTAAAACTGTCTCTAACCCCAAATGCAGCCCCAATACCCCCACACGTTAACCCCTAACCTCTCTTAAAGGAACACTATAGGGTCACGAACACAAACATGTATTCCTGACCCTATAGTGTTAAACCCACCATTTTAGCCCCCCCCCCCCCCTAAAAAGGAATAAAACTCACTTTATTTTCAGAGCGTGCAGTTGTATATGTTTCCCGGAGCAGTATCTGTGTGTACATGTGTCACTGAGTGTGCAGTTGTATATGTTTCTCTGAGCAGTATCTGTGTGTACATGTGTCACTGAGTGTGCGGTTGTATATGTTTCCCTGAACAGTATCTGTGTGTACACGTGTCACTGACTGTGCAGTTGTATATGTTTCCTGGAGCAGTATCTGTGTGTACACGTGTCACTGAGTGTGCAGTTGTATATGTTTCTCGGTGCAGTGTACACTTGTCACTGAGTGTGTACACTTGTCACTGAGTGTGCAGTCTTATAT
The DNA here is from genome assembly GCF_036172605.1 of Pelobates fuscus. Taxonomy (NCBI): domain Eukaryota; kingdom Metazoa; phylum Chordata; class Amphibia; order Anura; family Pelobatidae; genus Pelobates; species Pelobates fuscus. The sequence goes on along the minus strand of NC_086318.1, from coordinate 2,164,450 downwards.
GTTTCTCGGCGCAGTACCTGTGTGTACACGTGTCACTGAGTGTGCAGTTGTATATGTTTCTCGGTGCAGTACCTGTGTGTACACGTGTCACTGAGTGTGCAGTCGTTTATGTTTCTCAGTGCAGTACCTGTGTGTACACGTGTCCACGGTGTGCAGTTGTATATGTTTCTCGGTGCAGTACCTGTGTGTACACGTGTCACTGAGTGTGCAGTCGTTTATGTTTCTCAGTGCAGTACCTGTGTGTACATGTGTCCACGGTGTGCAGTTGTATATGTTTCTCGGTGCAGTGCCTGTGTGTACACGTGTCCACGGTGTGCAGTCGTATATGTTTCTCGCTGCAGTACCTGTGTGTACACGTGTCCACGGTGTGCAGTTGTATATGTTTCTCGGTGCAGTACCTGTGTGTACACGTGTCACTGAGTGTGCAGTCGTTTATGTTTCTCAGTGCAGTACCTGTGTGTACACGTGTCCACGGTGTGCAGTTGTATATGTTTCTCGGTGCAATACCTGTGTGTACACGTGTCCACGGTGTGCAGTTGTATATGTTTCTCGCTGCAGTACCTGTGTGTACACGTGTCCACGGTGTGCAGTTGTATGTGTTTCTTGCTGCAGTACCTGTGTGTACACGTGTACCTGTGTGTACACGTGCAGTTGTATATGTTTCTCGGTGCAGTACCTGTGTGTACACGTGTCCACGGTGTGCAGTTGTATATGTTTCTCGGTGCAGTACCTGTGTGTACACGTGTGCACGGTGTGCAGTTGTATGCTCGGTGCAGTACCTGTGTGTACACGTGTGCACGGTGTGCAGTTGTATATGTTTCTCGGTGCAGTACCTGTGTGTACACGTGTCCACGGTGAGCAGTTGTATATGTTTCTCGGTGCAGTACCTGTGTGTACACGTGTCCACGGTGTGCAGTTTAACCTTCAACACACACACACACACCTTAACCTTCTCACACACACACACACACACACACACACCTTAACCTTCACACACACACACACACACACCCCTTAACCTTCAACACACACACCTTAACCTTCCACATACACCTTAACCTTCAAAACACACCTTAACCTTCAACACACACCTTAACCTTCAACACACACACACACCTTAACCTTCAACACACACACACACCTTAACCTTCAACACACACACACAGACACACCTTAACCTTCAACATACACCTTAATCTTCAACACACACACACACACACACCTTAACCTTCAACACACACACACCCCTTAACCTTCAACACACACCTTAACCTTCCACATACACCTTAACCTTCAAAACACACCTACACACACACACACCTTAACCTTCAACACACACACACCTTAACCTTCAACACACACACACACCTTAACCTTCAACACACACACACACCTTAACCTTCAACACACACACACACACCTTAACCTTCAACACACACACACACCTTAACCTTCAACACACACACACACACACCTTAACCTTCAACACACACACACACACCCCCCCTAAAAGGGAATAAAACTCACTTTATTTTCAGAGCGTGCAGTTGTATATGTTTCCCGGAGCAGTATCTGTGTGTACATGTGTCACTGAGTGTGCAGTTGTATATGTTTCTCTGAGCAGTATCTGTGTGTACATGTGTCACTGAGTGTGCGGTTGTATATGTTTCCCTGAACAGTATCTGTGTGTACACGTGTCACTGACTGTGCAGTTGTATATGTTTCCTGGAGCAGTATCTGTGTGTACACGTGTCACTGAGTGTGCAGTTGTATATGTTTCTCGGTGCAGTGTACACTTGTCACTGAGTGTGTACACTTGTCACTGAGTGTGCAGTCTTATATGTTTCTCGGCGCAGTACCTGTGTGTACACGTGTCACTGAGTGTGCAGTTGTATATGTTTCTCGGTGCAGTACCTGTGTGTACACGTGTCACTGAGTGAGCAGTCGTTTATGTTTCTCAGTGCAGTACCTGTGTGTACACGTGTCCACGGTGTGCAGTTGTATATGTTTCTCGGTGCAGTACCTGTGTGTACACGTGTCACTGAGTGTGCAGTTGTTTATGTTTCTCAGTGCAGTACCTGTGTGTACATGTGTCCACGGTGTGCAGTTGTATATGTTTCTCGGTGCAGTGCCTGTGTGTACACGTGTCCACGGTGTGCAGTCGTATATGTTTCTCGCTGCAGTACCTGTGTGTACACGTGTCCACGGTGTGCAGTTGTATATGTTTCTCGGTGCAGTACCTGTGTGTACACGTGTCACTGAGTGTGCAGTCGTTTATGTTTCTCAGTGCAGTACCTGTGTGTACACGTGTCCACGGTGTGCAGTTGTATATGTTTCTCGGTGCAATACCTGTGTGTACACGTGTCCACGGTGTGCAGTTGTATATGTTTCTCGCTGCAGTACCTGTGTGTACACGTGTCCACGGTGTGCAGTTGTATATGTTTCTCGGTGCAGTACCTGTGTGTACACGTGTCCACGGTGTGCAGTTGTATATGTTTCTCGGTGCAGTACCTGTGTGTACACGTGTCCACGGTGTGCAGTTGGATATGTTTCTCGCTGCAGTACCTGTGTGTACACGTGTCCACGGTGTGCAGTTGTATGTGTTTCTCGGTGCATTGGGCTGTGCATGCGTATGATCACACAGATACTCTGCGGAACTCATAAGCAAGTGGAAACGTATTTCACACACACACACACACACACACCTTAACCTTCAACACACACACACCTTAACCATCAACACACACACACCCCTTAACCTTCAACACACACACACCTTAACCTTCAACACACACACCTTAACCTTCAACACACACACCTTAACCTTCAACACACACACACACACCTTAACCATCAACACACACACACACACACCTTAACCTTCCACATACACCTTAACCATCAACACACACACCTTAACCTTCCACATACACCTTAACCATCAACACACACACACACACCTTAACCTTTCACATACACCTTAACCATCAACACACACACACACACACACCTTAACCTTCAACACACACACACACCCCTTAACCTTCAACACACACACACACCCCTTAACTTTCAACACACACAAACACACCTTAACCTTCAACACACACACACACCGTAACCTTCGACATACACCTTAACCATCAACACACACACACCCCTTAACCTTCAACACACACACACACACACACACACCTTAACCTTCAACACACACACACACACACACACACACACCTTAACCTTCAACACACACACACACACACACCTTAACCTTCCACATACACCTTAACCATCAACACACACACACACACACCTTAACCTTCAACACACACACACACCTTAACCATCAACACACACACACACCTTAACCATCAACACACACACACACACCTTAACCTTCCACATACACCTTAACCATCAACACACACACACCTTAACCTTCCACATACACCTTAACCATCAACACACACACACACACCTTAACCTTCAACACACACACACACCTTAACCATCAACACACACACACACACGTTAACCATCAACACACACACACACACACACCTTAACCTTCCACATACACCTTAACCATCAACACACACACACACACACACACACACCTTAACCTTCCACATACACCTTAACCATCAACACACACACACACACACACACACACACCTTAACCTTCCACATACACCTTAACCTTCAAAACACACCTTAACCTTCCACATACACCTTAACCTTCCACATACACCTTAACCTTCCACATACACCTTAACCTTCCACATACACCTTAACCTTCAATAGACACCTTAACCTTCAACACACACACCAACCTTAACCTTCAACACACACACCTTAACCTTCCACATACACCTTAACCTTCAAAACACACCTTAACCTTCAAAACACACCTTAACCTTCAAAACACACCTTAACCTTCAACACACACACACACAGACACACCTTAACCTTCAACATACACCTTAATCTTCAACACACACACACACACACACCTTAACCTTCAACACACACACACACACCTTAACCTTCAACACACACCCCTTAACCTTCAACACACCTTAACCTTCCACATACACCTTAACCTTCAAAACACACCTTAACCTTCAACACACACCTTAACCTTCAACACACACACACACCTTAACCTTCAACACACACACACACACCTTAACCTTCAACACACACACCTTAACCTTCAACACACACACACACCTTAACCTTCAACACACACACACACACACACACCTTAACCTTCAACACACACACACACCTTAACCTTCAACACACACACACACCTTAACCTTCAACACACACACACCTTAACCTTCAACACACACACACACCTTAACCTTCCACATACACCTTAACCTTCAAAACACACCTTAACCTTCAACACACACACACACCTTAACCTTCAACACACACACATCTTAACCTTCAACTTTTATGCTGGCGCTGACCCGCCCCCATTGTGACATCATGAAAATTGGATATTTTTAGCCAACCCAAAGCATTGGATTGGCTAAAATTGACACGGGGCGGGGCCAAATGCCGTTTTGGCCAAACAGGACCTCCTCATGGTAATGCATAGTAATGCATTCAATCAATGCATCTCTATGAGGAAAATTCAGCGTCTCCATGTAGAGCGTGGAGACGCTAAACGGCAGGGCTGCTTACTGTGCAGCCCTGAGCCAGGAAGCCCCTCCAGTGGCCATCTGAGGAGTGGCCACTTGGAGGTGTCCCTAGTGGCAATGTAAACACTGCCTTTTCTCTGAAAAGGCAGTGTTTACATGAAAATACCTGAAGGGAGCTAGTCTACTCATCAGAACAACTACATTAAGCTGTATACTATACATGAAGCTGTATACTGTACATTAAGCTGTATACTATACATGAAGCTGTATACTGTACATTAAGCTGTATACTATACATGAAGCTGTATACCGTACATGAAGCTGTATACCGTACATGAAGCTGTATACTGTACATGAAGCTGTATACTGTACATGAAGCTGTATACTGTACATGAAGCTGTATACTGTACATTAAGCTGTATATTATACATTAAGCTATATACTATACATGAAGCTGTATACCATACATGAAGCTGTATACTGTACATTAAGCTGTATACTGTACATGAAGCTGTATACTATACATGAAGCTGTATACTATACATTAAGCTGTATACTGTACATTAAGCCGTATACTGTACATTAAGCCGTATACTGTACATTAAGCTGTATACTCTACATTAAGCTGTATACTCTACATGAAGCTGTATACTGTACATTAAGCCGTATACTGTACATTAAGCCGTATACTGTACATTAAGCTGTATACCGTACATTAAGCTGTATATTATACATTAAGCTGTATACTATACATTAAGCTGTATACTGTACATTAAGCTGTATACTATACATGAAGCTGTATACTATACATGAAGCTGTAGTTGTTCTGGTGACTATAGTGTCCCTTTAAGGTGTGTGTGTGTTGAAGGTTAATAACCTCCTCCAACAATATAAGTTTTAACCGCTAGCTTAGTGCTGCAAGATTCCAGCCTACTGCAATGGTCTGGACGCAGTGTCCCTATCCTTGCAGCTACAATCACTGCAATGGTCTGGACGCAGTGTCCCTATCCTTGCAGCTACAATCACTGCAATGGTCTGGACGCAGTGTCCCTATCCTTGCAGCTACAATCACTGCAATGGTCTGGACGCAGTGTCCCTATCCTTGCAGCTACAATCACTGCAATGGTCTGGATGCAGTGTCCCTATCCTTGCAGCTACAATCACTGCAATGGTCTGGGCGCAGTGTCCCTATCCTTGCAGCTACAATCACTGCAATGGTCTGGACGCAGTGTCCCTATCCTTGCAGCTACAATCACTGCAATGGTCTGGACGCAGTGTCCCTATCCTTGCAGCTACAATCACTGCAATGGTCTGGACGCAGTGTCCCTATCCTTGCAGCTACAATCACTGCAATTGTCTGGACGCAGTGTCCCTATCCTTGCAGCTACAATCACTGCAATGGTCTGGACGCAGTGTCCCTATCCTTGCAGCTACAATCACTGCAATGGTCTGGACGCAGTGTCCCTATCCTTGCAGCTACAATCACTGCAATGGTCTGGACGCAGTGTCCCTATCCTTGCAGCTACAATCACTGCAATGGTCTGGGCGCAGTGTCCCTATCCTTGCAGCTACAATCACTGCAATGGTCTGGGCGCAGTGTCCCTATCCTTGCAGCTACAATCACTGCAACGGTCTGGGCGCAGTGTCCCTATCCTTGCAGCTACAATCACAGCAATGGTCTGGGCGCAGTGTCCCTATCCTTGCAGCTACAATCACAGCAATGGTCTGGGCGCAGTGTCCCTATCCTTGCAGCTACAATCACTGCAATGGTCTGGGCGCAGTGTCCCTATCCTTGCAGCTACAATCACTGCAATGGTCTGGACGCAGTGTCCCTATCCTTGCAGCTACAATCACTGCAATGGTCTGGACGCAGTGTCCCTATCCTTGCAGCTACAATCACTGCAATGGTCTGGACGCAGTGTCCCTATCCTTGCAGCTACAATCACTGCAATGGTCTGGACGCAGTGTCCCTATCCTTGCAGCTACAATCACTGCAATGGTCTGGACGCAGTGTCCCTATCCTTGCAGCTACAATCACTGCAATGGTCTGGGCGCAGTGTCCCTATCCTTGCAGCTACAATCACTGCAATGGTCTGGACGCAGTGTCCCTATCCTTGCAGCTACAATCACTGCAATGGTCTGGACGCAGTGTCCCTATCCTTGCAGCTACAATTACTGCAATGGTCTGGACGCAGTGTCCCTATCCTTGCAGCTACAATCACTGCAATGGTCTGGGCGCAGTGTCCCTATCCTTGCAGCTACAATCACTGCAATGGTCTGGGCGCAGTGTCCCTATCCTAGCAGCTACAATCACTGCAATGGTCTGGACGCAGTGTCCCTATCCTTGCAGCTACAATCACTGCAATGGTCTGGACGCAGTGTCCCTATCCTTGCAGCTACAATCACTGCAATGGTCTGGACGCAGTGTCCCTATCCTTGCAGCTACAATCACTGCAATGGTCTGGGCGCAGTGTCCCTATCCTTGCAGCTACAATCACTGCAATGGTCTGGGCGCAGTGTCCCTATCCTTGCAGCTACAATCACAGCAATGGTCTGGGCGCAGTGTCCCTATCCTTGCAGCTACAATCACAGCAATGGTCTGGGCGCAGTGTCCCTATCCTTGCAGCTACAATCACTGCAATGGTCTGGGCGCAGTGTCCCTATCCTTGCAGCTACAATCACTGCAATGGTCTGGACGCAGTGTCCCTATCCTTGCAGCTACAATCACTGCAATGGTCTGGACGCAGTGTCCCTATCCTTGCAGCTACAATCACTGCAATGGTCTGGACGCAGTGTCCCTATCCTTGCAGCTACAATCACTGCAATGGTCTGGACGCAGTGTCCCTATCCTTGCAGCTACAATCACTGCAATGGTCTGGACGCAGTGTCCCTATCCTTGCAGCTACAATCACTGCAATGGTCTGGGCGCAGTGTCCCTATCCTTGCAGCTACAATCACTGCAATGGTCTGGACGCAGTGTCCCTATCCTTGCAGCTACAATCACTGCAATGGTCTGGACGCAGTGTCCCTATCCTTGCAGCTACAATTACTGCAATGGTCTGGACGCAGTGTCCCTATCCTTGCAGCTACAATCACTGCAATGGTCTGGGCGCAGTGTCCCTATCCTTGCAGCTACAATCACTGCAATGGTCTGGGCGCAGTGTCCCTATCCTAGCAGCTACAATCACTGCAATGGTCTGGGCGCAGTGTCCCTATCCTTGCAGCTACAATCACTGCAATGGTCTGGACGCAGTGTCCCTATCCTTGCAGCTACAATCACTGCAATGGTCTGGGCGCAGTGTCCCTATCCTTGCAGCAACAATCACTGCAATGGTCTGGGCGCAGTGTCCCTATCCTTGCAGCTACAATCACTGCAATGGTCTGGACGCAGTGTCCCTATCCTTGCAGCTACAATCACTGCAATGGTCTGGACGCAGTGTCCCTATCCTTGCAGCTACAATCACCGCAATGGTCTGGACGCACTGTCCCTATCCTTGCAGCTACAATCACCGCAATGGTCTGGACGCAATGTCCCTATCCTTGCAGCTACAATCACCGCAATGGTCTGGACGCAATGTCCCTATCCTTGCAGCTACAATCACCGCAATGGTCTGGACGCAGTGTCCCTATCCTTGCAGCTACAATCACCGCAATGGTCTGGACGCAGTGTCCCTATCCTTGCAGCTACAATCACTGCAATGGTCTGGACGCAGTGTCCCTATCCTTGCAGCTACAATCACCGCAATGGTCTGGACGCAGTGTCCCTATCCTTGCAGCTACAATCACCGCAATGGTCTGGACGCAGTGTCCCTATCCTTGCAGCTACAATCACCGCAATGGTCTGGACGCAGTGTCCCTATCCTTGCAGCTACAATCACCGCAATGGTCTGGACGCAGTGTCCCTATCCTTGCAGCTACAATCACCGCAATGGTCTGGACGCAGTGTCCCTATCCTTGCAGCTACAATCACCGCAATGGTCTGGACGCAGTGTCCCTATCCTTGCAGCTACAATCACCGCAATGGTCTGGACGCAGTGTCCCTATCCTTGCAGCTACAATCACTGCAATGGTCTGGACGCAGTGTACCTATCCTTGCAGCTACAATCACTGCAATGGTCTGGACGCAGTGTCCCTATCCTTGCAGCTACAATCACTGCAATGGTCTGGACGCAGTGTCCCTATCCTTGCAGCTACAATCACTGCAATGGTCTGGACGCAGTGTCCCTATCCTTGCAGCTACAATCACTGCAATGGTCTGGACGCAGTGTCCCTATCCTTGCAGCTACAATCACTGCAATGGTCTGGACGCAGTGTCCCTATCCTTGCAGCTACAATCACTGCAATGGTCTGGGCGCAGTGTCCCTATCCTTGCAGCTACAATCACTGCAATGGTCTGGGCGCAGTGTCCCTATCCTTGCAGCTACAATCACTGCAATGGTCTGGACGCAGTGTCCCTATCCTTGCAGCTACAATCACTGCGATGTTTACAAAGTTTGCATGAGGACGCCCAGTGTCTTCTAAAACCCCGTCAGAGAGCATTGATTTAATTAGTCCCTCCTTCGGCTGACGTCAGCGCTGAGGAACTTTGGCGCTGGAATCAGGTTAATGTTCAAAATGTTTTGTTTTTTAACTCTTTGTATTCCTAACACTAAAGGCTTATATGATGGCTGAACTCACTCTCTCCAGAGCCACAAATGTCAGCTCTATTTGAAAGCTCTCTTGAGAATACGCAAGTGTCCCCATCCTTTAATGTGAGGAACACAGATAGCCAGTTAGACAATACAATGTATTAAAAAGCAGAGTATTGTAAATGTAGCGCACTGCGTTTCCATGTTAGGCTCCTTCCAGGTGCATTCCCCCTTTCGTACCGCCTTCTGCTTTCCACTCTCCGCCAATCACTGGCGCCAGTTACTGATGCTGATCCTATCTGGAGTGGCTCTCAGTAGCCGCGACATCTCCGTGTACGTCTCCCCGTGTTACTGAATAGACGGTCGCAGCCATCTTGGAAAGTCCAGAACAACTGAGGGCAAAACTTTATTAACCACAACGGCCAATACTCAGATTCTCAATCAGTTTGGGATGCTGAAACTTACATATTCAAAAGACAGCTATCAGAGAGCCGACGAGTGAGCAAAGCATTGAGTGTCATAACATAATATTCTTCTTTCATTTCTGCCATGGATCAAAGGCCATATATTGAAAAAAAAAAAAAAAAACTCTACAAGAATGAAAGGAGGGTAACCAATTTTGTGTGTGCTTTGACTTTATTATTTTTTGGGTCCATTAGCGGTGCATATACTAACCCTCTGAGTCCTTGGAGAAAGAAAGGAATCGATCGCTGCTGTCAGAGAATTCCTGCTCATGTCCAAGAAGCAGATCACGCTCCAATACTAAGCTGTTCGGATTTGTGTCAAGTGGGTCCTCGCTGCCCCCTGATACAAAGAGATTATAGAAACAGGGATTTACTAACAGCACAGTAAAATATATAACTCTATACTGCAGGAAATCAAACCATAAAGGGAGGTAGGGAATATATTAAGGGCACACAGCATAGTATGGGGAGGGGAAATGGTATGGAATTTATTCATAAAACATACAGCATAGTATTGGGGGGAGGATGAATTCCATACAACATAGTAATGGGGTGGGATGAATTCCATACACCATAGTAATAGGGGGGGGGATGAATTCCATACTGCATAGTATTAGGGGGGAGGATGAATTCCATACAACATAGTAATAGGGGGGGATGAATTCCATACACCATAGTAATAGGGGGGATGAATTCCATACACCATAGTAATAGGGGGGGGATGAATTCCATACAGCATAGTATTAGGGGGAGGATGAATTCCATACACCATAGTAATAGGGGGGGGATGAATTCCATATAGCATAGTATTAGGGGGGATGAATTCCATACACCATAGTAATAGGGGGGGGGATGAATTCCATACACCATAGTAATAGGGGGGATGAATTCCATACAGCATAGTAATAGGGGGGGGGTGAATTCCATACAGCATAGTAATAGGGGGGGGATGAATTCCATACACCATAGTAATAGGGGGGATGAATTCCATACAGCATAGTAATAGGGGGGGATGAATTCCATACAGCATAGTAATAGGGGGGATGAATTCCATACAGCATAGTATTAGGGGGAGGATGAATTCCATAAACCATAGTAATAGGGGGGATGAATTCCATACAGCATAGTAATAGGGGGGGATGAATTCCATACAGCATAGTAATAGGGGGAGGATGAATTCCATACACCATAGTAATAGGGGGGGATGAATTCCATACAGCATAGTAAGGGGGGATGAATTCCATACACCATAGTAATAGGGGGGATGAATTCCATACAGCATAGTAATAGGGGGGGATGAATTCCATACAGCATAGTAATAGGGGGGATGAATTCCATACAGCATAGTATTAGGGGGGGATGAATTCCATACAGCATAGTAATAGTGGGGGGATGAATTCCATACAGCATAGTAATAGGGGGGGGTGAATTCCATACACCATAGTAATAGGGGGGATGAATTCCATACAGCATAGTAGTAGGGGGGGATGAATTCCATACAGCATAGTAATAGGGGGAGGATGAATTCCATACACCATAGTAATAGGGGGGATGAATTCCATACAGCATAGTAATAGGGGGGATGAATTCCAAACACCATTGTATTAGGGGGGATGAATTCCATACACCATAGTAATAGGGGGGGATGAATTCCATTCAGCATAGTATTAGGGGGGAGGATGAATTCCATACAACATAGTAATAGGGGGGGATGAATTCCATACAGCATAGTAATAGGGGGAGGATGAATTCCATACACCATAGTAATAGGGGGGATGAATTCCAAACACCATTGTATTAGGGGGGATGAATTCCATACACCATAGTAATAGGGGGGGATGAATTACATACAGCATAGTATTAGGGGGGGATGAATTCCATACAGCATAGTAATAGGGGGGGATGAATTCCATACAGCATAGTAATAGGGGGGGGTGAATTCCATACACCATAGTAATAGGGGGGATGAATTCCATACAGCATAGTAGTAGGGGGGGATGAATTCCATACAGCATAGTAATAGGGGGAGGATGAATTCCATACACCATAGTAATAGGGGGGATGAATTCCATACAGCATAGTATTGGGGGGAGGATGAATTCCATACAACATAGTAATAGGGGGGGATGAATTCCATACAGCATAGTAATAGGGGGGATGAATTCCAAACACCATTGTATTAGGGGGGATGAATTCCATACACCATAGTAATAGGGGGGGATGAATTCCATACAGCATAGTATTAGGGGGGAGGATGAATTCCATACAACATAGTAATGGGGGGGATGAATTCCATACACCATAGTAATAGGGGGGATGAATTCCAAACACCATTGTATTAGGGGGGATGAATTCCATACACCATAGTAATAGGGGGGGATGAATTCCATACAGCATAGTATTAGGGGGGAGGATGAATTCCATACAGCATAGTAATAGGGGGAGGATGAATTCCATACACCATAGTAATAGGGGGGATGAATTCCAAACACCATTGTATTAGGGGGGATGAATTCCATACACCATAGTAATAGGGGGGGATGAATTCCATACAGCATAGTATTAGGGGGGATGAATTCCATACACCATAGTAATAGGGGGGGATGAATTCCATACAGCATAGTAATAGGGGGGATAAATTCCATACAGCATAGTATTAGGGGGGGATGAATTCCATACACCATAGTATTAGGGGGGATAAATTCCATACAGCATAGTATTAGTGGGGATGAATTCCATACACCATAGTATTAGGGGGAATGAATTCCAAACACCATAGTAATAGGGGGGATGAATTCCATACACCATAGTATTAGGGGGGATGAATTCCATACACCATAGTATTAGGGGGGATAAATTCCATACACCATAGTATTAGGGGGGGATGAATTCCATACACCATAGTATTAGGGGGGATGAATTCCATACAGCATAGTAATAGGGGGGATGAATTCCATACACCATAGTATTAGGGGGGATGAATTCCATACACTATAGTATTACGGGGGATGAATTCCATACAGCATAGTAATAGGGGGAGGATGAATTCCATACACCATAGTAATAGGGGGGGATGAATTCCATACAGCATAGTATTAGGGGGGGATGAATTCCATACACCATAGTAATAGGGGGGGATGAATTCCATACAGCATAGTATTAGTGGGGATGAATTCCATACAGCATAGTATTAGGGGGGATGAATTCCATACACCATAGTATTGGGGGGGATGAATTCCATACACCATAGTAATGGGGGGGGGATGAATTCCATACACCATAGTAATAGGGGGGGATGAATTCCATACACCATAGTAATAGGGGGGGATGAATTCCATACAGCATAGTATTAGTGGGGATGAATTCCATACAGCATAGTATTAGGGGGGATGAATTCCATACACCATAGTAATAGGGGGGATGAATTCCATACAGCATAGTATTAGTGGGGATGAATTCCATACAGCATAGTATTAGGGGGATGAATTCCATACACCATAGTATTGGGGGGGGGATGAATTCCATACACCATAGTAATAGGGGGGATGAATTCCATACACCATAGTAATAGGGGGGGGATGAATTCCAAACACCATTGTATTACGGGGGACGATGAATTCCATACAGCATAGTAATAGGGGGGGATGAATTCCATACAGCATAGTATTAGGGGGGATGAATTCCATACACCATAGTATTAGGGGGGATGAATTCCATACACCATAGTATTAGGGGGAATAATTCAATACAGCATAGTAATAGAGGGAGGATGAATTCCATACACCATAGTAATAGGGGGGGATGAATTCCATATACCATAGTATTAGGGGGGATGAATTCCATACACCATTGTATTACGGGGGATGAATTCCATACACCATAGTATTAGGGGGGATAAATTCCATACACCATAATATTAGGGGGGATGAATTCCATACAGCATAGTAATAGGGGGGATGAATTCCATACACCATAGTATTAGGGGGGATGAATTCCATACACCATAGTATTACGGGGGATGAATTCCATACAGCATAGTAATAGGGGGAGGATGAATTCCATACACCATAGTAATAGGGGGGATGAATTCCATACAGCATAGTAATAGGGGGGGATGAATTCCATACAGCATAGTAATAGGGGGAGGATGAATTCCATACACCATAGTAATAGGGGGGGATGAATTCCATACAGCATAGTAAGGGGGGATGAATTCCATACACCATAGTATTAGGGGGGATGAATTCCATACACCATAGTAATAGGGGGGGATGAATTCCATACAGCATAGTATTAGTGGAGATGAATTCCATACAGCATAGTATTGGGGGGGATGAATTCCATACACCATAGTAATAGGGGGGATGAATTCCATACACCATAGTAATAGGGGGGATGAATTCCATACACCATAGTAATAGGGGGGGATGAATTCCATACACCATAGTAATAGGAGGGGATGAAATCCAAACACCATTGTATTATGGGGGGGATGAAATCCAAACACCATTGTATTATGGGGGGGATGAAATCCAAACACCATTGTATTACGGGGGACGATGAATTCCATACAGCATAGTAATAGGGGGGGATGAATTCCATACACCATAGTATTAGGGGGGATGAATTCCATACACCATAGTATTAGGGGGGATGAATTCCAATCACTATAATGGGGACACATAGCGCGGTATGGGGGGGGAAGGCTATAATGGGGACACATAGCGCGGTATAGGGGGGAAGGTTATAATGGGGACACATAGCGCGGTATAGGGGAGGGGGAAGGCTATAATGGGGACACATAGCGCGGTATAGGGGGAGGGGGGAAGGCTATAATGGGGACACATTGCACGGTATAGGGGGGGGAAGGTTATAATGGGGACACATAGCGCGGTATAGGGGGGAAGGCTATAATGGGGACACATAGCACGGTATAGGGGGGAAAGGCTATAATGGGGACACAATGCGCGGTATGGGGGAAGGCTATAATGGGGACACATAGCGCGGTATAGGGGGAGGGGGGAAGGCTATAATGGGGACACATAGCGCGGTATAGGGGTAGGGGGAAGGATATAATGGGGACACATAGCGCGGTATAGGGGGAGGGGGGAAGGTTATAATGGGGACACATAGCGCGGTATAGGGGAGGAGGAAGGCTATAATGGGGACACATAGCGCGGTATAGGGGGAGGGGGGAAGGCTATAATGGGGACACATAGCGCGGTATAGGGGAGGGGGGAAGGTTATAATGGGGACACATAGCGCGGTATAGGGGGAGGGGGAAGGATATAATGGGGACACATAGCGCGGTATAGGGGAGGGGGAAGGCTATAATGGGGACACATAGCGCGGTATAGGGGAGGGGGGAAGGTTATAATGGGGACACATAGCGCGGTATAGGGTAGGGGGGAAGGCTATAATGGGGACACATAGCGCGGTATAGGGGAGGGGGGAAGGCTATAATGGGGACACATAGCGCGGTATAGGGGGAGGGGGGAAGGCTATAATGGGGACACATAGCGCGGTATAGGGGAGGGGGGAAGGTTATAATGGGGAAACATAGCGCGGTATAGGGGAGGGGGGAAGGCTATAATGGGGACACATAGCGCGGTATAGGGAGAGGGGGGAAGGTTATAATGGGGACACATAGCGCGGTATAGGGGTAGGGGGGAAGGTTATAATGGGGACACATAGCGCGGTATAGGGGGAGGGGGGAAGGCTATAATGGGGACACATAGCGCGGTATAGGGGGAGGGGGGAAGGATATAATGGGGACACATAGCGCGGTATAGGGGGAGGGGGGAAGGCTATAATGGGGACACATAGCGCGGTATAGGGGGAGGGGGGAAGGTTATAATGGGGACACATAGCGCGGTATAGGGGGAGGGGGGAAGGATATAATGGGGACACATAGCGCGGTATAGGGGGAGGGGGGAAGGCTATAATGGGGACACATAGCGCCGTATAGGGGGAGGGGGGAAGGATATAATGGGGACACATAGCGCGGTATAGGGAGAGGGGGGGGAAGGTTATAATGGGGACACATAGCGCGGTATAGGGGGAGGGGGGAAGGTTATAATGGGGACACATAGCGCGGTATAGGGGGAGGGGGGAAGGCTATAATGGGGACACACAGCGCGGTATAGGGGGAGGGGGGAAGGATATAATGGGGACACATAGCGCGGTATAGGGGGAGGGGGAAGGCTATAATGGGGACACATAGCACGGTATAGGGGGGGAAGGTTATAATGGGGACACATAGCGCGGTATAGGGGGGAAGGCTATAATGGGGACACATAGCGCGGTATAGGGGAAGGGGGGAAGGTTATAATGGGGACACATAGCGCGGTATAGGGGAGGGGGAAGGCTATAATGGGGACACATAGCGCGGTATAGGGGGAGGGGGGAAGGCTATAATGGGGACACATAGCGCGGTATAGGGGGAGGGGGGAAGGATATAATGGGGACACATAGCGCGGTATAGGGGAGGGGGGAAGGCTATAATGGGGACACATAGCGCGGTATAGGGGGAGGGGGGAAGGATATAATGGGGACACATAGCGCGGTATAGGGGGAGGGGGGAAGGCTATAATGGGGACACATAGCGCGGTATAGGGGGAGGGGGAAGGTTATAATGGGGACACATAGCGCGGTATAGGGGAGGGGGGAAGGCTATAATGGGGACACATAGCGCGGTATAGGGGGAGGGGGAAGGTTATAATGGGGACACATAGCGCGGTATAGGGGAAGGCTATAATGGGGACACATAGCGCGGTATAGGGGGAGGGGGGAAGGCTATAATGGGGACACATAGCGCGGTATAGGGGAGGGGGGAAGGTTATAATGGGGACACATAGCGCGGTATAGGGGAGGGGGGAAGGCTATAATGGGGACACATAGCGCGGTATAGGGGGAGGGGGGAAGGATATAATGGGGACACATAGCGCGGTATAGGGGAGGGGGGAAGGCTATAATGGGGACACATAGCGCGGTATAGGGGGAGGGGGGAAGGTTATAATGGGGACACATAGCGCGGTATAGGGGGAGGGGGGAAGGATATAATGGGGACACATAGCGCGGTATAGGGGAGGATATAATGGGGACACATAGCGCGGTATAGGGGAGGGGGGAAGGCTATAATGGGGACACATAGCGCGGTATAGGGGGAGGGGGGAAGGCTATAATGGGGACACATAGCGCGGTATAGGGGGAGGGGGGAAGGTTATAATGGGGACACATAGCGCAGTATAGGGGAGGGGGAAGGCTATAATGGGGACACATAGCGCGGTATAGGGGAGGGGGGAAGGTTATAATGGGGACACATAGCGCGGTATAGGGGAGGGGGGAAGGTTATAATGGGGACACATAGCGCGGTATAGGGGAGGGGGAAGGTTATAATGGGGACACATAGCTCGGTATAGGGGAGGGGGGAAGGTTATAATGGGGACACATAGCGCAGTATAGGGGAGGGGGGAAGGTTATAATGGGGACACATAGCGCGGTATAGGGGGAGGGAAGGATATAATGGGGACACATAGCGCGGTATAGGGGGAGGGAAGGTTATAATGGGGACACATAGCGCGGTATAGGGGGAGGGGGGAAGGTTATAATGGGGACACATAGCGCAGTATAGGGGAGGGGGGAAGGTTATAATGGGGACACATAGCGCAGTATAGGGGAGGGGGAAGGTTATAATGGGGACACATAGCGCGGTATAGGGGAGGGGGGAAGGTTATAATGGGGACACATAGCGCAGTATAGGGGAGGGGGGAAGGTTATAATGGGGACACATAGCGCGGTATAGGGGGAGGGGGGAAGGTTATAATGGGGACACATAGCGCAGTATAGGGGAGGGGGGAAGGTTATAATGGGGACACATAGCGCGGAAAAGGGAGAGGGGGGGAAGGTTATAATGGGGACACATAGCGCGGTATAGGGGGAGGGAAGGTTATAATGGGGACACATAGCTCGGTATAGGGGAGGGGGGAAGGTTATAATGGGGACACATAGCGCGGTATAGGGGAGGGGGGAAGGTTATAATGGGGACACATAGCGCGGTATAGGGGAGAAGGTTATAATGGGGACACAGCGCGGTATAGGGGAGGGGGGAAGGTTATAATGGGGACACATAGCGCGGTATAGGGGAGGGGGGAAGGTTATAATGGGGACACATAGCGCGGTATAGGGGGAGGGGGAAGGCTATAATGGGGACACATAGCGCGGTATAGGGGGAGGGGGGAAGGTTATAATGGGGACACATAGCGCGGTATAGGGGGAGGGGGGAAGGTTATAATGGGGACACATAGCGCAGTATAGGGGAGGGGGGAAGGTTATAATGGGGACACATAGCGCGGTATAGGGGGAGGGAAGGTTATAATGGGGACACATAGCGCGGTATAGGGAGAGGGGGGAAGGCTATAATGGGGACACATAGCGCGGTATAGGGGAGGGGGGAAGGTTATAATGGGGACACATAGCGCGGTATAGGGGGAGGGGGAAAGGCTATAATGGGGACACATAGCGCGGTATAGGGGGAGGGGGAAGGTTATAATGGGGACACATAGCGCGGTATAGGGGGAGGGGGAAGGCTATAATGGGGACACATAGCGCGGTATAGGGGGAGGGGGGAAGGTTATAATGGGGACACATAGCGCGGTATAGGGGAGGGGGGAAGGTTATAATGGGGACACATAGCGCGGTATAGGGGAGGGGGAAGGTTATAATGGGGACACATAGCGCGGTATAGGGGGAGGGGGAAGGCTATAATGGGGACACATAGCGCGGTATAGGGGGAGGGGGGAAGGTTATAATGGGGACACATAGCGCGGTATAGGGGGAGGGGGGAAGGCTATAATGGGGACACATAGCGCGGTATAGGGGGAGGGGGGAAGGCTATAATGGGGACACATAGCGCGGTATAGGGGGAGGGGGGAAGGTTATAATGGGGACACATAGCGCGGTATAGGGGGAGGGGGAAGGCTATAATGGGGACACATAGCGCGGTATAGGGGGAGGGGGGAAGGCTATAATGGGGACACATAGCGCGGTATAGGGGGAGGGGGGAAGGTTATAATGGGGACACATAGCGCGGTATAGGGGGAGGGGGGAAGGTTATAATGGGGACACATAGCGCGGTATAGGGGGAGGGGGGAAGGTTATAATGGGGACACATAGCGCAGTATAGGGGGAGGGGGGAAGGCTATAATGGGGACACATAGCGCTATATAGGGGGTGGGGGGAAGGTTATAATGGGGACACATAGCGCGGTATAGGGGGAGGGGGGAAGGTTATAATGGGGACACATAGCGCGGTATAGGGGGAGGGGGGAAGGATATAATGGGGACACATAGCGCGGTATAGGGGGAGGGGGGAAGGTTATAATGGGGACACATAGCGCGGTATAGGGAGAGGGGGGAAGGCTATAATGGGGACACATAGCGCGGTATAGGGGGAGGGGGGAAGGTTATAATGGGGACACATAGCGCGGTATAGGGGGAGGGGGGAAGGCTATAATGGGGACACATAGCGCGGTATAGGGGGAGGGGGAAGGTTATAATGGGGACACATAGCGCGGTATAGGGGGAGGGGGGAAGGTTATAATGGGGACACATAGCGCGGTATAGGGGGAGGGGGGAAGGCTATAATGGGGACACATAGCGCGGTATAGGGGGAGGGGGAAGGCTATAATGGGGACACATAGCGCGGTATAGGGGGAGGGGGGAAGGTTATAATGGGGACACATAGCGCGGTATAGGGGGAGGGGGGAAGGCTATAATGGGGACACATAGCGCGGTATAGGGGGAGGGGGGAAGGCTATAATGGGGACACATAGCGCGGTATAGGGGGAGGGGGGAAGGCTATAATGGGGACACATAGCGCGGTATAGGGGGAGGGGGGAAGGTTATAATGGGGACACATAGCGCGGTATAGGGGGAGGGGGAAGGCTATAATGGGGACACATAGCGCGGTATAGGGGGAGGGGGGAAGGCTATAATGGGGACACATAGCGCGGTATAGGGGGAGGGGGGAAGGTTATAATGGGGACACATAGCGCGGTATAGGGGGAGGGGGGAAGGTTATAATGGGGACACATAGCGCGGTATAGGGGGAGGGGGGAAGGTTATAATGGGGACACATAGCGCGGTATAGGGGGAGGGGGAAGGTTATAATGGGGACACATAGCGCGGTATAGGGAGAGGGGGGAAGGCTATAATGGGGACACATAGCGCGGTATAGGGGGAGGGGGGAAGGTTATAATGGGGACACATAGCGCGGTATAGGGGGAGGGGGGAAGGCTATAATGGGGACACATAGCGCGGTATAGGGGGAGGGGGAAGGTTATAATGGGGACACATAGCGCGGTATAGGGGGAGGGGGGAAGGCTATAATGGGGACACATAGCGCGGTATAGGGGGAGGGGGGAAGGCTATAATGGGGACACATAGCGCGGTATAGGGGGAGGGGGGAGGCTATAATGGGGACACATAGCGCGGTATAGGGGGAGGGGGGAAGGATATAATGGGGACACATAGCGCGGTATAGGGGAGGGGGGAAGGCTATAATGGGGACACATAGCGCGGTATAGGGGGAGGGGGGAAGGCTATAATGGGGACACATAGCGCGGTATAGGGGGAGGGGGGAAGGCTATAATGGGGACACATAGCGCGGTATAGGGGGAGGGGGGAAGGTTATAATGGGGACACATAGCGCGGTATAGGGGGAGGGGGGAAGGATATAATGGGGACACATAGCGCGGTATAGGGGGAGGGGGGAAGGTTATAATGGGGACACATAGCGCAGTATAGGGGGAGGGGGGAAGGCTATAATGGGGACACATAGCGCGGTATAGGGGGAGGGGGGAAGGCTATAATGGGGACACATAGCGCGGTATAGGGGGAGGGGGGAAGGCTATAATGGGGACACATAGCGCGGTATAGGGGGAGGGGGGAAGGCTATAATGGGGACACATAGCGCGGTATAGGGGGAGGGGGGAAGGCTATAATGGGGACACATAGCGCGGTATAGGGGGAGGGGGGAAGGATATAATGGGGACACATAGCGCGGTATAGGGGAGGGGGGAAGGTTATAATGGGGACACATAGCGCGGTATAGGGGAGGGGGGAAGGCTATAATGGGGACACATAGCGCGGTATAGGGGGAAGGTTATAATGGGGACACATAGCGCGGTATAGGGGGAAGGTTATAATGGGGACACATAGCGCGGTATAGGGGGAGGGGGGAAGGTTATAATGGGGACACATAGCGCGGTATAGGGGGAGGGGGGAAGGATATAATGGGGACACATAGCGCGGTATAGGGGGAGGGGGGAAGGTTATAATGGGGACACATAGCGCGGTATAGGGGAGGGGGGAAGGCTATAATGGGGACACATAGCGCGGTATAGGAGAGGGGGGAAGGATATAATGGGGACACATAGCGCGGTATAGGGGAGGGGGGAAGGATATAATGGGGACACATAGCGCGGTATAGGGGGAGGGGGGAAGGTTATAATGGGGACACATAGCGCGGTATAGGGGAGGGGGGAAGGCTATAATGGGGACACATAGCGCAGTATAGGGGGAGGGGGGAAGGCTATAATGGGGACACATAGCGCGGTATAGGGGAGGGGGGAAGGTTATAATGGGGACACATAGCGCGGTATAGGGGGAGGGGGGAAGGCTATAATGGGGACACATAGCGCGGTATAGGGGGAGGGAAGGTTATAATGGGGAAACATAGCGCGGTATAGGGGGAGGGGGGAAGGATATAATGGGGACACATAGCGCGGTATAGGGGGAGGGGGAAGGCTATAATGGGGACACATAGCGCGGTATAGGGGAGGGGGGAAGGCTATAATGGGGACACATAGCGCGGTATAGGGGAGGGGGGAAGGCTATAATGGGGACACATAGCGCAGTATAGGGGGAGGGGGGAAGGCTATAATGGGGACACATAGCGCGGTATAGGGGAGGGGGGAAGGTTATAATGGGGACACATAGCGCGGTATAGGGGGAGGGGGGAAGGTTATAATGGGGACACATAGCGCAGTATAGGGGGAGGGGGGAAGGCTATAATGGGGACACATAGCGCGGTATAGGGGAGGGGGGAAGGTTATAATGGGGACACATAGCGCGGTATAGGGGAGGGGGGAAGGTTATAATGGGGACACATAGCGCGGTATAGGGGGAGGGGGGAAGGTTATAATGGGGACACATAGCGCGGTATAGGGGGAGGGGGGAAGGTTATAATGGGGACACATAGCGCGGTATAGGGGAGGGGGGAAGGCTATAATGGGGACACATGGGGGGTGGTCCCTTACATTTAACCGGCTGGGGGTTTAGCTGTTTCCGGCGGGGCATGGTTCGCGCAGATCGTACTTCCGGTTGCCGCTCGGTATTTCCGGTTTTACGTTCCTCCTGCAAGTTCGAGGATTCACGTGTTTTCTGATAAATCTCTCTCACTTCCGGTCTGTGAATGAGAACTTCCTGTCTGACAAAGCATGCCGGGAATTGTAGTTTCCATCAGCAATCAGTGCAATTCTAAATATAAATAATCAAAGTATGAAACTAATCAGATACCCCGTGTCACTATGCTTTTATTTATTTTTAACACATGGAATGATGATTTGACATTTATTTATTAACATGAAATTGATGTTATTTTTAACCTGAAAGTATATCTGTGTATTTTATTCTCTGTAATATAAGGTGAAATTGGTCCTTCACACGTTATATCCAGCCAGAGACTTTCAGATATGGTCATCGTTACCACCGAAGTTCCTTAAAGGGACACTATAGTCACCTGAACAACTACAGCTTAATGTATAGTATACAGCTTAATGTATAATATACAGCTTAATGTATAATATACAGCTTAATGTATAATATACAGCTTAATGTACGGCATACAGCTTAATGTATAATATACAGCTTAATGTACGGCATACAGCTTAATGTATAATATACAGCTTAATGTACGGCATACAGCTTAATGTACGGCATACAGCTTAATGTATAATATACAGCTTAATGTACGGCATACAGCTTAATGTACGGTATACAGCTTAATGTACGTTATACAGCTTAATGTATAGTATACAGCTTAATGTACGGCATACAGCTTAATGTACGTTATACAGCTTAATGTACGGCATACAGCTTAATGTACGGCATACAGCTTAATGTATAATATACAGCTTAATGTACGGCATACAGCTTAATGTACGGTATACAGCTTAATGTACGTTGTAACGGAGCTCCGTGTACCCCGACCGAGTACCCTCCGTTGATGGATGCTCCTAGCGCTCTCAGAGGACTCCAAGCACTGCAGACGACACCACAACCACCGCAGGCTCCACAACCGCCGTAGCTTAACTGGAGCCGCGCCGTCTTCCTTCCACCCTGGAATGAACCTTCAGCATTCAGGACCGTGTGGGGAAGATCTCTCCTCCTGGAGAGCGTATCCGGAACAAGCTCTTAAAAGAGCTAAGTGATTAAGAGCTCAGGGGAATATGCAGCGCATAGCAATCCCCAGTGTGATATAGCAGTTCCCTCCAATAACGAGACAAGGCTACGTATTGAGGGTCAGAAGAGGTCTGAGGACTGGAACACCCAGCCTGCTTTTTATTAGGATAAGGTACACACAGGACACTCCCAGGGGGAGGATGAAATTAACCAATAACAGCATAGTACAGCCCACAGGTTCCCTCCCCTCAGATAAACAGTTAAACCAATTATTACATACAATAAAAATACAGTTTTTACACACACACTGTAACTTTAAAACCATACATTCAATTTCAATAAAAGTTGCATATTCAGACTCAGCATACATCAAACATAAACACTTCCAAAAATCAGCCAAATCCCTCCAGTGGATCAAAAGTTAGCTGGAGGTCCCTTTATGACCGACCGCAAGCACAATTTCCTGCCCAAAACAGTTCCATAGATTTGGGCTGTGCGGTCGGTCAATTTCATGCGAAAAAACGACTAAGTCCCATTTCGAACGGGACTTAGTCTCTGGAGCTGCAAGTTCAGTATGGGAGAAGGTAAGGGTCAGCGGTGTTCGGCAGAATGTGTAGCCGATTTTAGTTCCACAGAATCTTTAGCATACACCGCTGACCGCATTCGAGGAAACCAAGATGGCCGCCGCCACGTGCAATTAACCTGCAGTAACCTCACAGCCTGGGAGGTAAATTGCCTGCACACTTTAGCTTCTGGGTGGTCTGCCTGTGTGGTACTTGGTTCAGTAAGCCCTATTTACTGAACCAAGTGGGGGAAAGCCAGGAACAAGTTATTTTACCGGTCTGGGGACATAGTCTTAAAGGGGCATTGTTCAGCAAAGTCACAATATGTCCCCAGACGGTTCTTAAAGGGCCATACACACCCAATAAATGTTAGTAAGTTTTCAGGGGCACAATCTTCCAGGGGCCATTGTCATGAGGCAGGAGGCTGGCAAACATGCTTCTCCACAATCCAGGGAAGCAGGGCAATTTCTCATTTAAAGGGCCAGTTACAAATAGCGATTTGTAACACATCTCCCCTTTGGGGGGAAGACTAACCAGGCAACTGACCTTCTGTCGGTCAGTGCCTCCGTTAGTCGATCCACCAACCCACAATAAACAGACGTCCGAGTAGCCCCCCCACAACATCAAAGTACAGGAACAGCCCACCCACAACACACAGTCACTGCACCTGGGTATTTGGCTGTGGTAATGAGGCCACATGCCGAGGGTACTTGAAGGGCAGAGGCCAACTGCACTCTGTCCAGATGCCAGCTCTTCTGCTGGGGTAGCCTGCAGGACATCAGGCTCTGGACCAGGGACAAAGGTAGGGCAGAGGCCGACTGCACTCTGCCCAGCTGCCAGCTCTTCTGCTGGGGTAGCCTGCAGGACATCAGGCTCTGGACCAGGGAAAAGGGTAGGGCAGAGGCCGACTGCACTCTGCCCAGCTGCCAGCTCTTCTGCTGGGGTAGCCTGCAGGACATCAGGCTCTGGACCAGGGAAAAAGGTAGGGCAGAGGCCGACTGCACTCTGCCCAGCTGCCAGCTCTTCTGCTGGGGTAGCCTGCAGGACATCAGGCTCTGGACCAGGGACAAAGGTAGGGCAGAGGCCGACTGCACTCTGCCCAGCTGCCAGCTCTTCGGCTGGGGTAGCCTGCGGGACATCCGGCTCTGGACCAGGGACAAAGGTAGGGCAGAGGCCGACTGCACTCTGCCCAGCTGCCAGCTCGTCTGCTGGGATGCTTGGGACATAGTCCGGCTCAGTAGCCAAGGGAACATGGACGTCAGTAGGGGTTAACATTGCCTCTGTTAACTCTGGTGCCACGCTAGGAGTTACCTGGGGAGGGGAATTTGTACTTACCCCCTCCTCTGGGTGTCCCGGTGAGGGTAGTTGGGGATCTGGAAAGGCTGTCCAGCATCCCTGTAGGTCAGGCACAGAGACCACGGTCCCATCTGCGCCGTCTGGGGGATTGGTGTCTCCCCTTGTTAGGGTAAGCTGCCGCTGGGGAGAGGGGGTGCTGTGCTCCTTTCCCGGAAACACAGGCTGCCGCTGGAGAGGGAGACCGCCTGTCTCCACTCCCTTACCATTGTCCTGTTGCTGTAGAGAGGGACCAACTGTCTCTGCTCTCTGTAGGACACACTGCTGCTGGGGGGGAAGGACGGCACCTTCGGCCCCCTGGGGTACACACTGCCGCTGGAGAGGGAGACCGCCTGTCTCCACTCCCTTACCATTGTCCTGTTGCTGTAGAGAGGGACCAACTGTCTCTGCTCTCTGTAGGACACACTGCTGCTGGGGGGGAAGGTCGACACCTTCGTCCCCTTGTAACTCCCACTGCCACTGGAGATCTGGGTTGGTTGCCCAGCATCCCTGTAGGGCCGGTAGAGAGACCTCGGTCCCATCTCTACCTGCCATCTGGAGGGCATCGCCGGACCAGTCAGGGAGGTCTGGTTCTGCTTGTCGGGTAGGTTGGGGCTGCACGAAGCTGAGCAGGTGTAGGTAGTCCTGCTCCAGCTCCCACTCCCTTGTTGCCAGGTGGGTCATGTCTTTTCTCACCTCTCGTTCGTCAGCCCAGACATACATGCCCATCCGGTAGTCGTAGATGTCCCAGAACCTAGACTCCTCCGTGCTGCCGAAATCAGGCTCCTCCTCCATGGCGTCCAGAAGTAGACCAGGACCATCATAATCATCCCCCTCCGGTAAGTCGTGCTCGGCTGTCCAGGGAGTAAGTCGAATGGTATGCCACCAGAGGGCCTGGTATGCGTTGTCTAGCCCGATCTCTCGCCATACCAGGGTCTCTAGTCTTGCCACCCATTCATCCAGGGGCTGCTCTCCCAATAGACACATTCGCATTGCCACACGCTTCTGTAGCCGCTGCTCATCACTGGGGAGACTCTCACCTCGCCGCCACTGGGCGTCTTCCAGGGCATCATACCAGAGTTCCTTTCTGGCTGCATCCCTGTAATCTGCGGCCTCCTCCTCCTCCTTATCATGGAACGCTGTCCGCAAACCAGCTGATTCCATCCTGCTGTAGCCAGGGGCGCTGACCGATGGCTAGCGTTGCCCTCAATTGTAACTCCAACGTTACCAGTGTCTCTGAGCTGCTTCTCCTCGCACTAGGACGCCATCCCACCGCTGCCACCAATGTAACGGAGCTCCGTGTACCCCGACCGAGTACCCTCCGGAATATGCAGCGCATAGCAATCCCCAGTGTGATATAGCAGTTCCCTCCAATAACGAGACAAGGCTACGTATTGAGGGTCAGAAGAGGTCTGAGGACTGGAACACCCAGCCTGCTTTTTATTAGGATAAGGTACACACAGGACACTCCCAGGGGGAGGATGAAATTAACCAATAACAGCATAGTACAGCCCACAGGTTCCCTCCCCTCAGATAAACAGTTAAACCAATTATTACATACAATAAAAATACAGTTTTTACACACACACTGTAACTTTAAAACCATACATTCAATTTCAATAAAAGTTGCATATTCAGACTCAGCATACATCAAACATAAACCCTTCCAAAAATCAGCCAAATCCCTCCAGTGGATCAAAAGTTAGCTGGAGGTCCCTTTATGACCGACCGCAAGCACAATTTCCTGCCCAAAACAGTTCCATAGATTTGGGCTGTGCGGTCGGTCAATTTCATGCGAAAAAACGACTAAGTCCCATTTCGAACGGGACTTAGTCTCTGGAGCTGCAAGTTCCGTATGGGAGAAGGTAAGGGTCAGCGGTGTTCGGCAGAATGTGTAGCCGATTTTAGTTCCACAGAATCTTTAGCATACACCGCTGACCGCATTCGAGGAAACCAAGATGGCCGCCGCCACGTGCAATTGACCGGCAGTAACCTCACAGCCTGGGAGGTAAATTGCCTGCACACTTTAGCTTCTGGGTGGTCCGCCTGTGTGGTACTTGGTTCAGTAAGCCCTATTTACTGAACCAAGTGGGGGAAAGCCAGGAACAAGTTATTTTACCGGTCTGGGGACATAGTCTTAAAGGGGCATTGTTCAGCAAAGTCACAATATGTCCCCAGACGGTTCTTAAAGGGCCATACACACCAATAAATGTTAGTAAGTTTTCAGGGGCACAATCTTCCAGGGGCCATAGTCATGAGGCAGGAGGCTGGCAAACATGCTTCTCCACAATCCAGGGAAGCAGGGCAATTTCTCATTTAAAGGGCCAGTTACAAATAGCGATTTGTAACATACGTTATACAGCTTAATGTATAGTATACAGCTTAATGTACGGCATACAGCTTAATGTATAATATACAGCTTAATGTACGGCAAACAGCTTAATGTACGGCATACAGCTTAATGTATAATATACAGCTTAATGTACGGCATACAGCTTAATGTATAATATACAGCTTAATGTATAATATACAGCTTAATGTACAATATACAGCTTAATGTACGGCATACAGCTTAATGTATAATATACAGCTTAATGTATAATATACAGCTTAATGTACAATATACAGCTTAATGTACGGCATACAGCTTAATGTATAATATACAGCTTAATGTATAATATACAGCTTAATGGACGGCATACAGCTTAATGTATAATATACACCTTAATGTATAATATACAGCTTAATGTACGGCATACAGCTTAATGTATAATATACAGCTTAATGTATAATATACAGCTTAATGTACGGCATACAGCTTAATGTATAATATACAGCTTAATGTACGGCATACAGCTTAATGTATAACATACAGCTTAATGTACGGCATACAGCTTAATGTACGGCATACAGCTTAATGTATAATATACAGCTTAATGTACAATATACAGCTTAATGTACGGTATACAGCGTAATATGTAATATACAGCTTAATGTACAGTATACAGCTTAATGTACGGTATACAGCTTAATGTACAATATACAGCTTAATGTACGGTATACAGCGTAATATGTAATATACAGCTTAATGTACAGTATACAGCTTAATGTACGGTATACAGCTTAATGTATAATATACAGCTTAATGTACGGTATACAGCTTAATGTACGGCATACAGCTTAATGTACGGCATACAGCTTAAAATATAATATACAGCTTAATGTACGGCATACAGCTTAATGTACGGTATACGGCTTAATGTACGGTATACAGCTTAATGTACAATATACAGCTTAATGTACGGTATACAGCGTAATATGTAATATACAGCTTAATGTACAGTATACAGCTTAATGTACGGTATACAGCTTAATGTACGGTATACAGCTTAATGTATAATATACAGCTTAATGTACGGCATACAGCTTAATGTACGGCATACAGCTTAATGTATAATATACAGCTTAATGTACGGCATACAGCTTAATGTACGGTATACAGCTTAATGTACGGCATACAGCTTAATGTACGGCATACAGCTTAATGTATAATATACAGCTTAATGTACAATATACATCTTAATGTACGGTATACAGCTTAATGTATAATATACAGCTTAATGTACGGTATACAGCTTAATGTATAATATACTGCTTAATGTACGGCATACAGTTTAATGTACAGTATACAGCTTAATGTACAATATACAGCTTAATGTACGGCATACAGCTTAATGTACGGTATACAGCTTAATGTACGGTATACAGCTTAATGTACAATATACAGCTTAATGTACAATATACATCTTAATGTACGGTATACAGCTTAATGTACGGTATACAGCTTAATGTATAATATACTGCTTAATGTACGGCATACAGTTTAATGTACAGTATACAGCTTAATGTATAATATACAGCTTAATGTACGGTATACAGCTTAATGTACAATATACAGCTTAATGTACAGTATACAGCATAATGTACGGCATACAGCTTAATGTATAATATACAGCTTAATGTACGGTATACAGCTTAATGTACGGTATACAGCTTAATGTACGGTATACAGCTTAATGTATGATATACAGCTTAATGTACGGTATACAGCTTAATGTACGTCATACAGCTTAATGTATAATATGCAGCTTAATGTACAGTATACAGCTTAATGTACAGTATACAGCATAATGTACGGCATACAGCTTAATGTATAATATACAGCTTAATGTACGGTATACAGCTTAATGTATAATATACAGCTTAATGTCCGGCATACAGCTTAATGTATGATATACAGCTTATTGTATGTAACGGACCGTTTCACTTACAAGAGGATAAAACCCCAGTTTAGGCGATATCCCCCTTTCCAGATGCACAGGCAGCTACTGCAAACACCATTCTCCCGACTGGAACCACACGAACACTGGAACAGCTGAACAAGAAAAGAAGACATCGGCTTACACTCTTGGCAGTCAGCATACAATCCCATTCCCCCAAAGACCGAGACGACACATCGCTTTGAGGGTTAAGCAAGAACTCTAGACTGGGACACCCAGTCTGGCTTTTATTTCCAACTCACACATACAGGCCACACCCAGGGGGAGGCATAAAAGAACCAATGACATAGATGTTACCTCCCACACATCCCCTCCCCTTAGTGTGACACATAATCCCATTATGCATACAGAGTAAAATATACTTTTACACAACTTTCATAACTTTAAAACCATACATCACATTCACATAAAAATACATATCCACAATCAATCCATTCAGGGGAACAACATATTAAAAAATGGCATGAATCCGACCAGGGGTTTAAAAGTTACTAAAAGTATCTTTTGGGCCCTGGCTTGCAGCATGGCACAATCTGGCCCAAACAGAAGTAAAACATCCCCCACAATGCATCCCGGCTTCCTCCCTTCTGCCCTGGAGATAATTGGAGAAGTAATCCAATTATCTAGGACTAGAGTCAGACTCCATTAACCACATGGTTGCAAAAAGACAGTAAAAGACATAAAATTACATACTGATACATTTAACACATAAAACACACATTTCTACATATCCCCAGTTTAACTGAACACATAAATACCTACATAATATTTAAGACAGTATTACTGTGATATGTTACAAAGTCTTAAAGGGACATTAGTCCCAAAAGTCCCAATATGTCCATCGCTGATTTTAAAGGGCCAGTAGCAGCAATATAAATTATTACATGCCCAAATATAGTGTTTATAGAGCAATATGTCCATGGGCCGTAGTCGCAGGGCAGGAGGCTAGCAGCCAGGCCTCTCCAGTTCACAGTGGCGAAGCTGGTTTCGCCACAATGTATGATATACAGCTTAATGTATAATATACAGCTTAATGTACGGTATACAGCTTAATGTACGTCATACAGCTTAATGTATAATATACAGCTTAATGTACGGCATACAGCTTTATGTATAATATACAGCTTAATGTACGTCATACAGCTTAATGAACAATATACAGCTTAATGTACGGTATACAGCTTAATGTATAATATACAGCCTAATGTACGGTATACAGCTTAATGTACGGTATACAGCTTAATGTATAATATACAGCTTAATGTACAGTATACAGCTTAATGTATAGTATACAGCTTAACGTACGGCATACAGCTTAATGTACAATATACAGCTTAATGTACGGTATACAGCTTAATGTATAATATACAGCTTAATGTACAGTACAGTATACAGCTTAATTTACAGTATACAGCTTAATGTACGGCATACAGCTTAATGTACGGTATACAGCTTAATGTATAATATACAGCTTAATGTACGGTATACAGCTTAATGTACGGCATACAGCTTAATGTACGGTATACAGCTTAATGTATAATATACAGCTTAATGTACAGTATACAGCTTAATGTATAGTATACAGCTTAACGTACGGCATACAGCTTAATGTACAATATACAGCTTAATGTACGGCATACAGCTTAATGTACGGTATACAGCTTAATGTATAATATACAGCTTAATGTACGGTATACAGCTTAATGTACGGTATACAGCTTAATGTATAATAAACAGCTTAATGTACGGTATACAGCTTAATATACAATATACAGCTTAATGTGCAGTATACAGCCTAATGTACGGTATACAGCTTAATGTACGGTATACAGCTTAATGTATAATATACAGCTTAATGTACGGTATACAGCTTAATGTACACTATACAGCTTATTGTATAATATACAGCTTAATGTACGGTATACAGCTTAATGTATGGTATACAGCTTAATGTACGGCATACAGCTTAAAGGACCACTCTAGGCACCCAGACCACTTCAGCTTAATGAAGTGGTCTGGGTGCCAGGTCCTTCTAGGATTAACCCATTTTTTCATAAACATAGCAGTTTCAGAGAAACTGCTATGTTTGTGAATGGGTTAATCCTTCCCCTATTTCCTCTAGTGGCTGTCTCACTGACAGCCGCTAGAGGCGCTTGCGTGATTCTCACTGTGATTTTCACAGTGAGAGCACGCAAGCGTCCATAGGAAAGCATTATGAATGCTTTCCTATGTGACCGGCTGAATGCGCGCGCAGCTCTTGCCGCGCGTGCGCATTCAGCCGACGGGGAGGAGAAGAGGAGGATCGGAGGAGGAGAGCTCTCCGCCCACCGCTGGAAAAAGGTAAGTTTTTACCCCTTTCCCCTTTCCAGAGCCCAGCGGGAGTGGGTCCCTGAGGGTGGGGGCACCCTCAGGGCACTCTAGTGCCAGGAAAACGAGTATGTTTTCCTGGCACTAGAGTGGTCCTTTAATGTATAATATACAGCTTAATGTACAGTATACAGCTTAATGTATAATATACAGCTTAATGTACGGTATACAGCTTAATGTACGGTATACACCTTAATGTACGGTATACACCTTAATGTACAGTATACAGCTTAATGTATAATATACAGCTTAATGTACAATATACAGCTTAATGTGATGTAGAATTATTTAAAAATCTTTATTGAACTTGTATTGAATTGTTGTACTAACTCCATTTTAACCTCACACTGTAACAAATCCTCCATTTTGTCCTCATTACCTGACTTTTCCATTTTAAAACTACATTACATGACAGAATTTCCCAGCACATTTAGTATAATGAATAGAGACTGTATTTTCTAAAAAGACATAGCTGACTCCGGAATTATTGAATCTCCTGTAACATGCAACAAAGTATAACCAAGGCCAGAGCCAAGGCCATGAGAACACTGTACTAATGAAATGTTCTATTCATAAAAGAACCTTGCACCTGATCATGAGACTGACATCACTAACTACGTAAAATGACGCCCAAGCCCCCCTTTCCACCGAGTAAACCTCATGCTGGGAGAGATGGCGCTTGAGCCATCTGTCCACACCCGTGTCCAGAACAATACCACCTCCCGGTGGGAGGACACCTAGCTAGTCACTCAAATCCCTGAGCCAATTAATTATATTGATAGGTGGACACTAACCCAGACACTTAACAATTAATCCAATTAATGATGTTTATTTGTTATTATCTGATATTCAATGATGATGTCATTTTGCCTTTAAAAGGGTCTGTATACCCGTTTTCTACCCAGATGCCATTAAATTTTCTGAAGTGCTTTTAACCTGAACTCCATGTGTCAGTGTGAACTTACTTCTACGTATACGCAATTTAATCATCTCAGATTTGGACAGGAACAGATAGACATTTAAACATATTTGTTTATTTCTAAATTAATCTACATCAATTTGGCGCCCAACGTGGGGCATCGGGCTATGTCTAGCCGGTGAGGTGTCCTAAGGAAGACGCTGTTGGACGGGGGAATCCGGGGGGAAGGAAGGGAGACTGATCACCACCAAGTACACGGTAGAGACTTCTGCAGAGCCACCGGTATGTTCCGGCCCCTTTGATTGACCCGTCCACGTGTCTGTGACTGCTTCCCGGGAGGACATCAAAGACAGGTAATATCTTGCCCGGTGTCTTGTTACTCACTTGTTTACCTGCATTTAGTCTATCTGTTGCCTGGGTGTGTTTGTATTGGCCTGTTTTAGTTAAGTGCCCGGGTTGAGTGTTTATTTGTTTCCTCTTTTTGGGATAAAAGGGGGGTGGACCTGTGGTAGTTTGCCTGGGGGTCCTGTGTTTGTCTGTTGCCCCTTTTGGGATAAAGGGGGGGTGGACCCGGGGGATTTGCCTGGAGTCCTGTTGCCTGTTTACTCCTTTTAGGAGCCACGTGGCTGTGGCTGTATGGAAAAAGGGGGGTTGACCTGTGGAAGTTTTCCTGGGGGTCTTCTTTGCCTGTTTACCTCTTTTAGGAGCCTTGTGGCTGTGGCTGTATGGAAAAAGAGGTGTGTTGGAACTGTGGAGATTGTGTAGACTCATAATTTCCTGTGATCCTTCTTGTGTCACTTTGATAGCCTAGCTAGCCTCATTGTGCACGTAGCTCTATTGCAGAGCGGTGGAACCCTCCAGCTTTGAGCGCTGAGTTGGGGGCACTCCTGATTATTTAATTTGTGGAGAGGGGGATTCAAGCAGGCATTGCTTGTTTCCCGCACCACGTGGTAGTGAGACTTATGAGTGGGATTCATAGGGGCATTACGGGAGTGAGGATAGAGGTGGCCACGCTTCGTGGACTGCTATAACGAGGGAGGCTGTACAGGATTCGGGTCGGAGATGGTTGCTGTTTCCTGTGGCCGCTGGTAGTGAGACTTGAGGAAGTCATTCCCCGAGCGGGGACACTACGAGGTTGAGGGAGGTGACTTACTTTGGTCACACGAGTAAAGGAAAGGAATTACTGTTGATTTTATTTGAACTGTGATGCATGCACTGTATTTCAATTGTATTGTTGTCTTGTTTGTTTAATTGGGAGTCATTCAAACCCCTGTGTCTGTCTCTAAAACTTCTCCTTACTTTTTACTTTTCCTATACTTCCTGTATTATTTACACTATCCTCTACTATTTCTCTTGTGAGAGAAGTGATTGGTCACACACTTCTCACCCCGCTCCAATCCGTGGCTACCACCTCGGGTACACGGAATTAGTGACTAGTCTGCGTTTTGGGAAGATGCACTTGGAGGGACCCACCCTTCTGAGTGGCAGCCGACCATTGTAGATAATCTGTTTCATCTTCTTTCCCCTATATCTGGGACGCCTGTATAGGGAGGGATATGGGACAGGAATTGAGTAAGCCCGGTAGGGGCTGGCTCGCATGTGATTTAGTTGAAGACAGAGAGGGAGAGATGATGGTTAAAGGTGAAGATAGAGATTGCTAAAGTGTGTAAAATTGCTGTGCCTTCATGTGGTGGATTGCAGCCAGAAAGCTGGCGTAGATTGCTGACAGAGAAGAAAGCAAGCTTACTGGTACAGAGTAGCAATGCTATTCAGCAGGAAGGTTGGGCTGAGGAAGAACTAGATCACAAAGGGTTAAGAATGTATGTATATCATAATAATTGTTTTTGTATTTTGTGTTAGCCATTACCCTGGTAGAGGGTGGGGGTTTTGTATTGAGTTTCACTGAGAGTATTATTAAATGTTGTGTTTTTGTGTCTCTTTGCTTTTGCAATAGCTGTAACGTGGCTATCCTTCTGTCGTTACTGTACAGCATTGACATGGTTAAAGAGATTCTGCTGGCAGTCTCTCTCTCCCACTTCCCCCGCCTTCCTCTCTCTCTTGCTTTCTGTGAGGGGGGTTTGCGTGAGGGGGGGTTGCGTGCTTGCAGATTCAGATTTGTGTTTCGTAGAGTTACTACTGATAAGACTTAGCAATGGAATTTTTGCTAGAAAATATTCTAATTGTGTATTTTGCTACTTACATAGGAGTGATGTGTCGGAAAGGAGGTTTCTAGGGTATGTGTGTTGTTGTTGCTGCCATTTGTGCGACGCCAGCAGGTTCCGTGGCGTTGTATATGTATTTGGACGTGTTGGGTGATTAATAGCTGGTGAATGATGGGGGAGGTTAGTTGCATCCCTGGAGTTTATTTTTGCACCATGTTATTTCAAAGCTTCACGGGCTGTTAAATGTATAATGTTTTCATTTGTCTTATTTAATCCGTCAAGTCTGTCCATAGTTTAGTATTTCATTTTACAGAATGTTGCTTCTCTGATTTATTTTTATTAAGCTATAATTTAGTGTAAAGATACTACAAGCTGAAATGCCCTAAAAGAAAATGGCCCCTAGAAAGAGACACGTCAGTCCTGGCTCCTGCCCTCACTCTGCCCTTAGTGAGGTCATATCCGCCCATATATCGTGTCAATTCGAGATCTACTTCTACCACGCTCATCCTATCCTAAGAAATGCTGTCTTCCTTAATTCCCATATATTATGAAAAAAAAAAAAGTTACAATTACTAAAATAATCCTGCTATTAGTTTCCCTATATCAGGAAAGTGTCTGTGACAAGTGATGGTTAATATGTAGAATGAATATATATATGTGACGAAGTGCCCTTCGCCACTTTGTCCTGGAGAGGCCTGCTTGCCTGCCTCCTCCCCTGCGACTATGGTCCTGGACTATATTGCACTGTAAACCCTGTATTCAGGCATATGGACTTGTATTCGACTGTCTTTTTCCCTTTATCTATGCTGTAGGTTTGGACTACTAATATAACCTAACAGCCAGGAGATTTAGGCGAATATATTGCATAAGAATCACATTACTGGAGAATACAGCCGTTCGCATGATTTCATGCGAATTCTTTGTGCTCTGAATAGGTGGCCGCCATTTCGGGACTTTTCCACGTGTTCGCGGCCATCTTGCGTGCGAACAGCGGTGTTTGCCTGTGAACGCATGGAACTGAAATCGGCAGCGCAAACAGGCGAATACCGCTAAGACCTCCAGACATCCAGAACTTCGCACGGAAACTACCGAACGACCGGCCGTTCGGTAGTTATACTTAACTTAGTATGGGGATTCTAGCGAACACAAAGATGCGAATGGATGGCAAGAATTTCGTCTATTTTACCGTGCGAACGGAGACCGACCGCAAGGCCAAAACTCATGGAACTATTTTCGGCTAGTTGGTCTGTGCGGTCGGTCAAAACTTTGGAGCCCTGTATCTCCCGAACCATCCATCCGAATGGGCTGATTTTTGGACAGACTGTTCCCCTGAACAAGGGCTATTTGGGGATACCAGATTTAAAGCTGTACCCCCTGTTTTTGGGGTACATCCAGAAACTGGGTAAAATAATGTATGTTTTAATTGGGTTATGTGTTTATCTGAGGGGAGGAGACGTGGGGGTGTTACCATGCATGTGATTGGTCAATTTCATCCTCCCCCTGGGAGTGTCCTGTATGTACCTGATCCTAATAAAAAGCAGGCTGGGTGTTCCAGTCCTCAGACCTCTTCTGACCCTCAATACGTAGCCTTGTCTCGTTATTGGAGGGAACTGCTATATCACACTGGGGATTGCTATGCTCTGCATATTCCCCTGAGCTCTCAATCACTTAGCTCT
The DNA here is from genome assembly GCF_036172605.1 of Pelobates fuscus. Taxonomy (NCBI): domain Eukaryota; kingdom Metazoa; phylum Chordata; class Amphibia; order Anura; family Pelobatidae; genus Pelobates; species Pelobates fuscus. The sequence continues at coordinate 2,127,881 of NC_086318.1, read as the reverse complement.
TTTAAGAGCTTGTTCCTGTTACGCTCTCCTGGAGGAGAGGTCTTCCCCACACGGTCCTGGAGGACAGAAGCCGATCCAGGGTGGAAGGAAGACGGCGCGGCTCCAGTTAAGCTACGGCGGTTGTGGAGTCTGCGGTGGTTGTGGTGTCGTCTGCAGTGCTTGGAGTCCTCTGAGAGCGCTAGGAGCATCCATCAACGGAGGGTACTCGGTCGGAGTACACGGAGCTCCGTTACATTGGTGGCAGCGGTGGGATGGCGTCCTAGTGCGAGGAGAAGCAGCTCAGAGACACGGGTAACGTTTGGAGTTACAATTGAGGGCAACGCTAGCCATTGGGCAGCGCCCCTGGCTACAACAGGATGGCTTCCCTAGTGCGAGGAACAGCATCCTGGGAACACCAAGCAAAACTGGACTATTGGTATAGTCACGTACAGTTTGACGCTATGCTGAAGCGGCGGTTGGCTATCTACGGGCCCCTCCTAACAGAGGAAATTGTACCAATAGTGAGGAGAGAACTGGCGGAGTATCTGCAGATGGAAGCAGAATATCGGGCAGTGAGGGCAAAGTATTCCGTCCCTGCGCCCCAACAACAGCGTGAGTTACAGGGGGCCGAAGGTGCCGTCCTTCCCCCCCAGCAGCAGTGTGTCCTACAGAGAGCAGAGACAGTTGGTCCCTCTCTACAGCAACAGGACCATGGTAAGGGAGTGGAGACAGGCGGTCTCCCTCTCCAGCGGCAGTGTGTACCCCAGGGGGCCGAAGGTGCCGTCCTTCCCCCCCAGCAGCCGTGTGTCCTACAGAGAGCAGAGACAGTTGGTCCCTCTCTACAGCAACAGGACCATGGTAAGGGAGCGGAGACAGGCGGTCTCCCTCTCCAGCGGCAGTGTGTACCCCAGGGGGCCGAAGGTGCTGTCCTTCCCCCCCAGCAGCCGTGTGTCCTACAGAGAGCAGAGACAGTTGGTCCCTCTCTACAGCAACAGGACCATGGTAAGGGAGTGGAGACAGGCGGTCTCCCTCTCCAGCGGCAGCCTGTGTTTCCAGGAAAGGAGCACAGCCCCCCCTCTCCCCAGCGGCAGCTTTCCCCAACAAGGGGGGACACCAATCCTCCAGACGGCGCAGATGGGACCGTGGTCTCTGTGCCTGACCTACAGGGATGCTGGACAGCCTTTCCAGATCCCCAACTACCCTCACCGGGACACCCAGAGGAGGGGGTAAGTACAAATTCCCCTCCCCAGCTAACTCCTAGCGTGGCACCAGGGTTAACGGAGGCGATGCTAACCCCTCCTGACGTCCAGGTCCCCTTAACTACTGAGCCGGATTATGGTCTCAGTACCCCAGCGGAAGAGCTGGCAGCTGGGCAGAGTGCAGTCGGCCTCTGCCCTACCTTTGTCCCTGGTCCAGAGCCTGATGTCCTGCAGGCTACCCCAGCAGAAGAGCTGGCATCTGGGCAGAGTGCAGTTGGCCTCTGCCCTTCAAGTACCCTCGGCATGTGGCCTCATTACCACAGCCAAATACCCAGGTGCAGTGACTGTGTGTTGTGGGTGGGCTGTTCCTGTACTTTGATGTTGTGGGGGGGCCACTCGGACATCGGTTTATTGTGGGTTGGTGGATCGACTAACGGAGGCACTGACCGACAGAAGGTCAGGTGCCTGGTTAGTCTTCCCCCCAAAGGGGAGATGTGTGACGAAGTGCCCTTCGCCACTTTGTCCTGGAGAGGCCTGCTTGCCTGCCTCCTCCCCTGCGACTATGGTCCTGGACTATATTGCACTGTAAACCCTGTATTCAGGCATATGGACTTGTATTCGACTGTCTTTTTCCCTTTATCTATGCTGTAGGTTTGGACTACTAATATAACCTAACAGCCAGGAGATTTAGGCGAATATATTGCATAAGAATCACATTACTGGAGAATACAGCCGTTCGCATGATTTCATGCGAATTCTTTGTGCTCTGAATAGGTGGCCGCCATTTCGGGACTTTTCCACGTGTTCGCGGCCATCTTGCGTGCGAACAGCGGTGTTTGCCTGTGAACGCATGGAACTGAAATCGGCAGCGCAAACAGGCGAATACCGCTAAGACCTCCAGACATCCAGAACTTCGCACGGAAACTACCGAACGACCGGCCGTTCGGTAGTTATACTTAACTTAGTATGGGGATTCTAGCGAACACAAAGATGCGAATGGATGGCAAGAATTTCGTCTATTTTACCGTGCGAACGGAGACCGACCGCAAGGCCAAAACTCATGGAACTATTTTCGGCTAGTTGGTCTGTGCGGTCGGTCAAAACTTTGGAGCCCTGTATCTCCCGAACCATCCATCCGAATGGGCTGATTTTTGGACAGACTGTTCCCCTGAACAAGGGCTATTTGGGGATACCAGATTTAAAGCTGTACCCCCTGTTTTTGGGGTACATCCAGAAACTGGGTAAAATAATGTATGTTTTAATTGGGTTATGTGTTTATCTGAGGGGAGGAGACGTGGGGGTGTTACCATGCATGTGATTGGTCAATTTCATCCTCCCCCTGGGAGTGTCCTGTATGTACCTGATCCTAATAAAAAGCAGGCTGGGTGTTCCAGTCCTCAGACCTCTTCTGACCCTCAATACGTAGCCTTGTCTCGTTATTGGAGGGAACTGCTATATCACACTGGGGATTGCTATGCTCTGCATATTCCCCTGAGCTCTCAATCACTTAGCTCTTTTAAGAGCTTGTTCCTGTTACGCTCTCCTGGAGGAGAGGTCTTCCCCACACGGTCCTGGAGGACAGAAGCCGATCCAGGGTGGAAGGAAGACGGCGCGGCTCCAGTTAAGCTACGGCGGTTGTGGAGTCTGCGGTGGTTGTGGTGTCGTCTGCAGTGCTTGGAGTCCTCTGAGAGCGCTAGGAGCATCCATCAACGGAGGGTACTCGGTCGGAGTACACGGAGCTCCGTTACAATATATATCTATCGATTCACGTGTAAGTAACAAGTGTGTTTGAGCTTTGTGTACAAAGATTGATAACATGCTGAAAGAAGGGTTATCTTAAAGAACATTTACTAAAAGAAAGTTCTAATAAACCAAGATTTCTTGAACAAATGGTGATACAATTAAGGATTGAAAAAAAAAAAAAAATGTCTTGATCTAATTGAAAAGGAACCAGTTAACATTATAAGCATAACTATTAACAAATGAATAAGGTGGGAGTGTGTTCCAATCTGTTTTTTTTTTACTGGATAATGTTTGCCTCCAAGATTAAAAGACTGACTAACATAATTTTTGTTGTAAGCCCAGATATTTTATTATTGCATATGCATAGGAATTGAGACTTTTGGGCATTATAGTGTATTAATTCTAGATCTGTTACTAGCAGCAAGTGCTTAGCCTTATGCCTATCCCACGCATGCTTAAACACTTCTACTGAGTTAACCTCTACCACTACAGTTGGAAGGCTATTCCATGCATCCACTACCCTCTCAGTAATGTAATACATCCTGATATTATTTTTAAACCTTTGTCCCTCTATTTTTGAGACTATGTCCTCTTGTTATGGTAGTTTTCCTTCTTTTAAATATAGTCTCCACTCTTACTGTGTTGTTTCCCTTTATGCATTTAAAATGCTTTTATCATATTTCCCCCTGTCTTGTCTTTTCACCAAGCTATACCTGTTAAGATCCTTTAACCTTTCCTGGTGAATTTTATCCTGCAATCCATGAACCAGTTTAGTAGCCCTTCTTTGAACTCTCTCTAAGGTATCCATATCCTTCTGAAGATATGGTCTCCAGTACTGTATCCAGTACTCTAAGTGAGGTCTCACCAGTGTTCTGTACAATGGCATGAGCATTTCCCTTTTCCTACTGCTAATACCTCTTCCTATGCAACCAAGCATTCTGCTAGCATTTTCTGCTGCTCTATTACATTGTACATTGTCATTAACAGCCAGAAACTGGAGAACAGGAAATGTGAATTAATGTATAGCTATTTATAAGCTTAACAGAATCCCCATTATCTTTTTCATTTATTTTGCAGAAGACAATGTTATTTGTCTATTTTGTATGTTTTAAAAATACATTATCAGTGAAGAGTAGAATAAATTTTATCCCATTTGCGAGACATAAAATTGTGATAATGTATATTTGTGATATAGGTATGAATTACATTTTGAGATGTTAGATATAAATTAATAAAATAAAGAACGAGAGTCAGGGATAGCGTCTGTCTCCACGGGCACAAGTCTGGTGTGGGAGATGTGGTGGGCTAGCCACTGCGGGACACCCACGGAGTGAAACGTTCGAGGCCTGTGCAGACAAGATGAGCATGTTAGCCTTTTATTATTTTTCTCTAGGGAAAGCATAGGGCCAGTTAATAGTTGTTGTACATGGGCTATTCGCAGCCTCCATTGCATTTCTACCTAGTCTTGATTTCGATGTATCCATTGCTACATCACCTGTCTGCTCCCTTACCTGCCCACCCCCGCTTACTCCTTCCACCGATCCCTCCCCTTCATCTACAGTCTTCCACTTTCTCCTCCTACTCCTCCCTCTACTCCACCTTCTCCTCTTTCCTCCTACTTCTCCTCTACTCCTCCTACCCCTTCCTCCTGCTCTTACTCCTCCCCCCTCTTCCTACTCCTCCCTCTACTCCACTTTCTCCTCCTACTCCTTCCTCTACTCCACCTTCTCCTCTCTCCTCCTACTTCTCCACTTTCTCCTCCTACTCCTCCCTCTACTCCACCTTCTCCTCTCTCCTCCTACTTCTCCTCCACTTTCTCCTCCTACTCCTCCCTCTACTCCACCTTCTCCTCTCTCCTCCTACCTCTCCTCTACTCCTCCTCCTACTCCTCCCTCTACTCCACCTTCTCCTCTCTCCTCTTCCTACTCCTCCCTCTATTCCTCCCACTTTCTCCTCCTACTCCTCCCTCTACTCCACCTTCTCCTCTCTCCTCCTACCTCTCCTCTACTCCTCCTCCTACTCCTCCCTCTACTCCACCTTCTCCTCTCTCCTCTTCCTACTCCTCCCTCTATTCCTCCCACTTTCTCCTCCTACTCCTCCCTCTACTCCACCTTCTCCTCTCTCCTCCTACTTCTCCTCCTACTCCTCCCTCTACTCCACCTTCTCCTCTTTCCTCCTACTTCTCCTCTACTCCTCCTACTCCTTCCTCCTGCTCTTACTCCTCCCTCTATTTCTCCTTCTCCTCCTCCTACTCCTCCCTCTACTCCACTTTCTCCTTCTACTCCACCTTCTCCTCTCTCCTCCTACTTCTCCTCTATTCCTCCTTCTCCTCCTCCTGCCACTCCCTCTACTCCACCTTCTCCTCCTCCTACTCCTCCCTCTACTCCACCTTCTCCTCCTCCTGCCACTCCCTCTACTCCACCTTCTCCTCCTCCTACTCCTCCCTCTACTCCACCTTCTCCTCCTCCTACTCCTTCTTCCTGCTCTTACTCCTCTCTCCTCTTTCTTCTCCTCCCTCTACTCCACCTTCTCCTCCTCCTACTCCACCTTCTTCCCCTCTCGCTCTATCCACTACTCATTCTTCCATCTCCCCACTACCATATCTATATCCTTTATATGCTTCCTCCCTTCTTATTCCTTACCAATTTCCTCCGCTCATAGACAACTCTGCCTCTACCTGACAACATTATATTTTGAAGGAAAGTTGCTCTGGCCACTCTTCCGCCACTTCCCAGGGGGGAATACCACACTAACAAAAAATTATTCAGACTGGTGGAGGTGCACTTCATTGTGAAAGGCACTCTCAAGGAAATAGTGCGGTCCTGACCCAGATTCCCATGGAAGTAAGACACCTGTAAGGGAGGTGGCTGTCCCTCATGTTTTTTCTTCACTAAGTCCCCAGAAATCTCATGAAAAGAACCTGACTCATTAGAACAAAACATGAACAATCAATTTACAACTCTCTACAGAGGGGGGTCAGCAAGAGAACTGTAAATAGAAAGACAAATACCCCCCAATCTCACACAGAAATAGGTGAGGAAACCTCTTCTACTGCTCCTCATGGTTGCTTTGAACAGATGAAAGAAGAAACAAGACACCTTTCAACAGAGCATGCAGTAGCTTTACCAGATCCTGACTCCACTCTGTTTGCGGATAAAGAGGAAAGGTACCATACTGGATTTGCTGTTGCTACAGAAGATCAGGTACGTCAAGCATCTTCACTTTCCTCACCCACATCTGCTCAAGACGCTGAATAGACAGCCTTCTCAGTGGCATACAAAATGCCTGAAGGAAGACATGCCAATACCTACACTGACTCAAGATATGCCCTGGGTGCAGCACATTATTTTGGATCAATCTGGAAGATAAGAAGCACCACTCAGCTGACCAAAAGCTGCCAACCAAGCCACAAGTGCACCAAGGGAAGTGGACAGAAGGATGTCCGCTAAAGAAACTTCTATACTCACCATGTAGGCCCTACCCGCAGATCTCAAGCTTCTGAAAGAATGACCCTGAAGAAATACAAAGCTGGAAAAACAGAAAGGGGCAACCCTTGAAGACGGGCTGTACTCCAACACTCTCAAGCTCTGTTTACCCAAAAACATGTACTGGGCAGTGAGCCCATGGAACTTTATACCTATCCAAGACCCTCATGAACTCTTTGATCTCTAAATACTCCTAAGCACCTAGCTAACTCTCAATATCCCTTTCAAGAATCCAGGTGACAAAGCTGCTGGGTCAAATATGCACTAGTTATAATAGACATTTTGTCAGGATGGCCAGAAGCCTAGCCGGTCATCAATGTGACAACCAAGACCATATACCCAATAGTGCATTGTGAAAGTTGCAGAGATCACTCAGTGGATTCATTGTTCCAGATTCAAGACTCTCTCTCTCTCTCTGCAACATGAGAAGTAACATTTGTTGATTTTGACACACTTTTGACTCTAAAGAAAAAATGACTTGTTAAAAAAAAAAAAAAAAAAGATACCAACAAGTAGGTGTTTGATGGCCATAATAATGCCTGACCACCTGCCATCGATGGAAAGCCGAGGACCCCAAAAGGAGACCTCGTGAAGCTAAAGAGATCCAAACGCCAAGCTTCCTCAGGATTATTTGCCCATCCTGAGTTTGTGGTGATATTAATATTGACTAAATGATCCGAGTCCACCTACGCTGATGTAGCGTGGGACAGGTTTAATACTACAATGCATAAGCAAATGTGCCCTAGCCAAGGTTATTATGTCCATACACATAATACATGACAAGGTACTCTTGACACACCACATTCATGCTTCAGAACATAAAGAGGAGCACCCCTCTAAAGGGAAAGTTTGACACATATATATATTGATGCCATAGGTGTGCCAAGGGGGGTACCAGATGATTTTGCAGTAAAAGGAAAAGTTTGAGTCCATTTTTCCCAACCGTCACTGCTAATAATAATATTTTGATTCGCATTTATTATATCTATTGCAACCAATAACGTTTACCTGTCACCATGACTTGTTGTGCCTATACTCCAGATAACACAGGTCCATATGGTAATGTAAGCTTGTCTATTTATGATGTCCCTCTGAAGAACTAAGAAGACTTTATGAACCGTTACTTCATAGGGTTTTGTGCCTTTTGGGCTAACCTGTCTTCTGAAACTAACCAATAAAGTTTATCTTTTTTAGAATCTAACATTTCATAGGGGGGACTGATGTAGAATTATTTAAAAATCTTTATTGAACTTGTATTGAATTGTTGTACTAACTCCATTTTAACCTCACACTGTGACAAATCCTCCATTTTGTCCTCATTACCTGACTTTTCCATTTTAAAACTACATTACATGACAGAATTTCCCAGCACATTTAGTATAATGAATAGAGACTGTATTTTCTAAAAAGACATAGCTGACTCCGGAATTATTGAATCTCCTGTAACATGCAACAAAGTATAACCAAGGCCAGAGCCAAGGCCATGAGAACACTGTACTAATGAAATGTTCTATTCATAAAAGAACCTTGCACCTGATCATGAGACTGACATCACTAACTACGTAAAATTACGCCCAAGCCCCCCTTTCCACCGAGTAAACCTCATGCTGGGAGAGATGGCGCTCCGGTGGGAGGACACCTAGCTAGTCACTCAAATCCCTGAGCCAATTAATAATATTGATGGGTGGACACTGATATAGCCACTTAACATTTAATCCAATTAATGATGTTTATTTGTTATTATCTGATATTCAATGATGATGTCATTTTGCCTTTAAAAGGGCCTGCATACCAGTTTTCTAACCAGATGCCATTAAATTTTCTGAAGTGCTTTTAACCTGAACTCCATGTGTCAGTGTGAACTTACTTCTGCGTATACGCAATTTAATCATCTCAGATTTGGACAGGAACAGATAGACATTTAAACATGTAACGGACCGTTTCAGCATGAAAGGGGAAAAATGCGTTTAGGCGATAATCCCCTTTTCCATAGACAGGCACAGCTACTGCAGAACATCAGAACTCACGAGCTGGATACGAAATAACACTCCGAACTGGAACAGCTGAACAAGAAAAGCAGACATCGGCTTACACTCCTGGCAGTCAGCAAACAATCCCATTCCCCCAAAGAACGAGACGACACATCGCTTTGAGGGTTAAGCAAGAACTCTAGACTGGGACACCCAGTCTGGCTTTTATTTCCAACTCACACATACAGGCCACACCCAGGGGGAGGCATAAAAGAACCAATGACATAGATGTTACCTCCCACACATCCCCTCCCCTTAGTGTGACACATAATCCCATTATGCATACAGAGTAAAATATACTTTTACACAACTTTCATAACTTTAAAACCATACATCACATTCACATAAAAATACATATCCACAATCAATCCATTCAGGGGAACAACATATTAAAAAATGGCATGAATCCGACCAGGGGTTTAAAAGTTACTAAAAGTATCTTTTGGGCCTGGGCTTGCAGCATGGCACAATCTGGCTCAAACAGAAGTAAAACATCCCCCACAATGCATCCCGGCTTCCTCCCTTCTGCCCTGGAGATAATTGGAGAAGTAATTCAATTATCTAGGACTAGAGTCAGACTCCATTAACCACATGGTTGCAAAAAGACAGTAAAAGACATAAAATTACATACTGATACATTTAACACATAAAACACACATTTCTACATATCCCCAGTTTAACTGAACACATAAATACCTACATAATATTTAAGACAGTATTACTGTGATATGTTACAAAGTCTTAAAGGGACATTAGTCCCAAAAGTCCCAATATGTCCATCGCTGATTTTAAAGGGCCAGCAGCAGCAATACAAATTATTACCTGCCCAAATATAGTTTCTAAAGTGCAACACGTCCAGGGGCCATAGTCAGCGGGCAGGAGGCCAGCAGCCAGGCCTCTCCTGTTCACAGTGGCGAAGCTGGTTTCGCCACATTTCTCCCCTTTGCCAATTAGACTAACAGGGTACCTGACTTTCTGCCGGTCAGTGCCCTGGTTAGTCCAGCAACCCACCCACAAAACAGAAATAACAGAGCAGCCCACCCACACTAACCGGTTACTACATCTGGGTGAGGAAGGATTTTGTCCAAGTTCTGGTGTTTCACCCCTGCTGGGTGGGAGACGGGTAGGCTGCCTTGGTGGGTTGCTGAGGGGGCAGAGACCAGCGGTACTCTGTCCTGTTGCCAGCACTACCCCGGGAGTAGTCTGGTGGGCGTCTGGTTGCTGGAGACTGGCTGTCTCCCCTTTAGGTGCGCAGCTCGACTGCCGGAGGGGGAGACCGACTGTCTCCCCTTTGGATCCATCACACTGAGGCTGGGGAACAGGACCGACCGTCCCTATCCCTTGTGCTGTAAGTGCAGAGACTACGGTCCCATCTGCACAGTTGTGGGGCTTAACATCTCCCCTTGGTGAGTTAGGCTGCCGCTGGAGAGAGGGTGTAACAAGCTCCTCTCTCTGGACGGTAAACTGCCGCTGGGGAGGGGGGTTAGCAGGCTCCTCTCCCTGCCACTCTCTCTGCTGGTGGAAAGGGGGACCAGCTGTCTCCCCTTTCATTCTCTTGTCCGGCTGCTGGGGTGCAAGACGGATTGTCTCTGCTCCCTGCAGGACACACTGCCGCTGGGGAGGATGGACGACACCATCAGCTCCCTGGGGCACACACTGCCGCTGGGGAGGCAGGACGCTGCTCTCCTCTCCCTTCGCTTCACACTGCCGTCTTGGCATCTCACTTTGCTGCTGGGGGGCAGGAACAACAACCTCTGCCCCCTGTAACTCAGCCTGCCGCTGGGGAGGAAGGACTGCACCTTCGGCTCCTTTGGACACACACGGCTGCCGGGGAGGATGGACGACACCATCAGCTCCCTGGGGCACACATTGCCGCTGGGGAGGGAGGACGCTGCTCTCCTCTCCCTTCACTTCACACTGCCTTCTTGGCATATCACTTTGCTGCTGGGGGGCAGGAACAACAACCTCCGCCCCCTGTAACTCAGCCTGCCGCTGGGGATCTGGGCCTGCTGCCCACCATTCCGTTGGGCCCGGTGGAGAGACCTCGGTCCCATCTCCACCTGCCTGTTGTGGTTCCTCACAGGACCAATCTTGTTGGTTCCTCTGCGTCATTCGCAGCATGAGGTATGCCTGTAAATCGTCGTAGACCCGGGATGCCATCTGCTCCGCTCGGGCTGGTGAGAATAGAGCCATCCTGCTCCTATATTCCCTGGCAAAATCGAATTCCTCCTCCTCCCTCGGAGGTGCTGTAGCAGCTGCGACTCTGTCTCCTTCCATTTTCCTGATTTCCTTTGTAGATAGGGTCGCTGTACGGATACTAGCGTTGCCCTCAATTTGTAATCCAGAAATGGTGTTGTCTGTAGCTGTCCCTCTGGTTGTAGGAACGATCCCGCCGCTTGCCACCAATTGTAACGGACCGTTTCAGCATGAAAGGGGAAAAATGCGTTTAGGCGATAATCCCCTTTTCCATAGACAGGCACAGCTACTGCAGAACATCAGAACTCACGAGCTGGATACGAAATAACACTCCGAACTGGAACAGCTGAACAAGAAAAGCAGACATCGGCTTACACTCCTGGCAGTCAGCAAACAATCCCATTCCCCCAAAGAACGAGACGACACATCGCTTTGAGGGTTAAGCAAGAACTCTAGACTGGGACACCCAGTCTGGCTTTTATTTCCAACTCACACATACAGGCCACACCCAGGGGGAGGCATAAAAGAACCAATGACATAGATGTTACCTCCCACACATCCCCTCCCCTTAGTGTGACACATAATCCCATTATGCATACAGAGTAAAATATACTTTTACACAACTTTCATAACTTTAAAACCATACATCACATTCACATAAAAATACATATCCACAATCAATCCATTCAGGGGAACAACATATTAAAAAATGGCATGAATCCGACCAGGGGTTTAAAAGTTACTAAAAGTATCTTTTGGGCCTGGGCTTGCAGCATGGCACAATCTGGCTCAAACAGAAGTAAAACATCCCCCACAATGCATCCCGGCTTCCTCCCTTCTGCCCTGGAGATAATTGGAGAAGTAATTCAATTATCTAGGACTAGAGTCAGACTCCATTAACCACATGGTTGCAAAAAGACAGTAAAAGACATAAAATTACATACTGATACATTTAACACATAAAACACACATTTCTACATATCCCCAGTTTAACTGAACACATAAATACCTACATAATATTTAAGACAGTATTACTGTGATATGTTACAAAGTCTTAAAGGGACATTAGTCCCAAAAGTCCCAATATGTCCATCGCTGATTTTAAAGGGCCAGCAGCAGCAATACAAATTATTACCTGCCCAAATATAGTTTCTAAAGTGCAACACGTCCAGGGGCCATAGTCAGCGGGCAGGAGGCCAGCAGCCAGGCCTCTCCTGTTCACAGTGGCGAAGCTGGTTTCGCCACAAAACATATTTGTTTATTTCTAAATTAATCTACATCAAATGTATAATATACAGCTTAATGTACAGTATACAGCTTAATGTACGGTATACAGCTTAATGTATAATATACAGCTCAATGTACGGTATACAGCTTAATGTACAGTATACAGCTTAATGTACGGTATACAGCTTAATGTACGGCATACAGCTTAATGTACGGTATACAGCTTAATGTATAATATGCAGCTTAATGTATAGTATACAGCTTAATGTACAATATACAGCTTAATGTATAATATACAGCTTAATGTACAGTATACAGCTTAATGTACAATATACAGCTTAATGTACGGTATACAGCTTAATGTATAATATACAGCTTAATGTACAATATACAGCTTAATGTACGGTATACAGCGTAATGTACGGTATACAGCTTAATGTACAGTATACAGCTTAATGTATAATATACAGCTTAATGTACGGTATACAGCTTAATGTACAATATACAGCTTAATGTATAATATACAGCTTAATGTACAGTATACAGCTTAATGTACGGTATACAGCTTAATGTATAATATACAGCTTAATGTACGGTATACAGCTTAATGTACGGTATACAGCTTAATGTATAATATACAGCTTAATGTACGGTATACAGCTTAATGTACGGTATACAGCTTAATGTATAATATGCAGCTTAATGTATAGTATACAGCTTAATGTACGGTATACAGCTTAATGTATAATATGCAGCTTAATGTACAGTATACAGCTTAATGTATGGTATACAGCTTAATGTACAGTATACGGCTTAATGTATAGTATACAGCTTAATGTACGGTATACAGCTTAATGTACGGTATACAGCTTAATGTACAATATACAGCTTAATGTATGGTATACAGCTTAATGAAATAATATACAGATTAATGTACAGTATACAGCTTAATGTACAGTATACAGCTTAATGTACTTGTTCAGGTGAGATCACATGGATGTACCTCACCCCACACATTTCCTCCCCTTTAGATTAACACTTAACATAATTATACCGTACACCCTTTTCCCCAATTCCTGGATGTACCCCAAATACCTATGACACACCCTTAAATAGTCCTTATTCAGGGGGACAACATATTAGAAAATCAAGTCATTCGGATGAATGGTTCGGGAGATATGGGTTTCCAAAGATTTGACCGACCGCATGGGTAAAGTATCCGAAAACAGTTCCATGCATTTTGGCCCTGCGGTCGGTCACAAACAAGGGAATGAAAACAGACGAATTGCCTGTGTTATAGAGCCTGGAGAGGGTTTGAATGAATTCCCTTGTTTGTGGGGTTCTTTCTACCGAACGGCGGGTCATTCGGTAGTTTCTATACGAATTTCTGGAAGTATGGAGGTCTCAGCGGTGTTTGCCTAGTCAAGTGTCCGATTTTAGTTCCAGACACTCGACGGCAAAACACCGCTGTTCGGTAGTTTAAGATGGCCGCCGCCACGTGTTTGTTTCCCGAATGGCGGCCACCCAGAGGACAAAGAATACATTACACTGATTGCCAATTACCTGTTTGCAACATTGTTGCAAACGGTAATTGGAGGCACACTTATTCCTGGGTGGTCTGGTTGTTCGGTAGTTTCACTCAATATACTGACTGGAGTGATTCTACCGAACAATCAGAGAATGCTGCATACATATAACCCAGGTTAACTGAACACATAAATGCATACATGATATTAAAGGACCAAAGGCAGTATTACTGTAATATGCTCCACAGTCTTAAAGGTACAGTATCCCAAAAGTCCCAATATGTCCATCGATGATTTTAAAGGGCCAGTAACAGCAATATAAAGTACAATATGCCCAAATATAGTTTTTATAGAGCAATATGTCCAGGGGCCGTAGTCGCAGGGCAGGAGGCTAGCAACCAGGCCTCTCCAGTTCACAGTGGCGAAGCTGGTTTCGCCACAACCTCCAAGCTATGTGTCGTCTAGTTCTTGGAGGGAAGGGATTGTAACTACGCTACCTGTCTTGGATTACCTTTCCTGTCTACCAGCGGAGATACCTTGGATAATACCTCTACTCCGCTACAAACCTAAGGGACTAAATGGGAGACTGAAACAGCAGACAGACATGTAGCATTTTAGTACTTACAGCCACAATACTTTCCCACAATGCATCCTGGCTTCCTCCCCTCTGTCCTGGAGATAATTAGAGAAGTAATTCAATTATCTCCCAGGACAGAGGCAAGACTCCATTATGCACGTGGTGATACAAATACAGACTATCACTTTAAAATATACAATAGGACAAATGGTACAGAAAATATACACATTTAACATATCCCCAGATAGCTCAGGTCTGAGTGCACATTATTAGGTGAATGGCACTCAGACCACACGAATACAGTTTAATTTGCCATGGAGCCAAAGTCTTTAATTACACGAATTGGCTCCATGGCTGTGCTATCTGGGTTAACATTCACATATACAAACTACAGAATTTACATGCATTCGTTAAATCCGTACGAATTAGAACCAGGGGCTGGAAGTTCACCGGTGTCTGCACGTAAAAGTGTCCGGGTTTGGTGCATGAAAGCCGGGCAGAAAAGCGCTGGCTGCCCGGGGAGCTCCAGAACACCGCCATCTAGCGGCCGCTAAGTGTAACCGCGGCCACCCAGTAACAAGCAATTAAGCTGCGGTTAACCGCAGCTTCAGGGAGGTAAATGGAGGGCACACTCCAGATTCTGGGTGGCCAATTAACGGCGCCTGCCGGCTTCCCACGGCTCTGGGGAGGCTAAAAAACGTCTGTTTGTTCGGTAGATAGAATCTACTGAACGGCTGTGCAGAAAGGGAAAAATAAATCTTTCTGCATAGTAAAATTAACCCTTTAGCTGCCGGTCCATAATCCAAAGGCAGCAGGCGGGCGACCAGGCTCCTCCAATGTAATGTGGCGAGATTGGTCTCGTCACATCTCTCCCCTTTTCCAAACAGACTAACAGGGTACCTGACCTCCTGCCGGTCAGTGCCCTTGTTAGTCCAGCAGCCCACCCACAAAGCAGAAAAAACAGTACAGCCCACCCACAATAAATGGTTACTACACCTGGGTAGAGGAGAAACTTGTCCATGTCCAGGTGCCTCACCACGGCTGTGTGGGGGACTGGTAGGCTGCCTTGGTGGGTCGCTGAGTGGGCAGAGACCAGCGGTACTCTGTCCTGGTGCCAGTACTACCGCAGGAGTAGTCTGGTTGGAGCCTGGTTGCTGGAGACTGACTGTCTCCCCTTTAGGTGCACGGCTGTGCTGCCGGAGGGGGAGACCAACTGTCTCCCCTTTGGATACACAGCTCTGCGGCCGGAGGGGGAGACTGACTGTCTCCCCTTTGGCAAAACAGCCCTGTCGTGGGGGGGTAGGACCGACCGTCCCTACCCCCTGTGTGGTAAGTGCAGAGACCACAGTCCCATCTGCACAGCTGTGGGGCTTACAGTCTCCCCCTGGTACATTACGCTGCCGCTGGGGAGAGGTGGTAACAAGCTCCTCTCCCATACATACTTCCAGTCTCTGTGGAGGGAGTGTCAGGGTTTCTTTGCTGTTTCTAACAGCAAACCTTTCTGTTTCAGTGATTGAGTTTGCAGCTGCAATTACTATGAGCTGCTTCTGCTTGTTGCCACGGTTACTCACCTGTGAGTAGTAATCAACCCTGCTGCTAATCAGTTCTGCCTATTTAACCCCTTAAATCCGGAGGACGTACTATTACGCCCTGCAGGAACCGGCTCTAAACGCCGGCGGGCGTAATAGTACGTCCTCGCCATAATGGCCGCCCACGTGGCCGGCGCTAATCGCCCGCTGCAGATTGCGGTCGGGGGGGATGCCTGGCCCCCCAGGCAACCCCCCCTGTGGCCGGTGACCGCGATCTGCAGTCTCTGATCGCAGTGACAGGCTGTCACTGCGACCAGTATTAAGCATGTGTCAGCCGATTTCAAATCGGCTGACACATGCGGCCGGCGGCTTTCCCCTTCTGCAGATCGCGGTCGGGGGACTTACCTGGCCCCCCAGGCAGTCCCCCTGGGGTCAGTGACCGCGATCTGCGAAGTCTGAGATCGCAGTGACAGGCTGTCACTGCGATCTCAGAGCGCTCTGATCGCAGTGACAGCCTGTCACTGCGATCAGTGTTACATGTGTCAGCCTATTGGCTGACACATGTAACTGGCACAGTGATCCCCCTGCAGATTGGAAGGGGGGAGTGCTTGTACCACCCAGGCACTCCCCCCTGTGGTCAATTACCCAATCTGCAGGAGGTGATCACAGTGACAGGCAGTCACTGTGATCACTGATCCTGTGTGTCAGCCAGTGATGTGACATCACTGGCTGACACTGTCTCTGCCCCCTGTCCTGTAAAAAAAATAAAATATTAGTTAAAAAAAGAAATAAAAAAAATGACAGTTACAAATAAAATATACTTAGATCATATATATTATATATATATGATCTAAGTATATATATATATATATACACATACACACACATTTACACATACACGACGTGTATTTAAATATTAATATATATATATATATATATATATATTAATATCAAATTACACGTAGACTGATACTGATTAAATATATATATAATTATTGTTATATATATATTTATAAATAATATAAAAAAATAAATATGTAAATACGTAATAAAATAAAATAAAATAAATAATTAAAAATAAAATATTAAAAAATATATAGATGTGTTTTATTTCGTTCTAACTGTATTGTGATATTAATATATATATATTTATATCAAAATACACGTAGAACGAAATAATATATATATCTATATACATAAATATATACGTATATATCACTATATATATACCTATATATAAATAAAAATATAAAAAAAAAAATATATATATATATACGTATATATACACATATGTATATATATACATATATTAATTCTACACATATATTTATGTAATAATTTTACATAATTAGGTATCCTAATTAATTACAATTAGCGGGACCTGCCTGACCACCCATGCCGAAAGTATAGGGAATTTAATTTGCTAGCACTATATTTAACCCTATAACTTTCCAAGACACCATAAAACCTGTACATGGGGGGTACTGTTTTACTCGGGAGACTTCGCTGAACACAAATATTAGTGTTTCAAAACAGTAAAATGTATTACAACCATGATATCGCCAGTAAAAGTGACGTTTTTTGCATTTTTCACGCACAAACAGCACTTACAGGGACGATATTATTGCTGCAATACTTTTTACTGTTTTGAAACACAAATATTTGTGTTCAGCGAAGTCTCCTGAGTACAACAGTACCCCTCATGTACAGGTTTTATGGTGTTTTCAAAAATTACAGCGTCAAATATAATGCTTGTGTTTAATTTTTTTCACATTAAAATTCGCCAGATTGCTTACGTTGCCTTTATGACCCTATGGTAGCCCAAGAATGAAAATTACCCCTATGATGGCATACCATTTGCAATAGTAGACAACCAAAGGTATTGCAAATGGGGTATGTCCAGTCTTTTTTAGTAGCCACTTAGTCACAAACACTGGCCAAAATTGGCGTTTTTTGCATTTTTCACACACAAACAAATACGAACGCTAACTTTGGCCAGTGTTTGTGACCAAATGGCTACTAAAAAAGACTGGACATCGCTTATTTGCAATACCTTGGGTCGTCTACTATTGCAAATGGTATGCCATTATGGGTGTAAATTTATTTCCTGGGCTACTATACAGTCTCAAAGGCAACGTAACCAATCTGGCGAATTTCAATTTCAAATGTAACACGCTATATTTGACCCTGTAACTTCCCAAAACACCATAAAACCTGTACATAGGGGGTACTGTTTTACACGTGAGACTTTGCTGAATACAAATATGTGTATTTTATTGCAGTAAAAGCAAACAGTATTATGACATTAACAGTTAAAATGTCATGTAGAACGAAAAAAATCAAAAAAAATCTTATTTTCTCCCATTTTTTTCATATTAAATTATGTTTCATAGCTAAATATTTGATATTAAATGAAAGCCCTGTTTCCCCTGAATAAAATGATATATAATAAGGGGGGGTGCATTTAATATGAAAGAGGTGAATTACGGTTGGACAGACATATAGCGCAAATGCCAGGTTTTGTTTACGTTTTGTTTCGTTCACAACTTGTACATTTGGCTGCGGTGTTAAGGGGTTAAGCCCACAACCAAAATGGAGACATGGACATCGATATAACGATGATTGAACGAATAAAGACACTAATGACACAACCATCTGCCATACTGATGCAAGATAATGAAGTATTATGAACTATTGAGGCAAGATACAAAGAAAGATCTGTTTTCTGGATTCAGTGGGATCGGACTAATAGGACTACAGAGGTGTATACACAACTTTCAGGTTCCCGGAAGTGACGACACGCGCACGCGTGTGCGTGCGTGATGACGTCACGTATACGGGATAGATTACTGGCACATTGGAGCTACATACCCATTTTCAACAGGAGCACTCGTGATTGGCTGTATCACGATCTCCTGCAACCAATTAAATGTTCAGACAGGGATATATATGTATGAGAAAGCAGGAAGTACATTACCAATTGAAAAAGCCGAACAGAATCGGCGAAACGCGTTTTGGACTTTGGACTTATCACCACTGTGTATGTATTGCAATTTATTTTTTAAAGTTTTATACTAATGGAATAAATATATATTTTATTGAATCTACACTTTGGTGGACCATTTATCCTGCTTAAAGAAGGGTAGAGTCACCCTAGAACTGGACTCATCTGCTTATACACTTAGAGCCAAGTGATAGGCTCTTTTCAAGGTGAGAAGCCATCTATATGTGTTTACACTATACCCTACCTGATTAAGGATTTCTGCACCAGGGCAATTCTCCCTGTCTCCCCCCTACCTCTTTGTTTTACATGCTTCTGAGGAACATCTTACACGTGGACCTAGAAGGTGTGTGCCACCTTAAGTGCACAACGGCGCAAGTGATTAGAGCCAGTCCATAATAGGCTCTAAACCACGTGAGTGCTTCCAATTTGGAATATATATATTTCCATTTTTAATTTAACAGTGTTGCACTATATACTTTTCCCTTTTGTTCTTATACAGCCATTTACAACTACTATATCCCCAATAAGTTGGGAGTAAGTAATCTACTTTTTAGCGCTACACACCTTCACTAATTTGGCACTTATCTGTTAAATAGTGTTTTTTTTTGTAATTAAGGGGTTAAGCAGCTAAGCCCAGAACCTCCTTGCCCTTGCGTGGTTTCCTGTTTCCCAGAAGTCTCCTTGTTCCTGTGTTTCCTGTTTGATCCTGGTTCCTGACTCCGGCCTTGTTCCTGACTCCGCTGCTCTCCGTGCTCCTGATCCTGGCTTGTCTGACTACCCGCTCTGGTGACTGACCCCTGCTTGATTCCTGGACTTTGCTTTTGTTAATTATTTGTTATTTATTAATAAAGGTGTGTTTGCATCTACTTCTGTCTCTGTCTGGTTCCTGGTCCCTGACATTACGCAAGGGCCATGAATACAGATGGTACAGGCAAGACACCTATACCTAACCTATTTACCCGGTGGGACCAGCAGAACCACCATTTGGACCAGTATGCCCATCTGGATTCAGTACCCGGCCAGCCTGCGATTGCGGCCGCCTCTGCCTCACTTCCTGTTCTAGCACCGGTTGTAACCTCCAAACCTGTAGCGGCTAGAGAAATGACTGGGTCTGTCCCGCTCCCTCAGCATTTTGGGGGCGACCCAGCACAGTGCAGAGAATTTATAAATCAGGTTAAAGGATACCTTGAAACCCTGCCCCAGGCATTTCCTACAGACAGTGACAAAGTTCACTTCATGATTTCTTTGCTGTCTGAAAAGGCCCTAGCTTGGGCAAAACCTCTCTGGGAGGCGGAGAAGCCTATTATTTACAATTACCCTGAATTTGTTGCATCCTTCAATAGGGTTTTTGATATTCCAGCTCGCTCCACCCCTACTGCCGAACTACTCATGTCTAATTCTCAGGGCACAAAAACTATTGTCGAGTATGCCAGTGAATTCCGTACCATGGCAGCAGAGGGTGGCTGGAACAACGAGACTCTTGTGGCTGCCTTTGCACAAGGTCTCTCCGATGTGTTTAAAAATGAGATTGCAGCCAGAGAACTACCTAAAGATCTCGAGGAACTGATATCATTTGTCACCCTCATTGACATCAGACTCCGAGAGAGATCCTCATCCAAGGAGCGCCTGCGGAGGCCTCTTGTAAATTTGACACCGAGCTTTTCTTGCCCACCCGAACCTCCCTCACCTCCCTTGCCTCCTGGTCCTGAGTCCTCTGTCTGTGTGGAGCCAAGGCAGTTAGGCTTCTCACGCCTCTCGGCCGAGGAGAGAGCCTTTAGGAGGAGGGAGGGCCTGTGCCTATACTGCGGACACCACGGTCACATGTTAAAATTTTGCCCGATCCGTCCGGCAAAGGGTCCGTACCCAAGATACTGTCAGGGGCAGATCTTGGGTGGTCTTTCTGCAGACCCAGAGATATGTGTGCACAAACCCTTGGTGCCTGTTATCCTCTCCTGGTCTGATTCATCCATTGAAACCCGGGCGTTACTTGATTCTGGGGCCGCAGGCTTGTTTATAGATTGTGCATTTGCAGCAAAGCACTCTATACCCTTACAGTCTCGCAACTCCCCACTAGCCTTCGAAGCCATCGATGGCAGACCAATACAGCCAACCCACGTGACCCAAGAAACCGTGCCCATATCTCTGGCTGTAGGGGCTCTACATCATGAGACGACCCAATTCCAGGTCATTTCCTCTCCATATTACCAGGTTGTTTTGGGATACCCTTGGTTACAGAAGCATAACCCCACAATTGATTGGCGCAAAGCTGAGATATTATCATGGTCCCAGCAATGCACATTGTCCTGTCTCCAGAAACCGGTCAAAGTTTTGGGCGCATGTTCTGCCTCTTCCTTACCCGCTGAGTACCAATAATTCCAAGATGTATTTGACAAGGGACAAGCCAGCGTTCTGCCACCACACCGTCCGTATGACTGTGGTATCGAACTCCAACCGGGTACCAATCCTCCCCGGGGCCGGATTTACCCACTGTCTGTAGCAGAAAATCGAGCCATGGAGGAGTATGTTACCGATGCACTGTCTAAGGGTTTTATTCGGAAGTCATCTTCTCCTGGGGCCGGCTTTTTCTTTGTAAAGAAAAAAGATGGCGAGTTGAGACCCTGTATCGACTATAGGGGTCTCAATCGCATTACTATTAAGAATGCCTACCCCATTCCATTAATCACGGAATTATTTGACCGCCTCAAGGGAGCAACGGTCTTCACCAAACTTGATCTGAGAGGGGCATATAATCTCGTCCGGATAAAAGAGGACCACGAATGGAAAACCGCATTTAACACCAGGAGCGGCCATTACGAATACCTAGTAATGCCCTTTGGTCTTTGCAATGCTCCGGCGGTTTTCCAAGAATTTATAAATGACGTCCTGCGAGATATGCTGCAGCAATGTGTGGTGGTTTATCTTGATGATATTCTGATCCATTCCACATCTCTCGAGAACCATCACGCAGACGTTTCTCGTGTTCTACAGAGACTTAGAGAAAATAGTCTGTTCTGCAAATTGGAGAAATGTGAGTTTCACTGCAAACAGGTTACATTCTTGGGATATGTTATCTCAGATACTGGATTCTCTATGGATCCGGAGAAACTTTCGGCTGTACTTAAATGGCCTCGACCTACGGGTCTTCGCTCTATACAACGGTTTCTGGGCTTCGCCAATTATTATCGGAAGTTCATACGCAACTTTTCTTCCTTGGTTAAACCTCTCACGGACATGACCAGGAGAGATGCTGATCCACAGCATTGGTCACAGGAAGCCATTACTGCCTTTGAGTCTCTCAAAGTCGCCTTTGCTGCTGCCCCTATACTGGCACACCCTAACCCTGCCTTACCATTCATTCTTGAGGTCGATGCGTCTGAGACAGGAGTGGGCGCCCTCCTGTCTCAACGTCCTAACCCAGAGAGTTCCAGGCATCCGTGCGGGTATTTCTCGAGGAAATTGAACCCGGCGGAATGCAACTACCAGATTGGTGATAGAGAACTTCTAGCCATAATTTTAGCTCTCAAAGAATGGAGGCACCTTCTTGAGGGTACTTCAGTGCCAATCCTCATACTCACAGACCACAAGAATCTAACATATCTTTCTGAAGCTAAGCGACTTTCCCCCCGGCAAGCTAGATGGGCTCTCTTCCTATCAAGATTCAATTATGTGGTTTCTTACTTGCCCGGTACAAAAAACATCCAGGCTGATGCCTTGTCTCGACAGTTCTCCCCTCCATCTAGAGAGGAGATAACCCCTACTCCTGTGATTCCTCCGGACCATATACTGGCAACCATCCGTACTAACCTCACCTCACCCCTAGGCGAGGAGATTCTGGCTGCACAAAGTAATGCTCCTCCAGAGAAACCTAATGGCCGTTGTTTTGTACCTATTAACCTCCGTACGAAACTATTGAGTACATACCACGACTCCAAAGCAGCTGGACATCCAGGCAAAAACCAGTTAATCTGGTCCGTATCCCGGCAATTTTGGTGGCCTAGTCTCCGTTCGGATGTCACTGCTTTTGTAGCTGCCTGTCCTGTGTGCGCTCAAAACAAAACCCCACGACGCTCTCCAGTGGGTCTCCTGCAAACCATACCTAATGGTGAACGACCCTGGACCCACTTGTCCATGGATTTTATCGTAGATCTTCCGGTCTCTCGTGGCAATACAGTCGTTCTCATGGTTGTTGACCGATTCTCGAAGATGTCGCATTGCATTCCCTTGAAAAAACTACCAACTTCCCAGGAACTTGCAACAATTTTTGGTCGGGAGATCTTTCGTTTGCATGGGTTACCCAAAGTGATAGTCTCAGATAGGGGTAGCCAGTTCGTGTCCAGATTTTGGAGAGCTTTTTGTACGCAAATGGGAATTCAGCTTTCCTTCTCCTCGGCCTACCACCCGCAATCCAATGGTGCAGCGGAACGAGCTAACCAAACACTGGAACAGTTTCTGAGTTGCTACATTTCTGACCACCAGAACAACTGGTCTGATCTGCTACCCTGGGCGGAGTTTGCCCACAATAGTGCGATTAATGCCTCCTCCCGGCTATCCCCATTCCTGGCAAACTATGGGTTTCAACCGTCCATGTTGCCTGATACGTTCTTGCCACAGGAGATACCGGCATTGGAGGAACATCTCAGGGAACTCCGTTCCACTTGGGTGCAGGTTCAGAGTTCTTTGCAACGCGCAATGCAGAACTACAAACTCCAGGCCGACCGCAGACGCCTTCCTGCACCTACCTATCAGGTCGGAGAGAGGGTCTGGCTGTCTTCCCGCAACCTACGCCTCCGTGTTCCCTCACAAAAACTGGCACCCCGATACGTTGGGCCATTTCGTATACTTCGAAGGGTTAACCCTGTAGCTTACGCACTTGACCTTCCTGCTAACATGCGCATCTCAAATGTTTTCCATGTTTCCCTCTTGAAACCGTTGGTTTGTAATCGCTACACCAACTCAGTGCCACGTCCACGTCCTGTTCTGATTGACAATCATGAGGAATACGAAATACGCAGCATCATTGACTCACGGGTCTTCAAAGGACAGATCCAATACTTGGTGCACTGGAAAGGATACGGTCCAGAGGAACGCTCCTGGGTTCCAGCCTCTGATGTCCATGCACCATCCCTCCTTCGTTCCTATCACGCCCGCTTCCCCATGAAGCCCGGACCCACCAACAGAGATGGGGGGAATCGTTGAGGGGGAGGTACTGTCAGGGTTTCTTTGCTGTTTCTAACAGCAAACCTTTCTGTTTCAGTGATTGAGTTTGCAGCTGCAATTACTATGAGCTGCTTCTGCTTGTTGCCACGGTTACTCACCTGTGAGTAGTAATCACCCTGCTGCTAATCAGTTCTGCCTATTTAAGCAGCTAAGCCCAGAACCTCCTTGCCCTTGCGTGGTTACCTGTTTCCCAGAAGTCTCCTTGTTCCTGTGTTTCCTGTTTGATCCTGGTTCCTGACTCCGGCCTTGTTCCTGACTCCGCTGCTCTCCGTGCTCCTGATCCTGGCTTGTCTGACTACCCGCTCTGGTGACTGACCCTTGCTTGATTCCTGGACTTTGCTTTTGTTTATTATTTGTTATTTATTAATAAAGGTGTGTTTGCATCTACTTCTGTCTCTGTCTGGTTCCTGGTCCCTGACAGGGAGACCGACTGTCTCTCCTCCCAACACAGAGTCCTGCTGTTGGGGAAAGGAGACTGGGCTCTCTATTCCCTGCTGGATACTCTGCCGCTGGGGGGCAGGAACAACTACCTGTGCCCCCTGTAACTCAGCCAGCCGCTGGGGAGGGAGGACGCTGCTCTCCTCTCCCTGCACTTCACACTGCCGCTGGGGAATGGAGACTGGGCTCCCAATTCCCTGCAGGACCGGTGGAGAGACCTCGGTCCCATCTCCACCGGCCACTTGGGGTTCTTCCCAGTAAAACTGTACTATCTCGAACCCTCTGAATGGGTCTGGCTCTGGGTCTGCCCTGCTGCTCTCCTGCTGAGCCTTCTCACTGTATTGGAACAGCTGCTGGTAGCCCTGTTCTAGCTCCATCTCCCGGGTCACCAGGTGGACCAGATCTTGCTCAATTTTGTGAGTGTCGTCCCAGTCATACCTGCTCTCCCTCCACTCCAAGAGATCACTGAACCGGGCTTGTGTAGGGCTCCCAAATTCGAGCTCTGAAAAAGACTCCCATAACAAGCCAGGACCATCAAACTCGTCTCCCTCTGGCTTGTCATGCTCGGCTGTCCAGGGCAGGTACTGTACCCCATACCACCAGAGCGCCTGGTAGGCATCCTCCAGCCACATCTCCTGCCATACCCGGAGCTCCAATTCCTTTACCCATTCCTCCCTGGGTTGCTCTCCCAGGAAGGGCATCCGCAGGGCTAGTCGCTTCTGCAATCGCTGGTCTTCCTTGGGGAGTCTCTCGCCCCGCTGGTACTCCACAATGCCCAGTGCCTGGTACCAGATGCCTTTGCGGACTGCATCTCGGTCATCCATGGCACCCTCCTCATGCTCCACTGCTGGTTCCATCCTGGTGCTGTCAGGGTCGCTGTACTCAGACATGCGTTGCCCTCAAATTATAAAATCCAAAGCAATGGTGTCTCCTGTAGCTGTCCTTCTGGCTGTAGGAACGATCCCACCACTGCCACCAATTGTAACGGACCGTTTCAGCAGACAAGGGGTTAAAATCGTTTAGGCGATAATCCCCTTTTTAAAGACAGGCACAGCTACTGTAAAATCACCAAAACTCACGAATTGGATATAAGTGAATGCACCAAACCCCCGAACTGCATACAAGGTGTGGTGAAACCAGCTTCGCCACTGTGAACTGGAGAGGCCTGGTTGCTAGCCTCCTGCCCGCTGACTATGGCCCCTGGACATGTTGCACTTTAAAAACTATATTTGGGCATGTAATAATTTATATTGCTGCTACTGGCCCTTTAAAATCAGCGATGGACATATTGGGACTTTTGGGACTAATGTCCCTTTAAGACTTTGTAACATATCACAGTAATACTGTCTTAAATATTATGTAGGTATTTATGTGTTCAGTTAAACTGGGGATATGTAGAAATGTGTGTTTTATGTGTTAAATGTATCAGTATGTAATTTTATGTCTTTGACTGTCTTTTTGCAACCATGTGGTTAATGGAGTCTGACTCTAGTCCTAGATAATTGGATTACTTCTCCAATTATCTCCAGGGCAGAAGGGAGGAAGCCGGGATGCATTGTGGGGGATGTTTTACTTCTGTTTGGGCCAGATTGTGCCATGCTGCAAGCCAGTTACTTTTAGTAACTTTTAAACCCCTGGTCGGATTCATGCCATTTTTTAATATGTTGTTCCCCTGAATGGATTGATTGTGGATATGTATTTTTATGTGAATGTGATGTATGGTTTTAAAGTTATGAAAGTTGTGTAAAAGTATATTTTACTCTGTATGCATAATGGGATTATGTGTCACACTAAGGGGAGGGGATGTGTGGGAGGTAACATCTATGTCATTGGTTCTTTTATGCCTCCCCCTGGGTGTGGCCTGTATGTGTGAGTTGGAAATAAAAGCCAGACTGGGTGTCCCAGTCTAGAGTTCTTGCTTAACCCTCAAAGCGATGTGTCGTCTCGGTCTTTGGGGGAATGGGATTGTATGCTGACTGCCAAGAGTGTAAGCTGACGTCTGCTTTTCTTGTTCAGCTGTTCCAGTTCGGAGTGTTATTTCGGTTCCAGTCGGGAGAATGGTGTTTGCAGTAGCTGCCTGTGCATCTGGAAAGGGGATTATCGCCTAAACTGGGTTTTATCCTCTTGTAAGTGAAACGGTCCGTTACACAAGGGAATAAGGTAGCACTCCAAACTCCCGAACTGGAACCTCACGAATAGGTGCTAGCAGACGAACAGGAAAAGCTCCCAAGCGGCTTACACTCCTGGCAGTCAGTCCCTATCAGCATACAGTGAATCCCCCCAAGAACGAGACAAGGCTCCGTGTTGAGGGTCAAGCAGTGGTCTGTTTATTGAGGGGTACCTGCCCCTGTATTTATGCAGGTCTCCCACCTGGTGGACACTCCCCTAGGGGACCAGATGGAAGACTGTAACAATGGACAGACAAGTACCAATTACAGACATACAGCAGTAAAACATCCCCACAATGCATCCTGGCTTCCTCCCCTCTACCCTGGAGAAGTCATTCAATTATCTCCCAGGACAAAGGCAAAACTCCATTAAACACGTGGGGACACAAAGACAGACTATCACTTTAAAATACACAAAGTTACTTTTTGCACATAAAACACAGACATGTAACATATCCCCAGATAGCACAGGTCTGAGTGCACATTATTAGGTGAATGGCACTCAGACCACACGAATACAGTTTAATTGCCATGGAGCCAATCTTTAATTACACGAATTGGCTCCATGGCTGTGCTACCTGGGTTAACATTCACATATACAAACTACCGAATTTACATGCATTCGTTAAATCCGTACGAATTAGAACCAGGGGCTGGAAGTTCAGCGGTGCCTCCACGTAAAAGTGTCCGGGTTTGGTGCATGAAAGCCGGTCAGAAAAGCGCTGGCTGCCCGGGGAGCTCCAGAACACCGCCATCTAGCGGCCGCTAAGTGTAACCGCGGCCACCCAGTAACAATCAATTAAGCTGCGGTTAACCGCAGCTTCAGGGAGGTAAATGGAGGGCACACTCCAGCTTCTGGGTGGCCAATTAACGGCGCCTGCCGGCTTCCCACGGCTCTGGGGAGGCTGAAAAACGTCTGTTTGTTCGGTAGATAGCATCTACCGAACGGCTGTGCAGAAAGGGAGAAATAAATCTTTCTGCACAGTAAAATTAACCCTTTAGCTGCCGGTCCATAATCCAAAGGCAGCAGGCGGGCGACCAGGCTCCTCCAATGCAATGTGGCGAGATTGGTCTTGTCACAATCACTCAGCAGCTATAATCCCTGAAGTCGGCGCATTAGAGATCCAAATAAGGAGAAAAGGACATCCTTGGCAGTGAAACCTGTGTCCCTATCCAGATGGGCGTCAATCTGGTGGCAGCGGTGGGATGGTTCTTTTCCCCAAGAGTGGATGCAGCACCCGGAGATAGTAGTTGCGCAACAGATGGAGAGCAGCTACAAACAGCTCAAGAGGGTCTACACTGAAAGACTTGCTGGAAAGTTGTGGACCAAGAGTGAACAACCGACCAAAGAAGGCTTTAATCGTCGAACTCATGGAGCTGGATCAAACTCTACCTTTGACCCAACTTCACCGAACGCTGAAGAGCCCAAACAGATGAGGGACGTTCGGCTTCAGGCCAAACCCCCCTGCCGAAGTGATACTGAAAGTATTGGCGGACGTCGATGCAGAGGCCAGGGCTAATCCGGTTCGGAAAATCCTGTTGCAGAGAGCCTACTTCCCCAGCCGGAACGGAGGAAGGTACCCTTCGCAGCCTTTAAAGCCTTCCAGGAGACGGAAGACGAGATTCACTGGTACCTCGCAGACTTTGAGAGACAATGGGATCTACATATGGTACCAGAAGATGACTAGGTCCTGATCCTTGCAGAAAAATTGTCAGGATGAGCCACTGAAGCGCCATACCAGATGGAGAGATCCA
The DNA here is from genome assembly GCF_036172605.1 of Pelobates fuscus. Classification (NCBI taxonomy): domain Eukaryota; kingdom Metazoa; phylum Chordata; class Amphibia; order Anura; family Pelobatidae; genus Pelobates; species Pelobates fuscus. The sequence goes on along the minus strand of NC_086318.1, from coordinate 2,099,808 downwards.
TAATTATGAAAGAAGCTCTGCTAACTAGGTATGCAGTAACCCCTGAAGCATTCCGCAGAAGGTTCAGGGAATTGCAGAAAAACGACCGAGATTTGTGCGCAGATTGGGTTTGCCGCCTCCACAGAGTTGCCTTGCACTGGGTAGCTGGATGTCAAGAGATGTACTTTTTCTATTAGAATACTTGTATGTATTCGTTGTGTCATTTTTCAACGTCATGACGTGACGCACAGGAGCCCGCACGTATGAAGGAGGAGACTGATCGCAAGTGAAGGAAGGAGGGAGAGTGTTTTATGTAGCGCCAGTAACTACAGACCCAGTGGCCGTTCACCTATGCTGAGCTGGGAGTTTTCCATCTGGGGTAGTGACAGTTGCCTGGAGGGACCGGAGAGAGTCTTTTTTGAGAGATAGCGGCGTGGCTTTGGATTGGGGCGAGGACACCGATTCGTGCATTGCTAATGCCTGGGGTCGAATAGGATTGAAGTGGGTGAACACTGAGTGCACAGTGTCTGCACTGATATGGTCTTTTAACGACTCTTGTATCACAATCCCCGGTGGAAACACTGAAAGATGAAATTAAACCTAGTGCTATAGATATTAAACAAGAGATTGGGAACCTAAGTATACATTTAACCCAATTGGAACATAAAATTGTCGAGATGGAGGAGACTAATCAATCGCTAAAAAAGACGCAAGTGATATCTGAACAGAAACTAGACAACATAGAATTTTTTTTTTTTCCAATGTATTTTATTTTTGTTTACACAAAGTGTGCATAAAGGAATGGGATACAGAAAAGAAAAAGGGAACAGGGAATGGGGGACAATGTTACATAATACAACATACATCACATATCACATAGGTCCCAACAACCGGTTATACAAAAATCAATCCATGGTACATTAATCAACCCGCATCATGTGCTTGTGATCACCCGTCTGTCCGGGCTCGAAACGTGAGATCCCCTGAGTTGTGTACCTTATTACTAGTTATTTGTGGCATCTCTGTGACAGTGAGGCGCAGTAGAATGTTGGGGAAATGGAGAGTATGGGGAAGGGGGGCAGCAATCGGTATATCGTGGGCCAATAAGTGGAGGGCTTCTATAGTAACGTAGAAAAGTTAAGTTAAGGTGTCTTCTATAGGATTACCATTTTAATTATTCTTTTCCCTCTTTTTTTTTTTTCTTTTTTTTTTCTAGTTATATTTGGCTTAGTCAATGTGGTATTGATCCTTCTTTTTATATTCCACCCATCTGTGCCATCTTATCCTGTGTTTATGCTGGTTGCCGTTTAGTCGGCTTGCCATAGTTTCGTAAGCGTGCGTCGAGTCTATTCTGTCTAGAATTTCAGTCATTGTAGGCACTGGTTCGGCCTTCCACTTGTGGGCTATAGCGGTTTTGGTTGCCATGAGGCAATGAATCAATAGGTAAATCTCGTCTACAGGTAGGGGATACGGGAAGATGTGTAGTAAAAAGCATTCTGGTCTCATTGGGACCGTGATCCCCAGCTTGTCGTTTATGTGCTGCGCTAAGGACTGCCACATCACAACAATCTTGGGGCACGACCAAAATATGTGGTAGAGGGTGTAACGGACCGTTTCACTTACAAGAGGATAAAACCCAGTTTAGGCGATAATCCCCTTTCCAGATGCACAGGCAGCTACTGCAAACACCATTCTCCCGACTGGAACCACACGAACACTGGAACAGCTGAACAAGAAAAGCAGACATCGGCTTACACTCTTGGCAGTCAGCATACAATCCCATTCCCCCAAAGACCGAGACGACACATCGCTTTGAGGGTTAAGCAAGACTCTAGACTGGGACACCCAGTCTGGCTTTTATTACCAACAAGTACATACAGGACACTCCCAGGGGGAGGATGAAATTAACCAATCACATGGATGTACCTCCCACACATTTCCTCCCCTTAGATTAACACTTAACACAATTATACTGTACACCTTTTTCCCCAATTCCTGGATGTACCCCAAATACCTATGCTACACCTCCAAAACAGGTATCCCCTGATAGCCCTTATTCCGGGGGACAACATATCCAAGAATCAGGTCATTCGGATGAATGGTTCGGGAGATATGAAGTTCCAAAGATTTGACCGACCGCATGGGTAAAGTATCCGAAAACAGTTCCATGCATTTTGGCCCTGCGGTCGGTCACAAACAAGGGAATGAAAACAGACGAATTGCCTGTGTTATAGAGCCTGGAGAGGGTTTGAATGAATTCCCTTGTTTGTGGGGTTCTTTCTACCGAACGGCGGGTCATTCGGTAGTTTCCATACGAATCTCTGGAAGTATGGAGGTCTCAGCGGTGTTTGCCTAGTCAAGTGTCCGATTTTAGTTCCAGACACTCGACGGCAAAACACCGCTGTTCGGTAGTTTAAGATGGCCGCCGCCACGTGGTTGTTTCCTGAATGGCGGCCACCCAGAGGACACAGAACACATTACATGATTGCCAATTATCCAGACCTGGGTGGTCTGGTTGTTCGGTAGTTTCCTCAATACAATGAATGGAGTGATTCTACCGAACAATCAGATGAATGCGGCATATATATATATAACCCAGGTTAACTGCATACAACAATACATACATGACATTTAAAGTATTAAAGGCAGGATTACTGTACTACGTTCCACAGTCTTAAAGGTACAGTAGTCCCAAAAGTTCCAATATGTCCATCGCTGCTTTTAAAGGGCCAGCAGCAGCAATACAAATTATTACCTGCCCAAATATAGTCTTTAAAGTGCAATATGTCCAGGGGCCATAGTCAGCGGGCAGGAGGCTAGCAGCCAGGCCTCTCCAGTTCACAGTGGCGAAGCTGGTTTCGCCACATTTCTCCCCTTGGCCAATTAGACTAACAGGGTACCTGACTTTCTGCCGGTCAGTGCCCTGGTTAGTCCAGCAACCCACCCACAAAACAGAAATAACAGAGCAGCCCACCCACACTAACCGGTTACTACATCTGGGTGAGGAAGGATTTTGTCCAAGTTCTGGTGTTTCACCACTGCTGGGTGGGAGACGGGTAGGCTGCCTTGGTGGGTTGCTGAGGGGGCAGAGACCAGCGGTACTCTGTCCTGTTGCCAGCACTACCACGGGAGTAGTCTGGTGGGCGTCTGGTTGCTGGAGACTGGCTGTCTCCCCGTTAGGTGCGCAGCTCGACTGCCGGAGGGGGAGACCGACTGTCTCCCCTTTGGATCCATCACACTGAGGCTGGGGAACAGGACCGACCGTCCCTATCCCTTGTGCTGTAAGTGCAGAGACTACGGTCCCATCTGCACAGTTGTGGGGCTTAACATCTCCCCTTGGTGAGTTAGGCTGCCGCTGGAGAGAGGGTGTAACAAGCTCCTCTCTCTGGACGGTAAACTGCCGCTGGGGAGGGGGGTTAGCAGGCTCCTCTCCCTGCCACTCTCTCTGCTGGTGGAAAGGGGGACCAGCTGTCTCCCCTTTCATTCTCTTGTCCGGCTGCTGGGGTGCGAGACTGACTGTCTCTGCTCCCTGCAGGACACACTGCCGCTGGGAAGGATGGACGACACCATCAGCTCCCTGGGGCACACACTGCCGCTGGGGAGGGAGGACGCTGCTCTCCTCTCCCTTCGCTTCACACTGCCTTCCTGGCACATCACTTTGCTGCTGGGGGGCAGGAACAACTACCTCTGCCCCCTGTAACTCAGCCTGCCGCTGGGGAGGAAGGACTGCACCTTCGGCTCCCTGGGACACACACTGCCGCTGGGGAGGATGGACGACACCATCAGCTCCCTGGGGTACACACTGCCGCTGGGGAGGGAGGACGCTGCTCTCCTCTCCCTTTACTTCACACTGCCTTCTTGGCATATCACTTTGCTGCTGGGGGGCAGGAACAACAACCTCTGCCCCCTGTAACTCAGCCTGCCGCTGGGGAGGAAGGACTGCACCTTCGGCTCCTTTGGACACACACGGCTGCTGGGGAGGATGGACGACACCATCAGCTCCCTGGGGTTGCTCACAGGACCAGTCTAGGAACTCTGCTACCTCGGGTACTGCTGGTTGCTGTTGGGCGGGAGGGCCGGTTGTCTCTTCCCAGGCCTCATTGATGAGTCGCAGGTAATCCCCCTCCAGGTTCCATTCCTGGTTAACTAAATATCGTAGGTCTGCCTCGAGGTCAATAGCGCCAAAGAGACCCAGCATGTTCTCTCGGATGCCGTACAGGTCCCAAAAACGATAGTCGGTATCTTCCCCAAAGTCCTCGTCACCACTATTATCCCAAAATAGACCGGGGCCAGTGTAATCTCCGCCTTCTGGGAACTCATACTCTGCCATCCTGGGGACACACTGAGCCGCGTACCACTGTAGCGCCTGGTATGCGTCGTCGAGCACCAGTTCTGCGTATACTAGAATCTCGAGTCTAGTCACCCACTTTTCTGTGGTCTGATTTCTCAGGAGGGGCATCCGCTCTGCCATTCTAGCCAGAATTCGCTGCCTTCTGCTGCGGCGCTGATCCCCTCGTGAATACTGTACTTCCTCTAGGGCTTCGTCCCACAATTCGGCTCTGACAGTCTCTCTGTACATCAACATGTTCTCCTCTGAGACTGCTCCAGACTCCGGGACGTAATCGTCCAATCTAACTTGAAACTTCTCCTCCATTTTCTGAGTTCCTTTGTAGATAGGGTCGCTGTACGGATACTAGCGTTGCCCTCAATTTGTAATCCAGAAATGGTGTTGTCTGTAGCTGTCCCTCTGGTTGTAGGAACGATCCCGCCGCTTGCCACCAATTGTAACGGACCGTTTCACTTACAAGAGGATAAAACCCAGTTTAGGCGATAATCCCCTTTCCAGATGCACAGGCAGCTACTGCAAACACCATTCTCCCGACTGGAACCACACGAACACTGGAACAGCTGAACAAGAAAAGCAGACATCGGCTTACACTCTTGGCAGTCAGCATACAATCCCATTCCCCCAAAGACCGAGACGACACATCGCTTTGAGGGTTAAGCAAGACTCTAGACTGGGACACCCAGTCTGGCTTTTATTACCAAAAAGTACATACAGGACACTCCCAGGGGGAGGATGAAATTAACCAATCACATGGATGTACCTCCCACACATTTCCTCCCCTTAGATTAACACTTAACACAATTATACTGTACACCTTTTTCCCCAATTCCTGGATGTACCCCAAATACCTATGCTACACCTCCAAAACAGGTATCCCCTGATAGCCCTTATTCCGGGGGACAACATATCCAAGAATCAGGTCATTCGGATGAATGGTTCGGGAGATATGAAGTTCCAAAGATTTGACCGACCGCATGGGTAAAGTATCCGAAAACAGTTCCATGCATTTTGGCCCTGCGGTCGGTCACAAACAAGGGAATGAAAACAGGCGAATTGCCTGTGTTATAGAGCCTGGAGAGGGTTTGAATGAATTCCCTTGTTTGTGGGGTTCTTTCTACCGAACGGCGGGTCATTCGGTAGTTTCTATACGAATTCCTGGAAGTATGGAGGTCTCAGCGGTGTTTGCCTAGTCAAGTGTCCGATTTTAGTTCCAGACACTCGACGGCAAAACACCGCTGTTCGGTAGTTTAAGATGGCCGCCGCCACGTGGTTGTTTCCTGAATGGCGGCCACCCAGAGGACACAGAACACATTACATGATTGCCAATTACCCGTTTGCAACATTGTTGCAAACGGTAATTGGAGGCACACTTAATCCTGGGTGGTCTGGTTGTTCGGTAGTTTCCTCAATACAATGAATGGAGTGATTCTACCGAACAATCAGGTGAACGCTGCATACATATATATATAACCCAGGTTAACTGCATACAAAAATACATACATGACATGAAAGTATTAAAGGCAGGATTACTGTACTACGCTCCACAGTCTTAAAGGTACAGTAGTCCCAAAAGTTCCAATATGTCCATCGCTGCTTTTAAAGGGCCAGCAGCAGTAATACAAATTATTACATGCCCAAATATAGTTTCTAAAGTGCAATATGTCCAGGGGCCATAGTCAGCGGGCAGGAGGCTAGCAGCCAGGCCTCTCCAGTTCACAGTGGCGAAGCTGGTTTCGCCACAGAGGGTCCCTATCTGCTCGTGACATCTCCAGCATAAGTTATCCGTCCCCGGATAAATATGAGCTAACCTGGACGGGACTAGATACCATCGCATGGTTAATTTGCAATATGCTTCCCACTGGGAAAGACTGTGGGATGCCTGTTTTTTTTTTTAGCCAGATACCACAAGGTGACTGGGAGTTGTTTCCCTATGTCTGCTTCCCATTTCGCCATATACGAGGATTTGGATGCTATGTCTCGGAGAGAGAGTGTGTTATAGCACATTGTGGCAAAACCAGCTTCGCCACTGTGAACTGGAGAGGCCTGGTTGCTAGCCTCCTGCCCAGTGATTATGGTCCCTGGGAAAAATTGCCCTTTAAGGGACTGAATTGGGGCTTATGGACTGCTACCATAATGTACTGACCCTTTAAGAACTACTTTTGGGCAGGTGGATTGTATTATACTGTCCCTAGCTCTTTAAATACTTTGGGGACAGATTGGTACTTTTGTATATGGCACTTTGGACACATTCGAAGCTGTCGAAGCTGTCGAAGCGGTCGAAGCGGTCGAAGCTGTCGAAGCTGTCGAAGCTGTCGAAGCGGTCGAAGCGGTCGAAGTCGTCGAAGTGGCCGGTATCGGACAAAGGACCACGTGGCGGCGGCCATTTTAACTTCGAACACTGCCGACCCTTAACATCAACTCCACTTCGACACTTCGACTAAAGTCGAAGTACCGGCACACTTCGAATGGGACTTAGCCGTTTTTATGCCAGGAATTGACCGACCGCACAGCCCAAATCTATGGAACTGTTTTGGGCAAGAAAATGTGCTTGCGGTCGGTCATAAAAGGACTTCCGTGTAACTTTTGATCCACTGGAGGGATTTGCCTGAATTTTGGAAGTGTTTATGTTTAAAGTATGCTGAGTCTGAATATGTGATTTGTATGTGAATGTGATGTATGGTTTTGAAGTTACAGATATTGTGTACAAGTTATGTTTTAAACTGTATAATAAGTGGATTATCTCTCAGGCTAAGGGGAGGGGATGTGTGGGTTGTACCATATCTCGGATTGGTTATTTTATGCCTCCCCCTGGGTGTGGCCTGTATGTGTGAAATGGAAATAAAAGCCAGGCTGGGTGAGCCAGTCCAGAGTTCCTGTTTTACCCTCAAAGTGATGTGTTGTCTCATTATTGGGGGGAAGGATTTATTGCATGCTGTTTCAGTTGACTGCTAGGAGTACAAGCCTATTCGTATGGTTCCTATTCAATGGTCTACAGCATTCATATGCTTGGGAGAATTTAAAAGGTTTCTCGGATCCAGTGTTCGTGTGTCTCCAGTCGGGAGAATGGTGTTTGCAGTAGCTGCCTGTGCATCTGGAAAGGGGATTATCGCCTAAACTGGGTTTTATCCTCTTGTAAGTGAAACGGTCCGTTACAATTGGTGGCAAGCGGTGGGATCGTTCCTACAACCAGAGGGACAGCTACAGACAACACCATTTCTGGATTACAAATGGAGGGCAACGCTAGTATCCGTACAGCGACCCTATCTACAAAGGAAATCAGGAAAATGGAAGGAGACAGAGTCGCAGCTGCTACAGCACCTCCGAGGGAGGAGGAGGAATTCGAGTTTGCCAGGGAATATAGGAGCAGGATGGCTCTATTCTCACCAGCCCGAGCGGAGCAGATGGCATTCCGGGTCTACAACGATGTACAGGCGTACCTCATGCTGCGAATGACGCAGAGGAACCAACAAGATTGGTCCTGTGAGGAACCACAACAGGCAGGTGGAGATGGGACCGAGGTCTCTCCACCGGGCCCAACGGGATGGTGGGCAGCAGGCCCAGATCCCCAGCGGCAGAGTAAGTCCCAGGGAGATGAAGGTGCCGTCCTTCCTCCCCAGCGGCGGTGTGTACCCCAGGGAGCGGATGGTGTCGTCCTCCCTCCCCAGCGGCAGGCTGAGTTACAGGGGGCAGAGGTTGTTGTTCCTGCCCCCCAGCAGAAAAGTGATTTGCCAGGAAGGCAGTGTGAAGTGAAGGGAGAGGAGAGGAGAGCAGCGTCCCCCCTCCCCAGCGGCAGTGTGTGTCTCAGGGAGCAGAAGGTGCAGTCCTTCCTCCCCAGCGGCAGTGTGTACCCCAGGGAGCTGATGGTGCCATCCTTTCTCCCCCGCGGCAGTTTACCATCCAGAGAGAGGAGCTTGTTACACCCTCTCTCCCACGGCAGCCTAACCCACCAAGGGGAGATGTTAAGCCCCACAACTGTGCAGATGGGACCGTAGTCTCTGCACTTATAGCACAAGGGGTAGGGACGGTCGGTCCTGTCCCCCAGCCTCAGAGTGATGTATCCAAAGGGGAGACAGCCGAGTCTCTCCCTCCGACAGCCGAGATGTGCACCTAAAGGGGAGACAGTCAGTCTCCAGCAACCAGGCGCCCACCAGACTACTCCCGTGGTAGTGCTGGCAACAGGACAGAGTACCGCTGGTCTCTGCCCCCTCAGCAACCCACCAAGGCAGCCTACCAGTCTCCCACACAGCAGTGGTGAGACACCAGAACCTGGACAAAATTCTTCCTCACCCAGATGTAGTAACCGGTTAGTGTGGGTGGGCTGCTCTGTTATTTCTGTTTTGTGGGTGGGTTGCTGGACTAACCAGGGCACTGACCGGCAGAAAGTCAGGTACCCTGTTAGTCTAATTGGCAAAGGGGAGAAATGTGGTGAAACCAGCTTCGCCACTATGAACTGGAGAGGCCTGGTTGCTAGCCTCCTGCCCAGTGATTATGGTCCCTGGGAGATATTGCCCTTTAAGTGACTGAATTGGGGCTTATGGACTGCTACCATAATGTACTGACCCTTTAAGAACTACTTTTGGGCAGGTGGATTGTATTATACTGTCCCTAGCTCTTTAAATACTTTGGGGACAGATTGGTACTTTTGTATATGGCACTTTGGACACATTCGAAGCTGTCGAAGCTGTCGAAGCTGTCGAAGCGGTCGAAGCTGTCGAAGTTACCGAAGTCGTCGAAGTGGCCGGTATCGGACAAAGGACCACGTGGCGGCGGCCATTTTAACTTCGAACACTGCCGACCCTTAACATCAACTCCACTTCGACACTTCGACTAAAGTCGAAGTACCGGCACACTTCGAATGGGACTTAGCCGTTTTTATGCCAGGAATTGACCGACCGCACAGCCCAAATCTATGGAACTGTTTTGGGCAAGAAAATGTGCTTGCGGTCGGTCATAAAAAGACTTCCGTGTAACTTTTGATCCACTAGAGGATTTGCCTGAATTTTGGAAGTGTTTATGTTTAAAGTATGCTGAGTCTGAATATGTGATTTGTATGTGAATGTGATGTATGGTTTTGAAGTTACAGATATTGTGTAAAAGTTACGTTTTAAACTGTATAATAAGTGGATTATCTCTCAGGCTAAGGGGAGGGGATGTGTGGGTTGTACCATATCTCGGATTGGTTATTTTATGCCTCCCCCTGGGTGTGGCCTGTATGTGTGAAATGGAAATAAAAGCCAGGCTGGATGAGCCAGTCCAGAGTTCCTATTTTACCCTCAAAGTGATGTGTCGTCTCATTATTGGGGGGAAGGATTTATTGCATGCTGTTCCAGTTGACTGCTAGGAGTACAAGCCTATTCGTATGGTTCCTATTCAATGGTCTACAGCATTCATATGCTTGGGAGAATTTAAAAGGTTTCTCGGATTCAGTGTTTGTTTGTCTCCAGTCGGGAGAATGGTGTTTGCAGTAGCTGCCTGTGCATCTGGAAAGGGGATTATCGCCTAAACTGGGTTTTATCCTCTTGTAAGTGAAACGGTCCGTTACACACATGGACAGAGCTTTTACTTTTGGTAGATTCCCCATGCATTTGTGGAGAAATGGTGGTAGTAGATTGGAGTCTGGTAATCTGAGCTTGCGTTCCTGTACAATATTCCTAATTCTCAAGTATGGGAACAGTTCCCTTGGTGGTAGTTGGTATTCCCTAGCTAGAACCGGGAATGGTTTGATACCCGTAGTGGTCAGTAAAGAGCGCACAGTATGAATCCCCTGACGTAGCCAGGGTTCAAGCTGCAGGTTGGTCGTTCGGGTAGTTAATGCCCGAAGTGGTGCTGCAAGGAGCATGTCGGTGCTTTGTAAAAATAACAGGGTAGTCTGCTTCCACGTTCGGAGCAATGTTTCGGTAGTAGGTAGTACGTAACCAGGTTTATGGGATTTCAATCCTGCCCATAGAGCTAGTGGGAGTGAACCGGTAGTTATACATGCATTTTCCAGCGCGAGCCATACCGGAGGAGATGGTCGTTCAAGGACTGTGATTCCCTGGGCCATTAGTGAGGCTTTATAATATAATTTAATATTGGGTATGCCCAGCCCACCTTTTGTAAAAGGGAGCCAGAGCGATCTCTGCTCTATCCTTGGGGGTTTCCTTTTCCAAATGTGTGCGTTAATTATGGCCTGAAATTGCTTTAGAATAGAGTTGGGGATGGAGATGGGCAGAGTGCGAAAAATATATAATATATGTGGCAGCGTCATCATTTTGACGGTGTGGATCCGTCCCAACCAGGATATCTCCTTTCCTTCCCATTCCTTAGTTTGTTGTTCTAATTTGTGCATGAGCGGGACGGGATTTTCCCTAATTACCGCCGAGTGAGTTACTGGTAATTGAATGCCCAGATAGGAGAGGGAGGTTTTCCTTCAGTCGAAGGGGTATTGCAGTTTTATTTGGGCAAGTGTGGAGGAGGTGAGCCCTATTGCTAGTGCCTGTGTTTTTTTGGCATTATTTTTATAATATGATACCCTCCCGTATTCTTCCAGCAATTCTAGTAGTTTTGGAATGGTAGTTTCCGGTTGTGTTAGAAATAACAGAACATCGTCCGCAAAGAGGGCTATCTTTTGGGCCCCTATTGGGGTATTTAGGCCTGCTATCTCGGTTTCTAACTTAATGCGTCTTATTAGGGGTTCCATGCAGAGGATAAATATTAATGGAGATAATGGACACCCCTGCCTTGTACCATTCGTTATCCGGGAAGGGTCGTGACAAAAACCCAGAGTTGAATATTTTGGCTGCAGGTTTGGAGTATAAGACCATAATGCTAGTTAAGAATGACAACATAGAATTTAAAATAAAAATTAGAAGATCATGCTAGAAGACAGAACCTCAGATTTAGAAATATAGCGGAAGAAGTAAAGGAAGAATTTCTGGAAGAATTCTTTGAAAAACTGGGAGTTAATATCAAATCATATCCATTTCTAATGAATAGATGGCATAGACTACCCAAACCAAGGGGGATCCCAGAAAGCAAGGGATGGAATAGTTATTTTTTTTTCCCTTCCAGATAAAAGAACAAGTTTTTAAAGCAATCAGATCCCCAAATAAGTTAGAAACATCGCTGACAAGTATACGAATATTCCAGGACTACTTGTACATAAGATTACGCAGAAGAAATGTCTCTGTTACAATCCCATAACATTAAATTCCGACGGAACTCTTCGGCAACTCTAAGCCTATATAGCGATAATAGATGGAAGTTTTTTCAGGACACCCCAATAAGTCAGACAGTGGATTGAATGAAGAAATCTGAATGGATAAAGATCTCCATAAGAAGGAAAGGATAGGAATATGAAGATGGAAAACAGAAGATAAGACAACTTTTTTTTTTCATGCCTTGCATAGCCTTCTCTCGATGTCTGAGACAAAAGATAGTCAGGATGGGGGGTGGGGTTTAACCGCAGAACGGAGCGGACACCATTTTCGGGAGCTCCAACGTCGCTCTGCTCAATCCGATCCGGGTGTCTCCCAGTATCGGCACATTCCGTTCTTTGCTGGTTCCATATAGACCCAGCGACGGAAGAAGCCTGCGGCCTACCATCACGCTACACGCCTGGAGGATTTCCTGGGTCACATCTCCCTCCAGCGCAACTGGAGCACAGACATCCACTTACCTGCAGATCAGCCCTCAACCATGGGGAGACACTCACAGAAACCTCTCTCAGGTACATCAAGCGAATCCCAAGACATAGGGGACCTATTACAGTGCCAAACCCTGCCCAAAATGGCGGCCCCAGCCAACCAGCAGGCCCTAGCAGACCCTCAGACCCAAACACCTGACTACCCTCAAGCACAAACCCTGCAACAAACACCAGAACACACAGCTGCAGCCTTACCTGATATATCAGCTCTGGCCACCAAGCATGATTGTGACGAGAGCAATCTCGCCACATTGCATTGGAGAAGCCTGGTTGCCCGCCTGCTGCCTTTGGACTATGGACCGGCAGTTAAACGGTTAATTTTACTGTGCAGAAAGGTTTATTCATGCCTTTCTGCACAGCCGTTCGGTAGATTCTGTCTACTGCACGAACCACCTTCTGTTAGCCTCCCCAGAGCCGTGGGGAGCCGGCAGGCGCTGTTAATTGGCCACCCAGAAGCTGGCGTGTGCCGCCAATCTACCTCCCTGAAGCCGCGGTTAACCGCGGCTTAACGAGCGTCTGCAGTCAATTGACCACCCAGTAGCTGTGGTTAACCGCAGCATAATTGACTGTTACTGGGTGGCCGCGATTACACTTAGTGGCCGCTAGGTGGCGGTGTTATGGAGCTCCCCGGACGGCCAGCGGTGCTCAGCCTGGAATCAGTGCACTAAAAGCGGACACTTTTACGTGTAGGCACCGCTGAGCCTCCAGCCCCCTGGTTCATATTCGTGCGATTTAGCCGAACACCGGTTAATTCGGTAGTTTGTATATGTGAATGTGTTAACCCAGATAGCTATGCCATGGAGCCAATTCATGTAATTAAAGACTCTGGCTCCATGGCAATTGAACTGTGTGAATAGGATCTGAGCGCTATTCCCAGCTATCTGGGGATATGTGACATGTCTGTGTTTTATGTATAAAATGTAATATTATATGTTTTAATGTATTTTACTGTCTTTGTGTCCCCACGTGTATAATGGAGTTTTGCCTCTGTCCTGGGATATAATTGGATTACTTCTCAATTATCTCCAGGATAGAGGGAGGGAAATTAGGATGCATTGTGGGGATGTTGTACTTCTGTGTGTCTGAATGTGATACATGTCTGTGTGTGATACAGTCTTCCATCTGGTCCCCTAGGGGAGTGTCCACCAGGTGGGAGACCTGCATAAATACCGGGCAGATAGCCTTGATTAAATCAGACCACTGCTTGACCCTCAACACGGAGCCTTGTCTCGTCTTTGGGGGGATTCACTGTATGCTGATAGAGACTGACTGCCAGGAGTGTAAGCCACTTGGGAGCTTTTCCTGCTCGTCTGCTAGCAGCTATTCGTGAGGTTCCGGTTCGGGAGTTTGGAGTGCTACCTTATTCCCTTGTATGCAGTTTGGTGCATTCACTTGTATTCAATTCGGGAGTTTGGTGTTCTACAGTAGCTGCCTTTATATCTGAAAGGGGAATATCGCCTAAACGGATTTTAACCCCTTGTCTGCTGAAACGGTCCGTTACAATGATATTAAAAATGTCTTCACTGAATTCCGCCAGAAGCTAGCAACTGACATAGCAGTCATCCAGGCTGATTTACAGGTGGTTACAGACAGGGTCAGAGCCACAGAAGAGGACATCATAGATATGAGGCGGGAAATGACAACTGTACAAGACTCCCTGCAAAATGTCCACAAAACCCAACAAGCATTTTCCACGCAACTTGCTACGCTGGAGGACCGTTTCAGGCGTAATAACCTGAAGATAAGAGGGGTACCTGAGTCCGTCACCATGGACAAAATGCCCCACTACCTGCGATGACTAACAGCCTCCCTATTTCCGCCAACACACGCCAAAAAGCTCGCTTTTGACGGCATGTCCCGCCTACCAAAATCACCTAGGGCCCCAGCAAATTCCGTGAGAGATATCATAGTTCGCTGCGTCCTGGCTCAAGACAAAAAAGCACTCCTCTCAGCTATACAAAACCAAAGGGTGCTGACCTGTCCTTCTACCAAGACCTGTCGAGGTCCACCCTGCAATGGCGCAAAACGCTCCACCAAACCACAAGCCAACTGAGAACCGCAGGAGTTACATACCACTGGACCACTCCACGAGCCCTCACAGTGACCCACAACGGATCTAGCCATGTGATCACCGCGCCCTTGGCGAGGCGTCAAGAGATCGGAGAGGAACATCCACTTGGGACCCGACCACAGTAGTCCCCTTCACCCCACGGAACTGCCCGACCATGAGCACCGGGACATGACTGAGCTCGGACCCTGTGACGAAACCAACCTCGCCATTGGCCTGTTTTCCCTGCCTCCTGCCTGCTGACTATGGCCCCTGGGAGATTTGGACCTTTAGATACAGTATTTGGGCATATTGTATTGTATTATGCTGCTGCTGGCCCTTTAAGAACCATCTGGGGACATACTGTGACTTTTGGGAACAATGCCCCTTTAAGACTATGGCCCCTGGAAGATATTGCCTGTTAAAGACTATTTTAGCAGATTGGATTTTAAAAGACTTGCTGTCCCTTTAAATTGTATTGGAGCAGTTCTGCAGCTTTAAATTGGCACTACGGATGCAGCCGAAGTAGTCGCCATTCGACAAATGAACACGTGGCGGCGGCCATCTTTGTTCATTCGAACGAGGTCAGCGGTATGTGTAGCCAAATCCATGGAACTGAAATCGGCTACACATTTCAACGAACACCGCTAACCCTTACCTTCTCCTACACTCCGTTTTCAGCTGCAGAGACTAAGTCCCGTTCGGCAGTTTGAACTCACTGCTATACTGAGCTAAATTCACGAATGGCCCCGTTCGTGCATTCGAATGGGACTTAGTCATTTTTCTGTGTAAAATAGACCGACCGCACAGCCCAAATCTATGGAACTGTTTTGGGCAGGAAAATGTGCTTGCGGCCAGTCATAAAGACCTCCCAACTAGCTTTATCTACTGGATGGATTGTCTGATTTTTGAGAGTGTTTATATTTCAAGTACGCTGATTAATAATATGTAATTTTTATGAAGATTGGACTTATTTTTTTTAAAGTTATAGTACATGTATAAAAACTGTATTTTTCCTGCTTGTGATAATGAGATTACCCATTGTGTTCAGTAATCATATCACAGGCAGAGGGGAGGATTTTGTGTGGGAGTGTCTGTGTGTATTGTACGGATTGATTGGTTGTATTTCAAAACCCTGTGGGCAGTACTATGTTTGTGGATTGGGAATAAAAGAGGCTGTATGTGCCAGTACAGTCAGTTCTGCTTGACCTCAAAATGAAGTGTCGTCTTGTTATTGGGGGAATTGGATTGTATGCTGATTGTATGCTTTTCCTGTTCAGCTGTTTACAGCATTCATATGCTTGAGAGCATTCGTATGCTTCTCCGGTTCGGTGGTTATGGTGTCTGCTGGAGTGCTTGGAGCCCTCAGGAAGCGCTAGGAGCATCCTTCAACGGAGGTACCCAGTCGGGGTGCCCGTCGATCCGTTACAGACCCCAACATGCAGCAGGCAACAACAACATAACACACAGTTTCACCTAAGTTTAAACAGTTTTCTTTTGTTTCTGTTCTCCATCTGGCTAGACAAGGCTACCGCAACCTACATACCCCCCGTGTGCAGAGCTAGGGATATACTGACCCTCCCTACGAGGCTTTGAATGGAGGAGCAAGACTCCGTGAGATAGGGATGCAGGGGTAGGGCTCTACACCCACCACAACTCCCCCACGCAGCCCCCTTGGTTAGGGGCACTAACAGCCACAACCGGACCAAGCTCCTCTCGAAGCAACAACACTATCATCTATAGCCAAGGCCCGACAAGCGAGGCTGATTAAAAGACAGAGGCACACACTACCACCCACACCCATATACTTAAACCCACATCAAGCTACATGACCATACTTAGCAGCCACCAAACTGCCTACACCCAATCTGATTCAGCCCAGACATCCTTAGCTACATTGCAGGCTCGGCATCAAGAGAAGCACAGGTCGAAGGGTGCTGTCCCTAACATGCACAAGGGTACACGAATAGCACTGCCTAGACAGACACGTAACTCCGTCAATAATAACAATAGCCTCATCAACCGTATTTATGCCTGATTTTGCGCATGCTAGCACACTATATCATCACAACAAGCACCCTGCCAGACATGCAAACCAAACGTTTAATATTGTGGTTTTTATGCAAGGTCTGACTCAGGTCAGAACCTTCCGCCTATTGTCTGGACCACAAAAATGATGCATCTTTATCCACCTGCTTTGTATACCCAAACTGCTTTCTCGCATTGCCTATTAATGTCATGTTCTACTCTGCAAACGATATTTCACATGCACTGAAAAAATAAAGAATTATAAAAAAATAAAAAAAAGATAGCCAGGATGGATACATATAGACGCACGGAAGCACATAGATTGCATTATTTTTTTCAAATAATTTTATATATATATAGAGAGAGAGCACTATTAAGGATATAAATGCAAATAAATAACTTAATTACTATGCACGGAATAGGAAAAGGAAGAACATAAGATCACAAGGTGATATAAGAATAAAAGGAGATATAAGAGTATTAAGGCACAGTTAGCTCTATGATAAATATGATATTTGATAATATAATGATTGGTCTATATATGCAAATTGGAGTGGATTTAAAAGAGGAAGGCAAAGGGGGAATGGGAAAAGGGAAAATAAAAAAGAGAAAATGGGTGGGATTTAAGAGATGACACTGGAGACGTATGGTCAGATAGAAAGAAAATAATCCTATTATTCCCGAATACACTGAGATTGGAAATATGAACACTTTATGCTCTATGATATCAGGACTATTATTTAGGAATGGCATTGATGCTCTATATGTAAAAAGAAGGGAAAAAAGGGAAGATAGGAAAACAATTTAAAGAATAATGCGGATTGGTCATCCTCTTTATATCTCAAAAGAAATCCATCAGCAAAATAAAATCCTGGTGAGTAACTCACCGGATCACTGAATACGAGGCCCTGCTCGGCCCTCATTATGAATATGTGGAATGTATTGATCGTTAGCAGCAGAGAGTGGAAAACAGAGGAGGAGGACTATGGTTACATTGGGGTCTGTAAACGTGCAGGGTGTTAATTTACCTATTAAGAGAATAACGGGTTTGAACAGTGATTAAGGAATAGCCCTTTCCCCTCCCAGTAACCAGATGACACATAGTTCTGGGAGTACACGCTGGAATACGTTTAATGACAGCGACGACTGGCCTTATATGCAGATCCCCAAGCAAGGGGCACTCCCTGCTGGACCTGAGAGTAGACTACAGTGAAACATATACACAATTACATTGGCTCTCAGGTCCTGGACACTCCCATACAAATTAGGTCAATCCCTCCTCTGTGCCTGGGAGATAATTGAGTCAAGTACTGTATTAAACTCAATTATCTCCAAGCACAGAAAACACACATTTCCCAAACACTCCAAAAGTACCCTAAAAATGCATACAACCCCGCAAAAGTTACATTCCCTGATAGCCCCGATCTGTGTGACCAACATATCCAAAAATCACCCAGATTGGTTCAGGAATTTCCTGGAAGTCATAATTTGACAGACCGCACGCATGGTCCCCTAGCCGAAAATAATTCCATAGTGCTGCTGGGGAACGACTGGGAACCGCAAAATCTTCATGCCGAAAATAGTTCCATGGAATCGCGGCTAAGTCCCCCTGAGGTCTATTCACGGTTTTGGTCCATACGAACGGCCGCCAGGGAGCTAGCGTTCGGTTCTATGCATACGAATGGAAAGTGCCGAACCAGGGGAACAAGGGGGAATAAAAAATGGGTCTTTAGAGTCCCTGACTTGGTTCATAGTCGGTGGGCAGGAGGCTGGCAAGGAGGCTCCTACAGGAGCTTGTGGCAAACTCACGAGGACAGGGGAGTTTGTCACCCAGGGAGACTATCCAGACCTCAGACCTCCAATCGGTCTGGGTCTGTGATAGTCTAGTGGCTTTTCCCAAAAGGCATAGTTGTCCAGAAGGCCTCTGTGACCGCCTGGCCCCCCGACTAGGTGCCTTCCTCAGTTGATGCTCCTTGTGCTCATCGAGGACTCCAAGCCCTCGACCAGACACCATCAGCACTGTAGTCCCCACGACCAGTGTTACAGCTTGGCTGGGAACTCGCTGTCCTCCACCCACCCTGGACCCAAAACCAGGATTCAGTTTCCAGTAGGTGAACCTCTCCTACTCTAGAGAGCGTAGCAGAAACAGCTCTTAAAAGAGCTAGTGATTATAATCCCAGGGGAGTATGGTGATATAGCAATCCCCAGGGTAGATAAGGCCTTTTCCACCACACATGAGATGAGACTCTATGTTGAGGGTAAAACAGGAACTCAATTTTAATGGAGGCACACTGGACTTTTATGCAAGTTTCCCAACAAGGTCCACCTGGGTACAGGGACACAAAGTTAACAAACCAGAACAGTAATTAAATATATGACACTCCCATAACAAACATACAATCCCTCCCCTCTGCCTGTGAGATATGAGTCAGTAACTGTACTAATTCTAATCCAATTATCTCCAAGCACAGGAAAAAAAAACACCCCAAAAGTACCCTAAAACCCTAAAAATACATAAAACCCCACAAATGTTACATCCCTTGATGGCCCTGTTCTGGGTGACCATCTGTCAGGGCTCTGCGGTCCCCTCTCCCCTTACCGATAAGCGAGCGGCGTCCTCTCCTCTTGACACGCCGCTCGCGTCCTCCTATTTATGGGATAATAATTGTAACAGTTTGAGAATTTCCCACTATTTAAATTCTCAGATCCCTAAGAACGTTAATCGTGTTAAATGAAATTTATATAATATAATTAATATCACAAATTGTTATAAAAATATAATTTTTATTTTTAACAATTTAAATTAATAATGATGAGTAACATGCATGATAATAATCAATGGAATTTTCAGTATAACATGAATATGCAATACAATATGGCAATAATCAATGAATATTCAGTATAAAACAATATATGCAATACAATAGGCCATTTACTTCCTGGTTAATATAAACGCCTCTACAGCACTTAGCTGTCAGGACAATTTATGATAGGCTTCACAGAGAGGGAAACAAAGTTTTACGGAGAGACGGAGCATTCCTTAGAGCTGCAGTAAAACTTTCAGCTGGCAGTTTAGAAATAACCCTTGCAATGCTGGCTAGACCTCCTAAGTAATTAAGGTCTACTCTTGTGTGATTTTAATTAAAATAACATTTAACCAGTCATCAACCATTTCCTTGATTTTATCCAATGAGAGAAATCTACTATGTTATATTAGCTGATATTTTATTAATTTGTCTAAACAGATATTTTATCTCATTTTAGAGCCAATCAATACAGCTGGATAAATGGTCATGATATGCTAACGTGATATTAATCACACAAATACATTAATGGCTATATTAATCCCAGCTGCAGATAGGATGCTATAACCATATATATATTCTTTAATAATTAAGATTTCTAAATATGAAATCTAATCATGATTTATCCAGTCATATATCATGCTATTAATTTTAATTAATTTTGATTAATTAATTAAATGCCTGTATATTTACCAGTTAAGTAGATATTTTCTCATCAGATGTTCTCAGGTAGCTAAGTGTCATGGGTCTCTTTCTCTGCATGGAGTGTCTTGATTTTCTGAGTGTCCGATTCTGCCTGGATCTCTCTCCTCAATCTTGAATCTCCCTGAATCTCCCGAGAGTGTTGTAATGTCTCTCTCTTCAATCTTTGAATTCCCGACTCTTCCCTTGTCTTAACTTTTTAAAGGGGAAATTCCTCTAAGTGATAGCCAATCACAAATGTGGGGTGTGGTTATCTTCTAATCATAAATTTATTATTTGAACTCAAGGGGGCAGTCTTGTCCCACTAAGCATACCTATCCAGGAAAGAGTTAACTTTTCCTGGTGGCTATTTTTGACGTCATTTACGTTATCTATATGTGGCCTATAACTTATTTTATCTGTCAGATCAAGAGAATTTCTTCAGACTATGCGTCTCCATTTTCTGCTATAACTCCTAAAATTGATAGTTTGTGAACTAAGTTTCACCTTAAACTATAATGGGACGTTGTACAATATCGAAAGTAAAATTTAATTATTTAATCCTCTGTCACCCAGGTCTGGGTTTAGAATTTATTCTTATTCCATTAGTACCTAGACAGTCTGTTATCACTTGGTTTGTTTATACAAGACATTCCATTCAGCTCTGGGAAAGCGGTCAGTTTTAGAGAAAGGATAGAAATTCTGTGTCTCTTTGTTAGCTTGAAACTAACAAAATGGAGTCTGGTCTGTTCATTTTGATTTCAGAATATACACTTTGTATTTCTATCATAGCACAAAATGTCTGCCGATATAAATACCCTGACAGGTGGCACTGCTTAGGTGAGAGTAAGGGTAAAGGTCATGCTAAAACTTCACTTTGTAAAGTTAAATCAAGTACAAGTGGCTTAGTGCCTGGCCACCCGTGCTTTAGTGCTGAATAAATGGAAACAGGAAAAATACAACATAACCAAAGTGCAGTAGAAGATAGTTAGGCTTATTGAGGACATGGCAGTGCTAATCCTAATCGCTGTATTGGCCTGTCTAGTCCCATTGTGACCGTTGGGCTTGTACTGTAGTGTGTCTAGTAGGCTTGTGGGTGGCGATTCAGTATTAGCGCTAATCCCGCTGAGCAGTGGCGTACATATCGGTGTCGCACGGGAACGCGGCCCACAAGGGGGCCCGGCCGCCCTGCGACCCGGTATGTACCCACTGAGGCCAGCCTCTTCTCCTGGGGGCCCAGGGGCTGGCCACCTCAGGGCCCCGCGAGGCTGGCCCTGCTGTCACCGGGTGGGCTGGCGCGCAGGCCCGGACTGACCATCGGGCATACTGGGCAAATGCCCGGTGGGCCGCGATGGCTGTGGGGCAGAGGCCGGCAGGGGAGATCACAGGATCTCCCCTGCCAGCCCCAGCAGGGCCAGCGCTACCCGAGCGCCGGCCCTGCTGTGTGTCTCCATGGGGGGCCGGTGGGGAGATCAAAGATCTCCCTCACCGGCCCAGAGGCAGTTGCAGGCGGCCGCCGGCAGGAGAGAGTGTGAGGGAGGGAGGCAGGAGAGAGGACCGGCGGAGCTATTTTTATTAATAAAAAATATATATTTAAATTTAAATAAAATATACATTCACACCCAGACACACACAGCACCCTCAGACACACACACAGCACCCTCAGACACACACACACACATATACATATATCTTGATAAAGACCTGAGGGTCGAAACGTTGATTTTTCTACACCGAATAAATAATCTTAAACAAGACCTCTGGAGTGCTCTATCTACTATCTGCATATATATATAACCCTCAGTGAGTTAACAGGCAAAGAAAATTAGAAACCTAGAATGTGACGGCACATAAAAACACCCTCACACACAGCACCCCTCTTACATACACACACGCTGCGCCCCTCAGACATACAATACGTCCAAATATATATATATTATACACACACACACACACACACACACACACTATAGCACCCCTCACACTGCACCACTACACACATTACGCTCCAGATACACGCTAGATCCCTTACCCTATATGCACTCGTAATCCTCTACACACACACACACACACACACAATCTCCTATACACACTCTGGGTCCTATACACAGTAGATCTCCTACAGACACATTGCACCACCTACACACACTACATTCCTTGTCAGCAAACACATACAACATTCTCTAAACACACCCTCTCTACAACCCCTACACACACTCGCTACATCCCCTATAACACTATGCCCCCTATACACACACTCTCTACAGCGCCTAGCCACACATATTACACCACAAACACAAATGAAATTGACCTATTTACACAATACCACACCACACTCTACACACACGCAATCCCACAATCAGGCTCCAAGCATATGCACCATGCACTTTCCTGACCCTTTTGTCCTCTGGTATCCCACTTGTGGAGACACCAGAGACAATTTAAAAGCAAACACAGCGCAAGCATGTTATTAAATTTGCTTGCGCTGCGCAGAACAAATTCAGGGCCTTTTTCTAATGCCAGAGCTCTTCAGCGGGGCTCTGTGCATTGAACTAACATGCTCACGGTCAGACCTTCCGGCATTCGCTAACCGTGGACTTCCGGGTTCTCGGAGCGCGGCCACTCCCCCTCCTATGACGCGGTCGTTCCCAGGATTCATAGAGAGACCGCGTCAACACCACAGTGCTGGATCAACTCGAAAGCTCCCGCGAACTTCAAACTAAATTATTATTACTTCTACTGTGTATCGGACCCGGACTGTTTAATCGTTTACCCTCCTTCTCCTCTCCCACGACCTCGGACTGTTTTTGGATATTCTCTTGCCTGCTGCAACCTCGATTCTCTGTGGAATCTCTATCACCAATTTGGATTATCGCTCCTTCATAAGTTAAGTAAACCAGATCTGCTCAAGCTGGATATATAACCATCCTAATTCTATGTGGTTCGCTATCTGCTCCACCTAAACCTCCTAACCTTGTTTCAACTTCTAATTAATCATCTGCTTCCTAATTTGGAACTTCTCGCTGGTTGTGTTAAAATTGCCTTATCTTAAAACAACTTCAACTCCGCTGCTGTTTATAACCTGCCAGGAATTAAAGAGACAGTTCAAATTGATTATCTTTTTTATTTTAAAGCAATAAACAATATCAGTTTCAGAAATCTGCAGTTGTTTCCATCTTGTCAACAATTGAGCATTACAGATTGATCCAGCCTAATTAATGGATACAGCAGATCTCACTTCTGAAATCACCAGATTAAACCAAAGAGTGGATACGCTTACTCAAGGCATGCAAGATCTACAGATCACCAATGAAAGAATCCTTACTTATGTAAGGGACTTGCAAACACATACTCCTCACACAGTTACACACTCGGCTAGTGACCCTGCTGTCTCCAACCCCGAAAAATTCTCTGGAGACAGGTCCCAATACCGAGAGTTTATCAATTCTTGCAAGTTGTTGATTGCATTAAAACCTCGATCATATCCCACTGAAAGATCTAAGGTTTGTTCTGTTATTTCATTTTTGAGAGGTGAACCCATGGCCTGGGCTCATTCCTTTCTTGAGAATGATGATCCCATATTGGATTCCCTGGATGAATTCTTTGAAGCCATGTCTCTTCTTTACGAAGACCCAAACAAACAAGCG
Organism: Pelobates fuscus; assembly: GCF_036172605.1. Taxonomy (NCBI): domain Eukaryota; kingdom Metazoa; phylum Chordata; class Amphibia; order Anura; family Pelobatidae; genus Pelobates; species Pelobates fuscus. The sequence goes on along the minus strand of NC_086318.1, from coordinate 2,076,590 downwards.
ACTGCAGATTTAACCATTAGAACACTGCAGCAAAGAAACAGGCCTGTCGAAGATTACATTGCTGAATTCAAACGATGGGCACCAGAAACTCAGTGGAATGACATAACTCTACGTAACCAGTTCCTTATTGGGTTATCTGAAGCTGTCAAGGATGAGCTCTCCAGAACTGAACTACCTACTACACTGAATACACTTATCCAACTGTCAATCAGCATTGACAGAAGACTTAGGGAAAGAAAAGCTGAGAAATCACTCACTAACTCTCTATGGAAAAAACCCTTCACCTCTTCAAAGGCACCGGAGAAACCTATAACTCCCGCTGAACCTATGGAAATAGGGGTTGTGAGAAGTCCTCTTACTCCAGAAGAGAGAACCAGAAGAAGACAAATGAACCTCTGCATGTACTGTGCTTCACAAGAACATGTGGTCCCAGACTGTCCCCTATTGAAACGTCCCCGAGGTGGTAAGCATGGTTCCACCACAATTGTTATGAGTGTGCTTCCCTCTAAACCAATCTCTCATTTCTCCTCTGTTTCTCTCATATTACAGTGGGACAAAGAAAGAATTACGACTAAGGCCATTATTGATTCCGGTGCTAATGGGGTGTTCCTGGACTCATCCTTTGTTACAAAAAATAAAATTCCTTGTGTTCAAAAACGTAATTCCGTCTCTGTCAGAGTTATTGATGGCTCCTTAATCTCCTCGGGGCCCATTCGCCTTGAAACTGTCCCTTTAAGGACTACTACTAATTATATCCATTCTGAATTTCTTGTTTTTGATGTCATAAATTCTCCTCTTTATCCAATAATATTAGGGATAGACTGGTTACGGACTCATAACCCACATATTACATGGGCTCCTTTCTCTCTCACGTTTAACTCTGCATATTGCCAGGGAACATGTCTACAACACATCCCCATTTTGCAAGTTACTGGGGAATCCACTATACCTTCCAGCTATTCAGAGTTCGCTGATGTGTTCAGTAAAAAGGAAGCAGAGACACTTCCTCCTCATCGACCCTATGATTGTCCGATTGACCTTGTTCCTGGTGCTCCTATCCCTTTTGGACATACTTATCCTCTCTCTGAATCTGAGTTAAAAACCCTCAAGGAATACCTGGATGAAAACCTCCGTAAGGGGTTCATTAGACCTTCCTGTTCACCAGCCGCTTCCAGCATGTTTTTTGTAAGAAACAAGGACCAGACTATACGGCCAATCATCGATTACAGGTCTTTAAATAAAATAACTATCAAGAATCGTTACCCTCTTCCCCTGATCAATGAGTTGATTGAAAGATTAAGAACAGCTACCATCTACACTAAACTTGACCTTCGTGGGGCATATAACCTTGTTAGAATCAAGGCCAATGATGAATGGAAAACGGCGTTCAGGACCCGATATGGTCTTTACGAATATCTTGTCATGCCCTTTGGGCTATGTAACGCCCCTGCAACCTTTCAGCATTTCATCAACGATATCTTCCGAGATCTCCTAGACGTTCGTGTCATAATTTACTTAGATGATATTCTCATCTACTCCAACAACCTTGAAGAACACAGAAAACACGTGAGATGGGTATTATCCAGATTAAGAACACACAAATTATACGCAAAACCAGAAAAATGTATATTTGAAGTCAATGAAATCACTTTTTTGGGATACGTTATCTCCCCTCATTCAATAAGTATGGATACCTCCAAAATAGATTGCATTGTCAACTGGTCTACTCCTACAAATACTAAAGACTTACAACGTTTTCTGGGATTTGCCAACTTCTATAGGAAGTTCATAAAAAATTACTCCAATGTTGCTCATCCCCTCAACCTGCTCAATAGCGGTAAACGGTCCTTTGCTTGGAACGATAAGGCTCAAGCAGCCTTTGATGAATTAAAACGGAGATTCACAAGTGCTCCCATTCTCCAACTACCTAATCCTGCTTTTCTCTACGTCATGGAAACGGATGCTTCTGACACAGCTATCGGGGCTGTCCTCTCTCAACACCAAACGCCTCAAGATCCTCTCCATCCAGTAGCTTTTTTTTCACGATCTTTGTCTCCTGCTGAACGAAATTATCCTGTAGGAGAAAAAGAATTATTAAGTATTAAAGCTGCATTCGAAAATTGGCGTCACATACTTGAAGACACACGCACTCCTGTAATTGTTTATACAGACCACAGGAACCTTGAATATCTTCATTCCAACAAAACACTCTCTGCCAGACAAGTACGCTGGAATCTTTTCTTTTCCCGTTTCAATTTTCAAATCATCTACAGACCTGGATCCAGAAACAAAAAGGCAGATGCCCTGTCCAGAATTCACCAAGATCTTCCTGTAAACGAAACTCAACCACCTAAAATCATAGGTATTATTTCGTCATTAATAGATGATATTAAACATCTTAAGGAAGAAGATCTTGAACTTCCCAAACAAAGCAATCTATCAAAAAAGGACGGTATCTACTACTTCAAAGACAGGTTATACATTCCTCCCTTGCTTAGGAATAAAATACTCTCTTTGATTCATGATTCCCCTCTGGCTGGTCATCCTGGTACAAGGAAAACACTGGAGCTGTCTAAAAGATATTACTGGTGGCCTCGCCAGGACAGAACCATAGAATCTTATGTCAAAAACTGCCCAACCTGTCTGAGATCAAAATCTGACCATCATCCACCATTCGGTCAATTATTAAGCCTACCTGTTCCAGAAAGACCTTGGCAGTCCATCTCAATGGACTTCTTGGTAGAACTCCCTCCTTCGCAACATCACACCACCATTCTGGTAGTGGTAGACCGTTTCACCAAGATGTCCCATTTTATTCCTTTGAAGAAATTACCCTCTTCATCTGAACTTGCAAAAATATTCATCAATAACATCGTGAAACTCCATGGTCTTCCTGAAGAAATCATATCAGACAGAGGAACACAGTTCACCTCCAAATTCTGGAATGAGATGTGTTCCTCCCTCAATATTCAACGTAAATTATCTTCGGCCTATCATCCCCAAACCAACGGACAAACAGAGAGAGTTAATCAATGTGTTGAACAATACTTGCGGTGTTATTGCTCTCACTTACAAGATGATTGGATCACGTGGTTACCAATGGCAGAGTTCTCATACAACAACTCGGTACACGCTAGTAGCAAAATGACTCCATTCTTCTCAAATTTTGGATTCCATCCCTCTTCAATTCCTGATCAAGGACTTCCTTCTTCTAATCCATACGTCTCCAACCATAACTCTTTCATGTCTGCCCTCTTCCTCAGGTTACGTGATAACCTTAAAAATGCATCATCTGCTCAGAAAAAGTTTTTCGATACTGGTAGACGACCTTCCCCTACTTACAAGGTTGGTGATCTAGTATGGCTCTCTTCAAAAAACATTGTCACCAACCGTCCCTCAAAGAAACTGAGTTCACTCTTCCTTGGCCCTTTTCGTATATTGTCGCTTATCAACGAAAACGTGGTCAGATTGAAACTTCCACCTACCATGAAACTACATCCAGTCTTCCATGTGTCATTGCTTAAACCACACCACTCCGACCCTTTCATGAGGGATGTTCTTACCACTCCTGATCCCATTCTGGTACAAGGTGAAGAGGAATACGAGGTCCAGAGGATTCTAGATTCACGAATCCATCGTGGTTCCTTACAGTATCTTGTCCGGTGGAAGGGCTACGGAGTTGACGAAGATTCATGGGTGTCGTCCTCCGCGGTGCATGCTCGTCGACTTATCAATGCGTACCATGCTCGCTACCCGTCCAGACCTCGTTGACAGCATCCGGTGGCTGCTTCTTTTGAGGGGGGTTCTGTCAGACCTTCCGGCATTCGCTAACCGTGGACTTCCGGGTTCTCGGAGCGCGGCCACTCCCCCTCCTATGACGCGGTCGTTCCCAGGATTCATAGAGAGACCGCGTCAACACCACAGTGCTGGATCAACTCGAAAGCTCCCGCGAACTTCAAACTAAATTATTATTACTTCTACTGTGTATCGGACCCGGACTGTTTAATCGTTTACCCTCCTTCTCCTCTCCCACGACCTCGGACTGTTTTTGGATATTCTCTTGCCTGCTGCAACCTCGATTCTCTGTGGAATCTCTATCACCAATTTGGATTATCGCTCCTTCATAAGTTAAGTAAACCAGATCTGCTCAAGCTGGATATATAACCATCCTAATTCTATGTGGTTCGCTATCTGCTCCACCTAAACCTCCTAACCTTGTTTCAACTTCTAATTAATCATCTGCTTCCTAATTTGGAACTTCTCGCTGGTTGTGTTAAAATTGCCTTATCTTAAAACAACTTCAACTCCGCTGCTGTTTATAACCTGCCAGGAATTAAAGAGACAGTTCAAATTGATTATCTTTTTTATTTTAAAGCAATAAACAATATCAGTTTCAGAAATCTGCAGTTGTTTCCATCTTGTCAACAATTGAGCATTACACTCACTTTGAGAGGGGGCGTGCTTGTCATTAGTGATGACAAAACACACCCTCGCTGGCCCCGCCCCCTTCTTAGGGGGCCGCTCTGATTGAAAAATGCCCGGGCCTAATTTTTTTTTCCAGTCCGGCCCTGCTGGCACGCGAGGGAGCACTTTCCCCTGTGTGCTCCCTCTTCAACTCCCTCGTGCACCGCACTGATACCGGAGCCGGAAGATGACATCATCTTCCGGCTCCGGTATCAGTGCGGTGCATGAGGGAGTTATAGAGGGAGCACACAGGGGAAAGTGCTCCCTCGCGTGCCAGCCAGCCCAGTGATACCACTAGACCCCAGTGAATCCCCTCAGCCCTCCCAAAGGTAGGGAGGCTGGGGGGATAACATTTTTAAAAAAGTGTGTGTTAGAGTGTGTGTGTGAGAGTATGTGTATGTGTTAGTATTAGTGTGTGTGTTAGTGTTTATGTTAGAGTGTTAGTATTAGAGTGTGTGTGTTAGAGTGTGTGTTTTGTAAGTGAGTGTGTGCCTGTCTGTCAGTGAGTGTGTGTGTCTGTCAGTAAATGTGTGTGTCTGTTAGCTAGTGTGTATGCGTCTGTTCGTGAGAGTGTGTGTTTGTGTGTGTCTGTTAGCTAGTGTGTATGCATCTGTTCGTGAGAGTGTGCCTGTTAGCTAGTGTGTATGCATCTGTTCGTGAGAGTGTGTGTGTGTATCTTCAGCACTTACCTTTCTGCAGCGCCGGATTTCATTGGTGCTGGGGATCTCTCCGCCCCGATCCGCCTTTCAGCTCTGAATGCACATGCGCGGCAAGAGCAGCGTGCGCATTTAAACCACCCATAGGAAAGCATTACTCAATGCTTTCCTATGGACGTTCAGCGTCTTCTCACTGTGATTATCACAGTGAGAATCGCGGATGCTCCTCTAGCGGCTGTCAATGAGACAGCCACTAGAGGCTGGATTAACCCTCAGTGAAACATAGCAGTTTCTCTGAAACTGCTATGTTTTAAGCTGCAGGGTTAAAACTAGAGAGACCTGGTACCCAGACCACTTAATTGAGCTGATGTGATCTGGGAGTCTGTAGTGGTCCTTTAAGTGTATATGTATCTGCATGCACTGACGTACATACCGCGGTCGCAGGGGTCGCTGCCCTGCGACCAGGTGCCCGCCGCCATGTGTTGCAGCCCCGGCCCGCGCAGAGCAAGCGCGGGGGTGGGGCGACTGGGGGGGCCCACGAATCAGTTTTCGCACCGGGGCCCCATGGGTTATGTGTACGCCACTGCCGCTGAGGTTTTAAATTGGTAAGGTAATTGTAGGCTAGTGGGTACAGGCTTGGTTTATGACATCCCTTACGTGGCTGTTGACTGGCCTTAGGTGTGTGGGACTGCTATCTAAGTGTTTTACGCCTTCATGCTTTCAAGACATGTGGATCCTACAATGCAAGGCTATCTGTTGTGGTTAGAGACGGGGGTGGTAGCTGTTGGCTACTAAGCTAACCCATCAGAGTGCGAGTATGCTTGTAGAGTGGGGTAAGCGTAGAGTGGACGGCAACAAAAAAACAGAACTAACAGGTATAACAAACTATGCACAGGTCTGTTAGGGCTGGCAAGCTATAGTCCTGCTTCGGTATGCGTACAGGGTAAGTCAGGCTGTAGTAAGCCTCAGGTGGTCGTTGCTGCGTAGGCACTAGATTACGCCTGTTGGGGGACGAATGGGGTGACTTTGGTGGGGTCCCATCTGTGGGTTGCCGCTGGGGCCTTCCCCCGTCTGGGGGGGCCCAAACTGTCCTGTGGGAGGTCGAGTGTCTCTAGTAGGGCATCCGCTTTAGGCATCTCACGTATTGAGTAGGTAGAATCTCCGTGGGCGATTGGCTACTGTCCAATATGTCTTACAGTCTTCCACAAGGTCCCCTAGGGGAGTGTCCACCTTGGGGGAGACCTGCATAAATACCGGGCAGGTAGCCCCCATTAAACACGTTCCTGTTTGACCTTCAAGACGGAGCTTGGTCTCGTTTGTGGGGGGGAATTATTACTGGGACAGCGCTTTCGTTATTTCTAGCTGTGAAAGGAGTTCGGCTGATTTTATGGTCGGGAGTTGCCGCGTTCACGTATTCTACGTTCGGGAGTTTGACGGTCGGCTGTACAGAACCTGCATTTCTAGGAAAGGGGATTATTTATTAAACGGTGGCTTCATCTATCTGGCGATGAGTGTCGTAACAGGGGAGAGGGACCGGTTGTCCCTAACTCTTGCTGCTGGGGAGAGGAACCGGTTGTCCTTTCTCCCTGTAACCCATACTGCTGCTGGGGAGAGACACTCCCTGGACCTCACCTATGAAGTCATAAGTCTATGTAGCCAGCGCTTCAGCTGGGGTGGCCTGTTTGTCGTCAGGCCCGGAACTGATGGGTTGGTAGGGCAGAGGGCAGCTGCGCTCTGTCCTGATGCCAGCTCTTCTGCTGGAAATATGTCAGTAGAGGCTGTAGTCACCTGTACTGCAGCTGGAACATGTTTGGGATTTCGCAGTTGGGGATCTGGGCAGGTTGCCCAGCATCCCTGTAGGGCTGGTGCAGAGACTTTGGTCCCATCTGCACCATCCACGCCAGGGGAGCTTGACGATAGCCCCAACTGCTGGGGAGTTGGACCAACCGTTGTGGCGAAACCAACCTCGCCACTATGAACTGGAGAAGCCTGATTGCTCGCCTGCTTCCTTTAGACTATGGACCAGACTTGAAAAAGGTTTATTTCCCCTGCAGAAAGGTTTATTCGTGCTTTCTGCCAGGGTGTTCGGTAGATTTTATCTACCGAACAAACTACCGTACGAGGGACCACCTAGGAGATGGAGTGTGCCGTCAATTGACCGCACAGGTTAACCGCAGCTTAATTGACAAACGCTGGGTGGCCTTTGTTCGTCAAACGGTACTAGATTGTGGATGTACCCCAAGTATTTAGGGTACATCCAATACTTGGGTAGAACTATGTCTATGTTAATTGTGTTAACAGATAAGTTAGAGGGAGGAGATGTGTGGGTTGTACCTTAAACTGGATTGGTGTATTGTAAACCCCTCCCTTGCATGGGAGAATCGCATATAAACCTGTGTGTGAATAAATCAGTGTTGTTGCTGTTTAACCCTGAAGTTGAAGTGTTGTCTCATTCTTGGGGGGAATTTGACTGTATGCCGATTGCTAGGAGTGTAAGCTGTTGGTATTTCTTTTCCTGTACGGCTGCTTCCAGGGTTCGTGTGTCTGCTGTTCGAGAGTTGGTGAATACGTGCAGTTTGCAGTTCGGGAGGTTGGTGATTGCAGTAGCTGCTGGTCTATCTGAAAGGGGATTATCGCCTAAACTGGGTTTTATCCCCTTGTGTGCAAAACGGTCCGCAACAACCGTCTCCACTCCCTGTATTTATTTCTGTAGTTGTGGAGGGGGATTGACTGTCCCCTCCCAAGGTGTCTCTGGCTGCCGCTGGGGAGAGAGAACATTTGTCTCCTCTCCCTGCCTGATACACTGCCATTGGGGAGAGAGACCAACCGTCTCTTCTCCCAATAACACACTCTGCCGCTGGGGAGCAAGGACGACACACTTCTCACCCTGTAATGCATACTGCCACTGGGGAGTGAGACCGACTGTCTCCACTCCCTTATAACTCGCCCTGCCACTGGGGAGTGAGACCTGTTGTCTCCACTCCCTGTAACATACTTTGCTGCTGGGGAGGAAGGTCGACCCTCTCTTCTCCCAATAACACACTATGCCTTCGGGGAGAAAGGACGACCCACTTCTCTCCCTGTAACTCGCTCAGCCGCTGGAAAGGGGGACTGTGGCGAAACCAGCTTCGCCACTGTGAACTGGAGAGGCCTGGCTGCTAGCCTCCTGCCCTGCGACTACGGCCCATGGACATATTGCTCTATAAACACTATATTTGGGCATGTAATAATTTATATTGCTGCTACTGGCCCTTTAAAATCAGCGATGGACATATTGGGACTTTTGGGACTAATGTCCCTTTAAGACTTTGTAACATATCACAGTAATACTGTCTTAAATATTATGTAGGTATTTATGTGTTCAGTTAAACTGGGGATATGTAGAAATGTGTGTTTTATGTGTTAAATGTATCAGTATGTAATTTTATGTCTTTTACTGTCTTTTTGCAACCATGTGGTTAATGGAGTCTGACTCTAGTCCTAGATAATTGGATTACTTCTCCAATTATCTCCAGGGCAGAAGGGAGGAAGCCGGGATGCATTGTGGGGGATGTTTTACTTCTGTTTGGGCCAGATTGTGCCATGCTGCAAGCCAAGGCCCAAAAGATACTTTTAGTAACTTTTAAACCCCTGGTCGGATCCATGCCATTTTTTAATATGTTGTTCCCCTGAATGGATTGATTGTGGATATGTATTTTTATGTGAATGTGATGTATGGTTTTAAAGTTATGAAAGTTGTGTAAAAGTATATTTTACTCTGTATGCATAATGGGATTATGTGTCACACTAAGGGGAGGGGATGTGTGGGAGGTAACATCTATGTCATTGGTTCTTTTATGCCTCCCCCTGGGTGTGGCCTGTATGTGTGAGTTGGAAATAAAAGCCAGACTGGGTGTCCCAGTCTAGAGTTCTTGCTTAACCCTCAAAGCGATGTGTCGTCTCGGTCTTTGGGGGAATGGGATTGTATGCTGACTGCCAAGAGTGTAAGCCGATGTCTGCTTTTCTTGTTCAGCTGTTCCAGTGTTCGTGTGGTTCCAGTCGGGAGAGTGGTGTTTGCAGTAGCTGCCTGTGCATCTGGAAAGGGGATTATCGCCTAAACTGGGTTTTATCCTCTTGTAAGTGAAACGGTCCGTTACAATTGGTGGCAAGCGGCGGGATCGTTCCTACAACCAGAGGGACAGCTACAGACAACACCATTTCTGGATTACAAATTGAGGGCAACGCTAGTATCCGTACAGCGACCCTATCTACAAAGGAAATCAGGAAAATGGAAGGAGACAGAGTCGCAGCTGCTGCAGCACCTCCGAGGGAGGAGGAGGAATCCGAGTTTGCAAGGGAATATAGGACCAGGATGGCTCTATTCTCACCAGCCCGAGCGGAGCGGATGGCAGACCGGGTCTACAACGATGTACAGGCGTACCTCATGCTGCGAACAACGCAGAGGAACCAACAAGCTGCGGGATTGTTCCCACAGCCAGAAGGACAGCTACAGAACACCAATTCCTTGGAGTTACAAATTGAGGGCAACGTTAGCACTCGTGCAGCGCCCCTGGCAGCAGAGGTATCCAGCGACTTGGAGCAGACAAGTATGGAAGGCTCTGACGCTGAAGATGATTTTATGGCCAAGGTGAGGCAGCAAGTGGCCCAGTATGGGGGTTATATATCCATGGACACATTCCAGGGGATCTGGAACCAGGTCATGGCTGAGCAAAACTCAAAGATGGACGAAGAGTATGATGAGCAGGAAGAGTGGTACAGCAGCAGAGTAGAGGCTGCATCCGAGGAGGTTAGCCGCCCCCCCCTGAGGCGGCTGGAAGAACCCGAAGTAGGGGTCCTCATAGATTGGTCCTGTGAGGAACCACAACAGGCAGGTGGAGATGGGACCGAGGTCTCTCTACCAGCCCTACAGGGATGCTGGGCAGTCGGCCCAGATCCCCAGCGGCAGTGTATAACCCAGGGAGCTGATGGTGTCGTCCATCCTCCCCAGCGGCAGAGTAAGTCCCAGGGAGCTAAAGGTGTCGTCCTTCCTCCCCAGCGGCAGATTGTATCACAGGGAGCTGAAGGTGTCGTCCTTCCTCCCCAGCGGCAGTGTGTGTCCCAGGGAGATGAAGGTGTCGTCCTTCCTCCCCAGCGGCAGGCTGAGTTACAGGGGGCAGAGGTTGTTGTTCCTGCCCCCCAGCAGAAAAGTGATATGCCAGGAAGGCAGTGTGAAGTAAAGGGAGAGGAGAGCAGCGTCCTCCCTCCCCAGCGGCAGTGTGTGTCTCCGGGAGCTGATGGTGTCGTCCATCCTCCCCAGCGGCAGGCTGAGTTACAGGGGGCAGAGGTTGTTGTTCCTGCCCCCCAGCAGCAAAGTGATGTGCCAGGAAGGCAGTGTGAAGTGAAGGGAGAGGAGAGCAGCGTCCTCCCTCCCCAGCGGCAGTGTGTACCCCAGGGAGATGAAGGTGTCGTCCTTCCTCCCCAGCAGCAAAGTGATGTGCCAGGAAGGCAGTGTGAAGCGAAGGGAGAGGAGAGCAGCGTCCTCCCTCCCCAGCGGCAGTGTGTACCCCAGGGAGATGAAGGTGTCATCCTTCCTCCCCAGCGGCAGTGGGTACCCCAGGGAGCAGAAGGTGCCATCCTTTCTCCCCAGCGGCAGTTTGCCATCCAGAGAGAGGAGCTTGTTACACCCTCTCTCCCACGGCAACCTAACCCACCAAGGGGAGCTGTTAAGCCCCACAGCTGTGCAGATGGGACCGTAGTCTCTGCACTTACAGCACAAGGGATAGGGACGGTCGGTCCTGTTCCCCAGCCTCAGTGTGATGTATCCAAAGGGGAGACAGTCGGTCTCCCCCTCCGGCAGTCGAGCTGTGCACCTAAAGGGGAGACAGCCAGTCTCCAGCAACCAGGCGCCCACCAGACTACTCCCGTGGTAGTGCTGGCAACAGGACAGAGTACCGCTGGTCTCTGCCCCCTCAGCAACCCACCAAGGCAGCCTACCCGTCTCCCACCCAGCAGTGGTGAAACACCAGAACTTGGACAAAATCCTTCCTCACCCAGATGTAGTAACCGGTTAGTGTGGGTGGGCTGCTCTGTTATTTCTGTTTCGTGGGTGGGTTGCTGGACTAACCAGGGCACTGACCGGCAGAAAGTCAGGTACCCTGTTAGTCTAATTGGCAAAGGGGAGAAATGTGGCGAAACCAGCTTCGCCACTGTGAACTGGAGAGGCCTGGCTGCTAGCCTCCTGCCCTGCGACTACGGCCCATGGACATATTGCTCTATAAACACTATATTTGGGCATGTAATAATTTATATTGCTGCTACTGGCCCTTTAAAATCAGCGATGGACATATTGGGACTTTTGGGACTAATGTCCCTTTAAGACTTTGTAACATATCACAGTAATACTGTCTTAAATATTATGTAGGTATTTATGTGTTCAGTTAAACTGGGGATATGTAGAAATGTGTGTTTTATGTGTTAAATGTATCAGTATGTAATTTTATGTCTTTTACTGTCTTTTTGCAACCATGTGGTTAATGGAGTCTGACTCTAGTCCTAGATAATTGGATTACTTCTCCAATTATCTCCAGGGCAGAAGGGAGGAAGCCGGGATGCATTGTGGGGGATGTTTTACTTCTGTTTGGGCCAGATTGTGCCATGCTGCAAGCCAAGGCCCAAAAGATACTTTTAGTAACTTTTAAACCCCTGGTCGGATCCATGCCATTTTTTAATATGTTGTTCCCCTGAATGGATTGATTGTGGATATGTATTTTTATGTGAATGTGATGTATGGTTTTAAAGTTATGAAAGTTGTGTAAAAGTATATTTTACTCTGTATGCATAATGGGATTATGTGTCACACTAAGGGGAGGGGATGTGTGGGAGGTAACATCTATGTCATTGGTTCTTTTATGCCTCCCCCTGGGTGTGGCCTGTATGTGTGAGTTGGAAATAAAAGCCAGACTGGGTGTCCCAGTCTAGAGTTCTTGCTTAACCCTCAAAGCGATGTGTCGTCTCGGTCTTTGGGGGAATGGGATTGTATGCTGACTGCCAAGAGTGTAAGCCGATGTCTGCTTTTCTTGTTCAGCTGTTCCAGTGTTCGTGTGGTTCCAGTCGGGAGAGTGGTGTTTGCAGTAGCTGCCTGTGCATCTGGAAAGGGGATTATCGCCTAAACTGGGTTTTATCCTCTTGTAAGTGAAACGGTCCGTAACAGGGACTGACTGTCTCCACTCCTAACATCTCCATCTTTGGTTGGAGATCTGGGCAGGCTGCCCAGCATCCCTGTAGGGCCAGTGGAGAGACCTCGGTCCCATCTCCACCTGCCAACTGGGGGTCTTCCCAGGACCAGTCGAGCTGGTTGGGAAGTAGGTGGTACAGTGCCTGGGTCTCCTAATGACAGGCTTAGTTGCTGGGGAGGAAGGACGAAACTCAGCGCTCCCGGTGGTATACAGTCCATAAGCCCCATCATGTCTGAGACAGGCGGCGTTACACTTTGGAGTAAGCAAGTATAGTCCTTGTGACAAACTCCCCTTTTCAATTGAGTTTGCCACAGGTTCTGGCAGAGCCTGCTTGCCAGCCTACAGACTATGGACCCTGTAACCTGTGATATAAAAGTCTCCATTCGTGTAATTAGACTATATGGTTCGGGAACCGAACAGTCGCATGAACCGGAGACCACCCTGGAGCTTGTTAAGCCTAATTGCTACTTTGTAGCAATTTCCACCTCAGTGCTCTAAGTGTTCGTCTGGGTGACCGCAATTCCTATAGATGACCACGAAGTGGCGGCCATCTTGTTCGCATGAACAAAGGCAGCGTGATTTGGTCGTCGAGTTCATGGAACTATTTTCGGATACTGAAACTCCTGAATACTGCTAGACTTCCATGGTCGCCTGTGTTCGGTTTTGTAACACTTAGGAAGACACTGTTCCGTGGAATCATTCGTCTGAATAAGGTGAACAAGCTCCAGGATAGAACTATGGATTCCGTTCGGTAGTTTGTTCACTTTTTTAAACTACTGAACTAGAGAGACTGCAAGCCCTGTTTCTATTGAACTGTTTTGGGCATGGGACCCTGCATGCGGTTGGTCAAATATTATAAATAAATTCCTGAACCCCTGAACTGATCTGGGTGATTTTTGGATATGTTGGTCACCCAGATCAGGGCTATCAGGGGATGTAACTTTTGTGGGGTTGTATGTATATATAGGGTACTTTTAGGGTGTTTGGGAAAAAGTATGTTTTTGCTGTGCTTGGAGATAATTAGTACAGTTCCTGATCCAATTATCTCCCAGGCACAGAGGAGGGATTATCTGATTTTGTATGGGAGTGTCCTGGACCTAAGAGCCAATGTAACGGTGTAGTTGTTTTTACTGTACTACTCTCAGGTCCAGGGAGGAGTGCTCTAGTAAAGTATTCCAGCTTGTACTCCCAGAACTACGTGTCTTCTGGTTACTGTGAGGGGAAAAGGCTATTCTTTAATCACTGTTCCAGTGTAGAGGATTCAACGGGGAAAGTCCTTGTAAGGACTAGAGCTCCCAGGACTTAGTGTGGCCCAGTGCCTGGTGGTGTCTAGAGCAAATTTCCCATTCGGCTCCAGGAGGGAGTGGTTACAGGACTAGAGCTCCCAGGACTGAGTGTCATCCAGTGCCTGTGGGTTGCTAGAGCAAGTTCCCCATTCAACTGCAGGAGAGAGCGGTTCCAGGGCTGCAGTCAAGCCACGATGACTGTTGGCAGAAGTGCTGCGGTTTGTCCCCTGTTCCAGCTAGGAAGTGGTCCTTGGCGGAGGTACCCAGCCAAGGTACCCAGTACAGGGAGCTCCGTTACAATTACATTGTCTCTCAGGTCCAGGACACTCCCATACAAACCATGATAATCCCTCCCCTGTGCCTGGAAGATAATTGAGTCAAGTACTGTATTAAACTCCATTATCCCCAAGCACAAAAAACACACATTTCACAAACACCCCAAAAGTAACATAAAAATATATAAAACCCGACAAAAAAGTTACAGCCCCAAACTGGGTGACCAACATATCCAAAAATCACCCAGATCGGTTCAGGGATTTTCTGGATGTCATAATTTGACCGACCGCACTCATGGTCCCCTAGCTGAAAATTGTTCCATAGAATTGTGGCTAAGTGCCGCTGGGAACCGCAAAGTCTTCATGCCGAAAATAGTTCCAGGGCTTTCGCGGCTAAGTGCCCCTGAAGTCTATATGCGGTTTTGGTCCATATGAACGGCTGTCAGGGAGCTAGTGTTCGGTTCTATGCGTACGAATGGAAAATGCAGAACATGGGGAACAAGGGGCAATAAAATATAGGTCTTTACAGTCCCTGACCTGGCCCATGGTCGGTGGGCAAGAGGCTGGCAAGCAGGTTCCTCCAGGAGCTCGTAGCAAACTCACGAGGGCAGGTGAGTTTGTCACAGGCCCTTTAAAAACTGTGAACAGACTTGGTTCGTGGGATTTGGTTCAGGAACCGAACAGGCACGCGAACCAGAAACCATCTGGAAGCTTGTTAAGCCTAATTGACAGTTTGTAACACTTTCCAGGTTTTCTCCCGGTAAGATAGCTCAGTTGTTAAATTTCCTGACTTTAAAGCCTGTTCAAAAATGCAAGATCACAGGTTAAAATCCCGGCAGGGCCAAATTAGCCCTTCATCCTTACGAGGTCGATACAATCAGTACCATCAATTGGGTAATAATAACATCTATTACTATTCAGCTGCCTATTTGGCTAATTTAAGTGATAAAACACTAAAAATCGAATTAAAAAAACATACAATAAAATAAAATACCTTTCTGGGTAATATAAAGGAGATCAGATGTGTTTCGACAGTTAAGTCTTCGTCAACAGAACATTGACAAAGATTTAACTGTCGAAACAGGTCTGTTTTATCACTTAAAAAAACCTTTGGAATATTTACCTGATGCTGCTGACATCCTACTTACCTCCGTGATCCATTCATCTGCAGTGGTCCATGGGCACTTTCCGTTAGGCTGTATAGGCACCATTGGGCTTATCATACAGAGCCTAGTACGGCTCTGGAGTTCGTCAATGCAACCATTTATCATTTCCAATTATTTTACAGTACACACTATGTGCTATATTCTTTTTTAGGCATTGCTGATATCTACTTGCCATCAACATCGTACCTCTAAGTATACTTTATTTTGTTATTTTGTTCTGCCTTTGGAGGGTGCACATTACTTTGCGTTTTTCCACACAGTGCTTATTTGCTATATAAATACTAGTTATTATTTTGTATTGTCAGTATATTTATATCAGCAGACATTTTGTGCTAAAATAGAAATTAAAAGTGTCTACTGCCAGTCACACTTAAAGCAAAGCTGATTCCATTTTGGATCTTCAGGCTAAGAAAGACATAATTTCTTGCTTTCTGTAACTCCAGCCATTCAAGACTGAGCTACGGAATGCGTTATGTAAACAAGGTAATTATTCTAACAGAGAAGGGGGACGAATACTCTTCTTAATGTTAATGAAATAGAATAATCTTACACACAACTTCACACAAGAAAGCCAGACACTAGTAACAGTTATAGATAACACTTTGAAGGATTTAGAAAGTAAATTATTACTAAGTCCCATTGTAAGCAAGGGGTGAAATTAAGGTTTAGACATGGCAGAAAGTAGATTTAAAGGTATATGGCCGACGTTCTGTCTGGAATAAGACTGGAAAAACCAAAGAAAATGCTTTGATTTGACACGTCTGGCGATTGATAGCAGTCATAAAATAGATAAGTAATGACGTCAAAATCATCATCATTTTTAGTTAACTCTTTCCAGGACAAGAAATTTTGGTGATGTAATTGTGCCATCTACTGACCAAAAACTAGATAAGGTAGATACACCTCCAGCTTCCTATTGGCCCGATCAATTAATGACTTGCAGAAAGTTTGGCCCTTTAAATAAGTAAAAACAAAGGCAAGAGAGGGACATTCAGACACTCAGATTCAGGACACACATTGAGGAGACACTCTGGGACTTATACTCTTTGAACACATTCAAACTCTCTTGAAAAAATTTAAGAAACAATTTCCTGGGACTATCTGCTCATCTGATAAGAACATCTACAACATAACTGGTAATTATGCTGGTTTTATTTAATTAATTTAAATAAAATTAATTGAAATTTTACATAGCAGGAATATATATGCCTGGATAAATCGGCCAGATTTCATAATTAGAAATCTTAGTTAACTAAAGAATATATGATTATAAAAATTCCATTCTGCAGCTTGAATCAAGATAACGATATATTAACAATATATTTGTCACTGTTAGCATGTCACATTTATCCAGATGTATTGATTTGCTCTGAAATAAGATAGTGCATCTTATGTAGGGAAATTAAAATTCGGCAAAAGTAAAATCTTGTAGATTATTCTTATTGGATGGTTCCAGGAATGGTTAATGATCTGGTATGAACATTGCTTTGAAAATTGCAACAGAATAGGATATTACATGCCTAGGAGGATTCTAGCCAGCATTGAAAGGGTCACTGTTAGCCAAGGTTTTATTGCTTCTCACTGCGCTGTGAGTTCTGTGTGAGGTTTCGCTTTCTGTGTCTGTGAGATTGTTTACCTATCATAAATTTTGTTACGTCTTGACAGTTGGTGCTGTAGCCGTTGTATTTGTTTAAACCATTGCCATTTTGTTGTATACCAATGTTATACCTAAATATTCACTAATTATCACACGTTACATATTATTATTTTTATTATTATTGTCACAATAAATTATATTTTTATAATGAAATACTGATTATAGTGTGAAGTAAAAATCCTCATAATGAACGTTCTCTAGGATCTAAGAGAATTAAATAATTAAAACATGCGAAGGATTTGGGAATTGTTATAGACAACAAATTAGGCAGCGATATGCAATGTCAATCTGCAGTTGCTAAGGCCAGTAAGGTTTTGTCATGTATAAATAGGGGCATAAATTATCTGGATGAAAATATAATTTTGCCTCTTTATAAATCACTGGTAAAACCACGCAACATGAATATGCTGTGCAGTTTTGGGCACCTGTTCTAAAGAAAGATATCATGGCACTAAAAAAAGTGCAGACGAGCTACAAAATTGATAAAAGAAATAGAGCATTTTAATTATGAAGAAAGGTTAAAAAAATTAAATCTGTTTAGTTTGGGGAAAAAACGGCGCCAGTACAAACCATTATCTGGAAATCTATTCATAAACAGGGCTATACATAGGACACGAGGTCACACATTTAGGCTGGAAGAAAGGATATTTCATCTAAGGCAAAGAATTTTTTTTTTTTTTACTGTAAGAGCAATAAGGATATGGAGTTCTCTTCCTGAAGAGGTGGTTTTGTCAGAGTCATTACAGATGTTTAAACTGCAATTGGATAAATACTTGCAAAAACATAACATACAGGGATATAATTTCTAATTAGTGGGGTAATAGCTGCTTGATCCAAAGAAACATCTGATTGCTATTTTGGGGTCAAGAAGGAATTTTCTCCTAGTTTGGTGGAAAATTGGAAGCGATTCAGACTAGGTTTTTCGCCTTCTTTTGGATCAACAGCAACAACATATGAGAGGAAGGCTGAACTTGATGGACGCAAGTCTCTTTTCAGCTATGTAACTATGTTAATAGTGGGTAATTCTCAATGTAAATTTTGATAATTTTTATGAAAATATTATTTTAATATTTTCAACCCATAAATATCCCCACAGTATAAATGTTTCCATAAGAAACAATTGATATGGAATTAACCTGTTGATGTTCTTAAGATCCAATACTGGAGAAACAGACATCTTGCTTGGTGACCAGAAGAAGTCTCAAGTAAACGCCTTGCTCTTCTTGATACCTTTTCAATAATCATTTTTCTTATTTTATTTAGAAGTGACATGGCTTATGGCTTATTAGGTTTAAAATACAGGGATTAGTGGTAGTATTTTACTCTTTTTTGTCTTGCTTGTTGGACTGTTTTTCACCAAACCTGCTGATTACCTGCAAAAATTACAATATCTAGCATGATGTCTGAACGTGCCTTTTTGGTTTCTGAGATCTGTTTTATCATCTCCTCCAATGGAAAACCAAATAACTTGTTGCTTTCAAGTGGTAAATCACAAAGAAGTTTTAGATGCAGCGTCAGCTATCCACGACCTAAGCCAAAGGACTTTTCTTGCCCCTGAAGATAGACCCATCACTTGAGCTGAAATCTTCAACATGTACTCTTACTGTCAGGAGGATTTGCACAGTTTATATAGCCCCAAAAATTAGAATTTAGTGCCAAAAATTTAAATCTAAACTGTGCATGTGCAGTAGCATAGTCAGAAGTTTGGTGGTACAGAAAAATCCAAAGAATGCCAAAATCTTACTCAGCATAAAAAAGTGGAGGCTTCAGTGCTCCATGAATACCTTCACCGGAGGTACCTGGGGAATTATGGAGACTGGTTCCCCCTGAAAGCATCCCGTGCGCCTAACCAGACTGGTTCAAAAAGACGCCTCATGGTCAATTCCGGTGATGGGACAATAAAATACTGATGTTGTAGGGGCGTCTCTGGATTTTATAGGATAAGGAGGGATTAACATTTATTTTGCAGTCTGCTTGTCCCAATAAGGAGTGCATACCTACTGTCAGTATATGTGAAGGGAAAAGCATACATTTTTACTTACCGTAAATTAAATTTTTCCTGAAGATTAGAGGCAGTGCTTTACAACAGGGATTTCTAATCTGGAGGGGAAAAACAGGCAGGCAATCCCCAACATTTTCAAGAACCTCCCCCAAATTCACCTTTGGCACTATAAAGTGCCGCTTACCCAAGACAGCCCCAGAAAACACAAAAGCCGGGTAACTGCACAACTTATACTATTAGAAAAAACTGGGGGGGGGGGGGGGGGGTATGCTTTTCCCTTCAGATTAGAGGCAGTGCTTTACAACAGGGATAACCAAAGCAATCCCCTAAGGGCGGGACTCATATCACAACTGTATGTAATACCTTGCGCCCAAAAGTTGTGTCTTCCAAGGCCAGTATGCCTAACTGCAATGTTTAGCAAATGTGTGAAGATACGACCACGTGGCTGAAGAAACTTATGAGAAGGTATAGCTGAAGCCATCAGGGCCCAAGAAGTGGACATTGCTCTGATAGAAAGAGCTTCAATGGAGATAGGTGTAAGAATGTTAGATGAGAAATAAGCCAAACGAATAGAGACTTATAACCCTCTGGCTAGAGCCTGTAGAAGCCATAAAACCTATACTAGGACCATGAAACAAGACAGAAGTCTGTTAGATTCCCTAAATGGCTTTGTACTTTTCAGGTACTGCAGCAGAGAACTCGTCCAGGCAGTGGGATTTGACTTCTAAAGCCTTAGAAGGCTGTTGGCCAAAGTTGGTAAAAAAAAATGATAGATGGTAGATGAAGAACAAACCTTGGGAATAAAAGGATCCAACTTAAACACCCCTTTGTCCTGATGAGAAAAAATGGAAAAAATGAATTAGGAGCTTGAAATTCTCCCAACTTTTTTGGCCGAGGTAATTGCCCCCCCCCCCCCCAAAAAACCTTGAGAGAAGACTCAAGATCAGCAGAGCTGAAAAAAACAACAAGACCCCATGGAGGAAAAAAAGTTTCCCTGATGGTAGGAACCAAAACCAGAAAAAGCCTTGAAAATTCTGGTGATTTAAGATTACGGAGTCAAACAGCTGAATACTCCTTTTATGTATATAGCTGAATAGACAGAAGGGAAACTGACCACAGCATATACTGGAAGAAAGAGTTTCCAAACCAGTTGACCTTGTTCCCCCATGTTTGAACATATACGCTACTGTTATAGAATTGTCTGACCAGATCTGGACATGTTGATTCCTGGTCTGTTTCTGAAAGGCAAGAAGAGACAGCCAGACAGCCTTTAGTTCTATGTAGTTGGATAAACTTCAATATTTCCCAGCCAAATTCCTTGTTTCTTCATTTCACCCATATGAGAACCCCAGTCGAGACCTGAAGCATCAGTCGTAAAAATCTGAACAACATCATCTGGAAAGAAAAAGCCTGATTGCAGGAAAGGAACGAGGTCCAACAGAGAAAAAAAAAAAATAACTCTTCAGAGCGTGAATGTTGAGTTACATAGGTATATTCAAGCTGTACGATTGCTTGTTCCAGAAGCTTAAAGGACTTCTTTGAAGAGGTCTCACTCTGGCCTTTGCCCAATTGAACGCTGGGATAGAGGCTGCTGAAAAAACTACCAGAATCTTAGAAAACACTCTTGGGGCTGAGGAAAGACCAAAGGGAAGAGCTCTGAACTGATAATGCAGAGTCTGTCTCTGGAAGTTGGTTGTAAAGCTTAGGAATCTTTTGCTGTGTTCGTTTTCTGTTTTAAAGCTAATTTCACCTTATGGCAAGAAAGACTGGTCTCCCATCCAGAAACAAACCAGGGACAAGTCTGCTCAGCTTTTGAAACTTGCCATTATTAAGCCAACTCGGACTATAGTAGTCTGAGTTGCAGACTTTGTTTCCAATGAAAACTTGTTGATTGTCTTGAGATCTAGAAAGGATCTGTAAGAACAGTCTGGCATCCTTCATTTCAGCCTGGTTCAAATGGAATAACCAAACTTTTGGATTTACCCACATGAATCCTAATTCTTCCAGCAAATGTTTTTGTACCTTTGCCACTGAAGAACCTGTAATCAGTGCAACGCATAGAGCTGCTAAAGAGACAAAAAAATGAAAAAAAAAAATGGTTCTTTATAGAAGAATCAAGACGAATTTCCATAGCATCTTGTCTACTGAAGGATAAGAGAAATGAAAAGCTTCCCTCCTCGGAAGTCCCATTCCCTGAGAATCAAATCCCTTAAATTTGGGTGCAAAGTGAAAACCTTGGATTTATTTTATTTGCTCCTGAACACCAACAGAAACTGCACTTCCTCTGGTAAAGGAAATTCTTCATCAGAAGAATCACTAGAATCCTTGTTTAGGCTGTTGACAATGCTCCATAACCTTGAGGGGCGGGCGTACAAGAAAAATTAGATGCCCGTTTAATGCAACCAATTTATAGGATGGGAACATTCTGCATAGTGAGAGAACCACAAGTAGGAATTTCCATACAAGCCATTTCTTAAAAGGAAACTTCAAAATAAACATAGGCAGTAACAATAAACATTGTATCCCGTGTCTGTGGCAGTACAGGGTACAAAAGTGACTAAGGTGGATATGTCACACGATCAAGAGGCCTGCAGAGCTGTACCAGACATCGAAGTCAAGCCCAGTAACATGAGAAATAAATCGTTTTCCATGGAGGCGAGTTCATACAGGCTACCATCTTTAGTGGCCAAATGCGAGTCTGTTCACATAGATAACAGAGTTTCTTTGTGACAGCTTGCAAGGATTGTCGTAAAACTAGAGACCTGCAAGAATGGGAGGTCTTTAAAAAATAGAAAGTGCATCAGTACATCCCTGGGAACATCTACAGGCCCTCTCTCTGATTTCAGACAGAGGTAAACGCTGTCAACATGAGTTAATTTAGCTTGCTATTGTGGCAGAATGGTCGCCAGTAGGAGTTGGATAAAATCCAGAGCTTGGCTATTCCCCTGGACTTAATATTCTTAAGACTTTATTAATCATCTTGTGTCCAGGTGATAACACTCCTCTCTAGATTCTGAAACTTCAGCTACAGAGCCTGCGTGAGACAATACCCATGAGCTAGGCTTTTTCTTAGCCGGTCTTGAGAAGCAGAGGCTTAAGTAGACTGCATTTCAAACATGTTTGATGCAAACTTTGCTGGAACCAATTTAGGAAAGTAGCTTTTTTTAAATTTAGCAATTCCATCACTCAGTTTAGCACATAATCCGGCCTAGATTATATTTGCGTGCCTGTGAAATGTGCATTACCCCTGGATTTCCTGCTTATGACAGCCAAGACCAGGTAAGAAGTCAAACTATTTCTGATTTATTGCTTCTTCAGAAGCCTTTTTAGTAAAATTGGAACAGAACTAAATCCATGCGGTCTGGGTTGGAAACATACAGCACAGATTAAATGAATTACAATTCAGGCTAGACTCATAAGATAAAAGCAAAAAGTCTTGCCTTAAATGGCCTCAAAGTGTGTTGGGAGGGCAGGAGAGAACACTCTTGCAACAGATTCTGAGTGCATCTGGAAAACAGTTGCCGCTAGGTAAAAAGCCTGGAAGCCAAAATTTTGAAGCAGAGAGAAAAAGAAAAAAAATGTTGGTGCCTGAATTTTGAAATCACATTGTGCATGCATGCCGATTCCATGGTGGAAAGCATTGCAACATGTACATGCATTCCACCGCCAGGACCTCCCAGCTAGCGCACGCAGGCACACCATCGTCTGCCCGGCCCAGTATAGACGGAAGCAAATACAAACAGGTGAGATGCAGCGTCCAGCATGCTAATCCCTGGCAGGTCTTTAAAAAAAAATAAAATAAAAAAATAAAGAAGCAGAGCCTCCCAAGCCTCAGCCCTCTCACCTTACTCCCTGGGGAAAAATCGGACACCCTCCTCTGCCGAAAGCAGACAAAGAACTGGGGCAGTCTTAGATAAGAGGCACTTTATAGTGCCAAAGGTAAATTGGGGGTTCTTGAAAATGTTGGGGATTGCCTGCCTGTTTCCCCCCCCTCCAGATTAGAAATCCCTGTTGTAAAGCACTGCCTCTAATCTTGAGGCAAAAAAAAAAACTATATTTGTAATTTTTGCGGGCTGTAAGAAGAAAGGGAGATTTAAATGCAGAAGGGATTTATGGGTAGAAGAAGTGGTGTGCACAGAACATAGATGGGTGGAGGGTGGTTTGTTTTTCTTTGGTAATGGAAATGTATGATTGTTTGATTTCATAAAATTGAAAATAGTTTGAATGTGTTTGGTTTATATTGAAATTTGCTACGAGGGCTGTGGTGAGGTTCGAAAATATTGCAATGGGGAAGATTTTTTCTTCATTTTTGTAGTTTAAAGTGTGTATAAAAATAATCTTTATTTCTCTTTTATAGAAAATGACCATGAGGATGGTAGTAGCGAAACGCCTTGAATATCATCTGAAGGAAGTAACTTGTGACTGAATACTTCTAAAAACAAAAAATCTCTTACTCATGAAATGCAGTATTAGAACCCCAATCAACCCAGCCAGAATTCATCATTTCATCTCACACCCAGTGCAAAATGCCTGCCCATCAGTGTACCCAGAAATCATTTAATCTCTTACTCCTATAAAACCCAGTGCTAGAACTAAATTTAATTTCAATATCTTCCTCTAATAACACAGTGCTAGATTTCCCCCCCTTGCACAAGTGTACCCAGAAACCATTTAATCTCTTCCTCCAATAACACAGTGCTAGAGTCCCCCCCCTCTTGCACAAGTGTACCCAGAAATCATGTAATCTCTTCCTCTAATAACACAGTGCTAGAGTCCCCCCCTTTGCACAAGTGTACCCAGAAACCATTTAATCTCTTCCTCCAATAACACAGTGCTAGAGTCCCCCACTCTTGCACAAGTGTACCCATAAGTCATTTATTTAATCTCTACCTCTAATAACACAGTGCTAGATTTCCCCCCCTTGCACAAGTGTACCCAGAAACCATTTAATCTCTTCCTCTAATAACAGTGCTAGCGTCCCCCCCCTCTTGCACAAGTGTACCCAGAAACAATGTAATCTCTTCCTCTAATAACACAGTGCTAGAGTCCTCCCCCCCCCTCCCCCTTCGCACAAGTGTACCCAGAAATCATGGAATCTCTTCCTCCAACAAAACCCAGTGCTGCTTTAACCGCCATTCTACACAGAATTAATCTTTTATTTTAATGAAATCCATTACTAGAACCCCTAAATCAGTCTACCAAGAATTCTCTGCATGTGGTCAAATGACAATCGTGTCTAGATTGGCTTTATTGCAGCCGTAGAATACCACGATGATAGACAGGTTAGAGACTGGGTGGGACAGCTGACCCCTCCATTCCTACAGTGCAAAGGCATTTCTGTTATCTATTCTAAGCCAACCAACAACCCAATCCTCAACAGCAGAACATCAAGACAAAGCAAACAAAACTAAATCAGAGCGGCTTTCCCTGGTCTTTTAGTCAGAAAAAAAAAAATACAACTTCTGAAAAGGACATTGATTCATGGCTTCAGGACACGTAAATAACCAGAAAATATTTAAATAATCACAGGAAGAAAGAAAATTAAAAAAACTTCAGAAAGACATTTCAATCCAATATTTGATGAAACAGGTCTATCGGGCTACACTAGTTATTTTGTGGACCTCCGTGGTTGTCTTACTCTAATACAGGCGACAGCTACCCTGCAGCGTTATCAGGACATGAGAGCCACTTTAGTGACAGAAACCTCTTCATGAATAAGCCATTATTTTCCTCACTTAGTGAAGCCAACCAGGTGTCCTTTTCTACAGCCACTCTAACACCGGAGGCCAAGTCAGTACTGCCGGCATTCACCCTCTGCCTATTAGCACTTTGATCAGGAAGAGGTAGAGCTGCTTGCTAACCTTCTATAATTGATGCCACCCTTTGCCAGTCAGCTCCATCTTCTCCCCCAGAAACGTATGACTAATGGAAAACCAGAAGGCAGTTACTTTACCAGGAAACTCCGATAACAATAACGGTCAGTGGCAGTTATTAGGGCGCGGGACAAAATATAGATCGACATGCCCATTAGTGGTACCAGAATCAAATAGTGCAGATTGTGATCAAATTTAGGAGGTCCAAGCGCTATTTTACACTCTGGGACATTTCATTGGCAAACGAAAGGAGAGTATAGGAATGGCCAGGCTACATCACTTCTTATATATATATATAAAAAAAAATATCTATATATTAAAATCCATCCGGTCAGTACATTCATTCATGAAGGACCCACTTGTGGAATGATTACAAAATGATACAGACTAATAATGACCCATGTCCCCTCAAAGCGTACGTTCCAACCCTGCAAGAGAAAACCAAAAGCTGCTCCGAGGAGCCAGAGCTTGTCCATGTGTCCCCACAGACACGGCCAGAGCCAAACGCTAAGTCTGGAGTACTGGAGGTTAAAGTCTGATAAGTGCAGGGCCCTGCCTGCTAATCTCGCTTTGCTTTCTTATTGCTGTCGCTGCAGTTTGACTTTGCAGACATCTCCCCCTCATCCAGTTTCCTCTTGCTAGTTTCCAGGGCAGCGATTGATGACGGCCGAAAGCGAACTATGATACAGGTCATGTTATCACATCCTGTACCATCTCCGGATGTATCGGGGGCCAAACACTGGTCCAGAAGCTGCCAGTAGAAACAAGAAGGACAATAGATCAGGAGACATTTACCAATAATGCATGATAACTACCATTTACACAAGCTCTATGGAAATACAATATTTTATTGTAGTGAATTAATTTCTTGGACATTAAAATGAAAGACAAACCTTAAACCTAAAAAGGAGAGAAATCTCAATGTATCCTTCCTGGTATAAAATAAATAAATGACTGCTGCTCCTACAGATCTAACTCCTACCTCATATTAAAATTAACTTTCTGTCAGGAGACCATAGTACCCTCAGAGTCTAACACACTAAGCTGCTCCTACAGATATAACTCCTACCTCATTAAAATTAACTTTCTATCAGGAGATCATAGTACCCTCAGAGTCTAACACACTAAGCTGCTCCTACAGATATAACTCCCACCTCATATTAAAATTAACTTTCTATCAGGAGACCATAGTACCCTCAGAGTCTAACACACTAAGCTGCTCCTACAGATATAACTCCTACCTCATATTAAAATTAACTTTCTATCAGGAGATCATAGTACCCTCAGAGTCTAACACACTAAGCTGCTCCTACAGATATAACTCCTACCTCATATTAAAATTAACTTTCTATCAGGAGACCATAGTACCCTCAGAGTCTAACACACTAAGCTGCTCCTACAGATATAACTCCTACCTCATATTAAAATTAACTTTCTATCAGGAGACCATAGTACCCTCAGAGTCTAACACACTAAGCTGCTCCTACAGATATAACTCCTACCTCATATTAAAATTAACTTTCTATCAGGAGACCATAGTACCCTCAGAGTCCAACACACTAAGCTGCTCCTACAGATATAACTCCTACCTCATATTAAAATTAACTTTCTATCAGGAGATCATAGTACCCTCAGAGTCTAACACACTAAGCTGCTCCTACAGATATAACTCCTACCTCATATTAAAATTAACTTTCTATCAGGAGACCATAGTACCCTCAGAGTCTAACACACCAAGTCTGAACTTGTCCCAGCATGCATTGCAATATCCGTTCACTGTAATCCTCGAATACAATGCATTACCTAGCACAGGTACTGTTCATGTAGAGAGGACACACCTTGAGGAGTACTACAAAGTTACCTCACCCTACACAAACTGGCCGAGCTTTCTACACAAAACTAATGACACCAGCAGGGCTTACATTTCTACTAGCCATTTGGGAGAATCTTTAGCCCTGGCAAGTAGAAAGTCATTCCTATAGCCTGCAGTGGCTGGCTAGCAGCCAGGACTTCACGTTTTAAAACCCAACAGAAGTATATAAAGACTTTCAGAATGCAGGTAAAACTTACCTCCTCCACTATAGCAGACAATAAGACAGGTTTAGCGGACTTTTCCTGCAGAATTATTCTATCGTGAACAAAATCCACAACCTCCTGGCTGCTCATCACATTCCTGGAACAAAACAAACATGAGAAGAGATCATAGACAAGATTTCAGGCTACACCGATTGCAGAATCGCATGTGGGACCAGTGTCTAATTTGGTGGCAAATTCAATAAAGTTTAAATCAGTCTTTTGACTAAAAAGCGGTCTTAGTTGTATTTTAATCATCTAAATTGTTTTAGTTGGCATAATTAACACTGTGTGGGACAAGGGGTTAAAAGGCTCCCGCAAGGATCGACTGGAAATCGTGACCATATGATCCCTACTTCAGGACTACATAATGGCCCAATAAGTGGGTCTGATAAAACTTTATTAGAAAGGGGTTAAAACGGAACTGCTTCTGGTCGGCGTATGTGATGCGTTAAGAGCGTCAGACTCACCAAATGCCATCACAAGCGATCACCATGAAGTTGTGTTCCTCATTCAGAGTCAGGACTTTGATATCAGGCAGTGCAGAGATCATCTGCTCCTCAGGCGGGAGATTCTTGTTCCTCTTGTAGAAGTGATCACCTGCAGACAAGGCAGCACCATACATTAGGGATCGACCGATATTGATTTTTAGAGCAGATACCGATATTCTGTGAACTTTCAGGCCGATAGCCGATGTAATTTGCCGATATTCTGTACATTTACCATTTTGGAAAATAAAAACTATTTCTAAAGGTAAATGCACAAAATATACATGCCACGTGTAGTGGATGCAGTGTGTTTTGACAGGGGAGCTGTTTGTGTTTATGTATATAATGCAGTGTGTGTGTATATAATGCAGTGTGTGTGTATATAATGCAGTGTGTGTGTATATAATGCAGTGTGTGTGTATATAATGCAGTGTGTGTGTATATAATGCAGTGTGTGTGTATATAATGCAGTGTGTATGTATATAATGCAGTGTGTGTGTATATAATGCAGTGTGTATGTATATAATGCAGTGTGTATGTATATAATGCAGTGTGTATGTATATAATGCAGTGTGTATGTATATAATGCAGTGTGTATGTATATAATGCAGTGTGTATGTATATAATGCAGTGTGTATGTATATAATGCAGTGTGTATGTATATAATGCAGTATGTATAGTGTGTGTGTATATAATGCAGTGTGTTTGTATAGTGTGTGTGTATATAATGCAGTGTGTTTGTATAGTGTGTATGTATATAATGCAGTGTGTATGTATATAATGCAGTGTGTATGTATATAATGCAGTGTGTATGTATATAATGCAGTGTGTATGTATATAATGCAGTGTGTTTGTATAGTGTGTGTGTATATAATGCAGTGTGTATATAATGCAGTGTGTGTCACACACACACACTGCATTATATACACACACTATACAAACACACTGCATTATATACACACACACACTATACAAACACACACACTGCATTATATATACACACACACACACACTATACAAACACACTATACAAACACTGCATTATATACAGTGTGTTTGTGTAGTGTATGTGTATAATAATGGAGTGTGTGTGTGTGTGAGGGGTAACTTTTTATAAAAATGTTGTTTTTTTTATATATTCAATTATATTATTTTTTTATATTTAATCATTATTATTTATTTTTTGTTGTCCCCCCTCCCTGCTTGTTGCCTGGCCAGGGAGGGGGGATATAGCAATCCCTGGTGGTCCAGTGGCATTGGCTGAGCTGTGGGGGGGGGGCAGCAAGCGTTTACTCACCTCCCTGCAGCTCCCCAGTTCAAGTCTCGCGGCCAGCGTGTCGCGGGGTGAGTAAACGCTTGCTACCCGCCCCCCCCAGGACCGCCAGGCTTGTAATGAGCCTGTCGGTCCTGGGAGGTATTATCGGCAATATCGGTATCTCTATTGGCCGATACCGCCGAAAATACCGAATATCGGCCGATTATATCGGTAAAACCGATAATCGGCCGATCCCTACCATACATCACTACAGTCACTTCCTGAAAGGTCTTAAACTCTTCAAGCACCATAACCTCTGATACTCTACTGCTGATATCACTCCTCCATTATGGCATAGGAGCAAAAAGAAGCACTTATGTTTTATCAGATGTCACTGCAGTCACTTCTGCATCTTTAACTGGTAGCATAGAAAGAAGCATTGGTTGGCTGAGGGCACCTAGAGGTAAACTGCAAATATAGCTTCTCACAAAAGGCAGTGTTTACAGAGTAAAGTGCACTGGAGATAGTGCTGAGTGTCCTTATCTCTAATGCTCATCAAAGCCCATCTATGCTGCTCGGAGACTGTCAGCATGGAGGATCCCCTGACAGGGCTCACGTGTGGTAACCAGTTTTCTTCAGTTTTAAAAATACAAGTTCCCCTCCTTATCCAGCCTCTCACCAAAGAGCTAATGACTACATGGAATGCAAGCATCTAAACCCACCACACCCTAAACCATATATCGATTATACAGGTGTATAGAGCTAGA
This sequence comes from Pelobates fuscus, assembly GCF_036172605.1. NCBI lineage: Eukaryota > Metazoa > Chordata > Amphibia > Anura > Pelobatidae > Pelobates > Pelobates fuscus. The sequence goes on along the minus strand of NC_086318.1, from coordinate 2,047,414 downwards.
AAGCAATTTTTCAAGGGACAGATGACGTAAAACGGTAAATTAACCACATGTGCCATCTCACCAATTGCACGAGACAGGTTCAGCCCACCATTCACCCGTCCATCCATGGTCACTTTGCCCCCAGCATTCTTGATCCGAGCCAGTTCCAATTCATCTTCTGGTTTGTGATCATAGGACATATCCACGGCCTTTCCATTCTCTGATACAACACAGCGAGAGTCACCAGCATTGGCCACAATTAGCTGGGTTCCTCGAATGAGAGCTACCACGGCTGTGGTTCCACTGTCAGATCCAGGCTGAGGGGAGACCACATAATAGTAGAATAAACTTTCATAGTAGGTCACCAACGACCCCCGTTTACCAATCCCCATTCATTATGACAAGACCAACATGGAGCATGCTAACAGGAAACAGGCCCCAGCTTCTGCAGAGAAAGACACACCACTGTGCAGACAGGAAAGCGGGTCCTATGTATTTGGTCAGTAGAAATATACAGTGCACAGAAATGCCTTGGCCTACCCAGAAATCTACTTAAGACTTACCTCTTCCTTCCCTTCCATGCCAGGGAGCATCATCTCTTCCTCTTCCTCCTCCTCCTCATCTTCTAGATCTTCACTGTCCTCGTCTTCATTTTCAGCTTCGTCACTGCTATAATCCTCTTCCTCCTCCTCCTCATCACTGCCTTCCTGGGGACACATCAGTGGACCCACACAATCGTCAGCTTATCCCACACCACAGCAACACAATTCAATTCCCCCCTTTAAAATTAGAATAAAAAGCACTAACCTGCACAGTGCACTGCAATTGTTTCACTACCAAACACCCCGCAACCCTCAATACATTCACTACCAAGCCCAACCAACGATGCCCCACAAGCAAGCCCAACCAATGATGCCCCACAAGCAAGCCCAACCAACGATGCCCCACAAGCAAGCCCAACCAACGATGCCCCACAAGCAAGCCCAACCAACGATGCCCCACAAGCAAGCCCAACCAACGATGCCCCACAAGCAAGCCCAACCAACGATGCCCCACAAGCAAGCCCAACCAACGATGCCCCACAAGCAAGCCCAACCAACGATGCCCCACAAGCAAGCCCAACCAACGATGCCCCACAAGCAAGCCCAACCAACGATGCCCCACAAGCAAGCCCAACCAACGATGCCCCACAAGCAAGCCCAACCAACGATGCCCCACAAGCAAGCCCAACCAACGATGCCCCACAAGCAAGCCCAACCAACGATGCCCCACAAGCAAGCCCAACCAACGATGCCCCACAAGCAAGCCCAACCAACGATGCCCCACAAGCAAGCCCAACCAACGATGCCCCACAAGCAAGCCCAACCAACGATGCCCCACAAGCAAGCCCAACCAACGATGCCCCACAAGCAAGCCCAACCAACGATGCCCCACAAGCAAGCCCAACCAACGATGCCCCACAAGCAAGCCCAACCAACGATGCCCCACAAGCAAGCCCAACCAACGATGCCCCACAAGCAAGCCCAACCAACGATGCCCCACAAGCAAGCCCAACCAACGATGCCCCACAAGCAAGCCCAACCAACGATGCCCCACAAGCAAGCCCAACCAACGATGCCCCACAAGCAAGCCCAACCAACGATGCCCCACAAGCAAGCCCAACCAACGATGCCCCACAAGCAAGCCCAACCAACGATGCCCCACAAGCAAGCCCAACCAACGATGCCCCACAAGCAAGCCCAACCAACGATGCCCCACAAGCAAGCCCAACCAACGATGCCCCACAAGCAAGCCCAACCAACGATGCCCCACAAGCAAGCCCAACCAACGATGCCCCACAAGCAAGCCCAACCAACGATGCCCCACAAGCAAGCCCAACCTACCATGCCCCACAAGCAAGCCCAACCTACCATTCCCCACAAGCAAGCCCAACCTACCATTCCCCACAAGCAAGCCCAACCTACCACTCCCCACAAGCAAGCCCAACCTACCATTCCCCACAAGCAAGCCCAACCTACCATTCCCCACAAGCAAGCCCAACCTACCATTCCCCACAAGCAAGCCCAACCTACCATTCCCCACAAGCAAGCCCAACCTACCATTCCCCACAAGCAAGCCCAACCAGCCCCCTAATCCCATTCAGTACCAAGCCCAACCTGCAATCAATACAAAGTACTACCCAGCACAGCCAACTGAATCTCCATGCTTCTTATCTATAGCTTTACCCAGCACAAGTCATCCACCCTTCAATAATCATTTTTTTGAATATAGGTCTATTACAATAATGCAGAGAAATATTTGTAAGAAGTCAGCACTGAGTGTCAACCACAGATTAAACAAAATTCCTGGACAATTAGTGGAATGTGGGCAAAGCAGATGCCCAGATCTCTAGTTATAACACGAAGACCCTTATAGCGTGGATATAAAATGGCAGGATGCTATATATATCCCACATTATCCTTCATTTTTCGCTCAGGTCAGTGCTGAGAACCTATAGAGTATCTATCCTCCGAGACACTCCATAGCTATTGTTTTGTAATGAGCGAGATAATGCCTTATTCCCCAAAGGTGCCACTAGCAGTAACTGGGGAAATTGATAGAACTCGAGGTTAGTAGCTCCAACTATCACCAAGTTTTGTCTACTCGAGGCATTACAATAAGAGAAAGTAGCTCCTACTATGTCTTATATAAATGAATCAAGATCTACACCCACCTCACTATCCTCTTCTTCCTCTGCTTCGGATTCGCTGTCTTCAAAGATCTGGGACTTGGCTGCACTCTGTCGCTTGCACTTGGAGGAGCAGGAAGGCCCGGCCTCCCCGGTGGAAGATGAAACAGCTTCATCTAAAGACTCAACCTTTGCACGAGAAGAGCTTCGCTGAGTACTATCACGGCTCCCACCACAACTTGCAGAGGAGGAGGAGATCCCAGGAGAGGTTGCTGCCTCTGCTTCCTTCTTTCCATTTGTTTCCTGAGGATCCCCAGAAAGCTCTAACCCCAGATCGCCATTCATGACGGCCTCTTTTGGCTTATCTTCTGGGTCTTTATCAGCAGATGGTGGGCTCATCTTATTCCGTGGGCCCTTGCCACAATTCTGCCCATAGCGAGTTAATAGTTCTTCAATGGTCATAGTGGCTTCTTCATGTAAAAGGGCAGCTTCCTCATTGTCCACTGTGAAAAGATACAAAGAGAATTACAAAATGGTTATATGCTCATAAAAATTAGTGGGAAAAAAAAACCAACTTAATCTACAACAAACGGTGGAGCTAAACAAATTCTTGCAGCATATCCAGTCATTGAGCCTCAAAATCTAAACTGGGCACTTACCATCATCCTCATCTGCAACTTTATCCTTCTCACCCTCATGGTCGTTTATGGGACGGCCTGCCATCTGAGACAGCTCTTTAATTACATCTTCTTGGATAAGTCTGTCATCTATGGCAAGAAAAGCATCCTCCAAGGCCTGTGGACAAAACACGAGAACCCAATACGTCACGCTAAATCACAGTCAAGCTTTAAGAACAATATGCCCGTCTGTCAGCTCATTCCCCTGCTTTTTTCCAGCCGTGATGCATGTGATTGCCCCACAAAGGACTCTTCCAACTGACAAAAACACCATCTTGTTGCATGAGACTGGCAACGGTGAAGCAAATGAAATGATCAGTATAACAGGGCAGCTCATCTGAATTATGCTTTCAATTCACAATTCTAAATAAGTCTATTTAAATCATACCATAAGCCTGCTGGTTCCACACAGATGGCTACACTGCCTGCCATCACAGAATGCCAAGGAAATCACTCTGATTTGACAAAACATAGGAGGGCCTACCAAACGGTCTTCAATTAGCCCAATCTGAGGCTATTTGGAGCTTTTCATAATAGATAAAACATTTACAAAATGCTCAGACTGTGGTGAAATTTCACTTTATTTTATGGTAAAATCAATAAATAAAAACAGTGATAAACCATCGAGCTCTGACATTGTCCACATTCACTGTCTGGTTCATGACGTGATTTAATCTAGAAAATATCCTCCAGACGTCACTGGTGCAGTCTTGCGCATGCACCAGAGTACAGCACTAACTGAAAACAGCATCAGGTAAGTACAACTCACCATGGTCGCACCGCTGGACCACAAGCGGGGGTGATGTCACCCTTGGTGGTTTTTGCAAAATATACAAAGATCCCAAAAAGTGACAAATGCTTTAAATGTCACGTACTCTTCTGCAGAAACAAATGTACAAATAGCCCCCTTTAAAAATGTGTGAAGTTAAGGGAGCAAATTACAGACGTGCCCAATTCATTTTTTAAACTTCGAATTTTGACAGATTGAGTCAATGGGCCCTTATTACATCTGTTATGGGACATTTTAACAAGCTGATCACAATGCAGTGTGGGCTGCGGCCCGGTGGAACAGCTGATTGGAGGGAAAGGACATTGTCCTCTAAGAGAATAACATATTGAAATGACCATTTAAAATGATTTTGTACTAAATTCTGATATCCTCCCTTTAATCACCAGCATTCTACTCCGACTAACATATGGAAATCCAAGTGAAATGAATGAGAATTCTTACCTTTTGGAGTTTTCCTTCCTTGTAGGCTTTCTGCTCTTTGATGATTTCTGGGAGGTATTTGGCACAGTACAATGCCACCTCTTCCCCTGTAAAGGTTAGATTAGATATTCAATAACTGGGACGGGCACAACACCTAGAGTGGGTGGCATAACCTGAACTATGCCATCAAATCTTGATCTTTAAAAAACAAACAAAAAAAAAAACACTGTAGGGTCAGGAACACAAACATCTTTTCCTGACCCTATAGTGTTAATACCGGTCAGGATATTTATATCGGCAGACATTTTGTGCTAAGATAGGAATTAAAGGAACACTATAGTCACCTAAATGACTTTAGCTAAATAAAGCAGTTTTAGTGTATAGATCATTCCCCTGCAATTTCACTGCTCAATTCACTGTCATTTAGGAGTTAAATCACTGTTTCTGTTTATGCAGCCCTAGCCACACCTCCCCTGGCTATGATTGACAGAGCCTGCATGAAATAAAAACTGGTTTCACTTTCAAACAGATGTAATTTACCTTAAATAGTTGTATCTCAATCTTTAAATTGAACTTTAATCACATACAGGAGGCTCTTGCAGGGTCTAGCAAGCTATTAACATAGCAGGGGATAAGAAAATCTTAATTAAACAGAACTTGCAATAAAGAAAGCCTAAATAGGGCTCTCTTTACAGGAAGTGTTTATGGAAGGCTGTGCAAGTCACATGCAGGGAGGTGTGACTAGGGTTCATAAACAAAGGGATTTAACTCCTAAATGGCAGAGGATTGAGCAGTGAGGCTGCAGGGGCATGTTCTATACACCAAAACTGCTTCATTAAGCTAAAGTTGTTCAGGTGACTATAGTGTCCCTTTAAAAGTGTATATTGCCAGAGTCACTCAGAACACAGCGGACTCCATTTTGGATTTCAGGCAAGAGAGACACAAAATGTATTTCCTTTCTGTAACTAGCCACTAGCCTGAGCTAAGGAATGCATTATGTAAACAAGCCAAGTGATAAGCAATGAAGCAGGGGGATGGAATGCTCTGTTTAAATGTTAATGGAATAGAAATAATTTTAAACACAAACACTAGTGACAGATAAGACTAAGTGATCATTTTACAAGGTCCCATTGTAAGTAAGGGGTGAAATTTAGTTTAGAACTGACAATTTTAGAAATTACAACAGGAATTGTCGACGCGCTGTCTGGAGAAAATCCAAAGAAACGCTTTGAACTGACAGTAAATGTAAGTTATGGTAGTCATTTTAGATAAGCCAAATGACGTCAAAATCGTCATCAGGAAAAGTTAACTCTTTCCTGGATAGGAAAGTTTAATTAGGCAATTGCGCCCTCTATGGACCAAATATCTAAATTGCGATTTGCAGGTTGACCACACCTTGAGTATCCTATTGGACGTACAGAGAGTCTGGCCCTTTAAAAAGTTAGGACAAAGGGAAGAGAGGGTTAGTTTGGGCTTTCAGATTCGGACATTCAGAGAGATCCAGGACAGATATTTAAGACACTCTGGAACTAACACTCAAACTCTTTTGGACACAACTCAAGAAACACTCCTTGACACTTAGAATTTTACTATTACTTTCTAACCAACATCACTTTTCTCTATTACTTACACACCTCCATACAACCAATCATACTCGCATTCAAGTTCCTGGGACTAGACCTACTCATCTGATGAGAGCATCTACATAACTGGTAACTATGCTGGTTTTATTTAATCTAAATTAATTAAAATCTAATAGCATGATATATGACTGGATAAATCACGGTCAGATTTCAATATTTAGAAATCTTAGTTAACTAAAGAATATATAGTTATAAACATTCCATTCTGCAGGTGGAATTAACAATAATTATATATTAATGTGATATTATCACGTGTTAGCATACCGCTGTTTTTATCCAGGTGTATTGATTTGCTCTAAAATAAGATAAGATCTCTTTTTAGGCAAATTAAAATTCGGCTTTTGTAAAAATCTGGTAGATTATTCTTATTGGATGGTTCCAGGAAATGATTAATGAGCTGGTTTGAATGTTATTTTAAATGAAAATTACATGTGAATAGGATATTATATGCCTAGGAAGATCTAGCCAGCATTGAAAGGGTTACTCAGTTGATCTAACTGTAAGCCAAGGTTTTATGGCTTTTCGCTGGAAGTTTAGCTTTCTGTGTCTGTGAAGTACCCTCATAAATCAGTTGATGCTGTTAGCCATTGGATTGTTTTAACATTGTATTGCATACTTATGTTATACTAAATATTCACTGATTATCATGCATGTTGCCTAATATTTTATTTGTCACAATAAATTATATCTATTTTTATAACAAATTGTGATTTTATTGGTATGGAATACATTTCACTTACATGATAACGATCTCTAAGATCTAAGAGAATTGAAATAGTGGGCAATTCTCAACTGTTTAATATTATCATCCCATAAACATCCCCACATACCACCATCTTGATCCCCTGGCTCCTCCTTGCCTCACTAAATATAGAAAAATCTTACTTGTATTCAAGTATGCAGCTGCTTCTGGCAACATCAGAAGTGGTGGTCTGATCCAATCACAATGCTTCATCATATGATTGGCTGAGGCTAGCAAGAAGGCAGAGCAGGTGCAGAGTCAGCATAAGCCAAACACAGCCCTGGCCAATCAGCATCTCCTCATAGAGATTACATTGAATCAATCAATCTCTATAAGGAATGTTCAGGGTCTCCATGCAGATGGTGGAGACACTGAATGTCAGTCACACTGTGCAGCACTGGCCCAGGAAGCACCTCTAGTTGCCATCTGAGAAGTGGTCAGTGGAGGTATCCCTAGGCTATAATGTAAACACTGCATTTTTTCTGAAAAGACAGTTTTTCTGCAAGAAGGGAAATGATTATACTCACCAGAACAAATACAATAAGCTGTAGTTCTGGTCACCAGAGTGTCCCTTGAACCGGACATGAAAACGTTATAAAAATAATGAGGGCCATAAAGCCAACAGATAATATAACATTATAATGAACTACTCTGAGCTGCAGAGATATAATTGACTCTAAATAACGAGAAATAGAATTACGAGAAGCTTCATTCCCCTTAAAACTTTTTTAGAAGTAACCGGTGATCTGATCTTCTGAATTCAGCTTATATTGATAGGTACATCTGAAATGCCATTTGAATATGCTATCTAGTATATTCAAGACGGGAGGTGGCACAATTATAGAAGGCGGAGCAGTTTAACGGCTCTAAAAGATACAACTTTCACCCTGATGGAATATAAGAAATTCCACTGAAGAGGATATATCCTGAAGCTCGCTTACTTTCTTGGTAGAGGAATTGCCACTAAGAATGCTGGTTAAGCTTTAGCACATTAAAAGGAACCACCTCCAAAGTAAAAGGGGACCTGAAAGACTGAAGAAAGATCCCAGGAGGGAAACAGAACTTCCTGGGTGGCCTAAGAAGCCTATTGCTTTAAAGAAACTTCTAACTGGTAAATACAAAGACCAATCCCTTCTCCAAACTTGAAATTCATCTCCACCAAGGCCGAAAACTGGCTCGTGTTTGGCAAGTACGGAAAGATTGGCAGAACCACTGCTCTGTCCGTTCACCTCATGGAAGAAGTCTCTAGGAGACAAAATGTAAGCCCGGTGAAATACCCTTACATAGATATACCTACTATTCAACGCGAACTGTCCTGTACAGAGAGGCAAACCCGAGAATCTTCATGTTCTCCCTCTTTGCCAGGTCTAACCGGGCACTCCAAATCTCTCCGTAGAACGTGAACCTGATCGGATCTATAAACCATTACTTTTGATCCCCATTTCTTTTGCTGAGGTTGTAGTTGATGACATTGTCGACATATCATGGAATGGAGAGAGAACCTCCCAGAAATTGTGAGTCCAGTACACTGTTTTGTTACATAGCTGAAACAGACCTTGCCTCTGGCACCACCCTGTCTGTTGACATGAGGGAAACAGTGTCGTTGTCTGACCGGATTGTAATAGGTCTCTTAAACAACCAAGATCTGAATCTGTGAAGGGAGTGAAGAACTGCCTTAAGAGCTCTCAAATGAGTGGACTATTTTTCTTAGGACCAAGAACACTGGCACATTAGAGAATTTAGACGAGTGACCCACCCTGTGTTAGATGCATTATGTGGTGAAAATTACTCCTTCTATAGGCTGATAGGACAGACTTGTCAAATTTTTTTTTATATGACGTTGTCCACCATTTTAGCCGATCTGCTTTTTCGAAGAGTTTCTAGGAGACAGAAATCCAAGATTTCCACACTTCCACCCAGAGGAGATCATTTTCCACCGTATCGGCCAAATCCAGATTTTGCACAGTTGACCGCAGGAATTGAAGATGTCAGACATCCCAGCAATCTCATTTCCTGTTCTTATGGAGGAATTTTCACTTTATTAGTAACTGGACGTTTCCGAGTGCAGTAGATGCAGAGGTAACGTTTTAAGGTTAACACGAACCACAAAACAACCTGTCTCCTGGAGTAGAAGAAAATACATTATAGTCTCAGTCCATGTTGTTGTAGCGCTCTGCTAGCTACCCGAACATACGTAAACCGTCCCGATTAGCAATAAGTAGCCAAACTCCCAAGTAGGGAATGCCTCGTTCCCTAAAATATGCTGTTATGGGAGTGTTTGAAAAGCTATGAAATCTCTTAAATCCACTTATAATGGTGTATTTTCAGAAAACTTCTTGAGGGGCCGCAATAGGGATGAGGGAATTCTGAACCTCAGGAGAGGAACCAATTCATTTAAATTCATAACCAGTTTAAATGAATGATCAGAGATTGATAACCAGGAGATTCCTGAGGAATCCAACGAACTTCGTGGTTCACAGAACCATATCTCAAACCCTTTGAATCCAACAGGAACACGGTTTCGGTAAATAGAGAAATCAGATGTTCGGAAAATTATGGATTGGGCAGATTTGAAAAGAGGAAGCGGTGCCCCCTTTAACTAGATCAAGAAACCAGTGAATGCAAGAAGGTGCTAGTTAAAAGCCAGGCAAGATACATTCAGATATATACACTGGTTCCCAAATGCAAACTGGGAATGTTAAGTGACTCCATCGAATGGTACTCCAGTCCATCGAATGGTACCCCCCCCCCCCCGCCAGACATTAGAAGTAACCGGATGCTTCTCTTTGGTCTCTGTGTAACATCTCAGGCAGAGCAGCCGATACATTGATTCTCTATAAGAATTCAAAGATAGGAATGATTGCATATTCTCTGCTTCATTTTACCCAAGAAATTGCAGCACCTTGGTCATATTTATAAACCCCAGGGTAAAGGGGAGGGACTTTTCTTAAAGGACCACTCTAGGCACCCAGACCACTTCAGCTTAATGAAGTGGTCTGGGTGCCAGGTACCTCTAGGATTAACCCTTTTTTTTATAAACATAGCAGTTTCAGAGAAACTGCTATGTTTATAATGAGGGTTAATCCAGCCTCCAAATCCTCTAGTGGCTGTCTCACTGACAGCCGCTAGAGGCGCTTGCGTGCTTCTCACTGTGAAAATCACAGTGAGAGCACGCAAGCGTCCATAGGAAAGCATTGTAAATGCTTTCCTATGCGACCGGCTGAATGCGAGCGCGGCTCCTGCCGCGCATGCGCATTCAGCCGATGACGTCGCGATCAAGATGGAGAGGAGGAGGAAAGCTCCCCGCCCGGCGCTGGAAAAAGAGGTAAGTTTAACCCCTTCCTCTCTCCAGAGCCCGGCGGGAGGGGGTCCCTGAGGGTGGGGGCACCCTCAGGGTACTCTAGTGCCAGGAAAACGAGTATGTTTTCCTGGCACTAGAGTGGTCCTTTAATCATTTATCTTGCAGATGCTTATACCAATTAGGAAGCACAATCCATACGTACTGCCACCATATCTCAGAAAACAGATATATTTTTAAAATGATGTATCTTACGTTTTACATTATTGTGCCTCTCTTATGTGAAAAAGTGAATTAAACTTACCTGTATTCGAGCCATTGGACAGTCCCTGCTCCCTCGTGGAGATCATCAATGATTATGATCTCTGTCCCAACCCAGTCCTTCTGATGCAGAAGGATGTACGGCAATCATATGCTTCTCATTAATAAAAAAATATTACAGAATTCTGCACCATCACGCTGACCGTGACAATACAGAATGTGAAGATTGATTATCAGCAAACATTCTCAGGGTATCAACAATCCTTACCTCCATGGCCGTCATACACAGAGAACATGGCCGTCTCACAGTCCAGCTTCGGGATACAGTTATGAGCATCCTGTAAAGAAAGAACCGTAGAATTAGGAGGAAGAGAAAAGAAGCTGAGCCATGGAGGTTTTAGAACCATTTTAATCCACTAAAAGTATTTGTTTTACAGCACATTGCTCTATTAAAAAATTACGGGCCACGTGTGATACGGGGAGGGAGAGTTACTGCCTGCAAATGCAGCAGATATGTTTTATCTGTGGGAAGCCGTCTGGCTGCAAGCCGCGGGAGGGTGGGAGTCCGGCTGGGAGTAGTGGGAGACATGCTGTCCGGCTGTAACGGTGGAGGGAGGGAGGGAGGCTGTCCGGCTGTAAATGGGAGGAAGGGAGGGAGGCTGTCCGGCTGTAAATGGGAGGAAGGGAGGGAGGCTGTCCGGCTGTAAAGGGAAGGGAGGGAGGCTGTCCGGCTGTAAAGGGGAGGGAGGGAGGCTGTCCGGCTGTAAAGGGGAGGAAGGGAGGGAGGCTGTACGGCTGTAAAGGGGAGGAAGGGAGGGAGGCTGTACGGCTGTAAAGGGGAGGGAGGGAGGGAGGCTGTACGGCTGTAAAGGGGAGGGAGGGAGGCTGTCCGGCTGTAAATGGGAGGAAGGGAGGGAGGCTGTCCGGCTGTAAATGGGAGGAAGGGAGGGAGGCTGTCCGGCTGTAAATGGGAGGAAGGGAGGGAGGCTGTCCGGCTGTAAAGGGGAGGGAGGGAGGGAGGCTGCCCGGCTGTAAAGGGGAGGGAGGGAGGGAGGCTGCCCGGCTGTAAAGGGGAGGGAGGGAGGGAGGCTGCCCGGCTGTAAAGGGGAGGGAGGGAGGGAGGCTGCCCGGCTGTAAAGGGGAGGGAGGGAGGGAGGCTGTCCGGCTGTAAAGGGGAGGGAGGGAGGGAGGCTGTCCGGCTGTAAAGGGGAGGGAGGGAGGGAGGCTGTCCGGCTGTAAAGGGGAGGGAGGGAGGGAGGGAGGCTGTCCGGCTGTAAAGGGGAGGGAGGGAGGGAGGCTGTCCGGCTGTAAAGGGGAGGGAGGGAGGGAGGCTGTCCGGCTGTAAAGGGGAGGGAGGGAGGGAGGCTGTCCGGCTGTAAAGGGGAGGGAGGGAGGGAGGCTGTCCGGCTGTAAAGGGGAGGGAGGGAGGGAGGCTGTCCGGCTGTAAAGGGGAGGGAGGCTGTCCGGCTGTAAATGGGAGGAAGGGAGGGAGGCTGTCCGGCTGTAAATGGGAGGAAGGGAGGGAGGCTGTCCGGCTGTAAATGGGAGGAAGGGAGGGAGGCTGTCCGGCTGTAAAGGGGAGGAAGGGAGGGAGGCTGTCCGGCTGTAAAGGGGAGGAAGGGAGGGAGGCTGTCCGGCTGTAAAGGGGAGGAAGGGAGGGAGGCTGTCCGGCTGTAAAGGGGAGGAAGGGAGGGAGGCTGTCCGGCTGTAAAGGGGAGGAAGGGAGGGAGGCTGTCCGGCTGTAAAGGGGAGGAAGGGAGGGAGGCTGTCCGGCTGTAAAGGGGAGGAAGGGAGGGAGGCTGTCCGGCTGTAAAGGGGAGGAAGGGAGGGAGGCTGTCCGGCTGTAAAGGGGAGGAAGGGAGGGAGGCTGTCCGGCTGTAAAGGGGAGGAAGGGAGGGAGGCTGTCCGGCTGTAAAGGGGAGGAAGGGAGGGAGGCTGTCCGGCTGTAAAGGGGAGGAAGGGAGGGAGGCTGTCCGGCTGTAAAGGGGAGGAAGGGAGGGAGGCTGTCCGGCTGTAAAGGGGAGGAAGGGAGGGAGGCTGTCCGGCTGTAAAGGGGAGGGAGGGAGGGAGGCTGTCCGGCTGTAAAGGGGAGGGAGGGAGGGAGGCTGTCCGGCTGTAAAGGGGAGGGAGGGAGGCTGTCCGGCTGTAAAGGGGAGGGAGGGAGGCTGTCCGGCTGTAAAGGGGAGGGAGGGAGGGAGGCTGTCCGGCTGTAAAGGGGAGGGAGGGAGGGAGGCTGTCCGGCTGTAAAGGGGAGGGAGGGAGGGTGGCTGTCCGGCTGCAACGGTGGAGGAAGGGAGGGAGGCTGTCCGGCTGTAAAGGGGAGGAAGGGAGGGAGGCTGTCCGGCTGTAAAGGGGAGGGAGGGAGGCTGTCCGGCTGTAAAGGGGAGGAAGGGAGGGAGGCTGTCCGGCTGTAAAGGGGAGGGAGGGAGGGAGGCTGTAAAGGGGAGGGAGGGAGGGAGGCTGTAAAGGGGAGGGAGGGAGGGAGGCTGTAAAGGGGAGGGAGGGAGGCTGTAAAGGGGAGGGAGGGAGGGAGGCTGTAAAGGGGAGGGAGGCTGTAAAGGGGAGGGAGGGAGGCTGTAAAGGGGAGGGAGGGAGGCTGTAAAGGGGAGGGAGGGAGGGAGGCTGTAAAGGGGAGGGAGGGAGGGAGGCTGTAAAGGGGAGGGAGGGAGGGAGGCTGTAAAGGGGAGGGAGGGAGGGAGGGAGGCTGTAAAGGGGAGGGAGGGAGGGAGGGAGGCTGTAAAGGGGAGGGAGGGAGGGAGGGAGGCTGTAAAGGGGAGGGAGGGAGGGAGGCTGTAAAGGGGAGGGAGGGAGGGAGGGAGGCTGTAAAGGGGAGGGAGGGAGGGAGGGAGGGAGGCTGTAAAGGGGAGGGAGGGAGGGAGGGAGGGAGGCTGTAAAGGGGAGGGAGGGAGGCTGTAAAGGGGAGGGAGGAAGGGAGGCTGTAAAGGGGAGGGAGGGAGGGAGGCTGTAAAGGGGAGGGAGGGAGGGAGGCTGTAAAGGGGAGGGAGGCTGTCCGGCTGTAAAGGGGAGGGAGGGAGGCTGTCCGGCTGTAAAGGGGAGGGAGGAAGGCTGTACGGCAGTGAGGGGAGGGAGGCATTCCGGCAGTGAGGGGTGGGATTAGGAGCAGCGGGACGGAGGCTGGCCGGGAGGGATTCCGGCTGGCTGGGAGCGGTGGGAGGGATTCCGGCTGGCTGGGAGCGGTGGGAGGGATTCCGGCTGCCTGGGAGCGGTGGGAGGGATTCCGGCTGCCTGGGAGCGGTGGGAGGGATTCCGGCTGCCTGGGAGCGGTGGGAGGGATTCCGGCTGCCTGGGAGCGGTGGGAGGGATTCCGGCTGCCTGGGAGCGGTGGGAGGGATTCCGGCTGCCTGGGAGCGGTGGGAGGGATTCCGGCTGCCTGGGAGCGGTGGGAGGGATTCCGGCTGCCTGGGAGCGGTGGGAGGGATTCCGGCTGCCTGGGAGCGGTGGGAGGGATTCCGGCTGCCTGGGAGCGGTGGGAGGGATTCCGGCTGCCTGGGAGCGGTGGGAGGGATTCCGGCTGCCTGGGAGCGGTGGGAGGGATTCCGGCTGCCTGGGAGCGGTGGGAGGGATTCCGGCTGCCTGGGAGCGGTGGGAGGGATTCCGGCTGCCTGGGAGCGGTGGGAGGGATTCCGGCTGCCTGGGAGCGGTGGGAGGGATTCCGGCTGCCTGGGAGCGGTGGGAGGGATTCCGGCTGCCTGGGAGCGGTGGGAGGGATTCCGGCTGCCTGGGAGCGGTGGGAGGGATTCCGGCTGCCTGGGAGCGGTGGGAGGGATTCCGGCTGCCTGGGAGCGGTGGGAGGGATTCCGGCTGCCTGGGAGCGGTGGGAGGGATTCCGGCTGGGAGCGGTGGGAGGGATTGTGGCTGGGAGCGGTGGGAGGGATTGTGGCTGGGAGCGGTGGGGGGGATTGTGGCTGGGAGCGGTGGGAGGGATTGTGGCTGGGAGCGGTGGGAGGGATTGTGGCTGGGAGCGGTGGGAGGGATTGTGGCTGGGAGCGGTGGGAGGGATTGTGGCTGGGAGCGGTGGGAGGGATTGTGGCTGGGAGCGGTGGGAGGGATTGTGGCTGGGAGCGGTGGGAGGGATTGTGGCTGGGAGCGGTGGGAGGGATTGTGGCTGGGAGCGGTGGGAGGGATTGTGGCTGGGAGCGGTGGGAGGGATTGTGGCTGGGAGCGGTGGGAGGGATTGTGGCTGGGAGCGGTGGGAGGGATTGTGGCTGGGAGCGGTGGGAGGGATTGTGGCTGGGAGCGGTGGGAGGGATTGTGGCTGGGAGCGGTGGGAGGGATTGTGGCTGGGAGCAGTGGGAGGGATTGTGGCTGGGAGCAGTGGGAGGGATTGTGGCTGGGAGCAGTGGGAGGGATTGTGGCTGGGAGCAGTGGGAGGGATTGTGGCTGGGAGCAGTGGGAGGGATTGTGGCTGGGAGCAGTGGGAGGGATTGTGGCTGGGAGCAGTGGGAGGGATTGTGGCTGGGAGCAGTGGGAGGGATTGTGGCTGGGAGCAGTGGGAGGGATTGTGGCTGGGAGCAGTGGGAGGGATTGTGGCTGGGAGCAGTGGGAGGGATTGTGGCTGGGAGCAGTGGGAGGGATTGTGGCTGGGAGCAGTGGGAGGGATTGTGGCTGGGAGCAGTGGGAGGGATTGTGGCTGGGAGCAGTGGGAGGGATTGTGGCTGGGAGCAGTGGGAGGGATTGTGGCTGGGAGCAGTGGGAGGGATTGTGGCTGGGAGCAGTGGGAGGGATTGTGGCTGGGAGCAGTGGGAGGGATTGTGGCTGGGAGCAGTGGGAGGGATTGTGGCTGGGAGCAGTGGGAGGGATTGTGGCTGGGAGCAGTGGGAGGGATTGTGGCTGGGAGCAGTGGGAGGGATTGTGGCTGGGAGCAGTGGGAGGGATTGTGGCTGGGAGCAGTGGGAGGGATTGTGGCTGGGAGCAGTGGGAGGGATTGTGGCTGGGAGCAGTGGGAGGGATTGTGGCTGGGAGCAGTGGGAGGGATTGTGGCTGGGAGCAGTGGGAGGGATTGTGGCTGGGAGCAGTGGGAGGGATTGTGGCTGGGAGCAGTGGGAGGGATTGTGGCTGGGAGCAGTGGGAGGGATTGTGGCTGGGAGCAGTGGGAGGGATTCAGGCTGGGAGCAGTGGGAGTGATTGTGGCTGGGAGCAGTGGGAGGGATTGTGGCTGGGAGCAGTGGGAGGGATTGTGGCTGGGAGCAGTGGGAGGGATTGTGGCTGGGAGCAGTGGGAGGGATTGTGGCTGGGAGCAGTGGGAGGGATTGTGGCTGGGAGCAGTGGGAGGGATTGTGGCTGGGAGCAGTGGGAGGGATTGTGGCTGGGAGCAGTGGGAGGGATTGTGGCTGGGAGCAGTGGGAGGGATTCAGGCTGGGAGCAGTGGGAGGGATTGTGGCTGGGAGCAGTGGGAGGGATTGTGGCTGGGAGCAGTGGGAGGGATTGTGGCTGCTGGGAGCAGTGGGGGGGATTGTGGCTGGGAGCAGTGGGAGGGATTGTGGCTGGGAGCAGTGGGAGGGATTGTGGCTGGGAGCAGTGGGAGGGATTGTGGCTGGGAGCAGTGGGAGGGATTCAGGCTGGGAGCAGTGGGAGGGATTCAGGCTGGGAGCAGTGGGAGGGATTCAGGCTGGGAGCAGTGGGAGGGATTCAGGCTGGGAGCAGTGGGAGGGATTGTGGCTGGGAGCAGTGGGAGGGATTGTGGCTGGGAGCAGTGGGAGGGATTGTGGCTGGGAGCAGTGGGAGGGATTGTGGCTGGGAGCAGTGGGAGGGATTGTGGCTGGGAGCAGTGGGAGGGATTGTGGCTGGGAGCAGTGGGAGGGATTCAGGCTGGGAGCAGTGGGAGGGATTGTGGCTGGGATTAGTGGGAGGGATTGTGGCTGGGATTAGTGGGAGGGATTGTGGCTGGGAGCAGTGGGAGGGATTGTGGCTGGGAGCAGTGGGAGGGATTGTGGCTGGGAGCAGTGGGAGGGATTGTGGCTGGGAGCAGTGGGAGGGATTGTGGCTGGGAGCAGTGGGAGGGATTGTGGCTGGGAGCAGTGGGAGGGATTGTGGCTGCTGGGAGCAGTGGGGGGGATTGTGGCTGCTGGGAGCAGTGGGGGGATTGTGGCTGGGAGCAGTGGGAGGGATTGTGGCTGGGAGCAGTGGGAGGGATTGTGGCTGGGAGCAGTGGGAGGGATTGTGGCTGGGAGCAGTGGGAGGGATTGTGGCTGGGAGCAGTGGGAGGGATTGTGGCTGGGAGCAGTGGGAGGGATTGTGGCTGGGAGCAGTGGGAGGGATTGTGGCTGGGAGCAGTGGGAGGGATTCAGGCTGGGAGCAGTGGGAGGGATTCAGGCTGGGATTAGTGGGAGTTATTGTGGCTGGGAGCAGTGGGAGGGATTGTGGCTGGGAGCAGTGGGAGGGATTGTGGCTGGGAGCAGTGGGAGGGATTCAGGCTGGGAGCAGTGGGAGGGATTGTGGCTGGGAGCAGTGGGAGGGATTGTGGCTGGGAGCAGTGGGAGGGATTGTGGCTGGGAGCAGTGGGAGGGATTCAGGCTGGGAGCAGTGGGAGGGATTCAGGCTGGGAGCAGTGGGAGGGATTCAGGCTGGGAGCAGTGGGAGGGATTGCGGCTGGGAGCAGTGGGAGGGATTGCGGCTGGGATTAGTGGGAGGGATTGTGGCTGGGAGCAGTGGGAGGGATTGTGGCTGGGAGCAGTGGGGGGGATTGTGGCTGGGAGCAGTGGGAGGGATTGTGGCTGGGAGCAGTGGGAGGGATTGTGGCTGGGAGCAGTGGGAGGGATTGTGGCTGGGAGCAGTGGGAGGGATTGTGGCTGGGAGCAGTGGGAGGGATTGTGGCTGGGAGCAGTGGGAGGGATTGTGGCTGGGAGCAGTGGGAGGGATTGTGGCTGGGAGCAGTGGGAGGGATTGTGGCTGGGAGCAGTGGGAGGGATTGTGGCTGGGAGCAGTGGGAGGGATTGTGGCTGGGAGCAGTGGGAGGGATTGTGGCTGGGAGCAGTGGGAGGGATTGTGGCTGGGAGCAGTGGGAGGGATTGTGGCTGGGAGCAGTGGGGGGGATTGTGGCTGGGAGCAGTGGGAGGGATTGTGGCTGGGAGCAGTGGGGGGGATTGTGGCTGGGAGCAGTGGGAGGGATTGTGGCTGGGAGCAGTGGGAGGGATTGTGGCTGGGAGCAGTGGGAGGGATTGTGGCTGGGAGCAGTGGGAGGGATTGTGGCTGGGAGCAGTGGGAGGGATTGTGGCTGGGAGCAGTGGGGGGGATTGTGGCTGGGAGCAGTGGGGGGGATTGTGGCTGGGAGCAGTGGGGGGGATTGTGGCTGGGAGCAGTGGGAGGGATTGTGGCTGGGAGCAGTGGGAGGGATTGTGGCTGGGAGCAGTGGGAGGGATTGTGGCTGGGAGCAGTGGGGGGGATTGTGGCTGGGAGCAGTGGGGGGGATTGTGGCTGGGAGCAGTGGGGGGATTGTGGCTGGGAGCAGTGGGGGGGATTGTGGCTGGGAGCAGTGGGGGGGATTGTGGCTGGGAGCAGTGGGAGGGATTGTGGCTGGGAGCAGTGGGGGGGATTGTGGCTGGGAGCAGTGGGGGGGATTGTGGCTGGGAGCAGTGGGGGGGATTGTGGCTGGGAGCAGTGGGAGGGATTGTGGCTGGGAGCAGTGGGAGGGATTGTGGCTGGGAGCAGTGGGGGGGATTGTGGCTGGGAGCAGTGGGGGGGATTGTGGCTGGGAGCAGTGGGGGGGATTGTGGCTGGGAGCAGTGGGAGGGATTGTGGCTGGAGCAGTGGGAGGGATTGTGGCTGGGAGCAGTGGGAGGGATTGTGGCTGGGAGCAGTGGGGGGGATTGTGGCTGGGAGCAGTGGGAGTTATTGTGGCTGGGAGCAGTGGGAGTTATTGTGGCTGGGAGCAGTGGGAGGGATTGTGGCTGGGATTAGTGGGGGGGGGGGCGGTTGGCTGGCTGGGATTAGTGGGGGGGGCGGTACTTACCTCCATGCTCACCCTCCAGCCCTGCATGGCGGAGTAGCCGAAGCTGATGTCTCCATGGCCGCCGTCGCTGGAGGTCTTGCCGGTGCTGGGCTGGGACAGGTAGGCCCCCATTTCCGACACGTGCAGATCGAACGGCTCCCGGCGCTCTCTGTGCGGACCGGAAACGGAAACAGCAACACAGACAAGAGCCGACCGGAATCACGTGATCGGAGGGGGGGTGGGGGGGGGAGGCCGCCATCTTGGTTTCTGGCAAAGTGAGGGCCGAGGATAAAGCAGCTCTCCAACTGCCACGCGCGAATCACGTCACTTCCGGCCCAACACGCTGGATCTCCAGTGACGTATTTCCTGTTCAGAACAAAGAGAGGAAACATTTAAACATATTAATCTTAATAATAAGCCGACCTTCTCCCCCAGCTATCTCAGACCAGGTGCTGTCAGAATCTGTAGGAAGGAACTCGGAAAAATAAAACCTATAAAGGAAAACAAAGAATGGAACTATATCCGAACGAAACGCTGCACGAAGTAACGAACGACCCCACCATGTTATTACACCAGCAGATAAAGGGGGCCGGGGGGATATGGCAACGAGAAAAATAAAACCTATAAAGGAATAACAAAGGATGGAACTATATCCGAATGAAACACTACACGAAGTAACGAACGACCCCACCATGTTATTAAACCAGCAGATAAAGGGGGCCGGGGGGATATGGCAACGAGAAAAATAAAACCTATAAAGGAATAACAAAGGATGGAACTATATCCGAACGAAACGCTGCACGAAGTAACGAACGACCCCACCATGTTATTAAACCAGCAGATAAAGGGGGCCGGGGGGATATGGCAACGAGAAAAATAAAACCTATAAAGGAATAACAAAGGATGGAACTATATCCGAACGAAACGCTGCACGAAGTAACGAACGACCCCACCATGTTATTAAACCAGCAGATAAAGGGGGCCGGGGGGATATGGCAACGAGAAAAATAAAACCTATAAAGGAATAACAAAGGATGGAACTATATCCGAACGAAACGCTGCACGAAGTAACGAACGACCCCACCATGTTATTAAACCAGCAGATAAAGGGGGCCGGGGGGATATGGCAACGAGAAAAATAAAACCTATAAAGGAATAACAAAGGATGGAACTATATCCGAACGAAACACTACACGATTTAACGAACGACCCCACCATGTTATTAAACCAGCAGATAAAGGGGGCCGGGGGGATATGGCAACGAGAAAAATATCGAAAAGTCATTTATCATCAATTCAAACATCAAGAAAATTACTTATTACTACCCAAAAATCCCCTGGGAGATATAAAAAATAAATTAAATAAATATTTAGAACGAGGATTTGAAGCAGAGCTATTGAATAACAAAGAATACGACTTTCTTAATGTAAAATTTCCAAAGATTCCTGTATTATATGTCCTGCCTAAAGTACATAAAGATATGAATAACCTCCCAGGCACGCCAATAGTTTCAGGAATTGGTTCTCTTTTATCTCCTTTATCTCAATTTTTAGATAAATTTTTACAGAATCTTGTTAAAAAAAATGTCCCTCGTATCTTAAAGACACAATGTCACTTTTACAAATTTTTAAATGGGAAGATGGATTTATTTTGGTGACTTGTGATGTCAGCAGCCTCTATACCATTATAGAACACGAGAGAGGTTGTGAGGCTGCTAGACACTTTTTAAATAAAGAAAACTATTTGGATCCTCGACAGATTTTATTATAGAGGGCATTCAAATTATCCTTTTTAATAATTTCTTCTGGTTTGAGAACAAGTTTTATTTGCAGACAAAGGGAACGGCTATGGGGACCAGATTTGCCCCAAGTTATGCAAACCTTTTTATGGCACTTTGGGAGGAACGTGAAGTTTTTTCCAGGCCTGAGTTTGGGGCAAATCTGGTCCTCTATAAACGATATATTGATGACATTTTTATAGTATGGAGAGGTACCCAGGATTCCCTTTTAAGTTTTTTAAATGATCTTAATCAAAATAGTTGGAATATTAATTTAACACATGAGATGAGTACACAAAATGTTAATTTTTTAGATGTAAGTATCTATATTGAAGATAATCAAATTAAAAGTAAAACTTTTTTTAAATTAGTAGATGTAAATAGTTTTATTAATTTAAAAAAGTTGTCATTTTAGACCATGGTTAACTAATATACCTAAAGGACAATTTTTAAGAGTAAGACGCAATTGTACAGACATTCAACAATATGAAGAACAGACACAGATTTTAATAAATCAATTAGTAGAAAAGGGATGTAATCAAAAGACGCTAGAAATGATAAAAGAAGAAGTTGGACAGGAAACTAGGGAGAACATTTTAGAATATAAAGAAAAAGGATTAAAAGAGGATAACACTACTATACCTATTATTTTTAACTATAGTTCAAATAGTCAGCAAATACAAAAAATAATTAGAAAAAATTGGTATATTTTAGAACAAGACCAGGATATACAACAATATCTAGGAGCCAAACCTAAAGTTATTTTTAGAGGAGCAAAAAGTTTTAAGCAAGTTTTAACCACAAGTTTTTTAGAAAAAGATAAAAATTCACAATTTTTAACTATGTTTAAAAGAGATAATGGTTTTTATTATTGTGGAACTTGTAAAGGTTGTATGTCAAGAAACCACAAAAATAAAAATATTAGTAAGTTCTATTCCTTTCACAATAAGAAATTATATGATATTAAATCTTTTATAACCTGTAATTCTAAAAACTTAATTTATATGATCACTTGCCCCTGTGGATATCAATACATTGGGAGAACATCTAGACAACTTAAAACATGAATTAGGGAACACATTTATAATATTAATAGAAAATACACCCTACATAATGTATCTAAACACTTCTTAGAAGTCCGTGGAGGAAACATACAAGGTTTTGATTTTATGGGAATAGAATCTGTTAAAATTCATTGGAGGGGAGGGAATATAGAAAATCTCCTTAATAAAACCGAAATGAGGTGGATTTTTAATATGGAAACTTTGTCTCCATATGGTCTTAATATAGATTTTGAGGTTAATTGTAGATTATACTAGCTTTAGTGTAACTATAATCTTAATTTTATTAATGACAGGAGGCTTCATATTTGCTTAAGTCTCTCTTTACTAGAACTCCACAGCAGCACATTAACATAGAGAGATAAACACCAAAGACAAAAACATAAGGTATCTATGTAAGGCTCCTCCTAAGCCACCATTTCCTCTTTCACGCTGCGACAACGTAACGTACACAACAATGACAATAACTAAATAAAGAAAAATTCACAACATAACGATGAATGTCATCTGGAAAAAACTTCGGATAATGGATGAACTTGATCTTTAACCCGCCAAACGGCCGATCCTATGAACTGAAGTCGATCCATTAAACTGAAACGAAATAAACAGAATCGAAAACACTGATTAGTGAACGAAATGTACTGATAAAACATAAATCCCACGATCCAGTACTGATAGAATAAAGACACGAAATCCATACTAATGACCGTCAATACAGTATAACATGCACTTCCCACAACATCACCCCAGACTAACCAACCTAGCCCAGATAATCAGACAAATCAACAGAAATACAATCAATGCAATCCATCCAAAACAAGGGGGGGAAGAAATCAAATTGGGTGGGAAATATTCGCCTCCTGTCATTAATAAAATTAAGATTATAGTTACACTAAAGCTAGTATAATCTACAATTTTATAGCATGACAGGAGGCTTCATATTTGCTGTTTTAACGCTCCGACAGCAAAGCAAAAGAAGCATGTTCCGACGGTCTAAAGTAAAATAGGCGAAAAAACTCTACACGGGACCCGCCCGCCGAACGCAAAATGTCCTGAAGGGAAGCGCTCGCCAAAAAAGCTCCGGAAGCTGCGGCGCCCCTAACCAAAAACGCTCCGAAGGTCGCATCCACGCCCGCCAGAGCCAAAAGACATCTTATCCATCGCGCCAGTGCCTTCGCTACACGAAGCTTAGGCGAGTCCTAGAAGTAAGGGCATGATACAACCGTCGATTCCGACTTGGTACGTCCAAGCACCTTGACGGAGATCCCCTCTGGAGAAAAACGAGAAAGCGCCGACATCGAAGGCCCGGACATCCGAAACACGTCTGAACGAGACCAGACACAACAAGAGGGCAAATTTCGCTGAAAGCTGGCGAAGAGAAAGGTCCTGGTTATCAGGCCAATTCCGAAAGAACGCCAAAACCAAACGCACGTCCCAGAGGGAAGAATACTTGGGCGCCGGAGGGCGCACCAGTCTCATTCCACGCAGGAGCCTGCAGACTAGCGGATCCTGGCCGATGGGGAAAAACTCGAAGCGGGACATGTGCCGTCGAGATAGCTGATCTAACCACGATAACCGAGCGATATGACCGACCCAGGTCAAAGAGATGAGACAAGAAATTCAGCACGCTAGATACAGGACCCGTAAAGGGATCGGTATCCCGTTCCAAGCACCAGCGACACCAGGAGCTCCATGTTGAGAGATAACACCTCCTCATCCCAGAGGCTCAGGAATCCCAGAGAAGGCCACTAGCCGACTGCGATAACGCCTCGACATTCCAGGCACCCCTGAAAGAGTCCAGGGTCATCCCGAATATCGCCTTGCTGTTCCAGGCGGATATATGCAGGAGGCACCAGCTCAATCCGGCCTGCACGTCCGAGGCCAGGGAGATCATCTGGTCCTAAGAGGGTCTCTTGCGTAGAGAGTGCGCCTTCAGCCGCTGCATGGCCCTGTAATGTAGTGGGCCCGGGTAGAACGCCTGTATCGAGGCCAAGAGGAGACCCACCACGCGAGCCAACCTCCGGAGGGGAGTCCGGTCTTGTTGAAAACACGTCTGATCTCCTTCCGAATGGCCGTTATCTTCGCCACAGGCAGGCGGAGAATGCCGTCTTGCGCAACGACTACGAAACCCAAGAATTCCACAGTCTGCGCAGGCTCCAAGGCCGATTTCTTCAGAATGACCACGAACCCCAGGCATTCCAACGAGGAAAACGCAGAGCGCGTCTGAAATCTGAGCCCGGCGGGGTCCTCGCGAAGATAAGCAAGTCGTCCAGATAGATGATGCAGCGTACGGCCTCTGATCTGAATTGGGTGACCACCGGTTTCAGGAGCTTGGTGAAGCACCAAGGGGCTGAGCTGAGGCCGAAGGGGAGGCATGGGAATTGGTACGGAGAGTCTCTCCATACGAATCAGAGGGGACTGTGACAGGCCCCGGCCACCGGGACGGAGAGGTAAGCGTCTTCTAGGTCCAGTCTCGTGACCCAGTCTACTGGCCAGAGAAGGCATCGAAGAAGGTGAATGCCCCCCATCTCGAAGTGGTTGTATACCATGAAGGCGTTCATTTCTCCTAAATTGATCACCGGACGGAATTCTACAGACTTCTCCCTTACCAGGAGAAAATCGAGCTGACGAAACCCCCCAAATCCGGGGCCTGTAGGACTGCGCCTTTGGCTAGCGGAGCTCGAACTTCCACCTCCAACAAGGGCTGTTGGCCTCTTGTGATGACGGGGATCCTCAGCGTCCAAGCTGTGTAGGGGAAGAGTGGAAGTCTGTGACATAACTCCGCACTGTCCCAAGGATCCATACGTCTGAAGGTAACCGTGGGCGGAAGACCTTCCCGATCGAAGACTTCGCTTTATCCCGGGAGGTAAACAGAATAACCTGTTTCTGCAGTTCCTCAACGAAAGGCTCCCTGAACAGCAGACCTTTAGCCAGGGGACCCACATCTTCGGCTCCCAAATCCGACAGCTTGTTGTCCATATGGAAGAGTGCCGTCTTCCTGGGTTCCGTGCAAAGGGCCACAGTGGCATTGCCCAGCAGGCAAATGGAACGAAGTGCCCAGTCCCTCATGGTGGCTGGGTCCAGAGCCCTACCTTCTGTGAAGGCCTCGTCTGTTAGGGCCAACATCCGGGGTAACCGCCACCCTGTCCGGCAGTACCGGTCTGGGGCATTCCGCCCACAGCTTCTTGCAGGCCTCACTTCCAAGGGGTCTACGGACCCAGTAGCGCACGAATTGTGCCAAGTGGTCGGGCAGTGACTAGTCCGAGGACCTGGGGCGTCGGATAGATTGAGGCTCTAACAGAGGTTCTCCAGTAGTGCCCAAAAGGGTATCGTCCCCCAACATTGTCGTGGGGGCCCTAGTCGGTGGCGCGTCTTCCTCTTCCCAGCGTCCACCGGGACCCTCGCCAAGGTCCCCAACCCAAACATCTTCTCCATCTGAGGGAGGCTGGTCTACCCGCCACACATCCAGCGCGGCCAAGGTGGGGGGGTAAGGAGGCCTCCTCCCCTGCGCCCGATAGGCGGTGGCGCCTGGCCGGCGAGGTTGTCAACCTCAAACCACGTCGCTTCGCCGGAGTCTTGCCCGTCCGGGAGCGTGGTTGTGGCGAAACCAGCTTCGCCACTGTGAACTGGAGAGGCCTGGCTGCTAGCCTCCTGCCCGCTGACTATGGCCCCTGCACATATTGCACTTTAAAGACTATATTTGGGCATGTACTAATTTATATTGCTGCTACTGGCCCTTTAAAATCAGCAATGGACATTTTGGGACTACTGTCCCTTTAAGACTGTGAAGCATATCCTATTGTACTGCCTGTATATTGTATATGTATTTATGTATGCAGTTAACCTGGGTTATATATATATATGCAGCCTTCATCTGATTGTTCGGTAGAATCACTCCATTCATTGTATTGAGGAAACTACCGAACAACCAGACCACCCAGGATTAAGTGTGCCTCCAATTACCGTTTGCAACAATGTTGCAAACGGGTAATTGGCAATCATGTAATGTGTTCTGTGTCCTCTGGGTGGCCGCCATTCAGGAAACAACCACGTGGCGGCGGCCATCTTTAACTGCCGAACAGCGGTGTTTTGCCGTCGAGTGTCTGGAACTGAAATCGGACACTCGACTAGGCAAACACCGCTGAGACCTCCAGACTTCCAGGAATTCGTATAGAAACTACCGAATGACCCGCCGTTCGGTAGAAAGAAACATACGAACTAGGGGATTCATGCGAATCCCCCTTAGTCTCTATAACCCAAGTAATTCGTATGTTTCATTCACCTGTTTGTGACCGACCGCAGGGCCAAAATGCATGGAACTGTTTTCGGATACTTTACCCATGCGGTCGGTCAATACTTTAAAGTCCCATAACTCCCGAACCATTTATCCGAATGGGCTGATTCTTGCATATGTTGTCCCCCTGAATAAGGGCTATCAGGGGATACCTGTTTTGGAGGTGTAGCATAGGTATTTGGGGTACATCCAGGAATTGGGGAAAAAGGTGTACAGTATAATTGTGTTAAGTGTTAATCTAAGGGGAGGAAATGTGTGGGAGGTACATCCATGTGATTGGGTAATTTCATCCTCCCCCTGGGAGTGTCCTGTATGTACTTGTTGGTAATAAAAGCCAGACTGGGTGTCCCAGTCTAGAGTTCCTGTTTTACCCTCAAAGTGATGTGTCGTCTCATTATTGGGGGGAAGGATTTATTGCATGCTGTTCCAGTTGACTGCTAGGAGTACACGCCTATTCGTATGGTTCCTATTCAATGGTCTACAGCATTCATATGCTTGGGAGAATTTAAAAGGTTTCTCGGATGCGGTGATTGTGGTGTCTGCCAGAGTGCTTGGAGTCCTCAGGAAGCGCTAGGAGCATCCATTAACGGAGGTACTCAGTCGGGGTGCCAGGCGATCCGTTACAGTGGTTCAGGGTCTTCACCCTTTCAATAGCGCGTTCGCGCACTTGCCTGCTCTCGCACTTGAGAGTCTGACTCATCCGAGTCTTCTGCCAAATGAGGGGTTCCACACACACCCCTGTCCGTATGTGGTTGAGGGAGGGCCCTAGCCAGGGCTTTTTCAACAGATGCGGTCACAGCCGCATTAAGTAAAGCCTGCAAATTCTGCTCCTGTGCAGAGGCGTCCATAAAGTCTGAGTCTATGATACTTGATACCTACGAAGCTAGAAAACAGGTATCATTAGCAGGCAAACACCCCTAGTGTTGGCAGAGGCAAGTAATAATGCATTGAAAAAACAGGGTTTATAGGCGCTCACTATACCGTAAGATAACAATGGGGGCTGCTGTATACAATACAAGGATTCCCAAACCTTGTGTATTGGTGAAACAGAAAATATAGGATATGGCGTATACTGCGCCCAAATATTATACGTACATACACCTCTGCGAGGAAAAGTTGGTAAAATACCTCGGAATAATAAAACAGAAAAAAATAAAATAGTGCAATACAGTATATAACAGTGCAAATATTTGTGCTAGGTAACTGTAGGAAAAACACTCACATACAGTAGAGCTATATAAGAGCTCTACTTTTTTCAGCGTGGACGGTATAATCCCCGTCTAAGGATGTAAGGTGGTGAAGATGGTACTGGTCCTCCAAATGCACAATGGGGATAAAAGAGAAAGAGACGCTCTGATAGTGTAGTAAGTACTATAAAATCAGGGTGATAAGATAAAGTAATGTACTTACAATTTTTAGAGCAAGACTTGCTCTAGTTATAACAGCATGGGTGGTACTATCCCCACCTAAGGATATGATGGCACCAGGTAGTTGAACAGGACATAGAGGAATATATAAAATAATAAAAGAATAAATGTCTAAAAATATAAAATAGACTATTTATTAACAAATATTACATATAAAAATATAGGTACAAATGTCCAAAGTATAAGGGGGTCCCACTTGACGCGTTTCGCCTCTCCAGAGGCTTTATCAAAAGTGTGGGGTAGTTTCCTCGCTGTCCTGTATAAATATGGGTGAGTTGATTGCAGAATGCTACCTGGTGAGGCTTTCTTCCGGTCTCGTGGTGCGTACCGGAAGTGATGTAGTCCATAGATGCTGGCTTTGATTTGCGTTCCATTGTGGACCGCACGCGTCACAACCGGAAGTGACGCGGGTGGTGAGAGTCTTTTGCGATCACATGACTTCTGTTTGGAACGCACGCAGCGAAAAAAGGCGTGCGTTGCGTTCCAAGGATAAAAAGACCTATATCTCCCACACATAAACATAGGGGGATAATAGAGAAAAACGAAATCAGTATAAAAATGTTAACCTGTGGCATACTTTAACATAGAAACAATATGGAGCATATTCAAAAAACATGGTCTGGGGAGAATCATGTATACCACTTTGCTCAGATATCTATTGGATAAAATTATATAAATAAGTAGTGAATATAATGGAGCTATTAGCAATAGAATCTGGCATTTTTAACATATATCCATAATAAAAAGGACAATATAGCAGCATATATACAGTGCAAATGGATATATTGGAATAAGAGCGGTGGAGATATATTAAACAAAAAAGGGTGGAGGCTAAAAAAAGCACAAGTAGAAAATTGGATGTGAATAATTAATCTATATATAAAAAAATAGTAATATATATAAAAAACGGATTGTTAATAATAATAATATAGATAAAAAAGGGGATGATTGGAAAAGGGATTAAATGACTTAGAGTAAAAAATGACTTGCAGTAAAAAGAAAGGGGGGATAATAAAAATGGAATAGGTAGAAGTTATAAAAGATTTATAAAAAATTATATAGATCAAATTCAATATTTAATCCTTTTGGGTGCAGGGTATCTAAATAGTATACCCACTTCATCTCCATCTTGCCAATCTGTTTAATATTATCGCCGCCTCTCCAGTGTTTATTAACAGTTGCAATACCCGTGAAAGTAAGTAATTTGGGGTTATTGTTGTGCATGCAAAAGTGGGAGGAGACAGCGTGGTTGGCAAAGCCCTTTTCAATATTACGGCAATGTTCAGCTATTCGGACTTTGAGAGGTCTGATAGTCCTACCGATGTATTGAAGCCCACATGGGCATTCTAGCAGATAAATTACATTTTTACTATTGCAGGTGATAATGTTTTTAATGTTATAAGTTTTTCCAGTATTACTGGACTTAAAATCGGTGGTTACTTTGGGTGTTGTCCTGGTTTTCTTGCATGCTATACAACAATTACATTTGAAAAAGCCTTTACTTGCTGTCATAAAATTATCTGTTTTCTTTGTGTCTGTTTTTGTAAAAATTTTTGTTATATGCATTTTTAGGTTGGGGGCACCTCTAAAAATTATTTTTGGTTTGTCAGATATAATTTTACCTAATATCTCATCTTCTTTTAAAAGGTGCCAATGTTTATTTAAAATATATCTAAGTTGTTTGTTTTTATTGTTAAAATCCATTACGATAGGTAGTTTGAAATCTTGTTTAGCATCTTTCTTCTTTTTGTGCACCAATTCTTTCCTATTTAAAACCAAAGTCTCTTTAATAGTCTCTTCTACTTTAGTGTCCTTGTATCCTTTTTGTATAAATCTTTTCTTTAGCTCATGTGCTTGTTTATTAAAAATCGGTGTCTCAGAACAGTTCCTTCTGAGTCTTAACATTTGGCTCTTCGGTATGTTATCGAGCCAAACTTTGTTGTGGCAGCTATTGGTCTTTATATAATTATTAACGTGAACATCCTTGAAATGGGTTTTTGTATGTATTTCATTATTTTTAATATATATATCTAAGTCGAGGTAGGTCACTGTTGTAGTGCTAATGTTAGCTGTTAGAGTGATGCCCTCGTTATTGGTGTTGAGGAAGGATATAAATTCGTGTGTTGAGGACTCAGGACCTTTCCATACGAAGAGGAGGTCATCAATGTATCTCACATAGGCTACCAGGCTATCCACCCAGCCATGCCCCCTCCAAACCATGCGATCTTCCCAATCTGCCATGTAGAGGTTGGCATAGCTGGGTGCAAACCTGGTGCCCATGGCTGTACCAGTGTTTTGCAGGTAGAAGCTGTCCTTGAACCAAAAGAAGTTGTTTTTCAAAATCAAATCTATCCCATCTATTACAAAGTCTATCTGTTCTTGAGGCATATGATTATCCTTTTCTAGTGTTGTTCTCACTGCATTACATCCTTTGTCATGTTGAATTATTGTATAAAGTGATTTAACGTCACAGGTCATAAGAGTGTAATCTTTTTGCCATGTTATAGCTTCCAGTTTTTTGATAAGGTCGATCGTGTCTTTTAAATAGGACTTGGTTTTAACGACATAAGGCTGTAGCATAATGTCAATATATTCCGACAAGTTGGAAAGTGGTGATCCTATGCCTGACACAATAGGACGGCCCGGGGGGTTATTGAGATCTTTATGAATTTTGGGTAAAAAATAAATAACTGGAATTTTTGGGTGTAATATATGGATGTATTTGTATTCCTTCTCATCTATTATACCACAGTCTTTTCCTCTATCTAGATAGGCTTTTAGTTTATTCTTAATGTCAATAATGGGGTTATTTCTTAATTTGGTGTAGGTGGATGTATCGTTTAGTTGGTTGTAGGCTTCAGCTTCATATTGTTCACTTGATAGAACTACAAGTCCTCCGCCTTTATCCGCGGGCTTGATTACTATCGATGGGTCATTATATAGATCTTTTAGTATTTGTCTCTCTTTTTTATTTATATTGGTTCTATCGTTTGTTTTGCTGTTCAGGGTTTTTAGGTCTTTACACACTTTTATTTCAAACATCTCTAAAGCACTAGATTTGCAGTGGGCTGGGTAAAAAGTAGATTTATTCTTTAAAAAACTTTTTATGTATGTGGTATTGTTGTCAGTACTATTTGTTATGGTGGTATTTGTGTCTTTTTTGCCCATATAAAAACGTTTTAGAGTAGCATTTCTGACAAACTTATTGATGTCAATGTATGCCAGAAAAGGGTCATACTTTTTTGTAGGGGCAAACTTAAGACCTTGTTTCAATATATTGATTTGGGAATTGTTCAGAGGTTTTCCTGATAAATTAAAAATACCGGTAGGGCTTGTTTTGTTATCTTTGTCTAAAATATCTCTATTCTTCCTTTTTTGTTCTCTTCTACCAGATCGTCTTCCTCTAGGTCGCGTTTGCGACTTTTGATGGGTGTGATATTCAAACGATTTGTGTGTTTCTCTCTGTTTGTACGGATTTCTAAAAAAGAAGTCTCATCGAATGGTTCGCAAAATGAGAGTGCATGATATCTATTATTTTTTATGTCATCTATTGGTGAACTAGGTTTGACTTCTTCGTGTCTGTGGTGTGTTCTAGTAGTGACTCTTTCCCATGAGTTTTTTCTTTCTCTTGGTTTGAATTTGGGTGAGTCAGGTATGTAAGTGAATTTATGTGTTTTGGGTCTCACTATTAGAGGTGATTCGTCTGTGCTGTGTTTGTAATTGTGATATCTGCTATAGTTTTTCCTATTAGTGATTGGGTGTGCAGAGGCCATGTTGGACTTGGTCTCAAAAGATTTTTTTATGGGTCTCTCTTCGTGGTTGATTCGTGATCTGTGGTTTCTATTGGGTGGCTCTGTGAATTTTTTTGGGGATCTGTGTCTTTGGTATGTTTTGTATTGGGGAAAGTGTTGTTTTTGGTAGTCGTTACTTTGTAGTCTTCTTTGTCTAAAATAGTTATTGTTTGGAGCTGTATATGTGTTTTTCGTATAACCATCATCGTTTCTCCATTTGTGTGAGGGTTGTGTTTTTTTTGTGTTATAAGTGCGTACTTGATTGTGTGCATAATCATATTTGTCTCTGTTGAATTTGTTAATTTTGATTTTTTTAGTATCATGCTCTGTTTTCTCTATATTCTTTTTGATTTTTAAGGTGGAATTAAAGTATTCTTCCGTATCTGCAAAGGGCGTGAGTTGCTCCCTAAGGGCGTTGATTTTTTTATCTAAAATCATGAGTCTTTCTTTTTTCACCTTAATTAAACTTTTCATTAAACCAAAAGTGCAAAATTCTAAATGGTTAAACCATTCATTCATAAAATTAGTGTTGTCAGTGTCTGATGTTGGCATTTTGAAAAGTCTTAGGCCTCTAGGGGTGATTTTTTCATCAACGTATTTTGTTAACGTTGCTATTTCCCATCTAAGCTTCATTTCCTTAGTGAGTGAGAATTCAAGTTCTTTAAGAAGTTCTTGGAGGTTATCGAATATAATTAGAGGTTCATTTATATTAGCTTCCTCTGTATTTTTTAATTCATTAAAAACTTCTTCAATGTCTATGGTATAATTGTCACGATATTCAAATAGTGTCATGTCAATAAAAATATAGGGCTGCCTATGTGGGAATATAAAGTGCAATGAAAAAACAGGGTTTATAGGCGCTCACTATACCGTAAGATAACAATGGGGGCTGCTGTATACAATACAAGGATTCCCAAACCTTGTGTATTGGTGAAACAGAAAATATAGGATATGGCGTATACTGCGCCCAAATATTATACGTACATACACCTCTGCGAGGGAAAGTTGGTAAATACCTCGGAATAATAAAACAGAAAAAAATAAAATAGTGCAATACAGTATATAACAGTGCAAATATTTGTGCTAGGTAACTGTAGGAAAAACACTCACATAAAGTAGAGCTATATAAGAGCTCTACTTTTTTCAGCGTGGACGGTATAATCCCCGTCTAAGGATGTAAGGTGGTGAAGATGGTACTAGTCCTCCAAATGCACAATGGGGATAAAAGAGAAAGAGACGCTCTGATAATGTAGTAAGTACTATAAAATCAGGGTGATAAGATAAAGTAATGTACTTACAATTTTTAGAGCAAGACTTGCTCTAGTTATAACAGCATGGGTGGTACTATCCCCACCTAAGGATATGATGGCACCAGGTAGTTGAACAGGACATAGAGGAATATATAAAATAATAAAAGAATAAATGTCTAAAAATATAAAATAGACTATTTATTAACAAATATTACATATAAAAATATAGGTACAAATGTCCAAAGTATAAGGGGGTCCCACTTGACGCGTTTCGCCTCTCCAGAGGCTTTATCAAAAGTGTGGGGTAGTTTCCTCGCTGTCCTGTATAAATATGGGTGAGTTGATTGCAGAATGCTACCTGGTGAGGCTTTCTTCCGGTCTCGTGGTGCGTACCGGAAGTGATGTAGTCCATAGATGCTGGCTTTGATTTGCGTTCACACTTTTGATAAAGCCTCTGGAGAGGCGAAACGCGTCAAGTGGGACCCCCTTATACTTTGGACATTTGTACCTATATTTTTATATGTAATATTTGTTAATAAATAGTCTATTTTATATTTTTAGACATTTATTCTTTTATTATTTTATATATTCCTCTATGTCCTGTTCAACTACCTGGTGCCATCATATCCTTAGGTGGGGATAGTACCACCCATGCTGTTATAACTAGAGCAAGTCTTGCTCTAAAAATTGTAAGTACATTACTTTATCTTATCACCCTGATTTTATAGTACTTACTACACTATCAGAGCGTCTCTTTCTCTTTTATCCCCATTGTGCATTTGGAGGACCAGTACCATCTTCACCACCTTACATCCTTAGACGGGGATTATACCGTCCACGCTGAAAAAAGTAGAGCTCTTATATAGCTCTACTGTATGTGAGTGTTTTTCCTACAGTTACCTAGCACAAATATTTGCACTGTTATATACTGTATTGCACTATTTTATTTTTTTCTGTTTTATTATTCCGAGGTATTTTACCAACTTTTCCTCGCAGAGGTGTATGTACGTATAATATTTGGGCGCAGTATACGCCATATCCTATATTTTAAGTAATAATGCATGCAGGCTCACAAACCATTATCCAGGGTATGGAGCCACCAGTCCCATAGCATGCATAGTATGGCACAGACAAAGCAGGCCAATCATGGGGCACAGACAAAGCAGGCCAATCAAGGGGCACAGACAAAGCAGGCCAATCAAGGGGCACAGACAAAGCAGGCCAATCAAGGGGCACAGACAAAGCAGGCCAATCAAGGGGCACAGACAAAGCAGGCCAATTATAAAGGCACAGACAAGGCAGGCCAGTATAAGGGTACGGGCGGTACCGACCCAGAGGTATAATGCAGGCGGAAACCTAGATCCTTTAGACATGTAGTAGAATCTTGACTATTAGGGTGCAGGGTAGAGACGAAGCTGGGTCCTTATAGGCAAGGTTCTTCAAGATAGCGAAACACTTTAGTTTTTATATGGCTGTGCCTAATCCATTAGGCCACAAAATACGAGTGCCATGCTCAACCACCCAGATGGGGTCTGAACCCACAATCCCTGGCTTTGGACGCCAGTGCTACCTCCATCAGGCAACTGAGGCTTGATTAGAGCAGTCCTAGTTCAATAAGTGGGTAAGGACACCAGGCAGGGACACCTGCAGGAGGCACGCAGTGCCATGTGGAAGTCAGGAAAACCAGTAAACCGTAAAACCATGTCCATAGAAAAACATGCAGGGCAAGCACACATGCAAAGAATCGAAAACTAAAGTCTATTGCTTAGTTACTTGGGGAGGTGAGGGGGATTGAATCTGCGACCCTCATATATGGGGCATAAGTTATGATGCAAGGGCTCACAGAGCTGCCTCACATGGACAGAAAAGAAAGCTGTCACCAAAAAATACGCACCCCCAAACCGCCCAGGAGATGGGGAAACACACTGGACCAACTAGTCACTGTACCTTTAATAAGGCAGTGACGCGCGCGGCAAACACAGAGGAGAGCCGCGCACCCGCTGCCCGACCACGCGGTCGCGGGGAGGGTGACCGGGAGCGGAGGCTCCCACGGCAAATTAGTAGATCCCTGCTCCGTCCCCACTCTGATAACAGTGTTAGCGAGTGAGCGGGGACGCGGGCAGGGTAAAGAACAAAACGGGGATTCCCGCTCGGCGGACGAAGCCGGCGGGCGGGAATCAAAGGCAACACACGAGGGACCGCAGGAGTCTTTCTCCGCGGTCCCGGCGGTCGGCACGGGGAGCGGTCGGAAGACCGCTTCTCGGCGACCACCACGGCCAATAAGCCAGAGGAAACAGAATAAACAATAAAGCCAACAGGGTAAAACAAAACTCCCCAGGAAAACACAGGCACAAAAGAAATAAACACATGGTAAACTACCAGTAATCTGTATAAATAAACACATGGTAAACTGCCAGTAATCTGTATAACTAAACACATGGTAAACTGCCAGTAATCTGTATAAATAAACACATGGTAAACTGCCAGTAATCTGTATAACTAAACACATGGCAAACTACCAGTAATCTGTATAACTAAACACATGGCAAACTACCAGTAATCTGTATAACTAAACACATGGCAAACTACCAGTAATCTGTATAACTAAACACATGGCAAACTACCAGTAATCTGTATAACTAAACACATGGCAAACTACCAGTAATCTGTATAACTAAACACATGGCAAACTACCAGTAATCTGTATAACTAAACACATGGCAAACTACCAGTAATCTGTATAACTAAACACATGGCAAACTACCAGTAATCTGTATAACTAAACACATGGCAAACTATCAGTAATCTGTATAAATAAACACATGGTAATCTATCAGTATTGTAAAGGAAACATTCCCCAAAGAAAATAAAAGAGCCAGAAAGGCACATAAATCTCACAACCAAGCATAGTTTATAACAATCATAAATAAATCACACTAAATCCCAAAGCCACCCACTAGAAGCAGGAGGCAGTGGTACTCTGACCTGTACTGTCTGCGGAGCAGCAAAGAAAGAGGAAATGGTGGCTTAGGAGGAGCCTTATATAGATACCTTATGTTTTTGTCTTTGGTGTTTATCTCTCTATGTTAATGTGCTGCTGTGGAGTTCTAGTAAAGAGAGACTTAAGCAAATATGAAGCCTCCTGTCATGCTATAAAATTCATATTTATAAAACTTTTATTTTTATAATATATACTTTTAATATGTGTTCTTATGCATTTATCCGTTTTTTATTAATTTTAACATATATATGTTTTGATTGTCTATAGTATATATGTATTTGATTGTCTATATGTATCTATGTATTTACTATTTTTCCTCTTAGATGGTCTCATGCAAAGAATTTACATTTCTATATGTTTAAATGAGTGTGCCAGAACGGACTGACAAATATATGCAATCCGAGGACTTTTAAAAATGGCGCCGATAGTGTTTCCGGTATACAACGCCGGAATGACGTCATGACGTGTGGGACACGTCCGTCAACACCTGATAATGAAAGCGAAAGTATAGAGACACGAAAAAGCGTGGGAAAGAGCGCTAACTTCGCACAGCATAAAGGGGCATTTTGGAGATGGATTTACAATACCACTTGAGAAAGGCTTTCCTGCCGAAACGCGTCGTGGTACTTCAGATGGACTAAATTTTACCTGTATTTGATTTTATGTTTTTGAGTTTTTGAGTTAATAAATAATTTTAATTTGATCCGGTATCCTGGAATATTTTAAATTTGACATCCAGAGACAACCAGGGACAACTGATCTATACTCTGAATATCAATACAAGGGGTCCAGCATAAAAGGATTCATCTCTAACCAAAGCCCTTAGTCTGAGTCAGCTTACATAAGTGACTCAGAAGCATGTGAGTGTAACCAATTTCATATGGTCACGTTATAAATGTAAACAATATTACCCTATGTTCTTTTCTCTCTCCATTTTTACTGTTTTAGCTATTTACTCAGGACGATACTGGTAATATAGCTTTTTGCATGCACTGAGTGCTCTCACTATAATTTTTTTATTGTTTATGCAATTACTAACTTTTTAAACCCTGGACGAATTCATGTGATTTTTACATATGTTGCTCCCCAAGTTATGCTGATCACAGAAATATATGTGTTCGTATGTGATGTAAAATCAGGGAGTTATAAAAATGTATAAAAAGTATAAGTTTTAGCTTGGAGATAATTGAGTAGATACAGTAAGAAACTCAATTATCTCCCAAGCAGAGGGGAGGGAATCTGTGGGATGTAACCGTTATCTGGTTGGTTAATGTCTAATTGTCTGTGGGCGTCTCCCTTGCAGGAGAGCACTGCATAAAAGCATTAAACCAGAGATCTTCTTGACCCTCAATACGTAGCCTTGTCTCGTTATTGGAGGGAACTGCTATATCACACTGGGGATTGCTATGCGCTGCATACTCCCTTGAGCTTTAATCACTTAGCTCTTTTGAGAGCTAGTTCCTAATA
The DNA here is from genome assembly GCF_036172605.1 of Pelobates fuscus. Taxonomy (NCBI): domain Eukaryota; kingdom Metazoa; phylum Chordata; class Amphibia; order Anura; family Pelobatidae; genus Pelobates; species Pelobates fuscus. Next base: position 2,010,920 of record NC_086318.1, on the reverse strand, counting down.
CGCTCTCCTGGAGAGGTCTTCCCCACACAGTCCTGGAGGACAGAAGCTGATTCCAGGGTGGACCGAAGACGGTGCGGCTCCAGTTAAGTTACGGCGGTTGTGGAGTCTGTGGTGGTTGTGGTGTGCGGTGCTTGTGGTCCTTGACGCAAGCAAGGAAGCGTCCATTAACGGAAGTTGTCCATTACAGTGGTGGCAGCGGTGGGATGGCTTCCCTAGTGCGAGGAGCAGCATCCTGGGAACACCAAACAAGCCTGCAGTATTGGTATAGTCACGTACGGTTTAACGCTATACTGAAGGGGCGGTTGGAGCTCTACATAGTTACATAGTTACATAGTTACATAGCTGAAAAGAGATCAAGCAGTTATTACCCTACATTGAAAGATTATATCCTTGAATATTCTGTTTTTGCAAGAATGCATCTAGTAGCTGTTTGAACATCTGTATGGACTCTGATAAAACCACTTCTTGAGGCAGAGAATTCCACATCCTGATTGTTCTTACAGTAAAAAAACTTTTTGGCCCTGCGGTCAGTCCCAAACAAGGGAATGAAAACAGACAAATTGCCTGTGTTATAGAACCTGGAGAGGGTTTGAATGAATTCCCTTGTTTGTGGGGTTCTTTCTACCGAACGGCGGGTCATTCGGTAGTTTCTATACGAATTCCTGGAAGTATGGAGGTCTCAGCGGTGTTTGCCTAGTCAAGTGTCCGATTTTAGTTCCAGACACTCGACGGCAAAACACCGCTGTTCGGTAGTTTAAGATGGCCGCCGCCACGTGTTCGTTTCCCGAATGGCGGCCACCCAGAGGACAAAGCATACATTACACTGATTGCCAATTACCCGTTTGCAACATTGTTGCAAACGGTAATTGGAGGCACACTTATTCCTGGGTGGTCTGGTTGTTCGGTAGTTTCACTCAATATACTGAATGGAGTGATTCTACCGAACAATCAGATGAATGCTGCATACCTATAACCCAGGTTAACTGAACACATGAATGCATACATGATATTAAAGGACTAAAGGCAGGATTACTGTAATATGCTCTACAGTCTTAAAGGTACAGTATCCCACAAGTCCCAATAGGTCCACGGATGGCCCTTAAAGGCCCAGTAGCAGTAATATAAACTATTACATGCCCAAATATAGTTTTTACAGTGCAATATGTCCAGGGGCCATAGTCGCAGGGCAGGAGGCTAGCAACCAGGCTTCTCCAGTTCTCAGTGGCGAGGTTGGTTTCGTCACACTGAGCCACTGCGATTGGCTACTGTCCAATATGTGTCCCAGTCTTCCATCTGGTCCCCTAGGGGAGTGTCCACCAGGTGGGAGACCTGCATAAATACCGGGCAGGTAGCCCTCATTAAATCAGTTCTTGTTTTACCCTCAACTATGGAGCTTGGTCTCGTGTTTGGGGGGATTTACTATACGCGGATAGAGACTGACTGCTGGGAACGTAAGCCGCTTGGATGCTATATTGATTCGTCTGTTAGCAGCAGTTCATGGGAATACAGTTCGGGAGTTTGGATTATTATTAAGTATGCTGCCCGGGAGATAGGCGCATTCCCTTGGTTCCGTTCGGGAGTTTGGAGTTGTAAAACAGCCGTGCCTGCATTTCTGTAAAGGGGAAGCTCTTTATGCCGGGAGTGTCTTAACACTTTCATTATATGAATGGGCTCCATGGCATAGCTATCTGGGGTATCACCGCTCAAACTGCGCAAGCACCGAATGACCTGGCTTTCATGTCTTTGCAGGGGAAAATCAAGCGTTTCAACATGGGGCCTTAGTCTAAAGGCAGCAGGTGGGCAACCAGGCTCCTCCAATGCACAGTGGCGAGATTGGTCTCGTCACAGTGGTGCACCGTCCAGCCAGAGACGTAGAGGGTAGAGGGCATCCAGCCAGAGGGGGAGAACTACACAAGCCCTGGCCTGTTGTGTAAGGCCTTAGTGGAAGACGTCGACTTCGGCAGTCCAGCAGATTTACGGTACTGGGCTATCTTGCATTACCGAGGTGAGATTTAACAGGGCCCGTGATCTATTGGACTGGGAGAAGACCTCCGCCGTTTCGCTGCCATGAAACGAGAGCTGGACATGGTCTATGTGGAACTACTAAACTCGTGTCAGCCACAGAGCATGGACGCAGAATGGGAAAACTGGGTGGCGGAACCAGACCTGCCAGCCTACAGCTGGGAAAACGCGGCCGAGGTACCCCCTGCTTCACTACCAGCTGCAGAAGTAGGGGACCTCATAGACTGGTCCTGGAGAGACCCACAGATGGCAGGTGGAGATGGGACCGAGATCTCTCTACCGACCCTACAGGGTTGCTGGGCAGTCGGCCCAGATCCCCAGCGGCAGAGTACATTACAGGGAGGTGAGACCACCGGTTTCACTCCCCAGCGGCAGAGCGCATTCTTGGGAGAAGAGACAGTCGGTCTCTCTCCCCAGCGGCCAAGAGAGTTATTGGGAGAAGAGACAGTCGGTCTCTCTCCCCAATGGCAGAGTGTATTACAGGAAGGGGAGACAGTTGGTCCCCCTCTCCAGCATCGGAGAGAGTGTCAGGGAGAGGAGCCGGTTACCACCTCTCCCCAGCGGCAGCTTATTCCCCAAAGGGGAGACCTTATTCTCCCAGATGGGGCAGATGGGACCGTGGTCTCTGCACCCGGTCTACAGGGGTGCAGGACAGCCTGCCCAGATCCCCAGCAGCAGGACTGTTTATCAAAAGGGGAGACAGTCGGTCTCCTCCTCCAGCAGCAGCACCGGGTCCAGGGAGAGGAGCCTACCACCCCCTCTTCACAGCTGGGCTCCAACCAGACTACTCCAGCTGAAGTGCTGGCAGCAGGGCAGAGTACCGCTGGTCTCTGCCCACTCAGCAACCAACAGATGCGGAGTACCCTTACCCCACACAGCCGTGATGGAGCCCCTGGACAAAGACAGGCTGCACGTTTCCCCAGGTGCAGTAACTTTTCATTGTGGGTGGGCTGCACTACTGACTATGTTTTGTGGGTGAGTTGCTGGACTAACCAAGGCACTGACCGACAGGAGGCCAGATACCTTGTTAGTCTTTTTGGGAAAGGGGAGAAATGTGGCGGAACCAGCCTCGCCACTGGGCATTGGAAATTAAGTGGATAGCAATTCAATCGATTGATTATCTTGTGTATCTGCCCCCGACCAAATTAAAGAAATAATGCGTGCACGCTCCTGAAGTAATTTACACCAGACACAGGTTTAGGGTTTATGAAAAACTTGAGGAATGTTTATTCAGAGGGGATGGCATGCCCCTTATAAAGCAAAATTACATCACATGCCTTGTCAGAGATAACATGAAATAATACATCAATAATTGGTTAGGTGTTAAGTGGTTCATTTATTGCTCTTCCTACTGGGTGTGATGTCACTGGTATCTTAGAGGTCTCCCCCAGATTCCAGCGCCATCTTGTTAGTGAGGGTGTTCGTCGATGTCAAACTCCCTAGCCCTAGCGGCCATTTTAGGTAAATCACAAATAAAGTTGAATAATACTGATTGTAATTCTACTAAGTAAATAGACATTTTACTAACACGAATTGGGTTAATATTCTATGTCCACAACAGTCCCCCCTTAAAATGACTATTTACTAAAAAAGACAACCACAAACTGTCCCTAATGATGTCCCTAATTGGCTGCAGCTCATCTGTCTGAACAGGCCTCAAACGCTTCACTGCGCGGGTATCCCGTAGTGGCTAACCCACTACATCTCCCACGTCAGACTCCTGCCCGTGGAGACAGACGCTGTCCCTACACTACTTCTAAAGATGAGCAGTTGTCTGTTTGAAATGGTGAGACCGGAGAGATGTGTGGGGTCACATTGTGTATTGTCGAGGTCCTGATGTAGGAATGTAGGTGTAGTGTGGTCAATGGTCTGACCTACAGTCTTCTGTAAGTATTTCTGCACACAAGGCAACACACAACAAGTCAGGAAGAGAAAGAGGATTGTCACCGTAAGAACTGCCATACCCACTTGGAAGAGAGTTTTCTGCCATCCCTTCATCCATCCAAACCATCTATCCCATGTATTGGGGACTCCGGAATTCCTTTGTAACTGATCAGAGAGGCTTTCTAATTTCTCTATGGCCATGGTTACTTTACCATTGGGACCGGTGTTGTCTGGGATGAAAGTACAGCATGTCATAGTATTGGGGAGTATTTTGCATAAACCCCCCTTTTCTGCTAGGATCATGTCTAGGGCCATTCGGTTCTGAAATGTCATTTGGGAGGTAGTCTTCAGTTGCTCTGCCAAGACCTGGAGGGCATCTCTGGTATAATTAACAAAACGTTGCTGATTATAGTAGATATAGTTAATCCAGTTAACATTCTTGTTAGCGGTGATGAGCGGGATCAATGATTCGAATCCTGCCGCCACTTCATCTCTGGCCTTGAACTCATTTGGTACCCCTCTTGGTACACCACTGGTATCAATATATACATGTGGGTCGAAAATACCTCTGTAGCGGAACGCAGTAAGCCTGTCCTGCAAAATGCCTGTGTGACTATATTCGTTATAATTTTGCCTGTGTTGAATTGCTATTCGTCTATTTAAAATGTGAAGAATGTAAGAATGTAAGAACTATAGCCGGGTAAAAGAGATTATCCTGGCCCGGTATGCAATAACACCAGAGGCATACCGGAGGCGCTTCAGGGAATTGAAAAAGGCGGACAAAGATTCGCACGCAGAGTGGGCTTGCCGACTAGAAAGGGCAGCTCTTGGGTGGATGCAGTCGAGTAAAGCGCGGTCCATGGAGGACTTGTTACAAATGCTGCTGTTGGAGCAGTTTTATGAGGGGATATCCTCAGAACTACAGGAATGGGTGAGGGATCGTAACCCCACCACCCTCACCGAGGCTGCCAAAAAGGCAGATGATTTTATGGATGCTCGCAGACAAACCAAGGCAGTGAGTACCAAACCTGCCATGCGGCCACTAGGGGGAAATTCCTTCTCTCCTAACCCTCAACCCCCACCAAGACAACTTCCTCCACCAGCACCAGCAGCAGCGCAGCAGAGATACCGCACACCTGCTTCTGTGCAATGCCACCGATGCCAGAAGTGGGGACATTTCCAGCGAGATTGTCCGCAGTCTAGAGACCGCACCACCTGGATCCGACCAGGGCCTCCACCACCACCACCGAGAGCAGCAGCGCATCACTACCAGGACGCGGTACCACTTCCCTACAGCTCTGCCATTCCAGTCACGACTGTGGAACAGTGGGAAGTGCTACATGAGGCCAACCCCTTACAAGCACAGGCGGATAATCGACAGCACCATAGGCAGACCGTGTATCTGGAAGGGAAGCCTATGCAGGGGCTCAGAGACTCGGGAGCCACCATCACCCTGGTGCAAAGTCATTTGGTTTCTGACAAGGCCAAACTGAATAAGACTGTGGCTGTCAGGGTTGCAGGGGGAGCCGTGTATCGGCTAGACACAGCCAGGGTACACTTGCATTGGGGTGCGGGGTTCGGGAATGTGGAAGTGGGACTAATGCCGCAATTACCTGCTGAGGTGGTCCTGGGGAATGATCTGGGCAAACTCACCTCCGCATTTGAACCACAAACTACTGAGGAAGCACACCCAGTAGTCACCAGGCAACAGGCCCGCACCCAACACAACAACGCACTGCCGGAGGTCCAGACGCTTCTATGTTTGGATTGGGGGCAGTACTGAGCCAAGTCGGGGCTGATGGCGGAGAACATCCAGTGGCTTACATCAGTCGCAAACTTTTACCCCGGGAAGTAAGCTACGCCGCCATCGAGAAGGAATGCCTGGCTGTGGTGTGGGCCTTGAAGAAATTGCAACCCTATTTGTATGGACAGGCTTTTTCTCTGCTCACGGATCACAACCCGTCTGGCTGAACCGGGTGGCTGGGGACAATGCCAGGCTGCTGCGCTGGAGTTTGGCGCTGCAGCCCTTTGACTTTAACATTCAATACCGCCCGGGTAAGCAAAATGGAAACGCCGACGGGTTGTCACGACAAACTGATCTGGAGAAATGATCCGTGAGCACCCCGGTCATCCCCAAGCCGATCCGTGTGGGATCAGACTGTGTATGCCGGCTTGTGGGCAAGGGGGAGCAGTGTAGCGGAACGCAGTAAGCCTGTCCTGCAAAATGCCTGTGTGACTATATTCGTTATAATTTTGCCTGTGTTGAATTGCTATTCGTCTATTTAAAATGTGAATTGTATGTTATTCGGTAGTTTCCATCCGTACTATATGCTTATGGAAACTACCGAATGGAGGGACCACCCCGGAGAGAAGTGTGCCAGCAATTAAGGTTCACATTCTTTCCAAACCGCAAGTTAACCGGCTCATTAACATTGTATCTGGGTGGCCGCCATTCGGCTTGCGTACACGTGGCGGCGGCCATCTTACGCATGAAAATCTCAGCGGTGTTTGGTCGTCGAGTGTCTGGAACTCAAATCGGACACTCAAACAACCGAACACCGCTGAGACCTCCAGAGCTCCGTAACTGCCGAACGGAGAGACCTAACGAATCCCCATTCGGTAGTAACAAAGTACCGAATGAGGGAATCACTATCTAGGTGAATTAAAGTATGGATGGCAATTATAAATGTCTGTTTTAACTGCCGAACGGAGACCGACCGCAGGGCCCATTCTCATGGAACCCTTTTCGGATACCAACTCGTGTGCGGTCGGTCAAACTTCACCTTCCTGTAACTACCGAACCACTGGTCCGATCTGGGTGAATTTTGGATATTATATTCACCCAGATCAGGGCTACCTAGCGGTACCCTAATATTAAGGATATGTGATGGTTTAGGGGTACATCCAAGTTTGGGGTAAAGTACTGTACAAGTTAAGGGGATTATGACTCACTCTGAGGGGAGGAGATGTGTGGGAGGTAACAAGCACTGTATTGGTTACTGTCCTAATTACTGTAGTTCCCTCCCTTGCATGGGAGCAGGCTTTATAAGAAACCTTGGAATAAACGATTGTCAGTTCTACTCCTGAAACTGTGTGTCGTCCAGTTATTGGGAGTGCTGTGGGGATATTGCTGTACCTTTTTACCTGCTGGAAACTCTGCTGTGGATTTACTAATGACTTGTTCCTGAGCCTTCCTTGGATCTAAAGTGGAGAATAGCTGTGAGAAATCAGCTCTCCGCTACAACCTCGAATATGGGTTTCTCTTTTTACTCTAAAGTACGTATGTGGTGAATCAGGCGGCCCTTGGTGGTTATCAGAAATTGTATCTATGGGAATTATAGCTTTAGTCAGGGTACATTCTCCCTACCATAGGCCAGCCAGTTGGGATCTGAGTTGCATATCGCCACATAGCCAATAAATGTCTCCCACGGATTTAACTTGATTTACTAGTAGGGTCATGATATGTCGCACAATAGCCAGACGTGAATTTGCCCACAAATTTACCGGTGTTTTCATGTACTGTATAACAAGTGTAATTACCTGGATACACGGTGACTCCATCAGGTGGCCTGATATTCCCCTGGGTTATTGGGTACACCTTTTTCCATGATTCACACATTGATGAGTTTGTTGCTGATTGTGCATAGAGGCTTAGGAAAAACATCTCAACATCGGAGGGTAGATTAAAAGGTACTGTACCCAGATGGGGTCTAGCCCCACCACAAACATAACAGTTAGTCTTATTGTGCGAGTTAGCATTATACCTCATCCACTCAAGCCATAGATTGGGGTCTGAGAACCCGGTTTCCACTGCCATAGTGTCTTCAAACATGGGGTTAGCAATGGCTACCATGTATTTTAGGGTTTTAATGTGTGGTTTTAGAGGGTTAATAGTCATGTGTGTAGAGCCTTCACAGTCAGGTGATGTAAGCAAATCTTGTAAATAGAAGGTCCCCAACTTATTATGTGAGCCAACCCCATTCCAATACATGCCCATTACATACTCCCCAGCGTCCCCTGGGCTGGGATGTTCAATGTTTAACGTGAGTTTCATTGGGTTAGACCCTGTGGGTTTACATAGGGTCATTCTGTGTAACAAAGGTTTCCCATTTCTGTCAACCCTGTCTAGGGCACTTTGTGGTCTGAAGCCCCATGGTCGGCCAGTGTTCCAACCCGCTGCCTTCCAAGAACTACAGTGATGTCCCCAATGTTCCCCCATCACACAGATGTAGGGGTCCTTTTTTGTCAGGTATGATCTTGTATATTGTCACGATTCGGGGGAACCAAACACGCGAACACATAAACAAACACACAGAAAAGGTGCAGTACCGGACCTTAGAGTGGCCGGGCTAGGCACACACAGAATAGTCAGGAGACAAGCCGAGTAAGGGGAACCAGAAGACAGAATAACGAGAAACAAGCCGAGGTCAAAGGGAAGGAGAAAGTCACAAAGTCAGATTAACAAGCCATAGAGTACGTAACCAGAAACACAAGTTCAGTAGCAATACTAGCAAGCAAAGACCACAACAGGGCAGGGAGGAACAGGAAAGGTAAGTATTTAAACCATAAGGTTAATTCTGATTGGATAATATCTAAACCTCCCACTGTGATTGAGGCACTGTGCCTTTAACGCCGGGTCAGGTGACTGACCCCGGCGTGTCATATATTGGGCGGTCTCCCAGCGTGCAGCGTCATACATGCTGCCGCTGGGGGATGTGGAGGAAGACGCGGGCGGCATCCGAGGCTGGAAGGATGTCGCTCGCCGAGCCCACGAGGAGGAGGGGACCGCCGACGGCTGGAGGGTGAGTACCGCGAGCGGAGTGCAGCCTCCCCTCGCAGCCGCCCGCGGGATCCCGACATTACTCCCCCTCGGAGACCGCCTGGAGGGCGGGAAGCAGAAGGCTTCAAAGGAAACTGGGCATGAAAGGAGCGGACCAAAGAGGGAGCGTGCAGATCAGAATTTGAAACCCAAGACCGCTCCTCAGGGCCGTACCCCTTCCAATCCACCAGATATTGCAGCCGACCCCTAGAAACACGAGAGTCGAGAAGGGCAGCCACCTCGTACACGTCACTAGGGACAGTTCGAGGGCGAAACGGGCCGCCCGAGGGGACGAGAGAACCGTTTACACAGCAAGGGCTTCAAATGCGAGAAGTGAAACGTGTGCGGAATACGCATGGAAGGAGGCAGGTCAAGGGAGTAGGAAACGGGGTTAACCCTACGTAACACCTTGTAGGGACCAATAAATCTGGGGGCAAATTTCATTGAGGGAATCTTGAGACGGAGGTTCCTGGAGGACAACCATACCCTATCACCCGGAACATAAGAAGGGGCCGCAACCCTACGGCGATCAGCAGACTTCTTCTGAGCAGCTGCTGAACGAGACAACGCAACATGGACCTGATCCCACATCTTCCGCAAAGAGGCGAGGTGCTGGTCCAAGGCGGGCATTCCCTTGTCGGAGAACGCACCGGGAAGGACAGAAGGCCGAAACCCATAAGCAACCTCAAAAGGACTTAAGCCAGTAGACGAATGAGACACCATATTCCTGGCAAATTCAGCCCACGGAAGGAGGCAGGACCAGTCGTCCTGGTGCGCATTAGTGAAGCAGTGCAAATACAATTCCACAGACTGATTAGCACGTTCGGCCGCACCATTAGATTGCGGGTGATAGGAGGAAGTGAACGACAAGGAGACCCCCATCTCAGCACAAAAGCCCCTCCAAAACTGAGAGACAAATTGAGGGCCCCTGTCAGATACGGTACCCTGAGGTACCCCATGCAAGCGGAACACTTCTTTGGCAAACACCTGAGCTAGCTGAACCGCAGAAGGCAGTTTCTTAAGCGGAATAAAGTGCGCCATTTTAGAGAACCTATCCGTCACAGTCAATATCACTGTCTGACCATCAGAAAAAGGAAGGTCTACAATGAAATCCATGGATAAGTGGGTCCATGGTTTCTTGGGTATAGATAGAGGCATCAGTAGACCCTGGGGTCTCACATTAGGGGACTTACGCTGCGTACAGACCCGACAAGCCTGTACAAAATCCACTACGTCTCGCTTAAGTGAAGGCCACCAGAACTGTTGAAGGAGGCCCTTATAGGTTTTGGTAACCCCCGGATGGCCAGCAGTTTTGGCGGTGTGAAATAAAGTTAACAACTTTTTTCTGTCATTTGCTTTAACGTATAGTTTACCAACCGGCGTCTCAGGGGGTGCTTGGGTTTGGTATGTCTTAATACTTTTAAGGAAAGGAGACGAAACAACCAAACGGGTAGCAGCTATTATCTGAGACGCAAGTACAATAGGTTCAGGAGTCGGGTTAACAAATTCTAATGGTTCATGCTGTCGAGAGATAGCGTCAGCTTTGGCATTACGGCAACCAGGTCTATAGGTAATAACGTATTGGAAGCGTGAAAGAAATAGAGACCATCTAGCCTGCCGGGCAGATAACCTTCTAGCATCAGCTATATAGGAGAGGTTCTTATGATCTGTTATAACCATAATTTTGTGTCTAGAACCCTCTAATAAGTACCTCCATTCCTTAAAAGCTAACACAATAGCTAATAGTTCCCTGTTCCCAACATCGTAATTCTTTTCTGGATCAGACAACCTTTTAGAAAAATAACAACAGGGATGGAGGGGTTTGCCATACGACAACCTCTGTGACAGTACTGCTCCCACACCCGACTCAGAAGCGTCTACTTCCATAACAAAGGGAAGAGAAGGATTAGGGTGGTGCAGCACTGGAGCAGAGGCAAATGCCTTCTTGAGAGTTTCGAAGGCCTTAAGGGCTTCAGGAGTCCAAACCCTAGGGTGTAGTAGACCTTTTTTAGTCAGCTTCGTTATAGGAGAGATAAGTGGTGAAAAGCTTTTTATCAATTTCCTATGATAGTTGGCAAATCCTATAAAACGCTGGATAGCCTTCAGTCCTTGGGGAAGTGGCCAGGACAGTATGGCTTCCAATTTAGCAGGATCCATACTGAAACCCTGTTCAGTAATTATATATCCTAGGAATTGCACAGAGGTCTGATCGAATAAACATTTTTCTAACTTAGTAGAGTCCGTTCTGTAATAACCTTTTGAGCACCATCCTAACATGGTTATGGTGTGACTTCAAATCAGGAGAATACACAAGTCTGTCGTCAAGGTACACCACGGCACAGACATGCAATAGATCCCTAAGGACATCATTAATGAGGTCCTGAAACACAGCAGGAGCATTACACAGTCCAAAAGGCATGACCAGATATTCGTAATACCCACTCTTTTATACGGACAAGGTTATAAGCCCCCCTGAGGTCTAATTTAGTGAAGAACTTAGAACCTTTAGCACGATCAAACACCTCAGTGATGAGGAGGATAGGGTAGGCGTTTTTAATTGTTATATTGTTCAGACACCTGTAGTCTATACATGGCCTCAAATCGCCCTCCTTCTTTGCCACAAAGAAGAAACCAGCACCAGCAGGGGAGGAGGACTGTGATGAGACCAGTCTCGCCACATTGCATTGGAGGAGCCTGGTTGCCCGCCTGCTGCCTTTGGATTATGGACCGGCAGTTAAAGGGTTAATTTCACTGTGCAGAAAGATTTATTTCTCCCTTTCTGCACAGCCGTTCAGTAGATGCTATCTACCGAACAAACAGCATTTTTCAGCCTCCCCAGAGCCGTGGGAAGCCGGCCGGCGCCGTTAATTGGCCACCCAGATGCTGGAGTGTGCCCTCCATTTACCTCCCTGAAGCTGCGGTTAACCGCAGCTTAATTGATTATTACTGGGTGGCCGCGGTTACACTTAGCGGCCGCTAGATGGCGGTGTTCTGGAGCTCCCCGGGCAGCCAGCGCTTTTCTGCCCGGCTTTCATGCACCAAACCCGGACACTTTTACGTGCAGGCACTGCTGAACCTCCAGCCCCTGGTTCTAATTCGTATATATTTAACCGAATGCATGTAAATTCGGTAGTTTATGTTGGAGAAATGTTTTAACCCAGATAGCCATGCCATGGAGCATATTAGTGTAATTAAAGACTTTGGCTCCATGGCAATTAAACTGTATTCGTGTGGTCTGAGTGCCATTCACCTAATAATGTGCACTCAGACCTGAGCTATCTGGGGATATGTTACATGTCTGTGTTTTATGTGCAAAAAGTAACTTTGTGTATTTTAAAGTGATAGTCTGTCTTTGTGTCCCCACGTGTGTAATAGAGTTTTGCCTTTGTCCTGGGAGATAATTGAATTACTTCTCCAGGGCAGAGGGTAGGAAGCCAGGATGCATTGTGGGGATGTTTTACTGCTGTATGTCTGTAATTGGTACTTGTCTGTCCATTGTTACAGTCTTCCATCTGGTCCCCTAGGGGAGTGTCCACCAGGTGGGAGACCTGCATAAATACAGGGGCAGGTAGCCCTGAATAAACAGACCACTGCTTGACCCTCAACCCGGAGCCTTGTCTTGTTCTTGGGGGGATTCACTGTATGCTGATAGGGACTGACTGCCAGGAGTGTAAGCCGCTTGGGAGCTTTTCCTGTTCGTCTGCTAGCAGCTATTCGTGAGGTTCCAGTTCGGGAGTTTGGAGTGCGACCTTATTCCCTTGTATGCAGTTCGGGAGTTTGGTGCATTCACTTATATCCAATTCATGAGTTTTGGTGATTTTACAGTAGCTGTTCCTGTCTTTGAAAAGGGGATTATCGCCTAAACGATTTTAACCCCTTGTCTGCTGAAACGGTCCGTTACAACGACCTTCTAATAAAACCTTTACTTAGGGATTCCCGTATGTACTCCTCCATGATCTGGTTTTCTTTCTCAGAAAGAGGGTAGACCTTTCCCCTAGGAGGCATAGTACCCGATAAAAGGTTTATGGCATAAGTATTTCCTGGGTTTCATGGGTCACCAGAGGTTTCTCAAGTGGTCTACCATCTATGGCCTCAACGGCCAAGGGTGTGGCCTTTGGATCAAAGTCAGGGCTGCGGTTTTGGCAAAGTTCTCATCCATAAGGTTGTCTGCCGCACCTGAATCTATCAAGGCTTTGGTTGTTATAGTGGTTTTATTGACCAAAAGAGACACCGTAATAAACGGTCTGGAGATGGACACATGAGGGGACAAAGTCATAACACCCGAGGCCGACCCCTCTCTAGGCCTTAGGTGCTGCAGTTTCCCTGTACTTTAGGGCAGGCATTACAGTGGTGCCCCCTCTTCCCACAATAAAGGCATAACCCCCTCCCTTCTACGGTACCCTCTTTCGGCCTCAGTTAACCCCGTAGCACCCAATTGCATGGGTTCAGGGGATGGTTGCCTAGGAGCGGGTAACGCTAGTATTGCAGTACTGGGTAGAGCAGGTAACACCCGTGTATCCAGCCGTCTTTGACTACGCCTCTCTCTAATACGGTTATCAATAAGAATCATATAGTCTATAACATCATCTAGAAGAACAGGCAATTCCCTGGATGCCATTTCATCCAGTATATCCAAACCACTTCAGCTGCTAGAGTGCGGAATTCAATAGTGTAATCCGCCACAGATCTGTTACCCTGTCGGACCCTAAGCAGAGCTTTGCCAGCAGAAGCAACCCTACCGGGTTGATCAAACGTGCGTTTGAAAGCGGTCAAAAAATCTGCAAAGGACATAGGAGACGTATTCTCCCACATGGGGTTGGCCCATGCTAAAGCTCTCCCGGACAAGTGGTTTATCAAAAAGGCAATTTTAGATCTGTCAGTGGGATAGGAACGTGGATTCATCACCAAATGGATGTCGATTTGGTTGAGGAAACCACGACACAATGCTGGGTCACCGCTGTAGCGCTGTAGCGGCGTCATATGAACTACATGAGCAGGAACGGGTACTGGAGTGGGAATGGGTTCGGGCACAGCAGCAGCAGCCTCCTGAACGGCAGGCTGCAAGTGTGCAGTACGAGCCAGATGGTTTGCAAAGCTTGAGCAAACTGATCCATACGGTGGTCCAAGCCATCCATTCTAGCCTCCTGATTAACTAGGAGCTGTGGTATGTCAGCAGGTTCCATTATGGCCCTGTTGTAATGTCACGATTCGGGGAACCCAACACGCTAACACATACACACACACACAGAAAAGGTGCAGTACCGGACCTTAGAGTGGTCGGGCTAAGCACACACAGAATAGTCAGGAGACAAGCCGAGTAAGGGGAACCAGAAGACAGAATAACGAGAAACAAGCCGAGGTCAAAGGGTAGGAGAAAGTCACAAAGTCAGATTAACAAGCCAGAGAGTACGTAACCAGAAACACAAGTTCAGTAGCAATACTAGCAAGCAAAGACCACAACAGGGCAGGGAGGAACAGGAAAGGTAAGTATTTAAACCATAAGGTTAATTCTGATTGGATAATTTCCAATCAGAATTAACAATCACACGTGGGAGATATCTAAACCTCCCACTGTGATTGAGGCACTGTGCCTTTAACGCCGGGTCAGGTGACTGACCCCGGCGTGTCATATATTGGGCGGTCTCCAAGCGTGCAGCGTCATGCATGCTGCCGCTGGGGGACATGGAGGAAGACGCGGGCGGCATCCGAGGCTGGAAGGGGCGGCATCCGAGGCTGGAAGGATGCCGCTCGCCGAGCCCACGAGGGTTAATTTTACTGTGCAGAAAGATTTATTTCTCCCTTTCTGCACAGCCGTTCGGTAGATGCTATCTACCGAACAAACAGCCATTTTTCAGACTCCCCAGAGCCGTGGGAAGCCGGCCGTGCCGTCAATTGGCCACCCAGAAGCTGGAGTGTGCCCTCTATTTACCTCCCTGAAGCTGCAATTTTACCACATGACAGGAGGCTTCATATTTGCATATCTTTCTTTACTGAAAACTCCAGCAGCATAGAAACATAACAACCAATCAGAAAAAAGATATGGTGCCCATAAAAGGCCCTGTCTATGACATCACTTCCTCTTTCTTTGCTGCTCCAGCCTACAACAGGTCAGAGTAATTTTTCCTCTCTCATATATTTATGTGATTGAAGAGTATACTATATTTCTTGTTCTCACCTTATCCTATATTTCCCCTGGCTACCTATCCTGTCTCCCTGCCCCTTCCTTAGTGTGTCTCCTGCATTTATATTCACTGTTTGTATTGCACTGTATCTGGCGGTCTGCGGGCGTCACGGCTGCCCGTGCCGTGCCCGCCGCGCGGACCTGCCTGCCGACACTTCTGGGGGCTGTGTCGGGGACGGGTGGAGGGTGGCCGGGATTATTTATTATTATTGTGATTTTGTTCGCCGCGTTTTTTCCCGTTTCTCTAGCGGCCGCGAGTGCATTTTTTCTACACACGCGGCCGGCGGCCATCTTGGATCTCGCGGCTCGCGAGATCTGCGATGGCCGCCCTCACTACTCACTCGGCGGTTCGCGAATCACCCGATCACCGCTCCTTTCAGTCAGATTAACCCCTTCAGGGTTCCTTTTTCCCCTCCAGACGCTACCTATGATAGTTCAGTGGTTACAGACCGACACTGGGGAATTTCAACCAAGAGTTTAAATCCCCTGTACAGCAAGAGATCTATCTGTGTATAAATACAAGAACACTCTGATATCCAAACCTTATACTAGGAGGATTATATGTATTGGACAAGGATTATATGTATTGAACAAGGATTATATGTATTGAGCATGCACATACTATTATGAAGGCTACACAGTTATACATAATATATACTATCCCTACATTGGGGTCTACTATACCACTATTCCCAACAAGGCACACCACCTGGGGTGACCCCCCAGATATGCATGCAAGGTCACGGACAGACCATTTCAACTGATGTGGGTGTCCTCTGATTGCCACGGCACACCACCCGGGCTGAACCCCGATTATATGCACAAGGGCATACACCATAGTGTCCGAGTCTCTCACTTATAGCCCTGATTGTCTCTTTTACGTGCATACAAACGCCTTCTAATACAATATACAAACTGGACCTACCCCAGTTATACTAGAGTCTATCTCTATAGATTTATGACTCTCCCCCACGGATTTTTATTCTTGCCCAACAGGACGATAATCTCTGAGAGTCATGGAAGACACCCAAAGCAGCCAAGACTTTCAGGCGATGATAAATGCCGCCGTAGCGGCTTCAGTGGAAAAGGCCCTCTTGAGGGCTCTACCTCACAGCCAAGACGACACGAGTCCCCCAGAACGGATGGATGCCTCGGGCTCCGAAGTATCTAAAGCCAAACGTCAGCATAAAGGTTTCGAGCCCCCCGGTCACTGAGTCTAAGGGCAAGGTGCCCATCAAACGACTTAGGAAGCGGAGCGTCTTCAGCCCGCTCCCCTACCACTCCAATCCTCGGACGAGGAAGACTCCTATGTGCCACGTACCTTGGACATAGTTGACGAGTGGCACAGGGATGGCTCACCTTCTGATGATGAGGAATGGCAAGACCTGCCACCCACCTCTTCGAACTACGTTAAAGAGACTTTTCCTAGACGAGACAAGGAAGACAGTGACGACCTCCACACTGGTCGGACTGAAGACGGGGTGTCTCTGGATGTCCAAGGGACTCCGCTTTTCGACCCACGCACCATCCGACACCCACGTTCGTCAGAATGGACTCTGCCAGAACATCTGGCAAAATTCATACACTACTGGCTGCGCAAAACCACTGGAAAAAGAGGTACAGACACGCCTTAGGGCCGAATGCCCCAGACCTCTACTCCCCGACAAAGTGGCGCTGACGCCCGAATTTGACGAGACAATGGTGGTCTTCAGGTCACGCTCGGGCCGAGACCCTCGTAAAGGGGTCGAGAAAGGCATGAAAGCGGCACAGGACAAGGTGCTAGACTTGCTCGGTCCCATCGCTAAGATGCTGTACTTCGCAGACCTGGCACTTGGTCAGGATTCCCAACTGGACCCTCATTTCATACGGGAATGGGCTCAATGAGCGGTGTGCCTACTGGGCAACGCAAATGCAGCACTGTGCATCGAAAGAAGCAAGCCGGCACTGATCCGCATCGATAGCAGGCTACTGGATCTCGAGGCTAAAGAATTCGGACCGAAAGCCCAAGGTCTGTTATTTGACGATGCCTTCATCGCTGAACTTAAGAGGCACGTGAACCTATTCACCACCCTGTAAAAAGCCCAAACCTCCTCAAACAAGTGTTCCACACAATAAGGAGGGAAAACGAATCCCCGTACAGACCACCCAACCTCCCCCCGATTCACATGTCTGCGGAACAAAACCGCCTGGTGGACGAGGAGACCCACGCACTCCTCGAGAAAGGCGCAATACAGTACGCGCCGGGGAGGGGAGGCTTTATAAGCAACATCTTCCTGGTCAAGTAGAAAACAGGCGCTTACAGGCCGGTTATCAACCTCCGTCAGTTGGACTCATTCATAATCTACAGGCATTTCAAGATGGAAGGAATCCATCTTCTACAAGACCTCCTCGTCAAGAACGACTGGTTTACGCGTCTGGACCTCAAAGACGCGTACCTGTCAGTTCCAGTGAACGTAACGAATATGCCAGTTTACTTGTCTGCCGTTCGGCCTCAGCTCGGCTCCATGGTGCTTCACGAAGCTGTAATAGATTCTTTTATGCAAACCAATAAGTTTGAATGGCTATCTGCTCCTGTCCAAATTAGAAGTAATAAAGTTGCGTGCACGCAGAAGTAAATTCACACTGAGACACGTGGTTCAGGTTAATGAAAGAACTTCAGGAAATTTAATGGCATCTGTTAAAAAGTGGGTGCGCAGACCCTTATAAAGGCATTATTACATCACTAAAGAAATTCAAGATAACAACAAGTAAACATTATTAATTGGTTTAGGTGTTAAGTGGTAAGTTAAATTCCCTCCCTACTGGGTGTACCATCTTATGTCATTACTGTCGTCAAGAAATGCTCCTCCAGGTTCCAGCACCATCTTGTTAGCACGAGGAGTTCACTCGATGGGAGGGGGGCTTTAGCAGCCATTTTGAGTAGTTGGCACGTTAGTCTCAAGGTTAGTTTCTCAAGGCTTTTAGTAACTTTCACATTTTGTTAAGACTATCTGCTACAATGTTTCACTCAACAGGAATCTAGCATTTCCTGCTGACACACAATTTCTATGAACAAAGCATTCTTATAAGACTATGAGAGCATGAGAAAGAAATATAAGGGTATAGATTTAAAGGGGCCTAATAATTCTACAACAGTCCCCCCTTAAAATGTTAATTACTAAAAGATAAAACTTTATTTGTTAATATCAGAAGACTTGTTAGCCCAAAGACACAGAAACCCCCATGACCGCTAGCTTAGTGTTAATGCAAAGTGCAAGTCTATCCCTTCTCTGACCCTAACAGGCTGCAGCTCATCCGTCAGTACGGCTTTCGAACACTTCACTCCATGGGTATCCCACGGTGGCTTATCCACCACTTCTCCACACGGTAGACTAACCCATACAGACGGAAGCTGTCCCTGAGCTGTCCCTTCCTAGAACTTCTGCACCTCGTCAACATAAGGGAGAGTTTGTAGCGGAATACAGGGCGATGTGAGATCTTGATCACCAATTTCCAGATGAGTAAAGGTTAGTGTCGTTTGGTCTACAGTCTTCTGTAGGAACTTTCTGAGGCATGGGAGGACACAACAAACGTGAAGAGCGAGAATAAAAAGAAAAATTAGTAGAGCCATACCAATGTGGACTAAAGCTTTCTGCCAACCAGTCATCCAACCAAACCATCTTTCCCAGGGATCTGTCACCCCAGAATTCCTTTTCAACTCTTCTGAGAGTTTATTCAATTTTTCTATGGCCAGGGTGACCTTACCATTAGGACCTGTGTTTTCTGGAATGTAAGTACAACAAGTCATGGTGTCGGGTAGTATTTTACATACACCCCCCTTTTCGGCTAAGATCATATATAAGGCCAGTCTGTTCTGGAAGGTCATTTGGGATGTGGCCTGTAATTGTTCGGCCAAGCCCTGGAGGGCATCCCTGGTGTAGTTAACGAAGCGTTGTTGGTTGTAATAGATATAATTAATCCAATTAAGGTTTTTGTTGGCAGTGACTATAGTGAACAGTGATTCAAAACCTACTGCAACTTCATCTCTAGCTTTAAATTCATTAGGTACCCCCCTAGGTACCCCAATGGCATCTATGTAAATGTGTGGGTCAAAACTGCCCTTTACTGGGGTTTCACGCTTGACTCTGGCTGGTGTATGTGGAGGACCGGGTGTGTCGGAATGATTATCAGAAATGATGTGAATGGGCATGATGACTTTAGCTAGGGCACATTCACCCCACCATTCCATCTCTAGCTTGGATCTTATCAGTAGATCCACACATAACCAGTAAATATCCCCTAGTGACCTGGTATGATGCTGTAGCAGGTGTTTAGGAACAGTTCTGTAGGTGGCACAATAACCTTTGGAGAAGTTACCCACAAATTTACCAGTTCTGTCATAGTTAGTATAACAAGTGTAATTACCTTTGTAAATCGTAACTCCATCTGGGGGTTTGACATTTCCAACTAAGAGAGGGTATTCTGCTGTCCATGCTTTGAACCATAATGATTGGCAAAAAGGCCTAGAAAACAATTATCTATTTCCAAAGGGATAGTTAATGGAACGGCTCCAAGATGGGGTCGGGCACCACCGCATACATAGCATGCAGTTCTATTATGCTTATTAGCATTATATCTCATCCATTCTAGCCACAAATTTATATCATTAAAGCCAGTTTCTGCGGCCATGGTATCTTCGAAGGTGGGGTTAGCAATAGCCATCATGTCCTTAAAGGATTGGATATGTGGTTTCAGCGGATTTGGGACCATATGATCAGCCCCTTGCCACTCTGGAGAGTGGCACATATCTTTAAGATAAAAATGACCTAACTTGTTATAGGAACCTCTTTTCCAATACATTCCCATTACATATTGGTCAGCATCCTCTGGGCCAGGATGTTCAATATTTAACATTAATTTCATAGGTGTACCTCCTCCAGGCTTTCTTAAAGTCATTCTTTGAAGGAGGGATCTACCATGGTCATCTACTTTAGATAAGGCACTTTTTGGTTTGTAACCCCAGGCAGGCCCAGCATTCCACCCTGCAGCCCCCCAATGGTTACAATTGTGCCCCCATTGTCTGTCAACTACACAAACATAGGGGTCTTTTGCTTGTGGTATATCTTTATAGATGGCTTGAATCTGTGACTTGGGAAATGGGCAATCTACAATGTCACAGTAATCAAAGGTGAATGTGGCTACGCGGGTACATGATGAATTATACCAGAAGGTGTACCCACTAGCATCTTTAGTAATGGCCACTTGTTGAGCTTTAAGGAGGCCAATCAAGGGGATAATGTACCAGACGTACATGGTTGTACAGAGTCGGCCTCTTCTGGGCCAGGTATCTTTTTGCAATGAGAGGCGTGAATCCAGTGAGGCCTCCCAGCCAGCTTGACAGAGGTGGTGGTGATCAGGAGAACTTGGAATGGTCCGTCAAATCTTGGTTCCAGAGTGTGTTTTCGCACAAATTTCTTGACTAGGACCCAATCACCAGGAAGCAGACTGTGGTTGCCTGTGTCAGAATCAGGATCTGGAATTGAAGAGAAAACTTGGGCATGGATTTTGTTTAAAGCACCTGCAAGTTCAGTTACATAATCTACCAAAACATCAGTTTGAAGCTGTAGTTGTTGAGGAAAATAGCAACCTAGCCTGGGTGCAGTCCCAAATAGAATCTCATAAGGGGACAATGAGGGCTTCCCTCTGGGTGTATGTCTGACACTGAACAGGGCTATTGACAAGCTTTCTGGCCAGGGCATTTTTGTTTCTTGTGACATTTTTAACATTCTAGTTTTCAGGGTACCATTCATACGCTCCACTTTACCACTACTTTGTGGATGATAAGGTGTGTGGAAGGCAAGAGTCACTCCTAGAGCAGTCCAAATCTCTTTGGTTACTGATGCTGTGAATGCCGGGCCTTGGTCGCTTTCAATAACTTCCGGCAATCCAAATCTACATACAATTTCTGTGAGTAGACGCCGTGCTGTTGTTTTGGCGGTAATGTTAACCACTGGGTAGGCTTCTGGCCAGCCTGAGAACATGTCCACTATTACTAGTGCATATTCATAGTTGCCACTCTTTGGCATCTGGATGTGGTCTATATGAATTCTTTGGAATGGATACATGGGTTTAGCCAAGTGTTTTAATGGGACTTTGGCTGTTTTCCTAGAATTGCACTTAGCACAGATGGCACAGGCCTTGCAGTAATTATTGGTTAGTGTAGTAATCCCAGGAGCTTCATAGTACTTCTGTACAAGAGCATTCATCAAATCTTTTGATAAGTGTGCAGGACCATGTGCCCATTGAACAACTGCTCGGTACAAGCTTTTAGGGAGGCAGAACCTGAGGTTGTTGTAATACACTCCATCCTTTAGAACTGCCCCTTTCTGTTTCCATTTTTGTATTTCCTCAGGGGCAACTGTAGCTTGTTGTTCCCGTAGGATTTTCAGATCAGTTGGAAGTGTCTGCAGAGTAAATATGGGAGTTTCTTCATTTCCAGACACTCTTCTTTCCACTTCCTGTGGTTCTCTTGCAGCCTGTTTTGCAGCCTGATCAGCCAGATGGTTGCCCTTTGCTTCATCCGAGTCCAACTTCCCATGTGCTTTTATCTTTAAAACAGCCACCTCTTCTGGAAGTAGGAGGGCGTCCATCAGCTCCTTGATTGCAGAACTGTGCTTGATTGGTGTACCTGCAGTGGTGAGAAATCCTCTTGTTTTCCAAATCAATCCGAAGTCATGAGCCACGCCCAGTGCATATCTTGAATCTGTGTAGATATTGGCGCGCTTTCCTTCAGAGATCTTGCATGCTGAAGTTAGGGCTTGTAATTCAGCTTCTTGCGCAGACTTTGTTGACGGTAAAGGTGATGACTCAATAATTTCATCTGTTGTGGTGACGGCATATCCTGTATGGTATTTTCCTTCTTCATCAGCATACCTCGAGCCATCCACAAACAGCGTGAAGTCAGGATCTATTAGTGGATCCTCATGCACGGTTGGTAGATATGTTGTTTCCATTTTCATCTGTTCAAAGCAGTCATGGGGTGTTTCTTGATCATAGTCGTGCTTGATGACCAGATCATCAAATTCTTCTTCCAGAAAGTAGCGTGGCCATGCCTTCACATGTTCAGGTTCAGTCAATGGGTATTTGACAACGCCTCTTTCCTGTAGCTGTGAATCATTCATGGTGGCCCATAATTTTGCCATAGGCCCAAGATCGCCCCATGACTTAGTCTTTGACTTGCTTACAGGGACATGTGGAATGGCAGTGTCCCAATGATGGTACAGATGGTCAAGTTCACGTGGCATTTGGATTAAAGCCATACTGTTGCCTTCACAATCACAGTAAAATCGTGTAAGATGAGCATTACCTCGACTAATTGATAGAGTTCGTCTTCGTAATGAGGGTCGGGGTTGATGGTCGGCTTGTACCACATGGTGCAGAAGGCATATTCTGGCCCATCGCAGGGGGGCAAATTGGAGTGCATTTTGCCAATGGTGTGTGCAAGGAGTAGGACATATCCTTCGTCCATGATGAATCCATAATAGCAACCCCCCTCAGGGAGTGGCAGAAGAGTGGATGGATTTAAAACCTGGCATCGTTGAAGGGTGACATTGTCAGGTAACAGAAGACGACATTGTAGACGAAGGTGTCTAGCAGCTGTGACGTGTTTGATTTGGACCTGGTTAATTATGGCTGAGATATCATGAGGAGCCAATACAGTAAGAGAGTGTCCAAGAACCAGGTCCCCAGTACATTCAATAAGTTCTTGAGCAGCAAATACAGCTCGAAGGCAAGAGGGTGTACCTCTTGCCACGATGTCCAGTTGGCAGGAGAAGAAACCAATAGGCCTCTGGCGTCCGGCAGGACCATGTGGTTGAGTGAGGACACCTGTAGCATGGCCTTGTCTTTCAGACACAAATAATTTGAAAGGTTTGTCGTAGTTTGGTAGGCCAAGAGCAGGGGCAGAGGCAATTGCACGTTGAAGAGTATAGAAGTTGTCATATGCTTCTGGTGACAGACAAAAGGGATCGGATTTGAGAGCATCATACAGGGGTTGCATGAGCAGAGAGGCTTCAGGGATCCAGGCCCTGCAATATGAGATGAGGCCTAGGAAGGCGTGAAGTGATTTTGTAGTCTTTGGAGGTGGGATGGCCAAAACTGCTCTGACCCGATCACGGGTGAGATGTCTGGTGCCGTGGGACAGACAGTGGCCTAAGAAGATTACAGTAGGCTGGCAAAATTGAAGTTTGACAAGAGACGCCTTGCATCCCTGATCTGCAAGATAACAAAGGAGGTCCAGAGAACATTTTTCTGTTGTGGGGACGTCGTCTCCACAAAGGAGTAGGTCATCCACGTATTGGAGTAGGACAACCTCAGGGTGGTCAGACTGCCAGGGGTCAAGGATGGAACACATTGCTTTTGCAAACTGGCTTGGAGAATTTTGTGCCCCCTGGGGCATACCAGTCCATGTATATTGCTGTTTTTCATGTGTGAAGGCAAACAGATACTGGCATACTGGGTCCAGAGGAACACTGAAGAATGCATTGGCCAGGTCGATCACCGTGAAATATCTAGCAGATGGTGGAACGCCAGAAAGGAGTGTGTGGGGGTTTGGCACAATTGGGGTGTCCAGAACTGTGGCCTCATTCACTGCTCTGAGATCCTGGACCATTCGATACTTTTCTGGCTCACCCTTAGGTGTTTTCTTCTTAACAGGAAACAATGGAGTGTTGCACGGCAATTCACACTTGACAAGAGCTCCTTTCTCGAGTAGGGCCTGGACTTGTTTAGTGATAGCTGCAGCTTGAGCAGGCTTCAATGGATATTGAGACTTCCTCGGCAGTTTGGCTCCTGGAAGAAGCTTGATCATCACGGGCGGGACCTTAAGATGGCCTATATCCTCTGGGCCTGAAGACCATAATGTTTTGGGGACACTGTTCATTAAAGAGTCTGGGAAGTTGTCCCTCAGAGCCTTTGCATTACCATTGGGGTTTTCTAGATGTAGCATCAGAGGTAAAGAACACAGTGCTGAGGTGTCTGAGTCAGACAGAGCAGAGGATAATTCCACTTGACCGTCTGGTGTGAAGGTGATAGAAGCCTGCAGGTGAGAGAGAACATCAGCACCTAACAGGTTAATGGGGCATGTGGATGATACCACAAAACGAGCAAGCAGACTGGGGCAGCTGCCAACCCGTAGAGGAGTAGTCAGGGGACTCTGTCTTGGAAGGCCATCCACTCCTACACAGGAGACATCAATATTAGAAAGGAATGAGGTGTCAGGCAGGTCTTGTTCTCGTAGAACACTTCGGGCTGCATTTGTGTCAACTAGGAAAGTGGTGGTGTGACCTTCAATGGGTAAAGTTACAGTAGCTAGAGCCCCCCCCCTTGTTCCCCTGAAGACACTGCCATCACAGGGGTTAATGACACAGGCTTGCCGATGTCCTAGTCTTCTTGGGCGGAATCAGGTGAAGGAGGTGTTGGGGCCTTTGTGGTAGCTGTGGACCTGGATCCGTGTCTGTCAGCATGTGGTCTTTGGTGTTTAAGGGGTGCAGGGCAATCACTCCTGAAATGGCCCTTTCCCCCACAGTTAAAGCAGATTCCATCTGCAGGCTTGGTGCCTCTAGGGATCGGTGCTGCCTCTAGTCCTCTTGCAACCAGAAGCAGCTTATCAAGGGGAACCACCCTATACTCAGGGCGTGCAGCAATAATACCCTTACGTATAGAATCTTTGATGCCCTGAACAAAGGCACCAGAAAGCATTTGAGCGTGTATTTTGTTGCTGAGTTCAAACCCTAGGTCTGTGAACACCTGGAAAAGTCTAGCATGAAATCTCTCTACGGATTCACCCTTTTCTTGGATGATGTCATTAAGGCCAGCTGCTAGGTCCGCAAGCTTATCCTTAGCCCAGGTTCTCAGTTGATCACAGAATTCCAGAGATGTAATCGGTGTCACTGACTAGCCAATTAGTGCATAGGTGGCGGGCAATGTTAGGCCAATAGGCATCTCCAGCTTTAATGGCACAGAGACTCAATAGATCTCGCCAAGCGGCGGAATAGGTTTGTTGAATCTGAACTATCGCTCTGTAGAAAGGCATGGGCTGCTTTTCAGGGTCAGGAAGTGATTTCATCAGGGCACTGGCCTGTGTTGGGTTAAAGGTGACATACATAATAGGGGCCTTGTCTCCCTGAAGCTTTCGACCAAAAGGGTCGCTTAGAGAACGACGGGGTGGTTGGGGCGACACCTCCCTGGATTCTGGCGGGATCTGGTAACCATGAGAGCTAACCGTGTCAGACTCATCTGCACGTGTCACCCGGACTCCCGGGGGGTGAACTACCTGTGGTGTCAAGGCAGGAGGTAGGAGAGGTACTCCACCAGCCGGGGCTGCTGGGGAAGTATGAGTTGGTGGCAGCAGATCATTTGGAAGGACTGGCATGAGAGGTGCTGTACTACTGGGGGACGCCATATTGGAGGCGTGGAAGGAAGTGGCGTTTGGGTTAAGTGGGGAAGTGGCGGCCATGTTGGATGTGGGCACGGTGTGGGTAGGTGTGATCGGGGTCAGCTGCGTGACGACGGGAGGTACAGGAGAGATGGATGAATAGGGCGGGAGTGCGGGGTACGGATAGGTGAGAGACCAAGGCATTTGAGCAGGCGCCAGAGCGGAATAGGTGTAGGGAGGTGGCGGCGGGTAGGGACTAGGGAGGGCGGAAGGATATAGAGGATACTGATATGATGATGCGGAAGGGGAGGGATGGGAAGCGGGTGGAGTAGGATGGGGAGAGGGTGGAGTAGGAGGGACTGGAGGAGTAGGCGGAGGGGAAGGTGGAGTAGGAGGAGCCGGAGATGCAGGAGGGGAAAGTAATGGAGCAGTAGGAGGGGAGACAGACGGAGGGGATGGGTCAATGGGAGGGGAAGAGGGAGGTGGGCAGGCAAGAGGGCATGTAGGTGATGAAGCACGGGACGGGCGGGAAGAGGACATATTGGAGGGGTGAAATGGGCTGGAGGGAGAGGGATGGGATGAGGATGATGGGAGCTGTGGGACTGATGGAGGGGAGAATATGGATCCATCAGCATTCAGGACTGGGCAGACGGGGGCAGTGATAGGGAAGGGGCCATGGGCAGCGGCATTTCAGTCATTGCTGACGTGATGCTGGGAGTGACCACCTCTTGTGGACCATAACTGGGCACCAGCTGGGAAACCTTCCCGGCAACAAAGTTTATATAGTACACAAACAATTTTAAACCTTTGTGATCAACCTCTTCCTCAATCCATCCCTCTTGCTGAATAGCTTTTGCCACTCTGTACCAAGCTTCTGCTGTACGGACTAAATCATGGTCCAACAGCTTCCCTTTCTTTTCTGTCAGTAACTTACGCCAGCTCTCCGGCTGCAATCTACCGCATGGAGGTACAGTAATTCCACATACTTTAGCAATTTTATCAACCTTTTTAACCATCTCTTCTCCTTCTCTATCTTCTACCAAATCACATGCTAACCAACCCTTATTGGGTTTACCTAACTTCTGTCCCATCCTCCCTATATAAGGCGTCCCGGATATAGGGAAAGGAAAAACGGAAGAGGAAAGTCTACAGTGCTCGACTGCTACGCAAGAATAAATTCCTACGTACGTCTTCCCAAAACGTAGACCAGTCACTAATTCCGCCTACCCGAGGTAGCCGCGGATTGGAGCGTGGCAAGAAGTGTGTGACCAATCACTTCTCTCAACAAAGAGAAATAGGAGGGGGAAGTGTAAATAGTACAGAGAGTAAAATAAAAGTAAGCACAGGAATCTGTATGACAGGCAATCAAGACAACACTTTAGTGTAAATACAGTGCATGCATCACAGTTCAAATAAGTTCAACAGTTCAAATAAGTTTAACAATAATCCCTTTCCTTTACTCGTGTGGCAGAAGCCACCTCTTCTCTCACACCCGTAGTGCACCTGCGGACCCACCCGCAAGTCTCACTACCACGTGGTGATGGAAACAGCAATACCTGCCTGAATCCACCCGCCACAAAAGTTAAACCGGAACACTCCCAGCGTCAGCGCTCGAGGCTGCAGTGTTCCACCTCTCTGCAAACAGCAAGCAGAGTAAAGTGATGTCCAATGAGGCTAGCTAAGCTGTCAAAGCGACACTATGGGAAACCCCCAGGAAGCAGTGAGTCTACACTGACCTCCACAGATTCCCCCCTCCTCTTTTTCCTTCCTGCCGTAGCAACTCGGCACCTAAAAGAGGTAAACAGGCAACAGAGGATCCCCAGGAAAACTTCCACAGATCCACCCCCCTCTTTCCTTACAGCCACAGCCACGTGGCTCCTAAAAGGGGTAAACAGGCAATTACACAACCCGGGCACTAAGTTAAGGACATACTAATGCAAACACACCCAGGTAACAGATAGCCAACAGTTGCAGGTAAAGTAAGTATTAACAAGTAAGGTGTAGGGTCTCTGGGCAAGCTATTACCTGACTTTGATGTCTTCTCGGCAGCCAATCTCAGACATTGGGGCAGGTCAATCACAGGGGCGGAAACATACCGGCTAGGTGCTGCAACAAGCTCTACCGTGTATTCAGAGGTGATCAGACTCCTTCCTTTCCCCAGGATTCATCCACCCCGCGTCTTCTTGGACGGCTGCCCTAGCAGGGCATAACCCAGAGCCCCACGTTGGTGCGCCAAATTGTAATAGATTCTTTTATGCAAACCAATAAGTTTGAATGGCTATCTGCTCCTGTCCAAATTAGAAGTAATAAAGTTGCGTGCACGCAGAAGTAAATTCACACTGAGACACGTGGTTCAGGTTAATGAAAGAACTTCAGGAAATTTAATGGCATCTGTTAAAAAGTGGGTGCGCAGACCCTTATAAAGGCATTATTACATCACTAAAGAAATTCAACATAACAACAAGTAAACATTATTAATTGGTTTAGGTGTTAAGTGGTTAGTTAAATTCCCTCCCTACTGGGTGTACCATCTTATGTCATTACTGTCGTCATGAAATGCTCCTCCAGGTTCCAGCACCATCTTGTTAGCACGAGGAGTTCACTCGATGGGAGGGGGGCTTTAGCAGCCATTTTGAGTAGTTGGCACGTTAGTCTCAAGGTTAGTTTCTCAAGGCTTTTAGTAACTTTCACATTTTGTTAAGACTATCTGCTACAATGTTTCACTCAACAGGAATCTAGCATTTCCTGCTGACACACAATTTCTATGAACAAAGCATTCTTATATGAGAGCATGAGAAAGAAATATAAGGGTAAAGATTTAAAGGGGCCACATAATTCTACAACAAAGCTACTGAGGCCGGTGTGACAGACCCCTTAGTATTGGGAGATATTGTCCTGGAGAATTGCTTTCCTTTCCGTTTGGTTACTGGATTTTTTTTATTGCTGGGACTGTCCGTTATACGAATGAACTAACGGACAAACTGTCGAACGGCGGACCACCCAGTAAAGAAGTGTGCTGCTTGTTAACCTACTGACCTTTTCCACACTTCAGTTAACAAGCAGCCACTTCAAAACTACCGACCGACAACTAGGTGGTCTGGATTTGAATGCACGAACACACGTGGGGAGAACAATGGGTCGCGGCCATTTTAAATGCACGAACTAATAGACGAACACTATGGAGTTTTTCCACACGGTGAATTCATGCTTTTCCGTTGAACTACCTCTATGCCGTTCGACAGGTCCAAAGTACTGAACAAGGGACATCATATCCACGAGAGAGATCCACTCTATTTAATGTAGTTTTCGTGTAAATGGTACGAACGTGTATCTAGCGAACGGCTCATCAGATCTAGGTGATTTTTATATATATTGTTCCCTTAGATCTCCGTTCGCTAGGGCACCAAGTATATTGTATTTTAGTTAAATATTGTGTGTGTTATTAAAATTGTTAATAACTGGTAAACTATTATGCTGTGTACAGTGGGAGGGGTTCCCACTGTAAATGTATTATCTCCCCAGGATGTGGGGAGGAGTTTTGTACGGCATAAAAGCCTGATTGAAAATAAATGATTATTCCTGCTTTCAACCCTCAACACAGAGCCTCGTCTCGTGCTTGGAGGGGATATTTTATTGCTGATTCTTATTCTCTCGGGATGTGTTTGCTGCAGCTGACTTCATACTTGGGGGAAAGAACACCTCTTTAGCGGCGTTACCCCCTACTACACCGGGGTGCCGCTACAATTGGTGGCAGCGGCGGGATTGTTCTTTCACCCCAGAAGGACAGCTACCGAGAGCTATCAGAATGGAAGCCTATTATGGAAGGCTAAAACGATCTGCACTTAAAGACCTGTTGGTGAGCCGTGGTCGTTCGGCTAGTAACAAAAAGAAAAGGGACATTCTGTCAGAGTTGGTTGCATTGGATTTAGCCGAACAAAATGGAGAACGGAGTGTCGAACCGAATGCTGAGACCTCATTGATCAGAACTCCCGAAGATGAGCTATTCGATCATGATGTGAGGGTAAGATTGGCTCATTACGGACTGAATCCCTCAACTAAGATCGTTACCCAGGTGATAGCAGCAGTTGATGCGAACCGGCGCCAGACTCCAGCCAGGGATATTACAACTGCTGGGAATTTCCAAAATCAAGAGGAAAAGAGAGAGGTACACTTTGCTGCTTTTAAAAGTTTTGTGGAAACTGAGGGGGAGATTGACCAGTACCTGGCTGATTTTGAGCGTCAATGTGCTCTACATAAAGTACCTCATGAGGAGTGGGTTAAAATCCTATCTGGCAAGTTATCCGGGCGAGCCAGTGATGCTTTCCGGGCAATCCCAGATAACGAAGTGGGAGATTATGTGTTGGTTAAGGAAGCTTTATTGTCCCATTTTGCTGTAACCCCTGAAGCATACCGGAGACGCTTCAGGGAATCTAAAAAGCAAACCAGTGATTCCTATACCGAGTGGGCATGCCGTTTACAACGCACGGCTACCCACTGGATGGATGGGTGCCAAGCTACCACCGCAGAGGATGTATTGCAACTGTTTTTGTTGGAGCACTTTTACGAGAAAGTGGATAAGGAGATTCGGGAGTGGATCAGGGATAGGAGACCTCTTACCCTACCAGAGGCCGCTCGTCTGGCAGATGAGTATGCAGATGCCCGCAAGCCAGATCTTTCTGTCCAAAAGGCAGCCCCACGAGTAGAGAGCCGTCCAACAGTTACTGCTCCAACCACCCCTATTAACCTTCCTACCTACAACAGCCCATCCCGCTTCACCCAGCAGAGCACCACTGACCGCCGTCGATGCCATCGATGCCAGCAAGTGGGGCATCTGAGAGATAAATGCCCCCTGGATCCAGCCCGACAAACTTCCTGGAGGAAGCCAGCAGAGGGGAATAACCGGCCCTTTAACCCAGGGGCCCACTGCATTGAAGCCCGACCCATGGGGGAAGAACCATGGGAAATTTTGCATGAAGCTAACCCCCTGTATGCAGCTGCCGTAGACAACTGTCAGCATCACCGACAAACCGTCCGAGTAAATGGGCAAGTTGTCAGTGGGTTAAGAGACACTGGTGCCACACTGACTTTGATACAGCACGACTTGGTTCCAGAAAAAGAACACACTGGACAAACTGTGGCCGTTGCTGGGGGTGCTGTACATTGCCTTCCCACGGCCCGGGTGCATTTGGATTGGGGGGTGGGGGCCGGCCAGGTGAATGTGGGCCTGATGAAAGGATTACCAGCTGAAGTCCTATTGGGGAATGATTTGGCCCCTCTGCTTTCTGCGTTTGCCCCGCAGGGCCCTGCTGGAGCTTGCCCAGTCACCACCCATGCCCAAACCCGTGCCATTGGAATCGGCCAGCCTGTCGCGGAGACCCAGGTAAGAACCAACCCTTTGACTATGACGTTAAGACAGACCCCCTTAGACTGGGATACCCCTGGGACCTTTGGGAGGGAAACCCGGGGAGACCCCACACTACGAAAGTATAGGGATAGGGCTGATAAAAAGGAACCGGGAGTAGATGGGGAAAGCTATGAGTGGGTGGGGGATAGGCTGTACAGGATCCCCCAGGAACCCACAGCGGGTAGAGGCCATTTACCTAGGAAGCAACTAGTGCTACCCAAAAAGTATCAGCAAAAAATCATGAGAATTGCACATGATGTACCTCTAGCTGGACATTTAGGAGTGCGTCGCACGGCCCATTGGATCACCCAGAATTTCTTCTGGCCAGGGTTTAATAGGGACGTGCGACAGTACTGCAGAACATGCGACACATGTCAACGGGTAGGAAAGAGAGGAGATCACCCCAAGGCTAAGTTAATGTCGATGCCGATTATTGGGGAGCCCTTCTATAGAGTCGCCGTTGACATTGTGGGTCCCCTAGCCCGACCTAGTCCGTCCGGTAAGAAATACATTCTTACCGTGGTGGACTATGGGACCAGGTACCCTGAGGCAGTAGCTCTGTCGAATATTGAGGCAGAGACGGTAGCCGATGCGTTGGTTAAAATATTCACCAGAGTGGGGTTTCCTAAGGAGATCCTGTCCGATCAGGGAACCCAGTTTACTGCCTTACTCACACAGCAGTTATGGAAAGTGTGCCACATTAAACCCCTGCTGAGCTCCCCTTACCACCCCCAGACTAACGGTCTCTGTGAGCGCTTTAATGGTACCCTCAAACAAATGCTGAGGACCTTTACGGACGGTTGCAGAGACTGGGAGAGATTCTTGCCCCACTTGTTATTTGCTTACCGTGAGGTACCCCAAGAATCTACGGGATTTTCTCCCTTTGATTTGTTATATGGGAGAAGGGTGCGAGGCCCCCTTGATCTCATTAGGGACCACTGGGAGGGGGAGACAGAGCAGGAGGGGACACCTATTGTGCCATATGTATTGGAACTCCGGGACCGCATGGAGCAACTCTCTCTATTGGTAAGAGAGAACCTCCAGGCGGCCCAGGGGCGACAGAAGAGGTGGTACGATAGGGGTGCCCGGCAACAACTTTTCCAAGTAGGGCAGAGAGTATTGGTGCTGAAACCTGTAAAGGACAACAAACTGCAGGCCGCTTGGCAAGGTCCTTATAAGGTCATAGCCCAACTCTGTGACACCACCTACCTTATTGCCAGCTGTGCAGATGAAAGGATCCAACGGTATCTCCGCTGTTTGTGCCCCAGCTATGGATGATTCCGAAAATTTACCCTTGCCCGATCTGTTAGAAAGGGAACCACAGACTGACCCTATTAGTTTAGTAAAGTTGGGAGACCGATTGAACCCCACAGAGTTGGAACAAGCTAGACAGCTCCTATGGGAGAAACAGAGTACCTTCTCCCAAGAGCCAGGATATACTACTCTGGCAGTGCATAAGGTAGAAACCCCAGGGCAGGCACCCCTCCGACAGCCCCCTTACCGTATTCCGTAAGCAGTCCGGGAAGGAATGCTGAAGGAAATACGAGAAATGACTCAGCTGGGAGTTATTGAACCATCTGACAGTCCCTGGGCCTCACCTGTAGTCCTTGTGCCCAAGAAGGATGGAACCACCAGATTCTGTGTGGACTACAGGCGACTTAATGAAAAGACAACCACTGACGCCTACCCGATGCCACGGGTAGACGAACTGCTAGATCGCATAGCTAGGGGAAGTTATCTCTCTACCATAGACCTATGCAAGGGCTATTGGCACATTCCCCTGGCGAGGATGCCATCCCCAAGTCGGCATTTGTCACCCCGTTTGGCTTGTACCAATTCAAGGTCATGCCATTCGGGATGAAAAATGCCCCGGCTACTTTCCAGCGTATGGTGGATAGGCTCCTCGATGGATTCCAGGAATTTGCTTGTGCATACCTGGATGACATTGCGATCTACAGTGAGTCTTGGGAAGAACACTTAGTACACATAGGGGTAGTTCTGGACAAAATTCGGGCCGCTGGCCTGACATTGTTTACCTGCTGACCTTTTCCACACTTCAGTTAACAAGCAGCCACTTCAAAACTACCGACCGACAACTAGGTGGTCTGGATTCGAATGCACGAACACACGTGGGGAGAACAATGGGTCACGGCCATTTTAAATGCACAAACTAATAGACGAACACTATGGAGTTTTTCCACACGTGAATTCATGCTTTTCCGTTGAACTACCTCTATGCCATTCGCCAGGTCCAAAGTACCGAACAAGGGACATCATATCCACGAGAGAGATCCAGTCTATTTAATGTAGTTTTCGTGTAAATGGTACCAACATGTATCTAGCGAACGGCTCATCAGATCTAGGTGATTTTTATATATATTGTTCCCCTAGATCTCCGTTCGCTAGTGCACCAAGTATATTGTATTTTAGTTAAATATTGTGTGTGTTATTAAAATTGTTAATAACTGGTAAACTATTATGCTGTGTACAGTGGGAGGGATTCCCACTGTAAATGTATTATCTCCCCAGGATGTGGGGAGGAGTTTTGTACGGCATAAAAGCTTTCAACCCTCAACACAGAGCCTCGTCTCGTGCTTGGAGGGGATATTTTATTGCTGATTCTTATTCTCTCGGGATGTGTTTGCTGCAGCTGACTTCATACTTGGGGGAAAGAACACCTCTTTAGCGGCGTTACCCCCTACTAAACCGGGGTGCCGCTACAGCCGGTAATGGCTCATATCCGAACGAGGGGCATAAGATGTCGCGTATACTTGGACGATTTGCTGATTTTTGGGGGGGGGGCGAATCCGCGTCCAGTCTACGATTGCAGGCAAAATTTGTCGTTCACTTACTGGAATCTCTAGGTCTCGTAGTGAACAGACAAAAATCGTCTCTCTCCCCTTCCCAGACAGTTCAGTCCCTCAGCTTTGACATAGATTCGAAGGAATGCGCACTTCGCCTCCCTTCGAAAAAGATAGCCTCAATAAGGAGGGAAATCAGACAGGTTTTGAGGATGGACACAATACCACTCAGGATGCTCGCCTGGATTGTAGGGCTCCTCTCCTCCTCCATACAAGCGATATTCCCGGGCCCACCGCATTACAGGGCCATGCAACGATTGAAGGCGGGGTACCTACACACCGGACACTCTTACGACCACTGGATCCCGCTCACGACAGAAGTGAGATCGGAACTTCGATGGTGGTTACTACACGTACAAGCCTGGAATGGCAAAGCAATCTTCGGCCCTTCCCCGGACTTCATCGTGGAGTCGAACGCCAGTCTGTGGGGATGGGGCGCTCTTTGCTCGGACGCCTCCACAGGAGGCCCGTGGCAGGGCGAGGAGACCAACCTGCACATCAACTGCCTGGAATTAATTGCGGGATCCTTCGCCATCCGCAGTCTGGCCAAGGACAGGTCGAATTGCTGTATCCTGCTCCGCATGGACTATGTTCGGCGGTACAGTATATCAACCGCCTGGGCGGAGCAAGATCCAAAGACTTGACAGAAGCCACGAAGGACATCTACAGCTTCTGCCTTCAAAGGAACATCACGCTACAGGCGGAATATCTACCGGGAATCTCCAACCTAACGGCGGACTGGTTCTCCCTCCACTGGAGAGACAACAGCGATTGGAACCTCAACAGGGACATTTTCCAGGAACTACAACAGTGGACGTGCCCACTGACAATAGACCTGTTCGCCTCTAGGACCAACCACCAACTTCCGAGATATTACAGTTGGCTTCCGGACCCACAAGGCGAAGCGACAAACGCATTTCTACAGGACTGACCTCTCTAGGGGCTTACGCTTTTCCTCCCTTCTCCATGATCCCACGGGTGCTACGATACACACAGTTGCAGGATATCGCTCCTTCTCATACCCCCCCTTGACACCCCCCCATGGTTCCCGGACCTCCTGGAGAAGTCCCACGACCATCCCATTCTACTCCCCACCTCTCCACTTCTCCTGTTGGGACCTCGAGGGGAGCCAAATCCCCTCGTCCTGGAAGGACAACTGGAACTGGTGGCCTGGACGATTTCAGGGTTTCCTGGTCAGTCCACGGCCTATCGCAATCTACTAAAGACCTCCTCTGGGATTCATGGGCTCCATGCACCAGGAGATGTTATATATCCGCCTGGAGTGATTGGTGTATGGAAAGGGATTCCGATCCCTTTACTGCCTCTGTTCCAATGACCCTCAATTACCTAGCTCATGTGTTCTCGAGTGGACGATCGTATCGATCCCTCAACGTGATCAGATCGGCTATTTCGACAGCACACGTTCCAGTACAGGGCAGACCAGTGGGACAAGATCCACTGGTATGTCGTTTACTGTGGGGTGCCAAGCGAGACCCCCTGCGCCCAAATACTCTAACTTTGGCAGGTGAACGTGGTGCTAAATTTCCTCCAGGGCTGGCCGGACAACCCCTATCTATCACTAAAACAACTGTCAGCCAAGTTGGCTCTTTTGTTATGCCTCGTCTCATTCCGACGTGTGTCGGACATCAGGGCGTTCGATGTGGACGGTTTCTCTCTCACTCCAGAGGGAGTTACTTTTTCCATTTCTAGGCGGACGAAATCAGATTCGTCCTCGGTTTCATACCCATACTTTGGGTCAGATCCCAAACTATGCGTTGTCAGCACACTAATGAGGTACACAGAAATCACAGTTCCCCTTCGGAATAGCCCGACGGGTCAACTCCTGATTTCTTACGTAAAGCCTCTACGACAACTCTGGCTAGATGGGTTCGCTGGCTCAGTGGCGTACATATGACCTATGGGGCCCCGGTGTGAAAATTGATCCGTGGGCCCCCCCCCCCCGCACGCTTACTCTGCGCAGGCCGGGGCCGCAACACATGGCGGCGGGCACCTGGTCGCAGGGGTTGCAGGGCTGCGACCGCGGTATGTACACCAGTGCATGCAGATGCACACACACTTAAAGGACCACTACAGACACCCAGATCACATCGGCTCAATGAAGTGGTCTGGGTGTCAGGTCCCTCTAGTTTTAACTCTGCAGCTGAAAGCATAGCAGGGTTAATCCAGCCTCTAGTGGCTGTCTCACTGACAGCCGCTAGAGGAGCTTCCGCGATTCTAAGACACTGAACGTCCATAGGAAAGCATTGAGTAATGCTTTCCTATGGGCGGTTTGAATGCGCGCACGGCTCTTGCCGTGCATGCGCATTCGGAGCTGAGCGGCGGAGGGATCCCCAGCGCCAAGGGAGTCCGGCGCTGGAGAAAGGTAAGTGCTGAAGACACACACACTCTCACGAACAGACGCATACACACTAGCTAACAGACACACACATTTACTGACAGAGACACACTCAGCGACAGACATACATACACACTCACTTACAAAACATACACTCTCACTGACAAACACACACTCACTAACAGACATCAAACAGACTCACTAACACAAACACACTCAGTAACAGACACACACAGTAACACACTCACTGACACTCACTAGCAGACACACACTCAACAGACACACTCACTGACACTCACACTAACACACACAGTAACACTAACACACACAGTAACACACACACTAACACTCACAGTAACACTAACACACACAATAACACTCACAGTAACACACACACACTAACACACACACTAACACTAACACACACACTAACACTCACACTAACACTCACAGTAACACTAACACACACACTAACACTCACACTAACACTCACACTAACACTAACACACACACTAACACACACAGTAACACTAACATCATAGTAACACTAACACACACACACTAACACATTTTTTT
The DNA here is from genome assembly GCF_036172605.1 of Pelobates fuscus. Taxonomy (NCBI): domain Eukaryota; kingdom Metazoa; phylum Chordata; class Amphibia; order Anura; family Pelobatidae; genus Pelobates; species Pelobates fuscus. The sequence continues at coordinate 1,974,403 of NC_086318.1, read as the reverse complement.
TATTTAATCCCCCCAGCCTCCTTACCTTTTGGAGTGCTGAGGGGATTCCCTGGGGTCCAGTGGTGCTGCTGGGCTCCTGGGGGGCCGGTCACCCGGCGGGCAGTCAGGCTGGCGGGTGCGCGAGGGAGCACTCTCCCCTGAGTGCTTCCTCTTCAGCTCACTTGCGCGCCGCGTACTGATACCGGTGCCGGAAGCCTGTCTGCCCGCCGGGTGTAAGCAGGGCCAGCCTCGGGGTGGGGGCGGAGGTGGCCGGCTCCTGGGCCCCCCAGGAGAAGAGGCTGGCCCAGTGCGTACATACCGGGTCGCAGGGGTGGCCGGGCCTCCTGGTGGGCCGGGCCCGGTCGCAGCCGCGACCCCTGCAACCCTGGTATGTACGCCACTGCGCTGGCTACTAACGTTGGCGGGCATTGATTCTAGCTTCGGAGCGCATTCGGTCAGGGGAGCGGCAGCTTCGCAAGCTTTTCTGGCGTGCGCTTCCCTATCCGACATTATGCGTTGCGCAGACTGGTCTAGTGAGAATACATTCAGGACGTTTTATTTCCGCCAAACTTCTCATGCTTCCTTCACTCTGGTCAATTCTAAGCTTTAAAAATGCAAATATGAAGCCACCTGTCATGTGGTAAAATTGCAGATTATATTAGCTTTAGTGTACTAATAATCTTAATTTTAGTAATGACAGAAGGCGAATATTTCCCGCCCTATAGATCCCTCCCTTGGTTTTTTCCTGGTAAGGTACGATATGTGTCTTTTAGGTTCAGGAAGTCATGTACGTTATGATTGTATGTTTTACTACTTGTATAAGTATCTGGTAGATTTGTATAGATTGAGTAGCTAGTCATGTTTCTGATTTATATTGTGTTTAGATGTTAACTGTCAAATGGTTTAGATTTGATATATATTGATAGGTTATACGTTATAATGTTCATTGGTATATCAGGCTCTTAATGTTTATTGTATGTGGACAAATTGTCAAGCCAGAGACCTTTCACCTTTTTCTTTTTCTTGCAGCGTGAAGGTCTTCTCATCCGGACGAAGTCTCACCTCCCATACCGCTGTGTCATGGAGCTACTGGACTTGTTTACCCTAAGATGTTATTGAAATGTTGACGTTATATGTTGTGTTTATGGTTGTTATTTAAATTTTCACTTCAAAGAAAGAGGAAGTGATGTCATAGACATGGCCTTTTATGGGCACCATATCTTTTTTCTGATTGGTTGTTATGTTTCTATGCTGCTGGGGTTTTGAGTAAAGAAAGATATGCAAATATTCGCCTCCTGTCATTACTAAAATTAAGATTATTAGTACACTAAAGCTAACAATAATCTTCAATTGATTGTTACTGGGTGGCCGCGGTTACACTTAGCGGCCGCTAGATGGCGGTGTTCTGGAGCTCCCCGGGCAGCCAGCGCTTTTCTGCCCGGCTTTCATGCACCAAACCCGGACACTTTTACGTGCAGGCACCGCTGAACCTCCAGCCCCTGGTTCTAATTCGTATATATTTAACCGAATGCATGTAAATTCGGTAGTTTATTTTATGTGAATGTTTTAACCCAGATAGCTATGCCATGGAGCCAATTCGTGTAATTAAAAACTCTGGCTCCATGGCAATTAAACTGTATTTGTGTGGTCTGAGTGCCATTCACCTAATAATTTGCACTCAGACCTGAGCTATCTGGGGATATGTTAAATGTATATATTTACTGTACCATTTGTCCCATTATGTATTTTTTTTTGATAGTCTGTCTTTGTGTCCCCACGTGTGTAATGGAGTTTTGCCTTTGTCCTGGGAGATAATTGAATTACTTCTCCAGGGCAGAGAGGAGGAAGCCAGGATGCATTGTGGGGATGTTTTACTGCTGTATGTCTGTAATTGGTACTTGTCTGTCAGTTGTTACAGTCTTCCATCTGGTCCCCTAGGGGAGTGTCCCCCAGGTGGGAGACCTGCATAAATACAGGGGCAGGTAGCCCTCAATAAACAGACCAATGCTTGACCCTCAACACGGAGCCTCGTCTCGTTCTTGGGGTACTGACTGCCAGGAGTTGTAACGGACCGTTTCACTTACAAGAGGATAAAACCCAGTTTAGGCGATAATCCCCTTTCCAGATGCACCGGCAGCTACTGCAAACACCATTCTCCCGACTGGAACCACACGAACACTGGAACAGCTGAACAAGAAAAGCAGACATCGGCTTACACTCTTGGCAGTCAGCATACAATCCCATTCCCCCAAAGACCGAGACGACACATCGCTTTGAGGGTTAAGCAAGAACTCTGGACTGGGACACCCAGTCTGGCTTTTATTACAACCAAGTACATACAGGACACTCCCAGGGGGAGGATGAATTTAACCAATCACATGGATGTACCTCCCACACATTTCCTCCCCTTAGATTAGCACTTAACATAATTATACCGTACACCTTTTTCCCCAATTCCTGGATGTACCCCAAATACATATGCTACACTGATACCGGAGAAACTGACGGAAGCCAAGCACAGAGAGATGGACACAGGTTTCTTCAGGAAGGAAGAGATTCTTTATTCGATTCACCGACCGGGGCTCAGAGGGACTTATGTCACCAAAATACAACAAGATCTGAGCCCAGAACTAACTGTGTAAATGCATGATATAGACATATAGCTCCTCCTATAGTTAACTCTACCCCCATATACTCTTTACACAATCAGCTGAACAAAGCCTAACTTCCCTTACTTATTAGACCACATGGCTCACCCAGAACAATGGAGGAGGGGGGAAGTGTTTTCAGTTTCTGCATTCCTGCATTTGCTCAATACGGTGTTGATTGTATCTTAGCTACGTGAAACTAACTAACTGATACACCATTTACACATATGCCACATGGCAATCTTGTCCTAGTAAATTTATTTTTACTGAGATTCCACCACATTCCCCCCTTTGATGCTTCTGATATTTCACAATTCCAGATGCATCACTTAACCATAGTTTGCTTACACCTCAGGTTGCCATGAATCAGAACAGACCTCGTAAGCATCTTAGCATCCTTACAAATTCCTTCAGCACTCCTCATTCTGAATATATTCTCTCTGGGCTAAGGGTTCATACTTGCAAACAGCCATTACATGCGCAGCTGGTTTCCTTTCTGTCGTGCTCTCTATGACACTCTGTATGGACCTAATTACCAATGGAACCAAACATGGTAGAAAGAGACACACTATAATCAACATGACTCCTCCTACCAATGTCTTGATCCCTCCAAGCTGCTCGTACCTACTTCCAAACCAACTACTAGAATTGTACCCGTTCCAGGCTTAAGTCGGTACATGCGTCAGTTTAGCCATGTGGCTTGTGAGATCAGCCACTGCCTGCCCTTCATCATCTATGTGCAGACAACAGTTGCTGAGATTGAACTTTCCACATACACCTCCTTCTATTTGCACTGGAAGTGAATGGAGGACTTTATCAACAGCCCAACTGGTTTACCTGGTAATAAGGCTATGTGCTTTACAGAGGAATCCATAATTGCCTAATGGTAGAATGAGGCTTGAATCCCTGTATTAGAATACAATAACACTTCATGGGCATACAGTTTGGCTGTTAACCAGTTCCCTCACATATTACATCCCTCCTATTGGCAATGAAGCGCGCTAAGGTAGCCAGTGCCACTCATTATCTTCCCAGCTACCTACATTCAAGGATGCTAGCTTCTTTTTATGATTCACATCATAAACTTTAACTCTCAAGGTCTCTGCTGTTTCAATTGGCAACAAGAAGAAGGATGGTTTGAGCATACCTAATACACATGCCCCTTCCCAGTCCTGTGGTAATTCCGAATATACTTTCTTACCACAGATCCAGTACAAATTTGCTGGGGCTCTCCAGGTAGATGTGATGGATAGGTCAAACCACACATCCTTTAAATTGGCGTATCTAGCAAACGGGTTAGATGGTTCTGAGACATTTGAAGCCGACCACCAAGTTGTATTCTTCGTATCATCATCATAAGCTTTTTGCCCTAGACAAGTTAATTCTCCTACAGAAGTATTATACATCATTCCTTTCCTCGCTATGCAAACATAACCTATGATGGAGGTCTTTAATCTCCACTCAGATTTACCTCTAACACTCATATGATAATCGGCTTGTGTAGATATTAATTGGTCAACTGCCTCAGAACCGGACATTACCTCCTTTGCTTCCCAAGGCCATTGGTCTCCCATGTTAGTAACTCCACACACATAGCAGTTGGTAACATTAAGACTACCGCCAATACTTTCGGCTAAATCTATGAACAGGTTTTTAGCATTATGGGGGATCTTATTATCTATACTCATCTCTTCATAAAAGGAATGGTATACTTGATGAGTTTGGGAGGTTACCGTATCAGTCTCTATCCCTATAAACAATACTGTCCCAGGATCTAAACCCGTCCCATATATTTGAAACCCAAATAAATTACCATATTTATCTAAGAACTTGTCGGGGTTATTTATAAGTATATGGATTGGATTGCATTCCATAGACTTACAGTATGGACTGGTAGGCAACTTAGTAACAATCATATCCTTATCTACTGTCGGTCCCCAAGTTGCCCACCCCACACAAGACCAATATGGGCAAAAGTTATATTCCCTATCTGGGCATCTCGGACTTACATACTTGTTTTTACTACTGGGACAAATATATTTATCATTAGACCCATATGTTCTCTCCCATCTAAGATCCCCACATACATTCCACGGCTTTCTACCACTTGATATTGCTTTACATGCATCAAATAGCAGAACACCCGAAGAATGTACGGTTTCTAACTCAGTTTTATTTATTAGGGTCCCCTGAGGATCTCCATTCCCGAGGGTCAACCAAATTGTACGGGGTTGATACTCTGGACTGAAGCACTTAGGTTCTCCTACTCCTAAATGGCACACACTATATTCTATATTTAAGTATCTACATCTTGATACATCTCCGTTACATTCATATTGTGAATGCCAAATTAGGGTCTGGGAAATATGGTTACCTGTTCTTGTAGTCTTAATGCATACCTCACAGCTAGGAGTGTCGGTACCTCTACCTTCCTGAATATAAAAAGACACAAAAATACATATTATCAAAAACACTTCTTTCGACGTCTTCATCCTCAGTCTTCGTCCGTGCGATGGCACCTCAGCTTCCAGGATGTAAGGGCTGCAGGGAATGGAGTTCTGCTCGTCTTCACAGGGGTCCCTTCGAGACTTTCCTGGCTTTTAATAACACGTTGGTGAGCGGACAGGCATTATTATGGCCGTCAAAAACACTCCAAAAACACTCACTTGTAGATCTTTGTTGATGTTCCCTTTTAACAATATTATCTTCGCAAAAAAAAACACTTTTAATCCAACTCGGTCACACGCTTCAACTGGATCTTGCAAGGATTCTCTGGATCTATGGTAGCTTGTCAGGAATCTGCCGCTGTTTTTTTTACCCTAGAGTGATGAATCCACGGAGTCACTTCTACAACCTTTACAACTGTTGGGGTAGATAAAAGAACAACATAGGGACCTCTCCACTTGGAACCTAATGGAACAGTGTTCCATTTTTTTATCCACACTTGATCCCCTAGATGGCAAGAATGAACAGGTGGATAAATATTCACAGGTAATCTATCTTGTACCCATTTCTGTACCTCCTCCATAGTTTTACCCAACTCTACAACCTGCTGCCGGGTAATTCCTTCTCCCAACTGACTCAAATCCCCCGTTAAGTTACCAAGTATGGAAGGTGAATGCCCATACATAATTTTTCAGCAGTACCCCAGAAACAAAAGAAAGCATCTTTGAGGTCTAGGAAGGTATAGTAGGTTGCCCCACCTGGTATTAAAGCAAGCAGATTATAGGGGATGGGTACCACTGGGTGTATATTGACTACTGCATTATTAACTGCGTTTAGATCTTGTACAGGATGATACTCATCTGATCCCGTCTTCTGAACAGGTAATAATGGAGTGTTCCAAGGGGAGGTACAGAATTTTAGGATGTCATACTTTGCACACTTATCCACATAGGTTTGTATATTTTCCTTAGCCCTCTATAATATATGGTACTAACTAAGGCTAACAGGATATGCTCCAAGCTTTGATTCAATGTGTATTGGTGGAATATTGCGAGCAAGTCCTGGAGGATTATTCTCTGTCCATATTCTTGAAATGTCAAATAAGGATTCATCACTCTTAGGGTCTGTATTTGTTATTATAGAGTAGAAGTGCCATTCTTCTTCCTTTTGCACCGATACTGATATTATGCCTGGTGATCTATTAAACTTCAGAGACGTTGATCCGTTGGGTTTAAAAGTTATCTGGGCTTGAAGCTTTAATAATAGATCTCGTCCTAGAAGCTGAACTGGACACTCCAGCATATATAGGAACTGGTGCTTAACCAAATGGCCTCCTAGAATACAAGTATGACTCCTGAGAATTGGTCTAGCAGCGCTTTTCCCAGTAGCTCCTATCATAATTATAGTCTTCCTGAAGGAGGAGCAACTAGGTTAGTTACCACAGAGTACTCAGCACCAGTGTCAATCATGAAAAAGCTCCTCTTTCCCTCTATTGATACATCGACCATAGGCTGCACTCGGCTAAAGGGGGATGGAGCCCAGTCGGTATCAATAGTCTTCCATGACAGTGTCAGCCAGACCGACAAAATCTCTATCTTCTCTATCCCTTAATCTCTGGGTAGGGGAATAGTATCTACTTCCCTGAACACCTCCTCTGTTACTACTGTCATTCCCTCCAAGACTTTCTCTATAGCCACCTCTGTAACCATCTCGTAACCTTCTCTCTTGTCTTATCTATAACTTGCTTTATATTCCCTCTGTGGGCAGTCACTTTTCCAATATCCTTCCTCTCTACAATACGCACAGTGATTCCTACTTCCTCCCTTACTCAGGCTATTCTCAACTCCTCTATTCACCTCCCTTCCCTGTCTCTCTACACTTATGATAGCTACAGCTAGCATATCTGCCTTCATCCTCATTTTACGTTCTTCCTCCTGCTTTGTTTCAATCTCCCTGTTCATATACACCTGAACTGTGATATGGACATTCCTACAAATCCCTTTAACTTTAGCAATTTTCTTTTGATATCACCTTGGGTCTGGCTGACAAATGCTGAGTTGTTCATTCGAGAGTTCTCAGGGGCCTCTGGATTAAAAGGAGTATATAATCTATATGACTCCAGCAATCTCTCATAGAAAGCATTAGGTTACTCGTCTGCTTTCGTAAAGGAATTATGGGTCTTCCAATTAAACAGATCAGTCATGGTGAACGGGACATAAACAAATACAGGGTCTGCCAACTGTAATTGACCATTAATATCAATGTGTGGTGGACCAGGGGTAAGCTACAGTGGCATTTGTAAATGTCAAAGTTGGAGGGCACCGGTCATTTGTCAGGTTAGGGTGGGACTTAGATAGGGTTGTTTAGTCATAGGTTCCGGTCGGGGAGTGGTGAGGTAGGTGGAAATGGATAAATTAATTTTACTGGTCAGTAACTTGGTTAACAAAATGTTTCGGACAGGGCTAGGAGGAGCCTGACCAGTAACCAAAAATGGTAAAAGTGTATTCCAGCGTCCTATACCATTGACCATTTCATCCAGTTGTATTTCAAAACTAATTTACTGTTACTAAAGGCACACAAGGCTCAGTAATTATAGTGTTATGTCAGTGGTTATGGTGTTTTCAGTGATTATGGTATTATCAGTGGTTATGGTGTTTTCAGTGGTTATGGTATTATCAGTGGTTATGGTATTATCAGTGGTTATGGTGTTTTCAGTAGTTATGGTGTTTTCAGTAGTTATGGTGTTTTCAGTAGTTATGGTATTATCAGTGGTTATGGTATTATCAGTGGTTATGGTATTATCAGTGGTTATGGTATTTTCAGTGGTTATGGTGTTTTCAGTGGTTATGGTATTATCAGTGGTTATGGTATTTTCAGTGGTTATGGTGTTTTGTAATTGCTGAGAATTATCTGATTTCAGTGGATTCAGTTACTGTTATTAAGAATTCTCCTCACAATTTTGACTGCTAATAATAAAACTGAATACAAAGAACCAGTTGGGGGGGTAGGTAGGCACAGAAAAAGGAGGGGACAGGCATCTGAGAGCCAGAGACAATTAGAGCACAGGGGGACATACCAGCTGCACCAGTTTTTGCTAAAGAATTTAGTTGAGGGATGGTCAGATGGGTCAGATTCCATTGGGGATGGACAGACCAGTTTTGATAACCACCTAGTAACACAAACTGGTCATTCTCTACTACATAAGGTAGTCCCCAAAATCACACACATTATATCCCTTTTTAAAGTTATTTAGCATACATTCTAAGGGATCAACAATCTTTAAATTCCGGCGCTGCCATACTTAGCAACGGAGCGTCTAATTCAAAGAAACACAACAAACACACCTACAACAGTCACATTTGTTTCCCTGGCAACAGCACCATGTGGCACAGTTACTAGGTCAAACTCATACAACAAAACATACAGGGAATTCCCGTACACACACAGCTGTTACACCAGTCACTAAGTAACTAATACTGTGCCCTTTGGCGAAACTATACAGTCACCCACGCTATAATTCTCTATATATGAATTACCTGTCTATAACACACCCCAGTAACATCGTCTTTTACAAATAGCGGTTACAGTACGGTTAGCATAAGTCAAAGCACAATTTAAGGTCACAATACAATTATTAGTGGTTATGGTGTGAAACATGCATTAGACGACAATGATTAGTACTTATATACAGTGTCAGTAAATATACAGGGTTATGGTACCGTGCACTATGATACAGCAACACACTATTAACACTCTCGCTAGACGGCTGAGCTCGCGCTATCTAACAAGATATACACTTTACTAAACAATCTTTAACACATTTACAATCCCAACTAAACTATTGGCCAGTACCTTGAATGGACTACCTAAAACTATATACATCCGTTTTGGTTAGCCACACTGCCCAAGCACCACATATAGCGAGCTAGAGGACCGAATTTACACAGACGCCTCTTAGTCGATTACTATCAAAAATCTAGTGGGTTCCAAATTTACACGCCTTCCCACTTAGCCAAGATAGGTTGAGAGCTAGCGAACCGAATTTACACAGACGCCGCTTAGTCTCCCGGTCCCTCCGACCTAGCGAACGTAATATACACCCTAGAACGCTAGTCTAGACAAGACACCGGTGTCCGGCTAGGGCTATTTACACCAGAACCCCGCCTGACTAACCAAATCAAACGGTCTTACTAAAGAGCGTTCGATTGAGCGGTGCGCCTTCGCTCCTTCCCTCCGACAGAGGGGGCAGATTCCATACACAGATTTAAACCCCTTTTGGGCCTACCGCACAATCGGTATACCCCTAGTGGGTCTGCCGTCTAAAACAGCAGTTGTCTTACCTCCTCGTTCCTGAACCTGAGTTCACACTCATCGACGGGGACACCCCAGCACTTACTACGTAGAGGCCGATGATCTCCTGGACAAAAGACCAGTGGCGCCGAGACGAAGGGATGTCCACGCAGAAGTTCAGGGGTGCAGCCGTAGAGAACGTGGGCAAAGATAGACCGTCTCACGCCTCTGCTTCTCAGCTACCGTTGAACGATGAGCTTCCCGGCCCAATGCACCAAATGATACCGGAGAAACTGACGGAAGCCAAGCACAGAGAGATGGACACAGGTTTCTTCAGGAAGGAAGAGATTCTTTATTCGATTCACCGACCGGGGCTCAGAGGGACTTATGTCACCAAAATACAACAAGATCTGAGCCCAGAACTAACTGTGTAAATGCATGATATAGACATATAGCTCCTCCTATAGTTAACTCTACCCCCATATACTCTTTACACAATCAGCTGAACAAAGCCTAACTTCCCTTACTTATTAGACCACATGGCTCACCCAGAACAATGGAGGAGGGGGGAAGTGTTTTCAGTTTCTGCATTCCTGCATTTGCTCAATACGGTGTTGATTGTATCTTAGCTACGTGAAACTAACTAACTGATACACCATTTACACATATGCCACATGGCAATCTTGTCCTAGTAAATTTATTTTTACTGAGATTCCACCACAACACCTCTTATTCAGGGGGACAACATATCCAAGAATCAGGTCATTTGGATGAATGGTTCGGGAGAAATGAAGTTCCAAAGATTTGACCGACCGCATGGGTAAAGTATCCGAAAACAGTTCCATGCATTTTGGCCCTGCGGTCGGTCACAAACAAGGGAATGAAAACAGACGAATTGCCTGTGTTATAGAGCCTGGAGAGGGTTTGAATGAATTCCCTTGTTTATGGGGCTCTTTCTACCGAACGGCGGGTCATTCGGTAGTTTCCATACGAATTTCTGGAAGTATGGAGGTCTCAGCGGTGTTTGCCTAGTCAAGTGTCCGATTTTAGTTCCAGACACTCGACGGCAAAACACCGCTGTTCGGTAGTTTAAGATGGCCGCCGCCACGTGTTTGTTTCCCGAATGGCGGCCACCCAGAGGACAAAGAATACATTACACTGATTGCCAATTACCCGTTTGCAACATTGTTGCAAACTGTAATTGGAGGCACACTTATTCCTGGGTGGTCTGGTTGTTCGGTAGTTTCACTCAATATAATGAATGGAGTGATTCTACCGAACAATCAGGTGAATGCTGCATACATATCCCAGGTTAAACTGCATACAAAAATACATACATGACATTAAAGTATTAAAGGCAGGATTACTGTACTACGCTCCACAGTCTTAAAGGTACAGTATCCCAAAAGTCCCCATAGATCCACGGATGGCCCTTAAAGGCCCAGTAGCAGTAGTATACATTATTACATGCCCAAATATAGTTTTTCCAGTACAATATGTCCAGGGGCCATAGTCGCAGGGCAGGAGGCTAGCAGCCAGGCCTCTCCAGTTCACAGTGGCGAAGCTGGTTTCGCCACAGGAGTGTAAGCCGCTTGGGAGATTTTCCTGTTCGTCTGCTAGCAGCTATTCGTGAGGTTCCAGTTCGGGAGTTTAGAGTGCTACCTTATTCCCTTGTATGCAGTTCGGGAGTTTAGTGCATTCACTTATATCCAATTCGTGAGTTTTGTAGCTGTGCTGTCATGGAAAAGGGGATTATCGCCTAAACAGATTTTAACCCCTTGTCTGCTGAAACGGTCCATAACATGTGTGTTTGAAGAATTATAGCAAAATGTGTAAACATGATTATCTTTGGTAATAGCAACTTGTTGGGCCTTTATTAGGCCTAGCAGCAAAAATAGGCACAGGAAGCTCATGATTTGACGGGATCTGCTTCCTCTGGATCAGTAACTTTCTTACAATGCGAGGCGTGTATCCAGGTTCTCTTCCCGGCCAGCTTTACAGAGGTAGACGAAATCAACAGGACTTGGTATGGACCATCAAACCTCGGCTCAAGAGTGTGTTTTCTGAGGAATTTCTTGACCATAACCCAATCACCATGAAGTAGCTTATGAGTGCCTGTGTTTGACTCTGGATCTGGAATAGAAGAAAACACTTGGGCATGGATTTTGGTCAAGGCATGAGAGAGCGCAGTTATATAGTCTACCATTGCATCTGATTAAATTTGAAGTTGCTGAGGGAAATAACAGCCTAACCTGGGATCTGTACCAAATAAGATCTCATAGGGGGATAAGCTAAACTTCCCTCTTGGGGTGTACCTTACACTAAATAGTGCTAGGGGGAAGACTTTCTGGCCAGGGCAGGTTAGTTTCTTGGGACATTTTGTGTGGAAGGCAAGGGTCACCCCCAGTGCTGCCCAGATCTCCCTGGTTAATAAGGCGGTGAAGGAGGTTCCTTGATCACTTTCAATCACTTCAGGAACTCCGTATCTGCAGACAATTTCGGTAAGGAGGTGCTTTGCCGTGGTCTTGGCAGTGAGGTTAGCGACTAGGAAAGCTTCTGGCCATCCTGAGAACATATCCACTATGATCAGCGCGTATTCATACCGGCCACTCTTTGGCATTTGGATATGATCGATTTGGATCCTCTGGAAAGGATATTGTGTTCTGGCCAAATGGTTGGGTGCAGCTTTGGTTACTTTTCCAGGATTGTATTTGGCACAGATGGTACAGGATCTGCAGTAATTTCGTGTCAGGGTGGTGATACCGGGTGCTTCAAAATATTTATCAATCAAAGAGTTCATTAGATGCTTAGACAAATGAGCTGGTCCATGGGCCCACTGAACAACAGCTGGATACATATTCCTGGGTAGACAGAACTTGAGGTTGATAGTATAGACTTCATTCTGGAGGATTGCCCCTTTTTCCTTCCAACTTTGTTTTTCTTGAGGGGTGGCTGCAGCCTGTTGTTCTCTTAGGAGTTTAAGATCAGTGGGTAGGGTCTGCATGGTGTATATAGGAGTCTCTTTAGTGGACACTCTTCTGTCCACTTCCCAACTTTGGCGTGCTGCATCCTTAGCGGCCTGGTCAGTCAAATGGTTACCTTGTGCTTCTTCTGAATTCAGTTTCCCGTGGGCCTTCACCTTCAGTATGGCCACCTCTTCAGGAAGCAGTAGGGTGTCCATTAACTTTTCGATGGCCGCACCGTGTTTCACAGGGGTACCAGTGGCTGTGAGGAACCCCCTGGTTTTCCAAATCAAGCCAAAGTCATGTGCCACACCCAGGGCATACCTTGAGTCTGTATAAATATTAACACGTTTGCCTTCAGACTCTTTGCATGCCGCCGTGAGGGCTGTTAGTTCGGCTTCTTGTGCTGACTTAGACCGTGGGAGTGCGGAGGCCTGAAGTACTTGGTCTTCTGTGGTGACTGCATACCCAGTATGGTATTGTCCCTGTTCATCTGCAAATCTGGAACCATCCGCAAACAGAGTGCAATCAGGGTTAGGTAGAGCGGCCTCGTGCACTGTTGGCAGATGAGTTGTCTACATTTTCATTTGTTCAAAGCATCTGGGTCTTGTTCTGTGGGAGGGATGTCTTTGCATATCTCTGTGTGATACTGAGGGTAACTGACCGTGTTGCAGTTTATGGTCTTTTTGGTGACCCCTGTTAGTGCGAGCTGTTCTTGGGATGCAATACTCCATGTTCCTTCCATGAGAGATCTGGAGACTTAGTAAAAGAGATATGGGGAACAGCCACCTCCCAATGATGGTATAAATGCGATACCTCCATGACAGGGGTGATAGACCAAGAGGACCATGTTTCCCTTAGAGTCACAGAACAGGTCTGTTAGTGTGATGTGTATTTCTACCAGGCGGAATAGCTCTTCTTCATAGAATGGATCAGGGCCTGGGGTATCCTTGAACCACAGGGTGCAATGTAAGAGGTTCTCAGGCTGTTCATCATGTGGAACCGTGGGCTTTGTTACGTGAAATTCCATATGGACGTCAGGATTGATGTGTAGACTGTACCAGTAGTGTGGGACTCCCCCTTTGGGAAGTGGCAGAAGAGTGGCCGGGTTCAATGTGTAACAACGCTGTAAAGTGACGTTGTCAGGTAAGAGGAGGGAGGTTTGAAGGCGAAGATGTCTTTGAGATGAGAGATGCTTCGGCTGGACTTGTTGCAGGATGGCAGCAATAAAATGTGGAGCAAGTACAGTCAGTTTGTGTCCAAGAAGGAAGTCATTGGTTTTGTCCAGTAACCACAACCACCGAATCAGAGAAGCGTATAAATCCTCTCAAGCATATGAATGCTGTAGACAGTTGAATAGGAAACCATACGAATAGGTTTGCACTCCTAGCAGTCAAACTGGAACAGCATACAATAAATCCTCCCCCAATAATGAGACGACACTTCACTTTGAGGGTTAAGCAGGAACTGAGGACTGGCACATCCAGCCTGGCTTTTATTTCCATCTCACACATATAAGACCGCCCACAGGGGAGGTGTAAAATATCCAATAGCATCATGGGTGCAACCCACACATCCCCTCCCCTTAGTGTGACACATAATCCCATTATTCATACAGTTTAAAATATACTTTTTACACAATATTTATAACTTCTAAAATATACATGTCACAAACATAAAACATACATTTTCTTACTCATCATACTTCAATTAGGAACACTCTCGAATATTCGAACGGGACTTAGTCTCTGCAGCTGAAAGTTCAGTATGGGAGAAGGTAAGGGTCAGCGGTGTTCGGTGAAATGTGTAGCCGATTTCAGTTCCATGGATTTGGTTGCATACACCGTTGACCGCGTTCGAATAAGTTAAAATGGCCGCCGCCACGTGTTCGTTTGTCGAATGGCGGCCACTTCGACAACTTCGGCACTTCGACTGTATCCGAAGTGCCCATTTAAAGTTACAACACTGCTTAAAAGTAATTAAAGGGCCAGGAACATCCTTATAAAAATCCATTATGCCCAAAAATAGTTCTTAAAGGGTCAGTACATTATGGTAGCAGTCCATAAGCCCCAACTCAGTCCCTGAAAGGGCAATATCTCCCAAGGACCATAATCACTGGGCAGGAGGCGAGCAAGCAGTCCCCTCCAGGAAACTGGGGCAGACTCTGTTGCAGGGTCCAGTCCGCTACATTTCTCCCCTTTACCAACTAGACTAACAGGGTATCTGACCTCCTGCCGGTCAGTGCCCTGGTTATTCCAGCAACCCACCCACAAAACAGACACAGCAGTACAGCCCACCCACAATAACTGGTTACTACACCTGGGTAGGGGAGAACTGTGTCCAGGTCCAGGTGCCTCACCACGGCTGTGTGGGGGACTGGTAGGCTGCCTTGGTGGGTTGCTGAGTGGGCAGAGACCAGCGGTACTCTGTCCCGGTGCCAGCTCTACCACGGGAGTAGTCTGGTTGGTGCCTGGTTGCTGGAGACTGACTGTCTCCCCTTTCGATACACTGCTCTGTGGCTGGGGGACAGGACCGACCGTCCCTACCCCTTGTGCTGTAAGTGCAGAGACTACGGTCCCATCTGCACAGTTGTGGGGCTTGGTGGGTTAGGCTGCCGCTGGAGAGAGGGTGTAACAAGCTCTGGACGGTAAGCTCTGGACGGTAAACTGCAGCTGGGGAGAGGGGTTAGCAGGCTCCTCTCCCTGACACTCTCTCTGCTGGTGGAGAGGGGAACCAGCTGTCTCCCCTTTCATTCTCTTGTCCTGCTGCTGGGGTGCGAGACTGATGGTCTCTGCTCCCTGCAAGACACTCTGCTGCTGGGGAGGAAGGACAACACCTTCAGCTCCCTGTAACCCACTCTGCCGCTGGGGAGGAAGGACAACACCTTCAGCTCCCTGGGACGCACACTGCCGCTGGGGAGGAAGGACGACACCTTCAGCTCCCTGGGAAACACACTGCCGCTGGGGAGGAAGGACGACACCTTCAGCTACCTGGGGTATACACTGCCGCTGGGGAGGAAGGGCGACACCTTCAGCTCCCTGGGGGACACACTGCCGCTGGGAGGAAGGGCGACACCTTCTGCTCCCTGGGACACACACTGCCACTGGGGAGGAAGGACGGCACCTTCAGCTACCTGGGGTATACACTGCCGCTGGGGAGGAAGGGCGACACCTTCAGCTCCATGGGGGACACACTGCCGCTGGGGAGGAAGGGCGACACCTTCTGCTCCCTGGGACACACACTGCCGCTGGGGAGGACGGACGACACCATCAGCTCCCTGGGGTACACACTGCCGCTGGGGAGGAAGGACGACACCTTCAGCTCCCTGGGACTCACACTGCCGCTGGGGAGGAAGGATGGCACCTTCAGCTCCCTGGGACTCACACTGCCGCTGGGGAGGAAGGACGGCACCTTCAGCTCCCTGGGGTACACACTGCCGCTGGGGAGGAAGGACGACACCTTCAGCTCCCTGGGACTCACACTGCCGCTGGGGAGGAAGGACGACACCTTCAGCTCCCTGGGACACACACTGCCGCTAGGGAGGAAGGACGGCACCTTCAGCTCCCTGAGGTACACACTGTCGCTGGGGAGGAAGGACGGCACCTTCTGCTCCCTGGGACACACACTGCCGCTGGGGTACACACTGCCGCTGGGGAGGATGGACGACACCCTCAGCTCCCTGGGGTACACACTGCTGCTGGGGAGGAAGGACGGCACCTTCAGCTCCCTGGGATACACACTGCCACTGGGGAGGAAGGAAGACACCTTCAGCTCCCAGGGGTACACACTGCCGCTGGGGAGGAAGGACGGCACCTACAGCTCCCTGTGATACACACTGCCGCTGGGGAGGAAGGACGGCACCTTCAGCTCCCTGGGATACACACTGCCACTGGGGAAGAAGGACGACACCTTCAGCTCCCAGGGGTACACACTGCCGCTGGGGAGGAAGGACGACACCTTCAGCTCCCTGGGGTATACACTGCCGCTGGGGATCCTCGCAGGACCAGTCTAGGAGGTCCGCTACCTCGGGTACCGCTGGTTGCTGTTGGGAAAGAGGGCCGGTTGTCTCTTCCCGGGCCTCATTGATGAGTCGCAGGTAATCCCACTCCAGGTTCCATTCCTTGGTGACCAAATACCGTAGGTCTGCCTCGAGGTCAATAGTGCTAGGGAGCCCCAGCAGGTCTTCTCGGTCGTAACACAGGTCCCAAAAACGAGAGTCGGAAGCTTTCCCAAAGTCCTCATCGTCGATATTATCCCAAAATAGGCCAGGGCCAGCGTAATCTCCGCCTTCTGGGAACTCATACTCTGCCATCTCGGGGACACACTGAGCTGCGTACCACTGTATCGCCTGGTATGCGTCATCGAGCGCCAGTTCTGCATATACTAAAATCTCGAGTCTAGTCACCCACACTTCTTCGGTCTTTTTCCTCAGGAGGGGCATCCGCTCTGCCATTCGAGCCAGGATTCGCTGCCTTCTGCTGCGGCGTCGATCCCCTCGCGAATACTGTACTTCCTCTAGGGCTTCGTCCCACAACCCGACTATGGCAGTCTCTCTGTACATCAACATGTCCTCCTCTGACACTGCTTCCGACCTCCGGAATACGGAACAGTACAATCTATCTTGCAACTTCTCCTCCATTTCGGAGTTCCTTTGTAGATAGGGTCGCTGTACGGGTACTAGCGTTGCCCTCAATTTGTAATCCAGGAATGGTGTTGTCTGTAGCTGTCCCTCTGGTTGTAGGAACGATCCTGCCGCTTGCCACCAATGTAACGGATCGCCTGGCACCCCGACTGGGTACTTCCGTTAATGGATGCTCCTAGCGTTTCCTGAGGACTCCAAGCACTCTGGCAGACACCACAACCACCGAATCAGAGAAGCGTATAAATCCTCTCAAGCATATGAATGCTGTAGACAGTTGAATAGGAAACCATACGAATAGGTTTACACTCCTAGCAGTCAAACTGGAACAGCATACAATAAATCCTCCCCCAATGATGAGACGACACTTCACTTTGAGGGTTAAGAAGGAACTGAGGACTGGCACATCCAGCCTGGCTTTTATTTCCATCTCACACATATAAGACCGCCCACAGGGGAGGTGTAAAATATCCAATAGCATCACGGGTGCTACCCACACATCCCCTCTCCTTAGTGTGACACATAATCCCATTATTCATACAGTTTAAAATATACTTTTTACACAATATTTATAACTTCTAAAATATACATGTCACAAACATAAAACATACATTTTCTTACTCAGCATGCTTCAATTAGGAACACTCTCAAAAATCGTTCAAATCCCTCCAGTAGATAAAAAGTTAGCTGGAGGTCCCTTTATGACCGACCGCAAGCACATTTTCCTGCCCAAAACAGTTCCATAGATTTGGGCTGTGCGGTCGGTCAATTTCATGCAGAAAAACGACTAAGTCCCATTCGAACGATGTTCCAATATTCGAACGGGACTTAGTCTCTGCAGCTGAAAGTTCAGTATGGGAGGAGGTAAGAGTCAGCGGTGTTCGGTGAAATGTGTAGCTGATTTCAGTTCCATGGATTTGGTTGCATACACCGCTGACCGCGTTCGAATAAGTTAAAATGGCCGCCGCGGGGGCGGAGTCTGACCGCCAAGCAGCACGGACGTGCGGGGAAAGAGCTCTAGCCAGGCGGACAGCAAAAATGCCGATACCGGCGGCCATAAAGCTTATACACCCATTGGGGTGCGCCACCCGAGACGGGGGTGCATTACAGCACCGGAGGATCCCTTTCCTGAGCCTGTCGGAGCCTGTAGCCCGACACACGACTTGCGGCCTGCGGGTGTGGATGCCGGGGAGAGGTGGGCGCTCTCCTCGACGCCGGAATCCCCTGAATTAATACCGATCTCCTACTCTGGACCGGTGGGGGTTATCCCGGTCCATATCAGCCAAGCGGACACAGTTTGAGGTAGAGAAACACGGCCAAACAGTCGACTGAGACAAAGGGTGTCTGAGCATGCCTAAAATGGCCGCCCAGCAAGGGCCAGAGAGGGATCACGCAGACAGCTACCCACACTCGCAGCACCTAGAAGCACTGGACCGACTTTGCTTAAAATTCTACGTGATACTATGTGACAGAGGGGTGTTGTACCTTCAAGCGGCTAAGATGGTCTCCTCATGGATCCGTCCTGACACCCGCCGACGCCACTACGGAGCTCCACTGTGGGCCTTCAGGGTGGACAAGCGGAACAAAAAGCACCGGCAACAGCGGCGGCGGGCGAAGGTTCGGAGCACACTGGGTGCATGCAACCACTCTCCTACAAATAAAAGCGGGACAGCCAGGCAGCCACAAAGCCCCGGCAAAGCACCTGGATACAGCACCTTTGACCAGCAAGCCTATACCCTGCAATCTTGGAATGCAGCCAGCTACCAAGCCACAGTACAGCTTATTGCCGCACGCGATCAAGGCAGAGAGGAACACTGGCCCTCCCCAGTTGCAGAGACTGTTTCTCCCAAATGGCCCATGTGCGGGGTCGGGTGATCCGGGACTGGAACTGGTATAATCGCAAGAGGCACTGGCGGACAATCCAATCCCAAGAACAAACTTACATTTCTATAATTTTGTTATCACTTGTTTATTTAACAGTGCTATCACCTTATACCTAGCAACCTACTGCCTGAGGTCACTTACATGTTACACTGAACCATATCGTTTAAATTTTTTAACACACTCAGTAGGCATGCATTTACATAACAAGCTTGCATAACAGTAGAATGTTACCTAGGCTTGCCTAATACTCAGTAACTCTAGGGCCTATCCTATACACGAGGGGAAGGTCCGCTTAACCTCCATCCTACACTCTACCCATAGCTATTGTCAAACATAGGATGTCATACTTAAAGGACCACTCTAGTGCCAGGAAAACATACTCGTTTTCCTGGCACTAGAGTGCCCTGAGGGTGCCCCCACCCTCAGGGACCCACTCCCGCCGGGCTCTGGGGGGAGTAAGGGGTTAAACTTACCTCTTTCTCCAGCGCCGGGCGGGGAGCTTTCCTCCTCCTCCTCTTCTTCCTCGCGACGTCATCGGCTGAATGCGCATGCGCGGCAGGAGCCGCGCGCGCATTCAGCCGGTCGCATAGGAAAACATTCATAATGCTTTCCTATGGACGCTTGCGTGCTCTCACTGTGATTTTCACAGTGAGAAGCACGCAAGCGCCTCTAGCGGCTGTCAATGAGACAGCCACTAGAGGCTCTGGAGGCTGGCTTAACCCTCAGTATAAACATAGCAGTTTCTCTGAAACTGCTATGTTTATAAAAAAAAGGGTAAAAGCTAGCTGGACCTGGCACCCAGACCACTTCATTAAGCTGAAGTGGTCTGGGTGCCTAGAGTGGTCCTTTAAGACTGCTGTGTAACTCCTGCTAGAATAGGTTAATGTTATGCCTCTTGCTTTGATTTCTGTGTTTTGCCATAAGCTTAAGTGTACTCAACGGTGATACCCTGACTGTAGTATCAATGCACTTCGTCTTCGCCTGTACCAAACAGTTCATATGTTTCTTCATGGTAATCGTAGTCACTTTAGCAAAGATGCTATTAACTACACCTGTTATAATAGGCTACCTTTTCTTTTATATTATATTGATATGTAACTATCTGTGACTCACACGTATGTTGCAGCTAGACCTAGCTTGTACCAATCAGTTCATAAGTTAAGATATTAACGGGTAACCACGGCGACTTTAGCAAGGTTACATGCAGTTATAACGGTTAAAATACGCTGCCTCTTCAATTTTTATTTTTCTTAATTGACCTTATTGTATAGCCGAGCTAATGTTTAATATTAATATACAAAAATGTGCACTTCCTCTTGCCACTGTTCAACCTAAGTATGTTCTTAGACACGCTGTTGTGGCGTTTGACGTCGCTATGTAAAACTTGCACAACAAAAAAAAAGAATTAAAAAAAAAAAAAAGAATCATTAGTTTAAAAAGTGTATCTTTTATTTTGCCATAACTTTTTCAACTCTTGCCTGATATTAATACAAAAATGTGCTATCAAATCGCATGCCATGTCAATTCCTAATCGGCTTGCTAATGCTGTTGTGGCATCGCAAGAAAAATGTAACCTGTCTTTAATTGCACAAGAAAAATAAAGACTGACCTTACTAGCCTTGTACAGCTAGGGGACAGGTTGAGCCCCACAGAAAAGGGACAGGCAAGACAGCGTCTGTGGGAGAAGCAGGCAACGTTCTCCCAAGAGCCCGACTACACTACCCTAGCTGTACATAAGGTAGAGACCCCTGGACAGAACCCTCTGCGACAGCCCCCTTACCGTATCCCTGAAGCAGTCCGAGAAGGAATGCGGAAGGAGATACAGGAGATGACCCAGCTTGGGGTCATCGAACACTCCGATAGCCCTTGAGCTTCGCCTGTAGTCCTGGTACCTAAGAAAGATGGGACCACCCGGTTCTGTGTCGACTACAGGCGGCTCAACGAGCGGACCACCACTGACGCCTACCCGATGCCCCGGGTAGACGAATTATTAGATCGTATTGCCAGGGGACGCTATCTGACCACCATAGACCTGTGTAAAGGCTACTGGCAGATTCCCCTGGCTGAGGATGCTATCCCCAAGTCGGCATTCGTCACCCCATTTGGCTTGTACCAATTTATGGTCATGCCATTTGGGATGAAGAATGCCCCGGCTACCTTCCAGCATATGGTGGGTAGGCTCCTCGATGGCTTTCAGGAATTTGCTTGCGCATACCTGGATGACATTGCGATCTACAGTGGGTCCTGGGAGGAACACCTGGTAAATGTAGGGGTGGTACTGGATAAAATTCGGGCCGCTGGCCTGACATTGAAGCCAGAGATGTGCCATCTAGGCATGGCTGAAGTGCAATACCTGGGTCACAGAGTGGGGTGTGGGAGCCAGAGACCGGAGCCAGCCAAGATAGAGGCAGTGGCTAACTGTCCCACACCTATCACTAAGACCCAGGTGTTAGCCTTCCTGGGGACAGCAGGGTACTATAGACGCTTTGTCCCCGACTACAGCACTATTTCTAAACCCTTGACTGGCCTGACGAAGAGCAATCTCCCTAAGCAGGTCCTGTGGTCTCCAGCTTGTGAAGCTGCGTTTCAAGCACTTAAACAGGCCCTTGTGAATGCCCCTGTCCTGGCTGCCCCAGTCCCTAACAAACTTTTTCTCGTCCATACAGATGCTTCCATGTATGGACTGGGGGCTGTGCTGAGCCAGGTCGGGGAAGATGGAGGAGAGCACCCTGTCGCATCTCAGTAGAAAGCTGTTACCCCGAGAAGTGAGTGTAACGGACCGTTTCAGCAGACAAGGAGTTAAAATCCGTTTAGGCGATATGCCCCTTTTCTGAGAGACAGGCACAGCTACTGCAGAACACCAAACTCCTGAACTGGATACAAAATAGCACTCCAAACTGGAACCTCACGAATAGCTGCTAGCAGACGAACAGGAAAAGCATACATCAGCTTACACTCCTAGCAATCAATCTCCAACAGCATACAGTGAATCCCCCCAAGAACGAGACAAGGCTCCGTGTTGAGGGTCAAGCAGTGGTCTGTTTATTGAGGGCTACCTACCCCTGTATTTATGCAGGTCTCCCACCTGGTGGACACTCCCCTAGGGGACCAAATGGAAGACTGTAATAAAAGACAGACATTTAACCTTTCAGGACAAACAGAAGTAAAACATCCCCACAATGCATCCTGGCTTCCTCCCTTCTGCCCTGGAGATAATTGGAGAAGTAATCCAATTATCTCCTAGGACAAAGACAAAACTCCATTACACATGTGGGGACCTAAATACAGAATATGCTTTAAAATATATACAGTCACTTTTATTACACCAAACACAGACATGTTACATATCCCCAGATAGCTCAGGTCTGGGTGCACATTATTAGGTGAATGGCACCCAGACCGCACGAATACAGTTTAATCGCCATGGAACCAAAGTCTTTAATCATACGAATAGGCTCCATGGCATAGCTATCTGGGTTACTACAGTTCACATAAAAATACCGAAGGTACGGCTGTTCGGCTACATCCCCACGAATGGGAACCAGGAGACGGACGGCTAAGCGGTGTTCGTGCAAATAAGTGTCCGTTTATAGTTCCATAGTTTTAGGTGCCGAACACCGCTGGCCGTACGTTACTTGTAAAATTGCCGCTGCCACGTGTTCGGTCGACGAACAAAGACCACCCTGCCTTCGTCAATTAAGCTGCGGTTAACCGCAGCTTCAGGGTGGTCAAATGGCGGTACACTCCAGCTCCCAGGTGGTCGTGCAATCGTTAGTTTGTTCTGTAGATGAAATCTACCGAACACCCCGGCAGAAAAGTCACGAAAAAGCCTTTCTGCAGGGCAAAGAAGTATTTTACAGTCTGGTCCATAGTCCAAAGGCAGCAGGCGGGCAACCAGGCTCCTCCAATGCAATGTGGCGAGATTGGTCTTGTCACAGTGAGTTATGCGGCAGTGCAGAAGGAGTGCCTGGCCCTGGTCTGGGCATTGAAAAAATTAAGCCCCTATTTGTACGGACAGGAATTTTCCCTTGTGACGGATCATAATCCGTTGGTCTGGCTTAACCGGGTCTCAGGAGACAATGGTAGACTGCTGCGGTGGAGTCTAGCACTGCAACCGTATAACTTCACTATCAGCCACCGACCCGGTAAGCAGAACGGGAATGCAGATGGATTGTCCCGGCAAACTGACATCCCTACCACCTCCTAGTCCGGTCATCCCCAAGTTGACCCGCCAAAGGGTCAAGCCGGGTCTGCCAGAGTGTCCCACAAGGAGGGAGCTGTGTGACAGATCCATCTGTACAGACTAGTAATGCTGGTTCGTCTGTTTGCCCTTATTTTGCTGGATTTCCTGTCCGTATGCCCCTGTTCATGTGGTTCCGGTATACCGATTGAAACTACCGAACGGACGGCCACCCAGGAGAGGAGTGTGCTGCTGGTTAACCTCTTGGCCCCAATTAGAACGTTGTGGTTAACCACAGACACCTCTCCATTCCATCCGTACGGGTGGTCGTCGTTCGTATGCCGACCACGAGACGGTGGCCATTTTGGGACACGAAAAAGATTAGCGGTGTTTGGTGTCGATCCTATGGAACTAAAAACGGACACTTTATCTACCGAACACTGCTGGAAGCTGCCGCCCGCCTTCTATTTCGTCGAGGCATACGAACGCCGGTCAGTTCGGGAGTTTTGTAACGTACATGTGGACTTCACCCAGATAGCCATCCCATGGAGTCAATCGTATACCGAAGGACTTGTGAGAGACTTTGACTCCATGGCGATTGAACTACGTACATCGGATCTGAGCGCTATTCAGTAGGAATATGCCCTCAGATCCAGGCTATCTGGGGATACGTTATACGAACCATTTTTATTTGGTATTTCCTCATTTATGTATTTTGATGTATTTTTCCTATTATGTTTAAAATGGTGATTTGCCTCTATCCTTGGAGATAATTAGGTTTCTTCCCAATTATCTCCGGGATAGAGAAGAAGGATTTATGGGTAAGATGGGGAGGGCTCATACTGAAGCCACTGCGATTGGCTACTGTCCAATATGTGTTACAGTCTTCCACAAGGTCCCCTAGGGGAGTGTCCACCTTGTGGGAGACCTGCATAAATACCGGGCAGGTAGCCCCCATTAAACACATTCCTGTTTGACCCTCAAGACGGAGCTTGGTCTCGTTTGTGGGGGGAATTATTACTGGGACAGCGCTTTCGTTATTTCTAGCTGTGAAAGGAGTTCGGCTGATTTGATGGTCGGGAGTTGCCGCATTCACGTATCCTCCGTTCGGGAGTTTGACGGTCGGCTGTTCAGAACCTGCATTTCTTGAAAAGGGGATTATTTACTAAACGGCGGCTTCATCTATCTGGCGGTGAGTATCGTAACACTGCGAAAGAAGGGTCAGGGAGGGAGGTTACCAAGGTTGCGGCTTGGGAGGGGTTGAAAGTAACATACATCGGGGGAGCCCCTTCCACTGTGGATAGGGCCTGGATGTGGTGGGCTGGGGTGGCCTGTCTTTGGGAAACCCTATTATCTGAAGGACGGAATGGGCTGAGCCCCTGCACATTGTCATCCTCGGGGGGAACATGGAACGGGAGATCATGATAACTAGCAACATCGGGGAAATTAGGGGCATGAGTGGCTGGGGCATGGGAGCCGGGGGAACCAACAGCGATGGCTTGGGGAGTAACTAACTGGGAGGTAGGAGGATGGAAGCCTGATGCTGCAGGAGAGACACCTAAAGCATGAGGTTTTCCTGACGTGGTAGACTCATGCAAGCCAACCACCATGATTGGGAAACTGGGAACTGTCTCAGGGGAGATGGAGACAGGAGCTGGGATGGGTAAAGGGGCGGCCTGAACAGACTGAGGTAGATGAGCGGAGAGAGAGCGAAAATTAGAGTAGAGAGATCAATAGGGGGAGGGACAGCATTGGGAGGAGGATCAGGAACGTAAACGGAAGGGATGGTGGGAGGTGGAGTAGGAGGAGTAGGAGGAGCTTTAGAGGCGGAAAGGACAGAGAGGAGTGACGACAGATCAATAGAGGGAGGGACAGCAGGGGGAGGAGGGTCGGGAACTGAAATGGAAGGGATGGTGGGAGGTGGAGTAGGAGTAGAAGGAGGAGCTTTAGAGGCGGAAAGGGCCGAGAGGAGTTGTAATGGACCGTTTCAGCACACAAGGGGTTAAAATCCGTTTAGGCGATATTCCCCTTTCTGACATAAAGGCAGCTTCAGTAAAACACCAACCTCCCGAACCGCATACAAGGGAATGCTCCAAACTCCCGAAGCAGAACCTCACGAATAACGTCTAGCAGACGAATAGGAAAAGCTTCCAAGCGGCTTACACACCTAGCAATCAGTCTCTATCAGCATACAGTGAATCCCCCCCAAGAATGAGACAAGGCTCCGTGTTGAGGGTCAAGCAGTGGTCTGGTTTATTCAGGGCTACCTGCCCAGTATTTATGCAGGTCTCCCACCTGGTGGACAGTCGCCTAGGGGACCAGATGGAAGACTGTATCACAGACAGACATGTATCACATTTCAGACACACAGAGGTAAAACATCCCCACAATGCATCCTAATTCCCTCCCTCTATCCTGGGGATAATTGAGAAGTAATCCAATTATCTCCCAGGACAGAGTCAAGACTCCATTATACACGTGGGGACACAAAGACAGTAAAACACCTTAAAATCCATAAAGTCACCTTTTATACAAAAAACACAGACATTTCACATATCCCCAGATAGCTGGGATCTGAGCGCACAAAACTACCGAATAGCGCTCAGATCCTATTTACACAGTTTAATTGCCATGGAGCCAAAGTCTTTAATTACACCAATAGGCTCCATGGCATAGCTATCTTGGTTAACACATTCACATAATACAAGTACCGAATGAACATGTTTTTAGTTTAAACTGCACGAAGAAGTACCAGGAGGCGGACGGCTCAGCGGTGTTCGTGCAACTGTCTGTTTTTAGATCCATGGTGTAAGCGCTGAACACCGCTGGCCGCTCGGGACTTTTTTTTTTTTTTTAATTCTTTATTTTAGGTGTGCACAGAATAAACAGATAGCCGATATGCGCCACAACAGCGATATTCAGTAAAATAGGTAAACATAGTATTAGTCATGGCATACGTTATACAGGCACATTTTTATAGCTTTTATAGTAGAACAATAGTTTAGGTTGACGTTTAGTTTTCAATATGTGAACATAGTGCACATGCCATGTAGAAATAGGTAGAGGAGGGACAAAGGAGGAAAAACATGGCTCGTGCAGAGAACGTACATACAAGGGCATTCTATCACTCGACTTATGAGTGTTAAATCTCGCTTGCTCGCCTATGCAGTAAGAAAATGGGAATGCGTACGTTTCTTATAATATTAACTAGCTTAGACAACTATATTGTTAAAGTAAAAGCATACAAAACAAAACAAGGGAGAACACCCGATGGGCAACAGCTGTAGACTAGGCACCCCGTGTCATATAAGGCTGCGCACTTACACAGCAAATTAAACAGTGCTTATGGTCGACCAAGATCACAATAGCTGTGTTTACAGGTTAAGCTATGCTTCAGTAGATGTGCTAGGCTAAGTACAGGGTGTTTGTCAGGTGTCACATGTGAGTGCCTAACCGTCTATGGCATGAGGTATGGGTGTACGTGTGGTGGTGTAGCATTGCTCACAGGTGCATATACAATAAGTGTGGTGTTTCACTAGGATAATAAACATGTATGAGTTGTTAAACTAATAGTGTTAATGTGGCCCTTGCTAGAGAGGCAAGGCTTGATAAGGATGGTGTGAGTCAGAGTCCTCTTCGGCTGTGTGGGCTTGGTGGTGTGGTGGTAGCCCTAGCCGTGTGATGGCAGTTGGAGTCAGCCTACTCCTGTCGTCGGTGCCAGCAAAGCACACAGAGAGTCCAACTGGGTTTCGGCATCGCAGGTCAAGTAGGTTGCTTTAGTGACTTGCTGTTGTGCGATGGGTCTCTGGGTAGGCATTTATATGCATTTGCCAGTCTTTTGTGATGGGTGTTAGACCGGATCGATTCTCCATGCTTTTTCTTGCATGTCTGCAGGTGCAGAGCGTCCGCTTTCCTCTTTTGTGGGGAGCGGTTCAATGCTCTCCGGCTGCTTTTTGGAGGAAATCTCCGATGACTGTGTTTAGCGGTTGTCTGCCCGCGGGAGTATTGTGCTGCTGCTTTATTCCTGGTGGGCATCTGCCCAGGTGGATGTCTGTGGTCGGCTGTCGCTATGCTTGGAGTCGTCTCGCCCGGTCGGGGCCTCTGCAACTCCTCTGCATGCCGTCTCCGAGTCTCCCGTACTGTCTGAGCAGCCAGAGCCGCCATTCTCAAGCGGGCCTCCCATTTGGCCGAGAAGATCTCAAAAGCGGCATCCAGCGTATCCGCGGACGCCAGAGGTGAGTGGGTCGCATTCCGTTGGCTCTGCAGGGCCGGGTCCTGTGTACTGTTGTCGGCCATTTTCCTTGGGCCTCATGGCGTCCGTCGGTTGGGGCCGCGCCCTGGAGGGTCCTGAGGGTGAGCGCTCTGTGTGAGTAAACGGACCGGGATAACCCCCACCGGTCCAGGGGGGGGAGCAGGGCTGTGTTGCAGGCTTGGGAGGGCACTAGGTCGCACAGAGCAGGGGATCGGCCGCCTCCCCCGTCCGGCGATACTACTAGGCCTCACTCCCGTCACCCTCGACAGGCGCTCTGTGTACCCGCGGGCGGCAGACCCGGGGCACTTCGGCTGGTTCCCGAAGTAGGTGTGACTCAGGTCAGGCATTTGTGGGGGTCCCGGCTGGCTGGTATGCATTTACTCAGCCTGGAAGGGGCTATCGAGCTCGGAGCTCAAGCAAGACACGTCCAGCCGCCATGAAGTCCAGGCCCCGCCCCCGCTCGGGACTTTTAAAATGGCCGCCGCCACGTGTCCGGTAAACGAACAAAGACCACCCTGCATTCGTCAATTATGCTGCGGTTAACCGCAGCTTCAGGGAGGTAAATTGGCGGCACACTCCAGCTCCCAGGTGGTCGTGCCTTCGGCACGAATAGGCCTTTCTGCAGGGAAAATAAAGTCTTTTAAAGTCTGGTCCATAGTCCAAAGGCAGCAGGCGGGCAACCAGGCTTCTCCAATGCAATGTGGTGAGATTGCTCTCGTCACAGGAGTGATGCCAGATCAATAGAGGGAGGGACAGCAGGGGGAGAAGGGTCGGGAACCGAAACGGAAGGGATGGTGGGAGGTGGAGTAGGAGGAGTAGGAGTAGAAGGAGGAGCTTTAGAGACGGAAAGGGCAGAGAGGAGTGACGACAGATCAATAGGGGGAGGGACAGCAGGGGGAGGAGGATCGGGAACTGAAACGGGAGGGGTGGAGGGAGTAGCAACAGCACTGGCAGCAGAGAGAGCGGATAGGACGATAGGTTCAAGGAAGGCGGAACAACAAGGTTGGAGGCAGGCAGGATAGGGGAATCAGGAACTGGGGGGTGTGATGGGAGGTGGGGTGGGAGGAGTAGGAGTAGAAGGTGTGGCACCAGGGACAGAGAGGGCGGAAATAAGTGACGCAAGATCGAGGGAAGGCGGGATGACAGGAGTGGAAGCAGAGGGAGAAAGAGGATCGGGGACCGAAACAGAAGGAGTGACGGGGAGAGGACAGGGAGGGGTGGGAGTGGAAGGAGGAGAGAGAGTAGCAAGGGAAGAGGGAGGTGCGGTAGGGAGAGAGGCAACTGAGGGAACAATGGGTGGAAGTTGAAGGGGAACGGGAATAGAAGGGATGGCAGGGAGAGGAACGAGGGAGGTGACAGGGGAAACGGCGGGTAAAGGTAGAGGGTAAATGGGGACAGGAGGAAAACTAGAAGACGGGAGAGGAGTGACATCGGAAGAAGTGACAGAGAGAGATGGTGGGAGGATGGGATCGGAGGCGGCAAGGGAAGCGGGAGACGGGAGAGGGGCTGGGATGATGGGAACAGTGGAGAGGGATGGGAGAGAAACAGGGTAATAATCGGATCCGTCAGGCCCGAGGACGGGGTACAGGGGGGTGGGGACAGAAGGACCTGTGCCACTAGGGGTGGCGACTGGGCGTTAACGGGGAGGCGGGGCGAGATTCATTCACAGTACTCTGGGCGCCATCATAGGGCGGTGGCCGGGGAACAACAAGAGGTGCATCTTCATTACAAGCATTACGGTGGTACACATAAATCGTTTGCCCTTCAAAATCTAGTTCTTCCTCTGTCCAACCCTCCCGCTTGAGTCCTCTAGCTACCCGATACCAAGCCTCTACGGCTTTTTTCAACCCATTATCCAATAACAAACCCTCCTTGTCAACAAGTAATTTCCTCCAAAATTCTGGCTGTAATCTACCACTAGGTGACATTTGGAAACCACAAATCTTAGCTATCTTCGTTATTTTTAACATAGCCTCTTCTCCTGCCCTCTCCTTAACGATATCACAAGCTAAATAGCCTTTTGATGGTCTGGCGTGTTCCTGTCCCATTTTTACCAACCAAGGCTTCCCACGTGATAGAGACAGAGAGAGAGAGGAAAAAGAAGGAATGTCTACAGTGCTCGACTGCCACGAGGTGCGTCTTCCCTAAATGTAGACTAGTCACAGGATCCGCCCACCCGAGATGGTGGTCACGGATCTGAGCGGGCGAGCGTGGGTGACTAACACAGCTCTAGGCAACAAGTACAGAAGAGGTAGAGAACAAGAGAAAAGATGAACGTGGAGAGGCTAATCAAAAGACATTTGCAAGAATCAAAGATGTAAAGACGTGCACAGATTCCGGAATCAAGGACGAGCCATACAACATACACACTCACAGCTAGGGTACCCACACTTTGGCTACAACTGAACAGAAAACATAAAATGATGAAGAACAGTATAACAATGAGCATATTAAAAAATAATCTGCAAATAAACCCTGTTCCACTCTGAATAGTACAACAAAATTCCCAGCCTTTCTCTAGGCAGATCCCAGCCCTTCACCTGGCGGACACTATTCCCAGCCCTTCACCTGGCGGACACTATTCCCAGCCTTTCCCTAGGCAGATCCCAGCCCTTCACCTGGCGGACACTATTCCCAGCCTTTCTCTAGGCGGTTCCCAGCCCTTCACCGGGCGGATGCATTCCCAGCCTTTCTAGGCGGTTCCCTGCCCGCTAGGCAATATAATATAATATATTCCCAGCCTTTCTCTAGGCGGTTCCCAGCCCTTCACCGGGCGGATGCGTTCCCTGCCCGTTAGGCAGTTAAGCTATAGTATTAAAAAAGCAGAAATCACACACTGGCTGCCACACACGCACATACACACACATTCATTCAGGAGGCAGATAAACAATCGACAGGTTCGTTCAAAAAGGCACCGGATAAGAGATTACCTGTCTTTTAGCCTTCTGTAAGCCGGAAGTGGACACGGAGACAGACCGGCACAACACAGGAGAATACAGACAAATGGCTGTATTGAGGAGGTGATCAGGCTCCGATTGTCCCACTTTCTGGGGGTCCGCTCCGGTCCTTGGTTTCCGGCCGTCCGAACCGGCGAATCCGGTGCTCCACTTTGGGCGCCAAATGAAGTGGATATCAATTCAATCGATTGATTATCTTGTGTATCTGCCCCTGGCCAAATTAAAGAAATAATGCGTGCACGCTCCTGAAGTAATTCACACCAGACACAGGTTTCGGGTTAATGAAAAACTTGAGGAATGTTTATTCAGAGGGGATGGCATGCCCCTTATAAAGCAAAATTACATCATATGCTTTGTCAGAGATAACATGAAATAATACATCAATATTTGGTTAGGTGTTCATTTATTGCTCTTCCTATCGGGTGTGATGTCAATGGTATCTTAGAGGTCTCCCCCAGATTCCTGCGCCATCTTGTTAGTGAGGGTGTTAGTCGATGTCAAAGGGAAACTCCCTAGCCCTAGCGGCCATTTTAGGTAAATCACATAAAAGTTAAATAATACTGATTGTAGTTATACTAAGTAAATAGACATTTTACTAACACGAATTGGGTTAATATTCTATGTCCACAACAGGAGAAGACTGATTGCCAGCCTCCTGCCCTGTGACTATGGCCCCATGTTAAAATGCTTGATTTTCCCCTGCAAAGACCTGAAAGCCGGGTCATTCTCTACTTTCCCTATGTGAGCAGTGTAACCCCAGATAGCAATGCCATGGAGCCCATTCGTATAACGAAAGACTATGTGAAAGACTTTGGCTCCATGGCAATTGAACTGTATATATGTGATCTGAGCGCCATTCAGTCATAATGTGCGCTCAGATCTAAACTATCTGGGGATATGTTGAATGTACCTGTTTTATGCAATAGCTGCACAGTTATATATTTTTATGTATTTTATTGTATTTTGCTACCATGTGGCTTATGGAGTTTTGCCTCAGTCCTTGGAGATAATTGGATTACTTCCTAATTATCTCCAGGATTGAAGACTCTGTGGAACTGGTTTTGGGCAGAAAAGCCATACTTCATTTGGTCAAATAGGACTTTCCCTTAACTTTTTAACCCCTGAACCGATTGCCCTGATTTTTGAGTATGTGTGTATTTCAAGCATGCTGATTCTGAAAATGTATGTTTTATGTGAATGGCATGTATATTTTGGAAGTTATTAATATTTTGTAAAAACTGTATTTCTCTGCCTTTGATAATTATATTACCCTTTGTGTTCAGTAATCATATCACAGGCAGAGGGGAGGATTTTGTGTGGGAGTGTCTGTGTATATTGTACGGATTGATTGGTTGTATTTCAAAACCTTGTGGGCAGTACTAAGTTTGTGGATTGTGAATAAAAGAGGCTGTATGTGCCAGTACAGGCAGTTCTGCTTGACCTCAAAACAAAGTGTCGTCTTGTTATTGGGGGAATTGGATTGTATGCTGATTGCCAGGAGTGTAAGCTGATTGTATGCTTTTCCTGTTCAGCTGTTTACAGCATTCATATGCTCGAGAGCATTTGTTTGCTTCTTCGGTTCGGTGGTTGTGGTGTCTGCTGCAGTGCTTGGAGTCCTCAGGAAGCGCTAGGAGCATCCTTCAACAGAGGTACCCAGTCGGGGTGCCCGTCGATCCGTTACACTGTTAGTGGGCCATGAGGACTGGTTTGGGAACCACTGTTCTAATGGATTGGTGTAAACACTCCAAAGGGCACTGGGGAGGTCCTTGTGCGGGAGCCGAAGAGGTGGGAAGCAATCCGCAAATGCTCCTCCTGGACAGGGTTCGTATAACCAACAGGCCGCCAACAGGTTGTGGTATGTGGTTCTCACACCTCGTTAACGAGGTGTAAACATTCTAACCAAACATTCTAAATGGGGTATCGAGGTGGTCCCGATTCGCAATGCGAACAGAACCCGTTCGTATAAGGCTTCCCGAACGGGGAGTAGGTAAAATACAAGAATATAGCACACTATAGGGGAAAAATACATGGAATTACACACAGCAATTTACAAACAGGCAGCAGTCCCGCCACAATTTCCATCTATTTTTATGGAGTTTATATGTGGAGAATAAAAGTTGGGTTGTGGGTTGGTTCTCTGCGCAGGGTTCATATTTCTGTTCTATTAGTATAATTAGATAATGATATTAACCTAGTCGGATTCATGTAGACAATACATAATAATAAAAGACGCCTATTTCTTATCCCCTTAAGGACCTTTTATCAATTTCACCGCCAATCTCTGCTAAATATTGGAGTAAAATTTAATTTGTTCTCTATTATGGCATATACACATATAACAAGGTTTTAGTAATGTGTATTTCATAAAGCTGGTGTGTGCTATTCCTGCACAGAACCCTATGCTGTGTTCAGCTATATCTGCTGAGTATGCCTTTGGCACTATTCTGTTAATCTACAATGCCATATAAGAGACAAGGCTATTTCAGTTTCTATAGTTAGAATTTTCATAGATGGTCCTATGTCTGATTTTGTAGCATTATAGCAGTTTGACTGTTCAAATAACCGCACAAAGGACTTCCATTTGAGAAAGCAGAAACTCCAGGGTATCTTATTAGGCATATATTATACCTTAACTTGCCACCATTTTTTCGCCAATTTATTTCAAATTATGTGGTAAAAAAAAATATTTTTTTTAACATACATATTGCATTTTCGCTGGGTATTTTGTACACTTAATAATTGCCACTGTCATAAAGTCCCCTTAACCCCTTAAGGACCAAACTTCTGGAATAAAAGGGAATCGTGACATGTCACACATGTCATGTGTCCTTAAGGGGTTAAGTATTCTCAGTTACCTCTTCTGAGTAAAACAATAAGCCCAATGTATGACCTAGACACTTTTTTGTGAAGTTACAGTGCTGTAAAAGAGACCTGTCAATTTCAGATTTTTAAGTGTGAATTTTCATAGATTGTTTTGATGGGTCCGTGTTCTATTTAGAAATTTTTTAGCAGGCTGCTTATTCCAACTACCTCAAAAAGACATACCATTTCTTAAAGAAGACAACCGATGGTATTTCAAAAGGCATATTTTGAACCTTAGCGTGAAATCATTTATCCGCTAGCTTGTACCAAGTACTGGTAATAAGCATTTTTTACCACCTTTTTGACACACACACACACACAGTGAGTTTGTACTGTATATTTTGCAAACCTTATGTGTGCTACAGCTTTATATTACTTCATATCTTGCTCAGCTACGTCGTCTGAGCACAGCAATACGTCCAATACTTGCCAGGTATATGTGGACGTTAAAGAGGCACATTTGAGACACAACTGTCACGGCAAAAGGGGCTATGATCGACACGGCCATGTTGTCCGAGTATAGCAATACCTCCATATGTATCTTTGGCAGGTAGATGTGGACGTTGAAGGGGCACAGTTGAGACACAGCCATTGTTTTTTTTTTCAAACTTTGAATGTTTACACTGTGTTCATTTCCATTTTTTTAGTATTTTAGCAGGTTACATATTTCAACTACCCCATAAAGTTATACCATTTATTAAAGAAGACATCCCAGCGTAATTCAAAAGGCATATTTTGAACCTTAGCGTGAAATCATTTTTCCACTAGCTTGTACCAAGTGTTGTGGTAATAAGCATTTTTTCTGCCTTTTTGACACACACACACACACACACAGTGAGTTTGTACTGTATATTTTGCAAACCTTATGTGTGCTACAGCTTTATATTACTTCATATCTTGCTCAGCTACGTCGTCTGAGCACAGCAATACGTCCAGTACTTGCCAGGTATATGTGGACGTTGAAGGGGCACATTTGAGACAACTGTCACGGCAAAAGGGGCTATGATCGACACGGCTGCGCCTGATCAGTGTGGCCAGGCCGATACTTCTTTTTTTTTTTTTAATTCTTTATTTTTGTTGTGCAAAAGTTTGACATACAAGTTGTTATGCCACAACAGCAAATACAAGTATTGCAAGATGCATAAAACTGTAGCATGCGATAAGACTGCACATTTTTTTTTTTAAGGTATAACAGGCTTGTTCAGGTTGTGTAAGCTAGTGAGAGGTCAATAACATCGCATGAGACATATTATTTAGGCTGACATGAGAAAAGTCAAAGAAACAAACATAAAATAGTATAACATGCTAATCTGGTATTAATGCTGTAGCTCAGTAGCCGCTGGGAGCTATTCTCTGCGTAGTAACAGTAATGACAGCCCTTTTCATCATTGAGCTGAGACCATCCAGGACAGCTAACATCCTAACCATCTGACAATCCATGCTGTAGACCTGTCTTTATGTTGTATAATAGGCTGTTCTTCTCTCATACCCAACGCGCCACAGTTGCGCATCCCTGCTTCCATACTTTGACCAAGCGACTAAACGCTTGAACCATGTGGGTTGTTTGTGTGCTACTGCTACCAGCTCTCGCTCTGTACATACATTTGGTCTTGCAAATTTATAATGAAAATATAGACCGCAATTAAGGTGAAAAGCAAATAGATTATGTAAATAACTTCAACATACTATATTTAAGATACAGGGCCGGTGCAAGGATTTTTAGCTACATAGGCGAAGATGCATTTAGCCGCCCCCCCCCCCACCCCTCCCCATCCCCCCGCAAAAAAAAGTGCATCTTCACCTGTGTGTCTTGTAACCCCCCCGTTTTGGATTTCTTACTTTCTTACCCTCTTTAGTGTTTCATATCCCCTCTTTTGAATGTATTACCCCTTTTGTGCTTTAATGTATTTTATTCCCTCTTTAGTGTGTCTTACAACCTCCTTTGTATGTCTCTTACTTACACCCAGACCCTTTTTGTGTCTCTTACCCCCAGCCGCTTTCTTTGTTTTTTTTTCTCCACCCTCTATGTGGCCATTTCTCCCCTTAGTCCGTTTTGTGTGTCCCTCCCCTCCAGATCCCTTTGTGTGTATTTTATTTTCTTCCAAGCCATGTAGACATAGATATGGAGGCAGAGACATATAGACACACAGGCAGAGACATACACAAACAGTCACACACAGACATACAGACACAGTCACACGGAGATATACAGGCAGAGACATACAGGGATACAGAGACATGCAGAGGCATACAGTCATACAGACAAATACATACAGGCATACAGAAACATACATACAAAGACATAAAGGCATGTAGACACATACATACATACAGACACATACATACAGTCATACAGAGACATACATACAGGCATACAGAGACATACATACAGGCATACAGAGACATACATACAGAGACATACATGCATACAGGCGGCCAAACCCTCATCCTCGGTGACACTGTGCCCTCAAGTGGAAACTCCAAGGTCCCGTTACCCTTTCCTCTCCCTCTGGGCTGGCGGGGGTCATCCCGGTCTCCACCAAGCAAGCACTTACCTCATGATTGCTTTTGGCGACTGCTTTTAAGGGACCTGCAACGTGGTCTCTCCAAAATGGCGGATGTCACAGAAACCATCCGAAGCTGGGAAACTACTTTCCACGCAGCGTATGAAGCAATATGTCAGCGTTTCTGGAGGAGCCTAGAGACCAGACAGACACACTCCCAAGACACAGCATATACACAAAGCACTGGTTTGGCGCCCTCCTCCAAGGCGGGGAGCCAAGAAGGGCCATATACCCGCCCGCAGTCCACACACCATCACCTGGGATCCCGATATACGGGTGAGGAGGGCCCATGGACTTGGAGAAATGGTTCCCACTACCACCGGCGGCTGCAATGATGCCACATGACATGGCACCATGGATGGCACAAATCCTCTCAAGTACAGAGTGGAACCCAGCCTGTCCGCTACAGGCATAGGGTGATAAGACAACACTCACGGAGTCAGTTGCTCAGTGAGCTTACACAAGCTGTTGCCTTGGCCAAAAGTCACTGACCCTGCTTACACTCCACCACAACCTGCCACATGTCTACCCCCTCCATGGAACATAACAAACAGGGTGCATACACTGTGCCCAGAATATATACTGCTTGGTGGCCCGCTTTTCTATTATTTCTCCTTAGCAGGTATCCGCTGGGCCTGTCTGCCTGCCTTTCCTCCCTGTCTCCCTCCCCTTACCTCAGTGTTGTCACTGACTCACTCCCTCTCACTTGTGTTCCGGGCGGGCTCCACTGTATGGGCGCCGCCATATTGGAGCCAGCCAGCAGGGGGAGCCTGTCCCTGCCAGCATCGGACCGCAGGGGACTCTGGGGGAGGTGAAAGTCGCGCCCCTCCTGACATCATCCGGAGGGGGCGGGCCCGGGCGGCACAGCACAGACTTCACCTCCTCCGGGACTGGACCGTTTGTGGAGGGAGCCAGCAGCCAGGAGAGCAGGGCAAGGTAGGCTGCGGGCGGCTGTATAAAAATCCGAATCCCTAGCCGGTGGCTGGGGATTCGGATTTTTGCGCCCCCCCCTGCTTGGGCGCCCTAAGGCGGCCGGCTGGGCCGCCTTATGGACGCGCCGGCCCTGTTAAGATATCATCCTAAATAGGCAGTATTGCTGCGTGTTGTGGAGTGAGTGATGCTATGCCCGTGGTAGTGGATGAAAGACATTCACACTCCCGCCAGTGTGAGCTCCCTGTGGCTGTCAGTCCCCAGTCCGACCTTCCCAGGCCATGTCCAGCCTACACGCGTGGCGCCCTGTGGCACCGTGGGCACTCAGAGTCCGGATCGGTCCATCAGACCCCCCCACCAAGAGTCCATGCCCCGACCGGCTCCTGCACCTCCCCAGCACCACATATGCTTCCGTGAGGTGCTTGGAACCCCTTGCCCCGCTGAGCGCCGGCCACATACTTGGTACTAGGACATCCTCCCCATGGCGACCGGTACACCGGAAAGGTTGATGCGCCTCCGTCCCACAGGACTCACAGCGTCGGGGGCCGGTCTCCTCTGGGTCACCCCCTGTAGCGGAGTAGAGGTACGATCCAAAGTAGCTCCGCTGGTAGACAGGAACAGCAATCCAATACAGGTATCAAACGGGTAGCGTGGTTACAATCCCTTCCCTCCAAGAACTAGACGACACATAGCTTGGAGGTCAACTGTCAGCTTTATTCACACAATTTCTTTTATGGCTTTTTCCCATGCAAGGGAGGTAACTCAAAACAACCAATCACCTCACAATCACCTCCCCTCCCTCTCCTCCCCTTAGATTAACAGGTAAATTAATTAGAGGGAACCGAGTTTTCCCCAGTTTCTGAATGACCCCTAAATACGGGGGGTACGGGGATACACGAGGGGTCCCCTGGTAGGTCTGCTCTGGGTGAGTAACATATTCAAATTTCACCCAGATCAGACCAGGGGTTCGGGAGTTACAGGTATTTAAAGATTTGACCGACTGCAGGGACACAGTAGCCGAAAACGGCTCCATAGATTCTGGCCCTGTAGTCGGTCTACTTCTCTGCCTAGAAAGTGCCGAATAGCTCAGCCATCCGACCCCAATCTTTGGTTCGGATGAATCCCCTAAACTGGGGAATGCAAACTACCGAACGGCGGGCCGTTCGGCAGTTTGGATCATACGATTTGGGGATCCTGGAGGTCTGAGCGGTGTCTGGGTAGTCGAGCGTCCGATTTTAGTTCCAGACGCTCGACGACCAAACACCGCTGTTCGGCAGTTAAGATGGCCGCCGCCACGTGGAGATTAGGCGAACGGCGGCCACCCACGGACCCAATAACGGTATGTGCACCTCGGTTCTTCCGTAACCTGCTGGCACAATATACAATATACATTGACATGGGGTTAGGGACACATAACATTGAATATACGAGTTTCGGGTGGCTGCTTCTGCCACAATGCTCCCCCAGAACCAAGCCAGCATACACAGTCTGATCCCAACGGATCGGCTTGGGGATGTCTGGAGGAGTACCCACAGATCACTTGTCTAGTTCCGTTTGCCGGGATAACCCGTCAGCATTTCCGTTGAGCTTCCCCGGGCGATATTGGATATTGAAATCAAAGGGCTGAAGCGCCAAGCTCCAGCGCAGCAGCCTGGCATTGTCTCCTGACACCCGGTTCAGCCAGACCAACGGGTTGTGATCTGTGAGCAGGGAAAATGTTTGTCCATACAAATAGGGCTGTAATTTCTTGAGGGCCCACACCACGGCAAGGCATTCCTTTTCGATGGCGGCGTAGCTTACTTCTCTGGGTAAAAGCTTTCGGCTGAGGTAAGCTACTGGGTGTTCACCGCCATCGGCTCCGATCTGGCTCAGTACTGCTCCCAATCCGAACATGGAGGCGTCTGTATGGACGAGAAAGCGTTTAGTCGGATCGGGAGCAGCCAACACAGGGGCATTAACAAGGGCATTTTTTAGGAGTTGGAAGGCCTGCTCACACTCTGGGGCCCATACTACTAGTTTGGGAAGGTTCTTGCGGGTCAAGTCGGTAAGGGGCTTGGCTAGGGCGCTGTAGTTAGGTACAAACTTTCGGTAATATCCTGCCGTCCCCAAAAAGGCTAGTACCTGGGTTTTAGTGCGGGGGGTTGGCCATTTAGCTACGGCCTCTATTTTGGCTGGTTCGGGTTTTTGGTGGCCGCTGCCTACTCTGTGTCCGAGGTATTGGACCTCGGCCATCCCTATGTGACATTTACTGGGCTTGAGGGTCAGTCCGGCTTCCCGGATGCGGTCTAGTACTGCTCCGATATGGTCTAGATGATCGGTCCAGGAGTAACTAAAGATGGCTATGTCGTCTAGATAGGCGCAAGCATATTCCTGAAACCCGTCCAATAGTCGGTCCACCATCCTCTGGAAGGTGGCCGGGGCGTTCTTCATCCCAAATGGCATGACCCGGAATTGGTACAGGCCAAATGGGGTAACGAAGGCCGACTTGGGGATGGCGTCCTCGGCTAGAGGAATTTGCCAATACCCTTTACACAGATCGATGGTGGTTAAGTATTTCCCCCTAGCCATTTTGTCTAATAGCTCGTCTATCCGGGGCATGGGATAGGCATCGGATATGGTTTTATCATTGAGCCTCCGGTAATCTACACAGAAGCGGGTAGTTCCATCCCGCTTCGGCACAAGTACTACGGGGGATGCCCAGGGGCTATCGGAATGCTCAATTACCCCTAACTGCAAAATTTCCTTCAATTCCTTGTACATGTTCCCCCTCACTGCTTCGGGAATGCGGTATGGTGGTTGACGGAGTGGGATCGGGTCTAGGGTTTCTACCCGATGGGTAGCTAACGGGGTATACCCCGGGAGGTTGGAAAAAGTGGCTCCTTTTTCCCTAATTAAAGTTTGGGCCTGAGCTTTTTCTTGGGGATTCAAGCGGTCTCCTAGCTGTACGGCTGCGAGATCCTCTTGTAGCGTTCCTCGGGCCAGCATGTCAGGAAGGGGTAGGTTATCTGTGTCCTCTGCAGCCGAGGCGCAGATGGCGGATACTTCCTCTGTGCGCTCGTGGTAGGGCTTCAGCATGTTCACATGGAACATGCGTCTGTCCCCGGTCCCGGCGCAGGGGCCGATTATATAGGTGGTATCGCAGACCTGCTCTACCACCTTGAATGGGCCCCGCCAGGAAGCCTGCAGCTTGTCAGTAGGGACAGGGCGTAGGACTAGTACTTTCTGGCCGACCTGAAAGCTGCGGTCCCTGGCTCCCTTATCATACCATTGGCGCTGGCGGGTCTGGGCCACCTGGAGGTTGTTGCGCACAGCCCGGGTCAATTCCTCCAGGCGGTTCCGGAACTCCAACACATAGGGTACGATAGGGGTGCCGTCAATGGTCGTTCCCCCCTCCCAGTGTTCCCTTATTAGGTCTAGGGGTCCCCTTACTCTCCTTCCGAACAACAGTTCGAAGGGAGAGAACCCTGTGGATTCTTGGGGTACCTCTCGGTAGGCGAACAGGAGATGGGGTAAGAACCGCTCCCAGTTCTTCTGAGTGGCTACGAACGTGCGGATCATTTGTTTTAAGGTCCCATTAAACCGTTCGCAGAGGCCATTGGACTGGGGGTGGTATGGGGAATTAAGGATAGCTCGGACCCCGCATACTTTCCACAGCTGTTGCGTGAGCTCAGCCGTGAATTGGGTACCCTGATCTGAAATGATCTCCCGGGGGATCCCCATACGGGTACATATACGCATGAGGGCGTCTACTATGGTCTCTGCGTGTACATTCGTCAGGGCTACTGCTTCGGGGTACCTAGTGGCATAGTCTACCACGGTCAATATGTATTTCTTACCGGACGGGCTTTTTTGCCTCAGTGGTCCGATAATGTCTACCGCTACCCGGCTAAAGGGTTCTTCAATAATGGGCAGGGTGTGTAGTTTGGCCTTGTATCGGTCCCCCCGCTTTCCTACTCTCTGACAGGTATCACAGGTATTACAGTACTGCTTAATGTCCTGTGATATCCCGGGCCAGAAGAAGTTCTGTAATAGCCGATGTTTGGTTCGGCTGATCCCTAGGTGTCCGGACATGGGAATGTCGTGGGCGATCCGCATTAACTCTCGTCGATACTTTCGAGGCACAATTAACTGTTTAATGGGTACAGGAATGGATCCGGCTACTACCTTTTCGGCATACCGGTATAATAACCCCTTATCCCAAGCATATCTCTCCCCCTCTCTGCCAGTCTGGTCTTTATCTATCCTGTCCTTGTAAACTTGTAGGGACGGGTCCAGGGCGACCTCGCTACCAAATTCTAATGGGGCAGCCCAGGGTAATACAGTGTGATCAGGGGGGTTTGTGCTTACCTGAGCCTCAGAGTCAAGGTGGGGTGCCGTGGTGCGAGCCTGTTGGCGAGTGACGACCGGGTAAGCTTCCTGTGGAGGAGGCCGGGTAACAAAAGCGGAAGTTAGCTCCCCCAAATCGTTCCCCAAAATCACATCGGCAGGTAGATCCTGCATCATCCCCACTTCAATTTGTCCTGCCCCCGCTCCCCAGTCCAAATGTAGTTTAGCAGTGGGTACCTTGTAGATAGCTCCCCCTGCCACTCGAACGGCAATACAATCCCCAGTGAGATGGTTCGGGGCTACTAAATGGTTCCGTACCAGAGTGATGGTGGCCCCAGAATCTCTTAACCCCTCCAGCCGCTTGCCCTCCACATGGACCACTTGCCGGTGGCCCTGGCGGTTGTCTGAGGCCGCCTGGACGGGGTTTACCTCATGGAGGGTGCCCAAGGGTTCTTCTATTTGGGTGGAGGTGAAAGGTTGAGCCCAGGGCCGGCCTTGATAGCAGTGTACCGCCGCTCGGGGGTTGGTTGGTGGTCGTTGAGGGGTCCAGGCTGGCCTGGCCCGGTTTTGGGGACAGTCTCGTTGCATGTGACCCAGCTGGTTACATGCATGGCACCGGACAGACGCCCGGTTGTTGTACCTGGGGGGTTGGTTCTGGTAGGTCCCCCCTGGTCGGGGTGGATTTGCTGGGGTAAGCTGGGGAACAGCGGGCGTAGGTTGTACTCTACTGGAGAACTGCTGTTCCCGCCGGGAGTCCTGATGCTCATCTGCTAGTTGAGCGGCCTCATGCAGAGTACGGGGTTTACGGTCTCTTACCCAGATCTGTAACTTTGGAGAC
The DNA here is from genome assembly GCF_036172605.1 of Pelobates fuscus. NCBI lineage: Eukaryota > Metazoa > Chordata > Amphibia > Anura > Pelobatidae > Pelobates > Pelobates fuscus. Next base: position 1,932,646 of record NC_086318.1, on the reverse strand, counting down.
ACACGGTTGTAGAACTGTTCCAGCATCATCAACTGCTTGATCTCTTGGGCCGTGACGGCTTTGGCTGCCTCAAGCCACCCGTCAGCTGCCCGTTGTAGGCGGTGTGCAAATTCTGCATGCGAGTCTTTTGCTGATTTGGGTAATTCCCGGAACTGTGTTCGGTATGCTTCAGGTGTAATGGCATACCGTGCGAGCAAGGTTTGTTTTACCTTCTGATAGTCTCGGATATCCTCCGCCGGCATAGCTCGGTAGGCATCTGCTGCGCGGCCGGATAGGTTACCCGCTAGCACTCGTACCTGTTCTTCAGGGCTAATGGCATGCAGCTGGCACAAAAGTTCAAAGTTCTGTAAATAGCCATCAATGTCCCCCTCGGTATCATTAAACGCCTTGAATACCTGGTACGGTATTTTGGCTTTCGCTGGCGGGGTGGGGGCTGATGTTGCGCTTCCCTGCGCTGATCGCTGCATAAAGAGAGCCTGTACATCGTTGTACACCTGGTCTGCTTTCTGTGCTGCCATGGCTGGTGAGAATAGAGCCATCCTGGCCCGATATTCTCTGGTAAACTCAGTTTCTTCCCCCTCCCTTGGAGGAGCTGCAGCAGCTGCGACTCTGTCTCCTTCCATGAGTTCTGCGATTAGGATAGCCTTTGTTTTGTTGCTTGCTATCCTCCCTCTCGCTTCCAGTAACTCTTTTAGCGTATCCCGTTTCAAGAGGGTATAATCCGTTTCCATTCAGTCCTTTAATTCCTGCTGAATGCCTCTTGCTGTGTAGTACGATCCCGTCGCTTGCCACCAATTGTAGCGGAGTAGAGGTACGATCCAAAGTAGCTCCGCTGGTAGACAGGAACAGCAATCCAATACAGGTATCAAACGGGTAGCGTGGTTACAATCCCTTCCCTCCAAGAACTAGACGACACATAGCTTGGAGGTCAACTGTCAGCTTTATTCACACAATTTCTTTTATGGCTTTTTCCCATGCAAGGGAGGTAACTCAAAACAACCAATCACCTCACAATCACCTCCCCTCCCTCTCCTCCCCTTAGATTAACAGGTAAATTAATTAGAGGGAACCGAGTTTTCCCCAGTTTCTGAATGACCCCTAAATACGGGGGGTACGGGGATACACGACCCCTGGTAGGTCTGCTCTGGGTGAGTAACATATTCAAATTTCACCCAGATCAGACCAGGGGTTCGGGAGTTACAGGTATTTAAAGATTTGACCGACTGCAGGGACACAGTAGCCGAAAACGGCTCCATAGATTCTGGCCCTGTAGTCGGTCTACTTCTCTGCCTAGAAAGTGCCGAATAGCTCAGCCATCCGACCCCAATCTTTGGTTCGGATGAATCCCCTAAACTGGGGAATGCAAACTACCGAACGGCGGGCCGTTCGGCAGTTTGGATCATACGATTTGGGGATCCTGGAGGTCTGAGCGGTGTCTGGGTAGTCGAGCGTCCGATTTTAGTTCCAGACGCTCGACGACCAAACACCGCTGTTCGGCAGTTAAGATGGCCGCCGCCACGTGGAGATTAGGCGAACGGCGGCCACCCACGGACCCAATAACGGTATGTGCACCTCGGTTCTTCCGTAACCTGCTGGCACAATATACAATATACATTGACATGGGGTTAGGGACACATAACATTGAATATACGAGTTTCGGGTGGCTGCTTCTGCCACACCCCCAAACCCAAAGGCAGGGTCCCTCACCTCTCTTGGGGGCTGGGTGCTCAGGGGTCTTTCTGAAGGGCCGCAGCCACCAGGGTCCCCAAAGCAGTGTGAGAGTGCCCCCTCGTATTAGTGCAGACTATCCTCCTTGGCAGCATGCGTGTCTGCTAGCGGGCTGTACTTTGGCCAGCCTTTGCTAGTTCAGGCGGCCAGCGTGGAACCAGCGCGGGAGCTCCTGCTGCTGTGTAGGCCACCGCCATGTGGCCGGGATAACCCCCGCCGGCCGAGGGGGGGAAGCAGGGCCGTGCCCCGAGCCGGGGTAGTGCTCCGTGTGTGCAGGCGTCTCACATGAGGTGTCTTGTCTCCCACCTTGGCATTCCGTGAGGATGTGTCTCCTGGTCGTCAGGTTGTACTCAGCAGCCGCACGTGTTTTGGCTTATGGCAGCTATTACGCTGCAGGTGACTGTTTCAGTGCAGTTGGAGTGCAGTAGGCTTCTCCCAGGTATCTGATTAAAGCTGGGGTTGTTCTCTGTTGAATGGTGTTGGAGGATCCGACTTTGGAGCGGTTGTTACCGATTTTTTATGTAATTTCCCTGGCCTCAAAACTGGAGCCAGAGCTGATGGCTTCCAGTCGGCCCGGCGGCCCAGCCCCGCCCCCCCAGGCCGATACTTCTAATAAAAATCTCCCTGATTGGTGTGGCCGCACATAACAAGGGCAGCTACACCAAAAAGGGAATAAATTACTTACTTGGATTGCGGCGTAGTGCCGCCTGATCCTCAATGAAGACAGATCCAGGCTGGTGCGGCGTTCAAAGGGATGCTAGCCGCTGCGGTCCCATGCTTAATGTTAAAGGGCGCACTGCCCACATTAAATATGGCACCGGTTTTGGTGACAAGGGCCATGTTATAACCAATCACAGCACTGAGAGGCATATTTTTTTTTTTAATTCTTTATTTTTGATCAGACGATGTTGATAGTGAAGGTATAAGCATTTACATTTATGCATGTGACATCGCAGTGTCTTATACAGTTTTACAGAATGCCAGTGGTAAGAATTAATGTAGACATTTTATATACATTGCATTTTCTGTATTCGTTTTCGTCTGTTATTTTCTATTATGTTGGCAAGCAGAGTTAACTATGTACAATAGCGTTTAAGTAGAGGGTTGATTTAGGGAGTAGTATTTCGGTCTCTGGCCCCGAAGGGTGTGTGACCGTTTTCCCACTTCCCGTTACCATCTGCTGATTGTATGCGTGTCGTAGTCTATCCCCTCGTTTGCCAATTTGTGAGTCTGTAGTGCTTGCATTCAATAAGATAGGTTTAAAAGGGGGGACGGGGCCTGACTGTAATGGAGGGAAGACGTGCCTTGCTGGAGCTCCTCAATAAGGATGACTACTAAGGCATTTCTAGACCACAAACAACCCCAACGAAGGAAGCTAAGCGATTCACCAGCCCTCAATCCTCACGGTGTACCGGTGATGCGGCCCGTGAACAGACAGCAGTCAGTTAAACAGACCCGCAAGAGCATGTGGCCTGGTGTGCGCCGGACGGGAGAGGCCGATCTCCCAGACTGGAGCTACCCGGTGCCCGACGGCTACAAGCGGACACCCCGCAACCCCCCCCCCTTGGACCGGTGGGGGTGATCCCGGTCCCCACCCTGATGGCTCCCAAGCCCCATCGGGGAGCCAGGGCAGAGCCGCAAACATCGGAGCGCAAGACGGAACAAGATAGGTTTAAAAGGAAAGTAAAAAGTTAGAGACAAGTACATAGGTATCTGTGATTGCTGAGGTTGTTTTTCCGATGTGTTTACGTTAGGGGTTGCCAGTCCCCTCTGGCTGTGGTCTGTTTTTCGAGTTTGACCCCACACTCATCCGGTGGTGGTGCCGCTACCACCCGTCCGAATGCTGGGGTGATAATTGGTATTATGTGTGCTTCTATGTTTCCGCTGTTGGAGTTGCGTGGATGCTACCCCGTGCCCCGAGTTACCCCTCTAAATATCGTACGGTTCCCATAGGTCCCATACCCTTTGGAACTTAGGCATAGTGTTTCGTACCTGGGCGGTTAATTTATAGAAACATAGAAACATAGAATGTGACGGCAGATAAGAACCATTCGGCCCATCTAGTCTGCCCAGTTTTCTAAATACTTTCATTAGTCCCTGGCCTTATATTATAGTTAGGATAGCCTTATGCCTATCCCACGCATGCTTAAACTCCTTTACGGTGTTAACCTCTACCACTTCAGCTGGAAGGCTATTCCATGCATCCACTACCCTCTCAGTAAAGTAATACTTCCGAATATTATATTTAAACCTTTGTCCCTCTAATTTAAGACTATGTCCTCTTGTTGTGGTAGTTTTTCTTCTTTTAAATATAGTCTCCTCCTTTACTGTGTTGATTCCCTTTATGTATTTAAATGTTTCTATCATATCCCCCCTGTCTCGTCTTTCCTCCAAGCTATACATGTTAAGATCCTTTAACCTTTCCTGGTAAGTTTTATCCTGCAATCCATGAACCAGTTTAGTAGCCCTTCTTTGAACTCTCTCTAAGGTATCAATATCCTTCTGAAGATAGGGTCTCCAGTACTGTGTACAGTACTCCAAGTGAGGTCTCACCAGTGTTCTGTACAATGGCATGAGCACTTCCCTCTTTCTACTGCTAATACCTCTCCCTATACAACCAAGCATTCTGCTAGCATTTCCTGCTGCTCTATTACATTGTCTGCCTACCTTTAAGTCATCAGAAATAATCACCCCTAAATCCCTTTCCTCAGATGTTGAGGTTAGGACTCTATCAAATATTCTGTACTCTGCCCTTGGGTTTTTACGTCCAAGATGCATTATCTTACACTTATCCACATTAAATGTCAGTTGCCACAACTCTGACCATTTTTCTAGTTTACCTAAATCATTTTCCATTTGGCTTGTCCCTCCTGGAACATCAACCCTGTTACATATCTTAGTATCATCCGCAAAAAGACACACCTTACCATCAAGACCTTCTGCAATATCACTAATAAAAATATTAAAGAGAATGGGTCCAAGTACAGATCCCTGAGGTACCCCACTGGTGACAAGCCCAAGCTTCGAATATACTCCATTGACTACAACCCTCTGTTGCCTGTCACTCAGCCACTGCCTTACCCATTGAACAATATTGGAATCCAAACTCAAAGATTGTAGTTTATTGATAAGCCTTCTATGTGCAACAGTGTCAAAAGCCTTACTGAAATCTAGGTAAGCAATGTCTACTGCACCACCCTGATCTATAATTTTAGTTACGCAATCAAAAAAATCAATAAGATTAGTTTGGCATGATCTCCCTGAAGTAAACCCATGTTGTCTCTGATCTTGAAATCCATGTGTTTTTAGATGTTCAACAATCCTATCCTTTAACATGGTTTCCATCACTTTCCCCACTACTGAAGTAAGGCTTTCTGGCCTATAGTTGCCCGACTCCTCCCTATTACCTTTCTTGTGAATGGGCACAACATTCGCTAACTTCCAATCTTCTGGGACTACTCCTGTTATCAATGATTGGTTAAATAAATCTGTTTATGGTTTTGCTAGTACACCACTAAGCTCTTTTAATAGCTTTGGGTGTATTCCATCAGGTACTATTGACTTATTTGTCTTTACTTTTGAGAGTTGAAATAGAACCTCTTCCTCTGTAAACTCACGTGTAATAAATGACTCATTTATCCTTTTTCTTAACTGAGGTCCCTTTCCTTCATTTTCATCTGTAAATACTGAACAAAAATATTCATTGAGGCAGTCAGCTAGACCTTTATCCTCATCTACATACCTTCCTTCTTTTGTTTTTAATCTAACTAATCCTTATTTTACTTTCCTTTTATGTATCTAAAAAAAGTTTTGTCCCCCTTTTTTACTGACTGTGCTATTTTCTCTTCTGTGTGTGATTTGGAAGCTCTTATAACTTGCTTAGCCTCTTTCTGCCTAATCTTATAGGTCATTCTGTCTTCCTCACTCTGGTTTTTTTTTATAATTACTAAATGCTAACTTGGCCACATCTGCGGAGTACCACAGTGGTTTTTTGAATTTTTTGCTTTTACTGACAAGCCTAATGCAATTTTCTGTTGCCTTCAGTAGTGCAACTTTTAAATAATCCCATTTATTTTGGACTCCATTTAAGTTGCTCCAGTCTGATAATGACTCCTTTTGCACATATTCTAATTTTAGAAAAGTCTGTTTTTCTAAAGTCTAAAACTTTTGTTTTTGTGTGGTGTGACTCAGTCACTGTTCTTATATTAAACCACACTGACTGATGATCACTGGATCCTAAACTTTCACCTACAGTAATATCTGATACCAAATCTCCATTTGTTAACATTAAATCTAGTATGGCCTCTTTACGAGTTGGCTGCTCAACGACTTGTTTTAGAGACAATCCCAGTAGGGAGTTTAGAATATGTGTGCTACCTGGCACAAGTAGCTATTTTTGTTTTCCAATTCACATCAGGAAGATTAAAGTCACCCATGATGATAACTTCCCCCTTCATTGTCATTTTAGCTATTTCTTCAACTAGTAGATTATCTAACTCTTCAATTTGTCCTGGGGGACAATTTATCCATTATATAGTTATCCCGCATTTTTGTTTTGACCAGGGATATCTTCGGAAGGTCTGGACATGACCACTGTTGTGCCAGGGCCCTGCGGGCCGCTAGATAGAACATGTTGAGAAGCCTTTGTTCGTGCCTGGGGAGGCCTTCAGTGGGTCTCGAAAGTAGGCACGCCCACGGATCTACTCCCAGTCGTTGTTGTAAGATTTGGGAGCCAAGCTCCACGATGCTGCGCCAGTAGTCCGCCACTCTCGGGCATTCCCACCACATATGAATATACGTGCCTTTCCCCCCACACCCATGCCAGCAGTCATCTGTGGGGCTCAATCCCATGTGTTTCTGCTTTACCGGTGTCATGTACCATCTAAATAGTGTTTTATAGGATTGCTCTTGAAGTGTTACACAGATTGTGGTTTTGGTGCATGCTTCCCATATATCTTGCCACTCCGTTCCCTCTAGCGTCTCCCCCAGGTCGGTTTTCCCACTGGTTGGTATACCGCAGTGCGTCTTCCCCGTCTGGGGCCCCTATGAGATGGTTTTACATTAGTGTGATAAGTTTAGTTTGTGTGGTCTCATTGTAGCATAGTTTTTCGTAGAAGGTTAGTGATGTTAGGGCTGCTTTCCGCACTTCGGGTTTGTGTGCAAAGTCTCGGATCTGCATGTATCTAAAGTAATCTCTTGTGTGTAAGGTGGCTTTGGTGGTTAGGTGTTCATAAGTGACCACTTGTTGGTTCGTATATAGGTGGACATATCTTTGGAGCCCTGTGGCTTCTATTCCCTTGTAGTCACCTTATATAAACAAAGTAAGTGCACACTCCACCAGAAAGGTAAAATTAGGCTCTACACTTAAGTGAAGGATTCCCTTAATCTTCACAAATAACACACAAAGATATACAAAAATAAGTGGAGCACTAAAATACCTGTACAACTGTAGATACGGTGTATATAGATAATACTGTATTATAGCCTGGCTCTAGTGTTGAACGCCTTGGGATCTTTATAAGGGGATCCACTGCCCTCTTCTTGTATCCTCCTGTTTTCTTCAACTTCCAAATGGGAGATAAAGATGCAAATGGGTCAATTTTCCATAAATCAGGAAGAAATTTATTGAATAAAATAAACTCAAAATAATTATGACAGATAAAAAACAAAGATTCAACTGAATCAAAATTATATATATAAAATAGTCTATAAAACCAAAACGCGTTTCGCCAGGAGCTGGCTTCCTCAGTTGGTGTAAGTTTTCAAATGGCACTTTTCCTGCTTTTATAAGGGGTAGATTGCTTGATTGTCGGCATCTGTGTGATCGGACGTGGGACGTGTGTTTTGTTGATATCTCCATACCGGCATCCGTAAACCCGGAAGTTCTGTTCGTGGAACGCACACGTGATCGGTTTGTGGAACGCACACGTGACCGGATACCCAGTGTAATATTCAACTTGTCCTCCTATTCGTTCTTCGTGGAACGCAAGTGTTGCGTTCCTACTAATTCATTTGCATAGATATATACAGAACGTCTTTGTATCTAATAAGTCCACAAAACTCGTGATTCAAAATTCATTAAAAAACGAGTGAGAGGAGGGAAAAAAAAAAAAGGGGGAAGTATCAAAACAGGATTTGTGAAGCAGATAACTATTATTGATAAATACTTATGAACACTACAAAAACCTTTAGAATCCCAATTCATACAGTAGAGATAAAGGTGCTGGTTTAAAAATAGTTCACAATGACATCCATAATACAAATAAAAAGGATAAGATATAAAATACTAATAAAATTTTGGGAGTGAACCCATTTAGTGTAAATTTACCTGGAATCTTAATTAAAAGGGGAAGGGAAAACTTTATTTCGAGATGGAAATCTTAAAGGGGAAATGATTATAAAAAATGACAAAGCTCGAAATCTAAATTTAACCCAAACGGAACTAAAGTGTTAAAATTATAAATGAATGACATCTCCTCCTTCCCAATTTGTTGTAAGAAATCTCCACCTCTCCACTTCCTTTTGATCAATTTTAATGCACAAAACAAAAGTCCCTGTGGGTTTTGGTTGTGGTACTGTTTGAAATGTTGTGGGACACTGTGGGTTTCTATACCTTTCTTGATATTCCTTATATGCTCAGAAACCCTAATGTGTAAGCATCTTATTGTCCTCCCTATATACATTTTGTTGCAGGGGCATACTAGGAGGTAGATAATGTTTTTAGAATAACAGGTCAATTGATCTCTTATATCGTATTCTTTATCACTAATTTCTTTGGTATTTTTAATGTTTCTTTTTTTGCTATTAGTTTCCCTACATGCTAGGCATGATCCACATCCATAAAAACCTTTACTTCTTGTAAGAAAATTGTCACTTTTACTAGAAGGGTCTTTTAAAACACTATTGACTAAAATATGTTTAATATTCCTACATCCCCTATGTACTATTTGGGGTTTGGCTGGTAAAATTTCCTTAAGAATAGGGTCATCCTGTAAAAGGTGCCAATATTTGTGAATGGCATATCTTACTTTTTTATTTTTTGCTGAGTAATTGCAAACAAAAGGAGTCTTGAATTTATTTTTTCCTACATCTTGAGTTTTCTTTTTATTGTAGGAAAGTAGGTCACTCCTTTTCAGTCTCTGAATTTCCTCAATACTTGATTGTAAGCCTTCTTCGTTGTACCCCTTTTCCAAGAACTGACTCTTTATAACTTGTGTCTGTGTTAAAAAATCTCTATCTTGCGTACAGTTCCTCCTTAGTCTCATGAATTGGCTCTTTGGCGCATTAGTGAGCCATGGGGTGTGATGGCAACTTGATAAGTCAATATATCCATTGCAATCCACCTCTTTAAAATAGTTTTTGGTGTGGAGTGTCCCTTCTTCTATAAAAATGTTCAAATCTAAAAAATTGATGTCTGAATTACTGTGGGTGAAGGTGAGTCTGATCCCCCAATCATTATTATTTAAAAAAGTTAAAAAATGTTCTAGACTGGTTTCATCTCCTTTCCAAATAAAAAATATGTCATCAATGAAACGGCGATAGGTAACCAAGTTCGCTGCAAAGTGACTGTGCAAAACAAATGTCTCTTCCCAGTACGCCATAAATAAATTGGCGTAACTGGGTGCGAACTTGGTACCCATCGCCGTTCCATTGATTTGGAGATAAAAACTGTCCTTAAACCAAAAGAAGTTGTTAGTTAAAATGAGGAATATCCCTTCTTTGATAAAATCTATTTGTTCCTGTTTAAAATCAGACCGTTCTAAAAAATATTGCACTGCCTCAATTCCTTTGCTGTGCGGAATAATGCTGTACAGGGAGGTCACGTCACAAGTCACATTAGAAGACCGACGCCCAACTACCTATAATCGCTTCCAGATTTTAGAACATAACACCTCACCTAGGACTTCCCCTTTTCACGGGAGTACAACACAACCCAGATTCAAACAGATACAAGAGTCACGAGAATGGGACTCACCGGGCAAGAGGAGAAGATCGTGGGAAGAAGGAGAAATAGAAGACGAGGAGGAAAGGAAACACAACAGGGAGAAGAGAGGGAGGATGTCGAATGTAAAGGGATTTTCAATCTTTCAGGTAAAGAGTTGAATAGAAATGAATTAGAAATTTTAAATAAGGGATTAAAGTTTGCACCGACATCCGATTTTAAACCTTTTGAATTTTTTATTGATCTTAATCGTTTTATTAGACAATTATGTCTGAAAATTTTTTTTCACAATAGGAATGACACAATAGAACCAACCGCCATTTCCCCATTTATACATAGTGGTCTGAAAGACAAATCGAAGTTTTTCCCGAAAAACATGATCTCTAGTGAGATACAGACTTTTGAGAAGATGGTGATGAAGGAGGTTAGTAAGATTAAACATACAAACAAATACCAGAAAAATCTCTCCTCCACTGGAACAAAAACTTTGAAAAGTATACAACAGAATAAAGACCTTATCATTAAGCCAGCGGATAAGGGGGGGGGGGGGGTAGTGGTCTTATCTAAAGACAAATATATAGGTGAGGCAGAAAGACTACTATCGGATCTCCAAACATATAAGAAATTATCAGCAAATCCAAGCCGGGAAGTTGCAATCAAGTTTGAGGAATATATTCAAGAAGGATTGGATAATTTAATTTTATCAGAGTCAGAGGCTAAATATTTAAACATTCAGAATCCACAAATCCCAGTGTTCTACTGTTTACCAAAAATGCATAAGCACTTAACAGACCCCCCAGGGAGACCCATAATTTCTGGAGTAGATAGTATATCATCAAGAACATCAGAATACATCGATGTCCTCCTGCAACCAATAGTTGTAAAGAATGTCACATATTTGAAGGACACAATACATATCCTCCAGATTTTAAGCAATATTAAATGGGAAGAGAATTTTATATTAGTAACTTGTGACGTGAGCTCCCTGTACAGCATTATTCCGCACAGCAAAGGAATTGAGGCAGTGCAATATTTTTTAGAACGGTCTGATTTTAAACAGGAACAAATAGATTTTATCAAAGAAGGGATATTCCTCATTTTAACTAACAACTTCTTTTGGTTTAAGGACAGTTTTTATCTCCAAATCAATGGAACGGCGATGGGTACCAAGTTCGCACCCAGTTACGCCAATTTATTTATGGCGTACTGGGAAGAGACATTTGTTTTGCACAGTCACTTTGCAGCGAACTTGGTTACCTATCGCCGTTTCATTGATGACATATTTTTTATTTGGAAAGGAGATGAAACCAGTCTAGAACATTTTTTAACTTTTTTAAATAATAATGATTGGGGGATCAGACTCACCTTCACCCACAGTAATTCAGACATCAATTTTTTAGATTTGAACATTTTTATAGAAGAAGGGACACTCCACACCAAAAACTATTTTAAAGAGGTGGATTGCAATGGATATATTGACTTATCAAGTTGCCATCACACCCCATGGCTCACTAATGCGCCAAAGAGCCAATTCATGAGACTAAGGAGGAACTGTACGCAAGATAGAGATTTTTTAACACAGACACAAGTTATAAAGAGTCAGTTCTTGGAAAAGGGGTACAACGAAGAAGGCTTACAATCAAGTATTGAGGAAATTCAGAGACTGAAAAGGAGTGACCTACTTTCCTACAATAAAAAGAAAACTCAAGATGTAGGAAAAAATAAATTCAAGACTCCTTTTGTTTGCAATTACTCAGCAAAAAATAAAAAAGTAAGATATGCCATTCACAAATATTGGCACCTTTTACAGGATGACCCTATTCTTAAGGAAATTTTACCAGCCAAACCCCAAATAGTACATAGGGGATGTAGGAATATTAAACATATTTTAGTCAATAGTGTTTTAAAAGACCCTTCTAGTAAAAGTGACAATTTTCTTACAAGAAGTAAAGGTTTTTATGGATGTGGATCATGCCTAGCATGTAGGGAAACTAATAGCAAAAAAAGAAACATTAAAAATACCAAAGAAATTAGTGATAAAGAATACGATATAAGAGATCAATTGACCTGTTATTCTAAAAACATTATCTACCTCCTAGTATGCCCCTGCAACAAAATGTATATAGGGAGGACAATAAGATGCTTACACATTAGGGTTTCTGAGCATATAAGGAATATCAAGAAAGGTATAGAAACCCACAGTGTCCCACAACATTTCAAACAGTACCACAACCAAAACCCACAGGGACTTTTGTTTTGTGCATTAAAATTGATCAAAAGGAAGTGGAGAGGTGGAGATTTCTTACAACAAATTGGGAAGGAGGAGATGTCATTCATTTATAATTTTAACACTTTAGTTCCGTTTGGGTTAAATTTAGATTTCGAGCTTTGTCATTTTTTATAATCATTTCCCCTTTAAGATTTCCATCTCGAAATAAAGTTTTCCCTTCCCCTTTTAATTAAGATTCCAGGTAAATTTACACTAAATGGGTTCACTCCCAAAATTTTATTAGTATTTTATATCTTATCCTTTTTATTTGTATTATGGAGGTCATTGTGAACTATTTTTAAACCAGCACCTTTATCTCTACTGTATGAATTGGGATTCTAAAGGTTTTTGTAGTGTTCATAAGTATTTATCAATAATAGTTATCTGCTTCACAAATCCTGTTTTGATACTTCCCCCTTTTTTTTTTTTCCCTCCTCTCACTCGTTTTTTAATGAATTTTGAATCACGAGTTTTGTGGACTTATTAGATACAAAGACGTTCTGTATATATCTATGCAAATGAATTAGTAGGAACGCAACACTTGCGTTCCACGAAGAACGAATAGGAGGACAAGTTGAATATTACACTGGGTATCCGGTCACGTGTGCGTTCCACAAACCGATCACGTGTGCGTTCCACGAACAGAACTTCCGGGTTTACGGATGCCGGTATGGAGATATCAACAAAACACACGTCCCACGTCCGATCACACAGATGCCGACAATCAAGCAATCTACCCCTTATAAAAGCAGGAAAAGTGCCATTTGAAAACTTACACCAACTGAGGAAGCCAGCTCCTGGCGAAACGCGTTTTGGTTTTATAGACTATTTTATATATATAATTTTGATTCAGTTGAATCTTTGTTTTTTTATCTGTCATAATTATTTTGAGTTTATTTTATTCAATAAATTTCTTCCTGATTTATGGAAAATTGACCCATTTGCATCTTTATCTCCCATTTGGAAGTTGAAGAAAACAGGAGGATACAAGAAGAGGGCAGTGGATCCCCTTATAAAGATCCCAAGGCGTTCAACACTAGAGCCAGGCTATAATACAGTATTATCTATATACACCGTATCTACAGTTGTACAGGTATTTTAGTGCTCCACTTATTTTTGTATATCCTTGTAGTCACCTGCCCACATTCCCGGGGGGAAAGCCCTGTTTCTAAGGACCGGTGTCATGGGGGATAAGTGGGGGCTGAGGGTGTACTTCGTTTTGGTTTGGTCCCATATCTGTATGGAGTTGAGTATGGCCGGGTTTGCGGTTCTCAATATGGCTCTTTGGGATTTGGGTGCGTGCCACTGTATTACCTGTGTCAGCTGTGCAGCTAAGTAGTAGGCGTATATATTGGGTAATCCCAGCCCCCCCCCCCCCCCCCGGTTTCGGTCTGTACATGAGGGCGCGCGCTATCCTCGGGCGTTTGTTGTGCCAAATGAAGGCATCAATCGCTCTTTGTATGCCTATCAGGTCCCCCCTGGTCACTCGTATCGGGAGTGCCTGAAAGAGGAACAAGATCCTCGGTAGCACGTTCATTTTTATAGAGTTTACTCTTCCCATCCAGGAGATGGGTCTGTCTGTCCACTGCTCCAGTTCCATAAGGAGGGTCCGGAACAGGGGTGTATAGTTGCGGGTAAAAAAGGAGGAGGTATTTGCTGTTAGTCGTACCCCTAGATACATAAATTCGTCAGTGGCTATCTTGAAGTGATACATGTCGTGTATGTGGGCTACGTCCGGGGGCTCTAGGTGAAAGGGCATTGCTACCGATTTGGAGTAGTTAATTTTGTACCCTGCAATCGTCCCAAAACGTTCCAGTACATGTGTCAGGTGTTGGAGAGAGTGCATTGGTTCCTGAAGCGTTAGCATGACATTGTCGGCATAGGCAGAGACTGTGAATGGTGTGCCCCCTATCACAATGCCCTTAATGTCTGGGTGCTGCCTAATGGCTTGTAACAGTGGTTCTAAGGTTAGGGCAAAGAGTAGTGGGGACAGTGGGCAACCCTGTCTGGTGCCGTTCCCTACTGTGAAGGGTCTTTTGCGGGCCCCTGAGATGAGTATTTGCGCTTTTAGGTCCGTGTATAGTGCTTGTATTGCTGTGACAAAGGTCTCTGGGAACCCCTGAAATCGGAGTAGCTCAAACAAGTAAGGCCAGAGCCTTCTCTGCCAGAGCCTTCTCCGCCTTCTCTGCATCTAATGAGAGTGCCAGAGAAGGCGCCTTGGAAACCCCCATGTGCCAGATTGTGCTAACCCCTCTGCGTGTGTTTTCATATAGTTGGCGGCCTGGTATAAAGCCCACCTGGTCCGGGTGGATCAGGCGCGGGAGCAGGGGGGTTAGTCTGGATGCTAAAATTTTTTGCAAAAATTTTGAGGTCGGTGTTGATTAATGAGATTGGCATGTAGCTCGGGGCCAGTGTCTCGTCTTTCCCTGGTTTTGGCAGGAGGACAACGTTTGCCGTTGCCATATCACCATCGGGTGTCCTTCCCTGTAGAAAGTGGTTGCTAAGGGTTGTGAGGGGTGGGGCTAACACGTCTTTGAATTGTTTGTAGTAACTGATGTCGTAGCCGTCTGGTCCTGGTGCCTTATTGCCTTTCAGGGATGCTATTGCTGCCTCAACCTCTAACTGTGTAATCGGTGCTCGCAGATCATCGGCTTCTGCACCGTTCACTTTCGGAATAGCGAGTTCGGAAAGAAAGCGGTGTATGTCTGCCATATAAGTCATATTGGTGGCCCTGAGGTGGGGGGAGTGATTGTAAACGTCGGAGAAGTAGGATGTAAATACTTTGTTTATAGTTTCAGGAGTCTTGACTAGTGTGTTTGCTGTTGTGCGTATTTTTGTTATGGTTCTGCCTTGCGGCCTCGGACGGAGGACCCTTGCTAAGAGTGTATCTGTCTTATTGGCCTTTTCATAGAAAAGTCGTTTCGACCATAGTATGGACCGTGAGACCGTCTCCAGGGTGAGGTCCCTGATTGAGTGTCTGAGGTCATTGAGTTCCTTAAGGAGTGAGTCTGTTGGGTTTGTTTTGTGTTGTTGCTCCTTCTTACGTAGAGCTGATTGTAAGTCAAGTAACTTTCGTTTTGGCTCTCTTTTTCTGTGTGGCTAGTTTTATGAAGTGGCCGCGTAGGACTGTTTTATGTGCTGCCCAGACCGTGGTGGGGCTAACTTCGGGGGTTGTGTTTATCTCAAAGTATTCTGTGATGGTGTGTTGGATGGTTGTTCGTGTTGTGTCGTCTCTTAAGAAGCTATTATTGAGCCTCCACGACCAGTTGGATTTGTAGCATAGGTTGCTGAGTGTGAGTGTGATGTCTGCGTGATCTGACCATGTAATGTTGTTAATATCCGTGTGGATTGTTTTGGCCATCCCTGCTCCGTTAAGGAATATGTTATCTATTCTGGAGTAGGTGTTGTGTGGTGCTGAGTAGAACGTGTAGTCTGACTGAGAGGCATATTTAAACCCTATAATACCTTTTCTCAGTGCCCTGTCATGGTTTCCACTTGTTGGTTGTCAGAGAGCGCATTCTGTGTATTGTATTTCTGGTTTTTGACTTTCCCTACTTCTGGTATCCTGACCCTTAGCTAGTTTATTCGTATTGTCTCATTCTGTATCCCTGACCTTGGCTTGTTATTCTGACAATTCTCTTTTACGTTAAGTCCGGCCACTCTAAGGTCCGGTATACGTTGTTTGTGTTAATATAGTTTTGCGTGTGGGGTCACATAGTAATCATGACAACAGGTAATTAAGTTTGAATTTTTATGCTGGGTCCATGCCCCACTGTTATTTTTTTGCAGGTTGTTTTTTTTTCCAATTACTTCACAAAGGCATACCATTTCCTAATAAAGAAGACACCCCAGGGTGTTTCAAAAGACAGATTTTGTACCTTAGCGTGGGATCATTTTTTCACTAGCCTGTACCAAGTGTAGAGGTAATACGCATTTTTTTCCCTTTTTAAAACTTTTCTTTTTTTTACTTTTTAAAAGTGTTTTTTGTTTTTTTTTTACTATTTTATTAAACCCAGGTCCAGCTAGGTTTAACCCTTTTTGCAGTAAACATAGCAGTTTCTACGGGTTAATCCAGCCGCTAGAGGCGCTTCCGTGCTTTTCACTGTGATTTTCATTGAGAATGCTTTCCGATGAGACTGGCTGAATGCGCGCGCAGCTCTTGCTGTGCATGCAGCCGATGACTGAAGAAGAGGGAGGGATTAACCCCTTCCTCTCCCCTCAGTGCCATGGGAGTGGGACCTTGAGGGTGGGGGCACCCTCAGGGCACTATAGTGGTCCTTTAACCCTCAGGTGTTTTAAAAAAAAAAAAAAATCAGATCACAGTGAAACTGCAGACAGTGATCAAAAGGGGTTAAATTGTATTGGGAAGGGATGGGGTGGGATTTTACAACTGTTTTCTTGCAGAGAGCAGCCTGGAGCTGCAGGGAGACAGATCGGATTGCTCTGAATTTCCGCTCAGAGCGATCATATAGGCTGTGAAAGTGAAAAGGCTTGCTGTAGTGTGCCTCAGACATGGAGGCACACTATAGGAACATTAACCCCACGATTGAGGCAATCCGGGGTTATTTTTTAGTATTGGACGGAAATTTTCCGTCCTGCGTCCTTAACCCCTTAAAGACACATGACAAGTGTGACATGTCATGATTTCCTTTTATTCCAGAAGTTTGGTCCTTAAGGGGTTAAGGGGAAAGACGGCAATGACGAAAAATTTCCGTCCAGCGTCCTTAAGAGGTTAAACGTTTGTTTAAGTTGTATCATGGGAGACAGTCCAGCAATGTGATGTATTCAGAATATCTTCCTATATGATCTCTCATGGGCGACTGCAATTCACCCTATGCAATATTTCTAAAGAATCTCATTATCACTATACAATACGATACGATACAAATCGGGCTTGCCGAGTTCACAGGAACCAGCGAGTGGCACTTGTTAAATAAATACAGCAACTGTACTTCATACACCTAAATTCTGTACTGCACACGCCTCATCTTGCATCTATTAAATTACCGGCTACAGAAGAATTTTCTAATAACCTCACTACCCAAAACTTCTTCAGAGTGGAAATAGACTCCACAAGATTGTAACACGATTAAATGACCACTATCGGTACCCAGACAACGTCATCTCAGTGTAGTAATGGAGTGCAATGGACCAGTCATTTTGAATATATGACAATGATTTAATTGCAAGGCTAAACACACCCCTAGTGGCCATCTTCCTGAAAGCCATTAGATGGTGCTTCCACTTCTACAACAAAGTCAAACTCTGCTCTGTGACAGTCGATGTCCTCACACAGTGCACTAGGACATTGAACCTCCACTGATGCCTCTAATAGACAAGCATTGCATTCAAAGCTGGTCTGTGAGAAGCATTTGATTGGAGGAGCATTGTTAGCCACGCATGTGCTTCTTGTCCCCAACACTTCCATGTGGGAAGCAATGGATTGGGCGAGAAGCCTGCAGGAAAATGACACAGTTGGCGAAGGTGGTGGATTCGAGGAATGAGTATTAATGCTGGAAACAAGGTCAGTCTTTATTTCATTTAGGGGAGCCCATAAATGTAAACAGCTACTGGAACATTGTAGCATTAGAAATACATGTTTGCTATAGTGTGCCCCCCCAAAAACTCACCACTTTTATAAAAACACAATGCACTCACGGTAGTATCAGGGCCAATTTATTACAACTAGTGGAAGAACACTTCTTTTGTGACTGAGCCTTGTGCCATGCTGCTCCCACACTGTTAGAAAAGATCCTTCTGTGGGATATGAACATTAAGGAGATATTGTGTTCCTCACTAGAAAATACGGCTCTTAGGTAGCCATCTCCTATATTAGATAGCATTAAATACTATTGGGAAAAAAAACTGTTGCGGACCAATTGTAATATCCTTTCCTTTTTGCATTAATTAATATATTTACATTTAAAAAATGTAAATGTAAAAAATCATTTTGTTTGATTCAGTACTTACGGGTGGATAATCCCTTTCTCCTTCCCTAGTATTTTTGTATATATAATGTATTTAAGAAGAAAAAAAACCCTTCAATAAAACCTATTAAAAGAAAAAGAAAAGTGAACCTTTACAGCAAGATAAAACGGTGGAAACTGGTCTGACGGAAGACAGAAGAGCGGTCAGCTATGATTCTCTTTAATGTTATTCTTACATGGTGATTTGGAAACATAGCAAATGGTAGCACTACATTCTCTGTTACAAGCGTGTGGATCAGATCAGTCCCATGTATAAAATTACTTCTTGGTAATTAATGTGCAAAGTATAAATGTATATTTATAATGTACAATCTAACTAGTTTGGCAAATTTGGAGAAACAAAACATGTCCCAGCTTTCAGTAAAATAAAAACCATAAAAGCTGTTAAAGTCATTTGTCCCTTCTTGTCGTAGAAGCAGGTAGCGTTATAATACCGTGAAGTGCTAAGCGCTCTCATACAATGCCTCTGGCACTCACGCCAAGCCGGGAGGGCACTGAACGTTGCTTACAATTTGGTCAGAAACATCAACCGATGTCTGTCCCCATCACTGAGACGAGGAAGGTGCAGGAAACTATAAGGACAGCCAGGCCCTGAGCTACAATAAGGTCACAAATTCCTTTGCGTGTTAGACATGGAGGATAATAAGGGGTGAAACCTCACTGCCTCCATATTGTGCAAATCTCTGGTCAAGGTGCAAGCCAAGCGCTAGAGTAAGCTAATACACCGCCCTGTGGTCGCAATGCTGGTGTTTTAACATAGACCCCAATTTCCAGGGGTTTAGGATACAGATTTAGAGCAAGCTAAATGGACATTTGGGATGAAGGTAGCATGGCTACGTCATGTCAGTAATGGTCAGATAGAAGCTCACAAATCGTCATCTCCAATGCCCTCAAAAGCGTAATTTCCATGGAAATCTTCGGCACTCATGTCATTGGCAGAACTGGAGTTGCTGATAGCACGGAGGCTGACTGAGCTGAGCTTACTCTGCAACACAAACAAAAAGGCAGATTAACAGGCTGGGCTGTACCTCGGGCACAGTACAATAGTATAAAATACATCCAGGCTGGGCTGTACCTCGGACACAGTACGATAGTATAAAATACATCCAGGCTGGGCTGTACCTCGGGCACAGTACAATAGTATAAAATACATCCAGGCTGGGCTGTACCTCGGGCACAGTACAATAGTATAAAATACATCCAGGCTGGGCTGTACCTCGGACACAGTACAATAGTATAAAATACATCCAGGCTGGGCTGTACCTCGGACACAGTACGATAGTATAAAATACATCCAGGCTGGGCTGTACCTCGGGCACAGTACAATAGTATAAAATACATCCAGGCTGGGCTGTACCTCGGGCACAGTACGATAGTATAAAATACATCCAGGCTGGGCTGTACCTCGGACACAGTACAATAGTATAAAATACATCCAGGCTGGGCTATACCTCGGACACAGTACAATAGTATAAAATACATCCAGGCTGGGCTGTACCTCGGACACAGTACGATAGTATAAAATACATCCAGGCTGGGCTGTACCTCGGACACAGTACGATAGTATAAAATACATCCAGGCTGGGCTGTACCTCGGACACAGTACGATAGTATAAAATACATCCAGGCTGGGCTGTACCTCGGGCACAGTACAATAGTATAAAATACATCCAGGCTGGGCTGTACCTCGGGCACAGTACGATAGTATAAAATACATCCAGGCTGGGCTGTACCTCGGGCACAGTACGATAGTATAAAATACATCGAGGCTGGGCTGTACCTCGGACACAGTACAATAGTATAAAATACATCCAGGCTGGGCTGTACCTCGGACACAGTACAATAGTATAAAATACATCCAGGCTGGGCTGTACCTCGGACACAGTACAATAGTATAAAATACATCCAGGCTGGGCTGTACCTCGGGCACAGTACAATAGTATAAAATACATCCAGGCTGGGCTGTACCTCGGACACAGTACAATAGTATAAAATACATCCAGGCTGGGCTGTACCTCAGGCACAGTACGATAGTATAAAATACATCTAGGCTGGGCTGTACCTCGGACACAGTACAATAGTATAAAATACATCCAGGCTGGGCTGTACCTCGGGCACAGTACAATAGTATAAAATACATCCAGGCTGGGCTGTACCTCGGGCACAGTACGATAGTATAAAATACATCCAGGCTGGGCTGTACCTCGGGCACAGTACAATAGTATAAAATACATCCAGGCTGGGCTGTACCTCGGACACAGTACGATAGTATAAAATACATCCAGGCTGGGCTGTACCTCGGACACAGTACAATAGTATAAAATACATTTGTTATAGATTAACAGGCTGGGCTCTACCTCATATCTTCCTCCTTGCTTGTGAAGCTATCTGGACACATCAGCTTTTATTATTCTATAAAAAAATATGCCGATACATGTTCTATTCGGAGTGGAATTTCATAGAGAAGAAGATTAAAAGGACACTTCGGGAACCAATACTTTAATAAATATTGTATTTTTTCATGCTCAAATCTGAATAGTTTTCAGGAAAAAAAAAATATTAAATGTTTTGCAAAATGCAAAGCCTGCCCCCTTACTTCAGAAAAAGACTTGCTTATCACCAGTGTATATATACACTGCTCAGCCACCATCACCAGGAGTTTCAGACGAACACTTTATGAAGGACCCTGGACTACTCCTTTTGTCTAAAAACGCACACACTAATAAAAGGGGGGAATACTTCCTGCATGGTGCCCCACAAAGGGAGGGCCAATCCCTGAAAATATCAAAAGGAAGAAATGAAATATCCAGGAACTCCTGAGGTTTCTTTATTTGAAACAAGGAAGTGGAGACAATGTTTCGTCTCCTCTCTGAGGCTTTATTAAGTGATTTGATAAGACCTGAGATAGATAGAGATATATATAAAAAAATATTTTGCACTTTACTTACAGGTGTAGTTGCCCGGTGCTTGTCAGCAATAATGTAGAAACAGCAAAAAGATAGCGAAGGTTAAAAGTAAAACTGAACTTTTAATGTCCAAAATAAAAAAAAATCAACGTTTCAGTTTGTCTTACAAACTTTCAGCAGGATCCTGGAAGTCCTGAGAGTGCCATCTTTTTGATATATATATTATCCTATGTGTAAGTCACCCTGTGCCCATTATAGGTGCAGGATCCTGGAAGCCCTGAGAGTGCTATCTTTTTGATATATATATTATCCTATGTGTAAGTCACCCTGTGCCCATTATAGGTGTAGGATCCTGGAAGCCCTGAGAGTGCTATCTTTTTGATATATATATTATCCTATGTGTAAGTCACCCTGTGCCCATTATAGGTGCAGGATCCTGGAAGCCCTGAGAGTGCTATCTTTTTGATATATATATTATCCTATGTGTAAGTCACCCTGTGCCCATTATAGGTGCAGGATCCTGGAAGCCCTGAGAGTGCTATCTTTTTGATATATATATTATCCTATGTGTAAGTCACCCTGTGCCCATTATAGGTGTAGGATCCTGGAAGTCCTGAGAGTGCTATCTTTTTGATATATATATTATCCTATGTGTAAGTCACCCTGTGCCCATTATAGGTGCAGGATCCTGGAAGCCCTGAGAGTGCTATCTTTTTGATATATATATTATCCTATGTGTAAGTCACCCTGTGCCCATTATAGGTGCAGGATCCTGGAAGTCCTGAGAGTGCTATCTTTTTGATATATATATTATCCTATGTGTAAGTCACCCTGTGCCCATTATAGGTGCAGGATCCTGGAAGTCCTGAGAGTGCTATCTTTTTGATATATATATTATCCTATGTGTAAGTCACCCTGTGCCCATTATAGGTGCAGGATCCTGGAAGTCCTGAGAGTGCCATCTTTTTGATATATATATTATCCTATGTGTAAGTCACCCTGTGCCCATTATAGGTGCAGGATCCTGGAAGTCCTGAGAGTGCTATCTTTTTGATATATATATTATCCTATGTGTAAGTCACCCTGTGCCCATTATAGGTGCAGGATCCTGGAAGCCCTGAGAGTGCTATCTTTTTGATATATATATAATCCTATGTGTAAGTCACCCTGTGCCCATTATAGGTGCAGGATCCTGGAAGTCCTGAGAGTGCTATCTTTTTGATATATATATATTATCCTATGTGTAAGTCACCCTGTGCCCATTATAGGTGCAGGATCCTGGAAGTCCTGAGAGTGCTATCTTTTTGATATATATATTATCCTATGTGTAAGTCA
The DNA here is from genome assembly GCF_036172605.1 of Pelobates fuscus. Lineage (NCBI taxonomy): Eukaryota > Metazoa > Chordata > Amphibia > Anura > Pelobatidae > Pelobates > Pelobates fuscus. The sequence goes on along the minus strand of NC_086318.1, from coordinate 1,910,479 downwards.
CCCTGTGCCCATTATAGGTGCAGGATCCTGGAAGCCCTGAGAGTGCTATCTTTTTGATATATATATATTATCCTATGTGTAAGTCACCCTGTGCCCATTATAGGTGCAGGATCCTGGAAGTCCTGAGAGTGCTATCTTTTTGATATATATATTATCCTATGTGTAAGTCACCCTGTGCCCATTATAGGTGCAGGATCCTGGAAGCCCTGAGAGTGCTATCTTTTTGATATATATATTATCCTATGTGTAAGTCACCCTGTGCCCATTATAGGTGCAGGATCCTGGAAGTCCTGAGAGTGCCATCTTTTTGATATATATATTATCCTATGTGTAAGTCACCCTGTGCCCATTATAGGTGCAGGATCCTGGAAGCCCTGAGAGTGCTATCTTTTTGATATATATATATTATCCTATGTGTAAGTCACCCTGTGCCCATTATAGGTGCAGGATCCTGGAAGTCCTGAGAGTGCTATCTTTTTGATATATATATTATCCTATGTGTAAGTCACCCTGTGCCCATTATAGGTGCAGGATCATGGAAGTCCTGAGAGTGCTATCTTTTTGATATATATATTATCCTATGTGTAAGTCACCCTGTGCCCATTATAGGTGCAGGATCATGGAAGTCCTGAGAGTGCTATCTTTTTGATATATATATTATCCTATGTGTAAGTCACCCTGTGCCCATTATAGGTGCAGGATCCTGGAAGTCCTGAGAGTGCTATCTTTTTGATATATATATTATCCTATGTGTAAGTCACCCTGTGCCCATTATAGGTGCAGGATCCTGGAAACCCTGAGAGTGCTATCTTTTTGATATATATATATTATCCTATGTGTAAGTCACCCTGTGCCCATTATAGGTGCAGGATCCTGGAAGCCCTGAGAGTGCTATCTTTTTTATATATATATTATCCTATGTGTAAGTCACCCTGTGCCCATTATAGGTGCAGGATCCTGGAAGCCCTGAGAGTGCTATCTTTTTGATATATATATATTATCCTATGTGTAAGTCACCCTGTGCCCATTATAGGTGCAGGATCCTGGAAGTCCTGAGAGTGCTATCTTTTTGATATATATATTATCCTATGTGTAAGTCACCCTGTGCCCATTATAGGTGCAGGATCCTGGAAGCCCTGAGAGTGCTATCTTTTTGATATATATATTATCCTATGTGTAAGTCACCCTGTGCCCATTATAGGTGCAGGATCCTGGAAGTCCTGAGAGTGCTATCTTTTTGATATATATATTATCCTATGTGTAAGTCACCCTGTGCCCATTATAGGTGCAGGATCCTGGAAGCCCTGAGAGTGCTATCTTTTTGATATATATTATCCTATGTGTAAGTCACCCTGTGCCCATTATAGGTGCAGGATCCTGGAAGCCCTGAGAGTGCCATCTTTTTGATATATATATTATCCTATTTGTAAGTCACCCTGTGCCCATTATAGGTGCAGGATCCTGGAAGCCCTGAGAGTGCTATCTTTTTGATATATATATTATCCTATGTGTAAGTCACCCTGTGCCCATTATAGGTGCAGGATCCTGGAAGCCCTGAGAGTGCCATCTTTTTGATATATATATTATCCTATGTGTAAGTCACCCTGTGCCCATTATAGGTGCAGGATCCTGGAAGCCCTGAGAGTGCTATCTTTTTGATATATATATTATCCTATGTGTAAGTCACCCTGTGCCCATTATAGGTGCAGGATCCTGGAAGTCCTGAGAGTGCTATCTTTTTGATATATATATTATCCTATGTGTAAGTCACCCTGTGCCCATTATAGGTGCAGGATCCTGGAAGCCCTGAGAGTGCCATCTTTTTGATATATATATTATCCTATGTGTAAGTCACCCTGTGCCCATTATAGGTGCAGGATCCTGGAAGTCCTGAGAGTGCTATCTTTTTGATATATATATATTATCCTATGTGTAAGTCACCCTGTGCCCATTATAGGTGCAGGATCCTGGAAGTCCTGAGAGTGCCATCTTTTTGATATATATATAATCCTATGTGTAAGTCACCCTGTGCCCATTATAGGTGCAGGATCCTGGAAGCCCTGAGAGTGCTATCTTTTTGATATATATATTATCCTATGTGTACGTCACCCTGTGCCCATTATAGGTGCAGGATCCTGGAAGTCCTGAGAGTGCTATCTTTTTGATATATATATTATCCTATGTGTAAGTCACCCTGTGCCCATTATAGGTGCAGGATCCTGGAAGTCCTGAGAGTGCTATCTTTTTGATATATATATTATCCTATGTGTAAGTCACCCTGTGCCCATTATAGGTGCAGGATCATGGAAGTCCTGAGAGTGCTATCTTTTTGATATATATATTATCCTATGTGTAAGTCACCCTGTGCCCATTATAGGTGCAGGATCATGGAAGCCCTGAGAGTGCTATCTTTTTGATATATATATATATATTATCCTATGTGTAAGTCACCCTGTGCCCATTATAGGTGCAGGATCCTGGAAGCCCTGAGAGTGCCATCTTTTTGATATATATATTATCCTATGTGTAAGTCACCCTGTGCCCATTATAGGTGCAGGATCCTGGAAGCCCTGAGAGTGCTCTCTTTTTGATATATATATTATCCTATGTGTACGTCACACTGTGCCCATTATAGGTGCAGGATCCTGGAAGTCCTGAGAGTGCTATCTTTTTGATATATATATTATCCTATGTGTAAGTCACCCTGTGCCCATTATAGGTGCAGGATCCTGGAAGTCCTGAGAGTGCTATCTTTTTGATATATATATTATCCTATGTGTAAGTCACCCTGTGCCCATTATAGGTGCAGGATCCTGGAAGCGCTATCTTTTTTATATATAGATATATTATCCTATGTGTAAGTCACCCTGTGCCCATTATAGGTGCAGGATCCTGGAAGACCTGAGAGTGCCATCTTTTTGATATATATATTATCCTATGTGTAAGTCACCCTGTGCCCATTATAGGTGCAGGATCATGGAAGTCCTGAGAGTGCTATCTTTTTGATATATATATATATTATCCTATGTGTAAGTCACCCTGTGCCCATTATAGGTGCAGGATCCTGGAAGCCCTGAGAGTGCTATCTTTTTGATATATATATTATCCTATGTGTAAGTCACCCTGTGCCCATTATAGGTGCAGGATCCTGGAAGCCCTGAGAGTGCTATCTTTTTGATATATATATATTATCCTATGTGTAAGTCACCCTGTGCCCATTATAGGTGCAGGATCCTGGAAGCCCTGAGAGTGCTATCTTTTTGATATATATATTATCCTATGTGTAAGTCACCCTGTGCCCATTATAGGTGCAGGATCCTGGAAGCCCTGAGAGTGCTATCTTTTTGATATATATATTATCCTATGTGTAAGTCCCCCTGTGCCCATTATAGGTGCAGGATCCTGGAAGTCCTGAGAGTGCCATCTTTTTGATATATATATTATCCTATGTGTAAGTCACCCTGTGCCCATTATAGGTGCAGGATCCTGGAAGTCCTGAGAGTGCTATCTTTTTGATATATATATTATCCTATGTGTAAGTCACCCTGTGCCCATTATAGGTGCAGGATCCTGGAAGTCCTGAGAGTGCTATCTTTTTGATATATATATTATCCTATGTGTAAGTCACCCTGTGCCCATTATAGGTGCAGGATCCTGGAAGTCCTGAGAGTGCCATCTTTTTGATATATATATATTATCCTATGTGTAAGTCACCCTGTGCCCATTATAGGTGCAGGATCCTGGAAGTCCTGAGAGTGCTATCTTTTTGATATATATATTATCCTATGTGTAAGTCACCCTGTGCCCATTATAGGTGCAGGATCATGGAAGTCCTGAGAGTGCTATCTTTTTGATATATATATTATCCTATGTGTAAGTCACCCTGTGCCCATTATAGGTGCAGGATCATGGAAGTCCTGAGAGTGCTATCTTTTTGATATATATATTATCCTATGTGTAAGTCACCCTGTGCCCATTATAGGTGCAGGATCCTGGAAGTCCTGAGAGTGCTATCTTTTTGATATATATATTATCCTATGTGTAAGTCACCCTGTGCCCATTATAGGTGCAGGATCCTGGAAGTCCTGAGAGTGCTATCTTTTTGATATATATATTATCCTATGTGTAAGTCACCCTGTGCCCATTATAGGTGCAGGATCCTGGAAGCCCTGAGAGTGCCATCTTTTTGATATATATATTATCCTATGTGTAAGTCACCCTGTGCCCATTATAGGTGCAGGATCATGGAAGTCCTGAGAGTGCCATATTTTTGATATATATATTATCCTATGTGTAAGTCACCCTGTGCCCATTATAGGTGCAGGATCCTGGAAGCCCTGAGAGTGCTATCTTTTTGATATATATATTATCCTATGTGTAAGTCACCCTGTGCCCATTATAGGTGCAGGATCATGGAAGTCCTGAGAGTGCTATCTTTTTGATATATATATATATTATCCTATACAAAGGAGTAAGCAAGTGAATATACAGTAGTAAAATACGTGTGGTAGCCAAGAAATGGCTACAGACCACCAAGTGGGAACCCCTTATACCACTTATACAGAAAATATTAGAAATACATACAATTAGTGGAACACACGTCTGATGATTCTAGAAAATAAGACAGAATGGCATAGTATAATACTGTTTAGTATAGATATATATGAAAAAAAATAAAGCAATATTACTCACAAGCCCAGAGCCAAATTAGCATATGGCTCTCATGGGAAGCGTGATGGGACGATTAATAGGATGTCCCCATCCTTCTTCTTGTTGTTCCTTAAATAGTAGTTGGTGAAGGATGCAAAATTCAGATGTCTTTCAAATTGCAGATGTGTCTTTATTTGATGAATAAAAGTTGTACAAAGATAAAGGATAAAAATTCCAATTGACAATTAAAAGGTGATATAAATAAAAGTCCTGTATATACAGTCTGACCCAAAACGCGTTTCGCCCTGTGGTGGGGGCTTCCTCAGTTGGTGTCAGTCAGTATCTTCTGGGTAGGCTTCCTCTGCGTTCTTTTATAGCACTTCTGTGTTCTACTTCCGGGTTTGCATTACTTATCCGCATTTGGAACGCATACTGCGTTCCACCGCCGTCTACATGCGTTCCACTTCCGGGTCGCGTATTGTGTGTCAATCGGGCGCACAATAGACGTCACTGGAACGCATGGTAGTCGGTGTATGCGTTCCACTTCGGGATATTTTACAATTAAAGTCATAACAGAATATCTATTTTCAAAATTTCGGAATATTTTAAAATTAAAGACTTTACAGAGTGTATATTTTCAAAGTGTGGTGATTACTATGTGATATATTAATTTGTATATTCCAAACTCAATTTTATATACATATATAAAACTTGTATGGTAGCTAATAACCAGGAATAAATAAGAATACAGAGCAATCTTCAAGGAAATTATAATGCTGTGAGGTTTAAGTTAATATATGGCATTAAAATACATGATATACATATTGATATTGGGTTTTCATATATCTGTTATATATAAATTAGTTCTAAAAAAGGCATATGTGTAATAATATATACATATAGAGCTTATATGACATATAGTAATATTGTACGTAATTGTAGCTAAAATCTATGATGGTAATAATTGCTAAAAATGAGGAAAAATTCATACTTTAAAAGGAGTGAATAGGAAAAATTATGTATATATTTTAAATGAAGTGACAAATCTCGAAATCCGAATTTAGACCATAAGGGATAAGGGTATTAAAATTGAAAATAAATTTCATCTCTTCTGAGCCTATCTTTTTGGTGTAATCTCCCCCTCTCCAATTTTTCTTAACTATTTTGAGGGGGCAGAAAAAAAGGTGATCCGGGTTAAGGTTATGATGTATTTTAAAATGGTTGGATACGCTGTGGGTTTCCAAACCTTTTTTAATATTTCTCACGTGTTCTGATATTCGTACATGTAGGCACCTAATTGTCCTGCCAATATATATTAAATTACACGGACATTTTAATAGGTAAATGACTCCTTTTGAGTAGCATGTTAATTGGTCTTTAATAACAAAATCGATATTGGTGTGTTCTCTAAGGTCTGTTATGTATTTTTGGATTTTTTGTTGACCTACATGCTAAACATGTTCCGCACCCATAAAAACCTTTGCTTTGGTTTAGAAAGTGTCTGATGCTTTTTGGTGGCCCTTCGCTGCTATGGACTAATGCTTTCTTTAGATTCGCTGCACCTCTATAGACGATTCGAGGTCTGGATGGTAAAACGTTTTTTAAAATTGGATCTCTTTGGAGGATGTGCCAGTGTTTTTTAATAGTCCTATTTATTTTGTTATTGTTTCCGTTGTAATTGCATATAAAATGTGCCTCATTTGTGTTTAAAATTTTGGGGTTTTTCTGTTGTTTGTAAGTTAATAGTTGCTCTCTGGGAGTATCTCGGATTTCTTCCATAGCTTTAGTTAGTTTTATCTCTTCGTAACCTCTTTCTAGGAATTGTTGTTTTATTATGCTTGCTTGATCCATGTAGTCCTGTTCAGTCGTACAATTGCGTCTTATTCTTAAGAACTGGCTCTTGGGAGCGTTATCCAGCCAGGGTTTGTGGTGGCAGCTCTTTTTTTTCTATGAATCCGTTAGCGTCCACTGGCTTAAAAAAGTTTTTAGTTTTAATCTGTTGAGCTTCGATAAAAATATGGAGGTCCAAAAAGTTAATTTCTGTAGTGCTATGTATGGTAGTGAGTACGATTCCCCATTCATTGGATATGAGGAAGGCTAGAAACATATTTAAAAGATCATGAGAACCATTCCAAATTAAAAATATGTCATCTATGTATCGGCGATAGGTCACCAAACTCGACACCCAGGGATGCTCTGAAAAAATAAAAATCTCCTCACAGTATTCCATAAACAAGTTGGCATAACTGGGTGCGAATTTGGTGCCCATCGCCGTACCTCTAATTTGCAGATAAAAAGTGTTCTCGAACCAAAAAAAATTATTGGTTAAAATAAGATGGATGCCTTCCAATATAAAATTCATCTGTTCTTCCTTAAAATTTGCTTTTCTTAAAAAATGTTTTACTGCCTCTATACCAATTTCGTGTGGAATTATGCTGTATAGAGATGTGACATCACTAGTGACTAATATATTGCCATCTTCCCATTTACTTGTTTCTAAAAGTTGTAATATGTGTATAGTATCTTTTAGATATGCAGGATTTTTAACTACTATGGGTTGTAAAAGCAAATCAATGTATTCCGAGACTCTGGAGGAGATGGAGTCTATCCCGGAAATAATTGGGCGTCCTGGGGGATTTTTTATGTCTTTGTGAATTTTTGGAAGGTAGTAAAATACTGGTATTTTTGGATGTGTAATTGACAGATATTTACTTTCTTTTTCCGTTAGTATACCCTTATCTAGACCTTTTTGTATGTAATTGTCAAATAGATCTTTGACTTTACTGGTCGGATCTGAATTTAGTTTTTTATAAGTGTTGTTATCTGAAAGGATTCTTTCCGATTCTTGTAAATATTGTGCTTTGGAAAGGACCTTTAGAAACAAGTAAATGGGAAGATGGCAATATATTAGTCACTAGTGATGTCACATCTCTATACAGCATAATTCCACACGAAATTGGTATAGAGGCAGTAAAACATTTTTTAAGAAAAGCTAATTTTAAGGAAGAACAGATGAATTTTATATTGGAAGGCATCCATCTTATTTTAACCAATAATTTTTTTTGGTTCGAGAACACTTTTTATCTGCAAATTAGAGGTACGGCGATGGGCACCAAATTCGCACCCAGTTATGCCAACTTGTTTATGGAATACTGTGAGGAGATTTTTATTTTTTCAGAGCATCCCTGGGTGTCGAGTTTGGTGACCTATCGCCGATACATAGATGACATATTTTTAATTTGGAATGGTTCTCATGATCTTTTAAATATGTTTCTAGCCTTCCTCACATCCAATGAATGGGGAATCGTACTCACTACCATACATAGCACTACAGAAATTAACTTTTTGGACCTCCATATTTTTATCGAAGCTCAACAGATTAAAACTAAAAACTTTTTTAAGCCAGTGGACGCTAACGGATTCATAGAAAAAAAAGAGCTGCCACCACAAACCCTGGCTGGATAACGCTCCCAAGAGCCAGTTCTTAAGAATAAGACGCAATTGTACGACTGAACAGGACTACATGGATCAAGCAAGCATAATAAAACAACAATTCCTAGAAAGAGGTTACGAAGAGATAAAACTAACTAAAGCTATGGAAGAAATCCGAGATACTCCCAGAGAGCAACTATTAACTTACAAACAACAGAAAAACCCCAAAATTTTAAACACAAATGAGGCACATTTTATATGCAATTACAACGGAAACAACAACAAAATAAATAGGACTATTAAAAAACACTGGCACATCCTCCAAAGAGATCCAATTTTAAAAAACGTTTTACCATCCAGACCTCGAATCGTCTATAGAGGTGCAGCGAATCTAAAGAAAGCATTAGTCCATAGCAGCGAAGGGCCACCAAAAAGCATCAGACACTTTCTAAACCAAAGCAAAGGTTTTTATGGGTGCGGAACATGTTTAGCATGTAGGTCAACAAAAAATCCAAAAAGACATAACAGACCTTAGAGAACACACCAATATCGATTTTGTTATTAAAGACCAATTAACATGCTACTCAAAAGGAGTCATTTACCTATTAAAATGTCCGTGTAATTTAATATATATTGGCAGGACAATTAGGTGCCTACATGTACGAATATCAGAACACGTGAGAAATATTAAAAAAGGTTTGGAAACCCACAGCGTATCCAACCATTTTAAAATACATCATAACCTTAACCCGGATCACCTTTTTTTCTGCCCCCTCAAAATAGTTAAGAAAAATTGGAGAGGGGGAGATTACACCAAAAAGATAGGCTCAGAAGAGATGAAATTTATTTTCAATTTTAATACCCTTATCCCTTATGGTCTAAATTCGGATTTCGAGATTTGTCACTTCATTTAAAATATATACATAATTTTTCCTATTCACTCCTTTTAAAGTATGAATTTTTCCTCATTTTTAGCAATTATTACCATCATAGATTTTAGCTACAATTACGTACAATATTACTATATGTCATATAAGCTCTATATGTATATATTATTACACATATGCCTTTTTTAGAACTAATTTATATATAACAGATATATGAAAACCCAATATCAATATGTATATCATGTATTTTAATGCCATATATTAACTTAAACCTCACAGCATTATAATTTCCTTGAAGATTGCTCTGTATTCTTATTTATTCCTGGTTATTAGCTACCATACAAGTTTTATATATGTATATAAAATTGAGTTTGGAATATACAAATTAATATATCACATAGTAATCACCACACTTTGAAAATATACACTCTGTAAAGTCTTTAATTTTAAAATATTCCGAAATTTTGAAAATAGATATTCTGTTATGACTTTAATTGTAAAATATCCCGAAGTGGAACGCATACACCGACTACCATGCGTTCCAGTGACGTCTATTGTGCGCCCGATTGACACACAATACGCGACCCGGAAGTGGAACGCATGTAGACGGCGGTGGAACGCAGTATGCGTTCCAAATGCGGATAAGTAATGCAAACCCGGAAGTAGAACACAGAAGTGCTATAAAAGAACGCCGAGGAAGCCTACCCAGAAGATACTGACTGACACCAACTGAGGAAGCCCCCACCACAGGGCGAAACGCGTTTTGGGTCAGACTGTATATACAGGACTTTTATTTATATCACCTTTTAATTGTCAATTGGAATTTTTATCCTTTATCTTTGTACAACTTTTATTCATCAAATAAAGACACATCTGCAATTTGAAAGACATCTGAATTTTGCATCCTTCACCAACTACTATTTAAGGAACAACAAGAAGAAGGATGGGGACATCCTATTAATCGTCCCATCACGCTTCCCATGAGAGCCATATGCTAATTTGGCTCTGGGCTTGTGAGTAATATTGCTTAATTTTTTCTCATATATCTATACTAAACAGTATTATACTATGCCATTCTGTCTTATTCATATATTATCCTATGTGTAAGTCACCCTGTGCCCATTATAGGTGCAGGATGTGTGTAATGTATTTGTTTATTGTTTTGTGTGCTCTCCTGTACTGCTGATGCTGGCTACTGACTGGGTGGATTTAGCTACGGAGCCTGCAGAGAGCCCTCTGTTGGTAGCATAACTGAATAGCAAGGCTGGTTAATTTGCATATTCAGGTAGATATGCATATTGCTAATTCTGCAGGCAGAAGAGAGATGTTTAATGTTAATTATCTTCCTCACATCTTTACAAGTATGTCATTATGTTATTATAAGTTCCTGTATGTTGCCTAATGTAATTTCATTGCTTGTATTTTTAATAAGTGGTCACATTAATCTTTATGTAATGAGCATATAGGCTAGTCCCAAGTAAAAATAAAGCTTTGCATGTTAGTTCCTTTTAAAACAGAGTGTCTTGTGTGGAGTTTTAGGGATCTGCCTGGAAGGAAAGCTGCAGAGGAATAGGCAGAGGGGACAATACCTGCCTGGAAGGAAAGCTGCAGAGGAATAGGCAGAGGGGACGATACCTGCCTGGAAGGAAAGCTGCAGAGGAATAGGCAGAGGGGACGATACCTGCCTGGAAGGAAAGCTGCAGAGGAATTGGTGGAGGGGACGATACCTGCCTGGAAGGAAAGCTGCAGAGGGATAGGCAGAGGGGATGATACCTGCCTGGAAGGAGAGCTGCAGAGGAATTGGTGGAGGGGACGATACTTGCCTGGAAGGAGAGCTGCAGAGGAATTGGTGGAGGGGACGATACCTGCCTGGAAGGAAAGCTGCAGAGGAATAGGCAGAGGGGACGATACCTGCCTGGAAGGAGAGCTGCAGAGGAATTGGTGGAGGGGACGATACCTGCCTGGAAGGAAAGCTGCAGAGGAATAGGCAGAGGGGACGATACCTGCCTGGAAGGAAAGCTGCAGAGGAATTGGTGGAGGGGACGATACCTGCCTGGAAGGAAAGCTGCAGAGGAATTGGTGGAGGGGACGATACCTGCCTGGAAGGAAAGCTGCAGAGGAATAGGCAGAGAGGACGATACCTACCTGGAAGGAAAGCTGCAGAGGAATTGGTGGAGGGGACGATACCTGCCTGGAAGGAGAGCTGCAGAGGAATTGGTGGAGGGGACGATACCTGCCTGGAAGGAGAGCTGCAGAGGAATTGGTGGAGGGGACAATACCTGCCTGGAAGGAAATCTGCAGAGGAATTGGTGGAGGGGACGATACCTGCCTGGAAGGAAATCTGCAGAGGAATTGGTGGAGGGGACGATACCTGCCTGGAAGGAGAGCTGCAGAGGAATAGACAGAGGGGACGATACATGCCTGGGAGTAGAGCTGCAGGGGAATAGGCAGAGGGGACGATACCTGCCTGGGAGTAGAGCTGCAGCCTGGACGGGTGGAAAAGCTCCAGAGACCCCATTTAAGCCTCGGTGACTGGAGTTGAAGCATTCTAGGCTTCCTCCCCAACGGCTAGGCATCGGATTGGGCAGAGGTACTCGGTAGGAGTACAGGAGCTCTGTCACAATAGCAATGAGTGACTGCTTTTAATTCACAACCCCATTGTAGTCGGTCAGAGAAACTACACACAGGTAGTGATATCCTTACTATAGATCTAACTTGGTGTAATCTTCCAGTGCAGGTTGCTTTGTAGGTCAGTGGCTAAGCTGTGTACATACCTTGGGGTGATGGGGTGTGGCTAAGCTGTGTACATACCTTGATACGGAAGTATTTTTCTGGGGTGAGGTGGTGTGGCTAAGGAGGCAGGCTTATGGTGCAGCATTCTGCAAAACATTTAATTTTTTTTGCACACAAAAGATTTGAGCAAATTATCGAGGCCAAAACCTACCAAATCGTTGTATTTGTGCCTGGAGTGTACCTTTAATGAAGAGATGTCATCACTTTCCATTACAGCGATTTAACGTGAAAGCTTCCAGGAAGGCGAGTGTTAAGAAGATGTAAAGCTCACTGATAACTTGTGTATTTATTTTGATAAGTTAATCATTAGGTTTTACAGGTAGAAGTGTATACTCCTGTGTGGGGGTTAACCCCTTCATTTAAATCAATAGTTAAAGCGGCACTGTCATGCTGAACTTACCTTTCCTCAATCTCTTCCTCTTCTCCCCCTCTCTCGGGATCTGTTATTCTTTTCTTCCTGTCTTCTTTAGTTTTCTTTAAAATCATAAGACAAAGTAGGGACTCTTTGCCTTATGGAGGATTCCTCCGCTTGACCAGCTCTGACCAGCAGAGGAGCAAAGTGTGCTTCATTTACGCTGGTCAGAGCAATTTTCCCATGATCCCTAGCTTTCCTCCCTGTTCCCACAATGCTTCCTGTCAGTATTGCCGAACGTCCTGTCACTTAGACAGAACGCCGGCAAAACTGCCGAATTGCATCGTAACAGAATGAGAAGAGTTTCTCCATTGGTGTTAGGATGCAATTCGGTACTTTGTTCGTATCGGAATTTCATTCTAATGAATGAAACTCCGATCCTCTTCATTGCTGTGGCTGCATCTTGCAGCCGCTTAGTAGATAACTCCCTAATTCCCACGGTATCAGGGAGTTATCTACTAAAAGGCTGAAAGAGCTAAATTGGTCTTTCAGCCAACTTTACTAATACTTAGTATTAGTAAATAATATGCCCCTACTCGCTATATTGCGAGTAGGGGCATGTGTAGTAAGCAGTGTGCAGCCTATAGCATAAAAAAACAAAAACAAAAAAAAACGAATACACCCCCCCCCGCGGCTGGTGTCCTGGGTCGGTGGGTGGGGGCCCTAAATAAAGATGGGGGGGCGGGACCTACTGTCCTCCCCCCCTGCGCGGTGGGTGGGGGCCCTAATAACCTAATAAAACAATAAGGGGGGGGACCTACTGTCCTCCCCCCCGGCCCCCACCCCTTATTGTTTTCCAAATTCCAAAGAACTTTCCCACGCTGTGTAAAATGACACAGAGCACTGTGATTGGCTTAAACCCACCAATCAGAGTGTTCTTAGCCTAATTGCAGGGCGGGGCAAGGCTTTATAAGCCTTCCCCACCCTGCGGAGCTCAGTCTGCGCGGAGCCCTCCATGGGTGAAGATGGATTATTTTTTTTGCGCTCAGGTTTTTCTTTTTCGTCGGGTTTTTTATTTTATTTTTAGTTGGACGGGTATGATGGATTTGTATTTGCCCTTTTTGGGGGCTGAAGAAAGAAGATTTTAGAAAAAAAGACGTCAAATGGCAAGTTTAATTTTTTTTTTTTTTTTTTTTTTACAGGTTATTTTATTCCCCCCTCACTATTTTTAGGGGTAGGTCCCCCCCCAATCTTTATTTAGGGCCCCCACCCACCGCTCAGGGGTGGGGGCCAGGGGGAGGACAGTAGGTCCCCACCCCTTATTGTTTTATTAGGGCCCCCACTCTCCGCGCAGGGGTGGGGGCCGGGGGGGGAGGACAGTAGGTCCCACCCCTCATTACCATTATGGCCCCCACCCGTCGCCCAGGGGTGGGTCCTGGGGGGGAGGACAGTAGCCCCCCCCCCCCCACCTCATTACTATTATGGCCCCCACCCGCCGCCCAGGGGTGGGGGCCGGGGGGAGGACAGTAGGTCCCCCCTCATTACCATTATGGCCCCTACCCGCCACCCAGGGGTGGGGGCCGGGGGGGGGGGGGAGGACAGTAGGTCCCCCGCCCCACCTTACAACAATTTTTTTTTACAGTGAGCAGCCACAGGCTGCTCACTGTTTAGTGGACATGCCCCTACTTGCGGTATAGCGAGTAGGGGCATTCGGGAGATTTTAATCTCCCTTATGCTATGACGGGGGTCATATTGACCCCCATAGAGTGAGGGGGGGGGGGGGGGCCTGGGGGGCTTATGATGTGGTGGGGAGCACAGCTCCCTGCCGCTTCTGTCTTTACATATTACAAGGAGGGAGCTGCATGCCGGTAGCTCCCTCCTTGTAATAAACCGAACAAACAAACGAACACTGATATTCGGTGTTTGTTCGTTCGTTTGATTTTTTCTATTCATTCATTCGTCTGTCTGATGAATGAATGAATAGGTGAAATTCCCGTTCGCATGTCCAGGTGTTTCACTGGGCATGTGCGGGAATCTCACAGTCTACCTAATGTGGGCAGATGAAGTGTCCCACAGGGACTTCACCTACCCACACAAAGATGGCGGCGCCCTGAATATAGATCGGGGCAGAAAATAAAGAATAAAAAATAGGTAATGTGGGGGGCTTAGGGGCATTTGGATGTAGTGGAGGCGGGAGGGGGGTTAAAAAAACAAAAAACGAGATTCGGCATGACAGTGGCGCTTTAAGCGAACCAAAGCAGGAGTTTCTCAGGGTACAATGGTTTGTCCCTAGTTAACAGGAGTCTTTAAAAAGTGTGTATTTGATCAAACTTAACGTTTATTAGTTACAGGAGAACAAAATGAAACGAAAAATATTGAAACACCCAAAATGTAATTAACACCCAGTGTAAAACAAATGGAAATTACAAATGACCCTCTCTCACACAACAAGCAAGTGCACGGCTTATAGACACTCACTGGATGAACCAAATGTACATCAAAGTTTCTAATTAGAACATTTCTATAGAAACAGTTTGGCAACTTCATAGATCCACGATAAAGTAAAAATAAGAACAAGAAATAAAACAAATAACGTGTGTGAGCTGATTAAATACTGGGCTTATATATCCAACAGCTTAGTAGAGCGTTCCCCTCTGGTTCTCTTTAGACATACCTCTATCTTCGATTTCTAAGGTAGATCCGATCAGGAGAATATTCCTCTTTTGGAAGTTTTATCTAGAGAGCACTTGGCTCTCAGTTTTGATTATTGTTTTCATCACTTTATGGTTGGTGGGTGTTTGTCATTTCCATTTGTTTTACACTGGGTGTTGATTACATTTTGGGTGTTTCAATATTTTTCGTTTCATATTGTTCTCCTGTAACTAATAAACGTTAAGTTTGATCAAATACACACTTTTTAAAGACTCCTGTTAACGAAGGACAAACCATTGTACCCTGAGAAACTCCTGCTTTGGTTCACTTAATTATTGATTCTGATTGGAGACTCTTGCTTACATAAAGCTTTATAACTGCACCAATTCCAGGTTTGCCATTTAGTCTCATAACTTACCGATAATTTAACAATTGGCTCTCTGGAGGAGTCTGGAGAATCCTGGGAGAGAGAGAGAGAGAGAGACAGCTAAAGATAGGTTGCTATGTAGGAAATCGAGGACACAAAATAAAGATAAAACAGGAACTGCATCCATTGCACAGCAACCGCGCACACCATGGAGAGCGAGCAGGGGAAGCATACTTATGGAAACAGAAAAGACAACGCGAGAGATAGAAACAGACAGAAAGGAGAGAGAGCGAGATAAATAGGGTACCAGAAAGAATGTGCAGCAGATCATAGAGAGATGGCAGCAAGGGCACAGTGATGGAGAGAATGTACGCAGGTTAGTCCACCGACACCATGAGTAACAGGTTAGTCCCCAGACACCGACACCATGAGTAACAGGTTAGTCCCCAGACACCGACACCATGAGTAACAGGTTAGTCCCCAGACACCGACACCATGAGTAACAGGTTAGTCCCCAGACACCGACACCATGAGTAACAGGTTAGTCCCCAGACACCGACACCATGAGTAACAGGTTAGTCCCCAGACACCGACACCATGAGTAACAGGTTAGTCCCCAGACACCGACACCATGAGTAACAGGTTAGTCCCCAGACACCGACACCATGAGTAACAGGTTGGTCCACCGACACCATGAGTAACAGGTTAGTCCACCGACACCGACACCATGAGTAACAGGTTGGTATACAGACACCGACACCAGGAGTAACAGGTTAGTCCACAGACACCGACACCAGGAGTAACAGGTTAGTCCACAGACACCGACACCAGGAGTAACAGGTTAGTCCCCAGACACCGACACCATGAGTCACAGGTTAGTCCCCAGACACCGACACCATGAGTCACAGGTTAGTCCACAGACACCGACACCATGAATCACAGGTTAGTCCCCAGACACCGACACCATGAGTAACAGGTTAGTCCCCAGACACCATGAGTCACAGGTTAGTCCCCAGACACCATGAGTCACAGGTTAGTCCCCAGACACCGACACCATGAGTAACAGGTTAGTCCACAGACACCGACACCATGAATCACAAGTTAGTCCCCAGACACCGACACCATGTGTCATAGGTTAGTCCACAGACACCGACACCATGAGTAACAGGTTAGTCCACAAACACCATGAGTCACAGGTTAGTCCACAGACACCATGAGTCACAGGTTAGTCCACAGACACCGACACCATGAGTAACAGGTTAGTCCACCGACACCGACACCATGAGTAACAGGTTAGTCCACCGACACCGACACCATGAGTAACAGGTTAGTCCACCGACACCAACACCATGAGTAACAGGTTAGTCCACCGACACCAACACCATGAGTAACAGGTTAGTCCACCGACACCAACACCATGAGTAACAGGTTAGTCCACAGACACCATGAGTAACAGGTTAGTCCACAGACACCATGAGTAACAGGTTAGTCCACAGACACCATGAGTAACAGGTTAGTCCACAGACACCATGAGTAACAGGTTAGTCCCCAGACACCGACACCATGAGTAACAGGTTAGTCCCCAGACACCGACACCATGAGTCACAGGTTAGTCCCCAGACACCGACACCATGAGTCACAGGTTAGTCCACAGACACCGACACCATGAATCACAGGTTAGTCCCCAGACACCGACACCATGAGTAACAGGTTAGTCCCCAGACACCATGAGTCACAGGTTAGTCCCCAGACACCATGAGTCACAGGTTAGTCCCCAGACACCGACACCATGAGTAACAGGTTAGTCCACAGACACCGACACCATGAATCACAAGTTAGTCCCCAGACACCGACACCATGTGTCATAGGTTAGTCCACAGACACCGACACCATGAGTAACAGGTTAGTCCACAAACACCATGAGTCACAGGTTAGTCCACAGACACCATGAGTCACAGGTTAGTCCACAGACACCGACACCATGAGTAACAGGTTAGTCCACCGACACCGACACCATGAGTAACAGGTTAGTCCACCGACACCGACACCATGAGTAACAGGTTAGTCCACCGACACCAACACCATGAGTAACAGGTTAGTCCACCGACACCAACACCATGAGTAACAGGTTAGTCCACCGACACCAACACCATGAGTAACAGGTTAGTCCACAGACACCATGAGTAACAGGTTAGTCCACAGACACCATGAGTAACAGGTTAGTCCACAGACACCATGAGTAACAGGTTAGTCCACAGACACCATGAGTAACAGGTTAGTCCCCAGACACCGACACCATGAGTAACAGGTTAGTCCCCAGACACCGACACCATGAGTAACAGGTTAGTCCCCAGACACCGACACCATGAGTAACAGGTTAGTCCCCAGACACCGACACCATGAGTAACAGGTTAGTCCCCAGACACCGACACCATGAGTAACAGGTTAGTCCCCAGACACCGACACCATGAGTAACAGGTTAGTCCCCAGACACCGACACCATGAGTAACAGGTTAGTCCCCAGACACCGACACCATGAGTAACAGGTTAGTCCACCGACACCGACACCATGAGTAACAGGTTAGTCCACCGACACCATGAGTAACAGGTTAGTCCACCGACACCGACACCATGAGTAACAGGTTGGTATACAGACACCGACACCAGGAGTAACAGGTTAGTCCACAGACACCGACACCAGGAGTAACAGGTTAGTCCCCAGACACCGACACCAGGAGTAACAGGTTAGTCCCCAGACACCGACACCATGAGTCACAGGTTAGTCCCCAGACACCGACACCATGAGTCACAGGTTAGTCCACAGACACCGACACCATGAATCACAGGTTAGTCCCCAGACACCGACACCATGAGTAACAGGTTAGTCCCCAGACACCATGAGTCACAGGTTAGTCCCCAGACACCATGAGTCACAGGTTAGTCCCCAGACACCGACACCATGAGTCACAGGTTAGTCCACAGACACCGACACCATGAATCACAAGTTAGTCCCCAGACACCGACACCATGTGTCATAGGTTAGTCCACAGACACCGACACCATGAGTAACAGGTTAGTCCACAAACACCATGAGTCACAGGTTAGTCCACAGACACCATGAGTCACAGGTTAGTCCACAGACACCGACACCATGAGTAACAGGTTAGTCCACCGACACCGACACCATGAGTAACAGGTTAGTCCACCGACACCGACACCATGAGTAACAGGTTAGTCCACCGACACCAACACCATGAGTAACAGGTTAGTCCACCGACACCAACACCATGAGTAACAGGTTAGTCCACCGACACCAACACCATGAGTAACAGGTTAGTCCACCGACACCATGAGTAACAGGTTAGTCCACAGACACCATGAGTAACAGGTTAGTCCACAGACACCATGAGTAACAGGTTAGTCCACAGACACCATGAGTAACAGGTTAGTCCACAGACACCATGAGTAACAGGTTAGTCCACAGACACCATGAGTAACAGGTTAGTCCACAGACACCATGAGTAACAGGTTAGTCCACAGACACCATGAGTAACAGGTTAGTCCACAGACACCATGAGTAACAGGTTAGTCCACAGACACCATGAGTAACAGGTTAGTCCACAGACACCATGAGTAACAGGTTAGTCCACAGACACCATGAGTAACAGGTTAGTCCACAGACACCATGAGTCACAGGTTAGTCCACAGACACCATGAGTCACAGGTTAGTCCACAGACACCATGAGTCACAGGTTAGTCCACAGACACCGACACCATGAGTAACAGGTTAGTCCCCAGACACCAACACCATGAGTAACAGGTTAGTCCACCGACACCATGAGTAACAGGTTAGTCCACAGACACCATGAGTAACAGGTTAGTCCACAGACACCATGAGTCACAGGTTAGTCCCCAGACACCATGAGTCACAGGTTAGTCCCCAGACACCATGAGTCACAGGTTAGTCCCCAGACACCATGAGTCACAGGTTAGTCCCCAGACACCATGAGTCACAGGTTAGTCCACAGACACCGACACCATGAGTAACAGGTTAGTCCACAGACACCATGAGTCACAGGTTAGTCCACAGACACCATGAGTAACAGGTTAGTCCACAGACACCGACACCATGAGTAACAGGTTAGTCCACCGACACCATGAGTAACAGGTTAGTCCACAGACACCATGAGTCACAGGTTAGTCCACAGACACCATGAGTAACAGGTTAGTCCATAGACACCGACACCATGAGTAACAGGTTAGTCCACAGACACCGACACCATGAGTAACAGGTTAGTCCACCGACACCATGAGTAACAGGTTAGTCCACCGACACCATGAGTAACAGGTTAGTCCACAGACACCATGAGTCACAGGTTAGTCCACAGACACCATGAGTCACAGGTTAGTCCACAGACACCATGAGTCACAGGTTAGTCCACAGACACCATGAGTAACAGGTTAGTCCACAGACACCATGAGTCACAGGTTAGTCCACAGACACCATGAGTCACAGGTTAGTCCACAGACACCATGAGTCACAGGTTAGTCCCCAGACACCATGAGTCACAGGTTAGTCCCCAGACACCATGAGTCACAGGTTAGTCCCCAGACACCATGAGTCACAGGTTAGTCCCCAGACACCATGAGTCACAGGTTAGTCCCCAGACACCATGAGTCACAGGTTAGTCCCCAGACACCATGAGTCACAGGTTAGTCCCCAGACACCGACACCATGAGTAACAGGTTAGTCCACAGACACCGACACCACGAGCAACAGGTTAGTCCACAGACACCGACAACAGGAGTAACAGGTTAGTCCACAGACACCGACACCAGGAGTAACAGGTTAGTCCACAGACACCGACACCAGGAGTAACAGGTTAGTCCACAGACACCGACACCAGGAGTAACAGGTTAGTCCACAGTCCCCGACAACAGGAGTAACAGGTTAGTCCACAGACACCGACAACAGGAGTAACAGGTTAGTCCACAGACACCGACACCAGGAGTAACAGGTTAGTCCACAGACACCGACACCATGAGTAACAGGTTACTCCTCAGACACAGACACCATGAGTAACAGGTTAGTCCACAGACACCATGAGTCACAGGTTAGTCCACAGACACAGACACCATGAGTAACAGGTTGGTATACAGACACCGACACCATGAGTAACAGGTTAGTCCCCAGACACCGACACCATGAGTAACAGGTTAGTCCCCAGACACCGACACCATGAGTAACAGGTTAGTCCCCAGACACCGACACCATGAGTAACAGGTTAGTCCCCAGACACCGACACCATGAGTAACAGGTTAGTCCACAGACACCGACACCATGAGTCACAGGTTAGTCCACCGACTCCATAAGTAACAGGTTAGTCCACAGACACCGACACCATGAATCACAGGTTAGTCCCCAGACAGACACCATGAGTAACAGGTTAGTACACAGACACCATGAGTAACAGGTTAGTCCACAGACACCGACACCATGAGTAACAGGTTAGTCCCCAGACAGACACCATGAGTAACAGGTTAGTCCACAGACACCATGAGTCACAGGTTAGTCCACAGACACCATGAGTCACAGGTTAGTCCCCAGACAGACACCATGAGTAACAGGTTAGTCCCCAGACAGACACCATGAGTAACAGGTTAGTACAGAGAGACACTGACACCGTAAGTAACAGGTTAGTACACAGACAGACACTGACACCAGGGTTGGTACACAGACAGACATGGACACCATGAGTAACAGGTTAGTACACACACACCGACACTGAGACCAGGGTTGGTACACAGACAGACAGTGATGTGGAGTGAGGCCTAGGTGCACTGTATAGCAGTGAGAGCAATACATTGAATTCCAGCAGCTGAATGGAAGCTACAGGGAACAGAAGATGGTTACATGGAGAATTCTCACCAGCAGAGGGGGAGACTTTACTGCCTGCTGGCTGTCTGAACGTCGTACTAAACACGGCAATCTCTTCCGAAGCAACTGTAGCAGAGAATATATAATTACATAGAGAGAGAAATGGGTCAGTAATAACACTCATAGGGAACATGAGAGAGATGGGTCAGTAATAACACTCATAGGGAACATGAGAGAGACGGGTCAGTAATAATACCGATAGGAAACACGAGAGAGACGGGTCTGTAATAATACCGATAGGAAACACGAGAGAGACGGATCAGTAATAATACCGATAGGAAACACGAGAGAGACGGATCAGTAATAATACCGATAGGAAACACGAGAGAGACGGATCAGTAATAATACCGATAGGAAACACGAGAGAGACGGATCAGTAATAATACCGATAGGAAACACGAGAGAGACGGATCAGTAATAATACCGATAGGAAACACGAGAGAGACGGGTCTGTAATAATACCGATAGGAAACACGAGAGAGACGGGTCTGTAATAATACCGATAGGAAACACGAGAGAGACGGGTCAGTAATAATACCGATAGGAAACACGAGAGAGACGGGTCTGTAATAATACCGATAGGAAACACGAGAGAGACGGGTCAGTAATAATACCGATAGGAAACACGAGAGAGACGGGTCAGTAATAATCCCGATAGGAAACACGAGAGAGACGGGTCAGTAATAATCCCGATAGGAAACACGAGAGAGACGGGTCAGTAATAATACCGATAGGAAACACGAGAGAGACGGGTCTGTAATAATACCGATAGGAAACACGAGAGAGACGGGTCAGTAATAATACCGATAGGAAACACGAGAGAGACGGGTCTGTAATAATACCGATAGGAAACACGAGAGAGACGGGTCAGTAATAATACCGATAGGAAACACGAGAGAGACGGGTCAGTAATAATACCGATAGGAAACACGAGAGAGACGGGTCAGTAATAATACCGATAGGAAACACGAGAGAGACGGGTCAGTAATAATACCGATAGGAAACACGAGAGAGACGGGTCAGTAATAATACCGATAGGAAACACGAGAGAGACGGAGAGACGGGTCAGTAATAATACCGATAGGAAACACGAGAGAGACGGGTCAGTAATAATACCGATAGGAAACACGAGAGAGACGGGTCAGTAATAATACCGATAGGAAACACGAGAGAGACGGAGAGACGGGTCAGTAATAATACCGATAGGAAATACGAGAGAGACGGCTCAGTAATAATACCGATAGGAAATACGAGAGAGACGGGTCAGTAATAATACCGATAGGAAACACGAGAGAGACGGGTCAGTAATAATACCGATAGGAAACACGAGAGAGACGGGTCTGTAATAATACCGATAGGAAACACGAGAGAGACGGGTCTGTAATAATACCGATAGGAAACACGAGAGAGACGGGTCAGTAATAATACCGATAGGAAACACGAGAGAGACGGGTCAGTAATAATACCGATAGGAAACACGAGAGAGACGGGTCAGTAATAATACCGATAGGAAACACGAGAGAGACGGGTCAGTAATAATACCGATAGGAAACACGAGAGAGACGGGTCAGTAATAATACCGATAGGAAACACGAGAGAGACGGGTCAGTAATAATACCGATAGGAAACACGAGAGAGACGGAGAGACGGGTCAGTAATAATACCGATAGGAAACACGAGAGAGACGGGTCAGTAATAATACCGATAGGAAACACGAGAGAGACGGGTCAGTAATAATACCGATAGGAAACACGAGAGAGACGGGTCAGTAATAATACCGATAGGAAATACGAGAGAGACGGCTCAGTAATAATACCGATAGGAAATACGAGAGAGACGGGTCAGTAATAATACTGATAGGAAACACGAGAGAGACGGAGAGACGGGTCAGTAATAATACCGATAGGAAACACGAGAGAGACGGGTCAGTAATAATACCGATAGGAAACACGAGAGAGACGGAGAGACGGGTCAGTAATAATACCGATAGGAAACACGAGAGAGACGGGTCAGTAATAATACCGATAGGAAACACGAGAGAGACGGGTCAGTAATAATACCGATAGGAAATACGAGAGAGACGGCTCAGTAATAATACCGATAGGAAACACGAGAGAGACGGGTCAGTAATAATACCGATAGGAAACACGAGAGAGACGGAGAGACGGGTCAGTAATAATACCGATAGGAAATACGAGAGAGACGGCTCAGTAATAATACCGATAGGAAATACGAGAGAGACGGGTCAGTAATAATACTGATAGGAAATACGAGAGAGACGGGTCAGTAATAATACCGATAGGAAATACGAGAGAGACGGGTCAGTAATAACAAAGATAGGGAACGCGAGAGAGACGGCTCAGTAATAACACAGATAGGGAACGGGAGAGAGACAGGTCAGAAAAACCCAGATAAGGAATGTGGGGGGGGGGGGGGGGGGAAGGGGAGGGGAGAGAAAGACAGTGATATCACAGATCGAGAATGAATGTAATGACAGGGATAAGGTTTAGATTCTCGGATACCTTTTTGATTTTCCCTCCAGATTTCTTCACCATCAGTTCGTCCACCATTGACTGCAGGCTGATACTCATCATGATGGCCTGAAACAGAAACTGAAAATGATCTCTGGATGGCTCTAAATGCCACATACTGCAACGAACATGTCATGAGCAGCCATTGGGAACACGCAATGGGCAGGAGACTAGCATTATAAAAAGGAGAGTACTGAATAGGCAGCCATTGGGAACACGTAATGGGCAGAAGACTAGCATTGTAAAAAGGAGAGTACTGAATAGGCAGCCATTGGGAACACGTAATGGGCCGGAGACTAGCTTTGTAAAAAGGAGAGTACTGAATAGGCAGCCATTGGGAACATGTAATGGGCAGGAGACTAGCATTATAAAAAGGAGAGTACTGAATAGGCAGCCATTGGGAACACGTAATGGGCAGGAGACTAGCATTATAAAAAGGAGAGTACTGAATAGGCAGCCATTGGGAACACGTAATGGGCAGGAGACTAGCATTGTAAAAAGGAGAGTACTGAATAGGCAGCCATTGGGAACACGTAATGGGCAGGAGACTAGCATTATAAAAAGGAGAGTACTGAATAGGCAGCCATTGGGAACACGTAATGGGCAGGAGACTAGCATTATAAAAAGGAGAGTACTGAATAGGCAGCCATTGGGAACACGTAATGGGCAGGAGACTAGCATTATAAAAAGGAGAGTACTGAATAGGCAGCCATTGGGAACACGTAATGAGGCAGGAGACTAGCATTATAAAAAGGAGAGTACTGAATAGGCAGCCATTGGGAACACGTAATGGGCAGGAGACTAGCATTATAAAAAGGAGAGTACTGAATAGGCAGCCATTGGGAACACGTAATGGGCAGGAGACTAGCATTGTAAAAAGGAGAGTACTGAATAGGCAGCCATTGGGAACACGTAATGAGGCAGGAGTCTAGTATTGTAAAAAGGAGAGTACTGAATAGGCAGCCATTGGGAACACGTAATGGGCAGGAGACTAGCATTGTAAAAAGGAGAGTACTGAATAGGCAGCCATTGGGAACACGTAATGAGGCAGGAGACTAGCATTATAAAAAGGAGAGTACTGAATAGGCAGCCATTGGGAACACGTAATAAGGCAGGAGACTAGCATTGTAAAAAGGAGAGTACTGAATAGGCAGCCATTGGGAACACGTAATGAGGCAGGAGACTAGCATTATAAAAAGGAGAGTACTGAATAGGCAGCCATTGGGAACACGTAATGGGCAGGAGACTAGCATTATAAAAAGGAGAGTACTGAATAGGCAGCCATTGGGAACACGTAATGGGCAGGAGACTAGCATTATAAAAAGGAGAGTACTGAATAGGCAGCCATTGGGAACACGTAATAAGGCAGGAGACTAGCATTGTAAAAAGGAGAGTACTGAATAGGCAGCCATTGGGAACACGTAATGAGGCAGGAGACTAGCATTATAAAAAGGAGAGTACTGAATAGGCAGCCATTGGGAACACGTAATGGGCAGGAGACTAGCATTGTAAAAAGGAGAGTACTGAATAGGCAGCCATTGGGAACACGTAATGAGGCAGGAGACTAGTATTGTAAAAAGGAGAGTACTGAATAGGCAGCCATTGGGAACACGTAATGGGCAGGAGACTAGCATTATAAAAAGGAGAGTACTGAATAGGCAGCCATTGGGAACACGTAATGGGCAGGAGACTAGCATTATAAAAAGGAGAGTACTGAATAGGCAGCCATTGGGAACACGTAATGGGCAGGAGACTAGCATTATAAAAAGGAGAGTACTGAATAGGCAGCCATTGGGAACACGTAATAAGGCAGGAGACTAGCATTGTAAAAAGGAGAGTACTGAATAGGCAGCCATTGGGAACACGTAATGGGCAGGAGACTAGCATTGTAAAAAGGAGAGTACTGAATAGGCAGCCATTGGGAACATGTAATGGGCAGGAGACTAGCTTTGTAAAAAGGAGAGTACTGAATAGGCAGCCATTGGGAACACGTAATGGGCAGGAGACTAGCATTATAAAAAGGAGAGTACTGAATAGGCAGCCATTGGGAACACGTAATGGGCAGGAGACTAGCATTATAAAAAGGAGAGTACTGAATAGGCAGCCATTGGGAACACGTAATAAGGCAGGAGACTAGTATTGTAAAAAGGAGAGTACTGAATAGGCAGCCATTGGGAACACGTAATGGGCAGGAGACTAGCATTGTAAAAAGGAGAGTACTGAATAGGCAGCCATTGGGAACACGTAATGGCAGGAGACTAGCATTGTAAAAAGGAGAGTACTGAATAGGCAGCCATTGGGAACACGTAATGAGGCAGGAGACTAGCATTATAAAAAGGAGAGTACTGAATAGGCAGCCATTGGGAACACGTAATAAGGCAGGAGACTAGCATTGTAAAAAGGAGAGTACTGAATAGGCAGCCATTGGGAACATGTAATGGGCAGGAGACTAGCATTATAAAAAGGAGAGTACTGAATAGGCAGCCATTGGGAACACGTAATGGGCAGGATTATAAAAAGGAGACAAGATGATGGCCTAGACAATACCAGCAGTTACATCTCTGCTGGTACCAAGCAGCTCCAGGTGCCAATGAATACCTGAGGAACCCCAGTAGGACCACGTTTACAGGCCCAATGCTGGCAGATGAGGCAGTGCTCACTGAGCCCCCTCTGTACTGCGTGAGCTGGAAAATCCCTTTGCTGATGTCTGCAGAGGGAATCCCTCTCATTAAGGGTTGGATTAGAGGAAAAGTCTGCCCCTGTATTTATGCAGGTCTCCCACCTGG
This sequence comes from Pelobates fuscus, assembly GCF_036172605.1. NCBI lineage: Eukaryota > Metazoa > Chordata > Amphibia > Anura > Pelobatidae > Pelobates > Pelobates fuscus. Next base: position 1,884,091 of record NC_086318.1, on the reverse strand, counting down.
TGGACACTCCCCTAGGGGACCAGATGGAAGACTGTAACAACGGACAGACAAGTACTAATTACAGACATACAGCAGTAAAACATCCCCACAATGCATCCTGGCTTCCTCCCCTCTGCCCTGGAGATAATTGAGAAGTAATTCAATTATCTCCCAGGACAGAGGCAAGACTCCATAATGCACGTGGTGAACACAAGATACAATATTACTATAAAATACATAAAGACACATTTTATACATAAAACACAGACATGTCACATATCCCCAGATAGCTCGGATCTGAGCGCTCAAAACTACCGAATAGCGCTCCGATCCTATTCACACAGTTCAATTGCCATGGAGCCAAAGTCTTTAATTACATGAATTGGCTCCATGGCTGTGCTATCTGGGTTAACATTCAAATATACAAACTACCGAATTCTACACTACACTGATTCTGGGCTGAGCACCGCTGGCCGTCCGGGGAGCTCCTTAACACCGCCACCTAGCGGCCGCTAAGTGTAACCGCGGCCACCCAGTAACAAATCAATTAAGCTGCAGTTAACCGCAGCTTCAGGGAGGTAAATGGAGGGCACACGCCAGCTTCTGGGTGGCCAATTAACGGTGCCTGCCAGCTCCCCACGGCTCTGGGGAGGCTAAGAAAGGGCTGTTTGTTCGGTAGATAGAATCTACCGAACGGCTGGGCAGAAAGGAAGGAATAAATCTTTCTGCACAGTAAAATTAACCCTTTAACTGCCGGTCCATAATCCAAAGGCAGCAGGCGGGCAACCAGGCTCCTTCAATGCAATGTGGCGAGATTGGTCTCGTCACACCGTTCTTTACGGATCCCCTCTACGTTCCTCTTCCCATCCACTCAGACGAACGGCGTTCGGAAGTTTCATAATACCGAACACAGGGAGCATTATCCACGAACCAGATTTACTTTATCTACTGTGGTTTTCATAAAAAACACCACGGGGGGGGGGGCAGGGCCTGGACGCAGAGCCGAGCGGGCGCAGGTCAGAGCTGCTCCTGCTCCAAACGCCAAATCTGTCGGCTAAAAAGCCACAAAACGACTTCAAAACTCGTCAAATGGGCCACCAACAAAGAGCTGCTGACAAGGGCTACGCGTTGGTGCCAAACACCAGGCACCGACTGCAGAACACCCAGCAACGCAACCCGAGGCCTACAAGCATGGCCGGCGTGGAGGAGGCGGCCGCTCCCCCAGCGACAGCATACAGAAAGAGACTGGGCCCACGTTCCCCCCCCCCCCCCCCTATGGACCAGCGGGGATTATCCCGGTCCCAGCTACCCATTACCTGCTGCCAAGCGACGATGGGGTAACCCGAAAACAACTGACACGCTGTGTAGCCGTGGACAAGATGGCGGACTCCGCACGGACCCCCACCACACGGGACCTACTGGAGCCGCTTGAGGTCCGCCTTGACAGGCTATTTACAGCCTTCTGGAAGAGGCTCGAGAGCAGACCGCGAACTGCAAAACCGCCACCTGACTCACCTCACCCTCCCCGCTACGCACCAAGCTTGATCAGCTGGAAGGCTCATGAGACACACTCCGACGAGAGGCGGAGGAGACGGGTGAAGCCCAGGGCACGCAGGCCACGCAAGCAGAGGAACAAGGGCTGCCACCAAACACCCACCCGCAGGCCTGGGGGCAATACCTGCCATCCCCTAAAAGGAATCTGCTGGGCTACAACGGGACCACCAAAGCGAGACACCGTGAAACAGGCACCGGAACAGAATGCTGGCAGGAGGAATGCCTTACCGCCGCATGGCAACAGGGTTCCCGCACGCAACACCAGCCTCCTGGCTGCTCTCTCCACCGACTACCTCGCCTGCCCTCACTCCCAGCGGACATGTCCAGCCTCCAGGGAAGGGGTTGGATGACCGAGACGGACTCTAGTTTCCAGCTGGCTAAGGACAGTGTCCCCCCTCTACAGGCATAGGCTGAGTAAACTGTCGACCACTCTATAGCAAAGCATATCTGTATTTTGTTCTTTTTTGTTCCTTCACAAAGTTAGACATAAACCTGTTATCCTGATACTGCGGTTATTGTTTACGCTATACTGTAGCCTAATTACCATCTTATATCCTATACTCTATGCTACAGTATACTACTTTCTACTATATTGAGATGCTTAAACTTATTACAAACATATAAGCTATTGGTCACATTGTTTTTCGTTCATCCCAATACCGGGTACTGCACTCTGTCCATGACAGGCATAGGCTGAAAGCATAAAAAGTTGTCGGATCCACAATCACCTCACACTCAGCCAGAAAAACTAATCCATAAGGCTGCACCACGTGTCCCAAACATCCCCACAGTAGCACCTACCACTACAGTCACTCAGGGTGGCAAACTTAGCTTGCATATTACCATTAAGTGTAACTTACTGCATGTTCAATTATCGCTTAGGCATACCTTGCAGTAGCAAAACTTTGATCTTTAATACTAAATATATATTCTAATGTTAATCTTGTTACCGTGCAAACATATACTATTCAAAGTCTCTAACGTTACTTGTTTAATATGTGCATCTATCTTTACTTCTGTGACTTTCATTTAAACAAGCAGGATTAGCCTATGTATCAATACACTTAAAAACTGTGCCATTTTCTCATGCCATATATATGCTCTGCATTGTTTTCACTGTTTACTAATGCTGTTGTGGCATCGTGAACCTCTGTATTGTCTTGTGCACAGGAAAAAATAAAGAATTAAAAAAAAACAAAAAAACACCACGGAACGGAGAACGGCTCTTGCTACATTTCTCATGGAATGGTTTCTCGGCTTCAACCTTGTGGCAGACCGGTCATCTCTCCCTGCGGTCCCGTTCGTTAACTTCCTGGACGGATCTGGCTGATTTTTTATTATGTTGTTCCCACAGAGCCAGACTACCCAGGGATGTGGGGTTCCCATGTATTTTGGGGGTATTTCAGGGTGTTGTGTAAAATGTTACTTTTTCTCGGACTCACTTATCTCTCTGGCTCAGAGGAGGAGTTTGTACACTGTATAAATTGAATGCCTGTTTGCCATTAAACCAGTCTTGTCCCAGCATTAAGCTTTGGCTCATGTGTGGGTTATTATGAGACACCAGCGATATTGGAACCTGTGGATTATTGGCGTGCTACTATTATGGGAAAAGAGTATGCAAGACCTTCACTGACCATCACAATAAGTTTGTATTTCTTCATAAAAAAAAAAAAAAAAAAAAATTGACACACACACACACACACACACACACAGAAATTGTGGCATAAGGAATGCATGGTAAAAGTGCTAATAAGGCCTTGGTCGCAAACGTGTCACATCTCAAAATAGCCTTGGTCCTTATGGGGTTAAAGGAAGCCTAATCTTTAGGTGTTGGATACATGACGACATACATTGTTTCCTATTTATCTGAAGAGTTCTGTGGTTACCCAGTTATTGGCAAGGACATCACAGAGCAAGTGACGAGCAGGTCTCACCTGGGGGCTCGATATGGTGATCCACTGCAAACGGTCTTTGCTCATCAGATATTCAAAGGCCAATTCCAGCCTGGCTTCGGTCTTGTTTGGGCTTCCACTTCCATTAGCAAACGGGACCTGCACACAATCAAACAAAGCCGTACCCGTTCAGGAAATGGGAAAGCACATATTCACAAAGGGGGAAACTGGATCCCTTCATATTCAAAATCAGGTGACTAGAATGTACAAAATGTATAAACGAGCGCAGGCTGTGGTACTTACTGAAGATGTCACACGCCAACATCTCATTCGCGTCACCTTGAAGCTGCCCTCTTTCATTTGGTCGTTGGGCAGTTTGACTTGGAAATTGAGCTCATTGTTACCAGCGCTAACAATCACCTGGCAGCCTTTCTCCGGGAAGTCTGTGATGCATGCCTCGAATTTCAAATAGCCATAATACTTCAGGGTTTGCGCCAGCTGAATAAACTGAGACACATAGACCAAGTAAACAAACACCAAAACAACTTTACCTTGTGTGATCTCAGTCAGGGAAGGTATGACTAGTGTTTCATAAACAAAGCGATTTAACAGAAGTATTATGTGTTAGTAACGCACCGGGACTGGGGACCTGGGATTACAGGAGTATACCGGGCACACTGTCAGAGCCGTACATTTCCTATCAATCTCTCTCTAACAGAAACATTATGTATTAGTAATGCACCAAGACTGGGGGACCTGGGATTACAGGAGTATACCGGGCACACTGTCAGAGCCGTACATTTCCTATCAATCTCTCTCTAAAACCCTTACCTCTTTTTTAGAAACTTTCTCCTGCAGAGACTTCAACTGCCGCAGCTGGTCCTTTGTTACCTGCAGCCATCCCCGCTCAATGTCACAGACAGTCTACAAAGCAAACGAGAAGGCTGTCAGACGTAAACGGGGAAAACGCACAATATGTCGGACACTTTCCAGGACACGAGCAATCATCATGAAGGGAACTTACTTGAGCATATAACAGGTTGAGTCCTACGCTACTCTCCATGACATCATCATCGTAGGAAGAGTCCCAGTAACTGAAAAAGAGACATCCTTTCTCACTATGTCTGAAAGCTTACTTTATCTTCACCAACCCCCGTAAAAGCTGAGCCCTCACCTTTTGCGAAGGATAATCTTGTATTCTCTGCTCCTAAGGCTGGTTAATGACACATAAGGCAACTCAAATTCTTGCAACTTTCTCACAACTATCAAAGAAATAAACAAGGTCAAAAAGGGATTCTGCCAGCACGATCCTGGGACAGAAGATCACTTTAACATTACTCACAGAAGAACGAGCTATCACTGCTGTCTTTAATGAGATACAGGCTGAAATATCCCACTAGATCATCCGGAAGGTCCAGCTTGTTGGCGACTGCCTAGGGAGAGAGGAACACAAGGTGAATTGGATGCCCTGATTACTCTTTATACACATCAATCCGCCCACTGTCACAGAGTCAGAGAGCCCAGCCAGTTCTATATTCTATTATGGATTCAGTCCAGCTCACATGCCATGACTATCTGGCCAGTATACAGAGCATTGAGAGCCCAGCCAGTTCTATATTCTATTACGGATTCTGTTGGCTGACAGTGCATAACTCCTCCTCTGAGCCAGCGAGATAATGGAGTTTAGAGAACATACTAAACTCAATTATCTTCTGGTCAGAAAAAGTAAAAATTTTTAAAAAAATTAGAAATATTCCAAAAACACATAAGAACCCCACATCCCAGGGTAGCTTGTCTCTGTGGGAGCAACATATTCAAAATTCAGCCAAATCCGATCGGTAACACCAGAGAGAGAGTTGACCTATCTGCCACGAGGTTGAAGCCAGGAAACAACAGTTCCAGAGGAAATGTAGCAAGAGCCGGTCTCTGTTCGTGAAGTTTTATACGAAAACCGCAATTGGGGAAATATCTGGTTCGTGAAGAATGCTTCTTGTGTTCGGTAGTTTGAAACTCCCGAACACCGTTCGTCTAAAGTGCTGGGAAATAGAACATAGAGTTCCATAGAGACCGGTGTTCGTGCAAGGGTGCATTGACGAAAACAGTCCCAGGCACTCGACAACCAAGTCCTGCAGGCAGCGTTCGGGAGACAAGATGGCTGCCACCCATTGTTCTCTCCACGTGTATTCGTATGCATGAAATGGCAGCCACCTAGGAGCATTCAATGAGTCTGCGGTTTTCGCATAGATACACGGCGTTCTTAGTTCTAATTAGTCTCTGGGGTGGTCTCGGTTCGGGAAAAACAAATTAACAAATGGAACAGCAAAAGAAACGAATAACTGTGGAAGGCTGACAGAAGGGAGTACAATTGGCGAATGGTGATGAGGTTATCCCTTCACAGGCTCCATTCGTAGGACCTGAGCGCTATTCGGCTATATTGAGCGCTCAGATCCAATCTATCTGGGGATATGTCGAATGTGGGGGTTCCATTAGGTGAAATATAAGTTATGTATTTTATTACAGTTGTAAAGTGGAATTATTTTCTCTACCTGGAGATAATTAAGTTACTGCGGCCACTAAGCCCAATTATCTCCAGGATAGTGAGAAGGTATTTCACTATTTATGTGGGAGTGTTTTATACTGTACTGTAGAATGATTGGTTAGTGTAACTTGTGTTTCAGTCCTCCATAAGGTCCCTGTGGGAGTATCCCTTTGTGGCGAAACCAGCTTCGCCACTGTGAACTGGAGAGGCCTGGTTGCTAGCCTCCTGCCCGCTGACTATGGCCCCTGGACATGTTGCACTTTAGAGACTATATTTGGGCATGTAACAATTTGTATTGCTGCTGCTGGCCCTTTAAAAGCAGCGATGGACATATTGGAACTTTTGGGACTACTGTACCTTTAAGACTGTGGAGCGTAGTACAGTAATCCTGCCTTTAATACTTTCATGTAATGTATTATGTGTCCTCTGGGTGACCGCCATTCGGGAAACAACCACGTGGCGGCGGCCATCTTTAACTGCCGAACAGCGGTGTTTTGCCGTCGAGTGTCTGGAACTGAAATCGGACACTCGACTAGGCAAACACCGCTGAGACCTCCAGACTTCCAGGATTTCGTATAGAAACTACCGAATGACCCGTCGTTCGGTAGAAAGAAACATACGAACTAGGGGATTCATGCGAATCCCCCTTAGTCTCTATAACCCAAGTAATTCGTCTGTTTGCGTTCCCTTGTTTGTGACCGACCGCAGGGCCAAAATGCATGGAACTGTTTTCGGATACTTTACCCATGCGGTCGGTCAATACTTTAAAGTCCCATAACTCCCGAACCGTTTATCCGAATGGGCTGATTTTAACATATGTTGTCCCTCCAGACTAGGGCTATCTGGAGATATTGGATCTGTGGATGTACCCCAAGTATTTAGGGTACATCCAAAACTTGGGTAAAAATGTGTCCCTGTTAATTATGTTAAGTGCTAATCTAAGGGGAGGAAATGTGTGGGAGGTACATCCATGTGATTGGTTAAATTCATCCTCCCCCTGGGAGTGTCCTGTATGTACTTGGTTGTAATAAAAGCCAGACTGGGTGTCCCAGTCCTCAGTTCCTGCTTAACCCTCAAAATGAAGTGTCGTCTCGTTCTTGGGGGGGATTGGATTGTAAGCTGACTGCCAAGAGTGTAAGCCGATTGTATGCTTTTCTTGTTCAGCTGTTCCAGTTCGGAGTGTTATTTCGTATCCAGCTCGTGAGTTCTGATGTTCTGCAGTAGCTGTGCCTGTCTATGGAAAAGGGGATTATCGCCTAAACGCATTTTTCCCCTTGTATGCTGAAACGGTCCGTTACAATTGGTGGCAAGCGGCGGGATCGTTCCTACAACCAGAGGGACAGCTACAGACAACACTATTTCTGGATTACAAATTGAGGGCAACGCTAGTATCCGTACAGCGACCCTATCTACAAAGGAACTCAGAAAATGGAGGAGAAGTTTCAAGTTAGATTGGACGATTACGTCCTGGAGTCTGGAGCAGTCTCAGAGGAGAACATGTTGATGTACAGAGAGACTGTCAGAGCCGAATTGTGGGACGAGGGGATCAGCGCCGCAGCAGAAGGCAGCGAATTCTGGCTAGAATGGCAGAGCGGATGCCCCTCCTGAGAAAACAGACCACAGAAAAGTGGGTGACTAGACTCGAGATTCTAGTATACGCAGAACTGGTGCTCGACGACGCATACCAGGCGCTACAGTGGTACGCGGCTCAGTGTGTCCCCAGGATGGCAGAGTATGAGTTCCCAGAAGGCGGAGATTACACTGGCCCCGGTCTATTTTGGGATAATAGTGGTGACGAGGACTTTGGGGAAGATACCGACTATCGTTTTTGGGACCTGTACGGCATCCGAGAGAACATGCTGGGTCTCTTTGGCGCTATTGACCTCGAGGCAGACCTACGATATTTAGTTACCCAGGAATGGAACCTGGAGGGGGATTACCTGCGACTCATCAATGCGGCCTGGGAAGAGACAACCGGTCCTCCCGCCCAACAGCAACCAGCAGTACCCGAGGTAGCAGAGCTCCTAGACTGGTCCTGTGAGCAACCCCAGGGAGATGAAGGTGTCGCCCTTCCTCCCCAGCGGCAGTGGGTAACCCAGGGAGATGAAGGTGCCGTCCTTCCTCCCCAGCAGCAGTGTGTACCCCAGGGAGATGAAGGTGTCGTCCTTCCTCCCCAGCGGCAGTGGGTAACCCAGGGAGATGAAGGTGTCGTCCTTCCTCCCCAGCGGCAGTGTGTACCCCAGGGAGATGAAGGTGTCGTCCTTCCTCCCCAGCGGCAGTGTGTATCCCAGGGAGATGAAGGTGTCGTCCTTCCTCCCCAGCGGCAGGCTGAGTTACGGGGGCAGAGGTTGTTGTTCCTGCCCCCCAGCAGCAAAGTGATGTGCCAGGAAGGCAGTGTGAAGTGAAGGGAGAGGAGAGCAGCGTCCTCCCTCCCCAGCGGCGGTGTGTACCCCAGGGAGAAGAAGGTGTCGTCCTTCCTCCCCAGCGGCAGTGTGTATCCCAGGGAGATGAAGGTGTCGTCCTTCCTCCCCAGCGGCAGGCTGAGTTACAGGGGGCAGAGGTTGTTGTTCCTGCCCCCCAGCAGCAAAGTGATGTGCCAGGAAGGCAGTGTGAAGTGAAGGGAGAGGAGAGCAGCGTCCTCCCTCCCCAGCGGCAGTGTGTACCCCAGGGAGATGAAGGTGTCGTCCTTCCTCCCCAGCGGCAGGCTGAGTTACAGGGGGCAGAGGTTGTTGTTCCTGCCCCCCAGCAGCAAAGTGATATGCCAGGAAGGCAGTGTGAAGTAAAGGGAGAGGAGAGCAGTGTCCTCCCTCCCCAGCGGCAGTGTGTGTTTCAGGGAGCAGAAGGTGCAGTCCTTCCTCCCCAGCGGCAGTTTGCCATCCAGAGAGAGGAGCTTGTTACACCCTCTCTCCCACGGCAACCTAACCCACCGAGGGGAGATGTTAAGCCCCCCAACTGTGCAGATGGGACCGTAGTCTCTGCACTTACAGCACAAGGGATAGGGACGGTCGGTCCTGTTCCCCAGCCTCAGTGTGATGGATCCAAAGGGGAGACAGTCAGTCTCCCCCTCCGGCAGTCGAGCTGTGCACCTAAAGGGGAGACAGCCAGTCTCCAGCAACCAGGCGCCCACCAGACTACTCCCGTGGTAGTGCTGGCAACAGGACAGAGTACCGCTGGTCTCTGCCCCCTCAGCAACCCACCAAGGCAGCCTACCCGTCTCCCACCCAGCAGTGGTGAAACACCAGAACTTGGACAAAATTCTTCCTCACCCAGATGTAGTAACCGGTTAGTGGGGGTGGGCTGCTCTGTTATTTCTGTTTCGTGGGTGGGTTGCTGGACTAACCAGGGCACTGACCGGCAGAAAGTCAGATACCCTGTTAGTCTAATTGACAAAGGGGAGAAATGTGGCGAAACCAGCTTCGCCACTGTGAACTGGAGAGGCCTGGTTGCTAGCCTCCTACCCGCTGACTATGGCCCCTGGACATGCAGCACTTTAGAGACTATATTTGGGCATGTAACAATTTGTATTGCTGCTGCTGGCCCTTTAAAAGCAGCGATGGACATATTGGAACTTTTGGGACTACTGTACCTTTAAGACTGTGGAGCGTAGTACAGTAATCCTGCCTTTAATACTTTCATGTAATGTATTATGTGTCCTCTGGGTGACCGCCATTCGGGAAACAACCACGTGGCGGCGGCCATCTTTAACTGCCGAACAGCGGTGTTTTGCCGTCGAGTGTCTGGAACTGAAATCGGACACTCGACTAGGCAAACACCGCTGAGACCTCCAGACTTCCAGGATTTCGTATAGAAACTACCGAATGACCCGTCGTTCGGTAGAAAGAAACATACGAACTAGGGGATTCATGCGAATCCCCCTTAGTCTCTATAACCCAAGTAATTCGTCTGTTTGCGTTCCCTTGTTTGTGACCGACCGCAGGGCCAAAATGCATGGAACTGTTTTCGGATACTTTACCCATGCGGTCGGTCAATACTTTAAAGTCCCATAACTCCCGAACCGTTTATCCGAATGGGCTGATTTTAACATATGTTGTCCCTCCAGACTAGGGCTATCTGGAGATATTGGATCTGTGGATGTACCCCAAGTATTTAGGGTACATCCAAAACTTGGGTAAAAATGTGTCCCTGTTAATTATGTTAAGTGCTAATCTAAGGGGAGGAAATGTGTGGGAGGTACATCCATGTGATTGGTTAAATTCATCCTCCCCCTGGGAGTGTCCTGTATGTACTTGGTTGTAATAAAAGCCAGACTGGGTGTCCCAGTCCTCAGTTCCTGCTTAACCCTCAAAATGAAGTGTCGTCTCGTTCTTGGGGGGGGATTGGATTGTAAGCTGACTGCCAAGAGTGTAAGCCGATTGTATGCTTTTCTTGTTCAGCTGTTCCAGTTCGGAGTGTTATTTCGTATCCAGCTCGTGAGTTCTGATGTTCTGCAGTAGCTGTGCCTGTCTATGGAAAAGGGGATTATCGCCTAAACGCATTTTTCCCCTTGTATGCTGAAACGGTCCGTTACACCCTTACTGGAGGACCTCCATAAAAGGACAAGCTGTGGCCACCATTAAACAGATCGTTTTACCCCTTCATGAAGTCTTGGCTCATGTTTGGGGGATTGGAAGCTATAATTCACTACACCTTCTGCTACACTTCCATTTCGGGAGATTATGCACGGATTTATTCAGCTGGAGTATAAGCTGGCAGGAGTGGAGTTTTCTCCCGAATAGATATATTGAACCGAAAGAAGGAGTGAATGGCCCACAGATACGAACAGCTCAAATGAACAACATTAAAGGAATTACTGGAAGCTCAAGGCATAGTGTCAAGAAACAAGCCGAAAGCCATGATAATAGCCAATTAATAGAGAGCGATAGAACCAGCAAAGCTACCATGGAGATTACAGAGGAAACAGAGTTCCAAAAGGATTTAAGATGGAGACTCAGCATTTTGGAGCCCAATCCATCGTAGGAGATTATTGCACAAATAATGGCACAAGCAACACAAGCGCAGAATGCCAGAGTTCAAGCAACAGGAACGCAACCAGGGGATAAACTAGCGCTGCAGAGAGCTGCTTATGGACAGACACGTAATGTAGCAGAGTACATCTGGCTGTCCAGCATATTCCCTGTTTACTCGTTACTTGATCCCCAATACTTGCGTGTGAGTAATTTATAAAGACGTTCGCGTGAATTTAAAGCATTTTTCTAAATATTCCCCATAGACTGTATTGAACCACTCCATTCGGCATACGATCTAAAACTACCAAATCACCGGACCACCCTGATGCGAAGTGTGGCTTCAATCTACCTCCCTGTTCGTTCTATTTCGTCTCCCTTAAAACTCACAAACGCTTTGTTACAGTCCCTGGGTGGCCGCCATTTCGGGAGCTGAACACGTGGCGGCAGCCATCTTAAACTCACGAACAGCGGTCTTTGATCAATGAGTGTCTGGAACCCAAATCGGACACTCGACTAAGCAAACACCGCTGAGACCCCAAGAGCTACAGAAAAGACTGATAGAAATCCCAATAACAAGGGGATTCATCCGAATGCCTGCCCAGCTCTGGATGGCATTTAGTTCGGGACTTTTAAAACACGAACAGAGACTGACCGCAAGGCCAAAACTTATGGAACTGTTTTCGGCTACTGTTGCCGGTGCGGTCAGTCAAAACTTTATTCCTCCATAACTCCCGAACCCCTTGTCCGATCTGGGTGATTTTTGAGTACGTTGCTCACCCAGATCAGGGCTATCAGGGGATACCATATTTAGGGGTGTACCCTAGGTATTTGGGGTACATCCAGAACGTGGGGGAAATTGTGTGCCTTTTAATTATGTTAACTGATAATCTGAGGGGAGGAGATGTGTGGGTTGTACCTTATACCTAATTGGTTACTGTACTAATTATTGTGGGTGTCTCCCTTGCATGGGAGGATGTGACGAAATGCCTTTCGTCACAGAGTTTATTGGTGACAAGCTGCCCTTTACCCACGGCTGTTGGAGGAGCCTGATTGCCAGCCTCTTACCTGTTGACTATGGTCCCTGGGAGATTTGGCCCTTCAGGTGCAACATTTGGGCATATTGTATTTATTGTACTGCTGCTGGCCCTTTAAGAACTGTCTGGGGACATATTGAGACTTTGGGTAACAATACCCTTTAAGACTATGGCCCCTGAAAACGTATGGACTTTTATTCGGTGTGTATGGCCCTTTAAGAACCGTCTGGGGACATCTTGTAACTTTAGTGAACAATGCTCCTTTAAGACTATGTCCCCAGACCTGTAAAATAACTTGTTCCTGGCTTTCTCCCTCTTGGTTCAGTAAATGGGGCTTACTGAACCTAGTACCACACAGGCGGACCACCCAGAAGTTAAAGTGTGCAGGCAATTTACCTCCCAGGCTGTGAGGTTACTGCAGTTTAATTGCCGACCGCTGGGTGGCCGCCATTTGACAGTCGAACACGTGGCGGCGGCCATCTTTGTTCATTCGAACGCGGTCAGCGGTGTATGCTAAAGATTCTGTGGAACTAAAATCGGATGCGCAAATACACGAACACCGCTGACCCTTACCTTCTTCCCTACTGAACTTGCAGCTCCAGAGACTAAGTCCCGTTCGAAGATGGTCGTTTTTCTGCATGAAATTGACCGACCGCACAGCCCAAATCTATGGAACTGTTTTGGGCAGGAAATTGTGCTTGCGGTCGGTCATAAAGGACTTCCACCTAACTTTTGATCCACTGGAGGGATTTGTCTGATTTTTGGAAGGGTTTATGTTTAAAGTGTGCTGATTCTAAATATGTAGTAATCTTTTTATGAAGATTGGATGTACGGTTAAAGTTATAGCACATGTATAAAAACTGTAGTTTTCCTGGCTGTAATAATTATGTTAACTGGTTATCTGAGGGGAGGGAACCTGTGGGTTGCAACCGTTATGCTATTGGCTATTTTACCCCTCTCCTGTGGGCGGTCTTATATGTGTAAGATGGAAATAAAAGCAGACTGGGTGTGCTAGCACCTCAGATCATCTTGTACCTCCATGAAGTTTCGGCTCATGTTTGGGGGATTGGAGAATTACACTCTGGGGATTGCTATAATCACTATACTCCCCAGGGTATAATCGCTGAGCTCTGCTAAGAGCCTGTTCCTGTTCTCTGGAATTCGGAGAGGTCCACCTACTGGAAGCTGGACTTGGGTCCAGAGTGGGTGGAGGCGAGTTTTGGAGTTAAACTGTGTGGAAGTTTGCCCGGCTCACCACGAGATATTAGCAGACTCAGAGTTCCATAGAATCAGGGGCAAGAGCTGGTCTCCGTTCGGATGAAATTTGCACGAAAACCGCTGTAGGTATCTTCAATCTGGTTCTTGGAGAATGCTTCCCTCGTTCGTCTGTTACAAACTCCCGAACGCCGTTCTTCTGCCGTATTTAGAAGGGCTTCGTATGGGACTTCCAGAGGGGGACCGGGTGTTCGTTGAGTGCCATGCCGAAAAACAGTTCCAGGCACTCGACGACCAAGTCCCGCTGGCCGCCGTTCGGGAGTTAAGATGGCCGCCGTCCATTGTTCTCGCCACGTGTTCGTTTGCCGAAATGGCGGCAACCTCGGAGCCGTCAATTAACTTGCGGTTTTCGTGCAGTTACTCAGAGTTCTAAGTTCTAATTGCTACCCAGGGTGGTCTTCGTTCGGCAAGCTCACTATTTTACAGAACAAGGGAAATTAACAAAATTAAAGTAACGAATGAACCAGTAATAAAGCCAAAGAATAAAGTAGCAGGGAGGGAGAGAACCGAATGAGTGGAGGGTGATTCTTTACAACTTCTATGACGAACGGGCCTTCCGCATGCACCTCGCTGCCCACAACTAGATTCAGGGGTGCCAGGCGACCACGTTGGCAGATGCCCTACAGTTATTCCTACTGGAGCAGTTTTATGATTATGCTCCGCCAGAGGTTAGAGACTGGGTTCGTGATCGCAAGCCACGACAGCAGAAGTATGAAGAGCAACTTAACACTAATGATACCTCGTCCCCCTACCTCTGCCCCAACACCCACGGCGCCAGCTAGACCTACTAGCTCTCACGCTGCACCAAGCAATCCGGGATACCGTAAGCCACCGCCTATGTGCTTCGGGTGCAACCAAATAGGGCCCATCAAGCCCAACTGCCCGCAGCGCACCTCAGCACAGGGAGGGGCGACAACCAGTACCACTGCCTAGAGCCGCGGCACATTGCATCCAGGAGGATTACAGTAAAGAAACCCAAGGGGTTATTTATCCTATTCCACCCCAGACACCACCGAACAATGATCTGTACTACATGAAGTAAACCCAGTAGAGGCCGCTGGCGACAATAGGGCGCATCATCGCCAGACCGTCCGCCTAAATGGACAGGAGGCTAGAGGCCTAAGAGACAGCGGAGCCACCATCACCCTGGTACAACCACACTGGGTCAAGCCGCCCCAACACACGGCAGCGTTCCGAGTAGCCGGGGGGGAGGGGGGGCATCCACAAACTACCCACAGCCCGGGTCCATATTGACTGAGGTACTGGAGCTAAATCCCTGGAAGTAGGGATTATGACAGATCTTCTGGCCGAAGTACTCCTGGGGAATGACCCCTCACAGTTTGTCCCACCAGCCCAGGAAAGAACTTGCCTGTGACCACTCGACAGCAGACTCGAGCAATGGAGACCACACTCTCAGGCACCTCAGGTAGGAACAGATACCCAGACCCTGGCTGTAACGCCACCCCCTGGCATAAAAGGGTGAAACCGCCGTTTAGTTGATCTTCCCTTCCAGAGACACAGGCACAGCTACTGCAGAACACCGAACTCCCGAACTGAATAAAAGGGAATGCTCTAAACTCCCGAACTGCATACAAAATAGCACTCCAAACTCCCGAACTGGAACCTCACGAATAGCTGCTAGCAGACGAACAGGAAAAGCACCCAAGCGGCTTACACTCCTGGCAGTCAGTCCCTATCAGCATACAGTAAATCCCCCCAAGAATCAGACAGAGCTCCGTGTTGAGGGTCAAGCAGTGGTCTGGTTTATTAATGGCTACCTGCCCAGTATTTATGCAGGTCTTCCACCTGGTGGACACTCCCCTAGGGGACCAGATGGAAGACTGTGACAAAGGACAGACATGAACCAATAACAGACACACAGAGGTAAAACATCCCCACAATGCATCCTAATGTCCCTCCCTCTATCCTGGAGATAATTGGGAAGTAATCCAATTATCTCCCAGGACAGAGGCAAAACTCCATTAATCACATGGCAGTAAAAGACATAAAAATGTATAAAGTTACAACTGTTGCACAAAACATATACATTCTACCTATCCCCAGATAGCTTAGATCTGAGCGCACATTATTACCTAATGGCGCTCATATCACATACATACATTTCAATCGCCATGGAGCCAAAGTCTTTCCTATAGTCTTTCGTTACACGAATAGGCTCCATGGCATGGCTATCTGGGGTAATGCTGTTCATACGGCTTAAACTACCGAATGAACAGGCATCCGGTTAAATGACCGAATGCAGAAGCAAGGAGGCTGACGGCTCAGCGGTGTTCGCGCAAATAAGTGTCCGTTTCCAGTTCCATAGTTTGGGTGCTGAACACCGCTGGCCGTTCGGGACTTTAAAATGGCCGCCGCCACGTGTTCGGCAAACGAACAAAGGCCACCCAGCATTTGTCAATTAAGCGGAGGTTAACCGCAGCTTCTGGGAGGTAAATTGCAGACACACTCCCATTACAGGTGGTCCAGTCATTCGGTTGTTTGTTCGGTAGATTGAATCTTCTGACCACCGGGCAGAAAAGGCACAAACAAGCCTTTTCTGCAGGGGAAAAGAAGGCTTTTCAACATGGGGCCATAGTCCAGAGGCAACAGGCGGGCAACCAGGCTTCTAAAATGCAATGTGGCGAGATTGGTCTCGTCACACTGGCCTTAAACCCCACTCCTTACTGGGACACCCCCCGAGATTTTGTAAGAGAGCCAATGGAAGATCCTACTTTACGGGGTTACAGAAGATAAGCCGTAGGTCAGGCACGATTTCAATGGGAAAAAAGACTGTTATACTGAATGACAGACGGGACCGGACAGGGGGCCAGTCAGGTGACCAAAATACAGTTAATAGTACCCCGCAAGTACCGGACCGAACTGTTGCGGATAAGCCACGACATCCCCTTAGCCGGACATCTAGGGATAAAGAAAACTAGGAATAGATTGACACAGACGTTCTTTTGGCCCGGAGTTACACAGGACACAGACGATTACTGTAGAACCTGTGAGGTTTGCCAACGCATAGGAAGAGAGTTGACCACCCCAAGGCCAAATTACGACTCCTCCCCATAATAGGAGAACCCCTCTACCGAGTAACGGTGGACCTAGTGGGACCCCTTAGTAAGCCCAGCTCCTCGGGCAGAAGGTATATCCTCACTATCGTAGACTATGCCAGTAGGTACCCGGAGGCAGTGTCTACAAGGCTCTAATATTCAGGCCGAGACGGTAGTAGAGGCTCTAATACAGGTCTTTACTAGAGTAGGATTCCCCCGGGAGATTGTGTCGGATCAGGGGACACAGTTCACGGCGGCCTTTACACAGCCGCTCTGGCAGAGCTGCGGGGTAAAACCTATCCTGAGCTCACCTTATTACCCGCAGACGAACTGACTCTGAACGATTCAATGGCACTCAAACAGATGCTGAAGACCTTCACAGAGACCTGTCGGAATTGGGAAGCTTTTCTTCCCCATTTGTTGTTTGCGTACCGGGAAGTGCCTCAGGAGTCAACCGGCTTCTCTCCCTTCGAATTACTGTATGGGAGAAGAGTACATAGACCCCTGGACCTGGTACGGGAACACTTGGAGGGAGATGTGGGAGAGGCAGGAACCCCTATCATGCCCTACGTTCTGGAGCTGAGGGACTGGCTGTTCAAGAAAACTTGCATACAGCCCAAAAGCGTTAGAAACATTGGTACGACAGGGGGGCGAGAAACCGTGTATTAGAGCCACGACACAAAGTTTTAGTTCTGAGACCTACTAAAACTGACAAATTACAGGCCTCCTGGCAGGGTCCCTAGAAGGTAGCCGCCAGAATTAGTGATACCACTTACGTGGTAGTGAGCTGTTCCAATGAAAGGATCAGAAGATCCTTTCACGTGAACATGCTCAAGCCCTACTTAGAAAGGACAGAGGAGATATCTGATGTATGCACTCTGGCCGGTAAAGATAGCGAGGGTATTCCCCTGCCAGATATGCTACCCGCCAACCCAGCTGGAGTAGAGCTGGGAAGAATGCCCAAGCTACCTTTCAGTGGATGGCTGACCGGCTCTTAGAGGGATTTCAGAGCATCGCATGTGCATATCTGGATAGCCATATTCAGTTGTACATTGGTAGCTCACCTGGAGCAAGTCTGTAGTGCTCAAAAGAATTGAAACCACTGGTCTAACATTAAAAACTGACAAATGTCATGCAGGGATGGCAGAAGTGCAGTACTTAGGCCACCGAGCTCGGCAAAGCAGAGGCCAAGCAGAGGCCCGAACCCGGCAAATTGGAGGCCATAACCCAGTTGCCCCAGCCCCGCACCAAAACCCAAGTTGTGGCATTTTTAGGGACCACCGGCTATTACCAGACGTTTGTACAGGATTATAGCACTATAGCGAAGCCCCTCACTGATCTCACAAAAAAGTCTACCCAGACAAGTTGTATTGTATCTAGAGTGTGCGGACTCCTTTCAAAAGTTAAAAACGACCCTCAGCGAGGCACCTGATCATTCTAAAAGATTTCTCGTCCATACAGATGCCTCAATGTTTGGACTGGGAGCCGTATTGAGTCAGGTCGGGGTGGATGGCATGGAGCACCCAGTGGCGTATCTGAGCAGAAAAATGATACCCAGGGAAGTCAGTTATGCCACTGTGGAGAAGGAGTGCTTAGCCCTCGTTTGGGCACTCAAGAAGCTTCAACTTTATTTATACGAGCGCTCCTTCACCGTTATGACTGATCACAACCCCCTGATTTGACTCAGAGTGGCAGGAGACAACCCCAGACTATTGCGATGGAGCCTGGCGCTGCAACCTTATAACTTAACCTTGCAGTACAGGCCAAGGAAGCAGAATGCCAATGCAGATGGGTTGTGTGACAAGACCAATCTCGCCACATTGCATTGGAGAAGCCTGGTTGCCCGCCTGTTGCCTCTGGACTATGGCCCCATGTTAAAAAGCTTGATTTTCCCCTGCAAAGACATGAAAGCCGGGTTCTTCGGTACTTGCCCTATTTGAATAGTAATACCCCAGATAGCTATGCCATGGAGCCCATTCGTATGATGAAAGACTATGTGAAAGACTTTGGCTCCATGGCGATTGAACTGTATGTATTAGATCTGAGCGCCATTCAGTAATAATGTACGCTCAGATCTAAGCTATCTGGGGATATGTTGAATATACCTGTTTTATGCAATGGCTGCAGTTATATATTTTTATGTATTTTCTTGTCTTTTGCTGCCATGTGTTCAATGGAGTTTTGCCTCTGCCCTTGGAGATAATTGGATTACTTCTCAATTATCTCCAGGATAGAAGACTCTGTGGAACTGGTTTTGGGCAGAAAAGCCATGCTTCATTTGGTCACAAAGGACTATGATCTATCTTTTGAACCACTGGACCAATTTGTATGATTTTTACCTATGTTTGTATTTGGAGTATGATGATTCTGAAAATGTTTTATGTGAATGTGATGCATACTTTGAAAGTTATGAATAATGTGGAAAAACTATTTCTCTGCTTGTGATAATTACATTATCCGTTGTGTAAGGTAATTATATCACAGGCTAGGTGGGAGGATTTTGTGTGGGAGTGTCTGAGTGTATTGTATGTGTTTATTGGTTGTTTTCCAAAACCCTGTGGGTGGTACTAATGTGTATATAAGAACAATAAACCCACAGCTCTGGCTGTTCACTGCTTGACCCTTAACACAAAGCTTTGTCTCGTTCTTGGGGGGGGATTTAGTGTATGCTGTTAGAGACTGATTGCCAGGAGTGTAAGCCGCTTGGGTGCTTTTCCTGTTCAGCTGCTAGCAGCTATTCGTGAGGTTCCAGTTCGGGAGTTTGGAGTGCTACTTGGTATCCTGTTCTGGAGTTTGGGGTTCTGCAGTAGCTGTGCCTGTGTCTCTGGAAGTGGAAGATCTACTAAACAGCTTTTAACCCCTTTTATGCCTGGGGGTGCCGTTACAGGTTGTTCCGCAAAACAGAAATATAAGATAACAGAGAAGTTTGAGATACGGCTGCAAATCTACAACAAACAAAACACATACATAGTGTGATACAGTTTAAAAAAAAACAAAATCGCATAAATGTAATGCACTCACAGGATTTCATGAAAAATTAAGCTCTAGGGTGCCTCCCCGGATAGCAGTGGGGGGCCAAATTATCCCTTCTGTAGTTCACCGATGGATGTCCCGCAAAACAGAACTGGACGATCTGCCAACTACTTCTCAGTCATCCCCAAGCAAACCCGTTGGGGTCTAGGCGGGTATGCCGTCCCATGGAACTAAGGGGGAGCTATGTGACAAAACCCCTGTTTTGTGGCTACCAGGACCCTTTATTTTGTATGCTGTTCGTGAATTTAGCATTATTTTATTCCCTTTTATTATACCAAACAAATTACCGAACACATAGACCACACGCAATGGGAGTGTGCAGATTATTAATCTCCCAGAAGCTGTGGTTAACCACAACGATTTGGCAGTCCCAGCAGGGACCACCCAGCCGTTTGTCAAACTACCATCCTTTCTTATCCGTTTACACGAACGCCGCGTCGTTTAGTACATTCATAACCCACAAACTGGACTAACGCCTAACTTTTGGGCTCCATGGCGATTTGACTGTGTTCGTGGGATCGGAGCGCTGTTCGGCAATATTGAGCCCTCAGATCCAAGCTATCTGGGGATATGTCGAATGTGGGGGTTCCGTTCTGTGAGATATAAGTAATTGATTTTAATGTATTTTGTTACAGTTGTAAAATGGAAATATTTTCTCTACCTGGAGATAATTAAGTTTACTGCGGCCACTTAGCCCAATTATCTCCAGGATAATGAAAAGGGATTTCACTATTTATGTGGGAGTGTTTTATATTGTACTGTAGAATGATTGGTTAGTGTAACTTGTGTTTCAGTCCTCCATAAGGTCCCTTGTGGGAGTATCCCTTACTGGAGGACCTCCATAAAAGGACAAGCTGTGGCCACCATTAAACAGATCGTTTTACCCCTTCATGAAGTCTTGGCTCATGTTTGGGGGATTGGGAGCTATAATTCACTACACCTTCTGCTACACTTGGATTTTGGGAGATTATGCATGGAGTTACTCAGCTGGAGTATAAGGGATCCGTTACAAACACAGTAACAGTAAATCACATACTGTCTCCTTTCTGACAATTTGGCATAGAGCTACCCAGTGTTTGTAGCACTAGAGTGGTGCCTGTGGGAATATTCTGGGTGTAGTGTAACGGAGCTCCTTGTGCCCTGACTGGGTACCTCCACCAAGCTTGCTTCCTAGCTGTAACTAGGACACCAAGAGTGCTTCAACCCCAGTCGCCGCAGCTTGACTGGGGTCCAACTGGAACTCTCCCTCTCTAGAGCAGACTCTCCTGCACAGGGTATGGTTGTCTCACCCACACACACTAGCCAAGACTTAGTGAAAGGTGAATGAGAGCTGCTTTTATTCAATGAACCACAGGTTTATATACACAGACCCTTGGCATGGGCTCTCTATTAAAACACAGTTAACCCTGACCTGGTGCCTCATTCAGATAATTTGATCCTAATCACTTTAGATTGTAAACTCTTCACCTATTCTGGTATGTCAAACATGTTTTATCGGAATTGTTTGGGCAAACAGGGATCATATTAAAGCGGACTTTAATCACACCACGGTTTGAGACAACGTTTATAAAGTCTGGTTTACTCGACTATTGGTGTGTGGCCACTCTGGTATTTGTGAGCAGCTCTGAAATCAAGTATCTATCGACGTGTGCAATCCTTTTTTGTATATTGACAGAGTCGTTTCTCGTTTCCCTATTGTACACTGCTGCAGAATAAGTTGGAGCTATATAAATAATTGTAATAGGCAGGGGCGTATTAGCCGCGAGGCAAACAAGGCATTTGCCTTGGGCGGAATTTTCCAGGGGGCGGCAAAAAAAGTCACCCCCAAACGCCCAGGGCAAATGCCTTGTTAGCCTTGCGGCTAACTGACAAGCCCTCTGGGCGGGCGATCTGCTGGGTGGCGCTGGGCGGCGGCTGGCGAGGGAGCACTTCCTCTGAGCTGTCTGCTCAGCTCCCTCGCGCGCCGCAGAGTGAGGCTGGGAGCCGGAATATGACGTCATATTCCGGCTCCGCCTCCCAGCCTCACTGTGCGGCGGAGAGGAAGTGCTCCCTCGCCAGCTGCCGGCCAGCGCCGCCCAGCAGCCACTGGACCACCAGGGAGAGAGGGACCCCTCCCCCCCCCCCCAGCATTCCCAAAGGTAAGGAGGCTGGGGGGGGGGGGTTAAATAAAAAAAGAAAAAGTGTGTGTGTGTGTGTATGTCTGTGTATGTCTGTTAGTGTGTGTGTGTGTGTCTGTTAGTGTGTGTGTGTGTCTGTTAGTGTGTGTGTCTGTATGTCTTAGTGTGTGTGTGTCTGTATGTCTTAGTGTGTGTGTCTGCTAGTGAGAGTGTGTGTGTGTCTGCTAGTGAGTGTCTGTTAGTGTGTGTGTGTTTCTGTTAGCTAGTGTATGCGTATCTGTCAGTGAATGTGTGTGTGTGTATTTAGAAGGCGGGGCGGGGGAAGGGTTGGGTGGGGGTGGCGCGGGCGGGAGGGGGGCGCCTGAGTTTTGTCCTGCCTAGGGCAGCACAAAACCAGGATACACCACTGGTAATAGGTACATGCTGTGTTCACTCAGGCTGCCCACTAACCTCCAGTACATCTTCTGTCTGGTCCGAGGTCAGAATGTTCACTTTAACCTTCTGCCCATTGGAAAGGAAGACCTCCAGCTGGACCTCCTCCGTGGGGACCTGTTGAGTTTCCTTGGGAGCAAAACACAGACTAATCAATAGGAAAAGCTGCAGGCTAGACTCATGCAGATTTGCATTTCAGGTCGTTTGAACAAATCAAATTCCTTTTAATTTATCTCAAACAAATCAATCAGTAACTTACCTGCGGAATTTTATTCAATGATAAACCCCCAAAAGATCAACCAGGTCTGGCAAAGTAAATGGGATTTGATTTGTTTAAACCATCTGAAACACATTAATGAAGAAATGTAGTGCAGGCATCGTGCTAATTAAAGGGGCTCATTGTCACCTCCCAGGGGTTCTAGAAACCAGTTTACCTTCCTCAAATGATAGGGGACTCACTTTATTTCTATTTAAACTCACTAACTACCTTTATCTCCTCAATGACTGCCATACTGCGATCACGGAGAGGATCTACGTTCCCACTGTTAATCACACTTTTAATTGGGAGCGGATATTAAGTTAGGTAGGTATAGGTAATGTGGAACTTGTTAAGATGGCTGCAGTTTGACAATTAGTTGTTAAGGGCACACACTAGAACAGCGTGCTAATTTGCGGGTAATGATTGAAAGAGAACAAGCAATACGTGTGTCATTCACAGATGGAGAACATGAAAGGCAGGAATAATATTCCAACAGCTTATCTTCCTGTACCTTACCCTGGGTCACTTCTTAAAGGGACACTACGCTGATTTTTCTATGTTTTCAATAAGGGTATATTTTACAAGAGCTTGCAAAGCTGCAGATCTGAAGCCTCTGAATCTGTCCCTCCATGCGCATGTGCAATTCCGGAAGAACGCTGGTCTGAGGTATGCGAGCAGGGGCACTCAAATACTGACAGTCAGGGAGCTGAAGCACTTTATAGGTAAGAAGCCATTTTAAAGAGCTGGCCAGTGACACACTATAACGTACCACTGCAGGAATACATAACCAAACAAGCTCAAAGAGTGAAGGAGCTGAACACAGTGGATTAAACCCTACAGTCTGCTGCCCAGCAAGCAGTCATACCGTTTAAGAACTGTTTGACACAACTACCCTGCATCCTGTCAGGTGCCTGCTTCTTCATACCCTGCTGCCGGAAAAGCCCCCTACCGAGCAACACCTGGCTGTGCAGGTCTTTGCTCACTGGCTGAGAGCGCTCAGCCGATACATGAATTAAAAAACAGCCTTTCATACGATAATCTATTACTGTGCCATCGCTAATGGAGATGATATCTAGTCTCACAAATATATAGTGATTAATGTTAATGACATCCTGGGCTGAAATGATGTTGGTGTAAAGTCTAACAATCTCTGACCTGTTTGGAGGTGGTAGAGTGCTGGGCACTCCTGAGTTAAACTGGAGGTCCTTCCAGGTATATTAAGTGGTAGCATGCTGGGTACTCCTGAGTTAAATTGGAGGTCCTTCCAGGTATAGTAAGTGGTAGAATGCTGGGCGCTCCTGAGTTAAACTGAGGTCCTTTCAGGTATAGTAAATGGTAGCATGGTGGGCGCTCCCGAGTTAAACTGGAGGTCCTTCCAGGTATAGTAAGTGGTAGCATGCTGGGCGCTCCCGAGTTAAACTGGAGGTCCTTCCAGGTATAGTAAGTGGTAGCATGATGGGCGCTCCCGAGTTAAACTGGAGGTCCTTTCAGGTATAGTAAGTAGTAGCATGCTGGGTGCTCCTGAGTTAAACTGGAGGTCCTTCCAGGTATGGTAAGTGGTAGCATGCTGGGCGCTCCTTAGTTAAACTGGAGGTCCTTCCGGGTATAGTAAGTGGTAGCATGCTGGGCGCTCCCGAGTTAAACTGGAGGTCCTTCCAGGTATAGTAAGTGGTAGCATGCTGGGCGCTCCTGAGTTAAACTGGAGGTCCTTCCAGGTATAGTAAGTGGTAGAATGCTGGGCGCTCCTGAGGTAAACTGGAGGTCCTTCCAGGTATAGTAAGTGGTAGCATGCTGGGCGCTCCTGAGTTAAACTGGAGGTCCTTCCAGGTATAGTAAGTGGTAGCATGCTGGGCACTCCTGAGTTAAACTGGAGGTCCTTCCAGGTATAGTAAATGGTAGCATGCTGGGCGCTCCTGAGTTAAACTGGAGGTCCTTTCAGGTATAGTAAGTGGTAGCATGCTGGGCGCTCCTGAGTTAAACTGGAGGTCCTTTCAGGTATAGTAAGTGGTAGCATGCTGGGCGCTCCTGAGTTAAACTGGAGGTCCTTCCAGGTATAGTAAGTGGTAGCATGCTGGGCGCTCCTGAGTTAAACTGGAGGTCCTTCCAGGTATAGTAAGTGGTAGCATGCTGGGCGCTCCTGAGTTAAACTGGAGGTCCTTTCAGGTATAGTAAGTGGTAGCATGCTGGGCGCTCCTGAGTTAAACTGGAGGTCCTTCCAGGTATAGTAAGTGGTAGCATGCTGGGCGCTCCTGAGTTAAACTGGAGGTCCTTCCAGGTATAGTAAGTGGTAGAATGCTGGGCGCTCCTGAGTTAAACTGGAGGTCCTTCCAGGTATAGTAAGTGGTAGAATGCTGGGCGCTCCTGAGGTAAACTGGAGGTCCTTCCAGGTATAGTAAGTGGTAGCATGCTGGGCGCTCCTGAGTTAAACTGGAGGTCCTTCCAGGTATAGTAAGTGGTAGCATGCTGGGCACTCCTGAGTTAAACTGGAGGTCCTTTCAGGTATAGTAAGTGGTAGCATGCTGGGCGCTCCTGAGTTAAACTGGAGGTCCTTTCAGGTATAGTAAGTGGTAGCATGCTGGGCGCTCCTGAGTTAAACTGGAGGTCCTTTCAGGTATAGTAAGTGGTAGCATGCTGGGCGCTCCTGAGTTAAACTGGAGGTCCTTCCAGGTATAGTAAGTGGTAGCATGCTGGGCGCTCCTGAGTTAAACTGGAGGTCCTTCCAGGTATAGTAAGTGGTAGCATGCTGGGCGCTCCTGAGTTAAACTGGAGGTCCTTCCAGGTATAGTAAGTGGTAGCATGCTGGGCGCTCCTGAGGTAAACTGGAGGTCCTTTCAGGTATAGTAAGTGGTAGCATGCTGGGCGCTCCTGAGGTAAACTGGAGGTCCTTCCAGGTATAGTAAGTGGTAGCATGCTGGGCGCTCCTGAGGTAAACTGGAGCTATCTTGAATCTTGTTGCCAGCTGAATCTCTGGTAGCATCGGTAGCAGCAGCTCCTGTGTCCTTTCTCCCCTGATGGGAGGGGTTGTGGAAGTTTGGGAGGTGGTCAATGCTTGGTAATCGTTTACATGATTCAAGATTACTTTTATTTCAGGAATTCCCAGCAATCCACTAATTACTATACTGGATCTTTAGGCAGCTCAGAGATCTTTACAGACTTTACCCAAAAGGTAGATCCCCAGATGTTTTATAACTACAAATCACATGATGCTTTGCATGCTTAGATGAGTAAAACATCTGGAGATCCACCTAATGGGCACCCCTGCTTTACACCATCATTTCAGCCCAGGATGTCATTGCTTGTGAAACATTGAACTCTATCATTGTGAGACTGGATCCCATAGTCTCTATGCGAGAAGACACAGTCACAGATTATTGGACGGAAAGCGGTTTTTAATTCAAGTTTTATTATTACGGTGTTTGTAACTTTACATGCAGAATTTTACTCGATTTTGGTTTTATATCCGTGACTAATAGAATTTAATAAATAATTAGCTTGCCTGTACATTGCGCTCTTTTTATATAAATAGATAACAGATCCCTTTTATATGTAATGGGTGGATTGTTTGCTGACTTTTAAACCCATCTTATCACAGGATGTGACATGTCATTATCACAGGATAGATGCGTCACTGACCTGCTGTGCTCGGCGTAGGAAGCTGTTAAACATTTCGCTGGCTCCTAACATGGGGTCCTGGCGCACTGTAAACCAATGAAGCGGATAACAGTCAATGTAAAAAGAACTAGAAAAAACTATTTCTCACACATTGTTAACAAATCACTTCCTGTTTCAAAGAATTTGGGGTCACTTAAAAATGTCCTTGTTTTTGAAACAGAAAAATTTTACTTTTTTTGTCCATTAAAATGACATAAAATTGATCAAACAGACACTGTATTGTTGTAAATGACTATTGTAGTAGGAAACCGCTGATTTTAGCCAATATCACGGCAGAGGCTTGTATTATGCTTTCCTATTTCTTTAATAAAATAGCAGCAAAGAAACAATTACGATAAATACAAGAATTAAGGTAAACTTGAACAGTTAAGTGATATCATTTTCATTCTTCCCATAGTCCATAAAAGGATGATGTAACATTTTGATTTCTTCATTCTTTGAGATCAATTCAGAAATATTGAATAATCGAACTGGACTCCAACAAGAAACAAGGAAAGGACTTTCACAAATGCACTACTTCAACAGACCATACATTTAGGAACACAAACCCTATAGCATTAAAAACACCACGTATTCCCTCTGCCCCCCTAAATACAGTAAAATGTTACCTTTATTCCAGTCTGCTGCTGCTGGCTCTGCCCCTGATCTGCCTGCTTGGCTGACATCATCAGAAGTGATAAACTCAGCCAATCACAATGATTTCCCATAGGAAAGCATTCGATTTGTTCAGACGATCTCTGAGGCAGATCAGGGGCAGAGCCAGAATAAGCCAAAACACAGCCCTGGCCAATCAGCATCTCCTCATAGAGATGAATTGAATCAATGCATTTCTATGAGGAAAGTTCAGTGTCTGCATGTAGAGGGTGGAGACAGTAAATGTCAGTCACACTGTGCAGCACGAGTGGCCAGTGGAGGGATTCCTAGGCTGTAATGTAAACACTGCATTTTCTCTGAAAAGACAGGGTTTACAGCAAAAAGCCTGCAGGTAATGATTCTACTCACCAGAACGAATACAATAAGCTGTAGTTCTGGTGACTATAGTGTCCCTTTAATACTGAACTGAAATGAGAAAATAAAAGAAATGATAAACTGTATATGGGAGTAAAAACAACAACACATCTATAAACAATCAAACTGAAAACAAACAAAAAGAATATAAAAATGAAGAAAGATGGGGGTGATACTCACATACAGGTATCTTTAATAAAATCATGACTTTTCGAACATGAACAAGATGGGGAAAGGCCTAACAAAAGCACCAACCAACTGATACAAATGTTTCATTCTTGATCGGACAAGGCTAAATTTCTGACATCTTATTCAATCACTAGATCAGCTGAATTTTCTAAAATGGACTCCGAACATACAGTAAAATAAATTAATAATAATTGTATTGTCCTTAATCCATAGGGAAAAGTCTCACTTTAGTCTAACAAGAAATCTATATTGGATAATAGGGTAAATGGTCACTGAATGTTTTTTGTTTTGTTTTTGTTTTTAAATGGAACAAATCTCCTGAGAATCAATAAGATGCCTTCAACATACACTAATTTAGAGGTCCCCCCCTTTGCCTTAGGAATGCTATAATTGGCCGGATCACTTTTATGAAGCACCAAGAGGTTGATGGTAGGTCAAAAGTAAGGCTAGTGAATTAGCACTTGTTCCGTTTCCAAGTGGGGTTTTACCACTCTTACACCAACGGAATTATCAGATGTGCATCTATGATAGCTTCTGCTTTTAGAAGTGGTCATGGTATAAGCATTTACAGAGATTCAAAGCGGACATCTGTTGCACGCAGGTGACAGACATTATCAAATTCACGCCTTGTCTTCCCTCCCTCGCTGCAACCCTCCTGCCTCGACTAGGGCTGTATAAACAACGTGATTTAACTTCTAAATGGCAGAGAATGGAGCAGTGATACTGCAGGGGCATGACACTGGGAAACTAGGAGACAGGCACTATGGACACTGAGAAACACCAAGGACACTGGTAGACATGGGGCACTGAGACATTGTGATACATAGGGGACACTGGAGACTTGATAAAGACCTGGGTACAGGTCAAAACTGTCACATCCTGTTCCTAGCTGCGGATCATTCTGGCTATGGCTTCTGGTATCCAGTACTCTTTTTACACTTCTTGTTTAGTTTTTCTGGTATTGTATTCTATGTCTGGTTTTCTTTATGCTGGGTTTTCTGGTTTCATTCCTGTATTCCATTCCTGGAATTCACAGTCTCCTGGATTCCTTTAAATGTTTGTTTTTTATGTTGCCACACCCGTTCCTTTTCCATGAATCCTTTTGTTTCAGTCTGGTTTCTGCAGGCTGGTTTCTCCTCGTCCCGCCCTTATGATTGATATAGACCACCACTGCAGTGTTGTCCGACCTTATCTTGACCCATTGGTAAAGAATATGGGAGGAGAAATACTTTAGTATTTCTAGTACCGCACGAAGTTCCAGAAGATTGGAGGGAGTGTTTACTGTCTCTAATCTCCATTTCCCTTGAGCATCATTTTCTAGAAAATGGGCTCCCCAGCCCCACTGGCTGGCATCCATTATCATCGACCAAGCTTTTTGTCCCAGTGGAAACCCCTTGGAGAGGGTATCTTTCCTTGACCACCAGATCAGGGATTGACGAACCTCTGATGGAATTTTGATGGTTTGATGAAGATTCCCCAACGTAAATTGGTGAAGGAAACTAGACTAAAATATTCTCATTCTCCACTGGGTCCATCTTGTCAGTCCTATGATGGAAGACACTGAACCCAGGAGACTCATGGATTTTCTTGTTGAAGTCACTTTGTATGCCAACATCTCTCTTACTTTTGTTGTAAGTCTCAACTTTCTCTCTTGTGACAGCTGGACCTTCCCTTTGGATGAATCGAATAGAGCTCCCAGGTAGACCATCATCTGAGTAGAGGAAAGATGACTCTTTTTGAAGTTTATCTTCCATCCATGCTTTTGAAGGAACTTTAGAGAGATCTGTCCATCCAAATCTAGGGTCTCTAGCTGTCTGCTACGATCAGGATATTACTGTCTGCTACGATCAGGGAAGAGGTCGGGTGCAGGAATCTCCGTGAGTATTTACTTGAAGCGTGTTCTGCTGCCGGCCGGTCTTCGTACACCGCGGTCTTTTTTGAAGGCACCGACCGTGGTGCAACACGTTCCCTGCTGGAGTGCCCTCTCTACTTACCGCGGTCTTTTTAGAAGATTCCGACCGCGGTTCAGCATTATTCTCCTTACACGTCGGATTTCGTCCTGCTCCCGAGTATTCCTCCGGTTTACACCTCGGTGGGGGCCCCCACCGAGGTTAGGTACTTCTATTGAGCTGTTTCATTTTTATGTTTATAATTTTTTCATGTCTATATTACTGTATGATTTTTTATATTTCTAGATAGCTATATTCTACTATATACCATATATTATATCTATTTTACTAATTGTAGAGTTATCTGGCTATCTTTTTACTAATCATCTAATAATAAATACATTTATATTGGTATAAACATTTTTGTTTATTTTTTCAATTTATTTAGGTGCGCACATGCATTTTATATCGTGAGCTTACACTCAGATCTAGTCGCTTGTATATGTGTGTTGCAGCCCGTTTTATTTATTTTTTTGATATTTATTACACCGTGTTTTTTGAGTTGTTATTTACGATCAGGATATTGTCTAAGTTATGGTATATGGATACCCCGTGCTTCCTCAGGTCTGCCATCAGAACCACTAGGATCTTTGTAAATGTCCTTGGAGCCGTGCTTAGGCCAAAGGGGAGGACTCTGAACTGCATCTTGACATCACCACAAACTTGGGGGCTTATTTACGCATGCACGGATTGGTAAATTCGCACATGCGCGAAAACGTAATGCCATAAATGCAAAGGATTTGAGTAAAAAGAACCGATCGTGCACGCGCAAAATAGTTTTGTTTGCATGGGTGCATTCTAAAACGAATTATCAGAACGGTCAGAAAATACACTGCTCGCATGGGCGTATTGAATGATGGCAAAGGGCAATGAAGCAAACTCGCATGCGCGAACCAGTCGCAATGTGGCGAAAGGCAAACCAACGAATGCGCATGTGCGATTAAGAAATAGGAGCAAAGCCTGCGCATGCACGAAAGGACACCGGCTGGTAACTAGGCCAGAAGCCTTAGAACACGAAATAAGAAACAAAATTACCTTTAAATGCACAGATCTCTACCAAAATCCTTCTGGACAACCAGTGAAAAGGAATAAAAGTATGAAAGGGAAACACATAGATTGAATGAATTAAATTAATGATTATTTACCATATCTTGTATTCTTGAAATCCTACATTACATTACAAGGAGAGTTTGTTCATGAGCAGGAGCCTGAACCACAGTCAACCTCACCCGGTTCTCTTCATTTGAATATGTTACATATTCACTGTGGTTCAGTACATTTGGCCTACATTCGGCCATGTTACATATTCACTGTGGTTCAGTACATTTGGCCTACGTTCGGCCATGTTATATATTCACTGTGGTTCAGTACATTTGGCCTACGTTCGGCCATGTTACATATTCACTGTGGTTCAGTACATTTGGTCTACGTTCCGCCATGTTACATATTCACTGTGGTTCAGTACATTTGGCCTACGTTTGGCCATGTTATATATTCACTGTGGTTCAGTACATTTGGTCTACGTTCCGCCATGTTACATATTCACTGTGGTTCAGTACATTTGGCCTACGTTTGGCCATGTTATATATTCACTGTGGTTCAGTACATTTGGTCTACGTTCCGCCATGTTACATATTCACTGTGGTTCAGTACATTTGGCCTACATTCGGCCATGTTATATATTTACTGTGGTTCAGTACATTTGGTCTACGTTTGGCCATGTTATATATTCACTGTGGTTTAGTACATTTGGTCCACTAAAGATCCCAGTGAGGCTCAGGAACAAGTAATAAAATCCCATATAACAATAGTCACAGCAAGCAAGGTAATCCATGAATATCCTAATACAGATCCCAATGACTGGACGACACACAGCATCAGGAGCAGAACTGAACTTTGAATCCACACAACCTTCTTTTAAAGATTTCTCCCATGCAAGGGAGAGATTCACATTAAAGGATC
Source organism: Pelobates fuscus (assembly GCF_036172605.1). Classification (NCBI taxonomy): domain Eukaryota; kingdom Metazoa; phylum Chordata; class Amphibia; order Anura; family Pelobatidae; genus Pelobates; species Pelobates fuscus. Next base: position 1,853,174 of record NC_086318.1, on the reverse strand, counting down.
GCTATAGTGCCAGGAAAACACTCGTTTTCCTGGCACTATAGTGCCCTGAGGGTGCCCCCACCCTCAGGGACCCCCTCCCGCCAGGCTCTGGGCTGCGTGCGCATTCAGCCGGTCTCATTGGAAAGCATTTACAATGCTTTCCTATGGACGCTTGCGTGTTCTCACTGTGATATTCACAGTGAGAATCACGCAAGCACCTCTAGCGGCTGTCAGTGAGACAGCCACTAGAGGATTTGGAGGCTGGATTAACCCTATTATAAACATAGCAGTTTCTCTGAAACTGCTATGTTTATAAAAAAAAAAAGGGTTAATCCTAGAGAGACCTGGCACCCAGACCACTTCATTAAGCTGAAGTGGTCTGGGTGCCTAGAGTGGTCCTTTAATTAGTACAGTATCCAATAGTGTAACTGTTTCCTCCCACACATCTCCTTCCCTCAGTGTGACACATAATCCACTTATACATACTGCAGTTTTACCAGATTTCTGGATGTACCCCAAAACAGTCAGATAGAATTATATAATGGGTCCCCCCTGGTAGCCCTGATCTGGGTGACTAATATTCAAAATTCACCCAGATCAGACCAGGGGTTCGGGTGTTAGATGGAAGAGGCAATTTGAATGACCGCACACGAGGTGGTATCCGAAAAAGGCTCCATGTGTTTTGGCCTTGCGGTCAGTCTCTGTTCGGGAGATAAAATACATAGAAATACTTGCCATCCAAAATTTAAAAAAAAAAAAAAAAAAAAAAAAAAAAAAAATCGGTATTCATATTAATTCACTTGTTCGGGACATTTTACAGAACGAGGGGCTGGTTGGCTGTGTTTGCCTAGTCGAGTTTCCGATTTTAGTTCCAGACAATGGTCGGCAAAACACAGCTGTTCGGGAGTTTAAGATGACCGCCGCCACGTGTTCATCTCCAGAACGGTGGCCACCCAGAAGACAAAGCACACACTGCACTGATTGCCAATTTGACAGGATTACTGTTTGATCCAGCACGTAGAACTGTATAGCACGGATGACAAATAAGTAACGTATTACCGGTCCTTAGAATGGCCGGATTTAACGTACATAGAATAGTCAAAAATACTAGCCGAGGTCAGGGAACACAGAAAGGGACGCAGCGATGAGGAAAGCCAGGAGTCAGGATACCAGAATATAGAGAAGTCAATAAACAAAGCCAAAGTCAAAAACCAGGTAGAAAACTAATAACAGGAACGCGCTCTCGGACAACCACAAGGGAAACCACGACAGGGCACTGAGCAGGATGAGAACTGGGCCTAAATACCTCTCCTTTAGTTCTGATAGGCTGTAACCAGCCTTTGACCCCAAAGTCAGTTACCAGGTTTAATTTGCATAATTGCTGCTCAGCATTAATCCTTCTGTGGATTGGGTTGCTGCTCGGCACAACTTTTCCTGTGTGGACAGTAAATGTCATTAACCACATTTCTATAAGCGGATGAATACATAACACAATTTAGGGTTTGCAACATTGTTGCGAATGGTCTGATTTTTCGGTAGTTTCACTCTTATAATAAATGGAGTGATTTTACCGAACAATCAGTCGAATGCTGCATACAATATACATACATATGGCAAAAATTAAACGAAAGCATATTAAAACACATAATTTTGTGGACTGCCCAATGCCATCCGCTACACTGTGGTTCAGTACATTTATTCTACGATCGGCCATGTTACATATTCACAGTGGTTTAGTACATTTGGTCTACGTTACGCCATGTTATATATTCACTGTGGTTAAGTACATTTGGCCTAGGTTCAGCCATGCTACATTTGGCCAATGATAGGCATCTGTACACTTTGGTTAGTACTTTAGGCCTCTGTTTTGTCGTGCTACATTTTCGTTCGGGTTCAGTACATTCGGTCTACATTCGGCCACACAAAATGTTCTATTTGACAGTAATGAATTAGATCTACCTTTGTCCATGCTACATTTTAATTTGGATTTAAAACATTTGGCAAAAGTTCAGCTGAGCGACAGTCACTTTGGTTAATTACATTCAGCCTCAAAATTGTTGTGCAGGCTCAGTCATTTCTGCCTACATTCGGCCACAATATATTTTCATTAAAGGTTCAGGACATTCAACTGATCTACATTTTCACTTTGGTTCAATACATTTGGCATACGGTCAGCAGCTCTACATTTTCAATGTGGTTCAGTACATTTAGCCTACCATCGGCTATCCTACATTTTCACTTTGCTTTTAGTACAAACTGGGCTATGTTCGGCCATGCTACATATTAACTTTGGTTCTGGCCTACCATCAGCTATGTTACATTTTCTTTTTGGTTCAGTACATTTGGCATAAGTTTGGCTGCACTTTCATTACTTTAATTTTAAGCCTCATTCGGCCATGCTACCTGTCATAAGGCCTTTACGTATTTGTTATATCATCAGTTAGTTTCCCCATTTATTATTACTGTGCTACATTCCTAAGTGTTATTAACACTATGTGTCCTACTTGTGCTTTTATGAACCTACCCACTTGTTTACGGTTTTTGACTTTTTGGTTTATGGCAGCATATTTCAAACTAAACCTCTCACATCTAGTTGTAAATGGTGATATCCAACTTATTTATCATCATCTGCTACACACTTCAGATCTAAAGCTACAGTTGCCAGAATTAACCCATGCAATATTTACAGTTCCAACACTGCAACTCCTATCATTCTCAGTCTACATTTAGCCTCTGCCAGCCACGTCTCATTTGTTCTGTGGTATCAACAGAAACATATAACCCACATCCACATACTGGTCATTCCATAGAAAAACACCCCCATGTCTGCACACAATTTCACACTCCTCAAATTGGTATTTGGTTACTGAGCTTCCTCCTAACAAAGGGCAAGCACTCAAATTGGTATGCGATTACTTCAATTATCACATAAGACACGCACTTTTTCATTACTGAGCTTCTTCGATCACAGAGGTCACATGCTCATTAAATTGGTATTTGTTACTGAGCTTATTAGAAACATAGAATGTGACGGCAGATAAGAACCATTCGGCCCATCTAGTCTGCCCAATTTTCAAAAGGCTTTCATTAGTCCCTGGCCTTATCTTATAGTTAGGATAGCCTTATGCCTATCCCACACATGATTAAACTCCTTTACTGTGTTAACCTCTACCACTTCAGCTGGAAGGCTATTCCATGCATCCACTACCCTCTCAGTAAAGTAATACTTCCTGATATTATTTTTAAACCTTTGCCCCTCTAGTTTAAAGGACCACTATAGTGCCAGGAAAACAAACTAGTTTTCCTGGCATTATAGGGTCTTTAGGTCCCCCCCCCCACCCTCAGGGTCCCCCTCCCACCAGGCTCTAGGGATAGGAAGAGGTTAAACGATTACCTTTCTCCAGCGCCGGGGACTCTCCTCCCTCTTCCGATGTCATACGCCAAGCTACTTGTACACCAATGACTTACCCATTCAACAATATTGGAATCCAATAGTTGCCCGACTCCTCCCTACTACCTTTCTTGTGAATGGGCACAACATTCGCTAACTTCCAATTTTCTGGGACTACTCCTGTTACAATGATTGGTTAAATAAATCTGTTAATGTTTTTGCTAGTACACCACTAAGCTCTTTTAATAACTTTGGGTGTATTTCATCAGGTCCCATTGACTTATTTGTCTTTACTTTTGACAGTTGAAATAGAACCTCTTCCTCTGTAAACTCACGTGTAATAAATGACTCATTTGTCCTTTTTCCTAACTGAGGTCCCTTTCCTTCATTTTCATCTGTAAATACTGAACAAAAATATTCATTGAGGCAGTCAGCTATACCTTTATCCTCTTCTGCATACCTTCCTTCTTTTGTTTTTAATCTAACTAATCCTCGTGTTACTTTTCTTTTCTCACTTATGTATCTAAAAATATTTTTTGTCCCCTTTTTTACTGACTGTGCTATTTTCTCTTCTGTGTGTGATTTGGAAGCTCTTATAACTTGCTTAGCCTCTTTCTGCCTAATCTTACAGATCATTCTGTCTTCCTCACTCTGAGTTTTTTTTATAATTACTAAATGCTAACTTTTTGTTTTTTTACTATTTTGGCCACATCTGTGGAGTACCACAGTGGTTTTTTGAATTTTTTGCTTTTACTGACAAGCCTTCAGTAGTGCAGCTTTTAAATAATCCCATTTCTTTTGGACTCCATTTAAGTTGCTCCAGTCTGATAATGACTCCTTTACACATATTCTAATTTTAGAAAAGTCTGTTTTTCTAAAGTCTAAAACTTTTGTTTTTGTGTGGTGTGACTCAGTCACTGTTCTTGTATTAAACCACACTAACTGATGATCACTGGATCCTAAACTTTCACCTACAGTAATATCTGATACCAAATCTCCATTTGTTAACACTAAATCTAGTATGGCCTCTTTACGAGTTGGCTCCTCAACGACTTGTTTTAGAGACAATCCCAGTAGGGAGTTTAGAATGTGTGCTCCTGGCACAAGTAGCTATTTTGGATTTCCAATTCACATCAGGAAGATTAAAGTCACCCATGATGATAACTTCCCCCTTCATTGTCATTTTAGCTATTTCCTCAACTAGTAGATTATCTAACTCTTCAATTTGCCCTGGGGGCCTATAAATGACACCTACACGAGTTACTGTGTGATTACCAAATTCTAACGTAACAAAAACTGACTATCTGCGCCTCTAACCTATTAGGCTGTCCCATAGCTCCTTCTGTCTGTGTCACCCTGCAGTAGGAGGGACAGACTCTGTGTCCCATAGCTCCTTCTGTCTGTGTCACCCTGCAGTAGGAGGGACAGACTCCGTGTCCCATAGCTCCTTCTGTCTGTGTCACCCTGCAGTAGGAGGGACAGACTCCGTGTCCCATAGCTCCTTCTGTCTGTGTCACCCTGCAGTAGGAGGGACAGACTCCGTGTCCCATAGCTCCTTCTGTCTGTGTCACCCTGCAGTAGGAGGGACAGACTCCGTGTCCCATAGCTCCTTCTGTCTGTATCACCCTGCAGTGGGAGAGACAGACTGTGTCTCATAGCTCCTTCTGTCTGTGTCACCCTGCAGTGGGAGGGACAGACTCCGTGTCCCATAGCTCCTTCTGTCTGTCACCCTGCAGTGGGAGGGACAGACTCCGTGTCCCATAGCTCCCTTCTGTCTGTGTCACCCTGCAGTGGGAGGGACAGACTCCATGTCCCATAGCTCCTTCTGTCTGTGTCACCCTGCAGTGGGAGGGACAGACTCCATTTCCCATAGCTCCTTCTGTCTGTGTCACCCTGCAGTAAGAATCTCAGGCTCTGCGGAGACGTGCTGCATTAGAGGGGGGGGGGGGGGGGGGGGGGGGGAGAGAGGTGGGAAAAAACATACCTGTCTGCATGTATTTCTCCAACTGTTCTCTTCTCTGCTCCACCTCAGCTGGTGTAAGGGTGAATAGTTTCTTGGGAGGAAAAATTGGGACCACATTGTTACCAAACTCTTTCCTGAGCTGTGAAAGATGATAAAAAAAAAAGAGAAAAGTTATCACAAAAAGGTGCAGCTCCCTATTTGCTTTATAGAAGGTGCTCTGTCTGGAGGAGCAAAGTTTGCTTTCACTGAATGATGAGTGTTTAACTGGCACACTGCAGAGCCTCAAGAGCTTGCTCTCACCTGTTCATGTAAGCCAAGCAGCTGGCTGTAGCGGACACGGCAGTGTAGTACGCCATTCACATGGATGTTGTAGGCCTAGAACAGAAACAAACGCCTCTAGAATTAAAGTGAATTTAATATTATATAGTGGATTATCACTATATCAAGAAACTTAAAATGTTGCATTAAAAGAAACATTCTGGGCACCAAAAGAAATTCAGCAGATTGAGGTGGTGATGGTGAAAGGAGGTACCAGCTGCCAGCACACCTCGAGGAGTCATTTTGCTAAACTGTTGAACCCCTAAAGAATTAAATCCTGCTCCAGCCAGTTCTGCCCAGCTATAATCAAAGCAGTCCGAGACCTGAATCATGTAGATTAGTAGCTCTCTGCACACAAAACCAAGTGAGATAAATTGTATGTTTGACACTATTTTGTAAATTGGGAGTTACGAGCGCTCTCAGTTTCTCATACACTATCCACATATCACGCTGCCCATACAGATATCCCATACACTATCCACATATCACGCTGCCCATACAGATATCCCATACACTATCCACATATCACGCTGCCCATACACTATCCACATATCACGCTGCCCATACACTATCCACATATCACGCTGCCCATACAGATATCCCATACACTATCCACATATCACGCTGCCCATACACTATCCACATATCACGCTGCCCATACACTATCCACATATCACGCTGCCCATACAGATATCCCATACACTATCCACATATCATGCTCCCCATACAGATATCTCATACACTATCCACATATCAAGCTCCCCATACAGATATCTCATACACTATCCACATATCACGCTCCCCATACAGATCTCATACACTATCCACATATCACGCTCCCCATACAGATCTCATACACTATCCACATATCACGCTCCCCATACAGATATCCCATACACTATCCACATATCACGCTCCCCATACAGATATCCCATACACTATCCACATATCACGCTCCCCATACAGATATCCCATACACTATCCACATATCACGCTCCCCATACAGATATCTCATACACTATCCACATATCACGCTCCCCATACAGATATCCCATACACTATCCACATATCACGCTCCCCATACACTATCCACATATCACGCTCCCCATACAGATCTCATACACTATCCACATATCACGCTCCCCATACAGATATCCCATACACTATCCACATATCACGCTGCCCATACAGATCTCATACACTATCCACATATCACGCTCCCCATACACTATCCACATATCACGCTCCCCATACACTATCCACATATCACGCTCCCCATACAGATATCCCATACACTATCCACATATCACGCTCCCCATACAGATATCCCATACACTATCCACATATCACGCTCCCCATACAGATATCCCATACACTATCCACATATCACGCTGCCCATACAGATATCTCATACACTATCCACATATCACGCTCCCCATACAGATATCCCATACACTATCCACATATCACACTGCCCATACAGATATCCCATACACTATCCACATATCACGCTCCCCATACACTATCCACATATCACGCTCCCCATACAGATCTCATACACTATCCACATATCACGCTCCCCATACAGATATCCCATACACTATCCACATATCACGCTCCCCATACAGATATCCCATACACTATCCACATATCACGCTGCCCATACAGATCTCATACACTATCCACATATCACGCTCCCCATACACTATCCACATATCACGCTCCCCATACACTATCCACATATCACGCTCCCCATACAGATATCCCATACACTATCCACATATCACGCTCCCCATACAGATATCCCATACACTATCCACATATCACGCTCCCCATACAGATATCCCATACACTATCCACATATCACGCTCCCCATACAGATATCCCATACACTATCCACATATCACGCTCCCCATACAGATATCTCATACACTATCCACATATCACGCTCCCCATACACTATCCACATATCATGCTCCCCATACACTATCCACATATCACGCTCCCCATACACTATCCACATATCACGCTCCCCATACAGATATCCCATACACTATCCACATATCACGCTGCCCATACAGATATCCCATACACTATCCACATATCACGCTCCCCATACAGTTATCACATACACTATCCACATATCACGCTGCCCATACAGATATCTCATACACTATCCACATATCACGCTCCCCATACAGATATCTCATACACTATCCACATATCACGCTCCCCATACAGATATCTCATACACTATCCACATATCACGCTCCCCATACACTATCCACATATCACGCTCCCCATACAGATATCCCATACACTATCCACATATCACGCTGCCCATACAGATATCCCATACACTATCCACATATCACGCTCCCCATACACTATCCACATATCACGCTCCCCATACACTATCCACATATCACGCTCCCCATACACTATCCACATATCACGCTGCCCATACAGATATCCCATACACTGTCAGCTATTTGATATCCGTATCAAACGGGATAATTAATTCTATACCAAATTGTAGCAAATGACCTTGTTGTCCCAACTGTACAGTTTATAAGGCATTTATAACAGCAAATGTAAGTACCTTTTCGAATAATACCCAGAGCACACAGCAAAGTATTCACCCCACCTATACATTAGTTAAAAAATAAATAGCCTCAAGTTTTGCTGCTATTGAGACTGACAGATTAATTGCCACTCAGAAATCCAAGCCCTATATGGGTTCAAAAGGAATGGGGTAGGAATGGGGTAGGAATGGGGTATGAATGAGTAAGAGGCAAGTCTCTACTTACCACATAAGGTGTTCCATTCTCACTGTTGCAGGACTCAGTCTCAGGGATGGAGAAATGCATATTGTGAATTACAGTCCAGCGTTTCCAATGGGGCTACTAGCCAAACACAGGGGGGGAATTACCCCTGGGCAGGCCACACAAAGCAGGGGCTACTATGTAAGCAGGGGGTGGGAGAATTACTAATGGGGAGGGGTTAACTCCGATATGCCAGGCAGAGAGTAAGAGGTTAACTGAGATATCCCAGACAGAGAGTAAGGGGTTAACTTGGATATGCCTGGCATAGGAGTATGTGGGTCACTCCGATATCCCAGGCAGAGAGTAAGGGGTTAACGCCGATATCCCAGGCAGAGAGTAAGGGGTTAACGCCGATATCCCAGGCAGAGAGTAAGGGGTTAACGCCGATATCCCAAGCAGAGTGTAAGGGGTGGTGGGGGCCACAATGACACCCAGAGACCTGGGGGAGCTAGGGGCCACACTGATACCCAGAGACCTGGGGGAGCTAGGGGCCACACCGATACACAGAGACCTGGGGGAGCTAGGGGACACACCAATACACAGAGACCTGGATGAGCTAGGGGCCACACTGACACCCAGACAGCTTGGGGAGCTAGGAGCCACACTGACACCCAGACAGCTTGGGGAGCTAGGGGCCACACTGACACCCAGACAGCTTGGGGAGCTAGGGGCCACACTGACACCCAGACAGCTTGGGGAGCTAGGGGCCACACTGACAGCTGGGGGAGCTAGGGGCCACACTGACAGCTGGGGGAGCTAGGGGCCACACTGACAGCTGGGGGAGCTAGGGGCCACACTGACAGCTGGGGGAGCTAGGGGCCACACTGACAGCTGGGGGAGCTAGGGGCCACACTGACAGCTGGGGGAGCTAGGGGCCACACTGACAGCTGGGGGAGCTAGGGGCCACACTGACAGCTGGGGGAGCTAGGGGCCACACTGACAGCTGGGGGAGCTAGGGGCCACACTGACAGCTGGGGGAGCTAGGGGCCACACTGACACCCAGGCAGCTGGGGGAGCTAGGGGCCACACTGACACCCAGACAGCTGGGGGAGCTAGGGGCCACACTGACACCCAGACAGCTGGGGGAGCTAGGGGCCACACTGACACCCAGACAGCTGGGGGAGCTAGGGGCCACACTGACACCCAGACAGCTGGGGGAGCTAGGGGCCACACTGACACCCAGACAGCTGGGGGAGCTAGGGGCCACACTGACACCCAGACAGCTGGGGGAGCTAGGGGCCACACTGACACCCAGACAGCTGGGGGAGCTAGGGGCCACACTGACACCCAGACAGCTGGGGGAGCTAGGGGCCACACTGACACCCAGACAGCTGGGGGAGCTAGGGGCCACACTGACACCCAGACTGTGCAGAGGGAGATGTGGAGTCTCTGATCTCTGGAACACACCGGAAACAAGGCGCCCTGACTAAAGTGTCCGACCGGAAACAAAGCGCGCGGAATAAAGTGTCCGACCGGAAACAAAGCGCGCGGAATAAAGTGTCCGACCGGAAACAAAGCGCGCGGAATAAAGTGTCCGACCGGAAACAAGGCGCCCTGACTAAAGTGTCCGACCGGAAACAAAGCGCGCGGAATAAAGTGTCCGACCGGAAACAAGGCGCCCTGACTAAAGTGTCCGACCGGAAACAAAGCGCACGGAATAAAGTGTCCGACCGGAAACAAAGCGCCCTGACTAAAGTGTCCGACCGGAAACAAAGCGCACGGAATAAAGTGTCCGACCGGAAACAAAGCGCACGGAATAAAGTGTCCGACCGGAAACAAGGCGCGCGGAATAAAGTGTCCGACCGGAAACAAGGCGCCCTGACTAAAGTGTCTGACCGGAAACAAAGCGCACGGAATAAAGTGTCCGACCGGAAACAAAGCGCCCTGACTAAAGTGTCCGACCGGAAACAAAGCGCGCGGAATAAAGTGTCCGACCGGAAACAAGGCGCCCTGACTAAAGTGTCCGACCGGAAACAAAGCGAACACCCCGGCAGAAAAGGCTCGAATAAGCCTTTCTGCAGTGAAAATAAGTATTTTAAAGTCTGGTCCATAATCCAAAGGCAGCAGGCAGGCGACCCGGCTCCTCCAATGCAAGGTGGCGAGATTGGTCTCGTCACAGACAGTTTATTCAGGGCGCTTTGTTTCCGGTCGGACACTTTAGTCAGGGCGCCTTGTTTCCGGTCGGACACCGCAGCTTAATTGACGAAGGCAGGGTGGTCTTTGTTCGTCAACTGAACACGTGGCGGCGGCCATTTTACAAGTCCCATACGGCCAGCGGTGTTCGGCACCTAAACTATGGAACTATAAACGGACACTTATTTGCACGAACACCGCTGAGACGTCCGTCTCCTGGTTCCTATTCGTGGGGATGTAGCCGAACAGCCGTTTATTCAGTATTTTATTTCATGTGAATTTGTGGTAACCCAGATAGCTATGCCATGGAGCCTATTCGTGTGATTAAAGACTTTGGCTCCATGGCGATTAAACTGTATTCGGGTGGTCTGAGTGCCATTCACCTAATAATGTGCACTCAGACCTGAGCTATCTGGGGATATGTTACATGTCTATGGTTAAAGGGACACTCCAGGCACCCAGACCACTTCTGCTCATTGGAGTGGTCTGGGTGCCAACTCCCACTACCCTTAACCCTGCTGTGGTGGAATCTCGGTAAAAATAAATTTAGTAGGCCGAGATTACCACGTGGCATGTGTACGTGCATATGCTGACGTATCGATCAGTTGGTTGCACGAGGCAAGATACGATCAGTAGTGTACGGAGCATGTGCGAGAATACAGGAAGTAGTATTCCCCTCCTCCATTGTGCTGGACAAGCCATGCGGTCAAGCAGGAAGTTAATTCTTATTTGTATTGATTGGTCAAGAGAATGTGCGGGTGGAGCTTAATATGGGAGGAGTTATGTGCCTATATAAGGAGCCTGCACTATTGTCCGGGGCTCAGAACTTGCTGTATTTTGGTGACATTAGTCCCTCTGAGTCCCGATCGGTGATCCAATAAAGAATCTCTTCCTTCCTGAAGAAACCTGTGTCCATCTCTCTGTGCTTGGCTTCCGTCAGTTTCTCCGGTATCATTTGGTGCATTGGCCGGGAAGCTCATCGTTCAACGGTAGCTGAGAGGCAGAGGCGTGAGACGGTCTATCTTTGCCCACGTTCTCTACGGCTGCACCCCTGAACTTCTGCGTGGACCTCCCTTCGTCTCGCGCCACTGGTCTGTTGTCCAGGAGATCATCGGCCTCTACGTAAGAAGTGCTGGGGTGTCCCCGTCGATGAGTGTGAACTCAGGTTCAGGAACGAGGAGGTAAGACAACTGCTGTTTTAGACGGCAGACCCACTAGGGGTATACCGATTGTGCGGTAGGCCCAAAAGGGGTTTAAATCTGTGTATGGAATCTGCCCCCTCTGTCGGAGGGAAGGAGCGAAGGCGCACCGCTCAATCGAACGCTCTTTAGTAAGACCGTTTGATTTGGTTTGGAGTCAGGCGGGGTCCTGTGTAAATAGCCCTAGCCGGACACCGGTGTCTTGTCTAGACTAGCGTTCTAGGGTGTATATTACGTTCGCTAGGTCGGAGGGACCGGGAGACTAAGCGGCGCCTGTGTAAATTTGGTTCGCTAGATCTCAACCTATCTTGGCTAAGTGGGAAGGCGTGTAAATTTGGAACCCACTAGATTTTTGATAGAGTAAATGGACTAAGAGGGTTCTGTTGTAAATTCCGCCCTCTAGTTCGCTATATGTGGTGCTTGGGCAGTGTGGCTAACCAAAACGGGTGTACATAGTTTTAGGTAGTCCATTCAAGGTACTGGCCAATAGTTTAGTTGGGATTGTATATGTGTTAAAGATTGTTAGTAAAGTGTATATCTTGTTAGATAGCGTGAGCTCAGCCGTCTAGCGAGAGTGTTAATAGTGTGTTGCTGTATCATAGTGCACGGTACCATAACCCTGTATATTTACTGACACTGTATATAAGTACTAATCATTGTCGTCTATTGCATGTTTAACACCATAACCACTAATAATTGTATTGTGACCTTAAATTGTGCTTTGACCTATGCTAACCGTACTGTAACCGCTATTTGTAAAAGACGATGTTACTGGGGTGTGTTATAGACGGGTAATTCGTATATAGAGAATTATAGCGTGGGTGACTGTATAGTTTCGCCAAAGGGCATAATATTGATTATTTAGTGACTGGTGTAACAGCTGTGTGTGTACGGGAATTCCCTGAGTGTTTATTGTGTTATTGTGTACGTTTCACTTGGTAACCGTACCACGTGGTGCTGTTGCCAGAGGAAACGGGTGTGACTGTTGAATAGAACGCGTGCATAGTATTCATTGTCACCGACGTTCCATTGATAAGTATGGGCGCGTCGGAGTCAACGATTTTGGATCCCTTAGGTTGTATGGTAAAGCATTTTAAAAAGGGATTTAAAACATGTGATTTTGGGGTTAAAATGTCTCCTGTACGTTTGGTCACTTTGTGCACTAGGGAGTGGCCTATTTTGGTTGCGGCATGGCCGCCACGTGGTAGTTTGGATCCAACTCTGGTACAGCGTGTACACGTGGCTGTATCAGGTAGGCCTGAACTTTACGGACAGTTTCCATATATTGATTGTTGGAGACAGGCCGTAAACGACTCGCCAAGATGGATTCAGATATGCCACGAGGAGCAATGTCGCCTCATGGTGGCCAGGACTTGTTTGTCCACTAGGGCTATGGTTAGGCCCATTTTGGACACGCCCCCTGAGTCCAAGATCCTTTTGCCGCCCCCTTACTTCCCTTTAAGAGGAAGAGGTGACGCGAGTGCAGGAAGTTCTATACCCCTCCCCTCATTGCCCCCATCCACTTCCGCTTCCTCCTCCAGTACAGAATCCACCCCCCCTCGTATTAAACCTCCCCTTCCGGAACCAGAACCAACCCCCGTTAGATCTGAATATCCTGATTTGGCGCCACTTCAAACTTCCGGTCAAGCTTCTTCTAGCTCGGCTGGGAGTATTCTATTTACTAGCTTTTCCCAAAATCAAGCTCCCACATCCTCATGCCTTATTTCCCCCCGACTGGAACCCATAACTGACGCCCCTTCACGTAGCCCTATACTAACCAGACAACTGACCGGTACCCAACAACTTAAACATTATCAGATGCCTCTTCGTCTGAATCCTGGGTCAGCCTATCTCGATGCCGCAGGTCAAATGGCACATGCTGACCCAGTCTTCGTATATGTCCCGTTCACGACTACCGATCTCTTGAATTGGAAGACCCACAACTCCTCGTACACTGAGAAACCACAAGCTATGACCGATCTGTTCACCTCGATAGTTCAGACACATAATCCGACATGGGCTGATTGCCAGCAGTTATTAATGACATTGTTTAATAATGAGGAAAGGACAAGGATTAACCAAGCGGCCATTAAAGCGCTAGAGGATAGAGCCCGTGCTTTAAATCAAGCCAATCCGGCAGCATGGGCCGCAACACATTACCCTAATACCGATCCCGATTGGAATGTTAATGGCGCAGATATGGTTCAACTCAAAGCCTATAGAGACGCTATAATTGCTGGCATGAAAGCCGGAGGGAAGAAAGCTATTAATATGTCGAAGACAGTTGAGGTGATTCAGAAAAGTGATGAAGCGCCCAGTGTCTTTTATGACCGATTATTGGAGGCATACCGCTTGTATACCCCCTTTAATCCGGAAGACGCTGATAATTCCCGAATGGTAAACTCCGCCTTTGTCAGCCAAGCTTACGGAGATATTAAGCGCAAGCTACAAAAGTTAAAAAGGGTTTGCAGGAATGTCTATCACCCAACTAATGGAGGTAGCAAATAAAGTATACATGAACAGGGAAACAGAGACAAAGAAAGAGGAAGAGCGCAAGATGCGTAAAAAGGCTGATATGCTAGCGGTAGCGATCGCAGGCGTAGATAGACGGGGCCCAGATAGAGGCGATAGTAGATGGAATAGGGAGCCTTTGAGTAGGAATCAGTGCGCGTATTGCAAGGAAGAAGGGCATTGGAGAAACGAGTGTCCGCAAAGAGAGCAGTACGAGAGAGACCTACCCAGGGCAGGTTACGGAAACTTTAGAGGCAGAGCGAGAGGTAGAGGAGGCCCCGGAGGGAGCAATGGTAATAGAGGAAGTAATGGGAACAGAGGAAGTGTAAGGGAAGACAGGTACTATCCAGCAGCGCAAAGGTCCCGCGATAGAGAAGGTAGGGACTTCGTAGGATTGGCTGACACGGTCATGGAGGACTATTGATACCGACCGGGCTCCATCCCCCTTGGTCGAGCGGAGCCTATGGTCGATGTATCAATAGGGGGAAAAAGGAGTGCGTTCATGATCGACACTGGTGCTGAACATTCAGTGGTGACTGACCTAGTTGCTCCTCCATCTGGAAGAACTATTACTGTAATAGGAGCAACTGGAAGAAGTGCTGCAAAACCGGTTCTTAAAAGTCGACTCTGTACATTGGGAGGCCACGTAGTAAAACATCAATTCCTTTACATGCCTGAATGTCCAGTCCAATTGCTGGGACGTGATATGCTATCCAAATTACAAGCGCAGATTACGTTCCTACCAAATGGAACAACATCCTTAAAGTTTAATGGACCTTCAGGTATTATGACATTATCCGTACCAAAGGAAGAAGAGTGGCGACTTTATACAGCGTTGACTAGCCAAAACCCTAGGAGTGCTGAATCCTTATTCAACATACCAGGAGTTTGGACAGAGAACAACCCACCAGGACTGGCCCGCAATATTCCACCTATTAAAATCGAACTAAAACTTGGGGTTTATCCAGTGAGCCTAAGACAATATCACATCCCGCAGAAGGCTAAGAAGAACATCCAATCTTATCTGGATAAGTTCATACGGTATGGTATCCTAAAATTCTGTACTTCCCCCTGGAACACCCCATTGCTGCCTGTTCAAAAGCCCGGTACAGATGAGTATCGACCTGTACAGGACTTGAGAGCAGTCAATGATGCGGTTGTTAGTATACATCCAGTTGTGCCCAATCCATATAACCTGCTTGCTTTAATTCCGGGCGGGGCTACTTATTTTACAGTTTTAGACCTCAAAGATGCCTTCTTTTGCCTCCGAATTGCCGCAGAAAGCCAATGTATCTTTGCTTTCCAATGGGAAAACGCTGTGACGGGCTCAAAACGCCAAATGACCTGGACAAGACTGCCCCAAGGGTTTAAAAATTCACCTACCCTATTTGGGTCAGCTCTAAGTCAAGATTTATTGGATTTCGAGTCCATCCCAGGAGAGTGTGTATTGTTACAATATGTAGATGACTTGTTGATAGCAGCAGTTACAAAGGAAATATGTCAGCAAGCAACGCACGATCTACTACACATTCTCTGGAAGGCAGGATACAAGGTGTCTAGAAAGAAGGCTCAGTTGTGTTTGCCAACTGTCAAATATCTGGGATTCCATATCTCTGAAGGTCAAAGAATTATGGGGCCAGAGAGAAAAGAAGCTGTGTGCCAAATACCGATACCCAAGAATAGAAGACAAGTGCGAGAATTCTTGGGGGCAGCAGGCTTCTGTAGGATATGGATTCCCAGCTACGCGATACTGGCAAAACCTCTGTATGCAGCTATCAAAGGTACAGAGCACGACCCCTTCTTATGGACTCAAGAACAGCAAACGGCATTTGAAGATGTGAAGAAGGCTTTGATGAGTGCCCCAGCATTAGGTCTACCTGATCACACACGACCATTCTACCTGTATGTACATGAGCAAAGAAGAATGGCTGTGGGAGTATTGACACAGTACTTGGGATCATGGCAAAGACCTGTTGCCTACATGTCTAAACAACTGGATGCAGTGGCCAGCGGACTTCCACCTTGTCTAAGAGCCGTAGCTGCAGCCGCCCTGCTAGTAGCTTAAGCCGATAAACTCACTCTGGGTCAAGAACTTTATGTACGAGTTCCACATGCAGTACAGACGTTGTTGGATTACAAAGGAAATCATTGGTTTAGTAACAGCCGTATGACCAAGTATCAAGCAATGTTGTGTGAAAACCCAAGAGTGCATTTAGAGACTGTAAATACCTTAAATCCAGCTACCCTTTTGCCACAACCTACTGAAAGTCAACATGATTGTTTGGAAGTAATGGATGAAGTATTTTCAAGTAGACTAGATCTTCGTGATTTTCCCATCCAGAACCCCGATGTTCAATATTACACCGACGGCAGTAGTTATGTGAAAGAAGGGATCCGCTATGCAGGATATGCAGTAACAACGATAGACAAGGTGATAGAAACTCGGCCACTGGCAAAAGGAACATCAGCACAAAAGGCAGAATTGATAGCACTGACACGAGCGTTACAATTGGCTGAAGGTTTAAGACTGAACATCTACACGGACTCCAAGTATGCGTTTTTAACCACTCATGCCCACGGAGCTTTGTATAAAGAAAGAGGACTATTGAATTCAGAAGGCAAAGAAATCAAGTACGCAGCTGAAATCCTACAACTATTGGAAGCAGTGTGGGAGCCGAAAGAAGTCGGTATTATACATTGTCGAGCGCATCTGAGAGGAGATGGTGATGTAACCAAAGGAAATCGGATGGCAGATAGTGCAGCTAAGCGTGCCGCTGAATCGGGAAGACAAGAGTATGTGGGGCATATAGCTGCTCTTATACCAACTCCACTGTCTCAATGGACTCCAGTTTATACAGCTCAAGAAGAGGAGTGGTTAAAGACTGAACCTGGAAAGTATTTGGAGAACAAATGGTATCAGTTAGAAGATGGAGGAATAGTCATTCCAGCATCACTAGCGGTAGAAATTGTCCAAAACTATCACAACGGGACACATTCTGGGAGAGACAGCACAGAAGAATCTCTCAGAAAACATTTCTACATACCAAGATTGTCTAACTTGACTCAGGCCATTGTACGAAGATGTGTAACGTGTGCTAAAAATAATGCAAGGCAAGGACCAGTAAAGCCACCAGGAGTCCAGTTTATGGGGGGACTCCCCATGTCCGATTTACAAATTGACTATACAGTGATGCCTAAATCTGGTGGACATCGCTACCTACTGGTAGTTGTGTGTACCTATTCAGGCTGGGTAGAAGCATGTCCTACTCGTACAGAGAAAGCAGGGGAAGTTGTGAGATTCCTGCTACGAGAAATAATACCCCGATATAGACTACCCTGCTCTATAGGATCGGACAATGGTCCAGCTTTTGTTCATCAGTGCCTACAACAACTGACTCATATGCTTGGTATAAAGTGGAGGCTTCATACGGCATATAGACCCCAGAGTTCTGGTAAGGTAGAGAGAATGAATAGAACTATTAAGAATCAGTTGGCTAAAATGTGTCAGGAAACCCAACTTAAGTGGAACGTTCTCTTGCCCATAGCTCTATTGCGAATCCGCAGTACACCTACCAGAAGGATGGGCCTCTCTCCTTTTGAAATCATGTATGGGCGACCACCTCCCGTACTTGGTAACTTAAGGGGGGATTTGAGTCAGTTGGGAGAAGGAATTACCCGGCAGCAGGTTGTAGAGTTGGGTAAGACTATGGAGGAGGTACAGAAATGGGTACAAGATAGATTACCTGTGAATATTTATCCCCCAGTTCATAGTTACCACCCAGGAGACCAAGTGTGGATTAAAGAGTGGAATAATGTACCGTTAGGGCCCAAGTGGAGAGGTCCTTATGTTGTTCTTTTGTCTACCCCTACAGCGATAAAAGTAGCCGAAGTGACTCCGTGGATACATCACTCCAGGGTTAAACCAGCAGCAGTCGATTCTTGCCAAGCTACAGCAGATCCAGAGAATCCCTGCAAGATCCGGTTAAAACGCACGACTCAGTCGGAGTGACGAGGAACCTTGTGGATTACAAATTTTATTGTTTCAGAGATTTGGTAAGTGAGTGTTTAGACGGCCATAATAAAGCCTGTCCACTCACCAACGAGTGTATAAGTCAGGAAAAGTCTCGAAGGGACCCCTGTGAAGACGAGCAGAACTCCATTCCCTGCAGCCCTTACATCCTGGAAGCTGAGGTGCCTTCGCACGGACGAAGACTGAGGATGACGACGAAAGATGTATTCTTAATAATGCTTTTATATGTGTATTTTTATATTCAGGAAGGTAGAGGTACCGACACTCCTAGCTGTGAGGTATGCATTAAGACTACAAGAACAGGTAACCATATTTCCCAATCCCTAATTTGGCATTCGCAATACGAGTGTAAAGGAGATGTATCAAGATGTAGATACTTAAATATAGAATATAGTGTGTGCCATTTAGGAGTAGGAGAACCTAAGTGCTTCAGTCCAGAGTATCAACCCCGTACGATTTGGTTGACTCTCAGGAATGGAGATCCTCAGGGGACCCTAATTAATAAGACGGTATTAGAATCCGTACATTCTTCGGGTGTTCTGCTATTTGATGCGTGTAAGGCGATATCAAGTGGTAGAAAGCCGTGGAATGTATGTGGGGATCTTAGATGGGAGAGGACGTATGGGTCTAACGATAAATATATTTGTACCAGTAGTAAAAATAAGTATGTGAGTCCTAGATGCCCAAATAGAGATTATAACTTTTGCCCATATTGGTCTTGTGTGGGGTGGGCAACTTGGGGACAGACAGTAGACAAGGACATGATTGTGACTAAGTTGCCTACCAGTCCATATTGTAAGTCTATGGAATGCAATCCAGTCCATATACTTATAAATAACCCCGACAAGTTCTTAGATAAATATGGTAATTTATTTGGGTTTCAAATATATGGGACGGGTTTAGATCCTGGGACAGTATTGTTTATAGGGATAGAGACTGATACGGTATCCTCCCAGACTCATCAAGTATACCATTCCTTTTATGAAGAGATGAGCATAGATAATAAGATCCCCCATAATGCTAAAAACCTGTTTATTGATTTAGCTGAAAGTATTGCCGGTAGTCTTAATGTTACCAACTGCTATGTGTGTGGAGGTACTAATATGGGAGACCAATGGCCTTGGGAAGCAAAGGAGGTAATGTCCGGTTCTGAGGCAGTTGACCAATTAATATCTACACAAGCCGATTATCATATGAGTGTTAGAGGTAAATCTGAGTGGAGATTAAAGACCTCCATCATAGGTTATGTTTGCATAGCGAGGAAAGGAATGATGTATAATACTTCTGTAGGAGAATTAACTTGTCTAGGGCAAAAAGCTTATGATGATGATACAAAGAATACAACTTGGTGGTCGGCTTCAAATGTCTCAGAACCATCTAACCCGTTTGCAAGTTACGCCAATTTAAAGGATGTGTGGTTTGATCTATCCATCACATCTAACTGGAGAGCCCCAGCAAATTTGTACTGGATCTGTGGTAAGAAAGCCTATTCGGAGTTGCCACAGGACTGGGAAGGGGCATGTGTGTTGGGTATGCTCAAACCATCCTTCTTGTTACCTATCGAAACAGGTGAGACTTTAGGTGTTAAAGTGTATGATGTGAATCATAGGAAGAAAAGAGGACCCATAGAGATAGGCACCTGGGAAGATAATGAATGGCCTCCCCAGCGTATTATAGATTACTATGGGCCAGCCACGTGGGCAGAGGATGGTACCTTTGGTTATAGAACCCCAATTTACATGCTCAACCGTATTATAAGATTACAGGCAGTGGTTGAGATCATTACTAACGAGACATCACAAGCGCTCAATCTTCTAGCGAAGCACAATACCAGGATGAGGATAGCAGTATACCAAAATAGATTAGCCTTGGATTACCTTTTGGCAGTAGAGGGAGGTGTATGTGGGAAGTTTAACCTGAGCAATTGCTGTCTTCAAATAGATGACGAAGGGCAAGCAATAGCTGAGCTTACTTGCCATATGGTTAAACAAGCGCATGTGCCTACACAGGTATGGAAAGGGTATAATCCAAGTAGTTGGTTTGTTAGTTGGTATGAGTGGTTTGGAGGGCTTAAGGCAGTGGTAGGTGGAGTCCTACTAATTTTAATGTTGTGTCTACTCCTGCCGTGTCTTATACCCTTAGTAGTTAGGTCTGTGCAAAGCCTGATAGAAAATATAGCAGAGAGGAAGGCTGCTGCACAGATAATGGCAATTTATAAAAATAAGGCTCTAGATCAGGGAGAACCAATGCAGGAAGATGAGTCTTGAAGATTCACATCATAAGATAAGTCTGGTCTGGTTCAAGGTAACTTGCGGTGTATGCAAACTAAGGTTAAGTGATGCCTCAAGTAATTGTGAAATATCAAGAGGCATCAAAGGGGGGAATGTGGTGGAATCTCGGTAAAAATAAATTTAGTAGGCCGAGATTACCACGTGGCATGTGTACGTGCATATGCTGACGTATCGATCAGTTGGTTGCACGAGGCAAGATATGATCAGTAGTGTACGGAGCATGTGCAAGAATACAGGATATAGTATTCCCCTCCTCCATTGTGCTGGACAGGCCATGCGGTCAAGCAGGAAGTTAATTCTTATTTGTATTGATTGGTCAAGAGAATGTGCGGGTGGAGCTTAATATGGGAGGAGTTATGTGCCTATATAAGGAGCCTGCACTATTGTCCGGGGCTCAGAACTTGCTGTATTTTGGTGACATTAGTCCCTCTGAGTCCCGATCGGTGATCCAATAAAGAATCTCTTCCTTCCTGAAGAAACCTGTGTCCATCTCTCTGTGCTTGGCTTCCGTCAGTTTCTCCGGTATCACTGCAACTGTAATTATTGCAGTTATTCATAAACTGCAATAATTACATTGCAGGGTTAACTCCACCTCTAGTGGCTGTCTACTAGACAGCCACTAGAGGTCACTTCCTGGGTTCTAGCACAGGAAACCTGTGCTAGGGCGTCGCTGGACGTCCTCACACTGTGTGAGGACCTCCAGTGTCGCTCAAAACCCCATAGGAAAGCATTGATATTATTTTTCAATGCTTTCCTATGGGGAGACGTAATGAGCATGCGCGGCATTTCCGCGCATGCGCATTACGTCTCCTCGGCCGATGGGCGAGATCAGTCTCGCCCACCGGCCGACGCAATCACTGGGAGGAGCGTCGCGGTGGCGGAGACAGCGGCGAGGGACATCGCCGCTGTCCCAGGTAAGTGACTGAATGGGTTTTTACCCCTTCAGTAACCGGGGATTGGTGGGTGGGAGGGAGAGGGACCCTTCAGTGCCAGAAAAACGGATTGTTTTTCTGGCACTGGAGTTTCCCTTTAATGTATAAAAAGTAACTTTATGTATTTTAAAGCATATTACTGTATTTGGGTCCCCACGTGTGTAATGGAGTTTTGCCTTTGTCCTGGGAGATAATTGAATTACTTCTCCAATTATCTCCAGGGCAGAAGGGAGGAAACCAGGATGCATTGTGGGGATGTTTTGCTTCTGTGAGTCTGTAATGTGATACATGTCTGTCTGTGTTACAGTCTTCCATTTGGTCCCCTAGGGGAGTGTCCACCAGGTGGGAGACCTGCATAAATACAGGGGCAGGTAGCCCTCAATAAGCAGACCACTGCTTGACCCTCAACACGGAGCCTTGTCTCGTTCTTGGGGGGATTCACTGTATGCTGTTGGAGACTGATTGCTAGGAGTGTAAGCTGATGTCTGCTTTTCCTGTTCGTCTGCTAGCAGCTATTCGTGAGGTTCCAGTTTGGAGTGCTATTTTGTATCCAGTTCGGGAGTTTGGTGTTCTGCAGTAGCTGTGCCTGTCTCTCAGAAAGGGGCATATCGCCTAAACGGATTTTAACCCCTTGTCTGCTGAAACGGTCCGTAACACTGTCCGACCGGAAACAGCGCCCTGAATAAACTGTCCCACCGGAAACAGCTACCTGAATAAACTGTCCCACCGGAAACAGCGCCCTGAATGAACTTTCCGACCGGAAACAGAGCCCTTAATAAACTGTCCGACCGGAAACAGCGCCCTGAATGAACTTTCCGACCGGAAACAGAGCCCTGAATAAACTGTCCGACCGGAAACAGCGCCCTGAATAAACTGTCCCACCGGAAACAGCGCCCCGAATAAACTGTCCCACCGGAAACAGCGCTCTGAATAAACTGTCCCACCGGAAACAACGCCCTGAATAAACTGTCCCACCGGAAAGCGCCCTGAATAAACTGTCCCACCGGAAACAGCGCCCTGAATAAACTGTCCGACCGGAAACAGTGCCCTGAATAAACCGTCCGACCGGAAACAGCGCCCTGAATAAACTGTCCGACAGGAAACAGCACTCTGAATAAACTGTCCGACCGGAAACAGCGCCCTGAATAAACTGTCCGACCGGAAACAGCGCCCTGAATAAATTGTCCCACCGGAAACAGCGCTCTGAATAAACTGTCCCACCGGAAAGTGCCCTGAATAAACTGTCCGACAGGAAACAGCGCCCTGAATAAACTGTCCGACCGGAAACAAAGCGCGAGGAATAAAGTGTCTGACCGGAAACAAAGGTAGCAAAATAAACTGTCCGACCGGAAACAGCGCCCTGAATAAACTGTCCGACCAGAAACAGCGCCCTGAATAAACTGTCCCATCGGAAACAGCGCTCTGAATAAACTGTCCCACCGGAAACAGCGCCCTGAATAAACTGTCCCACCGGAAACAGCGCCCTGAATAAACTGTCCCACCGGAAACAGCGCTCTGAATAAACTGTCCCGCCGGAAACAGCACCCTGTATAAACTGTCCCACCGGAAACAGCGCCCTGAATAAACTGTCCGACAGGAAACAGCGCCCTGAATAAACTGTCCCACCGGAAACAGCGCTCTGAATAAACTGTCCGACCGGAAACAGCGCCCTGTATAAACTGTCCCACCGGAAACAGCGCCCTGAGTAAACTGTCCGACCGGAAACAGCGCCCTGAATAAACTGTCCCACCGGAAACAGCGCTCTGAATAAACTGTCCGACCGGAAACAGCGCTCTGAATAAACTGTCCCACCGGAAACAGCGCCCTGAATAATCTGTCCCACCGGAAACAACGCCCTGAATAAACTGTCCCACCGGAAAGCGCCCTGAATAAACTGTCCCACCGGAAACAGCGCTCTGAATAAACTGTCCCACCGGAAACAGCGCCCTGAATAATCTGTCCCACCGGAAACAACGCCCTGAATAAACTGTCCCACCGGAAAGCGCCCTGAATAAACTGCCCCACCGGAAACAGCGCCCTGAATAAACTGTCCCACCGGAAACAGTGCCCTGAATAAACTGTCCGACCGGAAACAGCGCCCTGAATAAACTGTCCGACAGGAAACAGCGCTCTGAATAAACTGTCCAACCGGAAACAGCGCCCTGAATAAACTGTCCGACCGGAAACAGCGCCCTGAATAAACTGTCCCACCGGAAACAGCGCTCTGAATAAACTGTCCCACCGGAAAGTGCCCTGAATAAACTATCCGACAGGAAACAGCGCCCTGAATAAACTGTCCGACCGTAAACAAAGCGCGAGGAATAAAGTGTCTGACCGGAAACAAAGGTAGCGAAATAAACTGTCCGACCGGAACCAGCGCCCTGAATAAACTGTCCGACCGGAAACAGCGCCCTGAATAAACTGTCCCATCGGAAACAGCGCTCTGAATAAACTGTCCCACCGTAAACAGCGCCCTGAATAAACTGTCCCACCGGAAACAGCGCTCTGAATAAACTGTCCCGCCGGAAACAGCACCCTGTATAAACTGTCCCACCGGAAACAGCGCCCTGAATAAACTGTCCGACCGGAAACAGCGCCCTGAATAAACTGTCCCACCGGAAACAGCGCTCTGAATAAACTGTCCGACCGGAAACAGCGCCCTGTATAAACTGTCCCACCGGAAACAGCGCCCTGAATAAACTGTCCGACCGGAAACAGCGCCCTGAATAAACTGTCCCACCGGAAACAGCGCTCTGAATAAACTGTCCGACCGGAAACAGCGCTCTGAATAAACTGTCCCACCGGAAACAGCGCCCTGAATAATCTGTCCCACCGGAAACAACGCCCTGAATAAACTGTCCCACCGGAAAGCGCCCTGAATAAACTGTCCCACCTGAACCAGCGCCCTGAATAAACTGTCCCACCGGAAACAGTGCCCTGAATAAACTGTCCGTCCGGAAACAGCGCCCTGAATAAACTGTCCGACAGGAAACAGCTCTCTGAATAAACTGTCCGACCTGAAACAGCGCCCTGAATAAACTGTCCGACCGGAAACAGCGCCCTGAATAAACTGTCCCACCGGAAACAGCGCTCTGAATAAACTGTCCCACCGGAAAGCGCCCTGAATAAACTGTCCCACCGGAAACAGCGCTCTGAATAAACTGTCCCACCGGAAACAGCGCCCTGAATGAACTTTCCGACCGGAAACAGAGCCCTCATTAAACTGTCCGACCGGAAACAGCGCCCTGAATGAACTTTCCGACCGGAAACAGAGCCCTGAATAAACTGTCCGACCGGAAACAGCGCCCTGAATAAACTGTCCCACCGGAAACAGCGCCCCGAATAAACTGTCCCACCGGAAACAGCGCTCTGAATAAACTGTCCCACCGGAAACAGCGCCCTGAATAATCTGTCCCACCGGAAACAACGCCCTGAATAAACTGTCCCACCGGAAACAGCGCCCCGAATAAACTGTCCCACCAGAAACAGCTGTGTGGACACCTCTGTGGAGGTGAGACACTTGGACGTTCTTCCTCGCAAAAGGGTTGAATCGCTCGTTCCTCGCGGTCCCCTCGGTCGTTTACACGCCGGCCGCGAGGGATCCACTTCCTTTTATGACGCGGCGTTCAGTAGCCGACGTCATGACGACAACCCAACCCGATCTGTCAATCAAGCCCCAAGCACGAATGAGGATTCGTCGGGGGCGTGATTACCTGTTTAGAATCAGGGTATAAAAGAGGGCTTTCTACGTTTGTTCATTGCCCTGTCGTGGTTCTAGCTTGTCTAGTCACTCAGTGCTCTTGTATTCTGTTAGTTTCTTTGGTTTTGACCCGGCTTGTCTGTTCTACCTCGTTTACCTCTATTACCCTTTGACTCGGCTTGTCTCTCGTTTACCTGCTCTCTCGTTCCCTCGACCTCGGCTTGTCTCTAGACCATTCTTTACTACTCTTACGTTAGTCCGGCCATTCTAAGGTCCGGTATACGTACCCTGTACCTGTTTGTACTCTGCGTGTTGTATCCCTGTCCCGATCCTGACATTACGACAGGGCCATGGATCCTGCAGGTACAAACACTCAGGTTGGTTCTTCTGATTCTAGATTTGATGCCATGGATCACAGAATGGACCAGATGGCTCTAGCGCTGCAAGCTTTATTATCTCGATCTAGTAATCCACCGGAGGAGATGCGAGCTACGTCCATCTCTCCTGTAAGTTCAGGTCTAGAAGTAGCCACTGTAGGTGCTTCTTCCCGTATTACACCTCCTGTACGTTATGGTGGTTCTCCGGAGAAGTGCCGTGGTTTCTTAAACCAAATTGGTATTCATTTTGAATTACAACCTCGCTCTTACCCTACAGATAGGGCAAAGGTTGGATTTATTATCACACTCCTCATTGATAAGGCTCTGAGATGGGCCAATCCTCTGTGGGAGAATGAGAATCCGTTAGTCTATAATTATAATGCCTTTGTCGCTGCTTTTAGAAGAACTTTTGACCCTCCAGGTAGAAAGGTCAATGCAGCTAGACTACTATTGCGCCTTAGACAAGATAACCAAACCCTTGTGGATTATGCACTAGAGTTCAGGTCTTTGGCGGCAGAAGTTAAGTGGAATGAACAGGCTTATATAGACGTATTTGTAAACGGATTATCTGATGTAATCCTAGACGAGGTGGCTACTAGAGAGCTCCCTGAAAATTTGGAGGATTTAATTTCTTTTATCTCTCGTATTGACGAACGTTTAAGAGAGAGACAGAACACTCGTGATAATATTCGTAGACCTTCCTTTAAACTAGCGCCTTTATTTCAAAGTCCTCAAACCACTATCCCAGTTTTTTCTGAACCTATGCAAATTTGCAATACTCGCTTCTCAGAAGAGGAGAGACAGTACAGAAGAAAGGAGGGATTGTGTATGTATTGTGGAGTAAGAGGGCACCTTCGCCTAAATTGTCCTAATCGTCCGGGAAACGCTCGCACCTAAGTTTCTCTAGAGGACAGGCCTTGGGTGTTTCTATTTTGTCCTCTATACACAATTATAAAGATCACAGGCTTCTACTACCGGTTTCTTTAGCATGGGAGAAGGGAGTAATAAAGACTATGGCATTGATAGACTCCGGAGCTGCTGAGAGCTTTATCGACCAAGTTTTTGTTTCTAAACACTCTATCCCATCTCAGCTAAGAGATACTCCCTTGGCCGTTGAGGCCATAGATGGTAGACCATTATCTGAACCTGTGATTTCTCATGAGACTATACCTGTTATTTTGACTGTTGGTATCTTACACGAGGAGGATATATCCCTTATGCTTATCTCTTCCCCTTCTGTTCCTATAGTTCTGGGGTATCCATGGTTAAAGAAACATAACCCTATTATTGATTGGGAGCTAGGGGAGATAACTTCATGGGGTCAGGGTTGCCAGGACAGGTGTTTACAGAAAGTCTCACCACTTTGCGTAGGTAATACACCGGTTAACTCTACCCAGTCTACAGACTTACAAATACCGTCTCGATACATAGACTTAAAGGCAGTCTTTGACAAGAAGAATGCTGACACTTTACCTCCACACAGGTCCTTTGATTGCAAGATTAATCTCCTACCTGGTACTATGCCTCCGAGGGGCAATGTATATCCTTTATCCACTAAGGAGAACTTAGTCTTAGAGGAATATATCCGTGAGAATCTAGACAAGGGATTCATTAGGAGATCATCCTCGCCTGCCGGGGCCGTTTTTTTTTTTGTGAATAAAAAGGATGGCACGTTAAGGCCTTGCATTGATTACCGAGGCTTGAATAAAATAACTATCAGAAATGCATACCCAATTCCCTTGATTACTGAGCTCTTTGATCGTTTAAAGGGTTCCAAGATTTTCACCAAGTTAGATCTCAGAGGGGCGTATAACTTGGTGAGAATTCAGCAGGGAGACGAGTGGAAAACAGCGTTCAATACTCGATATGGGCACTATGAGTACACGGTAATGCCTTTTGGGCTCTGTAATGCACCGGCTGTATTTCAGGATCTGATCAATGAAGTTCTTAGGGAATTTCAACAGGATTGTGTTATTGTATACTTAGATGATATACTAATACACTCTAGAGAAATTGAGACCCACCACAGACAAGTCAGAAGGGTATTGCGCAAACTCCTACAACATGGATTGTACTGCAAATTGGAGAAATGTGGTTTTGATCAATCTCAGATAAACTTTCTTGGTTACGTGATTTCTGGGGAAGGCTTTAAAATGGATCCGGATAAACTCCAGTCTATTTTAGATTGGCCATTACCTAGGGGTCTCAAGGCCATTCAGAGGTTTATTGGATTCTCCAACTATTATAGGCGCTTCATTAAAGGATACTCTTCCATTATTGCTCCTATCACCAATATGACCAGACAGGGGGCTGACACTAAGACTTGGTCTACTGAAGCTCTCGTTGCCTTCAAGTCACTTAAGGAACTTTTTGCTTCTGCACCAATTTTAGTTCACCCCAATACAACTTTACCTTTCCTACTCGAGGTAGACGCCTCAGAGACAGGTATAGGTGCCATCTTGTCTCAAAGGTTAGGCGTGGATAAACCATTACATCCATGTGGTTTTTTTTCCAAGAAACTATCTGGGACTGAAAGCAGATATGATATTGGTGACAGGGAACTACTAGCTGTTATCATGGCCTTAAAGGAGTGGAGACATTTATTGGAGGGGACCTTGCATCCTGTTACTATTCTGACGGATCACAAGAACTTGTCTTATATTGGGGAGGCCAAGCGCTTATCTGCCAGACAAGCTCGTTGGTCCTTGTTCCTCACCCATTTCAATTACATGCTCACTTATAGACCTGGTTCTAAGAACTCTAAGGCCGATGCTTTGTCTCGCCAACATGAACCTTCTACTATATCTGAGACGGTTTTCTCTTCTATAGTTCCCAAGTGCAATATTATCACCAACACTAGCCTCAGGATTCATTCTCCGTTGCTTGCCGAGATTATGAAGCTACAACATCTGGCTCCTAGACAGAGTCCTGAGTCACGGCATTTTGTTCCGGCTGAACTCCAACTAGAACTGCTACAATGCTTTCACAATAGTAAGGTGGCTGGGCATCCTGGCATTCGTAAGACATGCTCCTTAATAGCCAAAGATTTCTGGTGGCCCACCTTACGTAAAGATATTAGGGATTTCGTCGAAGCATGTGAGGTCTGTATGAAGACTAAACGACCTCAGACGCTTCCTTGTGGGCTTTTGCATCCCTTGGAAATTCCCGAGAAACCATGGACCTGTTTGGCTATGGACTTCATTGTCGATTTACCTGTTTCTAAAAAACAGACTGTGATTCTCACGGTGGTTGACAGGTTTACTAAGATGGCTCATTTCGTGCCCTTACCTAAACTTCCATCATCTCCTGAATTGGCTGAGATATTCGCTAAAGAGATATTTCGTTTACATGGGATACCTTCCGAAATTGTTTCTGATAGAGGTTCCCAATTTGTTTCCCGTTTTTGGAAGTCATTCTGCTCCCAAATGGGTATCAAATTGAATTTCTCTTCTGCCTATCATCCCCAGTCTAACGGAGCTGCTGAACGCACTAATCAGAAGATCGAACAATATTTGCGTTGTTTCGTTTCCGAACACCAGGACGATTGGGTTGGTCTGATTCCTTGGGCAGAGTTCGCACACAACAATCTCGTTTGTGATTCTACTCGTTCTAGCCCCTTTTTCATGAATTATGGCTTTCATCCCTCCATTCTTCCCTCGGTTTCTCCTTCCCAAGGAGTACCGTCGGTTGATGTTCATGTTGCCAATCTGAGGAAGTTGTGGGATCAGACTAGACAAATTCTTCTGCATAATTCCATGTTGTTCAAGAAACACGCTGATAAACATAGAAGGGTGGCTCCAGTCTTTGTTCCAGGGGACAGGGTATGGTTGAGTACCAAAAACATTCGCTTGAAGGTTCCTTCTATGAAATTTGCTCCTCGTTACATTGGACCTTACAGGGTCCTGACTCGAATTAACCCAGTTGCGTATCGTCTGGCTCTTCCATCTGCCTTACGCATTCCTAACTCCTTTCATGTTTCCTTGTTAAAACCCCTAATATGTAACAAGTTTTCCTCCACGGCATCCTCTCCTCGCTCTGTTCAGGTTGAGGGACAAGAGGAGTATGAAATCAATTCCATCATCGATTCTCGTATCTCCCGGGGGAAGTTACAATATCTGGTTGATTGGAAGGGATATGGTCCTGAGGAGAGGTCTTGGATACCTCAGGAGGATGTGCATGCGCCCCGCCTCTGCAGGGCTTTTCACTCCCGTTTTCCATCTCGTCCCGGTTCCTTCCGCCCGGTGGGCGTTTCTGAGGGGGGGGGGTACTGTCAGGGTACCTGCTGTCTCTACCTCTGTGGAGGTGAGACACTTGGACGTTCTTCCTCGCAAAAGGGTTGAATCGCTCGTTCCTCGCGGCCCCCTCGGTCGTTTACACGCCGGCCGCGAGGGATCCACTTCCTTTTATGACGCGGCGTTCAGTAGCCGACGTCATGACGACAACCCAACCCGATCTGTCAATCAAGCCCCAAGCACGAATGAGGATTCGTCGGGGGCGTGATTACCTGTTTAGAATCAGGGTATAAAAGAGGGCTTTCTACGTTTGTTCATTGCCCTGTCGTGGTTCTAGCTTGTCTAGTCACTCAGTGCTCTTGTATTCTGTTAGTTTCTTTGGTTTTGACCCGGCTTGTCTGTTCTACCTCGTTTACCTCTATTACCCTTTGACTCGGCTTGTCTCTCGTTTACCTGCTCTCTCGTTCCCTCGACCTCGGCTTGTCTCTAGACCATTCTTTACTACTCTTACGTTAGTCCGGCCATTCTAAGGTCCGGTATACGTACCCTGTACCTGTTTGTACTCTGCGTGTTGGATCCTTGTCCCGATCCTGACAACAGCGCCCTGAATAAACTGTCCCACCGGAAACAGTGCCCTGAATAAACTGTCTGACCGGAAACAGCGCCCTGAATAAACTGTCCAACAGGAAACAGCGCTCTGAATAAACTGTCCGACCAGAAACAGCGCCCTGAATAAACTGTCCGACCGGAAACAGCGCCCTGAATAAACTGTCCCACCGGAAACAGCGCTCTGAATAAACTGTCCCACCGGAAAGTGCCCTGAATAAACTGTCCGACAGGAAACAGCGCCCTGAATAAACTGTCCGACCGGAAACAAAGCGCGAGGAATAAAGTGTCTGACCGGAAACAAAGGTAGCGAAATAAACTGTCCGACCGGAAACAGCGCCCTGAATAAACTGTCCGACCGGAAACAGCGCCCTGAATAAACTGTCCCATCGGAAACAGCGCTCTGAATAAACTGTCCCACCAGAAACAGCGCCCTGAATAAACTGTCCCACCGGAAACAGCGCCCTGAATAAACTGTCCCACCGGAAACAGCGCTCTGAATAAACTGTCCCGCCGGAAACAGCACCCTGTATAAACTGTCCCACCGGAAACAGCGCCCTGAATAAACTGTCCGACCGGAAACAGCGCCCTGAATAAACTGTCCCACCGGAAACAGCGCTCTGAATAAACTGTCCGACCGGAAACAGCGCCCTGTATAAACTGTCCCACCGGAAACAGCGCCCTGAGTAAACTGTCCGACCGGAAACAGCGCCCTGAATAAACTGTCCCACCGGAAACAGCGCTCTGAATAAACTGTCCCACCGGAAACAGCGCTCTGAATAAACTGTCCCACTGGAAACAGCGCCCTGAATAATCTGTCCCACCGGAAACAACGCCCTGAATAAACTGTCCCACCGGAAAGCACCCTGAATAAACTGTCCCACTGGAAACAGCGCCCTGAATAAACTGTCCCACCGGAAACAGTGCCCTGAATAAACTGTCCGTCCGGAAACAGCGCCCTGAATAAACTGTCCGACAGGAAACAGCTCTCTGAATAAATTGTCCGACCTGAAACAGCGCCCTGAATAAACTGTCCGACCAGAAACAGCGCCCTGAATAAACTGTCCCACCGGAAACAGCGCTCTGAATAAACTGTCCCACCGGAAAGCGCCCTGAATAAACTGTCCCACCGGAAACAGCGCTCTGAATAAACTGTCCCACCGGAAACAGCGCCCTGAATAAACTGTCCCACCGGAAACAGTGCCCTGAATAAACTGTCCCACCGGAAAGCGCCCTGAATAAACTGTCCCACCGGAAACAGCGCCCTGAATAAACTGTCCCACCGGAAACAGTGCCCTGAATAAACTGTCCGTCCGGAAACAGCGCCCTGAATAAACTGTCCGACAGGAAACAGCGCTCTGAATAAACTGTCCGACCGGAAACAGCGCCCTGAATAAACTGTCCCACCGGAAACAGCGCTCTGAATAAACTGTCCCACCGGAAAGCGCCCTGAATAAACTGTCCCACCGAAAACAGCGCTCTGAATAAACTGTCCCACCGGAAAGCGCCCTGAATAAACTGTCCGACAGGAAACAGCGCCCTGAATAAACTGTCCGACCGGAAATAGCGCCCTGAATAAACTGTCCGACCGGAAACAGCGCCCTGAATAAACTGTCCCACCGGAAACAGCGCTCTGAATAAACTGTCCCACCGGAAACAGCGCCCTGAATAAACTGTCCCACCGGAAACAGCGCTCTGAATAAACTGTCCCACCGGAAACAGCGCCCTGTATAAATTGTCCCACCGGAAACAGCGCCCTGAATAAACTGTCCCACCGGAAACAGCGCCCTGAATAAACTGTCCCACGGGAAACAGCGCTCTGAATAAACTGTCTGACCGGAAACAGCGCCCTGTATAAACTGTCCCACCGGAAACAGTACCCTGAATAAACTGTCCCACCGGAAACAGCGCCCTGAATAAACTGTCCGACGAGAACCTGCACCCTGAATAAACTGTCCGACCGGAAACAGCACCCTGAATAAACTGTCCGACCGGAAACAGCGCTCTGAATAAACTGTCCCACCGGAAACAGAGCCCTGAATAAACTGTCCGACCGGAAACAGCGCCCTGAATAAACTGTCCCACCGGAAACAGCGCCCTGAATAAACTGTCCCACCGGAAACAGCGCTCTGAATAAACTGTCCCACCGGAAACAGCGCCCTGAATAAACTGTCCCAACGGAAACAGCGCCCTGAATAAACTGTCCGACCAGAAACAGCGCTCTGAATAAACTGTCCGACCAGAAACAGCGCCCTGAATAAACTGTCCGACCGGAAACAGCGCCCTGAATAAACTGTCCGACCGGAAACAGCGCCCTGAATAAACTGTCCGACCGGAAACAGCGCCCTGAATAAACTGTCCCACCGGAAACAGCGCTCTGAATAAACTGTCCCACCGGAAACAGCGCCCTGAATAAACTGTCCCACCGGAAACAGCGCTCTGAATAAACTGTCCCTCCTGAAAGCGCTCTGAATAAACTGTCCCTCCTGAAAGCGCCCTGAATAAACTGTCCGACAGGAAACAGCGCCCTGAATAAACTGTCCGACCAGAAACAAAGCGCGAGGAATAAAGTGTCCGACCGGAAACAAAGGGAGCGAAATAAACTGTCAGACCGGAAACAGCGCTCTGAATAAACTGTCCGACCGGAAACAGCGCCCTGAATAAACTGTCCCACCGGAAACAGCGCTCTGAATAAACTGTCCCACCGGAAACAGCGCCCTGAATAAACTGTCCCACCGGAAACAGCGCCCTGAATAAACTGTCCCACCGGAAACAGCACCCTGAATAAACTGTCCCACCGGAAACAGCGCTCTGAATAAACTGTCCCACCGGAAACAGCGCCCTGAATAAACTGTCCCACCGGAAACAGTGCCCTGAATAAACTGTCCGACCAGAAACAGCGCTCTGAATAAACTGTCCGACCAGAAACAGCGCCCTGAATAAACTGTCCGACCGGAAACAGCGCCCTGAATAAACTGTCCGACCAGAAACAGCGCTCTGAATAAACTGTCCGACCGGAAACAGCGCCCTGAATAAACTGTCCGACCGGAAACAGCGCCCTGAATAAACTGTCCCACCGGAAACAGCGCTCTGAATAAACTGTCCCACCGGAAACAGCGCCCTGAATAAACTGTCCCACCGGAAACAGCGCTCTGAATAAACTGTCCCTCCGGAAAGCGCCCTGAATAAACTGTCCGACAGGAAACAGCGCCCTGAATAAACTGTCCGACCAGAAACAAAGCGCGAGGAATAAAGTGTCCGACCGGAAACAAAGGGCGCGAAATAAACTGTCAGACCGGAAACAGCGCTCTGAATAAACTGTCCGACCGGAAACAGCGCCCTGAATAAACTGTCCCACGGGAAACAGCGCCCTGTATAAACTGTCCCACCGGAAACAGCGCTCTGAATAAATTGTCCGACCGGAAACAGCGCCCTGTATAAATTGTCCCACCGGAAACAGCGCCCTGAATAAACTGTCCCACTGGAAACAGCACCCTGAATAATCTGTCCCACCGGAAACAGCGCTCTGAATAAACTGTCCGACCGGAACCAGCGCCCTGAATAAACTGTCTGACAGGAAACAGCGCCCTGAATAAACTGTCCAACCGGAAACAGGGCCCTGAATAAACTGTCCCACCGGAAAGCGCCCTGAATAAACTGTCCGACAGGAAACAGCGCCCTGAATAAACTTTCCGACCGGAAACAAAGCGCGAGGAATAAAGTGTCCGACCGGAAACAAAGGGCGCGAAATAAACTGTCCGACCGGAAACAGCGCCCTGAATAAACTGTCCGACAAGAAACAGCGCCCTGAATAAACTGTCCGACCGGAAACAGCAACCTGAATGAACTATCCCACCGGAAACAGCGCCCTGAATAAACTGTCCGACCGGAAACAGCGCCCTGAATAAACTGTCCTGTTACGACACTCACCGCCAGGTAGATGAAGCCGCCGTTTAGTAAACAATCCCCTTCTCCAGAAATGCAGATTTAATCCAGCCGATCGTCAAACTCCCGAACGGAGCATACGAACGCGGCAACTCCCGATCAGCAAATCAGTCGAACTCCTTCCACAGCTAGAAATAACGAAAGCGCTGTCCCAATAATAATTCCCCCACAAACGAGACCAAGCTCCGTCTTGAGGGTCCAACAGGAATGTGTTTAATGGGGGCTACCTGCCCGGTATTTATGCAGGTCTCCACAAGGTGGACACTCCCCTAGGGGACCTTGTGGGAGACTGTAAAACATATTGGACAGTAGCCAATCACAGTGGCTTCAACATAAGCCCTTCCCATCTTACCCATAAATCCTTCTTCTCTATCCCGGAGATAATTGGGAAGAAACCTAATTATCTCCCAGGAAAGAGACAGTCGCCATTTTAAAATACAATAAGACAAATACAGTAAAATACATAAATGAACAAATACCGAATAAATATGGTTCGTGTAACGTATCCCCAGATAGCCTGGATCTGAGTGCATATTACTACCGAATAGCGCTCAGATCCGATGTACCTAGTTCAATCGCCATGGAGTCAAAGTCTTTCACAAGTCCTTCGGTATACGAATGACTCCATGGGACGGCTATCTGGGTAAAGTCCATACGAATGTTATAAACTCCCGAACTGACCGGTGTTCGTACAACTCGACGAAATAGAAGGCGGGCGGCAACTTCCAGCGGTGTTCGGTAGATAAAGTGTCCGTTTTTAGTTCCATAGGATTTTCACCGAACACCGCTGATCTTCCTCATGTCCCAAAATGGCCGCCGCCTCATGGTCGGCATACGAACGACGACCACCCGTACGAATGGAATGGAGAGGTGTCTGCGGTTAACCACAACGTTCTAATTGGGGCCAAGAGGTTAACCAGCAGCACACTCCTCTCCTGGGTGGCGTCTGTTCGGTAGTTTCAATCGGTATTCCAGAATCACACGAACAGGGGCATACGGACAGGAAATCCAGCGAAAATAAAGGCAAACAGACGAACCAGCAATACTAGTCTATACAGATGGATCTCTCACAGACTGTATTGGCCAGCAGGGGGAGATAATGGTGTAATGACTGGAGCGGCCAGCAGGGGGGAGATAATGGTGTAATGAATGGATTGGTCAGCAGGAGGAGATAATGGTGTAATGACTGGAGTGGCCAGCAGGGGGGAGATAATGGTGTAATGGCTGGAGTGGCCAGCAGGAGGAGATAATGGTGTAATGACTGGAGTGGCCAGCAGGGGGGGATAATGGTGTAATGACTGGAGTGGCCAGCAGGGGGAGATAATAGTGTAATGACTGGAGTGGCCAGCATTGGGAGATAATGGTGTAATGACTGGATTGGACAGCAGGGGGAGATAATGGTGTAATGACTGGATTGGCCAGCAGGGGGAGATAATGGTGTAATGACTGGATTGGCCAGCAGGGGGAGATAATGGTGTAATGATTGGAGTGGCCAGCAGGGGGAGATAATGGTGTAAAGACTGGATTGGCCAGCAGGGGGAGATAATGGTGTAATGACTGGAGTGACCAGCAGGGGGAGATAATGGTGTAATGACTGGAGTGGCCAGCAGGGGGAGATAATGGTGTAATGATTGGAGTGGCCAGCAGGGGGAGATAATGGTGTAATGGCTGGATTGGCCAGCAGGGGGAGATAATGGTGTAATGATTGGAGTGGCCAGCAGGGGGAGATAATGGTGTAATGGCTGGATTGGCCAGCAGGGGGAGATAATGGTGTAATGACTGGAGTGGCCAGCAGGGGGAGATAATGGTGTAATGGCTGGAGTGGCCAGCAGGGGGAGATAATGGTGTAATGACTGGAGTGGCCAGCAGGGGGAGATAATGGTGTAATGACTGGATTGGCCAGCAGGGGGAGATATGGTGTAATGACTGGAGTGGCCAGCAGGGGGAGATAATGGTGTAATGACTGGAGTGGCCAGCAGGGGGAGATAATGGTGTAATGACTGGAGTGGCCAGCAGGGGGAGATAATGGTGTAATGATTGGAGTGGCCAGCAGGGGCAGATAATGGTGTAATGATTGGAGTGGCCAGCAGGGTGTGATAATGGTGTAATGGCTGGATTGGCCAGCAGGGGGAGATAATGGTGTAATGACTGGAGTGGCCAGCAGGGGGAGATAATGGTGTAATGATTGGAGTGGCCAGCAGGGGGAGATAATGGTGTAAAGACTGGATTGGCCAGCAGGGGGAGATAATGGTGTAATGACTGGAGTGACCAGCAGGGGGAGATAATGGTGTAATGATTGGTGTGGCCAGCAGGGGGAGATAATGGTGTAATGGCTGGATTGGCCAGCAGGGGGAGATAATGGTGTAATGATTGGAGTGGCCAGCAGGGGGAGATAATGGTGTAATGGCTGGATTGGCCAGCAGGGGGAGATAATGGTGTAATGACTGGAGTGGCCAGCAGGGGGAGATAATGGTGTAATGACTGGAGTGGCCAGCAGAGGGAGATAATGGTGTAATGGCTGGATTGGCCAGCAGGGGGAGATAATGGTGTAATGATTGGAGTGGCCAGCAGGGTGAGATAATGGTGTAATGACTGGAGTGGCCAGCAGGGGGAGATAATGGTGTAATGGCTGGAGTGGCCAGCAGGGGGAGATAATGGTGTAATGGCTGGATTGGCCAGAAGGGGAGATAATGGTGTAATGACTGGAGTAGCCAGCAGGGGGAGATAATGGTATAATGACTGGAGTGGCCAGCAGGCGGAGATAATGGTGTAATGACTGGAGTGGCCAGCAGGGGGAGATAATGGTGTAATGGCTGGAGTGGCCAGCAGGGGGAGATAATGGTGTAATGACTGGATTGGCCAGCAGGGGGGAGATAATGGTGTAATGACTGGAGTGGCCAGCAGGGGGAGATAATGGTGTAATGATTGGAGTGGCCAGCACGGGGAGTTAATGGTGTAATGACTGGATCGACCAGCAGGGGGAGATAATGATGTAATGGCTCGATTGGCCAGCAGGGGGAGATAATGGTGTAATGACTGGAGTGGCCAGCAGGGAGAGATAATGGTGTAATGACTGGATTGGCCAGCAGGGGGAGATAATGGTGTAATGACTGGAGTGGCCAGCAGGGGGAGATAATGGTGTAATGACTGGAGTGGCCAGCAGGGGGAGATAATGGTGTAATGACTGGAGTGGCCAGCAGGGGGAGATAATGGTGTAATGACTGGATTGGCCAGCAGGGGGAGATAATGGTGTAATGGCTGGATTGACCAGCAGGGGGAGATAATGGTGTAATGGCTGGATTGGCCAGCAGGGGGAGATAATGGTGTAATGGCTGGAGTGGCCAGCAGGGGGAGATAATGGTGTAATGACTGGAGTGGCCAGCAGGGGGAGATAATGGTGTAATGACTGGATTGGCCAGCAGGGGGAGATAATGGTGTAATGACTGGAGTGGCCAGCAGGGGGGAGATAATGGTGTAATGGCTGGAGTGGCCAGCAGGGGGAGATAATGGTGTAATGACTGGAGTGGCCAGCAGGTGAAGATAATGGTGTAATGGCTGGATTGGCCAGCAGGGGGAGATAATGGTGTAATGACTGGAGTGGCCAGCAGGGGGAGATAATGGTGTAATGACTGGATTGGCCAGCAGGGGGAGATAATGGTGTAATGACTGGAGTGACCAGCAGGGGGAGATAATGGTGTAATGACTGGAGTGACCAGCAGGGGGAGATAATGGTGTAATGACTGGATTGGCCAGCAGGGGGAGATAATGGTGTAATGACTGGAGTGACCAGCAGGGGGAGATAATGGTGTAATGGCTGGATTGACCAGCAGGGGGAGATAATGGTGTAATGACTGGAGTGACCAGCAGGGGGAGATAATGGTGTAATGACTGGATTGGCCAGCAGGGGGAGATAATGGTGTAATGGCTGGAGTGGCCAGCAGGGGGAGATAATGGTGTAATGACTGGATTGGCCAGCAGGGGGAGATAATGGTGTAATGGCTGGAGTGGCCAGCAGGGGGAGATAATGGTGTAATGGCTGGATTGACCAGCAGGGGGAGATAATGGTGTAATGACTGGAGTGACCAGCAGGGGGAGATAATGGTGTAATGACTGGATTGGCCAGCAGGGGGAGATAATGGTGTAATGACTGGAGTGGCCAGCAGGGGGGAGATAATGGTGTAATGACTGGATTGGCCAGCAGGTGAAGATAATGGTGTAATGGCTGGATTGGCCAGCAGGGTGAGATAATGGTGTAATGGCTGGATTGGCCAGCAGGGGGAGATAATGGTGTAATGACTGGAGTGGCCAGCAGGGGGGAGATAATGGTGTAATGGCTGGATTGGCCAGCAGGGGGAGATAATGGTGTAATGGCTGGATTGGCCAGCAGGGGGAGATAATGGTGTAATGACTGGAGTGGCCAGCAGGGGGGAGATAATGGTGTAATGACTGGATTGGCCAGCAGGTGAAGATAATGGTGTAATGGCTGGATTGGCCAGCAGGGGGAGATAATGGTGTAATGACTGGAGTGGCCAGCAGGGGGAGATAATGGTGTAATGGCTGGAGTGGCCAGCAGGGGGAGATAATGGTGTAATGACTGGATTGGTCAGCAGGGGGAGATAATGGTGTAATGACTGGATTGGCCAGCAGGGGGAGATAATGGTGTAATGATTGGAGTGGCCAGCAGGGGGAGATAATGGTGTAAAGACTGGATTGGCCAGCAGGGGGAGATAATGGTGTAATGACTGGAGTGACCAGCAGGGGGAGATAATGGTGTAATGACTGGAGTGGCCAGCAGGGGGAGATAATGGTGTAATGACTGGATTGGCCAGCAGGGGGAGATAATGGTGTAATGACTGGATTGGCCAGCAGGGGGAGATAATGGTGTAATGGCTGGAGTGGCCAGCAGGGGGAGATAATGGTGTAATGGCTGGATTGACCAGCAGGGGGAGATAATGGTGTAATGACTGGAGTGGCCAGCAGGGGGAGATAATGGTGTAATGGCTGGAGTGGCCAGCAGGGGGAGATAATGGTGTAATGGCTGGATTGACCAGCAGGGGGAGATAATGGTGTAATGACTGGAGTGGCCAGCAGGGGGAGATAATGGTGTAATGGCTGGAGTGGCCAGCAGGGGGAGATAATGGTGTAATGACTGGAGTGGCCAGCAGGGGGAGATAATGGTGTAATGACTGGATTGGCCAGCAGGGGGAGATATGGTGTAATGACTGGATTGGCCAGCAGGGGGAGATAATGGTGTAATGACTGGATTGGCCAGCAGGGGGAGATAATGGTGTAATGGCTGGAGTGGCCAGCAGGGGGAGATAATGGTGTAATGGCTGGATTGACCAGCAGGGGGAGATAATGGTGTAATGACTGGAGTGGCCAGCAGGGGGAGATAATGGTGTAATGGCTGGAGTGGCCAGCAGGGGGAGATAATGGTGTAATGACTGGATTGGCCAGCAGGGGGAGATAATGGTATAATGACTGGAGTGGCCAGCAGGGGGAGATAATGGTGTAATGACTGGAGTGGCCAGCAGGGGGAGATAATGGTGTAATAACTGGATTGGCCAGCAGGGGGAGATAATGGTGTAATGACTGGAGTGGCCAGCAGGGGGAGATAATGGTGTAATGACTGGATTGGCCAGCAGGGGGAGATTATGTTGTAATGGCTGGAGTGGCCAGCAGGGGAAGATAATGGTGTAATGATTGGAGTGGCCAGCAGGGGGAGATAATGGTGTAATGACTGGAGTGGCCAGCAGGGGGAGATAATGGTGTAATGGCTGGAGTGGCCAGCAGGGGGAGATAATGGTGTAATGACTGGAGTGACCAGCAGGGGGAGATAATGGTGTAATGATTGGTGTGGCCAGCAGGGGGAGATAATGGTGTAATGGCTGGATTGGCCAGCAGGGGGAGATAATGGTGTAATGACTGGAGTGGCCAGCAGGGGGAGATAATGGTGTAATGGCTGGAGTGGCCAGCAGGGGGAGATAATGGTGTAATGACTGGATTGGTCAGCAGGGGGAGATAATGGTGTAATGACTGGATTGGCCAGCAGGGGGAGATAATGGTGTAATGATTGGAGTGGCCAGCAGGGGGAGATAATGGTGTAAAGACTGGATTGGCCAGCAGGGGGAGATAATGGTGTAATGACTGGAGTGACCAGCAGGGGGAGATAATGGTGTAATGACTGGAGTGGCCAGCAGGGGGAGATAATGGTGTAATGACTGGATTGGCCAGCAGGGGGAGATAATGGTATAATGACTGGAGTGGCCAGCAGGGGGAGATAATGGTGTAATGACTGGAGTGGCCAGCAGGGGGAGATAATGGTGTAATGACTGGATTGGCCAGCAGGGGGAGATAATGGTGTAATGACTGGAGTGGCCAGCAGGGGGAGATAATGGTGTAATGACTGGATTGGCCAGCAGGGGGAGATAATGGTGT
This sequence comes from Pelobates fuscus, assembly GCF_036172605.1. Lineage (NCBI taxonomy): Eukaryota > Metazoa > Chordata > Amphibia > Anura > Pelobatidae > Pelobates > Pelobates fuscus. The sequence goes on along the minus strand of NC_086318.1, from coordinate 1,812,304 downwards.
AATGATTGGAGTGGCCAGCAGGGGGAGATAATGGTGTAAAGACTGGATTGGCCAGCAGGGGGAGATAATGGTGTAATGACTGGAGTGACCAGCAGGGGGAGATAATGGTGTAATGACTGGAGTGGCCAGCAGGGGGAGATAATGGTGTAATGATTGGAGTGGCCAGCAGGGGGAGATAATGGTGTAATGGCTGGATTGGCCAGCAGGGGGAGATAATGGTGTAATGATTGGAGTGGCCAGCAGGGGGAGATAATGGTGTAATGGCTGGATTGGCCAGCAGGGGGAGATAATGGTGTAATGACTGGAGTGGCCAGCAGGGGGAGATAATGGTGTAATGGCTGGAGTGGCCAGCAGGGGGGAGATAATGGTGTAATGAATGGATTGGTCAGCAGGAGGAGATAATGGTGTAATGACTGGAGTGGCCAGCAGGGGGGAGATAATGGTGTAATGGCTGGAGTGGCCAGCAGGAGGAGATAATGGTGTAATGACTGGAGTGGCCAGCAGGGGGGGATAATGGTGTAATGACTGGAGTGGCCAGCAGGGGGAGATAATAGTGTAATGACTGGAGTGGCCAGCATTGGGAGATAATGGTGTAATGACTGGATTGGACAGCAGGGGGAGATAATGGTGTAATGACTGGATTGGCCAGCAGGGGGAGATAATGGTGTAATGACTGGATTGGCCAGCAGGGGGAGATAATGGTGTAATGATTGGAGTGGCCAGCAGGGGGAGATAATGGTGTAAAGACTGGATTGGCCAGCAGGGGGAGATAATGGTGTAATGACTGGAGTGACCAGCAGGGGGAGATAATGGTGTAATGACTGGAGTGGCCAGCAGGGGGAGATAATGGTGTAATGATTGGAGTGGCCAGCAGGGGGAGATAATGGTGTAATGGCTGGATTGGCCAGCAGGGGGAGATAATGGTGTAATGATTGGAGTGGCCAGCAGGGGGAGATAATGGTGTAATGGCTGGATTGGCCAGCAGGGGGAGATAATGGTGTAATGACTGGAGTGGCCAGCAGGGGGAGATAATGGTGTAATGGCTGGAGTGGCCAGCAGGGGGAGATAATGGTGTAATGACTGGAGTGGCCAGCAGGGGGAGATAATGGTGTAATGACTGGATTGGCCAGCAGGGGGAGATATGGTGTAATGACTGGAGTGGCCAGCAGGGGGAGATAATGGTGTAATGACTGGAGTGGCCAGCAGGGGGAGATAATGGTGTAATGACTGGAGTGGCCAGCAGGGGGAGATAATGGTGTAATGACTGGAGTGACCAGCAGGGGCAGATAATGGTGTAATGATTGGAGTGGCCAGCAGGGTGTGATAATGGTGTAATGGCTGGATTGGCCAGCAGGGGGAGATAATGGTGTAATGACTGGAGTGGCCAGCAGGGGGAGATAATGGTGTAATGATTGGAGTGGCCAGCAGGGGGAGATAATGGTGTAAAGACTGGATTGGCCAGCAGGGGGAGATAATGGTGTAATGACTGGAGTGACCAGCAGGGGGAGATAATGGTGTAATGATTGGTGTGGCCAGCAGGGGGAGATAATGGTGTAATGGCTGGATTGGCCAGCAGGGGGAGATAATGGTGTAATGATTGGAGTGGCCAGCAGGGGGAGATAATGGTGTAATGGCTGGATTGGCCAGCAGGGGGAGATAATGGTGTAATGACTGGAGTGGCCAGCAGGGGGAGATAATGGTGTAATGACTGGAGTGGCCAGCAGAGGGAGATAATGGTGTAATGGCTGGATTGGCCAGCAGGGGGAGATAATGGTGTAATGATTGGAGTGGCCAGCAGGGTGAGATAATGGTGTAATGACTGGAGTGGCCAGCAGGGGGAGATAATGGTGTAATGGCTGGAGTGGCCAGCAGGGGGAGATAATGGTGTAATGGCTGGATTGGCCAGAAGGGGAGATAATGGTGTAATGACTGGAGTAGCCAGCAGGGGGAGATAATGGTATAATGACTGGAGTGGCCAGCAGGGGGAGATAATGGTGTAATGACTGGAGTGGCCAGCAGGGGGAGATAATGGTGTAATGGCTGGAGTGGCCAGCAGGGGGAGATAATGGTGTAATGACTGGATTGGCCAGCAGGGGGGAGATAATGGTGTAATGACTGGAGTGGCCAGCAGGGGGAGATAATGGTGTAATGATTGGAGTGGCCAGCACGGGGAGTTAATGGTGTAATGACTGGATCGACCAGCAGGGGGAGATAATGATGTAATGGCTCGATTGGCCAGCAGGGGGAGATAATGGTGTAATGACTGGAGTGGCCAGCAGGGAGAGATAATGGTGTAATGACTGGATTGGCCAGCAGGGGGAGATAATGGTGTAATGACTGGAGTGGCCAGCAGGGGGAGATAATGGTGTAATGACTGGAGTGGCCAGCAGGGGGAGATAATGGTGTAATGACTGGAGTGGCCAGCAGGGGGAGATAATGGTGTAATGACTGGATTGGCCAGCAGGGGGAGATAATGGTGTAATGGCTGGATTGACCAGCAGGGGGAGATAATGGTGTAATGGCTGGATTGGCCAGCAGGGGGAGATAATGGTGTAATGGCTGGAGTGGCCAGCAGGGGGAGATAATGGTGTAATGACTGGAGTGGCCAGCAGGGGGAGATAATGGTGTAATGACTGGATTGGCCAGCAGGGGGAGATAATGGTGTAATGACTGGAGTGGCCAGCAGGGGGGAGATAATGGTGTAATGGCTGGAGTGGCCAGCAGGGGGAGATAATGGTGTAATGACTGGAGTGGCCAGCAGGTGAAGATAATGGTGTAATGGCTGGATTGGCCAGCAGGGGGAGATAATGGTGTAATGACTGGAGTGGCCAGCAGGGGGAGATAATGGTGTAATGACTGGATTGGCCAGCAGGGGGAGATAATGGTGTAATGACTGGAGTGACCAGCAGGGGGAGATAATGGTGTAATGACTGGAGTGACCAGCAGGGGGAGATAATGGTGTAATGACTGGATTGGCCAGCAGGGGGAGATAATGGTGTAATGACTGGAGTGACCAGCAGGGGGAGATAATGGTGTAATGGCTGGATTGACCAGCAGGGGGAGATAATGGTGTAATGACTGGAGTGACCAGCAGGGGGAGATAATGGTGTAATGACTGGATTGGCCAGCAGGGGGAGATAATGGTGTAATGGCTGGAGTGGCCAGCAGGGGGAGATAATGGTGTAATGACTGGATTGGCCAGCAGGGGGAGATAATGGTGTAATGGCTGGAGTGGCCAGCAGGGGGAGATAATGGTGTAATGGCTGGATTGACCAGCAGGGGGAGATAATGGTGTAATGACTGGAGTGACCAGCAGGGGGAGATAATGGTGTAATGACTGGATTGGCCAGCAGGGGGAGATAATGGTGTAATGACTGGAGTGGCCAGCAGGGGGGAGATAATGGTGTAATGACTGGATTGGCCAGCAGGTGAAGATAATGGTGTAATGGCTGGATTGGCCAGCAGGGTGAGATAATGGTGTAATGGCTGGATTGGCCAGCAGGGGGAGATAATGGTGTAATGACTGGAGTGGCCAGCAGGGGGGAGATAATGGTGTAATGGCTGGATTGGCCAGCAGGGGGAGATAATGGTGTAATGGCTGGATTGGCCAGCAGGGGGAGATAATGGTGTAATGACTGGAGTGGCCAGCAGGGGGGAGATAATGGTGTAATGACTGGATTGGCCAGCAGGTGAAGATAATGGTGTAATGGCTGGATTGGCCAGCAGGGGGAGATAATGGTGTAATGACTGGAGTGGCCAGCAGGGGGAGATAATGGTGTAATGGCTGGAGTGGCCAGCAGGGGGAGATAATGGTGTAATGACTGGATTGGTCAGCAGGGGGAGATAATGGTGTAATGACTGGATTGGCCAGCAGGGGGAGATAATGGTGTAATGATTGGAGTGGCCAGCAGGGGGAGATAATGGTGTAAAGACTGGATTGGCCAGCAGGGGGAGATAATGGTGTAATGACTGGAGTGACCAGCAGGGGGAGATAATGGTGTAATGACTGGAGTGGCCAGCAGGGGGAGATAATGGTGTAATGACTGGATTGGCCAGCAGGGGGAGATAATGGTGTAATGACTGGATTGGCCAGCAGGGGGAGATAATGGTGTAATGGCTGGAGTGGCCAGCAGGGGGAGATAATGGTGTAATGGCTGGATTGACCAGCAGGGGGAGATAATGGTGTAATGACTGGATTGGCCAGCAGGGGGAGATAATGGTATAATGACTGGAGTGGCCAGCAGGGGGAGATAATGGTGTAATGACTGGAGTGGCCAGCAGGGGGAGATAATGGTGTAATGACTGGATTGGCCAGCAGGGGGAGATAATGGTGTAATGACTGGAGTGGCCAGCAGGGGGAGATAATGGTGTAATGACTGGATTGGCCAGCAGGGGGAGATTATGTTGTAATGGCTGGAGTGGCCAGCAGGGGGAGATAATGGTGTAATGATTGGAGTGGCCAGCAGGGGGAGATAATGGTGTAATGACTGGAGTGGCCAGCAGGGGGAGATAATGGTGTAATGGCTGGAGTGGCCAGCAGGGGGAGATAATGGTGTAATGACTGGAGTGACCAGCAGGGGGAGATAATGGTGTAATGATTGGTGTGGCCAGCAGGGGGAGATAATGGTGTAATGGCTGGATTGGCCAGCAGGGGGAGATAATGGTGTAATGACTGGAGTGGCCAGCAGGGGGAGATAATGGTGTAATGGCTGGAGTGGCCAGCAGGGGGAGATAATGGTGTAATGACTGGATTGGTCAGCAGGGGGAGATAATGGTGTAATGACTGGATTGGCCAGCAGGGGGAGATAATGGTGTAATGATTGGAGTGGCCAGCAGGGGGAGATAATGGTGTAAAGACTGGATTGGCCAGCAGGGGGAGATAATGGTGTAATGACTGGAGTGACCAGCAGGGGGAGATAATGGTGTAATGACTGGAGTGGCCAGCAGGGGGAGATAATGGTGTAATGACTGGATTGGCCAGCAGGGGGAGATAATGGTATAATGACTGGAGTGGCCAGCAGGGGGAGATAATGGTGTAATGACTGGAGTGGCCAGCAGGGGGAGATAATGGTGTAATGACTGGATTGGCCAGCAGGGGGAGATAATGGTGTAATGACTGGAGTGGCCAGCAGGGGGAGATAATGGTGTAATGACTGGATTGGCCAGCAGGGGGAGATAATGGTGTAATGATTGGAGTGGCCAGCAGGGGGAGATAATGGTGTAAAGACTGGATTGGCCAGCAGGGGGAGATAATGGTGTAATGACTGGAGTGACCAGCAGGGGGAGATAATGGTGTAATGACTGGAGTGGCCAGCAGGGGGAGATAATGGTGTAATGATTGGAGTGGCCAGCAGGGGGAGATAATGGTGTAATGGCTGGATTGGCCAGCAGGGGGAGATAATGGTGTAATGACTGGAGTGACCAGCAGGGGGAGATAATGGTGTAATGATTGGTGTGGCCAGCAGGGGGAGATAATGGTGTAATGGCTGGATTGGCCAGCAGGGGGAGATAATGGTGTAATGATTGGAGTGGCCAGCAGGGGGAGATAATGGTGTAATGGCTGGATTGGCCAGCAGGGGGAGATAATGGTGTAATGACTGGAGTGGCCAGCAGGGGGAGATAATGGTGTAATGACTGGAGTGGCCAGCAGAGGGAGATAATGGTGTAATGGCTGGATTGGCCAGCAGGGGGAGATAATGGTGTAATGATTGGAGTGGCCAGCAGGGTGAGATAATGGTGTAATGACTGGAGTGGCCAGCAGGGGGAGATAATGGTGTAATGGCTGGAGTGGCCAGCAGGGGGAGATAATGGTGTAATGGCTGGATTGGCCAGAAGGGGAGATAATGGTGTAATGACTGGAGTAGCCAGCAGGGGGAGATAATGGTATAATGACTGGAGTGGCCAGCAGGGGGAGATAATGGTGTAATGACTGGAGTGGCCAGCAGGGGGAGATAATGGTGTAATGGCTGGAGTGGCCAGCAGGGGGAGATAATGGTGTAATGACTGGATTGGCCAGCAGGGGGGAGATAATGGTGTAATGACTGGAGTGGCCAGCAGGGGGAGATAATGGTGTAATGATTGGAGTGGCCAGCACGGGGAGTTAATGGTGTAATGACTGGATCGACCAGCAGGGGGAGATAATGATGTAATGGCTCGATTGGCCAGCAGGGGGAGATAATGGTGTAATGACTGGAGTGGCCAGCAGGGAGAGATAATGGTGTAATGACTGGATTGGCCAGCAGGGGGAGATAATGGTGTAATGACTGGAGTGGCCAGCAGGGGGAGATAATGGTGTAATGACTGGAGTGGCCAGCAGGGGGAGATAATGGTGTAATGACTGGAGTGGCCAGCAGGGGGAGATAATGGTGTAATGACTGGATTGGCCAGCAGGGGGAGATAATGGTGTAATGGCTGGATTGACCAGCAGGGGGAGATAATGGTGTAATGGCTGGATTGGCCAGCAGGGGGAGATAATGGTGTAATGGCTGGAGTGGCCAGCAGGGGGAGATAATGGTGTAATGACTGGAGTGGCCAGCAGGGGGAGATAATGGTGTAATGACTGGATTGGCCAGCAGGGGGAGATAATGGTGTAATGACTGGAGTGGCCAGCAGGGGGGAGATAATGGTGTAATGGCTGGAGTGGCCAGCAGGGGGAGATAATGGTGTAATGACTGGAGTGGCCAGCAGGTGAAGATAATGGTGTAATGGCTGGATTGGCCAGCAGGGGGAGATAATGGTGTAATGACTGGAGTGGCCAGCAGGGGGAGATAATGGTGTAATGACTGGATTGGCCAGCAGGGGGAGATAATGGTGTAATGACTGGAGTGACCAGCAGGGGGAGATAATGGTGTAATGACTGGAGTGACCAGCAGGGGGAGATAATGGTGTAATGACTGGATTGGCCAGCAGGGGGAGATAATGGTGTAATGACTGGAGTGACCAGCAGGGGGAGATAATGGTGTAATGGCTGGATTGACCAGCAGGGGGAGATAATGGTGTAATGACTGGAGTGACCAGCAGGGGGAGATAATGGTGTAATGACTGGATTGGCCAGCAGGGGGAGATAATGGTGTAATGGCTGGAGTGGCCAGCAGGGGGAGATAATGGTGTAATGACTGGATTGGCCAGCAGGGGGAGATAATGGTGTAATGGCTGGAGTGGCCAGCAGGGGGAGATAATGGTGTAATGGCTGGATTGACCAGCAGGGGGAGATAATGGTGTAATGACTGGAGTGACCAGCAGGGGGAGATAATGGTGTAATGACTGGATTGGCCAGCAGGGGGAGATAATGGTGTAATGACTGGAGTGGCCAGCAGGGGGGAGATAATGGTGTAATGACTGGATTGGCCAGCAGGTGAAGATAATGGTGTAATGGCTGGATTGGCCAGCAGGGTGAGATAATGGTGTAATGGCTGGATTGGCCAGCAGGGGGAGATAATGGTGTAATGACTGGAGTGGCCAGCAGGGGGGAGATAATGGTGTAATGGCTGGATTGGCCAGCAGGGGGAGATAATGGTGTAATGGCTGGATTGGCCAGCAGGGGGAGATAATGGTGTAATGACTGGAGTGGCCAGCAGGGGGGAGATAATGGTGTAATGACTGGATTGGCCAGCAGGTGAAGATAATGGTGTAATGGCTGGATTGGCCAGCAGGGGGAGATAATGGTGTAATGACTGGAGTGGCCAGCAGGGGGAGATAATGGTGTAATGGCTGGAGTGGCCAGCAGGGGGAGATAATGGTGTAATGACTGGATTGGTCAGCAGGGGGAGATAATGGTGTAATGACTGGATTGGCCAGCAGGGGGAGATAATGGTGTAATGATTGGAGTGGCCAGCAGGGGGAGATAATGGTGTAAAGACTGGATTGGCCAGCAGGGGGAGATAATGGTGTAATGACTGGAGTGACCAGCAGGGGGAGATAATGGTGTAATGACTGGAGTGGCCAGCAGGGGGAGATAATGGTGTAATGACTGGATTGGCCAGCAGGGGGAGATAATGGTGTAATGACTGGATTGGCCAGCAGGGGGAGATAATGGTGTAATGGCTGGAGTGGCCAGCAGGGGGAGATAATGGTGTAATGGCTGGATTGACCAGCAGGGGGAGATAATGGTGTAATGACTGGATTGGCCAGCAGGGGGAGATAATGGTATAATGACTGGAGTGGCCAGCAGGGGGAGATAATGGTGTAATGACTGGAGTGGCCAGCAGGGGGAGATAATGGTGTAATGACTGGATTGGCCAGCAGGGGGAGATAATGGTGTAATGACTGGAGTGGCCAGCAGGGGGAGATAATGGTGTAATGACTGGATTGGCCAGCAGGGGGAGATTATGTTGTAATGGCTGGAGTGGCCAGCAGGGGGAGATAATGGTGTAATGATTGGAGTGGCCAGCAGGGGGAGATAATGGTGTAATGACTGGAGTGGCCAGCAGGGGGAGATAATGGTGTAATGGCTGGAGTGGCCAGCAGGGGGAGATAATGGTGTAATGACTGGAGTGACCAGCAGGGGGAGATAATGGTGTAATGATTGGTGTGGCCAGCAGGGGGAGATAATGGTGTAATGGCTGGATTGGCCAGCAGGGGGAGATAATGGTGTAATGACTGGAGTGGCCAGCAGGGGGAGATAATGGTGTAATGGCTGGAGTGGCCAGCAGGGGGAGATAATGGTGTAATGACTGGATTGGTCAGCAGGGGGAGATAATGGTGTAATGACTGGATTGGCCAGCAGGGGGAGATAATGGTGTAATGATTGGAGTGGCCAGCAGGGGGAGATAATGGTGTAAAGACTGGATTGGCCAGCAGGGGGAGATAATGGTGTAATGACTGGAGTGACCAGCAGGGGGAGATAATGGTGTAATGACTGGAGTGGCCAGCAGGGGGAGATAATGGTGTAATGACTGGATTGGCCAGCAGGGGGAGATAATGGTATAATGACTGGAGTGGCCAGCAGGGGGAGATAATGGTGTAATGACTGGAGTGGCCAGCAGGGGGAGATAATGGTGTAATGACTGGATTGGCCAGCAGGGGGAGATAATGGTGTAATGACTGGAGTGGCCAGCAGGGGGAGATAATGGTGTAATGACTGGATTGGCCAGCAGGGGGAGATAATGGTGTAATGATTGGAGTGGCCAGCAGGGGGAGATAATGGTGTAAAGACTGGATTGGCCAGCAGGGGGAGATAATGGTGTAATGACTGGAGTGACCAGCAGGGGGAGATAATGGTGTAATGACTGGAGTGGCCAGCAGGGGGAGATAATGGTGTAATGATTGGAGTGGCCAGCAGGGGGAGATAATGGTGTAATGGCTGGATTGGCCAGCAGGGGGAGATAATGGTGTAATGATTGGAGTGGCCAGCAGGGGGAGATAATGGTGTAATGGCTGGATTGGCCAGCAGGGGGAGATAATGGTGTAATGACTGGAGTGGCCAGCAGGGGGAGATAATGGTGTAATGGCTGGAGTGGCCAGCAGGGGGGAGATAATGGTGTAATGAATGGATTGGTCAGCAGGAGGAGATAATGGTGTAATGACTGGAGTGGCCAGCAGGGGGGAGATAATGGTGTAATGGCTGGAGTGGCCAGCAGGAGGAGATAATGGTGTAATGACTGGAGTGGCCAGCAGGGGGGGATAATGGTGTAATGACTGGAGTGGCCAGCAGGGGGAGATAATAGTGTAATGACTGGAGTGGCCAGCATTGGGAGATAATGGTGTAATGACTGGATTGGACAGCAGGGGGAGATAATGGTGTAATGACTGGATTGGCCAGCAGGGGGAGATAATGGTGTAATGACTGGATTGGCCAGCAGGGGGAGATAATGGTGTAATGATTGGAGTGGCCAGCAGGGGGAGATAATGGTGTAAAGACTGGATTGGCCAGCAGGGGGAGATAATGGTGTAATGACTGGAGTGACCAGCAGGGGGAGATAATGGTGTAATGACTGGAGTGGCCAGCAGGGGGAGATAATGGTGTAATGATTGGAGTGGCCAGCAGGGGGAGATAATGGTGTAATGGCTGGATTGGCCAGCAGGGGGAGATAATGGTGTAATGATTGGAGTGGCCAGCAGGGGGAGATAATGGTGTAATGGCTGGATTGGCCAGCAGGGGGAGATAATGGTGTAATGACTGGAGTGGCCAGCAGGGGGAGATAATGGTGTAATGGCTGGAGTGGCCAGCAGGGGGAGATAATGGTGTAATGACTGGAGTGGCCAGCAGGGGGAGATAATGGTGTAATGACTGGATTGGCCAGCAGGGGGAGATATGGTGTAATGACTGGAGTGGCCAGCAGGGGGAGATAATGGTGTAATGACTGGAGTGGCCAGCAGGGGGAGATAATGGTGTAATGACTGGAGTGGCCAGCAGGGGGAGATAATGGTGTAATGACTGGAGTGACCAGCAGGGGCAGATAATGGTGTAATGATTGGAGTGGCCAGCAGGGTGTGATAATGGTGTAATGGCTGGATTGGCCAGCAGGGGGAGATAATGGTGTAATGACTGGAGTGGCCAGCAGGGGGAGATAATGGTGTAATGATTGGAGTGGCCAGCAGGGGGAGATAATGGTGTAAAGACTGGATTGGCCAGCAGGGGGAGATAATGGTGTAATGACTGGAGTGACCAGCAGGGGGAGATAATGGTGTAATGATTGGTGTGGCCAGCAGGGGGAGATAATGGTGTAATGGCTGGATTGGCCAGCAGGGGGAGATAATGGTGTAATGATTGGAGTGGCCAGCAGGGGGAGATAATGGTGTAATGGCTGGATTGGCCAGCAGGGGGAGATAATGGTGTAATGACTGGAGTGGCCAGCAGGGGGAGATAATGGTGTAATGACTGGAGTGGCCAGCAGAGGGAGATAATGGTGTAATGGCTGGATTGGCCAGCAGGGGGAGATAATGGTGTAATGATTGGAGTGGCCAGCAGGGTGAGATAATGGTGTAATGACTGGAGTGGCCAGCAGGGGGAGATAATGGTGTAATGGCTGGAGTGGCCAGCAGGGGGAGATAATGGTGTAATGGCTGGATTGGCCAGCAGGGAGAGATAATGGTGTAATGGCTGGAGTGGCCAGCAGGGGGAGATAATGGTGTAATGACTGGAGTGGCCAGCAGGGAGAGATAATGGTGTAATGACTGGATTGGCCAGCAGGGGGAGATAATGGTGTAATGACTGGAGTGGCCAGCAGGGGGAGATAATGGTGTAATTACTGGAGTGGCCAGCAGGGGGAGATAATGGTGTAATGACTGGAGTGGCCAGCAGGGGGAGATAATGGTGTAATGACTGGATTGGCCAGCAGGGGGAGATAATGGTGTAATGGCTGGATTGGCCAGCAGGGGGAGATAATGGTGTAATGGCTGGAGTGGCCAGCAGGGGGAGATAATGGTGTAATGACTGGAGTGGCCAGCAGGGGGAGATAATGGTGTAATGACTGGATTGGCCAGCAGGGGGAGATAATGGTGTAATGACTGGAGTGGCCAGCAGGGGGGAGATAATGGTGTAATGGCTGGAGTGGCCAGCAGGGGGAGATAATGGTGTAATGACTGGAGTGGCCAGCAGGTGAAGATAATGGTGTAATGGCTGGATTGGCCAGCAGGGGGAGATAATGGTGTAATGACTGGAGTGGCCAGCAGGGGGAGATAATGGTGTAATGACTGGATTGGCCAGCAGGGGGAGATAATGGTGTAATGACTGGAGTGACCAGCAGGGGGAGATAATGGTGTAATGACTGGAGTGACCAGCAGGGGGAGATAATGGTGTAATGACTGGATTGGCCAGCAGGGGGAGATAATGGTGTAATGACTGGAGTGACCAGCAGGGGGAGATAATGGTGTAATGGCTGGATTGACCAGCAGGGGGAGATAATGGTGTAATGACTGGAGTGACCAGCAGGGGGAGATAATGGTGTAATGACTGGATTGGCCAGCAGGGGGAGATAATGGTGTAATGGCTGGAGTGGCCAGCAGGGGGAGATAATGGTGTAATGACTGGATTGGCCAGCAGGGGGAGATAATGGTGTAATGGCTGGAGTGGCCAGCAGGGGGAGATAATGGTGTAATGGCTGGATTGACCAGCAGGGGGAGATAATGGTGTAATGACTGGAGTGACCAGCAGGGGGAGATAATGGTGTAATGACTGGATTGGCCAGCAGGGGGAGATAATGGTGTAATGACTGGAGTGGCCAGCAGGGGGGAGATAATGGTGTAATGACTGGATTGGCCAGCAGGTGAAGATAATGGTGTAATGGCTGGATTGGCCAGCAGGGTGAGATAATGGTGTAATGGCTGGATTGGCCAGCAGGGGGAGATAATGGTGTAATGACTGGAGTGGCCAGCAGGGGGGAGATAATGGTGTAATGGCTGGATTGGCCAGCAGGGGGAGATAATGGTGTAATGGCTGGATTGGCCAGCAGGGGGAGATAATGGTGTAATGACTGGAGTGGCCAGCAGGGGGGAGATAATGGTGTAATGACTGGATTGGCCAGCAGGTGAAGATAATGGTGTAATGGCTGGATTGGCCAGCAGGGGGAGATAATGGTGTAATGACTGGAGTGGCCAGCAGGGGGAGATAATGGTGTAATGGCTGGAGTGGCCAGCAGGGGGAGATAATGGTGTAATGACTGGATTGGTCAGCAGGGGGAGATAATGGTGTAATGACTGGATTGGCCAGCAGGGGGAGATAATGGTGTAATGATTGGAGTGGCCAGCAGGGGGAGATAATGGTGTAAAGACTGGATTGGCCAGCAGGGGGAGATAATGGTGTAATGACTGGAGTGACCAGCAGGGGGAGATAATGGTGTAATGACTGGAGTGGCCAGCAGGGGGAGATAATGGTGTAATGACTGGATTGGCCAGCAGGGGGAGATAATGGTGTAATGACTGGATTGGCCAGCAGGGGGAGATAATGGTGTAATGGCTGGAGTGGCCAGCAGGGGGAGATAATGGTGTAATGGCTGGATTGACCAGCAGGGGGAGATAATGGTGTAATGACTGGAGTGGCCAGCAGGGGGAGATAATGGTGTAATGGCTGGAGTGGCCAGCAGGGCGAGATAATGGTGTAATGGCTGGATTGACCAGCAGGGGGAGATAATGGTGTAATGACTGGAGTGGCCAGCAGGGGGAGATAATGGTGTAATGGCTGGAGTGGCCAGCAGGGGGAGATAATGGTGTAATGACTGGAGTGGCCAGCAGGGGGAGATAATGGTGTAATGACTGGATTGGCCAGCAGGGGGAGATATGGTGTAATGACTGGATTGGCCAGCAGGGGGAGATAATGGTGTAATGACTGGATTGGCCAGCAGGGGGAGATAATGGTGTAATGGCTGGAGTGGCCAGCAGGGGGAGATAATGGTGTAATGGCTGGATTGACCAGCAGGGGGAGATAATGGTGTAATGACTGGAGTGGCCAGCAGGGGGAGATAATGGTGTAATGGCTGGAGTGGCCAGCAGGGGGAGATAATGGTGTAATGACTGGATTGGCCAGCAGGGGGAGATAATGGTATAATGACTGGAGTGGCCAGCAGGGGGAGATAATGGTGTAATGACTGGAGTGGCCAGCAGGGGGAGATAATGGTGTAATGACTGGATTGGCCAGCAGGGGGAGATAATGGTGTAATGACTGGAGTGGCCAGCAGGGGGAGATAATGGTGTAATGACTGGATTGGCCAGCAGGGGGAGATTATGTTGTAATGGCTGGAGTGGCCAGCAGGGGGAGATAATGGTGTAATGATTGGAGTGGCCAGCAGGGGGAGATAATGGTGTAATGACTGGAGTGGCCAGCAGGGGGAGATAATGGTGTAATGGCTGGAGTGGCCAGCAGGGGGAGATAATGGTGTAATGACTGGAGTGACCAGCAGGGGGAGATAATGGTGTAATGATTGGTGTGGCCAGCAGGGGGAGATAATGGTGTAATGGCTGGATTGGCCAGCAGGGGGAGATAATGGTGTAATGACTGGAGTGGCCAGCAGGGGGAGATAATGGTGTAATGGCTGGAGTGGCCAGCAGGGGGAGATAATGGTGTAATGACTGGATTGGTCAGCAGGGGGAGATAATGGTGTAATGACTGGATTGGCCAGCAGGGGGAGATAATGGTGTAATGATTGGAGTGGCCAGCAGGGGGAGATAATGGTGTAAAGACTGGATTGGCCAGCAGGGGGAGATAATGGTGTAATGACTGGAGTGACCAGCAGGGGGAGATAATGGTGTAATGACTGGAGTGGCCAGCAGGGGGAGATAATGGTGTAATGACTGGATTGGCCAGCAGGGGGAGATAATGGTATAATGACTGGAGTGGCCAGCAGGGGGAGATAATGGTGTAATGACTGGAGTGGCCAGCAGGGGGAGATAATGGTGTAATGACTGGATTGGCCAGCAGGGGGAGATAATGGTGTAATGACTGGAGTGGCCAGCAGGGGGAGATAATGGTGTAATGACTGGATTGGCCAGCAGGGGGAGATTATGTTGTAATGGCTGGAGTGGCCAGCAGGGGGAGATAATGGTGTAATGATTGGAGTGGCCAGCAGGGGGAGATAATGGTGTAATGACTGGAGTGGCCAGCAGGGGGAGATAATGGTGTAATGACTGGATTGGCCAGCAGGGGGAGATAATGGTGTAATGACTGGATTGGCCAGCAGGGGGAGATAATGGTGTAATGGCTGGAGTGGCCAGCAGGGGGAGATAATGGTGTAATGGCTGGATTGACCAGCAGGGGGAGATAATGGTGTAATGACTGGAGTGGCCAGCAGGGGGAGATAATGGTGTAATGGCTGGAGTGGCCAGCAGGGGGAGATAATGGTGTAATGACTGGAGTGACCAGCAGGGGGAGATAATGGTGTAATGATTGGTGTGGCCAGCAGGGGGAGATAATGGTGTAATGGCTGGATTGGCCAGCAGGGGGAGATGATGGTGTAATGACTGGAGTGGCCAGCAGGGGGAGATAATGGTGTAATGGCTGGAGTGGCCAGCAGGGGGAGATAATGGTGTAATGACTGGATTGGTCAGCAGGGGGAGATAATGGTGTAATGACTGGATTGGCCAGCAGGGGGAGATAATGGTGTAATGATTGGAGTGGCCAGCAGGGGGAGATAATGGTGTAAAGACTGGATTGGCCAGCAGGGGGAGATAATGGTGTAATGACTGGAGTGACCAGCAGGGGGAGATAATGGTGTAATGACTGGAGTGGCCAGCAGGGGGAGATAATGGTGTAATGACTGGATTGGCCAGCAGGGGGAGATAATGGTATAATGACTGGAGTGGCCAGCAGGGGGAGATAATGGTGTAATGACTGGAGTGGCCAGCAGGGGGAGATAATGGTGTAATGACTGGATTGGCCAGCAGGGGGAGATAATGGTGTAATGACTGGAGTGGCCAGCAGGGGGAGATAATGGTGTAATGACTGGATTGGCCAGCAGGGGGAGATTATGTTGTAATGGCTGGAGTGGCCAGCAGGGGGAGATAATGGTGTAATGATTGGAGTGGCCAGCAGGGGGAGATAATGGTGTAATGACTGGAGTGGCCAGCAGGGGGAGATAATGGTGTAATGGCTGGAGTGGCCAGCAGGGGGAGATAATGGTGTAATGATTGGTGTGGCCAGCAGGGGGAGATAATGGTGTAATGGCTGGAGTGGCCAGCAGGGGGAGATAATGGTGTAATGGCTGGAGTGACCAGCAGGGGGAGATAATGGTGTAATGATTGGTGTGGCCAGCAGGGGGAGATAATGGTGTAATGGCTGGAGTGGCCAGCAGGGGGAGATAATGGTGTAATGGCTGGAGTGGCCAGCAGGGGGAGATAATGGTGTAATGGCTGGAGTGGCCAGCAGGGGGAGATAATGGTGTAATGACTGGATTGGCCAGCAGGTGGAGATAATGGTGTAATGGCTGGAGTGGCCAGCAGGGGGAGATAATGGTGTAATGGCTGGAGTGGCCAGCAGGGGGAGATAATGGTGTAATGGCTGGATTGGCCAGCAGGTGGAGATAATGGTGTAATGGCTGGATTGGCCAGCAGGTGGAGATATGGTGTAATGGCTGGAGTGGCCAGCAGGGGGAGATAATGGTGTAATGACTGGATTGGCCAGCAGGTGGAGATAATGGTGTAATGGCTGGAGTGGCCAGCAGGGGGAGATAATGGTGTAATGGCTGGAGTGGCCAGCAGGGGGAGATAATGGTGTAATGACTGGATTGGTCAGCAGGGGGAGATAATGGTGTAATGACTGGATTGGCCAGCAGGGGGAGATAATGGTGTAATGATTGGAGTGGCCAGCAGGGGGAGATAATGGTGTAAAGACTGGATTGGCCAGCAGGGGGAGATAATGGTGTAATGACTGGAGTGACCAGCAGGGGGAGATAATGGTGTAATGACTGGAGTGGCCAGCAGGGGGAGATAATGGTGTAATGACTGGATTGGCCAGCAGGGGGAGATAATGGTATAATGACTGGAGTGGCCAGCAGGGGGAGATAATGGTGTAATGACTGGAGTGGCCAGCAGGGGGAGATAATGGTGTAATGACTGGATTGGCCAGCAGGGGGAGATAATGGTGTAATGACTGGAGTGGCCAGCAGGGGGAGATAATGGTGTAATGACTGGATTGGCCAGCAGGGGGAGATAATGGTGTAATGATTGGAGTGGCCAGCAGGGGGAGATAATGGTGTAAAGACTGGATTGGCCAGCAGGGGGAGATAATGGTGTAATGACTGGAGTGACCAGCAGGGGGAGATAATGGTGTAATGACTGGAGTGGCCAGCAGGGGGAGATAATGGTGTAATGATTGGAGTGGCCAGCAGGGGGAGATAATGGTGTAATGGCTGGATTGGCCAGCAGGGGGAGATAATGGTGTAATGATTGGAGTGGCCAGCAGGGGGAGATAATGGTGTAATGGCTGGATTGGCCAGCAGGGGGAGATAATGGTGTAATGACTGGAGTGGCCAGCAGGGGGAGATAATGGTGTAATGGCTGGAGTGGCCAGCAGGGGGGAGATAATGGTGTAATGAATGGATTGGTCAGCAGGAGGAGATAATGGTGTAATGACTGGAGTGGCCAGCAGGGGGGAGATAATGGTGTAATGGCTGGAGTGGCCAGCAGGAGGAGATAATGGTGTAATGACTGGAGTGGCCAGCAGGGGGGGATAATGGTGTAATGACTGGAGTGGCCAGCAGGGGGAGATAATAGTGTAATGACTGGAGTGGCCAGCATTGGGAGATAATGGTGTAATGACTGGATTGGACAGCAGGGGGAGATAATGGTGTAATGACTGGATTGGCCAGCAGGGGGAGATAATGGTGTAATGACTGGATTGGCCAGCAGGGGGAGATAATGGTGTAATGATTGGAGTGGCCAGCAGGGGGAGATAATGGTGTAAAGACTGGATTGGCCAGCAGGGGGAGATAATGGTGTAATGACTGGAGTGGCCAGCAGGGGGAGATAATGGTGTAATGATTGGAGTGGCCAGCAGGGGGAGATAATGGTGTAATGGCTGGATTGGCCAGCAGGGGGAGATAATGGTGTAATGATTGGAGTGGCCAGCAGGGGGAGATAATGGTGTAATGGCTGGATTGGCCAGCAGGGGGAGATAATGGTGTAATGACTGGAGTGGCCAGCAGGGGGAGATAATGGTGTAATGGCTGGAGTGGCCAGCAGGGGGGAGATAATGGTGTAATGAATGGATTGGTCAGCAGGAGGAGATAATGGTGTAATGACTGGAGTGGCCAGCAGGGGGGAGATAATGGTGTAATGGCTGGAGTGGCCAGCAGGAGGAGATAATGGTGTAATGACTGGAGTGGCCAGCAGGGGGGGATAATGGTGTAATGACTGGAGTGGCCAGCAGGGGGAGATAATAGTGTAATGACTGGAGTGGCCAGCATTGGGAGATAATGGTGTAATGACTGGATTGGACAGCAGGGGGAGATAATGGTGTAATGACTGGATTGGCCAGCAGGGGGAGATAATGGTGTAATGACTGGATTGGCCAGCAGGGGGAGATAATGGTGTAATGATTGGAGTGGCCAGCAGGGGGAGATAATGGTGTAAAGACTGGATTGGCCAGCAGGTGGAGATATGGTGTAATGGCTGGAGTGGCCAGCAGGGGGAGATAATGGTATAATGACTGGAGTGGCCAGCAGGGGGAGATAATGGTGTAATGGCTGGAGTGGCCAGCAGGGGGAGATTATGGTGTAATGACTGGAGTGGCCAGCAGGGGGAGATAATGGTGTAATGACTGGATTGGCCAGCAGGGGGAGATAATGGTGTAATGATTGGAGTGGCCAGCAGGGGGAGATAATGGTGTAAAGACTGGATTGGCCAGCAGGTGGAGATATGGTGTAATGGCTGGAGTGGCCAGCAGGGGGAGATAATGGTATAATGACTGGATTGGCCAGCAGGGGGAGATAATGGTGTAATGGCTGGAGTGGCCAGCAGGGGGAGATATGGTGTAATGACTGGAGTGGCCAGCAGGGGGAGATAATGGTGTAATGACTGGAGTGGCCAGCAGGGGGAGATAATGGTGTAATGATTGGAGTGGCCAGCAGGGGGAGATAATGGTGTAATGGCTGGATTGGCCAGCAGGGGGAGATAATGGTGTAATGGCTGGAGTGGCCAGCAGGGGGAGATTATGGTGTAATGACTGGATTGGCCAGCAGGGGGAGATAATGGTGTAATGACTGGATTGGCCAGCAGGGGGAGATAATGGTGTAATGACTGGAGTGGCCAGCAGGGGGGAGATAATGGTGTAATGACTGGATTGGCCAGCAGGTGGAGCGCTCACATGGCTGACGTGTCAGTGGAGGGGGCGTGGCGGAGGTATGGTTTTCAGTATCACATGTCTTGGGTATTGTCGGGTGTAATGCGCATGCGCAGCGCTTCCGGGTTCTGAATGATATAATGAGATGCGCAGTGTGAGATCCTGGGACCAGCCATCAACTCGGTAATGGGGGGGGGGGGGGGGGATAGGGGGTGTTATACTGGGAGAGAGAGCAGGGGGGGTGTTATACTGAGAGAGAGAGCAGGGGGGGTGTTATACTGGGAGAGAGAGAGCGGGGGGGTGTTATACTGGGAGAGAGAGAGAGCAGGGGGGGTGTTATACTGGGAGAGAGAGAGAGCAGGGGGGGTGTTATACTGGGGGGAGAGAGAGCAGGGGGGTGTTATACTGGGGGGGAGAGAGAGCAGGGGGGGTGTTATACTGGGGGGAGAGAGAGAGAGCAAGTGGTGTTATACTGGGGGGAGAGAGAGAGCAGGGGGGGTGTTATACTGGGGGGAGAGAGAGAGAGCAGGGGGGTGTTATACTGGGGGGAGAGAGAGAGCAGGGGGGGTGTTATACTGGGGGGAGAGAGAGAGAGCAGGGGGGGTGTTATACTGGGGGGAGAGAGAGAGCAGGGGGGTGTTATACTGGGGGGAGAGAGAGAGCAGGGGGGGTGTTATACTGGGGGGAGAGAGAGAGAGCAGGGGGGTGTTATACTGGGGGGAGAGAGAGAGCAGGGGGGGTGTTATACTGGGGGGAGAGAGAGAGAGCAGGGGGGGTGTTATACTGGGGGGAGAGAGAGAGCAGGGGGGTGTTATACTGGGGGGAGAGAGAGAGCAGGGGGGTGTTATACTGGGGGGAGAGAGAGAGCAGGGGGGGTGTTATACTGGGAGAGAGAGAGAGCAGGGGGGGTGTTATACTGGGAGAGAGAGAGAGCAGGGGGGATGTTATACTGGGGGGAGAGAGAGAGAGCAGGGGGGGTGTTATACTGGGGAGAGAGAGAGAGAGCAGTGGGGGTGTTATACTGGGGAGAGAGAGAGAGAGCAGGGGGGGTGTTATACTGGGGGGAGAGAGAGAGAGCAGGGGGGTGTTATACTGGGGGGAGAGAGAGAGCGGGGGGGTGTTATACTGGGGGGAGAGAGAGAGAGCAGGGGGGGTGTTATACTGGGGGGAGAGAGAGAGCAGGGGGGTGTTATACTGGGGGGAGAGAGAGAGCAGGGGGGTGTTATACTGGGGGGAGAGAGAGAGAGCAGGGGGGGTGTTATACTGGGAGAGAGAGAGAGCAGGGGGGGTGTTATACTGGGAGAGAGAGAGAGCAGGGGGGATGTTATACTGGGGGGAGAGAGAGAGAGCAGGGGGGGTGTTATACTGGGGAGAGAGAGAGAGAGCAGGGGGGGTGTTATACTGGGGAGAGAGAGAGAGCAGGGGGGGTTTTATACTGGGGAGAGAGAGAGAGCAGGGGGGGTTTTATACTGGGGAGAGAGAGAGAGAGCAGGGGGGGTGTTATACTGGGGGGAGAGAGAGAGAGCAGGGGGGTGTTATACTGGGAGAGAGAGAGAGAGCAGGGGGGGTGTTATACTGGGGGGGGAGAGAGAGTGTGATGTAATTCCAGTAAAATACAAGTTTAGCAGGCTAAGATTGCCACAAGGCATATGTATGTATATGTGTTTGTAGTATCAGTTAGTTAATAACACGTAGCTAAGATACTGTCATCACTGTACTGACCAGGTGCAGGAATGTAAGAACTGGAATTACGCGTCCCTCTCCTTTGTATCAGATGAGCCACGTGGTTAGACCGGATGGATGAGTTTAGACTCTATTCATTAAATAGGTTAAGGGTATGTGTGGGTGTAGTTAATTGTGGGAGGAGCTACAGTGCTATATAAGGAATGTACTCTATGTATTCAGTACTCAGACTTTGCTGTATTTTGGTGACGCTAGTCCCTCTGAGTCCCGATCGGTGATCCAATAAAGAATCTCTTCCTTCCTGAAGAAACCTGTGTCCATCTCTCTGTGCTTGGCTTCCGTCAGTTTCTCCGGTATCATTTGGTGCATTGGCCGGGAAGCTCATCGTTCAACGGTAGCTGAGAGGCAGAGGCGTGAGACGGTCTATCTTTGCCCACGTTCTCTACGGCTGCACCCCTGAACTTCTGCGTGGACCTCCCTTCGTCTCGGCGCCACTGGTCTGTTGTCCAGGAGATCATCGGCCTCTACGTGAGAAGTGCTGGGGTGTCCCCGTCGATGAGTGTGAACTCAGGTTCAGGAACGAGGAGGTAAGATAACTGCTGTTTTAGACGGCAGGACCCGCTAGGGGTATACCGATTGTGCGGTAGGCCCAAAGGGGTTTTTGAATCTGTATCTGCCCCCTCTGTCGGAGGGAAGGAGCGAAGGCGCACCGCTCGATCGAACGCTCTTTAGTCAGACCGTTTGATTTGGTTAGTCAGGCGGGGTCCTGGTGTAAATAGCCCTAGCCGGACACCGGTGTCTTGTCTAGACTAGCGTTCTAGGGTGTATATTACGTTCGCTAGGTCGGAGGGACCGGGAGACTAAGCGGCGCCTGTGTAAATTCGGTTCGCTAGTTCTCATCCTATCTGGGCTAAGTGGGAAGGCGTGTAAATTTGGAACCCACTAGACTTTTGATAGTACGACTAAGAGGCGCCTGTGTAAATTCGGATCTCTAGCTCGTTGTATAGTACGACTAAGAGGCGCCTGTGTAAATTCGGATCTCTAGCTCGTTGTATAGTGCGACTAAGAGGCGCCTGTGTAAATTCGGATCTCTAGCTCGCTATGTATATGTGGTGATTGGGCAGTGTGGCTAACCAAAACGGGTGTATATAGTTTTAGGTAGTCCATTCAAGGTACTGGCCAATAGTTTAGTTGGGAATTGTAAATGTGTTAACGATTGTTTTAGTAAAGTGTATATCTTGTTAGATAGCGCGAGCTCAGCCGTCTAGCGAGAGTGTTAATAGTGTGTTGCTGTATTATAGTGCACGGTACCATAACCCTGTATATTTACTGACATTATATAATAAGTACTAATCATTGTCGTCCATTGCATGTTTAACACCATAACCACTAATAATTGTATTGTGACCTTAACTTGTGCTTTGACCTATGCTAACCGTACTGTAACCGCTATTTGTAAAAGACGATGTTACTGGGGTGTGTTATAGACGGGTAATTCGTATATAGAGAATTATAGCGTGGGTGACTGTATAGTTACGCCAAAGGGCATAATATTGATTATATAGTGACTGGTGTAACAGCTGTGTGTGTACGGGAATTCCCTGAGTGTTTATTGTTATTGTGTACGTTTCACTTGATAACCGTACCACGTGGTGCTGTTGCCAGAGGAAACGGGTGTGACTGTTGAATAGTACGCGTGTATAGTAATCGTTGTCGACAACGTTCCACTGTTAAATATGGGTGCGTCGCAGTCAACGATTCCGGATCCCTTAGGATGTATGGTTAAGAATTTTAAAAAGGGATTCAAAGTTTGTGATTTTGGGGTTAAGATGTCCCCTGTACGTTTGGTCACTTTGTGCACTAGGGAGTGGCCTACTTTGGTTGCGGCATGGCCGCCACGTGGCAGTTTGGATCCAACTCTGGTACAGCGCTTACACGTGGCTGTATCGGGTAGGCCTGAACTTTACGGCCAGTTTCCTTATATTGACTGTTGGAGACAGGCCGTAAATGACTCGCCAAAATGGCTCCAGACATGCCACGAGGAGCAGTGTCGCCTCATGGTAGCTAGGACTTGCTCGTCCACTAGGACTGGTGTTAGGCCCATTTTGGACACGCCCCCTGAGTCCGAGATCCCTTTGCCGCCCCCTTACTTTCCGTTAAGAAGAAGTGACGCAAACGCAGGAAGTCCTGTAACCCTTCCCTCACTACCCCCATCCACTTCCGCTTCCTCCTCCAGTGCAGGATCCACCCCCCCTCGTACTAAATCCCCCCTTCCGGAACCAGATAGACCAACCTCCATTAAAAATGAATATCCTGATTTGGCGCCACTTCAGACTTCCGGTCAAGCTTCATCTAGCTCGGCCCGAAGTGTTCTATTCACTACCTTTTCCCAAAACCAACCTCCCACATCCCCATACCCTATCTCTCCCCGACCGGAACCCATGACTGACGCTTCCCTACGTAGCCCCATCCAAACCCGACAGTTGACTGGTGCCCAACAATTAAAGCACTATCAGATGCCTCTTCGTCTGAATCCCGGGTCAGCTTATATCGATGCCGCAGGTCAAATGGCACACGCTGACCCAGTCTTCGTATATGTCCCATTTACCACAACCGATCTTTTAAACTGGAAGACCCATAATTCCTCGTATACTGAGAAACCACAAGCTATGACTGATCTGTTCACCTCAATAGTACAGACGCATAATCCGACATGGGCTGATTGCCAGCAGTTACTAATGACTTTATTTAACAATGAGGAAAGGACAAGAATAAATCAAGCAGCCATTAAAGCATTAGAAGATAGAGCCCGTGCTTTGAACCAAGCTAATCCAGCAGCATGGGCCGCAACACATTATCCCAACACTGATCCCGATTGGAACGTAAATGGTGCTGATATGGTTCAACTCAGAGCCTATAGAGACGCTATAATTGCTGGCATGAAAGCCGGAGGAAAGAAAGCCATTAACATGTCGAAGACAGTTGAGGTGATCCAGAAAAGCGATGAAGCGCCCAGTGTCTTTTATGACCGATTATTGGAGGCGTACCGCTTGTACACCCCCTTTAATCCGGAAGACGCAGACAATTCCCGAATGGTGAACTCCGCCTTTGTCAGCCAAGCTTACGGAGATATTAAGCGCAAGCTACAAAAGCTAGAAGGGTTTGCAGGTATGTCAATCACCCAACTAATGGAGGTAGCTAATAAGGTGTATATGAATAGGGAAACAGAAAGCAAGAAAGAGGAGGAGCGCAAGATGCGTAAAAAGGCTGATATGCTAGCGGTAGCGATCGCAGGCGTAGATAAACGGGGCCCAGATAGAGGCAATAATAGGTGGAGTAGGGAGCCTTTGAGTAGGGATCAATGCGCGTATTGCAAGGAAGAAGGGCATTGGAGGAACGAATGTCCGCAAAGAGAGCAGTACGAGAGAGACCAACCCAGGGCAGGCTACGGAAACTTTAGAGGTAGAGCGAGAGGTAGAGGAGGCCCCGGAGGGAGTAATGGTTATAGAGGGAGTAATGGGAACAGAGGAAGTGTTAGGGAAGACAGGTATATTCCAGCAGCGCAAAGGTCCCGCGATAGAGAAGGTAGGGACTTTGTAGGATTGGCTGACACTGTCATGGAGGACTATTGATACCGACCGGGCTCCATCCCCCTTGGTCGAGCGGAGCCTATGGTCGATGTATCAATAGGGGGGAAAAGGAGTGCGTTCATGATCGACACTGGTGCTGAACATTCAGTGGTGACTAATCTAGTTGCTCCTCCATCTGGAAGGACTATTACTGTGATAGGAGCAACTGGAAGAAGTGCTGAAAAACCGGTTCTTAAAAGTCGACTCTGTACATTGGGAGGCCACGTAGTAAAACACCAATTCCTTTATATGCCTGAATGTCCAGTCCAATTGCTGGGACGTGATATGCTATCAAAATTACAAGCGCAGATTACGTTCCTACCAAATGGAACAACATCCTTAAAGTTTAATGGACCTTCAGGTATTATGACTTTATCCGTACCAAAGGAAGAAGAGTGGCGACTTTATACAGTGTTGACTAGCCAAAACCCTAGGAGTGATGAGACATTGTTTAACATACCAGGAGTTTGGGCAGAGAACAACCCACCAGGACTGGCCCGCAATATTCCACCAATAAAAATTGAACTGAAACATGGGGTTTATCCAGTGAGCCTAAGACAATATCACATTCCGCAGAAGGCTAAGAAGAACATCCAATCCTATCTGGATAAGTTCATACGGTATGGTATCCTAAAATTCTGTACTTCCCCCTGGAACACCCCATTGCTGCCTGTTCAAAAGCCCGGCACAGATGAGTATCGACCTGTGCAGGACTTAAGAGCAGTCAATGATGCGGTTGTTAGCATACATCCAGTTGTACCCAATCCATATAACCTGCTTGCTTTAATTCCGGGCGGGGCTACTTACTTCACAGTCTTAGATCTCAAAGATGCCTTCTTTTGCCTCCGAATTGCCGCAGAAAGTCAATGTATTTTCGCTTTCCAGTGGGAGAACGCTGTAACGGGCTCAAAACGCCAAATGACTTGGACAAGACTGCCCCAAGGGTTTAAAAATTCACCTACCCTATTTGGTTCAGCTCTAAGTCAAGATCTACTGGATTTCGAGTCTATCCCAGGAGAATGTGTATTGTTACAATATGTAGATGACTTGTTGATAGCAGCAGTTACAAAAGAAAAATGTCAGCAAGCAACGCACGATCTACTACACATTCTCTGGAAGGCAGGATACAAGGTGTCTAGAAAGAAGGCTCAGTTGTGTTTGCCAACTGTCAAGTATCTGGGATTCCATATCTCTGAAGGTCAAAGGATTATGGGGCCAGAGAGAAAAGAAGCTGTCTGCCAAATACCAATACCCAAGAATAGAAGACAAGTGCGAGAATTCTTGGGGGCAGCAGGCTTCTGTAGGATATGGATTCCCAGCTATGCGATACTGGCAAAACCTCTGTACGCAGCTATCAAAGGTACAGAGCACGACCCCTTCTTATGGACCCAAGAACAGCAAACGGCATTTGAAGATGTGAAGAAGGCTTTGATGAGTGCCCCAGCATTAGGTCTACCTGATCACACACGACCATTCTACTTATATGTACACGAGCAAAGAAGAATGGCTGTGGGAGTATTGACACAGTACTTGGGATCATGGCAAAGACCTGTTGCCTACATGTCTAAGCAACTGGATGCAGTGGCCAGCGGACTTCCACCTTGTCTAAGAGCCGTAGCTGCAGCCGCCCTGCTAGTAGCTGAAGCCGATAAACTCACTCTGGGTCAAGAACTTTATGTACGAGTCCCACATGCAGTACAGACGTTGTTGGATTACAAAGGAAATCATTGGTTTAGTAATAGCCGTATGACCAAGTATCAAGCAATGTTGTGTGAAAACCCAAGAGTGCATTTAGAGACTGTAAACACCTTAAATCCAGCTACCCTTTTGCCGCAACCTACTGAAAGTCAACATGATTGTTTGGAAGTAATGGATGAAGTATTTTCAAGTAGACCAGATCTTCGTGATTTTCCCATCCAGAACCCCGATGTTCAATATTACACCGACGGCAGTAGTTATGTGAAAGAAGGGATCCGCTATGCAGGATATGCAGTAACAACCATAGACAAGGTGATAGAAGCTCGGCCACTGGCGAAAGGAACATCAGCACAAAAGGCAGAATTAATAGCACTAACACGAGCGTTACAATTGGCTGAAGGTTTAAGAGTAAATATCTATACGGACTCTAAGTATGCGTTTTTAACCACTCATGCCCACGGAGCTTTGTATAAAGAAAGAGGACTACTGAATTCAGAAGGCAAAGAAATTAAGTACGCAGCTGAAATCCTACAACTATTGGAAGCAGTGTGGGAGCCGAAAGAAGTCGGTATCATACATTGTCGAGCGCATCTGAGAGGAGATGGTGATGTAACCAAGGGAAATCGGATGGCAGATAGTGCAGCTAAGCGTGCTGCTGAATCAGGAAGACAGGAGTATGTGGGGCATATAGCTGCTCTTATACCAACTCCACTGTCCCAATGGACTCCAGTTTATACAGCTCAAGAAGAGGAGTGGTTAAAGACTGAACCGGGAAAGTATCTGGAGAACAAGTGGTATCAGCTAGAAGATGGAAGAATAGTTATACCAGCATCGCTAGCGGTAGAAATTGTCCAAAATTATCACAACGGGACACATTCTGGGAGAGACAGTACTGAAGAATCTCTTAGAAAACATTTCTACATACCAAGATTGTCCAACTTGACTCAGGCCATTGTACGCAGATGTGTAACGTGTGCTAAGAATAATGCAAGACAAGGACCAGTAAAGCCACCAGGAGTTCAGTTTATGGGGGTACTCCCCATGTCCGATCTACAAATAGACTTTACAGTAATGCCTAAATCGGGTGGACATCGTTACCTGTTGGTAATTGTGTGCACCTATTCAGGTTGGGTAGAAGCATGTCCTACTCGTACAGAGAAAGCAGGAGAAGTTGTGAGATTCCTGCTACGAGAAATAATACCCCGATATGGACTACCCTGTTCTATAGGATCGGACAATGGTCCAGCTTTTGTTCATCAGTGCCTACAACAACTGACTCATATGCTTGGTATAAAGTGGAGGCTTCATACTGCATATAGACCCCAGAGTTCTGGTAAGGTAGAGAGAATGAATAGAACTATAAAGAACCAGTTGGCTAAAATGTGTCAGGAAACCCAACTTAAGTGGAACGTTCTCTTACCCATAGCTTTATTGCGAATCCGCAGTACCCCTACCAGAAGGATGGGCCTCTCTCCTTTTGAAATCATGTATGGGCGACCACCTCCCATACTTGGTAACTTAAGGGGGGACTTGAGTCAGTTGGGAGAAGGAATTACCCGGCAGCAGGTTGTAGAGTTGGGTAAGACTATGGAGGAGGTACAGAAATGGGTACAAGATAGATTACCTGTGAATATTTATCCCCCTGTTCATAGTTATCATCCAGGAGATCAAGTGTGGATTAAAGAGTGGAATAATGTACCGTTAGGGCCCAAGTGGAGAGGTCCTTATGTTGTTCTTTTGTCTACCCCTACAGCAATAAAAGTAGCAGAAGTGACTCCGTGGATACATCACTCCAGGGTTAAACCAGCAGCAGTCGATTCTTGGCAAGTTACAGTAGATCCAGAGAATCCCTGCAAGATCCGGTTAAAACGCACTACTCAGTCGGAGTAACGAGGAATTATTGTGGATTACAAATTTTATTGTTACAGGTGTGAGTGAGAAGGCCATAATAAAGCCTGTCCGCTTACCATCACATAGTGTATAAGCCAGGAAAGTCTCGAAGGGACACCTGTGAAGACGAGCAGAACTCCATTCCCTGCAGCCCTCACATCCTGGAAGCTGAGGTTCCATCGCACGGACGAAGACTGAGGATGACGGCGAAAGATGTGCTTTTGATTGTGTTTATTTACATGTGTTTTTATATTCAGGAAGGTAGAGGTACCGACACTCCTAGCTGTGAGGTATGCATTAAGACTACGAGAACAGGTAACCATATTTCCCAAACCCTAATTTGGCATTCACAATACGAGTGTAAAGGAGATGTATCGAGATGTAGATACTTAAATATAGATTATAGTGTGTGCCATTTAGGAGTAGGAGAACCTAAGTGCTTCAGTCCAGAGTATCAACCTCGTACAATCTGGTTGACTCTCAGGAATGGAGATCCTCAGGGGACCCTAATTAATAAAACGGTGTTAGAATCCGTACATTCTTCGGGTGTTCTGCTATTTGATGCGTGTAAAGCGATATCGAGTGGTAGAAAGCCGTGGAATGTATGTGGGGATCTTAGATGGGAGAGGACGTATGGGTCTAACGATAAATATATTTGTCCCAGTAGCAAAAATAAATATGTAAGTCCTAGATGCCCAAATAGAGATTATAACTTTTGCCCATATTGGTCTTGTGTGGGGTGGGCAACTTGGGGACAGACAGTAGACAAAGACATGATAGTGACTAAGTTGCCGACTAGCCCTTATTGTAAGTCTATGGAATGCAACTCAGTCCATATACTCATTAATAACCCCGACAAGTTCTTAGATAAGTATGGAAATTTATTTGGGTTTCAAATATACGGGACGGGTTTAGATCCTGGGACATTATTGTTTATAGGAATAGAGACTGATACGGTATCCTCCCAGACTCATCAAGTATACCATTCCTTTTACGAAGAGATGAGTATAGATAATAAGATCCCCCATAATGCTAAAAACCTGTTCATCGATTTAGCTGAAAGTATTGCCGGTAGTCTTAATGTTACCAACTGCTATGTGTGTGGAGGTACTAACATGGGAGACCAATGGCCTTGGGAAGCAAAGGAGGTAATGTCCGGTTCTGAGGCAGTTGACCAATTAATATCTACACAAGCCGATTATCATATGAGTGTTAGAGGTAAATCTGAGTGGAGATTAAAGACCTCCATCATAGGTTATGTTTGCATAGCAAGGAAAGGAATGATGTATAATACTTCTGTAGGAGAATTAACTTGTCTAGGGCAAAAAGCTTATGATGATGATACAAAGAATACAACTTGGTGGTCGGCTTCAAATGTCTCAGAACCATCTAACCCGTTTGCTAGATATGCCAATTTAAAGGATGTGTGGTTTGATCTATCCATCACATCTACCTGGAGAGCCCCAGCAAATTTGTACTGGATCTGTGGTAAGAAAGCCTATTCGGAGTTGCCACAGGACTGGGAAGGGGCATGTGTGTTGGGTATGCTCAAACCATCCTTCTTCTTGTTACCGATTGAAACAGGTGAGACTTTAGGTGTTAAAGTGTATGATGTGAATCATAGGAAGAAAAGGGGACCCATAGAGATAGGCGCCTGGGAAGATAATGAATGGCCTCCCCAGCGTATCATAGATTATTATGGGCCAGCCACGTGGGCAGAAGATGGTACCTTTGGTTATAGAACCCCTATTTATATGCTCAACCGTATTATAAGATTACAGGCGGTGGTTGAGATTATCACAAATGAGACATCACAAGCGCTCAATCTTCTAGCGAAGCATAACACCAGGATGAGGACAGCAGTCTACCAAAATAGATTAGCCTTGGATTACCTTTTGGCAGTAGAGGGAGGTGTATGTGGGAAGTTTAACCTAAGTAATTGCTGTCTTCAAATAGATGACGAAGGGCAAGCAATAGCTGAGCTTACTAGCCATATGGTTAAACTAGCGCATGTGCCTACTCAGGTATGGAAAGGGTACAATCCAAGTAGTTGGTTTGGTAGCTGGTATGAGTGGTTTGGAGGGCTTAAGGCAGTGGTAGGTGGAGTCCTACTGATTTTACTGTTGTGTCTACTCCTACCGTGTCTTATACCCTTAGTAGTTAGGTCTGTGCAAAGCCTGATAGGAAGTATAGCAGAGAGGAAGGCTGCTGCACAGATAATGGCGATATATAAGTATAAGGCTCTAGATCAAGGAGAACCAATGCAGGAAGATGAGTGTTAAAAGATTCACATCATAAGATAAGTCTGGTCTGGTTCATGGTAACCTGAGGTATATGCAAACCAAGGTTAAGTGATGCCTCAAGTAATTGTGAAATATCAGAGGCATCAAAGGGGGGAATGTGATGTAATTCCAGTAAAATACAAGTTTAGCAGGCTAAGATTGCCACAAGGCATATGTATGTATATGTGTTTGTAGTATCAGTTAGTTAATAACACGTAGCTAAGATACTGTCATCACTGTACTGACCAGGTGCAGGAATGTAAGAACTGGAATTACGCGTCCCTCTCCTTTGTATCAGATGAGCCACGTGGTTAGACCGGATGGATGAGTTTAGACTCTATTCATTAAATAGGTTAAGGGTATGTGTGGGTGTAGTTAATTGTGGGAGGAGCTACAGTGCTATATAAGGAATGTACTCTATGTATTCAGTACTCAGACTTTGCTGTATTTTGGTGACGCTAGTCCCTCTGAGTCCCGATCGGTGATCCAATAAAGAATCTCTTCCTTCCTGAAGAAACCTGTGTCCATCTCTCTGTGCTTGGCTTCCGTCAGTTTCTCCGGTATCAAGAGAGCAGGGGGGTGTTATACTGGGGGGAGAGAGAGCAGGGGGGTGTTATACTGGGAGAGAGAGAGAGCAGGGGGGTGTTATACGGGGGGAGAGAGAGCAGGGGGTGTTATACTGGGGGGGAGAGAGAGCAGGGGGGTGTTATACTGGGGGGGAGAGAGAGCAGGGGGGTGTTATACTGGGGGAGAGAGAGCAGGGGGGTGTTATACTGGGGGAGAGAGAGCAGGGGGGTGTTATACTGGGGGAGAGAGAGCAGGGGGGTGTTATACTGGGGGAGAGAGAGAGCAGGGGGGTGTTATACTGGGGGAGAGAGAGAGCGGGGGGGTGTTATACGGAGAGAGAGAGAGCAGGGGGGATGTTATACTGGGAGAGAGAGAGAGCAGGGGGGGTGTTATACTGAGAGAGAGAGCAGGGGGGTGTTATACTGGGAGAGAGAGCGCAGGGGGGGTGTTATACTGAGAGAGAGAGCAGGGGGTGTTATACTGAGAGAGAGAGCAGGGGGGTGTTATACTGGGAGAGAGAGAGAGAGCAGGGGGGTGTTATACTGGGAGAGAGAGAGAGAGCAGGGGGGTGTTATACTGGGAGAGAGAGAGAGCAGGGGGGTGTTATACTGGGAGAGAGAGAGAGCAGGGGGGTGTTATACTGGGAGAGAGAGAGAGCAGGGGGGGTGTTATACTGAGAGAGAGAGCAGGGGGGGTGTTATACTGAGAGAGAGAGCAGGGGGGTGTTATACTGGGAGAGAGAGAGCAGGGGGGGTGTTATACTGAGAGAGAGAGCAGGGGGGTGTTATACTGGGAGAGAGAGAGCGGGGGGGTGTTATACTGGGAGAGAGAGAGAGCAGGGGGGTGTTATACTGGGAGAGAGAGAGAGCAGGGGGGTGTTATACTGGGAGAGAGAGAGAGCAGGGGGGTGTTATACTGGGAGAGAGAGAGAGCAGGGGGGTGTTATACTGAGAGAGAGAGCAGGGGGGTGTTATACTGGGAGAGAGAGCAGGGGGGTGTTATACTGAGAGAGAGAGAGCAGGGGGGGTGTTATACTGGGGGGAGAGAGAGAGAGCAGGGGGGGTGTTATACTGGGGGGAGAGAGAGAGAGCAGGGGGGGTGTTATACTGGGGGGAGAGAGAGAGAGCAGGGGGGGTGTTATACTGAGAGAGAGAGCAGGGGGGTGTTATACTGGGAGAGAGTGGGCAATGTACTGGGAATAGAATGGTACTAACGATACAGACTGCGATGATTCCTTGCAGATTATTGTCTGACTATCCAGCCATAAACACGTGCCATGTTGCTCACTATGTGTTCTCCTCTCTCTCTCCCAGGAACATCACGGTGTAAGATGGGGAGACGCCGACATCCTGATTTTTATAGGGCTCCATTTCCTCTTTACTCAATACAAATTCATCCAGAGAGTGGCCTGGTCATAACTGCTGGGGGTGGAGGAGCCTCCAATACTGGTATCAAAAATGCCATGGTGAGTCCTACCCTCCTGCAAGCCTTCTCCACGGCAGGTCTGTCCTTACTGTACCTATCCACTACCTACCCCAGCCTACACACTTACTGTACCTATCCCCAGCCTACACACTTACTGTACCTATCCACTACCTACCCCAGCCTACACACGTACTGTACCTATCCACTACCTATCCCCAGCCTACACACTTACTGTCCCTATCCCCAGCCTACACACTTACTGTACCTATCCCCAGCATACACACTTACTGTATCTCTACACTTTCTACCCCAGCCTACACACTTACTGTACCTATCCACTACCTACCTCAGCCTACACACTTACTGTACCCATCCCCAGCCTACACACTTACTGTACCTATCCACTACCTACCCCAGCCTACACACTTACTGTACCTATCCACTACCTACTCCAGCCTACACACTTACTGTACCTATCCCCAGCATACACACTTACTGTATCTCTCCACTTTCTAACCCAGCCTACATACTTACTGTACCTATCCACTACCTACCTCAGCCTACACACTTACTGTACCTATCCCCAGCCTACACACTTACTGTATCTCTCCACTTTCTAACCCAGCCTACACACTTACTGTACCTATCCACTACCTACCTCAGCCTACACACTTACTGTACCTATCCCCAGCCTACACACTTACTGTACCTATCCACTAGCTACCCCAGCCTACACACTTACTGTACCTATCCACTACCTACCTCAGCCTACACACTTACTGTACCTATCCCCAGCCTACACACTTACTGTATCTCTCCACTTTCTACCCCAGCCTACACACTTACTGTACCTATCCACTACCTACCTCAGCCTACACACTTACTGTACCTATCCACTACCTACCTCAGCCTACACACTTACTGTAACTATCCACTACCTACCCCAGCCTACACATTTACTGTACCTATCCACTACCTACCCCAGCCTACACACGTACTGTACCTATCCCCAGCCTACACACTTACTGTACCTATCCACTAGCTACCCCAGCCTACACACTTACTGTACCTATCCACTAGCTACCCCAGCCTACACACTTACTGTACCTATCCACTACCTACCCCAGCCTACAAACTTACTGTACCTATCCACTACCTATCCCCAGCCTACACACTTACTGTACCTATCCCCAGCCTACACATGTACTGTACCTATCTACTACCTACCCCAGCCTACACACTTACTGTACCTATCCACTACCTATCCCAGCCTACACACTTACTGTATCTATCCACAACCTACCCCAGCCTACACACTTACTGTACCTATCCACTACCTACCCCAGCCTACACACTTACTGTACCTATCCACTACCTACCCCAGCCTACACACTTACTGTACCTATCCACTACCTACCCCAGCCTACACACTTACTGTACCTATCCACTACCTACCCCAGCCTACACACTTACTGTACCTATCCACTACCTACACACTTACTGTACCTGTCCACTACCTGCCCCAGCCTACACACTTACTGTACCTGTCCACTACCTGCCCCAGCCTACACACTTACTGTACCTGTCCGCTACCTGCCCCAGCCTACACACTTACTGTACCTATCTGCTACGTGCCCCAGCCTACTAACATACTGTACCGATCCACTAGCTACCCCAGCCTACACACTTACTGTACCTATCCACTACCTACCCCAGCCTACAAACTTACTGTACCTATCCACTACCTATCCCCAGCCTACACACTTACTGTACCTATCCCCAGCCTACACACTTACTGTACCTATCCACTACCTACCCCAGCCTACACACTTACTGTACCTATCCACTACCTTCCCCAGCCTACACACTTACTGTACCTATCCACTACCTTCCCCAGCCTACACACTTACTGTACCTATCCACTACCTACACACTTACTGTACCTATCCACTACCTTCCCCAGCCTACACACTTACTGTACCTATCCACTACCTTCCCCAGCCTACACACTTACTGTACCTATCCACTACCTTCCCCAGCCTACACACTTACTGTACCTATCCACTACCTACCCCATCCTACACACTTACTGTACCTATCCACATCCTACCCCAGCCTACACACTTACTGTACCTGTCCACTACCTACCCCAGCCTACACACGTACTGTACCTATCCACTACCTACCCCAGCCTACACACTTACTGTACATATCCCCAGCCTACACACTTACTGTACCTATCCACTACCTTCCCCAGCCTACACACTTACTGTACCTATCCCCAGCCTACACACTTACTGTACCTATCCACTACCTACCCCAGCCTACGCACTTACTGTACCTATCCCCAGCCTACACACTTACTGTACCTATCCACTACCTACCCCAGCCTACGCACTTACTGTACCTATCCACTACCTACCCCAGCCTACACACTTACTGTACCTATCCACTAACTACCCCAGCCCACACACTTACTGCACCTATCCACTATCTACCCCAGCCTACACACTTACTGTACCTATCCCCAGCCTACACATGTACTGTACCTATCTACTACCTACCCCAGCCTACACACTTACTGTACCTATCCACTACCTTCCCCAGCCTACACACTTACTGTACCTATCCCCAGCCTACACACTTACTGTACCTATCCACTACCTACCCCAGCCTACGCACTTACTGTACCTATCCCCAGCCTACACACTTACTGTACCTATCCACTACCTACCCCAGCCTACGCACTTACTGTACCTATCCACTACCTACCCCAGCCTACACACTTACTGTACCTATCCACTACCTACCCCAGCCTACACACTTACTGTACCTGTCCGCTACCTGCCCCAGCCTACACACTTACTGTACCTGTCCGCTACCTGCCCCAGCCTACACACTTACTGTACCTGTCCGCTACCTGCCCCAGCCTACACACTTACTGTACCTGTCCGCTACGTGCCCCAGCCTACACACTTACTGTACCTATCCGCTACCTACCCCAGCCTACACACTTACTGTACCTATCCGCTACCTACACCAGCCTACACACTTACTGTACCTA
Organism: Pelobates fuscus; assembly: GCF_036172605.1. NCBI lineage: Eukaryota > Metazoa > Chordata > Amphibia > Anura > Pelobatidae > Pelobates > Pelobates fuscus. The sequence goes on along the minus strand of NC_086318.1, from coordinate 1,777,357 downwards.
TCCGCTACCTACCCCAGCCTACAAACTTACTGTACCTATCCACTACCTACACCAGCCTACAAACTTACTGTACCTATCCACTACCTTCCCCAGCCTACACACTTACTGTACCTATCCACTACCTTCCCCAGCCTACACACCTACTGTACCTATCCACTACCTTCCCCAGCCTACACACTTACTGTACCTATCCACTACCTACCCAAGCCTACACACTTACTGTACCTATCCCCAGCCTACTCACTTACTGTACCTATCCCCAGCCTACACACGTACTGTACCTATCCACTACCTTCCCCAGCCTACACACGTACTGTACCTATCCACTACCTTCCCCAGCCTACACATGTACTGTACCTATCCACTACCTACCCCAGCCTACACACGTACTGTACCTATCCACTACCTATCCCAGCCTACACACGTACTGTGCCTATCCACAACCTACCCCAGCCTACACACTTACTGTACCTATCCACTACCTACCCCAGCCTACACACTTACAGTACCTATCCACTACCTACCCCAGCCTACACACTTACTGTACCTATCCCCAGCCTACACACTTACTGTATCTCTCCACTTTGTAACCCAGCCTACACACTTACTGTACTTATCCACTACCTACCTCAGCCTACGCACTTACTGTACCTATCCACTACCTACCCCAGCCTACACACTTACTGTACCTATCCACTACCTACCCCAGCCTACACACTTACTGTACCTGTCCGCTACCTGCCCCAGCCTACACACTTACTGTACCTATCCACTACCTATCCCAGCCTACACACTTACTGTACCTATCCACTACCTACCCCAGCCTACACACTTACTGTACCTATCCACTACCTACCCCAGCCTACACACTTACTGTACCTATCCACTACCTACCCCAGCCTACACACTTACTGTACCTATCCACTACCTGCCCCAGCCTACACACTTACTGTACCTGTCCGCTACCTGCCCCAGCCTACACACTTACTGTACCTATCCACTACCTATCCCAGCCTACACACTTACTGTACCTATCCACTACCTACCCCAGCCTACACACTTACTGTACCTATCCCCAGCCTACACACTTACTGTATCTCTCCACTTTGTAACCCAGCCTACACACTTACTGTACCTATCCACTACCTACCCCAGCCTACACACTTACTGTACCTATCCACTACCTACCCCAGCCTACACACTTACTGTACCTATCCACTACCTACCCCAGCCTACACACTTACTGTACCTGTCCGCTACCTGCCCCAGCCTACACACTTACTGTACCTATCCACTACCTATCCCAGCCTACACACTTACTGTACCTATCCACTACCTACCCCAGCCTACACACTTACTGTACCTATCCACATCCTACCCCAGCCTACACACTTACTGTACATATCCCCAGCCTACACACTTACTGTATCTCTCCACTTTCTAACCCAGCCTACACACTTACTGTACCTATCCACTACCTACCTCAGCCTACGCACTTACTGTACCTATCCCCAGCCTACACACTTACTGTACCTATCCACTACCTACCCCAGCCTACACACTTACTGTACCTATGCACTACCTACCCCAGCCTACACACTTACTGTACCTATCCCCAGCCTACACACTTACTGTACCTATCCACTACCTATCACAGCCTACACACTTACTGTACCTATCCACAACCTACCCCAGCCTACACACTTACTGTACCTATCCACTACTTACCCCAGCCTACACACTTAATGTACCTATCCACTACCTACCCCAGCCTACACACTTACTGTACCTATCCCCAGCCTACACACGTACTGTACCTATCCACTACCTATCCCCAGCCTACACACTTACTGTACCTATCCCCAGCCTACACACGTACTGTACCTATCCACTACCTATCCCCAGCCTACACACTTACTGTACCTATCCCCAGCCTACACACTTACTGTACCTATCCCCAGCCTACACACTTACTGTACCTATCCCCAGCCTACACACTTACTGTACCTATCCCCAGCCTACACACTTACTGTACCTATTCCCAGCCTACACACTTACTGTACCTATCCCCAGCCTACACACGTACTGTACCTATCCACTACCTTCCCCAGCCTACACACGTACTGTACCTATCCACTACCTTCCCCAGCCTACACACGTACTGTACCTATCCACTACCTACCTCAGCCTACACACGTACTGTACCTATCCACTACCTACCCCAGCCTACACACTTACAGTACCTGTCCGCTACCTTCCCCAGCCTACACACTTACTGTACCTGTCCGCTACCTGCCCCAGCCTACACACTTACTGTACCTATCCACTACCTACCCCAGCCTACACACTTACTGTACCTATCCACTACCTACCCCAGCCTACACACTTACTGTACCTGTCCGCTACCTGCCCCAGCCTACACACTTACTGTACCTATCCACTACCTATCCCAGCCTACACACGTACTGTACCTATCCACTACCTACCCCAGCCTACACACTTACTGTACCTATCCACATCCTACCCCAGCCTACACACTTACTGTACCTATCCACATCCTACCCCAGCCTACACACTTACTGTACCTATCCACATCCTACCCCAGCCTACACACTTACTGTACCTATCCACTACCTATCCCCAGCCTACACACTTACTGTACCTATCCCCAGCCTACACACTTACTGTATCTCTCCACTTTGTAATCCAGCCTACACACTTACTGTACCTATCCACTACCTACCTCAGCCTACGCACTTACTGTACCTATCCCAAGCCTACACACTTACTGTACCTATCCACTACCTACCCCAGCCTACACACTTACTGTACCTATCCCCAGCCTACACACTTACTGTACCTATCCACTACCTACCCCAGCCTACACACTTACTGTACCTATCCACTACCTACCTCAGCCTACGCACTTACTGTACCTATCCACTACCTACCCCAGCCTACACACTTACTGTACCTATCCCCAGCCTACGCACTTACTGTACCTATCCACTACCTACCCCAGCCTACACACTTACTGTACCTATCCCCAGCCTACGCACTTACTGTACCTATCCACTACCTACCCCAGCCTACACACTTACTGTACCTATCCCCAGCCTACACACTTACTGTACCTATCCACTACCTATCCCCAGCCTACACACTTACTGTACCTATCCACTACCTACCCCAGCCTACACACTTACTGTACCTATCCACTACCTACCCCAGCCTACACACTTACTGTACCTATCCACTACCTACCCCAGCCTACACACATACTGTACCTATCCACTACCTACCCCAGCCTACACACTTACTGTACCTACCCACTAACTACCCCAGCCTACACACTTACTGTACCTATCCACTACCTACCTCAGCCTACGCACTTACTGTACCTACCCCAGCCTACACACTTACTGTACCTATCCCCAGCCTACACACTTACTGTACCTATCCACTACCTACCCCAGCCTACACACTTACTGTACCTATCCACTACCTACCCCAGCCTACACACTTACTGTACCTATCCACTACCTACCCCAGCCTACACACTTACTGTACCTATCCACTACCTACCCCAGCCTACACACTTACTGTACCTATCCACTACCTACCCCAGCCTACACACTTACTGTACCTATCCACTACCTACCCCAGCCTACACACTTACTGTACCTATCCACTACCTACCCCAGCCTACACACATACTGTACCTATCCACTACCTACCCCAGCCTACACACTTACTGTACCTACCCACTAACTACCCCAGCCTACACACTTACTGTACCTATCCACTACCTACCTCAGCCTACGCACTTACTGTACCTGTCCACTACCTGCCCCAGCCTACACACTTACTGTACCTGTCCGCTACCTGCCCCAGCCTACACACTTACTGTACCTATCCGCTACCTACCCCAGCCTACACACTTACTGTACCTATCCACTACCTACCCCAGCCTACACACTTACTGTACCTATCCACTACCTACCCCAGCCTACACACTTACTGTACCTATCCACTACCTACCCCAGCCTACACACTTACTGTACCTATCCACTACCTATCCCCAGCCTACACACTTACTGTACCTATCCACTACCTACCCCAGCCTACACACTTACTGTACCTATCCACTACCTACCCCAGCCTACACACTTACTGTACCTATCCCCAGCCTACACACTTACTGTACCTATCCACTACCTACCCCAGCCTACACACATACTGTACCTATCCCCAGTCTACACACTTACTGTACCTATCCACTACCTACCCCAGCCTACACACTTAATGTACCTATCCACTACCTACCCCAGCCTACACACTTACTGTACCTATCCCCAGCCTACACACTTACTGTACCTATCCACTACCTACCCCAGCCTACACACTTACTGTACCTATCCCCAGTCTACACACTTACTGTACCTATCCACTACCTACCCCAGCCTACACACTTACTGTACCTGTCCACTACCTGCCCCAGCCTACACACTTACTGTACCTGTCCGCTACCTGCCCCAGCCTACACACTTACTGTACCTATCCGCTACCTACCCCAGCCTACACACTTACTGTACCTATCCACTACCTATCCCCAGCCTACACACTTACTGTACCTATCCACTACCTATCCCCAGCCTACACACTTACTGTACCTATCCACTACCTACCCCAGCCTACACACTTACTGTACCTATCCCCAGCCTACACACTTACTGTACCTATCCACTACCTACCCCACCCTCTCCTCTCACAACCCATGTCAACCCATGCCCAGCTTTGTTGGGTTGATGACTCTGTGATCTGTGTTTTATTTTGTTCCAGTTTCCTTTTTATAATTTGGTTTCTATAAATCTTACTGTGTTTACTGTCCATAGCATTTTCTGCGCTTAGAAAGGATTTCAGGAAAGCTGAGTGCCTCCCTACTGCACTCCCATGATACTGGAGCCAGAGCTACCATGAATATGGCCTTATATGGGGACACTCTGGCAGCAGGACAGGACTCTACGTGCCAAGTTCTACACTTTCAGATCCTACCACTGGAAGCAAGTCAGGACAAAACTGGTGTGTATTGTAATGTCTCCGTTCATAGTAAAATTGAAAAATCCATTAACTAGTATTCACTGACGTATATACCATGGAAGGTTACATGCTCACTGTCCTATATTCACCGGCCGGTATCAACGCATCCCCTGCTCTCTGTCCTGTGTTCACCGGCAGCTGACACGGCATCCCCTGCTCTCTGTCCTGTGTTCACCGGAAGCTGACACAGCATCCCCTGCTCTCTGTCCTGTGTTCACCGGCAGCTGACACGGCATCCCCTGCTCTCTGTCATATATTAATCGGCAGCTTACATGGTATCCCCTGCTCACTGTCCTATATTCACCGGCCGGTATCAACGCATCCCCTGCTCTCTGTCCTGTGTTCACCGGCAGCTGACACGGCATCCCCTTCTGTGTCATATATTCACCAGCAGCTTACACGGCATCCCCTGCTCTGTCCTTTATTTACCGGCAGCTTACACGGCATCCCCTGCTCTGTCCTTTATTCACCAGCAGCTTACACGGCATCCCCTGCTCTGTCCTTTATTCACCAGCAGCTTATACGGCATCCCCTGCTCTGTCCTTTATTTACCGGCAGCTTATACTGCATCCCCTGCTCTGTCCTTTATTCACCGGCAGCTTACACGGCATCCCCTGCTCTGTCCTTTATTCACCGGCAGCTTACACGGCATCCCCTGCTCTGTCCTTTATTTACCGGCAGCTTATACTGCATCCCCTGCTCTGTCCTTTATTCACCGGCAGCTTATACTGCATCCCCTGCTCTGTCCTTTATTCACCGGCAGCTTATACTGCATCCCCTGCTCTGTCCTTTATTCACCGGCAGCTTATACTGCATCCCCTGCTCTGTCCTTTATTTACCGGCAGCTTATACTGCATCCCCTGCTCTGTCCTTTATTCACCGGCAGCTTATACTGCATCCCCTGCTCTGTCCTTTATTCACCGGCAGCTTATACTGCATCCCCTGCTCTGTCCTTTATTTACCGGCAGCTTATACTGCATCCCCTGCTCTGTCCTTTATTCACCAGCAGCTTATACGGCATCCCCTGCTCTGTCCTTTATTCACCGGCAGCTTATACTGCATCCCCTGCTCTGTCCTTTATTTACCGGCAGCTTATACTGCATCCCCTGCTCTGTCCTTTATTCACCAGCAGCTTATACGGCATCCCCTGCTCTGTCCTTTATTCACCGGCAGCTTATACTGCATCCCCTGCTCTGTCCTTTATTTACCGGCAGCTTATACTGCATCCCCTGCTCTGTCCTTTATTCACCGGCAGCTTATACGGCATCCCCTGCTCTGTCCTTTATTCACCGGCAGCTTATACTGCATCCCCTGCTCTGTCCTTTATTCACCGGCAGCTTACACGGCATCCCCTGCTCTGTCCTTTATTTACCGGCAGCTTATACTGCATCCCCTGCTCTGTCCTTTATTCACCGGCAGCTTATACGGCATCCCCTGCTCTGTCCTTTATTCACCGGCAGCTTATACGGCATCCCCTGCTCTCTATTATACATTCTTCGGCAACCTACACGGCATCCCCTGCTCTCTATTCAACATCCATCGGCAACCTATGCTCTCGATGTGATCATGTTCTGCACCTTCATACACTTGATTGTGTATTCCCATTTTTATATTGCACATGTTATTTGCTTACATTTTGCACTTGCCATATGTGCCCTTTTTCCACTCTATGTATATGGTTTATTTTTGCCCTTTAACCCCTTAAGGACACATGACATGTGTGACATGTCATGATTCCCTTTTATTCCAGAAGTTTGGTCCTTAAGGGGTTAAGCATGGGGCTTTGGGCTCACATTAAGCACTTTGTCACATGATTAAGACATACTTTTTTTTTTAAGGATTGGGTATTAGTCTGCACTAGAGTATTACCTGAATGACAATTTAGACTGGGATTATGGGCTGTGTTGGATTTTTATATCGTGGCACTATTATACTATCAGTGTATTTTTAGGTTGGAAATTGATAGAAATGATGAAGGATTGCAATCCTAAGAATTAGGGGATTGTTGTATCAATGATACTGTAAAACGTACACTGGAAGTTCATTTTTTTTTTTTTATAGTATTTTATTTAATAATTACTAGTATTTAATAGTATTACTGCTGCATATGTTTCATTGCCACTGCTCAAAAAAATAAAGGGAACATAAAAATAACACATCCTAGATCTGAATGAATTAAATATTCTTCTGAAATACTTTGTTCTTTACACAACAATTAAAAAATGGAAATCACATTTTTCAACCCATGAAGGTCTGGATTTGGAGTCACACTCAAAATTAAAGTGGAAAAACACACTACAGGCTGATCCAACTTTGATGTAATGTCCTTAAAACAAGTCAAAATGAGGCTCAGTAGTGTGTGTGGCCTCCACGTGCCTGTATGACCTCCCTACAACGCCTGTGCATGCTCCTGATGAGGTGGCGAATGGTCTCCTGAGGGATCTCCTCCCAGACCTGGACTAAAGCATATGCCAACTCCTGGACAGTCTGTGGTGCAACGTGACGTCGGTGGATGGAGTGAGACATGATGTCCCAGATGTGCTCAATTGGATTCAGGTCTGGGGAATGGGTGGGCCAGTCCACAGCATCAATGCCTTCGTCTTGCAGGAACTGCTGACACACTCCAGCCACATGAGGTCTAGCATTGTCTTGCATTAGGAGGAACCCAGGGCCAACTGCACCAGCATATGGTCTCACAAGGGGTCTGAGGATCTCATCTCGTTACCTAATGGCAGTCAGGCTACCTCTGGCGAGCACATGGAGGGCTGTGCGGCCCCCCAAAGAAATGCTACCCCACACCATTACTGACCCACTGCCAAACCAGTCATGCTGGAGGATGTTACAGGCAGCAGAACGTTCTCCACGGCGTCTCCAGACTACGTTCTCCACGGCGTCTCCAGACTACGTTCTCCACGGCGTCTCCAGACTCTGTCACGTCTGTCACATGTGCTCAGTGTGAACCTGCTTTCATCTGTGAAGAGCACAGGGCGCCAGTGGCGAGTTTGCCAATCTTTGTGTTCTCTGGCAAATGCCAAACATCCTGCACGGTGTTGGGCTGTAAGCACAACCCCCACCTGTGGACGTCGGGCCCTTCTACCACCCTTATGGAGTCTGTTTCTGATTGTTGGAGCAGACACATGCACATTTGTGGCCTGCTGGAGGTCATTTTGCAGGGCTCTGGCAGTGCTCTTCCTGTTCCTCCTTGCACAAAGGCGGAGGTAGCGGCCCTGCTGCTGGGTTGTTGCCCTCCTACGGCCTCCTCCACGTCTCCTTATGTACTGGCCTGTCTCCTGGTAGCGCCTCCATGCTCTGGACACTACGCTGACAGACACAGCAAACCTTTGTGTCACAGCTCGCATTGATGTGCCATCCTGGATGAGCTGCACTACCTGAGCCACTTGTGTGGGTCATGCTACCACTAGAGTGAAAGCACCGCCAGCATTCAAAAGTGACCAAAACATCAGCCAGGAAGCATAGGAACTGAGAAGGGGTCTGTGGGGGTGTCTTGCTAATTGCCTATAATTTCCACCTGCTGTCTATCCCATTTGCACAACAGCATGTGAAATGGATTGTCATTCAGTGTTGCTTCCTAAGTGGACAGTTTGATTTCACAGAAGTGTGATTGATTTGGAGTTACATTGTATTGTTTAAGTGTTCCCTTGATTTTTTTGAGCAGTATACATGGTACAGTGACAATGAAGTTGAATCTAAACTATTATATATTCACCGGCAGCTTACACGGCGTCCCCTGCTCTCTATTCTGCACTCACCTGCTGTGGCGGCCACCCCGCTGGGAAAGAGGGGTTTCGCCGCCAAAAATGTTCTTTTCCTCCTAGTGTGAGTGATGTTGTAGAGCAGGTATAATTCTTAAAAGAGCAAGTGATTATAGCAATCCAAGAAGCAGGGATACAGCTGCTATAGCTTTGTCCCACAATCATGAGACTAGGCTCTATGTTGGGAATGAAATGGAACTGATTTAATGGGAGCCACACACAGCCTTTTATGTGAGTCCCCATGCAGGGGGTTTCCTAAAACATAAATCAAGGGCATTCCCCACTGGACCTGAGAGATTACTGTAAAGTACACATTAACTCTAAGATCCAGGACATACACATCAATTATACCCCAAAATATATATATTTTTTGAACAGCTACCCCCTCAAGCCATGTATACGCGGATAGCCTGGATCTGAGTACCCAACATATCCTGAAAGCACGCAGATCCCACAAACGCAGCCGAAACGCCACCGGGGTATAGTTTAGACCAACCGCACGAGGCGCCTGCCCAAAAGAGTTCCATGAAATTGGGCTGAGCGGTTGGTCTCCTTTGGGAGTACAAAATACAGTAAAAGTACTGAATGTAGCGGTTCGAATGTATGCTCAGTCTGTGTCCCTCATTCGGAAGTTTGCTCCCACCTAATGTCTTCCAATTTTGATGTATTTTTCCGAACTTCAATAGAGGTGGAAGTTCCAGCGGTGTTCGGGCAGTCAAGTGTCCGATTTTAGTTCCATACACTCGATGACCAAACATTTACATTTAAATGTACATGTTCGCGGCTAAGATGGCTGCCACCACGTGTTTCTCACATGCGAGCAAAGACCACCATGCAGATCGCTTAGAATGTTGTGGTTATTGCGGTTAGTGAGGTGATGATAGGGGTCAATAAGCAGCACACTTCTCCTCCGGGTGGTCTAACTGTTGGGAGTGTAATAACTGGGCTGTGTTTTCTCTGTTGAATAAGTCTTTTATTTATATATATCTTCTTGGGTTAATGGCCTTGTGAAGGACTTTTATGCAATTGCCTATATGCTTCAGTTTAATTCTCTCCCTGCTATTTTAAGGTCTATATTGTTCGGTTCCAAATGTCAAGAATGAATGTATTTTAAAGTGTTTTATGTCTTTTTGTAACCATGTGGTTAATGGAGTCTGCCTCTAGCCCTGGATAATTGAATTACTTCCCCCTTTGTCTCCAGGATAGAGGCCTCTATAAAATCTGCTTAAGCCAGATTTAGCCATGCTGACAGGGGTTTTAAAAGATACTTTACTAACTTTTGAACCCCTGGTCGGATTCATGCCATTTTTTTAATATGTTGTTCCCCTGAATGGATTGATTGTGAATATGTAGTTTTTATGTGAATGTGATGTATGGTTTTATAGTTATGAATGTTAGGTAAAAAGTATGTTAAACTGTAAATGTTCTGGCCAGCAGATAATTGAGCTATGTATATTGCTAAAACTCAATTATCTAGCCTGGCCCAGAGGAGGAGTTTTGTGTTGCATAAATTGTGAGTTCTGTGTGCCAGTAAATCAGTCTTGTTCCAGCATTAAGTTTTGGCTCATGTGTGGATTATTCGGCGATTCCAGGGATATTTCTACTTGTGGAATATTGGGTGATTTTACTTTTATGGGAAGAAGGGAATGCTTGACGGGGATATTTTCTACTACCGTCACAGGCCTGCCAGGGTAATATACATCTATATTAACCAAAAAGTACTAATACGTAATCTGATGTTCTTTATATAAAAAAAAAAAAATGTGTAACGAATCACCTGGCACCCCGACTGGGCACCTCTGTTGACGGACGCTTCCTAGCTGACGCCGAGGACCATAAGCACCGCACTGGATTCCACAACCACCGCAGACTCCACAACCGCTGTAGCTTAACTGGAGTCTCACCATCTTCCTTTCACCCTGGATCAAGCTCTGACATCCAGGACCGTGTGGGAGATCTCTCTTCCAGGAGAGCGTATCAGGAACAGCTCTTAAAAGAGCTAAGTGATTAGAGCTCAGGGGAGTATACAAAGTATAGCAATCCCCAGTGTGAATATAGCAGTTCCCTACAATAACGAGACGAGGCTACGTATTCAGGGTTAGTCAGCACAGAATGAACTGAGGGTTTGTCTCTTTTATACAACTTTTCCCACAAGGTTACCACCCATGTGGACCTTGTGGAACAAACGACACAAAGTTACAAAGCCAATCAAAACACTCCTTTACAGTTGGTGTAACGGACCGTTTCAGCAGAAAAGGGTAAAAATCCGTTTAGGCGATATGCCCCTTTCTGAGAGACAGGCACAGCTACTGCAGAACACCAAACTCCCGAACTGGATACAAAATAGCACTCCAAACTGGAACCTCACGAAGAGCTGCTAGCAGACGAACAGGAAAAGCAGACATCAGCTTACACTCCTGGCAATCAGTCTCTATCAGCATACAGTGAATCCCCCCAAGAACGAGACAAGGCTCCGTGTTGAGGGTCAAGCAGTGGTCTCAGGTCTGGAACACCCAGCCTGCTTTTTATTACAGTTGTGCACATACAGGACACACCCAGGGGGAGGCATAAAACAACCAATCAAGTAACAGTACAACCCACACATCCCCTCCCCTCAGATAAGCAATTAACATAATTATTACATACAGTAAAAATAGTTTCCACACATACTCGGTAACTTTAAAACCATACATCACATTCACATAAAAATACATATCCACAATCAATCCATTCAGGGGAACAACATATTAAAAAAATGGTATGAATCAGACCAGGGGTTCAAAAGTTAGTAAAGTATCTTTTAAAACCCCTGTCAGCATGGCTTTCCAGTTTAGACCGGCTTTACAGAGTCTTCTCTCCTGGAGACACAATGGAGAAGTAATCCAATTACCTCCCAGTACAGAGACAGACTCCATTGAGCACATGGTTACACAAAGACAGTAAAACACTTTAAAATACATAAAGTTACTTTTTATACATTAAACACAGACATGTAACATATCCCCAGATAGCTCAGGTATGCGTGCACATTATTAGATGAATGGCACGCAGACCACACAAATACAGTTTAATTGCCATGGAGCCAAAGTCTTTCCCATAGTCTTTCATTATATGAATAGGCTCCATGGCATAGCTATCTGGGGGTATCACTGCTCACACAGGGCAAGTACCGAATGGCCCCACTGTGTTTAACCCCTTAAGGACCAAACTTCTGGAATAAAAGGGAATCATGACGTGTCACACACGTCATGTGTCCTTAAGGGGTTAAAGGGCCAGAATGAGTGACATGCACTCTGTTAGGGCTGAATACGTTTTTTTAAAAGGGCCCAATCTCCCAGGGCCATAGTCCTAAGGCAGCAGGCAGGCAAGCAGTCCTCTCCAGGCCCAAGTGGCGAAGGGCACTTCGTCACACATCTTCCCTTTGGGGGGAAGACTAAACAGGTACCTGACCTTCTGCCGGTCGGTACCTAGGTTAGTCGGGCAGCCCACCCACAGTTAACAGTTCACAGAGTAACCCCCCCCCACAATAAATGGTACTGGCCTGTAGGTTCCAGGTTGTAGTGGGACAGTTCAGCCTCCTCGGTCTCCCTGGCGCAGCTAGGCAGACAGCTGGGGTTACTTGGGGGGCAGAGGCCAGCGGCGCTCTGCTCTGCTGCCAGCTCTTCCGCTGGGTTAGCCTGCGGTAAATCAGGCTCTGGACCAGGGAAAAAGGGAGGGCAGAGGCTAGCAACACTCTGCCCGGATGCCAGCTCTTCAGCTGGAGGGGGGTCAGTGGGTATCGTAGGCTCATCCACTGCCCCCAGGACCCGGTCGGGATGTAGCAGGGGAGGGGAAGGCTTGCTTACCTCCTCCTGGTATCACTGCGGGGAAGGTTGGGGATCTGGACCGCCCGTCAAGCATCCCTGTAGGACTGGCACAGAGACTGCGGTCCCATCTGTGCCCGTGTGGTTAGGGTTGTTTTCCCCCTCACCCGGTATCTCCTGCTGCGGTGGGAGGGGGAGGCCGGCTGCCCCCACTCCCCAGGACGCTGGTTGCTGTAAGGTGGAGGGATCCACCATCACCTCCTCCTGGAACTCAGGCTGCCGCTGGGAAGAGAGACCGGTTGTCTCCTTTACCTGTGAGATGCACTGCCGCTGGGGATCTGGGCCGGGTACCCAGCATCCCTGTAGGGCCGGTGGAGAGACCTCGGTCCCATCTCCACCTGCCATCTGTGTGTGTCTCCAGGACAAATCTATGAGGTCCACTACCTCAGGTACCTCTGGCTGGTGGAGGAGAGGGAGGCCGGTTGCCTCCACTCCCTAGGGCGCTGGTTGCTGTAAGGTGGAGGGATCCACCATCACCTCCTCCTGGAAATCAGGCTGCCGCTGGGAAGAGAGACCGGTTGTCTCCTCTTTGGCTAAACAGCCCGGTCGCTGGGGGGCAGGACCGACCATCCCTACCCCCTGTGCTGTATGTGCAGAGACCACGGTCCCATCTGCACAGTTGGCACTCCCAGATAATGTACACAAACCCTCCCCTCTGCATGTGATACAATTACCAAACACCATGGACTAACTTAATTACCCACAGGCAGAGAACACCACATATCCCCACGAATACATACATCCCTGGATAGCCCTAAACTGGGTGAACAACATATCAAAAAAAGCACCCAGATCAGAGCAGGGGTTCAAATGTTTTATGGAAGTCACATTTGACTGACCGCAAGCATGGTTTTCCGGCCCAAAAGAGTTCCACAGATTTAGGCTGTGCAGACGATCTATCTTCTCCTCTATCCTGGAGATAACTGGCTTAAGTGACTGTGGTAACTTAATTATGTCCAGGTACAGGAAATATCTCTAAGTCAAAAACTGTTACAAAAACCACATAAAAATACATAACTCTTATAAGACAATGTTTAACCTATATGTCCAACATATCCCCGATAGCTTGGATCTGAGCCCTCAATATGTCCGAAAAGCACTCAGATCTCACAAATACAGTTGGATCGCCATGGGGTTAAACAATAGCAATGGCTGATGAGAGATTTCAACTGGTCTGGCAGTGTCCCTGGGACAACACCCTGCTGGAGAACAATAGGACTGGAGAAAGGGGGAGGGGAAGAGGCACATTTTCCCATGGACGTCCCTTTTTAGCATGTCTTTATGCAGGGCCCAGTCTTGGGGCATTGGGCTGGCAATAAGGCCCCTCCAGAAGCCAGTGGCAAAGGGTAGTTCGTCACAATTTGCATTTATTCTACTTCAAAAGCAAAAAATAATATACTTATCAGATGGTATTTCTTTTTTCTTTTTTTTTTTTTTTATATTTTTGCTGTGCATTAAGATATTACAGACAGGCATGAGGTACCCCAACGGCATTCCTCAGGCTTTCATATCACGTTTACAGTGGGGGTATTCAGGAGCATATGCACATTTTTATATTATAGGTAGATTACAACAATAAAAGTATTGCAAGAAACACTTTGTTATGTATAGAAGTATCGCTTAACAAATAGGAAGTATGAAAGTGAGATATGCAAGTCTCAGGTTAAGCTTATTACGACATCTTGTGGCAGAATAGACAGCACAATTTTTTTTTTTTTGGTAAAACCTGAGTAACAGGTTGTGAGACCTTTGTGTTCTGTGTGATAACATGCTATACTAAACACGCTTTTATCAACACAATTTACGCTTATAGTTCCAGGTGTGTAGTGTTGTAGGTAGAGCAACATGTAGACAACAAAAGCAAAGTAGGTGGTGTGACATGTTGTTAAACTAGTGTAGGTGGCAATGTACTGTGTGAAGCAGACTACGTGTTGGGTGGTATATCCATTTAGTGCATTGAGAGTGTCAGACGATGTGCTTTTTTTAAGAAGGTCAGTGTGTAAGCGCGTTTATATTGGCTATATTCTGTAAGAGTTATATCACCCTGGGTGTGCTAGAGTTTGTAAGCTGACTTGTGCTCTAGGAACTGTTGTTATGGCAGGTCCGAGGCCTTGCATGCTGAGGTGGGTTTGCACTGACCCATTGCCCGGTCTGCCGTTTCGGTGCGCGTCGCTCCATGCTTCTTGTTGGTTTCTTTTGCAGAGGCGAGAGACCTTCAGGCTGGGTGCTTGGGCGCTGGATGATAGGGCTTGCTGCCTGGTGGGTCCGGTAGCTTCCTCACGGGGCCGCTGTTTTTCATGGCGTGTGTGGGGAGTGCTCGAGGTCAGCCCCGTTGTGGGAGCACCTGGCTCGGCTGCTGGGTCGGTGGTCGTTGGCGAGGATAAGCGTTGTGTGGTGTGGCAGGCCGCATAAGCATCTGTTTGTGGGGCCACAGTGCAGGACAGGCAGGTCCTGGGTCCTTTTAGCCCTCTGGATCTATGCGTGGGGGCCTTGTTGGTTTCTCTGACCTGTGAGGGAGAGCTTCCGCTGATTTCAGCGCATATGTCCTCCGCCTTTTTGGGCGCCGTGGATAGTGGCAGCCTTGTCCTCGGGTGAGAACCGGGATCACCCCCACCGGTCCAAAGGGGGGGGAATGGGGCCAGGTCCACATGGGTCTCGGCTTCCATCTGGGCACCATGTGGCAGGATAGTGGGGCGGCGGCCGTCCGCCCCTCTCACTGCCGGCGTTGGCCGTCGAAGGCAGCACCTCCTGGGGACTGTAGCTCGTGGAGCCAGCCTCTCCCTGGAACCGGTATCTCCGTGGCGCCGAAGACCCACTCTGCCGGTCAGTAATTTGATAATTTTCCTTATTTATTACGTTATTTTTTCCAAACTGGAGTGCAGGAGCTGCTCTCGTGTGCGACTAGCCAGCTCGGCGGTCCGTCCCCGCCCCCCCAGATGGTATTTCTTAACGAAGTTACAGAGAGTGAGAGATCTTAAGTAGTCGTCTTTGTATCAGCAAGTCAGGGACACACCAGGAGAGGAGAGCAAATCGTAGGAGAAAGAGAAAGCGTGGTCCTTTGTCCTCAGTTCTTTATAGGCAATATTGCGTCATAACTTTTAATTTAGACTCTCCCCATATAAGGAGCCTACCCCCAATCTCCCTATACAGCACATTCCAGAGTCCTCATTGTACAGATTAGCAAACACCATCTTTTTTTTTACCCATTAGAAAGCCACACGTATGTAATATTCTACATTTCCCTCTGTTTATGGTTTATCTATAAACCATTACAAAATGTTATTTACCTGTCCATTCGTATCACATTCGTATCCCATTCGTATCACAGTCATTGGTTATAAGAAGAGATGTTCATAGCTACCCGGTATATGAGATTCCTTGGAAGTATTGTGTACTACTCGGTTTACAGTTTCCTTTAGTGTATTCTCCTTCTGCTTAAAGGGACATGTGGCAAACTTAGCCACTTCTGGACTATATTCATTGCAGGTTGTCCGTAGGCTGAATGCATAATATGTAACGTTAAATGTATATGTGTTGTACTATGGCCGTTCGCATGCTGGCAGCCGTACGCTGCCAGCATACAAAGCATTCGTACGACGAAACACGACTATCCTGGCCGTTCGCCATACGAATGCGGGCTCCCCAGGTCGACCACACATTCACAGGTCATGTGGCACCAATTAACCGATTGCAACATTGTTGCAATCGGTAATTAAGGGCTCTCCTAGGTGGCCGTCGTTCGACTACCGACCATGCGGCGGTCGGCCATCTTGGATCCTTTGTCTCTGCAGCGGTGTTCGGTCGTCGAGAGCCTGGAACTGAAAACGGCTACTCAATGATCCAAACACTGCTGGGCTTCCAGAGCGTTCGGGAGTTCCGCGTTCGGTACATTATGTTCCCCATACTTATTCGGTACTTTTAAACCGACTTCAATGTTTAAATGTATTCTGTGCGGCGTTCGGTCAATTCAGCTGGGATCAGAGCGGTATTCTCACAAAGTGTGCGCTTCGACCACAGCTATCTACCGAACGTTCGGTTATTCCAAAGTACCGAATATTGCGTGAAATATGTATTTTAAAGTAAATTGTCAGTTTTGCTGCACGAGGGGATAATCCACTTAATCGTCCATTTTAGTGGGAGTATCCTTCTCGTGCAGCAATGCCTGTTGGGAGAAATCCCCTGGATTATCTGTACGGAAACCCCTTGCATGGGGAACTGCTTAAATATGCCAGCTGTGAATAAACTGAGTTAGTTGACTCCCAAACTGTGTTTCGTCCGGTTATTGGGAGGATTGGGGATATTGCCGTGCTTTCTACTCTGACTGTGGATTTCCTGAGGATACCAACGGATATCGTGTATTATTATACTGCATTCCGTTACAATTGGTGGCAAGCGACGGGATCCGAACCTTACAGCCGAAAAGCAGCGTTCGTGTAAACTGGAACTACCGAACAAAGAAAGCAAGGGCAATTCGTATGGATATTGATTATACCACACTGAAACGACAGACTTTAAAAGAGCTACTGGAAGCCAGGGGTAAGATAGCCAGCAACAAATCTAAGGCTGTGCTGATCGCTGAACTGATGGAGGGAGACAGAGCCCACAGCGCTACACCTCCACCAGCCATGGAAGAGACCCCATACCAGAAAGAGCTAAGGACCAGGATGGCTTTTCTGCCACAGCCAGTACCTATGGAAGTAATGACCGTGCTGATGTCAGATGTACATGATTATCTGATGGCAAACCGCACACCGGAGACACCGCCTAGGGCAGAGTCTGTTACTGCCTCCACATACGGACAGGTAAAACCCAAAGTCCCACATCATGCATTTAAAGCGTTTTGTGAAGAAAAGGACGAAATTGATGGGTATTTACAGGATTTTGAGCGGCTGTGTGATTTGCACGATTTGGAACCCGCAGTATGGGTGCCGCTGCTGGCAGGCAAATTATCGGGTAGGGCAGCTGAAGCCTACCGTGCTGTGCCCCGAGAGGACAGCAAAGATTACCCTAAAGTAAAGAGGGCGATCTTGGAGAGGTATGCCATTACCCCAGAGGCATACCGGCGCAAGTTCAGGGGCTTGCGCAAACCTGAGAAAGATTCTCATGCAGAGTGGGCGCACAAGCTGGATCAAGCATCACTAGGCTGGATACAAGCCAGCAACGCTACGAATATGGAAGAGTTGCGACAGTTAATGCTGCTGGAGCAATTCTTTAATGGTTTGTCCCCAGAAGCACAAGAATGGGTGAGAGACCGTAAACCACTCACCCTACCCGAAGCCGCTAGATTGGCGGATCAGCATTTTGATGCCAGGAGGCATCACGGACTCCAGAATAAGACTCTCCCTCGGATTACTGGGCCACCCACTACTTTTACTCCTACCGGCCCCACAGTACCCCTACACAGGCCCGCACTGAATACTCTACCACCACCCTCCCGATACAACGGCCGGGCTAACATTCAGTGTCACACCTGTAAGCAGTGGGGACACATTTCTCGGGAGTGCACCCAAAACCGGAGCCGACAAGCTTGGAACCAGGTGCGGCAAAATTTAACACCCAGGGCTGCTGCACATCACTACCAGGTAGCACCCAACCCCCAGGAATTGCTGAGCGCTCAAATTGAGGAGCCTCTAGGGGTGCTCCACGAAGTAATGTCGGTCCGAGCCACCGACAACCGACAACATCACCGGCAGCTAGTAACCCTGGAGGGGAAGGAGGTACAAGGGCTCCGGGATTCGGGAGCCACTCTAACTTTGGTTGCACCACATTTGGTACCAGGCGCAACCCACACTGGCGGCTCCGTGGCAGTACGGGTGGCCGGGGGAGCAGTATACCGGCTACCCACCGCCAAGGTACATTTGGATTGGGGTGTGGGAGAGGGAACTGTGGAAGTGGGGCTTATGCAGAATTTACCTGCAGATGTTGTGCTGGGGAATGACTTGGGCCAGATGACTTCCGCTTTTATCCCCCAGGCTCCATACCAGGAGGCCCACCCCGTAACCACCCGGCAACAGGCTCGCACCACGGCTACACCGATACACTCTGAGGCTCAGGTAAGAGATCATGACCCCCAACCGACCCCCATGACCTGGGATACCTCGACTACCTTTGCGACCGAAGTCCAGACCGACCCCACCCTCCAAGTATATAGGGACCGGGCACAAGCAGACCAAGCAGGGCTAGAGGGGGAGCGGTACACGTGGGAGAAAGGGTTATTATACCGGGTCACGGCCAAAGATGTGGGGGGGTCTGTTACCCTGACTAACAAACAGTTAGTGGTACCGCAAAAGTATAGGCAGGAGCTGCTTAGAATCGCCCATGATATCCCCTTGTCAGGACACCTAGGGATGACCCGTACCCGATACCGCTTAACCCATGCCTTCTTCTGGCCCGGGATCTCTCAGGATGTGCGCCAGTATTGCACCTCCTGCGACGTCTGCCAGCGAGTAGGCAAACGAGGGGATCGCCACAAGGCAAAGCTATGTCCCCTACCCATTATCGCAGAACCCTTCAGCAGGGTAGCGGTGGATATCATAGGGCCCCTGCCGAAACCCAGTCCCTCTGGCAAAAAGTACATTTTAACTGTAGTGGACTACGCCACCAGATACCCCGAAGCTGTGGCCCTCACTAATATCCATGCTGAGACCGTAGCTGAAGCTTTAATGAAAGTGTTTTCCCGGGTAGGGTTTCCCCAAGAGATAATATCGGACCGAGGCACCCAATTTACGGCCGAAGTCACCCAACATATGTGGAAGGTATGTGGCATTAAGCCAATAGTCAATTCCGCCTACCACCCCCAGTCCAATGGACTATGTGAGAGGTTCAACGGGACGCTGAAGCAGATGCTTCGGACGTTCGGGGAGACCCACAAAGACTGGGAGAGGTTCCTACCTCACCTACTCTTTGCGTATAGAGAGGTTCCCCAGGAGTCGACCGGTTTCTCCCCGTTTGAGTTACTATTTGGGAGGAGGGTGCGGGGACCCTTGAACCTGATTAGGGAACACTGGGAGGGAGAGAGTACGAATAACGAAACCCCTATTGTATCATACGTACTGGAGTTCAGAGACCGTCTGGAGGCGCTAACGCAGGCTGTACACACCAACCTCCAGGCGGCCCAGCAACGCCAGCGACGCTGGTACGATAGAGGAGCCAGGGACCGCAGCTTTCAGGTGGGACAGAAGGTTTTGATTTTAAAACCCGTCCGCACAGACAAGCTGCAGGCCATCTGGCAAGGCCCATACCAGGTAGTGGAGCAGCGATGCGACACTACCTATGTGATCGGCCCCTGCTCAGGGGTAGGGAAGAGACGCATGCTCCACGTGAACATGCTCAAACCCTACCATGAGAGGATAGAGGATGTGACGGCAATCTGTGCCTCCTCCTTAGAAGATCAGGAGAACCTACCCTTACCTGACTTACTAGAACCAGAGGAACCGATAGAGCCCTCCCGGGGAGTTCAGCTGGGGGAGCGGCTAAGCTCCCAGGAGCGTGCCCAGGTACAAGCGCTGATTGTAGCCAAGGGGGCTACCTTCTCCAATTTACCTGGGTACACTCCGCTAGCCACCCACCGAGTTGAAACCCTGGGACAGCTACCTATGCGGCAGGCTCCATATAGGGTTCCGGAATCAGTCCGGACCCATATGAAAACCGAACTAGATGAAATGCTACAGCTAGGGGTTATCGAACCCTCCAACAGCCCCTGGGCATCGCCGGTAGTCCTGGTGCCTAAAAAGGATGGCACCACCCGATTCTGTGTAGACTACCGGAGGCTAAATGACAAAACGGTGTCTGATGCCTACCCGATGCCCCGGATCGACGAGCTGTTAGATAAGATGGCACGGGGCCAGTATCTCACTACCATTGACTTGTGTAAGGGGTACTGGCAAATTCCTCTAGCCGATGACGCCATCCCCAAGTCGGCGTTTGTCACTCCGTTTGGCCTGTACCAGTTCAAGGTCATGCCTTTCGGAATGAAAAACGCTCCGGCTACCTTTCAGCGGATGGTAGATCGGCTACTGGACGGTTTTCAGGAGTATGCCTGTGCCTATCTAGATGACATCGCCATCTTTAGCCAGACCTGGGAAGACCACCTACGCCATATAGGGGCGATCTTAGATCGTATTGGGGAGGCTGGGTTAACGTTAAAGCCGAGTAAGTGCCACATAGGTATGGCCGAGGTGCAGTATCTGGGACACCGAGTAGGGTGTGGGCAGCAGAGACCCGAGCCAGCCAAGATTGAGGCCGTAGCAAAGTGGCCTACCCCCAGGACTAAGACTCAAGTGCTGGCGTTTTTAGGGACAGCCGGCTATTACAGGAAGTTTGTTCCCGACTATAGCACACTGGCCAAACCCCTAACGGACCTGACTAAAAAGAACCTTCCCCGACTGGTTGTCTGGGCCCCAGAGTGTGAGCAGGCATTCCAACAACTCAAGACAGCTCTAACTAATGCTCCTGTACTAACTGCTCCTGATCCAACTAAAAGATTTCTTGTTCACACAGACGCTTCAATGTTTGGATTGGGGGCAGTACTGAGCCAAGTGGGAGCCGATGGCGGAGAACACCCCGTAGCCTACTTAAGCCGCAAGTTGCTGCCTCGTGAAGTGAGCTACGCCGCCATTGAGAAAGAATGCCTGGCCGTGGTGTGGGCCCTTAAAAAGTTACAGCCATATTTGTACAGACAACCTTTTTCCTTACTCACAGATCACAACCCGTTGGTGTGGCTAAACCGTGTGTCTGGAGACAATGCCAGGCTGCTGCGCTGGAGCTTGGCGCTGCAGCCCTCTGACTTTACTATCCATTACCGGCCAGGAAAACAAAACGGTAACGCTGACGGGTTATCCAGACAGACTGAACTCGAGAAGTGATCTGTGAGTACTCTCCCGGACATCCCCAAGCCGATCCGTTGGGATCAGACTGTGTATGCCGGCTTGGTTCTGGGGGAGCATTGTGGCAAACTTAGCCACTTCTGGACTATATTCATTGCAGGTTGTCCGTAGGCTGAATGCATAATATGTAACGTTAAATGTATATGTGTTGTACTATGGGCGTTCGCATGCTGGCAGCCGTACGCTGCCAGCATACAAAGCATTCGTATGACGAAACACGACTATCCTGGCCGTTCGCCATACGAATGCGGGCTCCCCAGGTCGACCACACATTCACAGGTCGTGTGGCACCAATTAACCGATTGCAACATTGTTGCAATCGGTAATTAAGGGCTCTCCTAGGTGGCCGTCGTTCGACTACCGACCATGCGGCGGTCGGCCATCTTGGATCCTTTGTCTCTGCAGCGGTGTTCGGTCGTCGAGAGCCTGGAACTGAAAATGGCTACTCAATGATCCAAACACCACTGGGCTTCCAGAGCGTTCGGGAGTTCCGCGTTCGGTACATTATGTTCCCCATACTTATTCGGTACTTTTAAACCGACTTCAATGTTTAAATGTATTCTGTGCGGCGTTCGGTCAATTCAGCTGGGATCAGAGCGGTATTCTCACAAAGTGTGCGCTTCGACCCCAGCTATCTACCGAACGTTCGGTTATTCCAAAGTACCGAATATTGCGTGAAATATGTATTTTAAAGTAAATTGTCAGTTTTGCTGCACGAGGGGATAATCCACTTAATCGTCCATTTTAGTGGGAGTATCCTTCTCGTGCAGCAATGCCTGTTGGGAAAGTCACAATGCATGTTGGGAGAAATCCCCTGGATTATCTGTACGGAAACCCCTTGCATGGGGAACTGCTTAAATATGCCAGCTGTGAATAAACTGAGTTAGTTGACTCCCAAACTGTGTTTCGTCCGGTTATTGGGAGGATTGGGGATATTGCCGTGCTTTCTACTCTGACTGTGGATTTCCTGAGGATACCAACGGATATCGTGTATTATTATACTGCATTCCGTTACAGGACACTATAGTCACCAGAACAACTACAGCTTATTGAATTTGTTCTGGTGAGTAGAATCATTACCGTCAGGCTTTTTGCTGTAAACACTGTCTTTTCAGAGAAAATGCAGTGTTTACATTACAGCCTAGTGATAACTTCACTGGCCACTCCTCAGATAGCTGTTAGAGATCCTTCCTGGGTCATGGCTGCCTAAAATGCATCCTAACATTCAGTATCTCCTCCCTCTGCATGCAGACACTGAACTTTCCCCATAGAGATTCATTGATTCAATTCATCTCTATGAGGAGATGCTGATTGGCCAGGGCTGTGTTTGAATCATGCTGGCTCTGCCCCTGATCTGCCTCTTTGTCAGTCTCATCCAATCCTATGGGGAAGCATTGTGATTGGATCAGGCTACCACTTCTGATGATGTCAGATGGCAGTGGGCAGGTCAAAAGGAAACGGTGACAATGCCTGCAGATCCAGACTTGAATACAAGCAAGATTTTACTTTTTTTATGGTGTCACGAGGGCCCCAGGGGGGCTAGATGGTGGTTTTAACCCTATAGGGTCAGGAAAACATGTTTGTGTTCCCGACCACATAGTGCTCCTTTAATCTTTTAATTTAAGAGTAAATACAGTTTTCTAATTCTACATTGCATAACTACTTTGTAAAACGATACATATTATAGATACACATATAGCAATAATAAATGGATGAAATAAAATATTTACAATTGCTGATCCTACAGATGATTTAGCACGTGTGTTTGTACTTTTAATTATGTCATTCCACCAAGAGGAACTAGAAACCACTGACCATTCATGTTCTATCTCCTTTAATTTACCCTGTTCATGTTCAAATTGAATTTCTGTTTCTTTCAACTGTTTTTGTAACAAATATAATATCTTGTCTTTCCTAATCTCATCTGCCCACTTTCTCCATGGAAACTCACTTGTTTGTGAAACATTTAATTGCATAGACCTGATATCTACCTCTTCTATAGGATTCTTTTGGTATATTAACTTGAGTTCCTTGTATATGTATTATTAGTGGACCCCCATTGATACATTATAAACCTTTCAGTAATGTTTCTCAATGTGTACATGCTGACAATGTCGCTCTTACTAACTCATTATTTGACATAACCTGTACACATACTTTCTTTTTCCATGGGAGTTACAATTTCATGAGAATTTTTAACCGTTTTAATTTTACCGGAACATGAACTTTGGTTATGAAAACATGAATGATAAATGGTTTCGGCTTGGTTATTTAAATTTTAAATATTTTGGATGCAAAATGTAGACAACCAGAAAGATCTACAATCACACAAATAAATTCAGCGCGGAAGCAAAGTGATAATAGTCCAAAAGCAGCTTGAACACCAATACGAAGTCTCTCTTTTCCGATCAGAAACATAGAAACATAGAATGTGACGGCAGATAAGAACCATTTGGCCCATCTAGTCTGCCCAGTTTTCTAAATACTTTCATTAGTCCCTGGCCTTATCTTATAGTTAGGATAGCCTTATGCCTATCCCACGCATGCTTTATTATTATTATTATTATTATTGCCATTTATATAGCGCCAACAGATTCCGTAGCGCTTTACAATATTTTGAGAGGGGGGGGATGTAACAATAAATAAGACAATTACAAGAAAACTTACAGGAATAATAGGTTGAAGGACCCTGCTCAAATGAGCTTACAGTCTATAGGAGGTGGGGTATTAGAAACATTAGGATAGGAAATATCAAGTAGGAGTGAAGCAGAGCTGGAGGAGAGAGCAAAGCACTATCCCATAGGGACAGGTATGTAAGGGAGAGATTACTCTGGGAGGCCATACGCTTTCCTGAAGAGATGGGATTTAAGGCCCTTCTTAAATGATTGAAGACTAGGGGAGAGTCTGATGGCAGTAGGCAAGTTATTCCATAGGAGAGGAGCCGCCCGTGAGAAGTCCTGCAAGCGTGAGTTGGCCGTACGGGTGCGAGCAGCGGTCAGGAGGTGGTCGCGGGCAGAGCGGAGGGTACGAGGAGGGGCATACCTCTGGATCAGTGAAGAGATATAAGAGGGGCTGGAATTGTTCAGTGCTTTAAATGTATGGGTTAGCACTTTGAATTGACTCCTATAGGATACAGGGAGCCAATGTAAGGACTGGCAGAGGGGCGAGGTGTGAGAGGACCGACTGGATAGGAAAATCAGTCTAGCTGCAGCATTCATTACAGACTGTAGCGGGGCAGTACGGCTTTTGGGGAGACCAATCAGGAGAGGGTTACAGTAATCCATGCGGGAAATTACTAGAGCATGGACAAGCTCCTTGGTAGCATCTTGCGTAAGAAAGGGGCGGATGCGGGCTATGTTTTTGAGTTGGAACCTACAGGACTTGGCAACAAACTGGATGTGAGACTCAAAGGTGAGACCAGAGTCAAGTATGACGCCAAGACAGCGCGCTTGTAGGGATGGACTTATGTGGATATCACTGACTTGAAGGGAGAGTGAGAGAGGAGGATCAGTATTAGGAGGAGGAAAGACAAGGAGTTCAGTTTTAGAGAGGTTAAGTTTGAGAAAGCGTTAAGTTTGAAAGCGTTAAGTTTGAGAAATGCTTAAACTCCTTTACTGTGTTAACCTCTACCACTTCTGCTGGAAGGCTATTCCATGCATCCACTACCCTCTCAGTAAAGTAATACTTCCTGATATTATTTTTAAACCTTTGTCCCTCTAATTTAAGACTATTTAAGACTTTTAAATATAGTCTCCTCCTTTACTGTGTTGATTCCCTTTATGTATTTAAATGTTTCTATCATATCCCCCCTGTCTCGTCTTTCCTCCAAGCTATACATGTTAAGATCCTTTAACCTTTCCTGGTAAGTTTTATCCTGCAATCCATGAACCAGTTTAGTAGCCCTTCTCTGAACTCTCTCTAAAGTATCAATATCCTTCTGAAGATATGGTCTCCAGTACTGCGTACAATACTCCAAGTGAGGTCTCACCAGTGTTCTGTACAATGGCATGAGCACTTCCCTCTTTCTACTGCTAATACCTCTCCCTATACAACCAAGCATTCTGCTAGCATTTCCTGCTGCTCTATTACATTGTCTGCCTACCTTTAAGTCATCAGAAATAATCACCCCTAAATCCCTTTCCTCAGTTGTTGAGGTTAGGACTCTATCAAATATTCTGTACTCTGCCCTTGGGTTTTTACGTCCAAGATGCATTATCTTGCACTTATCCACATTAAATGTCAGTTGCCACAACTCTGACCATGTTTCTAGTTTACCTAAATCATTTGCCATTTGGCTTATCCCTCCTGGAACATCAACCCTGTTACATATCTTAGTATCATCAGCAAAAAGACACACCTTACCACCAAGACCTTCTGCAATATCACTAATACAAATATTAAAGAGAATGGGTCCAAGTACAGATCCCTGAGAGAACTGGATAAAAACAGGGGGGGAAGGTGCAGCGCTTCAGTAATCCTTGACAAAGTATATGTGAAGAGAACCAGAGAAGGAATAATAGTGTAGTATTTAAAACTGTAGTGGTGATAGATAAAATAAAAGATGTGCACTCACACTTTCCTGGAGCTTCAATACAGCTCCAGTGTATGCGCCTGGGCGGAATAATCCCCCCCCCCCATGGATCAAGTGCAGAGGTAATTCTTCAAGTTATAGGTGTGGTAGG
Source organism: Pelobates fuscus (assembly GCF_036172605.1). NCBI lineage: Eukaryota > Metazoa > Chordata > Amphibia > Anura > Pelobatidae > Pelobates > Pelobates fuscus. The sequence goes on along the minus strand of NC_086318.1, from coordinate 1,751,054 downwards.
GGGTATCCTCATAAAAAATAAATAAAAATCGTATATGGTGAAGTATGTAGAGCTATGAAGCAAGGGTAGGTAAAAACTACAAGTGTTACTCACGTGTAATGGAGCCGTAAAACCTGGCTCCTCTGATAGCGCTTGAAGTGGTATGATCCCCACCCAAGGATACAGGTGTAGATATAAATTCTTCTGTCCGTGTATATGTGGAAATAAACAGAACCAATGTACTGTACACCATAAAAAGTAGTGTAAGCAAGAAATAAATAAGTTAAACCTACTCACATGCTAAAGAGCAAGTTCCGGTTTGCTCAATCCAAAGCGCTTCGGTGGTATGATCACCAGCAGGGATGTAGCATTTGTTAACCCATAAATCTGTAAGATTTTTAGTGAACGCAAACTCCTCAGGTAAACTACGTTTGAGTTTTATAGGAGTAACACCACCTTGTAATGCTTGTGCCATCACCTTAAAATCTGTAGAATATTCAACTTCTATCTCCAAACAAGCTTTGGCTACCTGGGATGACTCTGCATTTCTCATTAATGCCAAAGTAGCTTCCTGTAAATGTTGAACAGAGGGTGCAATAACAGAGGCTGTGTTCATAACCATATTTTTCAATATTTGATTTAAACCTCTTTGAATATGCAATCCTTTTCCCCCTATTAACCCTACAGTTCCCAAATCATTCTTTAATTTTTGAATATCCATAGAATTGATGATACTTCCTATAGTACCAAATCCAGCCATAATTCCTTCTACAATATCTTTTTTTTCCTGTTTGATACTTTACTTCCTCCAAACCAATGTTCTAAGCCTCGTTCCATATTTAATAAATGTTCCTCACATTGTGGAATTTACTTGAAATTTTCCACTGAGAAACATTAAAATGCCAAACTATTGTTGCAAATTTCCCATCTAATAACAAAGGCTTTGATTGAAAATGATTCGATTGAAAGGGACTTGATAACTTAAAAACCTTATTTTTGCATTCTACCATTCTGGGAGAGAATACATTTACCTGAACATCTCCACATCTCTCGTGATGATTTCTTAACATTATACAACATTGATAGTTTCCACTATCACTGTAGGTAGGATTGTCTAAATAGAAAACAAACATTTCTTCCGACCAATCCACCTTTCCTAGTACACCTGTGTGAATAACCTTTGGCGTTGTATGTGACATACTACCCAAAAACATTCCTTCCCTTTTTTATGTCATTACAGACTCAGGGGGTAAACTTATGTGTACTACATGTTAATCTAATTCTTTCCTTTCCTTCCTGGATATCTACAAGACTAGGCTTCACTACAGGGCCGGACTGGCCCACCGGGATACCGGAAAATTTCCCGCGGCACCTGGGGGCTGTGCTGCGCATATAGGTGCCACCGGGTGGCTGGTCCGGTGGCACACACAGAGGGGGCCGGCCTTGTTCCAGGCTGGAGCCGCCGGTTCGGTGGCAGCTTCACCGGTCCGGCGGCACTTCTGTTACTGATGATGCTGAGGGCTGAAGGAGGAGGAGCATGTCTACCATGCTCCCTCGCGGTTCTCACAATCCCCAGCACAGCATACTGATACGTGCTGGGGATTGTGGGGACCACGAGGGAGCATGGTAGACATGTTCCTCCTCCTTCAGCATCATCCGTGACAGAAGTGCCTCCGGACCGGCGAAGCTGCCACTCGGCCCGGCGGCTCCAGCCTGGAACGCGGCCTTTCCCCATGACCGCTCTAGGTAAATGAGGGGGGGAATAAAACAGAGAGGAGGAATAGAGAGATGGTGGAGGAAGGAGGGAGAGACACAGGGAAAGGGGGGAGGAAGAGAGATGTGGAGGAGGGAGAAACATCGAATAGTATAAAATATCTCACCACCTTGTCCTCGTGTTGTTACTGAAGTTTGTGCAACGTTCACATACATATAACCCGACCAATTTACCATTTCTTATCATGATATGAGTTTTGTAATATGTTGAGTTCCCACGATCCCGTTTTTACATTATCTTGTACAAATGAACCTTTTTCTCCAACTAAATAAATCATTATGACCTATTGTAATGTTTAAATTAATAACACTATCTCTTGTGAAATTAATTCGCACATTGCATACTTGTAGATAGCCTACATGACCTTTTAATACTTGTTCATTGTCTCTCTTTTTTTTCTAATATTTCCCAATAAGTCATTCTTTAATTCCTGATTGAAAGTAGTTTTGTTCATCTTAAATATAACTATTACAAGAACTGTAGTCATCAATGCTAGCAGGGTGCTGATTAACAACTTCTTTCTGCTACACGGTTGTCTTTGCGAACACATCGTCTGTCACCGGCCAACTTTTGTCTGTAGGGGGGCTTACAAATGATCTGAAATAGACTAAGAAAAACAAAGCAGTATCAATATATTATCAAATTATGTTGTAGGTTTATACAATTTGCACTGATCTGTATGAACCCAAAAACAATGTTTTTTTTTTTGTTTTTTTTAATTCTTTATTTTTGTCGTGCAGGTGATTACAAAGCATAAACATACGCCACAACAGCGTTATTGAATAGTTAAGCATAGGATTAACAGTGGCACGGGAGGTTTGCATATTTTTATTTTGGCTTTATAACAATAGTAGGGTATTAAACACGCTAGGCTAGACAAGCTTAGAAATGGTTTAGTCACGTTCAGGATTATGTTAAATGGTATGTCGTGTCTATGGTATTGCATTTCTGAGGAGGTTAAACGTTTACTCTTATACCAGATTTACAACTGTTTAGAATCTCTCTGTAGTTATGTATCTAGAGGAGCTTGGCATGTAAGATAAGACAGCGGAGAGACATAGAGTGGGAGCACTGCATTTGTACACAGCATAGCATAGGGCTGCCAACGTTGTGTTACGTACACGGCTGCAGGAAAGACAAGGCAATGAGTTAACAGGCGGTTCACTCTCTACTAGCATTTTACTAAACATTGGTATGTCATTGGCTAATAACAGGTTAGGCTCACAATGTGTAATAGGCTATGCCTACTTAGTTGTGCTAGATATTTCAGGCTGCATTATTTATACGGCATTCAACATTGCACTCTCGCTTTAAACTGTATAGGAGGGGCCCCAGTGCACTATCCATAGCTTGCAATACCATATTATGTGGTAGGGGTAGTCTAAAACATCAAAAAAATAAATAACAAAAACATACACAAAAGAGATCAGGAACAAGTTGAGCGCCTATAACAATAAGTGTGAGGTGGCAGGCATGGACTTGAATGTACTGATGTGTTTGCAAAATGAGAAACTAACGCAGTACCATAATGTCCCCTGGGGTCCCACAGGTTCGGGTCTTTTTTTTTTTGGACAGATCGGCAGGTCTGGGTTCAGCCTATTCCCAAGCCTGGGAGGTGTGAGTCCCGTGTGTTAGGTGTCTTTAGGATTGCATCCAGTAAAAACATTGTGGTTCAGAGGTTGGGTGCTGATTTCAATGCAGGAGCAGAGTATGCTATTTGTGTCTAGGGATGTCAGCTCATTTTACGGGTCCGCCAGGTTAAGTGTGTACAGTACGGTCGTCTATGTCGGTGACATTACCGGAGCCAGCTGGCAGGCGGTCCGGGTCTTTTCACCCGCTCATCCGATGCCCAGTCTATGGAGAGGATTGTAGTCGCTTTGCCGCAGACTTGTCCTGTGATGTAGTGCTTTTCGGTAGGGCGTGAGGTTGTGCCTCGTGCGGAGACTTCGTGGTGTTTCTCCATGTCGCTAAGCAGTTAGTGGGTCTCATGTGATCAGTGGTCTCGCTCCGAGAGGTGTAAGGCCAAGTGCCAGCGTCGGAGTGGGATGTCGCCGTTTCCCGCCCGTGTGCTCTCCGACTCCGTCTCCGACTGGAAGCCATCCTGTGGGCTCGTGGTAAGTAGCTGCCCAGGTGGCGCCGGGTTGCCGGTCGGATCCATGCCGCCATTGACCTCATAATTAGGTGGAGGGACCAGCCTTTAATATGGCGTTTTGTCCACAAGCTGATGCGTAGCTTGGTGAAGAACTCCAGGGGGTTCTTGGGCGGCTTAGCGAGGGTGCTTCTTGGCGCAGGGCGCTGTGGTGCCGCCATCTTGATTGGGTCCCCATCGACCCGCGGGGATGTGAGTTTAGTTGCTTGTATAGGTCGCTTTACGGGGGTTATCGTCCCCTGCTAGGACCGGGATGACCCCCGACGGTCCAGAGGGGGGGGGGTTGCAGGGCTGTATTCAACGCTCGCTTGTGATGTAGGCCGTCTCCCCCAGGCTCCGTGCTAATGTAGGCCGCATGGTCGGGTTGTGTGCCCGTAGTGCACGGCGGGCATTGTTCGAATCCCCGTGTGGTCCTGCATCGGTTTTTAGGCTCCGTGTGTTGCTTGCACGGGTGGGTCAGTCAGGATTGTCGGTTGTTTGCCCGCCGTGGCCAGAGCTCTCAGAGAGCACGTCCGGCCATCTTGGCTGTCAGGCCCCGCCCCCCAAAAACAATTTTACCTTTGTTTATTCCGTGAACCATCAAGAGTTCCTTGCACTTGTACCATTGTATCTGTTATGTTATAAGGACCTTCCCAGTTTGCCTCCCAAGGTCCAGTTTTACGAAAAAAATGTATCATGACCATACCACTCTTTAAAGTCAGGATGTGCCATTTTGCACATACGAGTAGCTGCATGTGGAAGGATTTGCTCCATAATTTCCTACAGCATTTGCAACCATTTATTTTTAGCAATTGCATCTTTCTGTGGGGTAGACAAATACGGTTCATTAGAAGAATTCAACTGCATTTTCCTGCCTGTAATCAATTCAAATGGAGTGTATTTTGTAGCTGAAGACACAGTGCCTCTAATACCCATAAGTACAACAGGAAGTGCCTGTACCCATGTGTTGCCTTTCTCAAGTAACATCTTTGAAAGTCTAGATTTCAATGTTCGATTCATACGTTTCACAATCCCAGCAGATTGTGGATGATATGGAACATGGAATCTTTGCTCTATGCCTAGAATAGCACACAGTGCTTGCATGACTTTCCCTGTGAAATTGGTAGCTTTGTCTGACTCTAGAAGTGTAGGAAATCCCCATCTTGAGAAATGTGTGTCCATAATAATAGTTAGCCAAGTGGAATCAATTTGTAAAGTAGACCAAGGACCATTTGCAGGTGCTATACGTTGTATAGATGGTTTTTGTCCTTTAGGTCTGGGATTTATTTGTGCACATATCAAACATGATTGTACTACCTGTTGTACAGTCTTTTCCATGTTATCCCAATAAAACTTATCTCTGAGTACCTCTAACCGTTTCTGCTGTCCAATATGACCTAACCTTTCATGATTTTATTGTGTAAATAACACTTTTAGATGTTCTGGCATGACCGGACACAGTTCTCAGTTTTTTGGTCATGACATAAAACCCCGTTCTCATGAACAAATGGAGGTTTTGGATTAACCTGAGAAGCCGCAAGGGAAGAATCCTTTGCCTGTTCTTCTGCAAAAGATGGAGGCTGTGTGTTAGTCTTTCTAACCACGGCTACTGACATAGGCTCTGTCTGCAATGCATTTTCACCAGTTAAAGCTGCTTTTTTTTTTTTTTTTTTTTATTTATCAGCTATTTTATTTTCTTCACTAAGTACATCTTTACATTTTTGCTGTGCAGGAACTTTAACTATAGCATGTAAACATGGCTCTTGAGACGCAATTCCAAATATGGTCTCTAGTGTCTCTTTGTGTGCTAACACTTTATTTGAGGCATCTACGAACCCTCTTCTTTTCCATATAGCTAAATGTTCTGTTAGTGATCTAACCACATATGAACTATCACTATATATCACTAGGGGACGCCCTTCTTTTTCCTCAAGTGTTAGTACTGTTTTTAATGCTTCAAGTTCTGCTCTCTGTGCTGACAAATGACCTGGCAATTTATGCTCTACTGAATATCCTCGTTTTGGATACCATATAGCATAACCTGTATAGTACTTCCCATCTGAACAGAATCTGGACCCGTCAACAAACACAGGCTCATCAGATTAATTTGCTTCCTTTCTGAAAAGAGAGAGAGAGAATTCTCTTCAACGTCTGCTAAACATTCATGGGGTTTACCCTCATATTGCATTAGTTGTGGAAGTACATACTTTGCCTTATGTTCTACCTTAATCTGCTTTGGTGATAGAGCTATTAACCATTGTGAAAATCTCTGATGTGACACACCTGGAATTCCTTTTTCAAGAAGTAATTTCAAAGTTGTATGTGGTGTTTGCAGAATTATGTCCTTGAATCTCACTGTGTTCAGTTGCCATTACCGCAAAATGTACTCCTACCAAATGTCTGGCACAAATTTCTAGCCCTCTTTCCACTGGGGAGAGAATTTTAGAAAAATATCCAACTATTCTCCATATCGCTTGCTGCAATTGTAATAGTACTGCAGAGACAGCCGTCTCTAAAGTATGTACTTGAATTGCAAAGGATGCAGTTAGATGTATTGTCGCTAAAGCAGCTGCAACCTGTAAGTCTCATTTAAGTACCTCAAATGCATTCTGATGTTCTTCTGTCCATGGTCCAAATGAAGATTCACTATTTTTCAAGAGTTCATATAAAGGTTTGGATTTTTCAGTGCACCCTTCAATGAATTCTCTGGAGAAATTCATTAATCCTAGGAACTGGCGTAAGACCTTGTGTGAAGTCGGTACAGGAAGAGAAGAAATAGTTTTGATTCTTTCCTGCACTGGCTTCTTGTGTCCTGGACCAATGTGTACTTTACGCGTGTTCAGTTTTAACCCAGAGTCCTGCAAAAGGAAAAATAATTCATTTAACAGAATCAGGTGTTCTTCCTCAGTTTCAGTCTGTAAAAGCATATTATCAAAATATTGTAACAAGCATTCTGGTCTAGAAAACTTAAACAAATCTTTTGCCAATGTCTGATGAAAATATGTTGGAGAACTGTGAAAACCCTGGGGTAACACAGTAAAAACATTTTGCTGAATTTGAAAGGTAAAAGCAAACTTGTATCGGCAACTATGCTTCAGGGGTACGGAGAAAAACCCATTACTTACATCTAATACTGAGTATACTTTAGCAGTTGACTTCAATCGTGACATCATAACTGGGGGTTTTGCTACCACATGCGCTTAAGATGGTGTGTATTTATTTAATGTTCTTAAATCAATTGTTAATCTCCAGGACTTTTAGTCTATTTTTAACAGTGGCCACAGATTGTGATTGCATGGACTATTTTCTTTCCTAATCACACCTTGTGATGAATCAACTGTCACCCCGACTGGGCACCTTTGCCAACAGATGCTTCCTAGCTGACGCTAAGGACTGTAAGACACCACAAGCATCGCAGACTCCACAACTGCCGTAGCTTAGCTGGGATCTCGTCGTCTTCCTCCCACCCTGGACCAACCTCTGATATCCAGGACCGTGAGGGAAAGACCTATCCTACTCCAGAGAGCGTAGCAGGACCAGTTCTTATAAGAGCTATTGATTAGAACCCAGGGAGTATAGCAATCCCCAGTGTGACTATAGCAGTTCCCCTCCAATCACGAGACCAAGCTACGTGTTGAGGGTTAAGCAGGACTCACTTTTAATGGTGCCACAGCTGGCCTTATATGCAAGTCCCCATGCAAGGGAACACCAACGTGGACCTTGTGGGGGACAGGATGACAATTGTTACAAGCCAAAGAAAAAGTTACCTGAGCTCTCTCCTAAATCCCTATGTATATTTAAACAAATGGAGGTTATTTAGTTACTCCAATGGCCATTGGAGGGAATGCCTGCCTGCCAACGTCAAGGCAAACCCCCTCAGGTGCGTCCTACACTGATAAATCACCCAGTTTAGAGCAGGGGTTCAGAAAATTTGTGGAGGTCTCTTTTTGACCGACCGCACGCATGGTTTCATGCCCAAAACAGTTCCCTAGAGAATCAGGCTGTGCAGCCGATCTATTTCAAATAGTTGAAATACCGTTCGAATTACCGAATGTAACTGTTTAGGAACATAGTCAGTTTGTGTCCCTTGTTCGTTGGCTTCTGCCCACTGAACGCTGTTTGACTCCCGTTAGAATAGCCGAAGTTCCATGGAAGGTAACTGTTCAGCGGTGTTCGCGCCGGCTCGTGTCCGATTGAGTTCCAAGAACTCGACGACAAAACACCGCTGAACACATTCGACTAAACAAGATGACCACCCAGCCGATCATCAATTTGACTGCGGTTAACTACCAGCCTGGGAGGTAAATAGGCTGCACACTCCACTTGCGTGTGGTCCGAACCACTTCGAAAATTCGAAGAACCATTGTCCAAAGTCCCAATAGGTACAAATAGGATCTCTCAACCACAATAAATGAAAGGGGCCATAGTCACAGGGTAAAAGGCTGGCAAGTAGTCCCCGCCAAACCCCAGTGGTGAAGTGGCTTTCGCCACAGAAGCATCTGTTGGCGGGGGTACCCAGTCGGGGTGCCAGGTGATCCGTCACACCCCTCTCTGTTTGAAATCATTAATAACACTTGCAATAGAATCAATTGAATCTGGGGGTAATTGATACTGCCTCTGTGGGAGTGGATCAGGACCTTATGTGCCCATAAATCTGGATAACTCTGTACAATCTCTTTAAGTTCAAGGTTATCCCTAGTATTAGGCCATTGCCTTTCTGTAGACACTACATCTACTGGACAAACAATTCCTAGCTCCCCATATTCAGTAGGATCCAATAGCACTGGTTTCCTACCCTTCACATCTTTCCAAATAGCTTTGCTTCCCAAATCAACAATCCAACTTCTTCTTTGCATAACATCTGTGCCTATGATATTATCAACATTTTTGCAGAACCAGATATCAATTTTTGTTTTTAATCACTGTGGTATTTCCAAAGTAACATTATTTACTAATGTTGCCATAGATCCTCCACTTCTGTCAAATCCTACAATTGTACATATAGGTGCACTTGGTGATAAAGGTAGTTGTAACCTTGTTATACTTAACTGAGCACCTGTATCGATGAGAAATTCTGTGTCGTAACCTTTTAAATAACATTTTATATATGGTCTACCATATCCATCTAAGTTTAATGGAGCCAAAAATTCAAGTGGACCTTTAGATTGTCACTGTGAATTTAACATTTGGTCAGGCTGATTAGACATGTTAGAAATCACACCCTGTCTGTCTCCTGTGTTTGAAGAAGCTACAATTTCTCTCACTTGCCTTATCAGAGGAGTATATGGCGAATCTCTGGTGTTTTCTATATTAGGATTATTTAGAATAAATCCATTTGATTTGACATGATCCTATGATTGTAAATCATAAAAAATATTTCCTGCAGTTTCTTTTTATATGACCCGGCTTGTTGCAATAAAAACAGGCAAGACCATGTGCCGAGTTTCTTTCATAGTGTGAGTGGGGTTTGTTAAACATTTGGGCTTCTCTCCTCTTTTTCTCTCCTAACCCTATCTAGAAATGATGCTGCATCTTCTATATTTTTACACTGCAGTGCACATTCAATTGATAGGATCAAGATATTACATTTTTTTTACAAATTAATTTACCATATGTTTTGGTGTCTGATTATCAGGAATACTCATTACCAACCTGTATGCACGTTTACATTTTAAAAGGAGATTGAAGACATCGTCATTTAAATTTGGTTTACATTTTTCTAAAACCTCAATATCCAAGTGCTCATTTCCTGTTGTTAATCTTATTAATGTGTCAATCAATCTCGCTCATACTCATGTACCAGTTTACCATCTTCATCAGAGGGGGAACTGATAGGAGGGGTCAATCGACCGTTGGCAGCCATTTTTTAAACAATCTGTTATTATTATTATTATTGCTATTTATATAGCGCCAACAGATTCCGTAGCGCTTTTACAATATTATGAGAGAGGGATTTAACTATAAATAGGACAATTATAAAAAAAACTTATAGGAACAATAGGTTGAAGAGGACCTTGCTCAATCGAGCTTACATTCTATAGGAGGTGGGGTGTAAAACACATTAGATATGTGACAGGTATGTGAGGTAGGGGTTACTCTGGGAGGCCATAAGCTTTCCTAAAGAGATGGGTTTTAAGGCACTTCTCAAAAGATGCCAGACTAGGGGAGAGTCTGATGGCGGTAGGCAGGCTATTCCTTAGAAAGGGAGCCGCCCGCGAGAAGTCCTGCAAGCGTGAGTTGGCCGTACGGGTGTGGACAACGGACAGGAGGTGGTCACGGGCAGAACGGAGAGACAGAGAAGGGACATACCTGTGGATCTGTGAGGAGATATAAGAGGGGCTAGAGTTGTTCAGTGCTTTATAGGTGTGAATTAGCACCTTGAATTGTCTCCTATAGCATACAGGAAGCCAATGTAAGGACTGGCAGAGGGGTAAGGTGTGAGAGAAACGACTAGAGAGGAAAATCAGTCTAGCAGCAGCGTTCATTACGGACTGTAGGGGTGCAGTACGGCTTTTGGGAAGACCAATCAGGAGAGGGTTACAATAATCCATGCGGGAAATTACTAGAGCATGGACAAGCTCCTTGATAGTATCTGGTGCAAGAAAGGGGCGGATGCGGGCTCTGTTTTTAAGATGGAATCTACAGGATTTGGCAACATGCTGGATGTGAGGCTCAAAGGTGAGACCAGGGTCAAGTATGACGCCAAGACAGCGCGCTTGCAAGGATGGACTGATGTTGGTACCACAAACTTGAAGGGAGAGCGAAAGAGGAGGATCAGTATTAGGAGGAGGAAAGACAAGGAGTTCAGTTTTTGAGAGATTGAGTTTCAGAAAGCGGGAGGACATCCAGTCAGAGATGGAAGAAAGGCAAGCAAGCAGTGACACGTTGCAGGACGGCAGGGGAGAGGTCCGGGGAGGAGAGAGATAACTGGGTGTCATCAGTGTACAGGTGGTAGTGGAATCCAAAAGAGATAATAAGTTTGCAAAGAGAGGCAGTATAAAGAGTAAATAGAAGGGGACCAAGGACAGAGCCTTGGGGGACTCCAACTGAGACAGGACGAGGGGAGGAGGAGGTATCATTAGAAAAGGAGACACTGAATGAGCGTTGAGAGAGATAAGAGGAAAACCACGAGAGGACAGGGTCACAGAGACCAAGTGATTGAAGAGTTTGAAGAAGGAGAGCATGATCAACGGTGTCAAAGGCCGATGAGAGGTCAAGAAGAATTAGTATGGAGTAGTGGCCTTTGGATTTAGCTGCAATTAGGTCGTTAGTAACTTTGATAAGCGCAGTCTCAGTAGAGTGGAGAGGGCGGAAGCCAGATTGAAGAGGGTCAAGGAGAGAGTTGGAATTGAGGAAATGAGACACACGGGTAAAGACAAGTCTTTCCAGAAGCTCTGAGGAAAAAGGGAGCAGGGAGATGGGACGATAGTTAGAGGGGGGTGGACGGGTTGAGGGATGTTTTTTTTAGTATAGGTACTACAGTGGCATATTTAAGGTCAGCAGGGACAATGCCAGAAGAGAGAGAGCAGTTGAAGATGTGCGTTAAGGAAGGTACGAGACAACATTCGTTATTCACATTTTGTTTTGATACATTCGACTCAAATATGTCTGCATTACCAAAGGCATCCATTGCATCAGCTGCTCTTGAATTTTTTTTTGCAGCCTTATCTAACAATTGAAGATTATTTTAGCTTTAGTGTACTAATAATCTTAATTTTAGTAATGACAGGAGGCGAATATTTGCATATCTTTCTTTACTGAAAACTCCAGTAGCATAGAAACATAACAACCAATCAGAAAAAAGTTATGATGCCCATAAAAGGCCCTGTCTATGACATCACTTCCTCTTTCTTTGAAGCGAACAATAAAGAATAACAATAAACATAATCATATTACGTCAACAGTTCAACAACATATTAGAATATCCAACTCCAGTAGTTCCATGATGTAGAGGTATGGAAGGTGAATCTTTGTCTCGATGAGAAGACGTTCACGCTAAAAGAAAAAGTGAAAGGTCTCTGGCGTGATAACTTGTCTGCATGCATTAAGCATCTGATATACCGACGAACATTAGAACGTGAAACATATCAATATATATTAATTCTAAAGCAATGATATTTAAGAATCTATCAACACAACATAATTCAAGGTTCATGTCTAATATTCAACCTATACAAGACCCTCAAGATACAGGTCTAAGTAGCAAACATACAAACCATAACGTACTTACCTTCCTGAACATAAAGGACATATTCTGTTCAACACGAGAAACATGGGAGGGATCCTATAGGGTGGGAAATATTCGCCTCCTGTCATTACTAAAATTAAGATTATTAGTACACTAAAGCTAATATAATCTTCAATTTTACCACATGACAGGAGGCTTCATATTTGCATTTTTAAAGCTTGAATTGACCAATGTGAAGGAAGCATGAGATGTTTGCCGAAATAGAACGTTCTAAACGTACACTCCCACGCTCAGTCCGCGCAGCGTATAATGTCGGCTAGGGAAGCGTCGGCCGAAAAGGCCTGTGAGGCTGCCGCTCCCCTGACCGAGTGGGCTCCGAAACAAGGTTCGACGCCCGCTAAAGACAATAGCCAGAGGACCCATCTGGCCAGTGTTGCGGTAGACGCCGGTCCATGACTGTTCACGTAAGAAGTCAGGAGGTGACCCGTCGAATGATTACGAAGGGGGTAGTGGTATCTGTATACCCCATTAGCGTTCTGACCACGCATAGTGTGGTGTCTGACACAAAGTATGGGTATGACACAGAAGACGAATCGGGCTTAGGTCGTCTCGACATGGTGTGAGAGAGAAACCATCCGTATCACAAGCCCTAACGTCCGCCACCCGTCTAAATGAGGCGAGGCATAATAAGAGGGCTAGTTTGGCTGAAAATTGTTTCAGTGACAAACAAGGATTGTCCGGCCATTCCCTAAGGAATCTCAGCACCACGTCCACCTGCCAGAGGCGTGAATACTTGGGTGCTGTGGTCTCGATAATTCGGCACCCAGTAATAGTCGGCAAACCAGTGTATCTTGACCCACTGGTCTGCCCTGTACCGGAACGTGCGCCATCGATATGGCGGACCTGATCACGTTGAGGGATCGATATGACCGACCCAACGAGACCAGGCGTGACCGTTAAGGATCAGTGGGACAGGTGCGATAAAGGGATCGGAATCCCTTTCCACGCACCAATCACTCCAGGTCTGACCCGACAGAAATATATAATTTCCTGGTGCCTGGAGCCTACGAGTCCCATAGGAGGTCTAGTTGATGCAATCGGTCTTGGACTGACCAGGGGCCCCTGAAATCGTCCAGGCCACTAATGCCAGTTGTCCTTCCATGACAAGTCCTTCCCATCGGAAGTAGAGGGAAGGTAGGGAGTAGTAGAGGGTCTTCGCGAGACATCCCCAGGCGATCCGGGAAACCACGGTTGGCCCTGCCCGAGGGGTGTCATGAGCAGGAGCGATATCTTGTGGGTGCTTGTGTATCGAAGCACCCTTGCTATTGTGGAGAACGGCTGGTTCACGTTTGTAGGGGTACATCCACTGTTTCGCATCCGGAGGAAGAGTTCAAAGATCGTTTTGCCAACCCAGGTTTGTATGTGAAGTAATCACCACCGAAATACCGTCCTCACTTCTGCTGACAGTGGGATCCAGTGGTCGTATGAGTGACTGGTGCGGACGTATCTCACCACCAGTCGTTGCATGGCCCTGTAGTGTAGTGGGCCAGGGAATATTGCTCGTATGGAGGAGGAGACGAGTCCCATAATCCGGCGAGTATCCTGAGAGGAATCGCATCCAACCTTAGCGCGTGTCTGACAGCTATCCTTATAGAGGCGATCTGTGCCGTAGGGGATTGTGAATACGATCTGGGACCTGTCGCCCAGAAGCGGCTGGTGGCTCGGTTCCGTTACCGACCAGTCCTTCCAAAACCACCTTTCCCCGTGGGGGTGTGGAAGACTTGTTTTAGCGAGGTTTGGGTTTAATTTAGTGTGGTGAATAAATTCACGTGTTTCTTGTGTTCTGCAATGAACACTACGTCAAATAGTAGGCCTTGTGCTTCTGGGCCGAAATCATGACGTTCCTAAGTCCAATAGTGTTGTCGATGCGGACCAGTACAGATTTGCGTCCTTCGGCGCATAGTGCGTCATTTGCGTTGTCCAGGAGGCATATCGAGCATTGAGCCCATTCTCTTATGGTGTTAGGGTTGAGTTGTGTACTCTGGTTGAGCGCCAGATCCGCAAAATAGTGCATCTTTGCAATTAGGCCTGGTAAATCAAGTACTTTATAGTGTGTCGACCTCAGGCCTTACTCCCCACCATTGCGGGGTTTCGTCCCAAGCGTGCAATGAAGACTACCACAGTGTTGCTGAGCCCGGGCGCAACTGCCACTTGTCTGGTAGCAGTGGTCTGGGGTATTCTGTCTTGAGGCGTGCGCATACTTCCATCCCCAGAGGGTTGCGCAGCCCATAGTGTCCGTCCATGAACGCTCCGTCTTTGGCTACTCTGGTTTAGTGCCGCTACTGCTATCTCTTCCTCAGCCGCCGTCACCGAGTAAGGTTACCCTAACGTACTTCGAGGAAGTGTGGGGGTAGGTTCTTGTCCTTCCACTTCCTCAGACGGTGAGCTGTCTTCGTGTCGCTCATCCACCATGTCCAAAGTACGTGGTGGGCAATAGTCTTCTTAGTCGGAAGATTGTGGCGGACGGGGTTTGGATACCCGATGCTCCGCCTATTTGGTCTGTTTGATGGGCGTCTTGCCCTTGACCTTAGTGGCGGGGGGCTGGAGCCCTTCCCTTGCCGTTTGACTCGAAGGCTTGTGGGCTAGAGGTCTCCATCAAGCGGTGTGGGGCAGAGCTCATAACAGAACCTTCTCCACTGAGGCGGCTACTGCGGCATTTATCATTACCTAGAAATCTTGGAAAGGGTGAGAGTGTCCACCATGACTCGTTCCCGACCTATTGGGAGATAGTGGTAGTCAGTGGGAGTAGTGTTTGAGGGTCAGCACGTAGGGGTAGAATTGGGGATCACCCAGGTAAAACGGTCTGAATTGCCTGCTTTAGTTTGTATGGGAGTATGAATACTCGTGCCAAGTGTAGAGGGTCACCTCTATTAGATTAATCTGACTACTGAGAGCCGCGGTGCAGGCGCGACTGACTGGTATTGGTGTTGGTCTGGTTAGCCGGGTTCACCACAAATGTACGCCAGAGTTGTATGCACGGTTTTTAATTATACAGGCTTATTATAGAGGCGCGTGGGGCCTGTCTCCATAAGGTCTGCAGCCGCACGACCCACGTCTATTCGACTAGGTTCATCCCAGGTGGTGTGCCATGGTAACCCTGAGGACACCCATATTATAATTATTGGTACCTTACAAGCATTGCATGCATATCTGGGGGTCACCCCAGGTGGTGTGCCATGAAAAAATTACCCAGAGGACACCCACGTTAAATATGTACACTAGGCACAGAAATATACATATATGCATCCCTGTGAAGGGTACACCGCAATACACTGTTTCCTTAGTGATCCTGCCGTCAAATCGTATCCAGCATGGTACTGTTGCTTTAATGTAAAACTGACAGGCAGTGTTTAAACATCCATATATGCCTGTAGTAATCAGTGGCAAAGTTGCCGTGGTAAACCAGAGGCCACCCACATAGAAGGTAATGGTCTGCCAGTGACCTTGCATGCATATCTGGGGGGTCACCCCAGGTGGTGTGCCATGAAAAAATACCCAGAGGTCACCCACATAAATTTGTACCGTCAGGTACAGTAATATAATATGACCGTCTGTAGGGTACAATAGTGTAATATAATATGCCCTTTGTAGGGTACAGTAACACAATATGCCCTTTGTAGGGTACAGTGGAATAGTTGGTCCTGTTATAGGTACAGTATATGTGTTGTATAACAACTGTGATCTAGTATGGCTTCACAATAATACATAGATTGTGTGCATGCTCAACATGTAATCATCCAGTGTAAGGCACCATGAAAGATATATCCATGAGAATAAAAATAATTGTATCAATAAATGAATGTGTCTAGAGAGGGGGACCTTTGAAGGGGTTAATCCAGATGCAGGGCGCGGTGATCGGGTGATTCCCGATCCGCCGTGCGAGCAGGAAAGGCGGCCGTCGTGGGTCTCGCGAGGTGGGCGCCGGCCGTGTGTGGCAGAGAATACTCACTCGCGGTTGCGAGTGAGAAAAAACGCGGCGAAAAAAGACGCAATAACCGCCCCGGCCACCCTCCACCTGTCCGCACACGTCCCCTGAGTGTCAGCAGGGCAGGTACGTGCGGCAAGCGCGGCACGGAGGGGACACCCAGGTTTCTAATGATACCTGGGTTTCCTAGTGTGAGCAGGGATTTAACCCTGCTCACACTGCAATTGTGCTCTATGGGGATTTAAATCCCCATTTAAACAGCTGCATGCCGATCTCACTTTGAGCTTTGAGTTCTAAGAATTTATATATGTATATGTCACATCAGATTAAAGCCCTTTTTGTCCTTAAAAAACGATATATAACATGTGTTGGTGTAATAAATAAGAAAAATGCAAACAGAGGTTGAACACAAACAGCAAAAAATGCAAAAAATGCTTGTGTCCTTAAGGGTAAGTCCAGTTTTTGAAGATGCGTCCTTAAGGGGTTAAACATAACAGTTTATTATCAATTGCTGAATTTGCTTGTTTACGTTGCTCATACAAACTTGCCCACAATTGACTATCTCTATAACTGCTATTGTGTACAAAATCAAGTTGACTTTTCTCTGCAATATCAGTAACAAAATCCATTATTACTCACCAGACAAGATTATCTTTAATGCACGACTCCGTCTGCCTTTTACTCGTACAGCTGCGCACGGTGGATCTTTTCTTCTGGACGCTTGCCAATCTCTGCCACGTGCTTGCTTGCAGAATACACGTTGTATCTTGTGCTGCTTTCTTTAGAACATGTGCTTTTGTCTGTTGTAGAAAATAATCTTGGAACAGTCTTTGTGATTTTAAAAATCTTTTTCTTCTTACACACACCGTTCTTTTCTTTTTCTTCTTACACACACCGTTCTTTTCTTTTTCTTCTTACACACACCGTTCTTTTCTTTTTCTTCTTTCACACACCGTTCTTTTCTTTTTCTTCTTACACACACCGTTCTTTTCTTTTTCTTCTTACACACACCGTTCTTTTCTTTTTCTTCTTACACACACCGTTCTTTTCTTTTTCTTCTTACACACACCGTTCTTTTCTTTTTCTTCTTACACACACCGTTCTTTTCTGTTTCTTCTTACACACACCGTTCTTTTCTGTTTCTTCTTACACACACCGTTCTTTTCTGTTTCTTCTTACACACACCGTTCTTTTCTGTTTCTTCTTACACACCCCGTTCTTTTCTGTTTCTTCTTACACACACCGTTCTTTTCTGTTTCTTCTTACACACACCGTTCTTTTCTTTTTCTGGTTGCACACACTTCAATTCGAGCTGCTTTCACAAAGAGTAATTTGATCTTTCCCCTCTCTCTTCCTCTCCTCTTAAGTAGTCGTCTTTGTATCAGCAAGTCAGGGACACACCAGGAGAGGAGATCAAATCGTAGGAGAAAGAGAAAGCGTGGTCCTTTGTCCTCAGTTCTTTATAGGCAATACTGCGTCATAACTTTTAATTTAGACTCTCCCCATATGAGGAACCTACCCCCAATCTCCCTATACAGCACATTCCAGAGTCCTCATGGTACAGAATAGCAAAAAACATCTGTTCTTTTTAATCCATTAGACAGCCACATGTTAATATGTATTTGAATAGGAACATATAGACTGTAATGTAATATTCTACAGGGAGTTTGTTCGGCATACGAACAGAATGGGTCTAATCCGTTCAATACACCCAGTATCCCAAATTAACAGGAGAAAGAAATAAAGTTTCAGAATTTTTCACCTGCTGCTTACACTGCGTCCCCTGCTCTCTATTCTGTACTCCCCATGCGGCTTACACTTTGTCCCCTGCTCTCTATTCTGTACTCACCTGCGGCTTACACAGCATCCCCTGCTCTCCATTCTGTACTCCCCTTTGGCTTACACTTCGTCCCCTGCTCTCTATTCTGTACTCCCCTGTGGCTTACACTTCGTCCCCTGCTCTCTATTCTGTACTCACCTGCGGTTTACACAGCGTTCCCTGCTCTCTATTCTGTACTCACCTGCGGCTTACACAGCATCCCCTGCTCTCTATTCTGTACTAACCTGCAGCTTACACAGCATCCCCTGCTCTCTATTCTGTACTCACCTGTGGTTTACACAGCATTCCCTGCTCTCTATTCTGTACTCACCTGCGGCTTACACAGCATTCCCTGCTCTCTATTCTGTACTCACCTGTGGCTTACACAGCATCCCCTGCTCTCTATTCTGTACTCACCTGTGGCTTACACAGCATCCCCTGCTCTCTATTCTGTACTCACCTGCGGCTTACACAGCATCCCCTGCTCTCTATTCTGTACTCACCTGTTGTGGCGGAACCAACCTCGTCACTGAGAACTGGAGAAGCCTGGTATTTGGGCATGTAATAGTTTATATTACTGCTACTGGGCCATCCGTGGACCTATTGGGACTTTTGGGATACTGTACCTTTAAGACTGTGGAGCATATTACAGTAATACTGCCTTTAATATCATGTATGTATTTATGTGTTGAGTTAACCTGGGCTATGTATGCAGCATTCATCTGATTGTTCGGTAGAATCACTCCATTCAGTATATTGAGTGAAACTACCGAACAACCAGACCACCCAGGAATAAGTGTGCCTCCAATTACCGTTTGCAACAATGTTGCAAACGGGTAATTGGCAATCAGTGTAATGTATTCTTTGTCCTCTGGGTGGCCGCCATTCGGGAAACGAACACGTGGCGGCGGCCATCTTAAACTCCCGAACAGCGGTGTTTTGCCGTCGAGTGTCTGGAACTAAAATCGGACACTCGACTAGGCAAACACCGCTGAGACCTCCATACTTCCAGAAATTCGTATAGAAACTACCGAATGGCCCGCCGTTCGGTAGAAAGAACCCCACAAACAAGGGAATTCATTCAAACCCTCTCCAGGCTCTATAACACAGGCAATTCGTCTGTTTTCATTCCCTTGTCTGTGACCGACCGCAGGGCCAAAATGCATGGAACTGTTTTCGGATACTTTACCCATGCGGTCGGTCAAATCTTTGGAACCCTATATCTCCCGAACCGTTTATCCGAATTAACTGATTTTTGGATATGTTGTCCCCCTGAATAAGGGCTATACAGCGATGCTGGATTTAAAGGTGTACCCCCTGTTTTTGGGGTACATCCAGAACCTGGCTAAAAATGGGTACCGTATAATTGGGTTTACTGTTATCTGAGGATGTGTGGGTGGAACCATGTATGTGATTGGTTATTTTATGCCTCCCCCTGGGTGTGGCCTGTAAGTGTAAAAGTGTAATAAAAGCCAGGCTGGGTGAGCCAGTCCAGAGTTCCTGTTTAACCCTCAAAGTGAAGTGTCGTCTCATTATTGGGGGAGGATTTATTGCATGCTGTTCCAGTTTGACTGCTAGGAGTGTAAACCTATTCGCATGGTTTTTCCTATTCGGCTGTATACAGCATTCATATGCCTGAGAGCATTCATATGCTTCTCCGATTCGGTGGTTGTGGTGTCTGCCAGAGTGCTTGGAGTCCTCAGGAAACACTAGGAGCATCCTTTAACGGAGGTACTCAGTCGGGGTACCAGGCGATCCGTTACACCTGTGGTTTACACAGCGTTCCCTGCTCTCTGTTCTGTACTCACCTGTGGTTTACACAGCGTTCCCTGCTCTCTATTCTGTACTCACCTGTGGTTTACACAGCGTTCCCTGCTCTCTATTCTGTACTCACCTGTGGCTTACATGGTGGCCCCTGCTCTTGGACTGCTTTATGTTGTGCATTTCAGTGGAATGACTTGTAGAGGGAAGCAAAGCTTTAAATGTAAAACAGAAAGATGGAAGGTGTACCCAGATCTTCCTTTGCTTTATAGACATGGAGTCTGTTGCTAGTATAGAGAGTATATGAAAACTTCTTGTTCTTGGGTAGAACATTGGCTTAAGGATAGAGTACAGCGAGTTGTCATAAATGGTAAATTTTCAAGCTGGACAAAAGTGGTAAGTGGTGTCCCTCAGGGTTCTGTTTTGGGACCGCTTCTATTTAACATAGTTATAAATGATCTTGAAATGGGCATTGAAAGCCATGTATCAGTGTTTGCAGATGACACAAAACTTTGTAAAGTAATAAAATGTGAGCAGGATATTGCTTTGCTGCAGAGGGATTTGGATAGATTGGGGGACTGGGCACTAAAATGGCAGATGAAATTTAACGTAAAAAAATGCAAAGTTATGCACTTCGGGGTTAAGAATGCACAAGCAATTTACACCCTAAATGGTAGTGAACTAGGGATAACCACACACGAGAAGGATTTGGGAATTGTTATAGACAACAAATTAGGTAGCAATATGCAATGTCAATCTGCCGTTGCTAAAGCCAGTAAGGTTTTGTCATGTATAAATAGGGGCATAAATTCTCGAGATGAAAATGTAATTTTGCCTCTTTATAAATCGCTGGTAAGACCACACCTTGAATATGCTGTGCAATTTTGGGCACCTGTTCTAAAGAAGGATATCATGGCACTAGAAAAAGTGCAGAGACGAGCTACAAAATTGATAAAAGGAATGGAGCATTTTAGTTATGAAGAAAGATTAAAACATTTTAAATCTCTTTAGTTTGGAAAAACGGCGCCTTAGAGGGGATATGATAACATTATACAAATATATTCGGGGCCAGTACAAACCATTATCTGGAAATCTATTCATAAACAAGGCTATACATAGGACACGAGGTCACACATTTAGGCTTGAAGAAAGGAGATTTCATCTAAGGCAAAGAAAAGGTTTTTTTACAGTAAGAGCAATAAGGATATGGAATTCTCTGCCTGAAGAGGTGGTTTTGTCAGAGTCTATACAGATGTTTAAACTGCAATTGGATAAATACTTGCAAAAACATAACATACAGGGATATCATTTCTAATTAGTGGGGTAATAGCTGCTTGATCCAAGGAGACATCTGACTGCTATTTTGGGGTCAAGAAGGAATTTTTTCCTAGTTTGTTGCAAAATTGGAAGTGCTTCAGACTGGGTTTTTGCCTTCTTTTGGATCAACAGCAAAAGCATATGAGAGGAAGGCTGAACTTGATGGACGCAAGTCTCTTTTCAGCTATGTAACTATGTAACTATGTAAAACTAATAATAACGCGAGTATTAGAAATGTACAAGTAGAATACTCCTATAATGATCCTGCTGTGAAATAAGAGAACCTAATAAAATAGAGCTGCCAAAAGAGAGTTTTGTGTGTGTCTGTCTGTCTCATAAATAACTGCTCTCATTTCCCCCATCTACTCAGTAAGCAATGATCAGGTCTTCAGGAAGAGGAAGCCATCAAAAGATGTCACTGAGGACAAGAGTAATCTTACGAAGAATAAGACCCCAGAAATCTGTGTGGTAGCCCTAAACACGGTACAGACGGACTTCAGCCCTGACAGTCTGCAGAAAGCAGTTTGCTTCAATCACGGCGGTTCGAAGCTGTTGACTGGTGGAGTGGATGGCTATCTACGTGTGTGGGAGGTATGTGCTGCATAGTCCTATAAAATGTTGAAACGCGGGGGTTTCCTATACAATGAGTCGATAAATGCTGGAACTCAGGGGGGCTTTCTATACGATCAGTCAATAAATGCTGGAACGCGGGAGAGGGGGGGTTTCCTATACAATGAGTCGATAAATGCCAGAACTCAGTGGGGCTTTCTATAAAATCAGTCCATAAATGCTGGAATGCAGGGGGCTTTCTATACGATCAGTCAATAAATGCTGGAACGCGGGAGAGGGGGGGCCTTCCTATAAAATCAGTCGATAAATGCCAGAACTCAGGGGGGCTTTCTATAAAATCAGTCGATAAATGCTGGAACGTGGGGGGGCTTTCTATAAAATCGATTGATAACTGCTGGAACGCCAGGGGGCTTTCTATACATTCGTTCAATAAATGCTAGAATGTGGGGGGTGGGGGGGGGGGGGGCTTCCTATCCAATAAGTCAATAAATGCTGGAACACAGGGAACTTTCTATAAAATCAGTCCATAAATGCTAGAACACGGGGGGGGGGGGGGATTTCTATCCAATCAGTCGATAAATGCTGGAACATCGGGTTCTTCCTATACAATGTCAATAAATGCTGGAAAGCAGGGGGGCTTTCTATAAAATCAGTCGATTAAGTACTGGAACGCAGGGGGCTTTCTATACATTAATTCAATAAATGCTGGAATGTGGGGGGGGGGGACTTTCTATACAATCAGTCGATAAATGCTGGAATGCAGGGGGCTTCCTATACAACCATTCGTACAGCACTATGGAATTTGTTGGCGCTATATCGATAATAATAATTAGATAACCGTAGCTTGGCTGAATTCAGCTAGTGATATGTCTCTGCCCTGGTTTCCTCCTCTAGTTCCCGGAAATGAAGAAGGTTCTGGATTTTAAAGCTCATGATGGTGAAATTGAGGATGTTGCATCCAGTCCTGGGAATAAGGTGGGTTTGGGTTTTACAGGTTAATAGGTTTAAACTTTATATTTTAATAAAACAATTTTATCCACAGGTAGTCAGCATTGGTCAGGATTTCCGATGCTGTGTATGGGAAGCAGATCAACTGCTTTCCGAGCTGCGCTGGAATGAGAACCTGCCCAATATCCCAGATAAAATGTACCGATACCGGGCGTGCAGGTGAGAGAATTCCTGCATGTAGACGCCGGTTATTGAGATGTGTGGATGTTCGTGTATATTTAGAGTTTTTTTTATTGTACTTTCCTTTTTCTAGGTTTGGGAAGGTGGAAGATGATAAAAATGCTCTCCGTTTATACACTGTCCAAATCCCACATAAAAGAGAGCGTCGCCCACCTCCTTGCTACATCACCAAATGGGACGGGATTCGCTACCTGCCCCTGCTTACTCAGCCCTGCGGGAACGAGGTCATATCGTGCCTGGCTGTCAGGTGTGTCCTTGTTTAGTTAATGAAGCTGTGTCGTGATCGGCTGCTACTCCGCATTCTGTAGCCAGAGTCCAGATCTTGCGGCCTCCTATAACTTGCTGGCAATATTCCCTAATAATGTTTGGAAATCGGTTCAGACAGTGGATTTTAAAATTCAATATTGGCTAACAATGTAGTTACAGGTAATTGTATAACGGAAGTGACTAGCAGTCTGTTTACAGGATGCTATATAATAGTGAACAAAGGACTAATTTAGACAGATTGAGTGTATCTGTATCCTCCCCCCCCAAAAAAAACACACACCAGCGTCTAACGTACCGTAAGGAGACTCCAGGGATCTCAATGGGGCTTAACCCCGGATATAAATACTATGAAAAAAGTACAGTAGCATAAGACATAGACTTGTTATCATATATTAGGCTAGAGCCTAAGAGATTTCTGTAAAGTGTAATATGCTCAAAACTGATATTCCTTATGCCAGCTGCAAGGTAGGTATATCTAAATAGGAAATCCAATGTATGGCATTATATAGTCTGATCACCCATCCTCTATAACAGCTTTATTCAAAAATTATATGGGCTAAATAGGAACGGGTCCAGTATGCTATATTCCAAATATTACCGTCATCAATGCAGTGTCACACAAAAATCCTGTATCCAATAATTAAAAAGCCAGGTAGTGATGGTGTCTGCTGTAAATTATACAGGTACACAGCATAATGTATTATTACAATACATGGTAAATACCTTACACACAGCAGTACACATTTTATATGGGAAATGATTCCAAACAGGATGTTGCTCCTAAAGAAATGGAGCTTCAGGGAGAAAGAGAGTAGAAGATATCAGACAGTCATTCTAAAATAGGCTGACTATAAAAATTACAAAGCCTCTCTCCTAGACAGGCATAGGAATACAGAGAGAAAATGATAATAAGGAAAATTAGAATTAGGTGAAATTCATCGTGCTAAAGTGTCAATCAGTGCCCAGTGTCATTGTGCAGTGAATATGAACGCCCAACACGCGTTTCGGTGCTTAGAGAGTGCACCTTCGTCAGGGGCCAACTTGCTACTAAAAATCCTACCTCTTAAGTGATCTAGATGCCGGTACTAACGCCCTCCCTCCAGCCAATCGGTGTAGGGGGAGTGTATTCCCCATGTGTTTCAGATGATGCGCCCATCTTTGCCGTGTAGCAGTTCCGGCCACGTGGTGTGCGTAACCACGTGGTCAATGTGAGGGCGGAGCTCTCGCGGGCTGTCAGAATCAAACAGCCTCCCGTGTAGCCGCTGGGAAACGCCCATAGATGTACTGTGGGCGTGTGTGGACTAGGAGGGTATTCAGTATGCCGGATACCTTACGTCAGATGTGGGCGTGCTTAAGGTATCTCGGGCTGTCAATCATTGGTCTGAGACGGCTCCATAGGGATATGCTTCGTTCAAGGTCCTTAAAGGAATATCGAAGTCATGTATAAATAGATTCCCAACTGTAATAGGACTGATTAAATGTATGTACAATATGACAAGGTGACTTCATTGATTAAAGAACTCATGTTCACAACGGTATAGTCACCTCATATGCACATATAAATGCATGTGATGAATACACTTCTATTATACAGAAACAGGGGGGTTCCATGTAAAAAGGAACCTATGTCCATATTCCCTATTCATTATGAAACACTCCAATTGATATTGTACAAATCTTACTGACTGGGGGAGAGTAAAAATAGAGGCATCTCCAATCTAGGTGAATAGTTACATATACACACAACTACATGTACTATTTACAAAAATTTACAAGTGCATCTGGCATGATGTACAGAATTATTATCCTATCCAAAATATATACAAATATTTACACAATTAACATGAAATGTGTTGACATGTATAGATGTCAGTGACACTGACACAGACCGTATGTTAATAGCAAAATTAATCTGCTATAAAGGGTGCATAAGAGAAGCCCTCGTTCAGACCCAGGGGAGAGAGCGTTTTAAATTTATAAATCCAAAAACTCTCCCTTTGGAATGACACTGGGCACTGATTGACACTTTAGCACGATGAATTTCACCTAATTCTAATTTTCCTTATTATCATTTTCTCTCTGTATTCCTATGCCTGTCTAGGAGAGAGGCTTTGTAATTTTTATAGTCAGCCTATTTTAGAATGACTGTCTGATATCTTCTACTCTCTTTCTCCCTGAAGCTCCATTTCTTTAGGAGCAACATCCTGTTTGGAATCATTTCCCATATAAAATGTGTACTGCTGTGTGTAAGGTATTTACCATGTATTGTAATAATACATTATGCTGTGTACCTGTATAATTTACAGCAGACACCATCACTACCTGGCTTTTTAATTATTGGATACAGGATTTTTGTGTGACACTGCATTGATGACGGTAATATTTGGAATATAGCATACTGGACCCTTTCCTATTTAGCCCATATAATTTTTGAATAAAGCTGTTATAGAGGATGGGTGATCAGACTATATAATGCCATACATTGGATTTCCTATTTAGATATACCTACCTTGCAGCTGGCATAAGGAATATCAGTTTTGAGCATATTACACTTTACAGAAATCTCTTAGGCTCTAGCCTAATATATGATAACAAGTCTATGTCTTATGCTACTGTACTATACATTATTTCCAGGCTATACAGATAGTCTAGGATTGACTTCTATCCAAAGACTGTCTGTATTTCTGCTCCTTTTTCATAGTGCTATATAATAGTGACTAACCATGTAGGTACAAACGGCTATATAACAGGATTGGCTTGTGGTTATAATAAGCAGATATAACAGAAGCAGTTAGTGATGTAGTTACAGGTCTGTGCAAATTAAATGGTGACTGTCATGACAAAAACCGCTTATTCATAAAGGAAGTCTTGGGTGTCATCTTTATCTGAAGGGTTTAAAGTGTTAAAGTTACTCTGGTGACTATAGTTAAACTTCATTCCAATGTCTGCAAGCCAGGGCCTGATTTCTCTGCCCCTCACTTGCTCTCATTGTTCAAACCTCAGACAGGGAAAAACTGATAGGCTGAGATCACTAGCTCTTCATTCAGAGAAGCAAGTGAAAAATATACAGATTTTTGAGGCCTGGTCCGAGGCTTCCCAATTGAAGTCTCAGACATCGAGAGAAAGTGGCAGGACAAAGAGATCAGGTGCTGACTTGCAGACTATGGGGTTCAAACATCCATTAAAAGATTACCTCTGTTGGGTTATAAGAAAGTTGTTGGGTTCAGGGAATCCTTTTATAAAACTTTTAAGGATAACATTGTAACGAATATGACACAAGCTTTTAATGACTTTATTAGTCTGGCCAAATGTCCTACTGAATTTCTTGTGCCGATATCTTTCATTAATACAGACGCAAAGATTTTTCATCCATTATTGTTGCCAGACTTAAAACAAATTATTGAATCAGTTGTTTCTAAAGACCAAGTGGGATTTGTCCAGTAAATCACATTAGGAAAATATTGTAGAATTATATGGCTTTGGAGAACAGTTTTGTAAGGCAGTTAAAACTTTATATAGCAATCCTATAGCTAGAACCATTGGTCAACATATTTGTGCTGACTGGTTTGCCCTTGGCAATGGGACTAGACACGACTGCCCACTGTCACCATTACTTTACATTCTAACAATAGAAATATTAGCAATTAAGATAAGAGAGAGTAATAATATACATGGTTACCCTATCCCTAAGGGAGAACTAAAGATTAGTATGTATGCTGATGACATCTTGGGGACACTTACGGATTCTCAAAAATCCCTGCCTGCTCTGATGGAAGTGATTAATGCATATTCAATATTTTCTAATTACAAATTAAATACAGATAAAACTGTAATTATGGGTATTAACTTGGACGAGTTTTCTAAAGCACGACTGCAACAAAGATATGGACAGACACATAATTTATATATTTGGGAATTAAAATTTCACTAGACGTTAATAATATAATGGAATTAAATTTTATGGCCTTATTTAAGGAGATGAATTATACACTTAAAGGATGGAATACTATGTTTCTGTCGTGGACCGGTAGGATTAATGCGATAAAGGCATATATCATCCCAAAATGGCTATACATATTTAGACACCTCCCCATTCTAATACCGGATAGCTGGCTAACTATGGCTCAGACGAGTATCTCCAGATTTATTTGGCATGGGAAAAAGCCTCGTATTAATAATCGGAATGTGGCATATAGAGTAAAAGAGGGGAGGCTTGGCATGCCTAGTTTGAAAAATGATTATTATGCAAACATGATTAGCCACATTTATTTGATGCAAATTCCAGCGGTTGTTGATGAATGCTGGTATCATATAGAGAGCTATCAGACTCAGATAAAAGACCTTTCTTATCTATTATGGAATATTCATTACCCTAATT
This sequence comes from Pelobates fuscus, assembly GCF_036172605.1. Lineage (NCBI taxonomy): Eukaryota > Metazoa > Chordata > Amphibia > Anura > Pelobatidae > Pelobates > Pelobates fuscus. The sequence continues at coordinate 1,723,700 of NC_086318.1, read as the reverse complement.
GGGGGGAAATAGGAGAGAATTGTTTTATTATTGGGCATCTTGGAAAGTTTTTTGGTCTTTTTTTAAAGAACAAGATGGGAGGGAACAATAAAATTATAAATAGTATTAGTATTAAAGTTTTGGAAAATAATATCCAAGATCTATCATTAGCTATTTTGAAAAAACAACAAACAAACAAAAAAAACCTGGTGTTTCCCCTCCAGTCAGTTCAATCTGTGCTGATTGGCGGTGCTCTGCAAATCTGTTATCAGGATTCCCTCCTCTGGGCATCTCTCCTGTTCGAACTCAGTCTAAAGTAAAGCAATAGCTGCAAGGGGAAGGAGAGAAGAGGGGCAGGCTCTATGTGAGAGCAGCACAGAGAGAAATGGAGAGAAGTTTTATTTACATACCATTGGCCAAAATGAGGTGCAGGGATTAATTTGTGCTTCCCAAAAAGGGGAAAGCAGGAGAGGTGGATGCTAAAGTACCGCCTACTGAGAACGAGATGCATGCTCTCGACTGGAGACAACGGGAATAGAAATAAATACAAATGAGAGCTTTTCAATAAGAGAAGAATCTCTTAATTGCGTAACATGAGCCAAGCGTGATGGTTAGTAAACTGCAAACCTATATCTGGCATAACTCCTAAAGCTTTCAACCACTAGAGTCAATTCCTTCTTAAGACCTTTACTTCAATTGGATTCTGTGCAAGCATTGGTTTGGTGGAGAGTGGCGATTGACTTCACTGGAGTATTTTTTTAAGATTTAAAAACAAAAAAAATCAAAAAACAAGATGGGCTTAAAACTTAAGAACACCTCTCTATAATAATTTTAATTAAAGTTCATTAATTCATTATGATACAATTTCTTTCTATTTAGTGATTCTGGGACGTTTCTTGGGCTTGGCACTATTACTGGCTCGGTGGCGATTTACATCTCATTTTCTCTGTCTGTAAGTATTTTCCGTGTCTTGCATTTAATGCACCTTTTTGGGGTTTAGGAGCTCTGGTCTGCCTGCACTTTAGTTAATAGAATTTAGGAGGTCCAGCCTGTACTATAGTTAATGGGATTTAGGCGGTCTGGCCTGCAGTCTGGTTATTGAGATTTATAAGGTTCAGCTTGCAGTCTGGTTATTTAGGTTTATGAGGTCCGGCCTGCTGTCTGGTTATTGAGGTTTAGGAGGTCCGGCCTGCAGTCTGGTTTTTGAGGTTTAGAAGGTTCGGCCTGCAGTCTGGTTATTGAGGTTAAGAAGGTCCGGCCTGCAGTCTGGTTTTTGAGGTTTAGAAGGTCCGGCCTGCAGCCTGGTTATTGAGATTTAGGAGGTCCTGCCTCCAGTCTGGTGATTGAGATTTACTAGGTCTGGCCTGCAGTCTGGTGATTTGAGGTCTAGTAGGTCCAGCCTGCAATCTCGTTATTGAGGTTTAGGAAGTCCGGCCTGCAGTCTGAACCTTCTAAACCTTAATAACCAGACTGCAGGCTGGACCTTATAAACCTCAATAACCAGTTTGGTTATTGAGGTTTAGAAGGGCCGGCCTTCAGTTTAGTTTTTGGAGTTTCATCCAGTTTATTGTCAGAGATTAAATAAACAAAGGTTTTTTTGACTGTGTTCTTAAAACGTGTTTCCTAATTTACAGAAACTCTACTATGTGAAAGAGGCCCATGGCATAGTGGTCACAGACTTGGCTTTCCTTCCAGACACTATCAAAGGTCGTAAGCTGCAGGGGGACAACGAGACGGCCCTGCTGAGCGTTGCTGTGGATAGCCGCTGTCTGCTGCACATGGTGCCCAACAGACGTATGTATTCATTCCAATCTAACCAACGTAGATGGGGAACTGCTTATTAACTATTGCCATCCCTATATCTTCCAGACATGGTGCCCAACAGATGTATTCAAAGATTAACAGTCATTATATTGCTCACTTATATGTTTATTATTTTAATTAATCCATATATCTGCATCCAGTGAAACTCTAGCTAGTATAACAGGAGAGCACATGGTGATTGGGGATGATTTATGAGAACAGTGGAGTCTTCTTGGTTGGACTATCTTGTCTACATAGACTCTCACATAGTCAGTTATATATCTATTGAACATGTGAGCGTTGCTGGCTGTGTGTTGTGACTTGTGTTGCAGGAGTGAAATCCTGCAGTTGGTAAATCATGGGTTTGAGGTGTCGTGATTTGATTGAAATCATTGGGTTGGGATATGTGGGTGAAGAGTTTGATATGGGGTTGGGTGGCTCCATGCGTTATCTGCTGTTAACTAACATTTTGTGATATTTTTCTGCCTCATTTCTCTAGGGACTTTTCCAATTTGGCTTTTTCTCATTCTCTGTGTCCTGCTTGTGGTGTTTGTCATTCTCTTACTTCAACACGTATTCCCGAACTTCTTTTAAATGCTGTTTAGACCAACAGCCCACATTCTTTACTGAACAGAAGCCTGGGATATAGGGCCGATTTTATCCCAATCCAATTACTGCTTCTGGGATTACTACTGGAGCAGCTGTAGATCTTCAACCCTATCACACGACTGGCATTGGACAGCGAATGTCTCACCATATTGAACGAGGAGCGAAAAGGAGATGATTATCATAGAAGTGCACTTTTAACTCTGCTACTTGATAGTTTTCATCTAGCCACATGAAAAGAAGGTTATTGCAGAGAATGTGGTTTAATAATGTTATTAATGGAACGAAAGTGTTGATTTTAAAACTGTTCTTACTGGTAGCATCTTAAGCTCAGGAGGTCCCAAAAGAGTTTTTATCAGCAGGAGGAGTTTATTAACTCCCGCAATAATTGGAGTCAGAACTTGAAGCCTTTTCTACATTCCTTCTGCTGACCATGCACAATGTTCTCCACTTCCGTGTCACTAAGAGAGGCAATCAGACCACGTTCTTCCAGTGGTTAAGCTTTTAATAGTCTTACCAGACAGTGGGCCTCTATCCTTCCGCCTCGTGGCAGAGGTGTTAAGAGCTGAAGGCACACGCGTTTACATTTTTTTTTAATGTGCCGTTGTATTGTATGGATGTCTGATTTAATATTGGCCCACAGCAGCAGATCTTCTAGTAAGAAAACATGCAAACTGTGTGTTACAGTTCTAATTTCTTGGATTACAAGTTTATGAATCCTACATCCATTTGGACCTAATGTGACATTGAGAAGGAGAATACTTGGGGAGATTGGTAAAGACATAATTAATGTGTAGAGGCTGCACTTGGAAATAAACATTTTGATGCCTCCTATTCATGTTATAATGTATATGTATAGCTCGGAGAAAGGAAAGGACGACGTGATAAAACAGAATGAGCTGGGGGAGAGAAGAGAGAGGGAAATATGATAAAACACTGAAGTCCATTAATGTTTGTAACTTGGGATATGATAAAACAGACTGAAAGCTAAATTATATGTATAGCTCGGGGGGGAAAAGGGAGAGCGGGATATGATAAAACAGACTAAACAGCCATTAATATGTATAGCTCAGGGGGAGAAGGGAGAGGGGGATATGATAAAACAGACTGAATCCATTAATATGTATAGCTCGGGGGGGAGGGGGGGGGAGAGAGGGAGATATGATAAAACAGATTTAAAGCCATTAATATGTATAGCTGGGGGGGGGGGGGGTGGGAGAAGGGAGAGGGAGATATGATAAAACATACTGAAAGCCATTAATATGTATAACTTGGGGGGGGGGGGGGGAGAAGGGAGAGGGGGTGATATGAGAAAACATAGACTGAAAGCCATTAATATGTATAGCTCGGGGGGAGAAGGGTGAGGGGGATATGATAAAATAGACTGAAAGCCATATGTATAGCTCAGGGGGGGGGGGATGGGAGAGGGGGATATGATAAAACAGACTGAAAGACAATATACAAAACAACCAGAAATATTTGGGATGCGGCTGAGAAGTCTAAAATTAAAAGACAAAAGTATACATAGTGTAAATCTATATTTGATATTAGGTAAGTGTTCATGAAATGCACTCACGAGATATAGATGAAAGATAGCGCTCTAGGGTGCCTCCCCCGATAATAATGGGGGGGCTGATGTCTTTCTCCACTTGCTCCAAAAGGATAGATGAAAAAACAGGACTTCCAGGATGGTGGAAAAAATAAAATGATTTTATTAAGGATGAAACATCACCCAGCAATAAAAATTAGAATACAGGGTTAAAATGAGGTCCTACGCGTTTCGTTCACAGTCTGGAACTTCCTCAGGGACCAAAAAATTAAAATTACATACAGAAGTAACAGAGTAAAAAATACAGCCTAATCCCACCCTCCCACCAGTCCCGTTTTATAGGGCTAACCCCTGAGTTGATTGGTGATAATCTGGGCGTCCTCCTCTGTTTCGTCCTTCATTGGTGGGGTAGTTGATCACATCGAGCTGATTTCTTTCGGTTCTAATTGTCGTCGAAATTCCCACGGTCTGTATCAGCTGAAAACCGGAACCGGAAGTGGACCTTCACTTCCGCGTTCCACTGAATCATGCGTTCCAACAGAGGAGTTCAAGAGGTTGAAATATATGGTAATGTGGCCATCTAGTGGTCGCCAGGGGAACAGTCCCAGATAATAGATGTTGAACAATTATAAATCTATCAAGAAAAAACGTGATAATATCGGCAGCAACATGGAGAAATAGATTTATAAGACATAAATCACTTATACTAAAGTCCCCTATAGATATTAATATGAATTCAATTTATTTATAATTTAATATTAGAATAGCTTTGAATCATGATATATACGAATTAGAAAAATAGTACACACATCTACCGTAAATGAACTCTTTATATATAAACATATATTTATCCCAATGAAACACCCTTAATTGGATAATAAGAACAATTATTAACAGCTTTTTTTCCCCCGTTTGGGAAAGTATATACAGAGTTGTGGTATGAGAGCTTGAATCAATACCACTACCTCTTAAGAAATAGAGAGGGAAATATAGAGAAGAGAAAGAGGGAGAAACAAATATTAATCTGCCAATATATAAATGCATAGGCAGACCAAAAACCCACTATATTTTATAAAAAACAGATCAGATCGATGTCTACATTCAATCCCATTGGCTCTAATGTTTGTAATTGGTGAATCCAAAAGGTTTCCCTTTGGGACAGATTTTTAATCCTATCCCCACCTCGCCAATGGGGGGCAACTCTCTCAATACCTATGCATCTGAACTGTTTCCATGAAAAGGAAGGACATGTGCTACAATGAGCATAAACTGAATGAGTAGTTAGCCCCTTTCTGATGTTACTCAGGTGCTCAAGTATGCAAACTTTTAAGATTCTTGTGATGCGACCCACATACTGTCTGCCACACGGACACTGTAGTAAATAAACCACAAAGTCCGTGTGGCAGCTTATGTCTGATTTAATGTGGTACATCCTCCCAGTAATGAAACTAGAAAAGGTGTCCGATCTCTCAATAGACACAGTCCTACAGGCTTTGCACACATTGCATCCCCTGCAAGATCCTATATTTGTATTCGTAGAGGGGGTTTTGATAGCATAGCTAGGAGCCAACATATTCTTTAAGTTCTGGTTCTTTTTAAAAATCACTTGGGGGTATTGGGATAAATGTTTTCCCAACACTGGATCTTGTAACAATATTGACCAATGGTTCTGTAATCCTTTTTTGATCTTTCTATGGTCAATATTGTATTGGGTCAAAAAAGCAGACCTGAATCGGTTGCCCACGGTATCAGAAGTGAGTTTGTCTGTTAATAATGTGTTTCTTTTGGTTTGTGTTAAATGGCGAATTTCTTTTTCCAAGGCATTTCTCTTGTATCCCTTCTCTAATAATTTCTTTTTAATGTGATTTGATTGGGTGTGAAAATCGTGTTCATGTGAACAGTTGCGTCTAAGTCGTGTGAATTGACTTTTAGCTATCCCGCTAAGCCACAGCTTATGGAGACAGCTATCCTGATGTACAAAGCTGTTGCCATCAGTTGGCTTAAAGTAGCATTTGGTACGTATTTGGCCAGCTTCATTAAACAATGTGAGGTCCAAAAAATTGATTGTCTTTTTACTCCAAACTGGGGTAAAGATTAAATTATATTGGTTAGAATTTAAAAACTTGGGGCGTGGCCTGACTGCCGATGGAGTGAGACGCATCTCTGCACAGCTCCTAGGCCCCAACCTGTTAAACCCAGCATAATAGCGCTATAAACCGATTAAAATGGGGAGAACAAAGAAACCCAATGACGCTGATACCTCCGGGATGACACCGGCGAAACACAACCCTGGCCCGATGGACGGATTTTTACAGGCTTCCCAGGGCACGCGGGGCCTCGACGGTTCAGCCACGCCGGCGCCGTCTCCCCCGGCCTCCAGCATGGCACCATCAGGCAGAACCTCACCGACGGCCCCCACGCTGTCCCAGATATCAGCCGAGCTTGCCAATATCACCGCTAACATGCTTACCCGCAGAGATAAAGCCGACATGGTCGCGGAGCTGAAAGCGGTTATCCGGGAAGAGATCACGGCAGTCCGGAGGGACCTAACGGCCCTGGAGCAGCGTGTGGACAACTTGGAAGTTGATCGCCTGCAAAGCAACCAAACGATGCAGGCTGCAGAGCTGGCGACCGGGAGACAGGGAAACATCCTCCTGGACATCCGCCGCCAGGTCGAAGACCTGGACAATAGGGGACGCCGTAAGAACATCAGGATTAGAGGCCTACCAGAAGCTGATGGGGAAAATCCGCACGAGGTTCTAACGGGCCTCTTCACCTACCTTCTGGGAGAATCTGCCCCTACTGACTTTGGCATAGAAAGGGCGCACAGGGCCTTGCGGGCCCCTAGAAGAGACGGCCTCCCACGGGATGTAATTTGCTCCCTGGACTCCTTCCCATTAAAAGAGGCAATAATGCAGGCCGCAAGGGCGCAACAACGGATAACTTACCTGGACTCACAGGTCTCCCTCTACCAAGACCTATCCACAATAACCCTGGATGCCCGTAGAGCACTCCGGCCATTAACCAGGCTCCTGCAGGAGCGGAGGATAAACTACAAGTGGGGGTTCCCCTTTAGCCTCCAGGCGAGAGTTGGCAACGTGTGGCACATCATCCGCTGGCCGAATGACGTTCCCCGCTTTCTTCAGACGGCAGGCCTGCCAGCTACACAGATTCCGAATTGGATCCTGGAAGGGCCCCCAGCCAGGGCCTCGGGCCCCTTGGAAGTGGCGCACAACCTCAGAGCGGGCCCTACCCCGACACCACGCAGAGGAGGCCCGGAGTCTCCAGAAGAATAATCAGATACAGTACCCGGCGGGTGGCCTGGACGCCCACTCCGATTGCCCCAGAGGAAAGACATCTTGCCCCGGATGCCCCCCACGGGGCCCCCTTGCACCGGCATCTACCGCACGACGCCTTACCAGGGGTATGTACTTTCATCACCCTCCTACCAGGGGTATGTACTCTCATTGCACACACCTGTCCTAGCTTGGGATAAAAGGGGGGGAACCACTTAGGTGGGGTGGAGGGTCAACCCAGGGAATTGAATATGGGGGCGAAAGTACACCCAGGTAACCACCGATGCAGTTTACTAACATGAGGGCTCCCAGCCAGGTTGGGGGGGTTGGGCCTTTTTGGGGATATGCAGGGGAGCACTGGATGGACTCATCTTATAACTATCGGACACATTGCGAATGGTGGTCCCCTGTAAACGACCACGGTCGATGGACACCTGATGGACCACAGCCTGTTCCGGGGGGGAGGGCGGTGTGGGGGGTATCGGGGGGGGCATGGGAGGACGGGAACGTAAAGGAGGGGGGTTACTAGACCATATGCTGGAATACGGATCTGTATTGGGGGGATACTGTGCTGCACAATGTTTTTTTTTTTTCTTGTATTATATCATCGTTTAGACATGCTGAAGTTGATCATTATGTTTATGGGCCCACATGTTGGTTACGCAGACACATAGAAAGCACGTTAGGGGTAGCTATGTTAGCTCGGATGCTAATCTGTGCACAAATGCCAACGGTCGAAGTCACACCTTACTGCACACGTGGCTACAGTACGCACGTACTAAGCAACTGTTGCGACGATGCACCTCCCCAATTTAATACGCTAGCCGAAGAAATCCGTATGGGCACGCTGATAGACAGGCCCCTTAGTCATACATGTTAAAGTAGATCATTATGTATATGGGCCCGCATGTTTGTTCCGAAGCCACATAGTAAACATGTTAGGGGTAGTTATGCACACACAGGTGCCAATCTGCATGCAAATACCAACGGAGCAAGTCGCACCTTGCTGCACACATGGCTGCCATACGCACACACAATACACCTGATGCGATAACATACCTCCCCAAACTAATACACGGGCCGGAGAAACCCGCGTGGGTATGCTGATGGAAAGGTCTCTTAGCCATGACACATAGGACCAGCCTGGAACACCTTACAACACCACGCAGGATACACACTACACGGGCACAGGGACTCTGAATTGTGTTGACATAACGAACATCTCACAACCCCAATGATAACTCACGAAGAGGGAGATCCGGACATAAGGGACGAAGGGAATATCCCCCACGCACACACATGACAGGGCTCACGGTAGACTCTGGGGCCATGCGGGGGACAAGTTCTTGCCCCACTCTCCAGTTCACACATTTCACTGCGCTAAGCACATAGAAGCCAACATCAGGTTGGGAGCCGTAGGAGACGGCAGACGTAGGAGAACATATAGACCGAATCACTCCATTGGTTACGACGGACTCGACCTCACTGAGACTGACCCATTTGTACATAATACCGGGGAACTAGGTAGGGCTGACCGCCGACCCATAGGATCCACAACAACCGGTACAGGGTCGTTGTCACACTAACGAGAAACCTTCCTGCGGGACTGACAGGACACCGGACCGCCAACCCCTAGAACCCACTTCCCCGACAACTCTTATCCCAGTAACTTTCTGGTGCGGCGGCAGGTAGGACGTTCCCCGCCCCTTGCTTCTCCAGCGGAATGACCACCGCACGTGAGTTTCTCCCAGCTCAACTGAAATATTGGTCCAATAATGTCCAGGGACTCAACACCCCGGAAAAACAGGCGCACCTACGCCGCCGACTATGGCACGCCAAGACATCCATAGCCTTCCTCCAAGAAACCCACCTCAAAGGTGGGAACGCACCAAAACTGGAAAATCAACGCTTCCCACTAGGCTACTACGCGAACCATCCCGACGCAAAAAGGGCCGGAGTGGCGATTCTGTTCTCGCACACTGTCCCGTTCCAATGCACGCAAACTCAGGCAGACCCGAATGGGAGATATCTCTTCCTGAAAGGCACAATAGCTGATCATGTATACACCTTCGCCTGCCTCTATGGCCCGAACAGGAAACAACACTCGTTCCTTAGCCGAACGCTGACCAAGCTGGAGAGGTTCAGAGAAGGCCTACTGATCATGGCGGGGGATCTAAACATGCCACTGGACCCATTACGGGATACGTCTAGAGGCCAAAGCTCGATCCCCTCGCACTGCCTGAGAGCAGCTCAACGTTCCCTACGTAGGCTGGGATTAGTAGACTGCTGGAGGGCGTTCCATCCTGAGGACCGAGACTACACCCATTATTCCTCTGTGCACTCGCACTATAGTCGCATTGACTATTTCTTTATGGCACAAGAGTACCTCAACCTGCTGATCGGTGCAGATATAGATATCATGGACCACTCGGACCATGCGCCGGTTCAGATTCGCACTCGCTCGCCTCTCTTTAAACCACGAGAGAGGCAGTGGAAGCTGAATGAATCTTTGCTGGGTGACTTGGAATTCACCACTGCGCTGTCCCAAACTTTGACCGATTATTTTGAAACGAATGACAGCCCAGATATGCAACCCCTGACAACATGGGAAGCCCATAAGTGTGTGATACGGGGACACCTCATAACTGCGAGCACTAAACGCAAACAACAGAGGATGACGCGAATTGCCGATCTAACGGGCAGAATTGCCGATCTAGAACAGGCCCATAAGGTCTCCCTGGACGATTGCACCTACCTCCGTCTCACGGAAGCCCGTAGAGAGCTCAGGGATATCCTATCGCAGGGCCTGATTCACACGGCGAAGAAGTCGTCGAGGTATTTTTACGAACACTCGAATAAAAGTGGGAGATTACTGGCGAAGATGCTGCAAGACAAACGGAGAGCCCGACACATCCACAAGATACACACAAAAACCGGGAACGTTACACAGCTCCCGGAGGGTATTCTATCAGCCTTCCGCGAATACTACGCGGCATTATATGCCCAAACGCAGGCTAAAAATGGGCAAGGGGATCAACTCCAGCGGACGCGGATAGCTGCATACTTAGAGGAACATGTCACACGCAAACTGACCCCAGAACAAACTACCGTCTTGGAGCAACCCATGTCAATTGAGGAACTGGCGGGAGCTCTGAAGGCGACTAAACCGCACAAAGCCCCTGGACCCGACGGTCTTCCAGTCTCCTACCTTCGGACGTTTAAAGACATCCTCCTGCCCAGACTCCTACAGGGACTCAACTCCATTCAAGAAGGGGGATGTTTTCCTAAAGACTCCCTGAGGGCAACGATCGCGATCCTGCCGAAGGAAGGGAAGGACCCGACCAACTGCTCCAGCTACCGGCCGATTTCGTTGCTTAACGCGGACGTAAAACTTTTCGCCAAGGCCATGGCTGCCAGGGTGGCGCAGACACTCCCGGACTTGGTACACGCAGACCAAGTCGGATTCATCCCGGGGAGAGAAGCAAGGGACAATACCATCCGAGCCCTTAACATCATACACAGCGCGACAACAAGCAAGCGGGACATGGTGCTCCTCTCTACCGACGCTGAAAAGGCGTTTGATAGAGTGGACTGGCATTATATGGCCGCCACCCTGGACCACATGGGTTTCGGGCCGCGCCTGCGAACTTGGGTTGCGGCGCTATACACCGCACCCTCAGCACGCATAAGGGTCAACGGAGTGTTGACAGATTCATTTGACATCAGCAACGGCACGAGGCAGGGGTGCCCTCTATCCCCACTACTATTCGCCCTTACACTCGAACCCTTTCTGGAAGCAGTCCGGCAACACGGAGGGATCACGGGTCACCACATAGGGGGGAAAGAGCATAGAGTGGCGGCGTACGCTGACGATATGCTCTTCTTCCTGGAACAGCCGAGAATCTCAACACCGAATCTCCTGGAAGCATTCCGTATTTATGGCGAAATATCCAATTTGAAGCTCAACCTGGACAAATCTGAGGCTCTGCCTCTCACCGGGGACCAGGCGCTCAGACACCACCTCCAAACGCAATTCCCATTCAAAATATGCACCAACAAACTGCGCTATCTTGGCATCTGGCTGCCAGAAGACACAAAGGACATATACCAACTTAACTTTGCGCCCCTTTTGGCAGCCATACAACAGGATATCAAAAGATGGACGGCCCTTTACGTCTCGTGGTTTGGAAGGATAAATGCCGTAAAAATGAATGTCTTACCTCGCATTCTGTACCTCTTCCAGACATTACCGACGGCAATCCCAAGGAGCTTTTTTCAATCGGTGTCGACCACCATACGTCAGTTTGTCTGGAACCACAAACCATCTCGTATAAGAAGGTCCACACTGGAACGCCCAAAAACCGAGGGGGGTACGGGACTGCCGTCCATCGTTACATACTATCAAGCTACCCACCTCCATAGATTGGTCGACTGGCATGCCAGCCCGAGCACAAAGCAATGGGTTCACATTGAAGTACAACAGGCCGGAGGCAAGATCCCTGCCCAGTTATGGCTTGGCGACGCCACACTTGGGGAACTGCGCACAGGTAACCCAATGATAGATGCGACGTTGCGGGTTTGGTGCAATGTGCGCTACAACAGAAACCTTACGACATCTCCCAACCCGCTTACGCCAATCACCAACAACCCGAAACTGGCAGGGGGGCTTAACCCGTCCGACCTGCGGAACCTAGGTGCACGAGACTGGGTATATATTGATCAGTGGTGTGTTGGACCGACTATGAAACCGATAGCGGAATTGTTAAATGACCGTAGACCTAGCGGGCTAGACGAATTCCGATACCACCAGGTTAAACACTACGTTACTTCAGTGGCGGGCAAACACCACCTACACCGCCCACTGTTCCACCTGGAGAAACTATGTGTGGCAAGGCACCACCTTTCACATGGGGTCTCGACCTTGTATACATTGCTCCAACACAACGGAGACAAAATACCCCTAGGATTCACGGAAAAGTGGGAAAGAGATGCAGAGGTAGAACTCTCGGAAGAAGACTGGGGAAAAATTTTCCAACTAACACACAAAGGGACTATCTGCACCAAATACCAAGAATGTAATTACAAAATCCTGACGCACTGGTACAGAACACCGGATGTTCTTCGCCATGTACATGATTCGATCTCGGGAGTCTGCTGGAGATGTGGCGCAGAGGAAGGGACAGGAATCCACATATGGTGGAAGTGCACGCACATCATCCCGTACTGGCGAATGGTACAAAGAACAATCAAAGACATCACGGGAACGGAGGTCCCCTTTCAGCCGTTACCTATGCTACTAAACCACACGACTACGCCGACAAAAGTATACAAGAAAGGTCTTGTTATACACTTGCTGACGGCGGCGAAAACGCTCATTCCAACGATGTGGAAGAGCCCGGCAGTGCCCACGTACCAACAATGGATAACCAGAGTGGAATCCATGTATGACATGGAAATGATGACGGCATCCCTGCACGGCCGCTCGGACAAATGCGCCCGGACGTGGTTCCCGTGGATGGACTATATTTCTAGGAGAGCAGCGGAGACCAGCACGGAAGGGGACGGGGACACCAGTGCCGCCGCACGAGAGATCCCTACGGGTTGACTTGCACTCATTGACTCTACTACACCAGACTGACCTCACTTGTGACGGGACTCCCCCACGCCTCTCCTTATTCCCTCTTCCCTACCCAGGACAGTTTGACATAAGACGGACCATGACCATGGACAGGTGCTCGACAGGTGAAAAGAAGGTCGGACACAGTATAGACATCACCAGCGACTTCCACGACTAGTGAAGCTAGAAGGGATACATAAGACACCCTTAGAAAACATAACCACGCACTGGCATAAGCTGGGACCCCTGACGAAGGGACTGCTCTGGTTCGACTACAACTAATGGAGACTGACAGGGGCTACCGGCACCCACACCTTGATAGGAATGCGGACGCTGGCAGAACAATGAGACATGGACAAACACCAGACACACACCCACAAACACCGCATGATACTGTCAAACGCCGCCAAACACGCCCCTTCCCACTATAACTCAGACACCTGATAGCACACATACACGGACCTACACCGCACCTGCCACCCCGATATACTCTCTCGGATCAGGAAGGATGCTGACAATCACTTGACCTACGACTGCAGGAGATTAGGTTGAGGACAACACGAACGTAGCCCACAAGGACAACCCACCTATCCCTGGATCCTGACTTCCCACATGCCTTAAAAAGTCGACCACGTTCACACTGCCATCGCCCATAACAATTGAAGACATTGAGGGAGATAGAGGAAGGGTTAGTAATGAACACCTATCGCTAAAACAGCAGGGAAACAAACGTGAACAGCCATGACACGACTTACGCTAGACAAGGGAAACAGACATCAAAACTATCCAATACTCCACATGATAGATGGGATCAGTAGTGAATACGCTCACGCAAAATGGGGGACACAATGACACCCACCCAGGTATGACACCCCCGCTGTTCCGCCCGCAACTTCAACTTGCAAATGCGGGGACATACCAAATTAGACAAAACCCGCCTGCATACCGAAGTACCTGCTCTTGTTCCCGCTCAGAGTTCTGGCTAGCACCCGCACGTAGTCTGAAGTGAAGTTTAACAGGGCTGTTGGGTAATGAAACTCCTACAGTACGAAACGTGGCTTACCTTAATCAAAACGTAACAGTCCAGATAATGTAGATCCACCTAAGAGCCAGGTCGCCGGTCCCTGGACCGGGAGGTCCCTATGTACGCCTATTCATGTTATGATATTGTCTTACTGTCATACATATGTGTCTCATTGCGGTTACCGTTAACCTTATCCGAACCAATGTCCCTGTTAGTGACTGTAAACTGACTAATGTCGTAAATATGTACGCCTAGTTGGAGACTAAAGTGTTGTATTACCGTATTATTCACTAAGTTCAAAATGTTCACCTTACCAATACACTTGTATGTTGTATGATGAAAAATTACTAATAAAGAATGTCAAAAAAAAAAAAGAATTTAAAAACTTAACAAATTCAAAAAAAGAACTAGAAGACCCTTTCCAAATAATAATCACATCATCGATGTAACGCCGCCAGAGCACCAGGTTTTCCCTCCAGTCATGCCTTGACCACACAAATAGTTCTTCCCATCTGCGAACATAAGTGTTGGCATAACTGGGGGCAAACCTGGTGCCCATGGCGGTCCCCGTGATCTGTAAATAAAACTTTCCATTAAAAAAGAAATAATTGTGCTCTAAAATAAATCTAACAGCAAATAAAATAAACGTTTTTACGCCCTGTGGTAGATCAGGGTCTTGGGCCATGAAATGGTCTATGGCCTCTAGCCCTAATGGGTGACTAATAACTGTGTATAAGGATGTAACATCCAGGGTGGCCCAACTATATTACGGATCCCAGTTGGGCCACCCTGGATGTTACATCCTTATACACAGTTATTAGTCACCCATTAGGGCTAGAGGCCATTGACCATTTCATGGCCCAAGACCCTGATCTACCACAGGGCGATGGGAAGAACTATTTGTGTGGTCAAGGCATGACTAGAGGGAAAACCTGGTGCTCTGGCGGCGTTACATCGATGATGTGATTATTATTTGGAAAGGGTCTTCTAGTTCTTTTTTGGAATTTGTTAAGTTTTTAAATTCTAACCAATATAATTTAATCTTTACCCCAGTTTGGAGTAAAAAGACAATCAATTTTTTGGACCTCACATTGTTTAATGAAGCTGGCCAAATACGTACCAAATGCTACTTTTTTTTTTTTTTAATTCTTTATTTTATTTGTGCATAAGGTAAACAGGCAGTTTTGCATCGCCACAATAGCTGGTGCAAACAATGTTAAACATATGAGTACATTAGTGTGGCATCAAGAACTTTGCACATTTTTTTTTATATATAAAACAAGGTTAGTAAACAGAATGTAGGTCTTTATATTACATGCTTGTATTACAGGATAACAACATTGTTCAAGATTATTTCGGTACAGGCTCTTATGTATAGCTACTTGTGTGGCTTTTCTGTGCTGCGGTCTGGGCTATAACACTATTATCTGAGTGGTTTGCTGGTGTGTAATAGATATGAGTATATATGGCTGTTGTGTTCTAGTGGGGGCCGTTTGAGTGAGCCTGTGTAGCATTGCCATTCAGATTATCTCCTGGGTTGCCCCCACATAGTGTGGTGTGCTGTCCGCCTCAGATAAGCGATTCAAGAACTACAGCTATTCTTGGTTTTAACTTATTGTGGCGATATAACGTGCCCTGATGTCTAGTAATAAGACGCTAGTTGCCCTGGCTAAGTGTGTGCTTCAGCACCCAGAGTGCCACATCATCAATGAAATTTATAGTACAACAGATGGAATCATAACTTGAACGCTGAGTTTGAGGCTGAGGTCAGCTGGCCCCACTGGTCGGTGAGGTGGATTGTGCATACTAGATCCCAAGGGGGAACAAAAATGAACGGAAAAAGTTTTATAACGTGGGCAGACAGCACCTTCTTTAGTGAGTCTAATTCGAGTCAGGGCATTAAGGGTAGTCGACAGGTCCATTTCTTCTGGCGTCTGATCCGGGTTGGCAGGTAGGTAGTTTCAGCCAATGCCTCTGGTGGGCCACTGCATGCAGTTCTTTTCCAAGCCATAGTTGGGGTATACAGGATGAATGGGACCCCCTTGGGCTCCGTGTCTTGACGCCACTCTTCCCCTCCAAACCCGGCCCCCAGTCCATGCGGCATGAAGGTAGATTCTTGGTAGGTTCGGGGAGCCCCGTTTGGCACTGGAGCTTGGGTTATGTGCCTCCCGGCGGTGCCGTTTAAGTCCACTTTTGGAAGGGGGTTTCTGTGGGGGGGCCCCGTGAGCTGACTTACCCCCTGGAGCTGACCGCTCGGGTCGTGTTCTTTTGCGGTGTCTGGATGCGAAGCCGTTCCTCCTCTGTGGGGTCGGCACGTGCCGTTGGTCTGCCGGGGGCAAGGGGCGGTGCGACTTTGCTCTCCTCTGCCTCACCTCGATCCGTCGCCAGAATTCCTCGAATATCTTGTCTAGTTTCATGAGTGTCGATTCTGTCGAGCCTCGTGGTAAGGATAGAGGCCTGGCGTCCGCCATCTTGGGTAGTTTGAGGTGGAGAGGTTCGAGTTGTAGCTTGCTCGTTTGCGGGACCACTGGTACCTCCATATGTGGAGTGAAGTGATAAGGCCGGGATGACCCCCACCGGCAGGGGGGGAGCAGGTCTCTGAGCTGTGTCTGCTTGTTCCTTCAGGGGATCGAGCAAGGAGAGCGGCCGCCTCTCCCACACTTTCACCCCCAGGTAGGCCGCAGTAGCTTTGCGGGCTTACTTTGCTTGGTTTGCGTCCGTGGAGCTCTGGATTGAGGCACAGCGTATTGTGGGCTGTTTCCAGCTCTCATATGTCGATTGTTTCGATTGAAAAGGTTGCTTTTGGGGCCATTTCTGAGTTTCCCGGTCGGAGCTCACTCTGCTTGCGACCGTTCAGGTTGGCAGTCAGGCCCCGCCCCCCCAAATGCTACTTTAAGCCAACTGATGGCAACGGCTTTGTACATCAGGATAGCTGTCTCCATAAGCTGTGGCTTAGCGGGATAGCTAAAAGTAAATTCACACGACTTAGACGCAACTGTTCACATGATCACGATTTTCACACCCAATCACATCACATTAAAAAGAAATTATTAGAGAAGGGATACAAGAGAAATGCCTTGGAAAAAGAAATTCGCCATTTAACACAAACCAAAAGAAACACATTATTAACAGACAAACTCACTTCTGATACCGTGGGCAACCGATTCAGGTCTGCTTTTTTGACCCAATACAATATTGACCATAGAAAGATCAAAAAAGGATTACAGAACCATTGGTCAATACTGTTACAAGATCCAGTGTTGGGAAAACATTTATCCCAATACCCCCAAGTGATTTTTAAAAAGAACCAGAACTTAAAGAATATGTTGGCTCCTAGCTATGCTATCAAAACCCCCTCTACGAATACAAATATAGGATCTTGCAGGGGATGCAATGTGTGCAAAGCCTGTAGGACTGTGTCTATTGAGAGATCGGACACCTTTTCTAGTTTCATTACTGGGAGGATGTACCACATTAAATCAGACATAAGCTGCCACACGGACTTTGTGGTTTATTTACTACAGTGTCCGTGTGGCAGACAGTATGTGGGTCACATCACAAGAATCTTAAAAGTTTGCATACTTGAGCACCTGAGTAACATCAGAAAGGGGCTAACTACTCATTCAGTTTATGCTCATTGTAGCACATGTCCTTCCTTTTCATGGAAACAGTTCAGATGCATAGGTATTGAGAGAGTTGCCCCCCATTGGCGAGGTGGGGATAGGATTAAAAATCTATCCCAAAGGGAAACCTTTTGGATTCACCAATTACAAACATTAGAGCCAATGGGATTGAATGTAGACATCGATCTGATCTGTTTTTTATAAAATATAGTGGGTTTTTGGTCTGCCTATGCATTTATATATTGGCAGATTAATATTTGTTTCTCCCTCTTTCTCTTCTCTATATTTCCCTCTCTATTTCTTAAGAGGTAGTGGTATTGATTCAAGCTCTCATACCACAACTCTGTATATACTTTCCCAAACGGGGGAAAAAAAGCTGTTAATAATTGTTCTTATTATCCAATTAAGGGTGTTTCATTGGGATAAATATATGTTTATATATAAAGAGTTCATTTACGGTAGATGTGTGTACTATTTTTCTAATTCGTATATATCATGATTCAAAGCTATTCTAATATTAAATTATAAATAAATTGAATTCATATTAATATCTATAGGGGACTTTAGTATAAGTGATTTATGTCTTATAAATCTATTTCTCCATGTTGCTGCCGATATTATCACGTTTTTTCTTGATAGATTTATAATTGTTCAACATCTATTATCTGGGACTGTTCCCCTGGCGACCACTAGATGACCACATTACCATATATTTCAACCTCTTGAACTCCTCTGTTGGAACGCATGATTCAGTGGAACGCGGAAGTGAAGGTCCACTTCCGGTTTTCGGCTGATACAGACCGTGGGAATTTCGACGACAATTAGAACCGAAAGAAATCAGCTGGATGTGATCAACTACCCCACCAATGAAGGACGAAACAGAGGAGGACGCCCAGATTATCACCAATCAACTCAGGGGTTAGCCCTATAAAACGGGACTGGTGGGAGGGTGGGATTAGGCTGTATTTTTTACTCTGTTACTTCTGTATGTAATTTTAATTTTTTGGTCCCTGAGGAAGTTCCAGACTGTGAACGAAACGCGTAGGACCTCATTTTAACCCTGTATTCTAATTTTTATTGCTGGGTGATGTTTCATCCTTAATAAAATCGTTTTATTTTTTCCACCATCCTGGAAGTCCTGTTTTTTCATCTATCCTTTTGGAGCAAGTGGAGAAAGACATCAGCCCCCCCATTATTATCGGGGGAGGCACCCTAGAGCGCTATCTTTCATCTATATCTCGTGAGTGCATTTCATGAACACTTACCTAATATCAAATATAGATTTACACTATGTATACTTTTGTCTTTTAATTTTAGACTTCTCAGCCGCAGCCCAAATATTTCTGGTTGTTTTGTATTTTGCTGTGTAAAGGTCATCCAATCTGGGTGATGACCTGGGAGGCTGTCTTACTTGAATGCTAAGATAAGTATATATTTTTTCACTTATACACATTATTCATTGTGGTGATATTTAAACGTATATATACTTTTCTGTAGTTTGAAAGACAATATCTATGGCTCGGGGGGGGGGAGAGGGGAGAGGGGGATATGATAAAACAGACTGAAAGCCATTAATATGTATAGCTCGGGGGGAGAAGGGAGAGGGGGATATGATAAAACAGACTGAAAGCCATTAATATGTATAGCTCAGGGGGGGAGAAGGGAGAGGGGGATATGATAAAACAGACTGAAAGCCATTAATATGTATAGCTCGGGGGAGAAGGGAGAGGGGGATATGATAAAACAGACTGAAAGCCATTAATATGTATAGCTCGGGGGGGAGAAGGGAGAGGGGGATATGATAAAACAGACTGAAAGCCATTAATATGTATAGCTCGGGGGGAGAAGGGAGAGGGGGATATGATAAAACAGACTGAAAGCCATTAATATGTATAGCTCGGGGGGGAGAAGGGAGAGGGGGATATGATAAAACAGACTGAAAGCCATTAATATGTATAGCTCGGGGGGGAGAGGGGGGAGAGGAGGATATGATAAAACAGACTGAAAGCCATTAATATGTATAGCTCGGGGAGAGAAGGGAGAGGGGGATATGATAAAACAGACTGAAAGCCATTAATATGTATAGCTCGGGGGGAGAAGGGAGAAGGGGATATGATAAAACAGACTGAAAGCCATTAATATGTATATCTCGGGGGGAGAAGGGAGAAGGGGATATGATAAAACAGACTGAAAGCCATTAATATGTATAGCTCGGGGGGGAGAAGGGAGAGGGGGATATGATAAAACAGACTGAAAGCCATTAATATGTATAGCTCGGGGGGGGGGGGGGAGAAGGAGAGGGGGATATGAGAAAACAGACTGAAAGCCATTAATATGTATAGCTCGGGGGGGAGGGGGGGATATGATAAAACAGACTGAAAGCCATTAATATGTATAGCTCGGGGGGGAGAAGGGAGAGGGGGATATGATAAAACAGACTGAAAGCCATTAATATGTATATCTCGGGGGGAGAGGGGAGAGGGGGATATGATAAAACAGACTGAAAGCCATTAATATGTATAGCTCGGGGGGGAGAGGGAGAGGGGGAAATGATAAAACAGACTGAAAGCCATTAATATGTATAGCTCGGGGGGGGGGGGGGAAGGGAGAGGGGGGTATGATAAAACAGACTGAAAGCCATTAATATGTATAGCTCGGGGGGGAGAAGGGAGAGGGGGATATGATAAAACAGACTGAAAGCCATTAATATGTATAGATCGGGGGAGAAGGGAGAGGGGGATATGATAAAACAGACTGAAAGCCATTAATATGTATAGCTCGGGGGGAGAAGGGAGAGGGGGATATGATAAAACAGACTGAAAGCCATTAATATATATAGCTCGGGGGGGAGAAGGGAGAGGGGGATATGATAAAACAGACTGAAAACCATTAATATGTATAGCTCGGGGGAGAAGGGAGAGGGGGATATGATAAAACAGACTGAAAGCCATTAATATGTATAGCTCGGGGGGGAGAAGGCAGAAGGGGGATATGATAAAACAGACTGAAAGCCATTAATATGTATAGCTCGGGGGGGGGGGAGGGGGATATGATAAAACAGACTGAAAGCCATTAATATGTATAGCTCGGAGGGGAGAAGGGAGAGGGGGATATGATAAAACAGACAGAAAGCCATTAATATGTATAGCTCGGGGGGTAGAAGACAGAGTGGGATATGATAAAAGAGACTGAAAGCCATTAATATGTATAGCTCGGAGGGGAGAAGGGAGAGGGGGAAATGATAAAACAGACTAAAAGCCAATAATATGTATAGCTCGGGGGGGAGAAGGGAGAGGGGGAAATGATAAAACAGACTAAAAGCCAATAATATGTATAGCTCGGGGGGGAGAAGGGAGAGGGGGAAATGATAAAACAGACTGAAAGCCAATAATATGTATAGCTCGGAGGGGAGAAGGGAGAGGGGGAAATGATAAAACAGACTAAAAGCCAATAATATGTATAGCTCGGGGGGGAGAAGGGAGAGGGGGAAATGATAAAACAGACTGAAAGCCATTAATATGTATAGCTCGGGGGGTAGAAGGCAGAGTGGGATATGATAGAAGAGGCTGAAAGCCATTAATATGTATAGCTCGGGGTGGAGAAGGGAGAAGGGAATATGATAAAACAGACTGAAAGCCATTAATATGTATAGCTTGGGGGGAGAAGGGAGAGGGGGATATGATAAAACAGACTCAAAGCTATTAATATGTATAACTCGGAAGGGAGAAGGGAGAAGGGAGAGAGGAATATGATAAAACATAGACTGAAAGCCATTAATATGTATAGCTCGGAGGGGAGAAGGCAGAGGGGGATATGATAAAACAGACGGAAAGCCATTAATATGTATAGCTCGGGGGGAGAAGGGAAAGGAGGATATGATAAAACAGACTGAAAGCCATTAATATGTATAGCTCGGGGGGGAGAAGGGGATGTGACAAAACAGAATGAAAGTCATTAATATGTAAAGCTCGGGGGGAAGAAGGGAGAGAGGGGGATATGATAAAACAGACTGAAAGACATTAATATGTATAGCTCGGGGGAGAAGGGTGAGGGGGATATGATAAAATAGACTGAAAGCCATTAATATGTATAGCTCAGAGGAAGAAGGGAGAGGGGTATATGATAAAACACAGACTGAAAGCCATTAATATGTATAGCCCTTGGGGGGAGAAGGGAGAGGGGGATATGATAAAACATAGCCTGAAAGCCATTAATATGTATAGCTCGGGGGGAGAAGGTATACGATTAATCATATCAAGGTAAAAGGACTTATAGAGGAGCTCTAAGCTACAAACCAGTAGAGCTTACTATAGTGGTTGTGTTGCCAGGGGCCCACTAGCTCCATCCCATGGTTAGTAGTCACAACTGACTTTGCCACTTACTGGGGTAGACACAGTTTGGCCCCTGTGGAAGTATACAGAAAGCAGTTATTTGTTAGATATATCAGTTTCGGTATCAACCATTTTGATCGCATGCATTTTGATCGCATGCAATTTGGTCGCCATTCATTTTGGCCGCATTTTGATATAAGGTGTCATTTGGGTAATATAAGGTGTCACTATCTTAGGGTTAGGGTTAGGGTTAGCTTTTTCCCATGAGTGGGGATCGTCCCTGTGCACTACCTAAGATGGCTACAGAGTCCCACAGTCCCACTGCTGGATGCAGCAATTGAGGTCCGCTCCCATAATTTCTCCTGTTTGTTGGGTGAGTATGGGTACGGTACCTGTTGTGCTTCCGTATCAGGGTGCGATCTGTCGCGTTGTGGAGTTGGGGCATGGGGGTGGGGTCACTGGGTGTCCTCCAGGTACAGGTCCTTGGTGCAGGCTTCAAGGTAGTTGGTGGGTCATACTCGACCGGAGTGCGTCTTGCGCCTGTTTCCTGGGAGTGCCACAGCTGTGCGGGTATGCGTGAATATGCAGGCTTCTGTGGTGCTTGTGTGTCTTGCGGTCAAAAATCCATGCAATCACAATGCCATGCGACCAAAATGCATGGCGACCAGATTGCCTCGACCAAAATGCATGCGACCAAAATGCATGCGACCAAAATGCCCTAAACCATCAGTTTCAACCTTTCTTGGATGAAATCCATTGGCCGGGGACATTAATGTGAATTGTATATTCTGTGCCAAAATTGCAGATTTATCCTTTTCTACTATCGTGGCCTACAGTTTTAAATTTATTTTGAATTCCTGACAATTCACACTTCAGTGAATAACCATGTTTTAGGAGTGATAACGGTTCCTAGGATGTCACGTTTGATGTTATTTAATTCCCAATTTATTTATGGATGGTGTTAAAGAGAGCTCCTGCTATGAGCCTCATTCTTCAGGATACCAGCCTTTAGTACATGTGGGTGCATGGGACACTTGACTCATGACTTGTTAATATGAATTTATTAATGATGTTCGTTTCTTGCGTCTCCTCCACCAAGGTCCTTGCTGTGCTGCAGAACTGCCTTTGCAAACTGGCTGAAAACACGATTCATGTATCTCTGCTGGTTTGGGAAAAGCCCTTCCAGAAAACCAATGTGCCCCCCGCGACTCGTGATCAGTATAGCCACATTGGGGTGATGAGAAACCTGATCCACAGGAAGAGCTGCAAAAGAAACCATAAATTAGCAGCAGGAAGGTCAGGGGGCTATTTTGGATCGTATACCAGGTGCATGATCTAGAGTAATATTAGACAGACTGCAGATATAAACATAATTAGGCACATATTATAATCTATTGAAACACTGAGAGCAGACCCTTGTAAATTAATAAAACAGATGCAGTGGGAGCATAGAGAGCAAGGTCACCATTTTGAGAGAGACATGGTTGACAAAGGTGCACCAATGCAGAGGAAAAGCCCGACAGCTGAGGTTAGCAGTTATATCTGTGATTTGATGATTGCTGGTGCCTCCTCTGCCTTTTTTTTATCAGAGCATGGTCCTTTTGTTATTAAATGGTTTCCTGTGTGAGTTGTGATTCACTGGCTGCTATGGTAGATAAAATAGTGATATTTTCTGCCACGTGCTAAATTAAGCTGTAAAAGCCACGGGCTTTTGGAGGAGCCTGCTTGCCAGCATCCTGCCCAAGGACTATGAGCGGGTACACCTTGGTTAAAGGTGGACTTATATGGTTCGGTATACGGACCTTTCCGAACGGATTAGTTGTTTGTGTTCGTATACCGAACAAACTACCAAACAGTCAGACCACCCGCAAGTGGAGTGTGCAGCCCATTAACCTCCCTGACTTATGTTTAACCGCAACCAAATTGGTGATCAGCTGGGTGGTCGCCATTCGTACGTGCAAACATGTGGCAGCGCCATCTGTAGCCACAAACACATACAGCGCTGTTTGGTCGTCGAGTGCATGCAACTATAATTGGACACTGGATGGTGCGAATACCGCTGGGACTTCCATCTCTTCGTACGTTCGGCTGGAATCACTTGAGAAGAGAGGCGTTTGGTGGAAACAAGCTCCCGAACAAGAGACACAAACTAAGTATACATATGAACTGGTTGCATTCGTATTTCTGTTGTATTGTGAACTCACGAAAGAGACCGACCGCTCAGCCTGATTTCATGGAACTCTTTTGGGCAGGAGCCTCATGTGCTGCCGGTCAAATTATGGCCTCCATGGAAATCCTGAGCCGATCTGGGTGATTTTTTGGGATATGTTGTTCCCCCAGATCAGGGCTATCAGGAGATGTAACTTTTGTGGGATTGACATGTGTTTTGGGGGTACTTTCGGGAGGTTGTTAAAATGTGTGTTTTCTGTCCCTGGAGATAATTGAGTTTAGTGCAGTTCCTGACTCAATTATCTCTCAGGCACAGGGGAGGTATTAACCTATTTGGTATGGGAGTGTCCTGGACCTGAGAGCCAATGTAATCGTGTGTATGTTTTTACTATACTCTCCACGGGGTATTGCCCCTTGCACGGGGACCTGCATATAAGGCCAGTTGTGGTTGCCATTAAGCGTGTTCCTGCTTACCCTAAACATAGAGTCTCATCTCATGTTTGGGGGAAAAGTCTGTATCTACTCTGGGTATTGCTATATCATTATACTCCCCTTGAGTTATAATCACTTGCTCTTTTAAGACCATATTGCTACACTCTCTTGGAGGAGAGGTCTACCCACTGGAAGCTGGATCCTGGTTTTTGGTCCAGGGTGGGTGAAGGATGGCGAGACCCCAACCAAGCTGTAACGCTGGAAGTGGGGACTACAGTGCATGGTGTCTGGTGGAGTGCTTAGAAGTACTCTGTGAGCACTAGGAAGCATCGATTGGCAGAGGCACCCAGGCGTGGTGCCAGGCCGCCCGCCACACAAGCATTGCCTAGTGAAGTACCAGAGCAGCACAATCTGTGAGAGCCCTGCAAGTAATCAAATAAATTATTATTAAAATGCAGACTCTTAGACTGTTAACTAGTATTGGTCTGGCAGTGGTCTCTTCATTACGCATTCAGTGGGTTAGAGGGTAATACTGTAACTGGGTAGGATCGTGGCGTATGACCCCTTCCATTTGTTCCAAACCATCTAATATATCCCAATAATATCTAAATACCTCTACAGTATTTACCTATCAGTATCAGAACAGAAAATCTTTCTTCAGCCTTAAAAAAACATGGCAAAAAAATAATAATGTAATGTTATTTCACCGATCATTGAATAAATAACCTTGTTGCTAGAAGCGTCAGAATGAAATAAAATTGCACAATTATGTAATTTCGAACAGTTTCAGACAAGCCTTGCAACAGTAAAAAATCCACACTTTATTTTTTAATTGAATGCTGAGTCAATTGGTTATCATTATGCTCTTTCATTCATTCTGTTTAAACTTTCCATCCACCTCCCTAATGCCTACCATAAGGCATGGAGGAGAGGTGTCTTCACAGTCTGATAGAGAGAACAGGGTGGTTTACAATCAGAACACACAATTTTCACTCACCCGCTAGCCACTTGCCACTAGGCTTGCAATGGCAAGTAACTTTGACACCTTTGACTTAAAATTTTGAGCTCGGATGTAGATCATCAATGTAACTTCCTTTGATCCAGTACACCTGATTCAATCATAAAGAGGACGGCTTGGATCTCAAATTCAGGTTTGTGAAATTGCCCCTTCTGCCTCGTGAATTAAATAACTAGCTCCCTGAATTATATAACTAATGAGCCTCAGAGCTGGAGGACACCATGACCGCACAGTTATGAATATACATGAACTATTTAGTGCACTACAACTGGACATCCTACCATCGAGAGGAGAGGTACTATTAATACCAGGGAGAGGGGTGGCACTATTTATACCAGGGTATTGTCTAACACTATTTAAGCTGTGCTAGACCCTCCTGTTAGCATGGTGCTGTTCAGATTGGGTCTGCCGTGTCACCAGTTCCTCACACGACTGATGTTTTTGAGGTGAGGTTTTTATATCTCTACTTTGAAAATATCTCTCTATTTAGTTTGTATTTTCTATACTGAATTTAATATTTTATTTTCAGAATGTCTAATACTGCATCTCCTGATAAGACGTAAAAGGAAGATTTGTAACATATGTTCAGCTGAGTCTCTTGAAAACAAAAAACAACAAGAGGATATGCAGTCTTTTCTTTCATGGTTTCAAGTCAATTTGGCCCAAACCTTTGAGTCTTTTAAAGAGACAGTGAGGCCAAGTATTCTGGCTTTTGCGCAGGAATCTACTGGTAAGAGACACAAAAGAAGGGGATCTTCACCTAGATCAGGTTTATCATCGTGGGAATGTTCAGCATCAGCGTTCTCAGAGACATCTGTTGTGGAGATGGGATTGAGTTGTGCTCAGTTGTACAGGAAAGGTACGTTAGGCATTTTGTTTGATTTTCAGTTTTCATGTATAGTACGGTTACAATTATTCACATAGCATTTATGGTTTGTTTCAAGTTATACAGTGAAATGCATTTAATGAGCACATTTTTGTTGTGACCATGGTAGGGGACAGGCCCGGGATTGGTTGGATGTTAGCAGGCTGGTAGTTGGTTTGTGTTGCGTTCCCGGGATACTACAGGCGTGTGGTGTGGGGTACGCTCCTGCGTGGCGCAGGGGGATACCATGTTGGCTAGGAGTCTACACAAGTGCAGTCTCACGTTTGTATCGTGGTGCCAGGGTGTTTGTACCTTCTGGGTACTGTGTGTGGTGCGCTTGACATGTGTGCATGGATGTTGGTCTGGTGCGTGTCTCTGATGTAGTCTGGCATGCATGTTGTTGCCCCTGACCTGGAGAGGGCGGCGGGGGGGGGCATTTAAGTCACCATTTATCTTCGGAGTGCCTAGGGATTTCGGGCCAGTTGCTTGCTGGGCAAGCGGGGTGTGTTCGTGTTCGGGGGTTATGGTTACGGTCAAGTGTTTGTGATACCTCGTATGTGTGAGTATGAAGTAATAGAGATACATGCGCAAAATAACATGAGCAGTATAACAAAATAACATGAGGCTGTAGCCTCTCAATTGTTGTTTGAAGATCAAGGTCGTTAGTTTGGTCAGCGTGTGGTGAATAGCCTTATGACTGAACAGAGGCTAGTGCGTCTCAGTCCCAGCATGGGTTCAGGTATTCAGGGGCTGCTGGTTCTTCGCCGCTGGTTTGGTTGAGGTGCTGGCTGTAGTTCCCCATTTAGTGTTTTGGGTATCGTCTGCAGATGAAGTCCCAGTGTGGACAAGAAGGTCGGGGGTCCCATTGGGGAGGTAAGGTTGTGGGTGGTCCCAGCATGACGAACAAGTAAGGAGCCGGTGTTACCCCATCGGTATGATATGTTCGCTTTACGTAGGGTAGTCGTCACCAGGCCAAAGGATTTGCGTCTGAGTAATGTGACCCTGGTTAAGTCTTGAAAAAACAATAGTTTTGCGCCCTCGAATTCTAGTGGGGTTTTGCCTTTCAGGGCCGCATAGCAAGACCACTTAATGTTATCTCACATTTATATTATTCTTATAATAGCCAAATTTACCACCCTAACTCCTCCCACAGTTTTTACACTACATAGACAGAAATATACCGAAACTTGCGGATTGTTCCCGATTGGATTGCTATTACTTTGTGGAACATTTCGCCGAATGGTTCACGGAATATCGTCGTTCTTGTGGCGAAATTTGTCCCATAGGAATGAATGGCAAAATGTTCAAAACTTCAGTGGGAGCTGGCAAAAGCTGTATAATCAGGACATGCTTTCTAAACTGCCACCACTCCCTCATTTTCAAGCCCACCTACACAAATCTTATATCAAAACGTTCAACTATCCCTGCTGCAACTAAAAATGATAGTTTTCACAATATGACCATTTGTTTGCAGCTCACGCCGTCTATTGACATTCATTGAAACTCCACTCTAGCCACCTCAAACCTGAAGGACAATTTCTAAACTGCGACTGAGCCTTAATTTTTAATACGTCAGAGACGTACTATGCATCAAAATGTAGGTCAGGGTCTTGTGATTCTCACAATGTAAAAGCTCTTCGCTGTAGGATTTATAGTTTTTAAAATACGACCGTTTGAAGATGGCAACCAACAAAATGCTCTGACCTGTGCAAGGCTGCAGCAGCAAGTGATGTCATTGACAAAGCCTTTTGCACCTGCTAATGTTTTTATAACTGTATGTTTTAATGTAACTGTGAAGCACCTTGGGCAACAACGTTGCAATTAAATGTGCTATATAAATAAATAATAACAGTTACTCCGCCCACTCCAGTTGTAGACTACTGGTGGAGGCAAGAACACTTCACAATTTCCCCAGAAATTGTAGCTTTTCTAGTTAAGTGTTCTTGCATAGCAAGACCACTTACTGTTATCTCACATATATATTATTATTAAGTGTTCTTGCATAGCAAGACCACTTACTGTTATCTCACATATATATTATTATTATTATTATTATTAAGTGTTCTTGCATAGCAAGACCACTTAATGTTATCTCACATATATATTATTATTATTATTATAGCCAAATTTGCCACCCTAACTCCTCCCACAGTTTTTATACTACATAGACGAAAATTTACCAAAACGTGCAGATTGTTCCCGATCGGATTGCTATTACTTTGTGGAACGTTTCGCCGAATGGTTCACGGAATATCGTCGTTCTTGTGGCGAAATTTGTCCCATAGGAATGAATGGCAAAGCTAGAGTGGGAGCTGGCAACAGCTGAAAAATCAGGACATGATTTCTAAACTGCCACCACTCCCTCATTTTCAGGCCCACCTACACAAATCTTATATCAAAACGTTCAGCTATCCCTGCTGACACTAAAAATGTCCATGGCTAAGCCATAGTCCTTATAGTTTTCACAATATGACCATTTGTTTGCAACTCACGCTGTTTTGGATCAAAGAAAACTTTGATTATTTGTCTATCTACACCTTCCAGATTGATTGATGAATGCGTGCACGCTTTCCCTAGAAGTAATTCACACCGGAGACAAAGTTTCTGATCAGTGAAATACTAAGGAATGCTTTATTCCCCAGAGGGGGGTCTCCTTCTTAAAGCAAAAATACGTCACAGTTTAAACATACAATATCAATTCAACAATTGGTTAACAGTCAAAAAGGGTCCCACCCTACAGGATGTGATGTCATCATTACAGAGCTCTTCCCCCCATATTCCAGCTCTGGCTTGGATACATGAAGACAGGGGAAGTGAGTAGTTTCTTTGTTACTTTAACAGTGATTCTCCATTTTGTTACACGTGGAATTGGCACAAAGGAAGTGGGGGAGGAGTTAGAAAGGGAGGCTAACTATTAACACAAGAATGTGTAACAGAATGTGTAACAAGAAACTTGCAGAGGAAATAGTGACTGAACACATAAAGGGGGAAGGGAATATTTACTCTAGCAGCCAGTTTTAACATAGTGAACACAGAATAAATAGACATTAGTAAGTAGCTATTTTGGTTTAATTCTTCTGTCCACAACAACGCCTCCCATTGACATTCATTGAAACTCCACTCTGCAAATCTCACATTTGAAGGGCAATTTCTAAACTGCGACTGTGCCTTCATTTTTAATATTGCAGAGGCATATTATGCATCAAAATGTAGGTATGGGTCTTGTGATTCTCACAATATAAAGCTCTTCACTGTAGGATGTATAGTTTTTAAAATACGACCGTTTGAAGATGGCAACCGCAAAAATACTCTGACCTGTGCCAGGCTGCAGCAGCAAGTGATGTCATAGACAGGGCCTTTTGCACCTGCTAATGTTTTTATAACTGTATGTTTTAATGTAGCTGTGAAGCACTTTGGGCAACAACGTTGCAATTAAATGTGCTATATAAATAAATAATAACAGTTACTCCGCCCACTCCAGTTGTAGACTACTGGTGGAGGCAAGAACACTTCACACAATTTCTCCAGAAATTGTAGCTTTTCTAGTTAAGTGTTCTTGCATAGCAAGACCACTTAATGTTATCTCACATATATATTATTATTATTATTATTAAGTGTTCTTGCATAGCAAGACCACTTACTGTTATCTCACATATATATTATTATTATTATTATAGCCAAATTTGCCACCCTAACTCCTCCCACAGTTTTTACACTACATAGACAAAAATATACCAAAACGTGCAGATTGTTCCCGATCGGATTGCTATTACTTTGTGGAACGTTTCGCCGAATGGTTCTCGGAATATCGTCGTTCTTGTGGCGAAATTTGTCCCATAGGAATGAATGGCAAAGCTAGAGTGGGAGCTGGTAAAAGCTGAAAAATCAGGACATGATTTCTAAACTACCACCACTCCCTCATTTTCAAGCCCACCTACACAAATCTTATATCAAAACGTTCAGCTATCCATGCTGCCACTAAAAATGTCCACGGCTAAGCCATAGTCCTGATAGTTTTCACAATATGACCATTTGTTTGCAACTCACGCCTTCCATTGACATTCATTGAAACTCCACTCTGCAAAGCTCACATTTGAAGGGCAATTTCTAAACTGCGACTGTGCCTTCATTGTTAATATCTCAGAGACATACTATACATCAAAATGTAGGTCTGGGTCTTGTGATTCTCACAATATAAAGCTCTTCACTGTAGGAATTATAGTTTTTAAAATACGACCGTTTGAAGATGGCAACCGCCAAAATACTCTGACCTGTGCAAGGCTGCAGCAGCAAGTGATGTCATAGACAAAGCCTTTTACACCTGCTAATTTTTTATAACTGTATGTTTTAATGTAACTGTGAAGCACTTTGGGCAACAACATTGCAATTAAATGTGCTATATAAATAAATACTAACAGTTACTCCGCCCACTCTAGTTGTAGACTACTGATGGAGGCAAGAACACTTCACACAATTTCCCCAGAAATTGTAGCTTTTCTAGTTATTAAGTGTTCTTGCATAGCAAGACCACTTAATGTTATCTCACATATATATTATTATTATTATTCTTATTATTCTTATTATAGCCAAATTTGCCACCCTAACTCCTCCCACAGTTTTTACACTACATTGACAAAAATATACCAAAACGTGCAGATTGTTCCCGATCGGATTGCTATTACTTTGTAGAACGTTTCGCTGAATGGTTCACGGAATATCGTCGTTCTTGTGGCGAAATTTGTCCCATAGGAATGAATGGCAAAGCTAGAGTGGGAGCTGGCAAAAGCTGAAAAATCAGGACATGATTTCTAAACTGCCACCACTCCCTCATTTTCAGGCCCACCTACACAAATCTTATATCAAAACGTTCAGCTATCCCTGCTGCCACTAGAAATGTCCACGGCTAAGCCATAGTCCTGATAGTTTTCACAATATGACCATTTGTTTGCAACTCACGCCTTCCATTGACATTCATTGAAACTCCACTCTGCAAAGCTCACATTTGAAGGGCAATTTCTAAACTGCGACTGTGCCTTCATTGTTAATATCTCAGAGACATACTATACATCAAAATGTAGGTCTGGGTCTTGTGATTCTCACAATATAAAGCTCTTCACTGTAGGAATTATAGTTTTTAAAATACGACCGTTTGAAGATGGCAACCGCCAAAATACTCTGACCTGTGCAAGGCTGCAGCAGCAAGTGATGTCATAGACAAAGCCTTTTACACCTGCTAATTTTTTATAACTGTATGTTTTAATGTAACTGTGAAGCACTTTGGGCAACAACGTTGCAATTAAATGTGCTATATAAATAAATACTAACAGTTACTCCGTCCACTCTAGTTGTAGACTACTGATGGAAGCAAGAACACTTCACACAATTTCCCCAGAAATTGTAGCTTTTCTAGTTATTATTACTATTCTTATTATAGCCAAATTTGCCACCCTAACTCCTCCCACAGTTTTTACACTACATAGACAAAAATTTACCAAAACGTGCAGATTGTTCCCGATCGCGTTGCTATTACTTTGTGGAACATTTCGCTGAATGGTTCTCGGAATATCGTCGTTCTTGTGGCGAAATTTGTCCCATAGGAATGAATGGCAAAGCTAGAGTGGGAGCTGGCAAAAGCTGAAAAATCAGGACATGATTTCTAAACTGCCACCACTCCCTCATTTTCAAGCCCACCTACACAAATCTTATATCAAAACGTTCAGCTATCCCTGCTGACACTAAAAATGTCAACAGCTAAGCCATAGTCTTTATAGTTTTTAAAATATGACCATTTGAAGATGGCAACCGCAAAAATACTCTGACCTGTGCCAGGCTGCAGCAGCAAGTGATGTCATAGACAAAGCCTTTTACACCTGCTAATGTTTTTATAACTGTATGTTTTAATGTAACTGTGAAGCACTTTGGGCAACAACATTGCAATTAAATGAGCTATATAAATAAATAATAACAGTTACTCCGCCCACTCCAGTTGTAGACTACTGGTGGAGGCAAGAACACTTCACAATTTCCCCAGAAATTGTAGCTTTTCTAGTTATTAAGTGTTCTTGCATAGCAAGACCACTTAATGTTATCTCACATATATATTATTATTAAGTGTTCTTGCATAGCAAGACCACTTAATGTTATCTCACATATATATTATTATTATTATTATTATTCTTATTATAGCCAAATTTGCCACCCTAACTCCTCCCACAGTTTTACACTACATAGACAAAAATATACCAAAACGTGCAGATTGTTCCCGATCGGATTGCTATTACTTTGTGGAACGTTTCGCCGAATGGTTCACGGAATATCGTCGTTCTTGTGGCGAAATTTGTCCCATAGGAATGAATGGCAAAGCTAGAGTGGGAGCTGGCAAAAGCTGAAAAATCAGGACATGATTTCTAAACTGCCACCACTCCCTCATTTTCAAGCCCACCTACACAAATCTTATATCAAAACGTTCAGCTATCCCTGCTGACACTAAAAATGTCAACAGCTAAGCCATAGTCCTTATAGTTTTTAAAATATGACCATTTGAAGATGGCAACCGCAAAAATACTCTGACCTGTGCCAGGCTGCAGCAGCAAGTGATGTCATAGACAGGGCCATTTGCACCTGCTAATGTTTTTATAACTGTATGTTTTAATGTAACTGTGCAACAACGTTGCAATTAAATGTGCTATATAAATAAATAATAACAGTTACTCCGCCCACTCCAGTTGTATACTACTGGTGGAGGCAAGAACACTTCACAATTTCCCCAGAAATTGTAGCTTTTCTAGTTATTAAGTGTTCTTGCATAGCAAGACCACTTAATGTTATCTCACATATATATTATTATTATTATTCTTATTATTCTTATTATAGCCAAATTTGCCACCCTAACTCCTCCCACAGTTTTTACACTACATTGACAAAAATATACCAAAACGTGCAGATTGTTCCCGATCGGATTGCTATTACTTTGTAGAACGTTTCGCTGAATGGTTCACGGAATATCGTCGTTCTTGTGGCGAAATTTGTCCCATAGGAATGAATGGCAAAGCTAGAGTGGGAGCTGGCAAAAGCTGAAAAATCAGGACATGATTTCTAAACTGCCACCACTCCCTCATTTTCAGGCCCACCTACACAAATCTTATATCAAAACGTTCAGCTATCCCTGCTGCCACTAGAAATGTCCACGGCTAAGCCATAGTCCTGATAGTTTTCACAATATGACCATTTGTTTGCAACTCACGCCTTCCATTGACATTCATTGAAACTCCACTCTGCAAAGCTCACATTTGAAGGGCAATTTCTAAACTGCGACTGTGCCTTCATTGTTAATATCTCAGAGACATACTATACATCAAAATGTAGGTCTGGGTCTTGTGATTCTCACAATATAAAGCTCTTCACTGTAGGAATTATAGTTTTTAAAATACGACCGTTTGAAGATGGCAACCGCCAAAATACTCTGACCTGTGCAAGGCTGCAGCAGCAAGTGATGTCATAGACAAAGCCTTTTACACCTGCTAATTTTTTATAACTGTATGTTTTAATGTAACTGTGAAGCACTTTGGGCAACAACGTTGCAATTAAATGTGCTATATAAATAAATACTAACAGTTACTCCGTCCACTCTAGTTGTAGACTACTGATGGAGGCAAGAACACTTCACACAATTTCCCCAGAAATTGTAGCTTTTCTAGTTATTATTACTATTCTTATTATAGCCAAATTTGCCACCCTAACTCCTCCCACAGTTTTTACACTACATAGACAAAAATTTACCAAAACGTGCAGATTGTTCCCGATCGCGTTGCTATTACTTTGTGGAACATTTCGCTGAATGGTTCTCGGAATATCGTCGTTCTTGTGGCGAAATTTGTCCCATAGGAATGAATGGCAAAGCTAGAGTGGGAGCTGGCAAAAGCTGAAAAATCAGGACATGATTTCTAAACTGCCACCACTCCCTCATTTTCAAGCCCACCTACACAAATCTTATATCAAAACGTTCAGCTATCCCTGCTGACACTAAAAATGTCAACAGCTAAGCCATAGTCCTTATAGTTTTTAAAATATGACCATTTGAAGATGGCAACCGCAAAAATACTCTGACCTGTGCCAGGCTGCAGCAGCAAGTGATGTCATAGACAGGGCCATTTGCACCTGCTAATGTTTTTATAACTGTATGTTTTAATGTAACTGTGAAGCACTTTGGGCAACAACATTGCAATTAAATGAGCTATATAAATAAATAATAACAGTTACTCCGCCCACTCCAGTTGTAGACTACTGGTGGAGGCAAGAACACTTCACAATTTCCCCAGAAATTGTAGCTTTTCTAGTTATTAATTGTTCTTGCATAGCAAGACCACTTAATGTTATCTCACATATATATTATTATTAAGTGTTCTTGCATAGCAAGACCACTTAATGTTATCTCACATATATATTATTATTATTATTATTATTATTATAGCCAAATTTGCCACCCTAACTCCTCCCACAGTTTTACACTACATAGACAAAAATATACCAAAACGTGCAGATTGTTCCCGATCGGATTGCTATTACTTTGTGGAACGTTTCGCCGAATGGTTCACGGAATATCGTCGTTCTTGTGGCGAAATTTGTCCCATAGGAATGAATGGCAAAGCTAGAGTGGGAGCTGGCAAAAGCTGAAAAATCAGGACATGATTTCTAAACTGCCACCACTCCCTCATTTTCAAGCCCACCTACACAAATCTTATATCAAAACGTTCAGCTATCCCTGCTGACACTAAAAATGTCAACAGCTAAGCCATAGTCCTTATAGTTTTTAAAATATGACCATTTGAAGATGGCAACCGCAAAAATACTCTGACCTGTGCCAGGCTGCAGCAGCAAGTGATGTCATAGACAGGGCCATTTGCACCTGCTAATGTTTTTATAACTGTATGTTTTAATGTAACTGTGCAACAACGTTGCAATTAAATGTGCTATATAAATAAATAATAACAGTTACTCCGCCCACTCCAGTTGTATACTACTGGTGGAGGCAAGAACACTTCACAATTTCCCCAGAAATTGTAGCTTTTCTAGTTATTAAGTGTTCTTGCATAGCAAGACCACTTAATGTTATCTCACATATATATTATTATTATTATTCTTATTATTCTTATTATAGCCAAATTTGCCACCCTAACTCCTCCCACAGTTTTTACACTACATTGACAAAAATATACCAAAACGTGCAGATTGTTCCCGATCGGATTGCTATTACTTTGTAGAACGTTTCGCTGAATGGTTCACGGAATATCGTCGTTCTTGTGGCGAAATTTGTCCCATAGGAATGAATGGCAAAGCTAGAGTGGGAGCTGGCAAAAGCTGAAAAATCAGGACATGATTTCTAAACTGCCACCACTCCCTCATTTTCAGGCCCACCTACACAAATCTTATATCAAAACGTTCAGCTATCCCTGCTGCCACTAGAAATGTCCACGGCTAAGCCATAGTCCTGATAGTTTTCACAATATGACCATTTGTTTGCAACTCACGCCTTCCATTGACATTCATTGAAACTCCACTCTGCAAAGCTCACATTTGAAGGGCAATTTCTAAACTGCGACTGTGCCTTCATTGTTAATATCTCAGAGACATACTATACATCAAAATGTAGGTCTGGGTCTTGTGATTCTCACAATATAAAGCTCTTCACTGTAGGAATTATAGTTTTTAAAATACGACCGTTTGAAGATGGCAACCGCCAAAATACTCTGACCTGTGCAAGGCTGCAGCAGCAAGTGATGTCATAGACAAAGCCTTTTACACCTGCTAATTTTTTATAACTGTATGTTTTAATGTAACTGTGAAGCACTTTGGGCAACAACGTTGCAATTAAATGTGCTATATAAATAAATACTAACAGTTACTCCGTCCACTCTAGTTGTAGACTACTGATGGAAGCAAGAACACTTCACACAATTTCCCCAGAAATTGTAGCTTTTCTAGTTATTATTACTATTCTTATTATAGCCAAATTTGCCACCCTAACTCCTCCCACAGTTTTTACACTACATAGACAAAAATTTACCAAAACGTGCAGATTGTTCCCGATCGCGTTGCTATTACTTTGTGGAACATTTCGCTGAATGGTTCTCGGAATATCGTCGTTCTTGTGGCGAAATTTGTCCCATAGGAATGAATGGCAAAGCTAGAGTGGGAGCTGGCAAAAGCTGAAAAATCAGGACATGATTTCTAAACTGCCACCACTCCCTCATTTTCAAGCCCACCTACACAAATCTTATATCAAAACGTTCAGCTATCCCTGCTGACACTAAAAATGTCAACAGCTAAGCCATAGTCTTTATAGTTTTTAAAATATGACCATTTGAAGATGGCAACCGCAAAAATACTCTGACCTGTGCCAGGCTGCAGCAGCAAGTGATGTCATAGACAAAGCCTTTTACACCTGCTAATGTTTTTATAACTGTATGTTTTAATGTAACTGTGAAGCACTTTGGGCAACAACATTGCAATTAAATGAGCTATATAAATAAATAATAACAGTTACTCCGCCCACTCCAGTTGTAGACTACTGGTGGAGGCAAGAACACTTCACAATTTCCCCAGAAATTGTAGCTTTTCTAGTTATTAAGTGTTCTTGCATAGCAAGACCACTTAATGTTATCTCACATATATATTATTATTAAGTGTTCTTGCATAGCAAGACCACTTAATGTTATCTCACATATATATTATTATTATTATTATTCTTATTATAGCCAAATTTGCCACCCTAACTCCTCCCACAGTTTTACACTACATAGACAAAAATATACCAAAACGTGCAGATTGTTCCCGATCGCGTTGCTATTACTTTGTGGAACATTTCGCTGAATGGTTCTCGGAATATCGTCGTTCTTGTGGCGAAATTTGTCCCATAGGAATGAATGGCAAAGCTAGAGTGGGAGCTGGCAAAAGCTGAAAAATCAGGACATGATTTCTAAACTGCCACCACTCCCTCATTTTCAAGCCCACCTACACAAATCTTATATCAAAACGTTCAGCTATCCCTGCTGACACTAAAAATGTCAACAGCTAAGCCATAGTCCTTATAGTTTTTAAAATATGACCATTTGAAGATGGCAACCGCAAAAATACTCTGACCTGTGCCAGGCTGCAGCAGCAAGTGATGTCATAGACAGGGCCATTTGCACCTGCTAATGTTTTTATAACTGTATGTTTTAATGTAACTGTGAAGCACTTTGGGCAACAACATTGCAATTAAATGAGCTATATAAATAAATAATAACAGTTACTCCGCCCACTCCAGTTGTAGACTACTGGTGGAGGCAAGAACACTTCACAATTTCCCCAGAAATTGTAGCTTTTCTAGTTATTAATTGTTCTTGCATAGCAAGACCACTTAATGTTATCTCACATATATATTATTATTAAGTGTTCTTGCATAGCAAGACCACTTAATGTTATCTCACATATATATTATTATTATTATTATTCTTATTATAGCCAAATTTGCCACCCTAACTCCTCCCACAGTTTTACACTACATAGACAAAAATATACCAAAACGTGCAGATTGTTCCCGATCGGATTGCTATTACTTTGTGGAACGTTTCGCCGAATGGTTCACGGAATATCGTCGTTCTTGTGGCGAAATTTGTCCCATAGGAATGAATGGCAAAGCTAGAGTGGGAGCTGGCAAAAGCTGAAAAATCAGGACATGATTTCTAAACTGCCACCACTCCCTCATTTTCAAGCCCACCTACACAAATCTTATATCAAAACGTTCAGCTATCCCTGCTGACACTAAAAATGTCAACAGCTAAGCCATAGTCCTTATAGTTTTTAAAATATGACCATTTGAAGATGGCAACCGCAAAAATACTCTGACCTGTGCCAGGCTGCAGCAGCAAGTGATGTCATAGACAGGGCCATTTGCACCTGCTAATGTTTTTATAACTGTATGTTTTAATGTAACTGTGCAACAACGTTGCAATTAAATGTGCTATATAAATAAATAATAACAGTTACTCCGCCCACTCCAGTTGTATACTACTGGTGGAGGCAAGAACACTTCACAATTTCCCCAGAAATTGTAGCTTTTCTAGTTATTAAGTGTTCTTGCATAGCAAGACCACTTAATGTTATCTCACATATATATTATTATTATTATTCTTATTATTCTTATTATAGCCAAATTTGCCACCCTAACTCCTCCCACAGTTTTTACACTACATTGACAAAAATATACCAAAACGTGCAGATTGTTCCCGATCGGATTGCTATTACTTTGTAGAACGTTTCGCTGAATGGTTCACGGAATATCGTCGTTCTTGTGGCGAAATTTGTCCCATAGGAATGAATGGCAAAGCTAGAGTGGGAGCTGGCAAAAGCTGAAAAATCAGGACATGATTTCTAAACTGCCACCACTCCCTCATTTTCAGGCCCACCTACACAAATCTTATATCAAAACGTTCAGCTATCCCTGCTGCCACTAGAAATGTCCACGGCTAAGCCATAGTCCTGATAGTTTTCACAATATGACCATTTGTTTGCAACTCACGCCTTCCATTGACATTCATTGAAACTCCACTCTGCAAAGCTCACATTTGAAGGGCAATTTCTAAACTGCGACTGTGCCTTCATTGTTAATATCTCAGAGACATACTATACATCAAAATGTAGGTCTGGGTCTTGTGATTCTCACAATATAAAGCTCTTCACTGTAGGAATTATAGTTTTTAAAATACGACCGTTTGAAGATGGCAACCGCCAAAATACTCTGACCTGTGCAAGGCTGCAGCAGCAAGTGATGTCATAGACAAAGCCTTTTACACCTGCTAATTTTTTATAACTGTATGTTTTAATGTAACTGTGAAGCACTTTGGGCAACAACGTTGCAATTAAATGTGCTATATAAATAAATACTAACAGTTACTCCGTCCACTCTAGTTGTAGACTACTGATGGAGGCAAGAACACTTCACACAATTTCCCCAGAAATTGTAGCTTTTCTAGTTAAGTGTTCTTGCATAGCAAGACCACTTAATGTTATCTCACATATATATTATTATTATTATTCTTATTATTCTTATTATAGCCAAATTTGCTACCCTAACTCCTCCCACAGTTTTTACACTACATAGACAAAAATATACCAAAACGTGCAGATTGTTCCCGATCGGATTGCTATTACTTTGTGGAACGTTTCGCCGAATGGTTCACGGAATATCGTCGTTCTTGTGGCGAAATTTGTCCCATAGGAATGAATGGCAAAGCTAGAGTGGGAGCTGGCAAAAGCTGAAAAATCAGGACATGATTTCTAAACTGCCACCACTCCCTCATTTTCAGGCCCACCTACACAAATCTTATATCAAAACATTCAGCTATCCCTGCTGCCACTAGAAATGTCCACGGCTAAGCCATAGTCCTGATAGTTTTCACAATATGACCATTTGTTTGCAACTCACGCCTTCCATTGACATTCATTGAAACTCCACTCTGCAAAGCTCACATTTGAAGGGCAATTTCTAAACTGCGACTGTGCCTTCATTGTTAATATCTCAGAGACATACTATACATCAAAATGTAGGTCTGGGTCTTGTGATTCTCA
Source organism: Pelobates fuscus (assembly GCF_036172605.1). Classification (NCBI taxonomy): domain Eukaryota; kingdom Metazoa; phylum Chordata; class Amphibia; order Anura; family Pelobatidae; genus Pelobates; species Pelobates fuscus. The sequence goes on along the minus strand of NC_086318.1, from coordinate 1,683,780 downwards.
CAATATAAAGCTCTTCACTGTAGGAATTATAGTTTTTAAAATACGACCGTTTGAAGATGGCAACCGCCAAAATACTCTGACCTGTGCAAGGCTGCAGCAGCAAGTGATGTCATAGACAAAGCCTTTTACACCTGCTAATTTTTTTATAACTGTATGTTTTAATGTAACTGTGAAGCACTTTGGGCAACAACATTGCAATTAAATGTGCTATATAAATAAATACTAACAGTTACTCCGCCCACTCTAGTTGTAGACTACTGATGGAGGCAAGAACACTTCACACAATTTCCCCAGAAATTGTAGCTTTTCTAGTTATTATTACTATTCTTATTATAGCCAAATTTGCCACCCTAACTCCTCCCACAGTTTTTACACTACATAGACAAAAATTTACCAAAACGTGCAGATTGTTCCCGATCGCGTTGCTATTACTTTGTGGAACATTTCGCTGAATGGTTCTCGGAATATCGTCGTTCTTGTGGCGAAATTTGTCCCATAGGAATGAATGGCAAAGCTAGAGTGGGAGCTGGCAAAAGCTGAAAAATCAGGACATGATTTCTAAACTGCCACCACTCCCTCATTTTCAAGCCCACCTACACAAATCTTATATCAAAACGTTCAGCTATCCCTGCTGACACTAAAAATGTCAACAGCTAAGCCATAGTCCTTATAGTTTTTAAAATATGACCATTTGAAGATGGCAACCGCAAAAATACTCTGACCTGTGCCAGGCTGCAGCAGCAAGTGATGTCATAGACAAAGCCTTTTACACCTGCTAATGTTTTTATAACTGTATGTTTTAATGTAACTGTGAAGCACTTTGGGCAACAACATTGCAATTAAATGAGCTATATAAATAAATAATAACAGTTACTCCGCCCACTCCAGTTGTAGACTACTGGTGGAGGCAAGAACACTTTACAATTTCCCCAGAAATTGTAGCTTTTCTAGTTATTAAGTGTTCTTGCATAGCAAGACCACTTAATGTTATCTCACATATATATTATTATTAAGTGTTCTTGCATAGCAAGACCACTTAATGTTATCTCACATATATATTATTATTATTATTATTCTTATTATAGCCAAATTTGCCACCCTAACTCCTCCCACAGTTTTACACTACATAGACAAAAATATACCAAAACGTGCAGATTGTTCCCGATCGGATTGCTATTACTTTGTGGAACGTTTCGCCGAATGGTTCACGGAATATCGTCGTTCTTGTGGCGAAATTTGTCCCATAGGAATGAATGGCAAAGCTAGAGTGGGAGCTGGCAAAAGCTGAAAAATCAGGACATGATTTCTAAACTGCCACCACTCCCTCATTTTCAGGCCCACCTACACAAATCTTATATCAAAACGTTCAGCTATCCCTGCTGCCACTAGAAATGTCCACGGCTAAGCCATAGTCCTGATAGTTTTCACAATATGACCATTTGTTTGCAACTCACGCCTTCCATTGACATTCATTGAAACTCCACTCTGCAAAGCTCACATTTGAAGGGCAATTTCTAAACTGCGACTGTGCCTTCATTGTTAATATCTCAGAGACATACTATACATCAAAATGTAGGTCTGGGTCTTGTGATTCTCACAATATAAAGCTCTTCACTGTAGGAATTATAGTTTTTAAAATACGACCGTTTGAAGATGGCAACCGCCAAAATACTCTGACCTGTGCAAGGCTGCAGCAGCAAGTGATGTCATAGACAAAGCCTTTTACACCTGCTAATTTTTTATAACTGTATGTTTTAATGTAACTGTGAAGCACTTTGGGCAACAACGTTGCAATTAAATGTGCTATATAAATAAATACTAACAGTTACTCCGTCCACTCTAGTTGTAGACTACTGATGGAGGCAAGAACACTTCACACAATTTCCCCAGAAATTGTAGCTTTTCTAGTTATTATTCTTATTATAGCCAAATTTGCCACCCTAACTCCTCCCACAGTTTTTACACTACATAGACAAAAATATACCAAAACGTGCAGATTGTTCCCGATCGGATTGCTATTACTTTGTGGAACGTTTCGCCGAATGGTTCACGGAATATCGTCGTTCTTGTGGCGAAATTTGTCCCATGGGAATGAATGGCAAAGCTAGAGTGGGAGCTGGCAAAAGCTGAAAAATCAGGACATGATTTCTAAACTGCCACCACTCCCTCATTTTCAGGCCCACCTACACAAATCTTATATCAAAACGTTCAGCTATCCCTGCTGCCACTAGAAATGTCCACGGCTAAGCCATAGTCCTGATAGTTTTCACAATATGACCATTTGTTTGCAACTCACGCCTTCCATTGACATTCATTGAAACTCCACTCTGCAAAGCTCACATTTGAAGGGCAATTTCTAAACTGCGACTGTGCCTTCATTGTTAATATCTCAGAGACATACTATACATCAAAATGTAGGTCTGGGTCTTGTGATTCTCACAATATAAAGCTCTTCACTGTAGGATTTATAGTTTTTAAAATACGATCGTTTGAAGATGGCAACCGCCAAAATACTCTGACCTGTGCAAGGCTGCAGCAGCAAGTGATGTCATAGACAAAGCCTTTTACACCTGCTAATTTTTTATAACTGTATGTTTTAATGTAACTGTGAAGCACTTTGGGCAACAACATTGCAATTAAATGTGCTATATAAATAAATACTAACAGTTACTCCGCCCACTCTAGTTGTAGACTACTGATGGAGGCAAGAACACTTCACACAATTTCCCCAGAAATTGTAGCTTTTCTAGTTATTAAGTGTTCTTGCATAGCAAGACCACTTAATGTTATCTCACATATATATTATTATTATTATTCTTATTATTCTTATTATAGCCAAATTTGCCACCCTAACTCCTCCCACAGTTTTTACACTACATTGACAAAAATATACCAAAACGTGCAGATTGTTCCCGATCGGATTGCTATTACTTTGTAGAACGTTTCGCTGAATGGTTCACGGAATATCGTCGTTCTTGTGGCGAAATTTGTCCCATAGGAATGAATGGCAAAGCTAGAGTGGGAGCTGGCAAAAGCTGAAAAATCAGGACATGATTTCTAAACTGCCACCACTCCCTCATTTTCAGGCCCACCTACACAAATCTTATATCAAAACGTTCAGCTATCCCTGCTGCCACTAGAAATGTCCACGGCTAAGCCATAGTCCTGATAGTTTTCACAATATGACCATTTGTTTGCAACTCACGCCTTCCATTGACATTCATTGAAACTCCACTCTGCAAAGCTCACATTTGAAGGGCAATTTCTAAACTGCGACTGTGCCTTCATTGTTAATATCTCAGAGACATACTATACATCAAAATGTAGGTCTGGGTCTTGTGATTCTCACAATATAAAGCTCTTCACTGTAGGAATTATAGTTTTTAAAATACGACCGTTTGAAGATGGCAACCGCCAAAATACTCTGACCTGTGCAAGGCTGCAGCAGCAAGTGATGTCATAGACAAAGCCTTTTACACCTGCTAATTTTTTATAACTGTATGTTTTAATGTAACTGTGAAGCACTTTGGGCAACAACGTTGCAATTAAATGTGCTATCTAAATAAATACTAACAGTTACTCCGTCCACTCTAGTTGTAGACTACTGATGGAGGCAAGAACACTTCACACAATTTCCCCAGAAATTGTAGCTTTTCTAGTTATTATTACTATTCTTATTATAGCCAAATTTGCCACCCTAACTCCTCCCACAGTTTTTACACTACATAGACAAAAATTTACCAAAACGTGCAGATTGTTCCCGATCGCGTTGCTATTACTTTGTGGAACATTTCGCTGAATGGTTCTCGGAATATCGTCGTTCTTGTGGCGAAATTTGTCCCATAGGAATGAATGGCAAAGCTAGAGTGGGAGCTGGCAAAAGCTGAAAAATCAGGACATGATTTCTAAACTGCCACCACTCCCTCATTTTCAAGCCCACCTACACAAATCTTATATCAAAACGTTCAGCTATCCCTGCTGACACTAAAAATTTCAACAGCTAAGCCATAGTCCTTATAGTTTTTAAAATATGACCATTTGAAGATGGCAACCGCAAAAATACTCTGACCTGTGCCAGGCTGCAGCAGCAAGTGATGTCATAGACAGGGCCATTTGCACCTGCTAATGTTTTTATAACTGTATGTTTTAATGTAACTGTGCAACAACGTTGCAATTAAATGTGCTATATAAATAAATAATAACAGTTACTCCGCCCACTCCAGTTGTATACTACTGGTGGAGGCAAGAACACTTCACAATTTCCCCAGAAATTGTAGCTTTTCTAGTTATTAAGTGTTCTTGCATAGCAAGACCACTTAATGTTATCTCACATATATATTATTAAGTGTTCTTGCATAGCAAGACCACTTAATGTTATCTCACATATATATTATTATTATTATTCTTATTATTCTTATTATAGCCAAATTTGCCACCCTAACTCCTCCCACAGTTTTTACACTACATTGACAAAAATATACCAAAACGTGCAGATTGTTCCCGATCGGATTGCTATTACTTTGTAGAACGTTTCGCTGAATGGTTCACGGAATATCGTCGTTCTTGTGGCGAAATTTGTCCCATAGGAATGAATGGCAAAGCTAGAGTGGGAGCTGGCAAAAGCTGAAAAATCAGGACATGATTTCTAAACTGCCACCACTCCCTCATTTTCAGGCCCACCTACACAAATCTTATATCAAAACGTTCAGCTATCCCTGCTGCCACTAGAAATGTCCACGGCTAAGCCATAGTCCTGATAGTTTTCACAATATGACCATTTGTTTGCAACTGACGCCTTCCATTGACATTCATTGAAACTCCACTCTGCAAAGCTCACATTTGAAGGGCAATTTCTAAACTGCGACTGTGCCTTCATTGTTAATATCTCAGAGACATACTATACATCAAAATGTAGGTCTGGGTCTTGTGATTCTCACAATATAAAGCTCTTCACTGTAGGAATTATAGTTTTTAAAATACGACCGTTTGAAGATGGCAACCGCCAAAATACTCTGACCTGTGCAAGGCTGCAGCAGCAAGTGATGTCATAGACAAAGCCTTTTACACCTGCTAATTTTTTATAACTGTATGTTTTAATGTAACTGTGAAGCACTTTGGGCAACAACGTTGCAATTAAATGTGCTATATAAATAAATACTAACAGTTACTCCGTCCACTCTAGTTGTAGACTACTGATGGAGGCAAGAACACTTCACACAATTTCCCCAGAAATTGTAGCTTTTCTAGTTATTATTATTCTTATTATTCTTATTATAGCCAAATTTGCCACCCTAAGTCCTCCCACAGTTTTTACACTACATTGACAAAAATATACCAAAACGTGCAGATTGTTCCCGATCGGATTGCTATTACTTTGTAGAACGTTTCGCTGAATGGTTCACGGAATATCGTCGTTCTTGTGGCGAAATTTGTCCCATAGGAATGAATGGCAAAGCTAGAGTGGGAGCTGGCAAAAGCTGAAAAATCAGGACATGATTTCTAAACTGCCACCACTCCCTCATTTTCAGGCCCACCTACACAAATCTTATATCAAAACGTTCAGCTATCCCTGCTGCCACTAGAAATGTCCACGGCTAAGCCATAGTCCTGATAGTTTTCACAATATGACCATTTGTTTGCAACTCACGCCTTCCATTGACATTCATTGAAACTCCACTCTGCAAAGCTCACATTTGAAGGGCAATTTCTAAACTGCGACTGTGCCTTCATTGTTAATATCTCAGAGACATACTATACATCAAAATGTAGGTCTGGGTCTTGTGATTCTCACAATATAAAGCTCTTCACTGTAGGAATTATAGTTTTTAAAATACGACCGTTTGAAGATGGCAACCGCCAAAATACTCTGACCTGTGCAAGGCTGCAGCAGCAAGTGATGTCATAGACAAAGCCTTTTACACCTGCTAATTTTTTATAACTGTATGTTTTAATGTAACTGTGAAGCACTTTGGGCAACAACGTTGCAATTAAATGTGCTATATAAATAAATACTAACAGTTACTCCGTCCACTCTAGTTGTAGACTACTGATGGAGGCAAGAACACTTCACACAATTTCCCCAGAAATTGTAGCTTTTCTAGTTATTATTCTTATTATAGCCAAATTTGCCACCCTAACTCCTCCCACAGTTTTTACACTACATAGACAAAAATATACCAAAACGTGCAGATTGTTCCCGATCGGATTGCTATTACTTTGTGGAACGTTTCGCCGAATGGTTCACGGAATATCGTCGTTCTTGTGGCGAAATTTGTCCCATAGGAATGAATGGCAAAGCTAGAGTGGGAGCTGGCAAAAGCTGAAAAATCAGGACAGGATTTCTAAACTGCCACCACTCCCTCATTTTCAGGCCCACCTACACAAATCTTATATCAAAACGTTCAGCTATCCCTGCTGCCACTAGAAATGTCCACGGCTAAGCCATAGTCCTGATAGTTTTCACAATATGACCATTTGTTTGCAACTCACGCCTTCCATTGACATTCATTGAAACTCCACTCTGCAAAGCTCACATTTGAAGGGCAATTTCTAAACTGCGACTGTGCCTTCATTGTTAATATCTCAGAGACATACTATACATCAAAATGTAGGTCTGGGTCTTGTGATTCTCACAATATAAAGCTCTTCACTGTAGGATTTATAGTTTTTAAAATACGATCGTTTGAAGATGGCAACCGCCAAAATACTCTGACCTGTGCAAGGCTGCAGCAGCAAGTGATGTCATAGACAAAGCCTTTTACACCTGCTAATTTTTTATAACTGTATGTTTTAATGTAACTGTGAAGCACTTTGGGCAACAACATTGCAATTAAATGTGCTATATAAATAAATCATAACAGTTACTCCGCCCACTCCAGTTGTAGACTACTGATGGAGGCAAGAACACTTCACACAATTTCCCCAGAAATTGTAGCTTTTCTAGTTATTATTATTCTTATTATTCTTATTATAGCCAAATTTGCCACCCTAAGTCCTCCCACAGTTTTTACACTACATTGACAAAAATATACCAAAACGTGCAGATTGTTCCCGATCGGATTGCTATTACTTTGTAGAACGTTTCGCTGAATGGTTCACGGAATATCGTCGTTCTTGTGGCGAAATTTGTCCCATAGGAATGAATGGCAAAGCTAGAGTGGGAGCTGGCAAAAGCTGAAAAATCAGGACATGATTTCTAAACTGCCACCACTCCCTCATTTTCAGGCCCACCTACACAAATCTTATATCAAAACGTTCAGCTATCCCTGCTGCCACTAGAAATGTCCACGGCTAAGCCATAGTCCTGATAGTTTTCACAATATGACCATTTGTTTGCAACTCACGCCTTCCATTGACATTCATTGAAACTCCACTCTGCAAAGCTCACATTTGAAGGGCAATTTCTAAACTGCGACTGTGCCTTCATTGTTAATATCTCAGAGACATACTATACATCAAAATGTAGGTCTGGGTCTTGTGATTCTCACAATATAAAGCTCTTCACTGTAGGAATTATAGTTTTTAAAATACGATCGTTTGAAGATGGCAACCGCCAAAATACTCTGACCTGTGCAAGGCTGCAGCAGCAAGTGATGTCATAGACAAAGCCTTTTACACCTGCTAATTTTTTATAACTGTATGTTTTAATGTAACTGTGAAGCACTTTGGGCAACAACATTGCAATTAAATGTGCTATATAAATAAATCATAACAGTTACTCCGCCCACTCCAGTTGTAGACTACTGATGGAGGCAAGAACACTTCACACAATTTCCCCAGAAATTGTAGCTTTTCTAGTTATTATTATTATTCTTATTATAGCCAAATTTGCCACCCTAACTCCTCCCACAGTTTTTACACCACATAGACAAAAATATACCAAAACGTGCAGATTGTTCCCGATCGGATTGCTATTACTTTGTGGAACGTTTCGCCGAATGGTTCATGGAATATCGTCGTTCTTGTGGCGAAATTTGTCCCATAGGAATGAATGGCAAAGCTAGAGTGGGAGCTGGCAAAAGCTGAAAAATCAGGACATGATTTCTAAACTGCCACCACTCCCTCATTTTCAGGCCCACCTACACAAATCTTATATCAAAACGTTCAGCTATCCCTGCTGCCACTAAAAATGTCCACGGCTAAGCCATAGTCCTGATTGTTTTCACAATATGACCATTTGTTTGCAACTCACGCAGTCCATTGACATTCATTGAAACTCCACTCTGCAAAGCTCACATTTGAAGGGCAATTTCTAAACTGCGACTGTGCCTTCATTGTTAATATTGCAGAGACATACTATACATCAAAATGTAGGTCTGGGTCTTGTGATTCTCACAATATAAAGCTCTTCGCTGTAGGATTCATAGTTTTTAAAATACGACCGTTTGAAGATGGCAACCGCAAAAATACTCTGACCTGTGCAAGGCTGCAGAAGCAAGTGATGTCATAGACAGGGCCATTTGCACCTGCTAATGTTTTTATAACTGTATGTTTTAACCCCTTAAGGACACATGACATGTGTGACACGTCATGATTCCCTTTTATTCCAGAAGTTTGGTCCTTAAGGGGTTAATGTAACTGTGAAGAACTTTGGGCAACAATGTTGCAATTAAATGTGTTATATAAATAAATAATAACAGTTACTCCGCCCACTCCAGTTGTAGACTACTGGTGGAGGCAAGAACACTTCACACAATTTCCCCAGAAATTGTAGCTTTTCTAGTTAAGTGTTCTTGCATAGCAAGACCACTTAATGTTATCTCACATATATATTATTATTATTATTCTTATTATTCTTATTATAGCCAAATTTGCCACCCTAACTCCTCCCACAGTTTTTACACTACATAGACAAAAATATACCAAAACGTGCAGATTGTTCCCGATCGGATTGCTATTACTTTGTGGAACGTTTCGCCGAATGGTTCACGGAATATCGTCGTTCTTGTGGCGAAATTTGTCCCATAGGAATGAATGGCAAAGCTAGAGTGGGAGCTGGCAAAAGCTGAAAAACCAGGACATGATTTCTAAACTGCCACCACTCCCTCATTTTCAGGCCCACCTACACAAATCTTTTATCAAAACGTTCAGCTATCCCTGCTGCCACTAGAAATGTCCACGGCTAAGCCATAGTCCTGATAGTTTTCACAATATGACCATTTGTTTGCAACTCACGCAGTCCATTGACATTCATTGAAACTCCACTCTGCAAAGCTCACATTTGAAGGGCAATTTCTAAACTGCGACTGTGCCTTCATTGTTAATATTGCAGAGACATACTATACATCAAAATGTAGGTCTGGGTCTTGTGATTCTCACAATATAAAGCTCTTCGCTGTAGGATTCATAGTTTTTAAAATACGACCGTTTGAAGATGGCAACCGCAAAAATACTCTGACCTGTGCAAGGCTGCAGCAGCAAGTGATGTCATAGACAGGGCCATTTGCACCTGCTAATGTTTTTATAACTGTATGTTTTAACCCCTTAAGGACACATGACATGTGTGACACGTCATGATTCCCTTTTATTCCAGAAGTTTGGTCCTTAAGGGGTTAATGTAACTGTGAAGAACTTTGGGCAACAATGTTGCAATTAAATGTGTTATATAAATAAATAATAACAGTTACTCCGCCCACTCCAGTTGTAGACTACTGGTGGAGGCAAGAACACTTCACACAATTTCCCCAGAAATTGTAGCTTTTCTAGTTAAGTGTTCTTGCATAGCAAGACCACTTAATGTTATCTCACATATATATTATTATTATTATTCTTATTATTCTTATTATAGCCAAATTTGCCACCCTAACTCCTCCCACAGTTTTTACACTACATAGACAAAAATATACCAAAACGTGCAGATTGTTCCCGATCGGATTGCTATTACTTTGTGGAACGTTTCGCCGAATGGTTCACGGAATATCGTCGTTCTTGTGGCGAAATTTGTCCCATAGGAATGAATGGCAAAGCTAGAGTGGGAGCTGGCAAAAGCTGAAAAATCAGGACATGATTTCTAAACTGCCACCACTCCCTCATTTTCAGGCCCACCTACACAAATCTTATATCAAAACGTTCAGCTATCCCTGCTGCCACTAGAAATGTCCACGGCTAAGCCATAGTCCTGATAGTTTTCACAATATGACCATTTGTTTGCAACTCACGCCTTCCATTGACATTCATTGAAACTCCACTCTGCAAAGCTCACATTTGAAGGGCAATTTCTAAACTGCGACTGTGCCTTCATTGTTAATATCTCAGAGACATACTATACATCAAAATGTAGGTCTGGGTCTTGTGATTCTCACAATATAAAGCTCTTCACTGTAGGATTTATAGTTTTTAAAATACGATCGTTTGAAGATGGCAACCGCCAAAATACTCTGACCTGTGCAAGGCTGCAGCAGCAAGTGATGTCATAGACAAAGCCTTTTACACCTGCTAATTTTTTATAACTGTATGTTTTAATGTAACTGTGAAGCACTTTGGGCAACAACATTGCAATTAAATGTGCTATATAAATAAATCATAACAGTTACTCCGCCCACTCCAGTTGTAGACTACTGATGGAGGCAAGAACACTTCACACAATTTCCCCAGAAATTGTAGCTTTTCTAGTTATTATTATTATTCTTATTATAGCCAAATTTGCCACCCTAACTCCTCCCACAGTTTTTACACCACATAGACAAAAATATACCAAAACGTGCAGATTGTTCCCGATCGGATTGCTATTACTTTGTGGAACGTTTCGCCGAATGGTTCATGGAATATCGTCGTTCTTGTGGCGAAATTTGTCCCATAGGAATGAATGGCAAAGCTAGAGTGGGAGCTGGCAAAAGCTGAAAAATCAGGACATGATTTCTAAACTGCCACCACTCCCTCATTTTCAGGCCCACCTACACAAATCTTATATCAAAACGTTCAGCTATCCCTGCTGCCACTAAAAATGTCCACGGCTAAGCCATAGTCCTGATTGTTTTCACAATATGACCATTTGTTTGCAACTCACGCAGTCCATTGACATTCATTGAAACTCCACTCTGCAAAGCTCACATTTGAAGGGCAATTTCTAAACTGCGACTGTGCCTTCATTGTTAATATTGCAGAGACATACTATACATCAAAATGTAGGTCTGGGTCTTGTGATTCTCACAATATAAAGCTCTTCGCTGTAGGATTCATAGTTTTTAAAATACGACCGTTTGAAGATGGCAACCGCAAAAATACTCTGACCTGTGCAAGGCTGCAGCAGCAAGTGATGTCATAGACAGGGCCATTTGCACCTGCTAATGTTTTTATAACTGTATGTTTTAACCCCTTAAGGACACATGACATGTGTGACACGTCATGATTCCCTTTTATTCCAGAAGTTTGGTCCTTAAGAGGTTAATGTAACTGTGAAGAACTTTGGGCAACAATGTTGCAATTAAATGTGTTATATAAATAAATAATAACAGTTACTCCGCCCACTCCAGTTGTAGACTACTGGTGGAGGCAAGAACACTTCACACAATTTCCCCAGAAATTGTAGCTTTTCTAGTTAAGTGTTCTTGCATAGCAAGACCACTTAATGTTATCTCACATATATATTATTATTATTATTCTTATTATTCTTATTATAGCCAAATTTGCCACCCTAACTCCTCCCACAGTTTTTACACTACATAGACAAAAATATACCAAAACGTGCAGATTGTTCCCGATCGGATTGCTATTACTTTGTGGAACGTTTCGCCGAATGGTTCACGGAATATCGTCGTTCTTGTGGCGAAATTTGTCCCATAGGAATGAATGGCAAAGCTAGAGTGGGAGCTGGCAAAAGCTGAAAAACCAGGACATGATTTCTAAACTGCCACCACTCCCTCATTTTCAGGCCCACCTACACAAATCTTATATCAAAACGTTCAGCTATCCCTGCTGCCACTAGAAATGTCCACGGCTAAGCCATAGTCCTGATAGTTTTCACAATATGACCATTTGTTTGCAACTCACGCAGTCCATTGACATTCATTGAAACTCCACTCTGCAAAGCTCACATTTGAAGGGCAATTTCTAAACTGCGACTGTGCCTTCATTGTTAATATTGCAGAGACATACTATACATCAAAATGTAGGTCTGGGTCTTGTGATTCTCACAATATAAAGCTCTTCGCTGTAGGATTCATAGTTTTTAAAATACGACCGTTTGAAGATGGCAACCGCAAAAATACTCTGACCTGTGCAAGGCTGCAGCAGCAAGTGATGTCATAGACAGGGCCATTTGCACCTGCTAATGTTTTTATAACTGTATGTTTTAACCCCTTAAGGACACATGACATGTGTGACACGTCATGATTCCCTTTTATTCCAGAAGTTTGGTCCTTAAGGGGTTAATGTAACTGTGAAGAACTTTGGGCAACAATGTTGCAATTAAATGTGTTATATAAATAAATAATAACAGTTACTCCGCCCACTCCAGTTGTAGACTACTGGTGGAGGCAAGAACACTTCACACAATTTCCCCAGAAATTGTAGCTTTTCTAGTTAAGTGTTCTTGCATAGCAAGACCACTTAATGTTATCTCACATATATATTATTATTATTATTCTTATTATTCTTATTATAGCCAAATTTGCCACCCTAACTCCTCCCACAGTTTTTACACTACATAGACAAAAATATACCAAAACGTGCAGATTGTTCCCGATCGGATTGCTATTACTTTGTGGAACGTTTCGCCGAATGGTTCACGGAATATCGTCGTTCTTGTGGCGAAATTTGTCCCATAGGAATGAATGGCAAAGCTAGAGTGGGAGCTGGCAAAAGCTGAAAAATCAGGACATGATTTCTAAACTGCCACCACTCCCTCATTTTCAGGCCCACCTACACAAATCTTATATCAAAACGTTCAGCTATCCCTGCTGCCACTAGAAATGTCCACGGCTAAGCCATAGTCCTGATAGTTTTCACAATATGACCATTTGTTTGCAACTCACGCCTTCCATTGACATTCATTGAAACTCCACTCTGCAAAGCTCACATTTGAAGGGCAATTTCTAAACTGCGACTGTGCCTTCATTGTTAATATCTCAGAGACATACTATACATCAAAATGTAGGTCTGGGTCTTGTGATTCTCACAATATAAAGCTCTTCACTGTAGGATTTATAGTTTTTAAAATACGATCGTTTGAAGATGGCAACCGCCAAAATACTCTGACCTGTGCAAGGCTGCAGCAGCAAGTGATGTCATAGACAAAGCCTTTTACACCTGCTAATTTTTTATAACTGTATGTTTTAATGTAACTGTGAAGCACTTTGGGCAACAACATTGCAATTAAATGTGCTATATAAATAAATCAAAACAGTTACTCCGCCCACTCCAGTTGTAGACTACTGATGGAGGCAAGAACACTTCACACAATTTCCCCAGAAATTGTAGCTTTTCTAGTTATTATTATTATTCTTATTATAGCCAAATTTGCCACCCTAACTCCTCCCACAGTTTTTACACCACATAGACAAAAATATACCAAAACGTGCAGATTGTTCCCGATCGGATTGCTATTACTTTGTGGAACGTTTCGCCGAATGGTTCATGGAATATCGTCGTTCTTGTGGCGAAATTTGTCCCATAGGAATGAATGGCAAAGCTAGAGTGGGAGCTGGCAAAAGCTGAAAAATCAGGACATGATTTCTAAACTGCCACCACTCCCTCATTTTCAGGCCCACCTACACAAATCTTATATCAAAACGTTCAGCTATCCCTGCTGCCACTAAAAATGTCCACGGCTAAGCCATAGTCCTGATTGTTTTCACAATATGACCATTTGTTTGCAACTCACGCAGTCCATTGACATTCATTGAAACTCCACTCTGCAAAGCTCACATTTGAAGGGCAATTTCTAAACTGCGACTGTGCCTTCATTGTTAATATTGCAGAGACATACTATACATCAAAATGTAGGTCTGGGTCTTGTGATTCTCACAATATAAAGCTCTTCGCTGTAGGATTCATAGTTTTTAAAATACGACCGTTTGAAGATGGCAACCGCAAAAATACTCTGACCTGTGCAAGGCTGCAGCAGCAAGTGATGTCATAGACAGGGCCATTTGCACCTGCTAATGTTTTTATAACTGTATGTTTTAACCCCTTAAGGACACATGACATGTGTGACACGTCATGATTCCCTTTTATTCCAGAAGTTTGGTCCTTAAGGGGTTAATGTAACTGTGAAGAACTTTGGGCAACAATGTTGCAATTAAATGTGTTATATAAATAAATAATAACAGTTACTCCGCCCACTCCAGTTGTAGACTACTGGTGGAGGCAAGAACACTTCACACAATTTCCCCAGAAATTGTAGCTTTTCTAGTTAAGTGTTCTTGCATAGCAAGACCACTTAATGTTATCTCACATATATATTATTATTATTATTCTTATTATTCTTATTATAGCCAAATTTGCCACCCTAACTCCTCCCACAGTTTTTACACTACATAGACAAAAATATACCAAAACGTGCAGATTGTTCCCGATCGGATTGCTATTACTTTGTGGAACGTTTCGCCGAATGGTTCACGGAATATCGTCGTTCTTGTGGCGAAATTTGTCCCATAGGAATGAATGGCAAAGCTAGAGTGGGAGCTGGCAAAAGCTGAAAAACCAGGACATGATTTCTAAACTGCCACCACTCCCTCATTTTCAGGCCCACCTACACAAATCTTATATCAAAACGTTCAGCTATCCCTGCTGCCACTAAAAATGTCCACGGCTAAGCCATAGTCCTGATTGTTTTCACAATATGACCATTTGTTTGCAACTCACGCAGTCCATTGACATTCATTGAAACTCCACTCTGCAAAGCTCACATTTGAAGGGCAATTTCTAAACTGCGACTGTGCCTTCATTGTTAATATTGCAGAGACATACTATACATCAAAATGTAGGTCTGGGTCTTGTGATTCTCACAATATAAAGCTCTTCGCTGTAGGATTCATAGTTTTTAAAATACGACCGTTTGAAGATGGCAACCGCAAAAATACTCTGACCTGTGCAAGGCTGCAGCAGCAAGTGATGTCATAGACAGGGCCATTTGCACCTGCTAATGTTTTTATAACTGTATGTTTTAACCCCTTAAGGACACATGACATGTGTGACACGTCATGATTCCCTTTTATTCCAGAAGTTTGGTCCTTAAGGGGTTAATGTAACTGTGAAGAACTTTGGGCAACAATGTTGCAATTAAATGTGTTATATAAATAAATAATAACAGTTACTCCGCCCACTCCAGTTGTAGACTACTGGTGGAGGCAAGAACACTTCACACAATTTCCCCAGAAATTGTAGCTTTTCTAGTTAAGTGTTCTTGCATAGCAAGACCACTTAATGTTATCTCACATATATATTATTATTATTATTCTTATTATTCTTATTATAGCCAAATTTGCCACCCTAACTCCTCCCACAGTTTTTACACTACATAGACAAAAATATACCAAAACGTGCAGATTGTTCCCGATCGGATTGCTATTACTTTGTGGAACGTTTCGCCGAATGGTTCACGGAATATCGTCGTTCT
Source organism: Pelobates fuscus (assembly GCF_036172605.1). NCBI lineage: Eukaryota > Metazoa > Chordata > Amphibia > Anura > Pelobatidae > Pelobates > Pelobates fuscus. Next base: position 1,668,224 of record NC_086318.1, on the reverse strand, counting down.
TGTGGCGAAATTTGTCCCATAGGAATGAATGGCAAAGCTAGAGTGGGAGCTGGCAAAAGCTGAAAAACCAGGACATGATTTCTAAACTGCCACCACTCCCTCATTTTCAGGCCCACCTACACAAATCTTTTATCAAAACGTTCAGCTATCCCTGCTGCCACTAGAAATGTCCACGGCTAAGCCATAGTCCTGATAGTTTTCACAATATGACCATTTGTTTGCAACTCACGCAGTCCATTGACATTCATTGAAACTCCACTCTGCAAAGCTCACATTTGAAGGGCAATTTCTAAACTGCGACTGTGCCTTCATTGTTAATATTGCAGAGACATACTATACATCAAAATGTAGGTCTGGGTCTTGTGATTCTCACAATATAAAGCTCTTCGCTGTAGGATTCATAGTTTTTAAAATACGACCGTTTGAAGATGGCAACCGCAAAAATACTCTGACCTGTGCAAGGCTGCAGCAGCAAGTGATGTCATAGACAGGGCCATTTGCACCTGCTAATGTTTTTATAACTGTATGTTTTAACCCCTTAAGGACACATGACATGTGTGACACGTCATGATTCCCTTTTATTCCAGAAGTTTGGTCCTTAAGGGGTTAATGTAACTGTGAAGAACTTTGGGCAACAATGTTGCAATTAAATGTGTTATATAAATAAATAATAACAGTTACTCCGCCCACTCCAGTTGTAGACTACTGGTGGAGGCAAGAACACTTCACACAATTTCCCCAGAAATTGTAGCTTTTCTAGTTAAGTGTTCTTGCATAGCAAGACCACTTAATGTTATCTCACATATATATTATTATTATTATTCTTATTATTCTTATTATAGCCAAATTTGCCACCCTAACTCCTCCCACAGTTTTTACACTACATAGACAAAAATATACCAAAACGTGCAGATTGTTCCCGATCGGATTGCTATTACTTTGTGGAACGTTTCGCCGAATGGTTCACGGAATATCGTCGTTCTTGTGGCGAAATTTGTCCCATAGGAATGAATGGCAAAGCTAGAGTGGGAGCTGGCAAAAGCTGAAAAATCAGGACATGATTTCTAAACTGCCACCACTCCCTCATTTTCAGGCCCACCTACACAAATCTTATATCAAAACGTTCAGCTATCCCTGCTGCCACTAGAAATGTCCACGGCTAAGCCATAGTCCTGATAGTTTTCACAATATGACCATTTGTTTGCAACTCACGCCTTCCATTGACATTCATTGAAACTCCACTCTGCAAAGCTCACATTTGAAGGGCAATTTCTAAACTGCGACTGTGCCTTCATTGTTAATATCTCAGAGACATACAATACATCAAAATGTAGGTCTGGGTCTTGTGATTCTCACAATATAAAGCTCTTCACTGTAGGATTTATAGTTTTTAAAATACGATCGTTTGAAGATGGCAACCGCCAAAATACTCTGACCTGTGCAAGGCTGCAGCAGCAAGTGATGTCATAGACAAAGCCTTTTACACCTGCTAATTTTTTATAACTGTATGTTTTAATGTAACTGTGAAGCACTTTGGGCAACAACATTGCAATTAAATGTGCTATATAAATAAATCATAACAGTTACTCCGCCCACTCCAGTTGTAGACTACTGATGGAGGCAAGAACACTTCACACAATTTCCCCAGAAATTGTAGCTTTTCTAGTTATTATTATTATTCTTATTATAGCCAAATTTGCCACCCTAACTCCTCCCACAGTTTTTACACCACATAGACAAAAATATACCAAAACGTGCAGATTGTTCCCGATCGGATTGCTATTACTTTGTGGAACGTTTCGCCGAATGGTTCATGGAATATCGTCGTTCTTGTGGCGAAATTTGTCCCATAGGAATGAATGGCAAAGCTAGAGTGGGAGCTGGCAAAAGCTGAAAAATCAGGACATGATTTCTAAACTGCCACCACTCCCTCATTTTCAGGCCCACCTACACAAATCTTATATCAAAACGTTCAGCTATCCCTGCTGCCACTAAAAATGTCCACGGCTAAGCCATAGTCCTGATTGTTTTCACAATATGACCATTTGTTTGCAACTCACGCAGTCCATTGACATTCATTGAAACTCCACTCTGCAAAGCTCACATTTGAAGGGCAATTTCTAAACTGCGACTGTGCCTTCATTGTTAATATTGCAGAGACATACTATACATCAAAATGTAGGTCTGGGTCTTGTGATTCTCACAATATAAAGCTCTTCGCTGTAGGATTCATAGTTTTTAAAATACGACCGTTTGAAGATGGCAACCGCAAAAATACTCTGACCTGTGCAAGGCTGCAGCAGCAAGTGATGTCATAGACAGGGCCATTTGCACCTGCTAATGTTTTTATAACTGTATGTTTTAACCCCTTAAGGACACATGACATGTGTGACACGTCATGATTCCCTTTTATTCCAGAAGTTTGGTCCTTAAGGGGTTAATGTAACTGTGAAGAACTTTGGGCAACAATGTTGCAATTAAATGTGTTATATAAATAAATAATAACAGTTACTCCGCCCACTCCAGTTGTAGACTACTGGTGGAGGCAAGAACACTTCACACAATTTCCCCAGAAATTGTAGCTTTTCTAGTTAAGTGTTCTTGCATAGCAAGACCACTTAATGTTATCTCACATATATATTATTATTATTATTCTTATTATTCTTATTATAGCCAAATTTGCCACCCTAACTCCTCCCACAGTTTTTACACTACATAGACAAAAATATACCAAAACGTGCAGATTGTTCCCGATCGGATTGCTATTACTTTGTGGAACGTTTCGCCGAATGGTTCACGGAATATCGTCGTTCTTGTGGCGAAATTTGTCCCATAGGAATGAATGGCAAAGCTAGAGTGGGAGCTGGCAAAAGCTGAAAAACCAGGACATGATTTCTAAACTGCCACCACTCCCTCATTTTCAGGCCCACCTACACAAATCTTATATCAAAACGTTCAGCTATCCCTGCTGCCACTAGAAATGTCCACGGCTAAGCCATAGTCCTGATAGTTTTCACAATATGACCATTTGTTTGCAACTCACGCAGTCCATTGACATTCATTGAAACTCCACTCTGCAAAGCTCACATTTGAAGGGCAATTTCTAAACTGCGACTGTGCCTTCATTGTTAATATTGCAGAGACATACTATACATCAAAATGTAGGTCTGGGTCTTGTGATTCTCACAATATAAAGCTCTTCGCTGTAGGATTCATAGTTTTTAAAATACGACCGTTTGAAGATGGCAACCGCAAAAATACTCTGACCTGTGCAAGGCTGCAGCAGCAAGTGATGTCATAGACAGGGCCATTTGCACCTGCTAATGTTTTTATAACTGTATGTTTTAACCCCTTAAGGACACATGACATGTGTGACACGTCATGATTCCCTTTTATTCCAGAAGTTTGGTCCTTAAGGGGTTAATGTAACTGTGAAGAACTTTGGGCAACAATGTTGCAATTAAATGTGTTATATAAATAAATAATAACAGTTACTCCGCCCACTCCAGTTGTAGACTACTGGTGGAGGCAAGAACACTTCACACAATTTCCCCAGAAATTGTAGCTTTTCTAGTTAAGTGTTCTTGCATAGCAAGACCACTTAATGTTATCTCACATATATATTATTATTATTATTCTTATTATTCTTATTATAGCCAAATTTGCCACCCTAACTCCTCCCACAGTTTTTACACTACATAGACAAAAATATACCAAAACGTGCAGATTGTTCCCGATCGGATTGCTATTACTTTGTGGAACGTTTCGCCGAATGGTTCACGGAATATCGTCGTTCTTGTGGCGAAATTTGTCCCATAGGAATGAATGGCAAAGCTAGAGTGGGAGCTGGCAAAAGCTGAAAAATCAGGACATGATTTCTAAACTGCCACCACTCCCTCATTTTCAGGCCCACCTACACAAATCTTATATCAAAACGTTCAGCTATCCCTGCTGCCACTAGAAATGTCCACGGCTAAGCCATAGTCCTGATAGTTTTCACAATATGACCATTTGTTTGCAACTCACGCCTTCCATTGACATTCATTGAAACTCCACTCTGCAAAGCTCACATTTGAAGGGCAATTTCTAAACTGCGACTGTGCCTTCATTGTTAATATCTCAGAGACATACTATACATCAAAATGTAGGTCTGGGTCTTGTGATTCTCACAATATAAAGCTCTTCACTGTAGGATTTATAGTTTTTAAAATACGATCGTTTGAAGATGGCAACCGCCAAAATACTCTGACCTGTGCAAGGCTGCAGCAGCAAGTGATGTCATAGACAAAGCCTTTTACACCTGCTAATTTTTTATAACTGTATGTTTTAATGTAACTGTGAAGCACTTTGGGCAACAACATTGCAATTAAATGTGCTATATAAATAAATCATAACAGTTACTCCGCCCACTCCAGTTGTAGACTACTGATGGAGGCAAGAACACTTCACACAATTTCCCCAGAAATTGTAGCTTTTCTAGTTATTATTATTATTCTTATTATAGCCAAATTTGCCACCCTAACTCCTCCCACAGTTTTTACACCACATAGACAAAAATATACCAAAACGTGCAGATTGTTCCCGATCGGATTGCTATTACTTTGTGGAACGTTTCGCCGAATGGTTCATGGAATATCGTCGTTCTTGTGGCGAAATTTGTCCCATAGGAATGAATGGCAAAGCTAGAGTGGGAGCTGGCAAAAGCTGAAAAATCAGGACATGATTTCTAAACTGCCACCACTCCCTCATTTTCAGGCCCACCTACACAAATCTTATATCAAAACGTTCAGCTATCCCTGCTGCCACTAAAAATGTCCACGGCTAAGCCATAGTCCTGATTGTTTTCACAATATGACCATTTGTTTGCAACTCACGCAGTCCATTGACATTCATTGAAACTCCACTCTGCAAAGCTCACATTTGAAGGGCAATTTCTAAACTGCGACTGTGCCTTCATTGTTAATATTGCAGAGACATACTATACATCAAAATGTAGGTCTGGGTCTTGTGATTCTCACAATATAAAGCTCTTCGCTGTAGGATTCATAGTTTTTAAAATACGACCGTTTGAAGATGGCAACCGCAAAAATACTCTGACCTGTGCAAGGCTGCAGCAGCAAGTGATGTCATAGACAGGGCCATTTGCACCTGCTAATGTTTTTATAACTGTATGTTTTAACCCCTTAAGGACACATGACATGTGTGACACGTCATGATTCCCTTTTATTCCAGAAGTTTGGTCCTTAAGGGGTTAATGTAACTGTGAAGAACTTTGGGCAACAATGTTGCAATTAAATGTGTTATATAAATAAATAATAACAGTTACTCCGCCCACTCCAGTTGTAGACTACTGGTGGAGGCAAGAACACTTCACACAATTTCCCCAGAAATTGTAGCTTTTCTAGTTAAGTGTTCTTGCATAGCAAGACCACTTAATGTTATCTCACATATATATTATTATTATTATTCTTATTATTCTTATTATAGCCAAATTTGCCACCCTAACTCCTCCCACAGTTTTTACACTACATAGACAAAAATATACCAAAACGTGCAGATTGTTCCCGATCGGATTGCTATTACTTTGTGGAACGTTTCGCCGAATGGTTCACGGAATATCGTCGTTCTTGTGGCGAAATTTGTCCCATAGGAATGAATGGCAAAGCTAGAGTGGGAGCTGGCAAAAGCTGAAAAACCAGGACATGATTTCTAAACTGCCACCACTCCCTCATTTTCAGGCCCACCTACACAAATCTTATATCAAAACGTTCAGCTATCCCTGCTGCCACTAAAAATGTCCACGGCTAAGCCATAGTCCTGATTGTTTTCACAATATGACCATTTGTTTGCAACTCACGCAGTCCATTGACATTCATTGAAACTCCACTCTGCAAAGCTCACATTTGAAGGGCAATTTCTAAACTGCGACTGTGCCTTCATTGTTAATATTGCAGAGACATACTATACATCAAAATGTAGGTCTGGGTCTTGTGATTCTCACAATATAAAGCTCTTCGCTGTAGGATTCATAGTTTTTAAAATACGACCGTTTGAAGATGGCAACCGCAAAAATACTCTGACCTGTGCAAGGCTGCAGCAGCAAGTGATGTCATAGACAGGGCCATTTGCACCTGCTAATGTTTTTATAACTGTATGTTTTAACCCCTTAAGGACACATGACATGTGTGACACGTCATGATTCCCTTTTATTCCAGAAGTTTGGTCCTTAAGGGGTTAATGTAACTGTGAAGAACTTTGGGCAACAATGTTGCAATTAAATGTGTTATATAAATAAATAATAACAGTTACTCCGCCCACTCCAGTTGTAGACTACTGGTGGAGGCAAGAACACTTCACACAATTTCCCCAGAAATTGTAGCTTTTCTAGTTAAGTGTTCTTGCATAGCAAGACCACTTAATGTTATCTCACATATATATTATTATTATTATTCTTATTATTCTTATTATAGCCAAATTTGCCACCCTAACTCCTCCCACAGTTTTTACACTACATAGACAAAAATATACCAAAACGTGCAGATTGTTCCCGATCGGATTGCTATTACTTTGTGGAACGTTTCGCCGAATGGTTCACGGAATATCGTCGTTCTTGTGGCGAAATTTGTCCCATAGGAATGAATGGCAAAGCTAGAGTGGGAGCTGGCAAAAGCTGAAAAACCAGGACATGATTTCTAAACTGCCACCACTCCCTCATTTTCAGGCCCACCTACACAAATCTTATATCAAAACGTTCAGCTATCCCTGCTGCCACTAGAAATGTCCACGGCTAAGCCATAGTCCTGATAGTTTTCACAATATGACCATTTGTTTGCAACTCACGCAGTCCATTGACATTCATTGAAACTCCACTCTGCAAAGCTCACATTTGAAGGGCAATTTCTAAACTGCGACTGTGCCTTCATTGTTAATATTGCAGAGACATACTATACATCAAAATGTAGGTCTGGGTCTTGTGATTCTCACAATATAAAGCTCTTCGCTGTAGGATTCATAGTTTTTAAAATACGACCGTTTGAAGATGGCAACCGCAAAAATACTCTGACCTGTGCAAGGCTGCAGCAGCAAGTGATGTCATAGACAGGGCCATTTGCACCTGCTAATGTTTTTATAACTGTATGTTTTAACCCCTTAAGGACACATGACATGTGTGACACGTCATGATTCCCTTTTATTCCAGAAGTTTGGTCCTTAAGGGGTTAATGTAACTGTGAAGAACTTTGGGCAACAATGTTGCAATTAAATGTGTTATATAAATAAATAATAACAGTTACTCCGCCCACTCCAGTTGTAGACTACTGGTGGAGGCAAGAACACTTCACACAATTTCCCCAGAAATTGTAGCTTTTCTAGTTAAGTGTTCTTGCATAGCAAGACCACTTAATGTTATCTCACATATATATTATTATTATTATTCTTATTATTCTTATTATAGCCAAATTTGCCACCCTAACTCCTCCCACAGTTTTTACACTACATAGACAAAAATATACCAAAACGTGCAGATTGTTCCCGATCGGATTGCTATTACTTTGTGGAACGTTTCGCCGAATGGTTCACGGAATATCGTCGTTCTTGTGGCGAAATTTGTACCATAGGAATGAATGGCAAAGCTAGAGTGGGAGCTGGCAAAAGCTGAAAAATCAGGACATGATTTCTAAACTGCCACCACTCCCTCATTTTCAGGCCCACCTACACAAATCTTATATCAAAACGTTCAGCTATCCCTGCTGCCACTAGAAATGTCCACGGCTAAGCCATAGTCCTGATAGTTTTCACAATATGACCATTTGTTTGCAACTCACGCAGTCCATTGACATTCATTGAAACTCCACTCTGCAAAGCTCACATTTGAAGGGCAATATCGAAACTGCGACTGTGCCTTCATTGTTAATATCTCAGAGACATACTATACATCAAAATGTAGGTCTGGGTCTTGTGATTCTCACAATATAAAGCTCTTCACTGTAGGATTTATAGTTTTTAAAATACGACCGTTTGAAGATGGCAACCGCCAAAATACTCTGATCTGTGCAAGGCTGCAGCAGCAAGTGATGTCATAGACAAAGCCTTTTACACCTGCTAATTTTTTATAACTGTATGTTTTAATGTAACTGTGAAGCACTTTGGGCAACAACATTGCAATTAAATGTGCTATATAAATAAATACTAACAGTTACTCCGCCCACTCTAGTTGTAGACTACTGATGGAGGCAAGAACACTTCACACAATTTCCCCAGAAATTGTAGCTTTTCTAGTTATTATTATTATTATTATAGCCAAATTTGCCACCCTAACTCCTCCCACAGTTTTTACACTACATAGACAAAAATTTACCAAAACGTGCAGATTGTTCCCGATCGCGTTGCTATTACTTTTTGGAACATTTCGCTGAATGGTTCTCGGAATATCGTGGTTCTTGTGGCGAAATTTGTCCCATAGGAATGAATGGCAAAGCTAGAGTGGGAGCTGGCAAAAGCTGAAAAATCAGGACATGATTTCTAAACTGCCACTACTCCCTCATTTTCAAGCCCACCTACACAAATCTTATATCAAAACGTTCAGCTATCCCTGCTGCCACTAAAAATGTCCACAGCTAAGCCATAGTCCTGATTGTTTTCGCAACATGACCATTTGTTTGCAACTCACGCAGTCCATTGACATTCATTAAAACGCCACTCTGCAAAGCTCACATTTGAAGGGCAATTTCTAAACTGCGACTGTGCCTTCATTGTTAATATCTCAGAGACATACTATACATCAAAATGTAGGTCTGGGTCTTGTGATTCTCACAATATAAAGCTCTTCACTGTAGGATTTATAGTTTTTAAAATACGACCGTTTGAAGATGGCAACCGCAAAAATACTCTGACCTGTGCAAGGCTGCAGCAGCAAGTGATGTCATAGACAGGGCCATTTGCACCTGCTAATGTTTTTATAACTGTATGTTTTAATGTAACTGTGCAACAACGTTGCAATTAAATGTGCTATATAAATAAATAACAGTTACTCCGCCCACTCCAGTTGTATACTACTGGTGGAGGCAAGAACACTTCACAATTTCCCCAGAAATTGTAGCTTTTCTAGTTATTATTATTCTTATTATAGCCAAATTTGCCACCCTAACTCCTCCCACAGTTTTTACACTACATAGACAAAAATTTACCAAAACGTGCAGATTGTTCCTGATCGCGTTGCTATTACTTTGTGGAACTTTTCGCTGAATGGTTCTCGGAATATCGTCGTTCTTGTGGCGAAATTTGTCCCATAGGAATGAATGGCAAAGCTAGAGTGGGAGCTGGCAAAAGCTGAAAAATCAGGACATGATTTCTAAACTGCCACTACTCCCTCATTTTCAAGCCCACCTACACAAATCTTATATCAAAACGTTCAGCTATCCCTGCTGCCACTAGAAATGTCCACGGCTAAGCCATAGTCCTGATAGTTTTCACAATATGACCATTTGTTTGCAACTCACGCCTTCCATTGACATTCATTGAAACTCCACTCTGCAAAGCTCACATTTGAAGGGCAATTTCTAAACTGCGACTGTGCCTTCATTGTTAATATCTCAGAGACATACTATACATCAAAATGTAGGTCTGGGTCTTGTGATTCTCACAATATAAAGCTCTTCACTTTAGGATTTATAGTTTTAAAAATATGACTGTTTGAAGATGGCAACCGCAAAAATACTCTGACCTGTGCCAGGCTGCAGCAGCAAGTGATGTCATAGACAAAGCCTTTTACACCTGCTAATGTTTTTATAACTGTATGTTTTAATGTAACTGTGAAGCACTTTGGGCAACAACATTGCAATTAAATGTGCTATATAAATAAATAATAATAATTACTCCACCCACTCCAGTTGTAGACTACTGGTGGAGGCAAGAACACTTCACAATTTCCCCAGAAATTGTAGCTTTTCTAGTTATTATTATTCTTATTATAGCCAAATTTGCCACCCTAACTCCTCCCACAGTTTTTATACTACATAGACGAAAATTTACCAAAACGTGCAGATTGTTCCCGATCGGATTGCTATTACTTTGTGGAACGTTTCGCCGAATGGTTCACGGAATATCGTCGTTCTTGTGGCGAAATTTGTCCCATAGGAATGAATGGCAAAGCTAGAGTGGGAGCTGGCAACAGCTGAAAAATCAGGACATGATTTCTAAACTGCCACCACTCCCTCATTTTCAGGCCCACCTACACAAATCTTATATCAAAACGTTCAGCTATCCCTGCTGCCACTAAAAATGTCCACAGCTAAGCCATAGTCCTGATTGTTTTCGCAACATGACCATTTGTTTGCAACTCACGCAGTCCATTGACATTCATTAAAACGCCACTCTGCAAAGCTCACATTTGAAGGGCAATTTCTAAACTGCGACTGTGCCTTCATTGTTAATATCTCAGAGACATACTATACATCAAAATGTAGGTCTGGGTCTTGTGATTCTCACAATATAAAGCTCTTCACTGTAGGATTTATAGTTTTTAAAATACGACCGTTTGAAGATGGCAACCGCAAAAATACTCTGACCTGTGCAAGGCTGCAGCAGCAAGTGATGTCATAGACAGGGCCATTTGCACCTGCTAATGTTTTTATAACTGTATGTTTTAATGTAACTGTGCAACAACGTTGCAATTAAATGTGCTATATAAATAAATAACAGTTACTCCGCCCACTCCAGTTGTATACTACTGGTGGAGGCAAGAACACTTCACAATTTCCCCAGAAATTGTAGCTTTTCTAGTTATTATTATTCTTATTATAGCCAAATTTGCCACCCTAACTCCTCCCACAGTTTTTACACTACATAGACAAAAATTTACCAAAACGTGCAGATTGTTCCCGATCGCGTTGCTATTACTTTGTGGAACGTTTCGCTGAATGGTTCTCGGAATATCGTCGTTCTTGTGGCGAAATTTGTCCCATAGGAATGAATGGCAAAGCTAGAGTGGGAGCTGGCAAAAGCTGAAAAATCAGGACATGATTTCTAAACTGCCACTACTCCCTCATTTTCAAGCCCACCTACACAAATCTTATATCAAAACGTTCAGCTATCCCTGCTGCCACTAAAAATGTCCACAGCTAAGCCATAGTCCTGATTGTTTTCGCAACATGACCATTTGTTTGCAACTCACGCAGTCCATTGACATTCATTAAAACGCCACTCTGCAAAGCTCACATTTGAAGGGCAATTTCTAAACTGCGACTGTGCCTTCATTGTTAATATCTCAGAGACATACTATACATCAAAATGTAGGTCTGGGTCTTGTGATTCTCACAATATAAAGCTCTTCACTGTAGGATTTATAGTTTTTAAAATACGACCATTTGAAGATACCGGTCTTTAACCCCTTAAGGACACATGACATGTGTGACATGTCATGATTCCCTTTTATTTCAGAAGTTTGGTCCTTAAGGGGTTAACTCAATTATCTCCCAGGCACAGATATTTGTGGGAGGGGCTTGTCTTGCATTGGATGGAGACCCCATGCTTGGGGCAGTGTATAAAAGCAGGTAGCTTGGCTATAATAAAGCAGTTCCTTTACACCCTTCACTCAGTTTTGGCTAGTGTTTGGATCAGCTATACTCTCCGCAGGAGAGCTTAATCACTTGAATCTGTACCCAGGATCCTGTTCCAGGGCGGGAAGCGACGGAGAGACCCCAGCCAAGCATGCGGCGGCTAGGGGCTGAAGCACTCCTGTGTCCCGGAGGAGAGCTAGGAAGCAAGCTTGACAGAGGTACCCAGTTGGGGTGCCAGTCGGTCCATCACACTTCCTACCAAGAGATCTATCTTCCAAGCAAAAAGATTGGCTAATTTTAACTACAGATGCCTCTCAGCTAGGTTGGGTGGCGCATCTTCAATCTCATATGTGCCAAGCAGTCTGGTCTGCAAAAGACTCTTACCGATCATCAAATTTCAGGGAATTGAAGGCAGTTTTCAACTCCCTGTGGCATTTTCATCTGCTGAGCTGCTACATGGTCAACTTTTCACACATTAATGAAACACTACAGGATAGACATTCTCATCCTCAGATGCTGGTTTTGGGTGAAAGGTGCTCCAAGCCATAGTTTTATGAATTCCTGCCATTTTTTGATTGTTGATCTTGCTATATCCCATTTGTATACTGCCACAATATGTTAGGAAAAACAGCCATTTTTACTTATTGCAAATTCCTTAATTACAATACAATATCCCTTCTTTTTTTGTATAATAAGTTATATTTTGGTATTTCATTGATATGAACTAAGCTAGTTGGTCACTCGTTGGGCTATATAGGGGAAGTGCATATTTAAAACTTTTTATTATTTTTTTAGACTACTTGTCTTAGAATGAGGAAATACTTGTGTACTGTCACCATATTAAGGAAAAAAGAATTTATGGTACATAAACATTTCTGTTTTCCCATGACAGGGTGTTGCAGTGGATGTGATCTACTTGGATTTTGCCAAGGCATTTTATACGGTTCCTCACAATAGGTTAGTCTTCAAACTAACAGAAATCGGTCTAGACGAAAATGCTTGTTCTTGGGTAGAACATTGGCTTAAAGGGACACTATAGTCACCTGAAGAACTTTAGCTTAATGAAGCAGTTTTGGTGTATAGAACATGCCCCTGCAGCCTCACTGCTCAATCCTCTGCCATTTAGGAGTTAGATCACTTTGTTTATGAACCCTAGTCACACCCCCCTGCATGTGACTTACACAGCCTTCCATAAACACTTCCTGTACAGAGAGCCCTATTTAGGCTTTCTTTATTGAAAGTTCTGTTTAATTAAGATTTTTTTATCCCCTGCTATGATAATAACTTGCTAGACCCTGCAAGAGCCTCATGTATGTGATTAAAGTTCAATTTAGAGATTGAGATACAATTATTTAAGGTAAATTACATCTGTTTGAAAGTGAAACCAGTTATTTTTTTCATGCAGGCTCTGTCAGTCATAGCCAGGGGAGGTGTGGCTAGGGCTGCATAAACAGAAACAAAGTGATTTAACTCCTAAATGACAGTGAATTGAGCAGTGAAATTGCAGGGGAATGATCTATACACTAAAACTGCTTTATTTAGCTAAAGTAATTTAGGTGACTATAGTGTTCCTTTAAGGATAGAGTACAAAGAGTTGTCATTAATGGTAAATTTTCAAGCTGGACAGAGGTGGCAAGTGGTGTCCCTCAGGGTACTCTTCTGGGACTGCTTCTGTTTAACATATTTATAAATGATCTTGAAGACAGCATTGAAAGTCATGTGTCAGTGTTTGCAGATAACACAAAACTCTGTAAAGTAATAAAATGTGAGCAGGATATTGCCTTGTTGCAGAGGGATTTAGATAGATTGGGGCACTCGGCACTAAAATGGCAGATGGAATTTATTGTAGAAAAATGCAAAGTTATGCACTTTGGGGTAAAGTTTGCACAAGCAACTCATACCCTTAATGTAAGCGAATTAGGGATAACAACACACGAGAAGGAATTGTTATAGAGGCTTGGGATCTGACTGGCATTCTGGGACGAAGAAAGATTTTTTGACTATTTTTTTGCAAAATTGGAAAGCACAAAATGTTATTTTTCCTTTTTTTGGATCAACAGCTAAAACAGATGTGAGAGAGGCTGAACATTATGGGCACATGTAACTGTAATCTGAAGTATTCCCTATGTCTTTCTAAATGATATTTCCTGATTGTTTTATGTTTGTTCTTGATATACTTTGCAGATGTTAGTTATAAGGCGTTTTACATTTCAATGCATATTGTCTGTTAATATACTATGGAAGACCTGCATACACAGTACTTTATTGTTGTGCAGGGCATTCAGCTCACTCTCATTCTACTAATCTCATATTTTAAATGATCAATGATTGCTTACCATCATTTGGTGAAAATGGGTCATCTGAAGCATTGAGGCAAAGAACCGGGGTGCGAATTTTGCTTAATTTGTTGTAAGGACTAGCAGCACGATAATAATCATCACATGTCGGGAAACCAAATATAACGGATGTATATCGTTCATCAAACTCCCTGATAGAATGAGACTGGAAAAGGACAATAGATAAAATGTATCAGACTCAAATCCCGTAGTACGTATAATTCTACCGCTAAGGCTCGCTGCCTGGGTGTTCTCTTTGGCTCCGACCTCTCCTTCACCCCTCATGTCCAATTAATCGTCAAATCCTGCCGCTTTCATCTCAAAAACATAACGCGCATCCGCCCCTATTTAACGCCTGATACGGCAAAGGTGCTTGTCCGTGCCACTGTCCTCTCTCGCCTTGACTACCTTGCCCTGTTACAGTCTATAATAAATTCACTAGGGCTGCACCATTCCTATGGAACGTTCTTCCCCTCTCCGTTAGACTTTCACCCAGTCTCCACTTCTTCAAAAAATCTTTGAAAACTTACTTCTTTAGGAAAGCCTATCAATTAAACTGTGAACAGCTTTCCTTCCCCACACCCTGATTCCACTAAGCCCTCAATGAATACTATCCTAGCAACCTACTTTTCTACCCTACCCTTACCTTTTGTGTCACTATACCCCCCTTCCCTCTAACATGTAAACTCACTGAGCAGGCCCTCAACCCCTCCGTTACTGTGTCACTATACCCCACTCCCTCTAACATGTAAACTCACTGAGCAGGGCCCTCAATCCCTCTGTTACTGTGTCACTATACCCCACTCCCTCTAACATGTAAACTCACTGAGTAGGGCCCTCAAACCCTCTGTTACTGTGTCACTATACCCCACTCCCTCTAACATGTAAATTCACTGAGCAGGGCCCTCAATCCCTCTGTTACTGTGTCACTATACCCCACTCCCTCTAACATGTAAACTCACTGAGCAGGGCCCTCAATCCCTCTGTTACTGTGTCACTATACCCCACTCCCTCTAACATGTAAACTCACTGAGCAGGGCCCTCAATCCCTCTGTTACTGTGTTACTATACCCCACTCCCTCTAACATGTAAACTCACTGAGCAGGGCCTCAATCCCTCTGTTATTGTGTCACTATACCCCACTGCCTCTAACACGTAAACTCACTGAGCAGGGCCCTCAATCCCTCTGTTACTGTGTCACTATACCCCGCTCCCTCTAACATGTAAACTCACTGAGCAGGGCCCTCAATCCCTCTGTTACTGTGTCACTATACCCCACTCCCTCTAACATGTAAACTCACTGAGCAGGGCCCTCAATCCCTCTGTTACTGTGTCACTATACCCCGCTCCCTCTAACATGTAAACTCACTGAGCAGGGCCCTCAATCCCTCTGTTACTGTGTCACTATACCCCACTCCCTCTAACATGTAAACTCACTGAGCAGGGCCCTCAATCCCTCTGTTACTGTGTCACTATACCCCACTCCCTCTAACATGTAAACTCACTGAGCAGGGCCCTCAATCCCTCTGTTACTGTGTCACTATACCCCACTCCCTCTAACATGTAAACTCACTGAGCAGGCCCTCAATCCCTCTGTTACTGTGTCACTATACCCCACTCCCTCTAACATGTAAACTCACTGAGCAGGGCCCTCAATCCCTCTGTTACTGTGTCACTATACCCCGCTCCCTCTAACATGTAAACTCACTGAGCAGGCCCTCAATCCCTCTGTTACTGTGTTACTATACCCCACTCCCTCTAACATGTAAACTCACTGAGCAGGCCCTCAATCCCTCTGTTACTGTGTCACTATATCCCACTCCCTCTAACATGTAACCTCACTGAGCAGGCCCTCAATCCCTCTGTTACTGTGTCACTATACCCCACTCCCTCTAACATGTAAACTCACTGAGCAGGGCCTCAATCCCTCTGTTATTGTGTCACTATACCCCACTCCCTCTAACATGTAAACTCACTGAGCAGGGCCCTCAATCCCTCTGTTACTGTGTCACTATACCCCACTCCCTCTAACATGTAAACTCACTGAGCAGGCCCTCAATCCCTCTGTTACTGTGTCACTATACCTCACTCCCTCTAACATGTAAACTCACTGAGCAGGCCCTCAATCCCTCTGTTACTGTGTCACTATACCCCACTCCCTCTAACATGTAAACTCACTGAGCAGGGCCCTCAATCCCTCTGTTACTGTGTCTCTATACCCCACTCCCTCTAACATGTAAACTCACTGAGCAGGGCCCTCAATCCCTCTGTTACTGTGTCACTATACCCCACTCCCTCTAACATGTAAACTCACTGAGCAGGCCCTCGATCCCTCTGTTACTGTGTCACTATACCCCACTCCCTCTAACATATAACCTCACTGAGCAGGCCCCCAATCCCTCTGTTACTGTGTCACTATACCCCACTCCCTCTAACATGTAAACTCACTGAGCAGGCCCTCAATCCCTCTGTTACTGTGTCACTATACCCCACTCCCTCTAACATGTAAACTCACTGAGCAGGCCCTCAATCCCTCTGTTACTGTCACTATACCCCACTCCCTCGAACATGTAAACTCACTGAGCACGGCCTCAATCCCTCTGTTACTGTCACTATACCCCACTCCCTCTAACATGTAAACTCACTGAGCAGGCCCTCAATCCCTCTGTTACTGTGTCACTATACCCCACTCCCTCTAACATGTAAACTCACTGAGCAGGCCCTCAATCCCTCTGTTACTGTGTCACTATACCCCACTCCCTCTAACATGTAAACTCACTGAGCAGGCCCTCAATCCCTCTGTTACTGTGTCACTATACCCCACTCCCTCTAACATGTAAACTCACTGAGCAGGCCCTCGATCCCTCTGTTACTGTGTCACTATACCCCACTCCCTCTAACATATAACCTCACTGAGCAGGCCCCCAATCCCTCTGTTACTGTGTCACTATACCCCACTCCCTCGAACATGTAAACTCACTGAGCACGGCCTCAATCCCTCTGTTACTGTCACTATACCCCACTCCCTCTAACATGTAAACTCACTGAGCAGGCCCTCAATCCCTCTGTTACTGTGTCACTATACCCCACTCCCTCTAACATGTAAACTCACTGAGCAGGGCCCTCAATCCCTCTGTTACTGTGTCACTATACCCCACTCCCTCTAACATGTAAACTCACTGAGCAGGGCCCTCAATCCCTCTGTTACTGTGTCACTATACCCCACTCCCTCTAACATGTAAACTCACTGAGCAGGGCCCTCAATCCCTCTGTTACTGTGTCACTATACCCCACTCCCTCTAACATGTAAACTCACTGAGCAGGCCCTCAATCCCTCTGTTACTGTGTCACTATACCCCACTCCCTCTAACATGTAAACTCACTGAGCAGGGCCCTCAATCCCTCTGTTACTGTGTCACTATACCCCACTCCCTCTAACATGTAAACTCACTGAGCAGGCCCTCAATCCCTCTGTTACTGTGTCACTATACCCCACTCCCTCTAACATGTAAACTCACTGAGCAGGGCCCTCAATCCCTCTGTTACTGTGTCTCTATACCCCACTCCCTCTAACATGTAAACTCACTGAGCAGGGCCCTCAATCCCTCTGTTACTGTGTCACTATACCCCACTCCCTCTAACATGTAAACTCACTGAGCAGGCCCTCGATCCCTCTGTTACTGTGTCACTATACCCCACTCCCTCTAACATGTAAACTCACTGAGCAGGGCCCTCAATCCCTCTGTTACTGTGTCACTATACCCCACTCCCTCTAACATGTAAACTCACTGAGCAGGGCCCTCAATCCCTCTGTTACTGTGTCACTATACCCCACTCCCTCTAACATGTAAACTCACTGAGCAGGGCCCTCAATCCCTCTGTTACTGTGTCACTATACCCCACTCCCTCTAACATGTAAACTCACTGAGCAGGGCCCTCAATCCCTCTGTTACTGTGTCACTATACCCCACTCCCTCTAACATGTAAACTCACTGAGCAGGCCCTCAATCCCTCTGTTACTGTGTCACTATACCCCACTCCCTCTAACATGTAAACTCACTGAGCCGGCCCTCAATCCCTCTGTTACTGTGTCACTATACCCCACTCCCTCTAACATGTAAACTCACTGAGCAGGCCCTCAATCCCTCTGTTACTGTGTCACTATACCCCACTCCCTCTAACATGTAAACTCACTGAGCAGGGCCCTCAATCCCTCTGTTACTGTGTCACTATACCCCACTCCCTCTAACATGTAAACTCACTGAGCAGGGCCCTCAATCCCTCTGTTACTGTGTCACTATACCCCACTCCCTCCATACCCCACTCCCTCTAACTCACTGAGCAGGGCCTCAATCCCTCTGTTATTGTGTCACTATACCCCACTCCCTCTAACATGTAAACTCACTGAGCAGGGCCCTCAATCCCTCTGTTACTGTGTCACTATACCCCACTCCCTCTAACATGTAAACTCACTGAGCAGGCCCTCAATCCCTCTGTTACTGTGTCACTATACCCCACTCCCTCTAACATGTAAACTCACTGAGCAGGGCCCTCAATCCCTCTGTTACTGTGTCACTATACCCCACTCCCTCTAACATGTAAACTCACTGAGCAGGCCCTCAATCCCTCTGTTACTGTGTCACTATACCTCACTCCCTCTAACATGTAAACTCACTGAGCAGGGCCCTCAATCCCTCTGTTACTGTCACTATACCCCACTCCCTCTAACACGTAAACTCACTGAGCAGGGCCCTCAATCCCTCTGTTACTGTCACTATACCCCACTCCCTCTAACATGTAAACTCACTGAGCAGGGCCCTCAATCCCTCTGTTACTGTGTCACTATACCCCACTCCCTCTAACATGTAAACTCACTGAGCAGGCCCTCAATCTCTCTGTTACTGTGTCACTATACCCCACTCCCTCTAACATGTAAACTCACTGAGCAGGGCCCTCAATCCCTCTGTTACAGTGTCACTATACCCCACTCCCTCTAACATGTAAACTCACTGAGCAGGGCCCTCAATCCCTCTGTTACTGTCACTATACCCCACTCCCTCTAACATGTAAACTCACTGAGTAGGGCCCTCAATCCCTCTGTTACTGTCACTATACCCCACTCCCTCTAACATGTAAACTCACTGAGCAGGGCCCTCAATCCCTCTGTTACTGTGTCACTATAGCCCACTCCCTCTAACATGTAAACTCACTGAGCAGGGCCCTCAATCCCTCTGTTACTGTGTCACTATACCCCACTCACTCTAACATGTAAACTCACTGAGCAGGGCCCTCAATCCCTCTGTTACGGTCACTATACCCCACTGCCTCTAACACGTAAACTCACTGAGCAGGGCCCTCAATCCCTCTGTTACTGTGTCACTATACCCAGCTCCCTCTAACATGTAAACTCACTGAGCAGGCCCTCAATCCCTCTGTTACTGTGTTACTATACCCCACTCCCTCTAACATGTAAACTCACTGAGCAGGCCCTCAATCCCTCTGTTACTGTGTCACTATACCCCACTCCCTCTAACATGTAACCTCACTGAGCAGGCCCTCAATCCCTCTGTTACTGTGTCACTATACCCCACTCCCTCTAACATGTAAACTCACTGAGCAGGGCCTCAATCCCTCTGTTATTGTGTCACTATACCCCACTCCCTCTAACATGTAAACTCACTGAGCAGGGCCTCAATCCCTCTGTTATTGTCACTATACCCCACTCCCTCTAACATGTAAACTCACTGAGCAGGGCCCTCAATCCCTCTGTTACTGTGTCACTATAGCCCACTCCCTCTAACATGTAAACTCACTGAGCAGGGCCCTCAATCCCTCTGTTACTGTGTCACTATACCCCACTCCCTCTAACATGTAAACTCACTGAGCAGGGCCCTCAATCCCTCTGTTACGGTCACTATACCCCACTGCCTCTAACACGTAAACTCACTGAGCAGGGCCCTCAATCCCTCTGTTACTGTGTCACTATACCCAGCTCCCTCTAACATGTAAACTCACTGAGCAGGCCCTCAATCCCTCTGTTACTGTGTTACTATACCCCACTCCCTCTAACATGTAAACTCACTGAGCAGGCCCTCAATCCCTCTGTTACTGTGTCACTATACCCCACTCCCTCTAACATGTAACCTCACTGAGCAGGCCCTCAATCCCTCTGTTACTGTGTCACTATACCCCACTCCCTCTAACATGTAAACTCACTGAGCAGGGCCTCAATCCCTCTGTTATTGTGTCACTATACCCCACTCCCTCTAACATGTAAACTCACTGAGCAGGGCCCTCAATCCCTCTGTTACTGTGTCACTATACCTCACTCCCTCTAACATGTAAACTCACTGAGCAGGCCCTCAATCCCTCTGTTACTGTGTCACTATACCCCACTCCCTCTAACATGTAAACTCACTGAGCAGGGCCCTCAATCCCTCTGTTACTGTGTCACTATACCCCACTCCCTCTAACATGTAAACTCACTGAGCAGGCCCTCAATCCCTCTGTTACTGTGTCACTATACCCCACTCCCTCTAACATGTAAACTCACTGAGCAGGGCCCTCAATCCCTCTGTTACTGTGTCTCTATACCCCACTCCCTCTAACATGTAAACTCACTGAGCAGGGCCCTCAATCCCTCTGTTACTGTGTCACTATACCCCACTCGCTCTAACATGTAAACTCACTGAGCAGGCCCTCGATCCCTCTGTTACTGTGTCACTATACCCCACTCCCTCTAACATATAACCTCACTGAGCAGGCCCCCAATCCCTCTGTTACTGTGTCACTATACCCCACTCCCTCTAACATGTAAACTCACTGAGCAGGCCCTCAATCCCTCTGTTACTGTCACTATACCCCACTCCCTCGAACATGTAAACTCACTGAGCACGGCCTCAATCCCTCTGTTACTGTCACTATACCCCACTCCCTCTAACATGTAAACTCACTGAGCAGGCCCTCAATCCCTCTGTTACTGTGTCACTATACCCCACTCCCTCTAACATGTAAACTCACTGAGCAGGCCCTCAATCCCTCTGTTACTGTGTCACTATACCCCACTCCCTCGAACATGTAAACTCACTGAGCAGGGCCTCAATCCCTCTGTTACTGTGTCACTATACCCCACTGCCTCGAACATGTAAACTCACTGAGCACGGCCTCAATCCCTCTGTTACTGTCACTATACCCCACTCCCTCTAACATGTAAACTCACTGAGCAGGCCCTCAATCCCTCTGTTACTGTGTCACTATACCCCACTCCCTCTAACATGTAAACTCACTGAGCAGGGCCCTCAATCCCTCTGTTACTGTGTCACTATATCCCACTCCCTCTAACATGTAAACTCACTGAGCAGGGCCCTCAATCCCTCTGTTACTGTGTCACTATACCCCACTCCCTCTAACATGTAAACTCACTGAGCAGGGCCTCAATCCCTCTGTTATTGTGTCACTATACCCCACTCCCTCTAACATGTAAACTCACTGAGCAGGGCCCTCAATCCCTCTGTTACTGTGTCACTATACCCCACTCCCTCTAACATGTAAACTCACTGAGCAGGCCCTCAATCCCTCTGTTACTGTGTCACTATACCCCACTCCCTCTAACATGTAAACTCACTGAGCAGGGCCCTCAATCCCTCTGTTACTGTGTCACTATACCCCACTCCCTCTAACATGTAAACTCACTGAGCAGGCCCTCAATCCCTCTGTTACTGTGTCACTATACCCCACTCCCTCTAACATGTAAACTCACTGAGCAGGGCCCTCAATCCCTCTGTTACTGTGTCTCTATACCCCACTCCCTCTAACATGTAAACTCACTGAGCAGGGCCCTCAATCCCTCTGTTACTGTGTCACTATACCCCACTCCCTCTAACATGTAAACTCACTGAGCAGGCCCTCGATCCCTCTGTTACTGTGTCACTATACCCCACTCCCTCTAACATATAACCTCACTGAGCAGGCCCCCAATCCCTCTGTTACTGTGTCACTATACCACACTCCCTCTAACATGTAAACTCACTGAGCAGGCCCTCAATCCCTCTGTTACTGTGTCACTATACCCCACTCCCTCTAACATGTAAACTCACTGAGCAGGCCCTCAATCCCTCTGTTACTGTCACTATACCCCACTCCCTCGAACATGTAAACTCACTGAGCACGGCCTCAATCCCTCTGTTACTGTCACTATACCCCACTCCCTCTAACATGTAAACTCACTGAGCAGGCCCTCAATCCCTCTGTTACTGTGTCACTATACCCCACTCCCTCTAACATGTAAACTCACTGAGCAGGCCCTCAATCCCTCTGTTACTGTGTCACTATACCCCACTCCCTCTAACATGTAAACTCACTGAGCAGGCCCTCAATCCCTCTGTTACTGTGTCACTATACCCCCCTTCCCTCTAACATGTAAACTCACTGAGCAGGCCCTCAATCCCTCTGTTACTGTGTCACTATACCCCACTCCCTCTAACATGTAAACTCACTGAGCAGGCCCTCAATCCCTCTGTTACTGTGTCACTATACCCCACTCCCTCTAACATGTGAACTCACTGAGCAGGCCCTCGATCCCTCTGTTACTGTGTCACTATACCCCACTCCCTCTAACATATAACCTCACTGAGCAGGCCCCCAATCCCTCTGTTACTGTGTCACTATACCCCACTCCCTCGGACATGTAAACTCACTGAGCACGGCCTCAATCCCTCTGTTACTGTCACTATACCCCACTCCCTCTAACATGTAAACTCACTGAGCAGGCCCTCAATCCCTCTGTTACTGTGTCACTATACCCCACTCCCTCTAACATGTAAACTCACTGAGCAGGGCCCTCAATCCCTCTGTTACTGTGTCACTATACCCCACTCCCTCTAACATGTAAACTCACTGAGCAGGGCCCTCAATCCCTCTGTTACTGTGTCACTATACCCCACTACCTCTAACATGTAAACTCACTGAGCAGGGCCTCAATCCCTCTGTTACTGTGTCACTATACCCCACTCCCTCTAACATGTAAACTCACTGAGCAGGCCCTCAATCCCTCTGTTACTGTGTCACTATACCCCACTCCCTCTAACATGTAAACTCACTGAGCAGGGCCCTCAATCCCTCTGTTACTGTGTCACTATACCCCACTCCCTCTAACATGTAAACTCACTGAGCAGGCCCTCAATCCCTCTGTTACTGTGTCACTATACCCCACTCCCTCTAACATGTAAACTCACTGAGCAGGGCCCTCAATCCCTCTGTTACTGTGTCTCTATACCCCACTCCCTCTAACATGTAAACTCACTGAGCAGGGCCCTCAATCCCTCTGTTACTGTGTCACTATACCCCACTCCCTCTAACATGTAAACTCACTGAGCAGGCCCTCGATCCCTCTGTTACTGTGTCACTATACCCCACTCCCTCTAACATATAACCTCACTGAGCAGGCCCCCAATCCCTCTGTTACTGTGTCACTATACCCCACTCCCTCTAAAATGTAAACTCACTGAGCAGGCCCTCAATCCCTCTGTTACTGTGTCACTATACCCCACTCCCTCTAACATGTAAACTCACTGAGCAGGCCCTCAATCCCTCTGTTACTGTCACTATACCCCACTCCCTCGAACATGTAAACTCACTGAGCACGGCCTCAATCCCTCTGTTACTGTCACTATACCCCACTCCCTCTAACATGTAAACTCACTGAGCAGGCCCTCAATCCCTCTGTTACTGTGTCACTATACCCCACTCCCTCTAACATGTACACTCACTGAGCAGGCCCTCAATCCCTCTGTTACTGTGTCACTATACCCCACTCCCTCTAACATGTAAACTCACTGAGCAGGCCCTCAATCCCTCTGTTACTGTGTCACTATACCCCACTCCCTCTAACATATAACCTCACTGAGCAGGCCCCCAATCCCTCTGTTACTGTGTCACTATACCCCACTCCCTCTAACATGTAAACTCACTGAGCAGGCCCTCAATCCCTCTGTTACTGTGTCACTATACCCCACTCCCTCTAACATGTAAACTCACTGAGCAGGCCCTCAATCCCTCTGTTACTGTCACTATACCCCACTCCCTCGAACATGTAAACTCACTGAGCACGGCCTCAATCCCTCTGTTACTGTCACTATACCCCACTCCCTCTAACATGTAAACTCACTGAGCAGGCCCTCAATCCCTCTGTTACTGTGTCACTATACCCCACTCCCTCTAACATGTAAACTCACTGAGCAGGCCCTCAATCCCTCTGTTACTGTGTCACTATACCCCACTCCCTCTAACATGTAAACTCACTGAGCAGGCCCTCAATCCCTCTGTTACTGTGTCACTATACCCCCCTTCCCTCTAACATGTAAACTCACTGAGCAGGCCCTCAATCCCTCTGTTACTGTGTCACTATACCCCACTCCCTCTAACATGTAAACTCACTGAGCAGGCCCTCAATCCCTCTGTTACTGTGTCACTATACCCCACTCCCTCTAACATGTGAACTCACTGAGCAGGCCCTCGATCCCTCTGTTACTGTGTCACTATACCCCACTCCCTCTAACATATAACCTCACTGAGCAGGCCCCCAATCCCTCTGTTACTGTGTCACTATACCCCACTCCCTCGAACATGTAAACTCACTGAGCACGGCCTCAATCCCTCTGTTACTGTCACTATACCCCACTCCCTCTAACATGTAAACTCACTGAGCAGGCCCTCAATCCCTCTGTTACTGTGTCACTATACCCCACTCCCTCTAACATGTAAACTCACTGAGCAGGGCCCTCAATCCCTCTGTTACTGTGTCACTATACCCCACTCCCTCTAACATGTAAACTCACTGAGCAGGGCCATCAATCCCTCTGTTACTGTGTCACTATACCCCACTCCCTCTAACATGTAAACTCACTGAGCAGGGCCTCAATCCCTCTGTTATTGTGTCACTATACCCCACTCCCTCTAACATGTAAACTCACTGAGCAGGGCCCTCAATCCCTCTGTTACTGTGTCACTATACCCCACTCCCTCTAACATGTAAACTCACTGAGCAGGCCCTCAATCCCTCTGTTACTGTGTCACTATACCCCACTCCCTCTAACATGTAAACTCACTGAGCAGGGCCCTCAATCCCTCTGTTACTGTGTCACTATACCCCACTCCCTCTAACATGTAAACTCACTGAGCAGGCCCTCAATCCCTCTGTTACTGTGTCACTATACCCCACTCCCTCTAACATGTAAACTCACTGAGCAGGGCCCTCAATCCCTCTGTTACTGTGTCTCTATACCCCACTCCCTCTAACATGTAAACTCACTGAGCAGGGCCCTCAATCCCTCTGTTACTGTGTCACTATACCCCACTCCCTCTAACATGTAAACTCACTGAGCAGGCCCTCGATCCCTCTGTTACTGTGTCACTATACCCCACTCCCTCTAACATATAACCTCACTGAGCAGGCCCCCAATCCCTCTGTTACTGTGTCACTATACCCCACTCCCTCTAACATGTAAAATCACTGAGCAGGCCCTCAATCCCTCTGTTACTGTGTCACTATACCCCACTCCCTCTAACATGTAAACTCACTGAGCAGGCCCTCAATCCCTCTGTTACTGTCACTATACCCCACTCCCTCGAACATGTAAACTCACTGAGCACGGCCTCAATCCCTCTGTTACTGTCACTATACCCCACTCCCTCTAACATGTAAACTCACTGAGCAGGCCCTCAATCCCTCTGTTACTGTGTCACTATACCCCACTCCCTCTAACATGTACACTCACTGAGAAGGCCCTCAATCCCTCTGTTACTGTGTCACTATACCCCACTCCCTCTAACATGTAAACTCACTGAGCAGGCCCTCAATCCCTCTGTTACTGTGTCACTATACCCCACTCCCTCTAACATATAACCTCACTGAGCAGGCCCTCAATCCCTCTGTTACTGTGTCACTATACCCCACTCCCTCTAACATGTAAACTCACTGAGCAGGCCCTCGATCCCTCTGTTACTGTGTCACTATACCCCACTCCCTCGAACATGTAAACTCACTGAGCACGGCCTCAATCCCTCTGTTACTGTCACTATACCCCACTCCCTCTAACATATAACCTCACTGAGCAGGCCCCCAATCCCTCTGTTACTGTGTCACTATACCCCACTCCCTCGAACATGTAAACTCACTGAGCAGGCCCTCAATCCCTCTGTTACTGTGTCACTATACCCCACTCCCTCTAACATGTAAACTCACTGAGCAGGCCCTCAATCCCTCTGTTACTGTGTCACTATACCCCACTCCCTCTAACATGTAAACTCACTGAGCAGGCCCTCAATCCCTCTGTTACTGTGTCACTATACCCCACTCCCTCTAACATGTAAACTCACTGAGCAGGGCCCTCAATCCCTCTGTTACTGTGTCATTTTACCCCACTCCCTCTAGCATGTAAACTCACTGAGCAGGGCCTCAATCCCTCTGTTACTGTGTCACTATACCCCACTACCCCTAACATGTAAACTCACTGAGCAGGGCCCTCAATCCCTCTGTTACTGTGTCACTATACCCCACTCCCTCTAACATGTAAACTCACTGAGTAGGGCCCTCAATCCCTCTGTTACTGTCACTATACCCCACTCCCTCTAACATGTAAGCTCACTGAGCAGGGCCCTCAATCCCTCTGTTACTGTGTTACTATACCCCACTCCCTCTAACATGTAAACTCACTGAGCAGGCCCTCAATCCCTCTGTTACTGTGTCACTATACCCTACTCTCTCTAACATTTAAACTCACTGAGCAGGCCCTCAATCCCTCTGTTACTGTGTCACTATACCCCACTCCCTCTAACATGTAAAATCACTGAGCAGGGCCCTCAATCCCTCTGTTACTGTGTCACTATAACCCACCCCCTCTAACATGTAAACTCACTGAGCAGGCCCTCAATCCCTCTGTTCCTGTGTCACTATACCCCACTCCCTCTAACATGTAAACTCACTGAGCAGGCCCTCAATCCCTCTGTTCCTGCGTCACTATACCCCACTCCCTCTAACATGTAAACTCACTGAGCAGGCCCTCAATCCCTCTGTTACTGTGTCACTATACCCCACTACCCCTAACATGTAAACTCACTGAGCAGGGCCCTCAATCCCTCTGTTACTGTGTCACTATACCCCACTCCCTCTAACATGTAAACTCACTGAGCAGGGCCCTCAATCCCTCTGTTACTGTGTCACTATACCCCACTCCCTCTAACATGTAAACTCACTGAGCAGGGCCCTCAATCCCTCTGTTACTGTGTCACTATACCCCACTCCCTCTAACATGTAAACTCACTGAGCAGGGCCCTCAATCCCTCTGTTACTGTGTCACTATACCCCCTTCCCTCTAACATGTAAACTCACTGAGCAGGGCCCTCAATCCCTCTACTGTGTCACTATACCCCACTCCCTCTAACATATAACCTCACTGAGCAGGCCATCAATCCCTCTGTTACTGTGTCACTATACCCCACTCCCTCTAACATGTAAACTCACTGAGCAGGGCCTCAATCCCTCTGTTACTGTGTCACTATACCCCACTCCCTCTAACATGTAAACTCACTGAGCAGGCCCTCAATCCCTCTGTTACTGTGTCACTATACCCCACTCCCTCTAACATGTAAACTCACTGAGCAGGGCCTCAATCCCTCTGTTACTGTGTCACTATACCCCACTCCCTCTAACATGTAAACTCACTGAGCAGGGCCCCCAATCCCTCTGTTACTGTGTCACTATACCCCACTCCCTCTAACATGTAAACGCACTGAGCAGGGCCCTAAACCCCTCTGTTACTGTCACTATACCCCACTCCCTCTAGCATGTAAACTCACTGAGCAGGGCCCTCAATCCCTCTGTTACTGTGTCACTATACCCCACTCCCTCTAACATGTAAACTCACTGAGCACGGCCCCCAATCCCTCTGTTACTGTGTCACTATACCCCACTCCCTCTAACATGTAAACGCACTGAGCAGGGCCCTCAATCCCTCTGTTACTGTGTCACTATACCCCCCTTCCCTCTAACAGTTAAACTCACTGAGCAGGGCCCTCAATCCCTCTGTTACTGTGTCACTATACCCCCTTCCCTCTAACATGTAAACTCACTGAGCAGGGCCCTCAATCCCTCTGTTACTGTGTCACTATACCCCACTCCCTCTAACATGTAAACTCACAGAGCAGGGCCTCATTCCCTCTGTTACTGTGTCACTATACCCCACTCCCTCTAACATGTAAACTCACTGAGCACGGCCCCCAATCCCTCTGTTACTGTGTCACTATACCCCACTCCCTCTAACATGTAAACGCACTGAGCAAGGGCCCTCAATCCCTCTGTTACTGTGTCACTATACCCCACTCCCTCTAACATGTAAACTCACTGAGCAGGGCCCTCAATCCCTCTGTTACTGTGTCACTATACCCCACTCCCTCTAACATGTAAACTCACTGAGCAGGGCCTTCAATCCCTCTGTTACTGTGTCACTATACCCCACTCCCTCTAACATGTAAACTCACTGAGCAGGGCCCTCAATCCCTCTGTTACTGTGTCACTATACCCCACTCCCTCTAACATGTAAACTCACTGAGCAGGGCCCTCAATCCCTCTGTTACTGTGTCACTATACCCCACTCCCTCTAACATGTAAACTCACTGAGCAGGGCCCTCAATCCCTCTGTTACTATCACTATACCCCACTCCCTCTAACATGTAAACTCACTGAGCAGGGCCTCAATCCCTCTGTTACTGTGTCACTATACCCCACTCCCTCTAACATGTAAACTCACTGAGCAGGGCCTTCAATCCCTCTGTTACTGTGTCACTATACCCCACTCCCTCTAACATGTAAACTCACTGAGCAGGGCCCTCAATCCCTCTGTTACTATCACTATACCCCACTCCCTCTAACATGTAAACTCACTGAGCAGGGCCTCAATCCCTCTGTTACTGTGTCACTATACCCCACTACCCCTAACATGTAAACTCACTGAGCAGGGCCCTCAATCCCTCTGTTACTGTGTCACTATACCCCACTCCCTCTAGCATGTAAACTCACTGAGCAGGGCCCTCAATCCCTCTGTTACTGTGTCACTATACCCCACTCCCTCTAACATGTAAACTCACTGAGCAGGGCCCTCAATCCCTCTGTTACAGTGTCACTATACCCCACTCCCTCTAACATGTAACCTCACTGAGCAGGCCCTCAATCCCTCTGTTACTGTGTCACTATACCCCACTCCCTCTAACATGTAAACTCACTGAGCAGGGCCCTCAATCCCACTGTTACTGTGTCACTATACCCCACTCCCTCTAAAATGTAAACTCACTGAGCAGGGCCCTCAATCCCTCTGTTACTGTGTCACTATACCCCACTCCCTCTAACATGTAAACTCACTGAGCAGGGCCCTCAATCCCTCTGTTACTGTGTCACTATACCCCACTCCCTCTAACATGTAAACTCACTGAGCAGGGCCCTCAATCCCTCTGTTACTGTGTCTCTATACCCCACTCCCTCTAACATGTAACCTCTCTGAGCAGGCCCTCAATCCCTCTGTTACTGTGTCACTATACCCCACTCCCTCTAACATGTAAACTCATTGAGCAGGGCCCTCAATCCCACTGTTACTGTGTCACTATACCCCACTCCCTCTAGCATGTAAACTCACTGAGCAGGCCCTCAATCCCTCTGTTACCAAGCCATTAATATGTATAGCTCGGAGGGGAGAAGGGAGAGGGGGATATGATAAAACAGACTGAAAGCCATTAATATATATAGCTCGGGGGGGAGAAGGGAGAGGGGGATATGAGAAAACAGACTGAAAGCCATTAATATGTATAGCTCGGGGGGGGGGGGGGAGGGAGAGGGGGATATGAGAAAACAGACTGAAAGCCATTAATATGTATAGCTCGGAGGGGAGAAGGGAGAGGGGGATATGATAAAACAGACTGAAAGCCATTAATATGTATAGCTCGGGGGGAGAAGGGAGAGGGGGAAATGATAAAACAGACTGAAAGCCATTAATATGTATAGCTCGGGGGGAGAAGGGAAAGAGGGAGAGGGGGATATGATAAAACAAACTGAAAGCCATTCACATGTACAGCTCGGGGGGGGGGGGGGAGAAGGGAGAGGGGGTGATATGAGAAAGCATAGACTGAAAGCCATTAATATGTATAGCTCGGGGGGGAGAAGGAAGAGGGGGATATGATAAAACAGACTGAAAGCCATTAATATGTATAGCTCGGGGGGAGAAGAGAGAGGGGGATATGATAAAACAGACTGAAAGCCATTAATATGTATAGCTTGCGGGGGAGAAGGGAATGTGGGATATGATAAAACAGACTGAAAGCCATTAATATGTATAGCTCGGGGGGAGAAGGAAGAGGGGGATATGATAAAACAGACTGAGAGCCATTAATATGTATAGCTCGGGGGAAGAAGGCAGAGGGGGATATGATAAAACAGACTGAAAGCCATTAATATGTATAGCTCGGGGGGAGAAGGCAGAGGGGGATATGATAAAACAGACTGAAAGCCATTAATATGTATAGCTCGGGGGGAGAAGGCAGAGGGGGATATGATAAAACAGACTGAAAGCCATTAATATGTATAGCTCGGGGGGAGAAGGCAGAGGGGGATATGATAAAACAGACTGAAAGCCATTAATATGTATAGCTCGGAGGGGAGAAGGAAGAGGGGGATATGATAAAACAGACTGAAAGCCATTAATATGTATAGCTCGGGGGGAAAAGGGAGAGGGGGATATGATAAAACAGACTGAAAGCCATTAATATGTATAGCTCGGGGGGAGAAGGGAGAGGGGGATATGATAAAACAGACTGAAAGCCATTAACATGTATAGCTCGGGGGGAGAAGGCAGAGGGGGATATGATAAAACAGACTGAAAGCCATTAATATGTATAGCTCGGGGGGAGAAGGGAGAGGGGGATATGATAAAACAGACTGAAAGCCATTAATATGTATAGCTCGGGGGGGAGAAGGAAGAGGGGGATATGATAAAACAGACTGAAAGCCATTAATATGTATAGCTCGGGGGGAGAAGGCAGAGGGGGATATGATAAAACAGACTGAAAGCCATTAATATGTATAGCTCGGGGGGGAGAAGGAAGAGGGAGATATGATAAAACAAACTGAAAGCCATTAATATGTATAGCTCGGGGGGAGAAGGGAGAGGGGGATATGATAAAACAGGCTGAAAGCTATTAATATGTATAGCTCGGGGAGAGAAGGGAGAGGGGGGATATGATAAAACAGACTGAAAGCCATTAATATGTATAGCTCGGGGGGGGGGGGGGGGAGAAGGAAGATGGGGATTTGATAAAACAGACTGAAAGCCATTAATATGTATAGCTCGGGGGGAGAAGGCAGAGGGGGATATGATAAAACAAACTGAAAGCTATTAATATGTATAGCTCGGGGGGGAGAAGGGAGAGGGGGTTATGATAAAACAGACTGAAAGCCATTAATATGTATAGCTTGGGGGGAGAAGGCAGAGGGGGATATGATAAAACAGGCTGAAAGCCATTAATATGTATAGCTCGGGGGGAGAAGGCAGAGGGGGATATGATAAAACAAACTGAAAGCTATTAATATGTATAGCTCGGGGAGAGAAGGGAGAGGGGGATATGATAAAACAGACTGAAAGCCATTAATATGTATAGCTTGCGGGGGAGAAGGGAGAGGGATATGATAAAACAAACTGAAAGCTATTAATATGTATAGCTCGGGGAGAGAAGGGAGAGGGGGATATGATAAAACAGACTGAAAGCCATTAATATGTATAGCTTGCGGGGGAGAAGGGAGAGGGATATGATAAAACAAACTGAAAGCCATTAATATGTATAGCTCGGGGGGAGAAGGGAGAGGGGGTTATGATAAAACAGACTGAAAGCCATTAATATGTATAGCTCGGGGGGAGAAGGCAGAGGGGGATATGATAAAACAAACTGAAAGCCATTAATATATATAGCTCGGGGGGGAGAAGGCAGAGGGGGATATGATAAAACAGACTGAAAGCCATATGTATAGCTCAGGGGAAAAGGAAGAGGGGGATATGATAAAACAGACTGAAAGCCATTAATATGTATAGCTCGGGGGGGAGAAGGCAGAGGGGGATATGATAAAACAGACTGAAAGCTATTAATATGTATAGCTCAGGGGGAGAAGGGAGAGGGGGATATGATAATACAGACTGAAAGCCATTAATATGTATAATTCGGGGGGGGGGGGGGGAGGCAGAAGGGGATATGATAAAACAGACTGAAAGCCATTAATATGTATAGCTTGGGGGGAGAAGGGAGAGGGGGGATATGATAAAACAGACTAAAAGCCATTAATATGTATATCTCGGGGGGAGAAGGGAGAGGGGGATATGATAAAACAGACTGAAAGCCATTAATATGTATAGCTCGGGGGGGGAGAAGGCAGAGGGGGATATGATAGAAGAGACTGAAATCCATTAATATGTAGAGCTCGGGGGGGGAGAAGGGAGAGGGGGATATGATAAAACAGACTGAAAGCCATTAATATGTAGAGCTCGGGGGGGGAGAAGGGAGAGGGGGATATGATAAAACAGACTGAAAGCCATTAATATGTATAGCTCGGGGGGGAGAAGGCAGAGGGGGATATGATAAAACAGACTGAAAGCCATATGTATAGCTCGGGGGAGAGAAGGAAGAGGGGGATATGATAGAAGAGACTGAAAGCCATTAATATGTATAGCTCGGGGGGGAGAAGGCAGAGGGGGATATGATAAAAACAGACTAAAAGCCATTAATATGTATAGCTCGGGGGGAGAAGGGAGAGGGGGATATGATAAAACAGACTGAAAGCCATATGTATAGCTCGGGGGGGAGAAGGAAGAGGGGGATATGATAGAAGAGACTGAAAGCCATTAATATGTATAGCTCGGGGGGGGAGAAGGCAGAGGGGGATATGATAGAAGAGACTGAAATCCATTAATATGTAGAGCTCGGGGGGGGGAGAAGGGAGAGGGGGATATGATAAAACAGACTGAAAGCCATCAATATGTATAGCTCGGGGGGGAGAAGGCAGAGGGGGATATGATAAAAACAGACTAAAAGCCATTAATATGTATAGCTCAGGGGGGAGAAGGGAGAGGGGGATATGATAAAACAGACTGAAAGCCATATGTATAGCTCGGGGGGGAGAAGGAAGAGGGGGATATGATAAAACAGACTAAAAGCCATTAATATGTATATCTCGGGGGGAGAAGGGAGAGGGGGATATGATAAAACAGACTGAAAGCCATTAATATGTATAGCTCGGGGGGGGGAGAAGGCAGAGGGGGATATGATAGAAGAGACTGAAATCCATTAATATGTAGAGCTCGGGGGGGGAGAAGGGAGAGGGGGATATGATAAAACAGACTGAAAGCCATTAATATGTATAGCTCGGGGGGGAGAAGGCAGAGGGGGATATGATAGAAGAGACTGAAATCCATTAATATGTAGAGCTCGGGGGGGAGAAGGCAGAGGGGGATATGATAGAAGAGACTGAAATCCATTAATATGTAGAGCTCGGGGGGGGAGAAGGGAGAGGGGGATATGATAAAACAGACTGAAAGCCATTAATATGTATAGCTCGGGGGGGAGAAGGCAGAGGGGGATATGATAAAAACAGACTAAAAGCCATTAATATGTATAGCTCAGGGGGGAGAAGGGAGAGGGGGATATGATAAAACAGACTGAAAGCCATATGTATAGCTCGGGGGGGAGAAGGAAGAGGGGGATATGATAGAAGAGACTGAAAGCCATTAATATGTAGAGCTCGGGGGGGGGGGAGAAGGGAGAGGGGGATATGATAAAACAGACTGAAAGCCATTAATATGTATAGCTCGGGGGGGAGAAGGCAGAGGGGGATATGATAAAACAGACTGAAAGCCATATGTATAGCTCGGGGGAGAGAAGGAAGAGGGGGATATGATAGAAGAGACTGAAAGCCATTAATATGTATAGCTCGGGGGGGAGAAGGCAGAGGGGGATATGATAAAAACAGACTAAAAGCCATTAATATGTATAGCTCGGGGGGAGAAGGGAGAGGGGGATATGATAAAACAGACTGAAAGCCATATGTATAGCTCGGGGGGGAGAAGGAAGAGGGGGATATGATAGAAGAGACTGAAAGCCATTAATATGTATAGCTCGGGGGGGAGAAGGCAGAGGGGGATATGATAGAAGAGACTGAAATCCATTAATATGTAGAGCTCGGGGGGGGAGAAGGGAGAGGGGGATATGATAAAACAGACTGAAAGCCATTAATATGTATAGCTCGGGGGGGAGAAGGCAGAGGGGGATATGATAAAAACAGACTAAAAGCCATTAATATGTATAGATCAGGGGGGAGAAGGGAGAGGGGGATATGATAAAACAGACTGAAAGCCATATGTATAGCTCGGGGGGGAGAAGGAAGAGGGGGATATGATAGAAGAGACTGAAAGCCATTAATATGTAGAGCTCGGGGGGGGGGGAGAAGGGAGAGGGGGATATGATAAAACAGACTGAAAGCCATATGTATAGCTCGGGGGGGAGAAGGAAGAGGGGGATATGATAGAAGAGACTGAAAGCCATTAATATGTAGAGCTCGGGGGGGGAGAAGGGAGAGGGGGATATGATAAAACAGACTGAAAGCCATTAATATGTATAGCTCGGGGGGGAGAAGGCAGAGGGGGATATGATAAAACAGACTGAAAGCCATATGTATAGCTCGGGGGAGAGAAGGAAGAGGGGGATATGATAGAAGAGACTGAAAGCCATTAATATGTATAGCTCGGGGGGGAGAAGGCAGAGGGGGATATGATAAAAACAGACTAAAAGCCATTAATATGTATAGCTCGGGGGGAGAAGGGAGAGGGGGATATGATAAAACAGACTGAAAGCCATATGTATAGCTCGGGGGGGAGAAGGAAGAGGGGGATATGATAGAAGAGACTGAAAGCCATTAATATGTAGAGCTCGGGGGGGGGAGAAGGGAGAGGGGGATATGATAAAACAGACTGATAGCCATTAATATGTATAATTCGGGGGGGGAGAAGGCAGAAGGGGATATGATAAAACAGACTGAAAGCCATTAATATGTATAGCTCGGGGGGAGAAGGGAGAGGGGGATATGATAAAACAGACTGAAAGCCATTAATATGTATAGCTCGGGGGGAGAAGGGAGAGGGGGGATATGATAAAACAGACTGAAAGCCATTAATATGTATAGCTTGGGGTGAGAAGGGAGAGGGGGATATGATAAAACAGACTGAAAGCCATTAATATGTATAGCTCGGGGGGGGGGGGGGGGAGGGGAGAAGGAAGAGGGGGATTTGATAAAACAGACTGAAAGCCATTAATATGTATAGCTCGGGGGGAGAAGGGAGAGGGGGGATATGATAAAACAGACTGAAAGCCATTAATATGTATAGCTCGGGGGGAGAAGGAAGAGGGGGGATATGATAAAACAGACTGAAAGCCATTAATATGTATAGCTCGGGGGGGGGAGAAGGCAGAGGGGGATATGATAGAAGAGACTGAAATCCATTAATATGTAGAGCTCGGGGGGGGAGAAGGGAGAGGGGGATATGATAAAACAGACTGAAAGCCATTAATATGTATAGCTCGGGGGGGAGAAGGCAGAGGGGGATATGATAAAAACAGACTAAAAGCCATTAATATGTATGGCTCGGGGGGGAGAAGGGAGAGGGGGATATGATAAAACAGACTGAAAGCCATATGTATAGCTCTGGGGGGAGAAGGAAGAGGGGGATATGATAGAAGAGACTGAAAGCCATTAATATGTAGAGCTCGGGGGGGGAGAAGGGAGAGGGGGATATGATAAAACAGACTGAAAGCCATATGTATAGCTCGGGGGGGAGAAGGAAGAGGGGGATATGATAGAAGAGACTGAAAGCCATTAATATGTAGAGCTCGGGGGGGGAGAAGGGAGAGGGGGATATGATAAAACAGACTGAAAGCCATTAATATGTATAGCTCGGGGGGGAGAAGGCAGAGGGGGATATGATAAAACAGACTGAAAGCCATATGTATAGCTCGGGGGAGAGAAGGAAGAGGGGGATATGATAGAAGAGACTGAAAGCCATTAATATGTATAGCTCGGGGGGAGAAGGCAGAGGGGGATATGATAAAAACAGACTAAAAGCCATTAATATGTATAGCTCGGGGGGAGAAGGGAGAGGGGGATATGATAAAACAGACTGAAAGCCATTAATATGTATAATTCGGGGGGGGAGAAGGGAGAGGGGGATATGATAAAACAGACTGAAAGCCATTAATATGTATAGCTCGGGGTGGGGAAGGCAGAGGGGGATATGATAAAACAGACTGAAAGCCATTAATATGTATAGCTCGGGGGGGGAGAAGGGAGAGGGGGATATGATAAAACAGACTGAAAGCCATTAATATGTATAGCTTGGGGGGAGAAGGGAATGTGGGATATGATAAAACAGACTGAAAGCCATTAATATGTATAGCTCAGAGGGGAGAAGGGAGAGGGGGAAATGATAAAACAGACTGAAAGCCATTAATATGTATAGCTCGGGGGGAGAAGGGAGAGGGGGATATGATAAAACAGACTGAAAGCCATTAATATGTATAGCTCGGGGGGAGAAGGGAGAGGGGGAAATGATAAAACAGACTGAAAGCCATTAATATGTATAGCTCGGGGGGAGAAGGGAGAGGGGGATATGATAAAACAGACTGAAAGCCATTAATATGTATAGCTCGGGGGGGAGAAGGGAGAGGGG
This sequence comes from Pelobates fuscus, assembly GCF_036172605.1. NCBI lineage: Eukaryota > Metazoa > Chordata > Amphibia > Anura > Pelobatidae > Pelobates > Pelobates fuscus. The sequence goes on along the minus strand of NC_086318.1, from coordinate 1,631,531 downwards.
GATATGATAAAACAGACTGAAAGCCATTAATATGTATAGCTCGGGGGGGAGAAGGGGATATGATAAAACAGACTGAAAGCCATTAATATGTATAGCTCGGGGTGGAGATGTCAGAGGGGGATATGATAAAACCGACTGAAAGCCATTAATATGTATAGCTCGGGGGGGAGAAGGCAGAGGGGGATATGATAAAACAGACTGAAAGCCATTAATATGTATAGCTTGGGGGGGGAGAAGGCAGAAGGGGATATGATGAAACAGACTGAGAGCCATTAATATGTATAGCTCGGGGGGAGAAGGGAGAGGGGGATATGATAAAACAGACTGAAAGCCATTAATATGTATAGCTCGGGGGGAGAAGGGAGAGGGGGATATGATAAAACAGACTGAAAGCCATTAATATGTATAGCTCGGGGGGGAGAAGGGAGAGGGGGATATGATAAAACAGACTGAAAGCCATTAATATGTATAGCTCGGGGGGGGGGGGAGAAGGAGAGGGGGATATGAGAAAACAGACTGAAAGCCATTAATATGTATAGCTCGGGGGGGAGGGGGGGAGAAGGGGATATGATAAAACCGACTGAAAGCCATTAATATGTATAGCTCGGGGGGGAGAAGGCAGAGGGGGATATGATAAAACAGACTGAAAGCCATTAATATGTATAGCTCGGGGGGAGAAGGGAGAGGGGGATATGATAAAACAGACTGAAAGCCATTAATATGTTTAGCTCGGGGGGGGAAGGGAGAGGGGGATATGATAAAACAGGCTGAAAGCTATTAATATGTATAGCTCGGGGGGAGAAGGGAGAGGGGGATATGATAAAACAGACTGAAAGCCATTAATATGTATAGCTCGGAGGGAGAAGGGAGAGGGGGAGATGATAAAACAGACTGAAAGCCATTAATATGTATAGCTTGGGGGGAGAAGGGAGAGGGGGATATGATAAAACAGACTGAAAGCCATTAATATGTATAGCTTGGGGGGGGAGAAGGCAGAAGGGGATATGATAAAACAGATGGAAAGCCATTAATATGTATAGCTCGGGGGGAGAAGGGAGAGGGGGATATGATAAAACAGACTGAAAGCCATTAATATGTTTAGCTCGGGGGGGGAAGGGGGATATGAAAGGAAATAGTATCTTTGAGAATAGTATCTACTGAAGATTTCGACTTCTCACCTGAAGTACGTAATTCACGTCCACTGCTTGCGCAATGATGTCTACGTATCTGTGGAGAGAGATTCAATATCAGGAGAAACTTATTAAAAGAGACCAAGTGTTACTACAAGAAGAACAACAGGAAATAGAAAAGGACTGTGGATGAAATAATAAAAAGGCAATGTGGTAAGAAGATCACCTAATAGAAAGCTTAGCAAATTACACAGATTACTTAAAGGGACACTATAGTCACCAGAACAACTACAGCTTGAAGGCATCTAGGGAAACCTCCAACGTTCAGCATACCCACACACTGCATGGACACGCTGAATTTTCCTCATAAAGATGAACTGATTCAATGCATCTCTATGAGGAGGTCCTGATTGGCCAAAACAGCATTTGGCCCCACCTGTGCCCTATGGGAAAGCATTGGATTGGCTAAAAGTTGGCCATTCTGATTATGTCACAAAGGGGGCGGAGCCAGCGTTTTAAGCTTTTATAGAGGGGGCTAAGGGGGCGGGGGGGGGGCAAGTCACCTAAATGGTGGGTTAAACACTATAGGGTCAGGAATACATGTTTGTGTTCCTTTAATAACATTGTGTCTAGAATATGTCCAACCCCATAATGTTCATGTACGTGACATTGTCCTAGAATTGTCCTCAACGTCCCTTTATTTTGGTTTAGGGTGAATCCTTCTACTAATTGCAATACAGGTATAACAGGTAGGAGGTGGTGAGATGAATCTGGTTACGTGCGATACAGGTATAACAGGTAGGAGGCGGTGAGATGAAGCTGGTTACGTGCGATACAGGTATAACCGGTAGGAGGGGGTGAGATGAAGCTGGTTATGTGTGCGATAGAGGTATAACAGGTAGGAGGTGGTGAGATGAAGCTGGTTATGTGCGATAGAGGTATAACAGGTAGGAGGCAGTGAGATGAAGCTGGTTACATGCGATTGAGGTATAACAGGTAGGAGGCGGTGAGATGAAGCTGGTTACGTGCGATTGAGGTATAACAGGTAGGAGGCGGTGAGATGAAGCTGGTTACGTGCGATAGAGGTATAACAGTTAGGAGGTGGTGAGATGAATCTGGTTACGTGCGATAGAGGTATAACAGGTAGGAGGTGGTGAGATGAATCTGGTTACGTGCGATACAGGTATAACAGGTAGGAGGCGGTGAGATGAAGCTGGTTACGTGCGATAGAGGTATAACAGGTAGGAGGTGGTGAGATTTAGCTGGTCACGTGCGATAGAGGTATAACAGGTAGGAGGGGGTGAGATGAAGCTGGTTACATGCGATAGAGGTATAACAGGTAGGAGGCGGTGAGATGAAGCTGGTTACGTGCGATAGAGGTATAACAGGTAGGAGGCGGTGAGAAGAAGCTGGATACGTGCGATACATGTATAACAGGTAGGAGGAGGTGAGATGAAGCTGGTTACGTGTGATAGAGGTATAACATGTAGGAGGGGTTGAGATGAAGCTGGTTACGTGCGATAGAGGTATAAAAGGTAGGAGGCGGTGAGATGAAGCTGGTTACGTGCGATACAGGTATAACAGGTAGGAGGGGGTGAGATGAAGCTGGTTACATGCGATAGAGGTATAACAGGTAGGAGGCGGGAAGATGAAGCTGGTTACGTGCGATAGAGGTATAACATGTAGGAGGCGGTGAGAAGATGCTGGTTACGTGCGATACATGTATAACATGTAGGAGGTGAGATGAAGCTGGTTACGTGCGATAGAGGTATGTGGCGAAACCGACCTCGCCACGTGTCCTTGGAGGGGGCTGATTGCCCGCCTCTTGCCTTTGGACTATGGACCAGACTTTATGGGAATGTGATACCCCAGATAGCCATACCATGGAGCCTATTCATATAATGAAAGACTTTAGCTCCATGGCAATTGTACTGTGTGAGTAGGATCTGCGCGCTATTCGGTAGTTTTGTGCGTGCAGATCCCAGCTATCTGGGGATAGGTGAAATGTCTGTGTGTTATGTGTAAATGTGACTTTATGTATTTTAAAGTGTTTTATGTTGTTTTGCAACCATGTGGTTAATGGAGTCTGCCTTTAGTCCTGGGTAATTGGATTACTTCTCCAATTAACTCCAGGGCAGAAGGGAGGAAACCAGGGTGCATTGTGGGGATGTTTTTCTGCCAGCCAGAAAGGAACAAAAGATACTTTTAGTAACTTTTGAACCCCTGGTCGGATTCATGCCATTTTTTAATATGTTGTTCCCCTGAATGGATTGATTGTGGATATGTATTTTTATGTGAATGTGATGTATGGTTTTAAAGTTATGAAAGTTGTGTAAAAGTATATTTTACACTGTATGCATAATGGGATTATGTGTCACACTAAGGGGAGGGGATGTGTGGGAGGTAACATCTATGTCATTGGTTCTTTTATGCCTCCCCCTGGGTGTGGCCTGTATGTGTGAGTTGGAAATAAAAGCCAGGCTGGATGAGCCAGTCCAGAGTTCCTGTTTTACCCTCAAAGTGAAGTGTCGTTTCATTATTGGGGTTAAGGATTTATTGCATGCTGTTCCAGTTGACTGCTAGGAGTACAAGCCTATTCGTATGGTTCCTATTCAATGGTCTACAGCATTCATATGCTTGGGAGAATTTAAAAGGTTTCTCGGATTCGGTGATTGTGGTGTCTGCCAGAGTGCTTGGAGTCCTCGGGAAGCGCTAGGAGCATCCATTAACGGAGGTACCAAGTCGGGGTGCCAGGCGATCCGTTACATTGGTGGCAAGCGGTGGGATGGCGTCCTAGTGCGAGGTAAAGCAGCTCGGAGACACAGTACGTTTGGATTTACAAATTGAGGGCGACGCTAGTGTGCCTACAGCGTCCCTGTCTACACAAAGATTTGGGAAAATGGGGTTCGTAGACCCCTGGGCAACACACACACCTGAGGAAGAGAGTGAATTAGAATGGAGAGATAATGCCCGGAAAGAATTATGGTACGATGCCCTGGAGGAAGTCCAGTATCAACGGCAGCAGCGCCTTCCTGGTGTCGCATACCAGTTGGAGGAACAAATGGCCTGGCGGATGCCACTTCTGGGAGATCAACGTGGAGGGCAGCGGGTAAGACAACTCGAGTACCTCGTGGAAAGGGAACTGAGCCTGGACGCCTCATACCGGGCACTGTGGTGGTGCACTGTCCAGCCAGAGACGTGGAGGGCAGAGGGCATCCAGCCAGAGGGGGAGAACTACACAAGCCCTGGCCTGTTGTGGAAAGCCTTAGTGGAGGATGTCGACTTCGGCAGTCCAGCAGAGTCACGGTACTGGGCTATCTTTCATTACCGAGGTGAGATGATACAGGGCCCGAGATCTATTGGACTGGGAGAAGACCTCCACCGTTTCGCTGCCATGGAACGAGAGCTGGAGATGGACTATGTAGAACTATTAAATTCCTGCCAGCCGCAGAGCAGGGACGCAGACCGGGAAAACTGGGTGGCAGACCCAGACCTGCTAGCCTATAGCTGGGAAAACGCGGCAGAGGTACCCCCTGCTTCACTACCAGTTGCAGAAGTAGGGGACCTCATAGACTGGTCCTGGAGAGACCCACAGATGGCAGGTGGAGATGGGATCGAGGTCTCTCTACCGGCCCTACAGGGATGCTGGGCAGTCGGCCCAGATCCCCAGCGGCAGGTTACAGTTCAGAGAGAGGAGATTGTTACCACCTCTCCCCAGCGGCAGCTTAATGTACCAGGGGGAGACTGTAAGCCCCACACCTGTGCAGATGGGACCGTGGTCTCTGCACTTCCAGCACAGGGGGTAGGGACGGTCGGTCCTGCCCCCCCACAACAGGGCTGTTTAGCCAAAGGGGAGACAGTCTGTCTCCAGCAGCACAGCTGTGTAACTAAAGGGGAGACAGTCGGTCTCCAGCAGCAGAGTTGTGTAACTCAAGGGGAGACAGTCGGTCTCCAGCAGCAGAGCGGTGTAACTCAAGGGGGGACAGTCGGTCTCCAGCAGCAGAGCGGTGTATTTAAAGGGGAGACAGTCTGTCTCCAGAAGCAGAGCTGTGTAACTAAAGGGGAGACAGTCGGTCTCCAGCAGCAGAGCTGTGTAACTCAAGGGGAGACAGTCGGTCTCCAGCAGCAGAGCGGTGTAACTCAAGGGGAGACAGTCGGTCTCCAGCAGCAGAGCGGTGTATTTAAAGGGGAGACAGTCGGTCTCCAGCAACCAGGCTCCAACCAGACTACTCCCGTGGTAGTGCTGGCAACAGGACAGAGTACCGCTGGTCTCTGCCCCCTCAGCAACCTACCAAGGCAGCCTACCAGTCCCCCACACAGCCGTGGTGAGGCACCTGAACCTGGACAAGATTCTCCCTCACCCAGGTGTAGTAACTGTTTATTGTGGGTGGGCTGCTCTGCTGTTTCTGTCTTGTGGGTGGGCTGCTGGACTAACAAGGGCACTGACCGGCAGGAGGTCAAGTACCCTGTTAGTCTGGGGGGTAAAGGGGAGAAGTGTGGCGAAACCGACCTCGCCACGTGTCCTTGGAGGGGGCTGATTGCCCGCCTCTTGCCTTTGGACTATGGACCAGACTTTATGGGAATGTGATACCCCAGATAGCCATACCATGGAGCCTATTCATATAATGAAAGACTATGGGAAAGACTTTAGCTCCATGGCAATTGTACTGTGTGAGTAGGATCTGCGCGCTATTCGGTAGTTTTGTGCGTGCAGATCCCAGCTATCTGGGGATAGGTGAAATGTCTGTGTGTTATGTGTAAATGTGACTTTATGTATTTTAAAGTGTTTTATGTTGTTTTGCAACCATGTGGTTAATGGAGTCTGCCTTTAGTCCTGGGTAATTGGATTACTTCTCCAATTAACTCCAGGGCAGAAGGGAGGAAACCAGGGTGCATTGTGGGGATGTTTTTCTGCCAGCCAGAAAGGAACAAAAGATACTTTTAGTAACTTTTGAACCCCTGGTCGGATTCATGCCATTTTTTAATATGTTGTTCCCCTGAATGGATTGATTGTGGATATGTATTTTTATGTGACTGTGATGTATGGTTTTAAAGTTATGAAAGTTGTGTAAAAGTATATTTTACACTGTATGCATAATGGGATTATGTGTCACACTAAGGGGAGGGGATGTGTGGGAGGTAACATCTATGTCATTGGTTCTTTTATGCCTCCCCCTGGGTGTGGCCTGTATGTGTGAGTTGGAAATAAAAGCCAGGCTGGATGAGCCAGTCCAGAGTTCCTGTTTTACCCTCAAAGTGAAGTGTCGTCTCATTATTGGGGGGAAGGATTTATTGCATGCTGTTCCAGTTGACTGCTAGGAGTACAAGCCTATTGGTTCCTATTCAATGGTCTACAGCATTCATATGCTTGGGAGAAAGTAAAAGGTTTCTCGGATTCGGTGATTGTGGTGTCTGCCAGAGTGCTTGGAGTCCTCGGGAAGCGCTAGGAGCATCCATTAACGGAGGTACCAAGTCGGGGTGCCAGGCGATCCGTTACAAGGTATAACAGGTAGGAGGGGGTGAGATGAAGCTGGTTACGTGCGATACAGGAATAACCGGTAGGAGGGGGTGAGATGAAGCTGGTTACGTGCGATAGAGGTATAACAGGTAGATGGGGGTGAGATGAAGCTGGTTGCGTGCGATAGAGGTATAACAGGTAGGAGGCGGTGAGATGAAGCTGGTTACGTGCGATACAGGTATAACAGGTAAGAGGTGGTGAGATGAAGCTGGTTACGTGCGATAGAGGTATAACAGTTAGGAGGTGGTGAGATGAAGCTGGTTACGTGCGATAGAGGTATAACAGGTAGGAGGCGGTGAGATGAAGCTGGTTACATGCGATTGAGGTATAACAGGTAGGAGGCGGTGAGATGAAGCTGGTTACGTGCGATAGAGGTATAACAGTTAGGAGGTGGTGAGATGAAGCTGGTTACGTGCGATAGAGGTATAACAGGTAGGAGGTGGTGAGAAGAAGCTGGTTACGTGCGATAGAGGTATAACAGGTAGGAGGCGGTGAGATGAAGCTGGTTACATGCGATTGAGGTATAACAGGTAGGAGGCGGTGAGATGAAGCTGGTTACGTGCGATAGAGGTATAACAGGTAGGAGGGGGTGAGAGGAAGCTGGTTACGTGCGATAGAGGTATAACAGGTAGGAGGTGGTGAGATGAAGCTGGTTACGTGCGATAGAGGTATAACAGGTAGAAGGCGGTGAGATGAAGCTGGTTACGTGCGATAGAGGTATAACAGTTAGGAGGTGTGAGATGAAGCTGGTTACGTGCGATAGAGGTATAACAGGTAGGAGGTGGTGAGATGAAGCTGGTTACGTGCGATAGAGGTATAACAGGTAGGAGGCGGTGAGATGAAGCTGGTTACATGCGATAGAGGTATAACAGGTAGGAGGGGGTGAGATGAAGCTGGATACGTGCGATAGAGGTAAAACAGGTAGGAGGCGGTGAGATGAAGCTGGTTACGTGTGATACAGGTATAACCGGTAGGAGGCGTTGAGATGAAGCTGGTTACGTGCAATACAGTTATAACAGGTAGAAGGCGGTGAGATGAAGCTGGTTACGTGCGATAGAGGTATAACAGGTAGGAGGCGGTGAGATGAAGCTGGTTACGTGCAATGCAGTTATAACAGGTAGAAGGCGGTGAGATGAAGCTGGTTACGTGCGATAGAGGTATAACAGGTAGGAGGCGGTGAGATGAAGCTGGATACGTGCGATAGAGGTATAACAGGTAGGAGGCGTGAGATGAAGCTGGTTACGTGTGATACAGGTATAACAGGTAGAAGGCGGTGAGATGAAGCTGGTTACGTGCGATAGAGGTATAACAGGTAGGAGGGGGTGAGATGAAGCTGGATACGTGCGATAGAGGTATAACAGGTAGGAGGCGGTGAGATGAACCTGGTTACGTGTGATAGAGGTATAACAGGTAGGAGGCGGTGAGATGAAGCTGGTTACCTGTGATAGTGGTATAACAGGTAGGAGGCGGTGAGATGAAGCTGGTTACGTGCGATACAGGTATAACAGGTAGGAGGCGTTGAGATGAAGCTGGTTACGTGCGATACAGGTATAACAGGTAGGAGGCGGTGAGATTTAGCTGGTCACGTGCGATAGAGGTATAACAGGTAGGAGGCGTTGAGATGAAGCTGGTTACGTGCGATAGAGGTATAACAGGTAGGAGGCGTTGAGATGAAGCTGGTTACGTGCGATAGAGGTATAACAGGTAAGAGGTGGTGAGATTTAGCTGGTCACGTGCGATAGAGGTATAACAGGTAAGAGGTGGTGAGATTTAGCTGGTCACGTGCGATAGAGGTATAACAGGTAGGAGGCGTTGAGATGAAGCTGGTTACGTGCGATAGAGGTATAACAGGTAGGAGGTGGTGAGATGAAGCTGGTTACGTGTGATAGAGGTATAACAGGTAGGAGGTGGTGAGATGAAGCTGGTTACGTGCGATAGAGGTATAACAGTTAGGAGGTGGTGAGATGAAGCTGGTTACATGCGATTGAGGTATAACAGGTAGGAGGCGGTGAGATGAAGCTGGTTACGTGCAATACAGTTATAACAGGTAGAAGGCGGTGAGATGAAGCTGGTTACGTGCGATAGAGGTATAACAGGTAGGAGGTGGTGAGATTTAGCTGGTCACGTGCAATAGAGGTATAACAGGTAAGAGGTGGTGAGATTCTGCTGGTCACGTGCGATAGAGGTATAACAGGTAGGAGGCGTTGAGATGAAGCTGGTTACGTGCGATACAGGTATAACAGGTAGGAGGCGGTGAGATGAAGCTGGTTACGTGCGATAGAGGTATAACAGGTAGGAGGCGTTGAGATGAAGCTGGTTACGTGCGATAGAGGTATAACAGGTAAGAGGTGGTGAGATTAAGCTGGTCACGTGCGATACAGGTTTAACAGGTAGGAGGCGGTGAGATGAAGCTGGTTATGTGCGATAGAGGTATAACAGTTAGGAGGTGGTGAGATGAAGCTGGTTACGTGCGATAGAGGTATAACAGGTAGGAGGTGGTGAGATGAAGCTGGTTACGTGCGATAGAGGTATAACAGGTAGGAGGCGGTGAGATGAAGCTGGTTACGTGCAATACAGGTATAACAGGTAGAAGGCGGTGAGATGAAGCTGGTTACGTGCAATACAGTTATAACAGGTAGAAGGCGGTGAGATGAAGCTGGCTACGTGCGATAGAGGTATAACAGGTAAGAGATGGTGAGATTAAGCTGGTCACGTGCGATACAGGTATAACAGGTAGGAGGCGGTGAGATGAAGCTGGTTACGTGCGATAGAGGTATAACAGGTAAGAGGTGGTGAGATTAAGCTGGTTACGTGCGATAGAGGTATAACAGGTAAGAGGTGGTGAGATTTAGCTGGTCACGTGCGATAGAGGTATAACAGGTAGGAGGGGGTGAGATAAAGCAAGTTACGTGCAATACATGTATATCAGGTAGGAGGGGGTGAGATAAAGCTGGTTACGTGCGATAGTGGTAAAACAGATAGGAGGGGGTGAGATGAAGCTGGTTACGTGCGATAGAGGTATAACAGGTAGGAGGGGGTGAGATGAAGCTGGTTACGTGCGATAGAGGTATAACAGGTAGGAGGGTGTGAGATGAAGCTGGTTACGTGCGATAGAGGTATAACAGGTAGGAGGGGGTGAGATGAAGCTGGTTACGTGCGATACAGGTATAACAGGTAGGAGGTGGTGAGATGAAGCTGGTTACGTGCGATAGAGGTATAACAGGTAAGAGGTGGTGAGATGAAGCTGGTCACGTGCGATACAGGTATAACAGGTAGGAGGCGGTGAGATGAAGCTGGTTACGTGCGATAGAGGTATAACAGGTAGGAGGCGGTGAGATGAAGCTGGTTATGTGCGATAGAGGTATAACAGGTAGAAGGCGGTGAGATGAAGCTGGTTACGTGCGATAGAGGTATAACAGTTAGGAGGTGTGAGATGAAGCTGGTTACGTGCGATAGAGGTATAACAGGTAGGAGGTGGTGAGATGAAGCTGGTTACGTGCGATAGAGGTATAACAGGTAGGAGGCGGTGAGATGAAGCTGGTTACATGCGATAGAGGTATAACAGGTAGGAGGGGGTGAGATGAAGCTGGATACGTGCGATAGAGGTAAAACAGGTAGGAGGCGGTGAGATGAAGCTGGTTACGTGTGATACAGGTATAACAGGTAGGAGGCGTTGAGATGAAGCTGGTTACGTGCAATACAGTTATAACAGGTAGAAGGCGGTGAGATGAAGCTGGTTACGTGCGATAGAGGTATAACAGGTAGGAGGCGGTGAGATGAAGCTGGTTACGTGCAATGCAGTTATAACAGGTAGAAGGCGGTGAGATGAAGCTGGTTACGTGCGATAGAGGTATAACAGGTAGGAGGCGGTGAGATGAAGCTGGATACGTGCGATAGAGGTATAACAGGTAGGAGGCGTGAGATGAAGCTGGTTACGTGTGATACAGGTATAACAGGTAGAAGGCGGTGAGATGAAGCTGGTTACGTGCGATAGAGGTATAACAGGTAGGAGGGGGTGAGATGAAGCTGGATACGTGCGATAGAGGTATAACAGGTAGGAGGCGGTGAGATGAACCTGGTTACGTGTGATAGAGGTATAACAGGTAGGAGGCGGTGAGATGAAGCTGGTTACCTGTGATAGTGGTATAACAGGTAGGAGGCGGTGAGATGAAGCTGGTTACGTGCGATACAGGTATAACAGGTAGGAGGCGTTGAGATGAAGCTGGTTACGTGCGATACAGGTATAACAGGTAGGAGGCGGTGAGATTTAGCTGGTCACGTGCGATAGAGGTATAACAGGTAGGAGGCGTTGAGATGAAGCTGGTTACGTGCGATAGAGGTATAACAGGTAGGAGGCGTTGAGATGAAGCTGGTTACGTGCGATAGAGGTATAACAGGTAAGAGGTGGTGAGATTTAGCTGGTCACGTGCGATAGAGGTATAACAGGTAAGAGGTGGTGAGATTTAGCTGGTCACGTGCGATAGAGGTATAACAGGTAGGAGGCGTTGAGATGAAGCTGGTTACGTGCGATAGAGGTATAACAGGTAGGAGGTGGTGAGATGAAGCTGGTTACGTGTGATAGAGGTATAACAGGTAGGAGGTGGTGAGATGAAGCTGGTTACGTGCGATAGAGGTATAACAGTTAGGAGGTGGTGAGATGAAGCTGGTTACATGCGATTGAGGTATAACAGGTAGGAGGCGGTGAGATGAAGCTGGTTACGTGCAATACAGTTATAACAGGTAGAAGGCGGTGAGATGAAGCTGGTTACGTGCGATAGAGGTATAACAGGTAGGAGGTGGTGAGATTTAGCTGGTCACGTGCAATAGAGGTATAACAGGTAAGAGGTGGTGAGATTCTGCTGGTCACGTGCGATAGAGGTATAACAGGTAGGAGGCGTTGAGATGAAGCTGGTTACGTGCGATACAGGTATAACAGGTAGGAGGCGGTGAGATGAAGCTGGTTACGTGCGATAGAGGTATAACAGGTAGGAGGCGTTGAGATGAAGCTGGTTACGTGCGATAGAGGTATAACAGGTAAGAGGTGGTGAGATTAAGCTGGTCACGTGCGATACAGGTTTAACAGGTAGGAGGCGGTGAGATGAAGCTGGTTATGTGCGATAGAGGTATAACAGTTAGGAGGTGGTGAGATGAAGCTGGTTACGTGCGATAGAGGTATAACAGGTAGGAGGTGGTGAGATGAAGCTGGTTACGTGCGATAGAGGTATAACAGGTAGGAGGCGGTGAGATGAAGCTGGTTACGTGCAATACAGGTATAACAGGTAGAAGGCGGTGAGATGAAGCTGGTTACGTGCAATACAGTTATAACAGGTAGAAGGCGGTGAGATGAAGCTGGCTACGTGCGATAGAGGTATAACAGGTAAGAGATGGTGAGATTAAGCTGGTCACGTGCGATACAGGTATAACAGGTAGGAGGCGGTGAGATGAAGCTGGTTACGTGCGATAGAGGTATAACAGGTAAGAGGTGGTGAGATTAAGCTGGTTACGTGCGATAGAGGTATAACAGGTAAGAGGTGGTGAGATTTAGCTGGTCACGTGCGATAGAGGTATAACAGGTAGGAGGGGGTGAGATAAAGCAAGTTACGTGCAATACATGTATATCAGGTAGGAGGGGGTGAGATAAAGCTGGTTACGTGCGATAGTGGTAAAACAGATAGGAGGGGGTGAGATGAAGCTGGTTACGTGCGATAGAGGTATAACAGGTAGGAGGGGGTGAGATGAAGCTGGTTACGTGCGATAGAGGTATAACAGGTAGGAGGGTGTGAGATGAAGCTGGTTACGTGCGATAGAGGTATAACAGGTAGGAGGGGGTGAGATGAAGCTGGTTACGTGCGATACAGGTATAACAGGTAGGAGGTGGTGAGATGAAGCTGGTTACGTGCGATAGAGGTATAACAGGTAAGAGGTGGTGAGATGAAGCTGGTCACGTGCGATACAGGTATAACAGGTAGGAGGCGGTGAGATGAAGCTGGTTACGTGCGATAGAGGTATAACAGGTAGGAGGCGGTGAGATGAAGCTGGTTATGTGCGATACAGGTATAAAAGGTAGGAGGTGGTGAGATTTAGCTGGTCACTTGCAATAGAGGTATAACAGGTAGGAGGCGGTGAGATGAAGCTGGTTAGGTGCGATAGAGGTATAATAGGTAGGAGGGGGTGAGATGAAGCTGGTTACATGTGATAGAGGTATAACAGGTAGGAGGCGTTGAGATGAAGCTGGTTACGTGCGATAGAGGTATAACAGGTAAGAGGCGTTGAGATGAAGCTGGTTACGTGCGCTAGAGGTATAACAGGTAAGAGATGGTGAGATTAAGCTGGTCACGTGCGATACAGGTATAACAGGTAGGAGGCGGTGAGATGAAGCTGGTTACGTGCGATAGAGGTATAACAGGTAGAAGGCGGTGAGATGAAGCTGGTTACGTGCGATAGAGGTATAACAGTTAGGAGGTGGTGAGATGAAGCTGGTTACGTGCGATAGAGGTATAACAGGTAAGAGGTGATGAGATGAAGCTGGTTACGTGCGCTAGAGGTATAACAGGTAAGAGATGGTGAGATTAAGCTGGTCACGTGCGATACAGGTATAACAGGTAGGAGGCGGTGAGATGAAGCTGGTTACGTGCGATAGAGGTATAACAGGTAGAAGGCGGTGAGATGAAGCTGGTTACGTGCGATAGAGGTATAACAGTTAGGAGGTGGTGAGATGAAGCTGGTTACGTGCGATAGAGGTATAACAGGTAGGAGGTGGTGAGATGAAGCTGGTTACGTGCGATAGAGGTATAACAGGTAGGAGGCGGTGAGATGAAGCTGGTTACGTGCAATACAGGTATAACAGGTAGAAGACGGTGATATGAAGCTGGTTACGTGCAATACAGTTATAACAGGTAGAAGGCGGTGAGATGAAGCTGGTTACGTGCGATAGAGGTATAACAGGTAGGAGGCGGTGAGATGAAGCTGGTTACGTGCAATGCAGTTATAACAGGTAGAAGGCGGTGAGATGAAGCTGGTTACGTGCGATAGAGGTATAACAGGTAGGAGGGGGTGAGATGAAGCTGGAAACGTGCGATAGAGGTATAACAGGTAGGAGGCGGTGAGATGAAGCTGGTTACGTGTGATACAGGTATAACAGGTAGAAGGCGGTGAGATGAAGCTGGTTACGTGCGATAGAGGTATAACAGGTAGGAGGGGGTGAGATGAAGCTGGATACGTGCGATAGAGGTATAAGCGGTAGGAGGCGGTGAGATGAACCTGGTTACGTGTGATAGAGGTATAACAGGTAGGAGGCGGTGAGATGAAGCTGGTTACGTGTGATAGAGGTATAACAGGTAGGAGGCGGTGAGATGAAGCTGGTTACGTGCTATACAGGTATAACAGGTAGGAGGCGGTGAGAAGAAGCTGGTTACGTGCGATAAAGGTATAACAGGTAGGAGGCGGTGAGATGAAGCTGGTTACGTGCGATACAGGTATAACAGGTAGGAGGCGTTGAGATGAAGCTGGTTACGTGCGATAGAGGTATAACAGGTAGGAGGCGGTGAGATGAAGCTGGTTATGTGAGATACAGGTATAACAGGTAGGAGGTGGTGAGATTTAGCTGGTCACGTGCGATAGAGGTATAACAGGTAGGAGGCGGTGAGATGAAGCTGGTTACGTGCGATAGAGGTATAACAGGTAGGAGGCGGTGAGATGAAGCTGGTTACGTGCGATAGAGGTATAACAGGTAGGAGGCGTTGAGATGAAGCTGGTTACGTGCGATAGAGGTATAACAGGTAAGAGGTGGTGAGATTAAGCTGGTTACTTGCGATACAGGTATAACAGGTAGGAGGGGGTGAGATTTAGCTGGTCACGTGCGATAGAGGTATAACAGGTAAGAGGTGGTGAGATTTAGCTGGTCACGTGCGATAGAGGTATAACAGGTAGGAGGCGTTGAGATGAAGCTGGTTACGTGCGATAGAGGTATAACAGGTAGGAGGTGGTGAGATGAAGCTGGTTACGTGTGATAGAGGTATAACAGGTAGGAGGTGGTGAGATGAAGCTGGTTACGTGCGATAGAGGTATAACAGTTAGGAGGTGGTGAGATGAAGCTGGTTACATGCGATTGAGGTATAACAGGTAGGAGGCGGTGAGATGAAGCTGGTTACATGCAATACAGTTATAACAGGTAGAAGGCGGTGAGATGAAGCTGGTTACGTGCGATAGAGGTATAACAGGTAGGAGGTGGTGAGATTTAGCTGGTCACGTGCAATAGAGGTATAACAGGTAAGAGGTGGTGAGATTTAGCTGGTCACGTGCGATAGAGGTATAACAGGTAGGAGGCGTTGAGATGAAGCTGGTTACGTGCGATACAGGTATAACAGGTAGGAGGCGGTGAGATGAAGCTGGTTACGTGCGATAGAGGTATAACAGGTAGGAGGCGTTGAGATGAAGCTGGTTACGTGCGATAGAGGTATAACAGGTAAGAGGTGGTGAGATTAAGCTGGTCACGTGCGATTCAGGTTTAACAGGTAGGAGGCGGTGAGATGAAGCTGGTTATGTGCGATAGAGGTATAACAGTTAGGAGGTGGTGAGATGAAGCTGGTTACGTGCGATAGAGGTATAACAGGTAGGAGGTGGTGAGATGAAGCTGGTTACGTGCGATAGAGGTATAACAGGTAGGAGGCGGTGAGATGAAGCTGGTTACGTGCAATACAGGTATAACAGGTAGAAGGCGGTGAGATAAAGCTGGTTACGTGCGATAGAGGTAAAACAGATAGGAGGGGGTGAGATGAAGCTGGTTACGTGCGATAGAGGTATAACAGGTAGGAGGGGGTGAGATGAAGCTGGTTACGTGCGATAGAGGTATAACAGGTAGGAGGGTGTGAGATGAAGCTGGTTACGTGCGATAGAGGTATAACAGGTAGGAGGGGGTGAGATGAAGCTGGTTACGTGCGATACAGGTATAACAGGTAGGAGGTGGTGAGATGAAGCTGGTTACGTGCGATAGAGGTATAACAGGTAAGAGGTGGTGAGATGAAGCTGGTCACGTGCGATACAGGTATAACAGGTAGGAGGCGGTGAGATGAAGCTGGTTACGTGCGATAGAGGTATAAAAGGTAGGAGGTGGTGAGATTTAGCTGGTCACTTGCAATAGAGGTATAACAGGTAGGAGGCGGTGAGATGAAGCTGGTTAGGTGCGATAGAGGTATAATAGGTAGGAGGGGGTGAGATGAAGCTGGTTACATGTGATAGAGGTATAACAGGTAGGAGGCGTTGAGATGAAGCTGGTTACGTGCGATAGAGGTATAACAGGTAAGAGGCGTTGAGATGAAGCTGGTTACGTGCGATACAGGTATAACAGGTAGGAGGGGATGAGATGAAGCTGGTTACGTGCGCTAGAGGTATAACAGGTAAGAGATGGTGAGATTAAGCTGGTCACGTGCGATACAGGTATAACAGGTAGGAGGCGGTGAGATGAAGCTGGTTACGTGCGATAGAGGTATAACAGGTAGAAGGCGGTGAGATGAAGCTGGTTACGTGCGATAGAGGTATAACAGTTAGGAGGTGGTGAGATGAAGCTGGTTACGTGCGATAGAGGTATAACAAGTAGGAGGTGGTGAGATGAAGCTGGTTACGTGCGATAGAGGTATAACAGGTAGGAGGCGGTGAGATGAAGCTGGTTACGTGCAATACAGGTATAACAGGTAGAAGGCGGTGAGATGAAGCTGGTTACGTGCAATACAGTTATAACAGGTAGAAGGCGGTGAGATGAAGCTGGTTACGTGCGATAGAGGTATAACAGGTAGGAGGCGGTGAGATGAAGCTGGTTACGTGCAATGCAGTTATAACAGGTAGAAGGCGGTGAGATGAAGCTGGTTACGTGCGATAGAGGTATAACAGGTAGGAGGGGGTGAGATGAAGCTGGAAACGTGCGATAGAGGTATAACAGGTAGGAGGCGGTGAGATGAAGCTGGTTACGTGTGATACAGGTATAACAGGTAGAAGGCGGTGAGATGAAGCTGGTTACGTGCGATAGAGGTATAACAGGTAGGAGGGGGTGAGATGAAGCTGGATACGTGCGATAGAGGTATAACAGGTAGGAGGCGGTGAGATGAAGCTGGTTACGTGTGATAGAGGTATAACAGGTAGGAGGCGGTGAGATGAAGCTGGTTACGTGTTATACAGGTATAACAGGTAGGAGGCGGTGAGAAGAAGCTGGTTACGTGCGATAGAGGTATAACAGGTAGGAGGCGGTGAGATGAAGCTGGTTACGTGCGATACAGGTATAACAGGTAGGAGGCGTTGAGATGAAGCTGGTTACGTGCGATAGAGGTATAACAGGTAGGAGGCGGTGAGATGAAGCTGGTTATGTGAGATACAGGTATAACAGGTAGGAGGTGGTGAGATTTAGCTGGTCACGTGCGATAGAGGTATAACAGGTAGGAGGCGGTGAGATGAAGCTGGTTACGTGCGATAGAGGTATAACAGGTAGGAGGCGGTGAGATGAAGCTGGTTACGTGCGATAGAGGTATAACAGGTAGGAGGCGTTGAGATGAAGCTGGTTACGTGCGATAGAGGTATAACAGGTAAGAGGTGGTGAGATTAAGCTGGTTACTTGCGATACAGGTATAACAGGTAGGAGGGGGTGAGATTTAGCTGGTCACGTGCGATAGAGGTATAACAGGTAAGAGGTGGTGAGATTTAGCTGGTCACGTGCGATAGAGGAATAACAGGTAGGAGGCGTTGAGATGAAGCTGGTTACGTGCGATAGAGGTATAACAGGTAGGAGGTGGTGAGATGAAGCTGGTTACGTGTGATAGAGGTATAACAGGTAGGAGGTGGTGAGATGAAGCTGGTTACGTGCGATAGAGGTATAACAGTTAGGAGGTGGTGAGATGAAGCTGGTTACATGCGATTGAGGTATAACAGGTAGGAGGCGGTGAGATGAAGCTGGTTACGTGCAATACAGTTATAACAGGTAGAAGGTGGTGAGATGAAGCTGGTTACGTGCGATAGAGGTATAACAGGTAGGAGGTGGTGAGATTTAGCTGGTCACGTGCAATAGAGGTATAACAGGTAAGAGGTGGTGAGATTAAGCTGGTTACGTGCGATAGAGGTATAACAGGTAAGAGGTGGTGAGATTTAGCTGATCACGTGCGATAGAGGTATAACAGGTAGGAGGCGTTGAGATGAAGCTGGTTACGTGCGATACAGGTATAACAGGTAGGAGGCGGTGAGATGAAGCTGGTTACGTGCGATAGAGGTATAACAGGTAAGAGGTGGTGAGATTAAGCTGGTCACGTGCGATACAGGTATAACAGGTAGGAGGCGGTGAGATGAAGCTGGTTACGTGCGATAGAGGTATAACAGGTAGAAGGCGGTGAGATGAAGCTGGTTACGTGCGATAGAGGTATAACAGGTAGGAGGTGGTGAGATGAAGCTGGTTACGTGCGATAGAGGTATAACAGGTAAGAGATGGTGAGATTAAGCTGGTCACGTGCGATACAGGTATAACAGGTAGAAGGCGGTGAGATGAAGCTGGTTACGTGCGATAGAGGTATAACAGGTAAGAGATGGTGAGATTAAGCTGGTCACGTGCGATAGAGGTATAACAGGTAGGAGGCGTTGAGATGAAGCTGGTTACGTGCGATAGAGGTATAGCAGGTAAGAGGTGGTGAGATTAAGCTGGTTACTTGCGATACAGGTATAACAGGTAGGAGGGGGTGAGATTTAGCTGGTCACGTGCGATAGAGGTATAACAGGTAAGAGGTGGGGAGATTTAGCTGGTCACGTGCGATAGAGGTATAACAGGTAGGAGGCGTTGAGATGAAGCTGGTTACGTGCGATAGAGGTATAACAGGTAGGAGGTGGTGAGATGAAGCTGGTTACGTGTGATAGAGGTATAACAGGTAGGAGGTGGTGAGATGAAGCTGGTTACGTGCGATAGTGGTATAACAGTTAGGAGGTGGTGAGATGAAGCTGGTTACATGCGATTGAGGTATAACAGGTAGAAGGCGGTGAGATGAAGCTGGTTACGTGCGATAGAGGTATAACAGGTAGGAGGTGGTGAGATTTAGCTGGTCACGTGCAATAGAGGTATAACAGGTAAGAGGTGGTGAGATTAAGCTGGTTACGTGCGATAGAGGTATAACAGGTAAGAGGTGGTGAGATTTAGCTGGTCACGTGCGATAGAGGTATAACAGGTAGGAGGCGTTGAGATGAAGCTGGTTACGTGCGATACAGGTATAACAGGTAGGAGGCGGTGAGATGAAGCTGGTTACGTGCGATAGAGGTATAACAGGTAGGAGGCGTTGAGATGAAGCTGGTTACGTGCGATAGAGGTATAACAGGTAAGAGGTGGTGAGATTAAGCTGGTCACGTGCGATACAGGTATAACAGGTAGGAGGCGGTGAGATGAAGCTGGTTACGTGCGATAGAGGTATAACAGGTAGAAGGCGGTGAGATGAAGCTGGTTACGTGCGATAGAGGTATAACAGTTAGGAGGTGGTGAGATGAAGCTGGTTACGTGCGATAGAGGTATAACAGGTAGGAGGTGGTGAGATTAAGCTGGTTACGTGCGATAGAGGTATAACAGGTAGGAGGCGGTGAGATGAAGCTGGTTACGTGCAATACAGGTATAACAGGTAGAAGGCGGTGAGATGAAGCTGGTTACGTGCAATACAGTTATAACAGGTAGAAGGCGGTGAGATGAAGCTGGTTACGTGCGATAGAGGTATAACAGGTAAGAGATGGTGAGATTAAGCTGGTCACGTGCGATACAGGTATAACAGGTAGGAGGCGGTGAGATGAAGCTGGTTACGTGCGATAGAGGTATATCAGGTAAGAGGTGGTGAGATTAAGCTGGTTACGTGCGATAGAGGTATAACAGGTAAGAGGTGGTGCCATTTAGCTGGTCACGTGCGATAGAGGTATAACAGGTAGGAGGGGGTGAGATAAAGCAAGTTACGTGCAATACATGTATAACAGGTAGGAGGGGGTGAGATGAAGCTGGTTACGTGCAATACAGGTTTAACAGGTAGGAGGCGTTGAGATGAAGCTGGTTACGTGCAATACAGGTATAACAGATAGGAGGGCGTGAGATGAAGCTGGTTACGTGCGATAGAGGTATAACAGGTAGAAGGCGGTGAGATAAAGCAAGTTACGTGCAATACATGTATATCAGGTTGGAGGGGGTGAGATGAAGCTGGTTACGTGCGATAGAGGTATAACAGGTAGGAGGGGGTGAGATGAAGCTGGTTACGTGCGATAGAGGTATAACAGGTAGGAGGGTGTGAGATGAAGCTGGTTACGTGCGATAGAGGTATAACAGGTAGGAGGGGGTGAGATGAAGCTGGTTACGTGCGATACAGGTATAACAGGTAGGAGGTGGTGAGATGAAGCTGGTTACGTGCGATAGAGGTATAACAGGTAAGAGGTGGTGAGATTAAGCTGGTCACATGCGATACAGGTATAACAGGTAGGAGGCGGTGAGATGAAGCTGGTTACGTGCGATAGAGGTATAACAGGTAGGAGGCGGTGAGATGAAGCTGGTTACGTGCGATACAGGTATAACAGGTAGGAGGTGGTGAGATTTAGCTGGTCACGTGCAATAGAGGTATAACAGGTAGGAGGCGGTGAGATGAAGCTGGTTACGTGCGCTAGAGGTATAATAGGTAGGAGGGGGTGAGATGAAGCTGGTTACATGTGATAGAGGTATAACAGGTAGGAGGCGTTGAGATGAAGCTGGTTACGTGCGATAGAGGTATAACAGGTAGAAGGCGGTGAGATAAAGCAAGTTACGTGCAATACATGTATATCAGGTTGGAGGGGGTGAGATGAAGCTGGTTACGTGCGATAGAGGTATAACAGGTAGGAGGGGGTGAGATGAAGCTGGTTACGTGCGATAGAGGTATAACAGGTAGGAGGGTGTGAGATGAAGCTGGTTACGTGCGATAGAGGTATAACAGGTAGGAGGGGGTGAGATGAAGCTGGTTACGTGCGATACAGGTATAACAGGTAGGAGGTGGTGAGATGAAGCTGGTTACGTGCGATAGAGGTATAACAGGTAAGAGGTGGTGAGATTAAGCTGGTCACATGCGATACAGGTATAACAGGTAGGAGGCGGTGAGATGAAGCTGGTTACGTGCGATAGAGGTATAACAGGTAGGAGGCGGTGAGATGAAGCTGGTTACGTGCGATACAGGTATAACAGGTAGGAGGTGGTGAGATTTAGCTGGTCACGTGCAATAGAGGTATAACAGGTAGGAGGCGGTGAGATGAAGCTGGTTACGTGCGCTAGAGGTATAATAGGTAGGAGGGGGTGAGATGAAGCTGGTTACATGTGATAGAGGTATAACAGGTAGGAGGCGTTGAGATGAAGCTGGTTACGTGCGATAGAGGTATAACAGGTAAGAGATGGTGAGATTAAGCTGGTCACGTGCGATACAGGTATAACAGGTAGGAGGCGGTGAGATGAAGCTGGTTACGTGCGATAGAGGTATAACAGGTAGAAGGCGGTGAGATGAAGCTGGTTACGTACGATAGAGGTATAACAGTTAGGAGGTGGTGAGATGAAGCTGGTTACGTGCGATAGAGGTATAACAGGTAGGAGGCGGTGAGATAAAGCAAGTTACGTGCAATACATGTATATCAGGTTGGAGGGGGTGAGATGAAGCTGGTTACGTGCGATAGAGGTATAACAGGTAGGAGGGGGTGAGATGAAGCTGGTTACGTGCGATAGAGGTATAACAGGTAGGAGGGTGTGAGATGAAGCTGGTTACGTGCGATAGAGGTATAACAGGTAGGAGGGGGTGAGATGAAGCTGGTTACGTGCGATACAGGTATAACAGGTAGGAGGTGGTGAGATGAAGCTGGTTACGTGCGATAGAGGTATAACAGGTAAGAGGTGGTGAGATTAAGCTGGTCACATGCGATACAGGTATAACAGGTAGGAGGCGGTGAGATGAAGCTGGTTACGTGCGATAGAGGTATAACAGGTAGGAGGCGGTGAGATGAAGCTGGTTACGTGCGATACAGGTATAACAGGTAGGAGGTGGTGAGATTTAGCTGGTCACGTGCAATAGAGGTATAACAGGTAGGAGGCGGTGAGATGAAGCTGGTTACGTGCGCTAGAGGTATAATAGGTAGGAGGGGGTGAGATGAAGCTGGTTACGTACGATAGAGGTATAACAGGTAAGAGATGGTGAGATTAAGCTGGTCACGTGCGATACAGGTATAACAGGTAGGAGGCGTTGAGATGAAGCTGGTTACGTGCGATAGAGGTATAACAGGTAAGAGATGGTGAGATTAAGCTGGTCACGTGCGATACAGGTATAACAGGTAGGAGGCGGTGAGATGAAGCTGGTTACGTGCGATAGAGGTATAACAGGTAGAAGGCGGTGAGATGAAGCTGGTTACGTACGATAGAGGTATAACAGTTAGGAGGTGGTGAGATGAAGCTGGTTACGTGCGATAGAGGTATAACAGGTAGGAGGTGGTGAGATGAAGCTGGTTACGTGCGATAGAGGTATAACAGGTAGGAGGCGGTGAGATGAAGCTGGTTACGTGCAATACAGGTAGAAGGCGGTGAGATGAAGCTGGTTACGTGCAATACAGTTATAACAGGTAGAAGGCGGTGAGATGAAGCTGGTTACGTGCGATAGAGGTATAACAGGTAGGAGGCGGTGAGATGAAGCTGGTTACGTGCAATGCAGTTATAACAGGTAGAAGGCGGTGAGATGAAGCTGGTTACGTGCGATAGAGGTATAACAGGTAGGAGGGGGTGAGATGAAGCTGGATACGTGCGATAGAGGTATAACAGGTAGGAGGCGGTGAGATGAAGCTGGTTACGTGTGAAAGAGGTATAACAGGTAGGAGGCGGTGAGATGAAGCTGGTCACGTGCGATACAGGTATAACAGGTAGGAGGCGGTGAGATGAAGCTGGTTACGTGCGATAGAGGTATAACAGGTAGAAGGCGGTGAGATGAAGCTGGTTACGTGCGATAGAGGTATAACAGTTAGGAGGTGGTGAGATGAAGCTGGTTACGTGCGATAGAGGTATAACAGGTAGGAGGTGGTGAGATGAAGCTGGTTACGTGCGATAGAGGTATAACAGGTAGGAGGCGGTGAGATGAAGCTGGTTACGTGCAATACAGGTATAACAGGTAGAAGGCGGTGAGATGAAGCTGGTTACGTGCAATACAGTTATAATAGGTAGAAGGCGGTGAGATGAAGCTGGTTACGTGCGATAGAGGTATAACAGGTAAGAGATGGTGAGATTAAGCTGGTCACGTGCGATACAGGTATAACAGGTAGGAGGCGGTGAGATGAAGCTGGTTACGTGCGATAGAGGTATATCAGGTAAGAGGTGGTGAGATTAAGCTGGTTACGTGCGATAGAGGTATAACAGGTAAGAGGTGGTGAGATTTAGCTGGTCACGTGCGATAGAGGTATAACAGGTAGGAGGGGGTGAGATAAAGCAAGTTACGTGCAATACATGTATAACAGGTAGGAGGGGGTGAGATGAAGCTGGTTACGTGCAATACAGGTTTAACAGGTAGGAGGCATTGAGATGAAGCTGGTTACGTGCAATACAGGTATGACAGATAGGAGGGCGTGAGATGAAGCTGGTTACGTGCGATAGAGGTATAACAGGTAGAAGGCGGTGAGATAAAGCAAGTTACGTGCAATACATGTATATCAGGTTGGAGGGGGTGAGATGAAGCTGGTTACGTGCGATAGAGGTAAAATAGATAGGAGGGGGTGAGATGAAGCTGGTTACGTGCGATAGAGGTATAACAGGTAGGAGGGGGTGAGATTAAGCTGGTTACGTGCGATAGAGGTATAACAGGTAGGAGGGTGTGAGATGAAGCTGGTTACGTGCGATAGAGGTATAACAGGTAGGAGGGGGTGAGATGAAGCTGGTTACGTGCGATACAGGTAGGAGGTGGTGAGATGAAGCTGGTTACGTGCGATAAAGGTATAACAGGTAAGAGGTGGTGAGATTAAGCTGGTCACATGCGATACAGGTATAACAGGTAGGAGGCGGTGAGATGAAGCTGGTTACGTGCGATAGAGGTATAACAGGTAGGAGGGGGTGAGATGAAGCTGGTTACGTGCGATAGAGGTATAACAGGTAGGAGGCGTTGAGATGAAGCTGGTTACGTGCGATAGAGGTATAACAGGTAAGAGGTGGTGAGATTAAGCTGGTTACGTGCGATAGAGGTATAACAGGTTGGAGGTGGTGAGATTTAGCTGGTCACGTGCGATAGAGGTATAACAGGTAGGAGGCGGTGAGATGAAGCTGGTTACGTGCGATAGAGGTATAACAGGTAGGAGGCGTTGAGATGAAGCTGGTTACGTGCGATACAGGTATAACAGGTAGGAGGCGTTGAGATTTAGCTGGTCACGTGCGATAGAGGTATAACAGGTAGGAGGCGGTGAGATGAAGCTGGTTACGTGCGATAGAGGTATAACAGGTAGGAGGCGTTGAGATGAAGCTGGTTACGTGCGATACAGGTATAACAGGTAGGAGGCGGTGAGATGAAGCTGGTTACGTGCGATAGAGGTATAACAGGTAGGAGGCGGTGAGATGAAGCTGGTTTCGTGCGATAGAGGTATAACAGGTAGGAGGCGTTGAGATGAAGCTGGTTACGTGCGATACAGGTATAACAGGTAGGAGGTGATGAGATGAAGCTGGTTACGTGCGATAGAGGTATAACAGGTAAGAGATGGTGAGATTAAGCTAGTCACGTGCGATACAGGTATAACAGGTAGGAGGCGGTGAGATGAAGCTGGTTACGTGCGATAGAGGTATAACAGGTAAGAGGTGGTGAGATTAAGCTGGTTACGTGCGATATAGGTATAACAGGTAAGAGGTGGTGAGATTTAGCTGGTCACGTGCGATACAGGTATAACAGGTAGGAGGGGGTTAGATAAAGCAAGTTACGTGCAATACATTTATAACAGGTAGGAGGGGGTGAGATGAAGCTGGTTACGTGCAATACAGGTATAACAGATAGGAGGGCGTGAGATGAAGCTGGTTACGTGCGATAGAGGTATAACAGGTAGGAGGGGGTGAGATGAAGCTGGTTACGTGCGATAGAGATATAACAGGTAGGAGGGGGTGAGATGAAGCTGGTTACGTGCGATAGAGATATAACAGGTAGGAGGGTGTGAGATGAAGCTGGTTACGTGCGATAGAGGTATAACAGGTAGGAGGGGGTGAGATGAATCTGGTTACGTGCGATAGAGGTATAACAGGTAGGAGGCGTTGAGGAGAAGCTGGTTACGTGCGATAGAGGTATAACAGGTAAGAGGTGGTGAGATGAAGCTGGTTACGTGCGATAGAGGTATAACAGGTAAGAGGTGGTGAGATTTAGCTGGTCACGTGCGATACAGGTATAACAGGTAGAAGGCGGTGAGATAAAGCAAGTTACGAGCAATACATGTATAACAGGTAGGAGGGGGTGAGATGAAGCTGGTTACGTGCGATAGAGGTATAACAGGTAGGAGGGGGTGAGATGAAGCTGGTTACGTGCGATAGAGGTATAACAGGTAGGAGGGGGTTAGATTAAGCTGGTTACGTGCGATAGAGGTATAACAGGTAGGAGGGGGTGAGATGAAGCTGGTTACGTGCGATAGAGATATAACAGGTGAGAGGTGGTGAGATTAAGCTGGTTACGTGCAATACAGTTATAACAGGTAGGAGGCGGGGAGATGAAGCTGGTTACGTGCGATAGAGGTATAACAGGTAGGAGGCGTTGAGATAAAGCAAGTTATGTGCAATACAGGTATAACAGGTAGGAGGTGGTGAGATGAAGCTGGTTACATGCGATACAGGCATAACAGATAGGCGGTGAGATGAAGCTGGTTATGTGCGATAGAGGTATAACAGATGGGGTGCTGATATATGTAAACTGTACTATATGAGGATATACGCTGCATTATATTTATCTTATACCGATATACACTGTGTGCTATATACTGATATATACTATATGTAGTATAATTTGGCTCACACACTTTCTCACAGTTTTTTTGAGTCCCCTGGTCAAGGTGCTGTTAAAGAGAAAGTAATTTAAAGGTTGCTCCAGAGACTGAGTTGACACAAACACGTTCCAGGGAGAGGATACGCAGACAGCGGCACAAAGCGGCGAGTCGTCTCCTGTAGTAGCTAGGTAATTCAGTAGCATCATCCTAAAGGAAGAGAGAGGATTAATACCATCCATGTAGGAATGAGGCAGAGGAAAGCTCTGTCCTCTCTCTACAACCATTCACTGTCCATAAATTCCATTCTTACCCAATGTGGATGAAAGTATTAATTTCTATTTAGCTAAATCATAAGTCAGACAAGCAACCTTGTAAATTTCAGGGAAGTCGTGTATGGAGTCTATTCTTTGCACATGACCATCTTATCTCCTCTCCTATTCTCAGAAGACTCCACCTAGTAGTGTCCCCTAGATAAGTTTTAGAGCAATGATTGCCCATACTTTCTGTTAAATATTGTCAATATTCGATTGGTAATTAATGATACACCCCTAAACTGCCCATTAGTAGATTGCCTTAAAACCTTTGTTCTGTTTAATTTACATCAAACATTCTTTGCATTGACTCTGTTGTATGGTCTATCTATGAAGTGGCAGCACGCATTATCATGATCCTTACCAGGAGACACTTTTATTGTTTTTATTCAGCATCAATGAACCTACCTCATCGACGCTGAATAAATCGATTAGCTGTGGTTTAGATTGAGTGAGGCAGCACAAATTGTTAAACTCAATTTTAAAAATGCATTCTGCCAACGGGATCCAAAATCGACGCTGTAGCGGGCTCCTAGCAACCCGATTGGTTGTCCCTGGTCAGCCATGTCTTTCCCTGGAAGGGAATCAGTTATAATACAGAAAGACCCATTTCCCACCCAGTTACCGGACAACACAGTCCTGGGGGTACAACAACAACTTTATTGTCCACACTCGGCTTTCTACTTTTCCCCATGCAAGGGGTGGATCACACATAAAGACAATGTCCCCTCCGAAGGTCCTCTCCCTCCCAGGGGTCCCTTTGTCCCCTGTTCCCGCCACTCCGTGTCTCCTCCCAGGGGCTCCTGATGGAAACGGAACTCCAGTCACTTTGTCCCCTGTTCCCGCCACCCAGCCTCAGGATTTCCAACCTCCGGTGACAAGGGGGTCTTCATCCCATGAGTCTCTGTACCTGGGAGCCCTAGCACGGGAAAGCTTCCCGCCTCTTTGACTTGCAGCTACAGAAAGCCCGCCAAACCGCCATTGTCCCCAAAGAGTGTCCCCACCAATCTCAGGGACCCCCAAAACGGTGACTACCACAAACAGCCTCCACTCACGGGGGCCCTGGGTGAAACGAGGCAAGGGAAGCATCTCCATTCGGGACACGAATGCTCCCCCTGGCCGCCGCTCATCTATACGAACGGTGGCCACCCAGGTTTCACACTTATGTTGTAAGTTGCCAATGTTCTAATTGGTTGGTGTTAACACTCCAATGGGCACTGGGAAGGTCCTCATTCGGGAATCAAACAAGGTGGGAAGCAATCCACAAATGCTCCCCCTGGATGGCGTTCATCTAGGGAACGGGCTGCCACCCAGGGGAGGCCCGCGCAGAGACATTCCTTGCGGTTTGTGGTTTTGACACCTCGTTATGAGGTGCGAATGTTCAAAACCAACATTCTAAATGAGTTGTCGGGGTGGTCCCCGTTCAGGAGGTGAATGCATTACCTTCATGGAAGACCTCCCAAACGGGGAGCAGACACATTTATACGAAAATAACGGGGAAACACAGAATATAATACAGCAATTCACGAACAGACAGCAATCCCGCCACACAGCTCCCTCTTATCCACAAGTCGGCGTACACAGTCTGATCCCAACAGATCGGCTTGTGGATGTCCGGGGGCTGTCTTTCTTGATAGTCTGTCGGCATTGCCGTTTTGCTTACCGAGTCTATAGTGGATGGTAAAGTAATATGGTTGTAGCGCCAAGCTCCATCGCAACAGCCTGGCATTGGCCCCAGAGACCCGGTTAAGCCATACCAGCTGGTTCTGATCCATGAGCAGGGTGAATTGCTGTCCATAGAAGTAGGGCTGTAGTTTTTTGAGTGCCCACACCACCGCCTGGCACTCTTTGATGGCGGCGTAGCTTACATCCCTGGGTAGTAACTTCCTGCTGAGGTAAGCCATGTGGTGTTAACCACCATCGTCGTCGACCTGGCTGAGTACTGCTCCTAACCCAAACATGGAGGCATCTTTGTGAACGAGAAAACGTTTTCTGGAATTAGGAGCAGCCAGGACAGGGGCCTTTACCAAGGTGTCCATATGGGCTTGGAATGCCCACTCACACCCTGGGGCTAAGTCTACCTGTCGGGGCATGGTCTTTCGGGTCAAGTCAGTGAGAGGCTTTGCTAGGGCGCTGCAGTTGGGGACAAACTTCCAGTAATAACTGACAGTCCCTAGGAAGGCCATCCCTAGATGGCACTTGCTGGGTTTTAGGGTAAACCCTGCCTCCCTAATCCTGTCTAGTACAGCTCCCACGTGTACTAGGTGCGCTTCCCAAGTGTCTGTGTATATGGCGATGTCATCCAGGTATGCGCAGGCATATGCGCAGGCAAAGTGACTGGGGCATTTTTCAACCCAAATGGCATCACCTTAAATTGGTACAAGCCAAATGGGGTGACGAATGCCAACTTGGGGAGAGCATCAGCTGCCAGGGGAATCTACCAGTACCCCTTGCACAAGTCTATAGCAGTGAGGTACCGTCCCCGAGCCATCCTATCTAGCAGCTCGTCTATATGGGGCACGCATCTGAGACAGTCTTGTCGTTGAGCCTCCTGTAGTCCACACAGAACCTGGTAGTCCCGTCTCTTTTCGAGACCAGCACAACTGGGGAGACCAAAGGACTCTGGGACGGTATGATGAGCCCTAGCCGGAGCATCTCTTGGATCTCCTGCAGCATGTTCCCCCGCACATCATCTGGTACCCTGTAGGGATTTGCTGCAGGGGCTGTTGGTCGGGAATCTCTACCCGGTGGGTGGCTAGTGGGGTATATCCGTTCAGGTTGGAGAACGTCTCCTTCCTTGCCGACAGCATTTTCTGTGCCTGTCGGCGTTCTCCTTCCATTAGCTGGTCCCCTAAGTGGACCTCGTCTATGGACCCTGCCTGGCCACCTCTTCCAGGATTATCAAAATCTATCTAGGCTGGAGCACATATGGCTGCTAGATCCTCATTCCGCTCGTGGTAGCATGTTCATGTTGACATGCAACAGGCGTCAGACTCCGGTACCCGAACACGGGCCGATCACATAGGTAGTGTCACATTTTTGTTCCACCACCCGGTATGGGCCCTGCCAGGCAGCCTGTAGTCTATCATGTCGGACCGGTTTCAGAATTAAAACCTTCATATTCCGGCTCCCGCGGCATCAGCAAACGGCTCGCGAGGGAGCAGAGCGGGGAGATTAGAGCTCCCTTGCCGCCTCTGATCATACCACTGCCGCACGCCGCGCCGGGGGTCTAAATGGTGGCCTGGCAGGAGGGAGAGCTTCCTTCCTGCCGGTCACTGAAGTCTTGTGTCCCCAGAGCCGGTGCGCAAATCGGACACTCGACTACGCGAACACCGCTAAGTCCTCCAGGGCTCCAGAAAATACAGACTGAAACTCACGAACGGCCCGCTGTTTGGTAGGATGAATCCCACGAACAAGGGGATTCATCCGAATGCCAGCTCAACCCTGGATGGCATATATTTTCAGGACTTTTAACGCATGAAAGGAGACCGACCGCCCGGCCAAACTGTATGGAACTAATTTCGGCTACTGCTGCCAGTGCGGTCGGTCAAGAGTTTACTTTCACATAACTCCCGAACCCCTGGTCCGATCTGGGTGATTTTTTAATATGTTGTTCACCCAGATCAGGGCTATCAGGTGATTTAGGGGTGCACTTCATAGGGTTGGGGTACATCCAGAATATGTACATTTTAATTGTATTATCTGTTAAAATGAGGGGAGGAGATGTGTGGGAGGTAACGTCTATGTGATTGGTTACTGTAATAATTATTGTGGGTGTCTCCCTTGCAGGGGAGAACCGCATTAAAGCAGGGTATGTGGAATAAAAGTTCAGTTCTGCTCCTGATACTGTGTGTCGTCCGATTATTGGGAAAGGTGATGGGATATTATTGGATTGTCTTACTGATCGTGCCTACTACTCTATGGGATTTACTACTTGTTCCTGAGCCATTCTGGGATTACCAGTGGAAATAGTCTGTGGGAAATCAGCTCTCCGCTACATGGTCCGTGACTCTATTATCTCCCAGACAGAGACGCCTGGGCGGGGTTGTATGTATTGTATGGCGACACCATGCTGGGGTCTGTGCATAAAAGGCGGGTTTGGCTCAATAAAAACTGTTGTACTCTCAGAATTGTGTATCGGCCAGTTCCTGGGAGGGAAAGAGCTATTAACTATTCAGTGTCTTGTACAAGCTCATGAAGGATTCAGCGGTGAAAGTCCTTGCCTATAGCTCCGCAACACCCACGCGCCATTACCTTACCAGAGACACTAAACCACAATACCTACCCACCATTACCTTACCAGAGACATTAAACTACAATACCGATGTGTGGCGGACCGCCGTCACTGAGTATCATGCCCACTGCTTATTCGTGTGCTTTTCGTTTGCATGGTGTGTTCCCACTGTGTTTTCCCATGTATCTATGTATTTCATGTAATATCCCCTGTTGACCGTTCGGGGGAGTTCATGCGAACGAAACCTGTAAGTCTACCGAACGCGGACCACCATTAGGATGTTCACACCAATCAATCCGAACATTCGCACCTTCAACATAAGTGGGAAACCGCAAGGGAAGTAATTAATGAGTGCTCCCCTGGGTGTCCACCAGTTCGTTTAGGTGAATGACCATCTCCTGATGGATCGGAACAAGTTAGCGCTGTAGCGGAGAGCTGGTCTTTCACAGGTTAACTCCATTAAAGATCCCAGTGAGGCTCAGGAACAAGTAATAAAATACCATAGAATAATAATCACAGCAAGCAAGGTAATCCACGAATATCCCAATACGGATCCCAATGACTGGACTACACACAGCATCAGGAGCAGAACTGAACTTTTAATCACTCAACCTTCTTTTAAAGCATTCTCCCATGCAAGGGAGGGATCACAATAATTAGTACAGTAGCCAATCATACATGAGTTGCCGCCCACACATCCCCTCCCCTTAGTATGACTCATAATCCTATTATGAGTATATATGGGGTACCCCTTTAAATATTACATCACCAGGGGTTCGGGAGATTCATGGAGGTAGTAAAAAGACCGACCGTGCTGGAGAAAACAGCCGAAATTGGTTCCATACGTTTTGGCCCTGCGGTCGGTCACAGAAAAATCCCCTTGTTCGGTAGTTTCTATACGAATTTAAGGGCAGTGTGGAGGTCTCAGCGGTGTTTGCCTAGCCAAGTGTACGATTTGGGTTCCAGACACTCAACGGCAAAACACAGCTGTTCGGAAGTTTAAAATGGCCACCGCCACGTGTTCGTTTCCCGAATGGCGGCCACCCAGAGGACAAAGCACATACTGCACGAATTGCCAATTACCCGTTTGCAACATTGTTGCGAACGGTAATTGGAGGCACACTTATTCCTGGGTGGTCTGATTGTTCGGTAGTTTCACTCGTATAATGAACGGAGTGATTTTACCGAACAATCGAATGCTACATACAACATACAACATACATACATAAGGCAAAATTTAACCGAAAACATATGAACACGAATTTTGAGGACAGCCCAATGCCATCCGCTACAAGCGCTGATTGGTCTCTGCGGTTGACCAATCAGCGAAGGAGCGCCCATTCAAACAGGGTTTTGCACTTTCTTCTGATTGGGCGGCGAAACCCCTTGTGACGGACCGCTAACCTCTAGGATATTACCTAAGGTCACTTATCCCCATCCAGCACGTTCTCACATTGATTTATATCCTCCCAATTTTTCATTTTTGTTTTGTTTTCATGGCGAAACCGACCTCGCCACGTGTCCTTGGAGGGGGCTGATTGCCCGCCTCTTGCCTTTGGACTATGGACCAGACTTTATGGGAATGTGATACCCCAGATAGCCATACCATGGAGCCTATTCATATAATGAAAGACTATGGGAAAGACTTTAGCTCCATGGCAATTGTACTGTGTGAGTAGGATCTGCGCGCTATTCAGTAGTTTTGTGCGTGCAGATCCCAGCTATCTGGGGATAGGTGAAATGTCTGTGTGTTATGTGTAAATGTGACTTTATGTATTTTAAAGTGTTTTATGTTGTTTTGCAACCATGTGGTTAATGGAGTCTGCCTTTAGTCCTGGGTAATTGGATTACTTCTCCAATTAACTCCAGGGCAGAAGGGAGGAAACCAGGGTGCATTGTGGGGATGTTTTTCTGCCAGCCAGAAAGGAACAAAAGATACTTTTAGTAACTTTTGAACCCCTGGTCGGATTCATGCCATTTTTTAATATGTTGTTCCCCTGAATGGATTGATTGTGGATATGTATTTTTATGTGAATGTGATGTATGGTTTTAAAGTTATGAAAGTTGTGTAAAAGTATATTTTACACTGTATGCATAATGGGATTATGTGTCACACTAAGGGGAGGGGATGTGTGGGAGGTAACATCTATGTCATTGGTTCTTTTATACCTCCCCCTGGGTGTGGCCTGTATGTGTGAGTTGGAAATAAAAGCCAGGCTGGATGAGCCAGTCCAGAGTTCCTGTTTTACCCTCAAAGTGATGTGTCGTCTCATTATTTGGGGGAAGGATTTATTGCATGCTGTTCCAGTTGACTGCTAGGAGTACAAGCCTATTCGTATGGTTCCTATTCAATGGTCTACAGCATTCATATGCTTGGGAGAATTTAAAAGGTTTCTCGGATTCGGTGATTGTGGTGTCTGCCAGAGTGCTTGGAGTCCTCAGGAAGCACTAGGAGCATCCATTAACGGAGGTACCCGGTCGGGGTGCCAGGCGATCCGTTACATTGGTGGCAAGCGGTGGGATGGCGTCCTAGTGCGAGGTAAAGCAGCTCGGAGACACAGTATGTTTGGATTTACAAATTGAGGGCGACGCTAGTGTGCCTACAGCGTCCCTGTCTACACAAAGATTTGGGAAAATGGGGTTCGTAGACCCCTGGGCAACACACACACCTGAGAAAGAGAGTGAATTAGAATGGAGAGATAATGCCCGGAAAGAATTATGGTACGATGCCCTGGAGGAAGTCCAGTATCAACGGCAGCAGCGCCTTCCTGGTGTCGCATACCAGTTGGAGGAACAAATGGCCTGGCGGATGCCACTTCTGGGAGATCAACCTGGAGGGCAGCGGGTAAGACAACTCGAGTACCTCGTGGAAAGGGAACTGAGCCTGGACGCCTCATACCGGGCACTGTGGTGGTGCACTGTCCAGCCAGAGACGTGGAGGGCAGAGGGCATCCAGCCAGAGGGGGAGAACTACACAAGCCCTGGCCTGTTGTGGAAAGCCTTAGTGGAGGATGTCGACTTTGGCAGTCCAGCAGAGTCACGGTACTGGGCTATCTTTCATTACCGAGGTGAGATGATACAGGGCCCGAGATCTATTGGACTGGGAGAAGACCTCCGCCATTTCGCTGCCATGGAACGAGAGCTGGAGATGGACTATGTAGAACTATTAAATTCCTGCCAGCCACAGAGCAGGGACGCAGACCGGGAAAACTGGGTGGCAGACCCAGACCTGCTAGCCTATAGCTGGGAAAACGCGGCAGAGGTACCCCCTGCTTCACTACCAGTTGCAGAAGTAGGGGACCTCATAGACTGGTCCTGGAGAGACCCACAGATGGCAGGTGGAGATGGGATCGAGGTCTCTCTACCGGCCCTACAGGGATGCTGGGCAGTCGGCCCAGATCCCCAGCGGCAGGTTACAGTTCAGAGAGAGGAGCTTGTTACACCCTCTCTCCAGCGGCAGCCTAACCCACCAAGGGGAGACCGTAAGCCCCACACCAGCGCAGATGGGACCGTGGTCTCTGCGCCCAAGTTACAGGGAGCTGAAGGAGCCGTCCTCCCTCCCCAGCGGCAGTGTGATTTGTTGGGAATTGGGAGCCCGGTCTCCATTCCCCAGCGGCAGAGTATCCAGCAGGGAATAGAGAGCCCAGCCCCCTTTCCCCCACAGCAGGACTCTGTGCTGGGAGGAGAGACAGTCGATCTCCCTCCGCAGAGACGGGAAGTATGCATGTTAGAGGAGATTGTTACCACCTCTCCCCAGCGGCGGATCATTAATGTACAGGGAATAGAGAGCCCAGTCTCCACTCCCCAGCGGCAGAGTGTTCTAATGGGAGAGGAGCTGGTTACCACCTCTCCCCAGCGGCAGCTTAATGTACAAGGGGGAGACTGTAAGCCCCACACCTGTGCAGATGGGACCGTGGTCTCTGCACTTCCAGCACAGTGGGTAGGGACGGTCGGTCCTGCCCCCCCACAACAGGGCTGTTTAGCTAAAGGGGAGACAGTCTGTCTCCAGCAGCAGAGCTGTGTAACTAAAGGGGAGACAGTCTGTCTCCAGCAGCAGAGCTGTGTAACTAAAGGGGAGACAGTCGGTCTCCAGCAGCAGAGTTGTGTAACTCAAGGGGAGACAGTCGGTCTCCAGCAGCAGAGCTGTGTAACTAAAGGGGAGACAGTCGGTCTCCAGCAGCAGAGCTGTGTAACTCAAGGGGAGACAGTCGGTCTCCAGCAGCAGAGCGGTGTAACTCAAGGGGAGACAGTCGGTCTCCAGCAGCAGAGTGGTGTATTTAAAGGGGAGACAGTCGGTCTCCAGCAACCAGGCTCCAACCAGACTACTCCCGTGGTAGTGCTGGCAACAGGACAGAGTACCGCTGGTCTCTGCACCCTCAGCAACCTACCAAGGCAGCCTACCAGTCCCCCACACAGCCGTGGTGAGGCACCTGAACCTGGACAAGATTCTCCCTCACCCAGGTGTAGTAACTGTTTATTGTGGGTGGGCTGCTCTGCTGTTTCTGTCTTGTGGGTGGGCTGCTGGACTAACAAGGGCACTGACCGGCAGGAGGTCAAGTACCCTGTTAGTCTGGGGGGTAAAGGGGAGAAGTGTGGCGAAACCGACCTCGCCATGTGTCCTTGGAGGGGGCTGATTGCCCGCCTCTTGCTTTTGGACTATGGACCAGACTTTATGGGAATGTGATACCCCAGATAGCCATACCATGGAGCCTATTCATATAATGAAAGACTATGGGAAAGACTTTAGCTCCATGGCAATTGTACTGTGTGAGTAGGATCTGCGCGCTATTCAGTAGTTTTGTGCGTGCAGATCCCAGCTATCTGGGGATAGGTGAAATGTCTGTGTGTTATGTGTAAATGTGACTTTATGTATTTTAAAGTGTTTTATGTTGTTTTGCAACCATGTGGTTAATGGAGTCTGCCTTTAGTCCTGGGTAATTGGATTACTTCTCCAATTAACTCCAGGGCAGAAGGGAGGAAACCAGGGTGTATTGTGGGGATGTTTTTCTGCCAGCCAGAAAGGGACAAAATATACTTTTAGTAACTTTTAAACCCCTGGTCGGATTCATGCCATTTTTTAATATGTTGTTCCCCTGAATGGATTGATTGTGGATATGTATTTTTATGTGAATGTGATGTATGGTTTTAAAGTTATGGAAGTTGTGTAAAAGTATATTTTACTCTGTATGCATAATGGGATTATGTGTCACACTAAGGGGAGGGGATGTGTGGGAGGTAACATCTATGTTATTGGTTATTTTATACCTCCTGTTACGATTGCCCCCAGTCTAGCAGGAGGGTTGATCGCTTGGATGTCCTGGTTCCCGGCTTGAAGAGTAGAATGGAGCGATACTCGGTAGAGACCTGTAAGTGTAGAATCTCCCCCTAGCTATGGTGCAGCTAGGATATTCTTTCCCCCCACAAAACGAGTCGAGGCTGCGGATTGAGGGTCAAAAATGAGAACTGAGGACTGGGATGCCCAGCCTGCTTTTTATTGGCAATACATACAAAGAGGACACTCCCAAGGGGAGGCATAAAATACCCAATCATCTATTGGGTTCAACCCACATGTCCCCTCCCCTCAGATAACCAAGTAACACAATTATATTACACATACTTTTGTCCATATTCTGGATGTACCCCAAAACCAGGGGGTACACCCATACACCCTGCATCGCTAGATAGATCTTGTTCTGGAGGCCAACATATCCAAAAACTGGTCGGATCGAATGAGCGGTTCGGGAGTTAGGGGCTTCTAAAGTTTAGACCGACCGCACGGACTTTTCAGCCGAAAATAGTTCCATACGTTTAGGCCTTGCGGTCGGTCTTCGTTCGGACGGTAAAAACCCCACAACCCTTTGTCTTCCGTAGTCCTTCCTGGGGTCGCTGTAATCCCCAGGTGCAGGGCAAGTGCTTTACTGAACGGTGAATAGTTCGGTATGTCCAACACTGAGTTCTGTGATCCTGGAGGTCTCAGCGGTGTTCACCTGGGTGGGTCTCCGTTTTTGGTTCCAGATGATTCTGGGCGACCACCGCTGATTGTAGGTAAGATGGCCGCGACCACGTGCAAAAGTCCCGAAATGGCGGCCACCTCTAGGCGTACATAGCGGGTTCGGGCTGGACCATACGAGGACTGTAAATCCGTCAGAACAGTGTCCAAAGCACCAAAAGTATGGGACCGAATAAATCTTTTATAACAGGGGACAACAGTAATGTAACAGTGCTCCCTCCTTGTGGAACACTCTGGCAGACACCGTCTGACCCCTTTTCGGGGTAGACTAAGGCTGTCCAGACTTCTGGTTAGGCTGGGCTGATATCGGTTTGCCTGGACAATCCATCGGCATTGCCATTCTGTTTCCCGGGTCGATAAGTGATGGTAAAATTGAAGGGTTGTAGAGCCAAGCTCCATCGTAACAATCGGCCATTATCTCCAGAGACCCGGTTTAACCATACCAAGGGATTGTGGTCCGTTACCAGAGTGAATTCTTGCCCGTACAGATAAGGAGTCAGTTTCTTTAGTGCCCACACCAGTGCCAAGCACTCCTTTTCCACGGCGGCATAGCTAACTTCGCGTGGCAGGAGCTTACGACTGATGTAGGCAATAGGGTGTTCCCCTCCGTCTTCGCCTACTTGGCTGAGGACGGCTCCCAGCCCGAACATGGAAGCGTCTGTGTGGACGATAAAACGTTTGTTAGGGGCTGGGGCGGCCAACACGGGAGCATTCACAAGAGCAGTTTTTAAAGTTTGAAACGCTATTTCACAGTGGGGAGACCACAGGACCTGTCGAGGAAGGTTTTTCTTTGTCAAGTCGGTCAGGGGTTTGGCAATGGCACTATAGTCAGGCACAAACTTCCGATAGTATCCTGCGGTACCTAAAAAGGCTAGTACTTGTGTCTTGGTGGTGGGGGTGGGCCAATTGGCAACTGCCTCTACCTTGGCAGGTTCTGGTCGTTGTTTCCCGCATCCCACCCTATGCCCCAGATACTGCACTTCAGCCATGCCAAAATGGCACTTCTCTGGTTTCAGAGTCAAGCCGGCGGCCCGAATCTGATCTAGGACCATCCCTACATGGGTTAGGTGTTCCTCCCAGGACGCGCTATGGATCGCTATGTCGTCCAGGTACGCACAGGCGAAACCCTGGAAGCCATCAAGGAGTCTATCCACCAAGCGCTGGAACGTGGCCGGGGCATTCTTCATCCCGAATGGCATAACCTTGAAGTGATATAGGCCAAACGGGGTGACGAATGCCGACTTGGGGATAGCCTCCCTGGCCAGGGGAATCTGCCAGTAACCTTTACACAGGTCAATGGTGGTTAGGTAGTTCCCCTGGGCTATGCGATCCAGTAACTCGTCTACCCTGGGCATGGGGTAGGCGTCTGTCACGGTTTTATCATTAAGTTTCCGATAGTCCACACAGAATCTGGTAGTACCGTCCTTTTTGGGTACGAGTACTACCGGGGATGCCCAGGGACTATCGGAGGACTCAATGACTCCTAGGTTCAGCATTTCCGTGATTTCTTGTTTCATACCCGCTCTGACCGCCTCGGGGATGCGGTAGGGGGCCTGTCTCAAGGGTTGCTGTCCAGGGGTATCTACCTGGTGGGTGGTTAGATTGGTGAACCCTGGCTTTTGGGAGAACATTGCTTGTTTTTCTCGGAGCAATTGCTGCAATTGCTCCCTCTCTACTGGGTTAAGCCGCTCGCCTATCTGTACCTGGCCCACTATATCGGCCGGTTGGTCCTGGGTAAGTAAGTCGGGAATGGGTAAATTATCGGGGTCTTCGGCTGCGGGACTACATATGGCCAGCACATCTTCGGGGCGTTGGAGATATGCTTTCAACATGTTAATATGGAACAGTTTCTTTAAGCTTGGGTCGTGGCAGCTGGCAATCACGTACGTGGTATCTCCTTTCTTTTCTATTATTTGGTAGGGGCCTTGCCAGGCTGCCTGTAATTTGTCTGTTTTAACGGGTTTAAGAACCATTACTTTTTGCCCTATCTCAAAGCTCCTTTTCCGTGCTCCCCTATCATACCAGACCTTCTGTCGCCTTTGGGCCGCCTGGAGGTTAGCCCGGACCGACCTGGCTAGCTGCTCCATGCGGTCCCTAAGCTCTAGGACATATGGCATGATGGGGACTCCGGTGTTCTCCGTCTCCCCCTCCCAATGCTCTCGGATCAGGTCTAGGGGGCCCCGGACCTTGCGCCCATACAGCAGTTCGAACGGGGAGAATCCGGTAGTTTCCTGCGGCACCTCCCGATAAGCGAATAGGAGGTGTGGCAAGAAACGTTCCCAGTCCCTATATTCCTGGGTAAACGTCTTTAACATTTGCTTAAGGGTCCCGTTAAACCTTTCGCATAGTCCGTTGGTTTGGGGGTGATATGGGGAACTGAGTAGGGATTTTATTTTACAGACCTGCCATAGTTGTTGCGTTAGTTCCGCCGTGAACTGGGTGCCCCGGTCGGACAGGATTTCTCGGGGAAATCCTACACGAGAGAAGACTTGGACCAGCGCATTGGCTACCGTGTCTGCTTGGATATTAGATAGTGCCACCGCCTCCGGGTAGCGGGTAGCGTAATCCACAATAGTAAGGATATATCGTTTCCCGGAGGGGCTGGGAGTGGCGAGGGGTCCTATCAGGTCAATGGCCACTCTACTGAACGGTTCTTCGATGAGGGGCATGTTTATGAGGTGTACCTTGGGGTGGTCTCCTCTTTTGCCGACCCTCTGGCACACTTCGCACGTATTACAGTATGTACGCACATCGGTATGTACCCCTGGCCAAAAGAAGGTATGGGTGATACGTTTAAGGGTCCGGGTTACGGCCAAATGTCCGGCTAGGGGAATGTCGTGGCCTATCCGGAGGATATCTCGTCGATATTTGTGAGGGATTACTAACTGCCTCCTACGGTTCCCTTTCTTTTCCGTCTGTCGGTACAGTCTCCCCTGTTCCCATACAAATATCTCTTGGTCGGATCCCCCCGTCCCAGTGTCGGCCCGCTCTCTGTATTTCTGGAGAGTGGGGTCAGTTTTAGTCTCAGCCTCGAAGGCGGTAGGGGTATCCCAGGGTAATGGGTCGGGGAAGGTAGGTACAGTCGGGATCGGTCTTACCTGAGTCTCCCGCACCGGTGAAGCCTCTCGAGCCCGTCCTGCCTGGGACCGGGTGGTAACCGGATATGCCTCTGAGTTATAGGAGGGGGCAAATGCCGAAGTCATAGGGCCCAGGTCGTTGCCCAGTAAGACCTCAGCGGGTAAACTGTCCATGATCCCCACCCTCACAAGTCCTTTTCCCGCACCCCAATCAAGATGTACTTTTGCTGTGGGTAATTTGTATATGTCCCCCCCAGCCACTCGGACTGCCACCGTGTCTGTGGAGCGTTTATGTGGTGGTACGAGCTTCCCCTGGACTAGGGTGATGGTGGCCCCGGTGTCTCTCAATCCTTGTGCCGGGCGGCCTTCCAACAGTACCTCCTGTCGATGGTGCTGTCGGTTGTCGGTTGCGGCATACACAGGGTTAGCTTCATGTAATGGTCCCAGATACTCTTCCATAGTATTTGCTTGGTCTACACAAAAAGCACGGGCGGGGCGGTTGTTACCCGGGAGGTTGTTGTTTAGGGGGCAGTTGGAAATGAAGTGCCCCAGCTGCTTGCATTTGTGGCAAGTGGGGCGGGTACGCTCTTGGGGGTACTGGCTGGGTGGCCCGGCATATCGAGTAGGTCCGGCCGGCACTGGGGTACGAAACTCGGGTCGGGGGTTTGGTCTAGGGTTTTCTCGGAGTTCGGGCCGGGTGGCTATTCGAGAGTGGGAGTATTCGTGAACTTGAGCGTCCCGATGTTCGTCAGCTAGTCGGGCTGCCGCATTGAGATCGCTCGGACGCCGATCCTTTACCCACTCTCTGTCCTTTGGGGCCAACCCGTCATAAAAATGCTCTAATAAAAACAGTTCCAACACTTCGGCTGCGGTAACGGCACGGCACCCATTCATCCAGTGGGTAGCCGCCCTCCGCATGCGGTGAGCCCATTCAGCATGGGTGTCATTTACTTTCTTATTGGTGTTGCGGAATTGTCTGCGATAAGTGTCGGGGGTTACGGCATATCTCTTAAGTAGGGTGTCTTTTACCGTCTGATATTGCTCCGCTTCCTCGGGGCTGAGAGTCCGAAAAGCTTCCATAGCTCGACCCGCCAGTTTCCCGGCTAGTATCTTTGGCCAAGCTGTTGTGGGGATTTGGTGCAGTGCACATTGCCGTTCAAAATCGGCCAAGAACTCGTCAACCCCCATTTCACTCTCCACAAACGGCTTAAATGCTGCAAAAGGAATCTTTGGGATTTCCGTTGTCTCCGGGGGGGTTCGGCCGGCGAGTTTCATTTTGTGTTCGTGGGCTCTGGCCTTTTCGACATCTGCCTCAGCCTCGGCCATTAATTGCCGTATGAGTTCCAGGGAGGGGTTTGGCCCATACAGGGGCAGCCTCTCCCGGACCAACCGGGTTTTCTCATCGGTGCAAGTGGCAGTGGCTTCGGCCATGGTAAGGCTCTGGTCCATTTCTGTTAGTTCTGCGATTAGCTCTCTCCTGGGGCGGCTGTTCGCGTGTCCCCCTCGGCTCTCCAGTAAGTCCTTTAACGTGGTGCGTTTCAATTTGTCGTAGTTCCTCTCCATCCGTTCGGTACCTCTTCTAGGAATTCCAGGATGATCCCGCCGCTGCCACCAATTGTTACGATTGCCCCCAGTCTAGCAGGAGGGTTGATCGCTTGGATGTCCTGGTTCCCGGCTTGAAGAGTAGAATGGAGCGATACTCGGTAGAGACCTGTAAGTGTAGAATCTCCCCCTAGCTATGGTGCAGCTAGGATATTCTTTCCCCCCACAAAACGAGTCGAGGCTGCGGATTGAGGGTCAAAAATGAGAACTGAGGACTGGGATGCCCAGCCTGCTTTTTATTGGCAATACATACAAAGAGGACACTCCCAAGGGGAGGCATAAAATACCCAATCATCTATTGGGTTCAACCCACATGTCCCCTCCCCTCAGATAACCAAGTAACACAATTATATTACACATACTTTTGTCCATATTCTGGATGTACCCCAAAACCAGGGGGTACACCCATACACCCTGCATCGCTAGATAGATCTTGTTCTGGAGGCCAACATATCCAAAAACTGGTCGGATCGAATGAGCGGTTCGGGAGTTAGGGGCTTCTAAAGTTTAGACCGACCGCACGGACTTTTCAGCCGAAAATAGTTCCATACGTTTAGGCCTTGCGGTCGGTCTTCGTTCGGACGGTAAAAACCCCACAACCCTTTGTCTTCCGTAGTCCTTCCTGGGGTCGCTGTAATCCCCAGGTGCAGGGCAAGTGCTTTACTGAACGGTGAATAGTTCGGTATGTCCAACACTGAGTTCTGTGATCCTGGAGGTCTCAGCGGTGTTCGCCTGGGTGGGTCTCCGTTTTTGGTTCCAGATGATTCTGGGCGACCACCGCTGATTGTAGGTAAGATGGCCGCGACCACGTGCAAAAGTCCCGAAATGGCGGCCACCTCTAGGCGTACATAGCGGGTTCGGGCTGGACCATACGAGGACTGTAAATCCGTCAGAACAGTGTCCAAAGCACCAAAAGTATGGGACCGAATAAATCTTTTATAACAGGGGACAACAGTAATGTAACAGTGCTCCCTCCTTGTGGAACACTCTGGCAGACACCGTCTGACCCCTTTTCGGGGTAGACTAAGGCTGTCCAGACTTCTGGTTAGGCTGGGCTGATATCGGTTTGCCTGGACAATCCATCGGCATTGCCATTCTGTTTCCCGGGTCGATAAGTGATGGTAAAATTGAAGGGTTGTAGAGCCAAGCTCCATCGTAACAATCGGCCATTATCTCCAGAGACCCGGTTTAACCATACCAAGGGATTGTGGTCCGTTACCAGAGTGAATTCTTGCCCGTACAGATAAGGAGTCAGTTTCTTTAGTGCCCACACCAGTGCCAAGCACTCCTTTTCCACGGCGGCATAGCTAACTTCGCGTGGCAGGAGCTTACGACTGATGTAGGCAATAGGGTGTTCCCCTCCGTCTTCGCCTACTTGGCTGAGGACGGCTCCCAGCCCGAACATGGAAGCGTCTGTGTGGACGATAAAACGTTTGTTAGGGGCTGGGGCGGCCAACACGGGAGCATTCACAAGAGCAGTTTTTAAAGTTTGAAACGCTATTTCACAGTGGGGAGACCACAGGACCTGTCGAGGAAGGTTTTTCTTTGTCAAGTCGGTCAGGGGTTTGGCAATGGCACTATAGTCAGGCACAAACTTCCGATAGTATCCTGCGGTACCTAAAAAGGCTAGTACTTGTGTCTTGGTGGTGGGGGTGGGCCAATTGGCAACTGCCTCTACCTTGGCAGGTTCTGGTCGTTGTTTCCCGCATCCCACCCTATGCCCCAGATACTGCACTTCAGCCATGCCAAAATGGCACTTCTCTGGTTTCAGAGTCAAGCCGGCGGCCCGAATCTGATCTAGGACCATCCCTACATGGGTTAGGTGTTCCTCCCAGGACGCGCTATGGATCGCTATGTCGTCCAGGTACGCACAGGCGAAACCCTGGAAGCCATCAAGGAGTCTATCCACCAAGCGCTGGAACGTGGCCGGGGCATTCTTCATCCCGAATGGCATAACCTTGAAGTGATATAGGCCAAACGGGGTGACGAATGCCGACTTGGGGATAGCCTCCCTGGCCAGGGGAATCTGCCAGTAACCTTTACACAGGTCAATGGTGGTTAGGTAGTTCCCCTGGGCTATGCGATCCAGTAACTCGTCTACCCTGGGCATGGGGTAGGCGTCTGTCACGGTTTTATCATTAAGTTTCCGATAGTCCACACAGAATCTGGTAGTACCGTCCTTTTTGGGTACGAGTACTACCGGGGATGCCCAGGGACTATCGGAGGACTCAATGACTCCTAGGTTCAGCATTTCCGTGATTTCTTGTTTCATACCCGCTCTGACCGCCTCGGGGATGCGGTAGGGGGCCTGTCTCAAGGGTTGCTGTCCAGGGGTATCTACCTGGTGGGTGGTTAGATTGGTGAACCCTGGCTTTTGGGAGAACATTGCTTGTTTTTCTCGGAGCAATTGCTGCAATTGCTCCCTCTCTACTGGGTTAAGCCGCTCGCCTATCTGTACCTGGCCCACTATATCGGCCGGTTGGTCCTGGGTAAGTAAGTCGGGAATGGGTAAATTATCGGGGTCTTCGGCTGCGGGACTACATATGGCCAGCACATCTTCGGGGCGTTGGAGATATGCTTTCAACATGTTAATATGGAACAGTTTCTTTAAGCTTGGGTCGTGGCAGCTGGCAATCACGTACGTGGTATCTCCTTTCTTTTCTATTATTTGGTAGGGGCCTTGCCAGGCTGCCTGTAATTTGTCTGTTTTAACGGGTTTAAGAACCATTACTTTTTGCCCTATCTCAAAGCTCCTTTTCCGTGCTCCCCTATCATACCAGACCTTCTGTCGCCTTTGGGCCGCCTGGAGGTTAGCCCGGACCGACCTGGCTAGCTGCTCCATGCGGTCCCTAAGCTCTAGGACATATGGCATGATGGGGACTCCGGTGTTCTCCGTCTCCCCCTCCCAATGCTCTCGGATCAGGTCTAGGGGGCCCCGGACCTTGCGCCCATACAGCAGTTCGAACGGGGAGAATCCGGTAGTTTCCTGCGGCACCTCCCGATAAGCGAATAGGAGGTGTGGCAAGAAACGTTCCCAGTCCCTATATTCCTGGGTAAACGTCTTTAACATTTGCTTAAGGGTCCCGTTAAACCTTTCGCATAGTCCGTTGGTTTGGGGGTGATATGGGGAACTGAGTAGGGATTTTATTTTACAGACCTGCCATAGTTGTTGCGTTAGTTCCGCCGTGAACTGGGTGCCCCGGTCGGACAGGATTTCTCGGGGAAATCCTACACGAGAGAAGACTTGGACCAGCGCATTGGCTACCGTGTCTGCTTGGATATTAGATAGTGCCACCGCCTCCGGGTAGCGGGTAGCGTAATCCACAATAGTAAGGATATATCGTTTCCCGGAGGGGCTGGGAGTGGCGAGGGGTCCTATCAGGTCAATGGCCACTCTACTGAACGGTTCTTCGATGAGGGGCATGTTTATGAGGTGTACCTTGGGGTGGTCTCCTCTTTTGCCGACCCTCTGGCACACTTCGCACGTATTACAGTATGTACGCACATCGGTATGTACCCCTGGCCAAAAGAAGGTATGGGTGATACGTTTAAGGGTCCGGGTTACGGCCAAATGTCCGGCTAGGGGAATGTCGTGGCCTATCCGGAGGATATCTCGTCGATATTTGTGAGGGATTACTAACTGCCTCCTACGGTTCCCTTTCTTTTCCGTCTGTCGGTACAGTCTCCCCTGTTCCCATACAAATATCTCTTGGTCGGATCCCCCCGTCCCAGTGTCGGCCCGCTCTCTGTATTTCTGGAGAGTGGGGTCAGTTTTAGTCTCAGCCTCGAAGGCGGTAGGGGTATCCCAGGGTAATGGGTCGGGGAAGGTAGGTACAGTCGGGATCGGTCT
Source organism: Pelobates fuscus (assembly GCF_036172605.1). Classification (NCBI taxonomy): domain Eukaryota; kingdom Metazoa; phylum Chordata; class Amphibia; order Anura; family Pelobatidae; genus Pelobates; species Pelobates fuscus. The sequence goes on along the minus strand of NC_086318.1, from coordinate 1,586,824 downwards.
TACCTGAGTCTCCCGCACCGGTGAAGCCTCTCGAGCCCGTCCTGCCTGGGACCGGGTGGTAACCGGATATGCCTCTGAGTTATAGGAGGGGGCAAATGCCGAAGTCATAGGGCCCAGGTCGTTGCCCAGTAAGACCTCAGCGGGTAAACTGTCCATGATCCCCACCCTCACAAGTCCTTTTCCCGCACCCCAATCAAGATGTACTTTTGCTGTGGGTAATTTGTATATGTCCCCCCCAGCCACTCGGACTGCCACCGTGTCTGTGGAGCGTTTATGTGGTGGTACGAGCTTCCCCTGGACTAGGGTGATGGTGGCCCCGGTGTCTCTCAATCCTTGTGCCGGGCGGCCTTCCAACAGTACCTCCTGTCGATGGTGCTGTCGGTTGTCGGTTGCGGCATACACAGGGTTAGCTTCATGTAATGGTCCCAGATACTCTTCCATAGTATTTGCTTGGTCTACACAAAAAGCACGGGCGGGGCGGTTGTTACCCGGGAGGTTGTTGTTTAGGGGGCAGTTGGAAATGAAGTGCCCCAGCTGCTTGCATTTGTGGCAAGTGGGGCGGGTACGCTCTTGGGGGTACTGGCTGGGTGGCCCGGCATATCGAGTAGGTCCGGCCGGCACTGGGGTACGAAACTCGGGTCGGGGGTTTGGTCTAGGGTTTTCTCGGAGTTCGGGCCGGGTGGCTATTCGAGAGTGGGAGTATTCGTGAACTTGAGCGTCCCGATGTTCGTCAGCTAGTCGGGCTGCCGCATTGAGATCGCTCGGACGCCGATCCTTTACCCACTCTCTGTCCTTTGGGGCCAACCCGTCATAAAAATGCTCTAATAAAAACAGTTCCAACACTTCGGCTGCGGTAACGGCACGGCACCCATTCATCCAGTGGGTAGCCGCCCTCCGCATGCGGTGAGCCCATTCAGCATGGGTGTCATTTACTTTCTTATTGGTGTTGCGGAATTGTCTGCGATAAGTGTCGGGGGTTACGGCATATCTCTTAAGTAGGGTGTCTTTTACCGTCTGATATTGCTCCGCTTCCTCGGGGCTGAGAGTCCGAAAAGCTTCCATAGCTCGACCCGCCAGTTTCCCGGCTAGTATCTTTGGCCAAGCTGTTGTGGGGATTTGGTGCAGTGCACATTGCCGTTCAAAATCGGCCAAGAACTCGTCAACCCCCATTTCACTCTCCACAAACGGCTTAAATGCTGCAAAAGGAATCTTTGGGATTTCCGTTGTCTCCGGGGGGGTTCGGCCGGCGAGTTTCATTTTGTGTTCGTGGGCTCTGGCCTTTTCGACATCTGCCTCAGCCTCGGCCATTAATTGCCGTATGAGTTCCAGGGAGGGGTTTGGCCCATACAGGGGCAGCCTCTCCCGGACCAACCGGGTTTTCTCATCGGTGCAAGTGGCAGTGGCTTCGGCCATGGTAAGGCTCTGGTCCATTTCTGTTAGTTCTGCGATTAGCTCTCTCCTGGGGCGGCTGTTCGCGTGTCCCCCTCGGCTCTCCAGTAAGTCCTTTAACGTGGTGCGTTTCAATTTGTCGTAGTTCCTCTCCATCCGTTCGGTACCTCTTCTAGGAATTCCAGGATGATCCCGCCGCTGCCACCAATTGTTACGATTGCCCCCAGTCTAGCAGGAGGGTTGATCGCTTGGATGTCCTGGTTCCCGGCTTGAAGAGTAGAATGGAGCGATACTCGGTAGAGACCTGTAAGTGTAGAATCTCCCCCTAGCTATGGTGCAGCTAGGATATTCTTTCCCCCCACAAAACGAGTCGAGGCTGCGGATTGAGGGTCAAAAATGAGAACTGAGGACTGGGATGCCCAGCCTGCTTTTTATTGGCAATACATACAAAGAGGACACTCCCAAGGGGAGGCATAAAATACCCAATCATCTATTGGGTTCAACCCACATGTCCCCTCCCCTCAGATAACCAAGTAACACAATTATATTACACATACTTTTGTCCATATTCTGGATGTACCCCAAAACCAGGGGGTACACCCATACACCCTGCATCGCTAGATAGATCTTGTTCTGGAGGCCAACATATCCAAAAACTGGTCGGATCGAATGAGCGGTTCGGGAGTTAGGGGCTTCTAAAGTTTAGACCGACCGCACGGACTTTTCAGCCGAAAATAGTTCCATACGTTTAGGCCTTGCGGTCGGTCTTCGTTCGGACGGTAAAAACCCCACAACCCTTTGTCTTCCGTAGTCCTTCCTGGGGTCGCTGTAATCCCCAGGTGCAGGGCAAGTGCTTTACTGAACGGTGAATAGTTCGGTATGTCCAACACTGAGTTCTGTGATCCTGGAGGTCTCAGCGGTGTTCGCCTGGGTGGGTCTCCGTTTTTGGTTCCAGATGATTCTGGGCGACCACCGCTGATTGTAGGTAAGATGGCCGCGACCACGTGCAAAAGTCCCGAAATGGCGGCCACCTCTAGGCGTACATAGCGGGTTCGGGCTGGACCATACGAGGACTGTAAATCCGTCAGAACAGTGTCCAAAGCACCAAAAGTATGGGACCGAATAAATCTTTTATAACAGGGGACAACAGTAATGTAACACCTCCCCCTGGGTGTGGCCTGTATGTGTGAGTTGGAAATAAAAGCCAGGCTGGATGAGCCAGTCCAGAGTTCCTGTTTTACCCTCAAAGTGATGTGTCGTCTCATTATTTGGGGGAAGGATTTATTGCATGCTGTTCCAGTTGACTGCTAGGAGTACAAGCCTATTCGTATGGTTCCTATTCAATGGTCTACAGCATTCATATGCTTGGGAGAATTTAAAAGGTTTCTCGGATTCGGTGATTGTGGTGTCTGCCAGAGTGCTTGGAGTCCTCAGGAAGCACTAGGAGCATCCATTAACGGAGGTACCCGGTCGGGGTGCCAGGCGATCCGTTACAGTTTTCTTTTAGTTTTTCTATTCATTATTATTATTTAGTGTTGATTTCTTGTTTTGTCCTCACTATAGGCATACTTTTATGCAGCAACTATTAAAAGTTAAGTTTTATTCCCTGTATATATGTATGGATATTCACTAGGGGGCGCCCTATTCTCTCTGACCCACCAGGTCTGCTTCTCTAAAGAGACACTATAGTCACCCAGACCACTTCAGCTCAATTAAGTGGTCTGGGTGTCAGTTCCCTCTAGGGTTAACCCTGCCTGATGTAAACATAGCAGTTTCTGAGAAACATCTGGGGTTAAGCCAGCCTCTAGTGGCTGTCTTCCGGACAGCCACTAGAGGCGCATCGGCAATGATTGAGGCATATTATGCCTCAATCACGCACAGCGTCCATAGGAAAGCATTGAAAAATGCTTTCCTACGGACACTTTGAATACGCGCGCGGCAGTGCCGTGCATGCGCATTCGGCGCCGGTGATGTCAGACAAGGATGCTGACGTCGGCAGGGGAGGAGAGGTAAGGGAGCCCGGTGGGGGAAAAGGGTGAGTAGCCCCTTCAGCGCTGCGGGAGGGGGACCCTGAGGGTGGGGGCATCCTCAGGGTACTATAGTGTCCTTTTCCTGACACTATAGTGTCCCTTTAAGGACTATCGCAATATCCCTGGCGACCACCAGAGGGCAATGAAAAGAATATTAATAATAGATTGTAATGGAACGCACAGCCATATCAACTAGCAGGAAACGGTGGAACGCACGGAAGTGCGTCATCCTGGAAAGATGTCCAATTTGTCTGAAGTGTGTCATCAGGGAGAGACCTGAGAGAGGGAGAGTTACCGTGCACTATTTATCGGCAAATACGAAGAGCTGAGGAAGGGAACACAGAGGCAATCTGCCGATGGATAATTGGTCCAATCAAAGGAGAAGATGAAAGAACGCCCACCACACCACCAATGGACTTCCAGAATCCACCTTATTCAAGGGGAGTATAGGGAGGGAGGCATTAGGCTTGTTGGTTCACTTGATTGTATTTTTCTGTGTATTTTATTGTAATTTTTTTAATATTGGCCCCTGAGGAAGTTTCCTAAAGGGAACGAAATGCATAGGACCGCTTTTTAACAATATTATTTTAGCACAATATGCCAATAAATATTTTCTACATCCATACCATTTGGAGTGTGTGACCTTCCTGGTATCCAGATTGGAGCTATCACTAGCAGTGGGACATACCCCCTGTAACGGCTACCCCAGTTGGTGAGAGGGTATCAGCCGTTGGAGACGTCCTTTTTCCCGGCAAGCTGCTGTTCAGTAATGGAGTTGCTTATTCCCATTCACTGGATCCAAGTAAAGACAAGGCAGAGCTCTTAAAAGAGCTAGGTGATTAAGCTGTAGATTCCCTTCCAAGAACGAGACAAGGCTATGTTTTGAAGGGTCAAGAAGAACTGAATTCTAATGGCAGGTACTCTCCTTTTATGCGATGCTTCCCATGCAAGGGAGCCACCCACATAATTATTACAGTAACCAATGCAACACAAGGTACAACCCACACATCTCCTCTCCTTAGATACGCGTTTAACATAATTAACAAGCACACATTTTTCCCCAAGTTTTGGATGTACCCCAAATATATGTACCCCCTGATAGCCCTAATCTGGGGGAGCAACATATTTAAAAATCACCCAGATCGGTTCAGGGGTTCGGGAGTTATGGAACTTTTTGACCGACCGCACAGTTTTGACGTTTTGACCGACCGCACAGGCACCATAGCCAAAAACGGTTCCATAAGTTTTGGCCTTGCGGTCGGTCTCTGTTCATGGATTAAAAGTCCCGAAAAGCTTGCGTGAATATCCTGGGGTTCGTTAGAATCCCCATGTTTAACTTAGTCTGTCTACTGAACGGCAGGACGTTCGGTAGTTTCGGCACAAATTTATGGAAGTCTGGAGGTCTCAGCGTTGTTTGCCTAGTCGAGTGTCCGATTTTAGTTCCAGACACTCGACGGCGAAACACCGCTGTTCGGGAGTTTAAGATGGCCGCTGCCACGTGTAAAATTCCCGAAATGGTGGCCATCCAGGGACTTAAACAAAGCGTTTGTGGGTTTTCAATATGACTGTATTAGCCGAACAGGGAGGTAAATTGAAGCACAATTAGGTATCAGGGTGGTCCGGTGTTTGGTAGTTTTCCTTCGTACGGTGAATGCAGTGTCCATATAGTTTCAGTGAAAACAATTTAACGAATGCTTTAATATACCAAAAGTCTTTAGAGAAAATCCACACGAAAGCAGGTAAAACATAAAATTTTCAGACAGCTTGATGTCCTTTGCTGGATAAAAGGTATATATATATATATATATATATATAATCCGTGGTCTCTGTTACTTCATATGTCCCCGGCTAGTTCTTAAAGGGCCAGTAATGCCATATACGAACAGTCTTTGAATTTATGTGCAGGGTAAAGTGGGTGTGACAGATCCATCTGTATAGACTTATATTGCTGGTTCGTCTGTTTGCCTTAATTTCGCTGGATTTCCTGTCCGTATGCCCCTGTTCGTGTGTTTCCCCAAATACCGATTGAAACTACCGAACGGACGGCCACCCAGAAGAGGAGTGTGCTGCTAGTTAACCTATTGGCCTCAATTAGAACGTTGCGGTTAACCGCAGACACCTCTCCATTCCATTCGTACGGGTGGTCGTCGTTCGTATGCCGACCATGAGGCGGCGGCCATTTTGGGACACGAGGAGAATCAGCGGTGTTCGGTGCAAATCCTATGGAACTAAAAACGGATACTTTATCTGCCGAACACCGCTGGAAGTCGCCGCCCGCCTTCTATTTCGTCGACGCGTACGAACACCGGTCAGTTCGGGAGTTTCTAACATTTGTATGGACTTTACCCAGATAGCCGTCCCATGGAGTCATTCGTATACCGAAGGACTTGTGAAAGACTTTGACTCCATGGCGATTGAACTAGGTACATTGGATCTGAGTGCTATTAGGTAGAAATATGCACTCAGATCCAGGCTATCTGGGGATACGTTACACGAACCATATGCATTCGGTATTTCTTAAGTTATGTATTTTATTGTATTTTTCCTACTGTATTTTAAAATGGCGATTGTCTATATCCTGGGAGATAATTAGGTTTTTTCCTAATTATCTCCGGGATAGAGAAGAAGGATTTATGGGTAAGATGGGAAGGGCTTATATTGAAGCCACTGCGATTGGCTACTGTCCAATATGTTTTACAGTCTTCCACAAGGTCCCCTAGGGGAGTGTCCACCTTGTGGAGACCCGCATAAATACCGGGCAGGTAGCCCCCATTAAAGACATTCCTGTTTGACCTTCAAGACGGAGCTTGGTCTCGTTTGTGGAGGGATTTATTATTAGAACAGTACTTTTCGTTATTTCTAGCTGTGGAAGGAGTTCGACTGAATTGCTGATCGGGAGTTGCCGCGTTCGTATGCTCCGTTCGGGAGTTTGACGATCGGCTGAATTAAAACTGCATTTCTGGAGAAAGGGGATTACCTACTAAACGGCGGCTTTATCTACCTGGCGGTGAGTGTCGTAACAATTGGTGGCAAGCGACGGGATGAATCCCACCGCCCAGAAGGCCAGCTACACATCCCAGTTTGGAAATGCAGTATGAAGAATTAAGGCGTGCTACCCTTAAAGATATAGAACAACAGGAATATTTGGGATACGGCTGAGAGATCTATAATTGAAACATAAAAGTGTACATAGTGTAAATCTACATAGAGTAATTAGTAAGTGATCATGAAATGCACTCACGAGATGTAGATGAAAAGATAGCGTTTCAAAAGTGCCACCCCCAGTAATGATGGGGGGCTGATGCCTTTCTCCACTTGCTCCCGATAATAGATGAGAAAAACAGGACTTCCAGGTGGTGGAAAAGATAAAACAATTTATTTAGGATGAAAAAAATCACCCAGCAATAAAAATAGGAATACAGGCTTTAAAAAGAGGTCCTACGCGTTTCGTTCACCAATTGGAACTTCCTCAGGGACCAAATGAATTAAAATTACATGTAGAAATCACAGACATGAAAAAATACAGCCTACTCCCACCCTCCCACCAGTCCTGTTTTATAGGGCTAGTCCCTGAGTTAATTGATGATCATCTGGGCGTTCTCCTTTCTTTCCTCCCTCATTGGTGGAACAGTGGGTCATCTCCAGCTGATTTCTTTCAGTATTAGTTGAATTTCCCGGGTTCTGTATCGGCCGAAAACCGGAACCGGAAGTGAACCAAATATTTGAGCACAAATAGGGCACTTTAGTTAATATTATCTACATAGATGTAGTACCATTCTTTCAAATTTATATATTCTAATATTAAATTATATATGAATTGTGTTTTGTACTGATTTTCATGGTGTATAAGCGATGTACGTTGCATAAATTTATTTTCCACTTCTTGCTGCCGATGTTATTATGTTTTTTCTTGTTAGATTCATATCTATTTAAAAATCCTATTCTCTGGGACTGTTCTTCTGGCGACCACTAGATGGCCACACCACTACATATCCTAACCTCTTTGAATTCCACTGCTGGAACGCATGACTCAGTGGAACGCGGAAGTGAAGGTTCACTTCCGGTTCCGGTTTTCGGCCGATACAGAACCCGGGAAATTCAACTAATACTGAAAGAAATCAGCTGGAGATGACCCACTGTTCCACCAATGAGGGAGGAAAGAAAGGAGAACGCCCAGATGATCATCAATTAACTCAGGGACTAGCCCTATAAAACAGGACTGGTGGGAGGGTGGGAGTAGGCTGTATTTTTTCATGTCTGTGATTTCTACATGTAATTTTAATTCATTTGGTCCCTGAGGAAGTTCCAATTGGTGAACGAAACGCGTAGGACCTCTTTTTAAAGCCTGTATTCCTATTTTTATTGCTGGGTGATTTTTTTCATCCTAAATAAATTGTTTTATCTTTTCCACCACCTGGAAGTCCTGTTTTTCTCATCTATTATCGGGAGCAAGTGGAGAAAGGCATCAGCCCCCCATCATTACCGGGGGAGGCACTTTTGAAACGCTATCTTTTCATCTACATCTCGTGAGTGCATTTCATGATCACTTACTAATTACTCTATGTAGATTTACACTATGTACACTTTTATGTTTCAATTATAGATCTCTCAGCCGTATCCCAAATATTCCTGTTGTTCTATATTTTGCTGTGTAAAGGTCATCCGATCTGGGTGATGACCTGGGAGGCTGTCTCATTTGAAATACTGAGATAAGTATATATTCTGTCACTTATATATTATTTATTGTAGTGATTTTTTTTATATCTATATACTTGTCTATAGATTCTACCCTTAAAGATATATTGGAACGCAGAGGACGATCAGCGAGTAATCTCAAGAAAAGAGAGATTATTGCTATATTATTGGAGATGGATGCAGCACAGGGAATGCCTGGCATACTGGATTTAACACCCGAGGAGATACAATTTAACTGGGCAGTCCAGATAAGGCTGGCACACTTTGGCCCCAACCCTGCGGCAGATATTGTGGTTCAAGTGCAAGCAGCAGGGGCAGCACAACAGGCGCTCCAGGGAAGAGGAGCTGCAGCAGCAGAGGTACCCCATAATAATATTGGTCAGAGAAAGGTACCATTTGCTGCTTTTAGAAATTTTGTCGAAGCAGAGGGAGAGATAGACGGGTTCCTGGCTGATTTTGAGAGGCAGTGTGCCTTACACCAGGTACCCGCAGAGGAATGGGTCACCATCCTCTCTGGGAAGTTATCCGGCCGGGCCAGTGATGCGTTTCGGGCCATCCCAGAGGAGGAAATTACAAGTTACCGGGCAGTGAAGGATGCTCTTTTGGCCAGATACGCTGTCACCCCTGAGGCGTACCGGCGGCGATTCCAGGACACTAACAAGCAGGCTGGCGATTCCTATGTGGAGTGGGCATGCAGGGTACACCGCACAGCAGCCCACTGGATGGAAGGGTGCCAAGCGGTAACTGGGGAAGAGGTGCTGCAAGTATTTTTGTTGGAGCACTGCTTTGATCGGTTACCTGCAGGAGTCAGAGAGTGGGTTAGGGACCGCAAACCCTCTACCTTACCCGAAGCTGTTCATCTGGCTGATGCGTACACCGACGCACGGAAGTTGGACCAGACAGCAGCCAAGGTCCCTACCCGAGTGGAGTACAAAACGGCAGCACCTCCAACCACTACTGTATATCACCCCCCAGTGCAACGCACCTCCACAATACCACCAGCGAACAATTATGTTCAGCCAGCCCGGTTCAACGCCCGTGATTACTCCCAACCTATCCGGTGCTATGGGTGCAAACAATTGGGGCACAAGAGACCGGAGTGCCCATTGAACAATGCCAACCAAGCTCAGTCGTGGAGAAGATCAGCCGGCGGAAATCAGCAGCCACCCCAGCCTTCCGCTCACTGTTTTGAGCAGGAGGAATTTTAGGGTATACTACACGAGGCGGACCCAGTGCAAGCAGCCCAGCAGGATAACCGACAACAGCACAGGCAGACCGTTAAACTAAATGGCAAAGTGGTCACGGGTCTGAGAGACACCGGAGCCACTATGACCCTGCTCCAAAAGAACCTTGTTTCCGAACACCAGCATACTGGAAATACTGTGGCAGTGAGGGTAGCAGGAGGCGCCGTGTTCCGTCTACCTGTTACCCGGGTTCATTTCGATTGGGGAGTGGGCTCTGGACATGTGAATGTGGGGGTTATGAAAGACTTGCCTGCTGATGTTTTGCTCGGGAATGACCTGGCCCCTTTGGTTTCTGCTTACGCTCCAATGGGACCTGCTGATGTCAACCCAGTGACTACCCGGGCTCAGACCCGTGCTGCTGGAACCAGCCCACCTGCTGCTGAGACCCAGGTAAGACCCGATTCCCCGACTGATACCCTAGGACAGACCTTTGTTAGCTGGGATTCCCCAGAGGAGTTTGGGAGGGAAACCCAGGCAGATCCGACTCTCCAGAAGTATAGAGACAGGGCAGATACTGGAGAGGAAGGAGTAGATGGGGAGCGGTATGAGTGGGTGGGGGACAGGTTATATAGGATCCCTAAACCATGCCAGTAAAGTGTTGCCCATCCGCCAAATCGACAGCTGGTGGTGCCCGTAAAATACCGGAAGGAGATTCTGCAGATAGGGCATGATGTTCCATTAGCTGGACATCTAGGGTCCCACCGCACAGCCTATAGGATCATGCAGAACTTCTTTTGGCCAAATTTTAATCAGGCTGTGCGGATATATTGTAGTACGTGTGACACTTGTCAACGGGTAGGAAAGCGGGGGGACCACCCAAGAGCTAGGCTTATGTCTATGCCTATCATTGGGGAGCCCTTTGCCCGCATAGCCGTTGACATTGTGGGTCCACTGGCCAGGGCTAGTCCATCAGGTAAGAAGTATATTCTCACCGTGGTGGACTATGCCACTCGCTATCCAGAGGCAGTAGCGCCGTCTAACATAGAGGCAGAGACAGTTGCTGATGCCCTGGTTAGGATTTTTACCAGGGTTGGGTTCCCTAAGGAGATTCTCTCTGACCAGGGAACCCAATTTACCGCTGTGCTCACCCAGCAACTGTGGAGGGTATGCGGCATTAAACCGATACTTAGCTTCCCGTACCATCCACAGACTAACGGTCTCTGCGAGTGATTTAATGGCACCCTCAAACAGATGTTGAGGACCTTTTCTGACACTTGGGAGCGATTCCTGCCTCATCTGTTGTTTTCTTACAGAGAGGTGCCCCAGAAATCTACTGGGTTCTCCCCCTTTGAGTTGCTTTATGGGAGAAGGGTCCGCGGACCCCTAGATCTCATTAGAGGCCACTGGGAGGGGGAGACAGAGCAAGAAGGGACCACCATAGTACCGTATGTCCTGGAACTCCGGGACCGCATGGAGAAACTGTCTCTGATGGTAAGAGAGAACCTCCAGGTGGCCCAGGGGAGACAGAGGAGATGGTACGATCGGGGTGCCCGGCAGCGGGTCTTCCAGGTTGGGCAGAAAGTGTTAGTACTCAAACCTGTGAAGGCAAACAAGATGCAAGCATCTTGGCAGGGCCCGTATAAGGTGTTAGCTCAGGTGTGCGATACTACCTACCTTATAGCCAGCTGTTCAGATGAAAGGATCCAGCGATCCTTTCATGTGAACATGCTAAAGGAGTATCAGGAGAGACCAGAGAATGTAGCTGCAGTGTGTGCCCCGGCTGCAGACGATACAGAGAGTTTACCCTTGCCCGATTTGTTAGAGAGGGACTCCCAGACTGACCTTACTAGCCTTGTACAGCTAGGGGACAGGTTGAGCCCCACAGAGAAGGGACAGGCAAGACAGCTTCTGTGGGAGAAGCAGGCAATGTTCTCCCAAGAGCCCGGCTACACTACCCTAGCTGTACATAAGGTAGAGACCCCTGGACAGAACCCCCTGCGACAACCCCCTTACCGTATCCCTGAAGCAGTCCGAGAAGGAATGCGGAAGGAGATACAGGAGATGACCCAGCTTGGGGTCATCGAACACTCCGATAGCCCTTGGGCTTTGCCTGTAGTCCTGGTGCCTAAGAAAGATGGGACCACCCGGTTCTGTGTGGACTACAGGCGGCTCAACGAGCGGACCACCACTGACGCCTACCCGATGCCCCGGGTAGACGAATTACTAGACCGCATTGCCAGGGGACGCTATCTGACCACCATAGACCTGTGTAAGGGCTACTGGCAGATTCCCCTGGCCGAGGATGCTATCCCCAAGTCGGCTTTCGTCACCCCATTTGGCTTGTACCAATTTATGGATGGATTCCAGGAATTTGCTTGTGCATACCTGGATGACATTGCGATCTACAGTGGGTCCTGGGAGGAACACCTGGTGCATGTAGGGGTAGTTTTGGACAAAATTCGGGCCGCTGGCCTGACATTGAAGCCAGAGAAGTGCCATCTAGGCATGGCTAAAGTGCAATACCTGGGTCACAGAGTGGGGTGTGGGAGCCAGAGACCGGAGCCAGCCAAGATAGAGGCAGTAGCCAACTGTCCCACACCTATCACTAAGACCCAGGTGTTAGCCTTCCTAGGGACAGCAGGGTATTACAGACGCTTTGTCCCAGACTACAGCACTATTGCTAAACCCCTGACTGACCTGACAAAGAAAAATCTCCCTAAGCAGGTCCTGTGGTGTCCAGCTTGTGAAGCTGCGTTTCAAGCCCTTAAACAGGCTCTTGTGAATGCCCCTGTCCTGGCTGCCCCAGTCCCTAACAAACATTTTCTCATACACACAGATGCTTCCATGTATGGACTGGGGGCTGTGCTGAGCCAGGTCAGGGAAGATAGAGGAGAGCACCCTGTCGCATATCGCAGTAGAAAACTGTTACCCCGAGAGGTGAGTTATGCGGCAGTGGAGAAGGAATGCTTGGCCCTGGTCTGGGCATTGAAAAAGTTAAGCCCTTATTTGTATGGACAGGAATTTTCCCTTGTGACGGACCACAATCCCCTTGTCTGGCTTAACCGGGTCTCAGGAGACAATGGTAGACTGCTACAGTGGAGTTTAGCCTTACAACCATATAACTTCACCATCAGCTACCGACCCGGTAAGCAGAATGGGAATGCAGATGGATTGTCTCGGCAAACCGACGTTCTTGCTACCTCCTAGTCCGGTCATCCCCAAGTTGACCCGCCAAAGGGTCAAGCCGGGTCTGCCGGAGTGTCCCACAAGGGGGGAGCCGTGTGACAGATCCACCTGTATAGACTAATATTGCTGGTTTGTCTGTTTGCCTTCATTTCGCTGGATTTCTTGTCCGTATGCCCCTGTTCGTGTGTTTCCCCAAATACCGATTGAAACTACCGAACGGACGGCCACCCAGGAGAGGAGTGTGCTGCTAGTGTGCTAGTGTGCTAACCTATTGGCCTCAATTAGAACGTTTCGGTTAACCGCAGACACCTCTCCTTTCCATTCGTACGGGTGGTCGTCGTTCGTATGCCGACCACGAGGCGGTGGCCATTTTGGGACACGAGGAGAATCAGCGGTGTTCGGTGCAAATCCTATGGAGCTAAAAACGGATACTTTATCTGCCGAACACCGCTGGAAGTCGCCGCCCGCCTTCTATTTCGTCGAGGCGTACGAACACCGGTCAGTTCGGGAGTTTCTAACATTCGTATGGACTTTACCCAGATAGCCGGTCCCATGGAGTCATTCGTATACCGAAGGACTTGTGAAAGACTTTGACTCCATGGCGATTGAACTAGGTACATCGGATCTGAGCGCTATTCGGTAGAAATATGCACTCAGATCCAGGCTATCTGGGGATACGTTACACGAACCATATGCATTCGGTATTTCTTAAGTTATGTATTTTATTGTATTTTTCCTACTGTATTTTAAAATGGCGATTGTCTATATCCTGGGAGATAATTAGGTTTCTTCCTAATTATCTCCGGGATAGAGAAGAAGGATTTATGGGTAAGATGGGAAGGGCTTATATTGAAGCCACTGCGATTGGCTACTGTCCAATATGTTTTACAGTCTTCCACAAGGTCCCCTAGGGGAGTGTCCACCTTGTGGAGACCCGCATAAATACCGGGCAGGTAGCCCCTATAAAGACATTCCTGTTTGACCTTCAAGACGGAGCTTGGTCTCGTTTGTGGAGGGATTTATTATTGGGACAGTACTTTCGTTATTTCTAGCTGTGGAAGGAGTTCGACTGAATTGCTGATCGGGAGTTGCCGCGTTCGTATGCGTTCGTATCCGTTCGGGAGTTTGACGATCGGCTGAATTAAAACTGCATTTCTGGAGAAAGGGGATTACCTACTAAATGGCGGCTTTATCTACATGGCGGTGAGTGTCGTAACAGTGGGAAAGGGCAAGAAAATGGTGGATGTTCCCAGGCACATTGTAGGGATTTGTTACACCCCCCATACTACGGGGGGGGGGGGGGGGGGGCGACCATGAGGGCTTGCTTTATACAACTAATCTGTGAGTGTAACCATGAAGTGTTGAAAGGCTATAACAGTATTATACTATGTTGTATTTTATTTATATGTTTTGGTGATACCAGCTGGATCTCTGGGAAGCGCTCATGCCATTGTACAGAACACTGGTGAGACCTCACTTGGAGTACTGTACACAGTACTGGAGACCATATCTTCAGAAGGATATTGATACCTTAGAGAGAGTTCAAAGAAGGGCTACTAAACTGGTTCATGGATTGCAGGATAAAACTTACCAGGAAAGGTTAAAGGATCTTAACATGTATAGCTTGGTGGAAAGACGAGACAGGGGGGATATGATAGAAACATTTAAATACATAAAGGGAATCAACACAGTAAAAGAGGAGACTATATTTAAAAGAAGAAAAACTACCACAACCAGAGGACATAGTCTAAAATTAGAAGGACAAAGGTTTAAAAATAATATCAGGAAGTATTACTTTACTGAGAGGGTAGTGGATGCATGGAATAGCCTTCCAGCTGAAGTGGTAGAGGTTAACACAGTAAAGGAGTTTAAGCATGCGTGGGATAGGCATAAGGCTATCCTAACTATAAGATAATGCCAGGGACTAATGAAAGTATTTAGAAAACTGGGCAGACTAGATGGGCCGAATGGTTCTTATCTGCCGTCACATTCTATGTTTCTATGTTTCTATGTTTGCATTTTATACTATCCCCGCGTCCCCCTCCTGCCGGGGACAAAAAAAAAAAGAAAAGAGTATTGAAAGAGTGGAGACCCCCTACGGGGTACTGTGCATAAAAGCTGTATACACCAATAAAGGATTGTCAGTGTTGTACCTTCAGTTACTGGGGGGGGGGGGGGCTTGTTGCAGCTGGTGGAAGATGCAGTGGGGAAAGTCCTTGTAAGGACTGGAGCTCCGAGGACTGTGCCATCCAGTGCCTGGGAGCGAGCAGAGCCCACTTGCAGCTAGGAAGCGTCTAGGAAGCGTCTCTTTGGCGGAGGTACCCAGCTGGGGTACAGGGAGCTCCGTCTCACCGCTCACCAGCACTAGCACAAGCCTACCAAGGACACTACCCCTCCTGGTTCCCCTCCACCCTACACAAATACCTTTCCATAAAAATTTACTCGCCCACTGATACCATCTCACCAATAAACTGTTACAGACTGTGGCGGAACCAGCCTCGCCACTGGGCATTGGAGAAGACTGATTGGCAGCCTCCTGCCCTGTGACTATGGCCCCTGAAATGTATTGCCCTTTAAGAAACTTATTTGGGCTTATTGGATTTTGAAACACTTTTTCTGCCCCTTTGAATACATGGGAAGGTGTGCCCCTCCCCCGTTTCCTGTATATTGTTCTCCAGCAGGGCGTTGTCCCAGGGACACTGCCAGACCAGTTGGAACTTTCTGTTTTGCCCCTTCTCTGTCTCTCATAAGCCCTTGCTATGGATTAACCCCATGGCGATTTGACTGTGTTCGTGGGATGTGTGTGCTGTTCGGATATAGGGAGCGCTCAGATCCAAGCTATCTGGGGATAGGTTGAATGTGGGGTTTCTGTTCAGTGTGATGGGAATTATGTATTTTTACTGTTGCTGTAAATGGAGATATTTTCTGTATGCTGGAGATAATTGGCTTACCACACCCAAGCCATGCTTGCTGATGATTTTGACATATGTTTGTATTTGGAGTATGCTGATTCTGAAAAAGTTTTATGTGAATGTGATCTATACTTTTAGAGTTATGAATATTGTGTAAAATTGTGTATTTTCCTGCCTGTGATAATTACGTTAGCCCATTGTGTTCAGTAATTATATCACAGGCAGAGGGGAGGATTTCTACTGTGTATGTGGGAGTGATATTTTGTTAATTAGTGTTCCCATTGGTTTGTGTCCCTTTCGTCACAGTTTACCACCAGGTCCAGGGGGTGTGCCTCTGGCCTGAAAACTTGCATAAAAGAAAGCTCTTTGGTGCTGATTAAAAACAGTTCTACTTCACCCTCAATCTGACTCCTGTCTCTTATTGGGGGAATCTGCTACAAGGGATTGCTATGCTTGCCATATTCCCTTGCTAAATCACTGCTAAGATCTTGTAAGAGCTTGTTCCTGCCTCGCTCTCTGGAGGAGTCTACGGTGGTTATGGTGTCTGCTGGAGTGCTTGGAGCCCTCAGGAAGCGCTAGGAGCATCCTTCAACGGAGGTACCCAGTCGGCGTGCCAGGCGATTCGTTACACAGACCATGTCCTTGGCTTCTGTTTATGTCTACAATCTTGATATGAATAAACCTGTTGATCTTTTTATGCTACATGAGAATGTGCAATAAACCAGGGTGATTCTGAAGCATACAGGTGTGTGTTGTGACTCTCTGAGCTTGTATCAATGATCCAATATCCTCAAGTCCAAATGGAAATTCCTCACAACAGGTCATTACCCACCCATCTTTACCTGCTCACCGAAAACCTACCAGGAACACTTACCCTCCCAAGGACACACCAACAGCCAGGAGTGGAGCGGCAGGATATAGACTGCGCACATGACCCACCACCAAGCTGAGATCCTCGGTGTTAGCAGCACAGAATGTTCGAGGGGTCTGAAGGGGGAGAGACAGGGGTGACAGCGTTATTTAGCCTGGTGTACCGCTTAATAACATTTTACTTCGGAAGTGTAAGCAAAACAGAAATACATAAATATTGCAAATAAATACATTGAGGGCGAACAAGCAATGCCAAACTTCCACATTAGAAGGGATGCCAAAAATCGCAGAGGCTTCCCTTGCGGTTTGTAGTTTTGACACCTCATTACGGGGTGCGAACGTTATAAAACCATATTCTAAATGAGATTTTGTGGTGCTCCCCATTGGGGAGGTGAATGGAGTCCCGTTCGTGGCGGTACTCCCGAACGGGGAGCAGGCAGTTCTACAAAACACAAGGAACAAACACAGGGTCAAGCTAGGGGGAAAACACACGAAAGGGATGAACGTACAGTAACACACATTGCACGGTACCCTGGACAATTCACAGTGTAGCGGGGGTTCCGCTACACCCTCTTAAGAGAGCACCCCCTGGTGGTTGATGTTAGATAATACATACAGACAGAACACATAAAGAGAGAGCATCCCTCGTGGTTAATGTTAAATTAGACATACAGACAATAAACACAGTAAGAGAGCATCCCCTGGTGGCTGTTACTATATTAGACATACAGCCAGTAAATACAGTTAATGAGCACCCCTGGTAGCTTAGGTTAGATAACACATTATACAGATAGTAAAGCTCACCACCCTGACACACAGTCTGTACGTACATTCTGACAATAACCTTCCATTGCTGTAAACGTTTATCTCCTAATCTAGACTCTCAACTCACCAGTAGTTTTTCACAGCCAAAGCCACGGTTATTAAACACAACACTCCTGCAAAGAGAGAGAGAGAGAGAAAGATTTGATGACACAGGAGAGGAGAACAAATTCTGCTTGCAGCAGATAAACCGACTTTATCAATACCTTGCAGCAGATAATAAACAGATTTTATCGATCCCTAGCAGCTATCAGGAACACAGTTTAGTGTACAGAGCCCAAGATGCTGAAGGCAATTAACCAAGTTCACAATACCAAAGGATCAGACAAAGAGAATAGCCGGGGAAGCCAAAGGTCAGGGCAGGTGGCACAGGTTCAGAAGTGATGATACACACAAGGGTCACTATCAAGAACAGGATACGGATACAACTGGAGAGTCTCTGAAGGTCTTTACATAATCAGAAGCACAGTACAACTGAGTGAAGAGTGAAGGGTGTGTGCGACTTAAATAGGGGAAAAGGGTGGTCTTGTTAATTGAGGTTCCACTGTGGTCTCCACCTCCTGTACCTTTAAAAGACTCTGTGTCGGCTTGCGTATCCTTTGATTCTCCTGAAGTTCTACTTTCTGTGTGGTCGCACATGGAAGCAGCAGTGTTCTCACGAACAGACTTCTGTTCTTGCTGTGTTCAGGAGCCGGCGTCCGTACAGGGCCGGTGCTAGGATTTTTAGTTACACAGGCGAAGATGCATTTTGGCGCCCCCAACCCTCATTAAAAAAAAAAATGCATCTTCATCTGTGTGTCTTTCCTCCCAAGCCACAGGCACACAGGCATCATTTTTCAGTCACACAGTCAAAGTCATACAGGTACACTGTCATACAAAGACAGAAATAATCATACAGAGACATACAGACACATACAGTCAGAGACATACAAGCAGAGACATACATGCAACATGCATACAGAGACATGCAGGCATATAAAGACATACATGCATACAGAGGCATACCGTCATACAGACACATACATACAGAAACATACATACAAATACATTCAGGCACATACATACAGACATACAGGCATAAAGAAACATACATACAGAGACATACAGGCATGCAGACACATACATACATACATACATACAGGCATACAAAGACATACACACATACAGATACATGCATGCATACAGAGACATAACGTCATACAGACACATACATATATACAGGCATACAGACACATACATACATACAGAGGCATACCGTCATACAGACACATACATACATATAGAGGCATACGTCATACAGACACATACATACATACAGAAACAGGCATACAGAGACACACAGACACACACATACGTACATACAGAGACATAAAGGCATACAGTTACATACATGCATACAGAGACATATATACAGACATTCAGAGACAAACATACATCCAGTTACATACATGCATACAGAGACATACAGAAACATACGTACAAGACATACAGGCATACAGACACATACATACATACATACAGAGGCATACCGTCATACAGATACATACATACAGACAGGTATACAGAAACATACATGCAAAGACATTCAGGCACATACATACAGACACATACATACATACATACATACAGAAACATGCATACAAAGACATACAGACACATACATACAAACATACAGAAACATAAAGGCATACAGTTACATACATGAATACAGAGACATATATACAGACATTCAGAGACAAACATACATCCAGTTACATACAAACATACATACAAAATTACATACTTACATCTGTTAAAGCGTGTCCCTGGGGTGCGTGCTGTCCGTGTCCCTGGGGTGCGTGCTGTCCGGCTCCTTGGAGTCCTGTCCTGCAGCGCAGCCTCATCACTGTGCGCCAGCCGCGCTGTGTGATCCACAGGGAGCAGGGATATGATGTCATATCCCCGCTCCCTCCACACAGCCTGCGGCAGACAGCAGGGTAGGAGGTGGGCGGGCGGAGGCTGGGATCCGCGGGCGGAACAATAAGGGCTGCGCTCGGCCACGCTACAAGTATTAACCGGCTGGAGGGGAGTGCAGTGCGCTTCCCTCCTTCCGGTCAGCCTGATTTTGCGCCCCCAGGGCCGGTGCGCCCTAAGGCGGCCGCCTGGGCCGCCTTATGCTAGCGCCGGCCCTGCGTCCGTACGAACTGAGTTCTGTCTGCAGTATAGGCGAGTAGTGTTCGCATGAACAGAGGTGTGTTCTTGTGGAGTTCACAAAGTAAGTGAGTGTGGGAGCGAGGTCCTGATAGCAGCAGTTAAACAGATTTTACCAATCCCTCACAGCAGATAAACAGATTTTACCAATCCCTCACAGCAGATAAACAGATTTTACCAATCCCTCACAGCAGATAAACAGATTTTACCAATCCCTCATAGCAGATAAACAGATTTTACCAATCCCTTACAGCAGATAAACAGATTTTACCAATCCCTCACAGCAGATAAACAGATTTTACCAATCCCTCACAGCAGATAAACAGATTTTTACCAATCTCTCACAGCAGATAAACAGATTTTACCAATCCCTCACAGCAGATAGTAAACAGATTTTACCAATCCCTCGCAGCAGATAGTAAACAGATTTTACCAATCCCTCACAGCAGATAGTAAACAGATTTTACCAATCCCTCGCAGCAGATAGTAAACAGATTTTACCAATCCCTTGCAGCAGATAGTAAACAGATTTTACCAATCCCTCACAGCAGATAAACAGATTTTACCAATCCCTCGCAGCAGATAGTAAACAGATTTTACCAATCCCTCACAGCAGATAAACAGATTTTACCAATCCCTCACAGCAGATAAACAGATTTTATCAATGCCTCGCAGCAGACCGGCACTATATACACTCACCGATAGCCATCCCCACTGGCTTGTCTCACTAAGTGCAATATGTAGGTTTGACGGCTGTTCCCTGTGAGCCCTGGTAAAAAGATGATTGTTGGCCTCTTGGAGCCATCAGGGAAGCAAGAGGAGTCTCCACTATCTGTCCAGTCCAGTGATATCTGACCCCCATCAGTCGTTGGGATAATTTCACTATAAAAACAAATTGGAAATGCTGTATCATACGCAAATGTTGTGCATCACACACTGTATCATACACTATATCACACACACTGTATCACACACACACGCTGAATTATACACGCACTATATCACACACACTGTATCACACACACTGTATCACACACACTGTATCACACACACTGTATTACACACACTGTATTATACACTCACTGTATCACACACACTGAATTATACACACACTGTATCATAAACTATATCACACACACTGTATCAAACACACAAACAAAATTATACACACACTGTATCATAAACTATATCACACACACTGTATCACACACACACGCTGAATTATACACGTGATATAGATTAATTTAAGCAAACAAATGTGTTTGAATGACTATCTGTTCCTGTCCAAATCTGAGATGATTAAATTGCGTATATGCAGAAGTAAGTTCACACTGACACACGGAGTTCAGGTTAAAAGCACTTCGAGGAAATTTAATGGCATCTGGTAAAAAACAGGCTTGCAAGCCCTTATAAGAGCAAAATTACATCATCATTGAATATCAAGATAACAGTAAATAAACATCATTAATACAGACATTCTATTGCTCCGTACATATATTGCTCCGTTTGCAATATAACTAAATCCACTGCTGTCCATGACTTCTTCATCTCTCGTTCAATAGATTTACTAGCCTTAACCGAAACCTGGCTCTCCCCCTCTGACACTGCCACCCCTGCATCTTTGTCCTTCGGTGGTCTCCAACTTACCCACAACCCAAGAAACTCTGAATGTAAAGGTAGTGGTGTTGGGTTTCTCCTCTCCCCTCACTGCTCCTTTAAATCTCTACCTACCCCCCCTTCCCTCTCTTTCCTGTCATTTGAAATACATTCAATTCGCCTTTTCAAACCCTTCTCTGCTAACATTACTGTTATTTACTGGTTCCCCTCTTCTCTTCCTTGACCACTTTGCTGCCTGGCTACCCTATTTCCTCTCTTCTAACATTCCATCCCTAATTCTCGGGGACTTCAATATTCCTATAAACCCACCTTTGACCTCTGCAGCCACTAAACTACTTTCAATTACTTCCTCCCTCGGGCTATCGCAGTGGGCAAATTCTCCCACCCATGTAGCTGGCAATACCCATGACCTAATCTTCACTTATGCATGTACAGTATCTAATATCTGCAACACTCCATATCCACTCTCTGATCACCACCTCTTATCATTTGCTCTCACGTACCCCCTCACCCAACAACCTCAGCCTAACCCCCCTCAACTCAGGAGGGACCTTAATTCTCTTGATCTCCAGCAGTTGTCAGCTGACATTGATTCACAACTGCTGTCCATCCCTTCCCTCTCCTGTCCTTCACTGGCCATCTCCACATATAACTCTACTCTTACATCTGCCTTGAACGCTGCAGCGCCACTCCAAACAAGCACCTCGAGGAGGACCCACCCCCAACTATGGCATACTAAATCAACGTGCTACCTGCAAAGATGCAAATTCACATTGTGTTCATACAGTGCAGCCCTTGCCCTTGCCAAACAGTCCTACTTTTCCTCTCTCATTAGTTCATGTTCCCGCAACCCCAGGCGTCTCTTTGACACCTTTAATTCTCTTATTCGCCCTGCTGTGGCCACCCCCCAAACTAACCTTACTGCTGATAACTTTGCATGTTACTTCACTGACAAGATTGAACAACTAAGGAAAGAATTCTCCCCTCCTTGCCTTTCTGTTTCTCAACCACACATAGATCATGCCTTTCCTACCCTTCAGACATTCTCCCCAGCTACTGACCAAGAGGTGGCTGCTCTTCTTTGCTCCTCCCGCCCCACCACTTGCCCGCTCGATCCTGTCCCATCTCACCTTATCAGATATCTCTCCACTTGTCTTGTGCCTTCTTTAACACACATCTTCAACTGCTCTCTCTCTTCTGGCATCGTCCCTGCTGACCTTAAACATGCCACTGTAGTACCTATACTAAAAAATCCAAAGGCCACTACTCCATACTAATTCATCTTGACCTCTCAGCGGCCTTTGACACCGTTCATCATGCTCTCCTTCTTCAAACTCTTCAATCGCTTGGTCTCTGTGACTCTGTCCTCTCGTGGTTTTCCTCTTATCTCTCCCAACGCTCATTCAGTGTCTCTTTTTCTAATGATACCTCCTTCCCTCGTCCTGTCTTGGTTGAAGTCCCCCAAGGCTCTGTCCTTGGTCCCCTTCTATTTTCTCTTATACTGCCTCTCTTGGCAAACTTATTACCTCTTTTGGATTCCGCTACCACCTGTACGCTGATGACACCCAGCTATATCTCTCCTCCCCGGACCTCTCCCCTGCCGTCCTGCAACGTGTCACTGCTTGCTTGCCTTTCTTCCATCTCTGACTGGATGTCCTCCCGCTTTCTGAAACTCAATCTCTCAAAAACTGAACTCCTTGTCTTTCCTCCTCCTAATACTGATCCTCCTCTTTCGCTCTCCCTTCAAGTTTGTGGTACCAACATCAGTCCATCCTTGCAAGCGCGCTGTCTTGGCATCATACTTGACTCTGGTCTCACCTTTGAGCCTCACATCCAGCATGTTGCCAAATCCTGTAGATTCCATCTTAAAAACATAGCCCGCATCCGCCCCTTTCTTGCACCAGATACTACCAAGGAGCTTGTCCATGCTCTAGTAATTTCCTGCATGGATTATTGTAACCCTCTCCTGGTCTTCCCAAAAGCCGTACTGCACCCCTACAGTCCGTAATGAACGCTGCTGCTAGACTGATTTTCCTCTCTAGTCGTTTCTCTCACCCCTCACCCCTCTGCCAGTCTTTACATTGGCTTCCTGTATGCTATAGGAGTCAATTCAAGGTACTAACTCACACCTATAAAGCACTGAACAACTCTAGCCCCTCTTATATCTCCTCACAGATCCATAGGTATGTCCCTTCTCGGTCTCTCCGCTCTGCCCGTGACCACCTCCTGTCCATTGTCCACACCCGTACGGCCAACTCGCGCTTGCAGGACTTCTCACGGGTGGCTCCCTTCCTATGGAATAGCCTGCCTACCGCCATCAGACTCTCCCCTAGTCTTGCATCTTTTAAGAAGTGCCTTAAAACCCATCTCTTTAGGAAAGCTTATGGCCTCCAAGACTAACCCCGACCTCACATACCTGTCTCTTGCCCTCTCCTAAAGGGCAGCCCACCGCATTTGATTGCAAATTCCTGTCCTAATGTGTTTTACACCCCAGCTCCTATAGAATGTAAGCTCGATTGAGCAGGGTCCTCTTCAACCTATTGTTCCCGTAAGTTTATTTAATTGTAATTGTCCTATTTATAGTTAAATCCCCTCTCATAATATTGTAAAGCGCTACGGAATCTGTTGGCGCTATATAAATGGCAATAATAATAATAATAATAATGCTCCCCTGCTCCTCCTCTGCCCAGGCTCCCCTACTTCTCCAGGTTCTCCATACTCCTCCCAGTGCAGATAGACACATTGACAGACATGCAGGTACACAGACACACCCACTGATACACATGCAGATACACAAACACACAGATTCACACTGACACACATGCAGTTACACGGATACAAACACTGATATGCAGATTCACACACTGACAAACATTCAGATACATAAACACACAGATACACATACTGAAACACATGCAGATACACAGACACACTGAAACACATGCAGATACAGACACTGACACACATACAGTTGCACAGACACCCTGATACACATACGGTCACACATGCAGAAACACATATACACACACTGACACACATACAGATGCACAGACACACACACAAACACATGCAGATACACAGATGCAAACAGTGCCACATAGACATGTGCAATTCGTTTTGTTCCGAATGTCAATTTGGCCGAATTTTGGGCAATTCGGACATTC
Organism: Pelobates fuscus; assembly: GCF_036172605.1. Lineage (NCBI taxonomy): Eukaryota > Metazoa > Chordata > Amphibia > Anura > Pelobatidae > Pelobates > Pelobates fuscus. The sequence goes on along the minus strand of NC_086318.1, from coordinate 1,562,765 downwards.
AGATACTTCCAAATGTCCGAATAGCTGAATCGCCGAAGTTCTGAAGCACAGTATTGCCGAAGTACTAATATACCCAGTGGAAGAATGAAGAATGTTACACTGTATGCAAGTTTAAATAAAAAGTATACTGTGACAGATCCCTCTGTCTTGGAACTATGCCTATACCCCTTTGGTTTCGTCTGTTTTTCGGTTAATTGCCTGTCCATACCCACCGTTCGTTTATTTACCAAACTCCCGAACAAACTGCCGAACGGCCAGCCACCCAGCATCAAAGTGTGCTGCTGGTTAACCTCTTGGTCTCATTCGAACGCAGACACCTCCTAATTGTCGACGGTATGCTGGGTGGTTGACGTTCGTATGCCGACCACAAGGCGGCGGCCATCTTGGACGCACGAATGATCAGCGGTGTTTGTCGATGATTTAATGGAACTGAAAACGGACACTATTTCTCCCGAACACCGCTGAAGTCACTGACCTCCCTTCTCTGCCATCCAGCATATGAACGCCGGTCCATTCGGTACTTTCAGGCATGAATAGACTTACCCCAGATAGCTATCCCATGGTGGAGCCCATTCGTATACCGAAAGACAATGTGAAAGACTTTGGCTTCATGGCGATTGGACTGTGTGTATAGGATCTGAGCGCCATTCGGTAATAATGTGTGCTCAGATCCAGGCTATCTGGGGATACATTAAATGTGGTCATTCTATTTGTGTAATTTGAAGTTATTGATTTTTATGTATTTTTATTACTATGTCTAAAATGGAGTTTAGCTTCTATCCGTGGAGATAATTGGATTACTTCCCAATTATCTCCAGGATAGAGAGGAGGGTCTTTCTCAGCTAAAGGGGAGTGTTTATGCTTGTGCCACTGTGATTGGCCACTGTATTCATATTGTCCCAGTCTTCCATCTGGTCCCCTAGGGGAGTGTCCACCAGGTGGAAGACCTGCATAAATACCGGGCAGGTAGCCCTCAATAAACCAGATCTCTGCTTAACCCTCAATACGGAGCTTGGTCTCGTACTTGGGGGTATTGGATTTGTATGGTTTGCTTGTTCGGCTGTTTAGTTTGTGAAGGATTTCGTATGGTTCCTGTTCGGCTAATTTGAGCTTTCGTTAACTGCTTCTCCATTCAGAAAGGGAACATCCTCAGCGGCCAACTGGTCAGTAACTGCAAAAAGAGGGACATCATCGCAGAGCTAGTTGAGATGGATGGAGCTGAAAGAGCCAACGTAACTGAGAGGCCCAACATAACTGACCGAAACCCCGAAGAGGCAAGTTTTGATCGGGCGGTTAAGTTAAGGCTGGCGTATTATGGTCCTAACCCGACCGTGGACATTACTACCCGGGTCATAGCCACGGTAGAGGCAAGTTTACTGCAACAAAGAGGTGCTGCAGCAGCCCAAACCATCATAATCCCGGCAGAGAAAAAGAAAGTCCAATTTGCTGCATTTAAAAATGTAATTGAAGCAGAAGGGGAAATTGACGGATACCTTGCAGATTTTGAGCACAGGGTACCCCCAGAGGACTCGTTTACTATTTTGTCCGGGAAGCTATCCGGCCGGGCCAGTGAGGCTTTCCGGGCCATCCCAGACGAGGATATTGCTGATTACAGTGTGGTGAAAGAAGCTCTGTTAACCAGGTATGCCATCACACCGGAGGCATACCGGAGGCGATTCAGAGACACCAACAAGCTGCCAGGAGATTCTTATACCGAATGGGCATGCCGGGTACACTGCACGGCATCCCACTGGGTCGCTGGATGCCAAGCCGTATCTGGGGAAGAAGTGCTCCAGCTATTTCTTTTAGAACATTTCTTTGACAAGCTGTCCCCAGGAGTCAGGGAGTGTATCCGGGACCGCAAACCCTCCACTATGCCTGAAGTTGCCCGCCTGGCAGACTAATATACCAATGCTCGCAAAGTGCTCTGGGGCCATAGATACCGCTCAAGTGGAAATTTCGACCAGCGGCACCCCCCTACAGTGGCCGCCTACCAAACCCCGGCACACCGCGCTCCAGCACCACCTCCAGCAACCCATTATGCCCAGCAGTCCCGAGTCAATTCCCAGGACTATTCTCAACCCATCCGGTGCTATGGGTGTAAGCAACTGGGGCATAAGAAGCCAGAGTGCCCATTGAACCCAGCCCGGCAGTCGCAATCCTGGAGAAGGCCAGCTGGAGGGAATCAACGCAACCCCCTGCCTGCTGCACACTGCATTGAAGAGGAAGAATGTTGGGGCATCTTACATAAAGCAGATCCTGTCCAAGCAGCTCACCGAGACAACTGACAGCAGCACCGACAAACAGTCAAGGTCAATGGGATGGTAGCCACTGGCTTGCGTGATATACTACCATGACCTTGCTGCAAAAGAACCTTGTGTCCGAGAGCCAGCATACTGGGGACACTGTAGCCGTGAGGGTAGCAGGGGGCACTGTCTTCTGCCTGCCTGTTGCCCATGTGCAGTGGGCTCCGGACATGTGAACATAGAGCCATTCGTATACCGAAAGAACAGTGTGAAAGACTTTGGATCCATGGCGATTGAACTGTGTGTATTGGATCTGAGCACCATTCAGTAATAATGTGCACTCAGATCTAGGCCTCTTGCCTCAGGATTATGGGCCCTGCAATATACCTTGCCCAATGCACTTTAAAAGGCTCTGTTCATGTGAAGTATGTACTTTTGTACGCCAGACAGAGAGACCGACCGCTGGCCCTAATTCTCTGGAACTGTTTTGGGCATGGGACCATGTGCACGGTGGGTCAAAACTATGACTTCCAGGAAATTCCTGAACCCCTGATCTGATCTGGGTGATTTTTGGATATGTTGTTCACTCAGATCAGGACTATCAGGGGATGTGACTTATGGGGATATGTTGTATTTTGGGGTATTTATTGGACTTTGTAAAAATTTGTGTTTTTTCTGCCTGGGGATAATTAAGTTAATGTATTATCTGCCTTAATTATATCACAGGCAGAGGGGAGGGATCGTGTACTGTATGTGGGAGTGCCATTCACTGTCACATTGTTTTCATTGGTTTGTACACTTTGTGTCCCTGTTCCCAACAAGGTCCACCTGGACGTCATCCTTGTTGGGAAACCTGCAAAAAAGGTCAGCTGTGGCTTCCATTAAGCAGACTTACTTAACCCTCAATCTAGAGTCTTGTCTCTTATTGAGGGTTAAACTGCTATATCACTACAAGGGATTGCTATAATCACTATACACCCTTGAAATCTCTGAGCTCTTGTAATAGCTATTCTTGCTGGACTCTCTGGAGGAAGAGAGGTTCACCCACTGGAACCTGGAGCCTTGTCGTAGGTCCAGGGTGGGTAGGAGATGGCGAGACCCCAACCAAGCTGTGGCGGTTGTGGAGTCTGCAGTGCTTATGGTGTCTGGTGGAGTGCTTGGAGCCCTCAATGAGCACTAGGAGTATCTGTCTTCGGAGGTACCCAAACGGAGTACAGGAAGCTCCCTTACAGGGAGGATAGGTAGGTTGGAGCAGCATTATGTAGCAAGCACCAGTATCTTAAATTGAGCCCTATATCTAACTGGAAGTCAATGTAGGGACGGACAAAAGGGGGAGGTGTGGGCAGACAGGAAAAAAATGCCACCGCATTCATTATAGATTGCAGCAGTGCAATCTGGGAACACGTAAGACCACTGAGAAGGGGATTGCAGTAGTCAAGCGAGAACAACAACATGGACCAGCACCTTAGCTGCGTCTGTTACATAGTTACATAGCTGAAAAGAGACTTGCGTCCATCAAGTTCAGCCTTCCTCACATATGCTTTTGCTGTTGATCAAAGAAGGCAAAAAACCCAGTCTGAAGCGCTTCCAATTTTGCAACAAACTAGGAAAAAATTCCTTCTTGACCCCAAAATAGCAGTCAGATGTCTCCTTGGATCAAGCAGCTATTACCCCACTAATTAGAAATTATATCCCTGTATGTTATGTTTTTGCAAGTATTTATCCAATTGCAGTTTAAACATCTGTATAGACTCTGACAAAACCACCTCTTCAGGCAAAGAATTCCATATCCTGATTGCTCTTACTGTAAAAAAACTTTTTCTTTGCCTTAGATGAAATCTCCTTTCTTCAAGCCTAAATGTGTGACCTCGTGTCCTATGTATAGCCCTGTTTATGAATAGATTTCCAGATAATGGTTTGTACTGGCCCCGAATATACTTGTATAATGTTATCATATCCCCTCTCAGGCGTCGTTTTTCCAAACTAAAGAGATTTACATTTTTTAACCTTTCTTCATAACTAAAATGCTCCATTCCTTTTATCAATTTTGTAGCTCGTCTCTGCACTTTTTCTAGTGCCATGATATCTTTCTTTAGAACAGGTGCCCAAAATTTCACAGCATATTCAAGGTGTGGTCTTACCAGCGATTCATAAAGAGGCAAAATAATATTTTCATCTCGAGAATTTATGCCCCTATTTATACATGACAAAACCTTACTGGCCTTAGCAATGGCAGATTGACATTGCATATTGCTACCTAATTTGTTGTCTATAACAATTCCCAAATCCTTCTCATGGTTGGTTATCCCTAGTTCACTACCTTTTAGGGTGTAAATTGCTTGTGCATTCTTAACCCGGAAGTGCATAACTTTGCATTTTTCTACGTTAAATTTCATCTGCCATTTTAGTGCCCAGTCCCCCAATCTATCCACATCCCTCTGCAGCAAGGCAATATCCTGCTCACATACTTTACAAAGTTTTGTGTCATCTGCAAACACTGATACATGGCATTCAATGCCCATTTCAAGATCATTTATAAATATGTTAAATAGAAGCGGTCCCAAAACAGAACCCTGAGGGACACCACTTACCACTTTTGTCCAGCTTTAAAATTGACCATTTATGACAACTCGTTGTACTCTATCCTTAAGCCAATGTTCTACCCAAGAACAAGAATATTCATCTAGACCAATTTTTTTAAGTTTGAAGACTAACCTATTGTGAGGAACCGTATCAAATGCCTTGGCAAAATCCAAGTAGATCACATCCACTGCAACACCCTGATCTATATTTCTACTTACTTCTTCGTAGAATGCAATTAGGTTAGTTTGACATGACCTATGTTTCATAAACCCATGCTGATTATTGCTAATAACACAGTTCTTCCCAATGAATTCCTGAATATTATCCCTTAATAGCCGTTCAAATAATTTCCCAGTCACAGAAGTTAAGCTCACAGGTCTATAATTTCCAGGCAAGGATTTTGAACCCTTTTTAAATATAGGAACAACATCTGCCTTCCTCCAATCCTCCGGTACAATACCTGAAACAAAAGAATCTTAAAAAATGAAATACAGAGGTTCACTTATTTCCCCACTTAGCTCCTTAAGTACTCGTGGGTGGATATTATTTACATTAATTTTCTTTAATAGCTGTAGCACCTTGTCTCGAGTTATCCAATCACAAGTTATCTGCAAGTTTGTTGCAGCAATCATTTGCATATCTCTTGCCATAGGATCCTCATTAATATATACTGAAGAAAAATAGTTATTTAAAATTTCTGCCTTTTCCTGGTCTTCATTGACTAACAGACCCATCTCTGTTTTCAGTGTACCTACACTTTAATTTTTTGGTTTTTTTAGAATTAACGTACTTGAAAAAAATGTTGGGGTTGGTTTTGCATTCTTTGGCTATCAATTTCTCATTTTCTAGTTTAGCCACTTTAATTGCCTTTTTGCAAGTATTATTGGCTTCCTTATATCTTATATAGGATGCCTCTGATTTGTCCGATTTAAATGCTTTAAAAGCCCTTTTCTTATTTGTAATCTCTTGTTTTACTTCTCTACTAAGCCACATTGGTTTTAATTTGTTTCTTTTATATTTATTACCCAATGGTACATACTGAGAAATGTACCTTTCTAATATTTGTTTGAATAGTTTCCATTTATCCTCAGTGTTTTATCACTAAGGAGTTTATGCCAGTCGATATGTTGTAGAGCTGCCCTAATCTTATTGAAATTGGCTTTTTTTAAATTATACGTTTTAATATACCCCACGTGCTTTTGCTTTTTTGAGTTTATTTAAAAGTTACCATATTGTGATCACTATTTCCCAAATGCTCCCCTACTTGAATGTTGGTTAAAAGATTAACATTGTTTGTTATAACGAGATCCAGACAAGCATCCTTTCTCAGGGCCAGATTAAGAGCCCAGTGGGCCTGGTGCTGACAATTATGATGGGGCCTAATTACAGAATCTTATCGACCAAAAACACTAAAACAATCATACCTCCCAAGCATCATGTATCTGATGGAGATGGTGTTGGAGGGAAACTCATAGAATGCAGCTATAAGAAAACACATACTCTATGCTAATCTCTCTCTAACTTATGCTTTCATCTTTCAAGTAAATCCATACCCCCTAACAGCAGTGTCCAGTGAAGCAGGAAGTCAAAGGGAAGGGTAAAAGGGTGTGCCACTGACACAAATCACATGACCGGACCTTCCAAAAGGTGTGAACATGCCCAAAAAGGGGGCATGTCAGTCCAAAGAATTGGAAGGCCGGCCTGGCATGAATGCTGTATAACTAAGGGCATACTAGGCAGGCAGCACCCTGAGATTGACATAAATGCATCAAATGATGCGCCTACTCCACGCTTTCTAAGGACTGTCCCCCATGTCCACTTGTCTCCTTATCGTCTTACTAGCAGGCAGAAGTTCCTGGTATATAGTCTGAGACAGAGAAAAGGTGTATGTAGTGAGTGTAGAAGAAAGCGAACATGCCACAGTGTTAGAGAAACCAAAGTCTGCATTACCTAAACTAATTTTGTCAGCCAGTCCACACAAGTTTTGTTGCCATACATCCCTCTTAAGCTTCCAAACTTAAAGGGACACTATAGTCACCAGAACAACTACAGCTTATTGTATTTGTTCTGGTAAGTAGAATCATTCCCTCCAGGCTTTTTTCAGTAAACATTGTCTTTTCAGAGAAAATAACTCTGACGGCCACTCCTGGCTAGATGGCTGCTAGAGGTGCCCCCTGGGGCAGTACTGCCTAGTGTGCAGCACTGCCATTCAGTGTCTTCACCCTCTGCATGCAGACACTGAAATTTCCTCATAGAGATGCATTGAATCAATTTATCTTTATGAGGAGATTCTGATTGGCCAGGGCTATGTTTGACTTGTGCTGGCTCTGCCCCTGATCTGGCTAGTTGGCAGTCTCAGCTAAATCCTATAGGGAAGCATTGTAATTGGCTCAGACCACCACTTCTGATGATTTCAGCAGACAGAGTCAGTTCAGAGGCAGACAGGGACAGAGCCAGCAGCTGCAGACTTGAATACAAGTAAGAGTTTACTATATTTAGGGAGGCAAGAGGGGGCCAGGGGGGATAAATGGTGGTTTTAACATAATAAGGAAATAAGAAATACATGATTGTATTCCTGACCCTATAGTGTTCCTTTAAGCAAGAGTGAAGAGTGTGAAGAGTAGTTAGGGTTGCCACCTTTCTTGGAAAAAAAATACCAGCCTTATACACTTGTATAATTAGTTATGCATGACATCACATGGAGTGACATAAGAGAAAATTCTGTAAAATCACCAACAAACTACTCAGTTTGATTCTGCTGTATAGATGGATTGCTCCCAGTGTCTCCCTTTCTCCCAGTGTCTCAGTCTCGCAAGTCACCCACTCTCTCAGTGTCCCTATGTATCACATAGTCAGTGTCCCCATGTCGAACAGTCGTATAGTCTCCCAGTGTCCCCATTTCTCCCAGTGTCCCCATGTCTCACTGTGTCCCCATGTCACTGAGAGACCCGGGGACATTGAGGCACTTGGGGACACTGGGAGACATGGAGCACTAAGACACTTGGGGAAACTGGGAGACATGGGGACACAGTCACTGGGTAACTAGGGGAAATTGGGAACCATGGGGACACTGAGACACTAGGGACACTGAGACACTTCAGAGACTAGGGGACACTGGGAGACTAGGTGACACTTTGTCCCTAGTTTCTCCGTGTCCCAATGTCCCTATGTGTCTCAGTGTCCTTATTTCTCTCAGTGTCCCTGTGTTTTCCAGTGTCTCAGTGTCCCCAGGTCTCCCTGCTGCCTTTCCCCGCATCCCTCACTTACCTGAGCTGCAGAGCTGCTGTCTGGACTCTCTGTGCTGTGTAGCTGCTCCCCCACGGATCAGTGAGTAGTAGAGAGAGGCAGGGAGGGATATGCTGTTACTTCCTATCCCTGCCTCTCTCCACACACCGTGACCCCTACTGGCCAGTGCTGGTATTGCAGAGTAATTTCCGTTTATACTGAGAAAAATACCCACATTTGTATTGCCGATATTACTGCAATACTGGCACTGGCCAGGCAGCCTCAAATACCAGCTATGCCAGTAAAATACCAGTCAGGTGGCAAACCTAAGAGTAGTGTGTAAAAAAAATAAAAATTAAAAAAAAATATTTTTTTTATTTTTCTTTTTTAAATGGGCCTGGGCCTGGAGCTGCAGCTCCATCAGCCCCTATGTTAATCCAGCCCTGTCCTTTCTAGTTGGTGCTTGTACCAGTTGTGATATTAAGGTGTCATTTAACACATTCAAAAACCTGATTCCCCTTGCTGAAGTACTAGTCCCTCTATCCCAATTTATGTCCGGGTAATTAAAATCTCCAATAATTAATGTGTTCCCCCGATTTGCAGCTTCACCAATTTGCTCTAACAGCAGTTCTTCCTCATTAATATTTACATTTGGTGTGTTATAACATATCCCAACCAATAACGTATTTCCCTTTGTTTGCCCCAAGCAGATATCTACCCATAAAGCTTCCACATTTTCCCCGTCACACTCCACATGCCTAAGATTTGACTTGAACTCATGGTTGACATACAAACATACCCCACCACCTTTCCTGTTTTTCCTATCCTTCCTAAATAACGTGTACCCATTTAAGTTAACTGCCCAGTCGTGTGTCTCATCCCACCATGTTTCTGTTATGCCTATTATATTGTATTGTTTAGTGTATGCTAATGCCTCTAGTTCCCCCATTTTGTTATATAGGCTCCTTGCATTAGTGAGCATACATTTAATATTACCATGTTTCATTTGTACTTTTTGTGAATTATCAATATTACATACCTCCTCTGTTCTGAGCTTCCCCCTCCCCCCATCTCCACCCCATTGTTCTGAGCTAAAGCCCATCTCCTTTCCATCCTGTCTCCATTTTCTAGATTGCTTTGACCCTCCCCCCCTACTACTAGTTTAAAATCTCCTCCAACCTTCTAGCCATCCTATCCTCCTATGTTGTTAAATAGGGATGGATCCGAGCTATGTTTTTGAGATGTTACACATATTTCAACTGATATCATTATACAAAGTGGAATTATTATTATTATTATAGCCATTTATATAGCGCCAACAGATTCCGTAGAGCTTTACAATATTATGAGAGGGGGGATGTAACTATAAATAGGACAATTACAAGAAAACTTACAGGAACGATAGGTTGAAGAGGACCCTGCTCAAACGAGCTTACAGTCTATAGGAGGTGGGGTGGAAAACACATTAGGACAGGAAATATCAATCAAATAAGGTGGGAGTGAGGCAGAGCTGGAGGACAGAGTAGAGTGCTGCCCTTTAGGAGAGAGCAAGATAGAGGTTACTCTGGAAGGCCATATGCTTTCCTAAAGAGGGTTTTAAGGCACTTCTTAAAGGATTGAAGACTAGGGGAGAGTCTGATGGCAGTAGGCAGGCTATTCCATAGGAAGGGAGCCACCCGCAAGAAGTCCCGCAAGCACGAGTTGGCCGTACGGGTGCGAGCAGTGGACAGGAGAAGGTCACGGGCATAGCGGAGGGAACGAGGAGGGGCATACCTATGGATCTGTGAAGAGATATAAGAGGGGCTAGAATTGTTCACAGCTTTATATGTATGGGTTAGCACTTTGAATTGACTCCTATAGGATACAGGAAGCCAATGTAACAACTGACAGTGGGGTGAGGACCGACTAGAGAGGAAAATCAGTCTGGCGGCGGCATTCATTACAGACTGTAGCGGGGTGATACGGCTTTTGGGAAGACCAATCAGGAGAGGGTTACAATAATCCAAGCGGGAAATTACTAGAGCATGGACAAGCTCCTTGGTATCATCTTTTGTAAGAAAGGGGCGGATGCAAGCTATGTTTTTAAGTTGGAATCTACAGGATTTGGCAACAAACTGGATGTGAGGCTCAAAGGTGAGGCCAGAGTCAAGTATAACGCCAAGACAGTGTGCTTGCAAGGATGGACTTATGTGGATACCACTGACTTGAAGGGAGAGTGAGAGAGGAGGATCAGTATTAGGAGGAGGATAGATGAGGAGTTTAGTTTTAGAGAGATTGAGTTTCAGAAAGCGGAAGGACATCCAGTCAGAGATGGAAGAAAGGCAAGCAAGCAGTGACACGTTGCAGGACGGCTGGGAATGAGAGATATATTTGGGTGTCATCAGCGTACAGGTGATAGTGGAATCCAACAGAGGCAATAAGTTTGCCAAGAAAGGCAGTATAAAGAGAAAATAGAAGGGGACCAAGGACAGAGCCTTGGGGAACTCCAACCGAGACAGGACGAGGGGAGGAGGTATCCGTGGAAAAGGAGACACTGATTGAGCGTTGGGAGAGATAAGAGGAAAACCATGAGAGGACAAAACAGGAACACCGTTCCCGTTAGTAGTCCTGCGGCAGGTCCTGCGCGTCCATAAGGCGGCACAAGCAGCTGCCTTAGGGTGCACCGGCCCGGGGGGCCCTAGATTGGAGTGACTGGCAGGAGGTGGGCTCACAGCATTCTCTTCTACCAGTCACTCTGTGTAGCATGGCTGAGCAGAGCTGAGCGAGCACTTCCTGTCAGTCTGGCCGGGTACAGGAAACTGAAGCTCCTGTACCGCGGTCTGCTCCGCTTGGCCACGCTACAAAGAGGTAGGAGACACACCAGGGACCAAGGGGGGGAGGTAAGGAAGAACACTATGGGATGCGGGGGTAAGAACACTATGGGATGGGGGTGGAAGAACACTATGGGATGGGAGAATCGTGGGTAGAAGACCCCCTGCCACGGGAAGTGGCAAACCCTGTATTTGGGTGGCAGGAACCAGGGACAAAGGGACTGGAGTTCCTGTCACATGGAGGACCCTGGGAGGGGACATGAAGTGGAAGTAACAAAGGACAAAGGGACTAGAGTTCCGGTTCCGATATACGACTTCTGGGAGGGGGGAGAACACTGGGAGGGGACATTGTCTTTTACCTGCATTCCACCCCCTTGCATGGGGAGAATATAAAGCCGAGTGTGGCCAATAAAGTTGTTGTTGTACCCCTGGAACTGTGTGTCATCCAGTTACTGGGGGAAAATGGGTCTGGTCAATTATTAATAGCGGAGGTAACCAGCCGGGTTACCCAGGGTCCGCCACACTGACCTTTACTTATTTATCTACTTTCATTTATCTCTCCTTGTCTCCCTGTTTTTTTCCTACTACTTCAGTACTTTGAGATTCATGATTCCTTTTTGGAACACCTCTAGACACCTGCTTATCACCAGTGAGTGGGAACTCTACTTTCATTGTGTAGTGTTCACTGTTTTACAGATACTGACCCCCTCCTCTATTTACAGCTTTATCAGAGGAAACTTGTGTCCATCTACTTTTATTCTTAACCCTGTGTACTACTTCCTTATTTTAATACAGGTCTCTACTACTATACATCGTTATTTAGCTGTTGTTACCTTGTACATCGGACCGCACATAATAAAGTCTGTATAGTACATTGTAGCCATTTCTGGGAATCTCCTCTATACCTTCATCTAATCACTACTTTTAGACATCATTTACATATTATTATTGTCATTGCTTATCTACCAGCTAGGGGGCTCTGTCTTTGGATAGAGCTTTCTCCGATATATTGTTTTCCATTTCTATATTTGGGTTCATGCCCTGGCTAGGCGGGTACTACCCACACTGACACTGTACCATTGAGAGCAGTGCTCCTCTTTTGTTGAGTGCCCGCTCTCAGGGAGACACTTTATTTATTTCTACACCATGAAACAGACACACACTGTCTCACATACCATCCTGAACTTGCACACACCAAATCATGTACACATCTTACAGACACAAGGTCAATGCTTATTAAAAAATATTTCATTCCCAAAATCATAATATGGTGTCCATGAATACAGCATGGGTGCAGTGCTTTTGTTGGCACTCTGTTCCTCTAATTCAGGGTTCTCCAAACTCTGGCCCTCCAGATGTTGCTGAACTACAACCCCACAATTCTTTGAATGAAATAGATAGCCAGAGAATTATGGGAGATTCAGTTCAGCAACATCTGGAGGGCCAGAGTTTAAAGAGCCCTGCTCTAATTAAATGATAAAATGTGACATAAAACTGTGCTCATAGTGTCAGCAATACAACTTGAAGATGTTATTTTAATAACTTTTAAACCAGCAGTTAGTTTATAAACTCTGGGCACAGAGCATCACCAGGTTTGAGCCTGTCATTTCTTGGGTATTCCTGAAGAGGGCAGAATACCACATCAGGGTAACTGCGCTATCCTTGAAGAAGAAATTGTGAATAAGGTATGTGGAGGAACCAGCCTCGCCACTGGGCATTGGAGAAGACTGATTGCCAGCCTCCTGCCCTGTGACTATGGCCCCATGTTGAAATGCTTGATTTTCCCCTGCAAAGACCCAAAAGCCGGGTCATTCGGTACTTTCCCTATGTGAGCAGCGTTACCCCAGATAGCTATGCCATGGAGCCCATTCGTATAACGAAAGACTATGTGAAAGACTTTGGCTCCATGGCAATTGAACTGTATGTATGTGATCTGAGCGCCATTCAGTAATAATGTGCGCTCAGATCTGAGCTATCTGGGGATATGTTGAATGTACCTGTTTTATGCAATGGCTGCACAGTTATATATTTTTATGTATTTTATTGTATTTTGCTACCATGTGGCTAATAGAGTTTTGCCTCTGTCCTTGGATATAATTGGATTACTTCCCAATTATCTCCAGGATAGAAGACTCTGTGGAACTGGTTTGGGGCAGAAAAGCCAAGCTTCATTTGGTCACAAAGGACGTTGATCTAACTTTTGACCCACTGGACCAATTTGTGTGATTTTGACGTATGTTGGTATTTGGAGTGTGCTGATTCTGAAAATGTGAATGTGATGCATACTTTTAAAGTTATGAATATTGTGTAAAACTGTGTATTTACCTGCCTGTGATAATTATATTAACCCATTGTGTAAGGTAATTGTATCACAGGCAAAGGGAAGGATTTTGTGTGGGAGTGTCTGAGTGTATTGTACGTGATTATTCCCTGTGGGCAGTACTATGTTTGTAGAATGTGAATAAAAGAGGCTGTATGGGCTAGTACAGTCAGTTCTACTTCACCCTCAATTTGGAGTGCTGTCTCTTATTGGGGGAATCTGCTACAAGGGATTGCTATGCTCTGCATACTCCCTTGCTATATTCACTGCTAAGCTCATGTAAGAGCTTGTGCTTGGAGCCTTCAGGAAGTGCTAGGAAATCCGTCAACTGAGGTACCCAGTTGGGGTGCCAGGTGATCCGTTACAAGGTAGTTTTGGTGTATAGGTCATGCCCTTGCGATATAACTGCTCTGTTCTCTACCGTTTAGGAGTTAAACCACTTTTGTTTCTGTTTATGCAGCTCTAGCCACATATCCCCTGGCTGTGACTGACACAGCCTGCATAAAAAAAAAATGGTTCCATTTTCAATCAGATCTTGCAGCACACTATGTTTACTTTAGAAGTTATTGTCTCCTGTTCTGTTATTGAACACACAGGGGGCTGCTGCATGCTCTCAATAGGGCAGGAGATACGCAATTCTAAATTAAACAGACTTTGCAATAAAGGAAGTGTAAACATTAGATAACTCTTTATTGGAAGTGTTTAGGAGGGCGGTGTGAGTCCCACACAGTGAGGTGTGACTAGTGTTTTCTAAACAAAGTGATTTAACTCCTAAATGGAAGAGAATTGAGCAGTGAGACTTCAGGAGTATGATCTATACTCAAAAATCACTTAAAAAAGCTGAAGTTATTTTGGAGCTCATAGTATTCCTTTAAGAACTATTTCCATTGGTTTAAATTCTAAGTGTGTTTTCCTCCTTGGGAAAATGATTTGTATAGTGTAACCTATTGGACACCAAAACTATGAGGTTTCATGACTGTGGCTACATGTCCTCCACTCATCCACATGACAAAACATGTTTAATTTGTATTTAAATACGATCCTTTGATTGTGTTCTCTCTATATCTCCCTTATATTCATAATATCTACTCACTTTCTGTAGGACACAAGTGGTTTGGACAGAAGAAGGACACGGAGAATCGTCTGTAAGCGTCCTTCAAGACACCAAAATGTTGGCCGGTATACATCGTTTACCACGTGACATCGAGACTCAAGGAAGAAGCGGAAACAAGGTGCAGACACCAAGCGAGGTCTCTGGTTAGATCAACGTTCCCACAATAAAATAAATTACATGTTTAATGAATAGTTATTGCAATTCCACACATTTTGTGACAAAGGCATTTTTTATGCTATCAGTAAAATCCTCTTCTCTCCTAGTAGGAGCCCGTACCATACCAACCACTACTCTACAACCCAGAGCCCCTACCGTTACCATTCTATACTCTTGTATATGAAGTAGGGATCGACCGATATTGATTTTTTAGAGCCGATACCGATAATCTGTGAACTTTCAGGCCGATAGCCGATAACTTGCCGATATTCTGTACATTTACCATTTTGAAAAAATACAACAATTTCTAAAGGTAAATGCACAAAATATACATGCCACATGTAGTGGATGCAGTGTGTTTAGACAGGGGAGCTGTGTGTGTTTGTGTAGTGGATGCACTGTGTATTTGTGTAGTGTGTATACAATGAATGCAGGGAGTGTTTAGTGTGTATCTATAGTGAATGCAGAGTGTGTGTGTTTGTGTAGTGTGTATATAATGCAGAGTGTGTGTGTTTGTGTAGTGTGTGTATATAATGCAGAGTGTGTGTGTGTGTGTTTGTGTAGTGTGTGTATATAATGCAGAGTGTGTGTGTTTGTATAGTGGGTGTATATAACGCAGAGTGTGTGTTTATATAGTGTGTGTATATAATGCAAAGTGTATGTGTGTTTGTATAGTGTGTGTATATAATGCAGAGTGTGTGTGTGTGTGTGTATATAATGCAGAGTGTGTGTGTTTGTGTAGTGTGTGTATATAATGCAGAGTGTGTGTGTGTTTGTATAGTGGGTGTATATAATGCAGAGTGTGTGTTTATATAGTGTGTGTATATAATGCAAAGTGTATGTGTGTTTGTATAGTGTGTGTATATAATGCAGAGTGTGTGTGTTTGTGTAGTGTGTGTATATAATGCAGAGTGTGTGTGTGTTTGTATAGTGGGTGTATATAATGCAGAGTGTGTGTTTATATAGTGTGTGGATATAATGCAAAGTGTATGTGTGTTTGTATAGTGTGTGTATATAATGCAGAGTGTGTGTGTTTGTATAGTGTGTGTATATAATGCAGCGTGTGAATGCAGAGTGTGTGTGTTTGTGTAGTGTGTATATAATGCAGAGTGTGTGTGTTTGTGTAGTGTGTATATAATGCAGAGTGTGTGTTTGTGTAGTGTGTGTATATAATGCAGAGTGTGTGTGTATATAATGCAGAGTGTGTGTGTGTGTTTGTGTAGTGTGTGTATATAATGCAGAGTGTGTGTGTGTTTGTATAGTGGGTGTATATAATGCAGAGTGTGTGTTTATATAGCGTGTGTATATAATGCAAAGTGTATGTGTGTTTGTATAGTGTGTGTATATAATGCAGAGTGTGTGTGTGTTTGTATAGTGGGTGTATATAATGCAGAGTGTGTGTTTATATAGCGTGTGTATATAATGCAGTGTGTGTGTGTTTGTATAGTGTGTGTGTATATAATGCAGAGTGTGTGTGTGTGTCTGTATAGTGTGTGTGTGTGTATATAATGCAGAGTGTGTGTGTGTTTGTATAGTATGTGTATATAATGCAGTGTGTGTGTTTGTATAGTGTGTGTATATAATGCAGAGTGTGTGTGTGTTTGTATAGTGTGTGTAGTGTGTATATAATGCAGAGTGTGTGTGTGTTTGTATAGTGGGTGTATATAATGCAGAGTGTGTGTTTATATAGTGTGTGGATATAATGCAAAGTGTATGTGTGTTTGTATAGTGTGTGTATATAATGCAGAGTGTGTGTGTTTGTATAGTGTGTGTATATAATGCAGCGTGTGAATGCAGAGTGTGTGTGTTTGTGTAGTGTGTATATAATGCAGAGTGTGTGTGTTTGTGTAGTGTGTATATAATGCAGAGTGTGTGTTTGTGTAGTGTGTGTATATAATGCAGAGTGTGTGTGTATATAATGCAGAGTGTGTGTGTGTGTTTGTGTAGTGTGTGTATATAATGCAGAGTGTGTGTGTGTTTGTATAGTGGGTGTATATAATGCAGAGTGTGTGTTTATATAGCGTGTGTATATAATGCAAAGTGTATGTGTGTTTGTATAGTGTGTGTATATAATGCAGAGTGTGTGTGTGTTTGTATAGTGGGTGTATATAATGCAGAGTGTGTGTTTATATAGCGTGTGTATATAATGCAAAGTGTATGTGTGTTTGTATAGTGTGTGTATATAATGCAGAGTGTGTGTGTTTGTATAGTGTGTGTATATAATGCAGTGTGTGTGTGTTTGTATAGTGTGTGTGTATATAATGCAGAGTGTGTGTGTGTGTGTATATAATGCAAAGTGTATGTGTGTTTGTATAGTGTGTGTATATAATGCAGAGTGTGTGTGTTTGTATAGTGTGTGTATATAATGCAGTGTGTGTGTTTGTATAGTGTGTGTATATAATACAGAGTGTGTGTGTGTTTGTATAGTGTGTGTATATGATGCAGTGTGTGTGTGTGTTTGTATAGTGTGTGTGTTTGTATAGTGTGTGTATATAATACAGAGTGTGTGTTTGTAACAAAACAAGGAATAGAGTCAGCGCTAATCAGGAAGGCAGCAGTCCCAAACAGGGACTCCCTCTAATGTCCCTGGAGATAAATAGACAAAGCAAGAAAATGGGGGATGGGTCTGCGCCACTGGGTACAACAGATAATGATATTAAGTCCAATGGGATCTATATCGTGTGTCCAAAATTCTACTTAATACGGTATCCAGAAGATGTCAATGACATGGAAGATAATCCAATTTTGTAAGAAATAGAAGAGTTCTTACTTACAGTTGACAGAGCTTAATCCAGCTCTGGTGTGAATGGCTTGCAGCGGTATTATCCCCGCTTGCAGGATATACGGCAAGTGTCCTCTTCTATGTAGTGGCAGGTAACCAAATGGGAAATAAAAATGGAAACAATAATGGTGCAGTATGTTCCACACATGCGATAAAAGATATAAAATATAATAGATACACTCACATTCGGTAGAGCTTCAGCTAGCTCTAGTTTGATAGGCGTGCAGCGGTATAATCCCCGCTTAGAGGATATGGGATGAGTGATCTTGACACGAATATCAATAGCTCGGAGAGAAGATAAAACAGCGATAGTGCTCTCAATAAAATCTTTAGTGATAAAATAAAACAATAAAATATACTCACAATATATAGGGCAGACTGACTGCTCTATGTAACAGCGTAGGTGGTATAATCCCCACCTAGGATTCTTTGGAGTATTATATCCAGGAAGTAAAAAAAATAAAAAATAAAAATAAAAGAAGTATAAAATATATATAAAAAAGCCAGGTAGTAGTAAAAGATGATGGTTACAATGTAAAAATGACCAAAATCTTTTTATTAACAGTATATAAATGGATACTTTTACTGTTTTTATATACTGTTAATAAAAAGATTTTGGTCATTTTTACATTGTAACCATCATCTTTTACTACTACCTGGCTTTTTTATATATATTTTATACTTCTTTTATTTTTATTTTTTATTTTTTTTACTTCCTGGATATAATACTCCAAAGAATCCTAGGTGGGGATTATACCACCTACGCTGTTACATAGAGCAGTCAGTCTGCCCTATATATTGTGAGTATATTTTATTGTTTTATTTTATCACTAAAGATTTTATTGAGAGCACTATCGCTGTTTTATCTTCTCTCCGAGCTACTGATATTCGTGTCAAGATCACTCATCCCATATCCTCTAAGCGGGGATTATACCGCTGCACGCCTATCAAACTAGAGCTAGCTGAAGCTCTACCGAATGTGAGTGTATCTATTATATTTTATATCTTTTATCGCATGTGTGGAACATACTGCACCATTATTGTTTCCATTTTTATTTCCCATTTGGTTACCTGCCACTACATAGAAGAGGACACTTGCCGTATATCCTGCAAGCGGGGATAATACCGCTGCAAGCCATTCACACCAGAGCTGGATTAAGCTCTGTCAACTGTAAGTAAGAACTCTTCTATTTCTTACAAAATTGGATTATCTTCCATGTCATTGACATCTTCTGGATACCGTATTAAGTAGAATTTTGGACACACGATATAGATCCCATTGGACTTAATATCATTATCTGTTGTACCCAGTGGCGCAGACCCATCCCCCATTTTCTTGCAGTGTGTGTGTTTGTGTAGTGTATGTATAGAATGCAGTGTGTGTGTTTGTGTAGTGTGTATATAATGAATGCAGAGTGTGTGTGTGTGTTTGTATAATGTGTGAATAATGCAGTGTGTGTGTATATAATGCAGAGTGTGTGTGTATATAATCCAGTGTGTGTGTTTGTGTAGTGTGTATATAATGAATGTAGAGTGTGTGTGTGTGTGTTTGTATAGTGTGTATATAATGCAGTGTGTGTGTTTGTTTAGTGTGTGTGTATATAATGCAGAGTGTGTGTGTGTTTGTCTAGTGTGTGCTTATAATGCAGAGTGTGTGTGTGTGTGTTTGTGTAGTGTGTGTTTCTGATGGGATGTGATTTGTGTAAAATGGGGGGGAGGGGAGGGTATTTTTTATTTTAATTTTATTTTTAATATTTATGTTTTATTTATTTTTTGGTCCCCCCTCCCTGCTTGTTACCTGGCCAGGGAGCGGGCTCTGGCATTCCCCGGTGGTCCAGTGGTATGTACTGACCAGTAGGGGGGAGGCCCGTAGGAAGCTGTTACTTAGCTCCCAGCAGCTCCCTTCCGCTCCATGTGTAAATCTCGCGGTCTGCGTGCCGCGCTAAGCCTTGCATGACGGCCGCGAAACTCGCCAGATTTACACAGGGACCTGAAGGGAGCTGTTGGGAGGTAAGTAACAGCTTTCTGCGCCCCCCTTCCCCCTTGTAATGAGCCCGGCGGTCCTGGTATGTATTATCGGCAATATCGGTATCTTTATTGGCCGATACCGATATTGCTGAAAATACCAAATATCGGCCGATAATATCGGTAAAACCAATAATCTGTCGATCCCTAATATAAAGCCTAATCTATTCCATCCTCTTCTTCCCTAGCCGGAGTCTATAATCATACCATTCTCTACTCTCCAACCCATAGCCCATACCCTTACCATTCTATACTCTCGTATATAGAGCCCGAACAATTTAGGGAATGAATAGTGATTGCAATTCCTCACATTTTGTGACAAGGGCATATTCTATGCTATCAGTAAAATCCTCTTCTCTCCTAGCTGGAATCCATAACCATACCATTATCTCCTAATCTGAGGATCCTACCCAGACCATTCCCTTTACTCCTCTTTGTCAGAATCCCTACCCATGCCATCCTATACTCTCCTACCTGGAGCCCCTACCCATCCTCTACTGTCCTAGACCGAGCCCCTACAATTACTATCCTCTACTCTCCTAGACTGAGCCCCTACCATTACCATCATCTACTCTCCTAGACTGAGCCCCTACCATTACCATCATCTACTCTCCTAGACTGAGCCCCTACCATGACAATCCTCTACTCTCCTAGACTGAGCCCCTACCATGACCATCCTCTACTCTCCCAGACTGAGCCCCTACCAATACCATCCTCTACTCTCCTAGACTGAGCCCTTACCATTACCATCCTCTACTTTCCTAGACTGAACCCTTACCATTACCATCCTCTACTCTCCTAGACGGAGCCCCTACCATTACCATCCTCTACTCTCCTAGACTGAGCCCCTACCATTACCATCCTCTACTCTCCTAGACTGACCCCCTACAATTACTATCCTCTACTCTCCTACATGGAACCCCTACCCATCCTTTACTCTCCTTTGCTGAGCTCCTATTCATTACCATCCTCTATTCTCCTAGACTAAGCCCCCACCATTACCATCCTCTACTCTCCTAGACTGAGCCCCTACCATTACCATCCTTTACTCTCCTAGACTGAGCCACCACCATTACCATCCTCTACTCTACTAGACTGAGCCCCTACAATTAGTATCCTCTACTTTCCTAGACTCTCCTACAATTACCATCCTCTACTCTCCTAGACTGAGCCCCTACCATTAACATCCTCTACTCTCCTAGACTGAGCCCCTACAATTAGTATCCTCTACTCTGCTAGACTGAGCCCCTACCATTACCATCCTCTACTCTCCTAGACTGAGCCCGTACCATTACCATCCTCTACTCTCCTAGACTGAGCCCCTACAATTAGTATCCTCTACTCTCCTAGACTGAGCCCCTACAATTAGTATCCTCTACTCTGCTAGACTGAGCCCCTACCATTACCATCTTCTACTCTCCTAGACTGAGCCCCTACCATTACCATCCTCTACTCTCCTAGACTGAGCCCCCACCATTAACATCCTCTACTCTCCTAGACTGAGCCCCTACCCATTACCATCCTCTACTCTCCTAGACTGAGCCCCTACAATTAGTATCCTCTACTCTCCTAGACTGAGCCCCTACAATTAGTATCCTCTACTCTCCTAGACTGAGCCCCTACAATTAGTATCCTTTACTCTCCTAGACTGAGCCCCTACCATTACCACCCTCTACTCTCCTAGACTGATCCCCCACCATTACCATCCTCTACTCTTCTAGACTGAGCCCCTACCATTACCATCCTCTACTCTCCTAGACTGAGCCCCTATCCATCACCATCCTCTACTCTCCTAGACTGAGCCCCCACCATTACCACCCTCTACTCTCCTAGACTGATCCCCCACCATTACCATCCTCTACTCTCCTAGACTGAGCCCCCACCATTACCACCCTCTACTCTCCTAGACTGATCCCCCACCATTACCATCCTCTACTCTTCTAGACTGATCCCCCACCATTACCATCCTCTACTCTTCTAGACTGAGCCCGTACCATTACCATCCTCTACTCTCCTAGACTGAGCCCCTATCCATCACCATCCTCTACTCTCCTAGACTGAGCCCCTACAATTAGTATCCTTTACTCTCCTAGACTGAGCCCCTATCCATTACCATCCTCTACTCTCCTAGACTGAGCCCCTACCATTACCATCCTCTACTCCCCTAGACTGAGCCCCTACCATTACCATCCTCTACTCTCCTAGACTGAGCCCTTACCATTACCATCCTCTACTCTGCTAGACTGAGCCCCTATTCATTACCATCCTCTACTCTCCTAGACTGAGCCCCCACCATTAACATCCTCTACTCTCCTAGACTGAGCCCCTACCATTACCATCCTCTACTCTCCTAGACTGAGCCCCTACAGTTAGTATCCTCTACTCTCCTAGACTGAGCCCCTACAATTAGTATCCTCTACTCTCCTAGACTGAGCCCCTACAATTAGTATCCTTTACTCTCCTAGACTGAGCCCCTACCATTACCACCCTCTACTCTTCTAGACTGAGCCCCTACCATTACCATCCTCTACTCTCCTAGACTGAGCCCCCACCATTACCATCCTCTACTCTTCTAGACTGAGCCCCTACCATTACCATCCTCTACTCTCCTAGACTGAGCCCCTATCCATCACCATCCTCTACTCTCCTAGACTGAGCCCCCACCATTACCACCCTCTACTCTCCTAGACTGATCCCCCACCATTACCATCCTCTACTCTTCTAGACTGAGCCCGTACCATTACCATCCTCTACTCTCCTAGACTGAGCCCCTATCCATCACCATCCTCTACTCTCCTAGACTGAGCCCCTACAATTAGTATCCTTTACTCTCCTAGACTGAGCCCCTATCCATTACCATCCTCTACTCTCCTAGACTGAGCCCCTACCATTACCATCCTCTACTCTCCTAGACT
Source organism: Pelobates fuscus (assembly GCF_036172605.1). Classification (NCBI taxonomy): domain Eukaryota; kingdom Metazoa; phylum Chordata; class Amphibia; order Anura; family Pelobatidae; genus Pelobates; species Pelobates fuscus. Next base: position 1,540,589 of record NC_086318.1, on the reverse strand, counting down.
GAGCCCCCACCATTAACATCCTCTACTCTCCTAGACTGAGCCCCTACCATTAACATCCTCTACTCTCCTAGACTGAGTCCCCACCATTACCATCCTCTACTCTCCTAGACTGAGCCCCCACCATTACCATCCTCTACTCTCCTAGACTGAGCCCCTACCATTACCATCCTCTACTCTCCTAGACTGAGCCCCCACCATTAACATCCTCTACTCTCCTAGACTGAGCCCCTACAATTAGTATCCTCTACTCTGCTAGACTGAGCCCCTACCATTACCATCCTCTACTCTCCTAGACTGAGCCCCCACCATTACCATCCTCTTCTCTCCTAGACTGAGCCCCTACAATTAGTATCCTCTACTCTCCTAGTCTGAGCCCGTACCATTACCAGGTGTGGTGGGCTGCTCTGTCCCCCCCTGCAGTGTTGGGTTTGTGTTCTGTGTTGTCTATTTATTTTACTAGGCGAGTGAGTGCTTTGTCCCCCAGCAGTGTAGGGTTGGTGTGCTGTATTCCTGACACTTTATTTAATGTAATGACATATTAGTTTTATAATCGTTGTTTACTCTACCTATATACAAGTTTAATACCTGGAAGTAAAAATGTTATTTACATCATCTCTTTGTTGGTGATATTTAAAACAGGGCGCTGAGGCAGACTCTGAGCAGGAGGTGAATTGTTGTCACAGGGCAGTTAATGATTTACCGAGCACACTGACCTTGCAGACGTGTCTCCAGTAATAGTAGAGATAAGTGGTGCCAATCCCCAGGAGGAAGCAGGAGAGAGATTGTGCCATGCTGGGAGTTGTTTCCTGAGAGCCTCCTGGCATGTTACACACTCACTGAGCAGGCACTCACACACAATTCAGGGCTAATATGACACACACACAGCTCACACAATGTTACACACAGCTCACACAATGTTACACACAGAGCTCACACAACGTCACACACAGAGCTCACACAATGTTACACACAGCTCACACAATGTTACACACAGAGCTCACACAACGTCACACACAGAGCTCACACAATGTTACACACAGCTCACACAACGTCACACACAGAGCTCACACAATGTTACATACACAGCTCACACAATGTTACACACAGCTCACACAATGTTACACACAGCTCACACAATGTTACACACAGCTCACACAACGTCACACACAGAGCTCACACAACGTCACACACAGCTCACACAACGTCACACACACAGCTCACACAATGTTACACACACACAGCTCACACAATGTTACACACACAGAGCTCACACAATGTTACACACACAGAGCTCACACAATGTTACACACACAGAGCTCACACAATGTTACACACACAGAGCTCACACAATGTTACACACACAGAGCTCACACAATGTTACACACAGAGCTCACACAATGTTACACACACAGAGCTCACACAATGTTACACACAGAGCTCACACAATGTTACACACACAGAGCTCACACAATGTTACACACACAGCTCACACAATGTTACACACAGAGCTCACACAGAGCTCACACAATGTTACACACAGAGCTCACACAATGTCACACACACAGAGCTCACACAATGTTACACACAGAGCTCACACAATGTTACACACAGCTCACACAATGTTACACACACAGCTCACACAATGTTACACACACAGAGCTCACACAATGTCACACACACAGCTCACACAATGTTACACACACAGAGCTCACACAATGTCACACATAGCTCACACAATGTTACACACAGAGCACACAATGTTACACACACATAGCACACACAGAGCTCACACAATGTTACACACAGCTCACACAATGTTACACACACATAGCACACACAGAGCTCACACAATGTTACACACAGCTCACACAATGTTACACACACATAGCACACACAGAGCTCACACAATGTTACACACAGCTCACACAATGTTACACACACATAGCACACACAGAGCTCACACAATGTCACACACAGAGCTCACACAATGTTACACACACAGAGCTCACACAATGTTACACACACAGAGCTCACACAATGTTACACACAGAGCTCACACAATGTTACACACAGAGCACACACAGAGCTCACACAATGTCACACACAGAGCACACACAGAGCACACACAGAGCTCACACAATGTCACACACCCAGCTCACACAATGTTGCACCCAGCTCACACAATGTTACACACAGAGCACACAATGTTACACACACATAGCACACACAGAGCTCACACAATGTTACACACAGCTCACACAATGTTACACACACATAGCACACACAGAGCTCACACAATGTTACACACAGCTCACACAATGTTACACACATAGCACACACAGAGCTCACACAATGTTACACACAGCTCACACAATGTTACACACACATAGCACACACAGAGCTCACACAATGTTACACACAGCTCACACAATGTCACACACAGAGCTCACACAATGTCACACACAGAGCTCACACAATGTTACACACACAGAGCTCACACAATGTTACACACACAGAGCTCACACAATGTTACACACACAGCTCACACAATGTTACACACACAGAGCTCACACAATGTTACACACACAGAGCTCACACAATGTTACACACAGAGCTCACACAATGTTACACACAGAGCACACACAGAGCTCACACAATGTCACACACAGAGCACACACAGAGCTCACACAGAGCTCACACAATGTCACACACCCAGCTCACACAATGTTACACACAGAGCACACACAGAGCTCACACAATGTTACACACAGAGCACACACAGAGCTCACACAATGTTGCACCCAGCTCACACAATGTTACACCCAGCTCACACAATGTCACACACCCAGCTCACACAATGTTGCACCCAGCTCACACAATGTTACACCCAGCTCACACAATGTTACACAATGCGATACAATGTATCAGTCTCCTCTTTCTTTTTAATTTCCTCTGTGGGTGGAGTTTACACAAGTCATCACCCAATCACAGTTCCTCTTACCCTGCCCTTTGCAGACAGCGAGGACACCATATTTGTTTAGGGAAGAAGATTAACCTTTAAAAGCCTGGATAAATATTGAACTAGGTCCCAAAAGAGTTATTCACTAAAGTGTGACTTGTCAGGAATTCATAATACATTTCAAAGTTTAGCTTGAAACAACCATAATGTAATTGTAGATAAAAGATAAAATAACCATGTGCAGCCCGTGAAAGTCTATTACACATAATCCGAGGGCTTTGATCACAAAACTGTTGTATATTAGCAAGTTACTCCACCTTCATGTGGAGTAACCTAGGCCCCTCTCTCATTTTATGGCTTCAGACCCCCCATTTATTATAATGGCCCCCAGAGGTCGGACACTCCCCCCCCCCCCCCCAGTTAATTAGTTTATTATATGCCCCACCACAGGGCCATGGAGGACCTGTGCCAGATTCCCTTTATTGGATTAAGGACTGGGCAGCAATAGCATTGATGTATAACAGTGAGCAGCCATTGGATGCTCGCTGTTTAGTAGACATGCCATTACTTGCAACACACTGGGTAGTGGCAGGAGCACAGCTCCCCGACACGTCTATTTTTAAATATTACCTGGAGAGAGACGTGAACTGGTAGCTCCGTCCTTGTAGTAAACTAATGCAAAAAGAACTAATTGAAGGACACAATTTCATCCACCGAGAAATGGTCTTTGTTTCATCCGTTTTAATTCATATTCATTCATTTGTCTTTTGGACAAACGGACAAATAGCCGAAATTCCGACTAAACTGTGTTCGTCGGAAAACTAGTGCCCCAAGTCTAGTCACCAGAGAGTGGGTTCTCAAAAAGGACTATATTATGTTGCTGATACTGCTCAGAACCATTCCCCATGGAATGAAGATCAAATGGATGCAGCAACCCCCAGTGGAAGCACTGGCATCGGGACAGAGGGCTATTCGCACCCAACTTGCTGCTGTTCCTGCAGTTGTGGGTGTGTGTGTAGAGAGTTCTACATTTGTGCTTGAGCTCAAGGTTGTGTTCGGCTGCATCCAAAGTGCCATGCCAAAACTGCAGGTCCTTTCCCAAAGTACTTAAAGGGCCAGAAACAGCACAATAAAAATCCATTATGCCCAAATACAGTTCTTAAAGGGCCATACACAGTCCAATACAAGTCCATAAGCCCCAAATCAGTTCCTTAAAGGGCAATACGTCCCAGGGGCCATAGTCACATGGCAGGAGGCTGGCAATCAGTCTACCCCAATGCCCAGTGGCTGGTTCCGCCACACATATGCTGTCGCTGGAGAGGGAGGCCGACTGTCTCCACTCCCAATAAATTGTCCTGCTGCTCGAGAGAGAGACCGACCGTCTCTGCTCCCTGTAGGACACAGTGCCGCTGGGGAGGGAGGACGATGCTCTCCTCTCCCTGCAAAACATACTGCCGCTGGGGAGCAGGACCAACTGTCCCTACTCCCTGTAACTCACCCAGGCCGTCTCAGAGTCTGCCCACAGGGCTGTAACCAAGTCCGCCAACATGACCCTCAAATCCACCCACAAGGCCCATCATGTAGCGTGTGTATAGTGAATGCAGAGTGCGTGTTTGTGCAGTGGAAGTAGTGTTTGTGTGTCCTCATGCTTTCAATCTCTCTCAATCTCTGTAAAACTTGTCTTTCCTCCTCCTAATACTGATCCTCCTCTCTCGCTCTCCCTTCAAGTCAGTGATATCCACATAAGTCCATCCTTGCAAGCACGCTGTCTTGGCGTCATACTTGACTCTGGCCTCACCTTTGAGCCTCACATCCAGTTTGTTGCCAAATCCTGTAGGTTCCAACTTAAAAACATTGCCTGCATCCGCCCCTTTCTTACAAAAGATGCTACCAAGGAGCTTGTCCATGCTCTAGTAATTTCCCACATGGATTACTGTAACCCTCTCCTGATTGGTCTCCCCAAAAAACGTATTGCCTCGCTACAGTCTGTAATGAATGCTGCCGCCAGACTGATTTTTCCCTCTATTCAGTCCTCACACCTCACCCCTCTGCCAGTCCTTACATTGACTCCCTGTATCCTATAGGAGTCAATTAAAAGTGCTAACCCATTCATTTAAAGCACTGAACAATTCTAACCCCTCTTATATCTCTTCACTGATCCATAGGTATGCCCCTCCTCGTTCCCTCCGCTCTGCCCGTGACCACCTCCTGACCGCTGCTCGCACCCATACGGCCAACTCGTGTTTGCAGGACTTTTCGCGGGCGGCTCCTTTCCTATGGAATAGCCTGTCTAGCGCCATCAGACTCTCTAGTCTCCCTAGTCTTCAATCATTTAAGAAGGGCCTTAAAAACCATCTGTTACGGACCGTTTCAGCATAAAAGGGAATAAATCGGTTTAGGCGATAATCCCCTTTTCCCAGAAAGGCACAGCTCCTGCAGAACATCAAAACTCACGAACTGGATATAGGTGAATAAGGTAGCACTCCAGCTGGAACCTCACGAATAGCTGCTAGCAGATGAATAGGAAAAGCAGACATCAGCTTACACTCCTTAGCAATCAATCTCCAACAGCATACAGTGAATCCCCCCAAGAACGAGACAAGGCTCCGTGTTGAGGGTCAAGCAGTGGTCTGTTTATTCAGGGCTACCTGCCCCTGTATTTATGCAGGTCTCCCACCTGGTGGACACTCCCCTAGGGGACCAGATGGAAGACTGAAACAGCAGACAGACATGTATAATTTTCGTACACACAGCCACAATACTTTCCCACAATGCATCCTGGTTTCCTCCTCCCTGCCCTGGAGATAATTAATGAAGTAATTCAATTATCTCCTAAGACAAAGGCCAGACTCCATTATGCACATGGTGACACAGAAACAGACTATCACTTTAAAATACATACAGACACATTTTATACATAAAACACAGACATGTAACATATCCCCAGATAGCTCAGGTCTGGGTGCACATTATTAGGTGAATGGCACCCAGATCACACAAATACATTTTAATTGCCATGGAGCTAAAGTCTTTAATTATACGAACAGGCTCCATGGCATTGCTATCTGGGTTACTACAGTTCACATAAAACAAACTACCGAATTCCCTGCATTCACCAAATCCATACGAATGAGAACCAGGGGCTGGAGGTTCAGCGGTGCCTGCACGGAAAAGTGTCCGATTTTGGTGCATGAAAGCCGGGCAGAAAAGTGTTGGCTGCCCGGGGAGCTCCAGAACAGCGCCACCTAGCGGCCGCTAAGTGTAACAGCGGCCACACAGTTAACAGGCAATTAACCGCAGCTTCAGGGAGGTAAATGGAGGGCACACTCCAGCTTCTGGGTGGCCCATTAACAACGCTGGCCGGCTTCCCACGGCTCTGGGGAGGTTGGTGAACGGCTGTTTGTTTGGTAGATGAAATCTACCGAACTGCTGTGCAGAAAGGGAGAAATAAATCCTTCTGCACAGTAAAATTAACCCTTTAGCTGCCGGTCCATAGTCCAGAGGCAGCAGGCGGGCAACCAGGCTCCTCCAATACAATGTGGCGAGATTGGTTTCGTCACATCTCTCCCCCTTTCCAAAAAGACTAACAGGGTACCTGACCTCCTGCCGGTCAGTGCCCTTGTTAGTCCAGCAGCCCACCCACAAAGCAGAAAAAACAGTACAGCCCACCCACAATAAATGGTTACTACACCTGGGTAGAGGAGAATCTTGTCCATGTCCAGGTGCCTCACCACAGCTGTGTGGGGGACCGGTAGGCTGCCTTGGTGGGTTGCTGAGTGGGCAGAGACCAGCGGTACTCTGTCCTGGTGCCAGTACTACCACCGGAGTAGTCTGGTTGGAGCCTGGTTGCTGGAGACGGACTGTCTCCCCCTTGAATACACAGCTCTGTCGTGGGGGGGTAGGACCGACCGTCCCTACCCCCTGTGTGGTGAGTGCAGAGACCACGGTCCCATCTGCACTGGTGGGGGGTTTACAGTCTCCCCCTGGTACATTAAGCTGCCGCTGGGGAGAGGGGGTAACAAGCTCCTCTCCCGATAGAACACTCTGCCCATTAATGATCCGCCGCTGGGGAGAGGTGGTAACAAGCTCCTCTCCCATACATATTCCTAGTCTTTGCGGAGGGAGACCGACTGTCTCTCCTCCCAATACAGAGTCCTGCCGCTGGGGAAAGGAGACAGGGCTCTCTATTCCCTGCTGGATACTCTGCCGCTGGAGAATGGAGACTGGGCTCCCAATTCCCGAAAACTCACGCTGCCGCTGGGGAGGGAGGACGCTGCTCTCCTCTCCCTGTATTCCACATTGCCCTACCGGCATATCACTCTGCTGCTGGGGGGCAGGAACAACTACCTCTGCCCCCTGTAACTCAGCCTGCCGGTGGGGAGGGAGGCCACTGCTCTCCTCTCCCCGCACTTCACATTGCCCTCCTGGCATATCACTCTGCTGCTGGGGGGCAGGGACAACTACCTCTGCCCCCTGTAACTCAGCCTGCCGCTGGGGAGGGAGGACGCTGCTCTCCTCTCCCTGTATTCCACATTGCCCTCCTGGCATATCACTCTGCTGCTGGGGGGCAGGAACAACTACCTCTGCCCCCTGTAACTCAGCCTGCCGCTGGGGAGGGAGGACGCTGCTCTCCTCTCCCCGCACTTCACATTGCCCTCCTGGCATATCACTCTGCTGCTGGGGGGCAGGAACAACTACCTCTGCCCCCTGTAACTCAGCCTGCCGCTGGGGAGGGAGGACGCTGCTCTCCTCTCCCTGCACTTTACACTGCCGCTGGGGAATGGAGACTGGGCTCCCAATTCCCTGCAGGCTCGGTGGAGAGACCTCGGTCCCATCTCCACTGGCCACCTGGGGTTCTTCCCAGTAAAATTGTACAATATCTTCCCAGCTGAAGGGGTCTGGATCTGGGTCTGCGCTTCCCTGTTGAGCCTTCTCACTGGAGTGGAACAGATTTTGGTAGTCCTGTTCCAGCTCCATCTCTCGGGTTACTAGGTGGACCAGGTCTTGCTCAATTTCATGAGTGTCGTCCCAGTCATACCTGCTCTCCCTCCACTCAAAGAGATCACTGAACCGGGCTTGTGTGGGGCTCCCAAATTCAGGCTCTGAGAAAGACTCCCATAACAAGCCAGGACCATCAAACTCCTCTCCCTCTGGCTTGTCATGCTCGGCTGTCCAGGGCAGGTGCTGTGCAACATACCACCAAAGCGCCTGGTAGGCATCCTCCAGCCACATCTCTTGCCATACCCGGAGCTCCAGTTCTTTTACCCATTCCTCCCTGGGCTGCTCTCCCAGGAAGGGCATCCGCAGGGCTAGTCGCTCCTGCAAACGCTGATCTTCCTTGGGAAGTCTCTCACCTCGTTGGTATTCCACAATGTCCAGTGCCTGGTACCAGATGCCTTTCCTTAATGCCTCCCGGTCATCCATGTCACCCTCATCGTACTCCACTGCTGGTTCCATGCTGTTGCTTTTAGGGTCGCTGTCCTGGGACATGCGTTGCCCTCAAATTGTAAAATCCAGAGTAATGGTGTCTCCTGTAGCTGTCCTTCTGGCTGTAGGAACGATCCCGCCGCTTGCCACCAATTGTTACGGACCGTTTCAGCATAAAAGGGAATAAATCGGTTTAGGCGATAATCCCCTTTTCCCAGAAAGGCACAGCTCCTGCAGAACATCAAAACTCACGAACTGGATATAGGTGAATAAGGTAGCACTCCAGCTGGAACCTCACGAATAGCTGCTAGCAGATGAATAGGAAAAGCAGACATCAGCTTACACTCCTTAGCAATCAATCTCCAACAGCATACAGTGAATCCCCCCAAGAACGAGACAAGGCTCCGTGTTGAGGGTCAAGCAGTGGTCTGTTTATTCAGGGCTACCTGCCCCTGTATTTATACAGGTCTCCCACCTGGTGGACACTCCCCTAGGGGACCAGATGGAAGACTGAAACAGCAGACAGACATGTATCATTTTCGTACACACAGCCACAATACTTTCCCACAATGCATCCTGGTTTCCTCCTCCCTGCCCTGGAGATAATTAATGAAGTAATTCAATTATCTCCTAAGACAAAGGCCAGACTCCATTATGCACATGGTGACACAGAAACAGACTATCACTTTAAAATACATACAGACACGTTTTATACATAAAACACAGACATGTAACATATCCCCAGATAGCTCAGGTCTGGGTGCACATTATTAGGTGAATGGCACCCAGACCACACAAATACATTTTAATTGCCATGGAGCCAAAGTCTTTAATTATACGAACAGGCTCCATGGCATTGCTATCTGGGTTACTACAGTTCACATAAAACATAAAATACCGAATTTCCCTGCATTCACCAAATCCATACGAATTAGAACCAGGGGCTGGAGGTTCAGCGGTGCCTGCACGTAAAAGTGTCCGATTTTGGTGCATGAAAGCCGGGCAGAAAAGTGCTGGCTGCCCGGGGAGCTCCAGAACAGCGCTAAGTGTAACAGCGGCCACACAGTTAACAGGCAATTAACCGCAGCTTCAGGGAGGTAAATTGGCAGCACACTCCAGCTTCTGGGTGGCCAATTAACAACGCCGGCCGGCTTCCCACGGCTCTGGGGAGGTTGGTGAACGGCTGTTTGTTCGGTAGATGAAATCTACCGAACTGCTGTGCAGAAAGGGAGAAATAAATCATTCTGCACAGTAAAATTAACCCTTTAGCTGCCGGTCCATAGTCCAAAGGCAGCAGGCGGGCAACCAGGCTCCTCCAATACAATGTGGCGAGATTGGTTTCGTCACACCATCTCTTTAGGAAAGCTTATGGCCTCTCAGAGTAACCTCTACCTTACATACCTATCTCTTGCTCTCTCCTATAGGGCAGTGCTTTACTCTCTCCTCCAGCTCTGCTTCACTCCCACCCTATTTGATTGATATTTCCTGTCCTAACGTGTCTTATACCCCACCTCCTATAGACTGTAAGCTCGTTTGAGCAGGGTCCTTGTAATTGAGCTCCAGTACTCCAATCAAGTACCTCCGTTGATGGATGCTCCTAGTGCTTCCCGAGGGCTCCTAAGCACTCCACCAGACACCATAAGCACTGCAGACCAAATCTCTCTTCCTTCAGAGCGAAGCATGAACAAGCTCCTAAAAGAGCTTAGTGATTATAGCCAAGGGAGTATACAGTGTATAGCAATCCCCAGTGTAGATTCAGCCTTTTCCCTCACACATGAGACGAGGCTCTATGTTGAGGGTAAATCAGGAACTCACAGAGCTGTGGCTTTATTGTTTCTTATATACACATTTTTACACCATGTTACCACCTGTGATGAGAGCAATCTCGCCACATTGCATTGGAGAAGCCTGGCTGCCCGCCTGCTGCCTTTGGACTATGGCCCTGGGAGATTGGGCCCTTTAAAAACAGTATGCGGCCATACCAGAGTGTATGTCACTCATTCTGGCCCTTTAAATACAGTGGGGTCACTTGCCCTGTGTGAGCTGTGGTAACCCAGATAGCTATGCCATGGAGCCTATTCGTGTGATTAAAGACTTTGGCTCTATGGCGATTAAACTGTATTCGGTTGGTCTGAGTGCCATTCACCTAATAATGTGCACTCAGACCTGAGCTATCTGGGGATATGTGAAATGTCTGTGTGTTATGTGTAAAATGTGACTTTATGTATTTTAAAGTGTTTTGTCGTTTTGCAACCATGTGGTTAATGGAGTCTGCCTCTAGTCCTGGATAATTGGATTACTTCTCCAATTATCTCCAGGGCAGAAGGGAGGAAACCGGGATGCATTGTGGGGATGTTTTTCTTCTGTTTGAGCCAGATTTTGCCATGCTGCAAGCCAGGGCCCAAAAGATACTTTTACTAACTTTTGAACCCCTGGTCTGATTTATGCAATTTTTGAGTATGTTGTTCCCCCGAATGGATTGATTGTGAATATGTATTTTTATGTGAATGTGATGTATGGTTTTAAAGTTATGAAAGTTGTGTAAAAGTATATTTTGAACTGTATGCATAATGGGATTATGTGTCACACTAAGGGGAGGGGATGTGTGGGATGTAACATCTATGTCATTGGTTATTTTATGCCTCCCCCTGGGTGTGGCCTGTATGTGTACTCATGTAATAAAAACCAGGCTGGGTGCCCCAGCACCTGAGACCACTGCTTGGCCTTCAACACGGAGCCTTGTCTCGTTCTTGGGGGGATTCACTGTATGCTGTTGGAGATTGACTGCTAGGAGTGTAAGCTGATGTCTGCTTTTCCTATTCATCTGCTAGCAGCTATTCGTGAGGTTCCAGCTTGGAGTGCTATCTTATTCCCTGGTATGCAGTTCGGGAGTTTGATGCATTCGCCTGTATCTAGTTCGTGAGTTTTGATGTTCTGCAGTAGCTGTGCCTTTCTGAGAAAAGGGGATTATCGCCTAAACGGATTTTAACCCCTCATATGCTGAAACGGTCCATTACACCACCCACATGGTTTTGTAGCACAGCCAATCAAATACACTATAATACAGTTAAACCCTCCCAGGCAGGACAAACAAGCCCTCCTCTCTGCCTGTGATATAATTACTGTACACAATGGGCTAATGTAATTATCACAGGCAGGAAAATACACAGTTTTTAACAAAATTCATAATTTTAAAAGTATACATCACATTCACATTTTCAGAATCAGCATACTCCAAATACCAACATACGTCAAAATCATTCAAATTGGTCCAGTGGGTCAAAAGTTAGATCAACGTCCTTTGTGACCAAATGAAGCTTGGCTTTTCTGCCCAAAACCAGTTCCACAGAGTCTTCTATCCTGGAGATACTTACATATTCTGAATCAGCATACGCAGTATACAAACATATGTCAAAATCATACAAATTTGTCCAGTGGTTCAAAAGTTAGATGGAAGTCCTTTTTAAACTACTGCAAGCATGGCTTTCCTGCCCCAAACCAGTTCCACAGAGTAAGGCTGTGCAGCCGGTCTATCTTCTCCTCTATCCTGGAGATAATTGGCTTAAATGGGTGTAGTAAGCCAATTATCTCCAGGTACAGAAAATATCGCCATTCACAACACCAGCAAAAATACACAAAAATACCTAATTTCCATTACACTGAAAAGAACCCCCACATTCAACCTATCCCCAGATAGCTTGGATCTGAGCGCTCAATATACCTGAACAGCGCTCAGATCCCACAAAAAGAATAAAATCGCCATGAGGTTAAAGTTTAGCACAGGCTGATGAGAGGTTGAGGAGGGACACAGTTTTAAAGGGGAATTGCCACAAAAGGTCTTAACATGCCCATATACTGTTTTTTCACCCCAGGGCCATAATCATGGGGAAGGAGGCTGGCAATCAGGCTTCTCAGGGGAACAGGGTAGTTTGACACATGAAAAACCAGTGACAAAACGCCTTTTGCCACACATCTCCCCTTTTGGGGGGAGACTAACCAGGTCTCGGGACCTTCTGTCGGTCAGTGCCTGAGTTAGTCTCGCAACCCACCCACAAATAAAAAGTAGCAAAGTAGCCCCCACACAACAATTGGTACTGATGTGTAGGTCCCAGGTTGTAGGGTGAAGGTTCAGCACCCTCAGTCTTCTTGGTGCAGCTAGGCAAATAGCTGGGGACACTTGGGGGGCAGAGGCCCATGGCGCTCTGCCCAGTTGCCAGCGCTTCTGCTGGGGTGTTGGTTTTACACGCTAGCCCTGCAACAAGGGGGTTGGTAGGGCAGAGGCCAGCGGCGCTCTGCCCTGATGCCAGCTCTTCTGCTGGGGGAACTGGGGCATAGTCCTGCCTTGTAGCAAGGGGAACGTGGGGGTAAACATCTCCTCTGTTAACCATGGTATCAAGTGAGGAGTTTGATGGGGAGGGGAGAATTGGTTTATCTCCTCCTCCGTATACTCCTGCTGCCGCTGGGGAGAGAAGGCGATATGCTCCTGTAACAAATCCCTACAATGTGCCTGGAAACATCCACCGTTTTCTTGCCCCTCCTCACTTTATCCTGCACATAAATACAAAGACTTATATGTCCCGGGCTAGGCCCGTTAAGACCTAGCCCGGGACATATAAAGTAACAGAGACCACGGATTATATATATACCTTTTATTCAGCAAAGGACATCAAGCTGTCTGAAAGTTGTATGTTTTACCTGCTTTCGTGTGGATTTTCTCTGAAGACTTTCTGTAGATTAAAACATTTGTTTAATTGTTTTCACCTAAACAATATTGACACTGCATTCATCGTACGAATAAAAACTACCGAACACCGGACCACCCTGATACCTAATTGTGCTTCACTTTACCTCCATGTTCGGCTAATACATTCATATTGAAAACCCACGAACGCTTTGTTTAAGTCCCTGGGTGGCCGCCATTTCGGGAGTTTTACACGTGGCAGTGGCCATCTTAAACTCCCGAACAGCTGTGTTTTGCCGTCGAGTGTCTGGAACTAAAATCGGACACTCGACTAGGCAAACACCACTGAGACCTCCAGACTTCCATAAATACGTGCCGAAACTACCGAATGTCCCGCTGTTCGGTAGACAGACTAAGTTAAACATGGGGATTCTAACGAACCCCAGGATATTCATGGATGGCAAGAATTTCGGGACTTTTAATCCACGAACAGAGACCGACCGCAAGGCCAAAACTTATGGAACTGTTTTCGGCTATTGTTGCCTGTGCGGTCGGTCAAAATTTTAAAGTGCCATAACTCCCGAACCCCTGACCCGATCTGGGTGATTTTTAAATATGTTGTTCCCCCAGATTAGGGCTATCGGGGGATATCGTATTTATAGATATATTCAAAATGAGGACACAGCTGTAGATCTACAAAGAATAAAATAAAACAATAGTGCAACACTGTATGATAAAATATGAGTGCGCTAAGTAGAATAGAACTCACAAGATTGATGAATGGTTTGCGCCCAAGAGTGCCTCCCCTGATATCATTTGGGGGGTGTGAGCACTGCTCCTGCTTCAAGGAAGGTGAGGTACGACTCAGTCACATATTACTAATCAGCATATTTCAAATACGAACATACCCAAAAATCATTTGAATCCGTTCAGTCGTTCGGGAGATAGATATAAGTCACCTTTTAAGTGTGTGGTTGGAGATATTCTGGAGATAACCTGGAGGTAATCTGAGGTATTCAGGAGGATAAATAAAAAGTTAAGATTCGTTTGATTTAAATTATTCACCTCATTGGAATGGCAGACTTAGTTCAGTGTAATAGTTGCTATGCATTTGTTTCACGTTCCACTTTTTGGAGGTTTGGTTGTTGTCTAATCTGTAGACAGTTCTCTATCTTGCGGCAGGAGATTGTATTTTTGAAGTCTGAGATTTGTAAATTATCTGGTAAACAAACTCAGGCTGGAACTGCTGCAAAGCCACTGCCGCAGAGACATACTAGGAATGGCAGATGGATTACTGTAGGATCTGGTAGACTTAGAGTTGTGGATAACAGGCATATTGCACAGTCTGTTGCTCTACATAATTCGTTTTCTGCACTTTCAGAGTGTAATGGTGTTATGGAGACAGGCACTGAGGGTAGTGGTGTTGTGGGGAGAGGCACTGAGGGTAGTGGTGTTGTGGGGAGAGGCACTGAGGGTAGTGGTGTTGTGGAGAGAGGCACTGAGGCTAGTGGTGTTGTGGAGACAGGCTTGGAGACTATGGTGAGGCCTAATAGAAAGCAGTTGTTGTTGGGGGATTCCATCAAAAGAGGTGTGGAGATGGACAATGGTGGTCTTGTGAGGTGTCTTCCCGGAGCTACTGCTCACAGAGACAGGAGACGTATCTGTAATATTGTTAAGCGAGCAAAGCAGGAAGGGGAATTGGATGTACTTGTCCATCTAGGGACAAATGACTTGGCTTGCAATGAGGTTTCAGAGGTTAAGGAAGTTTTTAGTGTTTTTGCCAATGATATACGGCAGGTTGCTTCCACACTGTCATTCTCTGAAGTTCTGCCTGTGCATAACACTCAGAACGACAGGCGGATACGTATTAGGGACTTTAACTTGTGGCTTGGTGAATGGTGTTGGGAGCAAGGATTTGGCTTTATTTCTCATGGTAGCTCTGTTTGGAATGGAAATAAACTGTATGGTTTGCATCTTTCTCAAAAGGGAACAGATGTTCTCAGTGAGCAGTTTAGAGGTTTTGCTAGGATGTATTTAAACTAGGGGGGGGGGGGCAAAAGGGTGATAAAACATCAATCCAATTGTCCCCCAAAACAAGGACAGAATGTGCCTGTAGCAAGTGTGTTAAAAAATGATAAGCTTAGAGTCATGTCTACAAATGCTCGCGGTTTAGGGAATAAGATCCATGAACTTGTGGCAATAATGGCAACTTATAGTGTAGATTTAGTCGCTGTTGCTGTTACTGAGACATGGTATAATGAGAAAAATGACTGGGACATAGCAATACCAGGGTACTCTTTATATAGAAAAGACAGGGAAGGCAAGAAAGGGGGAGGGCTGGCCCTGTATGGAAGGATAGCATAAAATGTAGCCTAATAAAAGTTAGTGAGGTGAACATAGAGTCCGTTTGGGTTACGTTAGAATTTGGTAATCACACAGTAACTCGTGTAGGTGTGATTTATAGGCCCCCAGGACAAATTGAAGAGTTAGATAATCTACTAGTTGAGGAAATAGCTAAAATTACAATGAAGGGGGAAGTTATCATCATGGGTGACTTTAATCTTCCTGACGTGAATTGGAAAACAAAAATAGCTGCTTGTGCCAGGAGCACACATATTCTAAACTCCCTACTGGGGTTGTCTCTAAAACAAGTCGTTGAGGAGCCAACTCGTAAAGAGGCCATACTAGATTTAGTGTTAACAAATGGAGATTTGGTATCCGATATTACTGTAGGTGAAAGTTTAGGATCCAGTGATCATCAGTCAGTGTGGTTTAATATAACAACAGTGACTGAGTCACACCACACAAAAACAAAAGTTTTAGACTTTAGAAAAACAGACTTTTCTAAAATTAGAATATGTGTAAAGGAGTCATTATCAGACTGGAACAATTTAAATGGAGTCTGTTACAAACTGCTATTTGTAACTGGCCCTTTAAATGATAAATTGCCCTGCTTCCCTGGATTGTGGAGAAGCCTATTTGCCAACCTCCTCCCGCATGACTATGGCCCTGGGAGATTAGGCCCTTTAAGGAGTGTATGTCACTCATTCTGGCCCTTTAAATCCTGTGGGGAAGGATTGGTACTTTTTATATGGCACTTCGGAGGCAGTCGAAGTGCCGAAGTTGTCGAAGTTGTCGAAGTGGCCGCCATTCAAAAAAGGAACACGTGGCGGCGGCCATTTTAATTTAGTTGAACGTGGTCAGCGGTGTATGCTAAAGAATCTATGGAACTAAAATCGGCTACGCAAATACACGAACACCGCTGACCCTTACCGTCGCCTCCACTTCGACGCTTCGGTTAAAGGAGATTGGATGTATGGTTTTAAAGTTACAGGGTATGTGTAAAAACTGTATTTTTACTGTCTGTGATAATTATGTTAATCCCTTGTGTAACATAATTATATCACAGGCAGAGGGGAGGATTTTGTGTGTAATTGCTGGGAGTGTTTTCGGTAATGTACGTGTATGATTGGTTGTTTTGTAACACCCTGTGGGGATCCTGCATAAAAGAAGGTTCTTTTGGTGCCAACAAAACAGAATAACTTGACCCTCTAACTTGCAGCCTTGACTCATGTTTGTAGGGGACAGCTATAATCACTACAGGGATTGCTATGCTCTTCATACTCCCTTAGCTACTGAGCTCTTGTAAGAGCTCTTGTTCCTGATCCTGCTTCGCTCTACAGAAGGAAGAGGTTCACCTACTGGAACCTGGAGCCTGGTCGTAGGTCCAGGGTGGATAGCAGACGGCGAGATCCTAGCCCAGCAGCGGCAGTTCGTGGAGTCTGCAGTACTTATGGTGTCTACGCAGTAGTTATGGTGTCTACGGTGCTGATGGTCCTTTGGTGAGCGCTAGGAGCATCCTTTCTACGGTCCAACTTCCAGCCAGCCTGGAGGCAATTGTAACAGAGTCCAAGAGAAATTGGATTATTTAAAAGTTGAACTACTGAAGGCAACAGAAAATTGCATTAGGCTTGTCAGTAAAAGCAAAAAATTCAATAAACCACTCCGCAGATGTGGTCAAAATAGTAAAAAACTAAAATTAGCATTTAGTAATTATAAAAAAAAACAGAGTGAGGAAGACAGAATGATCTATAAGATTAGGCAGAAAGAGGCTAAGCATGTTATAAGAGCTTCCAAATCACACATAGAAGAGAAAATAGCACAGTCAGTAAAAAAGAGGGCCAAAACTTTTTTAGATACATAAATGAGAAAAGAAAAGTAAAACAAGGATTAGTTAGATTAAAAACAAAAGAAGGAAGGTATATAGAAGAGGATAAAGGTCTAGCTGACTGCCTCAATGAATATTTTTGATCGGTATTTACAGATGAAAATGAAGGAAAGGGACCTCAGTTAAGAAAAAGGATAAATGCGTCATTTATTACACGTGAGTTTACAGAGGAAGAGGTTCTATTTCAACTGTCAAAAGTAAAGACAAATAAGTCAATGGGACCTGTGTACTAGCAAAACCATTAGCAAATTTATTTAACCAATCATTGTTAACAGGAGTAGTCCCAGAAGATTGGAAGTTAGCGAATGTTGTGCCCATTCACAAGAAAGGTAATAGGGAGGAGTCGGGCAACTATAGGCCAGTAAGCCTTACTTCAGTAGTGGGGAAAGTGATGGAAACCATGTTAAAGGATAGGATTGTTGAACATCTAAAAACACATGGATTTCAAGATCATAGACAACATGGGTTTACTTCAGGGAGATCATGCCAAACTAATCTTATTGATTTTTTTGATTGGGTAACTAAAATTACAGATCAGGGTGGTGCAGTAGACATTGCTTACCTAGATTTCAGTAAGGCTTTTGACACTGTTGCACATAGAAGGCTTATCAATAAATTGCAATCTTTAAGTTTGGATTCCAATGTTGTTGAATGGGTAAGGCAGTGGCTGAGTGACAGGCAACAGAGGGTTGTAGTCAATGGAGTATATTCGAAGCTTGGGTTTGTCACCAGTGGGGTACCTCAGGGATCTGTACTTGGACCCATTCTCTTTAATATTTTTATTAGTGATATTGCAGAAGGTCTTGATGGTAAGGTGTGTCTTTTTGCAGATGATACTAAGATATGTAACAGGGTTGATGTTCCAGGAGGGATAAGCCAAATGGCAAATGATTTAGGTAAACTAGAAAAATGGTCAGAGTTGTGGCAACTGTCATTTAATGTGGATAAGTGCAAGATAATGCATCTTGGACGTAAAAACCCAAGGGCAGAGTACAGAATATTTTATAGAGTCCTAACCTCAACGTCTGAGGAAAGGGATTTAGGGGTGATTATTTCTGATGATTTAAAGGTAGGCAGACAATGTTATAGAGCAGCAGGAAATGCTAGCAGAATGCTTGGTTGTATAGGGGAGAGGTTGTGGCGGAAACCGCCTCGCCACGGGACATTGGAGGGGCCTGGCTGCCTGCCTCCTACCTGCTGACTATGGCCCCTGGAAAATTGGTACGTTTGAACTATATTTGGGCATGTTTTAGTTTATATTGCTGCTGCTGGCCCTTTTAGAATCATCCGTGGACATATTGGGACGTTTGGGAATAATGTCCCTTTAAGACTTTGTAACATATCACAGTAATACTGTCTTAAATATTATGATTAGATTCCTTCCCCAATTATCTCCAGGCCAGAGGGGAGGGATTGTGAGGCATTGTGGGAGGTAACCGGTCTGAGCTGGAAAGTCATGCTGACAGGGGTTTTAAAAGATACTATTACTAACTTTTGAACCCCTGGTCTGATTCATGCCATTTTTTAATATGTTGTTCCCCTGAATGGATTGATTGTGGATATGTATTTTTATGTGAATGTGATGTATGGTTTTGAAGTTATAAATATTGGGTAAAAAGTATATTTTAAACTGTATGAATAATGGGATTATGTGTCACACTAAGGGGAGGGGATGTGTGGGTTGCACCCGTGATGCTATTGGTTATTTTAGGCCTCCCCCTGGGTGTGGCCTGTATGTGTACAGTTGTAATAAAAGCCAGGCTGGATGTGCCAGTCCAGAGTTCCTGTTTAACCCTCAAAGTGAAGTGTCGTCTCATTATTGGGGGAGGATTTATTGCATGCTGTTCCAGTTTGACTGCTAGGAGAGCAAACCTATTCGTATGGTTCCTATTCAACTGTCTACAGCATTCAGAGGCTTTCAGGGAGACCGACTGTCTCCACTCCCAATAAATTGTCCTGCTGCTGGGGAGAGAGACCGACCGTCTCTGCTCCCTGTAGGACACACTGCCGCTGGGGAGGGAGGACGATGCTCTCCTCTCCCTGCAAAACATACTGCTGCTGTCCCTACTCACTGTAACTCACCCTGCCACTGGGGAGGGAGGATGCTGCTCTCCACTCCCTGCAAGGTACACTGCCGCTGGGGAGGGAGGACGAGGCTCTCCTCTCCCTGCAAAACATACTGCCGCTGGGGAGCAGGACCGACTGTCCCTACTCCCTGTAACCCACCCTGCCGCTGGGGAGGGAGGATGCTGCTCTCCTCTCCCTGTAACTCACCCTGCCGCTGGGAGGGAGGATGCTGCGCTCCAAGGTCACTTCCTGCGGCTGGGGATCTGTGCCGACCGCCCAGCATCCATGTAGGGCCGGTGGAGAGACCTCTGTCCCATCTCCACCTGCCGGCTGGGGGTTCTCCCAGTAAACCTCCCAGCTGAAGGGCTCCAGACCTGGATCTGCCACTGCGTTCTCCTGCCGTGTCTCCTCAATTGAGCGGAGCAGATGTCAGTAGTCCTGCTCCAGCTCCCACTCCAGGGATTCTAGGTATGCCAAGTCTGGTCCCACCTCGTGGGGGTCAGCCCAATCTTGCACACTCTCCCTGAAGTCATAGATGTCACGGAATCGGGTCTCCGCAGGGCCATCAAAATCATCTCCCTCCGGGTTGTCATGCTCCGCCGTCCAGGGTGTGTGCCAAGCTGTATACCACCAGAGCGCCTGGTAGGCATCCTCCAGCCACAGCTCCTGCCAGTGCTCGAGTTCCTTTGCCCACTCCTGCAGGTGCTGCTCTCCCAGTAGGGGCATCCGCAGGGCCAGCCGCATCTGCAATTGCTGTTCCTCACTGGGGAGTCCCTCGCCCCGCCGGGGCTGAACATCCCACAGGGCCTTGTACCAGATGCCTTTCCTGACTGCATCCGGATCATCCAGATCACCCTCCTCGTGTAGGAACGCTGTTTGGTTACAGACTGGTTCCATCCTGTTGTAGCCAGGGGCGCTGTATGGGGACAAGGATTGCCCTAATTATAAATCCACACGTTACCGGTGTCTCCGAGCTGCTTCTCCTTGCACTAGGACGCCATCCCACCGCTTGCCACCAATGTAACAGAGCTCCAGTACTCTAACCGAGTACCTCCATTGATGCATGCTACTAGTGCTTCCCGAGGGCTCCAGACACCATAAGCACTACAGACCGAATCTCTCTTCCTTCAGAGCGAAGCAGGAACAAGCTCTTAAAAGAACTTAGTGATTATAGCCAAGGGAGTATACAGTGTATAGCAATCCCCAGTGTAGATGCAGCCTTTCCCCCCACACATGAGACGAGGCTATGTTGAGGGTAAAACAGGAACTCACAGAGCTGTGGCTTTATTGTTTCTTATATACACATTTTTACACAATGTTACCACCCACATGGTTTTGTAGCACAGCCAATCAAATACACTATAATACAGTTAAACCCTCCCAGTCAGGACAAACAAATACTCCCCTCTGTCTGTGATATAATTACTGTACACAATGGGCTAATGTAGTTATCACAGGCAGGAAAATACACAGTTTTACACAATATTCATAATTTTAAAAGTATACATCACATTCACATAAAGCTTACATATTCTGAACCAGCATACGCAGTATACAAACATTTGTGGTCGGTTAATTAGTGACTGTGAAATACCATATGATTGGTTAAAGTCGGTGAGGTGTGCCGGAACGGACGTAGGGGGTAGGCCTGTAAAAAAGAGGGCAAAAAAGATTGCAGATAAACACACTTTATTCTTAATATAATTATGATACACGGTTCTTAAATGCTTGTCTTAACTCTTCTCTGGATGTGGTATGTATCTGTGGTATATGGCAGATTCCCAACGCCCTAATTTCTTAATTATGTGAACTGGCGTATTAGTACTGGACGCGGCTGATGCGACCCTTATCCTGAATGAATGTCCTGAATGAGATGCGGGGTCCCAGCCTAATTTAATGCACAGTGTACGAATGTAAAACATGAACTTGGTAGTAGTTAGGGGATTGCCTAGTAGTGTAAAAAGCGGAGAGTGGCTGGGACTATCTTTGATCTTTGCTAAGTAAGTGTCTAGGACTTTAACCGGGCACCAGTTATTTCCAGTCGGGTAGAAGGGTATTTCAACCGGATGGCCTGTTTGTCTGGTCTTTGAATGTCGGAGCGGCAGGATGTAATGGTCATTTACCTTTTTTAAATCCTCTTTGATGAGACATAATTGATTGTCTGATTGTGTTGCAATCGTGAATTCTCTAGGTCTTAGGAACCCATAAAATGCTAGATACATAGAGGTTTTTATAACTAGGTTTGTGCAAGGTTCAAACGGTAGTGTGTCCAGTATGTCAGATAATGCCCGGAATTTCTCCCCATCTATGGGTAGACATTTGTTTTTAGTGTGATGATCAAGTTTATTTATGCCTTTTAATATATTTTTTATTGGGTAAGTACTGAGGAAAGGAGTATGGTTTGGAATGGCGGTCAAGACGTGGTGCTGTATGCCAGACAGGTAAAGTTTAATCATATTGTATGAAAGTTTGAGTTGAAGGTGGCAAAAAGCAGCAATTGCGACCATGGTGTGAACTGAATAGTCGTGTAAGTCGAATTCTGCTGAGAACCTTTGGAAGACGGTCATGGCTCTGTCGTATGTTCTCTTGGTATTCGCGGATAAGGCTACCTGAGCCAATTCGTAACTGTGTGCCAAAACCTGGGCTAATCCAGGATTAACGTGTCGAAATCCGGGGTTTGGGATGGGTATTTGTCGGCAGTTGGGTGGAGGCTGAAGAATTCCTGTAATTTACAACTGGACAAAGCGTCAGCAGTGGAGTTAGAGTAGCCTGGGATGTGTTCGCAATATAGAAAGAATTGAAAGGTGGCTGCTAACCATGTCAGTCTGCGAACTAACTTCATAATGACCAATGAAGATGAATGGCCCTTATTGATTATGTCGCAGGCTGCCATGTTATCCGTGTAACACTGAACGGCCAGGTTTTTCCCCATGTAAAGGCAGCCGCCACTATCGGGTAAATTCCGAATAAGGCCGATGTTTCGTGAACGGAGGGTAAATTGAGAGTCTCCTCCGGCCAGCAATCTCCGGCCAGAGTTTTTGTATATTGCTGCAAACCCGGTATTGGCGGCTGCGTCTGTCCAAAAGACTGGGGATTGGTCAGATATTGGAGGGATGAACATAGAGAACCCATTCCAATGTTCTAAGAACTCCTTCCACATGGCTAGGTCTGCCATTGCCGGGGGATCTAAGTGACCAATATGATTATCTGGCAGACTTGGTAATAAACACAATAACCTGGAAAAGAACCTAACAAAGATTGTAGGTCTTTACGAGTGTTGAAGGAACCTGACTATATCTTCACGTATGCGCCCGAGCTTGTCCTCGGGGAGACTTGACTGCATTGTGTCTGAATCCAGAGTGATGCCTAGGAAGTCAAGTCTGGTGGTGGGTTCAGTTGTTTTGTCCAGTGATAGAGGGATGCCTAATGTTGTAAATAGTTCTATAGTGCTCTTTACACTGATCGGAGTGCAGTTGCTACATTCTACCAACAAGAAGTCGTCTAAATAATGTATCACCGTGGGGCACCTAGCGATATTGGGGAGGAGCCAACAGAGTCTCAGCAAACATGTTGAATATTTTTGGGCTACTCTTAGCCCCGAAAGTAAGCCTAGTCGCAAAATAATATTTCTCTCTCCACTTGACCCCGTGAACATGCCATAATGAAAGATGAATGGGTAACAACTTAAAGGCATTGGAGATATTGGCCTTACTGAGCCATGCGGCTTTACCTGCCCTCAAGATTGCTTG
Organism: Pelobates fuscus; assembly: GCF_036172605.1. Classification (NCBI taxonomy): domain Eukaryota; kingdom Metazoa; phylum Chordata; class Amphibia; order Anura; family Pelobatidae; genus Pelobates; species Pelobates fuscus. Next base: position 1,517,478 of record NC_086318.1, on the reverse strand, counting down.
TATCGCATTATCCACGGTGGCATACTGAAGAGAGAATTCGGTAGATGGAATGAGGGAGTTTAGGCTTGGGTTTGCGGATGACTGAGGAACAGACAGATCGATGATTAGACGTTTTTTATTGGAATATTTACTGGTGGCTATCCCAATCGGATTTGTGCGCCAGGAGGTGAGGGGGGGGGGGGGGGGAGGAAAATGGGCCTATCATAAAGCCTTTTTTGATTTCTTTAGTTTGTCTACTGTTTGTGGATCGTTCCTAGCTGAAAGGAGGTTGGGACATTCTAATGTGCCTGCGGGGAGTGACACCAACCCGGTGTGAAAACCTTCCATGAACCCAAGTAATAAGTATTCTACCAAGTGAGGAGATGGGTGCGACTTCAAGTAGAATTCTAGATTACTTGTATTTACCTCAGTTAGTCATTTATTGGGATTCAATTTAGATGGGCACATGGTTTTGGCATGTGCCCTAAAGCATATGGAACAGATGTGTAGTAATCTGCAGGCGCTAAAGCTACATGCCCCTGCATTAAAATGATCACATTATCTTTTTGACTGCACCGATCAGTCTTGCTAGCTCCTCCTGAGATACCAGAATAGGAGGGTTCGGCCTCTGAGGGGCACAGGTTGGTGGTATGAGAGGTGTAAGAGCAGACTGCACAAGACGGAGCTACTAAGCCCGCAAAATGCCTGCAAAAGAGTTCTGTGTCCAAGCGAGTCCAGTCAGTGCGGATGTTAAACTGGGCCAAGGTTGCGGCTGCTTTTGCTGACACGGACTTGTGGAAATCATAAAACATGAAACCCCTGTACTTGTGGCCTAAGTCTACTAACTTATGAAGGTATAAGTCTAATTTCTCCCGGCGCTGTGGATAAACCGAGCATACAACATCCCTGTAGATACCGAAGGCTAGGACAAACTCTGGTATGGTAAGTTTTTTTTATTGAGTCTTGGATCTCTAGCCTTCATAACAACAGCCAAATCTCCGTAATTGTACACTCTGTTTTCCACAACATCTTGGGAGGCAATTAGAAAAGAAACCAGATTTACATATTTTCCGTCTAAAATGTCCTTACGGAGGGCTAGAGGGACCATGTGTGCTGGGGTTATAACTTGTGTAGTAGAAAGGGAGGAGAATGGCGAGACTGGGTGCCTACCCTGTAAGTTGTCAGAAGTGGGAGCTTGTACTGATCATATGGGAGGAGGGCCCGTGACAGCTGAGTTAGCGTTTTCCAACTTGGTCAGTCTATCATTGATAAACTGTAGAGACGACAGGATGGTGTTTAGTGTCCCTTGTATGTCTGAGCTATGCCCCTGTGAGCTGGTACCCAGCCCAGGATCCTCTGGGTGTGCTGTGAGGAGCTTAAAAAGTTCAGCTTTCCTTGCCGTTGCTGGGAAAGGGATACCCCTACGGCGCAATTCAGCCGATATCTTGGGGATTGTCCAGGATCTTAAAGAGCCTGGCGTGGATGGTTCTTGGAATTCCCTGGGGGTACCAACTCTAGCATGGGTGTTAGGCCTAGCGGGTGTGCTAGGGGGAGATGACTCTTCGCGTGTGTTGGCTTCTTGAGACATGCTGAAAAAAAAGAAACAACACTACAACAATAACCTGGTTAATAAGATATCATTGAGCATAAATAGAACTGGCTGGCTAACTAGTGCCGAAGCAAAAAAGCTCTCTACCCCATGACAGGTGAGGCCCTGCTAGTTGCCAGGTGAGAGACTCTATCAATGACTTGGGCGTGGGGCTCGAGCCACTAGCGTGGTGGCGGGGTGTTGGCCTCTCGGTGACGGTAAAAGATTCAATACGTGGGGCCATGACAGGTGAGGCCCTGATTATAATCCCAATAGGTGGGTGAATGCGAGGCTCTAACTATGGTTTGGGCCGAGGGGTGAAATCTCCGTGTTGAGATTGGGGAGTTGACCTCGCGGGACCAGCTATTGTTCAACTAAGGTCAGCGCCTAACCCTATACAGCTAGTTCTCTGACCCTGTACAGGGGGTTGATGAATGGGGTAATGCAACGTACCTAGCGAGAGGGGAGGACCCCGGACGGCATCCTACATGCCGCCTGGGTCGATTGCCGAGCTTACGCCCCCCACTACCTCGGGGGGGGGGCATGGTCCACATCAGCTGCTGCCGCCCGGACACCAGGGGTGGCGGAAGGACCGGGCGCGGAGCAGGCCGCGCGCCACGTGGTCCAGGCGCGCGGCCCTGTTGAAGACTCGGGCCCGGGTTGCAGATCCTGTACCGGGCCAGAGGAGGAGAGTTGGGGTGCACAGAGCCAGAGGGCGGGAGCCCATGGAGGGAGACACAGGGAGGATGCCCAGGGAGGGTGCCCAGGGAGGGAGCCACCGCTGGGGAGGGAAACCTCACCGCCAGGCTGCTGGGGAAGGAGGAGGCCACCGTCTGCAGCAGCACCATTACCAGCCCTGAGGGCACACAGGATGGCTGTAAAACCAGGATCCAGCATCCAGCCCCAGGCAGAAAACACAGCAACAGGAGGAAAACTTGTTGCTGGCCCGGCTCCTAAGTGGAACTGAGGTCAGTCTGATCTGTCACCACCTCACATCTCACACTCCCACATGTAGCATATCATGCATCATCCATCCCACACTGTCCACTAAGCTGCGCACTCTCCCTGGGGCCTTGTTCAAGTCCTGCTCTTATACAACCAATGAGAGACCTAATCGTGTATTATCAGCTATCAAAAATGTATATATATATATTTTTTTTTTCTGTAGAAGTCCTGATACCGCAAGTAGTTCTGCCTCCTACCTGAGTTTATGCTTGATATATAATTAAATTGGAGACATAATGAAACGGAAGACATAAAACAATTACCTGGATGCACCAATTATAATATACCTAGTTCACATAACCCCTGAAACTAAACCACAATTGCTTAATGTAAAACGAATAAAAAAAATTCCCTTATGACACAATTCAAACTTCTTCTCACTGTGATCCAACTTCTTGCTGTGCATTGGTATAAGAAATATATTAATGAATAGGTATGTCAGTGAAATGTTGTATTTGACCATTAATCAGATACATTTGAAGGGTCATCTTGCTGAGCCATATTAAGCAAACCGTAGGTTAGTCACCTTGTTCTACAATATAATTTTGTTTCTACAAATGTAGAAACAAAGTCCTGGACTGAAACATCTGTTTAAAGTCTGCGCTCATGGCATCTTATAATGACAGTGAGAGACTCCTTAATTAAAATATAACCACAAATAAACATGACTTATGATGTTAAACAGCATGTGTGCCAATATCATACTGCTATTACAAAGCAGTTGGCATTACAGAATTTTTTTTTCTTTCTTTCCTCTCAAAAGTTAGCAGTGAAAGCATTTGCAATTCTTAGATTTCTGTTAGTTGTTTTTTCCCAATTATACATAAAATATATATATACATTTCCTGAGGGCTGATTCCTTGCCACAAATTGTAACATAATTAAAACGAATAAATTCAATGAAATAGTTTGCTGAAATGTCGTACGTAAGTGGTGAATAAGAAATATCGAACGGCTGGAATAGCCCGAACGTGGCTATTCCCGCCGATTACCTGGCGTTTGGTAGTTTTGATTTTCATGAGGGTGCTGCTTGGCAGGAAGGCAGCAAAGGAATGACGGGATCGGAAGCGTGCTGTCAGGAACCAGATGTCCGGCTAGACGAGGGGAGGAACAGCATACGTCACGGCAAAGGTAAGGAGAGGGGAGTAGCGTTTTATAGGAACGCTAACTCCTTCCACAAATACAGGCCTACGGCCTTAAACATGTCAAAATCATACAAATTGGTCCAGTGGTTCAAAAGTTAGATGGAAGTCCTTTTTGACCGACTGCAAGCATGGCTTTCCTGCCCCAAACCAGTTCCATCGAGTTAGAGGTCTAGCTTCTCCTCTATACTGGATATAATTGGCTTAACTGATAAGCCAATTATCTCCAGGTACAGGGCATATCTCCATTCACAACAGCAGCAAAAATACACAAAAATACACAATTCCCATTACACTGAACAGAACCCCCACATTCAACCTATCCCCAGATAGCTTGGATCTGAGCTCTCAATATATCCGAACAGCGCTCAGATCCCACGAACAGAATAAAATCGCCATGGGGTTAAAGTTTAGCACAGGCTGATGAGAGGTTGAGGAGGGACACTGGGGACACAGTTTTAAAGGGACATTGCCACAAAAGGTCTTAACATGCCCATTGTCAGGGTATTTATATCGGCAGACATTTTGTGCTATGATGGAAATTAAAATGTATATTGTCAGAGTCAATCTGAACAGAACAGACTCCATTTTGTTATTTGTAATTTTGTTATTTTCAAGTTAACAAAGAGACACGAAATGTCTATCCTTTCTGTAAAACTAACCACTTTGCCAGAGCTAAAGGAATGCATAGTATAAACAAATCAAGTGATAAGAAGACTGTCTAAATGCTAACGGAATATAATCAATTCTAAACCCAGACATTTGTGACAGAGAAGATTAAATAATTTAATTTTACTTTCGATATTGTATAACGTCCCATTGTAAGTTTAGGGGTCATATTTAGTTATAACTGTCATATTAGAAATTATAGCAGAATTTGCCAGACACATAGTCTGGACAAAACTTAAAAGAAACTCTTGAACTGACAGAAAACTTAAGTTATAGACAACTATAAAGATAAGGTAAATGACGTCAAAATAGCCACCAGGAAAAGTTAACTCTTTCCTGGATAGGAATGCTTAGTGGGACGAGACTGCCCTCTATCGACCAAATACTTAAATTGCTATCTGGAAGGTAACCACACCTCCAATTTTCTATTGGTCTATTACCTAGTGACGAACAGATAATCTTTTCCTTTAAAAGTTAAGACAAAGGGAAGAGAGAGGTATGCAGAGGAAGCAAAGGGTATGCAAAGGAGGCAGTCAGGATCGCAGGCTAAGAAAGAAAAGCAGAGTCAGAGCAAGAAATCCAAACAAGTTCCTGAATCCTGAGACTACCTACTAATCTGATGAAAATATCTACTCAACTGGTAATTATACTGGTTTCATTTAATTAATCTAAATTAATTAAAATTTTCTAATAGCATGATATATGACTGGATAAATCACGATTAGATTTCGGTATTTAGAAATCTTAGTTACTAAAGAATAAAGAATTATGACATCCCAATCTGCAGATGGGAAAAGATTAATTATGTATTTAATGTGACATATCACATGTTAGCATATCGTGATATTTATCCAGGTGTATTGATTTGCTCTAAAATAAGATAAAATATCTATTTAGGCAAGTTAAGATTCTGCTTATAGAACATGGTAGATTACTCTTATTGGATGGTTCCAGGAAATGACTAATGAGCTGGTATAAATGTTATTTTATTTAAAATTACATGAGAATAGGTCTTAATTACTTAGGAGGTCTAGCCAGTATTGAAAGGGTTATTCTAACTGTCAGCTAAAGTTTTTATGGCTATTCGCTGGAAGCTTTCTCTGTGTGAAACTTTCGTTTCTCTGTGAAGCCCATCATAAATCATTGTCTTGACAATTGCTATGTTAGCCATTGGGAGATGTTTTTACATTACCATATTGTGTTGCATACTCATATTATACTGAATATTCTTTGATTATTGTCACGCATGTTACATATTATTATTATTTAAATTGTCACAAAAAAAGTATCTATTTTTATAACAAATTGTGATGTTATTTATATGGAATACATTTCACTTACACGATAACGATCTTTGGGGTCTGAGAATTGAAATAGTGGGCAATTTTCAACTGTTTACTATTATTATCCCATAAATATCCCCACACCATATACTGTATTTAAAGGGCCATACACCCCAGGGCCATAATCATAGGGAAGGAGGCTGGCAATCAGGCTTCTCCATAAGCCAGGGGAACAGGGTAGTTTGTCACATGAAAAACCAGTGACAAAAGGCCTTTTGTCACAGTCCTCTTCAACCTATTGTTCCTGTAAGCTTTCATGTTGAATTGTCCTATCTATTGTCATATTTATAGTTACATCCCTCCTCTCATAATATTGTAAAGCGCTACGGAATCTGTTGGCGCTATATAAATGGCAATAACAATAATAATAATAATATTAGATGCAGTGTGTATAGTGACTGCAGAGTGTGTATAGTGACTGCAGAGTGTGTCTAGTGAATGCAGAGTGTGTTTGTGTAGTGAGTGCAGAGTGTGTCTAGTGAGTGCAGAGTGTGTCTAGTGAGTGCAGAGTGTGTGTTTGTATAGTGAATGTAGTGTGTGTAGTGACTGCAGAGTGTGTATAGTGAATGCAGAGTGTGTGTTTGTGTAGTGAATGCAGTTTGTGTAGTGGATGTTGTGTGTATGTTGAATGCAGTGTGTGTTTGTGTAGTAGATGATGTGTGTGTAACGTAAATACAATGTGTGTTTGTGTAGTGAATGCAGTTTGTGTAGTGGATGCAGTGTGTGTTTGTGTAGCGAAGGCAATGTGTGTTTTTGTGTAGTGGATGTGTGTGTGTGTTTGAGTGGTGGATGCTGTGTCTGTGTTTGAGTAATGGATGATGTGTGTGTATAGTGAATACGGTGTGTGTGTTTGTGTAGTGACTGCAGTTTGTGTAGTGGAAGCTGTGTTTGTGTAGTGCATGCAGTGTGTGTATGGAATGCAGTGTGTGTAGTACATAATGTGTGTATATAGTGAATACAGTGTGTGTTTGTGTATTTAATTCAGTTGGTGTAGCGGATGTAGTATGTGTGTTTGTATAGTGAATGCAATGTGTGTGTTTGTGTATTGGATACAGTGTGCATGTTTGTATAGTGGAAGATGTATGTGTGTGTGTTTGTGTAGTGGATGCAGTGTGTGTGTGTTTATGTAATGGAAGCTGTGTGTGTGTGTCTGTAGTGGATGCTGTGTGTGTGTTTGTGTACTGGAATCTGTTCTGTGTGTCTGTGTAGTGGATGCAGTGTCCATGTTGAAGCTATGTGTGTGATGTGTAGTGGATGCTGTGTGTTTGTGTAGTGGAAGCTGTGTGTGTCTGTGTAATGGATGTTGTGTGTGTTTGTGTAGTGGAAGCTGTGTGTGTGTCTGTGTAGTGGATGCAGTATGTGTATTGAAGCTGTGTGTGGGTGTGTGTCTGTGTAGTGGATGCTGTGTGTGTGTAGTGGAAGCTGTGTGTGTGTCTGTGTAGTGGATGCAGTGTGCATCTTGAAGCTGTGTGTGTGATGTGTAGTGGATGCTGTGTGTTTGTGTAGTGGAAGCTGTGTGTGTGTGTCTGTGTAGTGGGTGCAGTGTGTGTTGAAGCAGTGTGTGTGTGTCTGTGTAGTGGATGCTGTGTGTGTGCTTGTGTAGTGAGATCTGTGTGTGTGTGTGTGTAGTGGATGAAGTATGTGTTTGTGTATTGGAAGCTGTGTGTGTGTCTGTGTAGTGGATGCTGTGTGTGTTTGTGTAGTCGAAGCTCTGTGTGTCTGTGTAGTGGATGCTGTGTGTGTGTTTGTGTAGTCTCTTCTCCTGTGTCTTGGCTCCCAGACACAGAGGCTCATGGGACGAAGACCCCCCTTGTTGTCCTGGGAGGGAAACCCCCTGGCCTGAGTGGCAGGGCTTCCATATTTAGGAGATAAAGGAACAGCGACCCCCTGAGCATAAAGGATCCTGGGATAACCCTTGTTTCTCTGTGTGGAATGCTGCTTGCATGAGGCTATGCATAAAAGCCGTGTGTCACAATAAAAATTGTGTTGTATCTCCAGAACTGTGTGTCGTCCAGTTGCTGGGGGGAAATGGGTCTCTGCATTTTCTAAAGTGGTTCTTGAGTTGCTGGAGGAAGATATTAGAGGAGGTAACCGGCCGGTTACCCGGGGTCCACCATAACTGGTGGCAACTGGTGGGATCATACTTCCCAGCCGAACGGAACCAGTGTTTTTGTCAGTCTGACCAATACACTATTGGAGCCTTGGCTGGTTATAGCTAATGAAATAACTTAATTATCCACAGGCAGAAAATAGATATTTTCTGCCTGTGGATAATTAAGTTATTCCATTAGCTATCTTAATTATATCACAGGCAGAGGGGAGGGCTTGCTGACTGTATGTGGGAGTGTTACAGTAATAATTATTGTTCCTATTGGTTTGTGTCCCTTTTGTCCCTGTGTTCCATCAGGTCCAGGGGGTGTGCCTCTGGCCTGAAAATGTGTATAAAATAAATGCCTTTGTGCTCAATAAACCAGACCTTCTTACCCTCAACTCGCAGCCTCGTCTCGTGTTGTAGGGAACGGTATATCACTGCTAGCTCCTGTAAGAGCTCTCTTCAGCTATACTGCTATACTCTCCTGGAGGAGAGGTCCTTCCTACACGGTCCTGGATCCAGAGGTTGGACTAGGGTGGGAAAGAGACGGCAAGACCCCAAATAAGCTACGGCGGTTCGTGGAGTCTGCGGTGGTTATGGTGTCCGGTGTGGTGCTGATGGTCCTGGAGAAGCACTAGGAGCATCTGTCAGCGGAGGTACCAAGCCAGGGTACAGGGAGCTCCGTTACAGACCCAAATCATTCCCTAGTAACACCTTGGCTGGTAAATCCTTCATGATCCCCTCGTTCACCTGGCCGGATCCGACTCCTCAATCCAGGTGAACGCGGGCAGTGGGTAAACGGTAAATAGCTCCCCCAGCTACCCTGACACTGTTTGTACAGTGTGTTCATTTTTTGTACCAGATGGCATTGTTCTAAAGTCATTGTATCTCATAATTATTTTTATGTTATTATTTATATAGCGCCAACAAATTCCGCAGCGCTTTACAGTGGGTGGACGAACAAACATGTAGTTTGTCACATGGAAACAGAGGGGTTGGGGGCCCTGCTCAATGAGCTTACATGCAAGAGGGAGTGGGGTAAAGTGACACAAAAGGTAAGGAAAGTATTAGACTAATGACAGTTGCAAGAGAGGAGTCAGTCAGGAGCTATTAACAATTTAATTGATATGCTTTTATGAAGAAGTGGGTTTTTAATGATTTTTTGAAGGAGTGGAGACTGGGTGAGTATGTAACGGAGGAGAGAAGTGAGTTCCACAGGAACGGTGCAGACCTCGAGAAGTCTTGAAGGCGAGCATCAGAGGTGGGAGTATGGACAGAAGGTAGACGTAAGTCTTCAGCAGAGCGTAAGGGCCTAGACGGGACATACTTGTGTATTAGGGAGGATAGTTAGGTTGGAGAAGCATTATGTAGAGATTTGAAAGCAAGAACCAGAATTTAAAATTGAGTCCTATATCTTACAGGAAGCCAATGTAGGGACTGACAGAAGGGTGAGGCGTGGGAGGTGCGGGCGGACAGGAAGATGAGCCTTGCCGCCGCATTCTTTATGGACTGTAACGGTGCAAGTTGGGAGCACGTAAGACCACTGAAAAGCAGATTACAGTAGTCAAGGCAAGTAAGGACAGTGGAATGGACCAGCATCTTAGTCGCATCTGGCGTTAAGTAGGGTCGGATGCGCGCAATGTTTTTGAGATAGAAGCGTCAGGATTTGGCGATAGACTGAACATGAGGCGTGAAGGAGAGGTCGTAGTCAAAGAGAACATCTAGGCAGTGAGCCTGCATGTTGGAGCTGACGGTAGCACCGTTGACTAGGAAGGAGACAGACACAGGAGTAGCAACACTTGAGGGAGGAAAGACCAGAATTTCAGTTTTGCTCAAGTTGAGTTTAAGGAAGTGTGCAGCCATCCAGTTAGACATAGCAAAGAGGCAGTCAGAGACACTAGTCAAGAGGGAAGGGGAGAGATCAGGAGAGGACAAATAGATTTGCGTGTCATCCACATAGAAATGTTATTGGAAGCAAAAGAAGCTAATGAGGTTACCAAGGGAGGCAGTATAGCTGGAGAACAGTAGGGGACCAAGGACTGAACTTTGGGGAACACCAGCAGAGATGAGTTGGGGAGAAGAAGCAGAGCCAGAGAAAGAAACACTGAAAGTGCCCTGGAGAGGTAGGAGGAGCACCAGGAGAGAGCAATATCTTGTAGACCGATATTGTGGAGGATGAGAAGAAGCTGTTGATGATCAGTGTCAAAAGCCGCAGACAGGTCAAGGAGAATTAGGATAGAGTAGTGACCACGAGATTTTGCAGTGATTAGATCATTGGATAATTTGGTCAGTGCCGTTTCCACAGAGTGCCTAGCATGGAAACCAGACTGAAGTGGGTCTAGCAGAGAGTTGGACTCAACTACGTCTGTCAATCTCGCATACACTCTTTCAAGGATCTTGGAGGCAAAAGTCAGTAGCGATATAGAATGATAGTTGGATGGGGAGTTAGGGTCAAGGTTGGTCTTCTTTAGAATTGGGGTTATAGTTGCTTGTTTGAAGGGCGATGGAAATATGCCTGAGTACAGAGAGAGATTGAGAATTTTAGTGAGCGGTAGAGAAAGAGAAGAAGATAGAATACGGATGAGAGGCGAGGGAATCGGATCTAGAGAGCAGGTGGTTAGGCGGAAGGACTGGAGCAGAGCAGAAACCTATTCCACTGCGAATGAACATAGAACAGCAGAGGAAGTGAGGTTAGGGGAAGTATTGTAAGGGGAAGAAGAAAGATGAGAGAACTCTTCTTTGATTGTAGAGATCTTGTCAGTGAAGTGAGTTGCAAAGTCTGAGGCGGTCAAGTTAGTAGGTGGAGGAGGAACAATAGGGCGAAGAAGAGAGTTAAATGTGTGAAATAGTCGTTTGGGTGTGTTTATGAGGGTATTGAAGTAATTTACTTTTGCAGAGGAAAGAGCTAAGCTGTATGAGCGCAGCATAAATTTATAGTGGAGAAAGTCAGACACACAGTGAGACTTTCTACAACAGCGTTCAGCAGTTCTGCAGCATTTTTGGAGATCTTGAGTCATCTTGGTGTGCCAAGGTTGTTGTTGGGGGCACAAACAGAGAATGGGATACGGCTATACAGTCTATAGAGGGAACATACAAAGAAAAAAACAATAGTGTGATACAGTATATACAGTGAATTGTGCGCTTAATTGGATGCACTCACGAGATAATAGAGATAGAAGAGCATTCAAGGTGCCTCCCCAGGAAATATGGGGGGATATTGGTATCCTTTGCCAATGTCGAGCAGCCAATGGGACACAGGACTCCAGGTGAGTAGTAGTAGAAAAATTCGAAATTGTATTCTTTTTTAAAAGGTGATACAACACCATAAAGATAAAATATAAAAGTGCAGCAATAGGACCTCCGGTTGGGGGTGTAGTCTTACAGGGTTAGTGGGTACAGCCTGGCAGTGTAAGGGTTACAGGGTTAGTGGGTACAGGCTGGCAGTGTAAGGGTTACAGGGTTAGTGGGTACAGGCTGGCAGTGTAAGGGTTACAGGGTTAGTGGGTACAGGCTGGCAGTGTAAGGGTTACAGGGTTAGTGGGTACAGGCTGGCAGTGTAAGAGTTACAGGGTTAGTGGGTACAGGATGGCAGTGTAAGGGTTACAGGGTTAGTGGGTACAGGCTGGCAGTGTAAGGGTTACAGGGTTAGTGGGTACAGGCTGGCAGTGTAAGGGTTACAGGGTTAGTGGGTATAGGCTGGCAGTGTAAGGGTTACAGGGTTAGTGGGTACAGCCTGGCAGTGTAAGGGTTACAGGGTTAGTGGGTACAGGCTGGCAGTGTAAGGGTTACAGGGTTAGTGGGTACAGGCTGGCAGTGTAAGAGTTACAGGGTTAGTGGGTATAGGCTGGCAGTGTAAGGGTTACAGGGTTAGTGGGTACAGGCTGGCAGTGTAAGGGTTACAGGGTTAGTGGGTACAGGCTGGCAGTGTAAGGGTTACATGGTTAGTGGGTACAGGCTGGCAGTGTAAGGGTTACAGGGTTAGTGGGTACAGGCTGGCAGTGTAAGGGTTACAGGGTTAGTGAATACAGGCTGGCAGTGTAAGGGTTACAGGGTTAGTGGGTACAGGCTGGCAGTGTAAGGGTTACAGGGTTAGTGGGTACAGGCTGGCAGTGTAAGAGTTACAGGGTTAGTGGGTATAGGCTGGCAGTGTAAGGGTTACAGGGTTAGTGGGTACAGGCTGGCAGTGTAAGGGTTACAGGGTTAGTGGGTACAGGCTGGCAGTGTAAGGGTTACAGGGTTAGTGGGTATAGGCTGGCAGTGTAAGGGTTACAGGGTTAGTGGGTACAGGCTGACAGTGTAAGGGTTACAGGGTTAGTGGGTACAGGCTGGCAGTGTAAGGGTTACAGGGTTAGTGGGTACAGGCTGGCAGTGTAAGGGTTACAGGGTTAGTGGGTACAGGCTGGCAGTGTAAGGGTTACAGGGTTAGTGGGTACAGGCTGGCAGTGTAAGGGTTACAGGGTTAGTGGGTACAGGCTGGCAGTGTAAGGGTTACAGGGTTAGTGGGTATAGGCTGGCAGTGTAAGGGTTACAGGGTTAGTGGGTACAGGCTGGCAGTGTAAGGGTTACAGGGTTAGTGGGTACAGGCTGGCAGTGTAAGGGTTACAGGGTTAGTGGGTACAGGCTGGCAGTGTAAGGGTTACAGGGTTAGTGGGTACAGGCTGGCAGTGTAAGGGTTACAGGGTTAGTGGGTACAGGCTGGCAGTGTAAGAGTTACAGGGTTAGTGGGTATAGGCTGGCAGTGTAAGGGTTACAGGGTTAGTGGGTACAGGCTGGCAGTGTAAGGGTTACAGGGTTAGTGGGTACAGGCTGGCAGTGTAAGGGTTACAGGGTTAGTGGGTATAGGCTGGCAGTGTAAGGGTTACAGGGTTAGTGGGTATAGGCTGGCAGTGTAAGGGTTACAGGGCTAGTGGGTACAGGCTGGCAGTGTAAGGGTTACAGGGTTAGTGGGTACAGGCTGGCAGTGTAAGGGTTACAGGGTTAGTGGGTATAGGCTGGCAGTGTAAGGGTTACAGGGTTAGTGGGTACAGGCTGGCAGTGTAAGGGTTACAGGGTTAGTGGGTACAGGCTGGCAGTGTAAGGGTTACAGGGTTAGTGGGTACAGGCTGGCAGTGTAAGGGTTACATGGTTAGTGGGTACAGGCTGGCAGTGTAAGGGTTACAGGGTTAGTGGGTACAGGCTGGCAGTGTAAGGGTTACAGGGTTAGTGCGTACAGGCTGGCGGTGTATGGGTTACAGGGTTAGTGGGTACAGGCTGGCGGTGTAAGGGTTACATTGTTAGTGGGTACAGGCTGGCAGTGTAAGGGTTACAGGGTTAGTGGGTACAGGCTGGCAGTGTAAGGGTTACAGGGTTAGTGGGTACAGGCTGGCAGTGTAAGGGTTACAGGGTTAGTGGGTACAGGCTGGCAGTGTAAGGGTTACAGGGTTAGTGGGTACAGGCTGGCAGTGTAAGGGTTACAGGGTTAGTGGGTACAGGCTGGCAGTGTAAGGGTTACAGGGTTAGTGGGTACAGGCTGGCAGTGTAAGAGTTACAGGGTTAGTGGGTACAGGCTGGCAGTGTAAGGGTTACAGGGTTAGTGGGTACAGGCTGGCAGTGTAAGGGTTACAGGGTTAGTGGGTACAGGTTGGCAGTGTAAGGGTTACAGGGTTAGTGGGTACAGGCTGGCAGTGTAAGGGTTACAGGGTTAGTGGGTACAGGCTGGCAGTGTAAGGGTTACAGGGTTAGTGGGTACAGGCTGGCAGTGTAAGGGTTACAGGGTTAGTGGGTACAGGCTGGCAGTGTAAGGGTTACAGGGTTAGTGGGTACAAGCTGGCAGTGTAAGGGTTACAGGGTTAGTGGGTACAGCCTGGCAGTGTAAGGGTTACAGGGTTAGTGGGTATAGGCTGGCAGTGTAAGGGTTACAGGGTTAGTGGGTATAGGCTGGCAGTGTAAGGGTTACAGGGTTAGTGGGTATAGGCTGGCAGTGTAAGGGTTACAGGGTTAGTGGGTACAGCCTGGCAGTGTAAGGGTTACAGGGTTAGTGGGTATAGGCTGGCAGTGTTAGGGTTACAGGGTTAGTGGGTACAGGCTGGCAGTGTAAGGGTTACAGAGTTAGTGGGTACAGGCTGGCAGTGTAAGGGTTACAGGGTTAGTGGGTACAGGCTGGCAGTGTAAGGGTTACAGGGTTAGTGGGTACAGGCTGGCAGTGTAAGGGTTACAGGGTTAGTGGGTACAGGCTTGCAGTGTAAGGGTTACAGGGTTAGTGGGTACAGCCTGGCAGTGTAAGGGTTACAGGGTTAGTGGGTACAGGCTGGCAGTGTAAGGGTTACAGGGTTAGTGGGTACAGGCTGGCAGTGTAAGGGTTACAGGGTTAGTGGGTACAGGCTGGCAGTGTAAGGGTTACAGGGATAGTGGGTACAGGCTGGCAGTGTAAGAGTTACAGGGTTAGTGGGTACAGGCTGGCAGTGTAAGGGTTACAGGGTTAGTGGGTACAGGCTGGCAGTGTAAGGGTTACAGGGTTAGTGGGTACAGGCTGGCAGTGTAAGGGTTACAGGGTTAGTGGGTACAGGCTGGCAGTGTAAGAGTTACAGGGTTAGTGGGTACAGGCTGGCAGTGTAAGGGTTACAGGGTTAGTGGGTACAGGCTGGCAGTGTAAGGGTTACAGGGTTAGTGGGTACAGACTGGCAGTGTAAGGGTTACAGGGTTAGTGGGTACAGGCTGGCAGTAAGGGTTACAGGGTTAGTGGGTACAGGCTGGCAGTGTAAGAGTTACAGGGTTAGTGGGTACAGGCTGGCAGTGTAAGGGTTACAGGGTTAGTGGGTACAGGCTGGCAGTGTAAGGGTTACAGGGTTAGTGGGTACAGGCTGGCAGTGTAAGGGTTACAGGGTTAGTGGGTACAGGCTGGCAGTGTAAGGGTTACAGGGTTAGTGGGTACAGGCTGGCAGTGTAAGAGTTACAGGGTTAGTGGGTACAGGCTGGCAGTGTAAGGGTTACAGGGTTAGTGGGTACAGGCTGGCAGTGTAAGGGTTACAGGGTTAGTGGGTACAGGCTGGCAGTGTAAGGGTTACAGGGTTAGTGGGTACAGGCTGGCAGTGTAAGGGTTACAGGGTTAGTGGGTACAGGCTGGCAGTGTAAGGGTTACAGGGTTAGTGGGTACAGGCTGGCAGTGTAAGGGTTACAGGGTTAGTGGGTACAGGCTGGCAGTGTAAGGGTTACAGGGTTAGTGGGTACAGCCTGGCAGTGTAAGGGTTACAGGGTTAGTGGGTATAGGCTGGCAGTGTAAGGGTTACAGGGTTAGTGGGTATAGGCTGGCAGTGTAAGGGTTACAGGGTTAGTGGGTATAGGCTGGCAGTGTAAGGGTTACAGGGTTAGTGGGTACAGCCTGGCAGTGTAAGGGTTACAGGGTTAGTGGGTATAGGCTGGCAGTGTAAGGGTTACAGGGTTAGTGGGTACAGGCTGGCAGTGTAAGGGTTACAGAGTTAGTGGGTACAGGCTGGCAGTGTAAGGGTTACAGGGTTAGTGGGTACAGGCTGGCAGTGTAAGGGTTACAGGGTTAGTGGGTACAGGCTGGCAGTGTAAGGGTTACAGGGTTAGTGGGTACAGGCTTGCAGTGTAAGGGTTACAGGGTTAGTGGGTACAGCCTGGCAGTGTAAGGGTTACAGGGTTAGTGGGTACAGGCTGGCAGTTTAAGGGTTACAGGGTTAGTGGGTACAGGCTGGCAGTGTAAGGGTTACAGGGTTAGTGGGTACAGGCTGGCAGTGTAAGGGTTACAGGGATAGTGGGTACAGGCTGGCAGTGTAAGAGTTACAGGGTTAGTGGGTACAGGCTGGCAGTGTAAGGGTTACAGGGTTAGTGGGTACAGGCTGGCAGTGTAAGGGTTACAGGGTTAGTGGGTACAGGCTGGCAGTGTAAGAGTTACAGGGTTAGTGGGTACAGGCTGGCAGTGTAAGGGTTACAGGGTTAGTGGGTACAGACTGGCAGTGTAAGGGTTACAGGGTTAGTGGGTACAGGCTGGCAGTGTAAGGGTTACAGGGTTAGTGGGTACAGGCTGGCAGTAAGGGTTACAGGGTTAGTGGGTACAGGCTGGCAGTGTAAGAGTTACAGGGTTAGTGGGTACAGGCTGGCAGTGTAAGGGTTACAGGGTTAGTGGGTACAGGCTGGCAGTGTAAGGGTTACAGGGTTAGTGGGTACAGGCTGGCAGTGTAAGGGTTACAGGGTTAGTGGGTACAGGCTGGCAGTGTAAGGGTTACAGGGTTAGTGGGTACAGGCTGGCAGTGTAAGGGTTACAGGGTTAGTGGGTATAGGCTGGCAGTGTAAGGGTTACAGGGTTAGTGGGTACAGGCTGGCAGTGTAAGGGTTACAGGGTTAGTGGGTACAGGCTGGCATTGTAAGGGTTACAGGGTTAGTGGGTACAGGCTGGCAGTGTAAGGGTTACAGGGTTAGTGGGTACAGGCTGGCAGTGTAAGGGTTACAGGGTTAGTGGGTACAGGCTGGCAGTGTAAGGGTTACAGGGTTAGTGGGTACAGGCTGGCAGTGTAAGGGTTACAGGGTTAGTGGGTACAGGCTGGCAGTGTAAGGGTTACAGGGTTAGTGGGTACAGGCTGGCAGTGTAAGGGTTACAGGGTTAGTGGGTACAGGCTGGCAGTGTAAGGGTTACAGGGTTAGTGGGTACAGGCTGGCAGTGTAAGGGTTACAGGGTTAGTGGGTACAGGCTGGCAGTGTAAGGGTTACAGGGTTAGTGGGTACAGGCTGGCAGTGTAAGGGTTACAGGGTTAGTGGGTACAGGCTGGCAGTGTAAGGGTTACAGGGTTAGTGGGTACAGGCTGGCAGTGTAAGGGTTACAGGGTTAGTGGGTACAGGCTGGCAGTGTAAGGGTTACAGGGTTAGTGGGTACAGGCTGGCAGTGTAAGAGTTACAGGGTTAGTGGGTACAGGCTGGCAGTGTAAGGGTTACAGGGTTAGTGGGTATAGGCTGGCAGTGTAAGGGTTACAGGGTTAGTGGGTACAGGCTGGCAGTGTAAGGGTTACAGGGTTAGAGGGTACAGGCTGGCAGTGTAAGGGTTACAGGGTTAGTGGGTACAGGCTGGCAGTGTAAGAGTTACAGGGTTAGTGGGTACATGCTGGCAGTGTAAGGGTTACAGGGTTAGTGGGTACAGGCTGACAGTGTAAGGGTTACAGGGTTAGAGGGTACAGGCTGGCAGTAAGGGTTACAGGGTTAGTGGGTACAGGCTGGCAGTGTAAGAGTTACAGGGTTAGTGGGTACAGCCTGGCAGTGTAAGGGTTACAGGGTTAGTGGGTACAGGCTGGCAGTGTAAGGGTTACAGGGTTAGTGGGTACAGGCTGGCAGTGTAAGGGTTACAGGGTTAGTGGGTACAGGCTGGCAGTGTAAGGGTTACAGGGTTAGTGGGTACAGGCTGGCAGTGTAAGGGTTACAGGGTTAGTGGGTACAGGCTGGCAGTGTAAGGGTTACAGGGTTAGTGGGTACAGGCTGGCAGTGTAAGGGTTACAGGGTTAGTGGGTACAGGCTGGCAGTGTAAGGGTTACAGGGTTAGTGGGTACAGGCTGGCAGTGTAAGGGTTACAGGGTTAGTGGGTACAGGCTGGCAGTGTAAGGGTTACAGGGTTAGTGGGTACAGGCTGGCAGTGTAAGGGTTACAGGGTTAGTGGGTACAGGCTGGCAGTGTAAGGGTTACAGGGTTAGTGGGTACAGGCTGGCAGTATAAGGGTTACAGGGTTAGTGGGTACAGGCTGGCAGTGTAAGGGTTACAGGGTTAGTGGGTACAGGCTGGCAGTGTAAGGGTTACAGGGTTAGTGGGTACAGGCTGGCAGTGTAAGGGTTACAGGGTTAGTGGGTATAGGCTGGTAGTGTAAGGGTTACAGGGTTAGTGGGTATAGGCTGGTAGTGTAAGGGTTACAGGGTTAGTGGGTACAGGCTGGCAGTGTAAGGGTTACAGGGTTAGTGGGTATAGGCTGGCAGTGTAAGAGTTACAGGGTTAGTGGGTACAGGCTGGCAGTGTAAGGGTTACAGGGTTAGTGGGTACAGGCTGGCAGTGTAAGGGTTACAGGGTTAGTGGGTATAGGCTGGTAGTGTAAGGGTTACAGGGTTAGTGGGTACAGGCTGGCAGTGTAAGGGTTACAGGGTTAGTGGGTATAGGCTGGCAGTGTAAGGGTTACAGGGTTAGTGGGTACAGGCTGGCAGTGTAAGGGTTACAGGGTTAGTGGGTACAGGCTGGCAGTGTAAGGGTTACAGGGTTAGTGGGTACAGGCTGGCAGTGTAAGAGTTACAGGGTTAGTGGGTACATGCTGGCAGTGTAAGGGTTACAGGGTTAGTGGGTACAGGCTGGCAGTGTAAGGGTTACAGGGTTAGTGGGTACAGGCTGGCAGTGTAAGAGTTACAGGGTTAGTGGGTACATGCTGGCAGTGTAAGGGTTACAGGGTTAGTGGGTACATGCTGGCAGTGTAAGAGTTACAGGGTTAGTGGGTATAGGCTGGCAGTGTAAGGGTTACAGGGTTAGTGGGTACAGGCTGGCAGTGTAAGGGTTACAGGGTTAGTGGGTACAGGCTGGCAGTGTAAGGGTTACAGGGTTAGTGGGTACATGCTGGCAGTGTAAGGGTTACAGGGTTAGTGGGTATAGGCTGGCAGTGTAAGGGTTACAGGGTTAGTGGGTACAGGCTGACAGTGTAAGGGTTACAGGGTTAGTGGGTATAGGCTGGTAGTGTAAGAGTTACAGGGTTAGTGGGTACATGCTGGCAGTGTAAGGGTTACAGGGTTAGTGGGTACAGGCTGACAGTGTAAGGGTTACAGGGTTAGTGGGTACAGGCTGGCAGTAAGGGTTACAGGGTTAGTGGGTACAGGCTGGCAGTGTAAGAGTTACAGGGTTAGTGGGTACAGCCTGGCAGTGTAAGGGTTACAGGGTTAGTGGGTACAGGCTGGCAGTGTAAGGGTTACAGGGTTAGTGGGTACAGGCTGGCAGTGTAAGGGTTACAGGGTTAGTGGGTACAGGCTGGCAGTGTAAGGGTTACAGGGTTAGTGGGTACAGGCTGGCAGTGTAAGGGTTACAGGGTTAGTGGGTACAGGCTGGCAGTGTAAGGGTTACAGGGTTAGTGGGTACAGGCTGGCAGTGTAAGGGTTACAGGGTTAGTGGGTACAGGCTGGCAGTGTAAGGGTTACAGGGTTAGTGGGTACAGGCTGGCAGTGTAAGGGTTACAGGGTTAGTGGGTACAGGCTGGCAGTGTAAGGGTTACAGGGTTAGTGGGTACAGGCTGGCAGTGTAAGGGTTACAGGGTTAGTGGGTACAGGCAGGCAGTGTAAGGGTTACAGGGTTAGTGGGTACAGGCTGGCAGTGTAAGGGTTACAGGGTTAGTGGGTACAGGCTGGCAGTGTAAGGGTTACAGGGTTAGTGGGTACAGGCTGGCAGTGTAAGGGTTACAGGGTTAGTGGGTACAGGCTGGCAGTGTAAGGGTTACAGGGTTAGTGGGTACAGGCTGGCAGTGTAAGGGTTACAGGGTTAGTGGGTATAGGCTGGTAGTGTAAGGGTTACAGGGTTATTGGGTACAGGCTGGCAGTGTAAGGGTTACAGGGTTAGTGGGTATAGGCTGGCAGTGTAAGAGTTACAGGGTTAGTGGGTACAGGCTGGCAGTGTAAGGGTTACAGGGTTAGTGGGTACAGGCTGGCAATGTAAGGGTTACAGGGTTAGTGGGTACAGGCTGGCAGTGTAAGGGTTACAGGGTTAGTGGGTACAGGCTGGCAGTGTAAGAGTTACAGGGTTAGTGGGTACATGCTGGCAGTGTAAGGGTTACAGGGTTAGTGGGTACAGGCTGGCAGTGTAAGGGTTACAGGGTTAGTGGGTACAGGCTGGCATTGTAAGGGTTACAGGGTTAGTGGGTACAGACTGGCAGTGTAAGGGTTACAGGGTTAGTGGGTACAGGCTGGCAGTGTAAGGGTTACAGGGTTAGTGGGTACAGGCTGGCAGTAAGGGTTACAGGGTTAGTGGGTACAGGCTGGCAGTGTAAGAGTTACAGGGTTAGTGGGTACAGGCTGGCAGTGTAAGGGTTACAGGGTTAGTGGGTACAGGTTGGCAGTGTAAGGGTTACAGGGTTAGTGGGTACAGGCTGGCAGTGTAAGGTTTACAGGGTTAGTGGGTACAGGCTGGCAGTGTAAGGGTTACAGGGTTAGTGGGTACAGGCTGGCAGTGTAAGGGTTACAGGGTTAGTGGGTATAGGCTGGCAGTGTAAGGGTTACAGGGTTAGTGGGTACAGGCTGGCAGTGTAAGGGTTACAGGGTTAGTGGGTACAGGCTGGCATTGTAAGGGTTACAGGGTTAGTGGGTACAGGCTGGCAGTGTAAGGGTTACAGGGTTAGTGGGTACAGGCTGGCAGTGTAAGGGTTACAGGGTTAGTGGGTACAGGCTGGCAGTGTAAGGGTTACAGGGTTAGTGGGTACAGGCTGGCAGTGTAAGGGTTACAGGGTTAGTGGGTACAGGCTGGCAGTGTAAGGGTTACAGGGTTAGTGGGTACAGGCTGGCAGTATAAGGGTTACAGGGTTAGTGGGTACAGGCTGGCAGTGTAAGGGTTACAGGGTTAGTGGGTACAGGCTGGCAGTGTAAGGGTTACAGGGTTAGTGGGTACAGGCTGGCAGTGTAAGGGTTACAGGGTTAGTGGGTACAGGCTGGCAGTGTAAGGGTTACAGGGTTAGTGGGTATAGGCTGGTAGTGTAAGGGTTACAGGGTTAGTGGGTATAGGCTGGTAGTGTAAGGGTTACAGGGTTAGTGGGTACAGGCTGGCAGTGTAAGGGTTACAGGGTTAGTGGGTATAGGCTGGCAGTGTAAGAGTTACAGGGTTAGTGGGTACAGGCTGGCAGTGTAAGGGTTACAGGGTTAGTGGGTACAGGCTGGCAGTGTAAGGGTTACAGGGTTAGTGGGTACAGGCTGGCAGTGTAAGGGTTACAGGGTTAGTGGGTACAGGCTGGCAGTGTAAGAGTTACATGGTTAGTGGGTACATGCTGGCAGTGTAAGGGTTACAGGGTTAGTGGGTACAGGCTGGCAGTGTAAGGGTTACAGGGTTAGTGGGTACAGGCTGGCAGTGTAAGAGTTACAGGGTTAGTGGGTATAGGCTGGCAGTGTAAGGGTTACAGGGTTAGTGGGTACAGGCTGGCAGTGTAAGAGTTACAGGGTTAGTGGGTACATGCTGGCAGTGTAAGGGTTACAGGGTTAGTGGGTACAGGCTGGCAGTGTAAGAGTTACAGGGTTAGTGGGTATAGGCTGGCAGTGTAAGGGTTACAGGGTTAGTGGGTACAGGCTGGCAGTGTAAGAGTTACAGGGTTAGTGGGTATAGGCTGGCAGTGTAAGGGTTACAGGGTTAGTGGGTATAGGCTGGCAGTGTAAGAGTTACAGGGTTAGTGGGTACAGGCTGGCAGTGTAAGGGTTACAGGGTTAGTGGGTACAGGCTGGCAGTGTAAGGGTTACAGGGTTAGTGGGTACAGGCTGGCAGTGTAAGGGTTACAGGGTTAGTGGGTACAGGCTGGCAGTGTAAGGGTTACAGGGTTAGTGGGTACAGGCTGGCAGTGTAAGGGTTACAGGGTTAGTGGGTACAGGCTGGCAGTGTAAGGGTTACAGGGTTAGTGGGTATAGGCTGGCAGTGTAAGGGTTACAGGGGCAGGCTCTGTTCATGCTGCAGTGAGGAGGGGATGGTGCAGTGATTCCAGTGACAGACTCAGAGAAGGTGAGTAAATCCTGCCACGAATACAGCAAACAGTGTATGGTGTGTCTATAGTGAGTGTATAGTGTTATTATTATTATAGTGTTTATAATGTGTGCTGGGTTTTGTGTGTATAGTGTGTGTATTGTGTGCACTTTGTATTGTGTGTATAGTGCACTCTCCATAGTGTGGATACCATATACTGTGTGCACTGTCTGCGAACTGTGTATAAAATGTCTCTTTGTGTGTCCTATTGATAGCATGCACATTGTGTATAAGGTGTAGATACTGTGTGTTGTGTACATAATATGGTGTGTATACTGTGTCCTTGCAGTCTCATTTTACCCAGCTATGTAATATGTGTGTTTATAAATATAGCTTTGTTGCGTCCATGTGTGCAATTATTGCGTGTTCCTTGGTGCAGTTATTGTGTCCTTGTGGCAGTGTAACATTGTGTATATTTAAACAGAGATAATTTCACTCACATTAAGTCTTGGGCAGTTGCCTTAGCGTGGGTGTATACACAAAGGGTGTGTGTCAACGTGTATGTGTGTTATAATTGTGTTTGTAGAATGCATATTGTGTCTCACAATCAGCTAAGAGAAAATATAAAACATATGCATTGCGAGCACCACATCGGGTAGCGAATTAGGGGAGCCATCTACTAAACAGCGCTCTAATGTGGGATCCCAAGTAAGGGAAACCCACATCGGGGTAGCGAATTAGGGGAGCCATCTACTAAACAGCGCTCTAATGTGGGATCCCAAGTTAGGGAAACCCACATCGGGGTAGCGAATTAGGGGAGTCATCTACTAAACAGCGCTCTAATGTGGGATCCCAAGTAAGAGAAGCCCACATCGGGGTAGCGAATTAGGGGAGCCATCTACTAAACAGCGCTCTAATGTGGGATCCCAAGTAAGGGAAGCCCACATCGGGATAGAGAATTAGGGGAGCCATCTACTAAACAACGCTCTAATGTGGGATCCCAAGTAAGGGAAACCCACATCGGGATAGAGAATTAGGGAAGCCATCTACTAAACAGCGCTCTAATCTGGGATCCCAAGTAAGGGAAGCCCACATCGGGATAGCGAATTAGGGGAGCCATCTACTAAACAGCGCTCTAATCTGGGATCCCAAGTTAGGGAAGCCCACATCGGGGTAGCGAATTAGGGGAGCCATCTACTAAACAGCGCTCTAATGTGGGATCCCAAGTAAGGGAAGCCCACATCGGGTAGCGAATTAGGGGAGCCATCTACTAAACAGCGCTCTAATGTGGGATCCCAAGTAAGGGAAGCCCACATCAGGGTACCGAATAAGGCGAGCCATCTACTAAACAGATAGTATGTAGTATGAGTATCTGTAGAATATCATCTATAATTCATCCTATCGTATGAGGAGATATAGAATATCATCAGTAATTCATCTCCGTAGTATGAGGAGATATAGAATATCATAGAAGGAGACTATATTTAAAAGAAGAAAAACTACCACAACAAGAGGACATAGTCTTAAATTAGAGGGACAAATGTTTAAAAATAATATCAGGAAGTATTACTTTACTGAGAGGGTAGTGGATGCATGGAATAGCCTTCCAGCTGAAGTGGTAGAGGTTAACACAGTAAAGGAGTTTAAGCATGCGTGGGATAGGCATAAGGCTATCCTAACTATAAGATAAGGCCAGGAACTAATGAAAGTATTTAGAAAACTGGGCAGACTAGATGGGCCGAATGGTTCTTACCTGCCATCACATTCTATGTTTCTATCATCCATAAATCATATTGTAATTAGAGGAGATATAAAATATTATCCACAATGTATCTCTTGTATGAGGAGATAGAGAATATCATCCATAATTCATCTTATCGTATGAGGAGATAGAGAATATTTATTTATTTGTTTATAAAATATTTTACCAGGATGGATACGTTGAGATTTCCCTCTGTGTTTATTATACATTATCCCCCCCATAACCAGTAACCTGTGTTTATTATACATTATCCCCCCATAACCAGTAACCTGTGTTTATTATACATTATCCCCCCATAGCCAGTAACCTGTGTTTATTATACATTATCCCCCCATAGCCAGTAACCTGTGTTTATTATACATTATCCCCCCATAGCCAGTAACCTGTGTTTATTATACATTATCCCCCCATAGCCAGTAACCTGTGTTTGTTATACATTATCCCCCATAGCCAGTAACCTGTGTTTATTATACATTATCCCCCCATAACCAGTAACCTGTGTTTATTATACATTATCCCCCCATAGCCAGTAACCTGTGTTTATTATACATTATCCTCCCATAGCCAGTAACCTGTGTTTATTATACATTATCCCTCCCATAGCCAGTAACCTGTGTTTATTATACATTATCCCCCCATAGCCAGTAACCTGTGTTTATTATACATTATCCCCCCCATAGCCAGTAACCTGTGTTTATTATACATTATCCCTCCCATAGCCAGTAACACTTATTGCATCAAATTTACAAAGCCAAACTTTTAAAAGCTTTCCTCATTTCTTTCTCGGGATGAGGAATATATCGGTTGTAGACTGAGGATTTCCATCTGCCCAATCTTTTAATAATATGCACTGGAGTGTCAGTGTTGAAGGAGACCGAAGCTGCCCCTATTCTAAATGAAAGACCCGAGACATGGACACAACCCAATCTTAGGAGTAGTGTTCTGATGTAGAAGATGAATTTAGCCGTAGACAGAGGGATTCAGTGAGAGTAGTGGTGAAATGTGTGTGGCATGACTGAGTGTGGGTAAGTAAGAGTCAAGTATTTTAACTGGGCACTAGTTCTAGGTGGGATAAAGTGGTATAGCGGATGGATTGTTTTAGAGGTTTGTAGAGAAAGTATATAGTGATCATGATTTTTGGCGATATCCAATATTTTTAAGGTGGTCCCAGTGCCACCACTCATATCTGGTGTCCCAATAGCTTGCATTTAAAAAAAAACAACTTTTTTGACTGTAATATAATAGCAGTCAGTTTCCTTCACACGTGTGCGTTTCAGGGCCTGCCAGGGCACAGTGTCACACCAGTGCAACTCATATCTGGTGTAACAGTAGTGTACATTTAAAAAAAAAAATACAGGGGCTTGTTGTCACCTTTCGGGGACCCTTGGTGTTGTACGTGGCTGGGTGGAGGAAGAGACCTTCAATGACATCGGTGAGGACAAGGAACGGGACATGGCTAGCTTGGTATCCAACCTTGTGCAAATGGGGAGTTTGCGGTTGTGCAAATGGACTGTTTGCGGTTGTTTGCGGTGCGTTAAACGGGGAGTTTGGTCTGTCACTGTGAAGCTGGCGTAACCCTTACACTACCTGATCTATACAACATCATACCTGATGTTTTAAAGCACGTTATTCCAAACAATTTAGGAATGTTAGGTGATTTATGCCCTTTATGGATTAAAACCAGACTCTGCATCAACTATGTAATTTTCCATGGGAGTTTTGCCATGGATCCCCCTCCGGCATGCCACAATCCAGGTGTTAATCCCCTTGAAACAACTTTTCCATCACTATTGTGGCCAGAAAGAGTCCCTGTGGGTTTTAAAATTCGCCTGCCCATTGAAGTCTATAGCGGTTCGCCGGGTTCGCCCGTTCACGAACATTTGTGGAAGTTCGGAAAAATTTCAAATTTCATGTTTCATTTGTGGAAGTTCGGAAAATTTCATGTTTGCGACATCACTAAATATCATTCATAATTCATCTCACAGAGTGAGGAGATAGAGAATATCATTCATAATTCATCTCACAGAGTGAGGAGATAGAGAATATCATTCATAATTCATCTCACAGAGTGAGGAGATAGAGAATATCATTCATAATTCATCTCAGAGAGTGAGGAGATAGAGAATATCATCCATAATTCATCTCACAGAGAGAGGAGATAGAGAATATCATTCATAATTCATCTCACAGAGTGAGGAGATAGAGAATATCATTCATAATTCATCTCACAGAGTGAGGAGATAGAGAATATCATTCATAATTCATCTCACAGAGTGAGGAGATAGAGAATATCATTCATAATTCATCTCAGAGAGTGAGGAGATAGAGAATATCATGCATAATTCATCTCACAGAGTGAGGAGATAGAGAATATCATTCATAATTCATCTCACAGAGTGAGGAGATAGAAAATATCATCCATAATTCATCTCACAGAGTGAGGAGATAGAGAATATCATCCATAATTCATCTCACAGAGTAAGGAGATAGAGAATATCATCCATAATTCATCTCACAGAGTGAGGAGATAGAGAATAGCATCCATAATTCATCTCA
This sequence comes from Pelobates fuscus, assembly GCF_036172605.1. Classification (NCBI taxonomy): domain Eukaryota; kingdom Metazoa; phylum Chordata; class Amphibia; order Anura; family Pelobatidae; genus Pelobates; species Pelobates fuscus. The sequence goes on along the minus strand of NC_086318.1, from coordinate 1,491,689 downwards.
CAGAGAGAGAGGAGATAGGGAATATCATCCATAATTCATCTCACAGAGTGAGGAGATAGAGAATATCATCCATAATTCATCTCACAGAGTGAGGAGATAGAGAATATCATTCATAATTCATCTCACAGAGTGAGGAGATAGGGAATATCATCCATAATTCATCTCACAGAGTGAGGAGATAGAGAATATCATTCATAATTCATCTCACAGAGTGAGGAGATAGAGAATATCATTCATAATTCATCTCACAGAGTGAGGAGATAGGGAATATCATCCATAATTCAGCTCACAGAGTGAGGAGATTGAGAATATCATTCATAATTCATCTCACAGAGTGAGGAGATAGAGAATATCATCCATAAGTCATCTCACAGAATGAGGAGATAGAGAATATCATCCATAAGTCATCTCACAGAATGAGGAGATAGAGAATATCATCCATAAGTCATCTCACAGAGAGAGGAGATAGAGAATATCATCCATAATTCATCTCACAGAGAGAGGAGATAGAGAATATCATCCATAATTCATCTCACAGAGTAAGGAGATAGGGAATATCATCCATAATTCATCTCACAGAGAGAGGTGATAGAGAATATCATCCATAATTCATCTCACAGAGTGAGAAGATAGAGAATATCATCCATAATTCATCTCACAGAGTGAGGAGATAGAGAATATCATCCATAATTCATCTCACAGAATGAGGAGATAGAGAATATCATCCATAATTCATCTCACAGAATGAGGAGATAGAGAATATCATCCATAATTCATCTCACAGAGTGAGGAGATAGGGAATATCATCCATAATTCATCTCACAGAGTGAGGAGATAGAGAATATCATTCATAATTCATCTCACAGAGTGAGGAGATAGAGAATATCATTCATAATTCATCTCACAGAGTGAGGAGATAGGGAATATCATCCATAATTCAGCTCACAGAGTGAGGAGATTGAGAATATCATTCATAATTCAGCTCACAGAGTGAGGAGATAGAGAATATCATCCATAAGTCATCTCACAGAATGAGGAGATAGAGAATATCATCCATAAGTCATCTCACAGAGAGAGGAGATAGAGAATATCATCCATAATTCATCTCACAGAGAGAGGAGATAGAGAATATCATCCATAATTCATCTCACAGAGTAAGGAGATAGGGAATATCATCCATAATTCATCTCACAGAGAGAGGTGATAGAGAATATCATCCATAATTCATCTCACAGAGTGAGAAGATAGAGAATATCATCCATAATTCATCTCACAGAGTGAGGAGATAGAGAATATCATCCATAATTCATCTCACAGAATGAGGAGATAGAGAATATCATCCATAATTCATCTCACAGAATGAGGAGATAGAGAATATCATCCATAATTCATCTCACAGAGTGAGGAGATAGAGAATATCATCCATAATTCATCTCACAGAGAGAGGAGATAGGGAATATCATCCATAATTCATCTCACAGAATGAGGAGATAGAGAATATCATCCATAATTCATCTCACAGAGTGAGGAGATAGAGAATATCATCCATAATTCATCTCACAGAGTAAGGAGATAGGGAATATCATCCATAATTCATCTCACAGAGTGAGGAGATAGAGAATATCATTCATAATTCATCTCACAGAGTGAGGAGATAGAGAATATCATCCATAATTCATCTCACAGAATGAGGAGATAGAGAATATCATCCATAATTCATCTCACAGAGTGAGGAGATAGAGAATATCATCTATAATTATAGAATTATAGAATATAATAATTCATCTCTGTAGTATAGATAAAGAAAGTTTCTAAATCATCTTGTGGGTACAGAAGAAATTATAAAAACACAGTTTTAGAAATATAGATGGAAAAGCAGAGATGATAGTGGAGTTATTCATTGTTGACCAAATTATAAAGATTCATCTACACAGCGAAATACTGAGGAAGGAGCACTGGTACCCTATATATATCGAGTATAGGGCCTCAGTATAAATATATATATATATATATATATATATATATATATATATATTTTAACCATATAAAGCAGGCTCAGTGTCCCATTCATTGCCCATCTAGTGGTAATTCTAATGCAGAGCATACTCCCTTGTCTCAGCATGACAGTTTGCCCTACAGAGGCTTTGTTCCCTATTAATCCCACCTCAGCCATGTTATCAATATTAACCATACAATATTAACCATCATTATAATGCTCTCCTTCATCACCCTCCTTTCCATAATGTGTCACATACCTTTCTCCCACTTTATAATTTCCACCTTAACTCCTTCTATTCACTCACCATCCCTCTCACTCATTTTGTCCTTCTGCAGCCCTCCCTACTCATCATTGTGCCACATAAATTCCTTCTGCCCTATGCCTTCCCCCAACTCATCATCATACCCCCACATAGCTCCATCTCACTCAGTCCATTATGTTTTCCACACCTCTCGTTATGCCCGCTATACCTACTCACTTCTTCCAACCATCATCATACCCCCACATAGCTCCATCTCACTCAGCCCATTATGTTTTCCACACCTCTCGTTATGCCCACTATACCTACTCACTTCTTCCAACCATCATCATACCCCCACATAGCTCCATCTCACTCAGCCCATTATGTTTTCCACACCTCTCGTTATGCCCACTATACCTACTCACTTCTTCCAACCATCATCATACCCCCACATAGCTCCATCTCACTCAGCCCATTATGTTTTCCACACCTCTCATTATGCCCACTATACCTACTCACTTCTTCCAACCATCATCATACCCCCACATAGCTCCATCTCACTCAGCCCATTATGTTTTCCACACCTCTCGTTATGCCCGCTATACCTACTCACTTCTTCCAACCATCATCATACCCCCACATAGCTCCATCTCACTCAGTCCATTATGTTTTCCACACCTCTCGTTATGCCCACTATACCTACTCACTTCTTCCAACCATCATCATACCCCCACATAGCTCCATCTCACTCAGCCCATTATGTTTTCCACACCTCTCGTTATGCCCACTATACCAACTCACTTCTTCCAACCATCATCATACCCCCACATAGCTCCATCTCACTCAGCCCATTATGTTTTCCACACCTCTCATTATGCCCACTATACCTACTCACTTCTTCCAACCATCATCATACCCCCACATAGCTCCATCTCACTCAGCCCATTATGTTTTCCACACCTCTCGTTATGCCCACTATACCTACTCACTTCTTCCAACCATCATCATACCCCCACATAGCTCCATCTCACTCAGCCCATTATGTTTTCCACACCTCTCGTTATGCCCACTATACCTACTCACTTCTTCCAACCATCATCATACCCCCACATAGCTCCATCTCACTCAGCCCATTATGTTTTCCACACCTCTCATTATGCCCACTATACCTACTCACTTCTTCCAACCATCATCATACCCCCACATAGCTCCATCTCACTCAGCCCATTATGTTTTCCACACCTCTCGTTATGCCCGCTATACCTACTTACTTCTTCCAACCATCATCATACCCCCACATAGCTCCATCTCACTCAGCCCATTATGTTTTCCACATCTCTCGTTATGCCCACTATACCTACTCACTTCTTCCAACCATCATCATAACCCCACATAGCTCCATCTCACTCAGCCCATTATGTTTTCCACACCTCTCGTTATGCTCACTATACCTACTCACTTCTTCCAACCATCATACCCCCACATAGCTCCATCTCACTCCGCCCATTATGTTTTCCACACCTCTCATTATGCCCACTATACCTACTCACTTCTTCCAACCATCATCATACCCCCACATAGCTCCATCTCACTCAGCCCATTATGCTTTCCACACCTCTCATTATGCCCACTATACCTACTCACTTCTTCCAACCATCATCATACCCCCACATAGCTCCATCTCACTCAGCCCATTATGTTTTCCACACCTCTCATTATGCCCACTATACCTACTCACTTCTTCCAACCATCATCATACCCCCACATAGCTCCATCTCACTCAGCCCATTATGTTTTCCACACCTCTCGTTATGCCCACTATACCTACTCACTTCTTCCAACCATCATCATACCCCCACATAGCTCCATCTCACTCAGCCCATTATGTTTTCCACACCTCTCATTATGCCCACTATACCTACTCACTTCTTCCAACCATCATCATACCCCCACATAGCTCCATCTCACTCAGCCCATTATGTTTTCCACACCTCTCGTTATGCCCGCTATACCTACTCACTTCTTCCAACCATCATCATACCCCCACATAGCTCCATCTCACTCAGCTCATTATGTTTTCCACACCTCTCGTTATGCCCACTATACCAACTCACTTCTTCCAACCATCATCATACCCCCACATAGCTCCATCTCACTCAGCCCATTATGTTTTCCACACCTCTCATTATGCCCACTATACCTACTCACTTCTTCCAACCATCATCATACCCCCACATAGCTCCATCTCACTCAGCCCATTATGTTTTCCACACCTCTCGTTATGCCCACTATACCTACTCACTTCTTCCAACCATCATCATACCCCCACATAGCTCCATCTTACTCAGCCCATTATGTTTTCCACACCTCTCGTTATGCCCACTATACCTACTCACTTCTTCCAACCATCATCATACCCCCACATAGCTCCATCTCACTCAGCCCATTATGTTTTCCACACCTCTCATTATGCCCACTATACCTACTCACTTCTTCCAACCATCATCATACCCCCACATAGCTCCATCTCACTCAGCCCATTATGTTTTCCACACCTCTCGTTATGCCCGCTATACCTACTTACTTCTTCCAACCATCATCATACCCCCACATAGCTCCATCTCACTCAGCCCATTATGTTTTCCACATCTCTCGTTATGCCCACTATACCTACTCACTTCTTCCAACCATCATCATAACCCCACATAGCTCCATCTCACTCAGCCCATTATGTTTTCCACACCTCTCGTTATGCTCACTATACCTACTCACTTCTTCCAACCATCATACCCCCACATAGCTCCATCTCACTCCGCCCATTATGTTTTCCACACCTCTCATTATGCCCACTATACCTACTCACTTCTTCCAACCATCATCATACCCCCACATAGCTCCATCTCACTCAGCCCATTATGCTTTCCACACCTCTCATTATGCCCACTATACCTACTCACTTCTTCCAACCATCATCATACCCCCACATAGCTCCATCTCACTCAGCCCATTATGTTTTCCACACCTCTCATTATGCCCACTATACCTACTCACTTCTTCCAACCATCATCATACCCCCACATAGCTCCATCTCACTCAGCCCATTATGTTTTCCACACCTCTCGTTATGCCCACTATACCTACTCACTTCTTCCAACCATCATCATACCCCCACATAGCTCCATCTCACTCAGCCCATTATGTTTTCCACACCTCTCATTATGCCCACTATACCTACTCACTTCTTCCAACCATCATCATACCCCCACATAGCTCCATCTCACTCAGCCCATTATGTTTTCCACACCTCTCGTTATGCCCGCTATACCTACTCACTTCTTCCAACCATCATCATACCCCCACATAGCTCCATCTCACTCAGCTCATTATGTTTTCCACACCTCTCGTTATGCCCACTATACCAACTCACTTCTTCCAACCATCATCATACCCCCACATAGCTCCATCTCACTCAGCCCATTATGTTTTCCACACCTCTCGTTATGCCCACTATACCTACTCACTTCTTCCAACCATCATCATACCCCCACATAGCTCCATCTCACTCAGCCCATTATGTTTTCCACACCTCTCATTATGCCCACTATACCTACTCACTTCTTCCAACCATCATCATACCCCCACATAGCTCCATCTCACTCAGCCCATTATGTTTTCCACACCTCTCGTTATGCCCGCTATACCTACTCACTTCTTCCAACCATCATCATACCCCCACATAGCTCCATCTCACTCAGCTCATTATGTTTTCCACACCTCTCGTTATGCCCACTATACCAACTCACTTCTTCCAACCATCATCATACCCCCACATAGCTCCATCTCACTCAGCCCATTATGTTTTCCACACCTCTCATTATGCCCACTATACCTACTCACTTCTTCCAACCATCATCATACCCCCACATAGCTCCATCTCACTCAGCCCATTATGTTTTCCACACCTCTCGTTATGCCCACTATACCTACTCACTTCTTCCAACCATCATCATACCCCCACATAGCTCCATCTCACTCAGCCCATTATGTTTTCCACACCTCTCGTTATGCCCACTATACCTACTCACTTCTTCCAACCATCATCATACCCCCACATAGCTCCATCTCACTCAGCCCATTATGTTTTCCACACCTCTCATTATGCCCACTATACCTACTCACTTCTTCCAACCATCATCATACCCCCACATAGCTCCATCTCACTCAGCCCATTATGTTTTCCACACCTCTCGTTATGCCCGCTATACCTACTTACTTCTTCCAACCATCATCATACCCCCACATAGCTCCATCTCACTCAGCCCATTATGTTTTCCACATCTCTCGTTATGCCCACTATACCTACTCACTTCTTCCAACCATCATCATAACCCAACATAGCTCCATCTCACTCAGCCCATTATGTTTTCCACACCTCTCGTTATGCCCACTATACCTACTCACTTCTTCCAACCATCATCATACCCCCACATAGCTCCATCTCACTCAGCCCATTATGCTTTCCACACCTCTCATTATGCCCACTATACCTACTCACTTCTTCCAATCATCATCATACCCCCACATAGCTCCATCTCACTCAGCCCATTATGTTTTCCACACCTCTCATTATGCCCACTATACCTACTCACTTCTTCCAACCATCATCATACCCCCACATAGCTCCATCTCACTCAGCCCATTATGTTTTCCACACCTCTCGTTATGCCCACTATACCTACTCACTTCTTCCAACCATCATCATACCCCCACATAGCTCCATCTCACTCAGCCCATTATGTTTTCCACACCTCTCGTTATGCCCACTATACCTACTCACTTCTTCCAACCATCATCATACCCCCACATAGCTCCATCTCACTCAGCCCATTATGTTTTCCACACCTCTCGTTATGCCCGCTATACCTACTCACTTTTTCCAACCATCATCATACCCCCACATAGCTCCATCTCACTCAGCCCATTATGTTTTCCACACCTCTCGTTATGCCCACTATACCAACTCACTTCTTCCAACCATCATCATACCCCCACATAGCTCCATCTCACTCAGCCCATTATGTTTTCCACACCTCTCATTATGCCCACTATACCTACTCACTTCTTCCAACCATCATCATACCCCCACATAGCTCCATCTCACTCAGCCCATTATGTTTTCCACACCTCTCGTTATGCCCACTATACCTACTCACTTCTTCCAACCGTCATCATACCCCCACATAGCTCCATCTCACTCAGCCCATTATGTTTTCCACACCTCTCGTTATGCCCACTATACCTACTCACTTCTTCCAACCATCATCATACCCCCACATAGCTCCATCTCACTCAGCCCATTATGTTTTCCACACCTCTCATTATGCCCACTATACTTACTCACTTCTTCCAACCATCATCATACCCCCACATAGCTCCATCTCACTCCGCCCATTATGTTTTCCACACCTCTCATTATGCCCACTATACCTTCTCACTTCTTCCCACCATCATCATACCCCCACATAGCTCCATCTCACTCAGCCCATTATGCTTTCCACACCTCTCATTATGCCCACTATACCTACTCACTTCTTCCAACCATCATCATACCCCCACATAGCTCCATCTCACTCAGCCCATTATGTTTTCCACACCTCTCATTATGCCCACTATACCTACGCACTTCTTCCAACCATCATCATACCCCCACATAGCTCCATCTCACTCAGCCCATTATGTTTTCCACACCTCTCGTTATGCCCACTATACCTACTCACTTCTTCCAACCATCATCATACCCCCACATAGCTCCATCTCACTCAGCCCATTATGTTTTCCACACCTCTCGTTATGCCCGCTATACCTACTCACTTCTTCCAACCATCATCATAACCCCACATAGCTCCATCTCACTCAGCCCATTATGTTTTTCACACCTCTCGTTATGCCCACTATACCTACTCACTTCTTCCAACCATCATCATACCCCCACATAGCTCCATCTCACTCAGCCCATTATGTTTTCCACACCTCTCATTATGCCCACTATACCTACTCACTTCTTCCAACCATCATCATAACCCCACATAGCTCCATCTCACTCAGCCCATTATGTTTTCCACACCTCTCGTTATGCCCGCTATACCTACTCACTTCTTCCAACCATCATCATAACCCCACATAGCTCCATCTCACTCAGCCCATTATGTTTTCCACACCTCTCGTTATGCCCGCTATACCTACTCACTTCTTCCAACCATCATCATACCCCCACATAGCTCCATCTCACTCAGTCCATTATGTTTTCCACACCTCTCGTTATGCCCGCTATACCTACTCACTTCTTCCAACCATCATCATACCCCCACATAGCTCCATCTCACTCAGCCCATTATGTTTTCCACACCTCTCGTTATGCCCACTATACCTACTCACTTCTTCCAACCATCATCATACCCCCACATAGCTCCATCTCACTCAGCCCATTATGTTTTCCACACCTCTCGTTATGCCCACTATACCAACTCACTTCTTCCAACCATCATCATACCCCCACATAGCTCCATCTCACTCAGCCCATTATGTTTTCCACACCTCTCATTATGCCCACTATACCTACTCACTTCTTCCAACCATCATCATACCCCCACATAGCTCCATCTCACTCAGCCCATTATGTTTTCCACACCTCTCATTATGCCCGCTATACCTACTCACTTCTTCCAACCATCATCATACCCCCACATAGCTCCATCTCACTCAGCCCATTATGTTTTCCACACCTCTTGTTATGCCCACTATACCTACTCACTTCTTCCAACCATCATCTTGTTCACCACACCTCCTTAACTCCCAGTAACCATAATCACATCACCCTCTCTCCCACCATTCGTTTATATTTATTTTTCCATACCTCCCAATCAACCTTTAATACCACCCTCCTTTTTTTGTTGGAGTTTTGAAGGACATGGTTCCATGTTAGTTTTGGTAGAAAGTATCATGTGTTTTTATTGTGTTGTATTTGTGCAGCTGGACAATGTGGCAAACAGTTGATGTCTTGTTGTCATTGTGTTTTCCAGCATGGCATTCTCCAAGTTCTTGCTGTCCTTGCTGCTCTGCCAAGTCATGACTGCCCCACGAACAGCACAAGACGACAGGTGAGTGACAGGTGGTAGGGTCATGGATTTTTTCTTAATTGTAATTTTGCCATCAACCTCCATCCACACAAAAAAACACAGAAGTTTAAGAATTCTAGAGTGAGGTTTGATAAATGGATTTAAATGCCCTGTATACAGTAGGGTATCCATATACTATATACACCATACATTATACATGAATCTGAAAAAGTCCATTCTCATCCTATACTCTGACAAGTTCAAAGATTGAATTGTTGGCGCCTCTGAAGTTTGAATCCATTTTGGTTCATACATGCTGCCCCCTGTTTTTTTTGTACAATATAAAAGTATACAAGAATGTTTTCAGAGATCGAAATGTTTCCATGTGATCAAAAACACGCCTCTGGTTGCTCAGACTAATGGTCCTTCCTCCTTAAGACTGAAGAAAATGAAAGGTCTTCACATTAGTGATATATTCAATGCCGCTATCACAAGCATTTGCTTGTGTGCCATGTGTTCTCAATGCTTCACTATGTGAAGCTGCAGAATGAAATAGAATATACCATGCCCGGTGTTATTGTGAAAATTTTATACATACATTTGTCATTGGGTTATTCCAGCAAAGTTGACCTCAAAGTAAGAAACAAAACAAGCAGAATAATAGTGCAATACAGTATGTAATTGGTATGCAATATATAATACTTCTATAAATCACACTCACATTTACTAGAGCTAACTTAGAGCTCTGCTGTTTTGCACATGGACAATTTAATCCCTATCTTAGGATATATGTTGGTCGCAAATTGCACAATTTCTCCAGATAAAGCGTAATATACAGAATATATGTGGAGACAAATGGTAGAAGAAACTCCAATGGTGAAGTAAGTACTAATTATAAACCAGGTTGAAATAAAGAAATGTACTTACATTTCCTAGAGCAGGACCTGCTCTAGTATAAACAGCATGGGTGGTATAACCCCCACCTAAGGATTTGGTAGTTTTAGTGTCACGGCGCAGGGGGTCTGTATCAACATGGTCACGCCTGAACAGTGCGACGATACTTCAGATAAAAGTAAATCTCTTAAAAATACTATTATGGACCACACGTTATGTGTTTCTCCTCTTCAAGGCTTCATCAGAAGTGTGGCTAAGTCCTTAAAAGTCCAAATTTATATAGGGTAATGTTGATTGAAAATCGTTTCCTTGTGAGTCTTAATGTCCATTTCCTGTTACAAAGCGTGAACGTACGCGTCATACCGGAAGTGACGCGGCGTGCAACCAGCTTTGGTAGCCATGATAGGCATTTTGTGTGTCAATCTAAAAATCCACGCATCACCAAAATGGCGACGCATCGTTTCATTCGCTAGTATTCTATCGGGCTACCGAGGTGCATACAGCCAGAGGCACCTCCTACAAACCCACAATCTGATGGAGTGGTCTATGTTTAACCCACTTGTTGGTCGCGACCTCTAGGAAGTGGCACAACGTCGGCCGTGTCCTATAAGATGCATGTACTATACAGGAAGTGACACTGCGCTATAATCTCCAACGTCTGCTGTCATTCATAAAGCAGAAATTTATAAAAGTCCATCAAATACAAAGATAAGAATCACAACCAAATACAAAATAGGGTAGGATGAGTGGATAATAAAATAGATAATACAATAAGCAGAGGGAAATATATCAAAATAATAACTTGTTACTTTGTTTAGTACATAATCAAGGCCTTGAAATATATAAATTAAATTAGGTAAATATAATTTAAAAAAAAAATAAGTCGAATATTGGAAGCTAATAGTAATCAAAGATGAATAGGTGGAATAAAATACCAGTGCATATAGTGAAAGGTGTTATGGGATGACTATGTGAAGCGTTACTGTATGTTGTCACCAGAGGCGTGTCAGCTACACCAAGGTGTAACCAAAGTAATCTATCTTAAATCAGTGTCGGAATGTGCTTTAAGTTGCTTGTTCTCTCCATGAAGCTTCTGATTCTTTCTTTCTAGATCAAAACAAGATGACCCCAAGATTCAGAATCCATTCTCCTCGGGTGCAGAACAGCTCAGGTAACATTCAAACAGCTCAGGTAACATTCAAACAGCTCAGGTAAACATTCAAACAGCTCAGGTAAACATTCAAACAGCTCAGGTAACATTCAAACAGGTCAGGTAAACATTCAAACAGCTCAGGTAACATTCAAACAGCTCAGGTAACATTCAAACAGCTCAGGTAAACATTCAAACAGCCCAGGAAAACATTCAAACAGCTCAGGTAACATTCAAACAGCTCAGGTAACATTCAAACAGCTCAGGTAAACATTCAAACAGGTCAGGTAAACATTCAAACAGCTCAGGTAACATTCAAACAGCTCAGGTAAACATTCAAACAGGTCAGGTAAACATTCAAACAGCCCAGGAAAACATTCAAACAGCTCAGGTAAACATTCAAACAGCTCAGGTAAACATTCAAACAGCTCAGGTAAACATTCAAACAGCCCAGGAAAACATTCAAACAGCTCAGGTAACATTCAAACAGCTCAGGTAACATTCAAACAGCCCAGGAAAACATTCAAACAGCTGAGGTAACTTTGAAACAGCTCAGGTAATGTTCAAACAGCTCGGGTAGCATTCAAACAGCTCAGGTAACCATTCAAGCAGGTCAGGTAATGTTCAAACAGCTCTGGTAAACATTCGAATAGCTCAGGTAAGCATTTAAATAAAAAGGGATAAGGGCTGCGCCATAGAGTCTTAACTGGAATGATCTAATTAAGATCAGATAGTCTATAAGGTGCTTGGTCAGGAACAATGTCCTCGTTGTCCTTGCCGGACAGATCCTCTTATATTATTATTATTATTAGTATTATTATTTTATTATTTATATAGCGTCATCAGATTCCGTAGCGCTGTACAAAGGGTGGACTAATTGTAACCAGACAACTCAACGTACAGGAACAGAGAGGTGGAGGGCCCTGCTCAATGAGCTTACATTCTAGAGGGAGTGGGGTATAGTGACACAAAGGGTTAAAGTAGGGGTACGAAGTAAGATGTTAGAAAAGTATTCGTTGAGGGCTTAATAGGTAATTTTTGACAGTTGCAGGAGAGCAGTCATGGAAGGTGGGGGATGAAAACCTGCTAACAGTTTAATTGATATGCTTTCTTGAAGAAGTGAGCTTTCAATGATTTTTTTGAATGAGTGGAGACTGGGTGAAATTCTTACGGAGAAGGGAAGGGAGTTCCAGAGAAGAGGTGCAGCCCTGGAAAAGTCTTGGAGGCGAGCGTTAGAGGTGGGAGTACAGACAGAGGATATGCGAAGGTCTTTGGCAGAGCATAGGGGCCTCGACGGGACTTACTTGTGTATTAGGGAGGATAGGTAGGTTGGAGCAGCATTATGTAGGGACTTGTAAGCAAGCACTATAATTCCAAATTGAGCCCTATATCTAACTGGGAGCCAATGCAGGGACTGACAGAGCGGGGAGGTGTGGGAGGTGCGAGCAGACAGGAAAATGAGTCTTGCCGCCGCATTCATTATAGATTGCAACGGTGCAATCTGGGAACACCGTAGTCCAGGCGAGAGAGAACAAGAGCATGGACCAGCACCTTAGCCGCATCCGGGGTTAAATAGGGGTGGCTGCGTGCTATGTTTTTGAGATGGAAGCGACAGGATTTGGCAATTGATTGGACATAAGGGGTGAAGGAGACGTTGGAGTCAAAAAGAACACCCAGGCAGCGAGCCTTCAAGGTAGAGGTGATGGTAGCGCTGTTGACTTGGAGGGAGACAGACACGGGAGTAGTAACACTTGAGGGAGGAAAGATCAGAAGTTCTGTTTTGGACAGGTTGAGTTTAAGGAAGTGAGCAGCCATCCATATGAAAAGATAAAATAAATAGAGAACAAAATAGTTTAATATGTCCAGTCTAATATAGTAAATAATAAAAAGATGGTAATAAACTCACATATATTAGAGCTATAGCTAGCTATAGTATGAAGAGCGTACAGCAGTACAATCCTCGCTTATGGGATATGGGATAGACTTCCTCCATCAGGGGTATGTTCAACACTCAAACGAGAAGAGTAAAAGGAGACAACCAATAGTGATCACTGGAGAAAACAATGGTATATAATATATATATCAAATGGTACTCAAATGGGAGGAGCAGACCAACTGCTCCTTCATGATAGCATTAGTGGTGAGATCCCCACCTAGGATTACTTGGAGTCCAGGATGATAAAATGCCAGGTAAAAAGTAAAAACAATATAAAGTGTATAAAAAGATGATTGGCACAAGTAAAGTGACCAAAGAATCTTTAATATATTAAAATACACAATATAAAATATCCACAACGCGTTTCGCCTTACACAGCTTCTTTAAAATGGATTAGGACCTAGTACCTGGCAAGGTAGGTTTAAATAAGAGTACAAGTAATTAAAATTGATGCCAAAACTAAGGGCAGCCAATCAGAGTACAAGTGACAAACAAACATTTTAATACAATATCAATACAGATTTCAGTTGATATATATAACAAATATGGTGCCATATAAACTTTAGTAATGATTGGATTATAAAAACTAGGATTTTTTAGTAAAATATGTAGTAATGTATGCGGTCACGTGACTTCTGTGATAACCGCAATGGGTTTTGGGAAGTGTAGTAAGTATGGACGCATTCAAGCGTCTATTAGGGAGTAGCGAGGTGACGTCGGCGTGCACAGAGCCGCAGCCGATGTCGGGAGAAGTGGGCGGATATACAGACGTCGGCTCGCACCTAGTTGCGGCCGACGTCAGAGAAGAGTTGAAAAAGATCTGGAAAAAATTAAGAATAACAAATACGATCATCACAATCTCACACATACAGAAAAAAGGGCACTTAAAGGATCACTATAAGGTCAGGAACACAAACATGTATTCCTGACCCTATAGTGTTAACACCACCATCTAGCTCCCCTGGGCCCCTCATGCCTCCATAAATGTAGTAAAAATCTTACTGTATTCAAGCCTGAAGCAGTAAATCTGCATGCTGTTTGAGTCAGAAAAACAAGCCGCCTGCTGACATGTGGTAGCCTGATCCAATCCCAGTGCTTCCCCATAGGATTGGCTGAGACTGACAAAGAGGCAGATCAGGGGCAGAGCCAGCATGATTCAAACACAGCTGTTACGGTTACCTCCGGGCTAGCTGAAGGCTGGACCGCTAGGATGTCCTGGTTCCCGAATGTGGAGAGAGAGAAGCGCTGTTCCGTTCAGCAACCATCAGAGTCCTGTGAATATAAAGCAATCCCACTAGCTCTAGTCTAGCTAGGATACCCTGGTTCCCACAAAACGAGTCGAGGCTGCGATTTGAAGGTCAAACACGAACTGGCTTTAATGGCACAGGGACAGCGTTATTTATGCAAAATCCCAGGAACAGCCCCCTCTGGACCTGATGGGATACAGGGACAATACATACAGTTGACCAATGACAATACTCTGCATCATTTGAAATAGTCCCCGCCCCGCTTGGAGATAATGATCCCAACGGTTATGGCAATTCAATTATCTCCAAGTGCCCAGAGTCCCACGTGTATTTCCAACAGGTAAAAACAGTATAAAAATATATATTAATAACAGTTTATTAAATACCCCTTACAGTCTACCATTCATTAGATAGCTCGGGTCTGAGCGCATCATATAGACGAATAGCGCTCAGACCTCACGAACGGTATAGCCAGTCTCTTGTATATGTCTTTTCGTGTCCCTTTGTCCCGAACACGAGATGGCGGCCATCTTTTCTACTCGTGAATAGGAGAGCGGGTATCGGTTTCAAAACTCCTGGAACGAAACACGGGTAGCATGCTGTACGAATACCGCTCTCTGGCTGGTTGTCCCAACCCTTCGTGAACCGAACGTAGACTGAAGGGGCCAATTATCCTGCGGTTAACCGCAGCCTCAACATTCTAATTGTCGACACACGCCGTGGTGTAGGTGGTCCTCGTTCGGGAGTTTGAATACGGTGAAAATAGTCGTCGAACGAGGCCACCCTGAGGCAGTCAATTACGGTTGTGGTTAACCGCAAACCGCAACCTCCCGGTGGTCGTCTGTTCGGTTGTTTCCGAGGTCAAAAGGGTTAAGTGGCAGCACATGCCAGGGGCCGGGTGGTCTGAGTTTGTATGCACGAATATATAATCCAAGTTGTTCGTGTAAATGGAGTATAGGTAACAATAATACCGAAAGAACTGACTTCGGTAATTTAACATACTTTAATCCAATATGGGTCGGTGGAGTGTCCGTAACAACAGCCCTGGCCAATCAGCATCTCCTCATAGAGATGAATTGAATCAATGAATCTCTATGAGGAAAGTTCAGTGTCTGCATGCAGAGGGAGGAGATACTGAATGTTTGGATGCATTTTAGGCAGCCATGACCCAGGATGGATCTCTAACAGCTATCTGAGGAATAAATAACTATACTTTAAAAATATATATATAAATTAATAAAGATTAAAATAAATCTAATGAAAAAAATCTGTACTATTTTAAAAAATGAACTTTTTAACTTTTTGAAGTTCACCTCCTCTATTCTGCCTTCTGTCTCCAGCCTCCTCTCTCCAGCCAGGCTCCTCTCTCCAGCCAGCCTCCTGTCTCCAGCCTCCTCTCTCCAGCCAGGCTCCTGTCTCCAGCCTTCTGAATCCACATTCCAATCTTCTATCTTCAGGCTGACAGCATGAGCCAGCCCACGCTGTGTTGTTGAAGAGCTAATCTTCCAGACTTCCACACACTGCTGCTTACAGCCTCAGGGGAGACAGGATGCTGCACTGTGCTCTGCTGACTGAGTGGATGGAGGCATATTACGCCTCCATCAACTCCGAAGTCCCTCTGGTTCACTCTGAGTGACTGCAACTGGAGGTGTTCCTAGCTTTCAATGTAAACACTGTATTGTCTCAGAAAATACTGTGTTTACATGAGAAAGGCTGCAGGGAGCTATAGTTCTCACCTGAACAACCTCATTAAGCTGAAGTTGTTCAGGTGACTATAGTGTCCCTTTAACCCCTTAAGGACCAAACTTCTGGAATAAAAGGGAATCATGACATGTCAGGCACGTCATGTGTCCTTAAGGGGTTAAAGAGCTTCAAGAAGACACAAATATTGTAATCAAACCAGCTGATAAAGGAGGAGGGCTAGTTATACAATCCAGCCAAATGTACATAGAAGAGGCTGACAGACAATTAAATGACACCGATGTATATGAGAAACTTTCACTCGATCCAACAACCCAGATACAAGCTATTTTATCTCAATTTTTAAATAAAGGCTTAGATTTGGGAATTTTAAACAAACACAAATTACATTTTCTAAACAAAAAATTTCCTATAATACCTGTTATATATTTTCTTCCTAAAATTATATGGTAACCCAATTTTATACTAGTTACATGTGACGTCCAGTCACTTTACACAATTATACCTCACCACATAGGATGTCAAGCTATTAAAGATTCTGTCACTGTTCTTTCACATGACAAACTGCCCTGTTCCCCTGACTTATGGAGAAGCCTGATTGCCAGCCTCTTGCCTCATAACTATGACCCTGGTGTGTATGGCCCTTAAAAAACTGTCTGTGGGCATATTGAGACTTTTCATGACAATGCCCCTTTAAGACTGTGTCCCCAGACTGTTAAAATCCTTTGTTCATGGCTTTTTCCCACTTGGTTCAGTAAATGGGGCTTACTGAACCAAGAACTGGACAGGTGGACTACACGCAAGTGGAAGTGTGCAGGCAATTTACCTCCCAGGCTGGCGGTTAACCGCAAGGTTAATTGCCGACCACTGGGTCGAACACGTGGCGGCGGCCATCTTTGTTAGTCGAACGCGGTCAGCGGTGTGTGCAGCCAAATCCATGGAACTAAAATCGGCTACCCATTTGCACTAACACCGCTGACCCTTACCTTCTCCTCCACTTCGACGCTTCGGCTGAAAACGAAGTCCTGTTCGATAGAGATGTCGCGAACATAAAATTTTCCGTTCGCGAATGGCGAATGCGAATTTCCGCAAATGTTCGCGAACGGGCGAACCGGGCGAACCGCCATAGACTTCAATGGGCAGGCGAATTTTAAAACCCACAGGGACTCTTTCTGGCCACAATAGTGATGGAAAAGTTGTTTCAAGGGGACTAACACCTGGACTGTGGCATGCCGGAGGTGGATCCATGGCAAAACTCCCATGGAAAATTACATAGTTGATGCAGAGTCTGGTTTTAATCCATAAAGGGCATAAATCACCTAACATTCCTAAATTGTTTGGAATAACGTGCTTTAAAACATCAGGTATGATGTTGTATCGATCAGGTAGTGTAAGGGTTACGCCCGCTTCACAGTGACAGACCAAACTCCCCGTTTAACGCACCGCAAACAGTTCATTTGCACAACCGCAAACTCCTCATTTGCACAAGGTTGGATACCAAGCTAGCCATGTCCCGTCCTCACTGATGTCATTGAAGGTCTCTTCCTCCACCCAGCCACGTACAACACTATGGGTCCCCGAAAGGTGACAACAAGCCCCTTGGGACGCCTGCTGTGTTTGGTCTTCCACCTCCTCAAAGCCACCTTCCTCCTCTGACTCCTCTTCTTCAGACTCCTCTCTCTGTGTTGCCTCTCTCTGCGTTATTATAAGGTGTGTTAAGTAGTACTATTCCTATCAGTTTAATCCCTGTTACGTCCCCTATCAGGGGACGTGTATATGGCATCGATTTTAGGAACCGGGAGATGGAAAAAGATGCTTGGTCGGTCCTCCTACTTCAAAGTTGGGGCACTGCGCGTGCAATCTAATGTGCCACCAGATAGGAGTGGTGTGTTAAGTAGTACTATTCTTATCAGTTTAATCCCTGTTACGTCCCCTATTAGGGGACGTGTATATGGCATCGATTTTAGGAACCGGGAGATGGAAAAAGATGCTTGGTTGGTCCTCTTACTTCAAATTTGGGGCACTGCACGTGTAATCTAATGTGCCACCAGATAGGAGTGGTGTGTTAAGTAGTCCCCCTCATTTTTTAGTCGAATGTATTGTCCACTGTCAGTCCCTTCGGGATCCATCCCTCATTCACCTTAATAAAGGTGAGGTAATCTAGACTTTTTTGACCTAGGCGACTTCTCTTCTCAGTGACAATACCTCCTGCTGCACTGAAGGTCCTTTCTGACAGGACACTTGAAGCGGGGCAGGTCAGAAGTTCTATCGCAAATTGGGATAGCTCAGGCCACAGGTCAAGCCTGCACACCCAGTAGTCAAGGGGTTCATCGCTCCTCAGAGTGTCGATATCTGCAGTTAAGGCGAGGTAGTCTGCTACCTGTCATTCTCTGAGGGTGGACCCCGAAGGGCTGTGGCGATGCGTAGGACTTAAAAAGCTCCGCATGTCCTCCATCAACAACACGTCTGTAAAGCGTCCTGTCCTTGCCGGCGTGGTCGTGGGAGGAGGAGGATTACTTTCACCTCTTCCCCTGTTAGATTCCCGTTGTGCTGTGACATCACCCTTATACGCTGTGTAAAGCATACTTTTTAATTGATTTTGGAACTGCTGCATCCTTTCCGACTTGCGGTAACTTGCGGGTCCCTCAACAGGTACGACAGTATGAAAGACCCCATTTGCACAAGGTTGGATGCCGAGCTACTCATGTCCCGTTTCTCGTCCTCAGTGATCTCACTGAATGTATGTTCTTCCCCCCAGCCACGTACAACACCACGGGTACCAGATAGGTGACAACGAGCACCCTGGGATGCCTGTTATGGTTGGTCTTCCTACTCCTCGTCAAAGCCACATTCCTCCTCTGACTCCTCTTCCTCACAATCCTCTTCCAGCGTTGCCGCAGGTCCAGCATGCGATGCTGATAAGGCTGTTTCTGGTGGTGATGGTGACCACAACTCTTCCTCTTCACGCTCATCTACGGCCTGATCCAGCACTCTTCGCAGGGCACGCTCCAGGAAGAAAACAAATGCGACTGACTAGGTTTGTCCCCTCCTCAAAAGGATGCATGAGCCTACAGGAATTGCGCATGAGCGTCCAGTAACGTGGCAAAAAAATTCCCAGCTCAGCAGAGGCTGTCCTAGCACCCCGGTCAAACAAATACTCGTTAACAGCTTTTTCTTGTTGGAGCAGGCGGTCGAACATTAGGAGTGTTGAATTCAAACGTGTCGGGTTGTCGCAAATCAAGCGCCTCACTGGCATGTTTTTTCGCCACAGGATATCTGAAAAGTGCGCCATGGCCGTGTAGGAATGCCTGAAATGGCCACACACCTTCCTGGCCTGCTTCAGGACGTCCTGTAAGCTTGGGTACTTATGCACAAAGCGTTGTACGATCAGATTGCACACATGTGCCATGCACGGCACATGTGTCAGCTTGCCCAAATTCAATGCCGCCAACAAATTTCTTCCGTTGTCACAAACCACTTTGCCTATCTCCAGTTGGTGCGGAGTCAGCCACTGATCCACCTGTGCGTTCAGGGCGGACAGGAATGCTGGTCCGGTGACTCTCTGCTTTCAGGCAAGTCAACCCCAAGACGGCGTGACACTGCCGTATCCGGGATGTGGAATAGTACCTGGGGAGCTGGGGGGGTGCCGTTGATGTGGAGCAAGACGCAGCAGCAGAAGAGGATTCAGCCGAGTAGGTTATGGAAGAGGATGGAGTAGGAGGAGTAGAGGAGGTGGCAGCAGGCCTGCCTGCAAGTCGTGGCGGTGTCACCAACTCCTCTGCAGAGCCACGCATTCCATGCTTGTCAGCCGTCAGCAGGTTTACCCAATGCGCAGTGTAGGTGATATACCTGCCCTGACCATGCTTTGCAGACCAGGTATCAGTGGTCAGATGGACCCTTGCCCCAACACTGTGTGCCAGACATGCCATTACTTCCTTTTGCACAATCGGGTACAGGTTGGGGATTGCCTTTTGTGCAAAGAAATTTCGGCCGGGTACATTCCACTGCGGTGTCCCAATAGCTACAAATTTTTCCACTGCGGTGTCCCAATAGCTACAAATTTTTGGAGCGCCTCAGACTCCACCAGCTTGTATGGTAAAAGCTGGCGGGCTAAGAGTTCAGACAAGCCAGCTGTCAGACGCTGGGCAAGGGGGTGACTTTGTGACATTGGCTTCTTACGCTCAAACATGTCCTTGACAGACACCTGACTGTGGGCAGATGAGCAGGAACTGCTCAAGGCGAGAGACGGAGTGGTGGATGGTTGAGAGGGGGCAAGGAGGACAGCAGTGGTTGACATGGCTGAAGATGCTGGACCAGGAGGAGGATGGCGGCTTTACGTTTTTTTGCTGCTTGTACTCATGTGTTGATCCCATAGGCGTTTGTGATGTGTGATCATGTGCCTTCGCAAAGCAGTTGTACCTAGGTGGGTGTTGGACTTCCCACAACTCAGTTTCTTTTGGCACAGGTTGCAAATGGCATCGCTGTTGTCAGAGGCAGACACACAAAGAAATGCCACACTGCTGAGCTCTGCAATGACGGCATTCTGGTGGTGGCAACAGCATGTGTTGATTGGCGTGCTGCCTGGCTGACCCCGGGTGCCGATGCATGCTGTCTGACTGTGCCACTAGCTCCTTGCGACGACCTCCCCCTGCTTCCAACTCGTCTCCTCCTCCTCTCTGTCTCCCCATCTGAACTTTCCCCCTGTTCTTCTTCTCTTCTAGCGGGCACCCACGTGACATCCATGGACGCATCGTCATCATCAACCGCTTCACTTGTATCTGACAACTCAGCAAAGGAAGCAGCAGCGGGTACAACATCATCATCATCACACCGTACGTCCATGTGTGTAATGCTGCCTGACTGAGACATATCCCTGTTATCTACATCCTCTGGCAATAATGCTTGCGCATCTCTCATTTCTATCAACTGATGTGTAAATAACTCCTCTGACATATCAAGTGAAGCGGCTGTGGTGCTAGTGTTGGTGGTGGCGGCAGGCGGGCGAGTGGTAACTTGAGAGGTACCCGAAGCGTCAAGGTTCTGAGTGGAAGCTGTAGAAGATTGGGTGTCCTGTGTTAGTCAGTCAACTATGTCCTCAGAACTTTTCGAGTTGAGGGTACGTGGCCTCTGAACAATGGGCATTATTCTAGGGCCAAAGGGAATCACAGCACCACGACCACGATGGCCCCTGCGGGGTGACCTGCCTCTGCCTGTCATTTTTTTTCGATTAGTGGTACTATGCGTGCAAGCTACTGTGACAACAGATATGAGTGGCACTGTGCACTGGCAGAAGTTGGCAGAGTAGACGCTGTAGGCCTGACACACACGCTTGCAGACAACTAACTACTATTCAATCTATTACAGTCAAAATGTTTTTTTTTTTTTAAATGTACACTACTGTTACACCAGATATGAGTTGCACTGGTGTGACACTGTGCCCTGGCAGGCCCTGAAACGCACACGCGTGAAGGAAACTGACTGCTATTATTTCACAGTCAAAAAAGTGTTGTTTTATTTTTTTTTTAATTCTTTATTTTGATGGTGCATAGCAAGGACAAGGTATCACATTACAGTTTAGCTGTACATTGGCTGTAATAGGTGTGCATTAGTGATTCTATGACAAGGCACCTTTTTATAGATATAATAACAAGATTAAACAGTGGATTCGGGTTAAGTACGGTATATAAAATTAAACAAGCGTCGTAATGAGAGATATCATGCTTAAAAAAAACAAAAAAACTAGTGACTTGCTATCATGTTAGGTTAGGCATAGCATGCTAATCCTAGTGTATGTGCTTTCAATAACATATAGATAAGGCATAAACTAAACAGGCTAGTCGAACAACTGACTGCTGCACATCATGCTATGTATTTACATGAGTGTACTTGTTTTAAGAGTGATATTATATACTAAGTGGGTAAGACCCTGGACTCCGGTTCTCTCAAGCTTAAAAGGGGTTCAGTGCACTGTTGAATATATGTGATTGGGAGCAGAGGTCAGCAAGAAACAAAAGCAAAGCAAAAAAAATCAATCAACATCGAATATAAAGAAATGCTTGTATATAGCTTTTTCTCTGGCCTCTGACTCCACTGTCACCATATTTGGGTGCATTGTTGCTTGCTGGGCGCCTCAGCCGATCCCCGCCAGAGGCAAGGATGTGTTGTACACGGGAGAGTTCAGGTGTATAGCAGAGGCATCGTAGTAGAACAGCATGCACCTCCAACCCCCGGCTTGTGTGAAAGCCTGTTTTCTTGCCTCTGACCTGGGAACCTCGTGGAGCCAAGTCCTTCCTCCGCCTGGAGTATGCATAGAGGCTTGGTGTTGTGTGCCGTTCCAGCGGGTGATCCTGCACTTCTGTGGGCGTAGCAGGTGTAGGTGCTTTTCCCCCTTCGCTTCAGCTCTTCGTTTGTTGCTCGTGTGTTTCAAGGAGCTGTATAGCTGTGGGGCTCCCCAGCTCTCTGCATGTCTGCTGCTCGTTTCCTGTTGGCGCGCAGCTTGTTTTGCACCACGTAGACGCGGCCTCCGCCGTCTCAGGCGTATCGGGCCCCTGGTGACTGCTGCTGGGCTGTTTGGTGCGTGACCGGCTGGCCGCGTGGGAGTCATTACGGGCTCAGGTAGTGGCTGCTTTGCTCTAAGCTTCTCCCAAACGCTTCAAAGAGGGCATACAGGCACTGGAGAGTGGTCATCACTCCTCCTTGAGTGTGGGCATCCGCAGCGTCCGCCATCTTAGGATGACCTTTGATGGTAGTGTCAGCTTCTAAGGTGCTGCTGTGACACCCTGGTGGGTCCCGAGAGCCTGCTGGGTAGGGACCGGGATCACCCCCACTGGTCCAAAGGGGGGGGGGCAGCGGGGCATCAATAACACACTTGGGGCCCTGCCAACGCCTGTCTGGGAGAGCGACCGCCTCTCCCCTTCAAAGCGCCCCCGCAAGGCCTCAGTATACTTTGGCTACCAGCTTGCTTGAGAGGGCTGTAGGGTTTGTTCCCCAGTCCCTCTGTCGTGTCGTAGGGCTAAGAGTAAGTTTCAGGCTTTGGAATAGTTGCTTAATTAGCTTATAAATTCAATTTGTCTCAGGGAGCTCCCCAGAAACATGTCTAGTCACCATGCTGGTCAGGCCCCGCCACCAGTGTTGTTTTCTTTTTAAATGTACACTACTGTTACACCAGATATGAGTTGCACTGGTGTGACACTGTGCCCTGGAAGGCCCTGAAACACACACGTGTGAAGGAAACTGACTGCTATTATATTACAGTCAAAAAAGTTTTTTTTTTTAAATGCAAGCTATTGTGACACCAGATATGAGTGGTGGCACTGGGCAAGTGGGCACAGTATACGCTGTGAGCCTGACACACACGCTGGCAGGCAGGCAACTGCAATTAGATTACACAGGGTAAAAAAAAAGCAGACTGATGTTCTAGCCCTAAAAAGTGGACACTGAATACACTAACCTAGCTATCAATTTCCCTATTAAATCAGCAGCAGCACACTGTCCCTCCTCTCACTAAGAATGCAGCTTCAAAATTAATCTAAAATGGATGCTGTCCATGAGGTGGGAGGGTCTGCTGCTGATTGGCTGGAATGTGTCTGCTGACTGTGAGGTACCGGGTCAAAGTTTACTCACTGATGACAAATAGGGGGCGGAACGAACATCGCATATGTTCACCATCCATGGCGAACGCGAACAAGCTATGTTCGCCAGGAACTATTCGCCAGCGAACCATTCGGGACATCACTAATTGTGACACCAGATATGAGTAGTGGCACTGGGCAAGTGGGCACAGTATACGCTGTGAGCCTGACACACATGCTGGCAGGCAGGCAACTGCAATTAGATTACACAGAAAAAAAAAAAAAGCAGACTGATGTTCTAGCCCTAAAAAGGGCTTTTTGGGGTGCTGTCCTTACAGCAGAGATCAGATGAGTCCTTCAGGACTGTAGTGGACACTGAATACACTAGCCGCACAGCCCAAATCTATGGAGCTGTTTTGGGCAGGAAAGCATGCTTGCGGCCGGTCAAAAAGGACTTCCAGCTAACTTTTAACCACTAGAGGGAATTGTCTGATTTTTGGATATGTTTATATTTGAAGTGTGCTGATTAATAATGAAACTTTTATAGAGATTGTATGGAATTAGTGGGAGTGTTTAACTGTATTGTACGTGTTTTATTGGCTGTTCTACAAGTCCATGTTGGTGGTATTTTGTGTGTAAAACCTGCGTAAAAGATAGCCCTTTGGTGCTGATTAAACAGAACTACTTGACCCTCTAACTCACAGCCTTGACTCATGTTTGTAGGGGACAGCTATAATCACTACAGGGATTGCTCTGCTCTTCATACTCCCTTAGCTACTGAGCTCTCGTAAGAGCTCTTGTTCCGGATCCTGCTTCGTTCTACAGAAGGAAGAGGTTCACCTGATGGAACCTGGAGCCTGGTCATAAGTCCAGTGTGGATAGCAGACAGAGAGATCCCAGCCGAGCAGCGGCGGTTCGTGGAGTCTGCGGTACTTATGGTGCCTACGGTGCTGATGGTCCTTTGGTGAGCGCTAAGAGCATCCTTTCTACGGTCCAACTTTCAACTAGTCTGGAGGCAACCGTACCAGATACCTTAACAAAAGAAGGAAAAATTGTCCATGTAACAGACCTCTCCTTGGTTCGGTTATTGCCCTGTCCGTACGGTCCCCATGTTTAATTCCCTTTTTCCCAAAAGAACTACCGAATGGCGGGCCACCCAGCAGGGAAGTGTGCTGCTTGTTAACTTCTTGGCCTCATTAGAACATTGTGGTTAACCGCAGACACTTTCTATTGTCAAATGGTCGGCTGGGTGGTCGTCGTTCATATGAACGAACATGTGGCGGCGGCCATCTTGGACATGGGAACGATTCGTTGACGAATCTATGGAACTAAAAACGAACACTATTTTCATACGAACACTACTGAAGCCGCCGACACTCCTTCATCTTGTTCATCCGTTCATACGAACGCCGTGCTGTCTGGTACATTACTATGCGAACAGAGCCACCCCAGATAATTATCCCATGGAGCCCATTAGTATGACGAAAAGACTATGTGAAAGACTTTGGCTCCATGGCGATTGAACTGTGTGTATAGGATCTGAGCGCTGTTTGGTGATATGTGGGGATTCTGTTCAGTAGTTTAGAAATTATGTATTTTTATGCATTTTTATTATCCTTGTAAAATGGAGATTATGCTCTATCCTCGGAGATAATTGAGTTACTTTATCTCCAGGATAGAGAGGAGGGTCCTATGCTGTCCAGGGGGAAGTGTTTATACCTTTACTGTTGTGGTTTTTGGAAGAAATTGTCCCAGTCTTCCACCTGGTCCCTTATGAGAGTGTCCCTGGTTGGAAGACCTGCATAAAAGCCGGTCATGTAGCCCACATTAAACAGATTCCTGCTTGACCCTCAATACAGAGCCTCGTCTCGTACTTGGGGGTGGGGGGGGGGTTGTTCACGTGTTTTCCTGTTTGGCGGTTAGGAGTGTACGGTAGCAGACTTCGTGTTCAGGAAGGGAACATCTTTGGCGGCGTTAACCCCTTCTATACCTGGGGTTTAACAACCATGCCTGGAGAGCAAACCTAGTCTCATATTTTAGATATATTGATGACCTCTTTTTTTTTTATCAGGGACGGCTCAGAAGATAATCTTAATTCTTTTATCAACATTCTTAACACTAATAATAGATGTATCATTTTAACTTGTGAATACAGTAGGGAACAGATTCATTTTTTAGATCTTAACATTTTTATCAAAAATGGACAAATACACACGAAGATGTTTTTTTAAAAAGTTTGTGTAAACACTGCGATAGACAAAACTAGCTGCCATTATCAACCTTGGCTTGACAGTGCTCCTAAAAGTCAAATCTTACGACTGGGGAGAAACTGTTCAGAAGTAATTGATTTTAACAAACAAGCAGATTTAAAAAAATAAAATTCATTAAGCAAAATTACTCTGAAACAGAACTAACAGACACAATTAGGAATATCCAACAGAAAGAAAGAAATGAACTTTTAGTATATAAAACAAGAAACACAGATGAATCCATACCTCTGCCTATCATTTTTCATTAAAACAATAAAAGTGGCAGTATAAAAAAGATTATAAAGAAACACTGGCATATTTTAAAACAAGACGAAACACTTAAAATTATACCAAAAAAAATTAAAATGTGTATAGTTTGTAAAACCACCGATCCCGCTGTACCTTCTAAAGTAATGCAGTTTATTTTAAAAATAACAAATAAGGTTTACAAAATTGAAGATTATGTTAGCTTTAGTGTACTAATAATCTTAATTATAGTAATGACAGGAGGCGAATATTTGCATATCTTTCTTTACTGAAAACTCCAGCAGCATAGAAACATAACAACCAATCAGAGAAAAGATATGCTGCCCATAAAAGGGACTGTCTATGACATAATTTCCTCTTTCTTTAAGGCGAAAAAAATAACAGTAAACATATAAACAGATCAAGTTAACAATTCAATAACATGGTAGCAAGATAAACTTTGGAAGATCCATGATATGGCTGTGTTGAAGGTGGTTCTTTATCCCGCAGTAGAGATTTTCACGCTGAAAGGAAAAGAAAAAAAGTGAAAGGTTTCTGGCGTGGCAGTATGTCCGCATATCAAAACATTAATCTGAACACTAATGGCTATTAGGATGCCTAGTCTACAGTTAGATATAGTACTGTATAATACAACTTGAGACAATACGACAAAAACCCGCTATCTAATTGGTGAAATCTGATAGGTTATACAATTCATACATGGTAAGAAATAGCGTCTAGATCAGAAAAACATATATCGACAACCGTCAGTATGCTTACCTGAGCACTAATACCTGATCCCGTCAGATCCGAGAATAACCTGGGTGTGATACTATAGGGTGGGAAATATTCGCCTCCTGTCATTACTAAAATCAAGATTATTAGTACACTAAAGCTAACATAATCTTCAATTTTACCACATGACAGGAGGCTTCATATTTGCATTTTTAAAGCTTAGAATTAATTAGTGTGAAGGAAGCATGAGATGTATGACGGAAGTAGAACGTCCTGAAAGTACTTTCTCGTGACCAGTCTGCGCAGCGCATGATGTCGGTTAGGGAGGCGCCCGCCGTGAAGGCTTGGGATGCAGCCGCCCCTCTGACCGAGTGTGCGCCGAAATGAGCATCAACTCCTGCCAGCGATAGTAGCCAGCGAACCCATCTAGCCAGTGTGGTCGAAGACACCGGTCCGTGAGGTCTTACGTAGGAAATCAACAGTTGGCCCTTCGAATTGTTTCGAAGGGGGGCAGTGTTTTCCGTATATCTCATCAGCGTCCTAACGACGCATAGTTTGGGATCTGATCCGAAGTACGGATATGATACAGAGGTGGAGTCCGATTTCGTCCGTCTTGTGATGGAGAAGGTAACTCCTTCTGGAGTGAGGGAGAAGCCGTCCACGTCGAATGCTCTAACGTCTGACACTCGTCGAAACGAGACGAGGCATAGCAACAGGGTCAGCTTGGCTGAAAGTTGCTTCAGTGACAGATAAGGGTTGTCTGGCCAAGTCCTAAGGAAATCCAGCACCACGTTCACCTGCCAGAGATTAGAGTATTTGGGTGCTGGTGGTCTCGTTAGTTTAGCGCCCCGTAGTAATCGGCATATTAGTGGATCCTGACCCACTGGTCTGCCTTGTACCGGGACGTGTGCCGCTGATATGGCTGATCTGATCACGTTGAGGGATCGGTAGGATCGCCCTAGCGTGAATAGATGGGCTAGGTAGTTAAGGATCAGCGTGATAGGGGCATTAAAGGGATCGGAGTCCCGTTCCATACACCAATCACTCCAGGCTGCCCAAGCGGATATATAGCACTTCCTGGTGCCTGGAGCCCATGAGTCCCATAGGAGGTCTTTAGTCGATTGTGATAGGCCGTGAACCGCCCAGGAACCCCTGAAATCGTCCAGGCCACCAGTTCTAGTTGTCCGTCCAGGATGAGGGGGTATGGTTCTCCCCGAGGCCCTGTCAGAAGTAGTGGGAAGACAGGGAGTAGTAGGGGGTGTCCGTGGGACATCTCCAGGAGATCTGGGAACCACGGTTGGCTCTGCCAAAGGGGGGTTACCAGTATGAGAGAGATCCTGTGGGTGCGTACGTATCGTATTACTCGTGGTATCATGGAGAATGGTGGGAAGGCGTAGGCTCCTAGGGTGGGCCAGTCCTGTAAGAATGCGTCTGCAGCTTCGCCCTTCGGGTCTGAAAGTCAACTGTAGTATCTCGGTAGTTGATGATTGGTCCTGGAGGCAAATAAGTCTATTGTTAGCGGGCATGTCCCCCGCCGTAACTCTTGGAATATCTCCCTGTTGAGTTTCCAATCGCTGGTGTCTCGCCAGTGGCGTGAGAACCAATCCGCCGTCAGGTTGGAGATTCCAGGTAGGTATTCCGCCTGTAGTGTGATGTTCCGTCGCAGGCAGAAGCTGTAGATGTCCTTCGTGGCTTCTGTCAATGCTCGAGACTTCGCTCCTCCCAGGTGATTGATATATTGCACCGCAGAGATGTTGTCCATGCGGAGCAGGATACAGCAATTCGACTTGTCCTTGGCCAGGCTGCGGATGGCTAAGGATCCTGCAATCAGTTCCAGACAGTTGATATGAAGGGGAAAAAAGGGGAAAATAAGGGGACAGAAGGAGAGTCGGGAGTGAAAAGGTTTATGTGAAATTATATAGAATAAAATATACAATGACAGAGAGGTAAAGGGTACTCTGACCTTTGGCTGGAGCAGCAGAGAAAGAGGAAATGATGTCATAGACAGTCCCTTTTATGGGCAGCATATCTTTTTTCTCATTGGTTGTTACTGTTACTATGCTGCTGGAGTTTTCAGTAAAGAAAGATATGCAAATATGAAGCCTCCTGTCATGTGGTAAAATTAATGATTTTATTAACTGTACCACAAAAAATGTTATCTATCTGCTTGAATGCCCTTGTGGCCTCCAGTATGTTGGAATGACCACAAGGTGCTTCAAGACGAGACTAAGCGAACATTGCAGAAACATCAAAAATGGATACTTAAATAGAGTTGAGCGAACCTGGACTGTAAAGTTTGGGTTCGTACTGAACATTACGGTTTTTGGACCCCGTACCCGAACACCGACATTTCAGTGTATGTTCGGGTTGGAGTTCGGTGTTCAACGATTTAATGGCGCGTTTTGAAAGGCTGCAGGGCAGCCAATCAACAAGCGTTTGACTCGTGTCCCCTTAGAAGCCATCACAGCCATGCCTACTAATGGCATGGCTGTGATTGGCCAGTGCAGCATGTGACCCAGCCTCTATATATAAGCTGGAGTCACGTAGCATCACACGTCACATGAGCTCTTATTAGTGTAGGGAGAGGATGCTGCAGCTGTGAGGGACAGCTTAGGAAAGAATTCTGGTGTTGAATCTGCAAACTACAGCGATTATTTAAACTACAGCGATTATTTTTGTGGGTGCTATTCTACATTTTTGTACCCTACCCTGAGCCTAGTGCCACAGAGAGTGCAGTGCACTTGCAACTGCATGTGTGCCAGGCACATGACTTTAATCCTGTTCTGGTAGCTCAGTGGGCAACATCTAGGCATTTTTAAATACTGCATTTTTTTTGGGTGCTAAATAGTACATTAGGCCCCAGGGAGAGTGCGCAGCTTAGCGGACAGGGGCACATGTATGAGTGTGGGATGGATAAAGCATGATTGGCTATATGCTACATGTGGGAGTGTGAGATGTGAGGAAGTGGGTGGTGACAGATTAGACTGACCTCAGTGCCACTTAGGAGCCGGGCCAGCAACAAATTTCCTGCTTCCTCCTGTTGCTGGGCCTGCTGGATTTTCTGCCTGGGGCCCTGGATGCTGGATCCTGGTTGTTACAGCCATCCTGTCTGCCCTCAGGGCTGGAACTGCTGCTGCAGACGGTGGCCTCCTCCTTCCCCAGCAGCCTGGCGGTGAGGTTCCCCTCCCCAGTAGTCTGGCTCCCCATGGGCACCCTCCCTGTGGCTCCCTCCCAGTGGCACCCTCCCAGTGGCTCCATTCCTGGGCTCCCTCCCTGTGTCTCCCCTCCCTGTGTCTCCCCTCCCAGTGGCTCCCTCCCTGTGTCTCCCACCCTGGGCTCCCTCCCTGTGTCTCTCTCCCTGGACGCCCTCCATGGGTCTCCCTTCCCAGTGGCTCCCTCCATGGGCTCTGTGCGCCCCAACTCTCCTCCTCGGGCAGGATCTGTAGCCCGAGTCTTCAACTGGGCCGCGCGCCTGGACCACGTGGCGCGCGGCATGCTCCGCACCCGGTCCTTCCGCGGCCCCTGCTGTCTGGGCGGCGGCATCTGATGGAGTCCGCGCCCCCCTGGAGGTAATGGGGGGGCGGTAGCACGGCAATCGTCCCGGGCAGCGTGTGGGATGCCGCCCGGAGTCCTCCCCTCTCGGCCGGCAGTGGTGAGTAGGGCCCCCTGTGGGGCACGCGGGGTGGCTCTCAGCCACTGCCGCCGGGTGGGGAGGGGTCCTGGATCCCCCTCAGGGGCTCTGCTTGCTCCCTGTCCCTCTATTATTATTGTTTCCCCCCCCCTTCATTCTGTGTCCCCCTTTATTGCTGTGTGTCCCCCCCCCCTTATTACTGTGTCCCCCCTTTTTCATTATTGTCCCCCTCCCCTCCTCCTTGCTGACCTTCTTTGCCCCCCACCCCCTCTCTCTTTCCCCCCCACCCCCTCTCTCTTTCCCCCCCACCCCCTCTCTCTTTCCCCCCTCTCCTTACCTGTCTCGGCAGCCTCCTGTCCTGGAGCGTTGACTCTTCAGCTCTCCACTGCTGCTTCAGGCTTTGGGTGCAGTTGCCGGATCCGTCCAGCAGGTGGCATCTGAAGCTCCAGTTGCCATGGGAACTGCACTGCAGGTGCTGGACTCCTTTTTTTTATGTTGCTGTCTCTTCTATGGTGCCGCCAGCGGTTCCTGGGGTGCCGTCAGGTAAGTATGCTGGTTCATGTTGGGTTTAATAAAAAAAAAAAAAATAATAATAATAATTTTCTAAAACCTAAAAAAATAAATCAAAGAGTAGCGGTCAGCCGCGCTCAGTGTGGTACTCTACTGGCGCGACGGTGCGTCCGCCGGTGGGTCAGTGCGCTCAGTCCTCAGTGCGGCAATTGGAGGGGAGTTGGGCCTCTTCCTCATTGGGGGCTGCGCCCTCTTCCCTGCACACTCGCGCAAGATATTCCCCTTTGGCCCTTGGGGGGGGGATGCTCTTCCCTTGGGGCACTAGGGGGGGTAGGTCTCGGGCGGCAATGATCTATAGTTCCGTTAAGGGAAATTCCTAATACATTGGGAATTGGGTTTGGGGTTCACTATTTTGGAGAGCGTGGTTGGGGAGCGGGCTGCGTGGCGCTGTTTTGTAACCAGGACACCACTTGGGCTGCATGTCATACTTCTGGTGACCTGGGTTGGTAGTGCTATGACAAACATTTTGTCAGCGCCTTGCGGTTATGCCCTCTGTCGCGTGGGATCAGATGGACTTAGGTCCCTGGCTCTCCATCGTAAGACGCCCAGCGGCGCATAAAGTGGGTTTGTCCTCCTTTCCTGGGGGGCGGCTCCACCCCAGCGGCCTTGCAGCAACGGCCAGGTTGTTGCAGGGAGTTGAACGTCAGCCGATGTAAGCGGGGTGGGTCATGCTGTTTTAAGCTCAAATGCTCCCATCGTGGTGGGGGCTCACTCTGCCTCCTGCTGTTCCAAGAGGGGTAAGTACGGGGAAAAAGGGGACGTGGGGGCAGCGACGCCAGTGCTCGTAAGCGCGATGTGCCAATGGCTCAACCGCTACTGGAATTGGCAGGCCATTGGGCTCCTACTGGAGGGGGTCACCCGAGGCTTCGGGATCCCTTTCTCTGAGCGCCCGGCTTCGGGTCGGTGTGGACCTTGAAGGAAAGGTTAAAAGAACTTCGTATGTATAGATTGGTGAAAGTCGAGACAGGGGATATGATAGACAATCTAAGTACTTAAGGGGAATCAATACAGTAGGGAGGAGACTATGTTAAAAGAAGTAAAATAAGAATACATAGTCTTAAATTAGAGGGGCGAAGGTTTCACAATCTTACCCGGATGTATTACGTTAACGGAAGGGTAGTTGATGCGTGGACTAGCCTTCCAGCTTAAGTAGTAGAGGAGTCTAAGTGGGTGTGGGATATGCGTAAGGCTGTCCTACCTATAGGATATTGGGCTGACTGGATGGGCCAAATGGTCCTTATCTGCCGCCACATTCTATGTTATGTTTCTAAGTCTGTGCTCGACTTCCCGCAGATGGTGCTGGATAAGCTCCTGCGGGAGGTAGCTTTGGGGTGGTTCGCGGGGTCAGTTGAGGCCCTGTCGCTCCCCAAGTTGCAGGTCCCCCTTGGGCCTGGTGCCCAAGTGGTAGGCAGGGGATTTTCGTCTGTTCATAGTTTGCCCTGCCCTCTAGGGGTATTGGTGAAAGGTGTCAGGCGTCCTAGGCATCCTTCGATGCTGCGGTACGCATGGTCAGGGCAGTGGGCCCTGGGGCTTTGCTAACGAAGGCCGACGTCGGAGCCGCATTTCACTTGTTGCCAGTTCATATGGATTGTCATCAACTCCTGGGTGGTGGGTTTGTGGTCGGTATTATGTGGATACGCGCTTCCCGATGGGTGGTTCATTACCTGCTTTTACGATGAATGCGTCGGCGCTTTCCTGGAGTGGGTGGTGCGGCAGGAGGCAAGGACTGGCTCGTTGCTGCGTTGCCTTGATGGCTTTTGGGTTTGGGCCTTCGCTGACTTGTCGACTCTTGCTCGACTCGGTGGAGCTTTGGGGTCCTCTTGGAGCATGATAAGTCAGTGGGGCCCAGTGACGTGCCTTAGCTCCTCGGGTATCGAAATTGACTCTGTGGCCATGCAGTGCTGGCTGCCGCGGGATGAGGTTGAGAGGGTGTGGCAATGGCCAGGGGTCTGGGGAGGATGCAGCTGTGCAAGCTGC
The DNA here is from genome assembly GCF_036172605.1 of Pelobates fuscus. Taxonomy (NCBI): domain Eukaryota; kingdom Metazoa; phylum Chordata; class Amphibia; order Anura; family Pelobatidae; genus Pelobates; species Pelobates fuscus. The sequence continues at coordinate 1,458,427 of NC_086318.1, read as the reverse complement.
AGTCCCTGTTAGGGAGGTTGATCTTCCGCTGCCGGATCAGGCCCATGGGGCAATTGTCCCCTAGGCGCATGGTGGCCGCTACTACCGGGACCGCAGTTTTTTATCCTGCTCTGGAGGTCTGGGTTTTCTTCTTGATCGAGTATATTGGAAGGTCATCTTGGCAGGCGCCGGAGGTGTCCAGTTCGGACTTGCCCCTCTAAACGGACGCGGCTGGCTCTGTCTGGTTGGGGCGATTCTGGTATCGCGCTGGTGTGCTGACATGGTCGGCGGCGTGGTCCGCCTCCGACTTGACCAGGAATCTTGCCTTCCTGGAGCTTTTCCATTGTGGTGGCATTGAATTTGTGGGGTCGGGAGCTACAGGACCGTCGGGTCGGTATTCACTGTGCCAACCTAGGGGTTGTCCAGGTGATTAGCCAGCTCTCGGCCCCCCTTTTCTCTTCTGGCACTTCCCCTGCGCCAGCGTCTGGTGCTCCGGTGCCCGTGTCTTCATGTGTCGTGAAGGTCCGGTTCCTCTTGGGCCAAAGTACTCCAGGGTACGGGTGAAATGGCAGGCGCGGGAGTCAGAGGTGGGTGTATTTGCGGGTTTGCCTGTTCGTTACAAGGTCTGTTGTGACTGCTGGAGCGTTTGGGTTTCGGCGGATATGTCGTCCACCGGGGTGTCCTGGTGCGTGTCCAGTTTAGTTTTCTGATGAAGTCCCAGGGTTGGGTGGCTGTCGCCACGGAGTTTCTGGTATGGCATGCGGTGTAGGGCCCGTGCAGGGGTCGATTTCTGTGCATCCAAAGAGGCTGGTTTTGGGGGCCCTATGGGCACAATTGTGCCAGGTGCTCCCAGAGGTATGCCTCATCGTTTCTTCATTTCTTTGGGGCCATGAGGATTGGGGTATTGGTGGGTCTGACCTGGTCAGCAGGTAGGGGAGGATTCTGTTTGCGGATGTCTGGGATGGTCAGGACATGGTGTCCTTCAAGACTCGTCCATACAAGACCGACATCCTTTGAAAGGGCAGGTGGGTCCCACTGGCAGCGGTCCCAGGATTGGACTCCTGTCTGGTCTGGGCGCTCAGGGAGTCCGCGGTACGGCCGTACATGGCTGGCCCAATCGTGGAATACGAGGAGGGGAACTTCCTCTCCCATTTCAATTTGTTTGGCGGTCATTCTTTCCGCATTGGCGCTGCAACGGAGGCCTCTCGGCTGGGTATGCTGAATCGGGATGTGCGGAGGATAGGAAGGTGGGACTCTAGGAGATTTGTTCCGGTGTGCGGGACGCTGGTTTGCTCTGTTGATTGTTTGTTTTTTCCTTCTCAGGGCGGATGATTGAGCACTCGACGGTGCAGGTTTGGTGGTTCAGCGCCGGGGGGACATGATGTGGGTCTGGCTCCTCCCGGAAGTGGTCAGGTTCTCTCGCTTGCGGGGCGGTGTCATTGGTTCTGATCATGGGGGTACTGACCTGGGGACGGTGCCGCTCGGAGACTTGGTGGGCATAGGGAAGCAGGACTTATGTCATTCCCGGGGTTTTTTGCATGGTATGGTCGGAGGTTGTGGCGAGGAACTATTGGCGGCAAGCACACATCTGGAGTGCGTTGGAGCGCTGCCGCGAAGGGTTCAACCATTGGGTTTCGCGGTTCGTTATAGGGGTTTTGGGGGATGCCCTATTCATCAGGTTTTGATAAGGAGGCGGCAGATTTGTTGCGGCCGGATGGGGCTCATTTGTCAGACGTCGGACTCGACCGTTTTAATCTGGCCATTCGAGAGACGGTGGAACAGGCCATGGTTGGTTTGTTTGGGGTCCCCCGCTGATTTTAGGCTTAAAACAGCGGGGTTGTGGCGGGGGTGTGTCCTTGCCAAATAAGGGATGGTTTGGTAGATTAGATGAAAAAGGGGGATAATGGCCGGGTCTCATCCTCCCCCTGTCTCTTATGGTGAACCTGGAGGAGGTACCAGGTTGGACGTGTCCCCACTGGGTTGTAAGTCGACCAGTGGGGAGCATTATGGTTGGGCCCCACCGAGTGGGTGGGGAGCCCTGAAAAGGAAGATGTTTTATTATGCCGAGGCGGGGGAGGTGAGAGCCTTGGGGAAGTTAGATTGGCAAGGACGGTTTCTTTGGTTACTGTATGACTATATGCAAATTGTTTATGTTAATTTATGATAATTATTATTTCGTTATATGTTAAAAGGAGTTATACAGTATTTGGTTGTGTTAATAAATGCTGTGGCCTGTTTTCTCCAAGAAGTTGTCTGTCGTTATTTGAAGGGGTAAGTTATGGCTTTATGGGGGATGAAGGGAATGCTATCCAATGCCCACTACGTACATACAAGGCCCCGGGGAGAGTGCGCAGCTTAGCGGACAGGGGCACATGTATGAGTGTGGGATGGATGATGCATGATTGGCTATATGCTACATGTGGGAGTGTGAGATGTGAGGAAGTGGGTGGTGACAGATTAGACTGACCTCAGTGCCAGTTAGGAGCCGGGCCAGCAACAAATTTCCCGCCCACCCTCCCTTTGCTGCTTTGGGCCCGGGGGGTTGTCACAGCGAGGCGGGGGTGTGTCCTTGCCAAATAAGGGATGGTTTGGTAGATTAGATGAAAAAGGGGGATAATGGCCGGGTCTCATCCTCCCCCTGTCTCTTATGGTGAACCTGGAGGAGGTGCCAGGTTGGACGTGTCCCCACTGGGTTGTAAGTCGACCAGTGGGGAGCATTATGGTTGGGCCCCACCGAGTGGGTGGGGAGCCCTGAAAAGGAAGATGTTTTATTATGCCGAGGGGGGGAGGTGAGAGCCTTGGGGAAGTTAGATTGGCAAGGACGGTTTCTTTGGTTACTGTATGACTATATGCAAATTGTTTATGTTAATTTATGATAATTATTATTTCGTTATATGTTAAAAGGAGTTATACAGTATTTGGTTGTGTTAATAAATGCTGTGGCCTGTTTTCTCCAAGAAGTTGTCTGTCGTTATTTGAAGGGGTAAGTTATGGTTTTATGGGGGATGAAGGGAATGCTATCCAATGCCCACTACGTACATACATGCGTACTGCATTTCTTGCAGTCTAATAAAACCCTTAAATACTACTGTTACATTGTTGGTTTAAAAAAATCACACTTTTTGTGCTAAATAGTACAGTTGCGTCCTGCGGTGCACTTCATATCTGAGAGTCTAATAGAAGCATCAAATACTGTGCTTGCAGCGCACTTTTAAAAATTCTAATTGTTTTGGGTGCTAATGCTAAATAGTACATTTGCGTCCTGCGGTGCACTTCATATCTGAGAGTCAAATAGAACCGTCAGACACTGTGCTTACAGCGCACTTTTAAAAATTCTAATTGTTTTGGGTGCTAATGCTACGGTAAATAGTACATTTGCGTCCTGCGGTGCACTTCATATCTGAGAGTCAAATAGAAGCATCAAATACTGTGGTTACAGCGCAGTTTGACCAATTCACATTTTTTTGGGTGCTAAATAGTACATTTGCGGCCTGCACTTCATATCTGACAGTCAAATAGAACCGTCAAATACCAATATAACAATATTGTAATTCGAGGGCAATACCCTCACAAGTCAAACTGAGTCAGTTTATAGGGAAAACTGTTGACTGGATACAATTCTAAAACACTTCCCATACGTCCTTTGCAGACGTTACATGCTGGAAAAACACAGGTGCCAACTGCTGTCGCTTTCTGCAGTGTGCAGACCGGCAAGGATGTGGAGATGATGAGATCCTAGACACCACATGGAATCCAGGTCATGCGAGTGACGTGTGCAGTTTGGAGGAAGAGGCGCTGGTCGCACAGAGGCACGAGCACAGCATAAGAGGGAGCAGGGTGCAAAAGCGGAGCGACTGTCCCCTAGCGCTCGTCAGCATGTATTAGCTTGAGATTACCACAGTTATCCAAGAAACAGATGGAGCGATCAAAGGATCCATAATAGAGTTGAGCCAACCCAAACTGCAACGTTCGGGTTCGTACCAGATTTAACGAGCCATTTGAAGTTTCACATTGAGGGCAGCAGTCCGGTGACCGTGACCCAGACACTGTCTGGGCGGCGGTCGGACGACCGGGACCCAGTATGCCTGATGTTGAAGTTAGGAGTCACAGTGTGGAATGGATTAACAGGGTCTGGTGCAGGGTAACCGCACGCTCCCTGGTGTTGAGCACCAGCGTTTGTGCGACCACATACCAGGACCCTGATGCAGCTTCAGTAAAAAGAGTACTGGATACCAGAAGCCATCACCAGACTGATCCGCAACTTGGAACAGGATGTGACATTCACTGTAGTGGCTGTGCGCGCTTTCGGCATTCTCACCCTGCTGCTACTCGCGTGTCTGTGCTGCAGTGTAACTTTGGCCTTCCCGCTAACCGCCTCATATGCGACGTGCTCACAAGGTGGAACTCCACCTTGCACATGCTGGAGAGACTGTGTGAGCAGCAGCAGGCGATAGTGAAATTTCAGCTGCAGCACGCATGGGTCAGTCGCTCTGCACCAGACTTGCCCTCCAATTGATCCTAGTTAAAGGATTTCAAGTGGACTCATTACAATTACAGGGCCTTTAAAGTGTCCTGTATTGTTATTAGTTGTCACTACCTTCCTGCGTCAGGAGTGGGTAATTTGCGCGCCTGCTGCCTTCCTTGGATGTGGTAGCCGTTTCTCAGTCTCCCTCTCCGGAATCGAACCCTGATTCCCTGTTACCCGTGGTCACCATGGTAGGCGCAGAAAGTCCATCGAAAATTGATAGGGCAGACATCCGAATGCGTTGTATGGTGGCTTGTGGGCCAGGGTGGTTATGCTTCCCGGCACCCTCTGCTCCCTTCTTCCTTCATGGAGGTCGCCCTTTGTCTATTGGCAAGGACATAGGCTTGCACCTCCAAAAAGGTCCTGCTGATGATCTCCTCTGAGGATGGCTCTCGGTAATATGCCAGGCGCCGGTCCACCTCCTTGCACACTTCCTCCTCATCTCCTGCCCCTTGCTGGGGTTCGTTGCCTCACTACGTGCCTGGTCATCCTCCATGAGCGCAGCAGTCAATTTGGCCTTGTTATGCCCACCAGGCATTATTCCTCTGGTTCCACAAAAGTCCTGCAGTGTAGGTCGCTTTAGAGCACTGTAGTCCATCGGTCTGTTGGCAGAAACATGGGATCCTGCCGCTTGCCACCAATTGAAGCGGGACCTGGGTAACCGATGGTTATCCCCTTTGATTAGAATAGGTCAGACCCATTTCCCCAGTAACCGGATGGGACAAAGTTCCAGGATACAACGTTTGACAATTTTTATTTGGGTACACAGCTTTGCCTCCTCCTCCTCCGCTTCCTCCTCCTCTACCACCTTCTTATCCGGTCAGTGTAACACCTTCACCACCAACTTCAGCACAGCCAGGGGGAAACGACAGCAGGCTGTTTTAAACCCCACGCAACGCAGGAGCTGTGGACGGGCATGGAAGAACAGACCGATGAGTGTTGCAACTGAGCCTCAAGCCCGGCCTGGTGGTGTGCGATAATGGTCGAAATCTCGTAGCAGCTCTGGGCCTAACCGGTTTGACGCACATCCCTTGCCTGGCGCATGTGCTGAATTTGGTTGTGCAGAAATTCCTGAAAAACTACTGTGACGGACCCGCAGGCACTCCGACGGAGTACCTCCGTCAATCAATGCTCCTAGTGCTTGCCGAGGACTCCAAGCACTCCAACTGACACCATCAGCACTGCATACTTATCCCATCCCCCAAGCATGAGCCAATGCTTCAAGAAAGGGTCAAGCAGGTCTGTTTAATGCGCACACTCAAGCAACAGCACTCATGCAGCAAAACAACTCCTCCTCAGAGGAAAACAAAATGACAGTTAAGTTCAGTTAGTGTTTGAATATATGACAGTTATTGGAAGTTGCAGAACTGTGCCAGTACCATTTAAAGGGCCAGAACAGTCTTTTAAAACACCAATAAGTCCAAATGGTGTTTCTAACTGGCAAAATTTCCCAGGGACCATACGGCAAGAAGCTGGTAATTAGTCCTCTCCAGGCACTTTGTCACACATCTTCCCATTGGGGGGAGACTAACCAGGTACCTGACCTTCTGTCTATTTGAGTAGCCCACCCACAACAAACAGTTAAGAGTACACCATTACTGTACATGTTGATTCCTGGTGTCCGGCTGTGGCCTGTATGTCCCAGGTTGCTAAGGGGAACCCAGCAGAGGCCAGCAGTGCTCTGTCCGGATGCCAGCGCTTCTGCTGGGTTGGCCGGTGGGTATTCAGGTTCTGAACAAGAGGGCAAGGGAGGGCAGAGGCTGACCGCGCTCTGCCCGGATGCCAGCTCTTCTGCTGGAAGGGGGTCAGTGGAGGCTAACATCTTCTCCACGAAACTCAGTACCGGGTTAGGGGTTGGCTGTGGAGGGGAGGGGTCGCCTACCTCCTCCTCCTGGTACTCCTGCTGCCACTGGGGAGAGAGACCGGTTGCCTCCTCTCCCTGGGGCTCCAACTGCAGTTGGGGATCTGGGCCGGCTGGCCAGCATCCCTGTAGGGCCGGTGGAGAGACCTCGATCCCATCTCCACCTGCCGTTTGGGGGTCCTCCAAGGACCAGTCTATGAGGTCCGCTACCTCGGGTACCTCTGGTTGCTGCTGGGGAAGGAGACCGGTTGTCTCTTCCCTCTGCACGGTGCACTGCCACTGGGGAGGGAGACCGGTTGTCCCCAGCCCCAGTCTCCACAATCTGAACTCACATTCCCGTGCTGCTTGGTTCTCCTCATCCAACTCTTGCATGATACGGACGATCACCTCTTCCGAAGGGTCTGGACCATACTCGACTAGCCACCTCCATGATGTAAGCGCGCCCTCATAGCAATAGGTCATGTTTGCTTGGCCCCACTCTGGGCCACTAACTAGCACTCCGATTCGCTCTTTGGATTCCGCTGTAGACAGGGGTGCTGCACGAGTGCTAGCGTCGCCCCCACTCTTATAGCTCTGTAATGCTACCAGTGTCTCTGAGCTGCTTCTCCTCATACTAGGATGCCATCCCACCGCTGCCACCAAATGTGACGGACCCGCTGGCACTCAAACCGAGTACCTGCGTCAATCAATGCTCCTAGTGCTTGCTGAGGACTCCAAGCACTCCAACGCACACCATCAGCACTGCAGACTTATCCCATCCCCCAAGCATGAGCCACGGCTTCAAGAAAGGGTCAAGCAGGTCTGTTTAATGCGCACACTCAAGCAACAGCACTCATGCAGCAAAACAACTCCTCCTCAGAGGAAAACAAAATGACAGCTTAGTTCAGTTAGTGTTTGACTATATGACAGTTATTGGAAGTTGCAGAACTGTGCCAGTACCATTTATAGGGCCAGAACAATCTTTTAAAACACCAATAAATCCAAATGGTGTTTCTAACTGGCAAAATCTCCCAGGGACCATAGTCATACGGCAAGAGGATGGTAATTAGTCCTCTCCAGGCACAAGTGGCGAAGGGCACTTCGTCACAACTACCCATATATATCAGAGCTGCTGCAGAAAGTGCGTGCCGTCTGTGCGTGCTTTCGGCGTTCTCACCCTGCTGCTGCTCGCCTGTCTGCGCTGCAGAATAACTTCGGCCTTCCCGCTTACCGCCTCATATGCGACGTGCCCACAAGGTGGAACTCCACCTTGCACATGCTGGAGAGACTGTGCGAGCAGCAGCAGGCGATAGTGGAGTTTCAGATGCAGCACGCACGGGTCAGTCGCTCTGCGGAACAGCACCACTTCACCACCAATGAGTGGGCCTCCATGCGAGACCTGTGTGCCATGTTGCGCTGTTTCGAGTACTCGATCAACATGGCCAGTGCTGATGACGCCGTTCTCAGCCTTACTATCCTGCTTATATGTCTCCTTGAAAAAACGCTTTGGGCGATGATGGAAGAGGATGTGGCACAGGAGGAAGAGGAGGAGGAAGAGGGGTCATATCCATGGATATCAGGCCAGTCATTCACAAGTGACTCGGAGGGTGGGTTCCTGCACCAGCATAGGCCAGGTACACAATTGTCCAGCATCTCCACACTGTCCCATGGAAGCGTTCAGCTGTCCATCTCCCAAACACTGGAGAGAAAGAGTAAGCACCTGCGATCCCTGGCCCTGAATGCCAGCATTTTAAAATTCCTGGCCTTTAAAATGCTGTCATTCTGGCTAGTGGAGACGGACAGTTTTAAAAACCTGATGGCGTTATTGGACAGCAAGAAATGCACCGCAGGCCGCAAATGTTTCTTTTTTTTAAATGTCCCAATATTTTAGGGGCTACCCCAATAAAAAACAAAAAAAAGCAAAAACAAATAAAAAAACAGTGTTGGCTTCCTCCTTCGCCTCCACCGCCGCTTCCACCTATACCGCCACGGTCACCGCCTCTCAACGTCCTACTCCACATCCACCTCCTCCTCCTAGAGCAGGGTGCAAAAGTGGAGCGGCCGTCCCCTAGACATCTGCTACTGCCCACCGCACCCAGGGACCGAGCACACCAAGCCAGCTCCAAGGAATTCCCTGGCGTGGCAGTTCTTCAGACAATGTGCTGACGACAAGACACGAATGGTTTGCACGCTGTGCAATCAGAGCCTGAAGCGAGGCATAAATGTGCTAAACCTGAGCACAACCTGCATGACCAGGCATCTACATGCAAAGCACGAGCTGCAGTGGAGTAAGCACCTCAAAAACCAAGAAAGGTCTCCTCCTGCTTCCTCTTCTGCTGCTGTCTCAGCCTCTTCCTCCACCTCTGGAGTGACAGTGGCACCTGCCACCCCGCAAACAGAGGATGTGGCAGCAACGCCACCACGTCCGCCACCGTCCCCAAGCATCTCCACACTCTCCCAAGGAAGTGTTAAGCTGTCCATCTCCCAAACACTGGAGAGAAAGAGGAAGTACCCCCCTACCCACCCGTGATCCCTGGCCCTAAATGCCAGCAAATGTTTCTTTTTTTATATGTCCCAATATTTTGGCCTTTTCTCCATGCATCAGGAGTTGAGCACTCCAACCCTCTCTCAAATGGATAATTCTGGTGATCCTCCTGACAGTCATTGTGATTTTGATTTATGTTCTTACAAAGCTAAAATCAAAAATTCCATCTAGTGTTATTTTATGGCTCAGCTGTATTTTTAATTTATATGTATTTTATGTTATTTTAAGTGATTTCCCTATCCACATTTGTTTGCAGGGCACTTGTCCTACTCTTACCCCCATTTTACTTCCTTTTGCAGCCCTCTAGCCCTTTTCCAAGAGTTTTTTAGAGCCATTTTAGTGCCCAAAAGTTCGGGTCCCCATTGACTTCAATGGGGTTCGGATACGGGGTCAAGTTCGATCCCGAACCCTGACTTTTTTTCGAAGTTCGTCCGAACCCGCCGAATCCGAACATCCAGGTGTCAGCTCAACTCTATACTTAAACCATTCAGTATCCAAACATTTTATGAAACACAATAAGGACCCAAGAATGCTTAAATACATAGGAATAGAAAAATGTACTATACCATGGAGAGACAGGGACATTAAAAACATACTGTGTAGAACAGAAATGGAATGGGTGTATAAGCTCAAGACCCTTATACCCCATGGTCTTTTATATGTATGTATTATCATTCTGTCTCCATATAATTTTACCACCTTATTCTTACCTATATATATGTTTTTATACTGTTCATTTTATTATTTTTTATTATTTGTGACTGTTTTTCAACATATGTTCTTTCCCTTCCCTATTCCTATTGTTTATACTGCCTCCTCCTATAACATGGCTCCATGTCCGGCGACACGTCTGTTACGGTTACCCCCAGGCTAGCTGAAGGCTGGACTGCTTGGATGTCCCGGTTCCCGAGTGTGGAGAGAGAGAAGTGCTGTTCCGTTCAGCAAACCACCAGAGTCCTGTGAATACAAAGCAATCCCACTAGCTCTAGTATAGCTAGAATACCATGCTTCCCACAAAACGAGTCAAGGCTGCGATTTGAAGGTCAAACACGAACTGGCTTTAATGGCACAGGGTTAGCGTTATTTATGCAAAAGCCCAGGTCCAGGGACAGCCCCCTTTGGACCTGATGGGATACAGGGACAATACATACAGTTGACCAATGACAATACACTGCATCGTTTGAAATAGTCCCCGCCCAACTTGGAGATAATAATTCCAACGGTTATGGCAATTCAATTATCTCCAAGTGCCCAGGATCCCACGTGCATTTCCAACATGTAAAAACAGAATAAAATATATATTTATAACAATTTACGAAATACCCCTTATATTCTACCATTCGTTAGATAGCTCGGGTCTGAGCGCATCAGATAGACGAATAGAGCTCAGACCTCACGAACGGTATGGCTAGTCTCTGAGATATGTCTTTTCGTGTCTCGTTGTCCCGAACACGAGATGGTGGACATCTTTTCTGCTCGTGAATAGGCGAGCGGGTATCGGTTCCAAAACTCCTGGAACCAAACACGGATAGCAAGCTGCGCGAATACCGCTCTCTGGCTGGTTGTCCCAACCCTTCGGGAACCGAACGTAGACCGCCCTGAAAGGACCGATTAGCCTGCGGTTAACCGCAGCCTCAGCGTTCTAATTACGGACACACGCCGGGGTGTAGGTGGTCCTCGTTCGGGAGTTGGGATACGGTGAAAATAGTCGACGAATGAGGCCACCCTGAGGTAGTCAATTAAGGTTGTGGTTAACCGCAAACCACAACCTCCCGTTGGTCGTACGTTCGGTTGTTTCCGAGGTCAACAGGGTTAAGTGGCGGCACACGCCAGGGGCCGGGTGGTCCGAGTTCGTATGCACGAATTTGTAATCCAAGGGGTTTGTGTAAATGGGTATAAGTAATAGAAATACCGAAGGAACCATCTTCGGTACTTTAACATAGGGTAATCCAGAATGAGTCTGTGGAGTGTCCGTAACAACGTCTTTCTAGCGTGCCTGCGACACTCCCATATTCCCACGTCGGCCACAGCCTTGTGTGCATCGACGTCTCGTTCCTTCATGTGAACACACCCATTTGTCCAGCTTCGTGTGCGCCAACGTCCTACTCTTCTCTGACGTCGGCCGCAACTAAGTGCGAGCCGACGTCTGTGTACCTGCCCACTCTTCTCTGACGTCGCCCGCAACTGGGTGCGAGCCGACGTCTGTATATCAGCGCACTTCTCCCGACATCGGCTGCGGCTCTGTACACGCCGAGGTCACATCGCTCCTCCGTAATAGACGCTTGAATGCGTCCATACTTACGACACGTCCCAAAACCCATTGCGGTTATCACGGAAGTCACGTGACCGCATACATTACTACATATTTTACTAAAAAATCCTCGTTTTTATAATCCAATCATTACTAAAGGTTTATATAGCACCATATTTGTTATATATATATCAACTGAAATCTGTATTGATATTGTATTAAAATGTTTGTTTGTCACTTGTACTCTGATTGGCTGCCCTTAGTTTTGGCGTCAATTTTAATTACTTGTACTCTTATTTAAACCTACCTTGCCAGGTACTATGTCCTAATCCATTTTAACCCCTTAAGGACACACGACATGTATGACATGTCATGATTCCCTTTTATTCCAGAAGTTTGGTCCTTAATGGGTTAAAGAAGCTGTGAAAGGCGAAACGCGTTGTGGATATTTTATATTGTGTATTTTAATATATTAAAGATTCTTTGGTCACTTTACTTGTTCCAATCATCTTTTTATACACTTTATATTGTTTTTACTTTTTATCTGGCATTTTATCATCCTGGACTCCAAGTAATCCTAGGTGGGGATCATACCACTAACGCTATCATGAAGGAGCAGTTGGCCTGCTCCTCCCTTGTAAGTACCATTTTATATACATTTTATATACCATTGTTTTATCCAGTGAGCACTTTTGGTTGTCTCCTTTTACTCTTGTCGTTTGAGTGTTGACGGAGGAAGTCTATCCCATATCCCATAAGCGGGGGTTGTACCGCTGTACACTCTTCATACTAGCTCTAATATATGTGAGTTTATTACCATCTTTTTATTATTTTTATTATTTACTATATTAGACTATATTACACTATTTTGTTCTCTATTTATTTTATCTTTTTATCTTTTCATATGAGTGATCTGCCTGGGCAAGGACAGCGAGGACCAGAGCCTGATCTCAGGAGGGGCACTTGTAGATTATTTAAAGAAATAATCCAGGCACAATAACCACTACAGCTCAGTGTAGTAGTTATGGCGCCCGTAGTGCCAGGATCCCATCCCAGAGTAAGTAGTCAAACAGGTCTCTGGGATATAGGGCATAGGAGCAGTGGTATGTATTAGGGGTGACGTGTGTGTGAAAGGTGCAGTGTGTGTGTGTGAGCGGTGAAGTGTGTGTGCGAGTGTGTGAGGGCGGCAGTGTATGTCAGGGTTGCAGTGTGTGTGTTAGGGGGCAGTGTATGTGTGGAGCAGTGTGTGTGTGAGAGCTGCAGTGTGTTTGTGTGTGTGAGCGGTGCAGTGTGTGTGAGAGTTGCAGTGTGTGTGTATTTGGGGCAGTGTGTGTATGGGGGCAGTGTGTATGGGTGTGTAATCTGTGTATGGGGGCAGTGTTTGTGGGGCAGTGTGTGTAGTGTGTGTATGGGGGCAGTGTTTGTGGTGCAGTGTGTGTATGGGGCAGCGTGTGTTGTGTGTGTATGGGGGGCAGTGTTTGTGGGACAGTGTTTGTGGGGTAGTGTGTGTATGGGGGGCAGTGTTTGTGGGGCAGTGTGTGTATGGGGGGCAGTGTGTGTAGTGTGTGTATGGGGGTAGTGTGTGTATGGGTGTGCAGTGTGTGTATGGGGGGCAGTGTTTGTGGTGCAGTGTGTGTATGGGGGGCAGTGTGTGTAGTGTGTGTATGGGGGCAGTGTTTGTGGGACAGTGTTTGTGGTGCAGTGTGTGTATGGGGGCAGTGTGTGTAGTGTGTGTATGGGGGGCAGTGTTTGTGGGACAGTGTTTGTGGGGCAGTGTGTGTATGGGGGGCAGTGTTTGTGGGGCAGTGTGTGTATGGGGGGCAGTGTGTGTAGTGTGTGTATGGGGTAGTGTGTGTATGGGTGTGCAGTGTGTGTATGGGGGCAGTGTTTGTGGTGCAGTGTGTGTATGGGGGGCAGTGTGTGTAGTGTGTGTATGGGGGGCAGTGTTTGTGGGACAGTGTTTGTGGTGCAGTGTGTGTATGGGGGCAGTGTGTGTAGTGTGTGTATGGGGGGCAGTGTTTGTGGGACAGTGTTTGTGGTGCAGTGTGTGTATGGGGGCAGTGTTTGTGGTGCAGTGTGTGTATGGGGGGCAGTGTTTGTGGGACAGTGTTTGTGGGGCAGTGTGTGTATGGGGGGAGTGTCTGTAGTGTGTGTATGGGGGCAGTGTTTGTTGGGCAGTGTGTGTATGGGGGGGGCAGAGTTTGTGGGGCAGTGTTTGTTGGGCAGTGTGTGTATGGGGGGGCAGTGTATGTGGGGCAGTGTGTGTATGTGGGACAGTCTGTGTATGGGGGCAGTGTTTGTGGGGCAGTGTGTGTAGTGTGTGTATGGGGGGCAGTGTTTGTGGGGCAGTGTGTGTATGGGGGGGAGGAGGGGAGGGAGGCTTTTAAAAAACTTTTTATTCATTATGTCCCCCAACCCTTTTTACCTTTATGGGAGACTATGTGTTTTGGGGTACTTTTGGGGTTCTGTAAAAATATATGTTTGTTCTGCCTGGAGATAATTGTAGATTATGCTAGCTTTATTGTAACTATAATCTTAATTTTATTAATGACAGGAGGTGAATATTTGCTTAGGTCTCTCTTTACTAGAACTCCACAGCAGCACATTAACATAGAGAGAAAAAACAATCACAAAAAAGTAAGGAATCCATAAAAGGCCCCTCCCCACCAACTACTTCCTCTTTCAAGCTGCGACAAAACAAAGTACATGAACAAAATAACTCAATAGTAGAATCATAAGAACTCAAACAAAGTCAGCTGATGACTGTCATCCAAACTCGAAATGAACATGGATCAGTAGATAAATCCTAAAAATTTATCCCGAAGAAAGTCTTGAACTTGGATCTGTAGACGAACCATTAAACTGAAACGAGATAAGCAGAGTCGAATACACTGATTAGTGAATGAAATGTACTGTGAAAACATGAAGACCCATAATCAATTACAGACAGTACAACATTCCCTAAAATCACACCCTGACTTCCCTGAGGAAGGCAAAAAATTGACCTACCTAAACATAGTCCTGGAGAACAGACTATCAACTAGAGGTAGTCAAATAAAACAAACAAGGTACTAGGGTAGGGTGAAAACTGGGAGGGAAATATTCACCTCCTGTCATTAATAAAATTAAGTTTATAGTTACATCGAAGGCCGTACGTCTGAAACACGTCTGAAAGAAATAAGGCATAGCAAGAGGGCAAATATAGCCGAAAGTTGACAAAGGGAAAGGTCTTGACAATCCGTCCAATCCTGGAAGAATGACAAAAACCATGCGTACATCCCAGAGAGAGGAATACTTAGGTCTCGGAGGTCGTGACAGTCTCATTCCTCGGAGAAGCCTGCAAACCAGTGGGTCCGGACTGATGGGAAAACCTCTTAGCGGTACGTGAGCCGCAGAAATTGCCGATATAGCTACATAAACTGAACAATACGAGCGTCCCAGATCAAACAGGCGTGACAGAAAATTCAGCACGCTGGTCCCAGGATCCGTAAAGGGATCTGTATCCTGTACCAGGCACCAATGCTGACAAATAGAATATTCTAGTCCCAGGGGCCCAGGAGTTCCAGAGGAGGTCCTTAGCCGACTGTGATAACGCCTCGACCTTCCAGGCTCCCCTGAAAGAGTTTAGGCCACCAGGCGCAGGAGGCCATCTATCACGAGAGGATGAGGATTGTGATGAAAGCAACTTCGCCACTGGTTTTTGTATTAAATGTTTTTTTTAATTGAGTTTGCAGTTTGATTACAGGCGGTGGGCGAGATAAGAATTGTCGGTGCATCTTTGCCTGCGCAGAGGCTTAGTATTGCAAATAATGAAAAATGTACATGAGCCTAAGCAGAGGCCAAACATGGTTTTACAATATATTAACAGTCAGCGGTACTAACCTAAGCATACATGGTCGGAGCCATTTACATAAGTCACACAGTGCCTAGTGTGGTTATTATTAACCTTATGTAGCCTGGTCGTCTATGTAGAGGTAGGAGCATCGCATTATATATATAAAAAGGGAGCAAATACGTTACTCAAGCATGCGTTCTTTTTTGTAGGCCGTAAGACTCATTTTTGGGAAGTGTGAGAGCATGGTTCAGCGTGTTTGGATAAGTGTGTCCAGGTATCTATTTCCCGTGCTGAGATTACGGAGCATGCAGCGAGAGCGTGACAATAAGTGGTCTAAGCGAATGTAAAAGCATCAAGGAAAACTGTGTAGCTATAATGTCGGTTATTGATGCGGAAAACTGTATTTTACGACACTTATCCAATGATCCGTATCTATTCAATTTAGTCTGTGAGTAATGCGTTGTACTAAGACCCTATCAAGAGTCATAAGGCTAAGTTTGATCCTGGGAATAAAACGTAACATATATGCTCCTATGCAGCCCATATAGAGGCCAATGCAAGCATTATACATTGTGCAATGAAGTGAGCCAGAATAAGCGACATTTAACTAGAGCCCAACTACTTGTTTGTAATTAATCTGAACTATAAAAAAATGTAGGTATGCATTATATGAAGCATTGGTACATTGTACTAAAACCATATCAAGAGTCATAAGAGTAGTTTTGATGCAGCACTTTTGCACCTATATAGCTCAAATAGTAGTCGAAGCAGGTCTATGTGAATGTTAAGCATTATACAGTTTGTAAGTAAGTAGGCAATAATAAAGTACATTAAACTAGAGCTCACCGGGGCAATGTAACATAAAACACTTGCTTTTATTTAAACTGAAATCTAAAAATGTAAGTATTCATTATTCAAAGCTGATTATCAGAGTGGAACTCCTTAGAAGGTCATATTAAGCTTGTCTGTGATAAGTCTTAGTTAGTAGCATTATAACATTGCCTAATAAGACGAAAGGTAAGTATGCTAGAAAGATCAATATAGAGCAGATGAAATATTAAAACAATATTAAGAGATCGATGTCAGCGTAGGGAAGTTATATGTGGATGCTTTTGCTGCACAGTATGTCTATGACCCCCTTCTTTCCTCCCTTTTCTTTCCCTCACTAAAAAGGTGGGGGACCTATTCCTGTGTGTGTTGTCGTTGGTCCCTTTGGATACCAATCCTCCATCTGTCCACCCCGGCTAGACCTGACCCTCCAGTGGGGCGCTCCGTGACGCTATGGGCACTCAAAGTCCAGACCAGTCCACCGAACCCCCCACCAAAAAGTCCATGCACTGGCTGTCTCCTGCACCTCCCCAGCATCACTCATGCTTCCATCCCCACGGCTACCGGTATACCAGGGAGTCAGCGCACCCCAGTCCCACAGTACTCACTATGCCAGGGACATCCTTCTCTGGGCACCCCACAAACCCAGATGCGGGGTCCTGTATTGCTCCAGGGGGCAGGCCACCCGAGGCATCCATCCGCCGGTCGGCAGTCGTCCAGGTCCTCTTATTATTATTATTATTATTATTATTGCCATTTATATAGCGCCAACAGATTCCGTAGCTCTTTAAAATATTATGAGAGGGGGGGATCTAACTATAAACAGGACAATTACAAAAAACTTACAGGAATGATAGGTTGAATAGGCTCTTCTGTGGCAGTATACCTGTCTGTCTGTACGGATCATCTGGCGGGCTGTTCTTTGGGAAGCCTTTGCCAGTGTAGGCAACCGGCTCGGTACCAGCCACAGAGGCCATCACCATGAGGTCGGAATAACCCCCACCGACCATAGGGGGGGAGCGGGGCCGCATCGCTGGAAAGCACAGCTTGTGCGGTATTGGGCTCAGGGCTCCGTCATCCGCCCCACTTGACTGCTGCATGTGTCCAGGCTCTGCGATCTATGCCTTGCGGGTATCTTTCTGGAGCTGGGTGTATGCTCCACCCTGTGGCTGCAGGGATGTCCTGTTAGGGACGGTTTGTGCCCGCTTTTTGTGTCTATATCTTGTGCTTGGGTCCGGAGCTAAAGCTCATGGCTGCCAGTCGGCTCGGCTCGGCGGCCCCGCCCCCGGTTTTTGGAGGGGCCTGTTTGCCAGCCTCCTACCCTGGGCCCTGTGATAACTCATGTTCAAAAGTACTGTTTCTGCCCCTTGGACTTTTAACTGGAACAGATTTATGTGGCGACGGCCATCTTAAATTGTCCAGCAGTGTTTTTTGTCGAGTGTATGGAGCTGTTTTGGGCATGGGACCATGTGGGGCAAAAATAAAACTTCCAGGAAATTCCTGAACCCCTGAACCGATCTGGGTGATTTTTGGATATGTTGTTCACCCAGATCGGGGATGTGACTTTTGTGGGGCTAAATAGGGTCCTGAGAGGAGACATCTGTGACAGGGAAGGGTACAAAACCCAGGAGCTGGCTAGACCTTATTTAGCCCTGTACTGCAGAGAACTCGAGATGGAAGGATTTCCCCAAGTGAGTAGCTCATTTAGTAGACAGTTGGCTGTTAGAGTAGGACCTGCCAAAGATGGGGTACATTGACGTTGTGGCAGGCTTATGCAATGTATGATCATATAATGTAACTAAACCCCCATTATTTTTTGCCTAGATTAGGTGTTTTTAATAAAACTTGCAAAATAGCTGTTTAGCAGATAAGGGAGTGCAAATATGTATTCACCATTTAGGTGACTAACCATTTATTTGCCCACCTTAATCCAGCACCGGTTCCCTCGGCATTGGTGACCTCTCCTCCTCCATCGACGTCAGCCCCAGAGTGGAGCCAAATGCGCATACGCGGCCAGAGGCGCGTGCATTCAAACCCGCCCATAGCATTGCTCAATGCTTTTTACGGGGATCTTTTTTGACGCTGGACTCCGTGAGGACGTCCAGCGTCAAATAAGTGCGATTTACTCCATATAAATCGCGGAAGCGGACTCTAGTGGCTGTCAGAGAGACATCCACTAGAGGCTGGATTAACCCTGCAGTGTAAACATGCAGGGTTAAAACTAGTTGGACCTGGCACCCAGACCACTTCATTGAGCTGAAGTGGTTTGGGTGCCCGTAGTGGTCCTTTAACTGAGCTTTTATTTTTAAAGAAAATGAGAGTAAAGAAATCTTGATATCCACAATATGGTGTGCGTACAAATGCACGATAAGAGGCCATCTAATGAAATTAGAATATCAAAAATAAAAAAAGGAATTCATGGAATTTAGCAGTTATATATAGAACAACCCCCAAAGGGGGTCCAAAAGTAGGAAGTCCCTTACAAAGCTATGTGTTAAAACATAACTTTTATTAGTCACTATATATAAAAATACCCATGCTTATAGCTGTAAGTCTTGTGACATAAACAAAGAAATGATGAAAAGTGCAGACAGGCAAATAAATCGTAAAATAACTATTGTATAGGATAGAAATCCCAATGGTGTAGTCACTTTATAGAACCAATAACACCATAGGGGAATTACTCATATCCTGGACATTGATGCCGTAGCTTTAAATAGTAGGAGTAACTAGTGTGTGCTGTATACTCTCACCCTAAATAAATAGTGGGGATAAGTCTACAGCTGCACACACTCATGCACTTCAATCCTATGTGCTTAGGTTACGCCTACTATGGAACCCTACTAGGCTATAATACAAATGATTCATTTGAGATAGATAAAATAGAATTGGATAGTGGTGAATAGTAGCCAATAGAAACATGTAGCAAAACGTCCCACAGTAAAGGGGGGTCCCACATGCCTTAATTACATGCTGTAAGGCTATTGATACAATCTTGCCACTTCCCTTCATTAAATTAGTCTCATAAGATAATACTTTCCTCCTATACACATGAAAAATAGGATACAATTTTGCTGCCTAGAGGGAAAAGCTAAGTCAAAGGGGACACTTGGTGGAGGGAGAGGGATTGCTGGCCCTACATAAAGTCCGTAGTATCAACTGGCCCCAAATCCAAACCTCCCACCATGTCACCCCGACCAATAACTAGCTATGACGGCTAAAATGAATAAATGTGTGTCCGATAGAGAGAGAGAGACCATTTGTGTCTGACAGAGAGAGAGACCATGTGTGTCCGACAAAGAGAGAGACCATTTGTGTCTGACAGAGAGAGAGACCATGTGTGTCCGACACAGAGAGAGAGAGAGACCATGTGTGTCCGACAGAGAGAGAGAGAGACCATGTGTGTCTGACAGACAGAGAGACCATGTGTGTCCGACAGAGAGAGAGACCATGTGTGTCCGACAGAGAGAGAGACCATGTGTGTATGACAGACAGAGAAAGACCATGTGTGTCTGACAGACAGAGAGAGAGACCATGCATGTTCCAAAGACAGAGAGAGACCATGCATGTTCCAAAGACAGAGAGAGAGAGAGACCATGTGTGTCCGACAGAGAGAGAGAGAGACCATGTGTGTCCGACAGAGAGAGAGACCATGTGTGTCTGACAGAAAGAGACAGAGACACCATGTGTTTCCGACAGACAGAGAGAGACCATGTGTGTCTGACAGACAGAGAGAGAAACCATGCATGTTCCAAAGACAGAGAGAGAGAGAGACCATGTGTGTCCGACAGAGAGAGAGAGAGACCATGTGTGTCCGACAGAGAGAGAGACCATGTGTGTCTGACAGAGAGAGAGAGACCATGTCTGTCCGACAGAAAGAGAGAGAGACCATGTGTTTCCGACAGACAGAGAGAGACCATGTGTGTCTGACAGACAGAGAGAGAAACCATGCATGTTCCAAAGACAGAGAGAGAGACCATGCATGTTCCAAAGACAGAGAGAGACCATGTGTGTCCGACAGACAGAGAGAGAGAGACCATGTGTGTCCGACAGAGAGAGAGAGAGACCATGTGTGTCTGACAGACAGAGAGAGACCATGTGTGTCCGACAGAGAGAGAGAGAGAGAGACCATGTGTGTCTGACAGACAGAGAGAGACCATGTGTGTCTGACAGACAGAGAGAGAGACCATGCATGTTCCAAAGACAAAGAGAGAGAGAGACCGTGTGTTTCCGACAGAGAGAGAGAGAGACCATGTGTGTCTGACAGAGAGAGAGAGAGACCATGTGTGTCCGACAGAGAGAGAAGAGACCATGTGTGTCCGACAGAGAGAGAGAGAGACCATGTGTGTCCGACAGAGAGAGAGAGAGACCATGTGTGTCCGACAGAGAGAGAGAGAGACCATGTGTGTCCGGCAGAGAGAGAAGAGACCATGTGTGTGTCCGACAGAGAGAGAGAGACCATGTGTGTCCGACAGACAAAGACCATGTGTGTCTGACAGACAGAGAGACCATGTGTGTCCGACAGAGAGAGAGAGAGAGACCATGTGTGTCCGACAGACAGAGAGAGACCATGTGTGTCTGACAGAAAGAGAGACCATGTGTGTCCGACAGACAGAGAGACCATGTGTGTCCGACAGACAGAGAGAGAGAGAGACCATGTGTGTCTGACAGACAGAGAGAGACCATGTGTGTCTGACAGACAGAGAGAGAGAGAGAGACCATGTGTGTCCGACAGAGAGAGAGAGAGACCATGTGTGTCCGACAGAGAGAGAGACCATGTGTGTCTGACAGAAAGAGACAGAGACACCATGTGTTTCCGACAGACAGAGAGAGACCATGTGTGTCTGACAGACAGAGAGAGAAACCATGCATGTTCCAAAGACAGAGAGAGAGAGAGACCATGTGTGTCCGACAGAGAGAGAGAGAGACCATGTGTGTCCGACAGAGAGAGAGACCATGTGTGTCCGACAGAGAGAGAGACCATGTGTGTCTGACAGAAAGAGAGAGAGACCATGTGTTTCCGACAGACAGAGAGAGACCATGTGTGTCTGACAGACAGAGAGAGAAACCATGCATGTTCCAAAGACAGAGAGAGAGACCATGCATGTTCCAAAGACAGAGAGAGACCATGTGTGTCCGACAGACAGAGAGAGAGAGACCATGTGTGTCCGACAGAGAGAGAGAGAGACCATGTGTGTCTGACAGACAGAGAGAGACCATGTGTGTCCGACAGAGAGAGAGAGAGAGAGACCATGTGTGTCTGACAGACAGAGAGAGACCATGTGTGTCTGACAGACAGAGAGAGAGACCATGCATGTTCCAAAGACAAAGAGAGAGAGAGACCGTGTGTTTCCGACAGAGAGAGAGAGAGACCATGTGTGTCTGACAGAGAGAGAGAGAGACCATGTGTGTCCGACAGAGAGAGAAGAGACCATGTGTGTCCGACAGAGAGAGAGAGAGACCATGTGTGTCCGACAGAGAGAGAGAGAGACCATGTGTGTCCGACAGAGAGAGAGAGAGACCATGTGTGTCCGGCAGAGAGAGAAGAGACCATGTGTGTGTCCGACAGAGAGAGAGAGACCATGTGTGTCCGACAGACAAAGACCATGTGTGTCTGACAGACAGAGAGACCATGTGTGTCCGACAGAGAGAGAGAGAGAGACCATGTGTGTCCGACAGACAGAGAGAGACCATGTGTGTCTGACAGAAAGAGAGACCATGTGTGTCCGACAGACAGAGAGACCATGTGTGTCCGACAGACAGAGAGAGAGAGAGACCATGTGTGTCCGACAGAGAGAGAGAGAGACCATGTGTGTCCGACAGAGAGAGAGAGAGACCATGTGTGTCCGACAGACAGAGAGAGACCATGTGTGTCTGACAGACAGAAAGAGACCATGTGTGTCTGACAGACAGAGAGAGAGAGACCATGTGTGTCCGACAGAGAGAGAGAGAGACCATGTGTGTCCGACAGACAGAGAGAGACCATGTGTGTCTGACAGACAGAGAGAGACCATGTGTGTCTGACAGACAGAGAGAGAGAGAGAGACCATGTGTGTCCGACAGAGAGAGAGACCATGTGTGTCCGACAGACAGAGAGAGACCATGTGTGTCTGACAGACAGAGAGAGACCATGTGTGTCCGACAGACAGAGAGAGAGAGAGACCATGTGTGTCCGACAGAGAGAGAGAGAGACCATGTGTGTCCGACAGACAGAGAGAGACCATGTGTGTCTGACAGACAGAGAGACCATGTGTGTCTGACAGACAGAGAGACCATGTGTGTCCGACAGAGAGAGAGAGACCATGTGTGTCCGACAGACAGAGAGAGAAACCATGCATGTTCCAAAGACAGAGAGAGAGAGATCATCTGTGTGTAAGGATTTGTCACTGTATGTGGAATTTGTTACAGAATCTAGCAATGCCCCTCCTGAGTTTGGGCTTTGGATCTGCCCGTTGCTAGAATTACTTCTAGACCGGTTAGAAGCAAATCAGTATCTTTACTGGTTGATTAGAACCCTGTCCTGGCACATTCGTTACTAATTATACAACGCACATTCCAATCCTGGTTTATTTTCTGAAATCTAGTCTGTTAATTATTTATGAGTAAGTAATTATTCCTATGAGTAAGGACCTCTAGGTGTGAAGTGCGTTCTCCATGGCTGCCTCCCCCCCCTCGCTTCCCGAGATTGGATTCTAGACCCAACCCAGATAGACACATACTACATGCCTATTTCAATATGTTAATTCTTTAATCCATTTCTTGCTGGAAACTCAATGTCCTAAACATAATTTAATTTTGAGAAACATAAAAGATCATCTTTATCTCATCTTCCTTTTAACAGGTTTTTACAAGGATATCTGGAGCATGCAGACCCATTGGAGAAAAATGCCTTCAGTTTCAAGAGAGAGAAAGGTGAGTGATTAATTATGAATTACCCACTTTAATTATATTTAATGAATCAAAGCCAAAGCCAGTTGTAATTTCTAGAGAGTTAAAGATCCCTAAGTTAAGTTCCACCTTAATTAATTAATTAATTAATTGTCTACAGTTAAATTTGGTCATGCATCTCAAGAAAGAGGGGATTACTAATATAGATTAATAAGATTAATAAGCCAAGGGCAAGAGAAAACATGATAAATGAAATAAACAAGACAGATATCAAGATAAGCATATACTGTAACTAAGCAAAGGTCAAACCACATATCAGAACTGTAGAGGAACGGACTACTGACTCAGCAATAAACACAACAAGGCACCTGGCTGCAGGTAAAACATGTTTAAATACCCAAAGGTGAAAATCGATTGGATCTCTTTATCATTTGCACTAAAAGGTATGAGAGTGACTTAACACAAGCTTTACACCACTATTGACACCAGAATGCACAGCAGATACTTAGAATATATGTTTCCGGTCATGTCAGTAATGGAGTAAAGAGTGGACCCGCATTACGTAGGACCTCAAAAGGTAGCATTAGGCATTGTTGTGACACAAGATAATAAACAGTTGAGCAGGGTAGCATAATAAATAAAAAGTACTTGGTATAAGTTCCATACTGCAACTGACCATGGACGGATGAGTCCACCAGATATCGAATTAGGTGGAGAGAAGAGAGTGTGGGCAAATTGAATTATGAGGAGAGAGTAGAGTGTGGGCACATGGAATCATATGGAGGGTGAAGGGGAATGGAATCATAAGGAGAAAAATAAGGTCTGGACAAATGGAATTATGAGGAGAAAGGAGAGTGTGAGTGAATGGAATCATGAGGAGAGTTTGAGTAAATGGAATCCTGAGGAGAGAGGAGAGTGCGGGCAAATGGAATCATGAGGAGAGTGCGGGCGAATGAAATCATGAGGAGAGAGGAGAGTACAGGCAAATAGCATCATGAAGAGAGAGGAGAGTCTGGTCGAATGGAATTATAAAAGAGAGGAGAGTGTGGGCAAATGAAATCACGAAGAGAGGAGAGTGTGGGGGAATGGAATCATGAAGAGAGAGGGGCATGCTGGCAAATAGAATCATGAGAAGAGTGTGGGCAAATGGAATCAAGAAGAAAGTGCAAGCAAATGGAATCATGAGGAGAGTGCGGGCGAATGGAATCATGAGGAGAGTGTGGGCGAATGGAATCATGAGGAGAGTGTGGGAAAATGGAATAAAGAGGACAGTGCGGGTGAATGGAATCATGAGGAGAGAGCAGAGTGCGGGCGAATGGAATCACGAGGAGAGTGTGGGCGAATGAAGAGGACAGTGCGGGTGAATAGAATCATGAGGAGAGAGGACAGTGCGGGCAAATGGAACCATGAGGAGGGTGTGGGCGAATGGAATCATGAGGAGAGAGGAGACTGCAGTCAAATAGAATCAAGAATAGAGAGGAGAGTGCTGGAAGATTGAATCATGAGGAGAGAGGAGAGTGCAGGCGAATGAAATCATGAAGAGAGGAGAGTGTGGGGGAATGGAATCATGAGGAGAGAGGGGCATGCTGGCAAATAGAATCATGAGAAGAGTGTGGGCAAATGGAATCAAGAAGAAAGTGCGAGCAAATGGAATCATGAGGAGAGTGTGGGCGAATGGAATCATGAGGAGAGTGTGGGCGAATGGAATCATGAGGAGAGTGTGGGCAAATGGAATAAAGAGGACAGTGCGGGTGAATGGAATCATGAGGAGAGAGCAGAGTGCGTGCGAATGGACTCATGAGGAGAGTGTGGGCAAATGAAGAGGACAGTGCGGGTGAATGGAATCATGAGGAGAGAGGACAGTGCGGGCAAATGTAACCATGAGGAGAGTGTGGGCGAATGGAATCATGAGGAGAGAGGAGACTGCAGTCAAATAGAATCAAGAATAGAGAGGAGAGTGCTGGCAGATTGAATCATGAGGAGAGAGGAGAGTGCAGGCGAATGGAATCATGAGGAGAGTGCGGCGAATGAAATCATGAGGAGAGAGGAAAATACAGGCAAATAGAATCATGAGGAGAGAGGAGAATACAGGCTAATAGCATCATGAAGAGAAAGGAGAGTCTGGTCGAATGGAATTATAAAAGAGAGGAGAGTGTGGGCAAATGAAATCATGAAGAGAGGAGAGTGTGGGGGAATGGAATCATGAGGAGAGAGGAGAGTGCGGGCGAATAGAATCATGAGGAGAGAGGAGAGTGCGGGTGAATGGAATCATGAGGAATCATGAGGAGTGTGGGAAAATGGAATCATGAGGAGAGTGTGGGCAAATGGAACCATGAGGAAAGTGTGGGCAAATGGAATCATGAGGAGAGATGAGACTGCAGTCAAATAGAATCAAGAATAGAGAGGAGAGTGCTGGCAGATTGAATCATGGGGAGAGTGTGGGCAAATGGAACCATGAGGAGAGTGTGGGCAAATGGAGTCATGAGGAGAGATGAGACTGCAGTCAAATACAATCAAGAATAGAGAGGAGAGTGCTGGCAGATTGAATCATGAGGAGAGAGGAGAGTGCAGGCGAATGGAATCATGAGGCGGTTGGGCGCGAATGGAATAATGAGGAGAGCTCAGGTGAATGGAATCATGAGGAAAGTTTGGGTGAATGGAATCATGAGGAGAGAGACGAGTGCAGACGATTGGAATCATAAGGAGAGTGTGGGCGAATGGAATCATGTCTAGAAGATATGATTCAAGAATGAAAAAAGGCAGTAAAAAGAACAGGGTGGAGGAGAGGCTGGCAAACTGGTAGCAATCTGAATAGCTAGCCAGATCCTGTGAACATACAGTGTTCTATACATAACTGAGGACAGGGATAGTGAATTAAAAATGGAGTCTGGGCTTGTTTAATGGTCTCTATCTCTTGGTGTTCTTTCCAGCAATTCTCCATCTCTTTCTGCTTCATGATTTTGACAAAAGTGGAGAACTTGATGGCCTGGAGCTCATGCAACTTTTGAATGGGACCCTGTCACAAAGAATGCAAGAACAGCCACCTCCTATAAATGTAATTATCCTGTTGGGTTGATGGAGCTTTATGAATGAGGGGACAGTTTGTGAGTGGTGAAAAAGAATTTAGAGAATATGACAGAGGGTTGGACAAGCTGGAGGGGAGAGATGGAAAAAAATTAAGAAGCATGAGAGGAGAGATAGAGATTGTGAAAAAGCTGGAGATGAGAGACAGAGGAATGGACAAGCTGGCGGGGTGAGATAGAGAGGTGAACAAGCTGGAGAGAAGAGACAGAGAGGGTGAAGATGCTGGAGAGGAGAGATAGATGGATGTACAAACTGGAGAGTATAAATAAAGGGGTGAACAAGTTAGGATAAAAAATCAAAACAAAAATTATTTTTTTCATCCTTGCTTCA
Source organism: Pelobates fuscus (assembly GCF_036172605.1). Classification (NCBI taxonomy): domain Eukaryota; kingdom Metazoa; phylum Chordata; class Amphibia; order Anura; family Pelobatidae; genus Pelobates; species Pelobates fuscus. Next base: position 1,432,322 of record NC_086318.1, on the reverse strand, counting down.
TACCACAGATCATCCGTCTGGTCGATGAAGTCTTAGATAAACAAGATCTAAACAGAGATGGGCTACTGAGTGCCCCTGAGCTACTGATGGCCCCAGTGAATGTCACTGAACCTATTACTGAGGAAGACCAATCAACTGATACATTTCATGTTGCCATCCCCCTACCTCAAGCAGCACAGACGGAGGACAACCCTCAGCATCTGGAGATTGCGACTATAGACAAGGAGAAAGAAGTGGACCACATACAGATGACAGTTGTGGATGGTGAAGCACATGATAGTAATAATACAGTAATAATAGATGAGCCTGAAGACTCAGACAGGAAGAGCTTTGATGAACCTGAAGTTGGAGACATTAAAGAATTGACTGAGGAGACAATGCAAGAGAATGTAGAACTGGAAGAACATGAAGTGCTGGAGGCAGTGGTGGGAGATGAGATGTAGCCAGAATATACTGACCCATTCTGCTGCCTTATGCATGTTGGATTAATGAAGGAGCAGATGCAGGAGGACTAACAGCTTCTTTCATGGTGACATTGGTGGGTGACTTCAAGTGGCGTCTCTACCTACTAAGGTGGAGAGCACTGCGGCCTGTGACCTGCTTTCCCCTCAGGGCAGGGGGTGATCAGTTCTTTCGGACATAAAAACACAATTCGTTCTTTCTAATGCTTTCAGTATCCCGTTCCGGTAGAATATGAGAAAACTGCAGTGTGGGGAGCAAAAAGGAAATAAATATGTTACTGCAAATCATTATTTAATTTAACAAGTGATTAAGAAGTGAGCTTTGATTGTTCGGCTGGTCAGTAATGTCAGTTCCACACATTAAATAGAAAACAGATAATGTCCACTATGGGGTATTTATCATGCTAAACATTGACGAATCAATCACTCCTGCAATTGCTGTAAGATGGGGAGCATAGTGTATGTTTCTTGAATTAACCACTTCTTTCTACCTAAGAACCACTGCAGATGGCCGACATATCTCAGGTCTTTTGTGTTTGCCAAATAAAACTAGCTGCTTTATGATTTGTTTAATCCTGCATTGCTTTGTTTTGTACTGATATTCTAATGATACACACTAACCATGAGATTTGACAGATAACAGGTCTGGTACTTGTAACAGAAACAAGGTTGACTGTTCCCTGGCTTGGTATCAAGTGTCATCATGTTAGGTCATTTGTCCTTTCTTGTCTGCCACCAGGGACCCCACAGGATTTCTGCAGTTGTTGTTTAAGTCTTGTCCTTTAGCAGGTACAGTAGATTAACATGTATTGTCCTTTCAGCCCAACCCTTTCCCATGCCGGTATATGATCTGTTTATATGCTATATAAATCTATATTTAACAAAATCAATAGAGAAAAATTATTGTTAATCACCTGTGTAACGGATTGCCTGGCACCCCGACTGGGTACCACCGTTGCTTCACGAGGGCTCCAAGCACTCCAATAGACACCATAACCACTGCAGACCCGATGAACCGCCGCAGTTTGGTTGGGTTCTCGCTGTCTTCCACCCACTCTGGACCCAAGACCAGGATCCAGCTTCCAGTAGGCAGACCTCTCTTAATACAGAGAGCAGGAACAGGAACAAGCTCTTACAAGAGCTCAGTGATGATACTCTGGGGAGTATAGTGATTATAGCAATCCCCAGAGTGTAGGTAGTTCTCCAATCCCCCAAACATGAGCCGAAACTTCATGAGGCACACCCCCTGGACCTGATGGAACACTGCATTCCCAACTGTACATACCAATAAGAACAAATAGGCAGTCTGTGACACTCCCATGTACAGCAAACAATCCATCCCCTCTGCCTGTGATATAATTAAAGTAGCTAATAGAATAACCTAATTACCCACAGGCAGAAAAACAAACATTTTCCCCAAACTACAGAAAACACCCCAACACATAACATATCCCCATATAGCCCTGATCTGGGTGAACATCATATCAAAAAATCACCCAGATCAGAGCAGGGGTTCAGGAAATTCCTAGAAGTCTCTTTTGACCGACCGCAAGCATGGCCTTCATGCCCAAAACAGTTCCAGAGAATTAGGCTGTGCGGCCGGTCTATTTTCAATGTTAAAAGTGCACTATAGTACAAGGAAGGGTGGGGTCAAACAATAGCAAGGGCTGATGGGAGATTGAGGGGACAAAGCAGCGGTGGGTGGGGGCCCTAAATTATAATAAGGGGGAACCTAATGTCCTCCCCCCTGGCTCCCACCCCTTAGCGGTGGGTGGGGGCCCTAAAAAATAATTAGGGGGGACCTAATTTCCTCCCCCCTGGCCCCCACCCTGGGTGGGGGCCCTAAATTAGAATAAGGGGTGACCTAATGTCCTCCCCCACGGCCCCCACCCCTGAGTGGCGGGTGGGGCCCCAAAAGTAAAATGATGGGGGGACCTATTGTCCTCCCCCCGGCCCTCACCCCTGAGTGGTGGGTGGGGGCCCTAAATACTAATAAGGGGGACCTAATTTCCTCCCCCCTGGCCCCCACCCCTGAGTGGTGAGTGGGGGCCCTAAATTAGAATAAGGAGGGGGGACCTAATGTCCTCCCTCCTGCCCCCCACCCCTGAGCAGTGGGTGGGGGCCCTAAATACTAATAAGGGGGGGACCTAATGTCCTCCCCCATGGCCCCCACCCCTGATCATTACAAAAAAGCGTGGGGCGGGGCTTAGCGTGCGGCGGGGGCCTGGTTAATGCAGCATGAGAAGCAGGAAGGAGTCCCTGCTTCCCCAACAACCAGCCTCCAGGAGCTCCAAGGAATGTGGAGGTAAGAAGCAGGTCAGTGTGTCTGTGTGTGACTGCCTGTGTGTGTGTGACTGTCTGCCTGTGTGTGTGACTGTCTGCCTCTGTGTGTATGTATGACTGTCTGCCTGTGTGTGTATGTGACACTGTCTGTGTGTGTGTGACTGTCTGCCTCTGTGTGTATGTATGACTGTCTGCCTGTGTGTTTGTGTGTGTGTGTGTGTGGCTATCTGCCTGTGTGTGTATGACTATCTGCTTGTGTGAGTGTGTGGCCATCTGCCTGTGTGTGTATGACTATCTGCCTGTGTGAGTGTGTGGCTATCTGCCTGTGTGTGTTTGACTGTCTGCCTGTGTGTGGCTTTTGGTGTGTGTGTGTGTGTGGCTGTCTGCATTCCTGTCTCTGTGTGTGTGGATGTCTGCCTCAGTGTGTGTGGATGTCTGCCTCTGTGTGTGTGGATGTCTTTGTGTGTGTGCATCAGCTAGTGAGTGAGTGAGCTTCTGTGTGTGTGTGTGTGTGTGTGTGCGCATCTGCTAGTGAGTGAGCTTCTGTGTGTGTGCACCTGCTAGTGAGTTTGTGTGTGTGCCTACTAGTGAGTGATCTTGTATTTGTGTCAGTGAGCTTGTCTGTAGGGAGCATGGGTGTGTCTGCTCCTGTCTGTGGTGAGCATGTGTGTGCAGTGAGCTTGTCTGTAGTAAGCTTGTGTGTGTATCAGAGTATGTCTGTACTAAATTTGTGTGTGTACCAGTAACCTTGTCTGTGTGTGTCATTGAGATTGTCTGTCAATGAGTCTATTTGTGTGCATCAGTAAGATTGTCTGTGTCTGCATGTGAGTATGCTTTACTGTATAATTGAATTACCCCAAAAGGACTAATATTTTGAATTGAAAAATAAATATTCCAATAATATATATATATATATATATATATAAAACGGTGTGTATATATAGATATGTGTGTGTGTGTGTGTGTGTATATATGCTATGTAGTGTGTGTTATATGTGCTTATATAACACACACTACAAAGCACAATGACTTATGGGGCTGCCATAGATTTTTTTCCAGGGCTGCTTCGTGTCCCCAGTCCTGCCCTGGGGAGGACATTAGGTCCCCACCCCTTATTCTAATTTAGGGCCCCCACCCGCCGCTCAGGGGTGGCTGCCGGGGGGGGGGAATTAGGTCCCCCCCTTATTTTAATTTAGGGCCCCCACGTGCCGCTCAGGGGTGGGGGCCGGGGGGGAGGACATTAGGTCCCCCCCTTATTTTACTGTAGGGCCCCCACCCGCCGATAAGTCGTGGGGGCACGGGTGGGAGCTCGGGAGGGGGGACTTTTTTGTGTTTTTTTTTTTAAAGTGAGCAGGGATAATAGGAAACAGGATTTATGCAATATGCCCCAGAACAGGATATAAAGATACAACTAAACAGAATTAGACAGAAATATAAGGAATACTTAAATAGGGTTGTAGATGTTCAGTCTCTTTGGATAAGAGGTCATATTGTAGTAACAGGTCCTGTTTGATAGATGCAATTAGAGTTTGGAGTAAATTCGATGTAGGATTAAATAGAGAGCCACAAAGTAAATTAAAATCCAGTATTTAAGCAAGTTGGATGTTCAGCAGGAATATAGGGAGTTCAGGTTTGTAAATATGGCAGGAATGGAGCAGCTGACGTCGGTGGGGGAGACCTAATGCGCATGCGCGGCAATGGCCGCGCACGTGCATTAGACCTCCCCGTGAGAAAGCATCATTCAATGCTTTCCTATGGGGATTTTGGAGGTCCTCACACCTCCACTAGAGGAGGACTTAATCCTGCAAGGTAAAAACTGCAATAATTACACTTGCAGGATTAAGGGTGGTGGGAGTTGGCACAAGGACCACTCCAATGGGCAGAAGTGGTCTGGGTGCCTTGAGTGTCCCTTTAACTCAGGAGCCAGGATATTAAGTATCTTAGACAATCATCAACTTCAATGTCAAGACAAAGTGGGGAGTTGGGTGTTACCTTTTGTAGGAACCCAATTAGTCCAGGCAGGTGAGAATGATAAGGTGAGTGGTCAAATTAAAGGCAAGGGAGGCCACTAGTGGTAAAACAAAATCAATGTAGAAACTTGTTTTTTTAAAGGAACAGGATATACAGAACAAAAGTCTTGCTTGTAAGGACAGGATCCTGACACTCTGTATAGCTAAATGCCAAAAATTGTGGTGAGACCAAATAGGACAACCCCCCCCCCCCCATTTGATGCAGATAGAGAAAGCACTGTTATGTATTACTGTACATCTCAAGTAGGATTTTGAGAAGACTACTTTAGGAGCAGAAACACTGAGAAGTCATGTTTCCACAACTATCCCAGAATTCCCAGCGTAACATGCAAATGAGCATGTGTGCTGAACCAGGCGGTCTCGGCCCAGATGAAGGAGAGGTCAGATAACTCCTCCCACAATTTCAGGCTTCACCTAATGACTCAGCCTTCCCATTTGTGGTCATGTACAATAAGCCAAGTTATAGTAATGGTGGTGTAAGTCGGTTGTGGTGTGCTGGAACTGACGTTCGGGTAGGCCTGTAAAAGAGCGCAAATTGTTTAACAGTTTAACACGGAATACATGTTGACCTTACATAACCAATGCATGAATGCATGTCTCAATTCCCTCTCAGGTTGATCGATATACATGGCATATGCAGATGACTCTACTGTCCCAGCCATTAGATGATATTGTTACAAGTACCCTCTGTCTGCCATTTTGTTACAATGTGTCTGTACATTTCAGCGAACTAAACCACAAAGTAAATTGTTATATATTTCGTATGCCAAACTACTGTAAGACCCCAGAGAACAGTCATGGGTGACTGTTACGGTACCCCAGGTATGAAAGGGGTTAAAACCGTTTAGGATGCTCCTTTCCCGAATGCAAAGGCAACTACCGATCACTCCAATCAGCCGAACAGGAACCATACAAATCATACACACTCCAAACATCTGAATGAGAATCACCATACGAATAAATCCCCCCCAAGTACGAGACAAAGCTCCGTATTGAGGGTCAGCAGGAATCTGGTTTAATATGGGCTACCTGCCCGGTATTTATGCAGGTCTTCCACCAGGTGGACACTCCCCTAGGGGACCTGGTGAAAAACTGTGACAACATGTGTACATTAGCCAATCACAACGTTGAAGACATAAACAGAGTAATGGAAATACATAAAAATACATAATACAAAAACTACCGAACACAATAGATACATTCAACACATCCCCAGATAGCTTGGATCTGAGCGCACATTATTACCGAATGGCGCTCAGATCCTATACACACAGTTCAATCGCCATGGAGCCAAAGTCTTTCACATAGTCTTTCGTTATATGAATGGGCTCCATGGCACAGCTATCTGGGATAAGTCTATTCGTGAGAAGAAACTACCGAATGGACCGGCGTTCGTATGCTGGAGAAATAGAAGAAGGGAGGTTGGCGGCTTCAGTGGTGTTCGTGAGAAACAGTGTCCGTTTTTAGTACCATGAAATCGTTGACGGACACCGCTGAGCATTCGTATGTCCAAGATGCATGCCGCCTCGTAGTCGGCATATGAACAACGACCACCCAGTCGGCATATGACAATTAGGAAGTGTCTGCGGTTAACCACAACGTTTTAATGAGGCCAAGAGGTTGACCAGCAGCACACTTCCATGTTGGGTGGCCGGCCGTTCGGTGAATTGTTCGTTATAAAAGAAACAAGCGTCCCTGTACGGACAGGGAAATAGCCAAACAAACAGACGAATGAGGGAACAATAAAAGTATTTCACAGGCAGTTGGTTCTGCCACAGTGACCCATTAAGCCTTGTTAACCTTTTTCACCCCTAAATCACTGAACAAACCGTTGAACTGTCGGACCAACCGCAAGTGGTGTGTGCGGCTGATTAACCTCCCAGGACTTGTGGTTAACAAGCGCTTAATTGACGAACGGCTTGGTGGTCGCCGTTCGTATTGTCATGGACAAAAAGTTACCCAACTTAGCCAATTTTAAACAGACTGAACATCCAGTCATCTGTAACAGGAGCCTTGGGTCAGTATAGTATTATTCCCAACACTTTCCAACCTTTGTTCACATTGTGAACGCCTATAGTCAAAGTGGGAATAATACCCATCCCTTATTCGTGGACCAGGGTCTAGGATTACCAGTCCACCCGGTGATCAGGGGGCAAGTCAACAAAACCCAGTGACAAAAACTCTTATTTGAGAAAAAAGCACATCTGGGGAAACCCTGAATGGGGGCCACAACAGTATAGACATGTCATCCCTCACGTTGACACCACCTGTGATTTCTAATAGCCGCACCGGTGAATACATAGCTTGGGTATTGGGAGGAGATGGGAAACACTTCTTGATAATGGTGGCAAAAGCCAATTTGCATATTATCATCATTAGGTATATTATCATCAAACTCACAATTATTACAGTAATTGCAACCAGGACCTTACGTCCTATATCTCCTAACCATTTCCCTATTCCAAAGGTCCAGTCAAACCAAGTCATATCCACATCCACACTCAACATACATCAACAATACATACTACATCCCTCCCTGGGCCAGCTAACACCCCATCCCTCTCTGGCTAACTCTACAAAAATAAAAATTAACACAATAGTTCAGCATAGTTCAGAAAAAATTGAAATAGTCCTTCAACGAGTATAAAGAAATCAGTTCGGACACCATACATTTTGTTCCATAAAATAGCTAAGGGTAGCAATATGGCTGACAACAAGACAATGTCAGCTTCCACATAGTTCTTAGTTCTTCTTTTGTTAGCTGGATGTTCACCACAATGCTCTGTGCAACACCCCAATTGTTGAAAGGGTTAATACAGAACTAGCGGCATTAGACAGCACTGCACCTTCAGGACTTTCCAGGGTCTTGCGTACAAAGGTTATGTCCTCATAAGTAAGCATCTCAGTTTCTTCAGCCTGCATGGATTTTGACCAAACAGATGTAATTGCCAAATAGTTAGTGCAAAGTCAGCCAGAGAGAGAGATTGGTGCGCAATCCCAAGAATCAGGTAGCACAAACACTCCAGGACTGTCTCTACAATTATACAAACACAAGGATCAATACAACATGAACAATTCCTAAAAGGATATATCTATTATTATCAATTTATCAATTACCTAGGCTAAAAGTCAAATTAGAGACTAAAATGTAATCCTTAACTGGTGTGACATGTAGTTCTCACAGCTTTGCTTATATTTCATGAATTTTGTCTTCTATGAAATTTTACATAATTCCCTTTGGAATGCCTTTGTACAGACGAGAGAAGCACTCACTCTATATAAATACTTGATTGGACAGGATGGGTGTTGTTGTGGTTTAACTTCAGCAGACAGCAATGTTTTCTCTCAGGTATGAAGACAAGGAATGGACACAGCAGAAATACGAGCTCGGAGGGCAGTACTCCATCACACAAGTGTATGACAAAGTACTGCTCCTAAATTTAATGGGGAAAACACAGATCTTATAACAAATCTCTGAACACATCCAAAAGGGGTTGTCTTTACATAATACAGTCATCTCCTGTCAATTGCATCTTCAAAGAACTTAAAGCACATTTGGCATTAGCTGGTCAAAAGGTGTTACTTGATTACACAAACACTTCCCAATAGTCACAAAGACAAGGTGTTAACAGGATATGCAGTGCAGGGGGGGAAACAAGAAGAAGATACAAATCAGGATCAAAGGCCAGCTGTTATAATAGAGCATCCTGACATTACTTAATCAATTGTGTGGTGTGACACAGGATATAAGGGGAAAGGTGCTCATTAATCCATTTCATTCCAATCTTTTATTCTGAAAGCCATAAGACCGTCCCTCACTCCTGGACGAATTAAGGTTTATTAAACAATTAGTTCAATTTTAGGGCTTGGTATAAATTCTTTGCAGATCCAATAAAATGATTGTCGGTTTCCCATGATGAAGAAGATAAGGCCCGCTTAGAGTGAAATATATTAATAACATATTTTACTATCAATGTTCTTTGGGATCAAATAATATTAATCAGCGCATAACCAAGTCCCATGGAAAGAAGAATAATTAGGGTGCACCGAGCACTATTGTTCATTCTGGATCAGTCTGAGGTTGATCATTCTTTGCTTTGAATATCCAGAGTGCTTGATGGGACATCTTTCTAATCAGCTTTCACGAATCCCCATCTGGTTCTCCTCGGTCCGAACAGCTCTTCTGGTGATGGCAACAACGGTTGTTGTGTGACACAGGATACAAGGGGAAAGGTGCTCATTAATCCCTATCAGGTACTAAAACACTTTCTCGGGCAAGTGACTGATAAAATCTATATACATAATCTTAACATATACATATGGGGATAATTCCCAATAGAACTCTGTTCTTAAACTTAAACCTTGATTTGATAATCTCAATTAATTACTTTAATAACCCCAAATAATTCAATACTCTTGGATTAACATCGAAAACTATATATAAAATATTAAAAACATGAACCATCTAATTCAAACATTACTCAAAAAGTATTAATATCTTACTAAAAAAGCATAACTTATGGTCTTTTTTTCCTATAATGAATAATGCGAGGGTGAGATGTGGTTGGGCATAGCACAAACTGAGTATCACAAAATCTCTAACCACAAAAGCTTAATTTTAACCCATTTGAAAATAACCCCTTGAAATTATTATATCATTTATCCTCTTCTGGGTCTGCAAAATGCTTTCAATTTACCAATACAAATATAATACAGGGGGGCGTGGTTTGCAGCCGGACGAGCTGGACGTGTTCGGCTAGAGCTCCGCTGTAACCACGGTGCCAACGGCTTACAAGTGCACTGACGAACCGAAAAATTATATTTTCCTGCGGGGGAAGCAAAATGGATAGAAAAGCTCTGAGGAAGCAGACAAAAAAGGGGACCGAATCGACCACTACCGTCTCTGAGATGTTTGCAGCCTCTCGAGCCATGCGTCTGAGCTCCCAAGATGGCGGACGGGAAGGCCAAGGTACACCTCGATCTCCTTCGAGCCCGGGTAGTAGCGTGGCCATGGGGGGCGCAGAAACTGATGCCAGCCAAATCCTCACAAAACTGGCTGAAGTGCGTACTTACCTAGCAACCGAGATGGCCCGTAACACTGCCGAGGTTAAGGCAGAGATCCAGGCCTTGGGTGTTCGGACGGCGGCATTGGAGCAGCGGGTGGAAACCACTGTAGTCGCCCACAACACAGCGGCAGCACGAATTAACAGTCTGACTACCCAACTACTCACGGCCACATCAGCTATTGAGGACTTGGGAAATAGATCGCGACGCAATAATGTTCGCCTCCGCGGCCTACCGGAGCGGGAAGGAGAAGGTTCCCTCGCCGAAACTGTCTTGGCTATTTTCCGCCCGCTTCTCCCCAATATACCGGATCACCTGTGGCACATTGAACGGGCACACAGAGCCCTCCGGGCTAAGAGAGCTGATGACCGACGGCCTCGGGATGTCATTGTTAAATTCCTCTCGTTCCAAACTAAAGAGGCGGTGATGAGGTGCGGTAGGGATCGCTCGATCATACACGATGGGGTGGAAATAGCCCTATATCAGGATCTTACCCCCTCAACTCTGCAGCGTCGACGGGAATGGCGCCCGCTAACTGAACTCCTACAGAAGCACTCCATTCGGTACGCCTGGGGACACCCCTTCCGTCTACTTGCATTCAAAGACGGCCGTACCAAAGCTCTCACCCCTGAAGGCGACCCGGCTGCTTTTCTGGTTGCCTTAGGGATCCAAGTTCCAGTCGGCTTTGCGGTTCCGATGGCGTCGACGGAGGTCCTGGCAGCTCTCCCACGCGAGTGGTTATCGGCGGGCGAGTGAGGTCGGCTCTCTACTGGCGGTATGAGGTCCGATGTCTGTGGATCCAAACGGTGAGATCATCCGGGAGGGTCACTGTTGTTTGGGAGGGTGGCATCGGTTCCCCTCCTTCAGTTTTTCGGCCCGGGATTTCGAATCCTAGGGTAAGGGTAAGGGCTCTCACGGGACGGCCCCACTCCCATCCGCGGGTGGGTTTTTCTTTCTGGGGTGGGTTAGGGTTGAGCGTTTTTTGCCCTGTTCTCTCCCTCCCTCTAACTTTGTCCTCGCCCCGGTCCCTCTCACATCCTGGGCTTGCACACATGTTGTACTATCTGATGAATCCCAGGGGCCGGGGAGACCCGTTGTTCTCCCCCTTACGGACTCAGCAAGACTTAAGGCCGTGATCCGGTACCCGTTATTTTTTCTTTTTGTGACAATGTGTTTATTTCTCATGTGGCGGGCGGCGGGCGGCGGACGGCGGGCAGTGTTCCTGGTAACTTGCTTGGGGCCTTTATTGTACCTTACCTTATGGTATGTTTAACTTTCCCCACCGTAACGAAAAGCATACCTGGGAATGATGGCATTAAGGGCGGGGGGTGTAAAGCTTCGGCCATATTATTACTCTGGTAGGGCCTAACCGGAGTGGGATACAGTAGATGTGATATGTGGGATTTATGCGAACTATATTTTGTCATGTGACATTTTTACTTTTATTTTATTTATTTTTTCTCCTCTTATTTCCCCTCAGCTGGATTGGTGGAGCGGGTGAGGCCTCTGCCTCGATCCTTCTCCATCCGATACACTGACGGTATGCCTGTGAGTCTAATAGGGTATAATGTAATCAAAACCAGTATTTTCTCGCGGGCACGGAGAAATCAGCCAGGCCCACTGTTCTACTGTTTTTGGTCACCCCAGAGCCCCTCCAAATAAGTCCTATGCTATAAGGGTATAGGGAGTCTGCAGACCGTTCCCGCCCCCTGGGGGTCCCAGACTTCGGCTCCCGTTTTCTGGAGGGAGGGACCCGCCTCATGGAGGTATTCACTCTCCCTGCCAATCCCTCCCCCCTGAGTGCTCGCTTCAATAGTTTGGATATATGTTTGTCCTCATAATGGTCTAATCGGGCACCTTAGGGTGCTTATTGCAGTTGGTCTATGTTTGGGCTACTCTGGGGCATAATCTATGCTCTGGGGTCGCCTCAACATATACCCCATGTTACCCTGGCTATAGGTAAGCCCAGGCGAAAGTTTTCACAGTTGTTCTTTCTTTCACTATTTTTCTCCTTCTCTGTTCCTGTACTCCCCCCTCCCCCCTCCTCCCTTCCCCTCATCCTTTTCCCAAGTCCTCTGAAAGGGAACGTGGGTACCCGTAGATGCTACACACTACACGGCTATAGTGGGCGGGGAACGGGCCACCACTCTATACATTTAATCATCTCATTGCAACGTACCTGTCGGCCCCGGGTGGGCCTGATGCATAGAATGAGCGTGGGCATTTACCTGTTAGGATGCCGTTAAAATTACTATCTTTAAATGTCAAAGGCCTCAACGCTCCGAGCAAGCGCCGCCTTCTGTTCAGGGATCTCAAGCGTTTGAACCCTGACATTGCGTTCCTGCAGGAGACACATGTACCAACACCGGCAAGATTCGCTCTAAAGGATCACGTATTTAGCACCGTACATGAAGCGAGGGCTTTGAACAAACGAAATGGGGTAGCGGTGCTTATACACCGTAGATGCCCCTTTAAAATGGGGAAAACGGTGGCAGACCCAGCGGGCCGCTTTATTCTAGTGTCAGGGACCTTATACTCCCATGCGATTCACTTTCTAAATATTTACGCCCCCAACGACCCCTCTACTGAATTCTGGGATACAATGACCCAGATGGTACGTGATTTACCGCACGGTATGGTGGTTGTGGGAGGCGATCTCAATGCCGCTCCGTGCCCGGCCGTTGACCGGAGCCGGGGTGGCGACCTCCCGCGGTCACATGGGAGAGGGGGACAAGATAAAATTCTCCGATCCTTCATCCTCCGAACGGGCCTCTTGGACATCTGGAGGGCGCACCACCCAGCTGAACGCGACTACACCTTCTATTCAGCACCCCATGATACCTACTCCAGAATCGATATGTTCCTAGTAAACTCTCACTCAGCTTCAAAGGTAACGGATACAACGGTAGGCTTTTTCACCTGGTCCGATCATGCCGAGGTCACGCTGACCTTGGATAATTTATGCGTGGCATCCCCATGGACCTGGAAGTTAAATACTTCTTTGTTACAAGATCCGACAGTGGTGGACGTGGTCAGGAGGGAAATGACTGATTATTTTGCTAGGGAAACGGAGTCGGATCTCCGCCCGGCCACGGTATGGGCAGCCCATAAAGCGGTTATTCGAGGTATCTTGATACGCGAAGCCTCATTGAAGAAGAAACGCAAATCACAATTGTTGTTATCTCTTCTAACAGCATTGGGAAAAGCAGAGGAAAAACATAAAGCTGCCTCGACGCCCGCAACATTAGCAGGCGTCCGGGATCTGCGGGCGTCGGTTCGCGAGGCGCTCCTCGATGACACGGCTAGAGCTATAACGTGGTCTAAACGGACTTTTATGAAAAATCCAATAAAATGGATACACTGTTAGCTCGATCTCTCCGCCCGAGGCAAGGCCACTCGCATATAACAAGGATTAAAGATAGTGCTGGTAGGAACTGCACAGATCCAACCGACGTAGCTAGGGTATTCACGGACTACTTTTCCAACTTATACAACCACTCGAAATGCGATGACGAGACCCGTCAACGCGAAACTGAGGATACTAGAAATTTTCTATCTCAACTGAGATTGAGATTGAGAGGGGGGGATTCCGCTGCTCTGGGAGCACGAATCACGGCTGAGGAGATTGACGCTGCAATCACCTCGTTGAAAGGTAACAAAGCACCGGGCCCGGATGGCTTTGAGGGCAGTTACTACAAAACCTTCCGCGAAGAAATCACGCCCCAATTAGAAACTTTATTCAATGATCTCATGGAGGGTGGCGTTCCGGACAGGGATATGTCTCTAGCCGACATGGTACTATTACCTAAACCTGGCAAAGACGATTCGGTCCCGGAAAACTTTCGCCCGATCTCGTTAATTAACCACGACTCCAAATTGCTGGCAAAGATTCTGGCTACCCGATTGAACCCTTTCCTCACGCGTTTGATCCATCCTGATAAGGTGGGATTTATTCCTGGTAGACAGTTGTTCGAAAATACTAGACGTAACATCGATCTCATATGGAGACAGATAGATAGGGGGATTCCGACGCTACTCTTATCATTGGACGCAGAAAAGGCCTTTGACAGAGTCAAATGGCCCTATCTGTTCGAGGTCCTCCGACATTTTGGCCTGCCGGATACTTTTCTGTCCGCAATTAGAGCAATGTACACCGATGTACAGGCACGGGTCCGGATAGCGGGATCAAAAATAACACCCTTTAGTTTGGGCAACGGAACGAGGCAGGGATGCCCATTATCCCCTCTGTTGTTCGCTCTATCATTGGAGCCCCTATTGCAAAAAGTGCGGGATACGCAGGAAGTTCGGGGAATCCAGATCGGAGCTCAGCGATATGTAGTCTCCGGCTTCGCCGACGACGTTTTGCTGACCCTAACAGACCCAGGGGCATCGATGGAAGCATTGATGACTATATTAGACTCCTATAGCGGGCTGGCCGGTTATAAGGTTAACCTCTCCAAATCGAGCGCACTCCCTCTCAATATGATAGACTCGGACATAGCCCACATAAGGGAAACCTATAAGATTCATGTGGCCAGAGACTATATCAAATACCTAGGGGTCCGGCTGACAGCATGCCCAAACCACCTTCACCAACAAAATTATGTACCCCTGATCCGCACTTTGATTACGGATATGGAGAGATGGCAGGATAAACCAATCTCGTGGATCGGCAGGATCCACACGGTGAAAATGAACGTGCTCCCTCGGATCCTATTTCTGTTTCAGGCTCTGCCGGTAAGGCTGACTAAATCTGACTTGGGTGCGCTCCAGCAGGCCATAGGGAAGTTTATTTGGCAAAACAAGAAACATAGGATAGCTCGAAATATCCTGTACAGAGCAAAATCAAAAGGTGGTCTGGGCTTACCGAATTTGTACTTTTATTACTTGGCAGCCCAGCTCACGCAAATAGCGCTGTGGCACTCTCCCCCGGATGAGAGGAGGTGGGTGGATTTGGAGTCTTCCCTCATGGGGCCTGATATCCCCCAATTCTTCATGTGGGTTCCTAAAGCTAACAGACCGCTCCCGCACGTTAAGTGCCCAGCCATAGCGAACTCTATGAAACTCTGGGATGCCGCGTCACTTAAGTACGGTTTGACCACCCAACTCTCTCCATTGGCCCCATATCTAAGGAATACAGCCTTTAGCCCGGGATTGGAAGCCAGAGATTTCAGGGGTATAGAGAACGCTGGAATTCAACGTCTTTGTCATTTGTACGAAGACGGTTCGATTCTTCAATTTGAGGAACTGAAGGCTAGGGCCACATTGCGCTCATCTGACTTCTTCAGGTACCTACAACTCCGAGATTATGCCCAGACACCGGCAGTTCGGACCGCTGCGTTGACAAAGCCCACGTTCTTCGAAAACATGTGCCTTCGGGAGCAGTTCCCGAAAGGCCTTATCACTACCATGTACGCACACCTTAGTACGTCCACCTTGGAGTGGGGGGCACTCACCTATGCTTCCCAATGGGAAGCTGACCTAGGAGAGGAACTTGAGGGAGTAGACTGGCAAGACATCTGGGAAGCCGCTGCGACCTCGTCTATATGTGTCTCCATGCAGGAACAAGCTTATAAGACCATGTTCAGGTGGTACACCACCCCAGTCAAACTCTGCAGAATGCATAAAATGTCCACGGACTTATGCTGGAGAGGTTGCGGCCATAAGGGAAGTTATATACATATGTGGTGGGAATGCCCGACAGTTCAGCAATTCTGGAAACAAATAGCGGGGTTACTGAAAGATGTCTTTGGTAGAGAGATCAAACTAGACCCATGGGTTTTCCTTCTGGCCAGACCTCTGGAAGGCTGGTCCAGAACGGAACAGTTATTGATCCATAAAGTAAATCTGGCTGCTAGAAGAGCCCTGGCGCAAATGTGGCTACAAAGTGTCACTCCCCCAATTAATATTGTCCTGCAAAAGGTTAAGGATACGTTTCTTATGGACAAATTGACGGCTAAGGTAAGAGGCACGCTCTCAAAGTTTGAAAAGGTCTGGGCTCCATGGATAGATAGTGGAGTGGGCGATTAGGGGTGGGGGGGAGGGCTCATTCCCCCATTCCCCCACCTCTCCTAGAATGTCCGCACCTGTTACCCCACTCCATGTTTATCTCCAGCGGCGGGACTTTCAGGTTCCCGCCGGGAGATATGCAAGCTGTATATGGTTCCATGGAAGTCACGCACCTTCTTATCGTCAAAATAGGATGCATCACAAGGATCTTGGGTACTGATATTTAACTGACTTGAAGGGTCCTAACGTCCCCTCTCCCCCCTCCCCCATTTCCTCCCAATTCCACTCCCCCCCCCCCCCCCCCACCTAGACTCATCCTTAGATTGTTCCCATATTTTATTGTCTCTCAGGTTACTTCCTATCTCTATCATTCTTTTTCCCTCTTGGACTTTGACTGGTTCCTCTATCCCTCAATATCTGTCGCTACATTATTCAACCTGTTCTCAGGGAGCTCCCAATGCTTGGGAATTAACATGGTTAGACGAAATCTCCACCGAGACTACCTTCGGCTAAGGGGCAGAATGGGGAGTTATACCTGCGTAAAACGTGGCTCAACATGAGCCGTGACCATGTTGTTCCGGCTAACACGAATCGTACGATGAGACCAGTCGAATCTATCTCCTTCTTTCTTTTTTCTCTATTTTATATTTATCAAAAATATAGGTGGAGCACCTTGAACCAGTGTGGTCATTCGTGGCGGTTATGCAAGCATCAACTCCTATGTACCCTGCCGTGTATATCTTGTTGCTGTACTTTTATGCAAATTATATATCTATATACATGCCTGGATGTACTCACATGGGTTTATGTTAAATATTGTTATTGTTGCTTGTGATATTGACACCTTGTAATAAACAAAGAATTAAAAAAAATATATATATAATACAGTAGTTTAGATTGGAATTGACTCACTTATAAATGTCAGAAATTGTCTGATCTCTATTAAAAATAAAATGTTTACCCTATGATCAATGAGGCATACTAGATGAATCTTGTGACGAGACCAATCTCGCCACTGTGCATTGGAGGAGCCTGGTTGCCCGCCTGCAGCCTTTAGACTATGGCCCCATGTTAAAATGCTTGATTTTCCCCTGCAAAGACATGAAAGCCGGGTCATTCGGTGCTTGCCCTGTTTGAGCGGGGATACCCCAGATAGCTATGCCATGGAGCCCATTCGTATAATGAAAGACTATGGGAAAGACTTTGGCTCCATGGCAATTGAACTGTATGATGTGGGGATATTTATGGGATAATAATAGTAAACAGTCGAGAATTGCCCACTATTTCAATTCTCCAGATCCCAAAGATCGTTATCATGTAAGTGAAATGTATTCCATATAAATAAAATCACAATTTGTTATAAAAATAGATACAATTTATTGTGACAAATTTAATAATAATAATATGTAACATGCGTGATAATAATCAATGAATATTTAGTATAACATGGTATGCAATACAATGGTAATACATTCCAATGGCTGACACAGTCAATTGTCAAGACAAGATTAATGACGGTACTTCACAGAGAACGAAAGTGAAACTTACACACAGAGAAAAGCTTTCTTTCACACAGCTTGCAGCTTAAGGCCATAAAACTTTACCTAACAGTTAGAATAACCCTTCCAATGCTGGCTAGACCTCCTAGGTAATTAAGACCTATTCTCATGTAATTTTAAATAAAATAACACCTAAACCAGCTCCTTAGTCATTTCCTGGAACCATCCAATAAGAGTAATCTACCATGTTCTATAAGCAGAATTTTAACTTGCCTAAACAGATATTTTATCTTATTTTAGAGCAAATCAATACACCTGGAAAAATAACACGATATGCTAACATGTGATTGTAACCACATTAATATATAATTATTCTTTTCCCACCTGCAGAATGGGATGCTATAACTATATATTCTTTAATAACTAAGATTTCTAAATATCGAAATCTGATCGTGATTTATCCAGTCAGATATCATGCTATTAGAAAATTTTAATTAATTTCGATTAATTAAATGAAACCAGTATAATTACCAGTTAGGTAGATATTCTCATCGTATGAGTAGGTAGTCTCAGGAACTTGTTTGGATTTCTCGGTCTGACTCTGCTTTTCTTTCTTAGCCTGCGATCCTGACTTCTTACGATCGCCTCCACTGCTCACTTCCCCCGACTCTTTAACTTAGCCCTCTCTTCCCTTTGTCTTAACTTTTTAAAGGGAAAAATTCTCTGTTCGTCACTAGGTGATAGACCAATAGGGAAACTGGAAGTGTGGTTACCTTCCAGATAGCAATTTAGGTATTTGGTCCATAGAGGGCAGTCTCGTCCCACTAAACATACCTATCCAGGAAAGAGTTAACTTTTCCTGGAGGCTATTCTGACGTTATTTGGCTTATCTTTATGGTTGCCATAATTTTTAGTTTACTTGTCAGTTCAAAGAGTTTATTTGGGTTTTCTTCAGACAGTGTGTCTCCAATTCCTGCTGTAATTTCTAGAACTGACAGTTTAAACTTAATTTCAACTTTTACTTTACAATGAGACCTTATACAATTTAGAAAGTAAAATTAATTACTAATCTTCTCTGTTACTAATGTCTGGGTTTAGAATTATTTCTATTCCATTAACATCTATGCAGAGCATCCATACCCCTATTTTACTGCATATCACTTGGTTTGTTTATAAAAAGCATTCCTTAGCTCAGTTAGTGTTTGGTTACAGAAAGGATAAAAATTTTGTGTCTCTTTGTCAGTTTGAAGATAGCAAAATGGAGTCTGCTCTGTTCAGAGTGATTCTGACAAAATACATTTTAATTTCTATCATAGCACAAAATGTCTGCTGATATAAATATCCTGACAATGTGTGTGGTCTGAGCGCCATTCAGTAATAATGTGTGCTCAGACCTAAGCTATCTGGGGATATGTTGCATGTCTGTATTTTACTGTCTTTTTACTGCCATGTGCTTAATGGAGTTTTGCCTCTGTCCTTGGAGATAATTGGATTACTTCTCAATTATCTCCAGGATAGAAGACTCTGTGGAACTGGTTTTGGGCAGAAAAGCATGCTTTTAAAGTTATGAATAATGTGGAAAAACTGTATTTTTCTGTCTGTGATAATTACATTACCCATTGTGTAAGGTAATTGTATCACAGGCAGAGGGGAGGATTTTGTGTGGGAGTGTCTGAGTGTATTGTACGTGTTTATTGGTTGTTTTCCAAAACCCTGTGGGTGGTACTAATGTGTATATAAGAACAATAAACCCACAGCTCTGTCTGACCACTGCTTGACCCTCAACACGGAGCTCTGTCTCGTTCTCGGGGGGGATTCACTGTATGCTGATAGAGACTGATTGGCAGTAGTGTAAGCTGCTTGGATGCTTTTCCTGTTCGTCTGCTTGCAGCTATTCGTGAGGTTCCAGTTCGGGAGTTTGGAGCATTCCCTTGTATCCAGTTTGGGAGTTTGGTGTTCTGCAGTAGCTGTGCCTGTGTCTCTGGAAGGGAAGATCTACTAAACGGCGGTTTTATGCTGGGGGTGCCGTTACAAATCTTACTTTGGGAGTAAACCTATCCTATACATACCCCCACAGATTGGGGTTTCTGCCCAGTTAAAAAGGCAGAACAATCAATATGGATAACATAATTTCCTTTGACACCATTAATGCAATACACTTTAAAAGTAGAGTTAACTCTGAGCTGGAAAATAGCTGGACAATACTCCCCTGTGAGAGGTAGCGGGAGTACTCCTTTATAAGGGAGAGTCTTCTTCTTGTCCATTTATACTTTCACATTCAGGATTAGTCAGTTTGCAAAGGGAAACGTGGATCCTCGATTTGAACAGCAGAAGTTTGTGGGGCCCCTTTTACGTGAAATGTAACAAGTCTCATATTATTATCAAATAATGTCCAGGGGATTTATTCTCGCCGGCTTTATAGCATTTTACCTGTCGCAAAAACACTAAATGCTTTCGTTAATGACATGCAAATATTCTTAACTTTACTATTTAAACTCATAAACAATAGACATTAACAAGGAAGGACCACAGAACATACCAATTCATTAAAACCCATAGAACTTAAAATCAGCAATCATTGTAATATCAAACCCGTTGTCATCTGACAAAACAGAACACAGGTCCGAAGGACCAGACATAGTAGATACACATAATAGATATCCAGCAAATATGGGCACGCAACTAAACCATAATCATTCCAAAATAAGTAAATAAATGTCACTCTCTGTGTCCCTCAGAAGAAGTCAGACATTAAGTAGGTTCCCATGCTCGTGACAGACCACAAATGCAGTCCCAAACTAACACTTCCAATTAAATAAGCAACACCATTCTCACAAAAAGCCTTTAAAAAAAATAATGAACATTTCTGCAAACTGTTTGACTTCTACGGAAGCAGACAACCAGCACATAAATAAAATAACAAAACTTGGCAAATGAACGGGAAAGATGAATAAAACAGGAAGTCAACTATTGCAACAGCAATACATTAGCTACACTGTAGAACAGACCACAAAACAGAGCTGTTAGAACTGCTCCAACTCCCACTGCTCTTGGACAGAAGCAATAACGCTAGAATTCAACAGCCCATAAAACAGTTATTTCATAGATTATTAGGCTGGCATTTCCATTTGTATCAATGGACTGGGACAAACTGATTCAAATATGTTTTAAAACAACACAGTAAAATATCAATTTAATCTACTCGCTAGTAAAGCTGCACACTTTGGAATGGGTATCCAAAACACACATTAACGCAGGCACCAATTACACAGAATAAACTCATAACATCTGCAATATTCAGAACATATTATTGTAAGGTTACCAATGTTAGTTTGTATCAGATTTACTCTAGGGTTTCATGTATTTCCTTAAATACCTTATTACATATTCGTGTGAAACTTGCATTAACTTATTGCAAGATCTGTACCCTCTCAATAAAATTTCTCTCTGATGATGCTACATCATCTTAAATCTTCTTGAAATTGAGCAAATATTTGGACCAGATTACACAGACATGTTATCATCCGAATCTCTCAACATTATTATGCTAGACCATGTTAGGCATGGCAAACCTTTTTGGATCGATCCAGTTGAGTGTTTAAGAGCCACAGAGAAACGTATAATCAACCTTTGTCCATGATATTCTGACCCAGCCTGCATACCTGACCAAAACTCAAACCCAACAAACAGGTTTGTGGTCACAAGGACTAAAATCTCAGCATCCCCGTACAACAATTTGTAGATTTTCACAATTTAAAAGAACACATAATGTGAGACATATTAGTCATAATAGGGAGTTTTTTCCTCAAAAATTAATCTACAGAGAATCATAAAGCATATTCAGCAAGTGATGCACTGGATCCTGTAGAGTACCTGTAGCAAGGAAAAGCTAGCCCACGGCACAAAATGAAGCATGTTTTGGACCACTGAAAAAGTAGATGTTGCTCTCTAATTTACAAACAAAAATATATTTACAGTATGGATCCTCTGCAGTAAACACACAGGGCAGGGAAAATGTGGTGCTTGATGTTTTACACAGTTAATCCCGTATGGGGACTTAACTTTCAAATACTAATGAAGTGAATTTGTCCCAGTTTGAAGATACTAGGCTCATCATTCAGACAATGCAACACAATCCCAATATCCCACTCTCATGGAAAGTGTAGTGGGCTTATAGTAGGGAGATAACAATCATACCAGGCATATAGATCCCATGTGAAATAAAACATAACAATATAAACAGAAAAACAAACTTTATGAAATAGGAGACTGAAGAAATAGTCTGAGATATCATGATAAATGGGATTACAGGGCTGCACCCTTAAATACCCCCCAAAAATCGCTTATGGTGAAACATATATAGAACACCACCCACACATAACCATCAACAAATATATAGATATATGTTGGAAAATAACATAAAACTATCATTCCCTATAAACTCCCTCCTCCACCGGAGTCATCTCCATACCAGAGACTTCAGTAGACTGCTCACCTACTGAGAGTGATAGGGAGAACCTGGCAGACTTCATAAATTCCTTCCATATCTGTGGGTCAAGAGTGCCCTCTGAGGGCATGCCAGCTTTCTTAAGTAATTTCTTTATTGCCTTCCTTTAAGATGATTAACGATAGTTAGAGCTGTAAACTCCTCCTCCTGGGTCATTTTTATGAGTTACCCTTCTCTAACATGTAAGGGGTAATTACTTCCTTAACCAAGACAAGACTATACAAACAGTGTTTAAACACTTAGGACCACTGCAGTGGAATTTTCACAGTATTTGTCTTCTTTATATAAACACAGATCACAGATCTGCCTTGGAGGATTCTTACTCTAACTATAAAACTATAAAGCAAATGACAAGGCAAACAAAGTTAAGCCCACAGATATATTCTACTATCTCAAGATTCCAAGATTTCTTTCACAAGACATTCCACCTGAACATAACCAACCACAGAAAACAAGTTCTTTAGCAGGAGACCTATTTAAATCCCTACTCACCTGGACTTAGGACTCAGAGAGCTCAATAGATAGGTAGAAAAGTAAATTTTTTCTTACCGCTGCAGCTGTCTACTGTCTACAACCCTCGGTTTCCCAGTATTTCGTCCGAATGGAATGGATTGTTTCCTCCCGGGTTTCGGCACCAATTTGTCATGGATAAAAAGTTACCCACAGATATGTTTAGGTGGAAACCAAATGACACTTTAAATTACGAGCTGCTTGGAGAAAGTAATCAGACCAGACAGTTTTTGATTCAAAGATTTCTTCCTTATTTTATTGTGTAAACTTACAGATTATATAGTACTTTGTAAAGACAGCTTTGTGACTTGCGCGCCAAAAAACCGGATGGGTGAAGTCACACTGTACCATAAAAGGGAAATTACAGTACGAAGCATATTTCAATGGTTATATATATAAAAATATTAGGACATCAGAAGGGGGCTTAATGGGGGAAGCTGCAATCGTCTCCTCAGAAACCACAGAACGTCACATGTCATGATTTTATGATAACTTGTGCTTATTTGTCAGACAGTCGAAACTAGACTAAAAGTTAAACGCTGAACATAAGAAGTAAACACTGGACATCTGGTCATCTTAAAAGCTTGAGCCTGGGGTCAAGGTATCTTCCATCAATAATTCCATTACAGTATGAACGAACACGTGGAGGCGACCATCTTAAACTGCCGAATGCCCAGCGGTGTTTTGTCATCGACCGCATGGAACTGTTTTCGGTCACTGTTTTACACGAACACCGCTGGGACGTCCAAACGTTCTACCCTTCGTGTATATTCATACGAACGCAGCGTCGTTTGGTACATTCATACTCCCGAGCTAGACCGACCCTGATGACTAAAAATCATGGAACTAATTCTGGACAGAGTTACGCCGAACGGTCGGTGAGAACATTTTAACCCCATGGCAATCCGACTGTATTTGTGAGATCTTAGTGCTTTTCAGATATATTGAGCATTCAGATCCAAGCTATCTGGGGATATGCCGAACATGGGGGTTGAATTATGTAGAATACGAGTTATGTATTTTTGTTACAGTTTAACTTAGAAATATTTTCTGTACCTGGAGATTATTAAGTCTACTCCAGGATAGAGGGGAGGGTTTGGAAAACTGTACATTGTTGTGATT
Organism: Pelobates fuscus; assembly: GCF_036172605.1. Classification (NCBI taxonomy): domain Eukaryota; kingdom Metazoa; phylum Chordata; class Amphibia; order Anura; family Pelobatidae; genus Pelobates; species Pelobates fuscus. Next base: position 1,408,837 of record NC_086318.1, on the reverse strand, counting down.
GGTTCATGTTACCTGTATTTCAGTGCCCCACCAGGTCCAGTGGGTGTTCCCTGGCCTTGAAAACTTGTATGTGCCCATTAAAACCAGTCATCTTACCCTCGACTCGTGTTGTAGGGAAATGCTAATCACACAGAGCTCCAAGAACCTTCTACACTTTCATGGATATTGGTAGTTGCTGAAGTGGGACTCTTTAGCGCTCTCCCAGCTCAGGGACAAGGACATCCAGGCAGTCCAACCCTCAGCTAGCCTGGGACAACCGTAACATTTGATGGCAGGGGTGGGATGGTCCTTGGATCCCCAGGAGAGACGCAGAATGGATGGAAAGCAACTACGACCAACTGAAGCGAACGACTTTGAAAGACTTGTTGGAAAGTCATGGAGGAACTGCCAGCAATCGGCCTAGGAGGGAGCTGATCGCAGAACTAACTGAGCTGGATTTCACCATGGCAGAACCACGAGTTACTTCAGGAGATGAAATGGCATACCTTTTTAGTAGAGTGTCCTTAACCACTGAGTACTGTTTAATCTCCACCTCCGTCAGTGCCCGGAATGCCTCAGAGGCTCGCCCCGATAGCTTGCCTGATAAGATGGTGACCCATTCGTCCGTGGGTATCTGGTGAAGGGCACACTGTCGCTCAAAATTCGCCAGGTATTCGTCGATTTCCCCTTCGGCCTCCAGCAACTGCTTGAAGGCTGCCAAGGGGACCTTTTTCCTTCACGGTTTTGGCAGCAACCGTTGCAATTACAGCGTGCTCTGGGGCACGCTGAGCGGTTATCCTGCGGATCTCGTACTCCATCTTTGCCTGGGCTTCTGCAACTACATCGGCAAATATCTGGCATCTATCCTCTCCTCAGATGGATTTGGCCCAAACACTGCCAGTCTCTCTCGTACAATCCTCGCCGTTTCATCCGAGACATACCGCCGACAGTTCAGGGAACTGAAAAAGAAACGCGGTGATACCCATATGGAATGGGCCAACCGACTTCACAGAACCGCCACCCACTGGATTAACAGGTGTCAGCAGAAGAGGTATTACAACTTTTCCTCCTAGAACAATTTTACAGTAGGGAGTAGACAAACCCTTGATGGAATGGTTAAGGGACCGGCAACCAACCACCCTGAGTGCGCCCGCCCGATTAGCCGGTGAGTATGTGGATAGTCGACTAACCTACCCCAATCCAACATGAAATTTTTGCCGTACGGAACCCTGAGACATTTACCGAACACCACTTCGACCAGATTTCAGGGCTCCTGTTCCCCCCGGACTGCCCAGATCCTCAGGGTCACCCAGCAATAACTATGACAGAACCAGGGGAACCTGTCACCGATGTCACAAACCCGGGCACATAGCCAAGTATTGCCCCCTCAACCCTGACAGACCTCGTTGGAATAATCCCAAACCTCCGATGCCTTCTGTTCCTGCACGAAACCCCACTGCCCTCTGTGTCCACCGAGAATCACCACCAGAGGATTATTTAGGATTACTACACGAGGCCAACCCCGTACATGCAGCTTTGGAGGATAACCGGTGACACCACAGGCAGGAGGTGCAACTGGAGGGGCAACCTGCTCAGGGGCTAAGAGACACTGGCGCTACCATCACTTTGGTCCAGGGCAGTTTAATCCCTGTGCACAAGAGATCTGGACAGACGGTAGCCGTTCGGGTAGCTGGTGGGGCTGTCTACCGTTTACCCACTGCTTGGGTGCATTTGAACTGGGGACCTGGGGAGGGTCATGTAAATGTGGGGATTATGGATAATTTGCCAGCTGAAGTGTTGTTGGGCAACCATCTGGGGCTGATGACATCCGCCTTTGCCCCATCCCATACTGCATGGGCACGTCCTGTGACCACCCAAGCCAAGCACCTTCACCAGTGCGGGAGACTCAGGTAAGACAAAAACGACTGTGACATTCCCTCAAGCACCAGTACCTTGGGATACTCCCGAGACCTTTGGGGAGGAAACTAAAATAGACTTGACTCTTCAGAAGTATAGAGAGAAGGCAGAGGCCAGGACTGGAGGGTTAGACAATGAGATGTTTATATGGGACCAGAACAAACTGTATAGACTAACCGAGAAAAAGGGAAACCCAAAGCACTAGCTAGTTATCCCCGCTAAGTACCGTAATGATAGGGCATGACATTCCCCTGGCAGGGCATCTAAGGGTGACCCGCACATTGCATAGGATACTCCAAACGTTCTTCTGGCCCGGAATACACGCTGATGTAAGGACATACTGTCGAATATGCGATGTATGTCAGAGAGTAGGGAAGAGGGGAGATCACCCCAAGGCTCACCCAGTGAATATGCCGATCATTGAGGAGCCATTCAGTTGAATAGCCATCGATCTTGTAGAACCCCTCGCCACCCCTAGTCCATCAGGGAAAAGATATATACTTACCGTGATGGACTACGCGACTCGCTACCCAGAAGCGGTGGCTCTGCCTAACATACAGGCAGACACAGTTGCCAATGCGTTAGTACAGATATTCTCTTGAGTAGGGTTTCCTAAGGAAATCCTATCCGATAGGGGTACCCAGTTCACGGCCGAATTAACCCAACAACTGTGAGTACAGGGATTGGGAGCGATTCCTGACGCATCTCCTGTTCGCATATCGGTAGGTGCCCCAGGAATCGACAGGTTTCTCACCCTTCGAGTTGCTCTATGGGAGAAAGGTGCGAGGGCCCCTTGACCTTATTAGAGAACACTGGGAGGGAGCAACTGAGAACGATGGGGTCGCCATTATACCATATGTGCTGGAGCTTAGGGACCGTCCAAGCTAACCTCCAGACGGCCCAGAGGGGTATGGTACGACAAGGGAGCTAGGCGACGGATCACGTAGGACAGAAGGTTATGGTCCTTAAACCAGTCAGGCAGGACAAATTGCAGGCATCCTGGCAGGGTCCGTACAAGATAATAGAAAGGCTGTGCGACACCACATATATCAGTGTCAGTTGCCAAGATGAAAGGCTGTGGAAAGCCTTTCATATCAATATGCTCAAGGAGTACCATGAGAGACCCGAGGATGTGGCCGCTATATAGAAAAATAGAAACATAGAATGTGACGGCAGATAAGAACCATTCGGCCCATCTAGTCTGCCCAATTTTCTAAAATACTTTCATTAGTCTCTTATATCTAAGATAGCCTTATGTCTATCCCACGCATGCTTAAACTCCTTCACTGTATTAACCTCTACCACTTCAGCTGGAAGGCTATTCCATGCATCCACTACCCTCTCAGTAAAGTAATACTTCCTGATATTATTTTTAAACATTTGCCCCTCTAATTTAAGACTATGTCCTCTTGTTGTGGTAGTTTTTCTTATTTTAAATATGGTCTCCTCCTTTACTGTGTTGATTCCCTTTATGTATTTAAATGTTTCTATCACATCCCCCCGTCTTGTCTTTCCTCCAAGTTATACATGTTAAGATCAGTTAACCTTTCCTGGTAAGTTTTATCCTGCAATCCATGAACCAGTTTAGTAGCCCTTCTCTGAACTCTCTCTAAAGTATCAATATCCTTCTGAAGATACGGTCTCCAGTACTGCGTACAATACTCCAAGTGAGGTCTCACCAGTGTTCTGTACAATGGCATGAGCACTTCCCTCTTTCTACTGCTAATACCTCTCCCTATACAACCAAGCATTCTGCTAGCATTTCCTGCTGCTCTATTAAATTGTCTGCCTACCTTAAAGTCATCAGAAATAATCACCCCTAAATCCCTTTCCTCAGATGTTGTCTGAGGTCCCTGACAATCTTCCCATACCTGACCTCCTAGACAAAGATCCCCACACTGACTTGTTAAGTCAGATACAAATAGGAGATAAACTTAGCACACCCTGTTACAGGAAAAGAGGTTCACATTCTCCCAAGAACCCGGCTACACTACCCTCATCACTCACCAGGTAGATACCCCAGGACAAACCCCCCTACGTCAGTCCTGTTACCGCAACCCTGAGCCATTTAGGGAGGGGATGCTGAAGGAGATAAACAAAATGTTGAAGTTAGGAGTCATTGAGTCCTCTGACAGTCCTTGGGCTTCCCCAGTTGTTTTAGTGCCCAAAAAGGACGGCACCACCAGATTTTGTGTAGATTATCGTAAGCTGAATTATAAGACCATGACGGATGCCTACCCGATGCCCCGAGTAGATGAGCGGTTAGATCGTTTAGCTACCATTGACCTCTGTAAAGGTTACTGGCAGATTCCTCTGGCTAAGGAAGCCTTTGTCATCCTGTTTAGCTTGTATCAATTTAAGGTCATGCCAAGAGGGATGAAAAATGCCTCAGCCACGTTCCAGCACTTGGTGGATAGGCTCCTTGATGGCTTCCAGGATTTTGCCTGTGCATGAATCACGAAATGTATCCCTGCCCTTGTTGGTGGGTCCAACTGATGGAACTCCTCAACACTGGCAGAAATTCACCTAGATTGGACACTCCAGAAGTGTCCTGGGGCTTAATCCCTAAATAGAGAATAGTGAAGGAATTTACTTAGACCATTTGGATACCAAGTCCAGAGGTCTATAGTAAGTACTGGAGTAGGAAAGATGGTATTACCAAATTAATTAATGATATGACCGTAAAGAGTCTCTTAGCAAAAATAACAAAATAGGTGGTCAAATACCCGAATTGGGTAAAAAAATCTAGCCACAATGGCTCACCTCAAAGTATCTTCGTCAATTGGGTACTTTATAGATTTGTCTTAAGAAAGCTACAGATATTAGACTTTAATCATGGTAGGTCAATTCTGATAGCTACAGACAGCAGATAAGCTTAGCTCCAAGTTGCTAAGTTAAGTATTGACTAGAAACACTGGTCTTTAGGCTGGGAGCAGACTTAGTTGTAAAGCTCTATAACGTCTGTGGAATTATCTAAATGGAGCAAACAGGATTTAGAAAGTAGTCTTGCAAATAATCAACAGGACAAAACTGCAACCATACCCACACATATGAGGGCTAGATAATTGTAATGAGACCTACTTGTAATGTCTAAGGCTCTCAGTATATCTTACCCAATTATGTGAAAAAAACGGGGGGGAATTGGAACAGCTTGCAGGACTGTAGGAAGTCTAAGAGTATATAGTTAGCTGCTCCCAGGCAACATGTCCAGTGTAATGAGGTGAAAAATAAAGAAAGTGAAAATTAGAGTGATCTAGTGTGTAGAACCATACTTAGATTGTTGGTTGCCTACACATAGTGACAGTGCCCTAGTGAAAAAATAAGCGAAAGGAAAGAGAAACCCTTCGTCAGGGGCTGGAGGGAGACTGACCTCAGGTCTCCTTTTAAATGTGTGCTAGTAGCTGCTAATACCTGTTGGACCAATCAGAATCAAGCATGTGACTTCATTTGGGCGCCAAAAATAACGGGCATTCATATGCTAATGAGCCCTTTGAATTCGGACAATCAATGGGCTTGCCGTCTGACATCAGCGGCTAAGTGGATTAACTGTTGTGGTGCCGAAATTCATCCTTAGAGAAACTGTGATAATTAGTAGCATACATTAGAGTGAATTAATGCCATGATCTTCCTGGGAGACCATAAGCATATACGATCATTGAAGTCGTATTACGATCTCTGAGGCATTTCTAATACTCATGCCTGTTAGTTAACTAACTTCATCAGTACAGGCATGAGTATTAGAAATAAGGGGGTATAGGCTCAGCGCTAGGTGGTCTAAAGGAGAAGAGAAAAGAGAGAAGCTGCAACCTATGGGTATGAGGTTCCCTCTAAAGTCCTCAATTAAGAATGTGGAAAAAACAAAATAATAGGTCGCGCTATACAGAAATAATACAATTTAAAGGTAAAATGAGAAATATAAAATAGATAGAAATTTTACTCACATATAGATATACACTAAAATAAATATAAGAAAAAACGTAATAGTCCCAATATGTAGTGGATTCCAATAGGCTGATGGAAACTTGATACTGTAGTCAAAATAGAACGCTGGGTCTTCTATGGTATAGGCAATCTTGGCTCAATGATGGGCATGCAAAATAGAAAGACAGGGAGACTCCAATAGTGCAGACTGTATTGGCATAGATAAAATAAAATGAAATAGGTGTAGGGGAGGTATTTCACTCACCTATGCAAGAGCATGTACTTGCTCAAGTGTAATCAGCATTCAGTGGCGTTTACCCCCCACTGGCGGGACATAGATGCGGGTAATTCCTCGAAGTAAAGAAAATAAAATATAGTGCTCACTGTATATAAAATATAAGAGTAAGACTTAAAAAATAGAGAACGTACTCACATTTGAATGAGCAGGATATACTGCTCAATATGATGGCGTGGGTGGTATAATCCCCACCTAGGATTCTTTAGACAATAGTCAGCTCCAAAATGACGTGTAACCAGGTAAAAGAGGAAAAGATAATATAATATAAAATATACGGATAAAATAAAATAAAATACAATAAAGGGTATATGGCAAATGTATGGTGAAAAAAGCCAATATTCCTTTATTAGTACAAGTATAAAATATATATATAAAATTAGCCAAAACGCGTTTCGCCACACAGGGCTTTATCAACTGGCAATAATATACAATAACCTGGTAAAAATGAAGCTTATATAGGTTTGAAGAATACATAATGGTTTGAATTGTGGCGCCAAAATGACGTCATCAATACAATGAGAGAAATACAGAAATGTTAAAAAACATAAACATAACTTAACAATAGCAAGAGTATTGAATAATAATGGAATTTATAACTGAATGCTGTAAAAATTAATTAAAAACGAGTAGTTGTAATGATAAAAGAGAGTGAAATAGATGGTCATGTGATCGCGAGTTGCCGCGATCACATGGTACGTCCCAGTGCTTGTTGGGACATGTAGTACATATGATGGTGAGCTGGGGAGACTGGAAGGGTAAAGAACACGTGACCGCGACCGCTCGCGGTCACGTGATATAACATGAAAATTAGAAAGGGTGTGATGTCTGGACGGAGGCTGGCTTCTGAGGGCACACCTCCGTCCGATGGTAGCCAGTAGGGAGGTGGGACACGTGATCGCGAACACGCGCGGTCACGTGTTGTGGCACAAGGCATCGTGGGAAGTGTAGTGCCCAGGGATGCAGCCCTTGATTGAAGTAAAAACAACACGTGATCGCGAACACGCGCGGTCACGTGGTGTGGCACAAGGTATTATGGGAAATGTAGTATCCAGGGATGCAGCCCTTGATTGAATGTAAAAACGGCCAAATAAAAGGATATGTAGTATCTCAAAGATATGTAAATAAAGGGAAAAGGGGGACTTAATGCTGAATAGCTAAAAAATATATGGTGGAGATAAAACCAAAAAGAGAGGAACTATACACATGTAGAGAAAAAGAGACAAAAAATATAATATAAAAAAGGGAGAAGAATGGGTAAAAAAATAATGGGTAAAAATGAATAATAATAAATAAAGAAAGGGATGGAGCAGGGCAATCTGATATAAAAACAAAGATATCTGGTATATATAATAAAAAAAGGGGAAGGGAGATAATGAGATGAAAATATGTATAATAAAATAACTTATAAATTTATATACTTAATTTAAAGGGGCAGAGGTGATACAAATAGTGGTAAAAAATAAGTTATTACAAAAAATTAAAAAGATCGAATTCAGCATTAAGTCCTTTTGGGGAGAGGGTTTTTAATTGAAAAACCCAATACATTTCCCTTTTCCCTAAAACATTAGTGATATCTCCACCTCTCCAAGGAAGGGTAACTTGTTCAATGCCAATAGCTTTTAAAAGAGTCGGATCTTTATTGTGATTTATGAAGTGTTTAGAGACTGAGTGATTTTCATAGCCTCTTTTAATGTTACGGCAATGTTCTGCCAGTCTCACTTTTAAACATCTCTTGGTCATGCCCACGTACTGTAATCCACATGGGCATTCCAAGAGATATATGACCCCTTTTGTATTACATCCAATAAAATCTTTTATGGGGTAGGAAATTTTAGTAGCGGTGGAAGAAAAATGGGTAGATTTGGAATTTGTAGTGTTATTTGTAGTTCTACATACAATACATTTGTTACATTTAAAAAACCCTTTAGGCCTAGATAAAAAATGTTCTTTATGATGTCCATTTACTTTATGTAGCGGAACGCAGTAAGCCTGTCCTGCAAAATGCCTGTGTGACTGTAATTGTTATATTTTTACCTATGTTGAAATTGCTATTCGCCTATGTAATATGTGAATTGTATGTTATTCGGTAGTTTCCATCCGTACTATATACTTCTGGAAACTACCGAACGGAGAGACCACCCCGGAGAGAAGTGTGCCAGCAATTAAGGTTCACATTCTCTCCAAACCGCAAGTTAACAGGCTCATTAACAGTGTGTCTGGGTGGCCGCCATTCGGCATGCGTACACGTGGCGGCGGCCATCTTACGCATGAAAATCTCAGCGGTGTTTTGTCGTCGAGTGTCTGGAACTCAAATCGGACACTCAAACAACCAAACACCGCTGAGACCTCCAGAGCTCCGTAACTGCCGAACGGAGAGAGTTAACGAATCCCCATTCGGTAGTTACAAAGTACCGAATGAGGGAATCACTATCTAGGGGAATTAAAGTATGGATGGCAGTTATAAATGTCTGTTTTAACTGCCGAACGGAGACCGACCGCAGGGCCCATTCTCATGGAACCCTTTTCGGATACCAACTCGTGTGCGGTCGGTCAAACTTCACCTTCCTGTAACTGCCGAACCACTGGTCCGATCTGGGTGAATTTTGGATATTATATTCACCCAGATCAGGGCTACCTAGCGGTACCCTAATATTAAAGATATGTGATGGTTTAGGGGTACATCCAAGTTGGGGGTAAAGTACTGTACAAGTTAAGGGGATTATGACGCTCTCTGAGGGGAGGAGATGTGTGGGAGGTAACAAGCACTGCATTGGTTACTGTCATAATTACTGTAGTTCCCTCCCTTGCATGGGAGCAGGCTTTATAAGAAACCTTGGAATAAACGATTGTCAGTTCTACTCCTGAAACTGTGTGTCGTCCAGTTATTGGGAGTGCTGTGGGGATATTTCTGTACCTTTTTACCTGCTGGAAACTCTGCTGTGGATTTACTAATGACTTGTTCCTGAGCCTTCCTTGGATCTAAAGTGGAGAATAGCTGCGAGAAATCAGCTCTCCGCTACATTGGTGGCAAGCGGTGGGATGGCGTCCTAGTGCGGGGTAAAGCAGCTCGGAGACACAGTTCGTTTGGATTACAAATTGAGGGCAACACTAGCAGTCGTGCAGTGCCCCTGGGAGCAGACAAGTATGGAAGGTTCTGGCTCTGGAGATGATTGGCTGGCCGAGGTGAGGCAGCGAGTGGCCGAGTATGGGGATGATATACCCATGGAGACACGCCGGGTGATCTGGAACCAGGTCATGGCCGAGTGAAACACAAGGCTGGACCGAGAATTCCGGTTGGCGAAAGAGAGGAAGTATGCTCAGCAGCAGGAGCATTACAGCAGCCGAGTAGAGGCTGCATCCGAGGAGGTTAGCCGTCTTTCCCTGAGGCGGCGGGAGGAACCCGAAGTGGGGGTCCTCATAGACTGGTCCTGTGAGGAACCACAACAGGCAGGTAGAGATGGGACCAAGGTCTCTCCACCGGGATGCTGGGCAGCCGACCCAGATCCCCAGCAGCAGCCAGAGTTGCCAGGTGGGGAAGCAGGTGGCCCTTACTCACAAATGTTGAGGGGCCTCACGGATTGGTCCTGGGAAGACCCACAGATGGCAGGTGGAGATGGGACTGCGGTCTCTCTACCGGCCCTACAGGGATGCTGGGCAGTCGGCCCAGATCCCCAGCGGCAGTGTGCGTTACAGGAAGCGAAAGGTGGTTCTGCCAGCAGCAAATCCAAAGCAACGCTTATCACCGAAGTAATGGCAGAGTACAGAGCAGAAGAGGTCCAGGCCACGGAACAAAGACCTGAAACAGAACAGGAGGAGTTCCAAAGGCACTTACAATTCAGACTGGCCTTTTATGGAGAAAACCCACCAACAGAGATCATCTCTAAAACGATGACAGAGGTACAGGAGTTTGTGATGAGAAACAGGAGACCACAAACACCAGAAAGAAGTGCAGCAGGAGCTGTGACACAAGAGGGTAAGCCCAAAATTCCCTATCAAGCTTTTAAAACGTATGTGGAAGCAGAGGAGGATATAGATGCCTTCCTCCAAGACTTTGAGAGACTGTGTACGCTGCATAACATACCAAGGGAAGAGTGGGTACCCATATTAGCCGGACGGCTGTCAGGAAGGGCAGCTGAAGCTTACCGCACTGTGCCTGATATTGAAATTAGGAACTATAATCGGGTAAAAGAAATTATCCTGGCCCGGTATGCAATAACAGCAGAGGCATACCGGAGGCGCTTCAGGGAATTGAAAAAGGCGGACAAAGATTCGCACGCAGAGTGGGCTTGCCGACTAGAAAGGGCAGCTCTTGGGTGGATGCAGTCCAGTAAAGCACGGTCCATGGAGGACTTGTTACAAATGCTGCTGTTGGAGCAGTTTTATGAGGGGATATCCTCAGAACTACAGGAATGGGTGAGGGATCGTAACCCCATCACCCTCACCGAGGCTGCCAAAAAGGCAGATGATTTTATGGACGCTCGCAGACAAACCAAGGCAGTGAGTACCAAACCTGCCATGCGGCCACCAGGGGGGAATTCCTTCTCTCCTAACCCTCAACCCCCACCAAGACAACTCCCTCCACCAGCACCAGCAGCAGCACAGCAGAGATACCGCACACCTGCTTCTGTGCAATGCCACCGATGCCAGAAGTGGGGACATTTTCAACGAGAGTGTCCACAGTCTAGAGACCGCAACACCTGGATCCGACCAGGGCCTCCACCACCACCACCGAGAGCAGCCGCACATCACTACCAAGATGAGATACCACTTACCTACAGCTCTGCCGTTCCAGTCACGACTGTGGAACAGTGGGAAGTGCTGCATGAGGCCAATCCCTTACAAGCACAGGCGGATAATCGACAGCACCATAGGCAGACCGTATATCTCGAAGGGAAGCCTATGCAGGGGCTCAGAGACTCGGGAGCCACCATCACCCTGGTGCAAAGTCATTTGGTTTCGGACAAAGCCAAACTGAATAAGACTGTGGCTGTCAGGGTTGCAGGGGGAGCCGTGTATCGGCTAGACACAGCCCGGGTACACTTGCATTGGGGTGCGGGGTTTGGGAATGTGGAAGTGGGACTAATGCCGCAATTACCTGCTGAGGTGGTTCTAGGGAATGATCTGGGCAAACTCACCTCCGCCTTTGAACCACAAACTACTGAGGAAGCACACCCAGTAGTCACCAGGCAACAGGCCCGCACCCAGCACAACAACAACGCACTGCCGGAGGTCCAGGTAAGAGATTCCTCCCCTTCCCTAGACTGTATGCCGTGGGCCCCTCCTGACGAGTTTGTAGCCGAGGTGATCACTGACCCTACCTTACAAGTATATCGAGACAAGGTCACCTCTATCCAACCTGGGGCGGAGGGGGAAAGATTTGTATGGGACAGGCAGTTATTATATCGGGAAACAAGTAAAGAGGTAGCTGGGTCAGAACCCATAACCGCAAGACAGCTCGTGGTACCGCAGAGGTACCGAACCGAATTACTCCGGATAGCGCACGATATTCCGCTATCCGGACATTTGGGGGTCAGCCGTACCAGATATCGGCTGACCCAAAGTTTCTTCTGGCCAGGGATTAGCCAGGAGGTGCGCAGGTATTGTAACACCTGCGATACGTGCCAGAGGGTAGGAAAGAGGGGGGATAAGCGTAAGGCAAAGCTGCACCCCCTACCCATAATTGAGGAACCCTTTCATAGGGTTGCAGTAGACATTGTAGGCCCCTTCCGGAAGCCTAGCCCATCAGGCAAACGGTACATTTTGACCGTAGTGGACTACGCCACTCGCTACCCCGAGGCGGTAGCCTTAACTAATATCCATGCAGAGACGGTGGCTGAGGCGCTGATGCAGATTTTCTCCCGGATGGGGTTACCCAGGGAGATCATCTCGGATCAGGGCACTCAGTTCACGGCAGAGGTCACCCAACAGCTCTGGAAGTTCTGTAAGATTAAGCCCATCATTAGTGCCCCGTACCACCCCCAGACTAATGGGCTCTGCGAACGGTTCAATGGCACCTTAAAACAGATGCTCCGAACCTTCGCAGAGACCCACCGAGACTGGGAAAAATTCCTGCCGCACTTACTGTTTGCTTACAGGGAGGTGCCGCAGGAATCTACGGGATTTTCTCCCTCTGAACTGCTATTCGGGAGGAGAGTAAGGGGACCCCTAGACTTGATTAGAGAACACTGGGAGGGAGACCGTAGCGCTGACGGCACCCCTATTGTACCATATGTGTTGGCCCTCCGAGATCGCCTGGAAGCTCTCACAAAGACGGTAAAGGAAAACCTACAGGCAGCTCAGACGCGTCAGCGCACCTGGTACGATAGAGGCGCCAGAGACCGTAGCTTTCAGGTCGGACAGAAAGTTTTAATTTTAAAACCTGTCCGACACGATAAGCTACAGGCCGCCTGGCAAGGCCCTTATAAGGTGGTAGAGCAACGGTGTGACACCACTTATATAATTGGCCACTGCGCAGGGAATGGGGGGCGACGCATGATCCATGTGAACATGCTAAAGCCTTACCAAGAGCGATCAGAGGAGGTGACAGCTATCTGCGCCCCCACCTCTGAAGAAGGCGACAGCCTACCCCTCCCCGATCTGTTAGAGGACGGACAGATGGCTGGGGATTTAGGAGCAGTTGTACTGGGGGATCGGTTAAGCCCACAGGAGCGTATCGAGGTACAACAACTACTGCAAGAAAAGCAGGAGACCTTTTCTAATGTACCTGGATACACCCCTCTGGCTACCCACCGAGTAGAAACCCCTGGCCAACTTCCCATGCGCCAGACTCCGTACCGCATCCCTGAAGCGGTACGGGAGAATATGCGCAAGGAAATTGAAGAGATGATTCAGTTAGGAGTCATTGAGCCCTCCGATAGCCCCTGGGCCTCTCCAGTAGTCCTCGTACCAAAGTGGGACGGCACGACCCGCTTTTGCGTGGACTACAGGAGATTGAATGAGAAAACCGTATCCGACGCATACCCGATGCCTAGGATAGATGAGTTGCTGGACCGGATGGCCAGGGGTCAATACCTTACCACTATTGATTTGTGTAAAGGGTATTGGCAGATTCCCTTGGCCCCGGACGCCATCCCTAAGTCCGCCTTTGTCACCCCATTCGGCTTGTACCAATTTAAGGTCATGCCGTTTGGGATGAAAAACGCGCCGGCTACCTTCCAACGGATGGTGGACCGCCTCCTAGATGGGTTCCAAGACTATACCTGCGCGTATCTCGATGATATTGCCATATTTAGCGATACCTGGCAGGAACACTTGGCCCATATAGGAGCGGTTCTAGACAGGATCAGGGAGGCTGGCTTGACCTTAAAACCAGCGAAATGTAGCATTGGGATGGCCGAGGTACAGTACCTGGGCCACAGAGTGGGCTGTGGTAAACAAAAGCCGGAACCAGCCAAAGTAGAGGCAGTAGCACAGTGGCCTACCCCGAAAACTAAAACCCAGGTATTAGCCTTCCTAGGGACAGCAGGGTATTACCGGAAGTTTGTGCCCAATTATAGTGCCCTGGCCAAACCCCTCACTGACCTGACCCGTAAAAACCTTCCCCGCCAAGTAACCTGGACCCCGGAGTGTGAGCAGGCATTCCAACACTTGAAAGATGCACTTGTTAATGCCCCTGTCTTGGCCGCTCCCAATCCAACTAAACGTTTTCTTGTTCACACAGACGCTTCTATGTTTGGATTGGGGGCAGTATTGAGCCAAGTCGGGGCCGATGGCGGAGAACACCCCGTGGCTTACATCAGTCGCAAACTTTTACCTCGGGAAGTAAGCTACGCCGCCATCGAGAAGGAATGCCTGGCTGTGGTGTGGGCCTTGAAGAAATTACAACCCTATTTGTATGGACAGGCTTTTTCTTTGCTCACGGATCACAACCCGTTGGTCTGGCTGAACCGGGTGGCTGGGGACAATGCCAGGCTGCTGCGCTGGAGTTTGGCGCTGCAGCCCTTTGACTTTAACATTCAATACCGCCCGGGTAAGCAAAATGGGAACGCCGACGGGTTGTCACGACAAACTGATCTGGAGAAATAATCCGTGAGCACCCCGGTCATCCCCAAGCCGATCCGTGTGGGATCAGACTGTGTATGCCGGCTTGTGGGCAAGGGGGAGCAGTGTAGCGGAACGCAGTAAGCCTGTCCTGCAAAATGCCTGTGTGACTGTAATTGTTATATTTTTACCTATGTTGAAATTGCTATTCGCCTATGTAATATGTGAATTGTATGTTATTTGGTAGTTTCCATCCGTACTATATACTTCTGGAAACTACCGAACGGAGAGACCACCCCGGAGAGAAGTGTGCCAGCAATTAAGGTTCACATTCTCTCCAAACCGCAAGTTAACAGGCTCATTAACAGTGTGTCTGGGTGGCCGCCATTCGGCATGCGTACACGTGGCGGCGGCCATCTTACGCATGAAAATCTCAGCGGTGTTTTGTCGTCGAGTGTCTGGAACTCAAATCGGACACTCAAACAACCAAACACCGCTGAGACCTCCAGAGCTCCGTAACTGCCGAACGGAGAGAGTTAACGAATCCCCATTCGGTAGTTACAAAGTACCGAATGAGGGAATCACTATCTAGGGGAATTAAAGTATGGATGGCAGTTATAAATGTCTGTTTTAACTGCCGAACGGAGACCGACCGCAGGGCCCATTCTCATGGAACCCTTTTCGGATACCAACTCGTGTGCGGTCGGTCAAACTTCACCTTCCTGTAACTGCCGAACCACTGGTCCGATCTGGGTGAATTTTGGATATTATATTCACCCAGATCAGGGCTACCTAGCGGTACCCTAATATTAAAGATATGTGATGGTTTAGGGGTACATCCAAGTTGGGGGTAAAGTACTGTACAAGTTAAGGGGATTATGACGCTCTCTGAGGGGAGGAGATGTGTGGGAGGTAACAAGCACTGCATTGGTTACTGTCATAATTACTGTAGTTCCCTCCCTTGCATGGGAGCAGGCTTTATAAGAAACCTTGGAATAAACGATTGTCAGTTCTACTCCTGAAACTGTGTGTCGTCCAGTTATTGGGAGTGCTGTGGGGATATTTCTGTACCTTTTTACCTGCTGGAAACTCTGCTGTGGATTTACTAATGACTTGTTCCTGAGCCTTCCTTGGATCTAAAGTGGAGAATAGCTGCGAGAAATCAGCTCTCCGCTACACTTTAGTATAGTTTTTGGTCAAGATTGATCTAAGGTTAGGGGCTCCTCTGAATATGACATTAGGTCTGTCTGGAACATGGTCTTTTAGAAGGTCATCCTGTTTAAGAATGTGCCAGTGTTTATTTATGATTTTTTTTTAAATTTTATTCTTATTGTTGAAATCTAAAATAATAGGGAGTTGTGGGGGGTCTGTTTTTTTAGCCTTATATTTTAGGAGTTCCGTTCTTTCCTTCTCTTTTACCACCTCCAAGGCTCTATCTAGTTTTTCAGCTTTGTAGTTTTTTTCTAAAAACATGTCTTTTAGTGAAGTAGATTGGATGTTAAAGTCACCTGTTGATGAGCAATTTCGGTGGAGGCGAAGAAATTGGCTTTTTGGGATACCATCCAACCAAGGTTTATGGTGACAGCTAGTTTGGTCTATAATTGTGTTTGTGCAGACCTCTTTAAAAAAAGTTTTGGTATGAATGCGACCGTCTTGAATAAAAATGTTCAAATCTAAAAAATTGACTGACATATTGCTAGATTCTGATGTTAAAACAATCCCCCTGTCGTTAATATTTAAATGGTCTAAAAACAATTTCAAAGATGTATCAGTACCTTGCCAAATAAAAAACAGATCGTCTATATAACGAAAGTAGGAAACCAGGTTTGCCCGCCAGTCATGGTCACCCCAGACAGCTGAGGATTCCCAGTCTGCCATGAAAAGGTTAGCATAACTGGGGGCAAACCTAGTTCCCATAGCTGTACCCTTCCTTTGTATATAAAATGAGTCCGCAAACCAAAAGTAATTGTTGGTGAGTATAATATTTATACCTTGTATGATAAAATCAATTTGGGAATTTGGAATTGAGCTGGATTGTTTTAAAATCCTTTCAACTGCTTGACATCCAATATTGTGGGGAATTATGGTGTACAGGGATTGTACATCACAAGTTACTAATATATAATCTGGACACCAAATAAAATCACTTAAAAAGGATAAAAGAGTAAGAGAATCTTTCAAATATGACCTAGTTTCTTTAACAAAAGGTTGTAATAAAATATCAATATATTCAGAAAGATTAGATAAAACAGAATTAATACCAGATACTATGGGTCTTCCAGGGGGTTCTATTGCATTTTTATGTATTTTGGGAAGAAAATAAATTACTGGAATTTTGGGGTGAAGAATATTAACATAATCAAATTCTTGTTTAGTTAGGATACCACTATCTAGTCCTTTTTGTAGGAATTCACTTAAAATATTTTTAATATTGGAGGTAGGGTCAGAGGGTAATTTATTGTATACCTCAGGGTCATTAAGCTGACGGTTAGCTTCTTTTGTGTACATCGATTTTGATAAAATAACTAGGCCCCCGCCTTTATCGGCGGGTTTAATAACAATCTCATCATCTTTTTGTAATTCCTTTAGGGCTTTCCATTCCTTCTGGGTAAGGTTCTGTGGGTCATACTTTTTGTGTTTAATCTTTTCGAAGTCTTTTAGAACTAATTTTTCAAAGACTTCTATAGGCCCTGACTTAAAATTTGAAGGATAAAACTTAGAGGGATTTTTTAAAACAGTGTGTGTGATAGGGCATTCAATCGGTGTGTCTGAATTCTGAGTTTGTGAAGCTGGATTTGATACAGTGGAAACATTACTATTTTGAGTAAAAAATCTTTTTATAGTAGCTTTCCTAACAAATTTGTTAATATCTAGAAATGCTTCAAAAGGTTTGAAAGAGCTGGTTGGGGCATATTTAAGACCTTTGCTTAAAACTAAAATCTGAGTAGAAGTTAAAACTTTATGGGAGAGATTAAAAATTCCAAATTTTTTCTCATCTATCGTGGTTATTGTCTTTCCTTCCTTTCTCTTTTGTAATCTTCTTCCACCTCTCCCTCCTCTATACTTAGGCTTCTTTTCCTTGTTCTGGGTAGGTATGGGGTTTGTGTATGAGGTAGATTCTGTGTGCGTATGTCTAAAAAATTCTCCTCAATCTCTGAGTCGACAGATAGTAACTGATATCTATTGTTGTGGGTGTAGTTTGGTGGTGACTTAGGAATATCTGAGTATTTATGGCCAAATCTAGGTCTTTGTGGTCTGGGTGTAGGTGTTGAAGGTTGTGTATAGCTAAATTTGTTTGTAGTAGTGCGGTGAGGAAAATTTTGGTAATCTGGTGATTTGTGACGTTTGTGAGTTTGATAATTGGCTGATTTGTAATTGTGAGATATTCTGTGTCTGTTTGGTGATGAATATTTTCTGTCATGATTGTTTTGAAAATAAGTGGAAGGTCTTTGTCTGGTGTGAGGATAGTAATTTACTGGACGGTGACGGTGTGGTGGCGGTGGGGAAAAGTGATGTTGTGGTTTATTGTGGTGGTAGGAATTAGCGTGGTGAGTGTGTTCAGAATATTGATTCTTATTTCTCATAGTGAGTGTGTCAGTAGTGTATTTTTTGTGGAGGTTGTATGTCCTCACTTGATCATTATTGTAGTCTTGTTTGTCTCTGACATATTTTTTTATTTTAATATGTTTCGTGTCTGTTTCCACTTTTTCAATTTTGCTTTGTATTAAAACTGAGTTTTGTTTGTAAGAATGAGTTTCTGTAAAGGGTAATAGCTTCTCTTTAAGATTATTTATCTCAATATCTAGGGTGGAAAGTTTCTTACTTTTCTTTATGATTAAGGTTTCCATGAGGCCAAAAGTACATACTTCAAGTTTGTTGAACCAATCATTCATAAACTCTTCATCATCTTGATCTGTAGTGGGCAATTTAAATAATCTAAGGCCTCTTGGAGTAATTTTTTCATCAATGTACTTTTTTAAAGTCGCTATTTCCCATTTCAATTTTATCTCTGATGTTAGAGATTTTTCTAATTGTCTAAATAGATCTTGTTGGTTGCAAGTAGAGTGGTCGTTATAGATTAATTCACTTGGGTTTGTATCAAAGACATGGTTAATATCTATAGTATAATTGCGTCTGTAGTCGAAAATAGACATAACTCCTATAGAGCACGCAGCTGCTATCACCAGAGGGAAAAAATAGACAGAAAAAAGGGGGTATAGGCTCAGCGCTAGGTGGTCTAAAGGAGAAGAGAAAAGAGAGAAGCTGCAACCTATGGGTATGAGGTTCCCTCTAAAGTCCTCAATTAAGAATGTGGAAAAAACAAAATAATAGGTCGCGCTATACAGAAATAATACAATTTAAAGGTAAAATGAGAAATATAAAATAGATAGAAATTTTACTCACATATAGATATACACTAAAATAAATATAAGAAAAAACGTAATAGTCCCAATATGTAGTGGATTCCAATAGGCTGATGGAAACTTGATACTGTAGTCAAAATAGAACGCTGGGTCTTCTATGGTATAGGCAATCTTGGCTCAATGATGGGCATGCAAAATAGAAAGACAGGGAGACTCCAATAGTGCAGACTGTATTGGCATAGATAAAATAAAATGAAATAGGTGTAGGGGAGGTATTTCACTCACCTATGCAAGAGCATGTACTTGCTCAAGTGTAATCAGCATTCAGTGGCGTTTACCCCCCACTGGCGGGACATAGATGCGGGTAATTCCTCGAAGTAAAGAAAATAAAATATAGTGCTCACTGTATATAAAATATAAGAGTAAGACTTAAAAAATAGAGAACGTACTCACATTTGAATGAGCAGGATATACTGCTCAATATGATGGCGTGGGTGGTATAATCCCCACCTAGGATTCTTTAGACAATAGTCAGCTCCAAAATGACGTGTAACCAGGTAAAAGAGGAAAAGATAATATAATATAAAATATACGGATAAAATAAAATAAAATACAATAAAGGGTATATGGCAAATGTATGGTGAAAAAAGCCAATATTCCTTTATTAGTACAAGTATAAAATATATATATAAAATTAGCCAAAACGCGTTTCGCCACACAGGGCTTTATCAACTGGCAATAATATACAATAACCTGGTAAAAATGAAGCTTATATAGGTTTGAAGAATACATAATGGTTTGAATTGTGGCGCCAAAATGACGTCATCAATACAATGAGAGAAATACAGAAATGTTAAAAAACATAAACATAACTTAACAATAGCAAGAGTATTGAATAATAATGGAATTTATAACTGAATGCTGTAAAAATTAATTAAAAACGAGTAGTTGTAATGATAAAAGAGAGTGAAATAGATGGTCATGTGATCGCGAGTTGCCGCGATCACATGGTACGTCCCAGTGCTTGTTGGGACATGTAGTACATATGATGGTGAGCTGGGGAGACTGGAAGGGTAAAGAACACGTGACCGCGACCGCTCGCGGTCACGTGATATAACATGAAAATTAGAAAGGGTGTGATGTCTGGACGGAGGCTGGCTTCTGAGGGCACACCTCCGTCCGATGGTAGCCAGTAGGGAGGTGGGACACGTGATCGCGAACACGCGCGGTCACGTGTTGTGGCACAAGGCATCGTGGGAAGTGTAGTGCCCAGGGATGCAGCCCTTGATTGAAGTAAAAACAACACGTGATCGCGAACACGCGCGGTCACGTGGTGTGGCACAAGGTATTATGGGAAATGTAGTATCCAGGGATGCAGCCCTTGATTGAATGTAAAAACGGCCAAATAAAAGGATATGTAGTATCTCAAAGATATGTAAATAAAGGGAAAAGGGGGACTTAATGCTGAATAGCTAAAAAATATATGGTGGAGATAAAACCAAAAAGAGAGGAACTATACACATGTAGAGAAAAAGAGACAAAAAATATAATATAAAAAAGGGAGAAGAATGGGTAAAAAAATAATGGGTAAAAATGAATAATAATAAATAAAGAAAGGGATGGAGCAGGGCAATCTGATATAAAAACAAAGATATCTGGTATATATAATAAAAAAAGGGGAAGGGAGATAATGAGATGAAAATATGTATAATAAAATAACTTATAAATTTATATACTTAATTTAAAGGGGCAGAGGTGATACAAATAGTGGTAAAAAATAAGTTATTACAAAAAATTAAAAAGATCGAATTCAGCATTAAGTCCTTTTGGGGAGAGGGTTTTTAATTGAAAAACCCAATACATTTCTCTTTTCCCTAAAACATTAGTGATATCTCCACCTCTCCAAGGAAGGGTAACTTGTTCAATGCCAATAGCTTTTAAAAGAGTCGGATCTTTATTGTGATTTATGAAGTGTTTAGAGACTGAGTGATTTTCATAGCCTCTTTTAATGTTACGGCAATGTTCTGCCAGTCTCACTTTTAAACATCTCTTGGTCATGCCCACGTACTGTAATCCACATGGGCATTCCAAGAGATATATGACCCCTTTTGTATTACATCCAATAAAATCTTTTATGGGGTAGGAAATTTTAGTAGCGGTGGAAGAAAAATGGGTAGATTTGGAATTTGTAGTGTTATTTGTAGTTCTACATACAATACATTTGTTACATTTAAAAAACCCTTTAGGCCTAGATAAAAAATGTTCTTTATGATGTCCATTTACTTTATGTAGCGGAACGCAGTAAGCCTGTCCTGCAAAATGCCTGTGTGACTGTAATTGTTATATTTTTACCTATGTTGAAATTGCTATTCGCCTATGTAATATGTGAATTGTATGTTATTCGGTAGTTTCCATCCGTACTATATACTTCTGGAAACTACCGAACGGAGAGACCACCCCGGAGAGAAGTGTGCCAGCAATTAAGGTTCACATTCTCTCCAAACCGCAAGTTAACAGGCTCATTAACAGTGTGTCTGGGTGGCCGCCATTCGGCATGCGTACACGTGGCGGCGGCCATCTTACGCATGAAAATCTCAGCGGTGTTTTGTCGTCGAGTGTCTGGAACTCAAATCGGACACTCAAACAACCAAACACCGCTGAGACCTCCAGAGCTCCGTAACTGCCGAACGGAGAGAGTTAACGAATCCCCATTCGGTAGTTACAAAGTACCGAATGAGGGAATCACTATCTAGGGGAATTAAAGTATGGATGGCAGTTATAAATGTCTGTTTTAACTGCCGAACGGAGACCGACCGCAGGGCCCATTCTCATGGAACCCTTTTCGGATACCAACTCGTGTGCGGTCGGTCAAACTTCACCTTCCTGTAACTGCCGAACCACTGGTCCGATCTGGGTGAATTTTGGATATTATATTCACCCAGATCAGGGCTACCTAGCGGTACCCTAATATTAAAGATATGTGATGGTTTAGGGGTACATCCAAGTTGGGGGTAAAGTACTGTACAAGTTAAGGGGATTATGACGCTCTCTGAGGGGAGGAGATGTGTGGGAGGTAACAAGCACTGCATTGGTTACTGTCATAATTACTGTAGTTCCCTCCCTTGCATGGGAGCAGGCTTTATAAGAAACCTTGGAATAAACGATTGTCAGTTCTACTCCTGAAACTGTGTGTCGTCCAGTTATTGGGAGTGCTGTGGGGATATTTCTGTACCTTTTTACCTGCTGGAAACTCTGCTGTGGATTTACTAATGACTTGTTCCTGAGCCTTCCTTGGATCTAAAGTGGAGAATAGCTGCGAGAAATCAGCTCTCCGCTACATTGGTGGCAAGCGGTGGGATGGCGTCCTAGTGCGGGGTAAAGCAGCTCGGAGACACAGTTCGTTTGGATTACAAATTGAGGGCAACACTAGCAGTCGTGCAGTGCCCCTGGGAGCAGACAAGTATGGAAGGTTCTGGCTCTGGAGATGATTGGCTGGCCGAGGTGAGGCAGCGAGTGGCCGAGTATGGGGATGATATACCCATGGAGACACGCCGGGTGATCTGGAACCAGGTCATGGCCGAGCGAAACACAAGGCTGGACCGAGAATTCCGGTTGGCGAAAGAGAGGAAGTATGCTCAGCAGCAGGAGCATTACAGCAGCCGAGTAGAGGCTGCATCCGAGGAGGTTAGCCGTCTTTCCCTGAGGCGGCGGGAGGAACCCGAAGTGGGGGTCCTCATAGACTGGTCCTGTGAGGAACCACAACAGGCAGGTAGAGATGGGACCAAGGTCTCTCCACCGGGATGCTGGGCAGCCGACCCAGATCCCCAGCAGCAGCCAGAGTTGCCAGGTGGGGAAGCAGGTGGCCCTTACTCACAAATGTTGAGGGGCCTCACGGATTGGTCCTGGGAAGACCCACAGATGGCAGGTGGAGATGGGACTGCGGTCTCTCTACCGGCCCTACAGGGATGCTGGGCAGTCGGCCCAGATCCCCAGCGGCAGTGTGCGTTACAGGAAGCGAAAGGTGGTTCTGCCAGCAGCAAATCCAAAGCAACGCTTATCACCGAAGTAATGGCAGAGTACAGAGCAGAAGAGGTCCAGGCCACGGAACAAAGACCTGAAACAGAACAGGAGGAGTTCCAAAGGCACTTACAATTCAGACTGGCCTTTTATGGAGAAAACCCACCAACAGAGATCATCTCTAAAACGATGACAGAGGTACAGGAGTTTGTGATGAGAAACAGGAGACCACAAACACCAGAAAGAAGTGCAGCAGGAGCTGTGACACAAGAGGGTAAGCCCAAAATTCCCTATCAAGCTTTTAAAACGTATGTGGAAGCAGAGGAGGATATAGATGCCTTCCTCCAAGACTTTGAGAGACTGTGTACGCTGCATAACATACCAAGGGAAGAGTGGGTACCCATATTAGCCGGACGGCTGTCAGGAAGGGCAGCTGAAGCTTACCGCACTGTGCCTGATATTGAAATTAGGAACTATAATCGGGTAAAAGAAATTATCCTGGCCCGGTATGCAATAACAGCAGAGGCATACCGGAGGCGCTTCAGGGAATTGAAAAAGGCGGACAAAGATTCGCACGCAGAGTGGGCTTGCCGACTAGAAAGGGCAGCTCTTGGGTGGATGCAGTCCAGTAAAGCACGGTCCATGGAGGACTTGTTACAAATGCTGCTGTTGGAGCAGTTTTATGAGGGGATATCCTCAGAACTACAGGAATGGGTGAGGGATCGTAACCCCATCACCCTCACCGAGGCTGCCAAAAAGGCAGATGATTTTATGGACGCTCGCAGACAAACCAAGGCAGTGAGTACCAAACCTGCCATGCGGCCACCAGGGGGGAATTCCTTCTCTCCTAACCCTCAACCCCCACCAAGACAACTCCCTCCACCAGCACCAGCAGCAGCACAGCAGAGATACCGCACACCTGCTTCTGTGCAATGCCACCGATGCCAGAAGTGGGGACATTTTCAACGAGAGTGTCCACAGTCTAGAGACCGCAACACCTGGATCCGACCAGGGCCTCCACCACCACCACCGAGAGCAGCCGCACATCACTACCAAGATGAGATACCACTTACCTACAGCTCTGCCGTTCCAGTCACGACTGTGGAACAGTGGGAAGTGCTGCATGAGGCCAATCCCTTACAAGCACAGGCGGATAATCGACAGCACCATAGGCAGACCGTATATCTCGAAGGGAAGCCTATGCAGGGGCTCAGAGACTCGGGAGCCACCATCACCCTGGTGCAAAGTCATTTGGTTTCGGACAAAGCCAAACTGAATAAGACTGTGGCTGTCAGGGTTGCAGGGGGAGCCGTGTATCGGCTAGACACAGCCCGGGTACACTTGCATTGGGGTGCGGGGTTTGGGAATGTGGAAGTGGGACTAATGCCGCAATTACCTGCTGAGGTGGTTCTAGGGAATGATCTGGGCAAACTCACCTCCGCCTTTGAACCACAAACTACTGAGGAAGCACACCCAGTAGTCACCAGGCAACAGGCCCGCACCCAGCACAACAACAACGCACTGCCGGAGGTCCAGGTAAGAGATTCCTCCCCTTCCCTAGACTGTATGCCGTGGGCCCCTCCTGACGAGTTTGTAGCCGAGGTGATCACTGACCCTACCTTACAAGTATATCGAGACAAGGTCACCTCTATCCAACCTGGGGCGGAGGGGGAAAGATTTGTATGGGACAGGCAGTTATTATATCGGGAAACAAGTAAAGAGGTAGCTGGGTCAGAACCCATAACCGCAAGACAGCTCGTGGTACCGCAGAGGTACCGAACCGAATTACTCCGGATAGCGCACGATATTCCGCTATCCGGACATTTGGGGGTCAGCCGTACCAGATATCGGCTGACCCAAAGTTTCTTCTGGCCAGGGATTAGCCAGGAGGTGCGCAGGTATTGTAACACCTGCGATACGTGCCAGAGGGTAGGAAAGAGGGGGGATAAGCGTAAGGCAAAGCTGCACCCCCTACCCATAATTGAGGAACCCTTTCATAGGGTTGCAGTAGACATTGTAGGCCCCTTCCGGAAGCCTAGCCCATCAGGCAAACGGTACATTTTGACCGTAGTGGACTACGCCACTCGCTACCCCGAGGCGGTAGCCTTAACTAATATCCATGCAGAGACGGTGGCTGAGGCGCTGATGCAGATTTTCTCCCGGATGGGGTTACCCAGGGAGATCATCTCGGATCAGGGCACTCAGTTCACGGCAGAGGTCACCCAACAGCTCTGGAAGTTCTGTAAGATTAAGCCCATCATTAGTGCCCCGTACCACCCCCAGACTAATGGGCTCTGCGAACGGTTCAATGGCACCTTAAAACAGATGCTCCGAACCTTCGCAGAGACCCACCGAGACTGGGAAAAATTCCTGCCGCACTTACTGTTTGCTTACAGGGAGGTGCTGCAGGAATCTACGGGATTTTCTCCCTTTGAACTGCTATTCGGGAGGAGAGTAAGGGGACCCCTAGACTTGATTAGAGAACACTGGGAGGGAGACCGTAGCGCTGACGGCACCCCTATTGAACCATACGTGTTGGCCCTCCGAGATCGCCTGGAAGCTCTCACAAAGACGGTAAAGGAAAACCTACAGGCAGCTCAGACGCGTCAGCGCACCTGGTACGATAGAGGCGCCAGGGACCGTAGCTTTCAGGTCGGACAGAAAGTTTTAATTTTAAAACCTGTCCGACACGATAAGCTACAGGCCGCCTGGCAAGGCCCTTATAAGGTGGTAGAGCAACGGTGTGACACCACTTATATAATTGGCCACTGCGCAGGGAATGGGGGGCGACGCATGATCCATGTGAACATGCTAAAGCCTTACCAAGAGCGATCAGAGGAGGTGACAGCTATCTGCGCCCCCACCTCTGAAGAAGGCGACAGCCTACCCCTCCCCGATCTGTTAGAGGACGGACAGATGGCTGGGGATTTAGGAGCAGTTGTACTGGGGGATCGGTTAAGCCCACAGGAGCGTATCGAGGTACAACAACTACTGCAAGAAAAGCAGGAGACCTTTTCTAATGTACCTGGATACACCCCTCTGGCTACCCACCGAGTAGAAACCCCTGGCCAACTTCCCATGCGCCAGACTCCGTACCGCATCCCTGAAGCGGTACGGGAGAATATGCGCAAGGAAATTGAAGAGATGATTCAGTTAGGAGTCATTGAGCCCTCCGATAGCCCCTGGGCCTCTCCAGTAGTCCTCGTACCAAAGCGGGACGGCACGACCCGCTTTTGCGTGGACTACAGGAGATTGAATGAGAAAACCGTATCCGACGCATACCCGATGCCTAGGATAGATGAGTTGCTGGACCGGATGGCCAGGGGTCAATACCTTACCACTATTGATTTGTGTAAAGGGTATTGGCAGATTCCCTTGGCCCCGGACGCCATCCCTAAGTCCGCCTTTGTCACCCCATTCGGCTTGTACCAATTTAAGGTCATGCCGTTTGGGATGAAAAACGCGCCGGCTACCTTCCAACGGATGGTGGACCGCCTCCTAGATGGGTTCCAAGACTATACCTGCGCGTATCTCGATGATATTGCCATATTTAGCGATACCTGGCAGGAACACTTGGCCCATATAGGAGCGGTTCTAGACAGGATCAGGGAGGCTGGCTTGACCTTAAAACCAGCGAAATGTAGCATTGGGATGGCCGAGGTACAGTACCTGGGCCACAGAGTGGGCTGTGGTAAACAAAAGCCGGAACCAGCCAAAGTAGAGGCAGTAGCACAGTGGCCTACCCCGAAAACTAAAACCCAGGTATTAGCCTTCCTAGGGACAGCAGGGTATTACCGGAAGTTTGTGCCCAATTATAGTGCCCTGGCCAAACCCCTCACTGACCTGACCCGTAAAAACCTTCCCCGCCAAGTAACCTGGACCCCGGAGTGTGAGCAGGCATTCCAACACTTGAAAGATGCACTTGTTAATGCCCCTGTCTTGGCCGCTCCCAATCCAACTAAACGTTTTCTTGTTCACACAGACGCTTCTATGTTTGGATTGGGGGCAGTATTGAGCCAAGTCGGGGCCGATGGCGGAGAACACCCCGTGGCTTACATCAGTCGCAAACTTTTACCTCGGGAAGTAAGCTACGCCGCCATCGAGAAGGAATGCCTGGCTGTGGTGTGGGCCTTGAAGAAATTACAACCCTATTTGTATGGACAGGCTTTTTCTTTGCTCACGGATCACAACCCGTTGGTCTGGCTGAACCGGGTGGCTGGGGACAATGCCAGGCTGCTGCGCTGGAGTTTGGCGCTGCAGCCCTTTGACTTTAACATTCAATACCGCCCGGGTAAGCAAAATGGGAACGCCGACGGGTTGTCACGACAAACTGATCTGGAGAAATAATCCGTGAGCACCCCGGTCATCCCCAAGCCGATCCGTGTGGGATCAGACTGTGTATGCCGGCTTGTGGGCAAGGGGGAGCAGTGTAGCGGAACGCAGTAAGCCTGTCCTGCAAAATGCCTGTGTGACTGTAATTGTTATATTTTTACCTATGTTGAAATTGCTATTCGCCTATGTAATATGTGAATTGTATGTTATTTGGTAGTTTCCATCCGTACTATATACTTCTGGAAACTACCGAACGGAGAGACCACCCCGGAGAGAAGTGTGCCAGCAATTAAGGTTCACATTCTCTCCAAACCGCAAGTTAACAGGCTCATTAACAGTGTGTCTGGGTGGCCGCCATTCGGCATGCGTACACGTGGCGGCGGCCATCTTACGCATGAAAATCTCAGCGGTGTTTTGTCGTCGAGTGTCTGGAACTCAAATCGGACACTCAAACAACCAAACACCGCTGAGACCTCCAGAGCTCCGTAACTGCCGAACGGAGAGAGTTAACGAATCCCCATTCGGTAGTTACAAAGTACCGAATGAGGGAATCACTATCTAGGGGAATTAAAGTATGGATGGCAGTTATAAATGTCTGTTTTAACTGCCGAACGGAGACCGACCGCAGGGCCCATTCTCATGGAACCCTTTTCGGATACCAACTCGTGTGCGGTCGGTCAAACTTCACCTTCCTGTAACTGCCGAACCACTGGTCCGATCTGGGTGAATTTTGGATATTATATTCACCCAGATCAGGGCTACCTAGCGGTACCCTAATATTAAAGATATGTGATGGTTTAGGGGTACATCCAAGTTGGGGGTAAAGTACTGTACAAGTTAAGGGGATTATGACGCTCTCTGAGGGGAGGAGATGTGTGGGAGGTAACAAGCACTGCATTGGTTACTGTCATAATTACTGTAGTTCCCTCCCTTGCATGGGAGCAGGCTTTATAAGAAACCTTGGAATAAACGATTGTCAGTTCTACTCCTGAAACTGTGTGTCGTCCAGTTATTGGGAGTGCTGTGGGGATATTTCTGTACCTTTTTACCTGCTGGAAACTCTGCTGTGGATTTACTAATGACTTGTTCCTGAGCCTTCCTTGGATCTAAAGTGGAGAATAGCTGCGAGAAATCAGCTCTCCGCTACACTTTAGTATAGTTTTTGGTCAAGATTGATCTAAGGTTAGGGGCTCCTCTGAATATGACATTAGGTCTGTCTGGAACATGGTCTTTTAGAAGGTCATCCTGTTTAAGAATGTGCCAGTGTTTATTTATGATTTTTTTTAAAATTTTATTCTTATTGTTGAAATCTAAAATAATAGGGAGTTGTGGGGGGTCTGTTTTTTTAGCCTTATATTTTAGGAGTTCCGTTCTTTCCTTCTCTTTTACCACCTCCAAGGCTCTATCTAGTTTTTCAGCTTTGTAGTTTTTTTCTAAAAACATGTCTTTTAGTGAAGTAGATTGGATGTTAAAGTCACCTGTTGATGAGCAATTTCGGTGGAGGCGAAGAAATTGGCTTTTTGGGATACCATCCAACCAAGGTTTATGGTGACAGCTAGTTTGGTCTATAATTGTGTTTGTGCAGACCTCTTTAAAAAAAGTTTTGGTATGAATGCGACCGTCTTGAATAAAAATGTTCAAATCTAAAAAATTGACTGACACATTGCTAGATTCTGATGTTAAAACAATCCCCCTGTCGTTAATATTTAAATGGTCTAAAAACAATTTCAAAGATGTATCAGTACCTTGCCAAATAAAAAACAGATCGTCTATATAACGAAAGTAGGAAACCAGGTTTGCCCGCCAGTCATGGTCACCCCAGACAGCTGAGGATTCCCAGTCTGCCATGAAAAGGTTAGCATAACTGGGGACAAACCTAGTTCCCATAGCTGTACCCTTCCTTTGTATATAAAATGAGTCCGCAAACCAAAAGTAATTGTTGGTGAGTATAATATTTATACCTTGTATGATAAAATCAATTTGGGAATTTGGAATTGAGCTGGATTGTTTTAAAATCCTTTCAACTGCTTGACATCCAATATTGTGGGGAATTATGGTGTACAGGGATTGTACATCACAAGTTACTAATATATAATCTGGACACCAAATAAAATCACTTAAAAAGGATAAAAGAGTAAGAGAATCTTTCAAATATGACTTAGTTTCTTTACATATAGTTACATAGTTACATAGTTAGATAGCTGAAAAGAGACTTGCGTCCATCAAGTTCAGCCTTCCTCACACCTGTTTTTTGCTGTTGATCCAAAAGAAAAAAAAAAAACAGTTTGAAGCACAATTTTGCAACAAGCTAGGACAAAAAATTCCTTCTTGACCCCAGAATGGCAGTCAGATTTATCCTTGAATCAAGCAGTTATTACCCTACATTGAAAGATTATATCCTTGAATATTCTGTCTTTGCAAGTATGCATCTAGTAGCTGTTTGAACATCTGTATGGACTCTGATAAAACCACTTCTTCAGGCAGAGAATTCCACATCCTGATTGTTCTTACAGTAAAAAAACCTTTCCTTTGCATTAGACGAAATCTTCTTTCTTCCAGTCTAAACACATGGCCTCGTGTCCTATGTAAAGTCCGGTTTGTGAATAGATTTCCACACAATGGTTTGTATTGGCCCCGAATATATTTGTATAATGTTATCATATCCCCTCTCAGGCGACGTTTTTCTAAACTAAATAGGTTTAAATTTGTTAACCTTTCTTCATAGCTGATATGTTCCATTCCTTTTATTAATTTTGTAGCCCGCCTCTGCACTTTTTCTAGTGCCATGATATCCTTCTTTAGAACAGGTGCCCAAAATTGCACAGCATATTCAATATGTGGTCTTACCAGTGATTTATAGAGAGGCAAAATGATATTCTCGTCCCGAGAATGAATGCCCTTTTTCATGCATGACAATACCTTACTGGCCTTGGCCACTGCTGATTGACATTGCACATTGTTGCATAGTTTGTTGTCTATAACAATTCCCAAGTCCTTTTCGTGTGTTGTTATCCCTAATTTGCTTCCATTAAGGGTATACGTTGCTTGTGTATTCTTTACGCCGAAGTGCATAACTTTGCATTTTTCAACATTAAATTTCATCTGCCATTTGAGTGCCTTTAACAAAAGGTTGTAATAAAATATCAATATATTCAGAAAGGTTAGATAAAACAGAATTAATACCAGATACTATGGGTCTTCCAGGGGGTTCTATTGCATTTTTATGTATTTTGGGAAGAAAATAAATTACTGGAATTTTGGGGTGAAGAATATTAACATAATCAAATTCTTGTTTAGTTAGGATACCACTATCTAGTCCTTTTTGTAGGAATTCACTTAAAATAATTTTAATATTGGTGGTAGGGTCAGAGGGTAATTTATTGTATACCTCAGGGTCATTAAGCTGACGGTTAGCTTCTTTTGTGTACATCGATTTTGATAAAATAACTAGGCCCCCGCCTTTATCGGCGGGTTTAATAACAATCTCATCATCTTTTTGTAATTCCTTTAGGGCTTTCCATTCCTTCTGGGTAAGGTTCTGTGGGTCATACTTTTTGTGTTTAATCTTTTCGAAGTCTTTTAGAACTAATTTTTCAAAGACTTCTATAGGCCCTGACTTAAAATTTGAAGGATAAAACTTAGAGGGATTTTTTAAAACTGTATGTGTGATAGGGCATTCAATCGGTGTGTCTGAATTCTGAGTTTGTGAAGCTGGATTTGATACAGTGGAAACATTACTATTTTGAGTAAAAAATCTTTTTATAGTAGCTTTCCTAACAAATTTGTTAATATCTAGAAATGCTTCAAAAGGTTTGAAAGAGCTGGTTGGGGCATATTTAAGACCTTTGCTTAAAACTAAAATCTGAGTAGAAGTTAAAACTTTATGGGAGAGATTAAAAATTCCAAATTTTTTCTCATCTATCGTGGTTATTGTCTTTCCTTCCTTTCTCTTTTGTAATCTTCTTCCACCTCTCCCTCCTCTATACTTAGGCTTCTTTTCCTTGTTCTGGGTAGGTATGGGGTTTGTGTATGAGGTAGATTCTGTGTGCGTATGTCTAAAAAATTCTCCTCAATCTCTGAGTCGACAGATAGTAACTGATATCTATTGTTGTGGGTGTAGTTTGGTGGTGACTTAGGAATATCTGAGTATTTATGGCCAAATCTAGGTCTTTGTGGTCTGGGTGTAGGTGTTGAAGGTTGTGTATAGCTAAATTTGTTTGTAGTAGTGCGGTGAGGAAAATTTTGGTAATCTGGTGATTTGTGACGTTTGTGAGTTTGATAATTGGCTGATTTGTAATTGTGAGATATTCTGTGTCTGTTTGGTGATGAATATTTTCTGTCATGATTGTTTTGAAAATAAGTGGAAGGTCTTTGTCTGGTGTGAGGATAGTAATTTACTGGACGGTGACGGTGTGGTGGCGGTGGGGAAAAGTGATGTTGTGGTTTATTGTGGTGGTAGGAATTAGCGTGGTGAGTGTGTTCAGAATATTGATTCTTATTTCTCATAGTGAGTGTGTCAGTAGTGTATTTTTTGTGGAGGTTGTATGTCCTCACTTGATCATTATTGTAGTCTTGTTTGTCTCTGACATATTTTTTTATTTTAATATGTTTCGTGTCTGTTTCCACTTTTTCAATTTTGCTTTGTATTAAAACTGAGTTTTGTTTGTAAGAATGAGTTTCTGTAAAGGGTAATAGCTTCTCTTTAAGATTATTTATCTCAATATCTAGGGTGGAAAGTTTCTTACTTTTCTTTATGATTAAGGTTTCCATGAGGCCAAAAGTACATACTTCAAGTTTGTTGAACCAATCATTCATAAACTCTTCATCATCTTGATCTGTAGTGGGCAATTTAAATAATCTAAGGCCTCTTGGAGTAATTTTTTCATCAATGTACTTTTTTAAAGTCGCTATTTCCCATTTCAATTTTATCTCTGATGTTATAGATTTTTTTAATTGTCTAAATAAGTCTTGTTGGTTGCAGTATTAGAAATGCCTCAGAGATCGTAATACGACTTCAATGATCGTATATGCTTATGGTCTCCCAGAAAGATCATGGCATTAATTCACTCTAATGTATGCTACTAATTATCACAGTTTCTCTAAGGATGAATTTCGGCACCACAACAGTTAATCCACTTAGCCGCTGATGTCAGACGGCAAGCTCATTGATTGTCCGAATTCAAAGGGCTCATTAGCATATGAATGCCCGTTATTTTTGGCGCCCAAATGAAGTCACATGCCTGATTCTGATTGGTTCAACAGGTATTAGAAGCTACTAGTGTGATGGAAGGCTGTGTAGGATCTGAAATGCCCCTTTTATATTCCTCATTTTAAATACCCAAACCAAGTACGGTGAAAATCAATGTTTTGTATACCGTGTTTAAAGATATATTTTTCTATGCTTTAAGATGACCGATGGCTATGGAATTTGCTGAGCTCAACAGAATGACGATACCTCCCCCAGAGACAAACACCCTTATCACCCTTATACCCTTGAAGAATAAGCCATGTGTCAACAAAGGAAGAAATTAGAAGACACATAGCAACTAAAAGTATCCAATGAAAAGCTTACAACACAATTCAACAAAATGTTTACAGCTTAGGTTATACAATGTATATGTGCTGAATGGGACTATTTGTGGCTATAAAAGCCACGTCCAGACTGCTGTAATACAGAAGGATTTTCCTACTGAACTTCACGTGTCAGTGTGATTATTTCTCTCCTCATGCATGAGCTATACCTTGAACGTATTGATTAGGACTGACAATATACAACAGAGGGCAAAAGAATCTATTTCAGCTTGGTGCCTAACGTGGGGCCGTAGCCTGTGTTGGTCGATGCCGAACAAGAGAGGAGGGGGACAAGCTGCGAAGGACAGAATAGGAGACTGATCACCTCCGTGACACGGTAAGAATAACCCCCTTTGTGTTTTATTCAGCTGTTGTCTGTCCTTTGCAAGTAAGTCCACGACTCCCAAGGTCGGCTCCGGCGGACACCAAAGACAGGTATATCTTGGCTACGGTCCAGTTATTTACAGAACCCATTACCTGTCTGTTGTATGTTGTCACTATGTTAGGTTAAATCAGGACAGTGTTTTGTCTCTTACTCCCTATGTGAGAACTGTTCCAGATACTTATAGATATTTCCGAAACAAATAAAACAGGCGGTTTTATAGTGAGTACTTCATAACAGAGGGGAAGGAGTCCACAAGTGCGTGAGTGCAGGGACTAACTATACAAAGTGAGGAGCCCATAAGTGCGTCTGTGCAGGGGCAGGTCTCCCTTTTGGACCCCGGGATTGAAGTTACAAGAGATATACGTCTGGGTGTTAAGGAACATTCTTAAGAATCAGTTTTTACTGAAGGGAACAAGGAGAAATCATCTACCTGTTTATTGATTTCTGTGTATCTGTTTCTGCTTCTGTTTTATGTCCTATTGATAAGAGGAGAGAGTGGTCATACTCCCCTCGAACCGTATGTAGATCTATACTCAGTTGAGTCTATAGATCTGGTGACCGGTCTACGTTTTGGGAAGACGCACGGGGTCACCCGTGGCAGTCGAGCACAGTAGACGTTCTGTTTGTTTCTCGGCTCTATATTTCTCTCTCTTTTTCTCTTCTTGTCTGTGACAATGGGTCAAAAATGTTCAATCCCTGCCGGGGGCAGCCTAGCAGTAGACATTGTAATGCAGAGGGAGGGCAAAAAGGCGGTAAAGTCTGCAGGAAAAATTGCTAAGATGTGTGGGATAGATATAAGGACGGGGGGAAGGTTACAACCAGAAGAATGGCGATTACTGCTCACAGAGAAACGGGGCAAGTTAACAGACAAAAAGCTGTTAGATACAGCGGAAGCATGGTTTCGAGTTGCAAAACTTATCCATAGTGAGGGATGGGCTGAACAAAAGATAGACTGTGGCAAACAATCCATTTATGTGTACTATAAGCCTCCAAGAACTGTGAAACCCCCTGCCTTACGATGTTACCAATCCACAAACTAAATTATATCCGGTGTTGCAAACTGATGGGCGATATTACGTGCCCGACCCCACACCTTCCCCAACAACCCCTCTTCCCGCCGCCACTCTGATGCCAGTTACCGTAGCACCAGACCCCACCCCCGTGTTGCATTCTGATCAACACACCCCTCACATGCCCGCCCTTTCCCCGGCCTGGTCCAACCATGTTTCCGCCCCCACCCAGTCTGGATCTTGGGACACGACCGGTTCACATAGATACATGAACGAACATTCACCCCCCATGCTTAACAACAATGAACCTCCACCACCCACCCTCCCTCCCGCTCTCCCTTCCCCACCTACACAAGTTAAAGATGCCCCATTAATGTACGTGGCGTTCAGCCCACCCCAAGCCAGTACCTTAGTTAACTCGTTACCTGACCCGGAGCGCCAACCGATGCCTTTCTATAGGAAAATCGCACAGATACAAAAAACATACTCCGCAGCCTGGAGGGATTTGATTAGTTTGTGTGAAATAAAGGCTGGACTCTTATTGGCCAATTTTAGAAAAAGCTTTTAATACTGACCTCCTCAGTATTGACACTGACTATCACTCTGGGGTAGAGTTTTGCTACCAACTAAAAGCGTGGGCACAAGACAAATTGGCTGATTAAGCCACGAGCATACAAGATATCAAACAGGATAAGACCGAGTCCGTAGAAAAGTACCACGTACGGCTGTCCCAAGTTTTTAGTGATTTAGGTTTCACCATCTTCAATAAAGCACACAGCCAAATGTTGTCCGCCGCCTTTGTAGACGGACTCAGGGAAACCATAAAAAGAGGCCTCCTATTATCACGACCGGAAAATAGGGTCCTGCCCCTTGATACTCTTTTATTAGTGGCAAAAGGACTAGAGACGGCACAACTATGCAAAAAACCAACTCCCACACTCATGTATTCAGACACGACTACGGGATTCATAAACACCCCTAGCCCCCCAGAATACCCTGATAACTACCCCTACGTTCCTTGCCCACCCAAAGGACCACCCATAGGCCAGCGGCTGTGTTTTAATTGTCACAAACCTGGTCACTATCGCCGCCAATGCAGGGAACCTCGCAGACCCCGCAAGGAGAATTTCAACGCATACTCTCCCCCTCCCCCGCCCCCTAGTCAGGAGTACTAGTATACTGGCAAGCCTGTGTCGCCCTGCCCGGCTATGCACTTGTCGGCCCTCACAACCAAATGTGAGGGCCCCTTGTCAACTATAGTTTTACCCATAGCTGGGAAGCCAACTAAATTCCTGATAGACACAGGTGCAGCCAGAAGTGTAATCAGACAACAAGAATTACCAGACCCATCATACCTCTCCAATATAGACATCTCCTGTGTAGGTGTTGATGGTGCACCACGTTCCTGCCCTCTCTCAGTACCCTTACAAGTAGGTGCCTTCCCGGACCTCCTAGCCCGTTTTGTAGTCTCCGCCACTTGCCCTCTCAACCTTCTAGGTGCAGACATACTCTCCTGTTTACAGGCTACCATTACCTTCACTCCAGACGGACAGGTCCGACTCTCTTCCCCACTATCTCTGACTGATGCCTCTGCACTCTGTGCGTTGCCTTTGCTGCTACATCTGGATACACTACCTTTAATCCCCGACACCTCTGCCCCTCCCACTGAAGTTATAGACCTAGTGCCTCCACACCTCTGGTCCACGGGCCCAGATGACATTGGGAAACTGAAAGTCCCACCTGTGCTGGTTCAATTGATACCGGGTGCCTCCCTACCACGTCGCCCCCAATACCCTCTTAAGCCAGCTCAAGTTGATGCCCTTTCCAAACAAGTAGAAACCCTACTCCGGAACGGAGCCCTCATACCCTACGTGTCACCTTGTAATACACCGTTATTTCCTGTGAAAAAGAAATCTGCCCCGGGTGAGCCTGTCAAATACTGGATGGTCCAGGACTTACGCGCTGTCAATGAGGCCACTGTTCTAGACACTCCTATTGTCCCGAACCCGCATAACCTGCTATCCGGCATCCCTCCCTCAGCACAATATTTTACAGTTATTGACCTGGCCAACGCTTTTTTCAGCGTTCCCCTGGACCCATCTTGCCGTTACCTTTTTGCCTTCACACATGAGGGTCAGCAGTACACCTGGACAGTCATGCCTCAAGGAGCACAGAATT
Organism: Pelobates fuscus; assembly: GCF_036172605.1. NCBI lineage: Eukaryota > Metazoa > Chordata > Amphibia > Anura > Pelobatidae > Pelobates > Pelobates fuscus. Next base: position 1,372,864 of record NC_086318.1, on the reverse strand, counting down.
CCCCCAGTCAATTTGCGAAGGCCATGGCCTCAATCTTGATTCCATGGCAGAAGGAACATCCAGAGATTGTACTACTTCAATATGTGGATGACTTACTCCTATGTGCCGATTCCAAACCAGTGGCGGAATCCACCTCCTTGAGCTTATTATGTTTTCTTGCTGACCAGGGTTGCAAAGCATCTAAACAGAAACTTCAATGGTGCAGCCCGATGGTTGTTTTCCTTGGACATTGCATTTCACATGGCGCCAGACACCTAACTCGCGACAGAGTGAAAGCAATATCGGCTATCAAGCCACCCACAGCACACAAGCCCCTCCACGCATTTTTGGGACTGATTTCCTACTGCAGGGCTTGGATCCCAGAAGCCTCTCTCCTGATGCAGCCCCTTTATGACGCCCTGAAGACAGAACCTTTATCGCTCTCTGAGGAGGCCTTGTCCTGCTTTTACTCTCTTCAACAGGCTATCTCCTCAGCACCGGCACTCGGCCTCCCAGACTATGAGAAACCCTTCCAGTTGTTTGTGACGGAGAAACAAGGTCATGCCACTGGCGTACTTACACAACAACATGGGTCCAGACAAAGGCCTATCGGATACTACTCTTGTCAACTGGACACAGTAGCGCAAGGCAGCCCATCCTGCATGAGAGCTGTGTTTGCAGCACAGGCCCTGATTGATAAAAACATGTGATATTGTTCTGGGGCATGACCTTACCATCCTGGCTCCACATGATATAGCTGCCATCATCAACCAAGTCCAACCCAAACACGTTACCACGGCACGTCACCTGCGTTTACAATGTTCCATTCTGATACCCGATAACATCTCCCTGAAAAGATGCTACGTCCTCAATCCGTCTACCCTTCTACCATTTCCTGAGGGGGGAGACCCCACATGGTACGGCCTGGACATCAACCCGCTATCTCACAGCTTCACAGCATTGCTCGAGAAAATACCAAAAGAACAAGAGACTACCAGACAAACAGCACCACACTGCACAATGTGGTATGACACAACCCATGTGCCAGATCCTCAGTATGAAGAACAGTTCTTAAAGCTGGGAGAAATAAATATCATAGTGGTCAACCTGTACTATGACCAAATGGGAAACGCTGTGGCAACAGTCAAACTACCGCCCGAGGCTGAGCCCTTTTACCGCCATTGGGAATCTACAATACCACACATATCCTTGACAAAACCTAACTACGGAAAATGGAAAACTCTTGGACCTCTTGTAAACTTGTGGGACACCAAGAAAGAAGAATGGCTGAAGGACAGAAACATCACAAAACACACACTAGACTGGGCAATGACCTGCCAATCCCAGGTACACAAGGGTCAAGAAATAACAGAACCCATGCCGGAGGACGAACCACCACACGATTGCATAGAGCAGATGACCCATGAGACCACACACCTCCCCACCGTATATGATGTTCCGCTACAGAACCCAGACCTCACCCTATATGTGGATGGATCCCGATACGTGGATACCCAAGGAAAATTCCACACTGGTTTCGCCGTCACCACTGCTGACCGAGTGCTTCAAGCATTATCACTCCCAGCACATAAGTCTGCTCAGGAGGCCGAGTTACATGCACTCACCATAGCATGTGAACTATCGGGAGGACAACGGGCCAACAGAGCTACGCTCTAGGAGTGGCCCATGACTTTGGACTAATCTGGAAAACCAGAGGATTTCTCACCACCGCTGGCACTCCCATAAAAAATAGCAAAGCCATCAGAAAGCTCATTGACGCACTACTATTACCAAAGGAATTGGCAATACTAAAAGTAAAAGCCCATGGCAAATTAAACTCAGAGGAAGCAAAAGGCAACCACCTAGCAGACCAAGCGGCCAAACAAGCTGCAGGCCAACAGGAAATGGATAGAAGGATAGACATCATGGAACATCCTACACACGCCATGATGAATCTACCTACCAATGAAGGTTTGCTAAAAAAGTTGCAAACAGATGCAGATCCCGAAGAAATTGAACAATGGAAGAAGAAAGGGGCCATACAAAAGGATGGTCTGTACCTCAACAGAGGAAGAATATGCTTACCTCGAGCATTATATCCAGCAGTCGTCCAATGGGCACATGGAGCTTCCCACCTGTCAAAAACCTTGATGAATTCAGTAATAACCAAGTATTACGAGGCACCCGGCATAACTACCTTGACAAACAATTACTGGAAATCTTGTGTAATATGTGCCAAATGTAACCCAGGAAAGACCGAGAGCGTTCCCAGCAAACATTTGGCAAAACCACTCTACCCTTTTCAGCGTATCCAGATAGATCATATTCAAATGCCCAAAGAGTGGCCGCTTTGAATATGCTTTAGTTATAGTAGACATGTTTTCAGGATGGCCAGAGGCCTACCCAGTGACTAACATGACTGCTAGAACCCCAGCAAAACGACTACTGACTGAGATAGTTTGTAGGTATGGAGTCCCAGAGGTGATAGAAAGTGACCAAGGTCCAGCCTTCACGGCCACAGTGACAAAAGAAATATGGACAGCAATAGGGGTGACCCTTGCATTCCACACCCCATATCACCCCCAGAGCAGTGGGAAGGTAGAACGTATGAACGGCACTCTAAAAACAAGGATGCTCAAAATGGCCCAAGAAACAAACCTACCATGGCCAGAGAGCCTCCCCATAGCTTTGTATAGTGTAAGGTATACTCCAAGGGGAAAAAATGCCCTATCTCCATACGAAATCCTCTTTGGATCAGTGCCAAGGTTAGGGTGTTACTATCCCCAACAATTACAATTAAGTACAGATGCGTTGATTAATTATGTAATCGCATTGTCTCGACAATTAACCAAAATCCATGCACAAGTGTTTTCCTACATTCCAGATCCTGAAGCCGACACAGGGTCTCACAGCCTGTGCCCTGGGGATTGGGTCCTGGTAAAGAAGTTTGTGCGGAAGCACTCTCTAGAACCCAGATTCGAGGGGCCATACCAGGTGTTGCTTACCACCTCGACATCTGTAAAATTGGCAGGAAAAAGCAGCTGGATACACGCCTCTCATTGCAAAAAGACACAAGCTCCGGCTGAGACAGTACAGCAGAGACCATGATCCACCTGATATATATCCTTTTTACAATAAAGTCAGCTATAACCCAACAAGTGACAATAACGAAAACAAATGATGAGGTTATATTCTGGTATAATTCTTCCAATACACACGTAGCCACTTACACCTTTGATTATTGTAGCATCGTGAAATGCCCCAATATCTACTGGCAGTGTCACTTATACATTACACATGACGCCTCAAGGTCCACCTATATCTGTGTCACAGATAGTTATTGGGGAAAGAACTGTGACTACTGGGGGGCAGTAGGATGGAACACAGGCGCAGACTGAGGATACAGACCACAGAGTGCCTTAAATAGGAAAGACCTGAATGGAAAATCCCTGATAAGTAGAATGACATTACTTAAAACTGGTAAATGCCTAAACCCCTCCCCCCCCCCATGGAGGCCCAGGTCAGATGAAATACACCCTAACCATAGAAAATCCCAGGCCTATGGACAATGGCACATACATACTGTCCACCTGGCTAAGGGGGGGTACAAGAGGACCACAAGGTAGATTCCAACTTAAAGATATGCATAATTCAAATGAGTGGGAGAATCTAATCTCTAAACGAACCTCTTTTCAGACCCCTGTTAATCCTCTGAGACCCCACATTCAAACCCTTGGGGACATGATGGCCATAGCAGATCCAACGTTTGAAGATACCATAGCGATAGAAACAGGATTTTCAGACACTAACATATGGTTAGAATGGATGAGATACAATGCTAATAAACACAACCAAACCAACTGCTATGTGTGTGGGGGAGCAAAGCCACACCTGGGCACCGTACCTCTCACTTTACCCCGCAATGTGGAGCTCTGCTTCTTAAGTTTGTACACCAGCACAGACACAAATCAGAGCACATGCGAAAGTTGGAAGAAGGAGTATCCTATCTTGATGAAGGTTACTAAACTAAATGAAGGTGTCACTATATACCCAGGCAACTATACATGTCATAGAGGCAATAGAACCAATAGTATGAAAGTGGGTAACTTTACTGATGGATATTGTGGGACATACTCTGCTGTGCCATACAGTGCAGTAAGGAATCAGACACAAGCTCTGGGTGACATATATTGGTTATGTGGGGTGTAACGGACCGTTTCAGCATATGAGGGGTTAAAATCCGTTTAGGCGATAATCCCCTTTTCTCAGAAAGGCACAGCTACTGCAGAACATCAAAACTCACGAATTGGATATAGGTGAATGCATTAAACTCCCGAACTGCATACCAGGGAATAAGATAGCACTCCAAGCTGGAACCTCATGAATAGCTGCTAGCAGATGAATAGGAAAAGCAGACATCAGCTTACACTCCTAGCAGTCAATCTCCAACAGCATACAGTGAATCCCCCCAAGAACGAGACAAGGCTCCGTGTTGAAGGTCAAGCAGTGGTCTGAGGTGCTGGGGCACCCAGCCTGGTTTTTATTACATGAGTACACATACAGGCCACACCCAGGGGGAGGCATAAAATAACCAATGACATAGATGTTACATCCCACACATCCCCTCCCCTTAGTGTGACACTTAATCCCATTATGTATACAGTTTAAAATATACTTTTACACAACTTTCATAACTTTACAATCATACATCGCATCCACATAAAAATCACATATTCAGACTCCGCATACTTTAAACATAAACACTTCCAAAATTCAGGCAAATCCCTCCAGTGGATCAAAAGTTACACGGAAGTCCTTTTATGACCGACCGCAAGCACATTTTCTTGCCCAAAACAGTTCCATAGATTTGGGCTGTGCGGTCGGTCAATTCCTGGCATAAAAATGGCTAAGTCCCATTCGAAGTGTGCCTGTACTTTGACTTTGGTCGAAGTGTCGAAGTGGAGTTGATGTTAAGGGTCGGCGGTGTTCGAAGTTAAAATGGCCGCCGCCACGTGGTCCTTTGTCCGATACCGGCCACTTCGACGACTTCGACAACTTCGACAGCTTCGACAGCTTCGACAATTTCGACAGCTTCGACAGCTTCGACTGTGTCCGAAGTGCCATATACAAAAGTACCAATCTGTCCCCATAGTATTTAAAGGGCTAGGGACAGTATTATACAATCCACATGCCCAAAAGTAGTTCTTAAAGGGTCAGTACATTATGGTAGCAGCCCATAAGCCCCAATTCAGTCCCTTAAAGGGCACTATCTCCCAGGGACCATAATCACTGGGCAGGAGGCTAGCAACCAGGCTTCTCCAGTTCTCAGTGGCGAGGTTGGTTTCGTCACATCTCTCCCCCTTTCCAAAAAGACTAACAGGGTACCTGACCTCCTGCCGGTCAGTGCCCTTGTTAGTCCAGCAGCCCACCCACAAAGCAGAAAAAACAGTACAGCCCACCCACAATAAATGGTTACTACACCTGGGTAGAGGAGAATCTTGTCCATGTCCAGGTGCCTCACCACGGCTGTGTGGGGGACCGGTAGGCTGCCTTGGTGGGTTGCTGAGTGGGCAGAGACCAGCGGTACTCTGTCCTGGTGCCAGCACTACCACCGGAGTAGTCTGGTTTGAGCCGGGTTGCTGGAGACGGACTGTCTCCCCCTTGGTTGCATAGCTCTGCTGCGGAATGGGGAGACCGGTTGTCTCCCCCTTGGATACACAGTTCTGTCGTGGGGGGGTAGGACCGACCATCCCTACCCCCTGTGTGGTAAGTGCAGAGACCACGGTCCCATCTGCACCGGTGGGGGGCTTACAGTCTCCCCCTGGTACATTAAACTTCCGCTGAGGAGAGGGGGTAACAGGCTCCTCTCCCACTAGAACACTCTGCCGCTGGGGAAAGGAGACTGGGCTCTCTATTGCCTGCACATTATGGATCTGCCGCTGGGGAGAGGTGGTAGCAAGCTCCTCTCCCATTCATACTTCCATCATCTGTGGAGGGAGACCGACTGTTTCTTCTCCCAATACAGTGTCCTGCTGCTGGGGAAAGGAGACTGGGCTCTCTATTCCCTGCTGGACACTCTGCCGCTGGGGAAAGGAGACTGGGCTCTCTATTCCCAAAAAATCACGCTGCTGTTGGGGGGTAGGACCAACTACCTCTGTCCCCTGTAACTCAGCCTGCTGCTGGGGAGGGAGGACGCTGCTCTCCTCTCCCTGCACTTCACACTGCCTTCCCGGCATATCACTCTGCTGCTGGGGGGTAGGACCAACTACCTCTGCCCCCTGTAACTCAGCCTGCCGCTGGGGAATGGAGACTGGGCTCCCAATTCCCTGCAATTCACACTGCCGCTGGGGAATGGAGACTGGGCTCCCAATTCCCTGCAGGACCGGTGGAGAGACCTCGGTCCCATCTCCACTGGCCACTTGGGGTTCTTCCCAGTAAAACTGTACAATATCTTCCCAGCTGAAGGGGTCTGGATCTGGGTCTGCGCTTCCCTGCTGAGCCTTCTCACTGGAGTGGAACAAATTTTGGTAGCCCTGTTCCAGCTCCATCTCTCGGGTCACTAGGTAGACCAGGTCTTGCTCTATCTCCTGAGTGTCGTCCCAGTCATACCTGCTCTCCCTCCACTCAAAGAGATCACTGAACCGGGCTTGTGTGGGGCTCCCAAATTCAGGCTCTGAAAAAGACTCCCATAACAAGCCAGGACCATCAAACTCCTCTACCTCTGGCTTGTCATGCTCGGCTGTCCGGGGTAGGTACTGAGCTTCATACCACCAGAGTGCCTGGTAGGCATCCTCCAGCCACATCTCCCGCCTTATCAGGTACTTCAGATCTTCTACCCACTCTTCCAGGGGCTGCTCTCTCAGGAAGGGCATCCGCAGTGCCAGTCGTGTCTGCCATCGCTGCTCTTCACTGGGGAGACTCTTGCCCCGCTGGTACTGTACGTAATCCAGGGCCTGGTACCAGATGCCTTTCCTTATTGCATCCCGGTCATCTATGTCACCCTCATCGTACTCCACTGCTGGTTCCATCCTGGTGCTGTCAGGGTCGCTGTACTCAGACATGCATTGCCCTCAAATTGTAAATCCAAAGAAATGGTGTTCTGTAGCTGTCCTTCTGGCTGTAGGAACGATCCCGCCGCTTGCCACCAATTGTAACGGACCGTTTCAGCATATGAGGGGTTAAAATCCGTTTAGGCGATAATCCCCTTTTCTCAGAAAGGCACAGCTACTGCAGAACATCAAAACTCACGAATGGTCCTTTGTCCGATACCGGCCACTTCGACGACTTCGACAACTTCGACAGCTTCGACAGCTTCGACAGCTTCGACAACTTCGACAATTTCGACAGCTTCGACAGCTTCGACTGTGCCCGAAGTGCCATATACAAAAGTACCAATCTGTCCCCAAAGTATTTAAAGGGCTAGGGACAGTATTATACAATCCACATGCCCAAAAGTAGTTCTTAAAGGGTCAGTACATTATGGTAGCAGCCCATAAGCCCCAATTCAGTCCCTTAAAGGGCACTATCTCCCAGGGACCATAATCACTGGGCAGGAGGCTAGCAACCAGGCTTCTCCAGTTCTCAGTGGCGAGGTTGGTTTCTTCACATGGGGATATGAGGTTAAGGAGTAAATTGCCTATAGACTGGGATGGAGAGTGCGCCTTGGCCAAGATTATTATGCCCTTACACATAATGAGTGTGAAAAACAAGCCCAACACACCTGAAGAGAGTGCTCGAAGTAAGAGGGAAATCAAAGGAAGTTTTGATCCCCATGTATACATAGATGCCATTGGTGTACCCTAATGAGTTTAAAGCCCGGGATCAGGTAGCAGCGGCTTCGAGTCACTACTCCCCATTATTACTATTAACAAGGACGTTGATTGGATTAACTATATATATTACAACCAACAAAGATTTGTGAATTACACCAGAGATGCCCTCCAAGGGGTGGCAGAACAACTAGAAGCCACATCTCGGATGACCTTCCAAAATAGAATGGCACTAGATATGATCTTAGCTGAAAAGGGGGGGGGGGTGTAAAATGCTCCCTGATACTAGCACCTGCTGCACGTTTATCCCCGACAACACAGGTCCAAACGGTAAAGTGACCCTAGCTATAGAGAAATTGAAGGACCTGTCAGAAGAGCTAAAAAAGAACTCTGGCTTTGACCACGGGTGGGATCAGTGGTTCAGTTGGCTGAGCGGTTGGAAAAAACTTGCAGCGCAAATTGGCTCCATAATAGGCATAGTCCTAATTATAATAATGATTCTGGCCTGCTGCGTTGTCCCTTATATTAGAGGATACATTCAGAAAATGACACAGGGGACATCCCCCGTCTTTTTGAATCAAGTCCCCGAACCATTTCAGGACTCAGGGCCTTACACACCACTCATGTCATTAGTCCCTCACGATGTGACCATTAACAGCTTGCTATGATAGAAACATAGAAACATAGAAACATAGAATGTGACGGCAGATAAGAACCATTCGGCCCATCTAGTCTGCCCAGTTTTCTAAATACTTTCATTAGTCCCTGGCCTTATCTTATAGTTAGGATAGCCTTATGCCTATCCCACGCATGCTTAAACTCCTTTACTGTGTTAACCTCTACCACTTCAGCTGGAAGGCTATTCCATGCATCCACTACCCTCTCAGTAAAGTAATACTTCCTGATATTATTTTTAAACCTTTGTCCCTCTAATTTAAGACTATGTCCTCTTGTTGTGGTAGTTTTTCTTCTTTTAAATATAGACTCCTCCTTTACTGTGTTGATTCCCTTTATGTATTTAAATGTTTCTATCATATCCCCCCTGTCTCGTCTTTCCTCCAAGCTATACATGTTAAGATCCTTTAACCTTTCCTGGTAAGTTTTATCCTGCAATACATGAACCAGTTTAGTAGCCCTTCTTTGAACTCTCTCTAAGGTATCAATATCCTTCTGAAGATAGGGTCTCCAGTACTGTGTACAGTACTCCAAGTGAGGTCTCACCAGTGTTCTGCACAATGGCATGAGCACTTCCTTCTTTCTACTGCTAATACCTCTCCCTATACAACCAAGCATTCTGCTAGCATTTCCTGCTGCTCTATTACATTGTCTGCCTACCTTTAAGTCATCAGAAATAATCACCCCTAAATCCCTTTCCTCAGATGTTGAGGTTAGGACTCTATCAAATATTTTGTACTCTACCCTTGGGTTTTTACGTCCAAGATGCATTATCTTGCACTTATCCACCTTATATGTCAGTTGCCACAACTCTGACCATTTTTCTAGTTTACCTAAATCATTTTCCATTTGGCTTATCCCTCTTGGAACATCAACCCTGTTACATATCTTAGTATCATCCGCAAAAAGACACACCTTACCATGAAGACCTTCTGCAATATCACTAATAAAAATATTAAAGAGAATGGGTCCAAGTACAGATCCCTGAGGTACCCCACTGGTGACAAGCCCAAGCTTCGAATATACTCCATTGACTACAACCCTCTGTTGCCTGTCACTCAGCCACTGCTTTACCCATTCAACAATATTGGAATCCAAACTCAAAGATTGTAGTTTATTGATAAGCCTTCTATGTGCAACAGTGTCAAAAGCCTTACTGAAATCTAGGTAAGCAATGTCTACTGCACCACCCTGATCTATAATTTTAGTTACCCAATCACAAAAATCAATAAGATTAGTTTGGCATGGTCTCCCTGAAGTAAACCCATGTTGTCTCTGATCTTGAAATCCATGTGTTTTTAGATGTTCAACAATCCTATCCTTTAACATGGTTTCCATCACTTTCCCCACTACTGAAGTAAGGCTTACTGGCCTATAGTTGCCCGACTCCTCCCTATTACCTTTCTTGTAGTGATGAGGGAAAGATACACCTGACTGCCCCTCCTGTAACATATTTGGGACGACCCGCGGGCAAGCCACGGGTCCAACCCCTATGGTATGTAAAAAGAGCATTTTCCTCTGACTTTGTCATTGGTACCAATATGGACCATGGGAGGGGCTGGGTCATACCAGCCCCTCCCAATAATCCCTCCACTCTGTCGGCAACATGCCGGACCCGAGCACCAAAGAGACAGCAAACTGTCTGGTTGAGTCGATCAGAGTGGCAGATTACACTATCTACTCTCTTAATAATAGAGTCCCCTACCACCACAACCTGTCTAGACTCCCTTACCCCACCTGTACTAGAGGGTCTGTTCCCACGGCTGTTAGAAGGAACAGCTTCCTGCAGTACAGCTACTCCTGAGCTGATGCTCCCAACATCTTCACTCAAACCGGCAAATCTGCTAGGCTGCACAAGATCAGTACTAGCTAAACCTTTCCTCTTCCCTCCTGCTTCCTCACCCCACTGTTCCCCAGCTATGTGCCTGGTCTCCAACTGTCTCGTCTCCTCCCACTCCACTACCTGCACCCACTAACTCTGCTAAGTGAGCAGCAGACTCCTCTCAAGATTGTCAATCTCCCTCAGTGTTGCAATTTGCCTCTCCAGATCTCCAATCTGAGCTTCCAGAAAAGCCACTTACTCACACCCACCACAGAGGTATGGACCCTGGGGTGGCAAAACAACGGCCCGAGCCAGCAAAAGTAGAAGCCGTTGCTAACTGGCCCACACCCCGCACCAAGACCCAGGTACTAGCCTTTTTGGGCACCACCGGGTATTACAGGAGATCTGTACAGGACTACAGTACGCTTGCCAAACCCCTGACTGACCAGACGAAGAAAAATTTGCCCAGACAGGTCCTGTGTGTGGTGAAAGTAACCTCGCCACTAGTTTTTGGAGGGGCCTGTTTGCCAGCCTCCTGCCCTGCGACTATGGCCCTGGGATGGATTGCCCATTAAGGAACTGAGTTGGGGCTTATGGACTTATGGATATTATGGGGCTTATGGACTTATGGATATTATGCTGTTTCTGTCCCTTTAACTGTTTTGTACAAAGGATTGGTACTTCGATATGGCACTTCGGATACAGCCGAAGTAGTTGAAGTGGCCGCCATTAGACAGTCGAACATGTGGCGGCGGCCATTTTAATCCAGTCAAATGCGGTCAGCAGTGTGTGCCGTCAAATCCCTGGAACGGAAATCGCCCGCACATTTGAACGAACACCGCTGACCTGTACCTTGCCCTGTCCTTCGACACTGCAGCTGGAGACTAAGTCCAGTTTGAAGATTCGAACACACGTTTGAACGGGACTTCGTCATTTTGGGTGTAAAATAGACGTCCAGTAGACAATTGAACACCACGGAAACGCAACCCCGGTTTAACTTCGACACAAGTCGAAGTGCGTTCAACGATTCGAACGCCGCCTTCGGATGGGACTTTGTTACTTTTCAGGGCAGAAATAGACTTTCGGTCGGTCCAAAGAGACTTTTTCCATATCTCTGGAACCACTGAACCGATATGTATGAATTTTTAATATGTTTGTCCCCAAGTTGTGTTGTTCATAAAAATATAAGTTTTATTCCTGTGTGATGAAAAATCATAGTTATAAAAATGCATACAAATGTATAAGTTTTAGCTTGGAGATAATTGAGTATGTTATGGTACTTTTTCAGTAAAACAAAATGTTTAAGTGTCTATCTGTTCCTGTCCAAATTAGAGAGAATTGAATTGCGTATATACGCTGAAGTAATTCAGTCTGACACACGGAGTTCAGGTTAAAATAACTTCAAGGAAATTTATTGGCAAGTGAAGAATCAGAGGGCGCGCAGGCCCTTTTAAGAGACATTTTCGTCATCATTGATTATCAAGATATCAGTGAATAAACATCATTAATTGGATTAATTGTTAAGTGTCTGGATTAGTGTCCACCTATCAATATAATTAATTGGATCAAAAACTAAGTGGTTAGTTCCGTGTCCACCCACCAGGAGGTGGTATTATTCTAGACACGGGTGGGGACAAGGGGGTCTTGAGCGTCATTTTACTCGGTCGGTGATGTCAGATCTCGTGGTTAGGTGCAAGGTCTCTTATGAATAGAACATTTCATTACTACTGTGTTCTCATGGCCTTTCAATTATACTATGTTGCGAGTTAGGGGAAATTCAGCAGTTCCTGGGTTAGTCATATCTTTATGGAGAATACAGTCTTTGTCTATTGTGTTAGATGTGCTGAGAAATTCTGTCATGTAATGTAGTTTTCATATGGAGAAGTCAGGTTATGAGGACAAAATGGAGGTTTTGTCACAGTATCAGGTTAACATGGAGTTAGTGCAGTAATTCGATACAAGTACAATAAAGATTTTTTAATAATTCTACATCAAGTAGATACAGTAAGAAACTCAATTATCTCCCAAGCAGAGGGGAGGGAATCTGTGGGATGTAACCGTTGTCTGATTGGTTAATGCCTAATTGCCTGTGGGCGTCTCCCTTGCAGGGGAGCACTGCATAAAAGCAGAGTACCTGCCATTAAACATCAGTTCTACTTCACCCTCAATCTAGAGTCCTGTCTCTTATTGGGGGGAATTGCTATATCACTACAAGGGATTGCTATGCTGTAACGGACCGTTTTGCACACAAGGGGTTAAAAACCGTTTAGGCGATAATCCCCTTTTCCATAGACCAGCAGCTACAGCAATCACCAATCTCCCGAACTGCAAACTGTACGAATTCTGGAAACTCCCGAACTGGAAACACACGAACCCTGGAATCAGCCGAACAGGAAAAGCATATAATCCGCTTACACTCCTGGCAGTCAGCATACAATCCAATTCCCCCCAAAACGAGACGACACATCGGTTTGAGGGTCAAGCAGAATCTCAGGTCTGGAACACCCAGCCTGCTTTTTATTACAGTTGTGCACATACAGGACACACCCAGGGGGAGGCATAAGACAACCAATCAAGTAATAGAACAACCCACACATCCCCTCCCCTCAGATAAGCAGTTAACATAATTTATTACATACAGTAAAAATACAGTTTCCACACACACTCTGTAACTTTAAAACCATACATCACATTCACATAAAAATACATATCCACAATCAATCCATTCAGGGGAACAACATATTAAAAAATGGCATGAATCAGACCAGGGGTTCAAAAGTTAGTAAAAGTATCTTTTGTTCCCCCTGGCTGGCAGTATTTTAATCTGGCTCAAACAGTAAAAGTAAAACATCCCCACAATGCATCCTGGCTTCCTCCCTTCTGCCCTGGAGATAATTGGAGAAGTAATCCAATTATCTCCCAGGTCAAAGACAAAACTCCATTACACATGTGGGGACCTAAATACAGGATTATGTTTTAAAATATATAAAGTTACTTTTTATACATTAAACACAGACATGTAACATATCCCCAGATAGCTCAGGTCTGCGTGCACATTATTAGGCGAATGGCACGCCGACCACACATATACAGTTTAATTGCCATGGAGCCAAAGTCTTTCCCATAGTCTTTCATTATATGAATAGGCTCCATGGCATAGCTATCTGGGGGTATCACTGCTCACACAGGGCAAGTACCGAATGGCCCCACTGTGTTTAAGGGCCAGAATGAGTGACATGCACTCTGTTAGGGCCGAATACGTTTTGTAAAAGGGCCCGATCTCCCAGGGCCATAGTCCAAAGGCAAGAGGCGGGCAAGCAGCCCCCTCCAAGGACACGTGGCGGGGTCGGTTTCGCCACATATGCTCTGCATGCTTCCTTGGATAATCACTTCTAAGCTCTTTTAAGAGCTTGTTCCTGCTTCACTCTCTTGGAGGAGAGGTTCACCAACTGGAATCAGGAGCCTTGTCGTAGGTCCAGGGTGGGTAGGAGACGACGAGACCCCATCCAAGCTGCGGCGGTTCGTGAGTTCTACGGTGGTTGTGGTGTCTGGTGGAGCGCTTGGAGACCTCTGTAAGCGCTAGGAGCATCCTTCAACGGAGGTACCCAGTCGGGGTGCCAGGTGATCCGTTACACTGTGGTCTCCCCACTACAAAGCGGCGCTCCAGGCTCTTTAGAAAGCCCTTGTAAATGCTCCCATTTTGGCTGCCCCAGCACCTAACAAATGTTTTATCGTCCATACAGACGCTTCCATGTTTGGGCTGGGGGCAGTTTTAAGCCAAGTGGGAGAAGACGGAGGGGAACATCCTGTCGCTTACATCAGCCGAAAGCTCCTACCACGAGAGATCAGTTATGCAGTCGTGGAAAAGGAGTGCCCGGCTTTGGTGTGGGCATTAATGAAACTGACTCCCTACCTCTACGGACATAAATTAACTCTGATCACTGATCATAATCCATTGGTGTGGCTGAACCGGGTCGCAGGGGACAACAGCAGGCTGTTACGTTGGAGCCTGTCCTTACAGCCATTTAACTTTACCATCCAATACCAACCTGGGAAGCAGAATGGCAACATCAATGGGTTATCGCGGCAGACCGACATCAGTTCAGAATAAGACCTGTTCTGGACAGCCCAAAGTTGCCCCGAAAAGGGGTCAAGCCGTGTCTCCCAGAGTGTTCCATAAGGAGGGAGCCATGTTACAAAGTACCCTCTGTCCGCCCCTTTTGCTACACTTTTTCTATTTGTTTTTACTTGAATGAAACCATGAAAAGCCTGCACCAGGTCATTCGTATGAACGAATGGCCGACCACCCGGCATATGGAGTGTGCCGTCTATTAACCGCCCAGAAGCTGCAGTTTTTGCTTGTTAACCCTGTTCACCTCCCAATTACCGAACAAACTGCCGAACGACTGACCACCCTGCATGAGGAGTGTGCCCCTTATTAGCTGCCCAGAAGCTGCGGTTTGTGGTTAACCTTAGCTTAATTGACAAACGGCTGGGTGGTCATCGGTCATATGCATAAACATATGGCGGCGGCCATCTTTAACTGCCATACGCCCAGTGGGACTTGGTCGTTGACCTCCTGGTACTGTTCTCTGACACTATTATTCACGAATCCCGCTGGGATCCCCAGACCTCCGTCCGTTCATGTCTAAACAAACAAACACCGTACCATTCGGTACTTTGAGACTCCGAAAGCTAGACCGACTCTATGCCTGAACATTGTGGAGCTAATTGTGGGTTGACTTTTGCCGAACGGCCCTGGAGACAAACGTTATCCCCATGGTGTTCCCACTATATTCATGAGATCTGAGCGCTTTTTGGACATCTTTGTGCGCTCAGATCCCAGCTATCTGGGGATATGTTAGACATATAAGTTAAATATTGTATTATATAAATTATGTATTTTTATGTGGTTTTTGCTGTAATTTCAACTCCAGAATATTTCCTGTACCTGGAAAGTTACTGTAACCATTTAAGCTAATTATCTCCAGGATAGAGGGGAGGGCTCTGAAAGATGCACTTTGTTCTTATTGGTTTATTTCCCTTGTAACACTTTGTTCCATCAGGTCCAGAGGAGTGTGCCTCTGGCCTGAAAATGTGTATATAAGCAATGCCTGTCTGCTCAATAAACCAGACATCTTACCCTCAACTCGCAGCCTCGACTCGTGTTGTAGGGAAATGCTGATCACTAGCTCTGCTCAGAGCTCCAGGAATACTTTACACTTGCAGGAAGATCGTTAGGTGCTGAATTGGAACTTTCTACCGCTCTCCAGGATCGGGGACAAGGACATCCAAACGGTCCAAACCTCAGCTAGCCTGAGGCAACCGTAACAACAGTATTAGTGCAAACCTTTTAAAAAAAACTTTTCGTATTGACAATGCTTTCTTTGATAAAAATGTTTAGATCTAAGAAGTTGCCTTGTTCTTTACTAAATTCGGTGGTTAAAATTATGCCCTTATCGTTTGTGTTAAGATGTCCTAAAAATGAAATAAGAGAGCTTTCGGGACCATTCCAGATAAAAAATAAATCGTCAATGTAGCGGAAATATGAAACCAGGTTTTCCCGCCAGCCATGGTTACCCCATACAGCCTCAGCTTCCCAATCAGCCATGAATACATTTGCATAGCTGGGGGCAAACCAAGTCCCCATCTTTTGTGAAGATACAAACAATCTATTGAAAAACCTGAACCTATATTTAAAGAATAACAAGTCCACCGTCGTTATCTGCCTGTAGTTCCTTAAAGGCTACTTTCTCTTTTAGATTAAAAAGATCCGATCCGCCCCCTATTCGTCATCATTGGGCAAACTTTGACCCTGTGCCTCACGGTCAGCAGACACATTCCAGCCAATCAGCAGCAGACCCTCCCTTCCAGACCCTCCCACCTCCTGTACAGCATCCATTTTAGATTCATTCTGAAGCTGCATTCTTAGATAGAGGAGGGAAAGTGTAGCTGCTGCTCATTAGACAGGGAAATGTAGGCTAGGGTATTCAGTGTCCACTACAGTCCTGAAGGACTCATCTGATCTCTGCTGTAAGGACATCACCCCAAAAAGCCCTTGTTAGGGCTAGAACATCAGTCTGCTTTTTTTTGTGTAATGTAATTGCAGTTGCCTGCCTGCCAGCTTCTGTGTCAGGCTCACAGTGCATACTGTGCCCATTTGCCCAGTGCCACCACTCACTCACTGGTGTCACAATAGCTTAAGCTTGACATTTAAAAAGAAAAATACATTTTTCACTGTAATAAATTGAATAGCAGTTAGTTGTCTGCCAGCTTCTGTGTCAGGCTCAGTGGATACTGTGCCCATTTGCCCAGTGCCACCACTCATATCTGTTTTCACAATAGCTTATGCTTGACATTTAAAAATAATTTTTTTTTCACTGTAATAGATTGAATAGCAGTTAGTTGCCTGCCAGCTTCTGTGTCAGGCTCACAGTGGATACTGTGCCCATTTGCCCAGTCAGTGCCACCACTCATATCTGGTGTCTCTATAGCGTGCTTTTACAAAGAAAAAAAGTTTTCCAGTGTAAGCTAATAGCAGTCAGTGTCCTTAAAGCGGGTGTTTCAGGCCTTCAGCGTGTGCCCTGCAGACCCCTGCCAGTGTACTTTGACAGTTGCCACTCATATCTGGTGTCTCTGTAGCGTGCTTTTACAAAGAAAAAAAGTTTTCCAGTGTAAGCTAAAAGCAGTCAGTGTCCTTAAAGCGGGTGTTTCAGGCCTTCAGCGTGTGCCCTGCAGACCCCTGCCAGTGTACTTTGACAGTTGCCACTCATATCTGGTGTCTCTATAGCGTGATTTTACAAAGAAAAAAGTTTTCCAGTGTAAGCTAATAGCAGTCCGTGTCCTTAAAGCGGGTGTTTCAGGCCTTCAGCGTGTGCCCTGCAGACCCCTGCCAGTGTACTTTGACAGTTGCCACTCATATCTGGTGTCTCTGTAGCGTGCTTTTACAAAGCAAAAAAGTTTTCCAGTGTAAGCTAATAGCAGTCAGTGTCCTTAAAGCGAGTGTGTCAGGCCTTCAGCGTGTGCCCTGCAGACCCCTGCCAGTGTACTTTGACAGTTGCCACTCATATCTGGTGTCTCTATAGCGTGCTTTTACAAAGAAAAAAAGTTTTCCAGTGTAAGCTAATAGCAGTCAGTGTCCTTAAAGCGGGTGTTTCAGGCCTTCAGCGTGTGCCCTGCAGACCCCTGCCAGTGTACTTTGACAGTTGCCACTCATATCTGGTGTCTCTGTAGCGTGCTTTTACAAAGAAAAAAGTTTTCCAGTGTAAGCTAATAGCAGTCAGTGTCCTTAAAGCGGGTGTTTCAGGCCTTCAGCGTGTGCCCTGCAGACTCCTGCCAGTGTACTTTGACAGTTGCCACTCATATCTGGTGTCTCTGTAGCGTGCTTTTACAAAGAAAAAAGGTTTCCAGTGTAAGCTAATAGCAGTCAGTGTCCTTAAAGCGGGTGTTTCAGGCCTTCAGCGTGTGCCCTGCAGACCCCTGCCAGTGTACTTTGACAGTTGCCACTCATATCTGGTGTTTCTATAGCGTGCTTTTACAAAGAAAAAAAGTTTTCCAGTGTAAGCTAATAGCAGTCAGTGTCCTTAAAGCAGGTGTGTCAGGCCTTCAGCGTGTGCCCTGCAGACCCCTGCCAGTGTACTTTGACAGTTGCCACTCATATCTGGTGTCTCTGTAGCGTGCTTTTACAAAGAAAAAAAGTTTTCCAGTGTAAGCTAATAGCAGTCAGTGTCCGTAAAGCGGGTGTTTCAGGCCTTCAGCGTGTGCCCTGCAGTTTCCACTCATATCTGGTGTCTGTATAGCGTGCTTTTACAAAGAAAAAAAGTTTTCCAGTGTAAGCTAATAGCAGTCAGTGTCCTTAAAGCGGGTGTTTCAGGCCTTCAGCGTGTGCCCTGCAGACCCCTGCCAGTGTACTTTGACAGTTGCCACTCATATCTGGTGTCTCTGTAGCGTGCTTTTACAAAGAAAAAAAGTTTTCCAGTGTAAGCTAATAGCAGTCAGTGTCCTTAAAGCGGGTGTTTCAGGCCTTCAGCGCGTGCCCTGCAGACCCCTGCCAGTGTACTTTGACAGTTGCCACTCATATCTGGTGTCTCTATAGCGTGCTTTTACAAAGAAAAAAAGTTTTCCAGTGTAAGCTAATAGTAGTCAGTGTCCTTAAAGCGGGTGTGTCAGGCCTTCCTGCAGCGTGTGCCCTGCAGAACCCTGCCAGTGTACTTTGACAGTTGCCACTCATATCTGGTGTCTCTGTAGCGTGCTTTTACAAAGAAAAAAGTTTTCCAGTGTAAGCTAATAGCAGTCAGTGTCCTTAAAGCGGGTGTGTCAGGCCTTCCCTCAGCGTGTGCCCTGCAGACCCCTGCCAGTGTACTTTGACAGTTGCCACTCATATCTGGTGTCTCTGTAGCGTGCTTTTACAAAGAAAAAAGTTTTCCAGTGTAAGCTAATAGCATTCAGTGTCCTTAAAGCGGGTGTTTCAGGCCTTCAGCGTGTGCCCTGCAGACCCCTGCCAGTGTACTTTGACAGTTGCCACTCATATCTGGTGTCTCTGTAGCGTGCTTTTACAAAGAAAAAAGTTTTCCAGTGTAAGCTAATAGCAGTCAGTGTCCTTAAAGCGGGTGTGTCAGGCCTTCCTTCAGCTTGTGCCCTGCAGACCCCTGCCAGTGTACTTTGACAGTTGCCACTCATATCTGTTGTCTCTGTAGCATGCTTTTACAAAGAAAAACGTTTTCCAGTGTAAGCTAATAGCAGTCAGTGTCCTTAAAGCGGGTGTCAGGCCTTCAGCGTGTGCTCTGCCAACCTGAGCAAGTGTAATTTGCCACTCATATCTGGTGTCACAATAGCGTGCATTTAAAAACAAAAAACTTTTTTCACTGTTATAGATTGAATAGCAGTTAGTTGTCTTCAAACGGGTGTGTCAGGCCTACAGCGTGTACTCTGCCAACCTCTGCCACTGCACAGTGCCACTCATATCTGGTCTATGTCTCAGGCAGGCAGCATTACACACATGGACGTACGGTGTGATGATGATGATGTTGTACCCCCTGCTGCTTCCTTTGCTGAGTTGTCAGATACAAGTGAAGCGGTTGATGATGACGATGTGTGCCCGCTAGAAGAGAAGAACTGGGGGAAAGTTCAGATGGGGAGACAGAGAGGAGGAGGAGACGAGTTGGAAGCAGGGGGAGGTCGTCGCAAGGAGCTAGTGGCATAGTCAGACAGCATGCATCGGCACCCGGGGTCAGCCCGAAAGTACGCCAATCAACGCATGCTGTGTCCACCACCAGAATGCCGTCATTGCAGAGCTCAGCAGTGTGGCATTTTTTTTGTGTGTCTGCCTGTGACAACAGGGATGCCATTTGCAACCTGTGCCAAAAGAAACTGAGTCGTGGGAAGTCCAACACCTACCTAGGTACAACTGCTTTGCGTAGGCACATGATTGCACATCACAAACGCCTATGGGATCAACACATGAGTACAAGCAGCATACAAACTCAAAGCCGCCATCCTCCTCCTGGTCCAGCATCTTCAGCCACGTCAACCATTGCTGTCCTCCTTGCCCCCTTTCAACCATCCGCCACTCCGTCTCTCGCCTTGAGCAGTTCCCGCCCATCTGCCCACAGTCAGGTGTCTGTCAAGGACATGTTTGAGCGTAAGAAGCCAATGTCACAAAGTCACCCCCTTGCCCAGCGTGTGACAGTTGGCTTGTCCGAACTATTAGCCCGCCAGCATTTTTCTTTGATATGCATTTTTATTTCTTCTTAGATAAAAAAAAAATTCTGAGACGACATTGGCAGGGCTATTCACTTGTGTGATCTGTCATGAATTGTCATTTGAATGTTAATTTGAACTGTGGGGCACAAGAACTTGAATCGAAAACATCTTTAAGCCAACTATGTTTTCAGTAAGCTTAGTGAATAACTAACATTAACGAGTCGGATTAAACGCACTCTGCACTCGAGGTATGATCTGTTTAAATGACCCCACTCGGGCCCTAAATGGTAAAACGTTTCACATGGGCATACGAAACACATGGCAATTAAAATCTGAAAATATGTAAAACATTTTTATATATACTGGAAATTAGTACACCAATACGAGTAAGCACTGTACTTTCTGTACTTTCCGGATTCATGTTTGCACTTTTTTTTAAGAATTTGCCAGGAATCTATTTTTGAAGTTGTTCCCCTCCTCTTGACGCGATCAATGACCTGAGAGTCTCCGTAAGCAGGGTTGACCTGTTAGTCCCGTTTTCCATTCAAGTTGTGCATGATGTCCCGGCTAGGTTTCCCGGGACAAATGTTGGAGCCTCGGCGTTGACCCAATATGCAGGGAGCGTGGAGTTTGTTGGAGGCTTCGATGTGAGTAGCGAGTCCGGGGGGAGACCCAGTTGCCCCAGGACTCCCTTTGCCTCCTGCATGTTGCGTACGGTATGCCTGGCGTACGCATGGCGACTTCTCGCTTCAGTAGTTAGGACATGCCCCCCTAGTCCGCCAGCTTTTACCATACAAGCTGGTGGAGTCTAAGGCGTTCAAAAAATTTGTAGCTATTGGGACACCGCAGTGGAAGGTACCCGGACGAAATTTCTTTTCAAAAAAGGCAATCCCCATCCTGTACTTGATTGTGCAAAAGGAAGTAATGGCATGTCTGGCACACAGTGTTGGGGCAAGGGTCCATCTGACCACTGATATCTGGTCTGCAAAGCATGGTCAGGGCAGGTATATCACCTACACTGCGCATTGGGTAAACCTGCTGACGGCTGCCAAGCATGGAATGCGTGGCATTGCAGAGGAGTTGGTGACACCGCCACGACTTGCAGGCAGGCCTGCTGCCATCTCCTCTACTCCTCCTACTCCATCCTCTTCCATAACCTCCTCGACTGAGTCCTCTTCTATTGCTGCGTATTGCTCCACATCAACGGCACCCCCCCAGCTCCCCAGGTGCTATTCCACATCCCTATTCTGCTGTGTGTCAGTATGTATCATGGTCTCAGAGGACAGGTGTGAATCCATATCTGCCAAGTGACCCTATGTAGGGGTAACAGTCTCTATTCTGCTCTATGTCAGTGTGTATCATAGGCACTGAGGACAGGTGTGAATCCATATCTG
This sequence comes from Pelobates fuscus, assembly GCF_036172605.1. Classification (NCBI taxonomy): domain Eukaryota; kingdom Metazoa; phylum Chordata; class Amphibia; order Anura; family Pelobatidae; genus Pelobates; species Pelobates fuscus. The sequence continues at coordinate 1,351,523 of NC_086318.1, read as the reverse complement.
CCAAGTGACCCTATGTAGGGGTAACAGTCTCTATTCTGCTCTGTGTCAGTGTGTATCATGGTCTCTGAGGACGGGGAACAGTCTCTATTCTGCTCTTTGTCAGTATGTATCAGGGGCTTTGAGGACAGGTGTCAATCCATACCTGCCAAGTGACCCTATGTAGGGGGAACAGTCTGCTCTGTGTCAGTGTGTATCAGGGGCTTTGAGGACAGGTGTCAATCCATACCTGCCAAGTGACCCTATGTAGGGGGAACAGTCTCTATTCTACTCTGTGTCAGTTTGTATCATGGTCTCTGAGGACGGGGAACAGTCTCTATTCTGCTCTGTGTCAGTGTGTATCATGGGCTCTGAGGACGGGGAACAGTCTCTATTCTGCTCTTTGTCAGTGTGTATCAGGGGGGTTACGACACTCACCGCCAGGGGAACGGAGCCGCTGTTTAGTAGATAATCCCCTTTCTCCAGAAATGCAATTTTAGTCCAACCGATCGTAAAACTCCCGAACGGAGCATATGAATACGGCAACTCCCGATCAGCAATTAATCCGAAATCCTTCCACAGCTAGAAATAAACGAAAACGCTGTCCCAATAGTAAATCCCTCCACAAACGAGACAAAGCTCCGTCTTGAAGGTCAAACAGGAATGTGTTTAATGGGGGCTACCTGCCCGGTATTTATGCGCGTCTCCACAAGGTGGACACTCCCCTAGGGGACCTTGTGGAAGCCTGTAAAATATATGAGACAGTAGCCAATCGCAGTGGCTTCAATACAAGCCCTTCCCATTTTACCCATAAGTCATTCTTTTCTATCCCGGAGATAATTAGGGAGAAACCTAATTATCTCCGAGGATAGAGACCATCGCCATTTTAAAACATAATAAGAAAAATACAATAAAATACATAAAGTCAGAAATACCGATTGCATAGTGTTCGTGCAACGTATCCCCAGATAGCCTGGATCTGAGGGCATATTCCTACCGAATAGCGCTCAGGTCCGATGTACATAGTCCAATCGCCATGGAGTCAAAGTCTCTCATAAATCCTTCGGTATACGAATGACTCCATGGGACGGCTACCTGGGTAAAGTCCATACGAATTAGAGAAACTCCCGAACTGACCGGTGTTCGTACGCCTCAACGAAATAGAAGGTGGGCGGCAGTCTCCAGCGGTGTTCGGTAGATAAAGAGTCCGTTTTTAGATCCATAGGTTTTGCACCGAACACCGCTGATTCGCCTCGTGTCCAAAATGGCCGCCGCCTCGTGGTCGGCATACGAACGACGACCACCCGTACGAATGGAATGGAGAGGTGTTTGCCGTTAACCACAACGTTCTAATTGTGGTCAAGGTGTTAACAAGCCGCACACTCCTCTCCTGGGTGGCCGTTGGTTCGGTAGTTTCAATCGGTACTAGGGAAAACAGACAAACAAGGGCATACGGACAGGAAATCCATGAACTCAAGGCAGACGAACCAGCAATATAAGTCTATACAGATGGGTTCGTCACAAGGGGCTTTGAGGACAGGTGTAAATCCATACCTGCCAAGTGACCCTATGTAGGGGGAACAGTCCCTATTCTGCTCTGTGTGAGGAGGAGGAACGGGAAATGAGTAGCTTGGCATCCAACCTTGTGCAAATGTGGTCTTTCATGCTGTCGTGCCTGTTGAGGGACCCTCGTATAAAAAGGCTGAAGGAGAACGACCTGTGCTGGGTGTCCACGCTACTAGACCCCCGGTCTCTATTCTGCTCTGTGTCAGTGTGTATCATGGTCTCTGAGGACGGGGAACAGTCTCTATTCTGCTCTGTGTCAGTGTGTATCAGGGGCTTTGAGGACAGGTGTCAATCCATACCTGCCAAGTGACCCTATGTAGGGGGATCAGTCTCTATTCTGCTCTGTGTCAGTGTGTATCATGGTCTCTGAGGACGGGGAACAGTCTCTATTCTGCTCTGTGTCAGTGTGTATCAGGGGCTTTGAGGACAGGTGTCAATCCATACCTGCCAAGTGACCCTATGTAGGGGGAACAGTCTCTATTCTGCTCTGAGTCAGTGTGTATCATGGTCTCTGAGGACGGAGAACAGTCTGTATTCTGCTCTGTGTCAGTGTGTATCAGGGGCTTTGAGGACAGGTGTCAATCCATACCTGCCAAGTGACCCTATGTAGGGGGAACAGTCTCTATTCTGCTCTGTGTCAGTGTGTATCATGGTCTCTGAGGACGGGGAACAGTCTCTATTCTGCTCTGTGTCAGTGTGTATCATGGTCTCTGAGGACGGGGAACAGTCTCTATTCTGCTCTGTGTCAGTGTGTATCAGGGGCTTTGAGGACAGGTGTCAATCCATATCTGCCAAGTGACCCTATGTAGGGGGAACAGTCTCTATTCTGCTCTGTGTGAGGAGGAGGAACGGGAAATGAGTAGCTCGGCATCCAACCTTGTGCATATGTGGTCTTTCATGCTGTCGTGCCTGTTGAGGGACCCTCGTATAAAAAGGCTGAAGGAGAACGACCTGTGCTGGGTGTCCACGCTACTAGACCCCCGGTCTCTATTCTGCTCTGTGTCAGTGTGTATCATGGTCTCTGAGGACGGGGAACAGTCTCTATTCTGCTCTGTGTCAGTGTGTATCAGGGGCTTTGAGGACAGGTGTCAATCCATATCTGCCAAGTGACCCTATGTAGGGGGAACAATCCCTATTCTGCTCTGTGTCAGTGTGTATCAGGGGCTTTGAGGACAGGTGTCAATCCATACCTGCCAAGTGACCCTATGTAGGGGGAACAGTCTCTATTCTGCTCTGTGTCAGTGTGTATCATGGTCTCTGAGGAAGGGGAACAGTCTCTATTCTGCTCTGTGTCAGTGTATATCAGGAGCTTTGAGGACAGGTGTCAATCCATACCTGCCAAGTGACCCTATGTAGGGGTAACAGTCTCTATTCTACTCTGTGTCAGTGTGTATCATGGTCTCTGAGGACGGGGAACAGTCTCTATTCTGCTCTGTGTCAGTGTGTATCATGGGCTCTGAGGACGGGGAACAGCCTCTATTCTGCTCTTTGTCAGTGTGTATCAGGGGCTTTGAGGACAGGTGTCAATCCATACCTGCCAAGTGACCCTATGTAGGGGGAACAGTCTCTATTCTGCTCTTTGTCAGTGTGTATCAGGGGCTTTGAGGACGGGGAACAGTCTCTATTCTGCTCTGTGTCAGTGTGTATCAGATGCTTTGAGGACAGGTGTCAATCCATATCTGCCAAGTGACCCTATGTAGGGGGAACAGTCTCTATTCTGCTCTGTGTGAGGAGGAGGAACGGGAAATGAGTAGCTCGGCATCCAACCTTGTGCAAATGTGGTCTTTCATGCTGTCGTGCCTGTTGAGGGACCCTCGTATAAAAAGGCTGAAGGAGAACGACCTGTGCTGGGTGTCCACGCTACTAGACCCCCGGTCTCTATTCTGCTCTGTGTCAGTGTGTATCATGGTCTCTGAGGACGGGGAACAGTCTCTATTCTGCTCTGTGTCAGTGTGTATCAGGGGCTTTGAGGACAGGTGTCAATCCATATCTGCCTGGTGACCCTATGTAGGGGGAACAGTCTCTATTCTGCTCTGTGTGAGGAGGAGGAACGGGAAATGAGTAGCTCGGCATCCAACCTTGTGCAAATGTGGTCTTTCATGCTGTCGTGCCTGTTGAGGGACCCTCGTATAAAAAGGCTGAAGGAGAACGACCTGTGCTGGGTGTCCACGCTACTAGACCCCCGGTCTCTATTCTGCTCTGTGTCAGTGTGTATCATGGGCTTTGAGGACAGGTGTCAATCCCTACCTGCCAAGTGACCCTATGTAGGGGTAACAGTCTCTATTCTACTCTGTGTCAGTGTGTATCAGGGCCTTTGAGGACAGGGAACAGTCTCTATTCTGCTCCGTGTCAGTGTGTATCAGGGGCTTTGAGGACAGGTGTCAATCCATACCTGCCAAGTGACCCTATGTAAGGGGAACAGTCCCTATTCTGCTCTGTGTCAGTGTGTATCAGGGTCTCTGAGGACAGGTGTCAATCCATATGTCAAGGTGTCAATATGTCATATGTCAGGTGTCAATCCATATCCATTGCGATTTAGGAATGTCAGGTGATTTCTGCCCTTTATGGATTAAAACCAGACTCTGCATCAACTGTGTAATTTTCCATGGGAGTTTTGCCATGGATCCCCCTCCGGCATGCCACAGTCAAGGTGTTAGTCCCCTTGAAACAACTTTTCCATCACTTTTGTGGCCAGAAACAGTCCCTGTGGGTTTTAAAATTTGCCTGCCCATTGAAGTCAATGGCGGTTCGCCCGGTTCGCGAACGTTTGCGGAAGTTCCCGTTCGCCGTTCGCGAACCGAAAATTTCGTGTTCGCGACATCACTATTCAGGATGCGTGTCATTTATTAGCTTGACAATCATGGTGGCTGAGCATCCGACAAAATAATTGTTAAAGGCATTTGCTACATCTAAGGGAAGTTGCAGGGTTTGGTTATCCACTTTGACAGTGGAGGGTTGGGAGTGGATTGGGGGAGTTTGTCATTTATTTATGACTTTCCAAAAGTTTCTAGGGTTTGATAGGTAATTGTTCAGATTTTCACAGAAATATTAGGGATGTAGTATATGCACCTGTTTGTTTTGTGCATATATTTTGCCATTGTCTATATACACAATGATCGTTCATAGAGCCAGTACGCTTGAACTTGGACCACAAAGAATCCCGAAACTGGTACATTTGGATGAGGTCAGCTGTGATCCTATTCATATGTGCTCCTTTTACTCTCACCTTACGCAGCGGGGCATGCAAATTCCAAACTTGTAGGAGTTCAGACTGAAAGAATTCAACAGCACAGTCTAGATCTGGGATCATGTTTAATCTGTGCCATGGGAGGTTCGTGATGTAATTTAGAAAGGATTCAAGATTAAATTTTTTTAAGGACCTGGTGATTTTAACCCCTTAAGGACTGGACTGTTTTTGCGATGTTGTACATTTGCGACCAGGCCTCTTTTTACACTTTTGTGGCGTTTGTGTTTAGCTGTAATGTTCCGCTCTCTCATTTACTGGTCCCATACACATTATATATTGTTTTTTTCAGGACAATAAGGGCTTTCTTTACATAGAAGAGAACAAGGCTGACAGAGGGATTACACAGTAGGTCCTCCCAATCGTCAGTCTCAATACCCCTAAGTAGAATCGTCCATAGTATTGGCTAGGAATTGCCAGTATGGGACATATATGCAAAATATGAAAAATAATAAATATTTATTAGTCCCTTGTAGGGAAGAAAAACACAAAAAAGTATAATGTGACTGAAATTAAGATAAATTTTAAAAGTGTATATACAGTGAAAAAAATGTATATACAGTTAGGAGAATAGGGATCCTCTATCGAGAGAGGAGACCTCACAGCAGACCTTGTTAACAGGAGCTAGATTGCAACACTGTTTTAAATGCTATAAGTAGCTATTAATCTGTATCTGTAGCTATTAAAGAGCTCTTGACAAAGGCGCAAGATTAAGCGCCGAAACGCGCGTTGAGCAAATACCGGGACCACTTGGTCCAAGATTCTATTAGGGTCCTAAATACTAAGTATTTTGAAAACCTCTTTATAATGATAGGATTGCTGTTCAATCAGCACTAACTAGTCCTAGCTTGGTTTAACAAATGGGTGCTTTAGCTATAAGGGAGTGTATGCCTCTTAAGGATAGACTGTAGGGCTTAGCCAGTATTTGCTATTTTAGCACTTAGACGGCTCACTATAGCCCTTATCATATCTATTACAGGCAGGGACCTCCTCTATAGTTTAACCCTGTTAATAGACCAGTCCTTTTAAGGGTTGCTTGGTTCTTTGTTTGGGCTGCCTATCTACCATCCTATCCTTTATACTTAGACTCTGGTTTTGTTTATCTTTGTTTTGTGCGTTCTGAGTAACGTACCTTTGGTGACAAGATACTAGGAGCCAATGATTTTTTCCTTACAGGCTCTCGCTACTACAGCTTTACTGCATGGGATGCTAAGCGCTACCCTCTATTTACAGCTAGTGGGCTATCCACATTTAGGGATCCACTGCCTGTTTCTCCACTAAGGAGGAACGCATGCTTACCAGCTCTACTACCTGTGAGGACAGTAGTCCAATCATACAATCTCTCTAAGTACTACACCTTGTTTAGGGGGGGGTTGTGTGCTGTCATTTCTCTCTAGCGACTCCATTATTTTGTAATCTTTATGAGGGTGACACCACTGTCTTTCCCTAGATACAGATTAATAGCTACCTATAGCATTTAAAACAGTGTTGCAATCTAGCTCCTGTTAACAAGGTCTGCTGTGAGGTCTCCTCTCTCGATAGAGGATCCCTATTCTCCTAACTGTATATACATTTTCTTCACTGTATATACACTTTTAAAATTTATCTTAATTTCAGTCACATTATACTTTTTTGTGTTTTTCTTCCCTACAAGGGACTAATAAATATTTATTATTTTTCATATTTTGCATGTATGTCCCATACTGGCAATTCCTAGCCAATACTATGGACGATTCTACTTAGGGGTATTGAGACTGACGATTGGGAGGACCTACTGTGTAATCCCTCTGTCAGCCTTGTTCTCTTCTATATTCAATCCCACGGGTTATGCCCGTATACCCTGCAACCCCCACCAACCCCAATGTAGGATTGTATCTATTTTATTATTTATTCTCTTCCATTGGTGGCTGTGTCTTTTCCCGGCTTTCTTTACATACCATTATTTATATAATCTCAGGTAATTTAATTTTAAAAAATATGATGAAAAAATTGAAATAAATACATGTTTTTGACTTTTTGACATCTACAAAAGCGAATGAAAAAAACTGCTAAATAGATTTTGATAATTTTGTCCTGAGTTTAAAAATACCCAGTGTTTAGATGCTTTTTTCTATTTTTTTGCATGTTATAGGGCTATAAGTACAAGTAGCATATTGCGATTTCAAAACATACATTTTTAAAATGTATCAATAGTGACATTGTAACACTATTATCTGTCATAAATCGCTGAATAACACCCCACATGTACATATTATTTTTTAACTAGACAACCCATGGTATTCAATATGGGGTATGTCCAGACTTTTTTAGTAGCCACTTAGTCACAAACACTGGCCAAAGTTAGCGTTCATATTTGTTTGTGTGTGAAAAAAGTAAAAAACTAAATTGAACGCTAATTTTGGCCAGTGTTTGTGACTAAGTGGCTACTAAAAAAGACTGGACATACCCCATTTGCAATACCTTGGGTTGTCTTCTTTTGCAAATGGTATGCCATCATGGGGATAATTCTCATTCCTGGGGTACCATACGCTCTCAAAGGCAACGTAACCAACCTGGCCATTTTCAATGTAAAAATATTTGACCCATATATTTGACCCTGTAACTTTCAAAAAAACTCTATAAAACTTGTACATGGGGGGTACTGTTATACTCGGGAGACTTTGCTGAACACAAATATTAGTGTTTCAAAACAGGAAAATGTACCCATGTACAGGTTTTAGGGTGTCATAGAAAGTTACAGGGTAAAATACAGTGATAGCAAATTAAATTCTCTGGAATTTCGGCCTGGGTTGGCAGGCAGGTCCGTCAAATTGCAATCATTAAAATTACTTAATTATGTAAAAATATTACATAAATATACACGTAGAATTTAAATATATATGCATATTTATATATTTGAAGTCTACATGTATATTTATATAAATATTTATGTAATTTTGTATATGGAATATGTATTTTTCGTATTATTTTTATTTATTTATATATACATAGATATATATACAATTTCGTTCTAAGTGTATTTTGATATAAATATATATATATATATATATATATTAATATCAAAATACAGTTAGAATAAAATTTCATATAGATATATAATTTTTTTAAAATTTTTATTATTTTTACATTTATTTTATTTAATTTAAATTACTTATTATTTGTATTTTATAATAATATACATACAATATATAGTTATTATATATATGATATATATACATGTGTAATTTAATTTATATGTACATATTAATATAAAAATACACTTAGTATGACATTTTATATATAATATATAGACATATATTATATAGATATAATATATGTCTATATATCATATATATATATATATATATATATATATATATATATATATATATATACACACATATATAATTAGTTTTTTATTTATTAACATTAAACTTTATTTTAGTTTTTTATTTAACACTTGCAGGGAGACTGCCTGTCAGCACACCGCTCTGTTGAGCAATCACATGGCCCCTGGGGTCCTAATCTGCCATGGGGAGACTGCCTGGGTTGCAGGCAATCTCCCCACACCGGGAGCACCGCCGATCACCATCGGGGAAACGACGGTGACCGGGTGAGTACATAAGACCGTTGTGACGGTTCAGGACCGTCAGCGGTCGGCAACGTAAAAATGCCGATGACGGTCCTGAACCGTCATCAGTCCTTAAAGGGTTAACCTTGGGGAGGATTTAGTAGCCTTTATTTTGCGCACACAGTACACTAAGCAGTGATCACTGAAACTGGTAAGGAGAATCCAGTCGAGCAGGGTATGGTTATGGCTTTTAATGTTTATGCGAGTTGGGGAGGAGATTAATTGCGTAAGACTTACACAGCGAGCAAAAACTATTATTTTAGGTTTCAGCCAATCAATATTAAAATTAGGGATGTGCATGGGAAAAAAATTTGGTTCGGCACTTCCGAAATTCGGGACTTCAGCAATTTGGCACTTCCTTTTCAAATAATTTTTATTAAAGTTTTATTAAATTTTCAACAAATTATACAAATAAAGGAAAACCTGGAAGTGGGAAGGGGTATCCATCCATTATAATAATGTACATGACATAGATTGTACAGTGATACAGTTCAACATTAAATCAATTTTTTTTTTTACAAACGATGGACATTTTAAATTTCTTCCTCCCATTTATCCCAATCATTTTTTAGTTTTGCGAAAGAATGTGTATTGCTCACATGTGATAATTTGTGTGCTTTATTATCTAGAATTAAGTTCAGGACTTCTTTAAATGATGGTGTGTTTTTTGACTCCAAATACCTTGGCAAGCATGAGGTAGCCACAATCAGGATGTGGCCTATTATTATTCTATCAGTTCTACCAACAGACTCAGGGAATTTTTTAAATAATGGAAGCTCTGAGGTTAAAACACAGATAGTTCTATCTACTTTAACAATTAAATTGTGAATCATTCTCCAATACCTTGCAATTTTGGGACAATACCTCCATATATGGGCCATACTTCCCAAACCCCCACAGTCCCTCCAACACCGGACAGAATACCTGTTTTTCATATTGTGCAATCTAGACGGAGCCAAGTACCAGCGATACAGAATGTTGTAGTGGTTTTTGAAGTGGTCAGTGCAAAAAGAAATCCCTTTTAATTCTTTAAAAAAAACGGAACCATACCTCCAGCTCGTATTGTGTACCCAGCTCCGTCTCCCAGGATACTATATGTTTCAGTTTATCTATGGGATTGGCATTGTATAGTGAATAAGTTATGAATATGCATATTTACTAAATTTTTGCACAAATGAATGCCTAGATATTCTAAATATTAATTTCTCCAATCATATAAATACATTTTCTTAAGGGTGGTGAATTCTGAATAATTTATGTGGAATGGGAGGGCCTGAGTGTTGGACTCGTTTAATTTATAATATGATACTTCTCCAAACTGAAGTAAAATACCTTTAAGATATTTTAAGGATTTTCAAGTGCCAACATAATATCATCGGCAAATAAGCCAATTTTGTGAATAGATCCTTAAATGTTTATTCCTTCAATTTCTGGTGTCGTTCTAATTAATTCAGCCCAAGGGTTCCATAGCTAAAACAACAATTGGAGATAAAGGGCAACCCTGCCTTGTCCCATTAGTGAGGGGTATAGCGCCTTAATTGCACTAACAAAGGATAATGTGATATTAAATCTGCTATGTTCTCCATAGGTATCCCCAATGTATTCTGTCGAACGCTTTTTCTGCATCCAATGAAAGACTCAGAGAAGGCGTTTCGGTCAAACTAATGTGCTGGATCAAATTGATAAATCTCCTAGTTACATCTGGTGCCTGTCTGCCCTGTACAAAACCCACTTGGTCGTTATTAATTAATAAGAGGATTCATTTAGCTAACCTGTTTGCTAGAACTTTAGCGTAAATTTTTTAATCATTATTTATCAGAGAAATGGGCTTAAAATTAGGACACCTATCAGGAGTTTTCCCAGTTTTGGTAAGGTGACTATTTGTGCGCACAAGGACTCCTCCGGAATCTTCCCCCCGGATTTATAGGAAAATTTTGGTTGGATGAAATATTTTTTGTCCCTGGTCGTTTAATAAATATGCTATCTTTGACTGGGCATTCAAATGCCGGAGTTTAGACGCCAGAAGAGTTGAGGCCCTGTTGCCTTTTAAATAAAATGTTTTCTTAAGACGTCTCACCATGATGAGTGTGGTCTAAATTCATTTTATGGATTTTTGACTTGATCTCTCCTATCATTGCTGATAGGGAAGTCAATGGGCCAAATTGCTTGCCTCATTCAGATTATATAGTTATTTTCCCATTGTTCTCAGATTATTATTATTGATTCTCTTCAGGTGAGATGCTCTAGAAATAAAATGACCTCGCAACACAGCTTTGTGCGCATTCCAAGCCACCTCACCAGGAACCTCAGATAAAGCATTATCTTAAGACTTTCTCTGCTAATGATCTATTTTCAACACCATTTAATAAATATTCACCTAATTTCCATATTCTATTTGGGGCTGATGATATAATTTCATCGCTATGCATTATGATTGGAGCATGGTCGGACCAATTAATATCTTAAACATCAGATCAATCTCTGAGGATCATACAAACCACATTCAATAATGTATTTTAAGCAGTTATCCGCTAATCTGTCTCTATCTCTCCTGTGGGATTGGTCAGGGCTTTTCCTAGCATTATCTACTTCTCCATCCATGACAAAATTTGTATCACCACACATTACCAAAATACGTCTCAGATTTTAATTCAACAGATCCATAATTTTCCTAAAAAAACGTAATTGACCGATGTTGGGAAAATACATATTCACAATTGTATACTCAACATTATTAATTTTACCTGTCCATAATAAGTACCTCCCTTCATTGTCTGTTAGTACCTTGTAGGTGAAACACGCCACATTGGGTTGGGAACAGTCTCAACATAAGTTTACAGTCTTTATCGTCTTTAAAGCGTTTTCCCTGTACACAAATTACATCAGACTTGTTGGACTTTGCTTCTTTAAATAGTAGTCTTCTCTTGTGCGCGGTGTTCAAGCCTCTCACATTAAACGACAAAAAATACCATGATTTATTCCCTAATCCATGATTAATAAAGAAAAAATAAGTGATAATGTGAGAGTCCGAACCTCCGCACTCCAAGAAAGATATAAGCAAATCCAACAATATTGCTAAAATAGAGACAAGATGTTTACATGTATGAACAATGGTATTGAATGCATGAGCTTGTTTAAATACTAAAAGACGTGCTGGGCTAGTTCCATAAAGCGTTGTACAAGTCATAACATTAAATAGTGTGTAAAATATTTTGCATATCACAAGGAAATGGATGGACATAAAAAAAAAAAAAAGGTAGGGCAGACCTCTGGATACAGGACAGGCAGGGAATGCCTCTGGATACAGGACAGGCAGGGAATGCCTCTGGATACAGGACAGGCAGGGAATGCCTCTGGATACAGGACAGGCAGGGAATGCCTCTGGATACAGGACAGGCAGGGCAGACCTCTGGATACAGGACAGGCAGGGAATGCCTCTGGATACAGGACAGGCAGGGAATGCCTCTGGATACAGGACAGGCAGGGAATGCCTCTGGATACAGGACAGGCAGGGCAGACCTCTGGATACAGGACAGGCAGGGAATGCCTCTGGATACAGGACAGGCAGGGAATGCCTCTGGATACAGGACAGGCAGGGAATGCCTCTGGATACAGGACAGGCAGGGCAGACCTCTGGATACAGGACAGGCAGGGAATGCCTCTGGATACAGGACAGGCAGGGAATGCCTCTGGATACAGGACAGGCAGGGAATGCCTCTGGATACAGGACAGGCAGGGAAGGACTCTGGATACAGGACAGGCAGGGAATGCCTCTGGATACAGGACAGGCAGGGCAGACCTCTGGATACAGGACAGGCAGGGAATGCCTCTGGATACAGGACAGGCAGGGCAGACCTCTGGATACAGGACAGGCAGGGCAGACCTCTGGATACAGGACAGGCAGGGCAGACCTCTGGATACAGGACAGGCAGGGAATGCCTCTGGATACAGGACAGGCAGGGCAGACCTCTGGATAAAGGACAGGCAGGGAAGGACTCTGGATACAGGACAGGAAGGGCAGACCTCTGGATACAGGACAGGCAGGGCAGACCTCTGGATACAGGACAGGCAGGGCAGACCTCTGGATACAGGACAGGCAGGGAAGGACTCTGGATACAGGACAGGCAGGGCAGACCTCTGGATACAGGACAGGAAGGGCAGACCTCTGGATACAGGACAGGAAGGGCAGACCTCTGGATACAGGACAGGCAGGGCAGACCTCTGGATACAGGACAGGCAGGGAATGCTTCTGGATACAGGACAGGCAGGAAAGGACTCTGGATACAGGACAGGCCGGGAAGGCCTCTGGATACAGGACAGGCAGGGAAGGCCTCTGGATACAGGACAGGCAGATTTGTGTGTATATTGGTTTCTTTGCATTCTGTGTTCCACCCTATAGAGGTTGCTGCACTGGTCAGCATCCCTTCCCGACAAACCTCTGACAGGTTTATGTAATATAAAGGTGAAATGATCACACAGGCTGTGCCCAGTTGTTGAGTTTATTGCAGGAATTAGTTGTGTGTTTTTACATGGTAGTCATGATCACATGTGACTGATTCTTTAACAGTGCCAATCAAGGTTTCAATTAACATGCGGTCCAACTACATATTTGAAAAACTTGGTCCTTTGTTAGTTCTAGCAAATTGTCTTCACTCAGTCATGTTGTCCTTCCTTGTCTAGGTCTTCAGACAATGCCATCATATCCCTGAATCCCGCACTTCCTGCCTGCTACCTGACAGCCAAATGTGAGTGCATCCTGCATGGTTTGACCTTAAAAAGACAATGAGGAGAATCCAGGTATAGAGCAGACATGACAAGATACAGGTATTTGCACAACAGAATTAACGTAATGTGTACTAGAACATCAGTCTACAGTGGAAGTCCTACTGGACGTTTGAGGTTCAGATAATATTGTATGTTTCACACCGTGAAAATAATTTGATACATTAAATGGATACGATCCCACTAAAGGAGATTATCTAGCCACCCAAGAGTAGTGGGAGTTTAAGCGAAGGACTTTTAATTATTTGTTTTCACTTTTGTAACACACAGCTAAGTTACAATGCTGCCACCCACCTCATGTGTTCCCTATTAAGGGTTATTAAGCATGTAGCGGTTTATAAAAAATACCCCTCTCTGTCTCATTAGAGATAACCTTGCTAGAAGCTCAAGGAAGCAAGGTGAATAGTCAGTGTAGTACCCACCTGGGAGGTTTGCCTTGACGTGGCAGGTGGGCATTTCCTCTCATGACCATTGGAGTAACTAGATAACCTCCATTTGTCTGGATATGCATAGGGATTTGGGAAGAGCTCAGGTAACTTTTTTTTCTTTGACGCATGCAAGGGTTTTGACCGACCGCACACATTGCAGCCCAAATTAGTTCAGTAAGAAAAGTGGTAGCGGTTGGTCAGTGTCACTGTACTCACCGTGCCATCCAGATGGCCAGGCGTGACCGCCCCACAGGTGCCAGACAGGAGATTTAAACCTTGGTCCTTCTGCATCCTAAGCCTGCATTCCTGCCTCTGAGCCACTAGGTGACTGGACTTCACCAGTGGCTCGAACCTGTCAATCTAAGTCCACCTGAGGCAGATGGATCATTATCCCAGGTATATAACACTGCCTCTCCCTAAGGGCAATGTCAGTTCGTTGTTTCATGTTTTTTGTTCCTGTTGCTTAAGACTGACTTGGCTTGTGACCCCTGCTTCTGGATCTTTGTTATTGCTTGTTCGCTGCCTTTTCTGGATTTGCCCTAGTCTGTTTCCTCGTACCCGGTTACTGTTCCTGCCTAAGCCCCCATGCACAGATTCACAGCCCAGGTAGCTTCTTATCTAGTTACCGTGGGCTGTGTTTATCTGCAAGGGTGAGCAAACATCTCTGCACTTTGGACTCCAACTAAGGTAACCCGTGACAGTAAGCCTTTGGGAGTTCCTACAAGAAATAAAAGAAATGATTCACTGAACAGCGCTCTCCTGGCTTGTCGGGGAAGGAGGCAGGCGGAGGAACAAAGTTACCGAGGTTTGCAGGTTAAAGTACCCATTTTCGATGACCTCGTACCGCTGCCTGCATTCGGGAGACAAAATGGCCACCATTTTCCAGAGCATGTGTTTTCGATTATACGAATGGCAGCCACCCAGAGAAAGCACTTGAGTTTGTGGTTGTTTTGAAGATATGAGTCAGGTCTGTGTTGGGTAGATAAAAGTACTGAACCAAAACTTGGGCTCGGGGAAAATAAAGATAGTGTCCGGGCAGTTTGTCACATTGCTCCTCCCCGTTCCATGGTGCAGCATACCCACCTAGACCCCAACGGGTAGGCTTGCGGATGTCCGGCAGTAGGAATTCGTTCTCCAATTCGGTCTGTTGGGAGAGCCCATCCGCATTGCCATTCTGCTTGCCCGTCTGTACTGCATGGTAAAGTTATACGGTTGTAGGGCCAGGCTCCAGTGTAGTAGACTGGGATTACACCTGGTTCAGCTAGATGAGGGGGTTGTGGTCTGTCATTAGAATGAAGGAACGTCCATAGAGGTAGGGCTGCAGTTTCTTTAAGGCCCATACAAGAGCCAAGCATTCTTTCTCAACGGTGGCACAGCTGACCTCTCAGGGTAAAAGTTTTCTGCTAAGATATGCCCCTGGGTGTTCCATACCGTCATTCCCCACCTGGCTTAGCACTGCTCCCAGCCCAAATATGGAGGCATCTGTGTGGACGAGAAACTTTTTAGTATGGTTTGGGGCAGCAAACACAGGTGCTTCACTTAGCCCTGTCTTTAATTTTTGGAAGGTAACCTCACACTCCGGGGACCATACTACTTGTCTGGGGAGAGACTTTTTGGTGAGGTCAGTGAGGTGTTTGGCCAGGTATGCATGAACCTACTCTATGGCCGAGATACTGTACCTCGGCCAAACCGACATGACATTTGTCGGGATTCAATGTGAGCCCTTCTGCCCGAATACTCTCAAGTACTACAGATATGTGTTTAAGATGGTATTTCCATGTGCCGCTGTAGATGGCAATGTCATCTAGATACACACAGGCAAAGTCCTGAAATCTCTCCAAGAGTCGGTCGGACGGATGCTGAAAAGTAGCTGGGGTATTCTACATCCCGAGCAGTATAACCCTAAGCTGGTAAAGCCAGAACGGGGTGACTAATGGCGACACAGGAATGGCCTCCGGCTCGAGTGGGATTTGCCAATATCTCTTGCACAAGTCTATGGTAACAAATAAATAAATACACAAGATAAAAAATGGCGCCCTAAATTCTCAAATAAGAAAATATATACATAGAAACTACTAACTGTCAATCCAATAAAATCACACTCAATATTTGTAACAAAAACAAGGGGGGAAAGGTGTGCTGTGTCTTTAAGTGTAATAATGCAATTTGAATGGTGCTTAAAGAGGTCAGTGGATACACTTAGCACCTTTAACATAATACCTTTCTTCTGGTCACTTAAAATATGTTTCCCACAGAGTAATTAATGTACATATACATTTACCAAAAAACAAGAGAAAAAGGGAAAAAAAGAAAAGAAAAAATATGGTTTAATATTGTTATGAAATAAGTATGTATAATATGACATTCACACTCACAGGTGCAGAGCAGACGAGTCTGCTCTAACTTCAAAGGCTCCAAACAATGATCCCAAGGGAATGTAGGCAATATAGGCTGTAGTAAAATGTAAAATCTTTATTACAGACAACCTTTTAAAACTGCAGGCTAGCGGATCGTTTGTCCTCCGACCTTTCTCCTGAAGCTCCTTTGCAGTCCCTTCAATCTGGCCACAATATCAGGTCTGGGTTCTGCTATCGTCTTCTGAGAGGCTGGGTTAGCATCAGCTTTCGTGCGTGCTGACGTAGCATGATGACGCGTTTCGCCGTGATGACAGCTTCTTCAGATCTACTTTCCCATTGCCAGCATTTTACTTATAAGTCCGCCTTACATTGGCGTGTGTTCCCTTTAGTCCGTGATCTACTGGATCCTATTGGCTAAAGTACAGTGCCAAATTTATATATTAAATGAGAGACATGATCGTGGAGGAAATAAATCCTCTATTAAATAATTCATACTTAAAACAAGCCAAGCATTTTTAAATTAGAAAAAGCTGTTAAAATAACTTTACATGACAACTAGAGTATATGCACATGTAGAAAAAACCTAAAATATGGCAATATATACATACAGAAACTAATGGCCAAGCACTCTGTAGTGGGACTGCTGCTAAACTGGGAATTTCCCTGATTTCTCTGTTGTGTGTGTACTGTCTTGGCAGGGGTCCTCCCTCCCTTTCGTGTATTTTCCATATCTTGCTCCTGTAGTTTACTCTGTGTGTTCGTCTAAACTGCCTGCTCCCCATTCGGGAGGGCAGTCACGAATTGAATCCATTCACCTCCCGAACAGACCACCACGAAACCTCATTTAGAATGTTGGTTTAGAACGTTCGCACCTCATAACGAAGTGCGAAATCCACAAGTCGCAAGGGAAGCCTCGGCGCATGCCTCCCCTGGGTGGAAGTCCATTCGTTAGAAGAACGGCATCCAGGGGGAGCATTCTTGGAATGCTTCCAACCTCGTTCGGTTCCCGAATGAGGACATCCCCAGTGCCCCTTGTTCGCACCAATCAATTAGAACATTGGTAACTCGCTAAATAAGTGTGAAACCGCAAGGGAAGTAATTAATGAGTGCTTCCCTTGGTGGCCACCGTTTGTATAGGCATGCGCCGGCCAGGGGGAGCATTCGTATCCCGATTGGAGATGCTTCCCTTGCCTGGGTTCACCCAGGGACCCTGCGAACGGAGGCTTTTGTGGCAGTTACCGTCCTGGGGGTCCCTGAGATTGGTGGGGACAATGGCGGTTTGGTGGGCTTTCTGTAGCTGGGAGCCAAAGAGGCAAAGAGGGATGAAGAGACGTCCTATCTAGACACCAGAGATGGTAAGCCCTGAGGAGGGGTGGCGGGGATAGGGAACAAAGGGACAGGAGTTCTGTCAGGAGACCCCTGGGAGGGTGAGGAGCCTGGGAGGGGACATTGAACGGGGGACTAAAGATCTAGATCCCTTATACGACCCCTGGAAGGGGTAGGACCATGGAAGGGGACAATGTCCTTGCATGGGGAAAAGTATAAAGCTGAGTGTGACCAATAAAGTTGTTGTTGTACCCCTGGAACTGTGTTGCCCAGTTACTGGCAGGGGGAGGGGGGGGTAATAGGTCTCTACATTCATTAATAGCAGAGGTAACCAGTCGGGTTAGCCAGGGTCCGCTACAACTGGTGGCAAGCGGCGGGATCCTACTTCCCTGCCAACAGACCCATGGACTATAATTTCCTAAAAAGGCAAACCCTACAAGAGTCTCTGGAAGTGAGAGTGAAATCGTCCGGCAACCATAACAAAGTTGACCTGATTGCCGATCTAATGGAGGGTGGCCAGCGAAGAAATTAGGCGGCTTGGCCCTATTCAAAGAGGCTCCCTCAGCAGAACTCCTGACCAAGCTCATCTCGGAGACCCAGGGCTTCGTCCTGGTTCAGAAGCAGGGGACGACCCCCACACAACCCGATGAACAGCGGAAGGGAGAGGGGCTGGCCCCATAATGCCTTCAGGGAAGCAGAGGAGGGCATAGAAGACGTCCTGCAGGACTTTGAGCGGCAGTGCCTATTGCTAGAAGTAAGTCCCGCAGATTGCGTCACCATCTTGGCTGGTAAGCTGACCGGGAGGGCCGCAGAGGCTTACCAAGCAGTACCTGGGGACCAGATCTGTAACTATGACTTGGTGAAAGAGGTTCTACTGGCCAGGTGTGCCATAACCCCGGAGGCATATCGGCAGAAGTTCAGATGGACAAGAAAAGGGGAGAAGGACTCCCATACAGAGTGGGCATGCCACATCCACCAAGCTGCCCTGAATTGGGTGGACTTGCAGCAAGCGAAGTCATCCGAGGAGATTCTTCAGCAGTTCCTCCTGGAATACTTCTATAATGGATTCTCCACCGAGGCACAAGAATGGGTGAGGGATAGGCAGCCCAAGAACCTCGCTGAAGCTGTCAAACGGGCAGACAAGTATGCTGATACCAGACAGTCCCAACGCCCTTCTCCCTCACCCAGCTACCGACCACCCCACGCGACTCATGCCACAGCCTAGCCAGGCTACAGCTCTCCCACCTCGTGATCTACTGCCTACCCACAGCACAAGGAGCAGAAAGTTAACAGTGGGCCTCATGGACAAGCTACCCGTGGAGGTGCTCCTCGGCAATGACCTGGGCCACCTTACCTCCACCTATGTACATCTCCAGGCTCCCGAAGAAGCCCATCCTGTGATGACCCGACAAAAGCCCGCACCACCCCGGACTGCTCACACTCTGTGCCTACGTAGGCTCACATGCCCATCCCCGCAACCCAGGACCCTGCAGGCGACCTCAGTACCCCGCAGGTCGCCAGAACCCACAATATGCCCAAAATACTGCACCTCAGCCATACCGACATGGCACTTGTCAGGCTTCAATGTAAGCCTTGCTGCCCGAATTCTCTCAAGTACCATAGATAAGTGTTGAAGGTGGTCCTCCCATGTGCGGCTGTAGATCGCTATGTCGTCTAGATAGGCACAGGCAAAGTCCTGAAATCCTCCAAGAGTCGGTCGGCTATTCTCTTAAATGTAGATGGGGCATTCTTCATCCCGAATGGCATAACCTTAAACTGCTAAAGCCCGAATGGAGTGACAAATGCAGACTTAGCAATGGCCTCTGGCTCGAAGGGGATTTGCCAATAACTCTTGCACAGATCTATGGTAGTTAAGTAATTCCCCTGGCCATACGATCTAGCAGCTCATATATCCGGGGTATAGGGTAGGCATCCATGACTCTCCTGTCATTAAATTTCTGGTAGTCGATACAGAAGCGAGTCGTACCATCTCGCTTAAGTACCAGCACTACCGGAGAAGCCCAGGGGCTCTGAGACGGTTCTATGACCTCTATCTGTAACATGCCTTGGATTTTCTTCAACATGTTCTCCCTAACTGCTTCAGGGATATGGTAAGGCTGCTGCCGTAGTGGGGTTTCTCCCTGGGTCTCTACTCGGTGGAATATTTCACTGTATCCCTGTAGTAGCTGGGCAGCCTCAGCCTTTTCTATTGGTCTCAATTTTTCCCCCAGGCTGACCTGCTGATTCTCGCTGACCTGCGGCCACTTCTTCTGTCCTATCGAAGAGTGGTTTTAACATGTTCACATGAAAAGATCATTGTATCCTTTCATCTGAGTAAGTAGCGTCGCATATGCGTTCCACTACTCGGAAGGGTCCCTGCCAGACGGCCTGAAGCTTGTCCTTTTTGGTTGGCTTCAGAGCTAATACCTTCTGTCCTATTTCTAAGATTCTATCTTGGGCTCCCCTATCCTACCACCTCTTCTAGCGTCACCTGCAGATTCTCTCTAGCAGAGTCAGACCTGCTGATGGTCCCTCAACTTCAGAACGTAGGGTACAATAGGGATACCACCTCTCCTGTGTCACCCTCTGTTACAAACCGCCATTTGTAACTGGCCCTTTAAATGACAAATTGCCCTGCTTCCCTGGCTTGTGGAGAAGCCTATTTGCCAGCCTCCTTCCTCATGACTATGGACCCTGGGAGATTGTGCCCCTGAAAACTTATGGACTTTTATTGGGTGTGTATGGCCCTTTAAGAACCGTCTGGGGACATATTGTGACTTTGTTGAACAATGCCCCTTTAAGACGGTGTCCCCAAACCTTTAATACACTGTGTTCCTGGCTTTATCCTACTTGGTTCAGTAAATGGGGCTTACTGAACCAAGTACCACACAGGCGAACCACCCAGAAGTGGAAGTGTGCAGGCAATTTACCTCCCAGGCTGGAAGCCTGCTGTAGGTAAATTGCTGAACGCTGGGGGGCCGCTGTTCATGCAAACCAATACGTTGCGGCCGCCATCTTTGTTCATTCGAACAAGGTCAGCGGTGTGTGTAGCCAAATTCATGGAACTAAAATCGCCTACACATTTCCGTAAACACCTCTGACCCTTACCTTCTCCTACACTAAACTTTCAGCTGCAGAGACTAAGTCCCGTTCGAAGATTCAAACGCACGTTCAAATGGGACTTAGTCGTTTTTATGCATGAAATTGACCGACAGCACAGCCCAAATCTATGGAACTGTTTTGGGCATGAAAATGTGCTTGCGGTCGGTCATAAAGGACTTCCGTCTATCTTTTTATCCACTGGAGGGATTGGTATGATTTATGTTTAACCCCTTAAGGACACATGACGTGTGTGACATGTCATGATTCCATTTTATTCCAGAAGTTTGGTCCTTAAGGGGTTAAAGTATGCCGAGTTCAAATATGTAATTTTTATGGAGATTGGATGTATGGTTTTAAAGTTACAGGGTATGTGCAAAAACTGTATTTTTACTGTCTGTGATAATTATGTTAACCCCTTGTGTAACATAATTATATCACAGGCAGATGGGAGGATTTTGTGTGTAATTGCTGGGAGTGTTTTCTGTAATGTACGTGTATGATTGGTTGTTTTGTAACACCCTGTGAGTGGTCCTATCTAAGGGAAACCTGCATAAAAGAAAGCCCTTTGGGTGCCAATAAACAGAATGACTTGACCCTCTACCTTGACTCATGTTTGTAGGGGACAGCTATAATCACTACAGGGATTGCTATGCTCTTCATACTCCCTTAGCTACTGAACTCTTGTAAGAGCTCTGGTTCCTGATCCTGCTTCGCTCTACAGAAGGAAGAGGTTCACCTACTGGAACCTGGAGCCTGGTCATAGGCCCAGGGCGCAGAGCAGACGGTGAGATACCAGCCCAGCAGCGGTGGTACGTGGAGTCTGCAGTACTTATGGTGGCTACGCAGTAGTTATGGTGTCTACGGTGCTGATGGTCCGTTGGTGAGCGCTAGGAGCATCCTTTCTACAGTCCAACTTCCAGCCAGCCTGGAGGCAACCGTAACACCCTCCCAGTGCTCCCGTATGAGGTCCAGGAGCACCTCCGCGGGTAGCTTGTCCATGACGCCCACTGTCACCTTTCTGCTCCTGAAGCCCCAGTCGAGGTGGACTTGTGCTCTGGGTAGGCAGTAGATCTTTCCATTGGCCACTCGGACTGCAATTGTCCCGCCATAGAGGAGTTTGAAGGGGGGAAACCCTGTGGACTCCTGGGGGAGTTTGCGGTAGGAAAACAACAGATGGGGAAGGAACCTTTCCCAGTGCCGACAGGAGACTGGGAACGTTTTAATGACATGCTGAAACAGATGCTCAAAACTTTCTCAGAGTCCATTCGTCTGGGAGTGACGGAGAACTAAAAAGGGAATTGACTCCATAGCCCTGCCACAATTGCTGGGTAACAGTTGCTGTAAATTGGGTTCCCTGGTCAGACAAAATCTCCAGAGGAAAGCCTACTTGGGTAAAGATTTTAACTAATGCTTCAGCTCCTGTTTTAGCATTTATGTTGGGGAGTGCTACTGCCTCTAAGTACCAGGTAGCATAGTCTACCTGTAACATGTTCTTCCTCATCTTGCGGTCTCTGCACCCAGCGGCCGTGCATCTGCATGACTGACACTTGCGGCATGCTAACGGACGCCGGCCACTGCAGATCCACGGCAAATTATACCCCCACATCCGCTCATGTGATTGACGACGTCGGCGTGTACGTGACGTTGCGCGCGCACGTTTTGGGGTCAAAGATTGATCTTGGCCAATCAGAAATGTAAAGCAGGTATTTAAACCCAAAATTACCTTTCCTCATTGCCCTGTCGTGGTTTCCCTAGTGGTTGTCCGAGAGCGCGTTCCTCATTTAAGTTTATTCTGGTTTTTGACTTTGGCTTTGTTTTTAATTCCCTATATTCTGGTATCCCTGACTTCTGGCTTTCCCTTATCGTTGTGTCTCTTTCTTTATCCCCTAACCTCGGCAAGTATCCTGACTACTCTTTGGTACGTTAAGTCCGGCCATCCTAAGGCCCGGTAATACGTTACCTATAAGTCATTTGTGTGACACAATTCTACGTGCTGGATCAACTGGTAATCCTGACACTACCATGGTAAGGATGTACTTCTTGCCCGAGGCGCTGGGCTTATTGAGGTGCCTACCAGGTCGACTGCTACTTGGTGGAAGGGTTTTTCAATTATGCGTAGGGGTATAACTTGGCTTTCGGACGGTCACCCCTTTTTCTTATCTTTTGGCAGACATCACAGGTCCTGCAGTAATCCTACAGATCCCTGGTCAAAAGAATGTCGGAGTTAACCGGTCCTTTGTCTTTCGGATACCCAGATGTCCTGCTAGGGGAATGTCGTGGCTAATCTTAAGCAGCTCTGCCGGTATTTGCGGGGAACTATCAGTTGTCTTTTAGCTACCGTATATACTCGAGTATAAGTCGAGTTTTTCGGCACAATGAAAAACCCCAACTCGACTTATACCCGAGTCACTGTCTGTATTATGGCAATTTACATAATACAGACATAATACAGGAGGGGGGCTGGCAGAGAACTCTTACTTACCTCTCCTGCAGCTCCTGTCAGTTCCCTCCTCCTCTGCGCCGGTCCGGTCAGCTCCCCTGTCAGCTCACAGTGTAAGTCTCGCAAGACTTTCGCTGGGACATGCAGAGGGAGCTGACCGGACCAGCGCGGAGGAGGAGGGAGCTGCAGGAGAGGTAAGTAAGAGCTCTCTGCCAGCCCCCTCCACTGAACTGCCAATGCCACTGGACCCCCAGGGAGTGAGAGCCTCACTCCCTGCCATGTATCAAGCAGGGAGAGGGGACGAAAAAAAATAAATAATAATACTTTAAAAATAATACCGGTAATACATTTTTTTTAATTAAAATAATAAAAAAAAATAATAATAATAAAAATGCCCACCCCCCACCAAGGCTCTGCAACACACACACAAACACACACTGCATCACACGCACTGCACTCATATACACACACACACTGCACTCATACACACACTGCATTCATACACACACACACTGCACTCATACACACACACACTGCATTCATACACACACTGCATTCATACACACACTGCATTCATACACACACACTGCATTCATACACACACTCTGCATTCATACACACACACTGCATTCATTATATACACACACTGTAAATAAATATTCAATTAATATATTTTTTTTAGGATCTAATTTTATTTAGAAATTTACCAGTAGCTGCTGCATTTCCCACCCTAGTCTTATACTCTAGTCAATAAGTTTTCCCAGTTTTTTGGGGTAAAATTAGGGGCCTTGTCTTATATTCGGGTCGGCTTATACTCCAATATATACGGTACTTGCGCTGCTCCGCTCCCTGTTCTCCGTGTAACCAGGTATAATAGCTCCTTTTCCCACTCAAACCTTTCCCGCTCTATATCTCCTTGGGGTGTTTCTGCCTGCTTCCTATACCAATCTAACATTGGGTCCTCCCTCTGTTTGCTCCCCAAACCCTGGAGGGTACCCCAGTAGGGGGTAAGATTCTCTGCTAGGGCTGGGACATAGGGTCCTACCTGAGGGTCCTCAGAGTGCATCGGTTGTCCCCTGCGAACTTGCAGTCTCGTGGTCACGGCTAGGGCCTGAAGCAGTGAATTGCGAAGTCTGGCAGCCCAAGTCGTTCCCAAATGGTACTTTGCATAATTCTGACCTCCAGGTGCTTGTACGCCATCCCCCAGTTGACTTGTGCAGTTGGGAGTTTGTGGATGGCACCTCCTGTCACCCTCACGGCCACTGTTTGGCTGGTCCGGGCTTGAGGGTGGACTTTGTGTGGTTGCACTAGCATTAAGGTCGCACCAGTGTCTCTCAGTCCCCTTGCCTCTATGGTTACCCACTGCCGATGGTGTTCCCGGTTGTCGCCTGCAGCTTGAATAGGATTCACCTCATGTAGGACCATCCACTGTTCCTCTGGGCAACTTGGCATCAGACGAAAATCTTCCTGGTAACAGTGGGCTGCGGCCTGAACTGGCTGATGTGGTGTGCGTTCCCAGCTTTCTCTATTATGGTTCGGGCAATTGTTCTTACAATGCCCTGGTTGGTTGCATCCATGGCACAAGGTTCCAGTCCTTCGGATACGCACTGGTGTGGGTGCAGGGGTGAAGGGAGTCGGTCTAGACTGTGGCGGGGTGCTTTTCACTAGATAGGACGTCCTGAAGGGGGTTCATCGTCCGCTGGGTTCTACCTTCCTTCCATCTTGGTACTCATCAGCTAACTTTGCTGCTTCCTGTAAGGTTTCAGGCTTACGATCCCTCACCCATTCCCGGATCTTTGTTGGTGCATGATCAAAGAACTGTTCCAGCAGAAACAGTTGTAGTGCATCATCCAAGGTGGTTGCCTGGCATCCCTGCATCCAGTTCTTGGCTGCCCAGTGCATCCTGAAAGCCCATTTGGCAAAAGAGTCCCTATGATTTTTCCTTAACCACTGAAATTTTCTCCTATATGCCTCGGGTGTCACAGCGTACTGAGCCAATAACATTTATTTTACCGGCTCATAGTGGTGTATATCTCAGTCGGGTACTGCCCGGTAGGCTTCAGCTGCTCTGCTGGACAATTTGCTGCTCAGAATGGCTGCCCACTTATCTATGATCAGGTCTTCCAGGCAACACTGTCTTTCAAAGTCCTGCATATAGGCATCTATATCCATCTCTCCATCTACAAAATCTTTGAATGCAGCATAGTTCACCTTTCTTCGTTGCCCTCTGTAGCGGGACCTGGGAAACCCAGCTGGTTATCCCCTTTGGTTAGAGTAGGTCAGACCCATTCCCCCAGTAACAGGACGAGACACAGTTCCAGGATACAACGTTTGACAATGTTTATTGGGCACACAGCTCTTTTAAGCACAGAGGTCTCCATCCAGCACAACACAAAACACATACAGGAGGGGGCTGGGGAACAGATAACCATCTCCTGCTCTAACAGGACACAGGTACATGCATGAATATACTTCACATACAGGGGGGGTGAACTTTGGGGCTCGGCGCCCCGGGACAGGGAGGGGGTATAGGGTTACATATATGGGTGAATAGCCCCGGGTCCCATCTGGGATCCCTGCAAAAAGTGGGGTGATCAGATGCACAGAGCCGGAGATATCAGCGTCGGAAGTCTGGGTCTCAAGGCTCTGTGCATCCCCGGAATCAGTTCCATGGTGTTGCTTGGTTTAGTCCGTTGAATTCAAACTTCGCGCCTAAACCAAGCAACAACCAAGCAGCTGAAATGGCGCGAACCAAATCAGCGTTAGGGGGATGAAGGAGTTTTGCCGCCCCCTCCCCAAAGAAAGGGCGCGAAACCCGATGTCACCAATCCGCTGAAAGGCGAGAAACTCATTTGCGCCAATCAGTGTCCAGGGACGGGAGGGGTTTCGCCGCCCAACCAGATGGAAGGGCGCGAAACCCCGTTTGAACAAGCGCTCATAGCTTCCAGTAGGTCTTTCAGCGTTGTTCATTTGAGGCTTTCATACTGCTGGCCCATTCACTACTGTTCCTTGTTCGGGAAGTCAATTCGAGAGGTCCTACCGCTTGCCACCAATTGTAACAAACCCCTTGTATAGTACGTTGGTTCGTACTCTCGGCGAACTCCTAGAGGGTTGTGTGATTATAACCCGTTCACATAGTACGTTCCTTCGTACGCCCCAAAATCCAACCAGGTCGTGAGAAATCAAGCACTTCATTGTTCGCACACCTAAACATCAGTCAAGACTGGTCAGTCAACTGGAATGTTTTTTTTTTAATTCTTTATTTTGGTCACTCAGCATGTGAAAAAGCATCAATACAATATGTGGGCTATCGCCCTTAAAGTTCACATACAATAATAATAATAGTGTTGTTAATGGCTGGAACATGGTGCCACGCTGAGTGAGGTTTTTTTTTGTGAAAAACATGGTAGTCCACGAAATAACTTCCCCCTGGGCACAAGTATAAGGTATACTCAGAAGTCGGGCTATCTAGTGTTAGCTTAGGTGCTCCAGGGAGCGGGGGTGGCCCCCTCCGGGGATTCACATTAGTAGGTAAACTGAACCATCTTGGTTGGGGGGGGGGGGGATACCGGAGCCAGCGTTATATTGAAAGTCTCCGTCTAATATCCGCGCTTAGTGTGGGCCCTTTTGTGTGTGGCTCAACTATAAAAGAGGGAGTCTGTAAATGGGGTGGTACAGTGGCTCATTCTAGCTGGGCTGGGTACGGCAGGTTAAATAAAAATTGTGAAAACATAAACAATGTGCTAGCATAGTTACCAACAGGCAAAATAACGAATATAACATAGTATGTATAGTCACTGAGTGTGGCGGCGGGATCTAAAGCATTCTACGGGATGGAGAATCGTCCTTTCTGTGTAACTCCCTCAGGTTGTGTTGCCTGCTGGTGTAGCGCGCCGGGACGATCTGGGTATAAATTCCCGTACCATGGTGGGGTCTAGCCGGGTCAGGGTGGTCGTAGATTCATCTTGCAGGGCGGTCAGGCCCAGCCGGGCCAAGTGGGTGTCAAGTTCCTGCGGATTCCAGCGGTACTGGATATTGTTGGATCTCAAGTGTTGTAGGTTCGGTTGAAACGATTTGCGCCAACTTAGTGTGCTCCTTGTAAGGTCAGGAAACAAAGTTAACTGAGAGTTCTCAAATAATATAGGGGTTTTCCCTCGGGTCGCAGCCAAGACT
This sequence comes from Pelobates fuscus, assembly GCF_036172605.1. NCBI lineage: Eukaryota > Metazoa > Chordata > Amphibia > Anura > Pelobatidae > Pelobates > Pelobates fuscus. The sequence goes on along the minus strand of NC_086318.1, from coordinate 1,324,519 downwards.
GCGGTCTTGTCTTGGTGGGTTTGGAATTTCAGAATGAGGTCAGCCATGGCGGTTGGCGGTGCGTTTGCCGGTTTGGGCAGGCGGAATAGGCCGTCTAGCTTCACAAGTTTAGCTTGTTTAGGCTGCAGTAGCGTTGCCAAGAGGCGCCTTACGTAGTGTGGGAGGTCGGCAAGCCCAATGTCATCGGGCACCCCTCTGCGCTTTTAGGTTGTTTCTCCATCTGTGTTCCTCCAAGGCTTCCACTTTTTCTGCTGTGTCGAGTTGTTGTTTGCGGAGGTCTGACAGTCTCAGTTCCAGAGTAGTTAGTCGTGCGTCTTGGGCGTTTGCGGTGGTTTCTAGAGAGGTAAGCCTTGTGTTGGACCTTTCTATAGCCTCTTTAAAGGTTACCCGGTCGGCAGCTAAGTCCTGCCTGAGTTCTGTGAACATTTTTGTTAACATGGCTGCGGTGACCGGTTCCCCTGCTGGGGGTGCTTTGGTTGTGTGTCCGGTGGACTGGGCTGCCAATGCACCTTCTCCCAGGTCCGGATAGAAATCCTCTGAGGAGTCGGAGTACTCAGCTTCCCCCAGCGCCATTTTCTCCCACGCGGCCTTCTGTGAGTTCCGCAGGAGTTCGCCGATATCATGGCTGAAAGGAGGTTTGTCTGGCCTCGGTTTGTTGTTTTTCTTACCCATCTGTACTTCTCCTACCCGTGGGCTAGATTCGGGAGAGGTAGGTGCCCGATCTCCGCCGGTAAATCGGGTATTTTGCCTGCGTTGGTACGGAGCTGTACACAATGCGTCTTTGCTGGTCTGCAGCTAGCTCCACCCCCCTGGCCAGATGGCCCACTTGTAAACACAGACCCCCAGCATGGGGTCTCCAGCAAAAGTAGAGGAAAAAAAGGCCAGGAGTCTCTGTGTCTGGGAGATAATTGAGTGTACTTTGCTTAATTGTCTCCCAACCACTAGAGGTACAGAAAATAAAACATAAAATACCCCAAAACATATATAATATTAATAGGGACCACTACAATACTTATATCCCTGGATAGGTTGGATCTGAGTGCCCAAAGTGTCCAATTAGCACTCAAATCCCACAAATACAGCTGAATCACCACTGGGGTGAAGTTTTGACCAACCTCACATGTGGGGTCTGCCTAAAATAGTTCCAGGAGGAAAGTGGTAGCGGTGGGTCACTTTCAGGAGTCCCAAAATTAATAAAACACCGACCGGTTCCCCTGGCTCATAGGTAGCGATTGTTCATCTAGTTTGTGCGTACCTTTTTTACCGAAAAGCGCTCTCCTGTCTTGTCGGGAATAGAAGCAGGCGGTGGTACAAAGTTACCAGTGTTCACGGGTTAGTGTCCGGCTTGGAGTTCCAGACACTCGACGACCAAGTACCGCTGCCTGCGTTCGGGAGAGCACTTAACTTTGTGGTTTCTTTGAAGATAATGAGCCAGGGAGTGGTCTGCGTTTGGTAGATCAAACCACCGAATGAATATCAAATAACAGGGGAGAGGGGAGTCACAGGGTTTTCTCAGGGGAGTTTGTCACACGCTCTTTCCTTTAAGACATAGGATCACACCAGGCAATTATTACGCTCACTATCACTCTTTACAGCAGGAATCCAACGATTTAAGCATTTGTCAGAAATATTTAGGTTAAGCAAATGATATTTTTTCATACTTACCCTTTATGTATATGCTGTATATAAAGGTTATATGGCTTAATCTTAAATGTATACTTATATTAGGTGAATCTTTATTTCAACCTAAGATTAAAAAGAAATACATAGCATAATACTGTAACACTTGGAAGCAAAGTAAAATCGGAGGTAGTGGGTCACTCACGATCTGCAGAGCCTTGGGAAGCAGGCTCTAGCTGTAAAAGCATGTGAATAATAAGCTTATTCAAGCTATCTCCACCGGTTCCTGGTAATAAGGCACTTTCCCACACCATAAAAAACCACAGCGGAATAAATTAAAGTAGAAAAGTTTTACTTAATAAAAAGTAATTAAAACAATTATTGGAGATAGCTTGAATAAGCTTATTATTCACACGCTTTTACAGCTAGAGCCTGCTTCCCAAGGCTCTGCAGATCGTGAGTGACCCACTACCTCCGATTTTACTTTGCTTCCAAGTGTTACAGTATTATGCTATGCATTTCTTTTTAATCTTAGGTTGAAATCAAGATTCACCTAATATAAGTATACATTTGTTTATTATTCATCTTTTATTGCACCTCCCTAAATCTACTTTGCTGTTTCTTATGTATGCTCATTGTGCTTTTTTGGTGATTCTATAGCACTTGGGAGTAGTTGCATCTCTCATTAGTAGCGCCAATCCACGCACCTATTCTTCCTGGTTCTCCAGGAAATAATAGTTTTGTTTTTTCCATTAATCTTAAATGTAATGAATGTGAATAAAATAAATTAAAGATTTTATAAGATTTAAAAAATTGGTGTAAAAAAATAATAATCACATTTTAGTGTAATTTGTTTGAAATAAGTCACTATTAAACGTGCTAATTTGTCAATGGTTGGCTAACTGTCCCTTGTGTTCTATTAACATTCCTTACCCATGGACAGAGCGTAAATCAAAGAGGCGTTGAAAGTGTCCCCGGCCCCCAAAGTATCAATGATAGAATGTGGAGGGAATGAATCGGAATGAAGGACCGTTCCATCAGGGCCCATTGCATCCGCTCCTTTCTCTGCCCAGGCACATACGATATAAGCCCTAAAATAGATAATAAAAAGAGTCTGTGAGTCACCATTTATAAACTCAAAAAAATATAACCAGACCAAGAAATAGGTCAATAATGCATAACATTAAATATTATATATATATTTTTTATTCAAAGTTTTTTTTTTGTCATTTAGTAATCACAAGAAAGGTAACAAGGTTCACGTGAAAATATACAATGCTTGACAAATTGAAAAAGTATACAATTCAATATGTGGTTTGTGAGTATACAATGTATGCTTGTCTGTTCATGCAACCAACACCTTTAACCGAGAGCCACAAGTGCTTCTGTTGTAATAACTATGCGGTTACATTGCTTGGTAGAAATTGGCTGCAGTAAGCAGTGTCGGTGGACTGCATAGTTCTAGGTGGATGTTGTTGTGAAGCAGAGAATGTAACCGCCAAGGAAGAAGAGCGAAATCTTATAGCCAACATCTTAGGTCTCATTACGTCCATACCTGCTCGGTAAGTAATGGGTTGAGTGGGGAAATCTACGGGCAGTGGGTCGATTTGCGTTATGATAGGGAGGTCTGTCACTGGGTGGCCCATGATATATTGAGATACGATCGTTTGACCGTTGTATGTAGGCTTGCCTTTACATAGTGGTGATGCTGTTGTACTTTATTTAATTTTGCTATTATTCAAAGTTTAGTGACATAGAAATCGCATTCGCTTAGAAATTATGTGTCGGGAGTAGGGATTGAATGTGTAGGGCCATGATCTTGGCAAAGAGTTCGAGATCGACGTTCAACAGGGAGATCGGTCGGTAGCTGGTGGAGGAGGGGTCTTTCTCCTCTTTCGGTAGTACCACAACGTGGGCCAGGAGCATGTTAGGGTCTAGTGAGCCTCTGTGTTGGATAGTACTGTGTAGGGCTAGCAGGTGTGGAGTCAGGGTGTCCGCAAACATCTTATAATACTTTGCCGTGCACCCATCCGGTCCTGGGCTCCCCAGTTTAGCCAGTTTAATGGCTAGGTGGAGTTCTTCGCTCGTGATGTCTTTCTCAAGTGCAGCTGCAGAGTGAGCCGTTAACTTGGATGTCATATATTGTGCGATGTAGGCCCTCTGGTGTGCGGAGAGGGTCCTTTCGGCGTCCTTTGTAGGTGAGGTGTTTTGGGGCAGGCAGTACAGTGATTTTAATAAAACAAATGAATATATTTAATAAACTCAAACAAATAACAGATATTATTAAAACTAAAAGGACATTTGATCCTATGTCTATATGGTGGAACAGTTTTACACCCTTAAAAATAGATTTTCTTTATCCTTTTTCATTAATAAGACTTCCCAGGACTCTGTGCAAGAGCCGCAAAATGAGATCCTTTGCTTTTACTTAACAATCAGAGATTTATTCGGACAGTTCTTTCTTTATAGTCCTACTGTTTGCTCCCTCTTCAACTACCTTTTTTGAATCTTCGAGAAAATTTTCAATATAAACTTTACCACATAAAACTAAATGAGATGTTAAAAACCAATAGCTAAGCAGAATAGGAGGCTAAAAGGTATAGCACAGCCCTCGTCTGTATCTGGCTGGGAACGCTATTTAATTTACAGTCAGTTCAGAGGGTTTATTGCGTCCTCGCCTGTATCTGGCTGGGAACGCTATTTAATTTACAGTTTTTAATTAGTTAGATTAAAAACAAAAGAAGGAAGGTATGTAGATGAGGATAAAGGTCTAGCTGACTGCCTCAATGAATATTTTTGTTCGGTATTTACAGCTGAAAATGAAGGAAAGGGACCTCTGTTAAAAAAAAGGATAAATGAGTCATTTATTACACGTGAGTTTACAGAGGAAGAGGTTCTATTTCAACTGTCAAAAGTAAAGACAAATAAGTCAATGGGACCTGATGGAATATACCCAAAGCTATTAAAAGAGCTTAGTGGTGTACTAGCAAAACCATTAACAGATTTATTTAACCAATCATTGATAACAGGAGTAGTCCCAGAAGATTGGAAGTTAGCGAATGTTGTGCCCATTCACAAGAAAGGTAATAGGGAGGAGTCGGGCAACTATAGGCCAGTAAGCCTTACTTCAGTAGTGGGGAAAGTGATGGAAACCATGTTAAAGGATAGGATTGTTAAACATCTAAAAACACATGGATTTCAAGATCAGAGACAACATGGGTTTACTTCAGGGAGATCATGCCAAACTAATCTTATTGATTTTTTTGATTGGGTAACTAAAATTATAGATCAGGGTGGTGCAGTAGACATTGCTTACCTAGATTTCAGTAAGGCTTTTGACACTGTTGCACATAGAAGGCTTATCAATAAACTGCAATCTTTGAGTTTGGATTCCAATATTGTTGAATGGGTAAGGCAGTGGCTGAGTGACAGGCAACAGAGGGTTGTAGTCAATGGAGTATATTCGAAGCTTGGGCTTGTCACCAGTGGGGTACCTCAGGGATCTGTACTTGGACCCATTCTCTTTAATATTTTTATTAGTGATATTGCAGAAGGTCTTGATGGCAAGGTGTGTCTTTTTGCGGATGATACTAAGATATGTAACAGGGTTGATGTTCCAGGAGGGATAAGCCAAATGGCAAATGATTTAGGTAAACTAGAAAAATGGTCAGAGTTGTGGCAACTGACATTTAATGTGAATAAGTGCAAGATAATGCATCTTGGACGTAAAAACCCAAGGGCAGAGTACATAATATTTGATAGAGTCCTAACCTCAACATCTGAGGAAAGGGATTTAGGGGTGATTATTTCTGAGGACTTAAAGGTAGGCAGACAATGTAATAGAGCAGCAGGAAATGCTAGCAGAATGCTTGGTTGTATAGGGAGAGGTATTAGCAGTAGAAAGAGGGAAGTGCTCATGCCATTGTACAGAACACTGGTGAGACCTCACTTGGAGTACTGTACACAGTACTGGAGACCATATCTTCAGAAGGATATTGATACCTTAGAGAGAGTTCAAAGAAGGGCTACTAAACTGGTTCATGGATTGCAGGATAAAACTTACCAGGAAAGGTTAAAGGATCTTAACATGTATAGCTTGGTGGAAAGACGAGACAATGGGGATATGATAGAAACATTTAAATACATAAAGGGAATCAACACAGTAAAAGAGGAGACTATATTTAAAAGAAGAAAAACTACCACAACCAGAGGACATAGTCTAAAATTAGAAGGACAAAGGTTTAAAAATAATATCAGGAAGTATTACTTTACTGAGAGGGTAGTGGATGCATGGAATAGCCTTCCAGCTGAAGTGGTAGAGGTTAACACAGTAAAGGAGTTTAAGCATGCGTGGGATAGGCATAAGGCTATCCTAACTATAAGATAATGCCAGGGACTAATGAAAGTATTTAGAAAACTGGGCAGACTAGATGGGCCGAATGGTTCTTATCTGCCGTCACATTCTATTTTTCTATGTTTCTATGTTTCTACAGTCAGTTCAGGGGGTTTATTGCGTCCTCGCCTGTATCTGGCTGGGAATGCTATTTAATTTACAGTCAGTTCAGGGGGTTTATTGCGTCCTCGCCTGTATCTGGCTGGGAACGCTATTTAATTTACAGTCAGTTCAGAGGGTTTATTGCGTCCTCGCCTGTATCTGGCTGGGAACGCTATTTAATTTACAGTCAGTTCAGAGGGTTTATTGCGTCCTCGCCTGTATCTGGCTGGGAACGCTATTTAATTTACAGTCAGTTCAGGGGGTTTATTGCGTCCTCGCCTGTATCTGGCTGGGAACGCTATTTAATTTACAGTCAGTTCAGGGGGTTTATTGCGTCCTCGCCTGTATCTGGCTGGGAACGCTATTTAATTTACAGTCAGTTCAGGGGGTTTATTACGTCCTCGCCTGTATCTGGCTGGGAACGCTATTTAATTTACAGTCAGTTCAGGGGGTTTATTGCGTCCTCGCCTGTATCTGGCTGGGAACGCTATTTAATTTACAGTCAGTTCAGGGGGTTTATTGCGTCCTCGCCTGTATCTGGCTGGGAACGCTATTTAATTTACAGTCAGTTCAGAGGGTTTATTGCGTCCTCGCCTGTATCTGGCTGGGAACGCTATTTAATTTACAGTCAGTTCAGGGGGTTTATTGCGTCCTCGCCTGTATCTGGCTGGGAACGCTATTTAATTTACAGTCAGTTCAGGGGGTTTATTGCGTCCTCGCCTGTATCTGACTGGGAGCGCTATTTAATTTACAGTCAGTTCAGGGGGGTTTATTGCATCCTCGCCTGTATCTGGCTGGGAACGCTATTTAATTTACAGTCAGTTCAGGGGGTTTATTGCGTCCTCGCCTGTATCTGGCTGGGAACGCTATTTAATTTACAGTCAGTTCAGAGGGTTTATTGCGTCCTCGCCTGTATCTGGCTGGGAACGCTATTTAATTTACAGTCAGTTCAGGGGGTTTATTGCGTCCTCGCCTGTATCTGGCTGGGAACGCTATTTAATTTACAGTCAGTTCAGGGGGTTTATTGCGTCCTCGCCTGTATCTGACTGGGAGCGCTATTTAATTTACAGTCAGTTCAGGGGGGTTTATTGCATCCTCGCCTGTATCTGGCTGGGAACGCTATTTAATTTACAGTCAGTTCAGGGGGTTTATTGCGTCCTCGCCTGTATCTGGCTGGGAACGCTATTTAATTTACAGTCAGTTCAGGGGGTTTATTACGTCCTCGCCTGTATCTGGCTGGGAACGCTATTTAATTTACAGTCAGTTCAGGGGGTTTATTGCGTCCTCGCCTGTATCTGGCTGGGAACGCTATTTAATTTACAGTCAGTTCAGGGGGTTTATTGCGTCCTCGCCTGTATCTGGCTGGGAACGCTATTTAATTTACAGTCAGTTCAGAGGGTTTATTGCGTCCTCGCCTGTATCTGGCTGGGAACGCTATTTAATTTACAGTCAGTTCAGGGGGTTTATTGCGTCCTCGCCTGTATCTGACTGGGAGCGCTATTTAATTTACAGTCAGTTCAGGGGGGTTTATTGCATCCTCGCCTGTATCTGGCTGGGAACGCTATTTAATTTACAGTCAGTTCAGGGGGTTTATTGCGTCCTCGCCTGTATCTGGCTGGGAACGCTATTTAATTTACAGTCAGTTCAGGGGGTTTGCCGCGTACCTCGCCTGTATCTGGCTGGGAACGCTATTTAATTTACAGTCAGTTCAGGGGGTTTATTGCGTCCTCGCCTGTATCTGGCTGGGAACGCTATTTAATTTACAGTCAGTTCAGGGGGTTTATTACGTCCTCGCCTGTATCTGGCTGAGAACGCTATTTAATTTACAATCAGTTCAGAGGGTTTATTGCGTCCTCGCCTGTATCTGGCTGGGAACGCTATTTAATTTACAGTCAGTTCAGGGTATTTATTGCGTCCTCGCCTGTATCTGGCTGGGAACGCTATTTAATTTACAGTCAGTTCAGGGGGTTTATTGCGTCCTCGCCTGTATCTGGTTGGGAACGCTATTTAATTTACAGTCAGTTCAGGGGGTTTATTTCGTCCTCGCCTGTATCTGGCTGAGAACGCTATTTAATTTACAGTCAGTTCAGGGGGTTTATTGTGTCCTCGCCTGTATCTGGTTGGGAACGCTATTTAATTTACAGTCAGTTCAGGGGGTTTATTGCGTCCTCGCCTGTATCTGGTTGGGAACGCTATTTAATTTACAGTCAGTTCAGAGGGTTTATTGCGTCCTCGCCTGTATCTGGCTGGGAACGCTATTTAATTTACAGTCAGTTCAGGGGGTTTATTGCGTCCTCGCCTGTATCTGTCTGGGAACGCTATTTAATTTACAGTCAGTTCAGGGGGTTTATTGCGTCCTCGCCTGTATCTGGCTGGGAACGCTATTTAATTTACAGTCAGTTCAGGGGGTTTATTGCGTCCTCGCCTGTATCTGGCTGGGAATGCTATTTAATTTACAGTCAGTTCAGAGGGTTTGCCGCGTACCTCGCCTGTATCTGGCTGGGAACGCTATTTAATTTACAGTCAGTTCAGGGGGTTTATTGCGTCCTCGCCTGTATCTGGCTGGGAATGCTATTTCATTTACAGTCAGTTCAGAGGGTTTATTGCGTCATCAAAGGGGTGCAAAACTCGATTACATGAATCGGTGCTCGGGGAGGAGAGGGGTTTTGCCGCCCAATCAGAAGAAAGAGTGTGAAACCCGGTTAAACCAATCGACGTCTGGGGAGGAGAGGGGTTTCGCCAACCAGTCAGGAGAAAGGGCGTGAAACCCCGTTTAAAAGAGCCCTTCTTCCAGCCAGGTATCACCCCCTCTGCCTATTCCGCTGCAGCTCTCCTTCCAGGCAGGTATCGTCCCCTCTGCAGCTCTCCTTCCAGACAGGTATCATCCCCTCTGCCTATTCTTCTGCAGCTTTCCTTCCAGGCAGGTATCGTCCCCTCTGCCTATTCCTCTGCAGCTCTCCTTCCAGACAGGTATCGTCCTCTCTGCCTATTCCTCTGCAGCTTTCCTTCCAGGCAGGTATCGTCCTCTCTGCCTATTCCTCTGCAGCCCTTCATCCAGTTAGGTATCGCCCCATCTGCCTATTCCTCTGCAGCTCTCCTTCCAGGCAGGTATCGTCCCCTCTGCCTATTCCTCTGCAGCCCTTCATCCAGTTAGGTATCGCCCCCTCTGCCTATTCCTCTGCAGCTCTCCTTCCAGGCAGTTATCGTCCCCTCTGTCTATTTCTCTGTAGCCCTTCTTCCAGGCAGGTATCTTCCCCTCTGCCTGTTACTCTGCAGCTTTACTTCCAGGCAGTTATCGTCCCCTCTGCTTATTCCTCTGCAGCTTTCCTTCCAGGCAGGTATCGTCCTCTCTGCCTATTGCTCTGTAGCCCTTCTTTCAGGCAAGTTTCGTCCCCTCTGCCTATTCCTCTGCAGCCCTTCTTCCAGGCAAGTTTCGTCCCCTCTGCCTATTTCTCTGTAGCCCTTCTTCCAGGCAGGTATCTTCCCCTCTGCCTGTTACTCTGCAGCTTTACTTCCAGGCAGGTATCGTCCCCTCTGCCTATTCCTCTGCAGCTCTCCTTCCAGACAGGTATCGTCCTCTCTGCCTATTCCTCTGCAGCTCTCCTTCCAGGCAGGTATCGTCCTCTCTGCCTATTCCTCTGCAGCCCTTCATCCAGTTAGGTATCGCCCCCTCTGCCTATTCCTCTGCAGCTCTCCTTCCAGGCAGGTATCGTCCCCTCTGTCTATTCCTCTGCAGCCCTTCATCCAGTTAGGTATCGCCCCCTCTGCCTATTCCTCTGCAGCTCTCCTTCCAGGCAGTTATCGTCCCCTCTGTCTATTTCTCTGTAGCCCTTCTTCCAGGCAGGTATCTTCCCCTCTGCCTGTTACTCTGCAGCTTTACTTCCAGGCAGTTATCGTCCCCTCTGCAGCCCTTCTTCCAGGCAGGTATTGTCCAATCTGCCTATTCCTCTGCAGCTTTCCTTCCAGGCAGGTATCGTCCTCTCTGCCTATTGCTCTGTAGCCCTTCTTCCAGGCAAGTTTCGTCCCCTCTGCCTATTCCTCTGCAGCCCTTCTTCCAGGCAAGTTTCGTCCCCTCTGCCTATTTCTCTGCAGCCCTTCTTCCAGGCAGGTATCATCCCCTCTGCCTATTCCTCTGCAGCCCTTCTTCCAGGCAGCTATCGTCCCCTCTGCCTATTCCTGTGCAGCCCTCCTTCCAGGCAAGTTTCGTCCCCTCTGCCTATTCCTCTGCAGCCCTTCTTCCAGGCAGGTATCGTCCCCTCTGCCTATTCCGCTGCAGCTTTCCTTCCAGGCAGGTATAGTCCCCTCTGCGTATTACTCTGCAGCCCTCCTTCCAGACAGGTATCGCCCCCTCTGCCTATTCCTCTGCAGCTCTCCTTCCAGGCAGGTATCGTCCCCTCTGCCTATTCCTCTGCAGCTCTCCTTCCAGACAGGTATCGTCCCCTCTGCCTATTACTCTGCAGCTTTCCTTCCAGGCAGGTATAGTCCCCTCTGCGTATTACTCTGCAGCCCTCCTTCCAGGCAGGTATCGCCCCCCCTGCCTATTACTCTGCAGCTCTCCTTCCAGGCAGGTATCGCCCCCTCTGCCTATTGCTCTGCAGCTCTCCTTCCAGACAGGTATCGCCCCCTCTGCCTATCCCTCTGCAGCTTTCCTTCCAGGCAGGTATCGTCCCCTCTGCTTATTCCTCTGCAGCCCTTCTTCTAGGCAGGTATTGTGCTCTCTGCCTATTCTTCTGCAGCCCTTCTTCCAGGCAAGTTTTGTTTCCTCTGCCTATTCCTTTACAGCCCTTCTTCCAGGCAGGTATCGTCCCCTCTGCCTATTCCTCTGCAGCCCTTCTTCCAGGCAAGTTTTGTCCCCTCTGCCTATTCCTCTGCAGCTCTCCTTCCAGACAGGTATCATCCCCTCTGCCTATTCCTCTGCAGCTTTCCTCCCAGGCAGGTATGGTCCCCTCTGCCTATTCCTCTGCAGCCCTTCTTCCAGACAGGTATCATCCCCTCTGCCTATTCTTCTGCAACTCTCCTTCCAGACAGGTATCGCCCCCTTTGCCTATCCCTCTGCAGCTTTCCTTCCAGGCAGGTATCGTCCCCTCTGCTTATTCCTTTGCAGCCCTTCTTCTAGGCAGGTATTGTGCTCTCTGCCTATTCTTCTGCAGCCCTTCTTCCAGGCATGTATCGTCCCCTCTGCCTATTACTCTGCAGCCCTTCTTCCAGGCACGTATCGTCCCCTCTGCCTATTACTCTGCAGCCCTTCTTCCAGGCAGGTATGCACCTCTGTGTCACGATACCTAGTGACCCAGCACGTAGTGTGTATATGAAAAAATATATGACAATGTATACCGGTTCTTAGAGTGGCCGGGTTTAAAATTTTTAGCTGTAGAATTTGTCAGGAACCAGAGATCAGGGAAGCGAAAACCAATAGCTGAGTCACAGGATTACAGAATGGAGAATAGTCAGAATAGCCAAGATAAATAAACCAGGAATACAGAGAAAACAGAAGCACTATTGGGAACCAAAACAGACCCACAACAGGGCAATGATCCTTGCCCTATTGTGCATTTTTATAGTCTGTGGCTTTATTTCTATAGCCATGCCCCCAAAATGTTGATTTTGCATGTGCCCTAAGGTAAGGTGTAACAACCAGCAGGCACTAAAACCGCATGTACCCGCATTGAAATTGTTACACATGAGCTTTACCCCCAAAAACAATGGGATGACCCAGTGTTACGACACTCGCCGCCTGGAGAGTGAAGCCGCCGTTTAGCCGATAATCCCCTTTCTCCAGAAATGCAGTTCCAGCATAACCGATCATAAGACTCCCGACCGGAGCATACGAATGCGGTAACTCCCGATCAGCAATCCATCCGAAATCCTTCCACAGCTAGAAATAAACGAAAACGCTGTCCCAATAGTCAATCCCTCCACAAACGAGACAAAGCTCCGTTTTGAAGGTCAAGCAGAATGTGTTTAATGGGGGCTACCTGCCCAGTATTTATGCAGGTCTCCACCAGGTAGACACTCCCCTAGGGGACCTGGTGGAAGACTGTAAAATATATTAAGCAGTAACCAATCGCAGTGGCTATAACACAAGCCCTCCCCATTTTACCCATAAGACATTTCTTCCTATCCCGGAGATAATTAGGGAGAAACCTAATTAACTCCGAGGATAGGAACCATCGCCATTTTAAACACAAACACACAAAATGCAATAAAATACATAAAATCCGAAGTACCGAAGATATAGTGTTCGTGCAACGTATCCCCAGATAGCCTGAATCTGAGGGCATATTCCTGCCGAATAGCGCTCAGATCCGAAGTACACAGTCCAATCGCCATGGAGTCAAAGTCTCTCATAAGTCTTTCGGTGTACGAATGACTCCATGGGCCGGCTATCTGGGTAAGTCCATACGGATGAAGAAAACCCCCGAACGGAACAGGGTTCGTATGCCTCCAAGGGAATAGAAGGAGGGACGGCCGTCTCCAGCGGTGTTCGGTAGATAAAGAGTCCGTTTTTAGATCCATGGGTTTTGCACCGAACACCGCTGATTCGCCTCGTGTCCAAAATGGCCGCCGCCTCGTGGTCGGCATACGAACGACGACCACCCGTATGAAATGGAATGGAGAGGGGTTTGCGGTTAACCACAGCGTTCTAATTTGTGGTCAAGGTGTTAATGAGCCGCACACTCCTCTCCTGGGTGGCCGATGTTCGGTAGTTTTACTCGGTACTTTAGGAAACGAAAAACCAATAGCGTACGGACAGGAAATCCACGAATCCCATGGAAACAGATGAACCCGCAATACAGGTCTATGCAGTAGGGTTCGTCACACGGCTCCCCCCTTGTGGGACACTCCGGCAGACCCGGCTTGGCCCTTTAGCGGGTCAACGTGGGGATGACCGGACTAGGAAGTAGCAAGGACGTCGGTTTGCCGGGATAACCCATCTGCATTCCCATTCTGCTTACCGGGTCGGTAGCTGATGGTGAAGTTATATGGCTGTAATGCTAAACTCCACCGCAGCAGTCTACCATTGTCTCCCGAGACCCGGTTAAGCCAAACAAGGGGATTGTGGTCCGTGATAAGGGAAAATTCCTGTCCATACAAATAGGGGCTCAATTTCTTCAATGCCCAGACCAGGGCCAAACACTCTTTCTCTACTGCCGCATAACTCACTTCCCGGGGTAACAGCTTTCGACTGAGGTATGCGACAGGGTGTTCTCCTCCATCTTCCCCGACCTGGCTTAGCACAGCCCCCAGTCCATACATGGAAGCATCTGTATGGACGAGAAAACGTTTGTTAGGAAGTGGGGCAGCCAGGACAGGGGCATTCACGAGGGCCTGCTTAAGTGCTTGAAACGCAGCTTCACAAGCTGGAGACCACAGGACCTGCTTAGGGAGGTTCTTCTTAGTCAGGTCTGTCAGGGGTTTAGCTATCGAGCTATAGTCGGGGACAAAGCGTCTGTAATACCCTGCAGTCCCTAGGAAGGCCAATACTTGGGTCTTGGTTATAGGTGTGGGCCAGTTCGCTACTGCCTCTATCTTGGCCGGCTCTGGTCTCTGGCTCCCACACCCCACCCTGTGACCCAAGTATTGTACCTCAGCCATACCTAGATGACACTTCTCTGGCTTCAACGTCAGGCCAGCGGCCCGAATTTTATCCAGTACTACCCCTACGTGTACCAGGTGTTCCTCCCAGGACTCACTGTAGACCGCAATATCATCCAGGTATGCACAAGCAAAGTCCTGGAAGCCATCAAGGAGCCTATCCACCATTCGTTGGAAGGTAGCTGGGGCGTTCTTCATCCCAAATGGCATAACCTTAAATTGGTATAAGCCAAAGGGGGTGACGAAGGCCGACTTGGGGATGGCGTCCTTGGCCAGGGGAATCTGCCAGTAGCCCTTACACAGGTCTATGGTGGTCAGGTAGCGTCCCCTGGCAATGCGGTCTAATAACTCGTCTACCCGTGGCATCGGGTAGGCGTCAGTGGTGGTCCGCTCGTTGAGCCTCCTGTAGTCCACACAGAACCGGGTGGTCCCATCCTTCTTAGGCACCAGGACTACAGGGGAGGCCCAAGGGCTATCGGAGTGCTCGATGACCCCAAGCTGGGTCATCTCCTCTATCTCCTTCCGCATTCCTTCTCGGACTGCTTCAGGGATACGGTAAGGGGGCTGTCGTAAGGGGTTCTGTCCAGGGGTCTCTACCTTATGTACAGCTAGGGTAGTGTAGCCGGGTTCTTGGGAGAACGTCGCCTGCTTCTCCCACAGAAGCTGTTTCGCCTGTTCCTTCTCCGCGGGGCTTAACCTGTCCCCTAGCTGTACGAGCTCAGTCAGATCCGTCTGGGCACCTCTGGCTAATAGGTCGGGTAGGGGTAAGCTTTCGGTATCGTCTGTAGCGGGGGCACACACTGCGGCTACATCCTCCGGTCGTTCCTGATATTCCTTTAGCATGTTCACATGAAAGGATCGCTGGATCCTGTCATCTGAACAGCTGGCTATAAGGTACGTAGTATCGCACACCTGGGCTAATACTTTATACGGGCCCTGCCAAGATGCCTGCATCTTGTTCGCCTTCACAGGTTTGAGCACTAGTACCTTCTGCCCAACCTGGAATACTCGCTGTCGGGCACCCCGATCATACCATTCCTTCTGTCTCCCCTGGGCCACCCGGAGATTCTCTCTTGCCATCAGAGACAGTTTCTCCATGCGGTCCCGAAGTTCCAGAACATACGGTACTATGGGGGTACCTTCCTGCTCTGTCTCCCCCTCCCAGTGGCCTCTAATGAGATCTAGAGGTCCGCGGACCCTTCTCCCATAAAGCAGCTCAAAGGGGGAGAACCCAGTAGATTCCTGGGGCACCTCTCTGTAGGCAAACAACAGATGAGGCAGGAATCGCTCCCAGTCTCGGCAAGTGTCAGAAAAGGTCCTCAGCATCTGTTTGAGGGTGCCATTAAATCGCTCGCAGAGACCGTTAGTCTGTGGATGGTATGGGGAACTAAGTATCGGTTTAATGCCGCATACCCTCCACAGCTGCTGGGTGAGCACAGCGGTAAATTGGGTTCCCTGGTCAGAGAGAATCTCTTGAGGGAACCCGACCCTGGTAAAAATCCTAACCAGGGCATCAGCAACTGTCTCTGCCTCTATGTTAGACAGCGCCACTGCCTCTGGATAGCGAGTGGCATAGTCCACCACGGTGAGAATGTATTTCTTACCAGATGGACTAGCCCTGGCCAGTGGACCCACAATATCAACGGCTATGCGGGCAAAGGGCTCCCCAATAATAGGCATCGACATAAGCCTACCTTTTGGGTGGTCCCCCCGCTTCCCTACCCGTTGACAAGTGTCACACGTGCTACAATATATCCGCACAGCCTGGTTAATTCCTGGCCAAAAGAAATTCTGCATAATCCTATGGCCTGTGCGGCGGGACCCTAGATGTCCGGCTAGCGGGACATCATGCCCTATCCGCAGAATCTCTCGCCGGTATTTCGCGGGCACTACCAGCTGTCGATTCGGCGGAGGGGCAACACTTTTCTGGGATGGCTTAGGGATCCGATATAACCTGTCCCCCACCCACTCATACCGCTCCCCCTCTGCTCCCTCCTCTCCAGTATCTGCTCTGCCTCTATACCTCTGGAGAGATGGGTCTGTCTGGGTTTCCCTCCCGAACTCCTCCGGGGAATCCCAACTAGCTAACGTCGGCCCTGGGGTGTCAGTCGGGGAATCGGTCCTTACCTGGGTCTCAGCAGCAGGTGGGCCGGTTCCAGCAGCACGGGTCTGAGCACGGGTAGTCACTGGGTTGGCTTCGCCAGGTCCCATAGTAGCATAGGCGGAAATCAAAGGGGCCAAATCATTTCCCAGCAAAACATCGGCAGGTAAGTCCTTCATAACCCCCACATTCACATGTCCAGCTCCCGCTCCCCAGTCCAAATGAACCCGGGCAACAGGCAGACGGAACACGGCGCCTCCTGCCACCCTTACTGCCACAGTGTTCCCGGTGTGTTGGTGTTCCGAAACCAGGTTCTTTTGGAGCAAGGTCATCGTAGCCCCGGTGTCTCTTAGACCAGTGACCTCTTTCCCGTTCAACTTAACGGTCTGTCTGTGGTGTTGGCGGTTGTCCTGCTGAGCTGCGTGAACTGGGTCTGCTTCGTGCAGGAAACCCCAAAACTCCTCCTGCTCCAGGCAGTGAGCAGAAGGCTGAGGTGGTTGCTGGGCTCCGCCGGCTGGGTTTCTCCAGGATGGTGCTTGGTTGGCGTGGTTTAAAGGGCATTCTGGTTTTTTATGTCCCATCTGCTTGCACCCAAAGCACTGGACCTGGTTGGAGTAACCCCGTTTGTTGAATCGGGCTGACTGCCCATGGTTGGTTGCTGGCGGTATAGCGGGGGTACGTTGTGCTGGGGGGTGATATAGGTTGGTGGTTGGAGGTGCTGCCGGTTTGTATTCCACTCGGGCAGGGACCTTGGCTGCTGTCTGATCGAGCTTGCGGGCATCAGTGTATTCGTCAGCCAGACGAGCAGCTTCATGGAAGGTAGCGGGTTTACGGTCCCTGACCCACTCTCGAACTCCTGCAGGTAATTTGTCAAAGCAGTGTTCTAGCAGGAACACTTGCAGCACCTCTTCCCCAGTTACCGCTCGACATCCTGTCATCCAGTGGGCTGCCGTGCGGTGTACCCGGCATGCCCATTCCACATAGGAATCACCAGCCTGTTTAGTATTGTCCCGGAATCGCCTCCGGTACGCCTCAGGGGTAACAGCGTACCGGGTCAAAAGAGCATCTTTTACTGTCCGGTAGCTAGTGAGTTCCTCCTCTGGGATGGCCCGAAAAGCTTCACTAGCCCGGCCGGATAATTTCCCAGAGAGGATAGGAACCCATTCTTCTGCGGGTACCTGGTGTAAAGCACACTGTCGTTCAAAGTCCGCCAGGAACCCGTCTATCTCTCCTTCAGTCTCAATAAAGTTTTTAAAAGCAGCAAATGGTACCTTTTTCTTCCCATTGTTATTATGGGGTACCTCTGCTGCTGCAGCTCCGCTTCTCTGGAGCGCCTGTTGTGCTGTTACTGCGGCTTGTACTTGCACTACAATATCCGCTGCAGGGTTGGGGCCAAAGTGTGCCAGCCTGATCTGAACTGCCCGGTTAAACGCTATTTCCTCGGGTGTTAGATCCAGCAGGCCAGGCACATTAGCTATCTCCCTTCCCTGTGCTGTATCCATCTCTACCAATATAGCAATAATCTCTCTTTTCTTGAGATTGCTCGCTGATCGTCCTCTGCGCTCCAAAATGTCTTTAAGGGTAGCACGCCTTAACTCCTCATATTGCATTTCCAATCCGGGGTGTGTAGCTGGCCTTCAGGGCGGTGGGATTCATCCCGTCGCTTGCCACCAGTTGTTACGACACTCGCCGCCTGGAGAGTGAAGCCGCCGTTTAGCCGATAATCCCCTTTCTCCAGAAATGCAGTTCCAGCATAACCGATCATAAGACTCCCGACCGGAGCATACGAATGCGGTAACTCCCGATCAGCAATCCATCCGAAATCCTTCCACAGCTAGAAATAAACGAAAACGCTGTCCCAATAGTCAATCCCTCCACAAACGAGACAAAGCTCCGTTTTGAAGGTCAAGCAGAATGTGTTTAATGGGGGCTACCTGCCCAGTATTTATGCAGGTCTCCACCAGGTAGACACTCCCCTAGGGGACCTGGTGGAAGACTGTAAAATATATTAAGCAGTAACCAATCGCAGTGGCTATAACACAAGCCCTCCCCATTTTACCCATAAGACATTTCTTCCTATCCCGGAGATAATTAGGGAGAAACCTAATTAACTCCGAGGATAGGAACCATCGCCATTTTAAACACAAACACACAAAATGCAATAAAATACATAAAATCCGAAGTACCGAAGATATAGTGTTCGTGCAACGTATCCCCAGATAGCCTGAATCTGAGGGCATATTCCTGCCGAATAGCGCTCAGATCCGAAGTACACAGTCCAATCGCCATGGAGTCAAAGTCTCTCATAAGTCTTTCGGTGTACGAATGACTCCATGGGCCGGCTATCTGGGTAAGTCCATACGGATGAAGAAAACCCCCGAACGGAACAGGGTTCGTATGCCTCCAAGGGAATAGAAGGAGGGACGGCCGTCTCCAGCGGTGTTCGGTAGATAAAGAGTCCGTTTTTAGATCCATGGGTTTTGCACCGAACACCGCTGATTCGCCTCGTGTCCAAAATGGCCGCCGCCTCGTGGTCGGCATACGAACGACGACCACCCGTATGAAATGGAATGGAGAGGGGTTTGCGGTTAACCACAGCGTTCTAATTTGTGGTCAAGGTGTTAATGAGCCGCACACTCCTCTCCTGGGTGGCCGATGTTCGGTAGTTTTACTCGGTACTTTAGGAAACGAAAAACCAATAGCGTACGGACAGGAAATCCACGAATCCCATGGAAACAGATGAACCCGCAATACAGGTCTATGCAGTAGGGTTCGTCACACCCAGGATGATTATCCTTCAAGTCACGTTGGTCTTGACTGCCGGAGAAAAAAGGGTTATCTCGAGAAGTAGAAGGGTCTGCTTCACAGAGGCACAAATTGATGGAATGGGAAATAGATGAACAAACTGCACAAGACAGAGGTTTTAAGCCAGCAAAATGAGATAGAAGTATCTCAAACTGTTAAATGCATGATATAGCACTGAATAGACTGGAAAGAAATTAGCTGACTGACCAGTGATAACTTGAAAACCTGTAAACAAAGTTAGGGATAGACAATCGACGGACGACTGCAAGAACATTTACCCAGATAACGGGTGACAAACAAAAAGATGATTATGTGAATGAAGCCTAACACAGAGTAAGCGTGTAGGCAGAAACAACAGACGCCAATCACCAACACATATAACTTGTAAAGATCAAATGAATGTGGGGATGAAATGACCAGACAATACTGTAGGAAGAACAAAAATGTAGCAGTTAAGCCCACAAATGGGCAAATGTACTGTTCAAGGAGGGCCTTAGACCATAACCTGGCCAAATGTGGCCACTTCGCTCATAGAATATAACTGACCAATATTTCGCTAACAGACTCCAAAAGGAGTGAATGCACTATAATGTGCAGTCTAATAAAGCCTACAAAAGGCTGAATGGGTAATTTCAAACAAATTGAAACCAACTAAATTTCCGCGATCAGAGCAAATGCTTGAATGAAGGAGAACATGAAACCCATACGTGAGCCGAATGAGGACGAATGCATTAAAAACACAAAGTGCCAGAATCTTTAGGTGAACGCCTTTGTACCCACAAATGCTCAGCTGGAGGGAGCCTAACACAACTATACCAGCCTAATTAATAAGCTGAATAGTGGGGAATGCACGAACATGTCTATTCCCCAGTGTTTCCTGATGGCACCAAACTATGCGAGTGCTTGCATCCAGGAGGTGTGGAGCTTCGATGCGGTGTGATACAAACTGCTATTTGTAACTGGCCCTTTAAATGATAAATTGCCCTGCTTCCCTGGATTGTGGAGAAGCCTATTTGCCAGCCTCCTCCCGCATGACTATGGCCCTGGGAGATTGAGCCCATTAAAAACAGTATGGACTTTTACTGGGTGTGTATGGCCCTTTAAGAACCGTCTGGGGACATATTGTGACTTTGGTGAACAATGCCCCTTTAAGACGGTGTCCCCAGACCTGTAAAATAACTTGTTCCTGGCATGCTCCCACTTGGTCCAGTAAATGGGGCTTACTGAACCAAGTACCACACAGGCGGACCACCCAGAAGTGGAAGTGTGCAGGCAATTTACCTCCCAGGCTGTGAGGTTACTGCAGGTTAATTGCCGACCGCTGGGTGGCCGCAGTTCGTGCAAACGAACACGTGGCGGCGGCCATCTTTGTTCATTCAAACGAGGTCAGCGGTGTGTGTAGCCAAATTCATGGAACTGAAATCGGCTACACGTTTCCGCGAACACCGCTGACCCTTACCTTCTCCTACACTAAACTTTCAGCTGCAGAGACTAAGTCCCGTTCGAAGATTCGAACGCCCGTTCGAATGGGACTTAGTCGTTTTTCTGCATGAAATTAACCGGCCGCACAGCCCAAATCTATGGAACTGTTTTGGGCAGGAAAATGTGCTTGCGGTCGGTCATTAAGGACTTCCGTCTAACTTTTGATCTACTGGATGGATTTGTGTGTTGGATTTTTGGTTATGTATATATTTAAAGTGTGCTGATTCTAAATATGTAATTTGTATGAAGATTGGATGTATGGTTTTAAAGTTACAGGGTATGTGTAAAAACTGTATTTTTACTGTCTGTGATAATTATGTTAACCCATTGTGTAACATAATTATATCACAGGCAGAGGGGAGGATTTTGTGTGTAATTACTGGGAGTGTTTTATGTAATGTACGTGTGTGATCGGTTATTTTGTAACGTCCTGTGGGTGGTCCTATCTAAGGGGATCCTGCATAAAAGAAGGTTCTTTTGGTGCCAATAAAACAGAATGACTTGACCCTCTAACTTGCAGCCTCGACTCATGTTTGTAGGGGACAGCTATAATCACTACAGGGATTGCTATGCTCTGCATACTCCCTTAGCTACTGAGCTCTTGTAAGAGCTCTTGTTCCTCATCCTGCTTCGCTCTACAGAAGGAAGAGGTTCACCTACTGGAACCTGGAGCCTGGTCGTAGGTCCAGGGCGCAGAGCAGACAGTGAGATACCAGCCCAGCAGCGGTGGTTCGTGGAGTCTGCAGTACTTATGGTGGCTCCACAGTAGTTATGGTGTCTACGGTTCTGATGGTCCTTTGGTGAGCGCTAGGAGCATCCTTTTCTACGGTCCAACCTCCAGCCAGCCTGGAGGCAACCGTAACACGGTGAAAAGAGGCCTGAGCCCTGGTGGACTAGAACAGAAGGAGACTGCAAGGTGAGCAAGAAAAGAATCTAAAATTGGCAGGGAGTAATGAGGAAGCTGACCCGGAAGCAGGTAACCAATGGCAGCGATGACCTGACACGGAACACCCCAAGTAAGAAGGGGGATAGGGTTTATATAGGCTAAACTCCTCCCATAAATACATGCCTGCAGTCTTAGAACATATATACACAAACACACATGTATACATTTAACACAGAATGGGTAAGAATTATAGGCACTGTAGCGGAGTACAATAGTAAAATCCACGATCTCCGCTGGTATACAGGTAAATCCACAGTCAGCGCTGAAAAGGAAGGCAATATCCCAATCCTCCCAATAACCGGACGAAACACAGTTTGGGAGTCAACTAACTTGCTTTATTCACAGACTTCCATATGTATGCAGTTCCCCTTGCAAGGGGTTTCCGTACAGATGTTACAGGGGATTTCTCCCATCAGGCAGTGTAATTATCCCAACAGGCATTGCTGCACGAGAGGGATACTCCCACATTTCACATACTATTCATCGCTGTTATACGAACGACCGTTCGGTAGATAGCTAGGGTCTGCGGGCACATTTAGGGAGAATACCGCTCAGATCCCAGCTAAACTAACCGAACGCCGCACGAAATACATTTAACCATCGAGTTCGGTTTGAAACTACCGAACACCGATGGGGAACATAATGTGAGAAGAGCGGAACTCCCGAACGCTCTGGAAGTCCAGCGGTGTTCGTATCATCGAGTAGCCGTTTTCAGTTCCAGGCACTCAACGACCGAACACCGCTGCAGAGACAAAGGATCCAAGATGGCCGACCGCCGCATGGTCGGTAGTCGAACGGCGGCCACCTAGGAGAGCCTTTAACTACCGATTGCAACATTGTTGCAATCGGTTAACGAGCGCCACACGACTCTAAGTGTGTGGTCTACCTGGGGAGCCCGTATTCGTTTGACGAACAGCCCGGATAGCCGCGGTTCGTCGAACGAAGTGTTTGCATGCTGGTAGCTTACGGCTGCCAGCATGCGAACTACCATAATACAATACACACACAGCACAATATACACAGCAATCCATACAGCCTACGGACAACCCTTCTATAGTATAGTCCAGAAGTGGCTAGGTTTGCCACAGTCACCCATGATTACAAGTGCATTTTGTATTGAGGTATTTTGCCATATATGCAAAAAGGGGAATACACCCCAAACAAGATTCTAATCTAGTATATAAAGACGGAAAATAAAGTATATGCAGCTTTAATACATTCCCTTCAGAAGGGGGTGGTAGAGAGGCAATCTAAATTCCCACAGCTATGCAAAATGTATCCAGTAAAATAGACTTGAAACAATAGGATACAAATTGAAAAAGTCAAAGTGCAGGTTCATGAACCGAAACGCGTGTTGGGCCTTTTTACCATCACTTGATTTGGGGCACTTTAAGCACCATGCACTTAATTAGTGTTTAGTACCTTTTTCTTTTTGATTATTGGTAGATTGGAGCAGAGGTAGCTATCTAGGGTAGCTGAGATACTAGACACCAAGAAGGTGTTTACTAGGAGATTCAGGGACCAGTGGCAGAGAACATAGCACCTACGAGACTTGGCTGCTCTATATGGATGATTATCCCCTTCCTCCATCCTCCCCCCCGGTTCTATGAAATACGGATCACTTGCCAGCAGGGGCTAAAGGATATCTGCAGGATTTATGTTCCTCATTGCTACTAACAGGACCTACTTGTATGCAGCCTTTACCCTGGGAATAAAATCATTAGCTAATATATTCCACTCTAGTCTTTAACTCCTATCCGATACCCTCTCTGCCCTCTACCTCCTCTGTTTGTAGTTTCTAGGTCATAACTACTAGTTCACTGTTTTACTTTACTGAGAGGGTAGTGGATGCATGGAATAGCCTTCCAGCTGAAGTGGTAGATGTTAACACAGAAAGGAGTTTAAGCATGCGTTGGATAGGCATAAGATAAGGCAAGGGACTAATGAAAGTATTTAGAAAACTGGGCAGACTAGATGGGCCGAATGGTTCTAATCTGCCATCACATTCTATGTTTAGTGAACCTTCCGTCCACCAGAATATCCTGTCATTCTGTTCTAGCAGTAATTACAAAACATAGCCAATCAATATAGCCAATTCAAAACATAGCCAATCAATATAGCCAATTCAAAACATAGCCAATCAATATAGCGGTGTTTTGAATTGAATAGATCAAGGATCATAATTTGGTGTGTTTTATATACATAGCAACAATGTTTGTTCCATTGGCTTTTTCAATTTGTATCCTATTGTTTCAATAAAGTCTCTATTTTACTGAATACATTTTGCATAGCTGTGGGAATTTAGACTGCCTCTCTACCACCCCCTTCTGAAGGGAAGATATTAAAGCTGTATATACATTTTTTTCCATCTTTACACACCAGATTAGAATCCCCCCTTGTTTGGGGTGTATTCACCTTTTTGTAATTATCGTTTCCAGGGTTCAGGCCCACTGGTGGTTCTGGTACCACCAAACTGACCACTATGTCCCTAACCCATTAAAATTAGATAGGATGACATAGTTTCTCGCTAATTTTCAATTGATTTTGCCATATATCTCACAAAGGATTTTAGATTGCATGAAGATTTGACTGTGCCCCTGAGGTTATTCCATAATTGCGGTGCCCTGTAGGAAAATGAGGATCGAGCCACTTTATTTTTGTATTGCGGTATGCTAAATATCGTGCTAGTACTGGATCGGAAGTTATAGGATGTGGGAACAGCCGGGGAGAGCATTCTTCTCATGTAGGGTGGGAGCTTCCCAGAAAAGCTCTTGAACACAATGCTGGAAAGATGAAGGGTGCGTATGGAGTTCAGTGATAGCCAGTTTACATAGTTACATAGTTACATAGCTGAAAAGAGACTTGTGTCCATCAAGTTCAGCCTTCCTCTCATTTGTTTTTTGCTGTTGATCCAAAAGAAGGCAAAAAAAACCCAGTTTGAAGCACTTCCAATTCTGCAACAAGCTAGGAAAAAAAATCCTTCTTGACCACAGAATGGCAGTCAGATTTATCCTTGGATCAAGCAGTTATTACCCTACATTGAAAGATGATATCCTTGAATATTCTGTTTTTGCAACTATGCATCTAGTAGCTGTTTGAACATCTGTATGGACTCTGATAAAAACACTTCAGGCAGAGAATTCCACATCCTAATTGTTCTTACAGTAAAAAAACCTTTCCTTTGCCTTAGACAAAATCTTCTTTCTTCCAGTCTAAACGCATGACCTTGTGTCCTATGTAAAGTCCGGTTTGTGAATAGATTTCAACACAATGGTTTGTATTGGCCCTGAATTTATTTGTATAATGTTATCATATCCCCTCTCAGGCGACGTTTTTCTAAACTAAATAGGTTTAAATTTGTTAACCGTTCTTCACAGCTGATATGTTCCATTCCTTTTATTAATTTTGTAGCCCGCCTCTGCACTTTTTCTAGTGCCATAATATCCTTCTTTAGAACAGGTGGCAAAAATTGCACAGCATATTCAATATGTGGTCTTACCAGTGATTTATAAAGAGGCAAAATGATATTCTCATCCAGAGAATGAATGCCCTTTTTCATGCATGACAATACCCTACTGGCCTTGGCCACTGCTGATTGACATTGCACATTCTTGCATATTTTGTTGTCTATAACAATTCCCAAATCCTTTTCGGGTGTTGTTATCCCTAATTCGCTTCCATTAAAGGTATACGTTGCTTGTGTACTCTTTACGCCGAAGTGCATAACTTTGCATTTTTCAACATTAAATTTCATTTGCCATTTGAGTGCCCAGTCCCCCAGTCTATCTAAATCCCTCTGCAGAAAAGTAATATCTTGCTCACATTGTATTACTTTACAGAGTTTTGTTTCATCTGCAAACACTGAAACATGACTTTCAATGCTGTCTTCAAGATCATTTATAAACATGTTAAATAGAAGGGGTCCTAGAAGAGAACCCTGAGGGACACCACTTGCCACCTCTGTCCAGCTTGAAAATGTATAATTAATGACAACTCTTTGTACTCTATTTTTAAGCCAATGTTCTACCCAAGTTTAGCTCTTTCAACATGTCACAGTGGTGGGTAAAGTAATTACATTCTCGTACAAAGCAGCAGAAAAATTATATAAGGTATTAAGTTCATGAAGGTAGGTTTGCGATGTAGGTGCATACACTACATCCCCATAATCAATGACAGGCATTAGCATCTGTTTCCTTACTGTAGGGCGTAGGCAGGATTTGTTTCTGTACAGGGCACCTAGTTTTGGATAAAGTTTTGAAGAGAGTTTTTCAATGTGAATGCTAAAGGATAGGTTGGCAACATAACTAGATATTTGAAAGAACAGACGGCGGTCAGTGTGCTATTTGAATTTGTTCTGATACATAGTTAACACAAAATTCTGTTAAGTAATACAATGTGGAGGATATTACTTTGCTGCAGAGGGATTTAGATAGACCGGGGGACTGGGCACTCAAATGGCAGATTAAATTTAATGTTGAAAAATGCAAAGTTATGAACTTTGGCGTAAAGCATGCACAAGCAACATATACCCTTAATGGAAGTGAATTAGGGATAACACACGAGAAGGATTTGGCAATTATTATAAAC
Organism: Pelobates fuscus; assembly: GCF_036172605.1. Classification (NCBI taxonomy): domain Eukaryota; kingdom Metazoa; phylum Chordata; class Amphibia; order Anura; family Pelobatidae; genus Pelobates; species Pelobates fuscus. The sequence continues at coordinate 1,298,887 of NC_086318.1, read as the reverse complement.
TACAAACTATGCAACAATGTGCAATGTCAATCAGCAGTGGCTAAGGCCATTACGTTATTGACATGCATGAAAAAGGGCATTAATTCTCAGGATGGAAATATAACTTTGCCTCTTTATAAAGAGCCAAACCTTGAATATGCTGTGCAATTTTGGGCACCTGTTCTAAAGAAGGATATTATGGCACTAGAAAAAGTGCAGAGGCGGATTACAAAATTAATAAAAGGAATGGAACATTTCACCTATGAAGAAAGGTTAACAAATTTAAACCTATTGAGTTTAGAAAAACGTTGCCTGAGAAGGGATATGATAATATTATACAAATATATTCGGGGCCAATACAAACCATTGTGTGGAAATCTATTCACAAACCAGACTTTATATAGGACACAAGGTAACGCGTTTAGACTGGAAGAAAGAACATTTCGTCTAAGGCAAAGAAAAGTTTTTTTTTACTGTAAGAGCCATAAGAATGTGGAATTCTCTGCCTGAAGAAATGGTTTTATCAGAGTCCATACAGATGTTCAAACAGCTACTAGATGCATAGTTGCAAAAACAGAATATTCAAGGATATAATTTTTCAATAACTAAATGTATCCCTGCCCTTGTTGGTGGGTCCAACTGATGGAACTCCTCAACACTGGCAAACCTTGAGGTTGCAATTTAAAACGAAAGGGTATTCTAATAGATGCCTGAAGTCAGCATACCAGAGGGCACTACTAACTGAAAGGGAGTCCCTCCTTACTGAGAATTCCATCAAGGATACAACCCAGAACCTGTTCAGGTGTATTGGCACCTTTGATTCTGGATGGGACCTTGTGAAACAAACCCTTGAAAGATACTGGTGTCTTTGCGATACTTACTAGGAAACGGTGTTAGCTGTGTCTTTGATTATTGGAGTAGTTATATTCTGGAAAGCATGTGACTATTAACTAAGCTCTGAAGTCGGGAAAGCAGTGTGTAGTTGATAGATTATCACATTGCAGCTAATAAATTGTAATTGCCTAAAAGACACAGATATCTATCCCTATTATAAGAGGAAAGATCAAGAAGTCCTTACTCCTCATGTCTCACTCACAGCCAGAAGAGGCCGTAACCTTAAAGACATTCTTGTAACAAGTCATCTCCCACTGAAAACAGGCCCGACCACTTGGCTAAAGTCTCCAACTCCAAGGCTTGCAAATTTATCAGAAGGCATTCAAAAACTTTTTCTAATGCAAACAATACGAAGACATACACAGTTAAAACTTTTTTTTAACTGCCAAACAGCTGGAATTGCCTACCTCCTGACATGCAGCTGGAATTGCCTACCTCCTGACATGCAGCTGCGGCCTAAAGTACGTGGGGAAGACATTTAGACCCTTTAAAAATCGTATTCTGGAACACATCAATTCAGTGAATCCTTCCAGACAAACTGATACAGTGATTTCACGTCATTTAAAAATGAAACATGGAGGGTCAGCACAAGACTTACGCTTTAACGGTTTAGAGAAAATCAAACTAGGTCCAAGAAAAGGGGATATAAACATCAAACTTCTACAAAGAGAAAGTTATTGGATATACACACTCAAAACATTGTCCCCTGCAGGGTTTAATGAAGGCTTTTTGTATACGTCCTTCATCTCTGACTAGAAACTATCTATACACTGCAAATACCATGCCTCTCTCCTGTTTTAAAGGATTACATTGTCCATTAAGGTTCTAATGAGCATACACGCCATTCTCATTATTGTATATATGTAAATAGTCTTCAGCAAAATTAAATTAAGCTGCTGTATCTGTCCCTCTAACCTATTACATTTAACAATCAGACTACACACATCAGTTCTTAGATGTTATGATTATGAAGTCAGATTGTCCCAGTAATCAGATTTTAATTAACATTACATTCAGAGCTAAGTTTAAAAATAGTAATTGCAACACAATCATTGGAAGAACTGCCTGGACACACAGCCATTAATATGGACGTCTGGTCCTTTAAGGAGTGACGGTATGTCACTTAGCGGTACATAATACACTTAATGTCCTTGATCTTTCCTCTTATAATAGGGATAGATATCTGTGTCTTTTAGGCAATTACAATTTATTAGCTGCAATGCGATAATCTATCAACTACACACTGCTTTCCCGACTTCAGAGCTTAGTTAATAATCACATGCTTTCCAGCATATAACTATTCTAATAATCAAAGACACAGCTAACACCGTTTCCTAGTAAGTATCACAAAGACCCCTTTGCCTGGTATTCTGTTAGAACGGAATCGTTAGATTCCTGATATGTGTCTAGGGACGGAAGTCTGTGACTTAGTTCATTACTGCCGAAATTCATCCAGCTCTAAACCTGACATTATGACTGAGTCAATTGACATTGTCTATTCATATAATAAGTCAGTTTAAATAATTGATACGGGTTTGATTTCATTATGTGCAAACTGTATTTGACCACAAATCAGCATTCTTGAGTTCGCCGGCTAGGTTTTCTTGCCGCAGAAATGGTATATTGCTACAGTATCAATAAAATGTAACCCTATCCCAAAACTAAGTTACACAAACTATAGCTGCAACAATGTGAGGAATTCATAGCATCACTAAGCAGCATGCAAATAACTAACTTCACCAGTACAGGCATGGATACTAGAAATGCCTCAGAAATCACAATACCACTTCAAAGATCATATATGCTTATGGTCTCCCAGGAAGATCATGGCATTATTTCACTTTAATGTATGCTACTAATTATCACAGTATTATTATTATTATTATTATTGCCATTTATATAGCGCCAACAGATTCCGTAGCGCTTTACAATATTATGAGAGGGGATTTAACTATAAATAGGACAATTACAAGAACTTACAGGAACAATAGGTTGAAGAGGACCCTGCTCAATCGAGCTTACATTCTATAGGAGGTGGGGTGTAAAACACATTAGGACAGGAAAATAGTAGCCCCAATAGCCAGAAGCTATCCATTCTCTAAGAATACATTTCGGCACCACAACAGTTAAAACCACTCAGCCGCTGATGTCAGACGGCAAGCTCTTTGATTGGCCGATTTAAAAACAAATATATATTTTTTTTTTGGCGCCCAAATGTAGTCACATGCCTGATTCTGATTGGTCCAACAGGTATTAGCAGCTACTAGCACACATTTAAAAGGAGACCTGAGGTCAGTCTCCCTCCAGCCCCTGACGAAGGTGCATTACAGAAAGCACCGAAACGTGCGTCGGGTTTCTCTTTCCTTTCACTTATTTTTTCACTAGGGCACTGTCACTATGTGTAGGTAACCAACAATCTAAGTATGGTTCTGCACATTAGATCACTCTAATTTTCACTTTCTTTATTTTTCACCTCATCACACTGGACATGTTGCCTGGGAGCAGTAAACTATATTCTCTTAGACTTAGTACTACAGTCCTGCAAGCTGTTTCTCCCCCCCTCTCCCCGGTTTTTCTCACATAATATGGGTAAGATATACTGAGAGCCTTAGATATTACAAGTAGGTCTCATTACAGTTATCTAGCCCTCATATGTGTGGGTATGTTTGCAGTTTTGAACTGTTGATTATTTGCAAGACTACTTTTTAATCCTGTTGGCTCTATTTAGATAATTCCACAGACGCTAGCTGTGGCCTATAGAGCTTTACAACTAAGTCTGCTCCCAGCCTTAAGACCAGTGTTTCTAGTCAATACTTAACTTAGCAACTTGGAGCTAAGCTTATCTGCTGTCAGTAGCTATCAGAATGGACCTTCCATGATTAAAGTCTAATATCTGTAGCTATCTGAAGACATATCTTTAAAGTACTCCATTGACCAAGATAGTTTGAGGTGAGCCATTGTGGCGAGATTTTTTACCCAATTCGGGTATCTGACCACCTATTTTGTTATTTTTGCTAAAGACTCTTTACGGTCCTATCATTAATTGATTTGGTAATCCCATCTTTCCTACTCCAGTACTTACTATAGACCTCCGGATTTGGTATCCAGATGGTCTAAGTAAATTCTTTCACTGTAATTTTTCAATGTAGGGTAATAGCTGCTTGATCCAAGGATAAATCTGACTGCCATTCTGGGGGCCAAGAAGGAATTTTTTTTCCTAGTTTGTTGCAAAATTGGAAGTGCTTCAAACTGGGGTGTTTTTGCCTTCTTTTGGATCAACAGCAAAAAAACTAATGGATTTTATTGACTTGATGGACGCAAGTCTCTTTTCAGCTATGTAACTATGTAACTATAGTTGGGCAATTTTGCAATTTAGGTACCATTCCAAATATCCTTCTGCCAGGTCCATTCTCATGCTTCTGTGATAAATGTGTTTTATATTTCTATTTGTCTCCAACTCCCTGAGGTTCCCATTTGTCATTCTTTAATTTGCAACTGGTCATCCCTTGCATATCCATTCTTCTCACTAATGTGTTCCTTTGTCTCGTTCATAACCAAAACACCTCCAACACACATTCATGGTGACACCCTTTACTTCATCTTTACTTCTGGTTGTTAGTCAGAAACTCCATCTAGTTCCATATTCCAACTACTGACTAATACAATCCCCTCATCATTTTATCATAATTCCTGTAACAGACCCTTACAAGTCCCTGGTGGCTGTGAAGCAAACAAGGGAATTACAGTTTAATCCGCTATTCGGTTCATTTTCCTCCGTTCGTATGGTTTACGTGAATCCACTGTGTAAAGTATAGGTGGCCGCCATTTCGGGACTTTTACACGTGTTCGCGGCCATCTTGCGCACGAACAGCGGTGTTTGCCTGTTACCGCATGGAACTAAAAACGGATACGCGAACAGGCGAACACCGCTGAGTCCTCCAGACCTCCATAAATTCGTACTGAAACTACCGAACGTCCCACCGTTCGGTAGTTATACTTAATCGTCTATGGGGATTTCAGCGAACACCGAGATTCGACTGGATGGCACGAATTTCATGTCTTTTCACCGTACGAACGGAGACCGACCGCAAGGCCAAAACTCATGGAACTATTTTCGGCTAGTTGGTCTGTGCGGTCGGTTAAAACTTTGGAACCCTGTATCTCCCGAACCATTTGTCCGAATTTAATGATTTTCGGATATGTTACTCCCCTGAACAAGGGCTATCCAGCGATGCTGGATTTAAAGGTGTACCCCCTGTTTTTGGGGTACATCCAGAACTTGACTAAAAATGTGTACCGTATAATTATGTTATGTGTTTATCGGAGGGGAGGAGACGTGGGGGTGTTACCATGTATATGATTGGTTATTTTCAACCTCCCCCTGGGTGTGTTCTTTCTGTACTGAATCCTAATAAAAAGCAGGCTGGGTATTCCAGTCCTCAGTTCTTCTTGACCCTTCAAAACGTAGCCTCGTCTCGTTCTTGGAAGGGGATTATTTGGGAATATTACTCTGCTCTGTTTCAGCTGAACCTGACTCTCACTCTGGATATCGTGGATGGGATTACGCCAGCTTTACTTCTCTGCAGCAGCTTGCAAGGAAAAGGACGTGTCCAACGGCAGATACCCTCTCTCTACCTGGGTAGCCGTTACAATTCCTTTGTAGCAGAGTTCCAGTACTCTAACTGTGTACATCTGTGTTATGGACATAACCTATGAGAAACATTGTTAATGCTATTTGTGCTTTTGCGCCCATAACTCACTAAGTTATAGACTCTGTTTCACAATTTAGCAAATATTCCCTGGATAAGTGGCAGTTTTAAGCTCTCTAAAAAGGTTAGTCTCAAACAAAGAAAATGCTCCTGTAGTCCTGATAACTAGTCCTATACAGTTCTAACAAAGGACTTTACTATTTAAACCCTAGAAAATAGAATTACTCTTGAAGTCCTGGTAACTGACGCCATACAGTTCTAACAAAGGACTTTACTTGGTCTTGAAGTCCTGGTAACTGATGCCATACAGTTCTAACAAATGACTTTACTTGGTCTTGAAGTCCTGGTAACTGATGCCATACAGTTCTAACAAAGGATTTTACTTGGTCTTGAAGTCCTGGTAACTGATGCCATACAGTTCTAACAAAGGACTTGACTTACTCTTGAAGTCCTGGTAACTGACGCCATACAGTTCAAAAGACTTTACTTGGTCTTGAAGTCCTGGTAACTGATGCCATACAGTTCTAACAAAGGATTTTACTTACTCTTGAAGTCCTGGTAACTGATGCCATACAGTTCTAACAAAGGATTTTACTTACTCTTGAAGTCCTGGTAACTGATGCCATACAGTTCTAACAAAGGACTTTACTTGGCCTTGAAGTCCTGGTAACTGATGCCATACAGTTCTAACAAAGGACTTTACTTGGTCTTGAAGTCCTGGTAACTGACGCCATACAGTTCTAACAAAGGACTTTACTTGGTCTTGAAGTCCTGGTAACTGATGCCATACAGTTCTAACAAAGGACTTTACTTACTCTTGAAGTCCTGGTAACTGATGCCATACAGTTCTAACAAAGGATTTTACTTGGTCTTGAAGTCCTGGTAACTGATGCCATACAGTTCTAACAAAGGACTTTACTTGGTCTTGAAGTCCTGGTAACTGATGCCATACAGTTCTAACAAAGGATTTTACTTGGTCTTGAAGTCCTGGTAACTGATGCCATACAGTTCTAACAAAGGACTTTACTTGGTCTTGAAGTCCTGGTAACTGACGCCATACAGTTCTAACAAAGGACTTTACTTGGTCTTGAAGTCCTGGTAACTGATGCTGTTACAAATTGCTATTTGCAACTGGCCCTTTAAATGATAAATTGCCCTGCTTACCTGGATTGTGGAGAAGCCTGTTTGCCAGCCTCCTTCCTCATGAGTATGGCCCCTGGAAGATTGTGCCCCTGAAAACTTATGGACTTTTATTGGGTGCCCCTTTAAGACTATGTCCCCAGACCTGTAAAATAACTTGTCCCTGGCTTTCTCCCACTTGGTTCAGTAAATGGGGCTTACTGAACCAAGTACCACACAGGTGGACCACCCAGAAGTTAAAGTGTGCAGGCAATTTACCTCCCAGGCTGTGAGGTTACTGCAGGTTAATTGCCGACTGCTGGGTGGCCGCCATTCGACAGTCGAACAGGTGGCGGCCATCTTTGTTTATTCGAACGTGGTCAGCGGTGTATGCTAAAGATTTTGTGGAACTAAAATCGGATGCGCAAATACACGAACAACGCTGACCCTTACCTTCTCCCATACTAAACTTTCAGCTGCAGAGACTAAGTCCCGTTCGAAGATTCGAACGCTCGTTCGAATGGGACTTAGTCGTTTTTCTGCATGAAATTGACCGACCGCACAGCCCAAATCTATGGAACTGTTTTGGGCAGGAAAATGTGCTTGTGGTCGGTCATAAAGGACTTCCGTGTAACTTTTGATCCACTGGAGGGATTTGGCTGATTTTTGGAAGTGTTTATGTTTGAAGTATGCTGAGTTTAAATATGTAATTTATGGAGATTGAATGTATGGTTCTAAAATTACAGTGTATGTGTAAAAACTGTATTTTTACTGTCTGTGATAATTATGTTAAACCATAATTATATCACAGACAGAAGGGAGGATTTTGTGTGTAATTACTGGGAGTGGTTTCAATGATGTACGTGTATGATTGGTTGTTTTGTCCCTCCCTGTGGGTGGTCCTGTATTTACAAAATGGTAATAAATAGAGAAAATTTATGACAAACTTACCGTAATTTTCTTTTCCTGGCTATTTCTCATGGCAGCATCACTTATGGGTAGCTCCTCCCTTAGCAGTCTCAGGACAGGAATTAATTAGATTAATTAATTAATTAATTAGACCTATGGTATAAAGAGTCCCTCCTCCCCCTACACCACAGTCCAATTATAAAGCTGAAAACAAAAAAATGGGCGGGAACCCTGATGCTGCCATGAGAAATAGCCAGGAAAAGAAAATTACGGTAAGTTTGTCATAAATTTTCTCTATTCCTGGCTAATCATGGCAGCATCACTTATGGGTAATACCCAAGCTCACAGAACATAGGGTGGGAATAAAACATGAAAAATTACACTGAACAGATTCTTATGCTACGACTGAATTTAATATCAATGGGACAAAGAAACCGTAGACAAGACACTCTTCCCAAATGAGGTGGAAGGAGAATCCACATCTAGTTTGTAGTGTTTCATAAATGTCATCGGGGAAAACCAGGTGGCTGCCCTGCAAATGTCATCGTATGGAACCTCTGCCCAATTAGCCCATGAAGTCGACAATGCTCTGGTTGAATGTGCCTTTATCTTCAGTGGAGGAGAGCGATCTTTAGCGAGATATGCCTTCCTGATCACAAGAGCAATCCAACGTTTCAACGTAGATAGAGAGGCTGCCTCACCTTTCCTGGCCCCTGAAGGCAAAACGAAAAGCTGGTCAGTTTTCCTGTAAGGAGCAGAACGTTCAAGGTACATAGACAGGCAGTTCATGACATCCAAACGTTGCCACTTAATCTCCTCTTGTGAAGAAGGATTGGGGTAGAAAGATGGAAGGACCACTTCTTGAGATAGATGAAAACGAGAGACCACTTTAGGAAGAAATGCTGGATTAGGCTTCAGGCATACCCTATCGTGGTAGAATTGTAGACAAGAAGGCAAGGTAGAGAAGGCCTTGATCTCCGAAATTCTCCTAGCGGAAGTAATTGCCACTAAAAACAATGTTTTGTAAGTCAGGAGGACAGCATCCAAATTCTCAAGAGGAACGAATAGGTCCTCAGTCAGGTAGTCGAGAACAAGCGGAAGGTCCCAAGGAGGGGTAGTGGATCTCGAAGGAGGTCTCAACTTGAAAGCTGCCTTGAAGAACCTGGAGATCAATGGGTCTGATGACCAAGAGGTGTTGTACAAAGCTGACAGAGCCGAAGATTCAACTTTAAGAGTGCTGATGCTAAGGCCCTTATCCAGACCTTCTTGCAGGAACTCCAAGATTTCAGTGTTGCGAGGGCGTATGAAGTCAACTTTCTTGACCTAAGCCCACTCTTGAAACACATCCCAGACCCTATGGTAGCAGGAGGAAGTAGAAGCCTTCCTTGAGTGCAAGAGGGTATTGACCACTGCTTCTGAAAGACCTAATTGTCGAAGTCTTTCCTTTTCAAGACCCACACCCCCAATTTGAGGCGTTCCGGATGAGGATGGAATACTGGGCCCTGTGTTAGCAGATCCTCCAGAACAGGCAGGGGCCAAGGCTGTTCCTGGCTCAACATTGACAATAGGGGAAACCACAGCCTTCAAGGCCAAATTGGGATTACGGCAATAACCTTCTTCCCTTCCGACCAAACTTTCCTCAGGAACCTGGTTATCATGGGTAGGGGAGGGAACGCATACCCCAGATCGAACGACCAAGGAAGAGATAGAGCATCCTGGCCCAATGCCTGACTCTCTGGGTGGAGGGAGTAGTAATTCTCCACCTGACGATTCCTGAACGAAGCCATCAGGTCGATCTGGGGCATGCCCCACCGATGGGTGATCCAAGCAAAAACTGACTGGTGAAGTTTCCATTCTCCCGGGAGAATGTCTGTTCTGCTGAGAAAGTCCGCCGTTACGTTCTCTGAACCTGGGAGATAGATAGCCTTCAGTCCTTGGAGATAGGCCATGGCCATTTCCATTAAAGGAGCTAGTTCCTTCAAGAGCAGTTTGCTCCTTGTGCCTCCCTGGTTGTTTACATATGAGGCAACCGCTCGGTTGTCCGTCTTGATTAACACCCAGGAATCTCTGATCTTTGGAAGGAACACCCGGACGGCCTTGGAAATAGCTCGTAGTTCTCTTAGGTTCGAGTGGAGCCGATTTTCTTCTCGGGTCCACCTCCCCTGAGTCCACGAGGAGTCGAGGTGGGCACCCCAACCAGAAGAACTGGCATCTGTCGTAATAATGTTCCATGGAGTTTCTTCCAAGGGGAAGCCCTTTGCTAGGTTCTTCCTGTTCTTCCACCAGTTCAACTCTCTTCTCACTGGCAGTGGCAGAGATATCTTCTGTTCCCAATCCGTTTTCTCTCTGTCGAACTGGAGAAGGAAGCAACTCTGGACAGGGCGAAACTTCCATTGGGCCCACTTCACCAAACCTATCGTAGATGTTAAAGAACCCAGGAGACTCATGACTTCCCTTGCCGAGGCCCTTTCGAGAACCTGGAGCTTCTTGACTTTGTCTTTTATCTTCATGACCCTCTCTGGAGACAAAAACACACGGGCAGAGATGGTATTTATCACTGCTCCGAGGAACACGATGGTCTGAGACGGAATCAGGGAGCACTTTTCTATATTCAGAAGCCACCCGTGATCTTGAAGGATGTTCATTGCCACTAATGTATGATGCTCCACAATTCTTCGTGAAGGCCCTATGATGAGGATGTCGTCCAGGTAATGGAATATCTCTATACCTCTCATCCTTATGACGGCAATCAAAGAGACAAGGACCTTCGAGAAAGTCCTTGGCGCTAAGCTGAGGCCAAACGGGAGTCCTCGGAACTGAAAGTGTCTTCCTAAAGCCCAGAACCGAAGGAACAGCATGTGATTGCTGTTTACAGGGATTTGGTAGTAGGCATCTTTTAAGTCTATTGAGGTCATCCAATCTCCCGTTTTTACGCTCTTTAGGATGGTCTGTAAGGATTCCATTTTGAATGTCCTTACGTCTAGTATGGCGTTCACTCCTTTCAGATTCAGGATGAGACGCCACTTTCCCTGGGGTTTTTGAGCCCAAAACACCGTGGAATACATCCCCCGGAACCTTTCGTGTGTAGGGACTTCCTCCAACACCTTCTGTTCCAGCAGAGTGGAAATGCAAGTCCTCATGGCCCTTCGTTTGACACCTGCGGACACTCTTGATTTTCTGAAAAGAGCAGTATTTGGACGAGAAGAAAATTCCATCCTGTAGCCCTCTTTTATGATGGATGTGACCCACACGTCTGTGACATTTGCGGCCCATACCGGGAAAAAGAACTTCAGTCTTCCACCCACCATACCCGGATGGGCCCGAAGACCTTCAGAAGGTCTTCCCGGAGGTTCTGGCACCTCTACCTCTGGAAGCCTTATTGGAAGAAGAGTGAGAGAAGGACTTCCATGAAGAATTCCTGGAATACTCCCTTCCGGGTTTGTAGCTTCTGCTGTCCCGAAAGGACCGATCCTTGAATCGTCCAGTTTTCCAGGAGGAGGAAAAACTCTTTCTGCTGACTTGTGGTAGAAACGCTTTTTTCCCCATCGGCAGCTTTCTGAATGGCATCTTCCAGGATCTTACCAAACAGGAGATCCCCCTGGAACGGGAGACCACACAAGGACGCCTTGGAGGCATAGTCCGCCCCCCAGGAATGAAGCCATAAGGCCCTTCTGGAGGCCACAGACAGGGCCATACTTTTGGCAATCATGCGAGTGATGTCCAGGGAGGCTTCTGAGCAAAATTCAGTAGCAAGGCTCAAATCCTTGAGACTCTCCAGGAGATGTTCTCTACGGACACCTTGACCAATGTCCTCCTCCAAATTAGCGAGCCAAACCCTCAAGGCCCTGGAGAGAGTGGTCAGCGCTACTGCCGGATGAAGGGCGGAGCCTAGCGCCAGGTAGGCTTTAATTAGATCACCATCCATACGCTTTTCCATAGGCTCCCTCAAGTACGCCATGGAGTCTATAGGAAGCGTGGTCTTTTTAGCCATATGGATCACTGCAGCGTCAACCTTGGGAACCGAATTCCAAAGGCAGCAGTCCATGGCAGAATAAGGATAAGTCCTCGTAAATTTGTTTTTCAAGGTGGACTTCCTCTCCGGCTTATTCCATTCCTGAAGGATCATGTCCCTTATAGAGGAATGCACCGGGAACGTTGGTCTATTAGGTTTCAAGTCCTCAAAAAACCTGCCAGCCTCTCTCAACTCAGATCTTTCTTCCGTGCGGCTAAGAGTGTCTCTGAGGAGGGTAATAAGTCTATCGATAGATTTCGAGTCCAGAGACCTGGAGGCATAATCAACTTCCTCTTCCCCCTCATCCGAGACCTCCCACAGGTCAGGATCCTCTCCAGAGCTGGAAGACTGAGGTTCCGCTCTGCGTCTCTTAGGAGGACCACCACATCCCGTGGTAGACTTAAAGCCCTCAGCAATAGCACGGGAAATCCAAAGTTTAAGGTCATCCTGCGGAGAAGTCTTACTGGGGACATTAGCCGCTTCCGACAAGCATTCCCTGCAGAGGTTCCTTCCAGGTGGAGCAGGTGATGAACAATTGATGCATCTATTGGTCTTGTCTCTGGATGGAGAATCCAACTGTTTGCTGGGGCTGAAAGAAAGCCATATATAACATATATTACAGGCTCAGTATGGCACTCTTTTAACAACCCCCCCCCCCCCGAACAAAAACAAATGGCTCACCTATGTTTTCTAGAGAGGGATCTAGCAGAGGCAGAATCCATACTACGAAAGGGAACAAAGGAAAATTCAGAACACAATCCCAATAATCAAAATGCAAACTGGTAAGCAAACCCAAAGCCCCCAGCAAAAACCATATGAAACAGGCAATCCTACCTCATAATGGCAGAAACACACTCCAGGCAGCCAGAAGACAGCACAGAAGGAGAACTGTGAGAAGTCAGACCGCAAATCAGACGTCCTGAACAGCTGACAGGCAAGTGCCAGCATTCCCCAGTTTAAATACCCCTGCGTCTGGTCCGCGCATGCGCAGAGCGCTGGAACGCACGCCATGCGTTCCAAGCCTCGCGGCTGACGCGAGGTACTTCCGGTTTCGGCAATTCCGTGTCTGGAACGCACACCGCGGACAACAGCAACGCTGGATCCCCAGAACCGCCAAGAAAGACCGGAATGCAGCCCCCACAGGGACAGCTACTCCCAGGAAGCCCCCAGGAGGCAATACAGGGTCTGCAGAAAAGGAAATAACTTCCAAGAAGCACGATAGCACCATCCATTAGGATGACTGCAGCATGGATCCCCAAAGCACTGCCAACAAGGTAAGGGGGGGATTTTAACCCCAATTACTAGGGGCACTTCCAATAACACGGGGGAATTTTTAAGGATAACCAACCCCAGGAAGCTTAGAACAGTGTCTCCCTCAGAACACAGACATACATCCCACGCAGCAGTTCAGTACTTACACTGAACCTGACCCAGTTAGTCCTGCTCATGCAGGCTGTTTACTGGGTCCTTCAAATGAAGAGAGGCTGAACTTCATTTGGAACGAACCCACGACAAACGCAGGAAGGTGGCCATAAAATAAAAGGTAAAAAGTCCTGTAGAACTTGCTAAGGACAGGAAAAAAGAGTGTGGTGTAGGGAGAGGAGGGACTCTTTATACCATAGGTCTAATTAATTAATTAATTAATTAATTAATTCCTGTCCTGAGACTGCTAAGGGAGGATCTACCCATAAGTGATGCTGCCATGATTAGCCAGGAAAAGCAGGCTGGGTGTTCCAGCACCTCAGAGTTCTTCTTGACCCTTCAAAACGTAGCCTCGTCTCGTTCTTGGAAGGGGATTATTTGGGGATATTACTCTGCTCTTGTTACAGCTGAACCTGACTCTCCCTCTGGATCTCGTGAATGGGATTATACCAGTTTTACTTTCACACAGCAGCTTGCCAGGGAAAAGGACGTCACCAACGGCTGATACCCTCTCACTACCTGGGTAGCCGTTACAGATGCTATACAGTTCTATCAAAGGATTTTACTTAGTCTTGAAGTCCTATTTAATCCCAGGGTCTAACCTGAGAGGTAGTGTGATCTTGGAGGAGAAGAGAGAGAGAGGGGGACCCACATTAAAGCTGCCGGAGTTATGAACTGCTTTTCCCTCCTGTTCCTTACATGTGCTATCATCATTACAGTAAGATAGCCGGGGATTGGATATGTATTAAAACTGTATAATTTCTGATATTTTTAATACTTTAATTCACTTCACCTAATTCGGTTAGATATCTGCTATTTATTTAGTATAATACATGTGCTATTTCAATATTAATGTTCTGTCTGTGCTTAAGGTTTATTTTAATTTGTTATACCTTTTAACACCTTTTTATTAAACATTATTTTCTTTGCCAGTTTCGGAGTGATTGTTATGATTTGTGATTAGCTTCTAGGATATAACTCTGCCGAAATCTATTACAATTAAATCTGTTTGCTGTGCTTTTGGGTTAAAGTAAGTCTGCTAGTTAATTTCATTGGCGTTGTATAACACTATATTGTTGGGGGGATTCCAGCTATAAGAATTCACCAAATGCATAGGTAGCACATGGTTTACAGCCATGTTGGTACTCCCAAAGCACATGGTCTGCAAGCACTCTAGAACTCCCTAAAAGTATTTTAAGAAGCAAACGTATTCGTTGGTATAGTGAACCTAAACACTCCGCCATGTCAGCTCCATCCTGCTACCAGGGCACTCCTTAGACCCAGTCGCTTGACTGGAAAACGGCGGTCATCTTGCCTGCCAAAAGCAGGCAGCGGTACTTGGTCATCGAGTGTCTGGAACTCTAAGTCGGACACTCTAACCCGTGAACACCGGTAACTTTGTACCAACGCCTGCTTCTATTCCCGACAAGCCAGGAGAGCGCTATTAGGTGACAAGGTACGCACAAACTAGATGAACAATCGCTACCTATGAGCCAGGGGAACCGTTCGGTATTTTGTTCGTTTTGGGACTCCTGAAAGCTACCACTTTTCTCATGGAACTATTTTGTGCGGTCGGTGAAAACTTTACTCTGGTGGCGATTCGGCTGCATTCATGGGATCCAAGCACTATTTGGACACTTTAGGGCACTCAGATCCAGGATATCTGGGCATATAAGACTTGCGGGGGTCCCTATTATTATTGTGTATGTTTTGGGGTATTTTATATTTTCCTCATTGTACTTTTAGTGCATGGGAGATGACTAGTTTAAGCAAAGTACAGTCAATTATCTCCAAGACACAGAGATGTCTGGGTGTGTTTTCCTATACTTTTGCTGGAGGTCTGTGTATAAAAGTGGGCCATCTGTCCATAATAAACCATTCCAGTTGTACCCTTCATCAAGTCTTGACTGATGTTTGGGTATCACTTGATTTTTCCAACGACCTGTTTGGATTTCGGGAGAGTTAGAATTAGCGTACTATGAGAACGGGCTTTAATCACATAACCTTCTAGGAGTTCGGGAGAGTGCCAACGAACGTACTATACGAAGTACAAGGGGTTCGTTACAGCCTCCAACTACTGCCTTTACAAAGGCACTTGTGGCTCACTAACATAGAATACATGCAACCTTTTTAAACATAATAAAAAATCAACAATATATACATTTAACTATCGATTTGATTGTACTACTTTACATATCAGAATTATGTAAATGTACACATTTCTATTCAGTCAGCAGAGGGTGCACAGTTTGTAAATCGATTGCTACTGTCACAAGCTCCTTTTAAGGACTCCTGCGACCCAGCCCGTAGTCTGTGGGCAAATGGCTAGCCTTCAAGGCTCTCCAAAAGGCTACGGCATGGGAGTATGTGTCACACCCTTCTACTTATCCTGTACACACTGAAAATGCCTGAATTATATGTGGATGCAAAGCCGCCATCAGGGGGTGACAACCATAACAGTCACGTGTCACGGGCCCGGCGGCCCTCCGGGGGCCCAGCCGCCCGGGCCCCACGTGTAGCGGCCGTACGCTGATGGGTCCCATCGGGTGGCCCATGCACTTAGGGCCACCCGATGGGCCCCATATCTTCAGGGGCCCGGTCAGCGCTGCGGCCGTGGTATAGCGCGACCGGGCCCCTTTAAAAAAAAATAAAAAATGCCGACGCAGCGCAAGTGCTGCTGGGAGGAAGTGGTCACTTCCTCCCAGCTCACTCCGCGCGGGAGGAGCGCTCGCGCCCGACATGAAGAGGGAGAGCCAGCCGACTGCCAGTCCCATCAGCCCCAGCCAGCCACCCTCCTGCAAAGACAAGGTAAGAAACAGGAGGGTGGCTGGAAAATGAGCTGTGTATATGTATGTCTGTCTGTCTGTCTGTCTGTCTGTCTGTCTGTGTGTCTGTCTGTCTGTGTGTCTGTCTGTCTGTGTGTCTGTCTGTCTGTGTGTCTGTCTGTCTGTGTGTCTGTCTGTCTGTGTGTCTGTCTGTCTGTGTGTCTGTCTGTCTGTCTGTCTGTGTGTCTGTCTGTCTGTCTGTCTGTGTGTCTGTCTGTCTGTGTGTCTGTGTGTCTGTCTGTCTGTGTGTCTGTCTGTCTGTCTGTCTGTGTGTCTGTCTGTCTGTCTGTCTGTCTGTGTGTCTGTCTGTCTGTGTGTCTGTCTGTCTGTGTGTCTGTCTGTCTGTGTGTCTGTCTGTCTGTGTGTCTGTCTGTCTGTGTGTCTGTCTGTCTGTGTGTCTGTCTGTCTGTGTGTCTGTCTGTCTGTCTGTGTGTCTGTCTGTCTGTGTGTCTGTCTGTCTGTGTGTCTGTCTGTCTGTGTGTCTGTCTGTCTGTGTGTCTGTCTGTCTGTCTGTGTGTCTGCCTGTCTGTGTGTCTGTCTGTCTGTGTGTCTGTCTGTCTGTGTGTCTGTCTGTCTGTGTGTCTGTCTGTCTGTGTGTCTGTCTGTCTGTGTGTCTGTCTGTCTGTGTGTCTGTCTGTCTGTGTGTCTGTCTGTCTGTGTGTGTGTCTGTCTGTCTGTGTGTCTGTCTGTCTGTGTGTCTGTCTGTCTGTGTGTCTGTCTGTCTGTGTGTCTGTCTGTCTGTGTGTCTGTCTGTCTGTGTGTCTGTCTGTCTGTGTGTCTGTCTGTCTGTGTGTCTGTCTGTCTGTGTGTCTGTCTGTCTGTGTGTCTGTCTGTGTGTCTGTCTGTCTGTCTGTGTGTCTGTCTGTGTGTGTGTCTGTATGTCTGTATGTTTGTCTGTATGTATGTCTGTCTGTGTGTATGTATGTCTGTGTGTATGCATGTCTGTGTGTATGCATGTCTGTGTGTATGCATGTCTGTGTGTATGCATGTCTGTGTGTATGCATGTCTGTCTGTGTGTGTGTATGTCTATCTGTGTGTATGTATGTCTGTCTGTGTGTATGTATGTCTGTCTGTGTGTATGTATGTCTGTCTGTGTGTATGTATGTCTGTCTGTGTGTATGTATGTCTGTCTGTGTGTATGTATGTATGTCTGTGTGTATGTATGTATGTCTGTGTGTATGTATGTATGTCTGTGTGTATGTATGTCTGTCTGTGTGTGTGTATGTATGTCTGTGTTTGTGTATGTATGTCTGTCTGTGTGTATGTCTGTCTGTGTATGTATGTCTGTCTGTGTGTTTGTCTGTATGTATGTATGTCTGTGTGTATGTCTGCATGTCATTATGTGTGTATGAATGTCAGTGTATGTATGTCTGCATGTCATTATGTGTGTATGAATGTCAGTGTATGTATGTCTGCATGTCATTATGAATGTGTGTATGTCTGTCTGTCTGTATGAATGTATGTATGCCAGTATGAATGTATGTATGTAACTATGTATGTCTGTATTTATATCTGTATGTATGTCTGTATGCATGTCATTATGTGTGTATGAATGTCAGTGTATGTATGTCTACATGTCATTATGAATGTGTGTATGTCTGTTTGTATGAATGTATGTATGAATGTATGTCTGTATGTCATTATGAATGTGTGTATGTATGGATGTCAGTGTCTGTATGAATGTATGCATGTCTATCTGTATGCATGTCATTATGTGTGTATGAATGTCAGTGTATGTATGTCTGCATGTCAGTATGAATGTCTGTCTGTCATTATGAATGTGTCTGTGTCTGTATGTCCTTATGCATGTGTGTCTGTATGTATGTTAGTATGTGTCTGTCACTATGTACGCCTGTGTGTCTGTATATGTGTGTATGTCTCAGTATGTATGCCTATATGCGTATCAGTATGTGTGTCTGTTAGTATGTATCAGTGTGTGTGTGTGTATCTGTGTCCTTTTGTATCAGTGAATGTGTTTGTGTCTGTGTGTGTATTCCTGTGGGCGGGATTTGGAGGCGGTCTCTGTGGGCGGTTTTGGAGGCGGGCCCAGACCCTGAGCTCAGTTAGGGGCCCCAAAATTTCTGGTGGCGGCCCTGTGTGGATGATCTGTGAGCAATCATCTGCCTCACATCTGTCTTCTCTTATCTCTAAACAATGTCTCTCAGCATCCTACTAAGGTTACTGCAGACTAGCTTATGGTGAAATTAGTTTGTTGTTCATTTTGAGATGAATAATTGTGAAAATTCTCACCCTCTCCACGCACCCTACCAGCCTTTAACTGGAATCTCAATCAATACTCCACCACCCTAATTTCAAATGCAATCCCTCCAAAAGCATGCTCCTGCGTAACTCCCCTCTATCATATCCCACTATACCTGCCCTCTGTTCCCACTCCTACACTTACCCCAAACTTGATTTTGATTCTCACCCCTTACTATCTTGTACTATTGGAAGAAGCTCCCACTCCACATTCATCCAGTGACCATTCTCCCTGATACCTCACCCACATCGCCACCTCCCCAAGCTCTAAACCCATCATGTTTTTACAGGGGGACTTTCCCATTTGCTGATAAATACAATAGCCCACTGCCAATAGCCTACTGCCCAGGTGTAATGACTTTATTAATATCAGTAAGGATTATTGTATGACTGCTAATCGATGTAAAGTGCTCTGAAAAGGATGATCTATATTGATGATTAATAAAGTGTTTAATTCATTTCACTGACTAGCTCAATCCATAATTGTACAAATATACTCACCCACTCTTCACGCGAGGATACAACCCAATTACTGCGTCCTTGGCAGAAGAAAAACCCAAACTTGTGGCTACATCTTTGCTCACAAAAACCTATAGACAGAAAGAGTTAATCATCAAGCCATGTTTACTAAGCCGGGTGACTGTTACTGACAGAGTGCTGGTCACTACACTAAGACTGCCCTGTGGCTGTTACTGACAGAGTGCTGGCCTCTACACTAAGACTGCCCTGTGGCTGTTACTGACAGAGTGCTGGCCTCTACACTAAGACTGCCCTGTGGCTGTTACTGACAGAGTGCTGGCCACTACACTAAGACTGCCCTGTGGCTGTTACTGACAGAGTGCTGGCCTCTACACTAAGACTGCCCTGTGGCTGTTACTGACAGAGTGCTGGCCTCTACACTAAGACTGCCCTGTGGCTGTTACTGACAGAGTGCTGGCCACTACACTAAGACTGCCCTGTGGCTGTTACTGACAGAGTGCTGGCCACTACACTAAGACTGCCCTGTGGCTGTTACTGACAGAGTGCTGGCCTCTACACTAAGACTGCCCTGTGGCTGTTACTGACAGAGTGCTGGCCTCTACACTAAGACTGCCCTGTGGCTGTTACTGACAGAGTGCTGGCCTCTACACTAAGACTGCCCTGTGGCTGTTACTGACAGAGTGCTGGTCACTACACTAAGACTGCCCTGTGGCTGTTACTGACAGAGTGCTGGTCACTACACTAAGACTGCCCTGTGGCTGTTACTGACAGAGTGCTGGTCACTACACTAAGACTGCCCTGTGGCTGTTACTGACAGAGTGCTGGCCTCTACACTAAGACTGCCCTGTGGCTGTTACTGACAGAGTGCTGGTCACTACACTAAGACTGCCCTGTGGCTGTTACTGACAGAGTGCTGGTCACTACACTAAGACTGCCCTGTGGCTGTTACTGACAGAGTGCTGGCCTCTACACTAAGACTGCCCTGTGGCTGTTACTGACAGAGTGCTGGACTCTACACTAAGACTGCCCTGTGGCTGTTACTGACAGAGTGCTGGTCACTACACTAAGACTGCCCTGTGGCTGTTACTGACAGAGTGCTGGTCACTACACTAAGACTGCCCTGTGGCTGTTACTGACAGAGTGCTGGCCTCTACACTAAGACTGCCCTGTGGCTGTTACTGACAGAGTGCTGGTCACTACACTAAGACTGCCCTGTGGCTGTTACTGACATAGTGCTGGTCACTACACTAAGACTGCCCTGTGGCTGTTACTGACAGAGTGCTGGTCACTACACTAAGACTGCCCTGTGGCTGTTACTGACAGAGTGCTGGCCTCTACACTAAGACTGCCCTGTGGCTGTTACTGACAGAGTGCTGGCCTCTACACTAAGACTGCCCTGTGGCTGTTACTGACAGAGTGCTGGTCACTACACTAAGACTGCCCTGTGGCTGTTACTGACAGAGTGCTGGCCTCTACACTAAGACTGCCCTGTGGCTGTTACTGACAGAGTGCTGGCCTCTACACTAAGACTGCCCTGTGGCTGTTACTGACAGAGTGCTGGTCACTACACTAAGACTGCCCTGTGGCTGTTACTGACATAGTGCTGGTCACTACACTAAGACTGCCCTGTGGCTGTTACTGACAGAGTGCTGGTCACTACACTAAGACTGCCCTGTGGCTGTTACTGACAGAGTGCTGGCCTCTACACTAAGACTGCCCTGTGGCTGTTACTGACAGAGTGCTGGCCTCTACACTAAGACTGCCCTGTGGCTGTTACTGACAGAGTGCTGGTCACTACACTAAGACTGCCCTGTGGCTGTTACTGACAGAGTGCTGGCCTCTACACTAAGACTGCCCTGTGGCTGTTACTGACAGAGTGCTGGCCTCTACACTAAGACTGCCCTGTGGCTGTTACTGACAGAGTGCTGGCCTCTACACTAAGACTGCCCTGTGGCTGTTACTGACAGAGTGCTGGCCTCTACACTAAGACTGCCCTGTGGCTGTTACTGACAGAGTGTTGGCCTCTACACTAAGACTGCCCTGTGGCTGTTACTGACAGAGTGCTGGCCTCTACACTAAGAGAGTCCCAGGTGGACTGTTACTCTTAGAGAGCAGCACTCTTTATAATTTGTTTACTCTCCTTAACTTGTATATAGGGTTTTGTATATGTCCATGTGAACCGTGGGCGATAATTCATGAAGGAGAGGACCTTTTCGTGACACACTGTTACCTATGAAGCAGTTCTAACTATATCTCTGAATACAGTTTCTTCTGGTTTATAGGCAAATAATTCTAAAACTATAATTTGCATGTAAGATGTGGACTTGTGTTTCGCTAGTTGTACTATGGAAATATTGCTATTGATGTCAATAAAAAATAAAATAAAATGAGAGCAGTACTCATTACTAAGAGAGTGTCTAATGGGCTGTTATTGACTTTGTGCTGCCACGGCCCATTTACTGAGAAAAGGAAGGTGCGGTTTGTTTACCAAGGAACTAGGGTGTAAAGAATTACTGTGAGAGTGGGGGCTTTGTTTCCAGTTTGGAATGGTTGGTGGAAAAGGTTAAGGAATAGACTGTTTGTGTGGGAAGGGTGGGTACAAGGCCTGCTTGCCATGAAAGGGGGAATCATGGACTATTTACTGGAAATGGTAGGTGGTATGGGTTGCTTATTGGGAAATGGTGAAAGCATGGACTGTTTACCAGGAAAGTATGGGGCCATTGTCAGTTTGCTAAGAGAATAAAGGATTGACTGGGAAAGGCTGTGATCTTGGGCTGCTTAACCCAGAACAGGTGGGGGATGTAAGGTTGGTCAGGGAGTGAGGGGGCATGGACTGTGTAACCCAGAACAGGTGGGGGATGTAAGGTTGGTCAGGGAGTGTGGGGGCATGGACTGTGTAACCCAGAACAGGTGGGGGATGTAAGGTTGGTCAGGGAGTGTGGGGGCATGGACTGTGTAACCCAGAACAGGTGGGGAATGTAAGGTTGGTCAGGGAGTGTGGGGGCATGGACTGTGTAACCCAGAACAGGTGGGGGATGTAAGGTTGGTCAGGGAGTGTGGGGGCATGGACCGTGTAACCCAGAACAGGTGGGGGATGTAAGGTTGGTCAGGGAGTGTGGGGGCATGGACTGTGTAACCCAGAACAGGTGGGGGATGTAAGGTTGGTCAGGGAGTGTGGGGGCATGGACTGTGTAACCCAGAACAGGTGGGGGATGTAAGGTTGGTCAGGGAGTGTGGGGGCATGGACTGTGTAACCCAGAACAGGTGGGGGATGTAAGGTTGGTCAGGGAGTGTGGGGGCATGGACTATTTGTTGGGGACTGTCCTCTGAGTCTTTCCATTAGTAAAAGTTCAATATTTGAGGAGATAAGAGCAGGATAAACCTTCTATGTAGAATATTCTCTTTAACACTGATAGAGTGACCTGAGGCATTGACAGGGTCCTTACACTTACCAAGTCTCCATGGGGAAAGAGCTGATAAAGTTCCTCTCTCTCTTTCTCAATCTCCACTGAGATAGTGATGCGTTGCTCCTTGGGGGCGGTACTATTGTATTTTTCAACCCTGGAGATCATCTTTAACTGTTCATTTGCATTTCTGCCCTAGGAGGACACATACAAAGGGTTAAATTATAAAAGGTATACGTGGGAAAGAAACCTGTTAAAGAATGTCAGTAAGACAGTAGCAGCCAATGTACACATGATGCATTGGTATTGTGATAACTCTGCAGCGGCTTCTGTTAACTAAAGATAAATGTGAAAATGTACATAATGCTGGTATGCCAATTAGTACAAACAAATAAGCAGTTAAATGCATATCTTTTTTGCTCTTTATTGTGTTAGAAAGAGGTACCTGCATTATATATTTTGATGTATGAATTATAATTGCTTGTTCTCCAATGTGCTGTATAATTGTATTTTAAATGGTTTTCACCACCTGTTTCCCGACAAGTCACTAAACACTAGTCCTTGTTCAAAATTAACATACTGAATATTAGATCTGCTGGGAACTGTGTCTCCTGTCTGTATGGTTGGGGAATCCAGTAACAGAGTTTTGGACCTGCTGTTGCTGGATTTGTGCAAGAAGTATGATATGGTGACCTTTACGCAATGACTGAGATTGTCTATGTCATACATTACCCATTTACCTGGTGAATTTGGTCTAGGCAGACTGTTACGTAAGAAAGGAGAGGAACCAGGAGTAATAAAAACTCCTGGTGTATCCTCTCCTTTCTCATACATTCAGCACATTTTTCATGTTGCACTTTTTTACTTGTTTGTTTCTTTATATGTTTTTATCTCGTTGTTTAATTAAGGTTTCTTGAATAATCTTCTTTTCTAGAATGATTATATAATCGGTGGTTCCCCTAACTTTATGGCTGGTCCTACCTTCGTTAGTGTTTTTTTTTTTTAGATACATGATACGTCACACCGTGGGGGTCTCATACATGTAGTCAGGGGTCTGGATATACACTGCTCTATGTGAATGGATTGAATGTTCTCAGGAAACACAAATACAGGCCAAGGGCTCACCTCCCAGTGAATCCATTTATACCGGGCGAGGTCTACTTTCTCAAAATCCTGTGCTGTCACATCTGGAAGATTCCTGAAATAAGAAAGATTATGGAAAATGACCCCTATTATAGGTGCCTGTTTTCGCTCCATCATCCAACAGAGCCAAAACTAAACTCTAAGGAAAAATATCCATACGCAGCAGCTCTACATGAGCCCAAAAATGTAGCATTCATACATCAGCCGTGACTATAACCTGGTCTATATTTCAAACATCAGGTGTGAGTATCAACTGATCTGTAACTCGTGCATCAGCCGTGAGTGTCATCACATCTATATCTCAAATACCAGCCAGGCTTATCACTTGGTGTATATCTCATTATTAGGCCTTACAGTAGTATGTGGTCCAGAAGTACCCGTGGTTAGCAGATGAAGACTTTGTACAACAGCGGTCCCCAAAGACTGTGGATTTAATAGACTTCTCACCCGAGGATGTTGGCCTGGTAAGTGTGGAAGAAACCGTGTTCTCCACACCTGAATAAGGTGAATCAGGTTGGAGATCTGGGCAGCTGGTTCAGATCTCCAACCCCTCCAACCCCTTGGCATGGGGACCCTGGCCACCCCAGTAGCTTCCAAGCAGCAGATGACACTCCTGGGAGATGAGGGAATCGGCTTCCCTCAACAGCGGCAGATTGGGCTCCAGGTTGTGGATGTAGTCAGTCTCCCTACCAAGCCCAGATAGCGCTCCTGGGACAGGAGGTAGTTGATCTCCCTCCCCAGCGGCAGACTGGGCTCCAGGGCAAGGAGGTAGCTGGCCACCCTTGCAACCAGGGAGAGAAGGGGCCTTCTTCCCCAGTGACAGATAGAGCTTCAGA
This sequence comes from Pelobates fuscus, assembly GCF_036172605.1. Taxonomy (NCBI): domain Eukaryota; kingdom Metazoa; phylum Chordata; class Amphibia; order Anura; family Pelobatidae; genus Pelobates; species Pelobates fuscus. The sequence goes on along the minus strand of NC_086318.1, from coordinate 1,274,896 downwards.
GAGAGTAGAAAGTCTGCCTCTCTCCCATGTGGCAGATCGCAACCCAAATGGGATCTGCCTCCCAGCAATGAATTGCAATCTAGCTCCATCCCAAGTGGTGGATTACAACCCAGAAAGAGGAGTTTGAAAAAGTACTATGGGTAAAACGCATTAGTGTTTTATGTCATTGGTTTTCTTAGCTTTGTTTTAAATAATACTATTTTTTTACCTTACCTGGACCTTCTTAAACTTTATCCCTGAAGATTTTATCCCGAGGAGTCACACTTTTTACCTCCTTGGTGGGGAGGAAACCATCTACGCTACACAGGAATGAGCAAAAAACAATTTTTTTTGCTCTCCTTATGTGAGTATACCTCCTTTTATTTTGCTTTTACAACAGCACTATTTTTTCAGTTTTTATTCTCATTTTATGTAATTGGGTAATATCTGTGTCACTGCAATTTGGAGGTTAATAACCGTGACACTTTAACTGGCCCTTGACCCTGACCTACCATCTACAAGGAACCAAGCTGAGTGACATATCCACAGGCTGGGATCATACTGCCCAGGTGCATATACCTGGAGCTGAACATAAGCTCCAGAAAATTGTAAGTGGCATTTCTATTATTTTACCTCACCACCTATAGAATATACTACACTATACTCTGTTTTCTGTCTTCATATTTTCCACTCACCACCATATGAGTTTGAGGACACCCAGAAGGCGCTGCTTCCCTGTACCCTTTCCAGAAAGAGGAGTTAGTTGGTCTTCAGCCCCAATGTCAGATTGCAACCCACCGTAGAGGAGGTGGAGATAGCTAGCCTCCCTTGTCAGCAGCAAATTGAGCTCCCGGGAGGCAACATAGTCAGCCTCCCTTCCCAACAGTGAGAGAAACAGGGGGAGAAGGCAGCTAGCTTTCCTCCCCAACATCATGCGGTTGAGCTTCTTTCGAGAGACTGCAAGAGTTACCTGACTAACTTTGTGTACTTTGTAGGTCCCTGGATGACTCTTATGTTTAAGTCACGCTGTGTCCATTATAGGTGCAGGATTTGTATTATTGTTATTTGTTAAATGTTTTGTGTGCCCCCCTTATCTGCTGATGCTCTCTACCAACAAGGTGGGTTTGGTTATATATATTGGATTGAGTGTGTCACCATACGTTTAATGTAATGTGCATAGGTACTAGTCTTGAGTGAAAATAAAGTATTGTGTTAGTTCCATCGGGAAATGTGCACCCTCTGTGGTTTGTTCAGGGAGCCCAGTAACACAGCTTTTGAACCTGTTGTCTGGCTGTACTGGTCCCTGATTCCCAGGACAAATTAAGTAGGAGCTAGGTCTACTTTGTAAAGTAGGCAGAGGGGACAATACATGCCTGAGAGGTGAGCTGCAGCATGGTTGGGTGGAGCACCTGGGTCCCTGATAGCAGCTAGGAGGTGGACCTGGAAGAGGTACTCAGTCGGACCACAGGAGCTCCACTACACATCATAAATCTGAAACATTCAAACACCAACCAGGGCTACCTGGTCTGTATCTCACACTTTCATTCAAACATATGAGACAAGTTGTCCAGGATAAATCAATTTATCTATTTTATAGATTATCGACAGGGACTCTTCTATCCTTGATTATCTCACAGAGGCAGAATTTACTGTGAGGAATTTGTGGTTAGCCATTTCCAGACAACTGAAAAAGAATTGGTGGTGGAGGATTTGTTAATTTTGTTCTGACTATACAGAGGGAGGGTTGGAGGATGTCATTAGTTTCTTACGTGTCATACAATGTGACGGTACGGGAGCCATTACAGGTGTTGACCAAGCAGCAGGCACAAGGCGTATCCCCCGAGGTCTGCCAGCTCACGTTGAAAACATCAATGCCTCTGTTCCTAAAGTCTGCCATGATAAAGCTAAATGGGGAATGAGGATGAAGCGGAGTTGAAACAGGAAACGGACACAGTATGAAGAGAGGAGTTATTTTTATGGAACTAATCCATAAGGTGACCAAAAGGTTAAATATGGAGTGAAGCTGAATGCAAGCCTGGGTAAAAGAAGTACTGGTGGGTACGGATTCTGTGTTAACCTAAGAAATGAATCACATTTAAAAATCATGTATTTGACTTTTCCCATATAGTTACATAGTTACATAGCTGAAAAGAGACTTGAGTCCATCAAGTTCAGCCTTCCTCACATTTGGTTTTTTGCTGTTGATCCAAAATAAGGCAAAAAAACCCAGTTTGAAGCACAATTTTGCAATAAGCTAGGAAAAAAAATTCCTTCTTGACCCCAGAATGGCAGTCAGATTTATCCTTGGATCAAGCAGTTATTACCCTACATTACAGGATATATAACTCCTATATAAAGATCACTTACTATTCCCATATAACTCCTATATAAAGATCACTTACTATTCCCACATAACTCCTGTATAAAGATAACTTACTATTCCAACATAATTCCTATATAAAGATCACTTACTATTCCCATATAACTCCTATATAAAGATCACTTACTATTCCCATATAACTCCTGTATAAAGATCACTTACTATTCCCATATAACTCCTGTATAAAGATCACTTACTATTCCCATATAACTCCTGTATAAAGATCACTTACTATTCCCATATAACTCCTATATAAAGATCACTTACTATTCCCATATAACTCCTGTATAAAGATCACTTACTATTCCCATATAACTCCTGTATAAAGATCACTTACTATTCCCATATAACTCCTGTATAAAGATCACTTACTATTCCCATATAACTCCTGTATAAAGATCACTTACTATTCCCACATAACTCCTGTATAAAGATAACTTACTATTCCAACATAATTCCTATATAAAGATCACTTACTATTCCCATATAACTCCTATATAAAGATCACTTACTATTCCCATATAACTCCTGTATAAAGATCACTTACTATTCCCACATAACTCCTGTATAAAGATAACTTACTATTCCAACATAATTCCTATATAAAGATCACTTACTATTCCCATATAACTCCTATATAAAGATCACTTACTATTCCCATATAACTCCTGTATAAAGATCACTTACTATTCCCATATAACTCCTGTATAAAGATCACTTACTATTCCCATATAACTCCTGTATAAAGATCACTTACTATTCCCATATAACTCCTATATAAAGATCACTTACTATTCCCATATAACTCCTGTATAAAGATCACTTACTATTCCCATATAACTCCTGTATAAAGATCACTTACTATTCCCATATAACTCCTGTATAAAGATCACTTACTATTCCCATATAACTCCTGTATGAAGATCACTTACTATTCCCATATAACTCCTGTATAAAGATCACTTACTATTCCCATATAACTCCTGTATAAAGATCACTTACTATTCCCATATAACTCCTGTATAAAGATCACTTACTATTCCCATATAACTCCTGTATAAAGATCACTTACTATTCTCATATAACTCCTGTATAAAGATCACTTACTATTCTCATATAACTCCTGTATAAAGATCACTTACTATTCCCATATAACTCCTGTATAAAGATCACTTACTATTCCCATATAACTCCTGTATAAAGATAACTTACTATTCTCATATAACTCCTGTATAAAGATCACTTACTATTCCCATATAACTCCTGTATAAAGATCACTTACTATTCTCATATAACTCCTATATAAAGATCACTTACTATTCCCATATAACTCCTGTATAAAGATCACTTACTATTCCCATATAACTCCTGTATAAAGATCACTTACTATTCCCATATAACTCCTGTATAAAGATCACTTACTATTCCCATATAACTCCCGTATAAAGATCACTTACTATTCCCATATAACTCCTATATAAAGATCACTTACTATTCTCATATAACTCCTATATAAAGATCACTTACTATTCTCATATAACTCCCATATAAAGATCACTTACTATTCCCATATAACTCCTATATAAAGATCACTTACTATTCCCATATAACTCCTGTATAAAGATCACTTACTATTCCCATATAACTCCTGTATAAAGATCACTTACTATTCCCATATAACTCCTGTATAAAGATCACTTACTATTCCCATATAACTCCTATATAAAGATCACTTACTATTCCCATATAACTCCTGTATAAAGATCACTTACTATTCCCATATAACTCCTGTAAAAAGATCACTTACTATTCCCATATAACTCCTGTATAAAGATCACTTACTATTCTCATATAACTCCTATATAAAGATCACTTACTATTCCCATATAACTCCTGTATAAAGATCACTTACTATTCCCATATAACTCCTGTATAAAGATCACTTACTATTCCCATATAACTCCTGTATAAAGATCACTTACTATTCCCATATAACTCCTATATAAAGATCACTTACTATTCCCATATAACTCCTATATAAAGATCACTTACTATTCCCATATAACTCCTGTATAAAGATCACTTACTATTCCCACATAACTCCTGTATAAAGATAACTTACTATTCCAACATAATTCCTATATAAAGATCACTTACTATTCCCATATAACTCCTATATAAAGATCACTTACTATTCCCATATAACTCCTGTATAAAGATCACTTACTATTCCCATATAACTCCTGTATAAAGATCACTTACTATTCCCATATAACTCCTGTATAAAGATCACTTACTATTCCCATATAACTCCTATATAAAGATCACTTACTATTCCCATATAACTCCTGTATAAAGATCACTTACTATTCCCATATAACTCCTGTATAAAGATCACTTACTATTCCCATATAACTCCTGTATAAAGATCACTTACTATTCCCATATAACTCCTGTATAAAGATCACTTACTATTCCCACATAACTCCTGTATAAAGATAACTTACTATTCCAACATAATTCCTATATAAAGATCACTTACTATTCCCATATAACTCCTATATAAAGATCACTTACTATTCCCATATAACTCCTGTATAAAGATCACTTACTATTCCCACATAACTCCTGTATAAAGATAACTTACTATTCCAACATAATTCCTATATAAAGATCACTTACTATTCCCATATAACTCCTATATAAAGATCACTTACTATTCCCATATAACTCCTGTATAAAGATCACTTACTATTCCCATATAACTCCTGTATAAAGATCACTTACTATTCCCATATAACTCCTGTATAAAGATCACTTACTATTCCCATATAACTCCTATATAAAGATCACTTACTATTCCCATATAACTCCTGTATAAAGATCACTTACTATTCCCATATAACTCCTGTATAAAGATCACTTACTATTCCCATATAACTCCTGTATAAAGATCACTTACTATTCCCATATAACTCCTGTATGAAGATCACTTACTATTCCCATATAACTCCTGTATAAAGATCACTTACTATTCCCATATAACTCCTGTATAAAGATCACTTACTATTCCCATATAACTCCTGTATAAAGATCACTTACTATTCCCATATAACTCCTGTATAAAGATCACTTACTATTCTCATATAACTCCTGTATAAAGATCACTTACTATTCTCATATAACTCCTGTATAAAGATCACTTACTATTCCCATATAACTCCTGTATAAAGATCACTTACTATTCCCATATAACTCCTGTATAAAGATAACTTACTATTCTCATATAACTCCTGTATAAAGATCACTTACTATTCCCATATAACTCCTGTATAAAGATCACTTACTATTCTCATATAACTCCTATATAAAGATCACTTACTATTCCCATATAACTCCTGTATAAAGATCACTTACTATTCCCATATAACTCCTGTATAAAGATCACTTACTATTCCCATATAACTCCTGTATAAAGATCACTTACTATTCCCATATAACTCCCGTATAAAGATCACTTACTATTCCCATATAACTCCTGTATAAAGATCACTTACTATTCCCATATAACTCCTATATAAAGATCACTTACTATTCTCATATAACTCCTATATAAAGATCACTTACTATTCTCATATAACTCCCATATAAAGATCACTTACTATTCCCATATAACTCCTATATAAAGATCACTTACTATTCCCATATAACTCCTGTATAAAGATCACTTACTATTCCCATATAACTCCTGTATAAAGATCACTTACTATTCCCATATAACTCCTGTATAAAGATCACTTACTATTCCCATATAACTCCTATATAAAGATCACTTACTATTCCCATATAACTCCTGTATAAAGATCACTTACTATTCCCATATAACTCCTGTATAAAGATCACTTACTATTCCCATATAACTCCTGTATAAAGATCACTTACTATTCTCATATAACTCCTATATAAAGATCACTTACTATTCCCATATAACTCCTGTATAAAGATCACTTACTATTCCCATATAACTCCTGTATAAAGATCACTTACTATTCCCATATAACTCCTGTATAAAGATCACTTACTATTCCCATATAACTCCTATATAAAGATCACTTACTATTCCCATATAACTCCTGTATAAAGATCACTTACTATTCCCATATAACTCCTGTATAAAGATCACTTACTATTCCCATATAACTCCTATATAAAGATCACTTACTATTCCCATATAACTCCTGTATAAAGATCACTTACTATTCCCATATAACTCCTGTATAAAGATCACTTACTATTCCCACATAACTCCTGTATAAAGATAACTTACTATTCCAACATAATTCCTATATAAAGATCACTTACTATTCCCATATAACTCCTATATAAAGATCACTTACTATTCCCATATAACTCCTGTATAAAGATCACTTACTATTCCCACATAACTCCTGTATAAAGATAACTTACTATTCCAACATAATTCCTATATAAAGATCACTTACTATTCCCATATAACTCCTATATAAAGATCACTTACTATTCCCATATAACTCCTGTATAAAGATCACTTACTATTCCCATATAACTCCTGTATAAAGATCACTTACTATTCCCATATAACTCCTGTATAAAGATCACTTACTATTCCCATATAACTCCTATATAAAGATCACTTACTATTCCCATATAACTCCTGTATAAAGATCACTTACTATTCCCATATAACTCCTGTATAAAGATCACTTACTATTCCCATATAACTCCTGTATAAAGATCACTTACTATTCCCATATAACTCCTGTATGAAGATCACTTACTATTCCCATATAACTCCTGTATAAAGATCACTTACTATTCCCATATAACTCCTGTATAAAGATCACTTACTATTCCCATATAACTCCTGTATAAAGATCACTTACTATTCCCATATAACTCCTGTATAAAGATCACTTACTATTCTCATATAACTCCTGTATAAAGATCACTTACTATTCTCATATAACTCCTGTATAAAGATCACTTACTATTCCCATATAACTCCTGTATAAAGATCACTTACTATTCCCATATAACTCCTGTATAAAGATAACTTACTATTCTCATATAACTCCTGTATAAAGATCACTTACTATTCCCATATAACTCCTGTATAAAGATCACTTACTATTCTCATATAACTCCTATATAAAGATCACTTACTATTCCCATATAACTCCTGTATAAAGATCACTTACTATTCCCATATAACTCCTGTATAAAGATCACTTACTATTCCGATATAACTCCTGTATAAAGATCACTTACTATTCCCATATAACTCCCGTATAAAGATCACTTACTATTCCCATATAACTCCTGTATAAAGATCACTTACTATTCCCATATAACTCCTATATAAAGATCACTTACTATTCTCATATAACTCCTATATAAAGATCACTTACTATTCTCATATAACTCCCATATAAAGATCACTTACTATTCCCATATAACTCCTATATAAAGATCACTTACAATTCCCATATAACTCCTGTATAAAGATCACTTACTATTCCCATATAACTCCTGTATAAAGATCACTTACTATTCCCATATAACTCCTGTATAAAGATCACTTACTATTCCCATATAACTCCTATATAAAGATCACTTACTATTCCCATATAACTCCTGTATAAAGATCACTTACTATTCCCATATAACTCCTGTATAAAGATCACTTACTATTCCCATATAACTCCTGTATAAAGATCACTTACTATTCTCATATAACTCCTATATAAAGATCACTTACTATTCCCATATAACTCCTGTATAAAGATCACTTACTATTCCCATATAACTCCTGTATAAAGATCACTTACTATTCCCATATAACTCCTGTATAAAGATCACTTACTATTCCCATATAACTCCTATATAAAGATCACTTACTATTCCCATATAACTCCTATATAAAGATCACTTACTATTCCCATATAACTCCTGTATAAAGATCACTTACTATTCCCACATAACTCCTGTATAAAGATAACTTACTATTCCAACATAATTCCTATATAAAGATCACTTACTATTCCCATATAACTCCTATATAAAGATCACTTACTATTCCCATATAACTCCTGTATAAAGATCACTTACTATTCCCATATAACTCCTGTATAAAGATCACTTACTATTCCCATATAACTCCTGTATAAAGATCACTTACTATTCCCATATAACTCCTATATAAAGATCACTTACTATTCCCATATAACTCCTGTATAAAGATCACTTACTATTCCCATATAACTCCTGTATAAAGATCACTTACTATTCCCATATAACTCCTGTATAAAGATCACTTACTATTCCCATATAACTCCTGTATAAAGATCACTTACTATTCCCACATAACTCCTGTATAAAGATAACTTACTATTCCAACATAATTCCTATATAAAGATCACTTACTATTCCCATATAACTCCTATATAAAGATCACTTACTATTCCCATATAACTCCTGTATAAAGATCACTTACTATTCCCACATAACTCCTGTATAAAGATAACTTACTATTCCAACATAATTCCTATATAAAGATCACTTACTATTCCCATATAACTCCTATATAAAGATCACTTACTATTCCCATATAACTCCTGTATAAAGATCACTTACTATTCCCATATAACTCCTGTATAAAGATCACTTACTATTCCCATATAACTCCTGTATAAAGATCACTTACTATTCCCATATAACTCCTATATAAAGATCACTTACTATTCCCATATAACTCCTGTATAAAGATCACTTACTATTCCCATATAACTCCTGTATAAAGATCACTTACTATTCCCATATAACTCCTGTATAAAGATCACTTACTATTCCCATATAACTCCTGTATGAAGATCACTTACTATTCCCATATAACTCCTGTATAAAGATCACTTACTATTCCCATATAACTCCTGTATAAAGATCACTTACTATTCCCATATAACTCCTGTATAAAGATCACTTACTATTCCCATATAACTCCTGTATAAAGATCACTTACTATTCTCATATAACTCCTGTATAAAGATCACTTACTATTCTCATATAACTCCTGTATAAAGATCACTTACTATTCCCATATAACTCCTGTATAAAGATCACTTACTATTCCCATATAACTCCTGTATAAAGATAACTTACTATTCTCATATAACTCCTGTATAAAGATCACTTACTATTCCCATATAACTCCTGTATAAAGATCACTTACTATTCTCATATAACTCCTATATAAAGATCACTTACTATTCCCATATAACTCCTGTATAAAGATCACTTACTATTCCCATATAACTCCTGTATAAAGATCACTTACTATTCCCATATAACTCCTGTATAAAGATCACTTACTATTCCCATATAACTCCCGTATAAAGATCACTTACTATTCCCATATAACTCCTGTATAAAGATCACTTACTATTCCCATATAACTCCTATATAAAGATCACTTACTATTCTCATATAACTCCTATATAAAGATCACTTACTATTCTCATATAACTCCCATATAAAGATCACTTACTATTCCCATATAACTCCTATATAAAGATCACTTACTATTCCCATATAACTCCTGTATAAAGATCACTTACTATTCCCATATAACTCCTGTATAAAGATCACTTACTATTCCCATATAACTCCTGTATAAAGATCACTTACTATTCCCATATAACTCCTATATAAAGATCACTTACTATTCCCATATAACTCCTGTATAAAGATCACTTACTATTCCCATATAACTCCTGTATAAAGATCACTTACTATTCCCATATAACTCCTGTATAAAGATCACTTACTATTCCCATATAACTCCTGTATAAAGATCACTTACTATTCCCATATAACTCCTGTATAAAGATCACTTACTATTCCCATATAACTCCTATATAAAGATCACTTACTATTCCCATATAACTCCTGTATAAAGATCACTTACTATTCCCATATAACTCCTGTATAAAGATCACTTACTATTCCCATATAACTCCTATATAAAGATCACTTACTATTCCCATATAACTCCTGTATAAAGATCACTTACTATTCCCATATAACTCCTATATAAAGATCACTTACTATTCCCATATAACTCCTGTATAAAGATCACTTACTATTCCCATACAACTCCTGTATAAAGATCACTTACTATTCCCATATAACTCCTATATAAAGATCACCTACTATTCCCATATAACTCCTGTATAAAGATCACTTACTATTCCCATATAACTCCTGTATAAAGATCACTTACTATTCCCATATAACTCCTGTATAAAGATCACTTACTATTCCCATATAACTCCTATATAAAGATCACTTACTCTTCTCATATAACTCCTATATAAAGATCACTTACTATTCTCATATAACTCCTATATAAAGATCACTTACTATTCCCATATAACTCCTGTATAAAGATCACTTACTATTCCCATATAACTCCTGTATAAAGATCACTTACTATTCCCATATAACTCCTGTATAAAGATCACTTACTATTCCCATATAACTCCTATATAAAGATCACTTACTATTCTCATATAACTCCTATATAAAGATCACTTACTATTCTCATATAACTCCTGTATAAAGATCACTTACTATTCCCATATAACTCCTATATAAAGATCACTTACTATTCTCATATAACTCCTATATAAAGATCACTTACTATTCCCATATAACTCCTGTATAAAGATCACTTACTATTCCCATATAACTCCTGTATAAAGATCACTTACTATTCCCATATAACTCCTATATAAAGATCACTTACTATTCTCATATAACTCCTATATAAAGATCACTTACTATTCCCATATAACTCCTGTATAAAGATCACTTACTATTCCCATATAACTCCTGTATAAAGATCACTTACTATTCCCATATAACTCCTATATAAAGATCACTTACTATTCTCATATAACTCCTATATAAAGATCACTTACTATTCTCATATAACTCCTGTATAAAGATCACTTACTATTCCCATATAACTCCTGTATAAAGATCACTTACTATTCCCATATAACTCCTGTATAAAGATCACTTACTATTCCCATATAACTCCTGTATAAAGATCACTTACTATTCCCATATAACTCCTGTATAAAGATCACTTACTATTCCCATATAACTCCTGTATAAAGATCACTTACTCTTCTCATATAACTCCTATATAAAGATCACTTACTATTCTCATATAACTCCTGTATAAAGATCACTTACTATTCTCATATAACTCCTGTATAAAGATCACTTACTATTTTCATATAACTCCTGTATAAAGATCACTTACTATTCCCATATAACTCCTGTATAAAGATCACTTACTATTCCCATATAACTCCTATATAAAGATCACCTACTATTCCCATATAACTCCTGTATAAAGATCACTTACTATTCCCATATAACTCCTGTATAAAGATCACTTACTATTCCCATATAACTCCTGTATAAAGATCACTTACTATTCCCATATAACTCCTATATAAAGATCACTTACTCTCCTCATATAACTCCTATATAAAGATCACTTACTATTCTCATATAACTCCTATATAAAGATCACTTACTATTCCCATATAACTCCTGTATAAAGATCACTTACTATTCCCATATAACTCCTATATAAAGATCACTTACTATTCCCATATAACTCCTGTATAAAGATCACTTACTATTCCCATATAACTCCTGTATAAAGATCACTTACTATTCCCATATAACTCCTGTATAAAGATCACTTACTATTCCCATATAACTCCTGTATAAAGATCACTTACTATTCCCATATAACTCCTATATAAAGATCACTTACTCTTCTCATATAACTCCTATATAAAGATCACTTACTATTCTCATATAACTCCTATATAAAGATCACTTACTATTCCCATATAACTCCTGTATAAAGATCACTTACTATTCCCATATAACTCCTGTATAAAGATCACTTACTATTCCCATATAACTCCTGTATAAAGATCACTTACTATTCCCATATAACTCCTATATAAAGATCACTTACTATTCTCATATAACTCCTGTATAAAGATCACTTACTATTCCAACATAATTCCTATATAAAGATCACTTACTCTTCTCATATAACTCCTATATAAAGATCACTTACTCTTCTCATATAACTCCTATATAAAGATCACTTACTATTCTCATATAACTCCTGTATAAAGATCACTTACTATTCCCATATAACTCCTGTATAAAGATCACTTACTATTCCCATATAACTCCTGTATAAAGATCACTTACTATTCCCATGTAACTCCTGTATAAAGATCACTTACTATTCCCATATAACTCCTGTATAAAGATCACTTACTATTCCCATATAACTCCTGTATAAAGATCACTTACTATTCCCATATAACTCCTGTATAAAGATCACTTACTATTCCCATATAACTCCTGTATAAAGATCACTTACTATTCCCATATAACTCCTGTATAAAGATCACTTACTATTCCCATATAACTCCTGTATAAAGATCACTTACTATTCCCATATAACTCCTGTATAAAGATCACTTACTATTCCCATATAACTCCTGTATAAAGATCACTTACTATTCCCATATAACTCCTGTATAAAGATCCCTTACTATTCCCATATAACTCATATACAAAGATCACTTACTATTCCCATATAACTCCTGTATAAAGATCACTTACTATTCCCATATAACTCCTGCATAAAGATCACTTACTATTCCCATATAACTCCTGTATAAAGATCACTTACTATTCTCATATAACTCCTGTATAAAGATCACTTACTATTCTCATATAACTCCCGTATAAAGATCACTTACTATTCCCATATAACTCCTATATAAAGATTACTTACTATTCCCATATAACTCCTGTATAAAGATCACTTACTATTCCCATATAACTCCTGTATAAAGATCACTTACTATTCCCATATAACTCCTGTATAAAGATCACTTACTATTCCCATATAACTCCTGTATAAAGATCACTTACTATTCCTATATAACTCCTGTATAAAGATCACTTACTATTCCCATATAACTCCTGTATAAAGATCACTTACTATTCCCATATAACTCATGTATAAAGATCACTTACTATTCCCATATAACTCCTATATAAAGATCACTTACTATTCCCATATAACTCCTGTATAAAGATCACATACTATTCCCATATAACTCCTGTATAAAGATCACTTACTATTCCCATATAACTCCTGTATAAAGATCACTTACTATTCCCATATAACTCCTATATAAAGATCACTTACTATTCCCATATAACTCCTGTATAAAGATCACTTACTATTCCCATATAACTCCTATATAAAGATCACCTACTATTCCCATATAACTCCTGTATAAAGATCACTTACTATTCCCATATAACTCCTGTATAAAGATCACTTACTATTCCCATATAACTCCTGTATAAAGATCACTTACTATTCCCATATAACTCCTATATAAAGATCACTTACTCTTCTCATATAACTCCTATATAAAGATCACTTACTATTCTCATATAACTCCTATATAAAGATCACTTACTATTCCCATATAACTCCTGTATAAAGATCACTTACTATTCCCATATAACTCCTATATAAAGATCACTTACTATTCCCATATAACTCCTGTATAAAGATCACTTACTATTCCCATATAACTCCTGTATAAAGATCACTTACTATTCCCATATAACTCCTGTATAAAGATCACTTACTATTCCCATATAACTCCTGTATAAAGATCACTTACTATTCCCATATAACTCCTATATAAAGATCACTTACTCTTCTCATATAACTCCTATATAAAGATCACTTACTATTCTCATATAACTCCTATATAAAGATCACTTACTATTCCCATATAACTCCTGTATAAAGATCACTTACTATTCCCATATAACTCCTGTATAAAGATCACTTACTATTCCCATATAACTCCTGTATAAAGATCACTTACTATTCCCATATAACTCCTATATAAAGATCACTTACTATTCTCATATAACTCCTGTATAAAGATCACTTACTATTCCAACATAATTCCTATATAAAGATCACTTACTCTTCTCATATAACTCCTATATAAAGATCACTTACTCTTCTCATATAACTCCTATATAAAGATCACTTACTATTCTCATATAACTCCTGTATAAAGATCACTTACTATTCCCATATAACTCCTGTATAAAGATCACTTACTATTCCCATATAACTCCTGTATAAAGATCACTTACTATTCCCATGTAACTCCTGTATAAAGATCACTTACTATTCCCATATAACTCCTGTATAAAGATCACTTACTATTCCCATATAACTCCTGTATAAAGATCACTTACTATTCCCATATAACTCCTGTATAAAGATCACTTACTATTCCCATATAACTCCTGTATAAAGATCACTTACTATTCCCATATAACTCCTGTATAAAGATCACTTACTATTCCCATATAACTCCTGTATAAAGATCACTTACTATTCCCATATAACTCCTGTATAAAGATCACTTACTATTCCCATATAACTCCTGTATAAAGATCACTTACTATTCCCATATAACTCCTGTATAAAGATCCCTTACTATTCCCATATAACTCATATACAAAGATCACTTACTATTCCCATATAACTCCTGTATAAAGATCACTTACTATTCCCATATAACTCCTGCATAAAGATCACTTACTATTCCCATATAACTCCTGTATAAAGATCACTTACTATTCTCATATAACTCCTGTATAAAGATCACTTACTATTCTCATATAACTCCCGTATAAAGATCACTTACTATTCCCATATAACTCCTATATAAAGATTACTTACTATTCCCATATAACTCCTGTATAAAGATCACTTACTATTCCCATATAACTCCTGTATAAAGATCACTTACTATTCCCATATAACTCCTGTATAAAGATCACTTACTATTCCCATATAACTCCTGTATAAAGATCACTTACTATTCCCATATAACTCCTGTATAAAGATCACTTACTATTCCCATATAACTCCTGTATAAAGATCACTTACTATTCCCATATAACTCATGTATAAAGATCACTTACTATTCCCATATAACTCCTATATAAAGATCACTTACTATTCCCATATAACTCCTGTATAAAGATCACATACTATTCCCATATAACTCCTGTATAAAGATCACTTACTATTCTCATATAACTCCTGTATAAAGATCACTTACTATTCTCATATAACTCCTATATAAAGATCACTTACTATTCCCATATAACTCCTGTATAAAGATCACTTACTATTCCCATATAACTCCTGTATAAAGATCACTTACTATTCCCATATAACTCCTGTATAAAGATCACTTACTATTCTCATATAACTCCTGTATAAAGATCACTTACTATTCCCATATAACTCCTGTATAAAGATCCCTTACTATTCCCATATAACTCATATACAAAGATCACTTACTATTCCCATATAACTCCTGTATAAAGATCACTTACTATTCCCATATAACTCCTGATTAAAGATCACTTACTATTCCCATATAACTCCTGTATAAAGATCACTTACTATTCGCATATAACTCCTATATAAAGATCACTTACTATTCCCATATAACTCTTGTATAAAGATCAGTTACTATTCCCATATAACTCCTGTATAAAGATCAGTTACTATTCCCATATAAATCCTGTATAAAGATCACTTACTATTCCCACATAACTCCTGTATAAAGATCACTTACTATTCCCATATAACTCCTGTATAAAGATCACTTACTATTCTCATATAACTCCTGTATAAAGATCACTTACTATTCCCATATAACTCCTGTATAAAGATCCCTTACTATTCCCATATAACTCATATACAAAGATCACTTACTATTCCCATATAACTCCTGTATAAAGATCACTTACTATTCCCATATAACTCCTGTATAAAGATCACTTACTATTCCCATATAACTCCTATATAAAGATCACTTACTATTCTCATATAACTCCTGTATAAAGATCACTTACTATTCCCATATAACTCCTGTATAAAGATCACTTACTATTCCCATATAACTCCTGTATAAAGATCACTTACTATTCCCATATAACTCCTGTATAAAGATCACTTACTATTCCCATATAAGCCCTGTATAAAGATCACTTACTATTCGCATATAACTCCTATATAAAGATCACCTACTATTCCCATATAACTCCTGTATAAAGATCACTTACTATTCCCATATAACTCCTGTATAAAGATCACTTACTATTCCCATATAACTCCTGTATAAAGATCACTTACTATTCCCATATAACTCCTGTATAAAGATCACTTACTATTCCCATATAACTCCTGTATAAAGATCACTTACTATTCCCATATAACTCCTGTATAAAGATCACTTACTATTCCCATATAACTCCTATATAAAGATCACTTACTCTTCTCATATAACTCCTATATAAAGATCACTTACTATTCTCATATAACTCCTATATAAAGATCACTTACTATTCCCATATAACTCCTGTATAAAGATCACTTACTATTCCCATATAACTCCTGTATAAAGATCACTTACTATTCCCATATAACTCCTGTATAAAGATCACTTACTATTCCCATATAACTCCTGTATAAAGATCACTTACTATTCCCATATAACTCCTGTATAAAGATCACTTACTATTCCCATATAACTCCTGTATAAAGATCACTTACTATTCCCATATAACTCCTGTATAAAGATCACTTACTATTCCCATATAACTCCTGTATAAAGATCCCTTACTATTCCCATATAACTCCTGTATAAAGATCACTTACTATTCCCATATAACTCCTGTATAAAGATCCCTTACTATTCCCATATAACTCCTGTATAAAGATCACTTACTATTCTCATATAACTCCTGTATAAAGATCACTTACTATTCCCATATAACTCCTGTATAAAGATCCCTTACTATTCCCATATAACTCATATACAAAGATCACTTACTATTCCCATATAACTCCTGTATAAAGATCACTTACTATTCCCATATAACTCCTGATTAAAGATCACTTACTATTCCCATATAACTCCTGTATAAAGATCACTTACTATTCCCATATAACTCCTATATAAAGATCACTTACTATTCCCATATAACTCCTATATAAAGATCACTTACTATTCCCACATAACTCCTGTATAAAGATCACTTACTAGTCCCATATAACTCCTATATAAAGATCACTTACTATTCCCACATAACTCCTGTATAAATATCACTTACTATTCCCATATATCTCCTGTATAAAGATAACTTACTATTCCCATATAACTCCTGTATAAAGATCACTTACTATTCCCATATAACTCCTGTATAAAGATCACTTACTATTCCCATATAACTCCTGTATAAAGATCACTTACTATTCCCATATAACTCCTGTATAAAGATCACTTACTATTCCCATATAGCTCCTGTATAAAGATCACTTACTATTCCCATATAACTCCTGTATAAAGATCACTTACTATTCCCATATAACTCCTGTATAAAGATCACTTACTATTCCCACATAACTCCTGTATAAAGATCACTTACTATTCCCATATATCTCCTGTATAAAGATTACTTACTATTCCCATATAACTCCTGTATAAAGATCACTTACTATTCCCATATAACTCCTGTATAAAGATCACTTACTATTCCCATATAACTCCTGTATAAAGATCACTTACTATTCCCATATAAGCCCTGTATAAAGATCACTTACTATTCGCATATAACTCCTATATAAAGATCACCTACTATTCCCATATAACTCCTGTATAAAGATCCCTTACTATTCCCATATAACTCCTGTATAAAGATCACTTACTATTCCCATATAACTCCTGTATAAAGATCACTTACTATTCCCATATAACTCCTGTATAAAGATCACTTACTATTCCCATATAACTCCTGTATAAAGATCACTTACTATTCCCATATAACTCCTGTATAAAGATCACTTACTATTCCCATATAACTCCTGTATAAAGATCACTTACTATTCCCATATAACTCCTGTATAAAGATCCCTTACTATTCCCATATAACTCCTGTATAAAGATCACTTACTATTCCCATATAACTCCTGTATAAAGATCACTTACTATTCCCATATAACTCCTGTATAAAGATCACTTATTATTCCGATATAACTCCTGTATAAAGATCACTTACTATTCGCATATAACTCCTATATAAAGATCACCTACTATTCCCATATAACTCCAGTATAAAGATCAGTTACTATTCCCATATAACTCCTGTATAAAGATCACTTACTATTCCCATATAACTCCTGTATAAAGATCACTTACTATTCCCACATAACTCCTGTATAAAGATCACTTACTATTCCCATATAACTCCTGTATAAAGATCACTTACTATTCCCATATAACTCCTGTATAAAGATCACTTACTATTCGCATATAACTCCTATATAAAGATCACTTACTATTCCCATATAACTCTTGTATAAAGATCAGTTACTATTCCCATATAACTCCTGTATAAAGATCAGTTACTATTCCCATATAAATCCTGTATAAAGATCACTTACTATTCCCACATAACTCCTGTATAAAGATCACTTACTATTCCCATATAACTCCTGTATAAAGATCACTTACTATTCCCACATAACTCCTGTATAAAGATCACTTACTATTCCCATATAACTCCTGTATAAAGATCACTTACTATTCCCATATAACTCCTGTATAAAGATCACTTACTATTCCCACATAACTCCTGTATAAAGATCACTTACTATTCCCACATAACTCCTGTATAAAGATCACTTACTAGTCCCATATAACTCCTGTATAAAGATCACTTACTATTCCCACATAACTCCTGTATAAAGATCACTTACTATTCCCATATAACTCCTGTATAAAGATCCCTTACTATTCCCATATAACTCCTGTATAATGATCACTTACTATTCGCATATAACTCCTATATAAAGATCACTTACTATTCCCATATAACTCTTGTATAAAGATCAGTTACTATTCCCATATAACTCCTGTATAAAGATCAGTTACTATTCCCATATAAATCCTGTATAAAGATCACTTACTATTCCCACATAACTCCTGTATAAAGATCACTTACTATTCCCATATAACTCCTGTATAAAGATCACTTACTATTCCCACATAACTCCTGTATAAAGATCACTTACTATTCCCATATAACTCCTGTATAAAGATCACTTACTATTCCCATATAACTCCTGTATAAAGATCACTTACTATTCCCACATAACTCCTGTATAAAGATCACTTACTATTCCCACATAACTCCTGTATGAAGATCACTTACTAGTCCCATATACCCCCTATATAAAGATCACTTACTATTCCCACATAACTCCTGTATAAAGATCACTTACTATTCCCATATATCTCCTGTATAAAGATCACTTACTATTCCCATATAACTCCTGTATAAAGATCACTTACTATTCGCATATAACTCCTATATAAAGATCACTTACTATTCGCATATAACTCCTATATAAAGATCACTTACTATTCCCATATAACTCCTGTATAAAGATCACTTACTATTCTCATATAACTCCTGTATAAAGATCACTTACTATTCCCATATAACTCCTGTATAAAGATCACTTACTATTCCCACATAACTCCTGTATAAAGATCACTTACTATTCTCATATAACTCCCGTATAAAGATCCCTTACTATTCCCATATAACTCCTGTATAAAGATCACTTACTAGTCCCATATAACTCTTATATAAAGATCACTTACTATTCCCATATAACTCCTATATAAAGATAACTTACTATTCCCATATAACTCCTGTATAAAGATCACTTACTATTCCCATATAGCTCCTGTATAAAGATCACTTACTATTCCCATATAGCTCCTGTATAAAGATCACTTACTATTCCCATATAACTCCTGTATAAAGATCACTTACTATTCCCATATAACTCCTGTATAAAGATCACTTACTATTCCCACATAACTCCTGTATAAAGATCACTTACTATTCCCATATAACTCCTGTATAAAGATCACTTACTATTCCCACATAACTCCTGTATAAAGATCACTTACTATTCCCATATAACTCCTGTATAAAGATCAATTATTATTCCCATATAACTCCTGTATAAAGATCACTTACTATTCCCACATAACTCCTGTATAAAGATCACTTACTATTCCCACATAACTCCTGTATGAAGATCACTTACTAGTCCCATATACCCCCTATATAAAGATCACTTACTATTCCCACATAACTCCTGTATAAAGATCACTTACTATTCCCATATATCTCCTGTATAAAGATCACTTACTATTCCCATATAACTCCTGTATAAAGATCACTTACTATTCGCATATAACTCCTATATAAAGATCACTTACTATTCGCATATAACTCCTATATAAAGATCACTTACTATTCCCATATAACTCCTGTATAAAGATCACTTACTATTCTCATATAACTCCTGTATAAAGATCACTTACTACTCCCATTTAACACCCGTATAAAGATCCCTTACTATTCCCATATAACTCCTGTATAAAGATCACTTACTAGTCCCATATAACTCCTATATAAAGATCACTTACTATTCCCATATAACTCCTGTATAAAGATCACTTACTATTTCCATATAGCTCCTGTATAAAGATCACTTACTATTCCCATATAACTCCTGTATAAAGATCACTTACTATCCCCATATAACTCCTGTATAAAGATCACTTACTATCCCCATATAACTCCTGTATAAAGATCACTTACTATTCCCACATAACTCCTGTATAAAGATCACTTACTATTCCCATATAACTCCTGTATAAAGATCACTTACTATTCCCATATAACTCCTGTATAAAGATCACTTACTATTTCCATATAACTCCTGTATAAAGATCACTTACTAGTCCCATATAACTCCTATATAAAGATCACTTACTATTCTCATATAACTCCTGTATAAAGATCAATTACTATTCCCACATAACTCCTGTATAAAGATCAATTACTATTCCCACATAACTCCTGTATAAAGATCACTTACTATTCCCATATAACTCCTGTATAAAGATCACTTACTATTCCCATATAACTCCTGTATAAAGATCACTTACTATTCCCACATAACTCCCGTATAAAGATCACTTACTATTCCCATATAACTCCTGTATAAAGATCACTTACTATTCCCATATAACTCCTGTATAAAGATCACTTACTATTCCCATATAACTCCTGTATAAAGATCACTTACTATTCCCATATAACTCCTGTATAAAGATCACTTACTATTCCCATATAACTCCTGTATAAAGATCACTTACTATTCCCATATAACTCCTGTATAAAGATCACTTACTATTCCCATATAACTCCTTTATAAAGATCACTTACTATTCCCATATAACTCCTGTATAAAGATCACTTACTATTCCCATATAACTCCTGTATAAAGATCACTTACTATTCCCACATAACTCCCGTATAAAGATCACTTACTATTCCCATATAACTCCTGTATAAAGATCACTTACTATTCCCATATAACTCCTGTATAAAGATCACTTACTATTCCCACATAACTCCCGTATAAAGATCACTTACTATTCCCATATAACTCCTGTATAAAGATCACTTACTATTCCCATATAACTCCTGTATAAAGATCACTTACTATTCCCATATAACTCCTGTATAAAGATCACTTACTATTCCCATATAACTCCTGTATAAAGATCACTTACTATTCACATATAACTCCTGTATAAAGATCACTTACTATTCCCATATAACTCCTGTATAAAGATCACTTACTATTCGCATATAACTCCTATATAAAGATCACTTACTATTCCCATATAACTCTTGTATAAAGATCAGTTACTATTCCCATATAACTCCTGTATAAAGATCAGTTACTATTCCCATATAAATCCTGTATAAAGATCACTTACTATTCCCACATAACTCCTGTATAAAGATCACTTACTATTCCCATATAACTCCTGTATAAAGATCACTTACTATTCCCACATAACTCCTGTATAAAGATCACTTACTATTCCCATATAACTCCTGTATAAAGATCACTTACTATTCCCATATAACTCCTGTATAAAGATCACTTACTATTCCCACATAACTCCTGTATAAAGATCACTTACTATTCCCACATAACTCCTGTATAAAGATCACTTACTAGTCCCATATAACTCCTGTATAAAGATCACTTACTATTCCCACATAACTCCTGTATAAAGATCACTTACTATTCCCATATAACTCCTGTATAAAGATCCCTTACTATTCCCATATAACTCCTGTATAATGATCACTTACTATTCGCATATAACTCCTATATAAAGATCACTTACTATTCCCATATAACTCTTGTATAAAGATCAGTTACTATTCCCATATAACTCCTGTATAAAGATCAGTTACTATTCCCATATAAATCCTGTATAAAGATCACTTACTATTCCCACATAACTCCTGTATAAAGATCACTTACTATTCCCATATAACTCCTGTATAAAGATCACTTACTATTCCCACATAACTCCTGTATAAAGATCACTTACTATTCCCATATAACTCCTGTATAAAGATCACTTACTATTCCCATATAACTCCTGTATAAAGATCACTTACTATTCCCACATAACTCCTGTATAAAGATCACTTACTATTCCCACATAACTCCTGTATGAAGATCACTTACTAGTCCCATATACCCCCTATATAAAGATCACTTACTATTCCCACATAACTCCTGTATAAAGATCACTTACTATTCCCATATATCTCCTGTATAAAGATCACTTACTATTCCCATATAACTCCTGTATAAAGATCACTTACTATTCGCATATAACTCCTATATAAAGATCACTTACTATTCGCATATAACTCCTATATAAAGATCACTTACTATTCCCATATAACTCCTGTATAAAGATCACTTACTATTCTCATATAACTCCTGTATAAAGATCACTTACTATTCCCATATAACTCCTGTATAAAGATCACTTACTATTCCCACATAACTCCTGTATAAAGATCACTTACTATTCCCACATAACTCCTGTATAAAGATCACTTACTATTCTCATATAACTCCCGTATAAAGATCCCTTACTATTCCCATATAACTCCTGTATAAAGATCACTTACTAGTCCCATATAACTCCTATATAAAGATCACTTACTATTCCCATATAACTCCTATATAAAGATAACTTACTATTCCCATATAACTCCTGTATAAAGATCACTTACTATTCCCATATAGCTCCTGTATAAAGATCACTTACTATTCCCATATAGCTCCTGTATAAAGATCACTTACTATTCCCATATAACTCCTGTATAAAGATCACTTACTATTCCCATATAACTCCTGTATAAAGATCACTTACTATTCCCACATAACTCCTGTATAAAGATCACTTACTATTCCCATATAACTCCTGTATAAAGATCACTTACTATTCCCACATAACTCCTGTATAAAGATCACTTACTATTCCCATATAACTCCTGTATAAAGATCACTTACTATTCCCATATAACTCCTGTATAAAGATCACTTACTATTCCCACATAACTCCTGTATAAAGATCACTTACTATTCCCACATAACTCCTGTATGAAGATCACTTACTAGTCCCATATACCCCCTATATAAAGATCACTTACTATTCCCACATAACTCCTGTATAAAGATCACTTACTATTCCCATATATCTCCTGTATAAAGATCACTTACTATTCCCATATAACTCCTGTATAAAGATCACTTACTATTCGCATATAACTCCTATATAAAGATCACTTACTATTCGCATATAACTCCTATATAAAGATCACTTACTATTCCCATATAACTCCTGTATAAAGATCACTTACTATTCTCATATAACTCCTGTATAAAGATCACTTACTACTCCCATTTAACACCCGTATAAAGATCCCTTACTATTCCCATATAACTCCTGTATAAAGATCACTTACTAGTCCCATATAACTCCTATATAAAGATCACTTACTATTCCCATATAACTCCTGTATAAAGATCACTTACTATTTCCATATAGCTCCTGTATAAAGATCACTTACTATTCCCATATAACTCCTGTATAAAGATCACTTACTATCCCCATATAACTCCTGTATAAAGATCACTTACTATCCCCATATAACTCCTGTATAAAGATCACTTACTATTCCCACATAACTCCTGTATAAAGATCACTTACTATTCCCATATAACTCCTGTATAAAGATCACTTACTATTCCCATATAACTCCTGTATAAAGATCACTTACTATTTCCATATAACTCCTGTATAAAGATCACTTACTAGTCCCATATAACTCCTATATAAAGATCACTTACTATTCTCATATAACTCCTGTATAAAGATCAATTACTATTCCCACATAACTCCTGTATAAAGATCAATTACTATTCCCACATAACTCCTGTATAAAGATCACTTACTATTCCCATATAACTCCTGTATAAAGATCACTTACTATTCCCATATAACTCCTGTATAAAGATCACTTACTATTCCCACATAACTCCCGTATAAAGATCACTTACTATTCCCATATAACTCCTGTATAAAGATCACTTACTATTCCCATATAACTCCTGTATAAAGATCACTTACTATTCCCATATAACTCCTGTATAAAGATCACTTACTATTCCCATATAACTCCTGTATAAAGATCACTTACTATTCCCATATAACTCCTGTATAAAGATCACTTACTATTCCCATATAACTCCTGTATAAAGATCACTTACTATTCCCATATAACTCCTGTATAAAGATCACTTACTATTCCCATATAACTCCTGTATAAAGATCACTTACTATTCCCATATAACTCCTGTATAAAGATCACTTACTATTCCCACATAACTCCCGTATAAAGATCACTTACTATTCCCATATAACTCCTGTATAAAGATCACTTACTATTCCCATATAACTCCTGTATAAAGATCACTTACTATTCCCACATAACTCCCGTATAAAGATCACTTACTATTCCCATATAACTCCTGTATAAAGATCACTTACTATTCCCATATAACTCCTGTATAAAGATCACTTACTATTCCCATATAACTCCTGTATAAAGATCACTTACTATTCCCATATAACTCCTGTATAAAGATCACTTACTATTCACATATAACTCCTGTATAAAGATCAATTACTATTCCCACATAACTCCTGTATAAAGATCACTTACTATTCCCATATAACTCCTGTATAAAGATCACTTACTATTCCCATATAACTCATGTATAAAGATCACTTACTATTCCCATATAACTCCTGTATAAAGATCACTTACTATTCCAATATAACTCCTGTATAAAGATCACTTACTATTCCCATATAACTCCTGTATCAAGATCACTTACTATTCTCATATAACTCCTGTATAAAGATCACTTACTATTCCCATATAACTCCTGTATAAAGATCACTTACTATTCCCATATAACTCCTGTATAAAGATCACTTACTATTCCCATATAACTCCTGTATAAAGATCACTTACTATTCCCATATAACTCCTGTATAAAGATCCCTTACTATTCCCATATAACTCCTGTATAAAGATCACTTACTATTCCCACATAACTCCTGTATAAAGATCACTTACTATTCCCACATAACTCCTGTATGAAGATCACTTACTAGTCCCATATACCCCCTATATAAAGATCACTTACTATTCCCACATAACTCCTGTATAAAGATCACTTACTATTCCCATATATCTCCTGTATAAAGATCACTTACTATTCCCATATAACTCCTGTATAAAGATCACTTACTATTCGCATATAACTCCTATATAAAGATCACTTACTATTCGCATATAACTCCTATATAAAGATCACTTACTATTCCCATATAACTCCTGTATAAAGATCACTTACTATTCTCATATAACTCCTGTATAAAGATCACTTACTACTCCCATTTAACACCCGTATAAAGATCCCTTACTATTCCCATATAACTCCTGTATAAAGATCACTTACTAGTCCCATATAACTCCTATATAAAGATCACTTACTATTCCCATATAACTCCTGTATAAAGATCACTTACTATTTCCATATAGCTCCTGTATAAAGATCACTTACTATTCCCATATAACTCCTGTATAAAGATCACTTACTATCCCCATATAACTCCTGTATAAAGATCACTTACTATCCCCATATAACTCCTGTATAAAGATCACTTACTATTCCCACATAACTCCTGTATAAAGATCACTTACTATTCCCATATAACTCCTGTATAAAGATCACTTACTATTCCCATATAACTCCTGTATAAAGATCACTTACTATTTCCATATAACTCCTGTATAAAGATCACTTACTAGTCCCATATAACTCCTATATAAAGATCACTTACTATTCTCATATAACTCCTGTATAAAGATCAATTACTATTCCCACATAACTCCTGTATAAAGATCAATTACTATTCCCACATAACTCCTGTATAAAGATCACTTACTATTCCCATATAACTCCTGTATAAAGATCACTTACTATTCCCATATAACTCCTGTATAAAGATCACTTACTATTCCCACATAACTCCCGTATAAAGATCACTTACTATTCCCATATAACTCCTGTATAAAGATCACTTACTATTCCCATATAACTCCTGTATAAAGATCACTTACTATTCCCATATAACTCCTGTATAAAGATCACTTACTATTCCCATATAACTCCTGTATAAAGATCACTTACTATTCCCATATAACTCCTGTATAAAGATCACTTACTATTCCCATATAACTCCTGTATAAAGATCACTTACTATTCCCATATAACTCCTGTATAAAGATCACTTACTATTCCCATATAACTCCTGTATAAAGATCACTTACTATTCCCATATAACTCCTGTATAAAGATCACTTACTATTCCCACATAACTCCCGTATAAAGATCACTTACTATTCCCATATAACTCCTGTATAAAGATCACTTACTATTCCCATATAACTCCTGTATAAAGATCACTTACTATTCCCACATAACTCCCGTATAAAGATCACTTACTATTCCCATATAACTCCTGTATAAAGATCACTTACTATTCACATATAACTCCTGTATAAAGATCACTTACTATTCCCATATAACTCCTGTATAAAGATCACTTACTATTCCCATATAACTCCTGTATAAAGATCACTTACTATTCACATATAACTCCTGTATAAAGATCAATTACTATTCCCACATAACTCCTGTATAAAGATCACTTACTATTCCCATATAACTCCTGTATAAAGATCACTTACTATTCCCATATAACTCATGTATAAAGATCACTTACTATTCCCATATAACTCCTGTATAAAGATCACTTACTATTCCAATATAACTCCTGTATAAAGATCACTTACTATTCCCATATAACTCCTGTATCAAGATCACTTACTATTCTCATATAACTCCTGTATAAAGATCACTTACTATTCCCATATAACTCCTGTATAAAGATCACTTACTATTCCCATATAACTCCTGTATAAAGATCACTTACTATTCCCATATAACTCCTGTATAAAGATCACTTACTATTCCCATATAACTCCTGTATAAAGATCACTTACTATTCCCATATAACTCCTGTATAAAGATCACTTACTATTCCCATATAACTCCTGTATAAAGATCACTTACTATTCCCATATAACTCCTATATAAAGATCACTTACTCTTCTCATATAACTCCTATATAAAGATCACTTACTATTCTCATATAACTCCTATATAAAGATCACTTACTATTCCCATATAACTCCTGTATAAAGATCACTTACTATTCCCATATAACTCCTGTATAAAGATCACTTACTATTCCCATATAACTCCTGTATAAAGATCACTTACTATTCCCATATAACTCCTATATAAAGATCACTTACTATTCTCATATAACTCCTGTATAAAGATCACTTACTATTCCAACATAATTCCTATATAAAGATCACTTACTCTTCTCATATAACTCCTATATAAAGATCACTTACTCTTCTCATATAACTCCTATATAAAGATCACTTACTATTCTCATATAACTCCTGTATAAAGATCACTTACTATTCCCATATAACTCCTGTATAAAGATCACTTACTATTCCCATATAACTCCTGTATAAAGATCACTTACTATTCCCATGTAACTCCTGTATAAAGATCACTTACTATTCCCATATAACTCCTGTATAAAGATCACTTACTATTCCCATATAACTCCCGTATAAAGATCACTTACTATTCCCATATAACTCCTGTATAAAGATCACTTACTATTCCCATATAACTCCTGTATAAAGATCACTTACTATTCCCATATAACTCCTGTATCAAGATCACTTACTATTCTCATATAACTCCTGTATAAAGATCACTTACTATTCCCATATAACTCCTGTATAAAGATCACTTACTATTCCCATATAACTCCTGTATAAAGATCACTTACTATTCCCATATAACTCCTGTATAAAGATCACTTACTATTCCCATATAACTCCTGTATAAAGATCACTTATTATTCCCATATAACTCCTGTATAAAGATCACTTACTATTCCCATATAACTCCTGTATAAAGATCACTTACTATTCCCATATAACTCCTATATAAAGATCACTTACTCTTCTCATATAACTCCTATATAAAGATCACTTACTATTCTCATATAACTCCTATATAAAGATCACTTACTATTCCCATATAACTCCTGTATAAAGATCACTTACTATTCCCATATAACTCCTGTATAAAGATCACTTACTATTCCCATATAACTCCTGTATAAAGATCACTTACTATTCCCATATAACTCCTATATAAAGATCACTTACTATTCTCATATAACTCCTGTATAAAGATCACTTACTATTCCAACATAATTCCTATATAAAGATCACTTACTCTTCTCATATAACTCCTATATAAAGATCACTTACTCTTCTCATATAACTCCTATATAAAGATCACTTACTATTCCCATATAACTCCTATATAAAGATCACTTACTATTCCCATATAACTCCTATATAAAGATTACTATTCCCACATAACTCCTGTATAAAGATCACTTACTAGTCCCATATAACTCCTATATAAAGATTACTTACTATTCCCACATAACTCCTGTATAAATATCACTTACTATTCCCATATATCTCCTGTATAAAGATAACTTACTATTCCCATATAACTCCTGTATAAAGATCCCTTACTATTCCCATATAACTCCTGTATAAAGATCACTTACTATTCCCATATAACTCCTGTATAAAGATCACTTACTATTCCCATATAACTCCTGCATAAAGATCACTTACTATTCCCATATAACTCCTGTATAAAGATACCTTACTATTCCCATATAACTCCTGTATAAAGATCACTTACTATTCTCATATAACTCCTGTATAAAGATCACTTACTATTCCCATATAACTCCTGTATAAAGATCCCTTACTATTCCCATATAACTCATATACAAAGATCACTTACTATTCCCATATAACTCCTGTATAAAGATCACTTACTATTCCCATATAACTCCTGCATAAAGATCACTTACTATTCCCATATAACTCCTGTATAAAGATCACTTACTATTCCCATATAACTCCTATATAAAGATCACTTACTATTCCCATATAACTCCTATATAAAGATCACTTACTATTCCCACATAACTCCTGTATAAAGATCACTTACTAGTCCCATATAACTCCTATATAAAGATCACTTACTATTCCCACATAACTCCTGTATAAATATCACTTACTATTCCCATATATCTCCTGTATAAAGATAACTTACTATTCCCATATAACTCCTGTATAAAGATCACTTACTATTCCCATATAACTCCTGTATAAAGATCACTTACTATTCCCATCTAACTCCTGTATAAAGATCACTTACTATTCCCATATAACTCCTGTATAAAGATCACTTACTATTCCCATATAGCTCCTGTATAAAGATCACTTACTATTCCCATATAACTCCTGTATAAAGATCACTTACTATTCCCATATAACTCCTGTATAAAGATCACTTACTATTCCCATATAACTCCTGTATAAAGATCACTTACTATTCCCATATAACTCCTGTATAAAGATCACTTACTATTCCCATATAACTCCTGTATAAAGATCACTTACTATTCCCATATAACTCCTGTATGAAGATCACTTACTATTCCCATATAACTCCTGTATAAAGATCACTTACTATTCCCACATAACTCCCGTATAAAGATCACTTACTATTCCCATATAACTCCTGTATAAAGATCACTTACTATTCCCATATAACTCCTGTATAAAGATCACTTACTATTCCCACATAACTCCCGTATAAAGATCACTTACTATTCCCATATAACTCCTGTATAAAGATCACTTACTATTCCCATATAACTCCTGTATAAAGATCACTTACTATTCCCATATAACTCCTGTATAAAGATCACTTACTATTCCCATATAACTCCTGTATAAAGATCACTTACTATTCACATATAACTCCTGTATAAAGATCAATTACTATTCCCACATAACTCCTGTATAAAGATCACTTACTATTCCCATATAACTCCTGTATAAAGATCACTTACTATTCCCATATAACTCCTGTATAAAGATCACTTACTATTCCCATATAACTCCTGTATAAAGATCACTTACTATTCCCATATAACTCCTGTATAAAGATCACTTACTATTCCCATATAACTCCTGTATCAAGATCACTTACTATTCTCATATAACTCCTGTATAAAGATCACTTACTATTCCCATATAACTCCTGTATAAAGATCACTTACTATTCCCATATAACTCCTGTATAAAGATCACTTACTATTCCCATATAACTCCTGTATAAAGATCACTTACTATTCCCATATAACTCCTGTATAAAGATCACTTACTATTCCCATATAACTCCTGTATAAAGATCACTTACTATTCCCATATAACTCCTGTATAAAGATCACTTACTATTCCCATATAACTCCTATATAAAGATCACTTACTCTTCTCATATAACTCCTATATAAAGATCACTTACTATTCTCATATAACTCCTATATAAAGATCACTTACTATTCCCATATAACTCCTGTATAAAGATCACTTACTATTCCCATATAACTCCTGTATAAAGATCACTTACTATTCCCATATAACTCCTGTATAAAGATCACTTACTATTCCCATATAACTCCTATATAAAGATCACTTACTATTCTCATATAACTCCTGTATAAAGATCACTTACTATTCCAACATAATTCCTATATAAAGATCACTTACTCTTCTCATATAACTCCTATATAAAGATCACTTACTCTTCTCATATAACTCCTATATAAAGATCACTTACTATTCTCATATAACTCCTGTATAAAGATCACTTACTATTCCCATATAACTCCTGTATAAAGATCACTTACTATTCCCATATAACTCCTGTATAAAGATCACTTACTATTCCCATGTAACTCCTGTATAAAGATCACTTACTATTCCCATATAACTCCTGTATAAAGATCACTTACTATTCCCATATAACTACTGTATAAAGATCACTTACTATTCCCATATAACTACTGTATAAAGATCACTTACTATTCCCATATAACTCCTGTATAAAGATCACTTACTATTCCCATATAACTCCTGTATAAAGATCACTTACTATTCCCATATAACTCCTGTATAAAGATCACTTACTATTCCCATATAACTCCTGTATAAAGATCACTTACTATTCCCATATAACTCCTGTATAAAGATCACTTACTATTCCCATATAACTCCTGTATAAAGATCACTTACTATTCCCATATAACTCCTGTATAAAGATCACTTACTATTCCCATATAACTCCTGTATAAAGATCACTTACTATTCCCATATAACTCCTGTATAAAGATCACTTACTATTCCCATATAACTCCTGTATAAAGATCACTTACTATTCCCATATAACTCCTGTATAAAGATCACTTACTATTCCCATATAGCTCCTGTATAAAGATCACTTACTATTCCCATATAACTCCTGTATAAAGATCACTTACTATTCCCATATAACTCCTGTATAAAGATCACTTACTATTCCCATATAACTCCTGTATAAAGATCACTTACTATTCCCATATAACTCCTGTATAAAGATCACTTACTATTCCCATATAACTCCTGTATAAAGATCACTTACTATTCCCATATAACTCCTGTATGAAGATCACTTACTATTCCCATATAACTCCTGTATAAAGATCACTTACTATTCCCACATAACTCCCGTATAAAGATCACTTACTATTCCCATATAACTCCTGTATAAAGATCACTTACTATTCCCATATAACTCCTGTATAAAGATCACTTACTATTCCCACATAACTCCCGTATAAAGATCACTTACTATTCCCATATAACTCCTGTATAAAGATCACTTACTATTCCCATATAACTCCTGTATAAAGATCACTTACTATTCCCATATAACTCCTGTATAAAGATCACTTACTATTCCCATATAACTCCTGTATAAAGATCACTTACTATTCACATATAACTCCTGTATAAAGATCAATTACTATTCCCACATAACTCCTGTATAAAGATCACTTACTATTCCCATATAACTCCTGTATAAAGATCACTTACTATTCCCATATAACTCCTGTATAAAGATCACTTACTATTCCCATATAACTCCTGTATAAAGATCACTTACTATTCCCATATAACTCCTGTATAAAGATCACTTACTATTCCCATATAACTCCTGTATCAAGATCACTTACTATTCTCATATAACTCCTGTATAAAGATCACTTACTATTCCCATATAACTCCTGTATAAAGATCACTTACTATTCCCATATAACTCCTGTATAAAGATCACTTACTATTCCCATATAACTCCTGTATAAAGATCACTTACTATTCCCATATAACTCCTGTATAAAGATCACTTACTATTCCCATATAACTCCTGTATAAAGATCACTTACTATTCCCATATAACTCCTGTATAAAGATCACTTACTATTCCCATATAACTCCTATATAAAGATCACTTACTCTTCTCATATAACTCCTATATAAAGATCACTTACTATTCTCATATAACTCCTATATAAAGATCACTTACTATTCCCATATAACTCCTGTATAAAGATCACTTACTATTCCCATATAACTCCTGTATAAAGATCACTTACTATTCCCATATAACTCCTGTATAAAGATCACTTACTATTCCCATATAACTCCTATATAAAGATCACTTACTATTCTCATATAACTCCTGTATAAAGATCACTTACTATTCCAACATAATTCCTATATAAAGATCACTTACTCTTCTCATATAACTCCTATATAAAGATCACTTACTCTTCTCATATAACTCCTATATAAAGATCACTTACTATTCTCATATAACTCCTGTATAAAGATCACTTACTATTCCCATATAACTCCTGTATAAAGATCACTTACTATTCCCATATAACTCCTGTATAAAGATCACTTACTATTCCCATGTAACTCCTGTATAAAGATCACTTACTATTCCCATATAACTCCTGTATAAAGATCACTTACTATTCCCATATAACTACTGTATAAAGATCACTTACTATTCCCATATAACTACTGTATAAAGATCACTTACTATTCCCATATAACTCCTGTATAAAGATCACTTACTATTCCCATATAACTCCTGTATAAAGATCACTTACTATTCCCATATAACTCCTGTATAAAGATCACTTACTATTCCCATATAACTCCTGTATAAAGATCACTTACTATTCCCATATAACTCCTGTATAAAGATCACTTACTATTCCCATATAACTCCTGTATAAAGATCACTTACTATTCCCATATAACTCCTGTATAAAGATCACTTACTATTCCCATATAACTCCTGTATAAAGATCACTTACTATTCCCATATAACTCCTGTATAAAGATCACTTACTATTCCCATATAACTCCTGTATAAAGATCACTTACTATTCCCATATAACTCCTGTATAAAGATCACTTACTATTCCCATATAACTCCTGTATAAAGATCCCTTACTATTCCCATATAACTCCTGTATAAAGATCACTTACTATTCCCATATAACTCCTGTATAAAGATCCCTTACTATTCCCATATAACTCCTGTATAAAGATCACTTACTATTCTCATATAACTCCTGTATAAAGATCACTTACTATTCCCATATAACTCCTGTATAAAGATCCCTTACTATTCCCATATAACTCATATACAAAGATCACTTACTATTCCCATATAACTCCTGTATAAAGATCACTTACTATTCCCATATAACTCCTGCATAAAGATCACTTACTATTCCCATATAACTCCTGTATAAAGATCACTTACTATTCCCATATAACTCCTATATAAAGATCACTTACTATTCCCATATAACTCCTATATAAAGATCACTTACTATTCCCTCATAACTCCTGTATAAAGATCACTTACTAGTCCCATATAACTCCTATATAAAGATCACTTACTATTCCCACATAACTCCTGTATAAATATCACTTACTATTCCCATATATCTCCTGTATAAAGATAACTTACTATTCCCATATAACTCCTGTATAAAGATCCCTTACTATTCCCATATAACTCCTGTATAAAGATCACTTACTATTCCCATATAACTCCTGTATAAAGATCACTTACTATTCCCATATAACTCCTGCATAAAGATCACTTACTATTCCCATATAACTCCTGTATAAAGATCCCTTACTATTCCCATATAACTCCTGTATAAAGATCACTTACTATTCTCATATAACTCCTGTATAAAGATCACTTACTATTCCCATATAACTCCTGTATAAAGATCCCTTACTATTCCCATATAACTCATATACAAAGATCACTTACTATTCCCATATAACTCCTGTATAAAGATCACTTACTATTCCCATATAACTCCTGCATAAAGATCACTTACTATTCCCATATAACTCCTGTATAAAGATCACTTACTATTCCCATATAACTCCTATATAAAGATCACTTACTATTCCCATATAACTCCTATATAAAGATCACTTACTATTCCCACATAACTCCTGTATAAAGATCACTTACTAGTCCCATATAACTCCTATATAAAGATCACTTACTATTCCCACATAACTCCTGTATAAAGATCACTTACTATTCCCATATAACTCCTGTATAAAGATCACTTACTATTCCCATATAACTCCTGTATAAAGATCACTTACTATTCCCATATAGCTCCTGTATAAAGATCACTTACTATTCCCATATAACTCCTGTATAAAGATCACTTACTATTCCCATATAACTCCTGTATAAAGATCACTTACTATTCCCACATAACTCCTGTATAAAGATCACTTACTATTCCCATATATCTCCTGTATAAAGATTACTTACTATTCCCATATAACTCCTGTATAAAGATCACTTACTATTCCCATATAACTCCTGTATAAAGATCACTTACTATTCCCATATAACCCCTGTATAAAGATCACTTACTATTCGCATATAACTCCTATATAAAGATCACCTACTATTCCCATATAACTCCTGTATAAAGATCACTTACTATTCCCATATAACTCCTGTATAAAGATCACTTACTATTCCCATATAACTCCTGTATAAAGATCACTTACTATTCCCATATAACTCCTGTATAAAGATCACTTACTATTCCCATATAACTCCTGTATAAAGATCACTTACTATTCCCATATAACTCCTGTATAAAGATCACTTACTATTCCCATATAACTCCTGTATAAAGATCACTTACTATTCCCATATAACTCCTGTATAAAGATCACTTACTATTCCCATATAACTCCTGTATAAAGATCACTTACTATTCCCATATAACTCCTGTATAAAGATCCCTTACTATTCCCATATAACTCCTGTATAAAGATCACTTACTATTCCCG
Organism: Pelobates fuscus; assembly: GCF_036172605.1. Lineage (NCBI taxonomy): Eukaryota > Metazoa > Chordata > Amphibia > Anura > Pelobatidae > Pelobates > Pelobates fuscus. Next base: position 1,238,211 of record NC_086318.1, on the reverse strand, counting down.
TATAACTCCTGTATAAAGATCACTTACTATTCCCATATAACTCCTGTATAAAGATCACTTATTATTCCGATATAACTCCTGTATAAAGATCACTTACTATTCGCATATAACTCCTATATAAAGATCACCTACTATTCCCATATAACTCCAGTATAAAGATCAGTTACTATTCCCATATAACTCCTGTATAAAGATCACTTACTATTCCCATATAACTCCTGTATAAAGATCACTTACTATTCCCACATAACTCCTGTATAAAGATCACTTACTATTCCCATATAACTCCTGTATAAAGATCACTTACTATTCCCATATAACTCCTGTATAAAGATCACTTACTATTCGCATATAACTCCTATATAAAGATCACTTACTATTCCCATATAACTCTTGTATAAAGATCACTTACTATTCCCATATAACTCCTGTATAAAGATCAGTTACTATTCCCATATAAATCCTGTATAAAGATCACTTACTATTCCCACATAACTCCTGTATAAAGATCACTTACTATTCCCATATAACTCCTGTATAAAGATCACTTACTATTCCCACATAACTCCTGTATAAAGATCACTTACTATTCCCATATAACTCCTGTATAAAGATCACTTACTATTCCCATATAACTCCTGTATAAAGATCACTTACTATTCCCACATAACTCCTGTATAAAGATCACTTACTATTCCCACATAACTCCTGTATAAAGATCACTTACTAGTCCCATATAACTCCTGTATAAAGATCACTTACTATTCCCACATAACTCCTGTATAAAGATCACTTACTATTCCCATATAACTCCTGTATAAAGATCACTTACTATTCCCATATAACTCCTGTATAAAGATCACTTACTATTCGCATATAACTCCTATATAAAGATCACTTACTATTCCCATATAACTCTTGTATAAAGATCAGTTACTATTCCCAAATAACTCCTGTATAAAGATCACTTACTATTCCCATATAACTCCTGTATAAAGATCCCTTACTATTCTCATATAACTCCTGTATAAAGATCAATTACTATTCCCACATAACTCCTGTATAAAGATCAATTACTATTCCCACATAACTCCTGTATAAAGATCACTTACTATTCCCATATAACTCCTGTATAAAGATCACTTACTAGTCCCATATAACTCCTATATAAAGATCACTTACTATTCTCATATAACTCCTGTATAAAGATCAATTACTATTCCCACATAACTCCTGTATAAAGATCAATTACTATTCCCACATAACTCCTGTATAAAGATCACTTACTATTCCCATATAACTCCTGTATAAAGATCACTTACTATTCCCATATAACTCCTGTATAAAGATCACTTACTATTCCCACATAACTCCCGTATAAAGATCACTTACTATTCCCATATAACTCCTGTATAAAGATCACTTACTATTCCCATATAACTCCTGTATAAAGATCACTTACTATTCCCATATAACTCCTGTATAAAGATCACTTACTATTCCCATATAACTCCTGTATAAAGATCACTTACTATTCCCATATAACTCCTGTATAAAGATCACTTACTATTCCCATATAACTCCTGTATAAAGATCACTTACTATTCCCATATAACTCCTGTATAAAGATCACTTACTATTCCCATATAACTCCTGTATAAAGATCACTTACTATTCCCATATAACTCCTGTATAAAGATCACTTACTATTCCCACATAACTCCCGTATAAAGATCACTTACTATTCCCATATAACTCCTGTATAAAGATCACTTACTATTCCCATATAACTCCTGTATAAAGATCACTTACTATTCCCATATAACTCCTGTATAAAGATCACTTACTATTCCCATATAACTCCTGTATAAAGATCACTTACTATTCCCATATAACTCCTGTATAAAGATCACTTACTATTCCCACATAACTCCCGTATAAAGATCACTTACTATTCCCATATAACTCCTGTATAAAGATCACTTACTATTCCCATATAACTCCTGTATAAAGATCACTTACTATTCCCATATAACTCCTGTATAAAGATCACTTACTATTCCCACATAACTCCCGTATAAAGATCACTTACTATTCCCATATAACTCCTGTATAAAGATCACTTACTATTCCCATATAACTCCTGTATAAAGATCACTTACTATTCCCATATAACTCCTGTATAAAGATCACTTACTATTCCCATATAACTCCTGTATAAAGATCACTTACTATTCCCACATAACTCCCGTATAAAGATCACTTACTATTCCCATATAACTCCTGTATAAAGATCACTTACTATTCCCATATAACTCCTGTATAAAGATCACTTACTATTCCCATATAACTCCTGTATAAAGATCACTTACTATTCCCATATAACTCCTGTATAAAGATCACTTACTATTCCCATATAACTCCTGTATAAAGATCACTTACTATTCACATATAACTCCTGTATAAAGATCAATTACTATTCCCACATAACTCCTGTATAAAGATCACTTACTATTCCCATATAACTCCTGTATAAAGATCACTTACTATTCCCATATAACTCCTGTATAAAGATCACTTACTATTCCCATATAACTCCTGTATAAAGATCACTTACTATTCCCATATAACTCCTGTATCAAGATCACTTACTATTCTCATATAACTCCTGTATAAAGATCACTTACTATTCCCATATAACTCCTGTATAAAGATCACTTACTATTCCCATATCACTCCTGTATAAAGATCACTTACTATTCCCATATAACTCCTGTATAAAGATCACTTACTATTCCCATATAACTCCTGTTTAAAGATCACTTACTATTCCCATATAACTCCTATATAAAGATCACTTACTCTTCTCATATAACTCCTGTATAAAGATCACTTACTATTCCCATATAACTCCTGTATAAAGATCACTTACTATTCCCATATAACTCCTGTATAAAGATCACTTACTATTCCCATATAACTCCTGTATAAAGATCACTTACTATTCCCATATAACTCCTGTATAAAGATCACTTACTATTCCTATATAACTCCTGTATAAAGATCACTTACTATTCCCATATAACTCCTGTATAAAGATCACTTACTATTCTCATATAACTCCTGTATAAAGATCACTTACTATTCCCATATAACTCCTGTATAAAGATCACTTACTATTCCCATATAACTCCTGTATAAAGATCACTTACTATTCCCATATAACTCCTGTATAAAGATCACTTACTATTCCCATATAACTCCTGTATAAAGATCACTTACTCTTCTCATATAACTCCTGTATAAAGATCACTTACTATTCCCATATAACTCCTGTATAAAGATCACTTACTATTCTCATATAACTCCTGTATAAAGATCACTTACTCTTCTCATATAACTCCTATATAAAGATCACTTACTATTCTCATATAACTCCTGTATAAAGATCACTTACTATTCCCATATAACTCCTGTATAAAGATCACTTACTATTCCCATATAACTCCTGTATAAAGATCACTTACTATTCCCATATAACTCCCGTATAAAGATCACTTACTATTCCCACATAACTCCCGTATAAAGATCACTTACTATTCCCATATAACTCCTGTATAAAGATCACTTACTATTCCCATATAACTCCTGTATAAAGATCACTTACTATTCTCATATAACTCCTGTATAAAGATCACTTACTATTCCCATATAACTCCTGTATAAAGATCACTTACTATTCCCATATAACTCCTGTATAAAGATCACTTACTATTCCCATATAACTCCTGTATAAAGATCACTTACTCTTCTCATATAACTCCTATATAAAGATTACTTACTATTCTCATATAACTCCTGTATAAAGATCACTTACTATTCGCATATAACTCCTGTATAAAGATCACTTACTATTCCCATATAACTCCTGTATAAAGATCACTTACTATTCCCATATAACTCCTATATAAAGATCACTTACTATTCCCATATAATTCCTATATAAAGATCACTTACTATTCCCATATAACTCCTGTATAAAGATCACTTACTATTCTCATATAACTCCTGTATAAAGATCACTTACTATTCCCATATAACTCCTGTATAAAGATCACTTACTATTCCCATATAACTCCTGTATAAAGATCACTTAACTTTCCCATATAATTCCTATATAAAGATCACTTACTATTCGCATATAACTCCTGTATAAAGATCACTTACTATTCCCATATAACTCCTGTATAAAGATCACTTACTATTCCCATATAACTCCTGTATAAAGATCACTTACTATTCCCATATAACTCCTGTATAAAGATCACTTACTATTCCCATATAACTCCTGTATAAAGATCACTTACTATTCCCATATAACTCCTGTATAAAGATCACTTACTATTCCCATATAACTCCTGTATAAAGATCACTTACTATTCCCATATAACTCCTGTATAAAGATCACTTACTATTCCCATATAACTCCTGTATAAAGATCACTTACTATTCCCATATAACTCCTGTATAAAGATCACTTACTATTCCCATATAACTCCTGTATAAAGATCACTTACTATTCCCATATAACTCCTGTATAAAGATCACTTACTATTCCCATATAACTCCTATATAAAGATCACTTACTATTCTCATATAACTCCTGTATAAAGATCACTTACTATTCCCATATAACTCCTGTATAAAGATCACTTACTATTCCCATATAACTCCTGTATAAAGATCACTTACTATTCCCATATAACTCCTGTATAAAGATCACTTACTATTCGCATATAACTCCTGTATAAAGATCACTTACTATTCCCATATAACTCCTGTATAAAGATCACTTACTATTCCCATATAACTCCTGTATAAAGATCACTTACTATTCCCATATAACTCCTGTATAAAGATCACTTACTATTCCCATATAACTCCTGTATAAAGATCACTTACTATTCCCATATAACTCCTGTATAAAGATCACTTACTATTCCCATATAACTCCTGTATAAAGATCACTTACTATTCCCATATAACTCCTGTATAAAGATCACTTACTATTCCCATATAACTCCTGTATAAAGATCACTTACTATTCCCATATAACTCCTGTATAAAGATCACTTACTATTCCCATATAACTCCTGTATAAAGATCACTTACTATTCCCATATAACTCCTGTATAAAGATCACTTACTATTCCCATATAACTCCTGTATAAAGATCACTTACTATTCCCATATAACTCCTGTATAAAGATCACTTACTATTCCCATATAACTCCTGTATAAAGATCACTTACTATTCCCATATAACTCCTGTATAAAGATCACTTACTATTCCCATATATCTCCTGTATAAAGAGTACAGGGCTAAACTCCTTGGTTTTGCACCCCTCCCTGTTACAGGTGCCTCATCTCAGGTCCCTATTTAGCCTTGTACTGCAGAGAGCCTCAGATGGAATTTTTTCCCAAGTAAGTGGGTTAATCTCATAAGAGCAGACATTAGACTGTGAGAGTAGGACCTGCCAAAGATGGGGTACATTGACGTTGTGGCAGGCTTATGCAATGTATGATCATATAATGTAACTAAATCCCCATTAATTTTTTGCCTAGATTAGGTGTTTTAAAAAAAAAACTTTTACAAACTAATAAAATCTGTCAACATTGAAGTTGCTGTTTAGTAGATAGGAGAGTGCGCTGGATCTTGTGTATTGTTTATTGTATAATATGGCCCCCAGCAGCACCCCATTTAAGCATGTTTAGGTGAGTGCAACCATCCCCCCCATGTTTCCTACTAACATATAAACTCCAGTAGAAAAAGGGGTGTGTGTGTTAAAAACTGGTATTGGTTTAAAAGTTTTTTTTAAAGTTTTTTCAAAAGCCATTGGAATTATTAGAAGGTGTATAAATAGGAGAACAGGGACTAGGGAGTCTACTATACTGGACTGAGGAAGCCAGCAGAAGGTGAAACACCTGTTTTTAATACTATAATAAAGTAATTTTTTTAATGCCATCACCCGAGTTCTCTTAACCCTGAGCCAGGATGTAGGCTCCATGCTTGTGAGTATAACTGCTACCACATAAAGCAATGTCACACTATTTCTACAAATTCCCTCTATCCTGAGATACACCACTAGAAAAAGGATCCACTTAAAGAATCAGCACAAGAGAGCGGAAGCTCGCCTCAGCGGACCAGAAGGCTACACACACCAGAGCTAGGTTTATTTGCTCTGGATCATGTGAGTGCTTCATATTGTTTTATCATATGTGTTAAGGTTTTAGTACAAAAAAATACAATATAACACACGTGCTCCCAGGTGGTTAAATATATATAAAATAGAGTTATCCTTTTAGATTGTAAGAAAATGCCTCTAATCTTCTTTATCAACTACAAATACAATCTAAAAAATATAAAAACACAGAAACCAAAAAGTGGTGTAGTAAATTTAAACACGTTTAAGAACTGTGCTTGTGTCAAATTACACTCACAATATAGTAGTGAATTGTAGGCATCTAGGAATCTTTGGGATTCAGAGGAGCTTGACATTCTTCCTTTTCCAACTGAATTAGGAGGGAGAGACACAAAACATAGTGCACCAGTATATCAAATATACAAAATGTATTTAGATTGCACTCACAAGATGATGATAAAAATCCAGCATGTCAAACACTCAGGTTTTTCTTCAAATGCCACCAGCCCTCCCCCCCACTGCTACATCCACCCGTGATCCTCCCCTCCCCTGCCCCCCCCCCCCCATCCACACAAGAGGCGAGCCGGGCAGTGGCGGCCAGAGGCGAGGCGCCAGATAGACACAGAGCTTGGGCACGCAGGGGGGTTCATAGATAGGCATAATGACAGTATTCCCATACAGGAAACACTAGATTATGAAGAGACGACCCCCCCCACCACGGACGTTAGAGAAACAAACCACACACGACATTTAGCGCACACCTAGCATAAAGAGACAAAAAAAATGGGACAACCGACTTCCTCAGGACACGGGCACCAGCCACCACCAGACAGACAGACGGAAGACAAGCCTTACACTACTGACACGGAATATGTTTGGGTACATTAGACTGTCTATTGCCCCTGAAGAGATATCTTAACGATCCAATGAATGCAGAGGCCCGAAATATGCTTTATAGTGGTAGTCACATCTCGACTGATTTCCACATACATCAGCTCACAACCCAGACAACGGAGCATGGGTATTACCAAGCTATTAAAACTGGGTTCAATACGAAATCCACAGCAATCTGACAAAAAGACCAATAACACAATGACTTTCTAAAGGACATTACAGAGGCCAACAAATCTTATATAAGGCACTACGAAACTTCAAACACAATTAGTTATGACTCACTAAGCCGATCATTTTGTACAGCTCACGACATGGATGCGACCAAGAATATGACTAGGCAATCTCGGTATAAGATGTGTCAATAGGTTTTAACTTAGCATTATCTCTGTGATAACTACTGTCGACCTATATTGGTAACAAATGTAAGCCGATTGTTATACGTTGGAACAAACACTCAATAAAAACTAAATAATTGAAAAAAAGAAAATAGAAAATATGTAAAATTAATAAAAGTTAAAAATAAATAAAATAAGTACAAGATGCCATTATCAATAAAAAGGTGCTTCCTTGGTCTCTCCGCCCTATGCATTTCGTCCTGAACAGGACTTCCTCAGGGTAAAATCAAGGTGTAAAGTCTGTCCTCCTCTGTCGGCTTTTTAAATATAGAATTTTATTATAGAAACTTTGGGTGGAATGCCCAGGTCTGTACTGACGGATAAGGTTGCCACGATCCCAGATTTCGCTTCCCTGGTCGCGACATATGTTATGGACAGAAGAATTAAACCAAAATAGCTATTTACTAATGTCTATTTATTCTGTGTTCACTATGTTAAAACTGGCTGCTAGAGTAAATATTCCCTTCCCCATTTATGTGTTCAGTCACTATTTCCTCTGCAAGTTTCTTGCAACACATTCCTACATTCTTGTGTTAACAGTTAGCCTCCCTTGCTAACTCCTCCCCCCACTTCCTTTGTGCCAATTCCACGTGTAACAAAATGGAGAATCACTGTTAAAGTAACAAAGAAACTACTCACTTCCCCTTTCTTCGTGTATCCAAGCCAGAGCTGGAATATAGGGGGAAGAGCTCTGTAATGATGACATCACATCCTGTAGGGTGGGTTTAGACAAGACTCTTTAGACTGTTAACCAATTGTTGAATGGATACTGTATGTTTAAACTGTGACGTATTTTTGCTTTAAGAAGGAGCCCCCCACTTTGGGGAATAAAGCATTGTAGCGGAGAGCTGATATCCCACAGCTATTCTCCACTGACGATCCCAGGAAGGCTCAGGAACAAGGCAATAGTAGATCCATAGGCAGAGTTTCCAGCAGGCAAAGTAACACAGCGATATCCCCAATAACTGGACGACACACAGTTTCAGGAACAGAACTCCTGGCTGGTACATCCAGCCTGCCTTTTATTACAAGTGTACACAGACAAGCCACACCCAGGGGGAGGCATAAAACAACCAATGGTATCTTGGGTACAACCCACACATCCCCTCCCCTTAGTGTGACACATAATCCCATTATTGTACAGTTTCAAACATAACTTTTACACCATATTCATAACTTCTATAATATTCATCACATTCGCATAAAAATACATATTCACAATCAATCCATTCAGGGGAATAACATATAAAAAAATGGCATGAATCAGACCAGGGGTTCAAAAGTTAGTAAAAGTATCTTTTGTTCCCCCTGGCTGATTGTATTTTAATCTGGCTCAAACAGTAAAAGTAAAACCATCCCCACAATGCATCCTGGCTTCCTCCCTTCTGCCCTGGAGATAATTGGAGAAGGAATCTAATTATCTCCAAAGACAGAGCCAAACTCCATTACCCACATGGCAGACAAAAAGACAGTAAAAGACATAAAATTACATAGTGATACATTTAGTACATAAAACACACATTTCTACATATCCCCAGATAGCTTTGATCTGACTGCACATTATTAGATGAATGGCACTCAGATCACACGAATAAGCCTTTCTGCAGGGAAAATAAACAGTTTAACCTACAGGGCCATAGTCCAAAGGCAAGAGGCGGGCAAGCAGCCCCCTCCAAGGACACGTGGCGAGGTCGGTTTCGCCACACTTCTCCCCTTTGCCCCCCCAGACTAACAGGGTAGATGAGGGCAATCCATAATACAGGGAGGACAGCCACAATAGGGTTCCGCTACACTGCTCCCCCTTGCCCACAAGCCGGCATACACAGTCTGATCCAACACGGATCGGCTTGGGGATGTCCGGGGCTCACGGATCATTTTTCTAGGTCAGTTTGTCTGGACAACCCGTCAGCATTTCCATTCTGCTTACCCGGTCGGTACTGGATATTAAAGTCAAAGGGCTGCAGCGCCAAACTCCAGCGCAGCAGCCTGGTATTGTCCCCAGCCACCCGGTTCAACCATACTAACGGGTTGTGATCCGTGAGCAAGGAAAAGGGCTGTCCGTACAGATAGGGCTGCAGTTTCTTTAGGGCCCACACCACAGCCAGGCATTCTTTTTCGATGGCGGCGTAGCTTACTTCTCTAGGTAACAGCTTACGACTGATGTAAGCCACGGGATATTCTCCGCCATCGGCCCCGACTTGGCTCAGTACTGCTCCCAATCCAAACATAGAAGCGTCTGTGTGAACAAGAAATTGTTTAGTTGGATTGGGAGCTGCCAAGACAGGGGCATTTATCAGTGCATTTTTCAGTTGTTGGAATGCCTGCTCACACTCCGGGGTCCAGTTTACTTGGCGGGGAAGGTTCTTACGGGTCAGGACTGTGAGGGGTTTGGCCAGGGCGCTATAATTGGGGACAAACTTCCTGTAATACCCCGCGGTCCCTAGAAATGCTAACACCTGGGTCTTAGTCCTAGGGGTGGGCCACTGAGCTACGGCCTCTACTTTGGCAGGTTCGGGCTTCTGTTTACCGCACCCTACTCTATGTCCCAGGTACTGCACCTCAGCCATTCCGATACTACACTTAGCCGGCTTCAGGGTCAAACCAGCTTCCCTTATCCTGTCTAGTACAGCTCCTATATGAGCCAAGTGTTCTTGCCACGTATTGCTAAAGATAGCAATATCGTCCAGGTAGGCACAGGTATAGTCCTGGAATCCATCCAGAAGTCGATCTACCATCCTCTGGAAGGTAGCTGGGGCGTTTTTCATCCCAAATGGCATGACCTTAAACTGATACAAGCCAAATGGGGTGACAAAGGCCGACTTCGGGATGGCGTCTGGGGCCAGGGGGATTTGCCAATATCCGTTACACAAGTCAATAGTGGTGAGGTATTGGCCCCTGGCCATTCTGTCTAGTAACTCGTCTATCCGGGGCATAGGATAGGCATCTGACACGGTTTTCTCATTTAATCTCCTATAGTCCACGCAGAAGCGAGTCGTACCGTCTCGCTTCGGCACGAGGACTACCGGAGAGGCCCATGGGCTATCTGAGGGCTCTATCACCCCCAGTTGGAGCATCTCATCGATCTCCTTGCGCATGTTTTCTCTCACCGCTTCTGGGATGCGGTAGGGGGTCTGGCGCATGGGTAGTTGCCCTGGGGTCTCGACCCGGTGAGTTGCCAGAGGAGTGTACCCAGGTACATTAGAGAAAGTTTCTTGCTTCTCTCGCAACAGCTGCTGTACCTCGATACGCTCCTGTGGACTCAGCCGGTCTCCCAGTACAACTTCTCCTAAATCTCCAGACAGCTTCCCATCTTCCAGCAGATCTGGAAGGGGAAGGCTGTCACACTCGTCGGAGGTGGGTGCACAAATCGCTGTCACCTCCTCTGAACGTTCCCGGTAGGGCTTTAGCATGTTCACATGGAGCATGCGTCGCCCTCCAGTTCCTGTGCAGGGGCCAATTATGTAAGTGGTGTCACATCTCTGTTCCACGACTCTATAAGGGCCTTGCCATGCGGCCTGCAGCTTATCATGTCGGACAGGTTTTAAAATTAAAACTTTCTGTCCCACCTGGAAGCTACGGTCCCTGGCGCCCCGATCATACCATGTACGCTGACGCGTCTGGGCCGCCTGGAGGTTCTCTCCTACTGTCTTAGTTAGGGCCTCCAGTCGGTCCCGAAGTGCCAACACATAGGGTATGATGGGGGTACCGTCTGCACTCCGGTCTCCCTCCCAATGTTCTCGGATGAGATCTAGGGGTCCTCTTACCCTCCTCCCAAATAATAACTCAAATGGGGAAAATCCCGTTGATTCCTGAGGCACTTCCCTGTAAGCAAAGAGGAGGTGCGGCAGGAATCGCTCCCAGTCCTTATGGGTCTCAGCAAAGGTTCGGAGCATTTGCTTTAAGGTGCCATTGAACCTTTCACAGAGCCCGTTGGTCTGGGGGTGGTATGGGGCACTAATAATGGACTTAACATTGCACAGCCTCCAGAGTTGTTGGGTGATCTCGGCAGTAAACTGAGTACCCTGATCCGAGATGATCTCCCTAGGTAACCCTACCCGGGAGAAGATCTGCATCAGGGCCTCGGCCACTGTCTCAGCGTGGATATTTGTCAGGGCCACTGCCTCGGGGTATCGGGTAGCGTAGTCTACCACCGTGAGGATGTACCTCTTGCCGGAAGGGCTAGGTTTCTGGAGGGGGCCTATGATATCCACCGCTATTCGGTGGAAGGGTTCCTCAATTATCGGTAGCGGATGCAGTTTTGCTTTCCGCCGGTCTCCCCTCTTCCCCACCCTCTGGCACGTGTCACAGGTATTACAATACTTCCGTACTTCCTGGCTAACTCCCGGCCAAAATAAATTTTGCGTCAGTCGGTATCTGGTCCGACTAACCCCTAAATGCCCGGATAGCGGAATGTCGTGTGCTATCCGCAGCAATTCGGCTCGGTACCTCTGTGGTACCACTAATTGCCTTAACACAATCGGGTCTGACCCCTCTACTTTCTTGTCGGACTCCCGGTATAACAGCTGTCCCTCCCATACAAATCTTTCCCCCTCTGCCCCAGGGTGATCAGAGGTGACTTTATCTCTATATACTTGCAAGGTAGGGTCAGTTATCACCTCTGCGGCAAATTCGTTAAGGGGGGGACCAGGGGACACAGTCTAGGGAAGGGGAAGGTTCTCTTACCTGGACCTCCGGCAGTGTGTTGTAGTCCTGGGTGCGGGCCTGTTGTCGGGTGACCACTGGGTGTGCTTCCTCAGTGATGGTGGGTTGTGGCTCAAAAGCAGATGTGAGCTTTCCCAAATCATTTCCCAGTACCACCTCTGCGGGTAACTGGGGCATCAACCCCACCTCCACCCTCCCTGCCCCCGCTCCCCAATGCAAATGGACGTTGGCAGTGTCCAGCCGGTAGACGGCTCCCCCAGCAACTCTGACGGCTATAGTCCGGTTAGTCTTGGCCTTGTCAGCGACCAAGTGGCTTTTGACCAGGGTTATAGTGGCACCAGAGTCTCGGAGCCCCTGTACTGCTTTTCCCTCCAGGTATACCGTCTGTCTGTGGTGCTGGCGGTTATCGGCATGGGCTTGTAGTGGGTTAGCTTCGTGTAGTACCTCCCACTGTTCTATGGTGGTGACAGGAACCGCGGAGCCATAAGCAACTGGTGGCTCCTCCTGGTAGTGATGGGCAGTGGCTCTCAGGGGTGGTGGGGGCCCTGGTCGGATCCATGAGGATTGGTCTCGGAGTTGTGGGCACTCTCTTTTGTAATGCCCCCACTTCTGGCAGTGATGACAGGGCCCAGAGCTAGGTTGGCGGAAACGTGGTTGCACAGCCGGTGGTGGTGGTGGTAGCTGTCGGGGTGGTACAGGGGGGTAGTTTGTTCCCCCAAAGGTTTTCATTGTGACTTTTGGGGCTACCGGTTTCTGTGACCTGCGTGCATCTAGGTACTCATCCGCCTTCCTAGCCGCCTCTGTGAGGGATACAGGGTTGCGGTCTCTTACCCACTCCTGTACATCCGTTGTTACCCCATCATAGAATTGTTCCATGAGCAACAATTGTATCACATCTTCCATGGATCGAGCCTTGCTGGCTTGCACCCAGCCAAGGGCCGCCCGCTGCAACCTACAAGCCCACTCGGCATGTGAGTCTTTATCTGCCTTTTTCAACTCTCGAAACCGCCTTCGGTATGCCTCTGGTGTTATGGCATACCGGGCCAATATAATCTCTTTTACTCGGCTGTAGTTCCGGATCTCCTCATCTGGTACAGTTCTATAAGCTTCTGCTGCCCTCCCAGACAACCGCCCAGCCAAAATAGGTACCCAATCCTCAGTATTGATTTTATGCAAGGCACACAGTCTTTCAAAATCTTGGAGGAAAGCATCTATGTCTTCCTCCGCCTCCACATAGTTTTTAAACGCTTGGTAAGGAATTTTTATCTTACCCTCTGTATTGTTGGTATTTGCTGTATCCCGTACTGTGGATGGTTGTGGCCTTTGGCGCCACATAAATTCTTGCACCTCGGTCATAGTCCTGGAAATAATGTCAAGCGTTTCTTTTCCTCCATAAAAGGCCAGTCTACATTTCACTTGTCTTTGAAATTCTTCTTGTTCTGACCCATCCGATGTGTTTTGCTGTTCAGGGATTGCCCTGTCCTCGGTTTGGTATTCTGCCATGACTTCTGCAATGAGAGTTGCTTTCTTTTTGTTGCTTGCTGCAATCCCTCTTGCTTCCAGTAAGTCCTTTAGTGTGGATCTTTTAAGCTTAGCATAGTCACTCTCCATCCGTATTCCATTAATCCTTGTTCCCTTGTGAGTCTGGATCCCAGCGCTGCCAACCAATGTAGCGGAGAGCTGATATCCCACAGCTATTCTCCACTGACGATCCCAGGAAGGCTCAGGAACAAGGCAATAGTAGATCCATAGGCAGAGTTTCCAGCAGGCAAAGTAACACAGCGATATCCCCACAGCAATCCCAATAACTGGACGACACACAGTTTCAGGAACAGAACTCCTGGCTGGTACATCCAGCCTGCCTTTTATTACAAGTGTACACAGACAAGCCACACCCAGGGGGAGGCATAAAACAACCAATGGTATCTTGGGTACAACCCACACATCCCCTCCCCTTAGTGTGACACATAATCCCATTATTGTACAGTTTCAAACATAACTTTTACACCATATTCATAACTTCTATAATATTCATCACATTCGCATAAAAATACATATTCACAATCAATCCATTCAGGGGAATAACATATAAAAAAATGGCATGAATCAGACCAGGGGTTCAAAAGTTAGTAAAAGTATCTTTTGTTCCCCCTGGCTGATTGTATTTTAATCTGGCTCAAACAGTAAAAGTAAAACCATCCCCACAATGCATCCTGGCTTCCTCCCTTCTGCCCTGGAGATAATTGGAGAAGGAATCTAATTATCTCCAAAGACAGAGCCAAACTCCATTACCCACATGGCAGACAAAAAGACAGTAAAAGACATAAAATTACATACTGATACATTTAGTACATAAAACACACATTTCTACATATCCCCAGATAGCTTTGATCTGACTGCACATTATTAGATGAATGGCACTCAGATCACACGAATAAGCCTTTCTGCAGGGAAAATAAACAGTTTAACCTGCAGGGCCATAGTCCAAAGGCAAGAGGCGGGCAAGCAGCCCCCTCCAAGGACACGTGGCGAGGTCGGTTTCGCCACACTTCTCCCCTTTGCCCCCCAGACTAACAGGGTAGATGAGGGCAATCCATAATACAGGGAGGACAGCCACAATAGGGTTCCGCTACAAGCATTCCTTAGTATTTCACTGATCAGAACCTTTGTCTCCGGTGTGAATTACTTCTAGGGAAAGCGTGCACGCATTAATCAATCAATTTGGAAGGAGTAGATAAACAAATAATCAACGTTTTCTTTGATCCAAAACACATACATGACCCATACTGGATGGGATCCGAAGAAAGGGTCGAACGCATTCCCCGTCTGGCTTGGGGACGAAAGCCCAGGTTTCCATAAAGAGGATCTTTCACCTGTAAACCATTCTTCTTTCCATCCTTCCACTCCCAGTCCTTCTATTCACTGAGATCGGACAGAGGTAGAGGGAGTAGAGCCAGAGGACATGCAAGACTATTCTGCAGGTGAGAACGCCTCCTGCCATTTATCTTTACCCCTGTTGCATGCGGGCAGACTGTTTCACTGCATGGACAAGTGACGGGAGGTATCCTCAGACGTGTGGATACTTCAGTCTGCTCGAGGATAGGTCACAGATTTTCGTTCCCGCCGACTCTACTTCCGCTGGCTCCAACCGCCTTATGGGTGCTACAATCTGTGACGGACCACTGGCACTCCGACTGAGTACCTCCGCCAATCGATGCTTCTAGCGCTTGCCGAGGACTCCAAGCACTCCAAACGACACCATCAGCACTGCGGACCCCACTTCCAGCGATGCAGCTGCGCCGGGGTCTCGCCGTCTCTCACCCACCCTGGATCCACGACCAGGATCCAGCTCCCAGTGGGTGAATCTCTCCTAAATCCAGAGAGCGTAGCAGGAACAAATCAAGCTTTTACAAGAGCTTACTCTGGGGAGTAAGTGATTATACCAATCCCCATAGTGTAGGTATCCCTTCCCCCAAGCATGAGCCAAGGCTTCAAGAAAGGTGCAAGTAGGTCTGGTTTATTGAGGGCTACCTGTCCGGTATTTATGCAAGTGTCCACCAGGTGGACACTCCCCTAGGGGACCTAATGGAACAATGGGACATATTGGATATTAGCCAATTACAGGGAAGTAATCAAATTATCTCCCAGGACAGAGGCAAGACTCCATTAACCACATGGTTACAAAAAGACATAAAATTACACAATGTTACAATTACTACATAAATCATATACATGCAACATATTCCCAGATAGCTTAGATCTGAGCGCACATTATTACCGAATGGCGCTCAGATCACATACATACAGTTCAATCGCCATGGAGCCAAATCTTTTCCATAGTCTTTCATTACACGAATAGGCTCCATGGCATAGCTATCTGGGGTAGCACTACTCACATACTAAAAGTCTTTAACGCCCCGGCAGAAATATACAAATAAACCTTTCTGCAGGGTAAAATACAGCTATCAGCACAGGGGCCATAGTCGGAAGGCAGGAGGCTAGCCAGTAGTCCCCTCCAGGCACAAGTGGCGAAGGGCACTTTGTCACACAATCCCTCATAGACACTGAGATTTGAGTTCTGTTCAAATAGGGTGCGGTCCAGTGGACTCCGGACACGCAGAACTTCTTCAGCTCGATTTTTCTGGTAAGGAAAAGATCTGGGGATTTCCGCCCGGTGTTCAACCTGAGAATCTTAAATGCCGTTGTGGTATAACATCATTTCAAGAGGAAGGACACACATCGACTATGGGACCTCCTCCGGCTGCGAGATTGGTTCGCAGGACTGGATATGAAGGACGTCTACCTCTCTGTCTCGGTGGATAATGAGTGCCGAAGATTTCACCATTTCCTTGGGTAGGACGGACTTTGCCATTGCACCTGTTGTCCTATTAATTTTCTAATTAAGTCACCTCCTTTGTCATTAAGGGTTACCTTAACCAAACCCGTGCACAAAAAGGTCTTAAAATTGAAATGAGGGCAATTATTGCAGTGGATTGGTACAGAGTGGGTGGTCAGTTTCTTCTTTATATTATTACAATGCTCCATGAACCTAGTTTCAGAGCTCTAGTAGTCCTACCCACGTACTGAATACCACATCCACAAGTTAAAAGATAGACTACATTCGTGGTATTGCAACTGATATGTAGAACAGTACGTGGGTAGGACTGGTAGAGCTCTGAAAATAGGTTCATGGAGCATTGTAATAATATAGAGAAGAAACTCACCACCCACCAATCCACTGCAATAATTGCCCTCATTTCAATTCTAAGACCTTTTTGTCCCACTGTATTTGCATCTTTTTTTTTAATTTTCTGTTTTAAAACCACCCTGCTTCTCCACAACTTGCCCCTATTTTAGTGGCATTGGAAGAAAAACCCGAGTGTTTGACATGCTGGATTTTTATCATCATCTTGTGAGTGCAATCTAAATACATTTTTTATATTTGATACACTGGTGCACTATGTTTTGTGTCTCTCCCTCCTAATTCAGTTGGAAAAGGAAGAATGTCAAGCTCCTCTGAATCCCAAAGATTCCTAGATGCCTACAATTCACTACTATATTGTGAGTGTAATTTGACACAAGCACAGTTCTTAAACGTGTTTAAATTTACTACACAACTTTTTGGGTTTCTCTGTGTTAAGGTTTTACACTATTTTGTATCGATTTCCCTTTTAAGGTATACTCGCGGGCACACTACAAATGGTTATTTCTGCCAGTTAAGTTATTACCCTTTTGATATTTTACAATTAGCACATTTAAGCACATTGGTAGCACTTTATAAGGATATAGCACTCCACTGTTTTACATTAAATATAAACTCCAGCGCATAACATTTCATATGTTATGTTTCTTGGGGATGGTTATAATTACATTGATGGAGATCAAACGGTATATAGGAGAAAGTGATTTAATGTAATGTAATAAAGGACGTTTTAAACATCAGAACAGGAAGTGTTTAGGAAGGCTGTGTAGGTCACATGCCGGGAGGAGTGACTAGGGCTGTATAAATAAGGTATTTTGACTTCTAAATAGCAGAGAATTGAGCAGTGACACTCTAAGAGCACGATCTATACACTAAAACTGCTTCATTAACTTAACATAGAAACATAGAAACAACTTAAAGTTGTTATAGTGCTTATAGTTTTCCTTTATGTAATGATCAAAATAGTTCAATGTGATCATCACCAAACTCATTGACTAGCCATTTTATTTTAAGACTGAAAGGCTAACTTAACATAGACCAACAGGAAAACTAGCTCTGAGCTAACTCACTGGGCTTTCCTCCATACTATATACATTATCCTGCAAATCAGGACAAATAGGTTGCATACACATATTGATCAGCCATAACATTAAACCCACCTGACTCATACTGTGCAGATACCCCTCGTGCTGCCAAAACTGCTCTGATGCATTGAGGCATGGACTTCACAAGACCTCTGAACATGTCCTGAATGACCTGGCACCAAGACATTAACAGCAGGTTCTGACAGTCAGTAGAGGTACAGATTGGTGGCCAGTAGTTATTTGTCAAACAGCCATTCATACGTAGTACACGTCATTGGCTAGGTGCCCTCATTGAATGCTGACCTGTTCATGTGAAGGATAGTACGACTTCCACTGATTATGTTGCTGATGACTATGGAAGTTGGCAAGGAACATCCTGTCTGAGTGATAACATTAGTCACATCTATTCCACACCTTGTCAGATCTTCCAATATAAAGCTGCCAGAGGGGAGGAAAAGAGATAGAGGGGCATGCTGGGGCAATTATTGATAAATCACCAGAGTCAGAAAATACAGAGAGAACATTTCAAATTGATTGGGAACTGACTTAATGAAGGAAGGATTTAAAGAAGGAGAAAAAGGAAAGGAGGAAGTAACTGAGGAGAGAGATACGGTGAGCAAAAAGGTGGAGGAGAGAGTGAGAGCGAGGAGGAGGAGAGAGTGAGAGCGAGGAGGAGGAAAGAGTGAGAGCGAGGAGGAGGAAAGAGTGAGAGCGAGGAGGAGGAAAGAGTGAGAGCGAGGAGGAGGAGAGAGTGAGAGCGAGGAGGAGGAGAGAGTGAGAGCGAAGAGGAGGAGAGAGTGAGAGCGAAGAGGAGGAGAGAGTGAGAGCGAGGAGGAGGAGGAGAGAGTGAGAGCGAGGAGGAGGAGAGAGTGAGAGCGAGGAGGAGGAGAGAGTGAGAGCGAGGAGGAGAAGAGAGTGAGAGCGAGGAGGAGGAGAGAGTGAGAGCGAGGAGGAGGAGAGGGTGAGAGCGAGGAGGAGGAGAGAGTGAGAGCGAGGAGGAGGAGAGAGTGAGAGCGAGGAGGAGGAGAGAGTGAGAGCGAGGAGGAAGAGTGAGTGAGAGCGAGGAGGAAGAGTGAGTGAGAGCGAGGAGGAAGAGTGAGTGAGAGCGAGGAGGAAGAGTGAGTGAGAGCGAGGAGGAGGAGGAGAGAGTGAGAGCGAGGAGGAGGAGAGAGTGAGAGCGAGGAGGAGGAGAGAGTGAGAGCGAGGAGGAGGAGTGAGTGAGAGCGAGGAAGAAGAGTGAGTGAGAGCGAGGAGGAAGAGTGAGTGAGAGCGAGGAGGAGGAGGAGAGAGTGAGAGCGAGGAGGAGGAGAGAGTGAGAGCGAGGAGGAGGAGAGAGTGAGAGCGAGGAGGAGGAGAGGGTGAGAGCAAGGAGAAGGAGAGGGTGAGAGCGAGGAGGAGGAGAGGGTGAGAGCGAGGAAGAGGAGAGAGTGAGAGCGAGGAGGAGGAGAGAGTGAGAGCGAGGAGGAAGAGTGAGTGAGAGCGAGGAGGAAAAGTTAGTGAGAGCGAGGAGGAGGAGGAGAGAGTGAGAGCGAGGAGGAGGAGAGAGTGAGAGCGAGGAGGAGGAGAGAGTGAGAGCGAGGAGGAGGAGTGAGTGAGAGAGAGGAGGAGGAGTGAGTGAGAGCGAGGAGGAGAGAGTGAGAGCGAGGAGGAGGAGTGAGTGAGAGCGAGGAGGAGGAGAGAGAGCGAGGAGGAGGAGAGAGAGAGCGAGGAGGAGGAGAGAGAGAGCGAGGAGGAGAGAGTGAGAGCGAGGAGGAGGAGAGAGTGAGAGCGAGGAGGAGGAGGAGAGAGTGAGAGCGAGGAGGAGGAGGAGAGAGTGAGAGCGAGGAGGAGGAGAGAGTGAGAGCGAGGAGGAGGAGAGAGTGAGAGCGAGGAGGAGGAGTGAGTGAGAGCGAGGAGGAGAGAGTGAGAGCGAGGAGGAGGAGAGAGAGCGAGGAGGAGGAGAAAGAGAGCGAGGAGGAGGAGAGAGATAGCGAGGAGGAGAGAGTGAGAGCGAGGAGGAGGAGAGAGTGAGAGCGAGGAGGAGGAGAGAGTGAGAGTAAGTAGAAGGAGAGGGTGAGAGCAAGGAGGAGGAGAGGGTGAGAGCAAGGAGGAGGAGAGGGTGAGAGCAAGGAGGAGGAGAGGGTGAGAGCAAGGAGGAGGAGAGAGAGAGCGAGGAGGAGAGAGTGAGAGCGAGGAGGAGAAGAGAGTGAGAGCAAGGAGAAGGAGAGGGTGAGAGCGAGGAGGAGAGAGAGAGCGGAGCAGGAGAGAGTGAGAGCAAGGAGAAGGAGAGGGTGAGAGCGAGGTGGAGAGAGAGAGCGCGGAGCAGGAGAGAGTGAGAGCAAGGAGGAGGAGAGAGAGAGCGAGGAGGAGGAGAGGGTGAGAGCAAGGAGGAGGAGAGGGTGAGAGCAAGGAGGAGGAGAGGGTGAGAGCGAGGAGGAGAGAGAGAGCGAGGAGGAGAGAGTGAGAGCGAGGAGGAGGAGAGAGTGAGAGCAAGGAGAAGGAGAGGGTGAGAGCGAGGAGGAGAGAGTGAGAGCAAGGAGGAGGAGAGGGTGAGAGCAAGGAGGAGGAGAGGGTGAGAGCAAGGAGGAGGAGAGGGTGAGAGCAAGGAGGAGGAGAGAGAGAGCGAGGAGGAGAGAGTGAGAGCGAGGAGGAGGAGAGAGTGAGAGCAAGGAGAAGGAGAGGGTGAGAGCGAGGAGGAGAGAGTGAGAGCAAGGAGGAGGAGAGAGTGAGAGCAAGGAGGAGGAGAGAGTGAGAGCAAGGAGGAGGAGAGAGTGAGAGCAAGGAGGAGGAGAGAGTGAGAGCAAGGAGGAGGAGAGAGTGAGAGCAAGGAGGAGGAGAGAGTGAGAGCAAGGAGGAGGAGAGGGTGAGAGCGAGGAGGAGAGGGTGAGAGCGAGGAGGAGAGGGTGAGAGCGAGGAGGAGGAGAGAGTGAGAGCAAGGAGAAGGAGAGGGTGAGAGCGAGGAAGAGAGAGTGAGAGCAAGGAGGAGGAGAGGGTGAGAGCAAGGAGGAGGAGAGGGTGAGAGCAAGGAGGAGGAGAGAGAGAGCGAGGAGGAGAGAGTGAGAGCGAGGAGGAGGAGAGGGTGAGTGCGAGGAGGAGAGAGTGAGAGCGAGGAGGAGAGTGTGAGAGCAAGGAGGAGGAGAGAGTGAGAGCAAGGAGGAGGAGAGAGTGAGAGCAAGGAGGAGGAGAGGGTGAGAGCGAGGAGGAGAGGGTGAGAGCGAGGAGGAGAGGGTGAGAGCGAGGAGGAGAGGGTGAGAGCGAGGAGGAGAGAGTGAAAACGAGGAGGAGGAGAGAGTGAGAGTGAGGAGGAGGAGAGAGTGAGAGTGAGGAGGAGGAGAGAGTGAGAGCGAGGAGGAGGAGAGGGTGAGAGCAAGGAGGAGGGGAGAGAGAGAGTGAGGAGGAGGAGAGAGAGAGTGAGGAGGAGGAGAGAGAGAGTGAGGAGGAGGAGAGAGAGAGCGAGGAGGAGGAGAGAGTGAGAGCAAGGAGAAGGAGAGGGTGAGAGCGAGGAGGAGGAGAGGGTGAGAGCAAGGAGAAGGAGAGGGTGAGAGCGAGGAGGAGAGAGTGAGAGCAAGGAGGAGGAGAGGGTGAGAGCGAGGAGGAGGAGAGGGTGAGAGCGAGGAGTTTGGTGAAACATGCAGTCTTCTGACTGTAAAACATTTTATGAAATTCAGGAGCTATTCTACCTGAGCACACTTGGTTCGGCTCTCGAACAAGAACCCCCCCTGCATCTTGTTATACCAACCGAATACCGACCACCCCCTGGAGTGTTAACTGCAAAAATAACTAATTAATTAGTGCTTTCCCTGTGTTGCCGCCATTTCGCATAACCAAATATGTGGTCAAAGGAATGGTGACCATTTTGGCTCCCAATACAGGGAGCAGGACATGGTCGTCGAGTGTCTGGAACCCTTTTCGAACATCGGAGAAACTCTACTGCTGCCTGCTCCACTCCCAGACCAGCTAGGAGAGCGCTGTTCAGGAGAAAGATACCATCGGCCAGGGAGAGCATTCGCTCCCTGAAAGCCAGCCTTCATTGGGCAGTTTTTTGGGCAACCTGGGTGCTCAGATCTGGATTATCTGAGGATATTAAAATGTGTAGCAGACTCATTCCCTTTTATTCGGTTGTACCCCCTTGTTCGTCTCCAAATGGATGGTGTGTGGTCCCCTCCTTTATACCTCCCCGAACACCGACTACCCCAGGCTGTTAACCTTAATTAACACATTAACTCGAGTGCTTTCACTGGGTGGCCGTTATTCGTATAACCGAGCACACGTGTTCCAATGAATGGCTGGCACACAGGCAGCCGTACATGGTGTGGAACGCCTGGAACTATTTTCGGCCAAGGAATCTTACAAACACAAGCAAAGATGTACCACTGCCCATTCAACTTCCCTGACCAACTAGACGAACGATGATCAGAACTACCAATTGGTTGAGCATCTGGTACCTAAAAGCCCGGGGGAGCATTCTCCGGTGTTCGCAAAGGAGACCGACCGTTGTCCTCAATTCTCCGTTCTCCTCAAGTTAGGCCATCGCCTCGTGGCCAACCGCTCATAACTTTACCCGAATGGCGATTCCGTTCTACCGAACAGATCTGAGCGATATTTGGATATGTTGTGCGCTCAGATCCGTGCTATTCGGATATAAAACTTGTGGGGGTCCTGTAAAATATGCCTATGTTTTTATTTATTTATGTTTCCTGTATTTTCCTGTAACTGAGAGATAATTGAGTTACTCAGTTTTCATACAATTATCTTTTAGACAATGGGTCGCCTGGGAGAGACTTGTGTATATTTTGTATGGATTTTGTATGGAGACCCCAAGTTGGCTGTGTTTGAGCGGAATAAACCAGTTGTACTCCCAGAACTGTATGCTGAGGAGGATCGAGCGGGTGAGAGTGAGGAGGTTAAAGCAAGTGAGAGCGAGAAGGATCGAGCGAGTGAGAGCAATGTGGATCGAGCATAGGAGGATCAAGCGAGAAGGAGGAGTCAAGAAAGTGAAAAGGGAGTGATAGCAAGAAAGGAGGAGCCAGACATAGTGATGGAGTAGGAAGACACAGAGTGCGGTTTTATAATATTATTTATTATATTATTAGGATAGAATTAATAACAGGGAAAATATGAGTTCTCAGATATATGTTAATGGTTTGAGAGGGATAAAACAAACACATTTATGGCTCAGAAATTTAGATAATAACTCAAGACAAACAAATAAAATAGATTTGGGAGTGGGTAACTATATTGAAAAACAGATGTTAATGTAAAATTGGGGTAAAAGGGACATGTATGCTTACATCCAGCTTCATCCAGTTACAAATCCATTGACTTCTAATCGGTTACTAGAACATTCACTGTATCACCAATAATACTTGCTGTGCTATGAATACTCTATATGCCCATTACTTTATTATTACTCTCATTAGACAGTTACTATATCACTAATTATACTCTATATCCCCATTACTTTATTATTACTCTCATTAGACAGTTACTATATCACTAATTATACTCTATATCCCCCATTACTTTATTATTACTCTCATTAGACGGTTACTATATCACTAGTTATACTCTATATCCCCCATTACTTTATTATTACTCTCATTAGACAGTTACTATATCACTAATTATACTCTATATCCCCATTACTTTATTATTACTCTCATTAGACAGTTACTATATCACTAATTATACTCTATATCCCCCATTACTTTATTATTACTCTCATTAGACAGTTACTATATCACTAATTATACTCTATACCCCCCATTACTTTATTATTACTCTCATTAGACGGTTACTATATCACTAATTATACTCTATACCCCCATTACTTTATTATTACTCTCATTAGACAGTTACTATATCACTAATTATACTCTATATCCCCATTACTTTATTATTACTCTCATTAGACAGTTACTATATCACTAATTATACTCTATATCCCCCATTACTTTATTATTACTCTCATTAGACAGTTACTATATCACTAATTATACTCTATACCCCCCATTACTTTATTATTACTCTCATTAGACGGTTACTATATCACTAATTATACTCTATATCCCCCATTACTTTATTATTACTCTCATTAGACAGTTACTATATCACTAATTATACTCTATATCCCCATTACTTTATTATTACTCTCATTAGACAGTTACTATATCACTAATTATACTCTATATCCCCCATTACTTTATTATTACTCTCATTAGACGGTTACTATATCACTAGTTATACTCTATATCCCCCATTACTTTATTATTACTCTCATTAGACAGTTACTATATCACTAATTATACTCTATATCCCCATTACTTTATTATTACTCTCATTAGACAGTTACTATATCACTAATTATACTCTATATCCCCCATTACTTTATTATTACTCTCATTAGACAGTTACTATATCACTAATTATACTCTATACCCCCCATTACTTTATTATTACTCTCATTAGACGGTTACTATATCACTAATTATACTCTATACCCCCATTACTTTATTATTACTCTCATTAGACAGTTACTATATCACTAATTATACTCTATATCCCCATTACTTTATTATTACTCTCATTAGACGGTTACTATATCACTAATTATACTCTATATCCCCATTACTTTATTATTACTCTCATTAGACAGTTACTATATCACTAATTATACTCTATATCCCCATTACTTTATTATTACTCTCATTAGACGGTTACTATATCACTAATTATACTCTATATCCCCCATTACTTTATTATTACTCTCATTAGACAGTTACTATATCACTAATTATACTCTATATCCCCATTACTTTATTATTACTCTCATTAGACAGTTACTATATCATTAATTATACTCTATATCCCCATTACTTTATTATTACTCTCGTTAGACAGTTACTATATCACTAATTATACTCTATATCCCCCATTACTTTATTATTACTCTCATTAGACAGTTACAGTATCACTAATTATACTCTATACCCCCATTACTTTATTATTACTCTCATTAGACAGTTACTATATCACTAATTATACTCTATATCCCCATTACTTTATTATTACTCTCATTAGACGGTTACTATATCACTAATTATACTCTATATCCCCCATTACTTTATTATTACTCTCATTAGACAGTTACAGTATCACTAATTATACTCTATATCCCCATTACTTTATTATTACTCTCATTAGACAGTTACTATATCACTAATTATACTCTATATCCTCTATTACTGTATTATTACTCTCATTAGACAGTTACTATATCACTAATTATACTCTATATCCCCATTACTTTATTATTACTCTCATTAGACAGTTACAGTATCACTAATTATACTCTATATCCCCATTACTTTATTATTACTCTCATTAGACAGTTACTATATCACTAATTATACTCTATATCCCCCATTACTTTATTATTACTCTCATTAGACAGTTACTATATCACTAATTATACTCTATATCCCCATTACTTTATTATTACTCTCATTAGACAGTTACTATATCACTAATTATACTCTATATCCCCATTACTTTATTATTACTCTCATTAGACAGTTACTATATCACTAATTATACTCTATATCCCCATTACTTTATTATTACTCTCATTAGACAGTTACTATATCACTAATTATACTCTATATCCCCCATTACTTTATTATTACTCTCATTAGACAGTTACTATATCACTAATTATACTCTATATCCCCATTACTTTATTATTACTCTCATTAGACAGTTACTATATCACTAATTATACTCTATATCCCCATTACTTTATTATTACTCTCATTAGACAGTTACTATATCACTAATTATACTCTATATCCCCATTACTTTATTATTACTCTCATTAGACAGTTACTATATCACTAATTATACTCTATATCCCCCATTACTTTATTATTACTCTCATTAGACGGTTACTATATCACTAATTATACTCTATATCCCCATTACTTTATTATTACTCTCATTAGACGGTTACTATATCACTAATTATACTCTATATCCCCCATTACTTTATTATTACTCTCATTAGACAGTTACTATATCACTAATTATACTCTATATCCCCATTACTTTATTATTACTCTCATTAGACAGTTACTATATCACTAATTATATTCTATATCCCCATTACTTTATTATTACTCTCATTAGACAGTTACTATATCACTAATTATACTCTATATCCCCATTACTTTATTATTACTCTCATTAGACGGTTACTATATCACTAATTATACTCTATATCCCCATTACTTTATTATTGCTCTCATTAGACGGTTACTATATCACTAATTATACTCTATATCCCCATTACTTTATTATTACTCTCATTAGACGGTTACTATATCACTAATTATACTCTATATCCCCCATTACTTTATTATTACTCTCATTAGACAGTTACTATATCACTAATTATACTCTATATCCCCATTACTTTATTATTACTCTCATTAGACAGTTACTATATCACTAATTATACTCTATATCCCCCATTACTTTATTATTACTCTCATTAGACAGTTACTATATCACTAATTATACTCTATATCCCCATTACTTTATTATTACTCTCATTAGACAGTTACTATATCACTAATTATACTCTATATCCCCATTACTTTATTATTGCTCTCATTAGACGGTTACTATATCACTAATTATACTCTATATCCCCATTACTTTATTATTACTCTCATTAGACAGTTACTATATCACTAATTATACTCTATATCCCCCATCACTTTATTATTACTCTCATTAGACAGTTACTATATCACTAATTATACTCTATATCCCCATTACTTTATTATTGCTCTCATTAGACAGTTACTATATCACTAATTATACTCTATATCCCCATTACTTTATTATTACTCTCATTAGACAGTTACTATATCACTAATTATACTCTATATCCCCCATTACTTTATTATTACTCTCATTAGACAGTTACTATATCACTAATTATACTCTATATCCCCATTACTTTATTATTACTCTCATTAGACGGTTACTATATCACTAATTATACTCTATATCCCCATTACTTTATTATTACTCTCATTAGACAGTTACTATATCACTAATTATACTCTATATCCCCCATTACTTTATTATTACTCTCATTAGACAGTTACTATATCACTAATTATACTCTATATCCCCATTACTTTATTATTACTCTCATTAGACGGTTACTATATCACTAATTATACTCTATATCCCCCATTACTTTATTATTACTCTCATTAGACGGTTACTATATCACTAATTATACTCTATATCCCCATTACTTTATTATTACTCTCATTAGACAGTTACTATATCACTAATTATACTCTATATCCCCATTACTTTATTATTACTCTCATTAGACAGTTACTATATCACTAATTATACTCTATATCCCCATTACTTTATTATTACTCTCATTAGACAGTTACTATATCACTAATTATACTCTATATCCCCATTACTTTATTATTACTCTCATTAGACAGTTACTATATCACTAATTATACTCTATATCCCCATTACTTTATTATTACTCTCATTAGACAGTTACTATATCACTAATTATACTCTATATCCCCATTACTTTATTATTACTCTCATTAGACAGTTACTATATCACTAATTATACTCTATATCCCCATTACTTTATTATTACTCTCATTAGACAGTTACTATATCACTAATTATACTCTATATCCCCATTACTTTATTATTACTCTCATTAGACAGTTACTATATCACTAATTATACTCTATATCCCCCATCACTTTATTATTACTCTCATTAGACAGTTACTATATCACTAATTATACTCTATATCCCCATTACTTTATTATTGCTCTCATTAGACAGTTACTATATCACTAATTATACTCTATATCCCCATTACTTTATTATTACTCTCCTTAGACAGTTACTATATCACTAATTATACTCTATATCCCCATTACTTTATTATTACTCTCCTTAGACAGTTACTATATCACTAATTATACTCTATATCCCCATTACTTTATTATTACTCTCATTAGACAGTTACTATATCACTAATTATACTCTATATCCCCATTACTTTATTATTGCTCTCATTAGACGGTTACTATATCACTAATTATACTCTATACCCCCATTACTTTATTATTACTCTCATTAGACGGTTACTATATCACTAATTATACTCTATATCCTCTATTACTTTATTATTACTCTCATTAGACAGTTACTATATCACTAATTATACTCTATATCCTCTATTACTTTATTATTACTCTCATTAGACAGTTACTATATCACTAATTATACTCTATACCCCCATTACTTTATTATTACTCTCATTAGACGGTTACTATATCACTAATTATACTCTATATCCTCTATTACTTTATTATTACTCTCATTAGACAGTTACTATATCACTAATTATACTCTATATCCCCATTACTTTATTATTACTCTCATTAGACAGTTACTATATCACTAATTATACTCTATACCCCCATTACTTTATTATTACTCTCATTAGACGGTTACTATATCACTAATTATACTCTATATCCTCTATTACTTTATTATTACTCTCATTAGACGGTTACTATATCACTAATTATACTCTATATCCTCTATTACTTTATTATTACTCTCATTAGACAGTTACTATATCACTAATTATACTCTATATCCCCCATTACTTTATTATTACTCTCATTAGACGGTTACTATATCACTAATTATACTCTATATCCCCCATTACTTTATTATTACTCTCATTAGACGGTTACTATATCACTAATTATACTCTATATCCCCATTACTTTATTATTACTCTCATTAGACAGTTACTATATCACTAATTATACTCTATATCCCCATTACTTTATTATTACTCTCATTAGACAGTTACTATATCACTAATTATACTCTATATCCCCATTACTTTATTATTACTCTCATTAGACAGTTACTGTATCACTAATTATACTCTATATCCCCCATTACTTTATTATTACTCTCATTAGACAGTTACTATATCACTAATTATACTCTATATCCCCATTACTTTATTATTACTCTCATTAGACAGTTACTATATCACTAATTATACTCTATATCCCCATTACTTTATTATTACTCTCATTAGACGGTTACTATATAACTAATTATACTCTATATCCTCTATTACTTTATTATTACTCTCATTAGACAGTTATTATATCACTAATTATACTCTATATCCCCATTACTTTATTATTACTCTCATTAGACAGTTATTATATCACTAATTATACTCTATACCCCCATTACTTTATTATTACTCTCATTAGACAGTTACTATATCACTAATTATACTCTATATCCCCGATTACTTTATTATTACTCTCATTAGACAGTTATTATATCACTAATTATACTCTATACCCCCATTACTTTATTATTACTCTCATTAGACAGTTACTATATCACTAATTATACTCTATACCCCCATTACTTTATTATTACTCTCATTAGACGGTTACTATATCACTAATTATACTCTATATCCCCCATTACTTTATTATTACTCTCATTAGACAGTTACTATATCACTAATTATACTCTATATCCCCATTACTTTATTATTACTCTCATTAGACAGTTACTATATCACTAATTATACTCTATATCCCCATTACTTTATTATTACTCTCATTAGACAGTTACTATATCACTAATTATACTCTATATCCCCATTACTTTATTATTGCTCTCATTAGACGGTTACTATATCACTAATTATACTCTATATCCCCATTACTTTATTATTGCTCTCATTAGACGGTTACTATATCACTAATTATACTCTATATCCCCATTACTTTATTATTACTCTCATTAGACAGTTACTATATCACTAATTATACTCTATATCCCCCATTACTTTATTATTACTCTCATTAGACAGTTACTATATCACTAATTATACTCTATATCCCCATTACTTTATTATTGCTCTCATTAGACGGTTACTATATCACTAATTATACTCTATATCCCCATTACTTTATTATTACTCTCATTAGACAGTTACTATATCACTAATTATACTCTATATCCCCATTACTTTATTATTACTCTCATTAGACAGTTACTATATCACTAATTATACTCTATACCCCCATTACTTTATTATTACTCTCATTAGACAGTTACTATATCACTAATTATACTCTATATCCCCATTACTTTATTATTGCTCTCATTAGACGGTTACTATATCACTAATTATACTCTATATCCCCATTACTTTATTATTACTCTCATTAGACAGTTACTATATCACTAATTATACTCTATACCCCCATTACTTTATTATTACTCTCATTAGACAGTTACTATATCACTAATTATACTCTATATCCTCTATTACTTTATTATTACTCTCATTAGACAGTTACTATATCACTAATTATACTCTATACCCCCATTACTTTATTATTACTCTCATTAGACGGTTACTATATCACTAATTATACTCTATATCCTCTATTACTTCATTATTACTCTCATTAGACAGTTACTATATCACTAATTATACTCTATATCCCCATTACTTTATTATTACTCTCATTAGACAGTTACTATATCACTAATTATACTCTATACCCCCATTACTTTATTATTACTCTCATTAGACGGTTACTATATCACTAATTATACTCTATATCCTCTATTACTTTATTATTACTCTCATTAGACGGTTACTATATCACTAATTATACTCTATATCCTCTATTACTTTATTATTACTCTCATTAGACAGTTACTATATCACTAATTATACTCTATATCCCCCATTACTTTATTATTACTCTCATTAGACGGTTACTATATCACTAATTATACTCTATATCCCCCATTACTTTATTATTACTCTCATTAGACGGTTACTATATCACTAATTATACTCTATATCCCCATTACTTTATTATTACTCTCATTAGACAGTTACTATATCACTAATTATACTCTATATCCCCATTACTTTATTATTACTCTCATTAGACAGTTAATATATCACTAATTATACTCTATATCCCCATTACTTTATTATTACTCTCATTAGACAGTTACTATATCACTAATTATACTCTATATCCCCATTACTTTATTATTGCTCTCATTAGACGGTTACTATATCACTAATTATACTCTATATCCCCATTACTTTATTATTACTCTCATTAGACGGTTACTATATCACTAATTATACTCTATATCCCCCATTACTTTATTATTACTCTCATTAGACAGTTACAGTATCACTAATTATACTCTATATCCCCATTACTTTATTATTACTCTCATTAGACAGTTACTATATCACTAATTATACTCTATATCCCCATTACTTTATTATTACTCTCATTAGACAGTTACAGTATCACTAATTATACTCTATATCCCCATTACTTTATTATTACTCTCATTAGACAGTTACTATATCACTAATTATACTCTATATCCCCATTACTTTATTATTACTCTCATTAGACGGTTACTATATCACTAATTATACTCTATATCCCCCATTACTTTATTATTACTCTCATTAGACAGTTACAGTATCACTAATTATACTCTATATCCCCATTACTTTATTATTACTCTCTTTAGACAGTTACTATATCACTAATTATACTCTATATCCCCATTACTTTATTATTACTCTCATTAGACAGTTACAGTATCACTAATTATACTCTATATCCCCATTACTTTATTATTACTCTCATTAGACAGTTACTATATCACTAATTATACTCTATATCCCCATTACTTTATTATTACTCTCATTAGACGGTTACTATATCACTAATTATACTCTATATCCCCCATTACTTTATTATTACTCTCATTAGACAGTTACTATATCACTAATTATACTCTATATCCCCATTACTTTATTATTACTCTCATTAGACAGTTACTATATCACTAATTATACTCTATATCCCCCATCACTTTATTATTACTCTCATTAGACAGTTACTATATCACTAATTATACTCTATATCCCCATTACTTTATTATTACTCTCATTAGACAGTTACTATATCACTAATTATACTCTATATCCCCATTACTTTATTATTGCTCTCATTAGACAGTTACTATATCACTAATTATACTCTATATCCTCTATTACTTTATTATTACTCTCATTAGACAGTTACTATATCACTAATTATACTCTATATCCCCATTACTTTATTATTGCTCTCATTAGACAGTTACTATATCACTAATTATACTCTATATCCCCATTACTTTATTATTACTCTCATTAGACAGTTACTATATCACTAATTATACTCTATATCCCCATTACTTTATTATTACTCTCATTAGACAGTTACTATATCACTAATTATACTCTATATCCCCATTACTTTATTATTGCTCTCATTAGACAGTTACTATATCACTAATTATACTCTATATCCCCCATCACTTTATTATTACTCTCATTAGACAGTTACTATATCACTAATTATACTCTATATACCCATTACTTTATTATTACTCTCATTAGACAGTTACTATATCACTAATTATACTCTATATCCCCATTACTTTATTATTGCTCTCATTAGACAGTTACTATATCACTAATTATACTCTATATCCCCCATTACTTTATTATTACTCTCATTAGACAGTTATTATATCACTAATTATACTCTATATCCTCTATTACTTTATTATTACTCTCATTAGACAGTTACTATATCACTAATTATACTCTATATCCCCATTACTTTATTATTGCTCTCATTAGACAGTTACTATATCACTAATTATACTCTATATCCCCATTACTTTATTATTACTCTCATTAGACAGTTACTATATCACTAAATATACTCTATATCCCCATTACTTTATTATTACTCTCATTAGACAGTTACTATATCACTAATTATACTCTATATCCCCATTACTTTATTATTGCTCTCATTAGACAGTTACTATATCACTAATTATACTCTATATCCCCATTACTTTATTATTGCTCTCATTAGACAGTTACTATATCCCTAATTATACTCTATATCCCCCATCACTTTATTATTACTCTCATTAGACAGTTACTATATCACTAATTATACTCTATATCCCCCATTACTTTATTATTACTCTCATTAGACAGTTACTATGTCACTAATTATACTCTATATCCCCCATTACTTTATTATTACTCTCATTAGACAGTTACTATATCACTAATTATACTCTATATCCCCCATTACTTTATTATTACTCTCATTATACGGTTACTATATCACTAATTATACTCTATATCCCCATTACTTTATTATTACTCTCATTAGACGGTTACTATATCACTAATTATACTCTATATCCCCCATTACTTTATTATTACTCTCATTAGACAGTTACTATATCACTAATTATACTCTATATCCCCCATTACTTTATTATTACTCTCATTAGACAGTTACTATATCACTAATTATACTCTATATCCCCATTACTTTATTATTACTCTCATTAGACAGTTACTATATCACTAATTATACTCTATATCCCCCATTACTTTATTATAACTCTCATTAGACAGTTACTATATCACTAATTATACTCTATATCCCCATTACTTTATTATTACTCTCATTAGACGGTTACTATATCACTAATTATACTCTATATCCTCTATTACTTTATTATTACTCTCATTAGACAGTTACTATATCACTAATTATACTCTATATCCCCATTACTTTATTATTACTCTCATTAGACAGTTACTATATCACTAATTATACTCTATATCCTCTATTACTTTATTATTACTCTCATTAGACAGTTACTATATCACTAATTATACTCTATATCCCCATTACTTTATTATTACTCTCATTAGACAGTTACTATATCACTAATTATACTCTATATCCCCAATTACTTTATTATTACTCTCATTAGACAGTTACTATATCACTAATTATACTCTATATCCCCCATTACTTTATTATTACTCTCATTAGACAGTTACTATATCACTAATTATACTCTATATCCCCCATTACTTTATTATTACTCTCATTAGACAGTTACTATATCACTAATTATACTCTATATCCCCATTACTTTATTATTACTCTCATTAGACGGTTACTATATCACTAATTATACTCTATATCCTCTATTACTTTATTATTACTCTCATTAGACAGTTACTATATCACTAATTATACTCTATATCCTCTATTACTTTATTATTACTCTCATTAGACAGTTACTATATCACTAATTATACTCTATATCCCCATTACTTTATTATTACTCACATTAGACAGTTACTATATCACTAATTATACTCTATATCCCCATTACTTTATTATTACTCTCATTAGACAGTTACTATATCACTAATTATACTCTATATCCCCCATTACTTTATTATTACTCTCATTAGACAGTTACCATATCACTAATTATACTCTATATCCCCATTACTTTATTATTACTCTCATTAGACAGTTACTATATCACTAATTATACTCTATATCCCCCATTACTTTATTATTACTCTCATTAGACAGTTACTATATCACTAATTATACTCTATATCCCCCATTACTTTATTATTACTCTCATTAGACAGTTACTATATCACTAATTATACTCTATATCCCCATTACTTTATTATTACTCTCATTAGACAGTTACTATATCACTAATTATACTCTATATCCCCCATTACTTTATTATAACTCTCATTAGACAGTTACTATATCACTAATTATACTCTATATCCCCATTACTTTATTATTACTCTCATTAGACAGTTACTATATCACTAATTATACTCTATATCCTCTATTACTTTATTATTACTCTCATTAGACAGTTACTATATCACTAATTATACTCTATATCCCCATTACTTTATTATTACTCTCATTAGACAGTTACTATATCACTAATTATACTCTATATCCTCTATTACTTTATTATTACTCTCATTAGACAGTTACTATATCACTAATTATACTCTATATCCCCCATTACTTTATTATTACTCTCATTAGACAGTTACTATATCACTAATTATACTCTATATCCCCATTACTTTATTATTACTCTCATTAGACAGTTACTATATCACTAATTATACTCTATATCCCCCATTACTTTATTATAACTCTCATTAGACAGTTACTATATCACTAATTATACTCTATATCCCCATTACTTTATTATTACTCTCATTAGACGGTTACTATATCACTAATTATACTCTATATCCTCTATTACTTTATTATTACTCTCATTAGACAGTTACTATATCACTAATTATACTCTATATCCCCATTACTTTATTATTACTCTCATTAGACAGTTACTATATCACTAATTATACTCTATATCCTCTATTACTTTATTATTACTCTCATTAGACAGTTACTATATCACTAATTATACTCTATATCCCCCATTACTTTATTATTACTCTCATTAGACAGTTACTATATCACTAATTATACTCTATATCCCCATTACTTTATTATTACTCTCATTAGACAGTTACTATATCACTAATTATACTCTATATCCCCCATTACTTTATTATTACTCTCATTAGACAGTTACTATATCACTAATTATACTCTATATCCCCATTACTTTATTATTACTCTCATTAGACAGTTACTATATCACTAATTATACTCTATATCCTCTATTACTTTATTATTACTCTCATTAGACAGTTACTATATCACTAATTATACTCTATATCCCCCATTACTTTATTATTACTCTCATTAGACAGTTACTATATCCCTAATTATACTCTATATCCCCCATTGCTTTATTATTACTCTCATTAGACAGTTACTATATCACTAATTATACTCTATATCCCCCATTACTTTATTATTACTCTCATTAGACAGTTACTATATCACTAATTATACTCTATATCCCCATTACTTTATTATTACTCTCATTAGACAGTTACTATATCACTAATTATACTCTATATCCCCCATCACTTTATTATTACTCTCATTAGACAGTTACTATATCACTAATTATACTCTATATCCCCATTACTGTATTATTACTCTCATTAGACAGTTACTATATCACTAATTATACTCTATATCCTCTATTACTTTATTATTACTCTCATTAGACAGTTACTATATCACTAATTATACTCTATATCCCCCATTACTTTATTATTACTCTCATTAGACAGTTACTATATCACTAATTATACTCTATATCCCCATTACTTTATTATTACTCTCATTAGACAGTTACTATATCACTAATTATACTCTATATCCTCTATTACTTTATTATTACTCTCATTAGACAGTTACTATATCACTAATTATACTCTATATCCCCATTACTTTATTATTACTCTCATTAGACAGTTACTATATCACTAATTATACTCTATATCCCCATTACTTTATTATTACTCTCATTAGACGGTTACTATATCACTAATTATACTCTATATCCCCATTACTTTATTATTACTCTCATTAGACGGTTACTATATCACTAATTATACTCTATATACCCCATTACTTTATTATTACTCTCATTAGACAGTTACTATATCACTAATTATACTCTATATCCCCCATTACTTTATTATTACTCTCATTAGACAGTTACTATATCAGTAATTATACTCTATATCCCCATTACTTTATTATTACTCTCATTAGACAGTTACTATATCACTAATTATACTCTATATCCCCATTACTTTATTATTACTCTCATTAGACAGTTACTATATCACTAATTATACTCTATATCCCCATTACTTTATTATTACTCTCATTAGACAGTTACTGTATCACTAATTATACTCTATATCCCCATTACTTTATTATTACTCTCATTAGACAGTTACTGTATCACTAATTATACTCTATATCCCCCATTACTTTATTATTACTCTCATTAGACAGTTACTATATCACTAATTATACTCTATATCCCCATTACTTTATTATTACTCTCATTAGACAGTTACTATATCACTAATTATACTCTATATCCCCGTTACTTTATTATTACTCTCATTAGACGGTTACTATATCACTAATTATACTCTATATCCTCTATTACTTTATTATTACTCTCATTAGACAGTTATTATATCACTAATTATACTCTATATCCCCATTACTTTATTATTACTCTCATTAGACAGTTATTATATCACTAATTATACTCTATACCCCCATTACTTTATTATTACTCTCATTAGACAGTTACTATATCACTAATTATACTCTATATCCTCCATTACTTTATTATTACTCTCATTAGACAGTTATTATATCACTAATTATACTCTATACCCCCATTACTTTATTATTACTCTCATTAGACAGTTACTATATCACTAATTATACTCTATACCCCCATTACTTTATTATTACTCTCATTAGACGGTTACTATATCACTAATTATACTCTATATCCCCCATTACTTTATTATTACTCTCATTAGACAGTTACTATATCACTAATTATACTCTATATCCCCCATTACTTTATTATTACTCTCATTAGACAGTTACTATATCACTAATTATACTCTATATCCCACATTACTTTATTATTACTCTCATTAGACAGTTACTGTATCACTAATTATACTCTATATCCCCCATTACTTTATTATTACTCTCATTAGACGGTTACTATATCACTAATTATACTCTATATCCCCCATTACTTTATTATTACTCTCATTAGACAGTTACTATATCACTAATTATACTCTATATCCCACATTACTTTATTATTACTCTCATTAGACAGTTATTATATCACTAATTATACTCTATATCCCCATTACTTTATTATTACTCTCATTAGACAGTTATTATATCACTAATTATACTCTATACCCCCATTACTTTATTATTACTCTCATTAGACAGTTACTATATCACTAATTATACTCTATATCCCCATTACTTTATTATTACTCTCATTAGACAGTTATTATATCACTAATTATACTCTATACCCCCATTACTTTATTATTACTCTCATTAGACGGTTACTATATCACTAATTATACTCTATACCCCCATTACTTTATTATTACTCTCATTAGACGGTTACTATATCACTAATTATACTCTATATCCCCCATTACTTTATTATTACTCTCATTAGACAGTTACTATATCACTAATTATACTCTATATCCCACATTACTTTATTATTACTCTCATTAGACAGTTATTATATCACTAATTATACTCTATATCCCCATTACTTTATTATTACTCTCATTAGACAGTTATTATATCACTAATTATACTCTATACCCCCATTACTTTATTATTACTCTCATTAGACAGTTACTATATCACTAATTATACTCTATATCCCCCATTACTTTATTATTACTCTCATTAGACAGTTATTATATCACTAATTATACTCTATACCCCCATTACTTTATTATTACTCTCATTAGACAGTTACTATATCACTAATTATACTCTATACCCCCATTACTTTATTATTACTCTCATTAGACGGTTACTATATCACTAATTATACTCTATATCCCCCATTACTTTATTATTACTCTCATTAGACAGTTACTATATCACTAATTATACTCTATATCCCCCATTACTTTATTATTACTCTCATTAGACAGTTACTATATCACTAATTATACTCTATATCCCACATTACTTTATTATTACTCTCATTAGACAGTTACTGTATCACTAATTATACTCTATATCCCCCATTACTTTATTATTACTCTCATTAGACAGTTACTATATCACTAATTATACTCTATACCCCCATTACTTTATTATTACTCTCATTAGACGGTTACTATATCACTAATTATACTCTATATCCCCCATTACTTTATTATTACTCTCATTAGACAGTTACTATATCACTAATTATACTCTATATCCCCCATTACTTTATTATTACTCTCATTAGACAGTTACTATATCACTAATTATACTCTATATCCCACATTACTTTATTATTACTCTCATTAGACAGTTACTGTATCACTAATTATACTCTATATCCCCATTACTTTATTATTACTCTCATTAGACAGTTACTATATCACTAATTATACTCTATATCCCCATTACTTTATTATTACTCTCATTAGACAGTTACTGTATCACTAATTATACTCTATATCCCCATTACTTTATTATTACTCTCATTAGACAGTTACTATATCACTAATTATACTCTATATCCCCATTACTTTATTATTACTCTCATTATACAGTTACTATATCACTAATTATACTCTATATCCCCCATTACTTTATTATTACTCTCATTAGACAGTTACTATATCACTAATTATACTCTATATCCCCATTACTTTATTATTACTCTCATTAGACGGTTACTATATCACTAATTATACTCTATATCCTCTATTACTTTATTATTACTCTCATTAGACGGTTACTATATCACTAATTATACTCTATATCCCCCATTACTTTATTATTACTCTCATTAGACAGTTACTATATCACTAATTATACTCTATATCCCCCATTACTTTATTATTACTCTCATTAGACAGTTACTATATCACTAATTATACTCTATATCCCCATTACTTTATTATTACTCTCATTAGACAGTTACTATATCACTAATTATACTCTATATCCCCCATTACTTTATTATTACTCTCATTAGACAGTTACTATATCACTAATTATACTCTATATCTTCATTACTTTATTATTACTCTCATTAGACAGTTACTATGTCACTAATTATACTCTATATCCCCCATTACTTTATTATTACTCTCATTAGACAGTTACTATATCACTAATTATACTCTATATCCCCCATTACTTTATTATTACTCTCATTAGACAGTTACTATATCAGTAATTATACTCTATATCCCCCATTACTTTATTATTACTCTCATTAGACAGTTACTATATCACTAATTATACTCTATATCCCCCATTACTTTATTATTACTCTCATTAGACAGTTACTATATCACTAATTATACTCTATACCCCCATTACTTTATTATTACTCTCATTAGACAGTTACTATATCACTAATTATACTCTATATCCCCCATTACTTTATTATTACTCTCATTAGACAGTTACTATATCACTAATTATACTCTATATCCCCCATTACTTTATTATTACTCTCATTAGACGGTTACTATATCACTAATTATACTCTATATCCTCTATTACTTTATTATTACTCTCATTAGACAGTAACTATATCACTAATTATACTCTATACCCCCATTACTTTATTATTACTCTCATTAGACAGTTACTATATCACTAATTATACTCTATATCCCCCATTACTTTATTATTACTCTCA
Source organism: Pelobates fuscus (assembly GCF_036172605.1). NCBI lineage: Eukaryota > Metazoa > Chordata > Amphibia > Anura > Pelobatidae > Pelobates > Pelobates fuscus. Next base: position 1,197,797 of record NC_086318.1, on the reverse strand, counting down.
TTAGACAGTTACTATATCACTAATTATACTCTATATCCCCCATTACTTTATTATTACTCTCATTAGACAGTTACTATATCACTAATTATACTCTATATCCCCATTACTTTATTATTACTCTCATTAGACAGTTACTATATCACTAATTATACTCTATATCCTCTATTACTTTATTATTACTCTCATTAGACAGTTACTATATCACTAATTATACTCTATACCCCCCATTACTTTATTATTACTCTCATTAGACAGTTATTATATCACTAATTATACTCTATATCCCCATTACTTTATTATTACTCTCATTAGACAGTTACTATATCACTAATTATACTCTATATCCCCCATTACTTTATTATTACTCTCATTAGACGGTTACTATATCACTAATTATACTCTATATCCTCTATTACTTTATTATTACTCTCATTAGACAGTTACTATATCACTAATTATACTCTATACCCCCATTACTTTATTATTACTCTCATTAGACAGTTACTATATCACTAATTATACTCTATATCCCCCATTACTTTATTATTACTCTCATTAGACAGTTACTATATCACTAATTATACTCTATATCCCCCATTACTTTATTATTACTCTCATTAGACAGTTACTATATCACTAATTATACTCTATATCCCCATTACTTTATTATTACTCTCATTAGACAGTTACTATATCACTAATTATACTCTATATCCTCTATTACTTTATTATTACTCTCATTAGACAGTTACTATATCACTAATTATACTCTATATCCCCATTACTTTATTATTACTCTCATTAGACAGTTACTATATCACTAATTATACTCTATATCCCCATTACTTTATTATTACTCTCATTAGACAGTTACTATATCACTAATTATACTCTATACCCCCCATTACTTTATTATTACTCTCATTAGACAGTTATTATATCACTAATTATACTCTATATCCCCATTACTTTATTATTACTCTCATTAGACAGTTACTATATCACTAATTATACTCTATATCCCCATTACTTTATTATTACTCTCATTAGACAGTTACTATATCACTAATTATACTCTATATCCCCCATTACTTTATTATTACTCTCATTAGACAGTTACTATATCACTAATTATACTCTATATCCCCATTACTTTATTATTACTCTCATTAGACAGTTATTATATCACTAATTATACTCTATATCCTCTATTACTTTATTATTACTCTCATTAGACAGTTACTATATCACTAATTATACTCTATATCCTCTATTACTTTATTATTACTCTCATTAGACAGTTACTATATCACTAATTATACTCTATATCCCCATTACTTTATTATTACTCTCATTAGACAGTTACTGTATCACTAATTATACTCTATATCCCCCATTACTTTATTATTACTCTCATTAGACAGTTACTATATCACTAATTATACTCTATATCCCCCATTACTTTATTATTACTCTCATTAGACAGTTACTATATCACTAATTATACTCTATATCCCACATTACTTTATTATTACTCTCATTAGACAGTTACTGTATCACTAATTATACTCTATATCCCCCATTACTTTATTATTACTCTCATTAGACGGTTACTATATCACTAATTATACTCTATATCCCCCATTACTTTATTATTACTCTCATTAGACAGTTACTATATCACTAATTATACTCTATATCCCACATTACTTTATTATTACTCTCATTAGACAGTTATTATATCACTAATTATACTCTATATCCCCATTACTTTATTATTACTCTCATTAGACAGTTATTATATCACTAATTATACTCTATACCCCCATTACTTTATTATTACTCTCATTAGACAGTTACTATATCACTAATTATACTCTATATCCCCCATTACTTTATTATTACTCTCATTAGACAGTTATTATATCACTAATTATACTCTATACCCCATTACTTTATTATTACTCTCATTAGACAGTTACTATATCACTAATTATACTCTATATCCCACATTACTTTATTATTACTCTCATTAGACAGTTACTGTATCACTAATTATACTCTATATCCCCATTACTTTATTATTACTCTCATTAGACAGTTACTATATCACTAATTATACTCTATATCCCCATTACTTTATTATTACTCTCATTAGACAGTTACTGTATCACTAATTATACTCTATATCCCCATTACTTTATTATTACTCTCATTAGACAGTTACTATATCACTAATTATACTCTATATCCCCATTACTTTATTATTACTCTCATTATACAGTTACTATATCACTAATTATACTCTATATCCCCCATTACTTTATTATTACTCTCATTAGACAGTTACTATATCACTAATTATACTCTATATCCCCATTACTTTATTATTACTCTCATTAGACGGTTACTATATCACTAATTATACTCTATATCCTCTATTACTTTATTATTACTCTCATTAGACGGTTACTATATCACTAATTATACTCTATATCCCCCATTACTTTATTATTACTCTCATTAGACAGTTACTATATCACTAATTATACTCTATATCCCCCATTACTTTATTATTACTCTCATTAGACAGTTACTATATCACTAATTATACTCTATATCCCCATTACTTTATTATTACTCTCATTAGACAGTTACTATATCACTAATTATACTCTATATCCCCCATTACTTTATTATTACTCTCATTAGACAGTTACTATATCACTAATTATACTCTATATCCCCCATTACTTTATTATTACTCTCATTAGACAGTTACTATGTCACTAATTATACTCTATATCCCCCATTACTTTATTATTACTCTCATTAGACAGTTACTATATCACTAATTATACTCTATATCCCCCATTACTTTATTATTACTCTCATTAGACAGTTACTATATCAGTAATTATACTCTATATCCCCCATTACTTTATTATTACTCTCATTAGACAGTTACTATATCACTAATTATACTCTATATCCCCCATTACTTTATTATTACTCTCATTAGACAGTTACTATATCACTAATTATACTCTATACCCCCATTACTTTATTATTACTCTCATTAGACAGTTACTATATCACTAATTATACTCTATATCCCCCATTACTTTATTATTACTCTCATTAGACAGTTACTATATCACTAATTATACTCTATATCCCCCATTACTTTATTATTACTCTCATTAGACGGTTACTATATCACTAATTATACTCTATATCCTCTATTACTTTATTATTACTCTCATTAGACAGTTACTATATCACTAATTATACTCTATACCCCCATTACTTTATTATTACTCTCATTAGACAGTTACTATATCACTAATTATACTCTATATCCCCCATTACTTTATTATTACTCTCATTAGACAGTTACTATATCACTAATTATACTCTATATCCCCCATTACTTTATTATTACTCTCATTAGACAGTTACTATATCACTAATTATACTCTATATCCCCATTACTTTATTATTACTCTCATTAGACAGTTACTATATCACTAATTATACTCTATATCCTCTATTACTTTATTATTACTCTCATTAGACAGTTACTATATCACTAATTATACTCTATATCCCCATTACTTTATTATTACTCTCATTAGACAGTTACTATATCACTAATTATACTCTATATCCCCATTACTTTATTATTACTCTCATTAGACAGTTACTATATCACTAATTATACTCTATACCCCCCATTACTTTATTATTACTCTCATTAGACAGTTATTATATCACTAATTATACTCTATATCCCCATTACTTTATTATTACTCTCATTAGACAGTTACTATATCACTAATTATACTCTATATCCCCCATTACTTTATTATTACTCTCATTAGACGGTTACTATATCACTAATTATACTCTATATCCTCTATTACTTTATTATTACTCTCATTAGACAGTTACTATATCACTAATTATACTCTATACCCCCATTACTTTATTATTACTCTCATTAGACAGTTACTATATCACTAATTATACTCTATATCCCCCATTACTTTATTATTACTCTCATTAGACAGTTACTATATCACTAATTATACTCTATATCCCCCATTACTTTATTATTACTCTCATTAGACAGTTACTATATCACTAATTATACTCTATATCCCCATTACTTTATTATTACTCTCATTAGACAGTTACTATATCACTAATTATACTCTATATCCTCTATTACTTTATTATTACTCTCATTAGACAGTTACTATATCACTAATTATACTCTATATCCCCATTACTTTATTATTACTCTCATTAGACAGTTACTATATCACTAATTATACTCTATATCCCCATTACTTTATTATTACTCTCATTAGACAGTTACTATATCACTAATTATACTCTATACCCCCCATTACTTTATTATTACTCTCATTAGACAGTTATTATATCACTAATTATACTCTATATCCCCATTACTTTATTATTACTCTCATTAGACAGTTACTATATCACTAATTATACTCTATATCCCCATTACTTTATTATTACTCTCATTAGACAGTTACTATATCACTAATTATACTCTATATCCCCCATTACTTTATTATTACTCTCATTAGACAGTTACTATATCACTAATTATACTCTATATCCCCATTACTTTATTATTACTCTCATTAGACAGTTATTATATCACTAATTATACTCTATATCCCCCATTACTTTATTATTACTCTCATTAGACAGTTACTATATCACTAATTATACTCTATATCCCCATTACTTTATTATTGCTCTCATTAGACAGTTATTATATCACTAATTATACTCTATATCCCCCATTACTTTATTATTACTCTCATTAGACGGTTACTATATCACTAATTATACTCTATATCCCCCATTACTTTATTATTACTCTCATTAGACAGTTACTATATCACTAATTATACTCTATACCCCCATTACTTTATTATTACTCTCATTAGACGGTTACTGCATCACTATTAATACTCTATACCCCCGATTGCTTTATTAGTTCAATACTCACTCAGCGATGTGACCTGGAGCCAGGGAGCCCATGAAAGCACATGGTGCCCCAAGTAATGCGAGCACTGTACAGGAATTGGAAGCATTTCCCCCTCTCTGCCAACGCTGAGATAGGCACCTGGAACACACGCCATACAAAGCGACAGATTGTATTAGCAAGAAAAACTGATCTGCAAGCTGTACAGTAATACCGATATAGACAAAAAGATCAAAATAAATTATTCCTCTGCTATGACACCCATGGCTGCCTGGAACGTTCTATTGTCATGCATTTCACAAAACTTAGTATAATTTAGTAAATAAATTACTCCCTGGCCAGGTCACTGGATGCATGCTCACCTGCCGATGTTGTGACACGGACATTGTCACAGGAATGTACAGTCTGCGACTAAAGCTGCTCTGTAAAATAAGGTTGTGCGTACAGAGGCGCTTACAGAATTGATTTAATCTGTCCTTTTAACTAGCTGCTCAAACACAGGTTAAATGTGGCCTTAAAAAGCAGAGCGCCTAAAAATAATCAAAATAAATCACAATACCATTTGCAAATTTAAAATAGTGTAGAGTGATTATAATATATCACACGTGTATGCAAGTGCAATTAAAAACAAAAATATATATCTACTCAGTGAAAAGTCTTATTCTCGCAAATAAAGTGTAATTCAGTGAAATCTATAAAACAAGCAATAGTGTAGTATGACAAAAAGGTGTATACATACATTTAAAGGGACACTATAGTCCCCAGAACAACTACAGCTTACTGCATTTGTTCTGTTGAGTAAAATCATTCCCTTCAGGCTTTTTGCTGTAAACACTGTCTTTTCAGAGAAAATGCAGTGTTTACATTACAGCCTAGGGATACCTCCACTGGCCACTCCTCAGCTGGCTGCTAGAGGTGCATCCTGAGGCAGTGCTGCACAGTGTGACTGACCCTCAGTATCTCCTCCCTCTGCATGCAGACACTGAACTTTCCTCGTAGAGATGCATTGATTCAATGCATCTCTATGAGGAGATGTTGATTGGCCAGGGCTGTGTTTGACTTGTGCTGGCTCTGCCCCTGATCTGCCTCCTTCAGTCTCAGGCAATCCTATGGTGAAGCATTGTGATTGGCTCAGACCACCACTTCTGATTATGTCAGTTGAGCAGGCAGATCAGGGGCAGAGGCAGCATCAGCAGCACACTGGAAAAGAAGTAAGATTTTACTATATTTAGGGGGAAAGGGAGGCCACAGGGGTTAGATGTTGGTTTTAACACTATAGGGCAGTGATGGCGAACCTATGGCACGAGTGCCACACCGGGCCCTCTATGTGGGCACGCGGCCATGGGTTTGCCATCAATGTAGAGTAGGCACCTGCCTGTCCAAAACGGCAGGCGCCTACTCTGCTTCCGGGTCGGGAGGCAGGGGGAGGGATCTGTGAACCAGCTCCCCTGTCCTCCCGCGAGCAAGCTGTGTGGAGCGTTGCCGCGCATTACCATGGCAACACTCCACACAGCACCGCGTGGGAGGACAGGGGAGCTGCTTCACAGATCCCTCCTCCTGCCTCCCGACCCGGAAGCAGTACTTGCCACCACCGGACCACCAGGGATGGCTGTGCCCCCCTCTCCTTCATTAAAGGTAAGCAGGAGGGAGGGGTGGATACTGATTTAGCATACTTTTTTTTTTTTTTTAAACACCTTTGCCCCCCCACACACAGTACCCCTACCCCACACCCAGCATCCCTCCCCCACACCTCTATCCCCCCCACACAGCACCCCTACCCCCCACCACAAAGCACCCCCACCCCACAGCACCCCTACCCCCCACCCACACAGCACCCCTACCCCCCCACCCCACCCACACAGCACCCCTACCCCCTCACCCCACAGCAGTCTGTGTGTGTGTGTGTGTGTGTGTGTATGTATTCAGCAGTGTGTGTATTCAGCGGACTGTGTGTGTGTGTGTACTCAGCAGTCTGTGTGTGTATTCATCAGTCTTTTTATGCAGCAGTCTGTGTGTGTGTATTCAGCAGTCTCTGTGTGTGTGTATTCAGCAGTCTGTGTGTGTATTCATCAGTCTTTTTATGCAGCAGTCTGTGTGTGTGTATTCAGCAGTCTCTGTGTGTGTGTATTCAGCAGTCTGTGTGTGTATTCATCAGTCTTTTTATGCAGCAGTCTGTGTGTGTGTATTCAGCAGTCTCTGTGTGTGTGTATTCAGCAGTCTGTGTGTGTATTCATCAGTCTTTTTATGCAGCAGTCTGTGTGTGTGTATTCAGCAGTCTCTGTGTGTGTGTATTCAGCAGTCTGTGTGTGTATTCATCAGTCTTTTTATGCAGCAGTCTGTGTGTGTGTATTCAGCAGTCTCTGTGTGTGTGTATTCAGCAGTCTGTGTGTGTATTCATCAGTCTTTTTATGCAGCAGTCTGTGTGTGTGTATTCAGCAGTCTCTGTGTGTGTGTGTGTATTCAGCAGTGTGTGTATTCAGCAGTGTGTGTATTCAGCGGACTGTGTGTGAGTGTATTCAGCGGACTGTGTGTGTATGTATTCAGCAGTCTGTGTGTGTATTCATCAGTCTTTTTATGCAGCAGACTGTGTGTGTGTATTCAGCAGTCTCTGTGTGTGTGTGTGTGTGTGTATTCAGCAGTGTGTGTATTCAGCGGACTGTGTGAGTGTATTCAGCGGACTGTGTGTGTATGTATTCAGCAGTCTGTGTGTGTGTACTCAGCAGTCTGTGTGTGTGTGTGTGTACTCAGCAGTCTGTGTGTGTGTACTCAGCAGACTGTGTGTGTGTACTCAGCAGACTGTGTGTGTGTACTCAGCAGACTGTGTGTGTATTCATCAGTCTTTTTATTCAGCAGTCTTGTATGTGTGTGTATTCAGCAGACTGTGTGTATGTATTCAGCAGTCTCTGTGTGTATATATTCAGCAGTCTCGGTGTGTATATATTCAGCAGTCTCTGTGTGTATATATTCAGCAGTCTCGGTGTGTATATATTCAGCAGTCTCGGTGTGTATGTATTGCATTTGTTGGAGATACTAATAAATATAAGCTTCATTTTATCTATTTATATTATTATTTAAAATTTGTATCATTGAACTCTCTGCTGTTGTGTTCTTTTAAAACAAAAGTTGTTAATTAGTACGTCAACAGTACGAGTTGTTTTTTCTAAACTTAAATCTCAATTTTCAGGTTTAATTGACGTGTGGTCACTTTAAGGGAAAAAAAGTTGGAATGCATTGCGGTTTGCGCACTCGGGCTCAAAAAGGTTCGCCATCACTGCTATAGGGTCAGGAAAAGATAGTGTTTCTTTAACAAGACTTATATTATTTTCAAATTTCCTAATGTGGCACAGAGGGCATGGGTGAACCGTGCATCCAGTGCTGATCAGTAGGCTGGGGAAGTCCCGGGGGGTCCAGCCACCCTAGGACCTAAGCCCAAACTACCCTATTAAGCCTTCAAAAAGTTTGCAGAGGCGGAAGAAGGCATACAGGACTTTTTGCAGGACTTTGAGTGCTTCTGCATGTTACATGAGATTGCCCCAGCAGACCGGGTTCCCCTCCTAGCCACGAACCTCACAGGGAAAGCTGCGGATGCTACTGTGAAACAAGTCCTGTTGACGAATTATGCCATCACTCCAGAGGCATCCCGCCGAAAGTTCAGAGAACTGAAAAAGGGGTCCCAAGACTCCCACGACGTGAGCCAGCTCACCTCCACCTACATCCCCACCAACGAAGTTAAGTAGGCCTATCCAGTGATGACCCACACCACCCAGGGCAGCTCACTCTCTGAGGCACAGGTAGAAACACGCAACCATCCCATGTCCCAATTTCTGTAGCCGTCCCAAGAGTACACAACCCCGTGCCAGTCCCCCTCATCCTATTCCCCATGGCCCTTCTCCTACACCTACATCCCTACCGAGTTTGGGAGGGAGGTAGTGTCCGACCTTTCCCTAAAGTCCTGCAGATATCAGGTGGCCACTAGTTGAGGTAGGTTGGATAATGAGTGGTTCACGTGGAAAAAGGGTTTTCTGTATCGCCTGGTAGAGAAAGGAAAATCAGGGGCCATTCCTACCACCACCAAACAGTTGGTGGTACCCAGGAAGTATTGAAATGAGTTACGAGAGATTGCTCATGATATCCTCCTGGCAGGGCATTTGGGACAGGGCCGGACACACGCCCAACTCACCCAAAGCCTTCTCTGGCCACGCATCTCCCAGGATGTGAAGCGGTACTGTCGGTCCTGCGATGTCGGCCAGAAGATGGGGAAGCGGGGCGACCGGCACAAGGCCACGCTCCATCCACTACCCATCATTAAAGACCCCTTCGGCAGAGTTGCTGTCTATATCATAGGTCCACTGGCTAAGTCTAGTCCTTCTGGGAAGAAATACATTCTGATCATCGTAGACAACGCAACTCGGTAACCCGAGGCAGTTACAATATTCAGGTGGAGATTGTAGCCGAAGCCCTGATGAGAGTGTTCTCCTGGATGGGTTTTCCCCGGGAGATTGTCTTGGATCAGGGCACCCAGTTTATTGCCGATGTAACCGCCCAGCTTTAAACCGTTATGAGTTATGCAGCATTAAACCGTTCCTGAGTTCCCCAGACCAATGGCCTGTTCCAGCGCTTTAATGGCACGCTAAAGCAGATGCTCGGTACCTTTGCCGCGACTGGGATAGATTCTTGCCGCATCTCCTGTTCGCCTATCTGGAGGTGCCTCAGGAATCCACAGGGTTCTCCCCGTTTGAACTGATGTTCGGACGGAGGGTAATGGGACCCCTACACCTTGTTAGGGAGCACTGAAAGGGAATGGGGGAGCAGGAAGGGACCCCCCATCATCCCATATGTGCTGGAGTTTAGGGACTAGCTGGAGGAGCTCACTCACCTGGTGCGTGGGAACCTCAGGTACGATAAGGGAGCCAGGGACAGTAGCTTTCAAGGCAGTCAGAAGGTTTAGGTTCTGAAACTGGTCCAGCATGATAGGCTACAGGCTGCCTGGCAGGGCCCATACTGGGTGGTGGACAAGAAGTGTGTCACTACCTACGTGGTCGGCCCTTGTTCGGGTACCGGAGCCAGACGCATGGTTCATGTTAACATGCTGAAGCCCTACCACGAGCGGACAGAGGAAGGCGCCGCTATATGTGTACCCGCCTCTGAAGATTTTGATAATCTTCCCCTTCCCGACCTCCTGGAGCATGGAGCTCAGGCAGGGTCCATAGACTGGGTCCACTTGGAGACCTTCTCAAACCTGCCAGTACCTCACCATGTTAGACTTGTGCAAGGGGTACTGGCAGATTCCTTTCCAAAGGATTGTGGACCGGCTGTTGGATGGCCTCCAGGATTATGCCTTTGCCTATGCATGCCTGGATGACAATCGCCATACACAGCGACACTTGGGAGGAGCATCGGACACATGTAGGAGAGGTACTAGATCGGATTAGGGAGGCAGTAAATAAATAAAACATAGGGATGGCCGAGTTACAGTACCTGGGCCACTGGGTAGGATGTGGAGAGCAGAAGCCCAAGCCAACCAAGGTTGAGGCAGTAGCGAACTGGCCCTGTCCCCGCACCCAGGTGCTGGCCTTCCTAGGAACCACTGGATACTAAAGAAAACTTGTCCCCAATTACAGTGCCATAGCCAAGCCTTCACTGACCTGACCCAAAAGAACCTACCCAGACAGGTTAACTGGGTCCCGGAGTGTGAGCAGGCGTTCCAAGCCCTTAAGAACGCCCTGGTAAATGCCCCTGTCCTGGCTGCTCCTCATCCTCGCAAACGTTTTCTTATCCACACAGATGCTTCTATGTTTGGATTAGGAGTGATGCTGAGTCAGGTCAGGGACGATGATGGAGAACACCGTAGACTCCTCCAGAGAGCAAGGCATGAACAAGCTCTTACAAGAGCTTAGTAGTGATTTAGCAAGGGAGTATGACAAGCATAGCAATCCCTTGTAGCAGATTCCCCCAATAAGAGACGGCACTCCATATTGAGGGTGAAGTAGAACTCTCCTTTACTTTTCACTTTTATGCAGGTTTAACACATACAGGGTTTTCAAGAACAACCAATAAAAACATTACAACACATACAATAAAGTAAACCACTGCCAAGAGAAATCCTCCCCTCTGCCTGTGTTACAATTATCTCAAGACAATAGACTAACTTAATTAGCACAGGCAGAAAATATACAGTTTTTACACAATTCTTATAACTTTAAAAGTATGCATGCAATATTAATACAGTTACAATTACATATTTGAAATCAGCGTCCTTCAAATATAAATATACTCAAAAATCATTCAAATTGGTCCAGTGGTTCAAAATTTAGGTCGAAAGTCCTTTGTGACCACTGAAGCATGGCTTTTCCAGCTCAAACCAGTTCCACAAAGTCCTCTGTCCTGGAGATAATTGGGAAGTAATCCAATTATCTCCAAGGACAGAGGCAAAACTCCATTGAACACATGGCAGCAAAAGACAATAAAATACATAAATATATATAACTGTGCAGCCATTGCAGAAAACAGGTACATTCAACATATCCCCAGACAGCTCAGATCTGAGCACACATTATTACTGAATGGCGCTCAGATCACACACATACAGTTCAATTGCCATGGAGCCAAAGTCTTTCACATAGTCTTTCATTATACGAATGGGCTCGATGGCATAGCTATCTGGGGTATCACTGTTCAAATAGGGCAAGTACCGAATTACCCGGCTTTCATGTCTTTGCAGGGGAAAATCAAGTATTTCAACATGGGGCCATAGTCACAGGGCAGGAGGCTGGCAATCAGTCTTCTCCAATGCCCAGTGGCGAAGCTGGTTCGGCCACACTTATCCCATGAACTGGTACCGAGTTCAAAATGCTGAAAGAAGCAACACCCAAGAATGCTTCTCTCCGTCACAACTTAAACCTAAGTAATTACTCTAACTTCCATAAAATGCTCTATGGTTCTACCAACATTGTATGAATCCTTCTCCACTGTTATTGATTCCTTATTTTCACATTATGTGGATTAATAACTTTAAGAACACTAATAAGACTGTACCTTGCAGTTGTATTTCCTTTTTTTATATATATATATATTTTGACAATTCCATACACTAATTGAGTACACAGGTATTGTTCACCACATGACATTTTTGGCTTATATTTTGTGCTATTTTCTAAAAAAAAAATGTATTAAGAATATATATTTTATATAACTTTTATGTATTTTTCTCTTCTTCTGGGTTAGGTTCTCCAATATTCTAAATAGACAAGAGTTTATTACATTGTCTAGTACTGTCGGTACCTTTTTCTTGATTCGATAAAGAGCTTTAAGTTTAGTTTTTTTTTGTTTGTTTTTAAAATGCTGTCATCTTATTTTATTTTTGAAATTTCAAGCTAATAAGTCACTTTTTGCATATAAACGTTCCATATTATTTCTCCATATCTTTATGAGCACGGTATCAGATTTACTGACTGACGGCTCAGAGTAATGGGCTCCCCCTGATCCAATGTATTTTATTACTGTCAGTCACTGTCACTGTGTCTACGTCACCTAGGGCTCCTTGTTACAGAACACATACCGATAGAAAGACCATGATATTAAACTGCCCCCATAGAATTACCTGGTATCAGTGTCCTCCTCGGGGTATTTATCAACCACACTGATTATATCGAGACAGACAAGGCCGATGCACAGGATTTGCTTGTCCTCCATGTCTCTCGCAAAGGACACACAGGCTGCAGCTTTCTAATTATGTGACCCTTGCTCCCAGACCAAGCTGAACAATCAAAGCATAACAGGTTAAAGATACAAAACCACTCCAGGGAGTACAGTGCTATTCTACAACCTGTATAACACACTCTGGGTCTCTCTGTATAACACACTCTGGGTCTCTCTGTATAACACACTCTGGGTCTCTCTCTGTATAACACACTCTGGGTCTCTCTCTGTATAACACACTCTGGGTCTCTCTCTGTATAACACACTCTCTGGGTCTCTCTGTATAACACACTCTGGGTCTCTCTCTGTATAACACACTCTGGGTCTCTCTCTGTAAAACACACTCTGGGTCTCTCTCTGTATAACACACTCTGGGTCTCTCTCTGTATAACACACTCTCTGGGTCTCTCTGTATAACACACTCTGGGTCTCTCTCTGTATAACACACTCTGGGTCTCTCTCTGTATAACACACTCTGGGTCTCTCTCTGTATAACACACTCTGGGTCTCTCTCTGTATAACACACTCTGGGTCTCTCTCTATATAACACACTCTGGGTCTCTCTCTGTATAACACAATCTGGGTCTCTCTCTGTATAACACACTCTGGGTCTCTCTCTGTATAACACACTCTGGGTCTCTCTCTGTATAACACACTCTGGGTCTCTCTCTGTATAACACACTCTGGGTCTCTCTCTGTATAACACTCTCTGGGTCTCTCTCTGTATAACACTCTCTGGGTCTCTCTCTGTATAACACACTCTGGGTCTCTCTGTATAACACACTCTGGGTCTCTCTCTGTATAACACACTCTGGGTCTCTCTCTGTATAACACACTCTGGGTCTCTCTCTGTATAACACACTCTGGGTCTCTCTCTGTATAACACACTCTGGGTCTCTCTCTATATAACACACTCTGGGTCTCTCTCTGTATAACACAATCTGGGTCTCTCTCTGTATAACACACTCTGGGTCTCTCTCTGTATAACACACTCTGGGTCTCTCTCTGTATAACACACTCTGGGTCTCTCTCTGTATAACACACTCTGGGTCTCTCTCTGTATAACACTCTCTGGGTCTCTCTCTGTATAACACTCTCTGGGTCTCTCTCTCTGTATAACACACTCTGGGTCTCTCTCTGTATAACACACTCTGGGTCTCTCTCTGTATAACACTCTCTGGGTCTCTCTCTGTATAACACACTCTGGGTCTCTCTCTGTATAACACACTCTGGGTCTCTCTCTGTATAACACACTCTGGGTCTCTCTCTCTGTATAACACACTCTGGGACTCTCTCTCTGTATAACACACTCTGGGTCTCTCTCTGTATAACACACTCTGGGTCTCTCTCTGTATAACACACTCTGGGTCTCTCTCTGTATAACACTCTCTGGGTCTCTCTCTGTATAACACTCTCTGGGTCTCTCTCTCTGTATAACACACTCTGGGTCTCTCTCTCTGTATAACACACTCTGGGTCTCTCTCTGTATAACACACTCTGGGTCTCTCTCTGTATAACACTCTCTGGGTCTCTCTCTGTATAACACACTCTGGGTCTCTCTCTGTATAACACACTCTGGGTCTCTCTCTGTATAACACACTCTGGGTCTCTCTCTCTGTATAACACACTCTGGGACTCTCTCTCTGTATAACACACTCTGGGTCTCTCTCTGTATAACACACTCTGGGTCTCTCTCTGTATAACACACTCTGGGTCTCTCTCTGTATAACACTCTCTGGGTCTCTCTCTGTATAACACTCTCTGGGTCTCTCTCTCTGTATAACACACTCTGGGTCTCTCTCTCTGTATAACACACTCTGGGTCTCTCTCTGTATAACACACTCTGGGTCTCTCTCTGTATAACACTCTCTGGGTCTCTCTCTGTATAACACTCTCTGGGTCTCTCTCTCTGTATAACACACTCTGGGTCTCTCTCTGTATAACACACTCTGGGTCTCTCTCTGTATAACACTCTCTGGGTCTCTCTCTGTATAACACACTCTGGGTCTCTCTCTGTATAACACACTCTGGGTCTCTCTCTGTATAACACACTCTGGGTCTCTCTCTGTATAACACACTCTGGGTCTCTCTCTCTGTATAACACACACTCTGGGTCTCTCTGTATAACACACTCTGGGTCTCTCTCTGTATAACACACTCTGGGTCTCTCTCTGTATAACACAATCTGGGTCTCTCTCTGTATAACACACTCTGGGTCTCTCACTGTATAACACACTCTGGGTTTCTCTCTATATAACACTCTCTGGGTCTCTCTCTGTATAACACAATCTGGGTCTCTCTCTGTATAACACACACTCTGGGTCTCTCTCTGTATAACACACTCTGGGTCTCTTTATATAACACACTCTGGGACTCTCTGTATAACACACTCTGGGTCTCTCTCTCTGTATAACACACTCTGGGTCTCTCTCTGTATAACACACTCTGGGTCTCTCTCTGTATAACACAATCTGGGTCTCTCTCTGTATAACACACTCTCTGGGTCTCTCTCTGTATAACACACTCTGGGTCTCTCTCTGTATAACACACTCTGGGTCTCTCTCTGTATAACACACTCTGGGTCTCTCTCTGTATAACACACTCTGGGTCTCTCTCTATATAACACACTCTGGGTCTCTCTCTGTATAACACACTCTGGGTCTCTCTCTGTATAACACACTCTGGGTCTCTCTCTGTATAACACAATCTGGGTCTCTCTCTGTATAACACACTCTGGGTCTCTCTCTGTATAACACAATCTGGGTCTCTCTCTGTATAACACACTCTGGGTCTCTCTCTGTATAACACACTCTGGGTCTCTCTCTATATAACACAATCTGGGTCTCTCTCTGTATAACACACACTCTGGGTCTCTCTCTGTATAACACACACTCTGGGTCTCTCTCTGTATAACACACACTCTGGGTCTCTCTGTATAACACACTCTGGGTCTCTCTATATAACACACTCTGGGTCTCTCTCTCTGTATAACACACTCTGGGTCTCTCTCTCTCTGTATAACACACTCTGGGTCTCTTTCTGTATAACACACTCTGGGTCTCTCTCTATATAACACTCTCTGGGTCTCTCTCTGTATAACACACTCTGGGTCTCTCTCTGTATAACACACTCTGGGTCTCTCTCTGTATAACACTCTGGGTCTCTCTCTGTATAACACACTCTGGGTCTCTCTCTGTATAACACAATCTGGGTCTCACTCTGTATAACACACTCTGGGTCTCTCTCTGTATAACACACTCTGGGTCTCTCTCTGTATAACACACTCTGGGTCTCTCTGTATAACACACTCTGGGTCTCTCTCTCTGTATAACACACTCTGGGTCTCTCTCTCTGTATAACACACTCTGGGTCTCTCTCTCTCTGTATAACACACTCTGGGTCTCTCTCTCTCTGTATAACACACTCTGGGTCTCTCTCTGTATAACACACTCTGGGTCTCTCTCTATATAACACTCTCTGGGTCTCTCTCTGTATAACACACTCTGGGTCTCTCTATATAACACACTCTGGGTCTCTCTCTGTATAACACACTCTGGGTCTCTCTCCCTCTCTCTGGGTCTCTCTCTCTGTATAACACACTCTGGGTCTCTCTCTCTGTATAACACACTCTGGGTCTCTCTCTGTATAACACTCTCTGGGTCTCTCTCTCTGTATAACACACTCTGGGTCTCTCTCTCTGTATAACACACTCTGGGTCTCTCTCTCTGTATAACACACTCTGGGTCTCTCTCTCTGTATAACACACTCTGGGTCTCTCTCTCTCTGTATAACACACTCTGGGTCTCTCTCTGTATAACACACTCTGGGTCTCTCTCTCTGTATAACACTCTCTGGGTCTCTCTCTGTATAACACACTCTGGGTCTCTCTCTGTATAACACACTCTGGGTCTCTCTCTGTATAACACACTCTGGGTCTCTCTCTGTATAACACACTCTGGGTCTCTCTCTGTATAACACAATCTAGGTCTCACTCTGTATAACACACTCTGGGTCTCTCTCTGTATAACACACTCTGGGTCTCTCTCTGTATAACACACTCTGGGTCTCTCTCCCTCTCTCTGGGTCTCTCTCTCTCTGTATAACACACTATGGGTCTCTCTCTCTGTATAACTGTAACGGAATGCAATGTATCAGCATACGATATCCGTTGGTACATCTAGGAAATCCACAGTCAGAGTAGAAAGCAAGGCAATATCCCCAATCCTCCCAATAACCGGACGAAACACAGTTTGGGAGTCAACTAACTCGGTTTATTCACAGGCAGCATATTTATACAGTTCCCCATGCAAGGGGTTTCCATACAGTAATTCCAGGGGATTTCTCCCAACATGCACTGTGACTTTCCCAACAGGCATTGCTGCACGAGAAGGATACTCCCACTAAAATGGACGATTAAGTGGATTATCCCCTCGTGCAGCAAAACCGACAATTGACATTAAAATCTATAATTCACACAATATTCGGTACTTCGGAATAACTGAACGTTCGGTAGATAGCTGGGGTCGGGGCGCACACTTTGGGAGAATACCGCTCCGATCCCAGCTGATTTGACCGAACGCCGCACATAATACAGTTAAACATTAAAGTGGGTTTAAAAGTACCGAATAAGTACGGGACACATAATGTACCGAACGCGGAACTCCCGAACGCTCTAGAAGTCCAGCGGTGTTCGGATCATTGAGTAGCCGTTTTCAGTTCCAGGCTCTCGACGACCGAACACCGCTGCAGAGACAAAGGATCCAAGATGGCCGACCGCCGCATGGTCGGTAGTCGAACGACGGCCACCTAGGAGAGCCCTTAATTACCGATTGCAACAATGTTGCAACCGGGTAATTGGTGCCACACGACCTGTGAATGTGTGGTCTACCTGGGGAGTCCACATTCGTACGGCGAACGGCCAGGATAGCCGTGTTTCGCCGTATGAATGCTTTGTATGCTGGCAGCATACGGCTGTCAGCATGCGAACGGCCATAGGAAAATACATATACAGTTAACGTTACATAGTATAGCTTCAGCCTACGGACAACCTGCAATGAATATAGTCCAGGAGTGGCTAGGTTTGCCACAATGCTCCCCCAGAACCAAGCCGGCATACACAGTCTGATCCCAACGGATCGGCTTGGGGATGTCCGGGAGAGCACTCACAGATCACTTCTCGAGTTCAGTCTGTCTGGATAACCCGTCAGCGTTACCGTTTTGTTTTCCTGGCCGGTAATGGATAGTAAAGTCAAAGGGCTGCAGCGCCAAGCTCCAGCGCAGCAGCCTGGCATTGTCTCCAGACACACGGTTTAGCCACACTAACGGGTTGTGATCTGTGAGTAAGGAGAAAGGTTGTCCGTACAAATATGGCTGTAACTTTTTAAGGGCCCACACCACGGCCAGGCATTCTTTCTCGATGGCGGCGTAGCTCACTTCACGAGGCAGCAACTTGCGGCTTAAATAGGCTACGGGGTGTTCTCCGCCATCGGCTCCCACTTGGCTCAGTACTGCCCCCAATCCAAACATTGAAGCGTCTGTGTGAACAAGAAATCTTTTAGTTGGATCAGGAGCAGTTAACACAGGAGCATTAGTGAGAGCAGTCTTGAGTTGTTGGAATGCCTGCTCGCACTCTGGGGCCCAGACAACCAGTCGGGGAAGGTTCTTCTTCGTCAGGTCGGTTAGGGGTTTGGCCAGGGTGCTGTAGTCAGGGACAAACTTTCTGTAATAGCCGGCTGTCCCTAAGAACGCCAGCACCTGGGTCTTAGTCCTGGGGGTAGGCCACTTGGCTACGGCCTCAATCTTGGCTGGCTCGGGCCTCTGCTGCCCACACCCTACACGGTGGCCCAGGTACTGCACCTCGGCCATACCTATGTGGCACTTGCTAGGTTTTAGCGTTAACCCGGCCTCCCCAATGCGATCTAATATCGCCCCTATATGGCGTAGGTGGTCTTCCCAGTTCTGGCTAAACACGGCTATATCGTCTAGATAGGCACAGGCATACTCCTGAAAACCGTCCAGTAGCCGATCTACCATCCGCTGAAAGGTAGCCGGAGCGTTTTTCATCCCGAAAGGCATGACCTTGAACTGGTACAGGCCAAACGGGGTGACAAACGCCGACTTGGGGATGGCGTCATCGGCTAGTGGGATCTGCCAGTACCCCTTACACAAATCAATGGTAGTGAGATACTGGCCCCGTGCCATCTTATCCAACAGCTCGTCTATCCGGGGCATCGGGTAGGCATCAGACACCGTTTTGTCATTTAGCCTCCGGTAGTCAACACAGAATCGGGTGGTGCCATCCTTTTTAGGTACCAGGACTACCGGCGATGCCCAGGGGCTATCGGAGGGTTCGATAACCCCTAGCTGCAACATTTCGTCCAGTTCGGCTTTCATATGGGTCCGGACGGATTCCGGAACCCTATATGGAGCCTGGCGCATAGGTAGCTGTCCTGGGGTCTCCACTCGGTGGGTGGCTAGCGGAGTGTACCCAGGTAAATTGGAGAAGGTAGTCCCCTTGGCTACAATCAGCGCCTGTACCTGGGCACGCTCCTGGGGGCTTAGCCGCTCCCCCAGTTGAACTCCCCGGGAGGGCTCTATCTGTTCCTCGGGTTCTAGTAGGTCGGGTAAAGGTAGATTTTCCTGATCCTCTACGGAGGAGGCACATATGGCCGTTACATCCTCTATCCTCTCATGGTAGGGTTTGAGCATGTTCACGTGGAGCATGCGTCTCTTCCCTACCCCTGAGCAGGGGCCGATCACATAGGTAGTGTCGCATCGCTGCTCCACTACCTGGTATGGGCCTTGCCAGACGGCCTGCAGCTTATCTGTGCGGACGGGCTTTAAGATCAAGACCTTCTGTCCCACCTGAAAGCTGCGGTCCCTGGCTCCTCTATCGTACCAGCGGCGCTGGCGTTGCTGGGCCGCCTGTAGGTTTGTGTGCACAGCCTGAGTCAGCGCCTCCAGACGGTCCCTGAACTCCAGGACGTATGACACGATAGGGGTCTCGTTAGTGGTACTCTCTCCCTCCCAGTGTTCCCTAATCAAGTTCAAGGGTCCTCGCACCCTCCTCCCAAACAGTAGTTCAAACGGGGAGAATCCTGTCGACTCCTGGGGGACCTCTCTATAGGCAAAGAGTAGGTGAGGTAGAAACCTCTCCCAGTCTTTGTGGGTCTCCCCGAACGTCCGAAGCATCTGCTTCAGCGTCCCGTTGAACCGCTCACAAAGCCCATTGGACTGGGGGTGGTAGGCGGAATTAACTATTGGCTTAATGCCACACACCTTCCACATATGTTGGGTAACCTCGGCCGTAAATTGGGTACCTCGGTCCGAGATTATCTCTTGGGGAAAACCTACTCGGGAAAATACCTTCATTAATGCCTCTGCTACGGTCTCAGCGTGGATATTAGAGAGGGCCACGGCTTCGGGGTATCGGGTGGCGTAGTCCACTATAGTTAAGATATACCTTTTGCCGGAGGGACTGGGTTTTGGCAGGGGACCTACGATGTCCACTGCTACTCGGCTGAAGGGTTCTGCTATGATGGGCAGGGGGCATAGCCTGGCTTTGTGGCGATCTCCTCGTTTACCTACACGCTGGCAGACGTCGCAGGAGGTGCAATATTGGCGCACATCCTGAGAGATCCCGGGCCAGAAGAAGGCATGGGTCAAACGGTATCGGGTACGGGTCATCCCTAGGTGTCCGGACAAGGGGATGTCATGAGAAATTCGCAGCAGCTCCTGTCTATACTTCTGGGGTACCACTAGCTGTTTATTAGTTAAGGTGACAGACCCCCCCACATCTTTTGCTGTGACACGGAAGAGCAACTCTCTTTCCCAGATGAACCGCTCCCCCTCTAACCCTGCTTGGTCGGTTTGTGCCCGGTCCCTATATACTTGGAGAGTGGGATCGGTCTGGACTTCGGTCGCAAAGGTAGTCGGGGTATCCCAGGACATGGGGGTCAGTTGGGGAACATGGTCTCTTACCTGAGCCTCAGAGTGCGTTGGTGTAGCCGTGGTGCGAGCCTGTTGCCGGGTGGTTACGGGAAGGGCCTCCTGGTACGGAGTCTGGGGAATAAAAGCGGAAGTCATTTGGCCCAAGTCATTCCCCAGTACAACATCAGCAGGTAAATTCTGCATCAGCCCCACTTCTACGGTCCCCTCTCCCACACCCCAATCCAAATGAACTTTGGCAGTAGGTAGCCGGTATACTGCTCCCCCGGCCACCCGTACTGCCACGGAGCCGCCAGTGTGGGTTGCGCCTGGTACCAAATGTGGTGCAACCAAAGTTAAAGTGGCTCCCGAATCCCGGAGCCCTTGCACCTCCTTTCCCTCCAGGGTCACTAGCTGCCGATGGTGCTGTCGGTTGTCGGTGGCTCGGACTGACATTACTTCGTGCAGTACCCCCAGAGGCTCCTCAATTTGAGCGCTCAGCACGTCTTGGGTGGCGGGTGCTACCTGGTAATGGTGCGCAGCAGCCCTGGGTGCCAAATTTTGTCGCACCTGATTCCAAGCTTGTCGGCTCCGGTTTTGGGTGCACTCTCGAGAAATGTGCCCCCACTGCTTGCAGGTGTGACACTGAATGTTAGCCCTGCCGTTGTATCGGGAGGGGGCTGGTGGAGTATTCAGTGCCGGCCTGTGCAGGGGTACGGTGGGGCTGGTAGGGGTAAAATTATTAGGTGGCCCTGTAATCCGAGGGAGGGCCTTAGTTTGGGCCCCGTGATGTCTCCTGGCATCAAAATGTTGATCCGCCAATTTAGCGGCTTCGGGTAGGGTGAGGGGTTTCCGGTCTCTCACCCATTCTTGTGCCTCTGGGGACAAACCATTAAAAAATTGTTCCAGCAGCATTAACTGCCTCAACTCCTCCATGTTAGTGGCGTTGCTGGCCTGTATCCAGCCTAGCGATGCTTGGTCCAGCTTGTGCGCCCATTCTGCATGAGAATCTTTCTCAGGCTTGCGCAAGCCCCGGAATTTCCGCCGGTATGCCTCTGGGGTAATAGCATACCTCTCCAAGATTGCCCTCTTCACTTTAGGGTAATCCTTACTGTCCTCTCGGGGTACAGCACGGTAGGCTTCAGCTGCCCTACCCGATAATTTGCCTGCCAGCAGCGGCACCCATACTGCGGGCTCCAAATCGTGCAGATCGCACAGCCGCTCAAAGTCCTGCAAATACCCATCAATTTCGTCCTTTTCTTCACAAAACGCTTTAAAGGCGTGATGTGGGACTTTGGGCTTTACCTGTCCGTAGGTGGAGGCAGTAACAGACTCTGCCCTAGGCGGGGTTGCTGGTGTGCTGGTCGCCATCAGATAATCCTGTACATCTGATACCATCACGGTCAGTATTTCCAGCGGTACTGGTTGCGGTAAAAACTCCAACCTGGTTCGCAGCTCTTTTTGGAATGGGGTCTCTTCCTTGGCTGGTGGGGGTGTAGCGCTGCGGGCTCGGTCTTCCTCCATCAGTTCAGCGATCAGCACAGCTTTAGACTTGTTGCTGGCTATCTTACCCCTGGCTTCCAGTAGCTCTTTTAAAGTTTGTCGCTTTAGTATGGTATAATCAATCTCCATACGAATTGCCCTTGCTTTCCTTGTTCGGTCGTTCCAGTTTCCACGAACGCTGCTTTTTCGGCTGTAAGGTTCGGATCCCACCGCTGCCACCAATTGTAACGGAATGCAATGTATCAGCATACGATATCCGTTGGTACATCTAGGAAATCCACAGTCAGAGTAGAAAGCAAGGCAATATCCCCAATCCTCCCAATAACCGGACGAAACACAGTTTGGGAGTCAACTAACTCGGTTTATTCACAGGCAGCATATTTATACAGTTCCCCATGCAAGGGGTTTCCATACAGTAATTCCAGGGGATTTCTCCCAACATGCACTGTGACTTTCCCAACAGGCATTGCTGCACGAGAAGGATACTCCCACTAAAATGGACGATTAAGTGGATTATCCCCTCGTGCAGCAAAACCGACAATTGACATTAAAATCTATAATTCACACAATATTCGGTACTTCGGAATAACTGAACGTTCGGTAGATAGCTGGGGTCGGGGCGCACACTTTGGGAGAATACCGCTCCGATCCCAGCTGATTTGACCGAACGCCGCACATAATACAGTTAAACATTAAAGTGGGTTTAAAAGTACCGAATAAGTACGGGACACATAATGTACCGAACGCGGAACTCCCGAACGCTCTAGAAGTCCAGCGGTGTTCGGATCATTGAGTAGCCGTTTTCAGTTCCAGGCTCTCGACGACCGAACACCGCTGCAGAGACAAAGGATCCAAGATGGCCGACCGCCGCATGGTCGGTAGTCGAACGACGGCCACCTAGGAGAGCCCTTAATTACCGATTGCAACAATGTTGCAACCGGGTAATTGGTGCCACACGACCTGTGAATGTGTGGTCTACCTGGGGAGTCCACATTCGTACGGCGAACGGCCAGGATAGCCGTGTTTCGCCGTATGAATGCTTTGTATGCTGGCAGCATACGGCTGTCAGCATGCGAACGGCCATAGGAAAATACATATACAGTTAACGTTACATAGTATAGCTTCAGCCTACGGACAACCTGCAATGAATATAGTCCAGGAGTGGCTAGGTTTGCCACAATAACACTCTGGGTCTCTCTCTGTATAACACACTCTGGGTCTCTCTCTGTATAACACAATCTGGGTCTCACTCTGTATAACACACTCTGGGTCTCTCTCTGTATAACACACTCTGGGTCTCTCTATATAACACACTCTGGGTCTCTCTGTATAACACACTCTGGGTCTCTCTCTCTGTATAACACACTCTGGGTCTCTCTCTCTGTATAACACACTCTGGGTCTCTCTCTCTCTCTGTATAACACACTCTGGGTCTCTCTCTGTATAACACACTCTGGGTCTCTCTCTATATAACACTCTCTGGGTCTCTCTCTGTATAACACACTCTGGGTCTCTCTCTGTATAACACACTCTGGGTCTCTCTATATAACACACTCTGGGTCTCTCTCTGTATAACACACTCTGGGTCTCTCTCCCTCTCTCTGGGTCTCTCTCTCTGTATAACACACTCTGGGTCTCTCTCTCTGTATAACACACTCTGGGTCTCTCTCTGTATAACACTCTCTGGGTCTCTCTCTCTGTATAACACACTCTGGGTCTCTCTCTCTGTATAACACACTCTGGGTCTCTCTCTCTGTATAACACACTCTGGGTCTCTCTCTCTGTATAACACACTCTGGGTCTCTCTCTCTGTATAACACACTCTGGGTCTCTCTCTGTATAACACACTCTGGGTCTCTCTCTATATAACACTCTCTGGGTCTCTCTCTGTATAACACACTCTGGGTCTCTCTCTGTATAACACACTCTGGGTCTCTCTCTGTATAACACACTCTGGGTCTCTCTCTGTATAACACAATCTGGGTCTCACTCTGTATAACACACTCTGGGTCTCTCTCTATATAACACACTCTGGGTCTCTCTCTGTATAACACACTCTGGGTCTCTCTCTGTATAAGACACTCTGGGTCTCTCTGTATAACACACTCTGGGTCTCTCTCTGTATAACACACTCTGGGTCTCTCTCTGTATAACACACTCTGGGTCTCTCTCCCTCTCTCTGGGTCTCTCTCTCTCTGTATAACACACTATGGGTATCTCTCTCTGTATAACACACTCTGGGTCTCTCTCTGTATAACACTCTCTGGGTCTCTCTCTGTATAACACACACTCTGGGTCTCTCTGTATAACACTCTCTGGGTCTCTCTCTATATAACACTCTCTGGGTCTCTCTCTCTGTATAACACACTCTGGGTCTCTCTCTCTGTATAACACACTCTGGGTCTCTCTCTGTATAACACTCTCTGGGTCTCTCTCTCTGTATAACACACTCTGGGTCTCTCTCTCTGTATAACACACTCTGGGTCTCTCTCTGTATAACACACTCTGGGTCTCTCTCTGTATAACACTCTCTGGGTCTCTCTCTCTGTAAAACACACTCTGGGTCTCTCTCTCTCCGTATAACACACTCTGGGTCTCTCTCTGTATAACACACTCTGGGTCTCTCTCTGTATAACACACTCTGGGTCTCTCGCTGTATAACACACTCTGGGTCTCTCGCTGTATAACACACTCTGGGTCTCTCTCTGTATAACACTCTCTGGGTCTCTCTCTCTGTATAACACACTCTGGGTCTCTCTCTGTATAACACACTCTGGGTCTCTCTCTGGGTCTCTCTCTCTGTATAACACACTCTGGGTCTCTCTCTCTGTATAACACACTCTGGGTCTCTCTCTCTGTATAACACACTCTGGGTCTCTCTCTGTATAACACTCTCTGGGTCTCTCTCTCTGTATAACACACTCTGGGTCTCTCTCTCTGTATAACACACTCTGGGTCTCTCTCTCTGTATAACACACTCTGGGTCTCTCTCTGTATAACACACTCTGGGTCTCTCTCTGTATAACACACTCTGGGTCTCTCTCTGTATAACACACTCTGGGTCTCTCTCTGTATAACACAATCTGGGTCTCTCTCTGTATAACACACTCTGGGTCTCTCTCTGTATAACACACTCTGGGTCTCTCTCTGTATAACACACTCTGGGTCTCTCTCTGTATAACACACTCTGGGTCTCTCTCTCTGTATAACACACTCTGGGTCTCTCTCTGTATAACACACTCTGGGTCTCTCTCTGTATAACACACTCTGGGTCTCTCTCTGTATAACACTCTCTGGGTCTCTCTCTCTGTATAACACACTCTGGGTCTCTCTCTCTGTATAACACACTCTGGGTCTCTCTCTGTATAACACACTCTGGGTCTCTCTCTGTATAACACTCTCTGGGTCTCTCTCTGTATAACACTCTCTGGGTCTCTCTCTCTGTATAACACACTCTGGGTCTCTCTCTGTATAACACACTCTGGGTCTCTCTCTGTATAACACTCTCTGGGTCTCTCTCTGTATAACACACTCTGGGTCTCTCTCTGTATAACACACTCTGGGTCTCTCTCTGTATAACACACTCTGGGTCTCTCTCTGTATAACACACTCTGGGTCTCTCTCTCTGTATAACACACACTCTGGGTCTCTCTGTATAACACACTCTGGGTCTCTCTCTGTATAACACACTCTGGGTCTCTCTCTGTATAACACAATCTGGGTCTCTCTCTGTATAACACACTCTGGGTCTCTCACTGTATAACACACTCTGGGTTTCTCTCTATATAACACTCTCTGGGTCTCTCTCTGTATAACACAATCTGGGTCTCTCTCTGTATAACACACACTCTGGGTCTCTCTCTGTATAACACACTCTGGGTCTCTTTATATAACACACTCTGGGACTCTCTGTATAACACACTCTGGGTCTCTCTCTCTGTATAACACACTCTGGGTCTCTCTCTGTATAACACACTGTGGCAAACCTAGCCACTTCTGAACTATATTCATTGCAGGTTGTCCGTAGGCTGAATGTATAACGTGGTCCGTTGACTGTATGTGTATTGTATTGTGACCGTTCGCATGCTGGCAGCCGTATGCCGCCAGCATACAAAGCATTCGTACGACGAAACACGGCTATCCTGGCCGTTCGCCGTACGAATGTGGACTCCCCAGGTAGACCACACATTCACAGGTCGTGTGGCACCAATTAACCGGTTGCAACATTGTTGCAATCGGTAATTAAGGGCTCTCCTAGGTGGCCGTCGATCCACTACCGACCATGCGGCGGTCGGCCATCTTGGATCCTTTGTCTCTGCAGCGGTGTTCGGTCGTCGAGAGCCTGGAACTGGAAACGGCTACTCAGTGATCCGAACACCGCTGGACTTCCAGAGCGTTCGGGAGTACCGCGTTCGGTACATTATGTGTCCCGTACTTATTCGGTACTTTTAAACTCACCTTGATGTTTAAATGTATTATGTGCGGCGTTCGGTCAATTCAGCTGGGATCGGAGCGGTATTCTCACAAAGTGTGCGCCCCGACCCCAGCTATCTACCGAACGTTCGGTTATTCTAAAGTACCGAATATTACGGGAATTATGTATTTTAATGTCAATTGTCGGTTTTGCTGCACGAGGGGATAATCCACTTAATCGTCCATTTTAGTGGGAGTATCCTTCTCGTGCAGCGATGCCTGTTGGGAAAGTCACAATGCATGTTGGGAGAAATCCCCTGGAATATCTGTATGGAAACCCCTTACATGGGGAACTGCATAAATACGCTGCCTGTGAATAAACCGAGTTAGTTGACTCCCAAACTGTGTTTCGTCCGGTTATTGGGAGGATTGGGGATATTGCCTTGCTTTCTGCTCTGACTGTGGATTTCCTGAAGATACCGACGGATATCGTGTACTAATATACTGCATTCCGTTACAATTGGTGGCAAGCGACGGGATCCGAACCTTACAGCCGAAAAGCAGCGTTCGTGTAAACTGGAACTACCGAACAAGGAAAGCAAGGGCAATTCGTATGGAGATTGACTATACCATACTGAAACGACAGACTTTAAAAGAACTATTGGAAGCCAGGGGTAAGATAGCCAGCAACAAATCTAAGGCTGTGCTGATCGCAGAACTGATGGAGGGAGACCAAGCCCGCAGCGCTACACCCCCACCAGCCATGGAAGAGACCCCATTCCAAAAAGAGCTACGAACCAGGTTGGCGTTCCTACCACAACCATTACCGCTGGAAATAATGACCGTGATGATATCGGATGTACAGGATTATCTGATGGCAACCAGCACACCAGCAACACCGCCTAGGGCAGAGTCTGTTACTGCCTCCACCTACGGACAGGTAAAGCCCAAAGTCCCACATCACGCATTTAAAGCGTTTTGTGAAGAAAAGGACGAAATTGATGGGTATTTGCAGGACTTTGAGCGGCTGTGCGATTTGCACGATTTGGAACCCGCCACATGGGTGCCGCTGCTGGCAGGCAAATTATCCGGTAGGGCAGCTGAAGCCTACCGTGCTGTACCCCGAGAGGACAGCAAAGATTACCCTAAGGTAAAGAGGGCGATCTTAGAGAGGTATGCTATTACCCCAGAGGCGTACCGGCGGAAATTCCGGGGCTTGCGCAAGCCTGAGAAAGACTCTCATGCAGAATGGGCGCACAAGCTGGACCAAGCATCACTAGGCTGGATACAGGCCAGCAACGCTACAAACATGGAGGAGTTGAGGCAGTTAATGCTGCTGGAACAGTTTTTTAATGGTTTGTCCCCGGAAGCACAAGAATGGGTGAGGGACCGTAAACCACTCACCCTACCCGAAGCCGCTAAATTGGCGGATCAGCATTTTGATGCCCGGAGGCATCACGGTGCCCAAAATAAGACTCTCCCTCGGATTACCGGGCCACCCAATAATTTTATCCCTACCAGCCCCACCGTACCCCTGCACCGGCCAGCACTGAATACTCCACCACCCCCCTCCCGATACAACGGTCGGGCGAACATTCAGTGTCACACATGCAAACAGTGGGGGCACATTTCTCGAGAGTGCACCCAAAACAGGAGCAGGCAAGCTTGGAATCAAGTGCGACAAAATTTGGCACCCAGGGCTGCTGCGCACCATTACCAGGTAGCCCCCGCCACCCAAGAATTGCTGAGTGCTCAAATTGAGGAGCCTCTTGGGGTGCTGCATGAGGTAATGTCGGTCAGGGCCACCGACAACCGACAACATCACCGGCAGCTGGTCACCCTGGAGGGGAAGGAGGTACAAGGGCTCCGGGATTCAGGAGCCACTCTAACTTTGGTTGCGCCACATTTGGTACCAGGCACAACCCACACTGGCGGCTCAGTGGCAGTACGGGTGGCAGGGGGAGCAGTATACCGGCTACCTACTGCCAAGGTTCATTTGGATTGGGGTGTGGGAGAGGGAACTGTGGAAGTGGGGCTGATGCAGAATTTACCTGCAGATGTTGTGCTGGGGAATGACTTGGGCCAAATGACTTCCGCTTTTATTCCCCAGGCTCCGTACCAGGAGGCACACCCCGTAACCACCCGACAACAGGCTCGCACCACGGTTACACCGATACACTCTGAGGCTCAGGTAAGAGACCCTGTTTCCCAACTGACCCCCATGTCCTGGGATACCCCGACGACTTTTGCGACCGAAGTCCAGACCGATCCCACCCTCCAAGTATATAGGGACAGGGCCCAAACAGACCAAGCAGGGCTAGAGGGGGAGCGGTTCATCTGGGAGAAAGAGTTGCTATACCGGGTCACGGCAAAAGATGTGGGGGGGTCTGTCACCTTAACTAATAAACAGCTAGTGGTACCCCAGAAATATAGACAGGAGCTGCTGAGAATTGCGCATGACATTCCCTTGTCAGGACACCTAGGGATGACCCGTACCCGATACCGTTTGACCCATGCCTTCTTCTGGCCCGGGATCTCTCAGGATGTGCGCCAGTATTGCACCTCCTGCGACGTCTGCCAGCGTGTAGGTAAAAGGGGGGATCGCCACAAGGCCAGGCTATGTCCCCTACCCATCATTGCGGAGCCCTTCAGCCGAGTAGCGGTGGATATCGTAGGGCCCTTGCCAAAACCCAGTCCCTCTGGCAAAAGATATATTCTGACTATAGTGGACTACGCCACCAGGTACCCCGAAGCTGTAGCTCTCTCTAATATCCACGCTGAGACCGTAGCGGAAGCCTTAATGAAGGTATTTTCCCGGGTAGGGTTTCCCCAAGAGATCATCTCAGACCGAGGTACCCAATTTACGGCCGAAGTTACCCAACACCTGTGGAAGGTGTGTGGCATTAAGCCAATAGTTAATTCCGCCTACCACCCCCAGTCCAATGGGCTATGTGAGCGGTTCAACGGGACGCTGAAGCAGATGCTTCGGACGTTCGGGGAGACCCACAAAGACTGGGAGAGGTTCCTGCCTCACCTACTTTTTGCTTATAGAGAGGTTCCCCAGGAGTCAACAGGATTCTCCCCGTTTGAGCTACTATTTGGGAGGAGGGTGCGAGGACCCTTGAATTTGATTAGGGAACACTGGGAGGGAGAGAGTCCCACTAACGAAACCCCTATCATATCATACGTCCTGGAGTTCAGGGACCGTCTGGAGGCGCTAACCCAGGCTGTACACACCAACCTCCAGGCGGCCCAGCAACGCCAGCGGCGCTGGTACGATAGAGGAGCCAGGGACCGCAGCTTTCAGGTGGGACAGAAGGTCTTGATCTTAAAGCCCGTCCGCACCGATAAGCTGCAGGCCATCTGGCAAGGCCCATACCAGGTAGTGGAGCAGCGATGCGACACTACCTATGTGATCGGCCCCTGCTCAGGGGTAGGGAAGAGACGCATGCTCCACGTGAACATGCTCAAACCCTACCATGAGAGGATCGAGGATGTGACGGCAATCTGTGCCTCCTCCTTAGAGGATCAGGAGAACCTACCCTTACCTGACCTACTAGAACCCGAGGAACAGATAGAGCCTTCCCAGGGAGTCCAGCTGGGGGAGCGGCTAAGCCCCCAGGAGCGTGCCCAGGTACAGGCGCTGATTGTAGCCAAAGGGACTACCTTCTCCAATTTACCTGGGTACACCCCTTTAGCCACTCACCGAGTAGAGACCCCGGGACAGCTACCTATGCGCCAAGCTCCCTATAGGGTTCCAGAATCAGTCCGTACCCATATGAAAGCCGAATTAGACGAAATGCTGCAGCTAGGGGTTATCGAACCCTCCGATAGCCCCTGGGCATCGCCGGTAGTCCTGGTACCTAAAAAGGATGGCACCACCCGATTCTGTGTCGACTACCGGAGGCTAAATGACAAAACGGTGTCTGATGCCTACCCGATGCCCCGGATAGACGAGCTGTTAGATAAGATGGCACGGGGCCAGTACCTCACTACTATTGATTTGTGTAAGGGGTACTGGCAGATTCCTCTAGCCGATGACGCCATCCCCAAGTCGGCGTTTGTCACCCCGTTTGGTCTGTACCAATTCAAGGTCATGCCTTTCGGGATGAAAAACGCTCCGGCTACCTTTCAGCGGATGGTAGATCGGCTACTGGACGGTTTTCAGGAGTATGCCTGTGCTTATCTAGATGATATAGCCATCTTCAGCCAGACCTGGGAAGACCACCTACACCACATAGGGGCGATCCTAGATCGCATTGGGGAGGCTGGGTTAACCCTAAAACCTAGCAAGTGCCACATAGGTATGGCCGAGGTACAGTATCTGGGCCACCGTGTAGGATGTGGGCAGCAGAGGCCTGAGCCAGCCAAGATTGAGGCCGTAGCAAAGTGGCCTACCCCCAGGACTAAGACCCAGGTGCTGGCGTTCTTAGGGACGGCAGGCTATTACAGGAAGTTTGTCCCTGACTATAGCACCCTGGCCAAACCCCTAACGGACCTGACCAAAAAGAACCTTCCCCGACTGGTTGTCTGGGCCCCAGAGTGTGAGCAGGCATTCCAACAACTCAAAACGGCTCTCACCAATGCTCCTGTGTTAACTGCTCCTGATCCAACTAAAAGATTTCTTGTTCACACAGACGCTTCCATGTTTGGATTGGGGGCAGTACTGAGCCAAGTGGGAGCCGATGGCGGAGAACACCCCGTAGCCTATCTAAGCCGCAAACTACTACCCCGGGAAGTGAGCTACGCCGCCATCGAGAAAGAATGCCTGGCCGTGGTGTGGGCCCTTAAAAAGTTGCAGCCATATCTGTACGGACAACCTTTTTCCTTACTCACAGATCACAACCCGTTGGTGTGGCTAAACCGTGTGTCCGGAGACAATGCCCGGCTGCTGCGCTGGAGTTTGGCGCTGCAGCCCTTTGACTTTACTATCCATTACCGGCCAGGAAAACAAAACGGTAACGCTGACGGGTTATCCAGACAGACTGAACTCGAGAAGTGATCTGTGAGTACTCTCCCGGACATCCCCAAGCCGATCCGTTGGGATCAGACTGTGTATGCCGGCTTGGTTCTGGGGGAGCATTGTGGCAAACCTAGCCACTTCTGAACTATATTCATTGCAGGTTGTCCGTAGGCTGAATGTATAACGTGGTCCGTTGACTGTATGTGTATTGTATTGTGACCGTTCGCATGCTGGCAGCCGTATGCCGCCAGCATACAAAGCATTCGTACGACGAAACACGGCTATCCTGGCCGTTCGCCGTACGAATGTGGACTCCCCAGGTAGACCACACATTCACAGGTCGTGTGGCACCAATTAACCGGTTGCAACATTGTTGCAATCGGTAATTAAGGGCTCTCCTAGGTGGCCGTCGATCCACTACCGACCATGCGGCGGTCGGCCATCTTGGATCCTTTGTCTCTGCAGCGGTGTTCGGTCGTCGAGAGCCTGGAACTGGAAACGGCTACTCAGTGATCCGAACACCGCTGGACTTCCAGAGCGTTCGGGAGTACCGCGTTCGGTACATTATGTGTCCCGTACTTATTCGGTACTTTTAAACTCACCTTGATGTTTAAATGTATTATGTGCGGCGTTCGGTCAATTCAGCTGGGATCGGAGCGGTATTCTCACAAAGTGTGCGCCCCGACCCCAGCTATCTACCGAACGTTCGGTTATTCTAAAGTACCGAATATTACGGGAATTATGTATTTTAATGTCAATTGTCGGTTTTGCTGCACGAGGGGATAATCCACTTAATCGTCCATTTTAGTGGGAGTATCCTTCTCGTGCAGCGATGCCTGTTGGGAAAGTCACAATGCATGTTGGGAGAAATCCCCTGGAATATCTGTATGGAAACCCCTTACATGGGGAACTGCATAAATACGCTGCCTGTGAATAAACCGAGTTAGTTGACTCCCAAACTGTGTTTCGTCCGGTTATTGGGAGGATTGGGGATATTGCCTTGCTTTCTGCTCTGACTGTGGATTTCCTGAAGATACCGACGGATATCGTGTACTAATATACTGCATTCCGTTACACACACTCTGGGTCTCTCTCTGTATAACACAATCTGGGTCTCTCTCTGTATAACACACTCTCTGGGTCTCTCTCTGTATAACACACTCTGGGTCTCTCTCTGTATAACACACTCTGGGTCTCTCTCTGTATAACATACTCTGGGTCTCTCTCTGTATAACACACTCTGGGTCTCTCTCTATATAACACACTCTGGGTCTCTCTCTGTATAACACACTCTGGGTCTCTCTCTGTATAACACACTCTGGGTCTCTCTCTGTATAACACAATATGGGTCTCTCTCTGTATAACACACTCTGGGTCTCTCTCTGTATAACACAATCTGGGTCTCTCTCTGTATAACACACTCTGGGTCTCTCTCTGTATAACACACTCTGGGTCTCTCTCTATATAACACAATCTGGGTCTCTCTCTGTATAACACACACTCTGGGTCTCTCTCTGTATAACACACACTCTGGGTCTCTCTCTGTATAACACACACTCTGGGTCTCTCTGTATAACACACTCTGGGTCTCTCTATATAACACACTCTGGGTCTCTCTCTCTGTATAACACACTCTGGGTCTCTCTCTCTCTGTATAACACACTCTGGGTCTCTTTCTGTATAACACACTCTGGGTCTCTCTCTATATAACACTCTCTGGGTCTCTCTCTGTATAACACACTCTGGGTCTCTCTCTGTATAACACACTCTGGGTCTCTCTCTGTATAACACTCTGGGTCTCTCTCTGTATAACACACTCTGGGTCTCTCTCTGTATAACACAATCTGGGTCTCACTCTGTATAACACACTCTGGGTCTCTCTCTGTATAACACACTCTGGGTCTCTCTATATAACACACTCTGGGTCTCTCTGTATAACACACTCTGGGTCTCTCTCTCTGTATAACACACTCTGGGTCTCTCTCTCTGTATAACACACTCTGGGTCTCTCTCTCTCTGTATAACACACTCTGGGTCTCTCTCTCTCTGTATAACACACTCTGGGTCTCTCTCTGTATAACACACTCTGGGTCTCTCTATATAACACACTCTGGGTCTCTCTCTGTATAACACACTCTGGGTCTCTCTCCCTCTCTCTGGGTCTCTCTCTCTGTATAACACACTCTGGGTCTCTCTCTCTGTATAACACACTCTGGGTCTCTCTCTGTATAACACTCTCTGGGTCTCTCTCTCTGTATAACACACTCTGGGTCTCTCTCTCTGTATAACACACTCTGGGTCTCTCTCTCTGTATAACACACTCTGGGTCTCTCTCTCTGTATAACACACTCTGGGTCTCTCTCTCTCTGTATAACACACTCTGGGTCTCTCTCTGTATAACACACTCTGGGTCTCTCTCTATATAACACTCTCTGGGTCTCTCTCTGTATAACACACTCTGGGTCTCTCTCTGTATAACACACTCTGGGTCTCTCTCTGTATAACACACTCTGGGTCTCTCTCTGTATAACACAATCTGGGTCTCACTCTGTATAACACACTCTGGGTCTCTCTCTATATAACACACTCTGGGTCTCTCTCTGTATAACACACTCTGGGTCTCTCTCTGTATAAGACACTCTGGGTCTCTCTATATAACACACTCTGGGTCTCTCTCTGTATAACACACTCTGGGTCTCTCTCTGTATAACACACTCTGGGTCTCTCTCCCTCTCTCTGGGTCTCTCTCTCTCTGTATAACACACTATGGGTCTCTCTCTCTGTATAACACTCTGGGTCTCTCTCTGTATAACACACTCTGGGTCTCTCTCTGTATAACACAATCTGGGTCTCACTCTGTATAACACACTCTGGGTCTCTCTCTGTATAACACACTCTGGGTCTCTCTATATAACACACTCTGGGTCTCTCTGTATAACACACTCTGGGTCTCTCTCTCTGTATAACACACTCTGGGTCTCTCTCTCTGTATAACACACTCTGGGTCTCTCTCTCTCTCTGTATAACACACTCTGGGTCTCTCTCTGTATAACACACTCTGGGTCTCTCTCTATATAACACTCTCTGGGTCTCTCTCTGTATAACACACTCTGGGTCTCTCTCTGTATAACACACTCTGGGTCTCTCTATATAACACACTCTGGGTCTCTCTCTGTATAACACACTCTGGGTCTCTCTCCCTCTCTCTGGGTCTCTCTCTCTGTATAACACACTCTGGGTCTCTCTCTCTGTATAACACTCTCTGGGTCTCTCTCTCTGTATAACACACTCTGGGTCTCTCTCTCTGTATAACACACTCTGGGTCTCTCTCTCTGTATAACACACTCTGGGTCTCTCTCTCTGTATAACACACTCTGGGTCTCTCTCTCTGTATAACACACTCTGGGTCTCTCTCTGTATAACACACTCTGGGTCTCTCTCTATATAACACTCTCTGGGTCTCTCTCTGTATAACACACTCTGGGTCTCTCTCTGTATAACACACTCTGGGTCTCTCTCTGTATAACACACTCTGGGTCTCTCTCTGTATAACACACTCTGGGTCTCTCTCTGTATAACACAATCTGGGTCTCACTCTGTATAACACACTCTGGGTCTCTCTCTATATAACACACTCTGGGTCTCTCTCTGTATAACACACTCTGGGTCTCTCTCTGTATAAGACACTCTGGGTCTCTCTGTATAACACACTCTGGGTCTCTCTCTGTATAACACAATATGGGTCTCTCTCTGTATAACACACTCTGGGTCTCTCTCTGTATAACACAATCTGGGTCTCTCTCTGTATAACACACTCTGGGTCTCTCTCTGTATAACACACTCTGGGTCTCTCTCTATATAACACAATCTGGGTCTCTCTCTGTATAACACACACTCTGGGTCTCTCTCTGTATAACACACACTCTGGGTCTCTCTCTGTATAACACACACTCTGGGTCTCTCTGTATAACACACTCTGGGTCTCTCTCTCTGTATAACACACTCTGGGTCTCTCTCTCTCTGTATAACACACTCTGGGTCTCTTTCTGTATAACACACTCTGGGTCTCTCTCTATATAACACTCTCTGGGTCTCTCTCTGTATAACACACTCTGGGTCTCTCTCTGTATAACACACTCTGGGTCTCTCTCTGTATAACACACTCTGGGTCTCTCTCTGTATAACACACTCTGGGTCTCTCTCTGTATAACACAATCTGGGTCTCACTCTGTATAACACACTCTGGGTCTCTCTCTATATAACACACTCTGGGTCTCTCTCTGTATAACACACTCTGGGTCTCTCTCTGTATAAGACACTCTGGGTCTCTCTATATAACACACTCTGGGTCTCTCTCTGTATAACACACTCTGGGTCTCTCTCTGTATAACACACTCTGGGTCTCTCTCCCTCTCTCTGGGTCTCTCTCTCTCTGTATAACACACTATGGGTCTCTCTCTCTGTATAACACTCTGGGTCTCTCTCTGTATAACACACTCTGGGTCTCTCTCTGTATAACACAATCTGGGTCTCACTCTGTATAACACACTCTGGGTCTCTCTCTGTATAACACACTCTGGGTCTCTCTATATAACACACTCTGGGTCTCTCTGTATAACACACTCTGGGTCTCTCTCTCTGTATAACACACTCTGGGTCTCTCTCTCTGTATAACACACTCTGGGTCTCTCTCTCTCTCTGTATAACACACTCTGGGTCTCTCTCTGTATAACACACTCTGGGTCTCTCTCTATATAACACTCTCTGGGTCTCTCTCTGTATAACACACTCTGGGTCTCTCTCTGTATAACACACTCTGGGTCTCTCTATATAACACACTCTGGGTCTCTCTCTGTATAACACACTCTGGGTCTCTCTCCCTCTCTCTGGGTCTCTCTCTCTGTATAACACACTCTGGGTCTCTCTCTCTGTATAACACACTCTGGGTCTCTCTCTGTATAACACTCTCTGGGTCTCTCTCTCTGTATAACACACTCTGGGTCTCTCTCTCTGTATAACACACTCTGGGTCTCTCTCTCTGTATAACACACTCTGGGTCTCTCTCTCTGTATAACACACTCTGGGTCTCTCTCTCTGTATAACACACTCTGGGTCTCTCTCTGTATAACACACTCTGGGTCTCTCTCTATATAACACTCTCTGGGTCTCTCTCTGTATAACACACTCTGGGTCTCTCTCTGTATAACACACTCTGGGTCTCTCTCTGTATAACACACTCTGGGTCTCTCTCTGTATAACACAATCTGGGTCTCACTCTGTATAACACACTCTGGGTCTCTCTCTATATAACACACTCTGGGTCTCTCTCTGTATAACACACTCTGGGTCTCTCTCTGTATAAGACACTCTGGGTCTCTCTGTATAACACACTCTGGGTCTCTCTCTGTATAACACACTCTGGGTCTCTCTCTGTATAACACACTCTGGGTCTCTCTCCCTCTCTCTGGGTCTCTCTCTCTCTGTATAACACACTATGGGTATCTCTCTCTGTATAACACACTCTGGGTCTCTCTCTGTATAACACTCTCTGGGTCTCTCTCTGTATAACACACACTCTGGGTCTCTCTGTATAACACTCTCTGGGTCTCTCTCTATATAACACTCTCTGGGTCTCTCTCTCTGTATAACACACTCTGGGTCTCTCTCTCTGTATAACACACTCTGGGTCTCTCTCTGTATAACACTCTCTGGGTCTCTCTCTCTGTATAACACACTCTGGGTCTCTCTGTATAACACACTCTGGGTCTCTCTCTGTATAACACACTCTGGGTCTCTCTCTGTATAACACACTCTGGGTCTCTCTCCCTCTCTCTGGGTCTCTCTCTCTCTGTATAACACACTATGGGTATCTCTCTCTGTATAACACACTCTGGGTCTCTCTCTGTATAACACTCTCTGGGTCTCTCTCTGTATAACACACACTCTGGGTCTCTCTGTATAACACTCTCTGGGTCTCTCTCTATATAACACTCTCTGGGTCTCTCTCTCTGTATAACACACTCTGGGTCTCTCTCTCTGTATAACACACTCTGGGTCTCTCTCTGTATAACACACTCTGGGTCTCTCTCTCTGTATAACACACTCTGGGTCTCTCTCTGTATAACACACTCTGGGTCTCTCTCTGTATAACACTCTCTGGGTCTCTCTCTCTGTAAAACACACTCTGGGTCTCTCTCTCTCTGTATAACACACTCTGGGTCTCTCTCTGTATAACACACTCTGGGTCTCTCTCTCTCTGTATAACACACTATGGGTATCTCTCTCTGTATAACACACTCTGGGTCTCTCTCTGTATAACACTCTCTGGGTCTCTCTCTGTATAACACACACTCTGGGTCTCTCTGTATAACACTCTCTGGGTCTCTCTCTATATAACACTCTCTGGGTCTCTCTCTCTGTATAACACACTCTGGGTCTCTCTCTCTGTATAACACACTCTGGGTCTCTCTCTGTATAACACTCTCTGGGTCTCTCTCTCTGTATAACACACTCTGGGTCTCTCTGTATAACACACTCTGGGTCTCTCTCTGTATAACACACTCTGGGTCTCTCTCTGTATAACACACTCTGGGTCTCTCTCCCTCTCTCTGGGTCTCTCTCTCTCTGTATAACACACTCTGGGTCTCTCTCTGTATAACACACTCTGGGTCTCTCTCTGTATAACACTCTCTGGGTCTCTCTCTGTATAACACTCTCTGGGTCTCTCTCTGTATAACACACTCTGGGTCTCTCTCTCTGTATAACACACTCTGGGTCTCTCTCTGTATAACACACTCTGGGTCTCTCTCTGTATAACACACTCTGGGTCTCTCTCTGTATAACACACTCTGGGTCTCTCTCTCTGTATAACACACTCTGGGTCTCTCTCTGTATAACACACACTGGGTCTCTCTCTGTATAACACACTCTGGGTCTCTCTCTGTATAACACACTCTGGGTCTCTCTCTGTATAACACACTCTGGGTCTCTCTCTGTATAACACACTCTGGGTCTCTCTCTCTGTATAACACTCTCTGGGTCTCTCTCTGTATAACACACTCTGGGTCTCTCTCTGTATAACACACTCTGGGTCTCTCTCTGTATAACACTCTCTGGGTCTCTCTCTCTGTATAACACTCTCTGGGTCTCTCTCTGTATAACACTCTGTATAACACACTCTGGGTCTCTCTGTATAACACACTCTGGGTCTCTCTCTGTATAACACTCTCTGGGTCTCTCTCTGTATAACACACTCTGGGTCTCTCTCTCTGTATAACACACACTCTGGGTCTCTCTCTGTATAACACACTCTGGGTCTCTCTCTGTATAACACAATCTGGGTCTCTCTCTGTATAACACACTCTGGGTCTCTCTCTGTATAACACTCTCTGGGTCTCACTCTGTATAACACTCTCTGGGTCTCACTCTGTATAACACACTCTGGGTCTCACTCTGTATAACACACTCTGGGTCTCTCTCTGTATAACACACTCTGGGTCTCTCTCTGTATAACACACTCTGGGTCTCTCTCTGTATAACACACTCTGGGTCTCTCTCTGTATAACACACTCTGGGTCTCTCTCTGTATAACACACTCTGGGTCTCACTCTGTATAACACACTCTGGGTCTCACTCTGTATAACACACTCTGGGTCTCTCTCTGTATAACACACTCTGGGTCTCTC
This sequence comes from Pelobates fuscus, assembly GCF_036172605.1. Taxonomy (NCBI): domain Eukaryota; kingdom Metazoa; phylum Chordata; class Amphibia; order Anura; family Pelobatidae; genus Pelobates; species Pelobates fuscus. Next base: position 1,158,580 of record NC_086318.1, on the reverse strand, counting down.
TCTGTATAACACACTCTGGGTCTCTCTCTGTATAACACACTCTGGGTCTCTCTCTGTATAACACTCTCTGGGTCTCTCTCTCTGTATAACACACTCTGGGTCTCTCTCTGTATAACACACTCTGGGTCTCTCTCTGTATAACACACTCTGGGTCTCTCTCTGTATAACACACTCTGGGTCTCTCTCTGTATAACACACTCTGGGTCTCTCTCTGTAAAACACACTCTGGGTCTCTCTCTGTATAACACACTCTGGGTCTCTCTCTGTATAACACTCTCTGGGTCTCTCTCTGTATAACACACTCTGGGTCTCTCTCTGTATAACACACTCTAGGTCTCTCTCTGTATAACACACTCTGGGTCTCTCTCTGTATAACACACTCTGGGTCTCTCTCTGTATAACACACTCTGGGTCTCTCTCTGTATAACACACACTGGGTCTCTCTCTGTATAACACACTCTGGGTCTCTCTCTGTATAACACACTCTGGGTCTCTCTCTGTATAACACACTCTGGGTCTCTCTCTGTATAACACACTCTGGGTCTCTCTCTGTATAACACACTCTGGGTCTCTCTCTGTATAACACACTCTGGGTCTCTCTCTGTATAACACACTCTGGGTCTCTCTCTGTATAACACTCTCTGGGTCTCTCTCTGTATAACACACTCTGGGTCTCTCTCTGTATAACACACTCTGGGTCTCTCTCTGTATAACACACTCTGGGTCTCTCTCTGTATAACACACTCTGGGTCTCTCTCTGTATAACACACTCTGGGTCTCTCTCTGTATAACACACTCTGGGTCTCTCTCTGTATAACACACACTGGGTCTCTCTCTGTGTAACACACACTGGGTCTCTCTCTGTATAACACACACTGGGTCTCTCTCTGTATAACACACTCTGGGTCTCTCTCTGTATAACACTCTCTGGGTCTCTCTCTGTATAACACTCTCTGGGTCTCTCTCTGTATAACACACACTGGGTCTCTCTCTGTATAACACTCTCTGGGTCTCTCTCTCTCTGTATAACACACACTCTGGGTCTCTCTCTGTATAACACTCTCTGGGTCTCTCTCTGTATAACACTCTCTGGGTCTCTCTCTGTATAACACTCTCTGGGTCTCTCTCTGTATAACACTCTCTGGGTCTCTCTCTGTATAACACTCTCTGGGTCTCTCTCTGTATAACACTCTCTGGGTCTCTCTCTGTATAACACACACTGGGTCTCTCTCTGTATAACACACACTGGGTCTCTCTCTGTATAACACTCTCTGGGTCTCTCTCTGTATAACACTCTCTGGGTCTCTCTCTGTATAACACACACTCTGGGTCTCTCTCTGTATAACACACTCTGGGTCTCTCTCTGTATAACACTCTCTGGGTCTCTCTCTGTATAACACTCTCTGGGTCTCTCTCTGTATAACACACACTGGGTCTCTCTCTGTATAACACACACTGGGTCTCTCTCTGTATAACACTCTCTGGGTCTCTCTCTGTATAACACACTCTGGGTCTCTCTCTGTATAACACACTCTGGGTCTCTCTCTGTATAACACACTCTGGGTCTCTCTCTGTATAACACACACTGGGTCTCTCTCTGTATAACACACACTGGGTCTCTCTCTGTATAACACTCTCTGGGTCTCTCTCTGTATAACACTCTCTGGGTCTCTCTCTGTATAACACACTCTGGGTCTCTCTCTGTATAACACACTCTGGGTCTCTCTCTGTATAACACACTCTGGGTCTCTCTCTGTATAACACACACTGGGTCTCTCTCTGTATAACACACTCTGGGTCTCTCTCTGTATAACACACACTGGGTCTCTCTCTGTATAACACACTCTGGGTCTCTCTCTGTATAACACACTCTGGGTCTCTCTCTGTATAACACTCTCTGGGTCTCTCTCTGTATAACACACTCTGGGTCTCTCTCTGTATAACACTCTCTGGGTCTCTCTCTGTATAACACACACTGGGTCTCTCTCTGTATAACACACTCTGGGTCTCTCTCTGTATAACACTCTCTGGGTCTCTCTCTGTATAACACTCTCTGGGTCTCTCTCTGTATAACACACTCTGGGTCTCTCTCTGTATAACACTCTCTGGGTCTCTCTCTGTATAACACTCTCTGGGTCTCTCTCTGTATAACACACTCTGGGTCTCTCTCTGTATAACACTCTCTGTATAACACTCTCTGGGTCTCTCTCTGTATAACACACTCTGGGTCTCTCTCTGTATAACACTCTCTGGGTCTCTCTCTGTATAACACACTCTGGGTCTCTCTCTGTATAACACTCTCTGGGTCTCTCTCTGTATAACACTCTCTGGGTCTCTCTCTGTATAACACACTCTGGGTCTCTCTCTGTATAACACACTCTGGGTCTCTCTCTGTATAACACACTCTGGGTCTCTCTCTGTATAACACACTCTGGGTCTCTCTCTGTATAACACAATCTGGGTCTCTCTCTGTATAACACAATCTGGGTCTCTCTCTGTATAACACAATCTGGGTCTCTCTCTGTATAACACAATCTGGGTCTCTCTCTGTATAACACACTCTGGGTCTCTCTCTGTATAACACACTCTGGGTCTCTCTCTGTATAACACTCTCTGGGTCTCTCTCTGTATAACACTCTCTGGGTCTCTCTCTGTATAACACACACTGGGTCTCTCTCTGTATAACACACACTGGGTCTCTCTCTGTATAACACTCTCTGGGTCTCTCTCTCTCTGTATAACACACTCTGGGTCTCTCTCTGTATAACACACTCTGGGTCTCACTCTGTATAACACACTCTGGGTCTCTCTCTGTATAACACTCTCTGGGTCTCTCTCTGTATAACACACACTGGGTCTCTCTCTGTATAACACACACTGGGTCTCTCTCTGTATAACACTCTCTGGGTCTCTCGCTCTCTGTATAACACACTCTGGGTCTCTCTCTGTATAACACACTCTGGGTCTCACTCTGTATAACACACTCTGGGTCTCTCTCTGTATAACACACTCTGGGTCTCTCTCTGTATAACACTCTCTGGGTCTCTCGCTCTCTGTATAACACACTCTGGGTCTCTCTCTGTATAACACAATCTGGGTCTCACTCTGTATAACACACTCTGGGTCTCTCTCTGTATAACACACTCTGGGTCTCTCTCTGTATAACACACTCTGGGTCTCTCTCTGTATAACACACTCTGGGTCTCTCTCTGTATAACACTCTCTGGGTCTCTCTCTGTATAACACACTCTGGGTCTCTCTCTGTATAACACACTCTGGGTCTCTCTCTGTATAACACACTCTGGGTCTCTCTCTGTATAACACACTCTGGGTCTCTCTCTGTATAACACACTCTGGGTCTCTCTCTGTATAACACACTCTGGGTCTCTCTCTGTATAACACACTCTGGGTCTCTCTCTGTATAACACACTCTGGGTCTCTCTCTGTATAACACACACTGGGTCTCTCTCTGTGTAACACACACTGGGTCTCTCTCTGTATAACACACTCTGGGTCTCTCTCTGTATAACACTCTCTGGGTCTCTCGCTCTCTGTATAACACACTCTGGGTCTCTCTCTGTATAACACAATCTGGGTCTCACTCTGTATAACACACTCTGGGTCTCTCTCTGTATAACACACTCTGGGTCTCTCTCTGTATAACACACTCTGGGTCTCTCTCTGTATAACACTCTCTGGGTCTCTCTCTGTATAACACTCTCTGGGTCTCTCTCTGTATAACACTCTCTGGGTCTCTCTCTGTATAACACTCTCTGCAATTGGATCATTTCCTGGTTACTCACGTGACTTGGTGCTCTTGTGGGGGGGGGGTCACATGACTCTAGCCCCGCCCACTCCAACTTTTGTCCATGATCCAATCGATTCCCTGCTGCTGGAGCCCTGGGTGGGCGGAGTTACTCTCTAATGTTTACAGCTCTACTTTGTATCATCAAACTTTATTAACAAATGCAGACAGCCTTCCCAACCCTCTGTCTGAGTTTTTTATTGTGTGTTAATATAGCACCAACATATTCTGCAGTGCTGTACAAATACCATAGTAACGGGATTCTGCCAGTGAGCTTACAATCTAGCCAATACCCCAACTCGTCTCGACAGACAGGGCCGCCATCAGTGGGTAGCAGCCATGACGGCCGCCCGGGCCCCACGTGTAGCGGCATCGGGCACTCAGGGCCACCCGATGGGCCCTATTGTGTTGAATCTCGGTAAAAATAAATTTAGTAGGCCGAGATTACCACGTGGCATGTGTACGTGCATATGCTGACGTATCGATCAGTTGGTTGCACGAGGCAAGATACGATCAGTAGTGTACGGAGCATGTGCAAGAATACAGGATGTAGTATTCCCCTCCTCCATTGTGCTGGACAAGCCATGCGGTCAAACAGGAAGTTAATTCTTATTTGTATTGATTGGTTAAGAGAATGTGCGGGTGGAGCTTAATATGGGAGGAGTTATATGCCTATATAAGGAGCCTGCACTATTGTCCGGGGCTCAGAACTTGCTGTATTTTGGTGACGTTAGTCCCTCTGAGTCCCGATCGGTGATCCAATAAAGAATCTCTTCCTTCCTGAAGAAACCTGTGTCCATCTCTCTGTGCTTGGCTTCCGTCAGTTTCTCCGGTATCATTTGGTGCATTGGCCGGGAAGCTCATCGTTCAACGGTAGCTGAGAGGCAGAGGCGTGAGACGGTCTATCTTTGCCCACGTTCTCTACGGCTGCACCCCTGAACTTCTGCGTGGACCTCCCTTCTTCTCGGCGCCACTGGTCTGTTGTCCAGGAGATCATCGGCCTCTACGTAGTAAGTGCTGGGGTGTCCCCGTCGATGAGTGTGAACTCAGGTTCAGGAACGAGGAGGTAAGACGACCGCTGTTTTAGACGGCGGACCCACTAGGGGTATACCGATTGTGCGGTAGGCCCATAAGGGGTTATTTGTGTACGGAATCTGCCCCCTCTGTCGGAGGGAAGGAGCGAAGGCGCACCGCTCAATTGAACGCTCTTTAGTAAGACCGTTTCATTTGGTTTGGAGTCAGGCGGGGTTCTGTGTAAATAGCCCTAGCCGGACACTGGTGTCTTGTCTAGACTAGCGTTCTAGGGTGTACAATTTGTTCGCTAGGTCAGAGGGACCGGGAGACTAAGCGGCGTCTGTGTAAATTCGGTCCGCTAGCTCTCAACCTATCTTGGCTAACTGGGAAGGCGTGTAAATTTGGAACCCACTAGACTATTGATAGAGTAGATAGACTAAGAGGGTACTGTTGTAAATTCCGCCCTCTAGTTCGCTATATGTGGTGCTTGGGCAGCGTGGCTAACCAAAACGGATGTAGATAGTTTTAGGTAGTCCATCAAGGTACTGGCCAATAGATTAGTTGGGAATTGTAAATGTGTTAAAGATTGTTTAGTAGCGTGTATATCTTGCTAGATACCGTGAGCTCTGCCGTCTAGCGAGAGTGTTAATAGTGTGTAGCTGTATTATAGTGCACGGTACCATAACCCTGTATATTTACTGACACTGTATATGAATACTAATAATTGTCGTCTATTGCATGTCTAACACCATAACCACTATTAATTGTACTGTGACCTTAAATTGTACTTTAACCTATGCTAACCGTACTGTAACTGCTGTTTGTAAAGACTATGTTACTGGGGTATGTTATAGACGGGTAATTCATATATAGGGAATTATAGCGTGGGTGACTGTATAGTTTCGCCAAAGGGCATAATATCGATTACTTAGTGACTGGTGTAACAGCTGTGTGTGTACGGGAATTCCCTGAGTGTTTTTATTGTGTACGTTTCACTTGGTAACTGTACCACGTGGTGCTGTTGCCGAGGGAACGGGTGTGACCGTTGAATAGAGTGCCTGTGTAGTATTCGTTGGAAACGACGCTCCATTGATAAGTATGGGCGCGTCGGAGTCGACGATTTTGGATCCCTTAGGTTGTATGATAAAGAATTTTAAAAAGGGATTTACAGTATGTGATTTTGGGGTTAAAATGTCTCCTGCACGTTTGATCACTTTGTGTACTAGGGAATGGCCTACTTTGGTTGCCGCATGGCCGCCACGTGGCAGTTTAGATCCTAATCTGGTACAGCGTGTACACGTGGCTGTATCAGGTAGGCCTGAACTTTACGGACAGTTTCCATACATTGATTGTTGGAGGCAGGCCGTAAACGACTCGCCAAGGTGGATCCGAATATGCCACGAGGAGCAATGTCGCATGGTGGCCAGGACTCGTTTGTCCACTAGGGCCATGGTTACGCCCATTTTGGACACGCCCCCTGAGTCCGAGATCCCTATGCCTCCCCCTTATTTCTCCTCAAGGGGAAGTGATACAGGAAGTTCTACACCCCTTTCCCCGTTCTCCCCATCCGCTTCCTCCTCTAGCTCAGAGTCCATCCCCCTCATTACTAAACCTCCCCTTCCGGTACCAACCCCTGTTAAAACCACATATCCTGATTTGGCGCCATTTCAAGCTTCCGGTCAGGCTTCCTCTAGCCCGGCTCGGAATATTCTATTCACTGACCTTCCCCACAATAAAGCTTCTACATCCCCATGCCTTACTACCCCTCGACTGGAACCCCTAACCGACGTCCCTCAACGAAGCCCTGTACTAACCCACTTCATTTGACTCACGGGTCAGCATACCTTAATGATGTAGGTCAAATGGTGTATGCTGACTCAGTCTTCGTATATGTCCCATTCACAACTACCGATCTCTTGAATTGGAAAACCCATAATTCCTCGTATACTGACAAACCACAAGCAATGACCGACCTGTTCGCCTCGATAGTCCAGACGCATAATCCTACTTGGGCTGATTGCCAGCAATTACTAATGACATTGTTTAACAACGAGGAGAGGACTAGGATAAACCAAGCGGCCATTAAAGCGCTGGAAGAAGAAGCCTGTACATTAAATCAAGCTAATCCAGCAGCATGGGCCGCAACTCATTATCCTAATGCTGATCCCGAATGGGATGTTAATGGCGCAGACATGGTTCATTTAAAAGCCTATAGAGACGCTATAATTGCTGGCATGAAAGCCGGAGGGAAGAAAGCCATAAATATGTCTAAGACAGCTGAGGTGATACAGAAAAGTGATGAAGCTCCCAGTGTCTTTTATGACCGATTATTGGAGGCATACCGCTTGTATACCCCCTTTAATCCGGAAGCCCCTGATAATTCCCGAATGATAAACTCTGCCTTTGTCAGCCAAGCCTACGGAGATATTAAGCGCAAGCTACAAAAGTTAGAAGGGTTCGTAGGAATGTCCATCACCCAACTAATGGAGGTAGCGAATAAGGTATACATGAATAGGGAATCAGAGAGTAAGAAAGAGGAAGAGCGCAAGATGCGTAAAAAGGCGGATATGCTAGCGGTAGCGATCGCAGGCGTAGATAGACGGGGCCCGGATAGAGGTGATAGTAAGTGGAATAGGGAACCCCTGAGTAGGAATCAGTGCGCATACTGCAGAGAAGAAGGGCATTGGAGAAGCGAGTGTCCAAAAAGAGAGCAGTACGAGAGAGACCAACCCAGGGCAGGATATGGAAATTTTAGAGGTAGAGCGAGAGATAGAGGAGGTCCCGGAGGGAGTAATAGTAATAACAGAGGTAGTGTTAGGGAAGACAGATATTATCCCGCACCGCAAAGGTCCCGCGACAGAGAAGATAGGGACTTTGTAGGATTGGCTGACACGGTAGGGAGGCCACGTAGTAAAACATCAATTCCTTTATATGCCTGAATGTCCAGCCCAATTGCTGGGACGTGATTTGCTATCCAAACTACAAGCGCAGATAACGTTCCTACCAAATGGAACAACATCTTTAAAGTTTAATGGACCTTCAGGTATTATGACATTATCTGTACCAAAGGAAGAAGAGTGGCGACTTTATACAGCGTTGACTAGCCAAAACCCTAAGAGTGATGAATCCTTATTCAACATACCAGGAGTTTGGGCAGAGAACAACCCACCAGGACTGGCCCGCAATATTCAGGGCCGGCGCGTCCATAAGGCGGCACAGGCGGCCGCCTTAGGGCGCACCGGCCCGGGGGCGCAAATGTCGGGGTGACCGGCAGGAGGGAAGCGCACAGCGTCCCTTTCCTGCCGGTCACTTCTTGAAGCGTGGCCGAGCGGCAGCAGCATCCCCACAGCCTTCTTCCCTACAGTGCCGCGGACTGTGTGGAGGGGGCGGGGATATGAACACGTCATATCCCTGCTCCCTCTGTAGCACACAGCGCGCCCAGCAGGGGCGGAGCTAACGCTGGCCACCTTCATTTCAGCATGGGAGGACTTCCTCCCAAGAAGACTGCAGAGAGCAGAATGCAGAGAGGAGGGGGGCTGGGCAGGACTAACTCCAACTCCCAACTACCTGAGTCAGCACTCTAGATCCCAGGTAAGCCACCCTCCTGTGTATGGCTAGAAAAGTGTATATTTTGATCAGCATGTTTGTGTGTGTATGTCTGTCAGTGTGTCTGTGTGTGTATATATCTGTCTGTGTGTGTATATGTCTGTCAGTGTGTATATGTCTGTCAGTGTGCCTGTATGTCTGTCTGTGTTTCTATCTGTCAGTGTCTTGTGTGTTTCTGTCTGTCAGTGTCCGTGTGTGTATGTCTGTCAGTGTGTCTGTGTGTGTGAGTGTGTATATCTTTCTGTCAGTGTGTCTTTGTGTGTGTATGTGTGTGTGCGTATGTCTGTCAGTGTGCCTGTATGTCTGTCAGTGTATCTGTGTGTGTTTCTGTCTGTCAGTGTCTTGTGTGTTTCTGTCTGTCAGTGTGTGTGTGTGTATATATATCTATCTGTCAGTGTGTCTGTGTGTATCCATATGTCTGTCAGTGTGTGTGTGTGTCTGTCAGTGTGTCTGTGTGTGTGACTGTATGTCTATCATTGTGTATGTGTGTATCTGTATGTCTGTCAGTGTGTCTGTATGTCAGTGTGTTTATCTGTATGTCTGTCAGTGTTTGTGTGTATCTGTATATGTGTGTCTGTCTATCTGAATGTGTATCCGTTTGTGTATATGTGTATCTGCATGTGTGTCAGTGTGTGCATCTTCGTGTATGTGTATCACAGTGTGTGCGTGTGTGGCAGTGTATGTGTATATGTGCATACATCTCAACATTCAAACACCAACACTACACACAAATAACCACCTGCATGCAAACTTCAACACTACATACAAACACACCCCTGCATTCAAATGTCAACACTACATACAAACACACGTCTGTATCAGACACCAAAATTATATATAAACACACACCTGCATTCAAAAACCCAACACTACACGTAAATGCATGCTTGCATTCAAACTCAAACACTACATACAAACTCACCCCTACATTCACACAAACATACTCTATACAAACACATACTTACAGTCAAACACACAAATACTGCTCCGTGCTAAATACAATCCTGCAAGCATGGGGAATCGGTAGAGCCCCAGCTTTCAAAGCATTGTTAAAGTTGCACGACAGATGGGGGTCTATCTTTTAGCCATCCTGTGTACATACACAGACCGTCATACAGAGACATACAGTCTGTATGTCTCTGTATGATGATCTGTGTATGTATTCGAAAGGAATAAACGCAGGCAACACTCTAATAGTAATAATGGTATATTTATTGATAGGTGAACCACCCCAAAGAAAGTGCAACGTTTCGGCTAAGCAGAGCATTATTGCATTATTAAGGCTCTGCTGAGCCGAAACATCACACTTTCTATGGGGTTGGTCACCTATCAATAAATATACCATCCTTACTATTGGAGTATTGCCTGCGTTTATTCCTTTTGAAGACTTTACTGGTGGATCCAGCGATGTCTGCCTGACGTCGGAGCAACTACCACTGTGGATGGCCGGAGCATTTACACGGTATCAGTGTGCAGGGTTCTTTGTTTGTCTGTCTTTGTATGTCTCTGTATGCCTTGTCTGTATGTCTCTTTATGACTGTCTGCGTATGTATGTCTCTGTATCACTGTGTATGTATGTCTCTGTTATGGTACTTTTTAGCAGTAAACCAAAATGTTTAAATGTCTATCTGTTCCTGTCCGAATTAGTAAAATTGAATTGCGTATATACGCTGAAGTAATTAAGTCTGACACACAGAGTTCAGGTTAAAATAACTTCGAGAAAATTTATTGGCAAGTGATTAAAAAGCGGGCGCGCAGGCCCTTTTAAGAGGCATTTTACGTCATCATTGATTATTAGAATATCAGCAAATAAACATCATTAATTGGATTAATTGTTAAGTGTCGGGATTAGTGTCCTCCTATCAATATTATTAATTGGCTCAAAAACTAAGTGGTTAGTCCCGTGCCCACCCACCAAGAGGTGGGATTGTTCTGGACACGGGTGGGGACAAGGGGGTCTTGAGCGTCATTTTACACGGTCGGTGATCTCAGGCCTCGTGGCCAGGTGCAAGGTCTCTTATGAATAGAACATTTCATTACTACTGTGTTCTCATGGCCTTCAAATTATACTATGTTGCAAGTTAAGGAAAAGTCAGCAATTCCTGTGTTAATCATGTCTTTATAGAAAATACAGTCTTTGTTCTATTGTATTAGATGTGCTGGGAAATTCTGTCATGTAAGGTAGTTTTAAAATGAACAAGTTAGGTTATGAGGACAAAATGGAGGATTGAAGAAGTCAGGTTAGGAAGACAAAATGGAGGTCAGGTTAGGAGGACAAAATGGAGGATTGTCACAGTATGAAGTTAAAATGGAGTTAGTACAATAATTCAATACAAGTACAATAAAGATTTTTAATAATCCCACATCATCTCTATATGCCAATCTCTATGTTTCTTTATGTCTGTGTCTGTATTTTTGTGTGTGCCTGTGTCTGTATGAATGTATGTCTGTGTTTGTACGACAATGTACCTGAATGTGTAGATTGTATGACTGTTTGTTTGATTGTGTGCCTTTTATGACTGTGTGTCTGTATATCTTTGTGACTGTGTGCCTGAATAATTATGTCTGTGTGCTTGTATGGTTGTGTGTCTGTATGTTTGTGTATTTGTGCATGTATGTGTTTTTGCCTGTATCTATGTCTATGTCTATATGGGAGAAAAAGAGAGATAGAAAGGGTCTGACGGGGAAGTAAGAAATACATAAGAGGGGTTGTATGAGACACACTAAAGGGGGGTGTAAGGCACAAAGGGACCAGAGGGGTAAGAGAGTGGATATGCAACACTAATGGGGGGTAAAATTCAAGACACAGAGGTGAAGATGCATTGGTTTTTTTTGGGTGCGGGGGGGGGGGGGGGGGGGCGTCAAAATGCATCTTCGCCTGTGTAGTCAAAAATCCTAGCACCGGCCCTGGCAATATTCCACCCATTCGAATTTAACTAAAACTTGGGGTTTATCCAGTGAGCCTACGGCAATATCATATCCCGCAGAAGGCTAAGAAGAATCTTATCTGGATAAGTTCATACGGTATGGTATCCTAAAATTCTGTACTTCCCCCTGGAACACCCCATTGCTGCCTGTTCAAAAGCCCGTTACAGATGAGTATCGCCCTGTGCAGGACTTGAGAGCAGTCAATGATGCGGTTGTAAGTATACACCCAGTTGTGCCCAATCCGTATAACCTGCTTGCTTTAATTCCGGGCGGGGCTACCTATTTTACAGTCTTAGACCTCAAAGATGCCTTCTTTTGCCTCCGAATTGCCGCAGAAAGCCAATGTATCTTCGCTTTCCAATGGGAAAATGCTGTAACGGGCTCGAAACGCCAGATGACTTGGACCAGACTGCCCCAAGGGTTTAAAAATTCACCTACCCTATTTGGTTCAGCTTTAAGTCAAGACTTACTGGATTTCAAGTCCATCCCAGGAGAGTGTGTATTATTACAATATGTAGATGACTTGTTGATAGCCGCAGTCACAAGAGAAATATGTCAGCAAGCAACACACGATCTACTACACATTCTCTGGAAGGCAGGATACAAGGTGTCTAGGAAGAAGGCTCAGTTGTGTCTGCCAACTGTCAAATATCTGGGATTCCATATCTCTGAAGGTCAAAGAATAATGGGGCCAGAGAGAAAAGAAGCTGTGTGCCAAATACCAATACCCAAGAATAGAAGACAAGTGCGAGAGTTCTTGGGGGCAGCAGGCTTCTGTAGGATATGGATTCCCAGTTATGCGATACTGGCAAAACCTCTGTATGCATCTATCAAGGGTACAGAACACGACCCCTTCTTATGGACTCAAGAACAGCAAAAGGCATTTGAAGATGTGAAGAAGGCTTTGATGAGTGCCCCAGCATTAGGCCTACCTGATCACACACGACCATTCTACCTGTATGTACACGAGCAAAGAAGAATGGCTGTGGGAGTATTGACACAGTACTTGGGATCATGGCAAAGACCTGTTGCCTATATGTCTAAGCAGCTGGATGCAGTGGCCAGTGGTCTTCCACCTTGTCTGAGAGCCGTAGCCGCAGCCGTCCTGCTGGTAGCTGAAGCCGATAAACTCACTCTGGGTCAAGAACTTTATGTACGAGTCCCACACGCAGTACAGACGTTGTTGGATTACAAAGGAAATCATTGGTTCAGTAACAGCCGTATGACCAAGTATCAAGCAATGTTGTGTGAAAACCCAAGAGTGCATTTAGAGACTGTCAATACCTTAAATCCAGCTACCCTTTTGCCACAACCTACTGAAAGTCAACACGATTGTTTGGAGGTGATGGATGAAGTATTTTCAAGTAGACCAGATCTTCGTGATTTTCCCATCCAGAACCCCGATGTCCAATATTATACAGACGGCAGTAGTTATGTGAAAGAAGGGATTCGCTATGCAGGATATGCAGTAACAACGATAGACAAGGTGATAGAAGCTCGGCCACTGTCAAAAGGAACATCAGCACAGAAGGCAGAATTGATAGCACTAACACGAGCGTTACAATTGGCTGAAGGTTTAAGAGTGAACATCTACAACAAATGGTATCAGTTAGAAGATGGGAGAATAGTTATTCCAGCATCACTAGCGGTAGAAATTGTCCAAAACTATCACAACGGGACACATTCTGGAAGAGATAGTACAGAAGAATCTCTCAGAAAACATTTCTACATACCAAGATTGTCCAACTTAACTCAAGCCATTGTACGAAGATGTGTAACGTGTGCTAAAAATAATGCAAGGCAAGGACCAGTAAAGCCACCAGGAGTTCAGTATATGGGGGGACTCCCTATGTCCGATCTACAAATTGACTATACAGTTATGCCTAAATCTGGTGGACATCGCTACCTACTAGTGGTTGTGTGCACCTATTCAGGCTGGGTAGAAGCATGTCCTACTCGTACAGAGAAAGCAGGAGAAGTTGTGAAGTTCCTGCTGCGAGAAATAATACCCCGATATGGACTACCCTACTCTATAGGATCGGACAATGGTCCAGCCTTTGTTCATCAGTGCTTACAACAACTGACTCATATGCTTGGTATTAAGTGGAGACTTCATACAGCATATAGACCTCAGAGTTCTGGTAAAGTAGAAAGAATGAATAGAACTATTAAGAATCAGTTGGCAAAGATGTGTCAGGAAACCCAACTTAAGTGGAACGTTCTTTTGCCTATAGCTCTGTTGCGTATTCGAAGTACACCTACCAGAAGGATGGGTCTCTCTCCTTTTGAAATCATGTATGGGCGTCCACCTCCCGTACTTGGTAACTTAAGGGGGGATTTGAGTCAGTTGGGAGAAGGAATTACCCGGCAGCAGGTTGTAGAGTTGGGTAAGACTATGGAGGAGGTACAGAAATGGGTACAAGATAGATTACCTGTGAATATTTATCCCCCTGTTCATAGTTACCATCCAGGAGACCAAGTATGGATTAAAGAGTTGAATAATGTACCGTTAGGGCCTAAGTGGAGAGGTCCTTATGTTGTTCTTTTGTCTACCCCTACAGCAATAAAAGTGGCCGAAGTGACTCCGTGGATTCATCACTCCAGGGTTAAACCAGCAGCAGTAGATTCTTGGCAAGCTACAACAGATCCAGAGAATCCCTGCAAGATCCGGTTAAAGCGCACGACTCAGTCGGAGTAACGAGGAAACCTTGTGGATTACAAATTTTGTTGTTTCAGAGCTTGGTAAGTGAGTGTTTAGACGGCCATAATAACGCCTGTCCGCTCACCAACGTGTTATTAAAAGTCAGGGAAGTCTCGAAGGGACCCCTGTGAAGACGAGCAGAACTCCATTCCCTGCAGCCCTTACACCCTGGAAGCTGAGGTGCCATCGCACGGACGAAGATTGAGGATGCAGCCGACGAAAGATGTGCTAATGATAATGTTTATTTATATGTCTTTTTATATTCAGGAAGGTAGAGGTACCGACACTCCTAGCTGTGAGGTTTGCATTAAGACTACAAGAACAGGTAATCATATTTCCCAGACCCTAATTTGGCATTCGCAATATGAGTGTAAAGGTGATGTGTCTAGGTGTAGATACTTAAATATAGAGTATAGTGTATGCCATTTAGGAGTAGGAGAACCTAGGTGCTTCAATCCGGAGTATCAACCTCCACTACAACCTACAATTTGGTTGACCCTCAGGAATGGAGATCCTCAGGGGACCCTAATAAATGAAACAGTGTTAGAATCCGTACATTCTTCGGGTGTTCTGCTATTTGATGCATGTAAAGCGATATCAAGTGGTAGAAAGCCGTGGAATGTATGTGGGGATCTTAGATGGGAGAGAACGTATGGGTCTAATGATAAATATATTTGTCCCAGTAGTAAAAATAAGTATGTGAGTCCAAGATGCCCAAATAGGGAATATACTTTTTGCCCATATTGGTCTTGTGTGGGGTGGGCAACTTGGGGACAGACAGCAGACAAGGATATGATTGTTACTAAGTTGCCTACCAATCCATACTGTAAGTCTATGGAATGCAATCCAGTCCATATTCTTATAAATAATCCTGACCAATTCTTAGATAAATATGGTAACTTATTTGGGTTTTAAATATATGGGATGGGTTTAGACCCTGGGACAATATTGTTTATAGGGATAGAGACCGATACTGTAACCTCCCAAACTCATCAGGTATTCCATTCCTTTTATGAAGAGATGAGTATAGATAATAAGATCCCCCATAACGCTAAAAACCTGTTCATAGATTTAGCTGAGAGTATTGCTGGTAGTCTTAATGTAACCAACTGCTATGTGTGTGGAGGTACTAACATGGGAGACCAATGGCCTTGGGAAGCAAAGTAGGTAATGTCCGGTTCTGAGGCAGTTGAACAATTAAAATCTTCACAAGCCGATTATCAGATGAGTGTTAGAGGTAAATCTGAGTGGAGATTAAAGACCTCCATCATACGTTATGTTTGCATAGCAAGGAAAGGAATAATGTATAATACTTCTTTAGGAGAATTAACTTGTCTAGGGCAAAAAGCTTATGATGATGATACAAAGAATACAACTTGGTGGTCGGCTTCAAATGTCTCAGAACCATCTAACCCGTTTGCAAGATATGCCAATTTAAAGGACGTATGGTTTGATTTATCAATCACATCTATTTGGAAAGCCCCAGCAAATTTGTACTGGATCTGTGGTAAGAAGGCCTATTCGGAGTTGCCACAGGACTGGGAAGGGGCATGTGTGTTGGGTATGCTCAAACCATCCTTCTTCTTGTTACCTATTGAAACAGGTGAGACTTTGGGAGTTAAAGTGTATGATGTGAATCATAGGAAGAAAAGAGGACCCATAGAGATAGGCGCTTGGGAAGATGATGAATGGCCTCCCCAGCGTATCATAGATTATTATGGGCCAGCCACTTGGGCAGAGGATGGTACTTTCGGATATAGAACCCCAATTTATATGCTCAACCGCATTATAAGGTTACAGGCGGTGGTTGAGATAATTACTAATGAGACCTCACAAGCGCTCAATCTTCTAGCGAAGCATAATACCAGAATGAGGACAGCAGTGTACCAAAATAGATTAGCCTTGGATTACCTATTGGCAGTAGAGGGAGGTGTATGTGGGAAGTTTAACCTGAGCAATTGCTGTCTTCAAATAGATGACGAAGGGCAAGCAATAGCTGAGCTTACTAGCCATATGGTTAAACTAGCGCATGTGCCTACTCAGGTATGGAAAGGGTATAATCCAAGTAGTTGGTTTGGTAACTGGTATGAGCAGTTTGGAGGGCTTAAGGCTTTGGTAGGCGGAGTCATACTGATTTTAATGTTGTGTCTACTCCTGCCATGTCTTACTCCTTTAGTAGTTAGGTCTGTGCAGAGCCTGATAGAAAATATAGCAGAAAGGAAGGCTGCAGCACAGATAATGGCCATATATAAATATGAGGCTCTAAATCAGGGAGAACCAATGCAGGAAGAGGAGTGTTGAGGGATTCACATCATAGAAAAGTCTGGTCTGATTCACGGTAACCTGAGGTATATGTAAACCAAGGTTAAGTGATGCCTCAAGTAATTGTGAAATATCAGAGGCATCAAAGGGGGGAATGTGGTGGAATCTCGGTAAAAATAAATTTAGTAGGCCGAGATTACCACGTGGCATGTGTATGTGCATATGCTGACGCATCGGTCGGTTGGTTGCACGAGGCAAGATACGATCAGTAGTGTACGGAGCATGTGCAAGAATACCGGATGTAGTATTCCCCTCCTCCACAATGCTGGACAAGCCATGCGGTCAAGCAGGAAGTTAATTCTTATTTGTATTGATTGGTTAAGAGGATGTGCGGGTGGAGCTTAATATGGGAGGAGTTATGTGCCTATATAAGGAGCCTGCACTATTGTCCGGGGCTCAGAACTTGTTGTATTTTGGTGACACTAGTCCCTCTGAGTCCCGATCGGTGAACCGAATAAAGAATCTCTTCCTTCCTGAAGAAACCTGTGTCCATCTCTCTGTGCTTGGCTTCCGTCAGTTTCTCCGGTATCACTATATCATCAGGGGCCCGTCAGCGCTGCGGCCGTGTAATAGCGCCACCGGACCCCTTTAAAAAAAAACAACTCAGCTGCAGCACAAGTGCTCACTCCGCGCTGGAGGATAGCCGCACAGACTCCCATCAGTCCCAGCCACCCTCCTGCAAAGACAAGCTAAGAAACAGGAGGGTGGCTGGAAATTATGCTCTGTCTGTCTGTGTGTCTGTCTGTATGCCATTATGAATGTTTGTCTGTGTGGATGTCAGTGTGTATGTATATCTTCATACATGTGTCTGTCTGTCACTATATATGCCTGTGTGGTGTGTATGTGTGTCTGTTAGTATGTATGTGTGTGCATCTGTGTCCTTTTGTATCAGTGTTTGTGTCTGTGTGTATTCCTGTGTCAGACGCATTAACACATAGACAGACATACACTCAGATACACACATTTAGATACAGACACTGACACATATACTCAGACAAACACACTCAGATACACACTGACACACGCATGAACACATAGACACAGACACACACATTTAGATACACACACTGGCACACACTCAGACAAACACAGACACACATGAAAACCTTAAAACACAGACACACACTCAGATACACACACATACACTTGATACCGGAGAAACTGACGGAAGTCAAGCACAGAGAGATGGACACAGGTTTCTTCAGGAAGGAAGAGATTCTTTATTCGATTCACCGACCGGGACTCAGAGGGACTAATGTCACCAAAAAACAGCAAAGTCTGAGCCCTGATCATACAGTGTAGGTCCCTTATATAGGCCTGTAGCTCCTCCCATAATCAGTTCAACCTACACATACTCTTATCTAATCAACCGAATAGAGACTAAAATCCTGTTTGACCACATGGCTTGCCCAGCACAATGGAGGAGGGGAAATACTCGTATATCCTGTATTCCTACACATGCTCCTTACACTACTGATTGTATCGTTGCAACGTGCAACCAACCGACCGATACATCAACATATGCAAGTGCACATACCACAAGGCAATCTTGTCCTAGTAAATTTATTTTTACTGAGATTCCACCACATTCCCCCCTTTGATGCTTCTGATATATATAATAATTCCAGATGCATCACCTAATCATCGCTTACTTACACCTCAAGTTGCCATGAATCAGAACAGACCTTGCGACTCCCTAAAGATACGAATCCCTCAACATTTCTCTTCCTGTACTAATTCTCCCTGATTTAGAGCCTCATACCTATATATAGCCATTATCTGTGCAGCAGCCTTTCTCTCTGCTATATTCTCTATAATGCTCTGCACAGACCTAACTACCAAAGGAATCAGACATGGTAGGAGAAGGCACAGCATCAAGATTAGCATGACTCCACCTACCAATGCCTTAAGTCCTCCAAACTGCTCATACCAATTACCAAACCAACTACTTGGATTATACCCTAGGCGCATGCGCTAGTTTAACCATATGGCTAGTAAGCTCAGCTATTGCTTGCCCTTCATCATCTATTTGAAGACAACAATTGCTTAGGTTAAACTTCCCACATACACCTCCCTCTACTGCCAATAGGTAATCCAAGGCTAATCTATTTTGGTAAACGGCTGTCCTCATCCTAGTATTATGTTTCGCTAGGAGATTGAGCGCTTGCGATGTTTCATTGGTAATTATCTCAACCACTGCCTGTAACCTTATAATACGGTTGAGCATATATATTGGGGTTCTATATCCAAAAGTACCATCCTCTGCCCACGTAGCTGGCCCATAATAATCTATAATATGCCGGGGAGGCCACTCATTATCTTCCCAGGTACCTATCTCTAGGGGTCCCCTTTTCTTTCTATGATTCACATCATATACCTTAACTCCCAAAGTCTCTCCTGTTTCAATAGGCAACAAGAAGAAGGATGGTTTGAGCATACCTAACACACATGCCCCTTCCCAGTCCTGTGGTAACTCCGAATAGGCTTTCTTACCACAGATCCAGTACAAATTTGCTGGGGCTTTCCAACTAGATGTAGCAGATGTCTCTATCCCTATAAATAATATTGTCCCAGGATCCAAACCTGTCCCATATATCTGGAACCCAAATAAGTTTCCGAACCTATCTATAAACTGTTCAGGATTATTAATAAGTATATTGTAACGGATCGCCTGGCACCCCGACTTGGTACCTCCGTTAATGGATGCTCCTAGTGCTTCCTGAGGACTCCAAGCACTCTGGCAGACACCACAATCACCGAACCGATGCAGCATATGAACCTTCTCAAGCATAGGAATGCTGTAGACCATTGAATAGGAACCATACGTATAGGCTTGCACTCCTAGCAGTCAACTGGAACAGCATGCAATAAATCCTCCCCCCCAATAATGAGACGACACATCACTTTGAGGGTAAAAACAGGAACTCTGGACTGGCTCATCCAGCCTGGCTTTTATTTCCAACTCACACATACAGGCCACACCCAGGGGGAGGCATAAAAGAACCAATGACATAGATGTTACCTCCCATTATTCATACAGTTTAAAATATACTTTTTACACAATATTTATAACTTCAAAACCATACATCACATTCACACAAAATTACATATCCACAATCAATTCATTCAGGGGAACGACATATTAAAAAATGGCATGGATCAGACCAGGGGTTCAAAAACCCCTAGCTTTCCAGGGCCTTCTCTGTGCTGGAGAAGTAATCCAATTATCTCCCAGCACAGAGACAGACTCCATTAAGCACATGGGGACACAAAGACAGTAAAACACTTTAACCCCTTAAGGACACATGACATGTGTGACATGTCATGATTCCCTTTTATTCCAGAAGTTTGGTCCTTAAGGGGTTAAAATACATAAATTCACCTTTTACACATAACACACAGACATTTCACCTATCCCCAGATAGCTGGGATCTGCGCGCACAAAACTACCGAATAGCGCGCAGATCCTACTCACACAGTACAATTGCCATGGAGCTAAAGTCTTTCCCATAGTCTTTTGAATAGGCTCCATGGTATAGCTATCTGGGGTATCACATTCCCATAAAGTCTGGTCCATAGTCCAAAGGCAAGAGGCGGGCAATCGGCCCCCTCCAAGGACACGTGGCGAGGTCGGTTTCGCCACAATCCCAAAAAGTCCCAATATGTCCATCGATGATTTTAAAAGGACCAGTTGCAGCAATATAAAGTACAATATGCCCCAAATAACCCAGGGGCCATAGTCAGCAGGTAGGAGGCTAGCAAACAGGCTTCTCCAGGGCCCAGTGGCGAGGTTGGTTTCACCACATATATGGACTGGGTTACACTCCATAGACTTACAATATGGTTTGGTAGGCAACTTAGTGACGATCATATCCTTATCTACTGTCTGTCCCCAAGTTGCCCACCCTACACAAGACCAATATGGACAATAATTATAATTCTTATTTGGGCATTTTGGATCTATATACTTGTTCTTACTACTGGGGCAAATATACTTATCATTAGACCCATACGTTCTTTCCCATTTAAGATCCCCGCATACATTCCACGGTTTTCTACCACTTGATATCGCCTCACATGCATCAAATAGCAGAACACCCGAAGAATGTACGGTTTCTAGTATTGTCTTATTTATCTACGTATTGTAATAGTACACATTCTCCTGGGATGGACTTGAAATCCAGTAAGTCTTGACTTAAAGCTGATCCAAATAGGGTAGGTGAATTCTTAAACCCTTGGGGCAATCTTGTCCAAGTCATCTGGCGTTTCGAGCCCGTTACAGCATTTTCCCATTGGAATGCAAAGATGCACTGGCTTTCCACAGCAATTCGTAGGCAAAAGAAGGCATCTTTGAGATCCAAAACAGTGAAATAGGTAGCCCCGCCCGGAATTAAAGCAGGCTGGTTATATGGATTGGGCACAAATGGATGTATACTTACTACCGCATCATTGACTGCTCTCAAGTCCTGCACAGGGCGATACTTATCTGTACCGGGCTTTTGAACAGGCAACAATGGGGTGTTCCAGGGGGAAGTACAGAATTTTAGGATACCATACCTTATGAACTTATCCAAATAAGATTGTATGTTCTTCTTGGCCTTTTGTGGAATGTGATATTGTCTCAGGCTTACTGGATAAACCCCAAGCTTTAGTTCGATACGAATTGGTGGGATATTACAAGCAAGTCCTGGTGTGTTATTCTCTGCCCACACTCCTGGTATATTGAACAAGGATTCATCACTCTTAGGGTTTTGGCTAGTCAACACTGTATAAAGTCGCCACTCTTCTTCCTTTGGTACAGATATTGTCATTATACCTGAGGGTCCATTGAACATCAAAGATGTTGTTCCGTTAGGTAGAAATGTTATCTGTGCTTGTAATTTCGACAACAAATCACGTCCTAGCAGTTGGACTGGACATTCAGGCATATAAAGGAACTGATGTTTCACTATGTGGCCACCCAATGTACAGAGTCGACTTTTAAGAACCGGTTTAGCGGCACTCCTTCCAGTTGCTCCTATTTCGGTGATAGTTCTTCTTGAAGGAGGAGCGACTAGGTCAGTCACCACCGAATGTTCAGCACCAGTGTCAATCATGAAAGAACTCCTTTTTCCCCCTATTGCTACATCGACCATAGGTTCCGCTCGGCCAAGGGGGATGGAGCCCGGTCGGTATCAATAGTCCTCCATTCCACTTATTCTCACTTTTATCCGTTCCCCTATATACTTCCTTTTCCCTTCTATCTACGCCTGCGATAGCTACTGCTAGCATATCTGCTTTCCTACGCATCTTTCGTATAGACCTTATTTGCTGTTTCCATTAGTTGGGTTATGGACATCCCTACAAACCCTTCTAACTTCTGTAGCTTGCGCTTTATATCTCCGTAGGCTTGGCTGACAAAGGCAGAGTTAACCATTCGGGAATTCTCAGGAGCCTCTGGATTAAAGGGGGTATACAAACGGTATGCCTCCAATAATCGGTCATAAAAGGCACTGGCCGATTCATCACATTTCTGCAATACCTCAGCCGTCTTAGACATATTAATCGCCTTTTTTCCTCCGGCTTTCATGCCAACAATAATAGCGTCCCTGTATGCTTTTAAATGGGCCATATCTGCGCCTCAGGCGCAGCTCTTAAAGAGACAGTGGGAGCCTAAATTGCAAAAAGGCTCCCATTGGCTCCTGTCATGCCAATCACCCCATACACTTACCTTTTGGGGGTGTGGAAGTGACAGGAGCCAATCACATTAGTTTGAAGGCTACTTATACTTACCCTTTTCCCTTAGTTCCTTGCCCTATCGTGGTTTCTGCTACAGTTCCCTTTAGTGCTTGTTGTGTTCAGTTGTGTTTCTCCGTATTTGACCTTGGCTTTGTATTCTGACTTCGTTTTCACTTTATCCTTGTCTGTTCTGTTTGCCGGCTTGCTGATTCCTGTGTACCAGACCCCGGCTAGTTCTCGTTTACGCTGTCTCTTTGTGCCCTTGACCTCGGATCGTTCCTGACTCTGTACTTCTCCTATTACGTCGAGTCCGGCCACTCTAAGGTCCGGTAGACGTATCTCTCCTCTGTGCTGTCTTCTGTTTGGCTGGATCCTGCGTGTAGGGGTATATTCTCGTTACATTACGATAGGGCCATGGACCCCGCAGATTTAGCTCAACAGATGGCGTCCCATGAGGCTAGATTTGTAGAGCAGGATCACCGTATGGATCAGATAGCTCAGGCGCTCCAGACGCTCTTAGCTAGAACCATTCCAGCAACCACACCTAACCCTCCTACACCCCTGCTTCCTGAAGTATCCACTTTGCCTACTACTTCGGCCCATTTAACACCTCCTCCTAGGTATGGAGGGGATTCTAAGACATGCAGAGGGTTCATTAACCAAATAGAGTTTCATTTTGAGATGTATCCACGTTCGTTTCCCACAGAGAGGTCTAAAGTTGGGTTCTTTATGCACCAACTTACCGACAAAGCACTTGAATGGGAGAATCCTATTTGGGAAGCTGATGGACCTATGGTGCATGACTTTCACAGTTTTCTTACAGCATTTCGCAGAACTTTTGACACTATGAAAAGGTCTAAAAATGCCGCAAGAGCATTAATGAGAGTTAAACAGGGTTCTAGGTCTGTGGCTGATTACGCTATTCAGTTTCGTACTCTTGCCTCACAGGTAGATTGGACCAACAATGGGTTAACTACTGCCTTCATGGAAGGCTTATCAGACACTATATTGGATGAGGTAGCAGCTAAGGAGCTTCCTGTTGCTTTAGAGGACCTTATTGACTACCTCATTGATATAGATAATAGGATTCGTGACAGGCTCTATACCAAGAACAGAAATAGACGTTTTGTTACACCTATTCACCCCAGAGTTGATACACCGGAGAGTGTAAAAGTATCTGAAGAGGAACCTATGCAATTAGGGGTTGCCAAACTCTCTGATAATGAAAAATTACATAGGAGAAGGGAGGGACTCTGCCTATATTGTGGTAGGAGAGACCATATGGTAAAGGAATGTCCTTTGCTCCCGGAAAACTCTCGCACCTAAGACCTTATAGGGGACTGGCTGTGGCGAAACCGACCTCACCACTGGGCCCTGGAGAAGCCTGTTTGCCCGCCTCCTACCTGCTGACTATGACCCCTGGATTATTTGGGGCATATTGTATTTTATTGTGCGACTGCTGGCCCTTTAAGCACAGTGAATGGTATTTTATTGTACTGCTGCTGGCCCTTTAAGAACTGTCTGGGGACATATTGAGACTTTGGGTAACAATACCCTTTAAGACTATGGCCCCTGAAAACGTATGGACTTTTATTTGGTGTGTATGGCCCTTTAAGAACCGTCTGGGGACATCTTGTAACTTTGGTGAACAATGTCCCTTTAAGACTATGTCCCCAGACCTGTAAAATAACTTGTTCCTGGCTTTCTCCCACTTGGTTCAGTAAATAGGGCTTACTGAACCAAGTACCACACAGGCGGACCACCCAGAAGCTAAAGTGTGCAGGCAATTTACCTCCCAGGCTGTGAGGTTACTGCAGGTTAATTGCACGTGGCGGCGGCCATCTTTGTTCAGTCGAATGCGGTCAGCGGTGTATGCTAAAGATTCTGTGGAACTGAAATCGGCTACACATTTTACCGAACACCGCTGACCCTTACCTTCTTCCATACTGAACTTGCAGCTCCAGAGACTAAGTCCCGTTCGAAATGGGACTTAGTCGTTTTTTCGCATGAAATTGACCGGCCGCACAGCCCAAATCTATGGAACTGTTTTGGGCAGGAAAATGTGCTTGCGGTCGGTCATAAAGGGACCTCCAGCTAACTTTTGATCCACTGGAGGGATTTGGCTGATTTTTGGAAGGGTGTATGTTTAACCCCTTAAGGACCAAACTTCTGGAATAAAAGGGAATAATGACATGTCACACATGTCATGTGTCCTTAAGGGGTTAAAGTGTGCTGATTCTAAATATGTGGTTTTTGGGAAGATTGGATGTATGGATTTAAAGTTATAGCACATGTATAAAAACTGTAGTTTTCCTGGCTGTATAATTATGTTAACTGGTTATCTGAGGGGAGGGGATGTGTGGGTTGTACCATGTATGTGATTGGTTATTTTATGCCTCCCCCTGGGTGTGGCCTGTAAGTGTACAAGTGTAATAAAAGCCAGGCTGGATGAGCCAGTACAGAGTTCCTGTTTTACCCTCAAAGTGAAGTGTCGTCTCATTATTGGGGGAAGGATTTATTGTTCCAGTTGACTGCTAGGAGTACAAGCCTATTCGTATGGTTCCTATTCAATGGTCTACAGCATTCATATGCTTGGGAGAATTTAAAGGTTTCTCGGATTCGGTGATTGTGGTGTCTGCCAGAGTGCTTGGAGTCCTCAGGAAGCACTAGGAGCATCCATTAACGGAGGTACCAAGTCGGGGTGCCAGGTGATCCGTTACACTGGCCTTGGGTGTAATTTCTAAGTCTCCTACATTGCCTCCTTACCGACTGCTTCTCCCTGTTTCTTTACATATGGGAGAGAGTTGTATCGTTGAAAATATATATGCTCTGGTTGACTCTGGGGCAGCTGAGAATTTTATAGACTCTAGTTTTGTAAAGAAAAACAACATTCCCATCAGGGAGAAGGAGATACCCTTGGCCGTTGAGGCCATAGATGGTAGACCATTGATATCTCCAGTTGTTACTCATGAGACTGCACCGTTACACATGTACACAGGGGTTTTACACTATGAAACCATTCGGTTCCAGGTCATCACCTCTCCCTCTTCACAGTTAGTGTTGGGGTATCCATGGTTACGTACCCACAATCCCATTTTTGACTGGGAGACAGGGCAGATAAAATCATGGAGTGAAGCCTGCCATGAGTCATGTACTATTGAAGTCACGCCGGTGAATTCTATTAATGTTCCTACCATTCCTCCTTTGTCTACGGTTATACCCTCTCAGTATTTATCTTTAAAGACTGTCTTTGATAAAAGAGAGTGTGACGAAGTGCCCTTCGCCACTTTGTCCTGGAGAGGCATGCTTGCCTGCCTCCTCCCCTGCGACTATGGTCCTGGACTATATTACACTGTAAACCCTGTATTCAGGCATATGGATTTGTATTAGACTGTCTTTTACCCTTTATCTATGCTGTAGGTTTGGACTGCTAATATAACCTAACAGCCAGGGGATTTAGGCGAATATATTGCATGAGAATCCCATTACTGGAGAATACAGCCGTTCGTATGATTTCATGCGAATTCTTTGTGCTCTGAATAGGTGGCCGCCATTTCGGGACTTTTACACGTGTTCGCGGCCATCTTGCGTGCGAACAGCGGTGTTTGCCTGTGAACGCATGGAACTGAAATCGGAAGCGCAAACAGGCGAATACCGCTAAGACCTCCAGACATCCAGAACTACGTACGGAAACTACCGAACGACCGGCCGTTCGGTAGTTATACTTAACTTAGTATGGGGATTCTAGCGACCACAAAGATGCGAATGGATGGCAAGAATTTCGTCTATTTTTCCGTGCGAACGGAGACCGACCGCAAGGCCAAAACTCATGGAACTATTTTCGGCTAGTTGGTCTGTGCGGTCGGTCAAAACTTTGGAGCTCTGTATCTCCCGAACCATCCATCCGAATGGGCTGATTTTTGGACAGACTGTTCCCCTGAACAAGGGCTATTTGGGGATACCAGATTTAAAGCTGTACCCCCTGTTTTTGGGGTACATCCAGAACTTGGGTAAAATAATGTATGTTTTAATTGGGTTATGTGTTTATCGGAGGGGAGGAGACGTGGGGGTGTTACCATGCATGTGATTGGTCAATTTCATCCTCCCCCTGGGAGTGTCCTGTATGTACCTGATCCTAATAAAAAGCAGGCTGGGTGTTCCAGTCCTCAGACCTCTTCTGACCCTCAATACGTAGCCGTGTCTCGTTATTGGAGGGAACTGCTATATCTCACTGGGGACTGCTATGCGCTGCATATTCCCCTGAGCTCTTAATCACTTAGCTCTTGTAAGAGCTTGTTCCGGATACGCTCTCCTGGAGGAGAGGTCTTCCCCACACGGTCCTGGAGGACAGAAGCCGATCCAGGGTGGAAGGAAGACGGCACGGCTCCAGATAAGCTACGGCGGTTGTGGAGCCTGCGGTGGTTGTGGTGTCGTCTGCAGTGCTTGGAGTCCTCTGAGAGCGCTAGGAGCATCCATCAACGGAGGGTACTCGGTCGGAGTACACGGAGCTCCGTTACATTGGTGGCAGCGGTGGGATGGCGTCCTAGTGCGAGGAGAAGCAGCTCAGAGACACTGGTAACGTTTGGAGTTACAATTGAGGGCAACGCTAGCCATTGGGCAGCGCCCCTGGCGACAACAGGATGGAATCCGCTGGTTTGCGGACAGCGTTCCATGATGAGGAGGAGAAGGAGGCCGCAGACTACAGGGATGCAGCCAGAAGGGAACTCTGGTATGATGCCCTGGAAGATGCCCAGTGGCGGCGAGGTGAGAGGCTCCCCAGTGATGAGCAGCGGCTACAGAAGCGTGTGGCAATGCGAATATGTCTACTGGGGGAGCAGCCCCTGGATGAGTGGGTGGCAAGACTAGAGACCCTGGTATGGCGAGAGATCGGGCTAGACAACGCATACCAGGCCCTCTGGTGGCATACCATTCGACTTACTCCCTGGACGGCCGAGCACGACCTACCGGAGGGGGATGATTATGATGGTCCTGGTCTACTTATGGATGCCATGGAGGAGGATCTTGATTTCGGCAGCACGGAGGAGTCTAGGCTTTGGGACATCTACGACTACCGGATGGGCATGTATGTCTGGCTGACGAACGCGAGGTGAGAAAAGACATGACCCACCTGGCAACAAGGGAGTGGGAGCTGGAGCAGGACTACATACACCTACTCAGCTTCGTGCAGCCCCAACCTACCCGACAAGCAGAACCAGACCTCCCTGACTGGTCCGGCGATGAACCTCAGATGGCAGGTAGAGATGGGACCGATGTCTCTCTACCGGCCCTACAGGGATGCTGGGCAGTCGGCCCAGATCCACAGCGGCAGTGTGTACCCCAGGGGGCCGAAGGTGCCGTCCTTCCCCCCCAGCAGCAGTGTGTCCTACAGAGAGCGGAGACAGTTGGTCCCTCTCTACAGCAACAGGACAATGGTAAGGGAGTGGAGACAGGCGGTCTCCCTCTTCAGCGGCAGTGTATACCCCAGGGGGCAGAAGGTGCCGTCCTTCCCCCCCAGCAGCAGTGTGTCCTACAGAGAGCGGAGACAGTTGGTCCCTCTCTACAGCAACAGGACAATGGTAAGGGAGTGGAGACAGGCGGTCTCCCTCTCCAGCGGCAGCCTGTGTTTCCGGGAAAGGAGCACAGCACCCCCTCTCCCCAGCGGCAGCTTCCCCTAACAAGGGGAGACACCAATCCCCCAGACGGCGCAGATGGGACCGTGGTCTCTGTGCCTGACCTACAGGGATGCTGGACAGCCTTTCCAGATCCCCAACTACCCTCACCGGGACACCCAGAGGAGGGGGTAAGTACAAATTCCCCTCCCCAGCTAACTCCTAGCGTGGCACCAGGGTTAACGGAGGCGATGCTAACCCCTACTGACGTCCATGTTCCCTTGACTACTGAGCCGGACTATGGTCTCAGTACCCCAGCGGAAGAGCTGGCAGCTGGGCAGAGCGCAGTCGGCCTCTGCCCTACCTTTTTCCCTGGTCCAGAGCCTGATGTCTTGCAGGCTACCCCAGCAGAAGAGCTGGCATCTGGGCAGAGTGCAGTTGGCCTCTGCCCTTCAAGTACCCTCGGCATGTGGCCTCATTACCACAGCCAAATACCCAGGTGCAGTGACTGTATGTTGTGGGTGGGCTGTTCCTGTACTTTGATGTTGTGGGGGGGCTACTCGGACATCTGTTTATTGTGGATTGGTGGATCGACTAACGGAGGCACTGACCGACAGAAGGTCAGGTGCCTGGTTAGTCTTCCCCCCAAAGGGGAGATGTGTGACGAAGTGCCCTTCGCCACTTTGTCCTGGAGAGGCATGCTTGCCTGCCTCCTCCCCTGCGACTATGGTCCTGGACTATATTACACTGTAAACCCTGTATTCAGGCATATGGATTTGTATTAGACTGTCTTTTACCCTTTATCTATGCTGTAGGTTTGGACTGCTAATATAACCTAACAGCCAGGGGATTTAGGCGAATATATTGCATGAGAATCCCATTACTGGAGAATACAGCCGTTCGTATGATTTCATGCGAATTCTTTGTGCTCTGAATAGGTGGCCGCCATTTCGGGACTTTTACACGTGTTCGCGGCCATCTTGCGTGCGAACAGCGGTGTTTGCCTGTGAACGCATGGAACTGAAATCGGAAGCGCAAACAGGCGAATACCGCTAAGACCTCCAGACATCCAGAACTACGTACGGAAACTACCGAACGACCGGCCGTTCGGTAGTTATACTTAACTTAGTATGGGGATTCTAGCGACCACAAAGATGCGAATGGATGGCAAGAATTTCGTCTATTTTTCCGTGCGAACGGAGACCGACCGCAAGGCCAAAACTCATGGAACTATTTTCGGCTAGTTGGTCTGTGCGGTCGGTCAAAACTTTGGAGCTCTGTATCTCCCGAACCATCCATCCGAATGGGCTGATTTTTGGACAGACTGTTCCCCTGAACAAGGGCTATTTGGGGATACCAGATTTAAAGCTGTACCCCCTGTTTTTGGGGTACATCCAGAACTTGGGTAAAATAATGTATGTTTTAATTGGGTTATGTGTTTATCGGAGGGGAGGAGACGTGGGGGTGTTACCATGCATGTGATTGGTCAATTTCATCCTCCCCCTGGGAGTGTCCTGTATGTACCTGATCCTAATAAAAAGCAGGCTGGGTGTTCCAGTCCTCAGACCTCTTCTGACCCTCAATACGTAGCCGTGTCTCGTTATTGGAGGGAACTGCTATATCTCACTGGGGACTGCTATGCGCTGCATATTCCCCTGAGCTCTTAATCACTTAGCTCTTGTAAGAGCTTGTTCCGGATACGCTCTCCTGGAGGAGAGGTCTTCCCCACACGGTCCTGGAGGACAGAAGCCGATCCAGGGTGGAAGGAAGACGGCACGGCTCCAGATAAGCTACGGCGGTTGTGGAGCCTGCGGTGGTTGTGGTGTCGTCTGCAGTGCTTGGAGTCCTCTGAGAGCGCTAGGAGCATCCATCAACGGAGGGTACTCGGTCGGAGTACACGGAGCTCCGTTACAGAGAGGCTGACAAATTACCGCCTCACAGACCCTACGATTGTGCTATTGACTTGTTGCCTGGCACTATACCTCCAAAGGGCAGGGTGTACCCTCTATCGGTTCAAGAAAACCGTGTCATGGAGGAATACATTAAAGAATCATTAGACAAGGGATTTATTAGGAGATCCTCTTCTCCGGCTGGAGCGGGGTTCTTCTTTGTATCAAAAAAAGAAGGTGATTTAAGACCTTGCATTGATTATAGAGGTCTTAATAAAATCGCCATCAAAAATGCTTACCCTATACCATTAATAACAGAATTGTTTGACAGGCTCAAACATGCTACGGTAGTCACCAAATTAGATCTTAGAGGAGCATACAATTTGATACGTATAAAAAAGGACCACGAATGGAAGACAGCCTTTAACACTAGGTCAGGCCATTATGAGTATACCGTCATGCCATTTGGGCTTTGCAATGCCCCAGCAGTATTCCAAGAATTTATTAATGATGTCTTAAGGGACTTTATTCACTCATTTGTTATTGTGTACTTGGATGACATTTTAATATATTCTACAGACTTACACACTCATCACAGACATGTTACGACAGTTCTGAAGACCCTTCTTGCTAATGGTCTTTATTGCAAACTAGAAAAATGTCTATTCGACCAATCCGAAGTCCAGTTTTTGGGGTATTTGATTTCCGCTAAGGGTTTTCGGATGGATCCCCAGAAGCTCGCTGCGGTCATAGAATGGCCTCTGCCGCAAGGTCTGAAAGCCATCCAGCGTTTTCTGGGTTTCTCTAATTATTATAGACGTTTTATCAAAGGTTTTTCGTCTATCGTAGCACCTATTACTCGTATGACTAAAAAGGATGGCAATACACGTGCCTGGTCTACCGAGGCACTTCAGGCTTTTGACTTTCTTAAGACTACGTTCGCCTCTGCACCTATTTTACAGCATCCTGTCCCCTCATTGCTATATATACTTGAGGTTGATGCTTCCGATATAGGGGTAGGTGCTGTCTTATCCCAAAGAGAGTCTCCTGACAAGCCATTGCATCCTTGTGGCTTCTTTTCTAAACAAATGTCCAAAGCAGAAAAGAATTATGATGTGGGTAATCGCAAACTCCTTGCTATCATTTTAGCACTCAAAGAATGGAAACATTTGTTAGAGGGCACTAAGGATCCTATCCTCATATTTACGGATCATAAGAACCTATCCTACCTTAGCGAAGCTAAAAGATTGTCTTCCAGGCAGGCTAGGTGGTCACTGTTCTTGTCTCATTTTAATTATATAATCACCTATAGGCCAGGTGATCGGAACACTAAAGCGGACGCTCTGTCCAGACAGTTCGAGACTATTGACAAACAGGAGATTGATATTACTCCTGTCATTCCCCCAGACAGGATAATAGCAACTACTATATTGTCTATTTCCTCGTCCCTCTTGCAGGCCATACAAGTGAAACAAAGCATGGCACCTAGCGAGAGGCCTAATGATAAATTGTTCGTTGACGTTCCCGAGAGACGGGATATTCTGTCACTGTATCATGATACTAAGACTGCTGGACATCCTGGTATTTCCAAAACGGTGTCAGCCGTTTCTCGGTATTTTTGGTGGGATACCTTACGTAAGGATGTCACTGACTATATAAGTGCTTGTACTACTTGTGCATGTATGAAATCCTCTCGTAGAGTTCCTTGTGGGCTGTTGCATCCGTTACCCGTTCCCGAGAGACCTTAGTCTAATCTATCAATAGATTTTATTGTTGAATTACCCCCTTCGATTGGTAACACAGTCATCCTAATGATAGTAGATCGGTTTTCCAAAATGGTTCACTTTGTGTCTCTTCGCAAGTTGCCTACTTCCAAGGGACTGGCTCTTATCTTCGCTAGAGAAGTGTTTCGATTACATGGTATTCCCTTATCTGTTGTATCCGATAGGGGTAGCCAATTTATTTCCAGGTTCTGGAAAGCCTTTTGTTCGGAGATGGGTATTTCTCTCTCATTTTCTTCCGCTTACCATCCCCAGTCTAATGGAGCTGCTGAACGTGCCAACCAGTCTCTGGAGCAGTACCTCCGTTGTTTTGTGTCTCACCATCAGGACAATTGGTCTGACCTGCTTCCTTGGGCTGAATTTGCTCGTAATAACGCCACTCATGATTCTTCCGGCAAAAGCCCTTTTTACGTTGTCTATGGCCAGCATCCCGTTGTTCTTCCGGCTGCATTCTCCTCACAGGGCATGCCAGTTCTGGATGAACATTTGGCTGGTTTGCGTAATACTTGGGAGCAGGTTCAGCGTTCTTTGGTGGACTCTGCTGCCCGCCAGAAGGCTCAGGCTGACAAGCATCGCAGAGCGGCTCCTTCCTATGTTGTGGGGGACAGGGTTTTGCTTTCCACACGGAATATTCGCCTCTGGGTGACTTCTATGAAATTGGCTCCCCGCTTCATTGGTCCTTATCGCATTATACATAAGGTTAATCCTGTTTCTTATGCCTTGGGTCTGCCTAAAAATCTGCGTATACCTAATGTCTTTCACACCTCGTTATTGAAGCCTTACGTACGCAACCGATATACCCGGCATACTCCCCCTCCCCCTCCTGTCTCTGTGGAGGGTCATGAGGAGTTCGAAGTGTCTGCTGTTATTGACTCTCGTTTCCTTAGGGGTCGGCTTCAGTACTTGGTATATTGGAAGGGTTATGGGCCTGAGGAGCGCAGTTGGATTTCTGCGGATGCTGTTCATGCTCCCCGCCTTGTACGTTCTTTCCATTCGCGTTTTCCTGCCAGGCCTGGTCCTGCCCGCCCGGAGGGCGTGTCCTCAGGGGGGGTACTGTAGCATTACTTACCTTATCCGGGGGCCGGCCGCGGTCCTCTCTTCAAGCCGCGCGCGGTCCTGCGGCTGCACGAGCCGCGCGGTCCTGCGGCTGCACGAGCCGCGCGCGGCTCATCCGACTCTCCTAACAGGAAGACGGGCAGTGACCGCGAGATGCGGTCACGTGTCCCGCCTGCAACTAAGAGCGCGCCGCGAGTCTCGGGCGTGCTCTTAAAGAGACAGTGGGAGCCTAAATTGCAAAAAGGCTCCCATTGGCTCCTGTCATGCCAATCACCCCATACACTTACCTTTTGGGGGTGTGGAAGTGACAGGAGCCAATCACATTAGTTTGAAGGCTACTTATACTTACCCTTTTCCCTTAGTTCCTTGCCCTATCGTGGTTTCTGCTACAGTTCCCTTTAGTGCTTGTTGTGTTCAGTTGTGTTTCTCCGTATTTGACCTTGGCTTTGTATTCTGACTTCGTTTTCGCTTTATCCTTGTCTGTTCTGTTTGCCGGCTTGCTGATTCCTGTGTACCAGACCCCGGCTAGTTCTCGTTTACGCTGTCTCTTTGTGCCCTTGACCTCGGATCGTTCCTGACTCTGTACTTCTCCTATTACGTCGAGTCCGGCCACTCTAAGGTCCGGTAGACGTATCTCTCCTCTGTGCTGTCTTCTGTTTGGCTGGATCCTGCGTGTAGGGGTATATTCTCGTTACAGGGGTGCAGTGTGTGTGAAAGATTCAGTGTGTATGAGGGGGTGTAGTGTGTGAATGTGTAGGGTGTGTGGGGCAATGTGTGTATGGGGGTCTGTGTGTGTATGGGTGGGCAGTGTATGTGTGTGTGTGTGAGGCAATGTGTGTAAATGTGTATGGTGTGTGTGGGTGTATGAGTGTATGGGGGGCAGTGTGTGAATGTGTATGGTGTGTGGGGGCAGTGTGTTTATGGGGCTAGAGTTCACTCTCACCACTGCGACCACCAGGAATCCCCGGTGGTCACAGTGTTGAGAGTGAACTCTAGCCCGTAGCTCCAGGGCTAGAGTTTACTCTCGCAAGAGCCGTAACGTTGCCGTGGTAACCGCGGCAACGATCTGTGCTTGCGCAAGAAGGAACCAGAGGAGCTTCATGCTGAGCTCCCGGGTCCTCTCTTCCTCCGTCCCCTGCAGGCTGCCCGCACGGTGCCTGCGGACAGGGGAGGGGGCAATTGCCCTCCTCTTACTCCCCCCTCTTCTTACCCCCCTCCCCCCTCTTCTTACCCCCCTTCTTACTTCCCCCTCTTCTTACTCCCCCCTCACTCTCTTCTTACCCCTTCTTACTCTCCCCCTCTTCCTCTTCTTACCCCCCTCCCCCTCTTCTTACCCCCTTCTTACTACCTGTGGCGAAACCGACCTCGCCACGTGTCCTTGGAGGGGGCTGATTGCCCGCCTCTTGCCTTTGGACTATGGACCAGACTTTATGGGAATGTGATACCCCAGATAGCCATACCATGGAGCCTATTCATATAATGAAAGACTATGGGAAAGACTTTAGCTCCATGGCAATTGTACTGTGTGAGTAGGATCTGCGCGCTATTCGGTAGTTTTGTGCGTGCAGATCCCAGCTATCTGGGGATAGGTGAAATGTCTGTGTGTTATGTGTAAATGTGACTTTATGTATTTTAAAGTGTTTTATGTCGTTTTGCAACCATGTGGTTAATGGAGTCTGCCTTTAGTCCTGGGTAATTGGATTACTTCTCCAATTAACTCCAGGGCAGAAGGGAGGAAACCAGGGTGCATTGTGGGGATGTTTTTCTGCCAGCCAGAAAGGAACAAAAGATACTTTTAGTAACTTTTGAACCCCTGGTCGGATTCATGCCATTTTTTAATATGTTGTTCCCCTGAATGGATTGATTGTGGATATGTATTTTTATGTGAATGTGATGTATGGTTTTAAAGTTATGAAAGTTGTGTAAAAGTATATTTTACACTGTATGCATAATGGGATTATGTGTCACACTAAGGGGAGGGGATGTGTGGGAGGTAACATCTATGTAATTGGTTCTTTTATGCCTCCCCCTGGGTGTGGCCTGTATGTGTGAGTTGGAAATAAAAGCCAGGCTGGATGAGCCAGTCCAGAGTTCCTGTTTTACCCTCAAAGTGATGTGTCGTCTCATTATTGGGGGAAGGATTTATTGTATGCTGTTCCAGTTGACTGCTAGGAGTACAAGCCTATTCGTATGGTTCCTATTCAATGGTCTACAGCATTCATACGCTTGGGAGAATTTAAAGGTTTCTCGGATTCGGTGATTATGGTGTCTGCCAGAGTGCTTGGAGTCCTCAGGAAGCACTAGGAGCATCCATTAACGGAGGTACCAAGTCGGGGTGCCAGGTGATCCGTTACACTACCCCCGTCTTCTTACTCCCCCCTCACTCTCTTCTTACCCCCCTTCTTACTCTCCCCCTCTTCTTACTCCCCCCTCCCCCTCTTCTTACCCCCTCCCCCTCCCCCTCTTCTTACTCCCCTTTCCCCCTCTTCTAACTCCCCTCCCCCCTCTTCTTACTCCCCCCTTCCTCTTTTTACTCCCCCCTCCCCCTCTTCTTACTCCCCCCTCCCTCTCTCTTCTTACCCCCTTCCTCTCTCTTCTTACCCCCCTCCCCCTCTCTTCTTACCCCCCTCCCTTTCTCTTCTTACCCCCTCCCTCTCTCTTCTTACCCCCCTCCCTCTCTCTTCTTACCCCCCTCTCTTCTTACCCCCCTCCC
Source organism: Pelobates fuscus (assembly GCF_036172605.1). Lineage (NCBI taxonomy): Eukaryota > Metazoa > Chordata > Amphibia > Anura > Pelobatidae > Pelobates > Pelobates fuscus. Next base: position 1,123,438 of record NC_086318.1, on the reverse strand, counting down.
TCTCTCTTCTTACCCCCCTCCCTTTCTCTTCTTACCCCCCTCCCTTTCTCTTCTTACCCCCCTCCCTTTCTCTTCTTACCCCCTCTCTCTTCTTACCCCCCTCTCTCTTCTTACCCCCCTCCCTCTCTCTTCTTACCCCCTCCCTTTCTCTTCTTACCCCCCTTTCTCTTCTTACCCCCCTCCCTTTCTCTTCTTACCCCCCCTCCCTTTCTCTTCTTACCCCCCTCTCTCTCTCTTCTTACCCCCCTCCCTCTCTCTTCTTACCCCCCCTCCCTTTCTCTTCTTACCCCCCTCCCTTTCTCTTCTTAGCCCCCTTTCTCTTCTTAGCTCCCTCTTTCTTCTTACACCCCTCTTTCTTCTTACCACCCTTCCCTTTCTCTTCTTACCCCCCTCCCTCTTTCTTCTTACCCCCTCCCTTTTTCTTCTTACCCCCCTCCCCCTTTCTTCTTACCCCCCTCTTTCGTCTTACCCCCCTCCCTCTTCTTCTTACCCCCTCCCTCTTTCTTCTTACCCCCTCCCTCTTTCTTCTTACCCCCCTCCCTCTTTCTTCTTACCCCTTCCCTCTTTCTTCTTACCCCCCCTCCCTCTTTCTTCTTACCCCCCTCTTTCTTCTTACCCCCCTCCCCCTCCCTCTTTCTACTTACCCCCACTCCCTCTTTCCTCTAACCCCCATCCCTCTTTCTTCTTACCCCCCTTCCCTCTTTCTTCTTACCCCCCCCCTCTCTGTTCTTACCCCCTCCCCTGTGATGTGGCCGAGCTGCTCTCCGGTCTGCGGTGCCCGGCCGGAGTGATAGGAAGGTGCACACTGAGAGTGCACCTTCCTGTCAGTCCGTCCGGGTACAGGAAACAGAAACTCCTGTTCCGCGCGGAACAGGAGTTTCTGTTTCCTGTACCCGGCCGGACTGACAGGAAGGTGCACACTCAGTGTGCACCTTCCTATCACTCCGGCCGGGCATCGCGGACCGGAGAGCAGCTCGGTCACGCTACAGGGGAGGGGAGGTGAGAAGCTGCAGCCGCCTGAGGCTCTTAAGAGAGCGCTCAGGCGGCTGCAGCATTTAAAGGGGCGGCCGGCCCCCTCAGAGTGTGCTGCCGGGCCCCCTGATGGCAGGCCCCCCTCCCGGCCGGGCCCTCGGACCATGTCCGAAGTGCCCGACCGGTCAGTCCACCCCTGCATATTCTCAACCTCCACAGTTTTCGCTCAAATACCATTGCCGCACTGTTCTCTGCACTCAACTGGTGCATTACTTGGTAGACCACCTCGTTTGAAAGGTCTGGGCCATAGCAGACCAACCGCCTCTTTACCTCCTCAAGGTAAGCGTCACCCTCGTAGCGACGTATCCGGTTAAGGTGCTCTTCGCAGGGCTCTATCCATGCTCGCTCCATGCTGCTGTAGGTAGGGACGCTGCGCAGTGGCTAGCGTTGCCCTCAATAACCTCTCATATGATACCAGTGTCTCTGAGCTGCTTCTCCTCGCACTAGGACGCCATCCCACTTCTGCCACCAATGTAACGGACACCTTCCGTTGACGGATGCTCCTAGCGCTTCCTGAGGACTCCAAGCACTGCAGCAGACACCAAAACCACCACAGACTCCACAACCGCCGTAGCTTAACTGGAGTCTCGCCGTCTTCCTTCCACCCTGTATGAACCTCCAGCATCCAGGTCCGTGTGGGGAAGGCCTCTCCTCCAAGGAGAGCGTAACCGGATCAAGCTCTCAAAAGAGCTAAGTGATTAAAGCTCAAGGGAGTATAGGAAAGATAGGAATGAGTTATTGATGGATAATCAGAAACCCAATGGGATGGCAGTGCATTCATAATACAATACAGACCATTGGAAGATTAAAACAAAGTTTACAAAAATATTGGCCCATTTTATTAGAGGACCTGATATTAGGAGAAACATTACCAAAAAAAACATTAACTTTTAGGAAAAATAAAAATTGAAAGAATTTTTTGGCCCCTAGTTATGCCATAAAACAAAAGGAAAAACCAAATGAGGGAGATAAGGGCTTTAAAGGATGCAATAGATGCAAAGCATTTCTAACAACAGCTTTAGGTAAAAGCTCTCAGTTTACCAGTAAAGCAACAGGTGAGACTTCCCATTAAGGCCAGTATTGGCTGCCTCACCGACTATGTCGTATATTTACTGCAGTGTCCGTGTGGCAAGCAGTACGTAGGCCGCACTAAAAGAGCTTTCAAAGTTAGAGCAATGGAACATATCAACATTATCATAAAGGGCTAATGTCTCACTCAGAACCAGTTCACTGTAATTCGTGCCCAGCCTTTAAATTAAAAGACCTAACCTGTGTGGGCATAGAGAAAATCTCACCACATTGGAGGGGGGGCAATAGGGACAAAAAAAATGTCACAGAGAGAAACATTCTGGTTCCACAAATTGCAAACTCTAACCCCCATAGGACTCAATGTAGAGATAGATTTGGTATGTTATTTGAACTAGTTATGAGGCTCCTTAGATTCAAACCAGCTGGAGAGAGAAGCATAGGGGTGACATGTTGGAATACTATATGTGGCCCTGAATCCTACATCAACATGCAATTTCCGTACACTAAAAAAATGAAAGGTATGTGGATTAATTTATAACAATTAAACATATAAGGGCAAGTGTTGGAAAAATATCCCCATAAATGTTAAGCAATCTAAGACAGTTTAATAGGAAAATGGCATGTGGGGGAGGGGAGTAAAGGGAGGGAGGTACATTTTAGTGTATTTTATTGCATCTTGATAATATTGTACCCTGAGGAGGTTTCCTGAAGGGAACGAAAAGCATAGGACCCTCTTTTAACAATATTATTTTAGCAAATTATGCCAATTCATACCATTTGGAGTGTGTGACCTTCCTGCTATCCAGATTGGAGCTATCACCAGCAGTAGGACATACCTCCCATACCATGGGGGGGGGGGGGGGTCACCATGAGGGCTTGCTCTATACAACTAATCTGTGAGTGTAACCATGAAGTGTTGGGCGATTGAAAGGCTATAACAATATTATACTAGGTTGTATTTTATTTCCAATTTCCATGTTTTAGTGATACCAGCTAGATCCCTATCTTGTTTGTATTTTTTTTTTTTTAAAGTGCATATGAAAACACAAGCGTGCATGGGGTACCCCAACAGCAATCCTCATGCTTGTCAAACATTTGTAACAATAAGGTATACGTTAGTACTTGCACAATTTTGTAGTTAGGAAGATTAAGTAAATTATCAAGTAAGGTAACGCGACATATGCAAACATGTATACTTTGGTATAGATTGAGTTATAATTGCTAACTTTGATTGATTTGCTACAGTATACAGTAACTGACAAGGCAAATATTAACTGGCTAACAGCGGGTTAAATCCCTGAGACGCTTCCGCTTTTGCATAGCTGTCAATTGTAACAAGTGTGTCAGGCTCTCTGATGCTAGCTGGGTGTTATGACAAGGTAGCTGGGCATACAACAACCTGCTGTGGACAGATACTGGCGGTGGGTTTAACCCCTGGTACGCTGCCCTGTTAGTGTAACGAGTGTTGGCATAGGCTGAAGCAGGCAAAAGAATAATTTTCAAACCAAAAATTTAGGTAACGTAAATTCAGCGGTGATGTCTGACTGGGGACAAACAAGCTGTAGGGCGGCAGCAAGTCCTTGGATGGGGACATGGGTACCGTGCTCGGGGACATATGGCGCTGTCAGCCAATGCCTCAGCTTGGTGTGGCCTTGGCGCCACTGGGTTCGCCCGGGTGTGTTCCTGTGGCCTTTCTGGATGTTGGTTGCGCATGCTATCCTGTGGAGTCTGGGCTCCGCTGGGAACCGGAATCGGTGCGCCCCAGACCTGGGGTCTCCAGGATGAACCCAAGTCCAATCTTCCTGAGGAGCGTTTGGAGCTATGGTAGGTTGCTTGTACCCTTCTGCCCCGGTGCTGTGCGAGAGCTGATGCCCTTGTGCCATGAGTCTGGGTTACTTTACGGCCCAAGGTCGTCCCTGTCGGGATGGTGCGGTGGGTCCTGTTCTCCGTTTTCCGTCGTTTGCGTCTTGCCACCCTAATATCTATAACTAATACCATTTCCAAGGAGGAGTTTGGGGCAGTTGCGGCCACATTGAGGATGGGGCGGCCGGAGGGAGCACTGCAGGGAAGGAGCTTTCTGGCACTCAAGCTCAGCCCCCGGCTGCAAGCAAAGGTGAGTGTTAATATAGATGGGTGTAGGTGGGTGGGGACAAAACGGCTTGCAAGACAAAGGTAAGTAGGGGGGTAGGGTTTAAATAGGATCATTACTCCTCCCACAAATTCAGGCCAAATGGCCTTCCAACTTGTGCTTGGAATTTATCTAATACGTAATGAAATGTAAAGGGGAAGCAACAGTTGGTTGAGGTGTACCGAAACCAACGTACGAGTAGGCCTGTAAAAACTTTATTGCAAGTTAATACAGCATGAGTAACGAAAGCTTGTAAGGTGCTTCACTCTGATTGAAGTATGTAAGTACCTGAGCTAAAGCTTTTTTGATGACCCCATTGTTTGTGATGTAGACTGGGGTGAAAGTGTTAGAGGCTGCTGGTGTAGTGCCTTTGAAGATGTAACCGCTGAATGACAGCATAGAAGGTTTAGAGAAGCTTATTTGTAAGTTTTAGAAAATGTCAAAAAATTCTTACCATGATTATAACAGCAAGGTTCTCTAATTAAAGCCAGCTCCTGAAAGTGTCTTGGTGCAATATAGTAAGCCCTGGCGTATGTTAAGGGAAAGTCGTGACCCTGCGTGAAGCATGCGTAATTGTGCGAGGTGCAATTGTGTGCTTAGTCCCAGATTAGCTTGTGGAAAGGTGGTATCTTAGATGGAAAGTGGTGGGCCGTGGGGAGTGCCTGGAAGAAGGTATCAAATTGGGAGCGTGACAGAGAGTCAGCTGCTGTGTTGTGGACACCAGGAATGTGGATACAGACTAGGAAGAACTGAGAGGTAGCTGCCAACCATGTCAGCCTGCAAATCAGCCTCATAATTGTTGGGTAGGAGGACCGATCTTTGTTAATGATGTCGCAGGCTGCGGAGTTGTCGGAGAAGCATCTAACTGCCTTGCCGGTCCAAAGGTGACCCCACGTGTGGGCAGCTGCTACGATAGGGTAGATCTCGAATAAAGTAGATGTTTCTCTAAAGGTCGGCAAGGCATCCGTCTCAGGTGGCCAGTTGTCCCTAAACCAGTGGTTGCCGCAGATGGCTGCGAACCCTGTGTGTGCCGCTGCGTCTGTGTGAATTGAGTATATTTAGGAGCAGCCAGCAGAGGGTTTCTGCGAAGATATCGAATAACCTGGGGCAGCTCCAAGAGCCAAAAGTGAGCCGGGTGACGAAAAAATACCTGTTTCTCCATTTAACACTATGTAAGTGCCATAGTGAGGGGTGATTAGGTAGTAGTTTGAAGGCATTTGTTATATCTGTTTGCTCAACCAAGCTCCACTACCAGCTAATAGGATGGCCTCCATGGCATCATCAATTTAAGCGTATTGCAATGAGAACTCCGTGGCGGGAATGAGGGAGTTGATACTAGGAGTGGAGGAGGAGTGAGGTGCGGAGAGATCAATAATTAAACGTTTTTTGTTGGAGTATTTGTGGATGGCTATACCGATGGGATTGGTACGCCAAGATGAGAAAGGTGAAGATAGAAATGGGCCGATCATAAAGCCGGCTGGGATTTCTGTAGACAGAAGGTGGTCCACCGTGAGTGGAAGCAGATAAAAGGTTAGGGCATTCAAGTGTACCTGTGGGGATGGCGATAAGGCCCGTGTGAAACCCCTGTGAAAAACCCGTCACCAGATAATCTACCAGGTGCCTAGCTGGATGTGACTGGAGATAGTATTCCAGTATGTCAATGTTGACTTCGGTCAGACGTTTCTTAGGAGACAGAAGGGCTGGGCAAATGGACTTGGAGTGGGTTCTGAAGCAAATGGAGCAGATGTGCAGTGCCCGCATGTCGTGAGATTACATACTCAGGCGTTAAAGTCACTGCACACCCGAACCCTGCCTAGAAATGTGATGTGATTGCCTGGCGTGTCACTCCAACCGGCACCCTGACTAGTGTGTGGGGTGGGGAGCCATGGAAGTGACTGTCGTACTAGTGAGCATAGTTTGGGAGGTCAGCAGTAGGGCCATGGAGTTGACATTATTACCCTTGGAAATGCCCTTACTTATGAAGTCAGGGACAGGGTGAGCCAGGGAAACGTAAGAAGTGGCTGAGACTGTCAGGGGAGGGTTTGCCGAGCCAGACAAGGCACCTTGTGTGGCTATAGCGGATTCCAGTTTTGTTAGTCTGTCATTGATTGTGATGTGGAGGTTGGCGAGTATAGCAGCCAGGGTTGTCTTGTGAGGAATACGAAGTGTGAGCTGGCAGGATTTGTGAACTATAGCCTGGCCTGGGAACGTTGGCTTGAGTGGTCATGAGCCTATATAGTTCAGCCTTTCTGGCCGTGGCAGGAAAGGGGATACCCCTGCTTCTGAGCGCCGCTGAGATTTTTGGAATGGTCCAGTATCTCAGGGATCTTTAGGTAAAAGGGGTGAGGGTTTTCTCCGGAGACCCAGGCCTGATTGGCACGCTGGCTATATTGCCCGATGATAGATTGGTGATTGACCTTTGAGACATCTAAAAGAAAACAATGATTTGAATAAGTAGGGTGAAGAGGAGATGAGGGTGAGATCTCTGGAGAACTGGTCTGCTAGCTAGTGCCGAAGCAAAAAGTTTACCTAGACGAAGTGACAGGTGAGGCCCTGCTAGTGCCAAGTGGTGGAGAGAGGCTCTACCTATGATTTGGCCCGAGGGGATTTTGTGGCCACATGCACGTGGTGGCGGGGTGTAGGCCTCTCGGTGACCGTAAAGAGAGTCAAAACGTGTGGCCGTGACTTGGGAAGCCCTAGCTATAGCCCACAAGAAGGGCGAGCGAGGTGGCTAACTATGATTTGGTCGTGGGCCGAACCTCCGTGTATGAGGTGGGGGTGTAGACCTCGCGGGACCAGGTTTTTAATAGCTAAGGCCAGAGCCTAACCCTAGGAGCCAGTTCTCTAAACTACTGGGGCTTGTCTCTCATAGTGATGTATAAGTACGTATGTAAATACTTAACCTTGAGTATAAGACCTGCTTGTTCGGACAAAGCACGGATAGACTTCAATATGGCTATAAAATAGCTTCTGTAGGAAAACAGGCTTGATCCAGAACCTAAGGAAAAAGGAGATGCTAGTGGGCCTGAGGCGTGCCACCGGTGTGCTCTGTGTAAACATTTAGAACATATGGGTAGGTGTGTAACAGAGGCACTGTAACGTAAACATGAGTAAGCTGAGTGACCCACAAAAATAAAATAAAAAGGGGTTAATTGGTCAACTGTTTCTTTAAGAGGGTAACCATTTTGTGTGGAAACTGTAGAGTGCTGGGAATAAGTTCATAATTAAATGTAACGGTGGGACGGGAAATGGTGCCACAGGACTATAATAAATACAGGGGGAAAAAAATGAAAATAAACTTTAAATATAACAAGGAAATAGACAAGTATAGTTACACACTGGGGTATATACAAAACATATAGGAATACCTTTTTATCCCTCCCGCGTTCGGCTAGGCGAACAAGAGAGGAATTTAACCTATAAAACAACTTAAGACTATATGATTAAATGGAAACGACTGCATAAAAGCCGTAAGTAAGCGTGTTCGGCTGTATGAACGTGTAAAGCAGCCGAACGAAGGGTAAATATGAGCGATCGGTATGTAATATTTAAACGAATGAAAGAAAGGTGAGTATGAAGTTCTGCGTTCGGCTATTAGACGCGCAAACGCAGATGTAACCGAACGGCGTTAGGAACGAAATGGTAAGTAATAATAATAATAATATGGAGCCTATCCCCGCGTTTTTAGGCCCGAACGTGGGAAATAGCCGAACGCCATTTCCCACGTTTGCTTACGTGTAGGTGCCGGTCTCGTGACCGGAAGCCGGAAACGAGTAATGAAGGCGGTTTGGAAGCCGGTGAAGGAGCTTGGAGGTCGAGTGACAGGAGCTGAAACGAGGGACTAGGTACTCGAGGCAGAATTTGTCGGCAACCTCGACCGGAAGTACAGGTAACCAAGGAGACAAACGGCTTGCAAGACAATGGTAAGTAGGGGGGTAGGGTTTAAATAGGATCATTACTCCTCCCACAAATTCAGGCCAAATGGCCTTCAAACATATATATATATATATATATATGTATTAAGGCTGTTTGGCCTGTATTTGTGTGAGGGGCTTAAATTAATTCACTCCCCTATATAAGGGACACCCCTTACCTGACTCATATCACTTGAGGTCAGCATCACAATGATTTCCACTTCCGGGTCATCCAGACGCCATTTTACCTGATTACTCCATGAGGTTTTCTAAGCTGAGCTGTGTCATGAATCCAGCCACAGGCTTTCCCGGCCTACCACCTTCTTTCTTCAATCCATCGCCGTGGATGGTGTCCAAGTGACTCACAAACCGTAAGTCGACCTACCCGTTACACCAGGCATCAGTCCCACGGCACCATGCACGGGTCAGGTCCTCACTTTACGGCTGCATTTTGTCTAAGTCTGTTCTAAAACCATTGCATGTTCGTGCATATCATTTGTTTAACCCCTTAAGGACCGAGGACGGTTCAAGACCGTCATCGGCATTTTTCCATTGCCGACCGGTGACGGTCCTGAACCGTCCTAACGGTCTTAGTTACTTACCCGATCGCCATCGTTCCTGCAGCCCAGACAGTCTCCCCATGGTGGATTTGGACCCCTGGGGCCATGTGATCGCTCAACAGAGCGACCACATGGTCACAATAGGTGTCCATGTGTCTGCCTGCAGGGGGACTGTCTGTGCTGACAGGCAGTCTCCCTGCTAGTGTAAAATCATTAAAAAAATTAAAGTTAATGTTAATAAAAAAAAATAATAATTATATATGTGTGTATATATATATATATGATATATAGACATATATTATACCTATATAATATATGTCTATATATCATATATATAATGTCATGCTAAGTGTATTTTTATATTAATATGTACATATATTAATATAAAAATACACTTTATAATTAAATTACACACGTATATATATCATATATATATATAATAACTATATATATTGTATATATATATATATATATTATAAAATACAAATAATAAGTAATTTAAATTAAATAAAAAAATGTAAAAATAATAATAAAAATGTAAACAAAAATTATATATCTATATGAAATGTTATTCTAACTGTATTTTGATATTACTATATATATATATATATATATATATATAAATATATATATATATTTATATCAAAATACACTTAGAATGAAATTGTATATATATCTATGTATATATAAATAAATAAAAATAATACGAAATATATATATGTTCATATACAAAATTACATAAATAATTATATAAATATACATGTAGACTTCAAATATATAAATATGCATATATATTTAAATTCTACGTGTATATTTATGTAATATTTTTACATAATTAAGTAATTTTATTGATTGCAATTTAAGGGACCTGCCTGCCAACCCAGGTCGAAAGTCCAGAGAATTTAATTTGCTAGCACTGTATTTTACCCTGTAACGTTCTACGACACCCTAAAACCTGTTCATGGGGGTTACTGTTTTACTCGGGAGACTTCGCTGAACACAAATATTAGTGATTCAAAACAGTAAAACAAATCACAGCGATGATATTGTCAGTGAAAATTACTTTTTTTTGCATTTTTCACACACAAACAGCATTTTTACTGATGATATAATTGTTGTGATACATTTTCCAGTTTTGAAACACTAATATTTGTGTTCAGCAAAGTCTCCTGAGTATAACAGTACCCAGGGGCGTATTAGTCGCGAGGCAAACAAGGCATTTGCCTTGGGCGGCATTTTCCAGGGGGCGGCAAAAAAAGCCGCCCCCAAATGCCCAAGGCAAATGTCTTGTTAGCCTTGCGGCTAACAGAGATGCCGGCGGGCTGCTAGGCTGGGCGGGCGGCATTGGTGGGCGGCCGGCGAGGGAGCACTTCCTCTGAGCTGTCTGCTCAGCTCCCTCGCGCGCCGCAGAGTGAAGCTGGGAGGCGGAGCCGGAATATGATGTCATATTCCGGCTCCCAGCCTCACTCTGCGACACGCGAGGGAGCTGAGCAGACAGCTCAGAGGAAGTGCTCCCTCGCCGGCTGCCCACCAATGCCGCCCGCCCAGCAGCCACTGGACCACCAGGGAGGAAGAGAACCCCCTCCCCCCACAACATTTCCAAAGGTAAGGATGCTGGGGGGGTTACATTTAAAAAAAATGTGTTAAAAATGTGAGTGTGTGTGTATATCTGTTAGTGTGTGTATGTATGTCTGTTAGTGTGTGTGTGTATCTGTTAGTGTGTGTATGTGTCTGCTAGTGTGTGTATGTGTCTGCTAGTGTGTATGTGTCTGCTAGTGTGTATGTGTCTGTTAGTGTGTGTGTGTATGTATGTGTGTGTGTGTCTGTTAGTGTGTGTATGTATGTCTGTTAGTGTGTCTATGTATGTCTGTTAGTGCGTGTGTGTATCTGTTAGTGTGTGTATGTATGTCTGTTAGTGTGTGTATGTATGTCTGTTAGTGTGTGTGTATCCGTTAGTGTGTGTGTATCTGTTAGTGTGTGTATGTGTCTGTTAGTGTGTGTGTGTGTGTGTCTGTTAGTGTGTGTGTGTATGTCTGTTAGTGTGTGTGTGTATCTGTTAGTGTGTGTATGTGTCTGTTAGTGTGTGTGTGTGTGTGTGTGTGTGTATGTCTGTTAGTGTGTGTGTGTATCTGTTAGTGTGTGTATGTGTCTGTTAGTGTGTGTGTGTCTGCTAGTGTGTATGTGTCTGTTAGTGTGTGTGTGTGTGTCTGTTAGTGTGTGTGTGTGTGTCTGTTAGTGTATGTGTGTGTTAGTGTGTGTGTGTGTCTGTTAGTGTGTGTGTGTCTGTTAGTGTGTGTTTCTGTTAGTGTGCGTGTCTGTTAGTGTGTGTGTTTCTGTTAGTGTGTGTGTCTGTTAGTGTGTGTTTCTGTTAGCTAGTGTATGCGTATCTGTCAGTGAATGTGTGTGTGTGTATTTAGAAGGCGGGGGAAGGGTTGGGTGGGGGTGGCGCGGGCGGGAGGGGGGCGCCTGAGTTTTGTCCTGCCTAGCGCAGCACAAAACCAGGATACACCACTGACAGTACCCCCCATGTACAGGTTTTATAGCATTTTTAAAAGTTACAGGGTCAAATATATGGGTCAAATATTTTTACATTGAAAATGGCCGGGTTGGTTACGTTGCCTTTGAGAGCGTATGGTAGCCCAGGAATGAGAATTACCCCTATGATGGCATACCATTTGTAGAAGAAGACAACCCAAGGTATTGCAAATGGGGTATGTCCAGTCTTTTTTAGTAACCACTTAGTCACAAACACTGGCCAAAATTAGCGTTCAATTTAGTTTTTAACTTTTTTCACACACAAACAAATATGAACGCTAACTTTGGCCAGTGTTTGCGACTAAGTGGCTACTAAAAAAGTATGGCCATACCCCATATTGAATACCCTGGGTTGTCTACTTTAAAAAAAATATGTACATGTGGGGTGGTATTCAGAGATTTATGACAGATAATAGTGTTACAATGTCACTATTGATACATTTTAAAAATGTATGTTTTGTAACCGCAATATCCTACTTGTACTTATAGCCCTATAACTTGCAAAAAAATAGCAAAAAGCATCTAAACACTGGGTATTTTTAAACTCAGGACAACATTTTGAATCTATTTAGCAGTTTGTTTTTATTCGCTTTTGTAGATGAGTAAAAGATTTTTCACATAAAAGTCAAAAAACATGTATTTCTTTCAATTTTTCATCATATTTTTTCTTTTTTTTTTAAATTAAATTACCTGAGATTATATAAATAATGGTCTGTAAAGAAAGCCCCTTTTATCCTGAAAAAAAACAATATATAATGTATATTATAATGTATGTATATATAATGTATGGGACCAGTAAATGAGAGAGCGGAAAATTACAGCTAAACACAAACGCCACAAAAGTGTAAAAAGATGCCTGGTCGCAAATGTACAACATCGCAAAAACAGTCCGGTCCTTACGGGGTTAAACTCACTTGTTTATATCTGTCACTGGCTCATTTCGAGCATTAGCGTACTCCCAAACGGGAACACATTGCCTAAACATACTAGGCAATTCTGTGCGTACATTTAAAATCTCACTGCTCGTTTCGGTTTGTTTCCCTGACATACCAGGCTCACGGTTCGTGCAATTTTCTACCAAACGGGAACTAGTTCATGCATTTACTATTGTACTACACACACGTTTCGTGCATTTACAACCCACGAACAGAACTTTGGTTTGTTACAATGAATGTTATTAAGCTATTATGTTCGCATATTGTATATTGTCACACGGGCACTGTTCGTTTCCCTGTCATACAGCTATAATGCTGGGGCATAGCTCACAAACAATGTTTCACATAAACCGCACTGACCCCTACAGGTCACTCTCAAAATCTCACGTTAACCTTGCATTTGGGTTAAAGGGTATTTTTACCGTACAATCTGCATTTCTGACCCCTACTGGTCAACAGCAAAACTGTCTTCACGTGTCATATACAATTTACCAGCCAATATAAATTACACATAAGATTGTTTTAAACAAAACCATAAACCATAAAATTAATTCACAATAATTTACATTTCACATCAAGACCAACGGTGGCTCTATCAACACTGCCACCTACAGGTCTGTCAAGTACATTGACAATTTTCATGGGGTTTTACAAACACCAAAACACTGACACCTATAGGTCAACAGACAAACAACATTTCACATACCAATCAGTATCCAACTACACTGCCACCTATAGGCAGGGCCGGCGCGTCCATAAGGCGGCACAGGCGGCCGCCGTGGGCGCCAGAGGAGGGGGGCGCAAAAATCCGGATCTCCTGCCTCTGGCTCCGCCCCTGCCTCTGGCTCCGCCCCTGCCTCTGGCTGGAGACTCGGATTTGTAATCTCCCCTCTCTCCCTGCAGCCAGCACACAGGAGCCTGGCAGTGAAGTCAGCCGTCCTCCTCTGATGATGTCAGAAGGGGGCGGGACTTCTACTGCTCCCAGACTCCCCCAGACTCCCTGCTCCCAGACTCCCCAGCGGTCCTGACTGCAGCTCCAGCCTCCCAGCGACCACCAGTTGTAAGGTTCTCCCTCCCTGGCCCAAGGTAAGCTTCTGGGAGGGGGAGGGGGAGGGGGAGGGGGAGAGGGAGGGGGTGGGGAAGAAGCATTTTTATTTTTATTTTTTTTAAATCAAAACGTTTTTTTTTTCAGCCCCTTTCTACAGCCCCTGCCCCCACCATACTCCCCCTGCCCCACCATACTATCCCTGCCCCCACCATACTACCCCTGCCCCACCATACTATCCCTGCCCCCACCATACTACCCCTGCCCCACCATACTACCCCTGCCCCCACCATACTACCCCTGCCCCCACCATACTCCCCCTAGCCCCCACTATACTCCCCCTGCCCCCACTATACGGCCCCTGCCCCCACTATACGGCCCCTGCCCCCACCATACTCCCCTGCCACCTCTATAGCCCCTGCCCCCCACCATACTACCCCTGCCACCTCTATGGCCCCTGCCCCCTCCAAACTGCCCCACCATACTACCCCTGCCCCCTTTACAGCCCCTCTATAGCCCCTGCCCCACCATAGTGCCCCTGCCCCCTCTACTGCCCCATTTGCTCCTCTACAGCACTTCTATTTCCCTCTATAGCCCCTGCCCACCATACTGCCCCCTTTACAGCCCCTGTCCCCACTATAGTCCCCCTGCCCCCACCATACTGCCCCTGCCCCCACCATACTGCCCCTGCCCCACCATACTCCCCCTGCCCCCACCATACTCCCCCTGCCCCCACCATACTCCCCCCTGCCACCTCTATAGCCCCTGCCCCCACCATACTACCCCTGCCACCTCTATAGCCCCTGCCCCCACCATACTGCCCCTGCCCCCTCTACAGCCCCTGCCCCTCCAAACTTCCCCACCATACTACCCCTGCCCCCTTTACAGCCCCTCTTTAGCCCCTGCCCCACCATACTGCCCCCTTTACAGCCCCTCTATAGCCCCCACCCCTCTATGTCCCTCTATAGCCCTTGCCCCACCATACTGCCCCTGTCCCCACCCCCTACAGCCCCTCTATGCCCCTGCCCCCTCTATAGCCCCTGCCCCACCATACTACCCCTGCCCCTTAACAGCCCCTCTATAGCCCCTGCCCCACCATACTACCCCTGCCCCTTAACAGCCCCTCTATAGCCTCTGTCCCCACTCTACTGCCCCATGTGCCCCTCTCCAGCACTTCTATTTCCCTCTATAGACCCTGCCCCACCATACTGCCCATGTCCCCTCTACGTCCCTCTATAGCCCCTGCCCCACCATACTGCCCCATGTGCCCCTCTACAGCACCTCTATAGCCCCTGCCCCACCATACTGACCCTGTCCTCCTCTACTGCCCCCTGTGCCACTCTACAGCACCTCTATTTCCCTCCATAACCCCCGCCCCACCATACTGCCCCTCTACAGCTCCTCTATTTCCCTCTACAGCCCCTCTTTCCCTCTAAAGCCTCTGCCCCACCATACTGCCCATGTGCCCCCTATACAGCCCATGCCCCCTCTACAGCCCCTGTCCCCACTATACTGCCCATGCCCCCCTCTATTGCTTTTGTGCCCCCCTCTTTATCCCGTGTGCCTCCTCTATTTCCCTCTACAGCCCCTGCCTCTGCCCCCCTTTCACACGCCTCTACTGCCCCTGTCTCCCCCCTCTACTTCCTCCACCCGCCTCAACAGCCCCTGTCCCCCCCTCTACTTCCCATTTACCCCCTACCATACTGTCCCTGTGACACCACTTTATTGCCTCAGTGTCCCTCGTTACAGCCTGTGCCCACACCATACTGCCCCTGTGTCCCCCTCTACTGCCCCTGTTTCCCACCATACTGCCCGTTTCCAACCACATTGCCCCTTTGCTCCCACCACAGCCCCTATACTCCCTTCTACAGCCTCTAACTCCCTTACTTCACATCCCTTCCACTCCCTTTTACACCCCATAACTCCAGTACAGCCCCTATTCCCTTACTACAGTCCTTACCCCCACTATAGCCCCTCTCCCCCAATTGCTGCCCATATCCCCACACTACAGCCCCTGTTCCCACTTGCAGCCATCAACCTACTTCAGTCCCTAACCCCCTACTACAGCCCCAATTCCCCACTACATTTCCTAAGCCCCCAATTACAGCCCCTAACTCTCAACTACAGCCCCTGTCCCCCTACTACAGCCCCTAACTCCTCAATTAGAGCCCCTATTACCCCACTGAAACTCACTACCCCCCCCCCCCCCCAAGATTAGGTTCTGGATTTGCCCCTGCTCTGTATACCTGTCTGCATGTCTCTGTATGGCTATGTCTGTCTGTGTATGTCTGTGTCTGTATGTCTCTATGACTGTGTCCGTGTGTTTCTGAATGTCACTGTATGCCTGTGTCTGTATGTCTCTGTATGACCGTATCCATATGTCTCTGAATGCCTTGTTCTGTATATCTTTGTGTGACTGTCTGTGTATATATGTCCCTGCATGCCTGTGTAAGTATGTATCTGCATGCCTGTATGTATCTGTATGCCTTGTTCTGTATGTCTCTGTATGCCTGCATCTTCATGTCTCTGTATGTCTGTGTTTGTATAAATGTGTCTTTATTTATCTATATGCCAGTGTCTGCATGTCTCTGTGTGTGTGTGTGTGTGTCTGTATGACTGTATGTCTGTGTACCTGTATGTGTTGATTGTATGATTGTTTGCCTGTATGGCTGTGTTTGTTTGACTGTGTGCCTGCATATTTCTGTGACTATGTGCCTGTATGTGTGTGTAGCTATATATCTATGTCTATATGGCTTGGGAGGGAAAAGTTACACAAAGGAGCCTGAGGGGAAGAGGGACACACAAAAAACAGGCTGAGGGGAGAGACCCACAGAAAAGGGCTGTGGGAAAGAAAGACACACAAAGGGGCTGGGGGGGAAAGGAGATACACATGGGGGTTGTAAGAGACATACAAGGGGGTGTAAGACACACACTAAAGGGGGGTACAATACACTACATGGGGATTTCAAAAGGCTGGATATGAGACACCGCTACAGATACATCATACAAGGTGGGGACAGACCACTTTTTCACTTGTACATACGGCACTTAATGGGTTAAGATGATGTTTAATATTTACACATCACGGCACTTTACTTTTCACATATACTGTACGTATTAAGATAAGCTTGGTCTATGCCATATTTCCCTATGCCATACGGTTTTATCCATTCAGGTTTTAGTTACTACTAAAAAACCTATACGGATTGTCAGGTTCAATACCATACTACCAGGTACATACACCTGCTCACGTAGTTATCCATCTCTTACCCTCCCTGGAATAGTAATAGCGTACTGACAATTAGGGTTCAAGGGCCCAATAGGTATTACCCGCTTTTTTCTCTGCATTATGCTTTGGTTAGTGGTCCCGCGAGGCCAACACCCCGCCTCATACTCTGAGGCATACACCCCTCGGGCCACTCATGAGCTAGCCGCCTCACATTGTATCATAGAGAGGGTCTCACCTGTCACTCCCCTTCCTATTTTCTGGTTACTGTCACTGAGAGGCCAACATCCTGCCACAACGTTCGGTGGCCACACAAAATCCCCTCGCGCCAAGCATAGAGAGAGCCTCTCAAGCCACTTGGCAACTAGCAGGGCCTCACCAGTCACCCAAATAAACAAAAAACACCAAGCCTGATCGTTTCACCTTAAGGCTTAGCTAGCAAGCCAGTACAAGACCCAAGGGTACAAATAATAATTGCAATCTTTATTGTTATTTAAGTATTTCGCAAAAAGATGGTGAAGAATCACCTCTTCCTAGCACCCCGGCTAGAATTGATACACCTTCAAGCAGTGGAGATGTTGCTAGTCCAGCAGCAATCAGATGCTGGACGATCCCACACATTACCACCGACCTAAGGAGGAGACAAATCCCCTACCCTGCCACAGCAAGGAAAGCAGAGTTATTCAAACTCCTCCATACATCAACGGACAACACGGAGGCAGGGGAAGGCTCAGCAACACCAATTCAGGTGACACCCAGGCCATGCTAGCCTCACTCATAAACTCATGAGCAAAACTAATTTTTACGACAGACTGGCAATCTCAAGTCGGTCACCACAGGCCTCACAAGGCTGGGCCTCACGCTACTGTACAACCAGCACCAACCGAAACTTGGTTACCTGGTACAATCAATTCTTATGACACACAAGACGTTAACCCTGCACGTATGATCCCAGCACATTGGGGAAACAAGGCATATATATGTATGATGTATCTGTGATGATCAGGTCCAGGGATTCCAGGTAAATCGGAAACTGACAATCCCCTGGTTGGGTTGGCATTTGGAATATGTAGAGATGTTTATTTGTGCAGGTACCCATACAGAAGGGATTTTGTCCCAAACAAATGGACGAGCACTCTCAGGCTCCAAGTACCAGCATCTCTGAACTATCAGAGACAATTGCTATGAGTAGTTGCATTTAGACATGTGCAATTCGTTTCGGTCCGAATTAAAATTCGGCCGAATTTCAGGTAATTCGGCCATTCGGGTGCTTCCGAACAGTTGAATTGCCGAAGTGCCGACTTGGTGAAGTCCCGAAGTGCTGAAATTACCGAATTTCCCAAGTGTAGTAGTGCCGAATTGCTGAAGTGCCGAAGTTCCGAAGCTGCCGAAGTTCCGAGGTATCGAAGTGCCGACGTTCCGAAGCACAGTATTGCCTAAGTACGAATATACTTACCCAGTGAAAGAAGAAGAATGTTACATTGTAAACAATTTTAAATAAAAAGTATACAAAAATAGCCAGGATTCACCTGTAAGCATTTGCAACACTTACAACAATCAAGTAACACACATTCATATAAAATGTAAGTTACTTGGCCAGTCAGTGTAATGACAGGAATAAATAACTAGATAACTCCCTAATTCCCACGGTATTAGGGAGCTATCTACTAAAAGGCTGAAAGACCTAAATTGGTCTTTCAGCCAAATTTACTAATACTAAGTAAAGATTACTTAGTATTAGTAAATTATGCCCCTACTCGCTATACCGCGAGTAGGGGCATGTCTATTAAACAGTGAGCAGCCTGTGGCTGCTCACTGTTAAAAAAAATAAAAAATAAATAAAAAAGGGTCCCCCCTCCCTGAGCGGGTGGGGGCCCTAAAGTAAAAAAAAGGGGGGAGGACCTCCACCGGCCCCCACCCCTGGTCTTTCAGCCAAATTTACTAATACTAAGTAAAGATTACTTAGTATTAGTAAATTATGCCCCTACTCGCTATACCGTGAGTAGGGGCATGTCTATTAAACAGTGAGCAGCCTGTGGCTGCTCACTGTTAAAAAAAATAAAAAAATATAAAAAAGGGTCCCCCCTCCCTGAGCGGGTGGGGGCCCTAAAGTAAAAAAAAAGGGGGGGGACCTCCACCGGCCCCCACCCCTGAGGGTCCCCCCTCCCTGAAGGAGTGGGGGCCCTAAAGTAAATTGTCCACCCCACCGGCCCCCACCCCTAAGCGGTGGGTGGGGGCCCTAAATAAAAATTGGGGGGGGACCTAATGTCCTCCCCCCTGGCCCCCACCCCTGAGCGGTGGGGGCCCTAAATACAAATTGGGGGGGACCTAAGGTCCTCCCCCCTGGCCCCCACCCCTGAGCGGTGGGTGGGGGCCCTAATTACAAATTGGGGGGGAGGACCTAATGTCCTCCACCCTGGCCCCCACCCCTGAGTGGTGGGTGGGGGCCCTAAACAAAAATAAGGGGGGGAACCTAATGTCCTCCCCCCTGGCCCCCACCCCTGAGCGGTGGGTGGGGGCCCTAAACACAAATTGGGGGGGACCTAATGTCCTCTCCCCTGGCACCCACCCCTGAGCGGTGGGTGGGGGCCCTAAATACAAATTGGGGGGGGCTAATGTCCTTCCCCTCTGGCCCCCACCCCTGAGCGGTGGGTGGGGGCCCTAAATCCAAATTGGGGGGGGGGGCTAATGTCCTCCCCCCCCTGGCCCCCACCCCTGAGAGGCGGGTAGGGGCCCTAAGTACATATTTAACCCCCCTCCCCCCAGGTGACTAGGGGTCCAAAAAACCCTCGTCACCCCCTCCCCCCAAAAATAAACTCCTACCTACCACCCTCACCCTAAAAATAATGAGGGGGGACCGTTAACTAAATACCTGTAAAAATAAATAAAAATAAACTTACCATTCGATGTTTTCTTTCTTCTAAAATCTTCTTTTTTCAGCCCCCAAAAAGGCCAAATAAAAATCCATAATAACCGACGCAAAAAAATGCTAAAACACAAAAAAAAACGAACGCAAAAAATAATAATCCATCTTCACCCATGGAGGGCTCCGCGCAGACTGAGCTCTGCAGGGCAGGGGAAGGCTCAGAGCACTCTGATTGGTGGGTTTAAGCCATCCAATCAGAATGCTCTGACAGGTAAATGAAGAGACTGACAGGTAAGTCTCTACATTTACCTGTCACAGCACTCTGATTGGTTGGTTTGAAATCCACCAATTACAGTGCTCGGTGTCATTTTACACAGCGTGGGAAAGTTCTTTGGAATTTTCCCACACTGTGTAATTTGACTCATAACTCTCTGATTGGTTACTTAATCCACCAATCAGAGAGTAATGAGTCAAATTACACAGCGTGGGAAAATTCCAAAGAATATTTATTTGGCCTTTTTTGGGGCTGAAAAAAGAAGATTTTAGAAGAAAGAAAACATTGAATGGTAAGTTTATTTTTATTTTTACAGGTACTTAGTTAAATGGTCCCCCCTCATTATTTTTAGGGTGAGGGGGGTAGGTAGGAGTTTATTTTTTGGGGGAGGGGATCCCTAGTCACCTGGGGAGGAGGGGGGTTAAATTTTCATTTAGGGCCCCCACCCACCTCTCAGGGGTGGGGGCCAGGGGAGGACATTAGGTCCCCCCCTTATTCTTGTTTAGGGCCCCCACCCACCGCTCAGGGGTGGGGACCAGGGGGAGGACAATAGGTACCCCCATTTGTATTTAGGGCCCCCACCCGCCGCTCAGGGGTGGGGGCCAGGGGGGAGGACATTAGGTCCCCCCATTTGTATTTAGGGCCCCCACCCACCGCTCAGGGGTGGGGGCCAGGGGGGAGGACAATAGGTCCCCCCCAGTTTGTATTTAGTGCCCACACCCACCGCTCAAGGGTGTGGGCCGGTGGGGAGGACAATAGGTCCTCCCCCCTTTTTTACTTTAGGGCCCCCACCCGCTCAGGGAGAGGGACCCTTTTTTATTTTTTTATTTTTTTTTAACAGTGAGCAGCCACTGTTTAATAGACATGCCCCTACTCGCGGTATTGCGAGTAGTGGCATAATTTACTACTACTAAGTCATTTTTACTTAGTATTAGTAAATTTGGCTGAAAGACCAATTTAGGTCTTTCAGCCTTTTGGTAGATAACTCCCTAATACCGTGGGAATTAGGGAGTTATCTACCAAGCGGCTGCAACAAAAGTCCCGATATGCTGGAGTTCCGAAGTTGCCGAAGTTCCGAAGTTCTGAAGTGCCGAAGTTGCCGAAGTGCCGAAGTTCCGAAGTGTCTAAGATCCGAAGTACCGAAGTTGCCGAAGTTCCTGAAGTGCCGAAGTTCCGAAGTGGTCAAGTGCCGAAGTGTCGAAGTGCCGAATTGATGAAGTCCCGAATTTCGGAATGCCGATCCGAGCCGAATATTTTCCCCATGCACATGCCTAGTTGCATTGCATATAGACTGTTGCATATATGTTCAAATGGTTCAGGGCACATGACAAACCATGTGTCCCAATACAACTTACAAATAACGTACTCACCATCTGTACACACCAATGCATTTTAAACACTACTGACTCATCACCCTTCCAGACTTGTAGTAGATTTACTAAAGCTCTGGAGCTTCAAAGGGCTCCCATACAGGTATCATAAATACACCTTCAAGAAATATAGCATGCCCTCACTTACAGTCAGCACAACAGAACCATTGGCTGTAAACACTCATAGCCAAGATTTGCAGAGGGATTTTTACTTGGGTTTTCCAATCTCCACCATTTACACCATGGCACCAAACACAAACGCATTGGTATTGTCACAAGGAAATCTTGCCTTAAAGGACCACTCTAGTGCCAGGAAAGCATACTCGTTTTCCTGGCACTAGAGTGCCCTGAGGGTGCCCCCACCCTCAGGGACCCCCTCCCGCCCGGCTCTGGAAAGGGGAAAGGGGTAAAAACGTACCTTTTTCCAGCGCTGGGCGGAGAGATCTCCTCCTGCTCTCCTCCTCCGATCCTCCTCTTCTCCTCCCCGTCGGCTGAATGCGCACGCGCGGCAAGAGCTGCGCACGCATTCAGCCGGTCACATAGGAAAGCATTCACAATGCTTTCCTATGGACGCTGGCGTGCTCTCACTGTGAAAATCACAGTGAGAAGCACGCAAGCGCCTCTAGCGGCTGTCAATGAGACAGCCACTAGAGGACATAGGGGGAAGGCTTAACCCATTCATAAACATAGCAGTTTCTCTGAAACTGCTATGATTATGAAAAAATGGGTTAACCCTAGAAGGACCTGGCACCCAGACCACCTCATTAAGCTGAAGTGGTCTGGGTGCCTAGAGTGGTCCTTTAAACAAAGACTTACCATAGACTTATTGGCACCACACAACTCCGCTACCTCAAGTCTCAACTCCCTCATACCCTCCGAGGAGTTTCCTTACTATACAACACCATTGATCTACCTTTACAGCTATCACTCAAGCATGGGTTGAAGCTTGGTTAAGTAAGACCAATATCATCAACGCAGTAAACGGCTACCATCTACCCTACACACTGGCACTTACATGGCATAAAATGGGCAATCCTTTCCCCTCTCAACTTTCGGGCTACAGATTAGCCTACTATCGATATTTGCAGATACTCTGTGCTGGTTATGATAACATATCCAGAGGCCTTACAGTCATACACTATCTAGAAGACTTCTTGTTGATCAAAGATAACATATTTTTCACTAGAAGCCTCACGGCAGCTTAGTCTGGTTGACCACTTGGGCGTCCCAGTACCCCATAAGAAACAGAAGGCCCAGACACTATCATCACATTACTGGGCATACGACTTGAGTCGGCATCCATAAACGCAAGTTACCACAAGACAAATAGGGAACATTCTCAACTACATCAATCACTCCTGCTTAGTACTTACAACTGCAAGGAACTACAATCCCTACCAGGTTCCTTAATTTTGCCATGCCAATCATACCACAAGACCACGTTTTCACATCCAGAGTTCTTTCCCCTTTTTTCCACACTTCCAACAAGACGATCAGAGGATGTCCCTAGACACCCCAGCAACAGCAGACCTGCACATGGGGGGAAATTCTTAACCACTTGGCATGGTAAAAGCATGTTCCTTCCAGGATTGTCTGACACTTCTCCAACCAGATGGTCAGACGCGGCGTCTACCACGGGTTTGGCAGCGATCTACCAGGAACGATTGCTTTGGAGCTGTTGGCCATGGCATCCAGGTTTGGAAATTTTTCCACCACCTCAGCCCCTCTGGGGGATCTACCGCATTGTAGCAGCTGCTGTGGCATGGGGTAAATCATGGTCAGGGTCATCAATCCGTTGTTACTCAGACAACTAAGCACATGTCATATCATCAACAAACGCCACTCATCATCCATAAGGTCATGATTTTTCTGGGGAACTCACTTGGTTGGCCACTTAACACTTTTCTTTTACTTTCATGTACCAGGCAGGGGTATACATCCCTGCCGACAATTGTCTCATTTATATTCCAGGCATGTTCATCATACGCTTCATACAGCCGCCCATACAGTAATGGCCACTCTTTCGTTCCATGGATTAGACATACTCATGCAGCATAGCATGCACTATACCACCTAGCACTTTCGTCCCATACTTGTAGAACGCATAACACAGCTTTTCACCTGGCTTAAAGAATCTCATTGGAACACGACATAGCTCAACCTGTGTCATAACATTTCTCCTAGGTTTTGCTTCTTTTTGCCACCTTAAACTATCTCACACACCATTAATTATATATTTTACAGGCATTTAACAACACAGGATAACCTATGGCCAAAACTACCATAACTTCATGCTTTCATACCAGACAAGAATATACTCAGAGGTTTTCAGGAATCCATTCCCCCACGTTCCTCTAAGAGATTACCAATAGCCATCCAACCTTTCCATCTTATCGGACCTATTAGATCTACAACCATTCAATTATACTACCAAGTCGGCCATTACCAGCCATGCACACTGCCTTCTATGCCTTTCTCAGGCCAGAGAATCCACTACCATCACCACCACTCAGACAGATCATTGTCTTCAACGATCCCATGTACGTAACACATATATCATTACCTATTGGCTCTTCCACATTCCGAAACGAGTCAACACGCACCAACAGTAGAGATAACATACTATCCTACCCACAACAAATGGTGTCCACGTTTGGTCCTAGATTCCTACCTTCAAAATCCTTCCAGGACTTAAATACTGTAATGCATGTAAGGAAATGTCTGGTTAATTTGTATATATTTGTTGACTGTATTAAATCTTTGATTATTCATTTTTGCCCTCTTTATTTACAGGCCTACCGTATTGTCGGTCTCGGCACACCACAACCGACTTTATACTATCCTACGCTTATGCTGGATCCTTACTCCATATACGGCTATTTGCCCCTTACACAAATATATATATATATATATATGTATATATATATATATATATATATGTATATAATGTGTGTGTGTGTACGGCACATTTCGAGGACGTAAGGAAACATATAATAAGAAAGAAACAGTATTAGAAAGAGCAAAGTCAGCTGAGGTGTGCCGAAACTGACGTGCGGTTAGACCTGTAAAAGAGGGCAAAAATAAAAGAAGCGATTTCTCAAAATACATATAAGTTTATTAAGTACAAACATTATTTAGACATGTCATGGAAAGCTATTCTTATCTCTTTTTCAGGATTGGGAATGTATCTATTGTATGCGGATGATTTCCACCTTCCCATATTCTTAATGATGTGAGTTGGTACGTGGTTACCTGAGGCAGCTGAAGTTGCTCCAATGCGGAAGGAATGACCCAAGAAGGTGTGTGGGTTGTGTCCTAGCCGGAATTATAATGTACGAATGTAAAACATGAATTGTTTAGTGGTTAGGGGTTTGCCATGGCTAATAGTGGACTATCCGGGTTGGAAGTGATCTGGGACACCATTCGTTTATCTAAAACTAGGGTAGAACACTGTGACGAGAGCAATCTCGCCACATTGCATTGGAGAAGCCTGGTTGCCCGCCTGTTGCCTTTGGACTATGGACCAGACTTTTAAATGACTTATTTTTCCCTGCAGAAAGGCTTATTCGTGCCTTTCTGCCGGGGTGTTCGGTAGATTTTATCTACCGAACAAACTACCGAAGGAGCGACCACCAGGGAGCTGCAGTGTGCCGCCAATTGACCACCCTGAAGCTGCGGTTAACCGCAGCTTAATTGACGAATGCAGGGTAATCTTTGTTTGTTTACCGAACACGTGGCGGCGGCCATTTTCAAAGTCCCGTACGGCCAGCGGTCCGCCGCCTGGTTCTATTTCGTACCGATCTAACGAACACATGTCCATTCGGTATTTTATGTGAATGTGTTAACCAAGATAGCTATGCCATGGAGCCCATTCGTGTAATTAAAGACTTTGGCTCCATGGCAATTGAACTGTGTGTATAGGATCTGAGCGCTATTCGGTAGTTTTGTGCGCTCAGATCAAAGCTATCTGGGGATATGTGAAATGTCTGTGTATTATGTGTAAAATGTGACTTTATGTATTTTAAAGTATTTTACTGTTTTTGTGTCCCCACGTGTGTAATGGAGTTTTGCCTTTGCCCTGGGAGATAATTGAATTACTTCTCATTTATCTCCAGGGCAGAGGAGAGGAAGCCAAGATGCAGTGTGGGGAAGTGTTGTGACTGTATGTCCTGAAATGCTACTTGTCTGTCCGATGTTACAGTCTTCCATCTTATCCCCTAGGGGAGTGTCCACCAGGTGGGAGACCTGCATAAATACAGGGGCAGATAGCCCTCAATAAACAGACCACTGCTTGACCCTCAACACGGAGCTCTGTCTCGTTCTTGGGGGGATTCACTGTATGCTGTTAGAGACTGATTGCCAGGAGTGTAAGCCGCTTGGGAGCTTTTCCTGTTCGTCTGCTAGCAGCTATTTGTGAGGTTCCGGTTCGGGAGTTTGGAGTGCTACCTTATTCCCTTTTATGCAGTTCAGGAGTTTGGTGCATTCCCTTGTATCCAGTTTGGGAGGTTGGTGTTTTACTGAAGCTGCCTTTGTGTCTGAAAGGGGAATATCGCCTAAACGGATTTTAACCCCTTGTCTGCTGAAACGGTCCGTTACAAACACCAACTGGTAGAGGTAGGATAGTATTTAATTTCCCAAACACACACACACTACAACTCTCACACACACTGCCACCCTCACATACACACTGCACCGCTCACACACACACACACACTGCAGCTCTCTGACACACACACTGCCCCACCCATACACTGCCCCCTAACACACACACTGCAACCCTGACATACACTGCCACCCTCACACACTCGCACACACACTTCACCGCTCACACACACACTGCACCTTTCACACACACTTCACCCCTAACACATACCACTGCTCTTATGGCAGTGTTCCCTACAGGGATTCGAGTTAATCTGCCTCGCTCCCCAGCGGAAAAGTGAGTCTCAGGGAGAGGAGACAACCGGTCTCTCTCCCCAACAGCAGTGTGTTCTACAGGGAGAGGTGGCAGCTGGCCTCTCTCTCCAGCGGCAGTGTTCCCTACAGGGAGTGGAGGTAATCAGCCTCACTCCTCATCGGCAGTGTTTACCCTTGGGAGAGGAGATAGTCGGTCTCTCCCCCCAGCAACAGTATGCACCCCAGGGGGCTGAAGGTGTTGTCCTTCCCCCCCCAGCAGCAGTTTGTCCTACAGGGAGCAGAGACAGTCGGTCTCTCTCCCCAGCAGCAAGACCATGTTATGGGAGTGGAGACAGTCGGTCTCCCTCTCCAGTGGCAGCCTGTGTTCCAGGGAGAGGAGCACAGCACCCTCTCTCCCCAGCGACAGCTTACCCTACCAAGGGGAGACACCAATCTCCCAGATGGCGCAGATGGGACCATGGTCTCTGTGCCTGACCCACAGGGATGCTGGACAGCCAGTCCAGATCCCCAGCTACCATCGCAAGAGTACCAGGAGGAGGGGGTAAGTGATGTCTACCCTCCCCAGCCAAGTCCCCACCAGGCTACCCCAGCAGAAGCACTGGCATCGGGGCAGAGTGCAGCTGGCCTCTGTCCCCCAAGTCCCCACAGCATGTTGCCTCAGAGGAATACCCAGGGGCAGTAACTGTTTGTTGTGGGTGGGCTGCTCTTGTAACTGTTTATTGTGGGTGGGCTACTCTGGCACTTGCTTATTGTGGGTGGGTGGATCGACTAACGTAGGCACTGACCGACAGAAGGTCAGGTGCCTGGTTAGTCTTCCCCCAAAGGGGAGATATGTGACAAACTGCCATTTGCCACTGGGCATTGAAGAGGACTGATTGTCAGCCTCCTGCCATGTACCTATGGCCCCTGGGATGTATTGCCCTTTAAGGTACTGAGTTGGGGCTTATGGACTTATATTATACTGTTACTGACCCGTTAAGAACTGGCTTTGGATAATGAATTCTTAGAATGCTGTTTCTGGCCCTTTAATTACTTTGGAACAGTGTTGCAACTTTAAATTTGCACTTTGGATACAGCCGAAGTGCCGAAGTAGTCAAAGCCATTTTAACTCATTCGAACGCGGTCAGCGGTGTGTGCAGCCAAATCTGTGGAACTGTTTTCGGATACCTAATTGCACAAACACCGCTGACCCGTACCTTCCTCTCCACTTCGACACTGCTGCTGGAGACTAAGTCCCGTTCGAACATTCAAACGCTCGTTCGAATGGGACTTAGTAATTTTTTCAGTGAAAAATAGACCAACCGGACAGCCCAAATCCATGGAACTTTTTTGGGCATGAAAATGTGCTTGCGGTCGGTCATTGTAGCGGAGCTGCAATATTAAATCCCAATATCTCCACTGGTAGACGAAAATAATCCAAAGAAAGCGCTGAAAGAAGGCAATATCCCAAATCCCCCAGTAACCGGACGAAACACAGTTCTGGGAGTCAACTCAGGTTTTTATTCACAAGCTCCAGTATTTATTCGGTTCCCCATGCAATTACTTTACAGGGGTTATACAGAAGGGGACTACATGGGGAACTGAACATACAGGACATTTCTCCCACCATGCACTGCTGTACGAGAGGGATACTCCCACAAGAATATCCTGCTAAGTGGATTATCCCTCCGTACAGCAGTCTTTCACATAAAAATCTGTAACTTATACTTTATTTGTGCTATTGTACCGATGGCAGATAGCTGGGGTCTGAACACATACTTCGTGAAAGTACCGCTCAGATCCCAGCACAATTAACCGAACGTTGCACGAAATACATTGTAACATCAACTCTTCATAAAAGTCACGAATGCATAACTGGGGAAAAAGTACCAAAAGACCGGCGCTCCCGAATGGCCTGGAAGTCCAGCGGTGTTCGTGCCGTCGAGTAGCCGATTTTAGTTACAGGCACTCAACGACCAAACACCGCTGGGCTAAAAGTGAATCCAAGATGGCCGACGCTGCATCATCTGTATCCGAACGACGGCCACCCTGGGAATCAATTAGCAGCCGATCGATACAATGTTGCAATTGGTTAATGGGAGCCACACGACCCCCTATGTGTGGGCTCCCATTTGGTACTTTGTTCGTTTCACGAACAGTGTTGAAAATCACTGTTCGTGAAACTACCATATGAATGCTAGAGGCTTTCGTGCCACTACCATACAAATTCCCTCTATTACATTTTAAGCGAACACATCAAACACCATATATAAAACAGTCTCACCAGGGCAACCCTTAGATATAAAGAAAAAATAGTCTTAGGTGGCTAGGTTTGCCACAGTCATAAAGGACGTCCGACTAACTTTTGAACTACTGGACAGATTTTTATGATTTTTGAGTATGTTTATATTTAAAGGACACTGATTTCAAATATGTAACTTTTATTAATATTGCATACATACTTTTAAAGTTATAAGAATTGTGTAAAAACTGTATATTTTCTGCCTGTGATAATTAAGTTAGTCTATTGTGTTGAGATAATTGTACCACAGGCAGAGGGGAGGATTTCTGCTGGTATGAATGGGGGTGGTTTACTTTATTGTATGTGTTGTAAAGTTTTTATTGGTTGTTCTGCAAAACCCTGTGGGCGGTCCTGTATGTGTAAGACCTTCATAAAAGAAGGCCCTTTGGTGCTAATTAAACACAGTTCTTCTTGACCCTCAACACGTAGTCTTGTCTCGTGATTGGAGGGGACAGCTATACTCACACTGGGGATTGCTATGCTCTGCATACTCCCCTGAGCTTTAATCACTTAGCTCTTTTAAGAGCTTGATCCCGATACGCTCTCCTGGAGGGGAGGTCTTCCCAACACGGTCCTTGAGGACAGAAGCTGATCCAGGGTGGACAGAAGATGGCAAGACTCCAGTTAAGCTACGGTGGTTGTGGAGTCTGCGGTGGTTGTGGTGTCCAGTGCAGTGCTTGTGGTCCTCAGCGCAGGCTAGGAAGCGTCCATCAATGGAAGGTACTCGGTCGGAGTACGGGGAGTTCCGTTACATAAGTATTTAATCAAATGACGCACTGTGGTAGTTATGTTACCCTTGGTGACAGTTTAGGTAAGTATTCAATCAGATGATGCACTGTGGTAGTTATGTAACCCCTGGTGACAGTTTAGGTAAGTATTTAATCAGATGTTGCATTGTGGTAGTTATATAACCCCTGGTGACAGTTTAGGTAGGTGTGGCGAAAATAACATTGCCACTGGTTTTTGGAGGGGCCTGTTTGCCAGCCTCGTGCCCTGTGAATATGGCCCTGTGGTGAACTTTGGGCTAAAAACACTATTCGTGCCTTTTTCCCTGCTATGGTGCAATATATGGGACTTTTTGAACGGATTAGGCTTATGGTGGTTGTTTACCGTACAAACTGACGAACAGCCGGACCACCCGCAAGTGGATTGTGCAGCCTATTAACCTCCCAGAAGCTGTGGTTAACTGCAGCTTAATTGACAAAAGGCTGGGTGCTCGTCGTTCGTATGCACGAACACGTGGCGGCGGCCATCTAAACTGTCAAACGGCAAGCGGTGTTTTGTCATCGAGCACATGGAACTGTTTTCGGGCACTCACTCGCACGAACACCACTGGGACTTCCAGCAATTTGTTTCTTTTTCATACGAACGCAGCGGCGTTCGGTATATTGAAGCACACTAACAAGAGACACTGGAGAATCAGATACACAAACAGTCCTTTCGTTATTTTAATGTGTTTCCCTACCCATGAAATAGACGGCTGACCCAGCTGAACTTATGCAACTATTCTGGGCAGCAGCCTCGTGGGCGGCCGGGTAGAAATGTGACCTCCAGCTAACTTTTGAACCCCTGAACCGATCTGGGTGATTTTTAAGTATGTTGTTTCCCCTATCAGGAAATGTATGTTTTAAGGGGTTCTCATATGTTTTTGGGGTGTTTTCAGAAATGTGTAAAAACTTTTATTTTTTTAGTTTGGAGATAATTGAGTTGATACAGTAATTAACTCAATTATCTCCTAAACAGAGGAGAGGGATTGTGCACACTGTATGGGAGTGACTGAATGTAAAAACTGTTTTTATTGGCTTGTTGATCATGTGTCTCTGTGCCCCACAAGGTCCTGGGTGGTAACCTTGTGGGAAAAACTGTATAAAAGGCCAGTGTGCCTCATTAAACCTTGAGTTCCTGTTTTACCCTCGACATAGAGTCTCGTCTCTTGTGTGGGGGAAAAGGCTGCATCTACCCTGGGGACTGCTATATCACTATAATCACTAAGCTATTTTAAGAGCTGTTCCTGCTAGACTCTCTGGAGGAAGAGAGGTTCACCCACTGGAACCTGGAGCCTTGTCGTAGGTGCCTTGTCGTAGGAGCCTTGTCGTAGGTGGGTAGGAGACGGCGAGTTCCCAACCAAGCTGTAACGCTGGACGTGAGGACTCCGGTGCTGATGGTGTCTGGTGGAGTGGAGTGCTTAGAGCACTAGGAGCATCCGTCAGCGGAGGTACCCAACCGGGGTACAAGAAGCCCCGTTATAGTAGGTTTTTAATCAGATGATTAGACTGTGGTAGGTATTTAGTCAGCTGATACACTGTGGTAGTTATGTAGCCCCTGGTGATAGTTCAGGTAGGTATTTATTCAGATGATGCATTGTGGTGGTTATGTATCCCCTGGTGATAGTTCACGTAGGTATTTAATCAGATGATACACTGTGGTAGTTATGTAACCCCAGGCGATAGTATAGGTAGGTATTTAGCCAGGTGATGCACTGTGATAGTTATGTAACCCCTGGTGTTTTGGAAAGTTACAGGATCAAATATAGGGCTTTCCCCCTTCTTAGTTTTTACACATTGAAATTTGCCAGATTGGTTTGCTTGGCCTATGTTGTCTTTGAGTATGGCAGTCAAGCAATGAAAATTACCCCCATCATGACATACCATTTGCAAAAATAGACAACCCAGGGTATTTAAATGTGGTATGTCCAGTCTTTTTAATAGCCAAGTCACAAACCCTGGCCAAAGTTAGCAAATATGTTTTTATTGCATTTTTCACAAATATAATGCCCTTTCACTGATAATATCATCATCATTATATGTTTACTACTCTAAAACACACGTATTAGTGTTCTGTAATCTAGAGTATAACAGTACCCCCATGTCCAAGTTACAGGGTCAAATATAAGTCTTTCCCATTTCCATTTATGCACATCAAAATTTGCCAGATTGGTTATGTTGCCTTTGAGACCATATGGCAACCCAGGAATGAGAATTACCCAAATTATTATTATTATTATTATTATTGCCATTTATATAGCACCAACAGATTCCTTAGCACTTTACAATATGACCGGGAGCAAGACTTCCTACAGGAGCGTTCAGCACAATAGGAGCATTTTTGCGTGTAGCGTGTTGATTTAGTGTGCCACGGTTGGTGGCATTTCCTCCTACAGGTGCATGTTTTGAGCGGTAGTGGTGAGGTTAGTGTTATATGTGGAGATGGCCAGTGAGGGTCTTATCATACACCGCATCCTAAACCTTATCATAAATCATATCTCAAACCTTATCATACACCGTATCCTAAACCTTATCATACACCGCATCCTAAACCTTATCATACATAATATCCCAAACCGTATCATACATAATATCCCAAACCTTATCATACACTGCATCCTAAACCTTATCATACATCATATCTCAAACCTTATCATACACCGTATCCCAAACCTTATCATACACCGCATCCTAAACCTTATCATACATCATATCTCAAACCGTATCATACATAATATCCCAAACCTTATCATACACTGCATCCTAAACCTTATCATACATCATATCTCAAACCTTATCATACACCGTATCCTAAACCTTATCATACATCATATCTCAAACCGTATCATACATAATATCCCAAACCTTATCATACACTGCATCCTAAACCTTATCATACACTGCATCCTAAACCTTATCATACACTGCATCCTAAACCGTATCATACATCATATCTCAAACCTTATCATACACCGTATCCTAAACCTTATCATACACCGCATCCTGAAGCTTATCATACATCATCTCTCAAACCTTATCATACACCGTATCCCAAACCTTATCATACACTGCATCCTAAACCTTATCATACATCATCTCTCAAACCTTATCATACACCGTATCCTAAACCTTATAATACACCGCATCCTGAAGCTTATCATACATCATCTCTCAAACCTTATCATACGCCGTATCCCAAACCTTATTATACACCGCATCCTAAACCTTATCATACGTCATATCTCAAACCTTATCATACACCGTATCCTAAACATTATCAGACACCACGTCCTAAACCGTATCATACATCATATCCTAAACCTTATCATACACCACATCCTAAACCTTATCATACACCACATCATAAACCTTATCATACATCCTATCTCAAACCTTATCATACACCACATCCTAAACCTTATCATACACCACATTATAAACCTTATCATACATCATATCCCAAACCTTATCATACACCGCATTGTAAACCTTATCATACACTGCATCCTAAACCTTATCATACATCGCATCCTAAACCTTATCATACATCATCTCTCAAACCTTATCATACATCATCTCTCAAACCTTATCATACACCGTATCCTAAACCTTATCATACACCGCATCCTGAAGCTTATCATACATCATCTCTCAAACCTTATCATACACCGTATCCCAAACCTTATTATACACCGCATCCTAAACCTTATCATACGTCATATCTCAAACCTTATCATACACCGTATCCTAAACCTTATCATACACCGCATCCTAAACCTTATCATACGTCATATCGCAAACCCTATCATACATCGTATCCTAAACCGTATCATACACCGCATCCTAAACCTTATCATATATCATATCCTAAACCTTATCATACACCGCATCCTAAACCTTATCATACACGCATCCTAAACCTTATCATACGTCATATCTCAAACCTTATCATACATCGTATCCTAAACCATATCATACACCGCATCCTAAACCTTATCATACACCTTATCCCAAACCTTATCATACACCGCACCCTAAACCGTATCATACATCACATCTCAAACCTTATCATACATCATAATTCAAACCTTATCATACACCGTATCCCAAACCTTATCATACATCATCTCTCAAACCTTATCATACATAATATCCCAAACCTTATCATACACCGCATCCTAAACCTTATCATACACCGTATCCTAAACCTTATCATACACCGTATCCTAAACCTTATCATACATCATCTCTCAAACCTTATTATACACCGCATCCTAAACCTTATCATACACTGCATCCTGAACCTTCTCATAGATCGCATCCTAAACCTTATCATACATCATCTCTCAAACCTTATCATACACCGCATCCTAAACCTTATCAAACATCATCTCTCAAACCTTATCATACACCGTATCCCAAACCTTATCATACACCGCATCCTAAACCTTATCATACGTCATATCTCAAACCTTATCATACACCGTATCCCAAACCTTATCATACATCGTATCCTAAACCTTATCATACACCGCATACTAATCCTTATCATACATCATATCCTAAACCTTATCATACACCGCATCCTAAACCTTATCATACACCGCATCCTAAACCTTATCATACACCGCATCCTAAACCTTATCATACATCATATCTCAAACATTAGCCTTCACCGCATCCTAAACCTTATCATACACCTTATCCCACACCTTATCATACACCTTATCCCACACCTTATCATACACCGCATCCTAAACCTTATCATACATCATATCTCAAACCTTATCATACACTGTATCCTAAACCTTATCATACACCACATCAGAAACCTTATCATACATAATATCTCAAACCTTATCATACACCGTATCCCAAACCTTATCATACATTGTAACGGAGCACCGTGTACTCCGACCGAGTACCCTCCGTTGATGGATGCTCCTAGCGCTTACAGAGGACTCCAAGCACTGCAGACGACACCACAACCACCGCACGCTCCACAACCGCCGTAGCTTAACTGGAGCCGCGCCGTCTTCCTTCCACCCTGGAATGAACCTCCAGCATTCAGGACCGTGTGGGGAAGACCTCTCCTCCAGGAGAGCGTATCCGGAACAAGCTCTTAAAAGAGCTAAGTGATTAAGCTCAGGGGAATATGCAGAGCATAGCAATCCCCAGTGTGATACAGCAATTCCCTCCAATAACGAGACAAGGCTACGTTTTGAAGGGTCAAGAAGAACTGAGGACTGGGACACCCAGCCTGCTTTTTATTACAAAAAGATACACACAGGACACTCCCAGGGGGAGGTTGAAATTAACCAATCACATACATGGTACCACCCCCACGTCTCCTCCCCTCAGATAAACATATAACATAATTATAGCATACAGTAAAAATACAGTTTTCACACATACACTGTAACTTTAAAACTATACATTCAATCTCCATACAAATTACATATTTGAACTCAGCATACATCAAACATAAACACTTCCAAAAATCAGGCAAATCCCTCCAGCGGATCAAAAGTTAGCTGGAGGTCCCTTTATGACCGACCGCAAGCACAATTTCCTGCCCAAAACAGTTCCATAGATTTGGGCTGTGCGGTCGGTCAATTTCATGCCGAAAAAAAACGACTAAGTCCCATTTCGAACGAGTCTCTGGAGCTGAAAAACGAAGTGTAGGAGAAGGTAAGGGTCAGCGGTGTTCGGTAAAATGTGTAGCCGATTTCAGTTCCACAGAATCTGTAGCATACACCGCTGACCGCATTCGAATGAACAAAGATGGCCGCCGCCACGTGCAATTAACCTGCAGTAACCTCACAGCCTGGGAGGTAAATTGCCTGCACACTTTAACTTCTGGGTGGTCCGCCTGTGTAATACTTGGTTCAGTAAGCCCTATTTACTGAACCAAGTGGGAGAGAGCCAGGGGCAAGTTATTTTACAGGTCTGGGGACATAGTCTTAAAGGGGTATTGTTCAGCAAAGTCCCAAAATGTCCCCAGACGGTTCTTAAAGGGCCATACACACCCAATAAAAGTTAATAAGTTTTCAGGGGCACAATCTTCCAGGGGCCATAGTCATGAGGAAGGAGGCTGGCAAATAGGCTTCTCCACAATCCAGGGAAGCAGGGCAATTTTCCATTTAAAGGGCCAGTTACAAATAGCGATTTGTAACATACATCATCTCTCAAACCTTATCATACATAATATCCCAAACCTTATCATACACCGCATCCTAAACCTTATCATACACCGTATCCCAAACCTTATCATACATCATCTCTCAAACCTTATCATACACCGTATCCCAAACCTTATCATACATCATCTCTCAAACCTTATCATACACCGCATTCTAAACCTTATCATACATCATCTCTCAAACCTTATCATACACTGTATCCTAAACCTTATCATACACCGCATCCTAAACCTTATCATACACCGTATCCCAAACCTTATCATACACCGTATCCTAAACCTTATCATACATCATTGTAATGGCTACTCAGGTAGTGAGAGGGTATCAGCCGTTGGTGACGTCCTTTTCCCTGCAAGCTGCTGTGTAAAAGTAAAGTAAAGCTTATATAATCCCATCCACGAGATCCAGAGAGAGAGTCAGGTTCAGCTGTAAAAAGAGCAGAGTAACAATCCAATATAATTCCCTTTGAAGAACGAGACGAGGCTACGTTTTGAAGGGTCAAGAAGAAAATGAGGACTGGAATACCCAGCCTGCTTTTTATTACAGTTGCATACAAAAAGAACACACCCAGGGGGAGGCATAAAATCACCTTGCCAGGAGGTCTGTCATTTATTTCCTTTAACTGGTCTAAGTACTAGGACTTTCTGCCCTACCTGGAACGTTCTCAGCCTAGCGTCCCGATCGTACCACTGTTTCTGATGGCCCTGGGCCGCCTGGAGGTGTTCGTGGGCCATCCTGGCTAAGTGCCCCATGCGGTCCCGCATCTCCAGCACATAAGGTACGATAGGGACCCCCTCATGTTCTGTCTCTCCCTCCCAGTGCTCTCGGATGAGGTCGAGGGGCCCTCGCACCCGCCGTCCATAGAGCAACTCGAAGGGGGAGAACCCTGTGGATTCCTGCGGCACCTCTCGGTATGCGAACAAGAGGTGCGGCAAGAATCGCTCCCTGTCTTTGTATTCCGCCGTAAAGGTCCGCAGCAATTGCTTCAGGGTACCATTAAAGCGTTCACAAAGACCGTTAGTTTGAGGGTGGTACGGTGAACTAAGCAGGGTTTTGACATCGCAGACCTTCCATAGCTGCTGATTTAGGTCTGCGGTGAACTGGGTTCCTCGGTCAGACAGGATTTCCTGAGGAAATCCCACTCTGGTGAATATCCCGACTAGAGCACTGGCGACAGTGTCAGCCTGGATATTCGTCAGAGCGACTGCTTCTGGGTAGCGGGTAGCGTAGTCTACTACTGTAAGAATATATTTCTTACCCGAGGGGCTGGGGTTAGGTAGGGGTCCTACTAGGTCGACTACCACCCTGCTAAATGGTTCCTCGATCACGGGCATAGGTGACAGTCGAGCTTTGGGATGATCCCCTCTTTTTCCTACTCGTTGGCATACGTCACAAGTGATGCAGTAATTTCGCACATCTTTCGAGATCCCCGGCCAAAAGAAGGTCTGGGTGATCCTGTAGGTGGTGCGGTTACCCCCTAGATGCCCTGCCAACGGAATGTCGTGGCCAATTCGGAGAAGCTCCAACCGGTACTTTCTGGGTACTACCAGTTGGCGTTTTTGCGAAGGGACACAGCCTCTCTTTCTGCCTTCGGT
Organism: Pelobates fuscus; assembly: GCF_036172605.1. NCBI lineage: Eukaryota > Metazoa > Chordata > Amphibia > Anura > Pelobatidae > Pelobates > Pelobates fuscus. The sequence continues at coordinate 1,086,764 of NC_086318.1, read as the reverse complement.
CAATCTGTATAACCTGTCCCCCTCCCATATAAAACATTCCCGCTCATCCCCTCTACTGTCGGCTAGTTCTCGGTACTTTTGGAGGGTGGGGTCCTGTCTAGTTTCCCTCCCAAACTCTTCTGGGGTGTCCCAAGCTATGGTTCTCTCTGTGTTGTTAGTGCTATGTGTCTGCTTGTGGCTTACCTGGGTCTCCCGACCTGTTGTAAGATCGTCCTCGGTACGGGTCTGTGAGCGGGTGGTCACGGGACAAGAAGCAGCAGTCGTGGGTAAAAAGGCTGAGGCTAGAGGGCCAATGTCGTTGCCCAACACAACCTCAGCAGGTAAATTGTCCATAATGCCCACTGTGGTCTTTCCCGACCCGACTCCCCAATTCAAGTGTATCCGGGCGGTGGGTAAGCGAAAGACAGCCCCCCCACGACACAAACAGCAACGGTACGATTAGACACATGTTCTGGTTTTACAAGATGTTTCTGCACCAAAGTGATAGTAGCGCCAGTGTCCCTTAGGCCTTGTGCTATCTGTCCATTCACACGCACCTCCTGGCGGTGATGCTGGCAGTTATCCGGGGAGGCAGCTTGTATGGGGTTGGCCTCATACAATATTCCTAGACACTCCTCAGGGCTCCCTTCAGTTTCCAGGCAGTGAGCAGCAGCGGGGCGTGATGGCGGGCTCTCTGTGTTAGGTGTTGTGCGCCTCCAGTTATTATTGGCTGATCCCAAAGGGCAATAACGGGCAATATGCCCCGCGTTGACGCAGCGATGACACGTCACTTTGTAAGATTCCCAGGGTTGGTTGTTAGACCCATGAAGACGTGGAGGCCTTGGGGGTACTGGAGCCCGAAATTCTGTGCGTGCAGCGTAGGTTGGGGTGCGTACCTCTGTTCTAGGTGTTGATCGTGTGGTACTTTGGCTCACCTTCCTTGTTTCTGCGTATTCATCTGCTAGTCGCGCTGCCTCAGTTAAGTTGGCAGGGCGGCGATCTCTCACCCAGTCCTGTATATCGCAGCCAGATCTTGGAAGAAATTTTCCATCAAGAACAACTGTAACACTTCTTCTCCGGTGTGGGCATTGCACCCTCGCACCCAATGTGATGCCACCCTTTGTATTTTGTTTGCCCATTCCATGTGGGAGTCCACTGCCTTCTTTTTGGACTCCCGGAAGCGACGGCGGTATGCTTCTGGGGTGACGGCGTATCGGGTGAGTAGTGCGGCTTTCACCCGTTGATACTGTCCTATATCTTCTGTAGTAAGCGCCTGAAAAGCCTCATTTGCTTTTCCGGATAGTTTTCCAGCCAGAATAGTGACCCATTGGTCTGGTGGTACCTGGTGTAGTGAGCACTGCCTCTCAAAATCAGCCAAATATCCGTCAATTTCTTCTTCACTTTCTACAAAAGCTTTAAACGCAGTGAACGGTATTTTCTTCCCTGTAGCAGGGGGTGAGGGAGTAGGAACTGCATGGGTAATGGGATGTCTAGCTCTTACCAGTTCCAGTTCTTGTCTCCTCTTAGTTTCTATCTCCTCCTTTGCTTCCCGGAACAGCTGGTTTATTAGTTCCATGGACGTTGCTGGATACAAGGATAATCTCCGCTGTACAATAGCAGTAAGTACATCATCCTCGCTGACAGGTGCAAGGGGCTCAGTTACTTCCATGGACCTATTCATTTTGTCTCTCTCTCCGTGATCTGTTACTGGCACTCCTACCACGACTATCCAATAAATCTTTTAGTGTGGGTCTTTTCAGCTTGGCATACTGAGACTCCATTCAGCACTTGCTCTTTGGATAAAAGGACCATCCCACCGCTGCCAACCAATTTAACGGCTACCTAGGTAGTGAGAGGGTATCAGCCGTTGGTGACGTCCTTTTCCCTGCAAGCTGCGGTGTAAAAGTAAAGTAAAGCTGATATAATCCCATCCACAAGATCCAGAGAGAGAGTCAGGTTCAGCTGTAAAAAGAGCAGAGTAACAATCCAATATAATTCCCTTTCAAGAACGAGACGAGGCTACGTTTTGAAGGGTCAAGAAGAAAATGAGGACTGGAATACCCAGTCTGCTTTTTATTACAGTTGCATACAAAAAGAACACACCCAGGGGGAGGCATAAAATCACCAATCATATACATGGTACAACCCACACATCCCCTCCCCTCAGATAAACAGTTAACATAATTATACTGTACACATTTTTATCCAAGTTCTGGATGTACCCCAAAAACAAGGGGTACACCTTGATAGCTCTTGTTCAGGGGAGCAACATATCCGAAAATCAGTCCATTCGGATGAATGGTTCGGGAGTTATAGGGTTCCAAAGTTTTGACCGACCGCACAGGCTCACTAGTTTTTACCTTGCGGTCGGTCTCCGTACGTGTATTAAAACCCCACGAAATCCTTGCCATCCACAGTTATCTTGGCGTTCACTGGAATCCCCATATCAAGTTAAGTATAACTACCGAACGGCCGGTTGTTCGATAGTTCCAGCACGAAGTTCTGGGCGCATGGAGGTCTCAGCGGTGTTCGCCTGTTTGCGTATCCGTTTTTAGTTGCACGCGTTCAGGGGCAAACACCAGTGTTCATGCGCAAAATGGCCGCGAACAAGTGCAAAGTCCCGAAATGGTGGCCACCTATTCAGAACACAAATTCGGAATCATACGAACGGAATCATTGGAATCATACGAACGGCTGCATTCTCCGGTAATGGCATTTCTCATGCAATATACATGCGAATAACTCCAGCTATGTTCAGTTATTTTAACAGTCCAGGCATGCAGTATAGTCTTGTTACAATCATCTCTCAAACATTACCATACACCGCATCCTAAACCTTATCATACATCATATATCAAAACTTATCATACACCGCATTCTAAACCTTATCATACATCATATCTCAAACCTTATCATACACCGCATTCTAAACCTTATCATACATCATCTCTCAAACCTTATCATACACCGTATCCCAAACCTTATCATACACCGCATCCTTAACGTTATCATACATCGTATCCTAAACCTTATCATACACCGTATCCCAAACTTTATCATACACCGCATCCTAAACCTTATCATACATCATATCTCAAACCTTATCGTACACCATATCCTAAACCCTAATATACATTGAATCCTAATACTTATATCTTACCGCACAATGTATCCTTAACCATATACCTTACCGCACACTGTATCCTACATCTTATCATACTCCAAATCCTAAACCTTACAACACGCTGTATCCTAAAACTTAAACCTAACCGCACACCGTATCCTAAACAATATATCTAACTGCTCACTGTATCCTAAACCTTAAACCTTATACCTCACCTCTCACTGTATCCTAAACCTTATACTTTACCAAATACTGCGTACCAAATACTGCGTCCTAATAAATTTAGCTATACCTTACCGCACACTGTATCCTAAACCTTACCGCTCACTGTATCCCAAACCTTACCACACGCTGTATCCTAAAACTTAAACCTAACCACACACCGTATCCTAAACTATATATATAACTGCTCACTGTATCCTAAACCTTATACCTTACCGCACACCATAATCTAATCCTTATACTTTACCACACACCATAATCTAATCCTTATACCTTACCGAATACTGCATCCTAATCCTTATACCTTACCACACACTGCATCCTAATCCTTATACCTTACCATACACTGTATCCTAAACCTAATAACTTACTGCACACTGTATCCTAAGCCTTAAACCTTACCGCACACCGCATCCTAATCTTTATACCTTACCATACACTGTATCCTAAACCTAATAACTTACTGCACACTGTACCCTAAGCCTTAAACCTTACCGCACACTGCATCCTAATCCTTATACCTTACCATACACTGTATCCTAAACCTTATACCATACCGCACACTGTATCCTAAACCTTATACCTTACCATACACTGTATCCTAAACCTTATACCATACCGCACACTGTATCCTAAACCTTATACCTTACTGCACACCGTATACTAAACCTTATACCATACCGCACACTGTATCCTAAACCTTATACCTTACTGCACACCGTATACTAAACCTTATACCATACCGCACACTGTATCCTAAACCTTATACCTTACCGCACACCGCATCCTAATCCTTGTACCTTACCATACACTGTATCCTAAACCTTATACCATACCGCACACTGTATTCTAAACCTTATACCTTACTGCACACCGTAAACTAAACCTTATACCATACTGCACACTGTATTCTAAACCTTATACCTTACTGCACACCGTATACTAAACCTTATACCATACCGCACACTGTATCCTAAACCTTATACCTTACTGCACACCGTATACTAAACCTTATACCATACCGCACACTGTATCCTAAAACTTATACCTTACCATACACTGTATCCTAAACCTTATACCATACCGCACACTGTATCCTAAACCTTATACCTTAATACACTGTATCCTAAACATTATACCATACCGCACACTGTATCCAAAACCTTATACCTTACTGCACACCGTATACTAAACCTTATACCATACCGCACACTGTATCCTAAACCTTATACCTTACTGCACACCGTATACTAAACCTTATACTAAACCTTATAACTTACCTTACCATACACTGTATCCTAAACCTTATACCATGCCGCACACTGTATCCTAAACCTTATACCTTACCGCACACCGCATCCTAATCCTTATACCTTACCATACACTGTATCCTAAACCTTATACCATACCGCACACTGTATCCTAAACCTTATACCTTACTGCACACCTAAACCTTATACCATACCGCACACTGTATCCTTATCCTTATACCTTACCATACACTGTATCCTAAACCTAATAACTTACTGCACACTGTACCCTAAGCCTTAAACCTTACCGCACACCGTATCCTAAACCTTATACCTTACTGCACACCGTATACTAAACCTTATACCTTACTGCACACTGTATCCTTAACCTTATACCTTACCGCACACTGTATCATAATTTTATAGCATGACAGGAGGCTTCATATTTGCTTAAGTCTCTCTTTACTAGAACTCCACAGCAGCACATTAACATAGAGATAAAAACACCAGAGACAAAAAATTGAATCTATAAAAGGCTTCTCTCAACTAACTATATCCTCTTTCTTTGCTGCTCCGCAGACAGTACAGAGTACCACTGCCTCCTGTTATATATGGGTGGCTGTGGATATTTTACTGTATTTATATGTTTATTACTGTATTGATTTATTTGTTTAGAGGGTATTTTTGCATCTACCTACTTAGTGCTGTAGGTATTGATTGATTTATTTAGCTATACTGTATTTTCTGCATCTACCTTCTTAGTGCTATAGGGATTGATTTATTTAGCTATACTGTATTTTCTGCATCTACCTTCTTAGTGCTGTAGGGATTGATTTATTTAGCTATACTGTATTTTCTGCATCTACCTTCTTAGTGCTGTAGGGATTGATTTATTTAGCTATACTGTATTCTCTCCATCTACCTTCTTAGTGCTGTAGTGATTTATTTATTTAGCTATACTGTATTTTCTACATCTACCTGCTTCGTGCTGTAGGGATTGATTTATTTAGCTATACTGTATTTTCTGCATCTACCTTCTTAGTGCTGTAGGGATTGATTTATTTAGCTATACTGTATTTTCTGCATCTACCTTCTTAGTGCTGTAGGGATTGATTTATTTAGCTATACTGTATTCTCTCCATCTACCTTCTTAGTGCTGTAGTGATTTATTTATTTAGCTATACTGTATTTTCTACATCTACCTTCTTAGTGCTGTAGGGATTGATTGATTTATTTAGCTATACTGTATTTGCTCCATCTACCTTCTTAGTGCTACAGGAATTGATTTATTTAGCTATACTGTATTTTCTGCATCTACCTTCTTAGTGCTGTATGGATTGATTTATTTAGCTATACTGTATTTTCTCCATCTACCTTCTTAGTGCTGTAGGGATTGATTTATTTAGCTATACTGTATTTTCTCCATCTACCTTCTTAGTGCTGTAGGGATTGATTTATTTAGCTATACTGTATTTTCTCCATCTACCTTCTTAGTGCTGTAGGGATTGATTTATTTAGCTATACTGTATTTCTCCATCTACTTTCTTAGTGCTGTAGGGATTTATTTATTTAGCTATACTGTATTTTCTCCATCTACCTGCTTAGTGCTGTAGGGATTGATTTATTTAGCTATACTGTATTTCTCCATCTACCTTCTTAGTGCTGTAGGGATTTATTTATTTAGCTATACTGTATTTTCTGCATCTACCTTCTTAGTGCTGTAGGGATTGATTTATTTAGCTATACTGTATTTTCTGCATTTACCTGCTTAGTGCTGTAGGGATTGATTTGTTTAGCTATACTGTATTTTCTGCATCTACCTTCTTAGTGCTGTAGGGATTGATTTATTTAGCTATACTGTATTTTCTACATCTACCTTCTTAGTGCTGTAGTGATTGATTTATTTAGCTATACTGTATTTTCTACACCTACCTTCTTAGTGCTGTAGTGATTTATTTATTTAGCTATACTGTATTTTCTGCATCTACCTTCTTAGCTCTGTAGGGATTGATTTATTTAGCTATACTGTATTTTCTCCATCTACCTTCTTAGTGCTGTAGGGATTGATTTATTTAGCTATACTGTATTTTCTCCATCTACCTTCTTAGTGCTGTAGGGATTTATTTATTTAGCTATACTGTATTTTCTCCATCTACCTTCTTAGTGCTGTAGGGATGTATTTATTTAGCTATACTGTATTTTCTGCATCTACCTTCTTAGTGCTGTAGTGATTGATTTATTTAGCTATACTGTATTTTCTGCATCTACCTTCTTAGTGCTGTAGGGATTGATTTATTTAGCTATACTGTATTCTCTCCATCTACCTTCTTAGTGCTGTAGTGATTTATTTATTTAGCTATACTGTATTTTCTACATCTACCTGCTTCGTGCTGTAGGGATTGATTTATTTAGCTATACTGTATTTTCTGCATCTACCTTCTTAGTGCTGTAGGGATTGATTTATTTAGCTATACTGTATTTTCTGCATCTACCTTCTTAGTGCTGTAGGGATTGATTTATTTAGCTATACTGTATTCTCTCCATCTACCTTCTTAGTGCTGTAGTGATTTATTTATTTAGCTATACTGTATTTTCTACATCTACCTTCTTAGTGCTGTAGGGATTGATTGATTTATTTAGCTATACTGTATTTGCTCCATCTACCTTCTTAGTGCTACAGGAATTGATTTATTTAGCTATACTGTATTTTCTGCATCTACCTTCTTAGTGCTGTATGGATTGATTGATTTATTTAGCTATACTGTATTTTCTCCATCTACCTTCTTAGTGCTGTAGGGATTGATTTATTTAGCTATACTGTATTTTCTCCATCTACCTTCTTAGTGCTGTAGGGATTGATTTATTTAGCTATACTGTATTTTCTCCATCTACCTTCTTAGTGCTGTAGGGATTGATTTATTTAGCTATACTGTATTTCTCCATCTACTTTCTTAGTGCTGTAGGGATTTATTTATTTAGCTATACTGTATTTTCTCCATCTACCTGCTTAGTGCTGTAGGGATTGATTTATTTAGCTATACTGTATTTCTCCATCTACCTTCTTAGTGCTGTAGGGATTTATTTATTTAGCTATACTGTATTTTCTGCATCTACCTTCTTAGTGCTGTAGGGATTGATTTATTTAGCTATACTGTATTTTCTGCATTTACCTGCTTAGTGCTGTAGGGATTGATTTGTTTAGCTATACTGTATTTTCTGCATCTACCTTCTTAGTGCTGTAGGGATTGATTTATTTAGCTATACTGTATTTTCTACATCTACCTTCTTAGTGCTGTAGTGATTGATTTATTTAGCTATACTGTATTTTCTACACCTACCTTCTTAGTGCTGTAGTGATTTATTTATTTAGCTATACTGTATTTTCTGCATCTACCTTCTTAGCTCTGTAGGGATTGATTTATTTAGCTATACTGTATTTTCTCCATCTACCTTCTTAGTGCTGTAGGGATTGATTTATTTAGCTATACTGTATTTTCTCCATCTACCTTCTTAGTGCTGTAGGGATTTATTTATTTAGCTATACTGTATTTTCTCCATCTACCTTCTTAGTGCTGTAGGGATGTATTTATTTAGCTATACTGTATTTTCTGCATCTACCTTCTTAGTGCTGTAGTGATTGATTTATTTAGCTATACTGTATTTTCTGCATCTACCTTCTTAGTGCTGTAGGGATTGATTTATTTAGCTATACTGTATTCTCTCCATCTACCTTCTTAGTGCTGTAGTGATTTATTTATTTAGCTATACTGTATTTTCTACATCTACCTTCTTAGTGCTGTAGGGATTTATTTATTTAGCTATACTGTATTTTCTCCATCTACCTTCTTAGTGCTACAGGAATTGATTTATTTAGCTATACTGTATTTTCTGCATCTACCTTCTTAGTGCTGTATGGATTGATTTATTTAGCTATACTGTATTTTCTACATCTACCTTCCTAGTGCTGCAGGTATTGATTTATTTAGCTATACTGTATTTTCTCCATCTACCTTCTTAGTGCTGTAGGGATTGATTTATTTAGCTATACTGTATTTTCTCCATCTACCTTCTTAGTGCTGTAGGGATTGATTTTTTTTAGCTATACTGTATTTCTCCATCTACCTTCTTAGTGCTGTAGGGATTTATTTATTTAGCTATACTGTATTGTCTCCATCTACCTGCTTAGTGCTGTAGGGATTGATTTATTTAGCTATACTGTATTTTCTGCATCTACCTTCTTAGTGCTGTAGGGATTGATTTATTTAGCTATATTGTATTTTATGCATCTACCTTCTTAGTGCTGTAGTGATTGATTTATTTAGCTATACTGTATTTTCTCCATCTACCTTCTTAGTGCTACAGGAATTGATTTATTTAGCTATACTGTATTTTCTGCATCTACCTTCTTGGTGCTGTAGGGATTGATTTATTTAGCTATACTGTATTTTCTGCATCTACCTTCTTAGTGCTGTAGGGATTGATTTATTTAGCTATACTGTATTTCTGCATCTACCTTCTTAGTGCTGTAGGGATTGATTGATTTAGCTATACTGTATTTTTCTCCATCTACCTTCTTAGTGCTGTAGGGATTGATTTATTTAGCTATACTGTATTTTCTGCATCTACCTTCTTAGCGCTGTAGGGATTGATTGATTTAGCTATACTGTATTTTCTCCATCTACCTTCTTAGTGCTGTAGGGATTTATTTATTTAGCTATACTGTATTTCTCCATCTACCTTCTTAGTGCTGTAGGGATTGATTTATTTAGCTATACTGTATTTTCTGCATTTACCTGCTTAGTGCTGTAGGGATTGATTTATTTAGCTATACTGTATTTTCTGCATCTACCTTCTTAGTGCTGTAGGGATTGATTTATTTAGCTATACTGTATTTTCTCCATCTACCTTCTTAGTGCTGTAGGGATTGATTTATTTAGCTATATTGTATTTTATGCATCTACCTTCTTAGTGCTGTAGGGATTGATTTATTTAGCTATACTGTATTTTCTACATCTACCTTCTTAGTGCTACAGGAATTGATTTATTTAGCTATACTGTATTTTCTGCATCTACCTACTTAGTGCTGTAGGGATTGATTTATTTAGCTATACTGTATTTTCTGCATCTACCTACTTAGTGCTGTAGGGATTGATTTATTTAGCTATACTGTATTTTCTGCATCTACCTTCTTAGTGCTGTAGGGATTGATTTATTTAGCTATACTGTATTTCTGCATCTACCTTCTTGGTGCTGTAGGGATTGATTTATTTAGCTATACTGTATTTTCTGCATCTGCCTTCTTAGTGCTGTAGGGATTGATTGATTTAGCTATACTGTATTTCTGCATCTACCTTCTTAGTGCTGTAGGGATTGATTTATTTAGCTATACTGTATTTTCTGCATCTACCTTCTTAGCGCTGTAGGGATTGATTGATTTAGCTATACTGTATTTTCTCCATCTGCCTTCTTAGTGCTGTAGGGATTGATTTATTTAGCTATACTGTATTTCTCCATCTACCTTCTTAGTGCTGTAGGGATTGCTTTATTTAGCTATACTGTATTTCTGCATCTACCTTCCTAGCTCTGTAGGGATTGATTTATTTAGCTATACTGTATTTTCTGCATCTACCTTCTTAGCGCTGTAGGGATTGATTGATTTAGCTATACTGTATTTTCTCCATCTACCTTCTTAGTGCTGTAGTGATTGATTTATTTAGCTATACTGTATTTTCTGCATCTACCTTCTTAGTGCTGTAGTGATTGATTTATTTAGCTATACTGTATTTCTCCATCTACCTTCTTAGTGCTGTAGGGATTGATTTATTTAGCTATACTGTATTTCTCTATCTACCTTCTTAGTGCTGTATGGATTGATTTATTTAGCTATACTGTATTTTCTGCATCTGCCTTCTTAGTGCTGTAGGGATTGATTTATTTAGCTATACTGTATTTCTCCATCTACCTTCTTAGTGCTGTAGGGATTTATTTATTTAGCTATACTGTATTTTCTCCATCTACCTTCTTAGTGCTGTAGTGATTGATTTATTTAGCTATACTGTATTTTCTGCATCTACCTTCTTAGTGCTGTGGGGATTGATTTATTTAGCTATACTGTATTTTCTCCATCTACCTGCTTGGTGCTGTAGGGATTGATTTATTTAGCTATACTGTATTTTCTGCATCTACCTTCTTAGTGCTGTAGGGGTTGATTTATTTAGCTATACTGTATTTTCTACACCTACCTGCTTAGTGCTGTAGGGATTGATTTATTTAGCTATGCTGTATTTTCTGCATCTAGCTTCTTAGTGCTCAAGTGATTGATTCATTTAGCTATCTGTATTTTCTTCACCTACCTGCTTAGTGCTGTAGTGATTGCTTGATTGATTGATTTATTTTTTCTGCATCTACCTTCTTATGGCTGCAGGGATTTATTTGTTAAAAATGTGTTTACCTTCCTACTGCCATTATGATTTATTTATTTAGATTGTATTTTTCTGTCCCTACTTTTTTGCTGTAGGGATGTATTTTCTCTTATGACTTTTCTGCATTTTCCTGTTTTGGGCCCCCCTGTCTGGGGATCGTTTTTTTTCTTGGGTTTGGGGGGGGGGGGGTTCCTTTTTTCCCTCCCTCTCTCTACCTTTTCCGGGTGGCTTTGCCCCCTTCACTTTTCATCCGTTTTGCAGCCGCCGGAAAGCGGTCCTCCGACCGCTTTCCATTGCTTACCGCTGGGACCCCGGAGTAAGACTCTGGCGGTCCCACGTGTTGGATCCCGCCCGCCGGCTCCATCCGCCAAGCGAGATCCTCTGCTTCCACCCCCCACCCGACCTACGCTTCCGCTCACGGTATAACTGCTCCCACGGCGTGGGGGGTTACCTTCCCATGCAGTGCGGCGGCCCCGAGCATTTACCAGACTTACCGCATTAGTTCTGTCGATGGCAGGCACATGTGCTGTAGCTTTAACTGGGACTCAGCTATGACTTGGGCACATTGCACCCTCAGGCTTTCCTGGCTTTGTGCCCCATGTGGCTGGCAGGTTAGGCTACTGGGGACTATAGTGGATGATATAGATCACAGGCATGCTATATAGAGCTGTGCACAACCCCTCAAGGGTTACAGGCACAACTGACTACGTTATCTCTTTATCCTTATCTGTTCTGTTTGCCGGCTTGCTGATTACTGTGTACCAGACCCCGGCTAGTCCTAGTTTACGCTGTCTCTTTGTGCCCTTGACCTCGGATCGTTCCTGACTCTGTCTCCTCTCCTGATAGATATGGGGGGCTGATGGTCCCTTAGCTCCTCGTAAGACTCCTTAATAATGCTCAGGACTTCAAACGGGCAGTGGTAGAAAAAATATGCTTTTTTTTCTACCACTGCCCGTTTGAAGTCCTGAGCATTATTAAGGAGTCTTACGAGAAGCATCTTTTTTCTACCACTGCCCGTTTGAAGTCCTGAGCATTATTAAGGAGTCTTACGAGGAGCATCTTTTTTCTACCACTGCCCGTTTGAAGTCCTGAGCATTATTAAGGAGTCTTACAAAGAGCTAAGGGACCATCAGCCCCCCATATCTATCGGGGGAGGCACCCTATGAGCGATATATTCTACAAAATCCTGTGAGTGCATTCATATATAGCGCATAAGATGTGTTAATTGTACTTCACTATTTTGTATATTTTTCTATGTTCCTTTTAAAATCATTCTCAGCCGTATCCTCGAAGTTTTGTATTGTTTGTGGTTATCTATATATGAAAAGGTCGTCTTCATTGGGTAACGATCTTGGGAGGCTTCATTATAACATATGAGCTAAGTATTTGTATATATATTTCACTACAATTACGATTTATAGTAGTGTTTATATTGCATTGTACCATCTGTCTCCTCTCGTCTTTTGTCGAGTTGAATCCTGCGAGTTGGGGTATATTTGCGTTACACAGGCACTATTTAACTGAAGTGCGATATCTACAGTTGCACAGTAGAAGGCTTTGTACAGTTACACAGTAGAATGCTATTGTGACGAAACCAATCTCGCCACATTGTATTGGAGGAGCCTGGTTGCCCGCCTGCTGCCTTTGGACTATGGCCCTGGGAGATTGGGCCCTTTACAAACAGTATTCAGCCCTAACAGAGTGCCTGTCACTCATTTTGGCCCTTTAAATACAGTGGGGCCATTCGGTACTTGCCCTGTGTGAGCAGTGATACCCCCCAGATAGCTATGCCATGGAGCCTATTCATATAATGAAAGACTATGGGAAAGACTTTGGCTCCATGGCAATTAAACTGTATTTGTGTGGTCTGCGTGCCATTCACCTAATAATGTGCACGCAGACCTGAGCTATCTGGGGATATGTTAAATGTCTGTGTTTAATGTATAAAATATGACTTTATGTATTTTAAAGAGTTTTATGTTGTTTTGCAACCATGTGGTTAATGGAGTCTGCCTCTAGTCCTGGATAATTAGATTTCTTCTCCAATTATCTCCAGGGCAGAAGGGAGGAAGCCAGGATGCATTGTGGGGATGTTTTACTTTTACTGTTTGAGCCAGGGGGAATAAAAGATACTTTTACTAACTTTTGAACCCCTGGTCTGATTCATGCCATTTTTTAATATGTTGTTCCCCTGAATGGATTGATTGTGGATATGTATTTTTATGTGAATGTGATGTATGGTTTTCAAGTTATGAAAGTTGTGTAAAAGTATATTTTGAACTGTACACATAATGGGATTAAGTGTCACACTAAGGGGAGGGGATGTGTGGGAGGTAACATCTATGTTATTGGTTATTTTATGCCTCCCCCTGGGTGTAGCCTGTATGTGTACTCATGTAATAAAAACCAGGCTGGGTGCCCAGCACCTCAGACCACTGCTTGACCTTCAACACAGAGCCTTGTCTCGTTCTTGGGGGGATTCACTGTATGCTGTTGGAGATTTGACTGCTAGGAGTGTAAGCTGATGTCTGCTTTTCCTATTCATCTGCTAGCAGCTATTTGTGAGGTTCCAGCTGGAGTGCTACCTTATTCACCTATATCCAGTTCGTGAGTTCTGATGTTCTGCAGTAGCTGTGCCTTTCTGAGAAAAGGGGATTATCGCCTAAACTGGGTTTTACCCTCTTGTAAGTGAAACGGTCCGTTACAGCTATGTACAGTTACACAGTAGAATGCTATGTACAGTTACACAGAAGAATGTTATGTACAAATACACGGAAGAGTGTTATGTACAGTTACACGGAAGAGTGTTATGTACAGTTACACGGAAGAGTGTTATGTACAGTTACACGGAAGAGTGTTATGTACAGTTACACGGAAGAGTGTTATGTACAGTTACACGGAAGAGTGTTATGTACAGTTACACGGAAGAGTGTTATGTACAGTGTAACGGATCACCTGGCACCCCGACTGGGTACCTCCGTTAATGGATGCTCCTAGTGCTTCCTGAGGACTCCAAGCACTCTGGCAGACACCACAATCACCGAATCCGAGAAACCTTTAAATTTTCCCAAGCATATGAATGCTGTAGACCATTGAATAGGAACCATACGAATAGGCTTGTACTCCTAGCAGTCAACTGGAACAGCATGCAATAAATCCTTCCCCCCAATAATGAGACGACACATCACTTTGAGGGTAAAACAGGAACTCTGGACTGGCTCATCCAGCCTGGCTTTTATTTCCATCTCACACATACAGGCCACACCCAGGGGGAGGCATAAAATAACCAATCCGAGATATGGTACAACCCACACATCCCCTCCCCTTAGCCTGAGAGATAATCCACTTATTATACAGTTTAAAACATAACTTTTACACAATATCTATAACTTCAAAACCATACATCACATTCACATACAAATATACATATTCAGACTCAGCATACTTTAAACATAAACACTTCCAAAATTCAGGCAAATCCCTCCAGTGGATCAAAAGTTACACGGAAGTCCTTTTATGACCGACCGCAAGCACATTTTCTTGCCCAAAACAGTTCCATAGATTTGGGCTGTGCGGTCGGTCAATTCCTGGCATAAAAACGGCTAAGTCCCATTCGAAGTGTGCCTGAAGTGGAGTTGATGTTAAGGGTCGGCAGTGTTCGAAGTTAAAATGGCCGCCGCCACGTGGTCCTTTGTCCAATACCGGCCACTTCGACAACTTCGACAGCTTCGAATGTGTCCAAAGTGCCATATACAAAAGTACCAATCTGTCCACAAAGTATTTAAAGGGCTAGGGACAGTATTATACAATCCACATGCCCAAAAGTAGTTCTTAAAGGGTCAGTACAGTATGGTAGCAGTCCATAAGCCCCAATTCAGTCCCTTAAAGGGCAATATCTCCGAGGGACCATAATCACTGGGCAGGAGGCTAGCAACCAGGCTTCTCCAGTTCTCAGTGGCGAGGTTGGTTCCGCCACATACAGTTACACGGAAGAGTGTTATGTACAGAGTGTTATGTACAGTTACACGGAAGAGTGTTATGTGCTAATAATCTGAAGAAGTGTTATGTACATCTTATCTGAAGAGCGAAAGGTAAATTTTATCGTAAGAATGGAATGCGCAGTTTTCTCACCTGTACATCTCTGAAGGTCCTGACTTGTCTGTGCCCCAGGACTTGGCCGGCTTTGTCCGTGCCTTACTGATTGGCCTGCTCTGCCTGTGCCCCATTGATTGGCCTGTGCTGTCTGTGCCAGAATGTCTGCATGCCAAGCCTACTGCCACATACTCACGCTTGTGCATTGCATGCGCTGCCCAACTTGCCTCGGTCACTATATGGGGTGCTGCCCCTATCCCCCTGCCGGTGACTCTTGTCCTCTATACTCCTTGAGGTCGCTTTGCCTGGGACCGCTGCACAGGAGAACACTTATCTGGGATAACAGCGCAGACAATGACTACTATGGCAGTGACCGCCTCCGTGGAATTAGGCTTCAGCCAGGGTCCTCCCTTAAGCTTATCAGGAGCGTAACGCTAGAGGGCCCACTTCTAAAATGGCAGATGACTTGAATGAGTCAGACTCTCCTAGAGGAGAGCAGGCAAAGGCACATAAGCGCTACTGGAAGGGTGAATGCCCTGAGCCAGGCTCCCGGAAAGATAAGACTCCGAGGAGCGGCTAACCCCTCTGCAATCGGCCAGACGGCCCTGCCTATATGGCGCGGGGGAGGTGATGACCACCGGACGCGGCAGTGACCACCTTCTTATAAAGGCAGACGACTTGGAGGAGTCAGACTCTCCAAGTGGAGAGCAGGCAAGGGCGCATAAGCACTATGGGTAGGGTGAAGGCCCGGAACCAGACACCCGGAAAGATTAGACTCCGGAGAAGATCTGATACGATCGGCCTTGACGGCCAGACAACACTGCCTATGTGGCGCAGGGGTGAAGGTCCCCCCCCCACCACCATGGCCACCCTAGCAGAATGGCGGGCGGACCGGTACCCCTCGGAGGGAGAGGATTATGGGGGTGTGGATTATGATGATGGCCCCTAGTGGCACCATGAGATGTAGAACAAAGTCCACTACAGGGGCCCCGACGACCGTGGAAGAAGAGGTCGTCTCGTGGATCGCCTTAAATGAACCCCTGTTCGACCCTCGATCCATTGCTCACCTGGTTTCTTTGGAATGGTCTCTGCCTGATCACCTAGCACCATCAGTGCGTTTCTGGGCCCGTAGACCGCTGGCTTGAGAAGCCCGCAGGATAATTCGAGCGGCATTCCCAGCCGGGCTCCCGAACAAAGTAACCGCAAACCCAGACTTAGACCCCGATGGGGCACTGTGGTTTTGCTGGTTAAGCACCTGTATAGTATTCAGGAGATCCTGAGTGCGGCCCACTGTAGTGCCTATACTATTAAGTCCGCACTGGCAAGCCGATTGTTCTCCGCTACATGAGTGAGTTGTGCTAGCGGAACATCCGAGGAAGTATAAGATGTGTCCTTTTTTACATGGAAATACTTGACAGAGGCTTATATCAGCTCCAACCCGTACCTTTTATAGGGGATTGGACCCTTGACCCTGAATTTCACACTTGCCTCCACTTTCAGATGACATTCCAGACGGGGGCCCCGAGTCTGGGGTGACAGACGACCCTATCCTAAATGTAATTTGGACCACTGGAGGTGCTTGGGATAAAGGGATCTGAGCCCCTCGGAGTCCCGGCATGAGTCTACGATTGAACATATATTCATTAGTTACTTTGAATTAGACGTGGCCCTCAAGACACTTCTAGGGACCGCGGGGCCCAATTCTGGTAAGGTGGCCTCTATTTTATCCCTGGTGAGATAGGTATGTTGTGCATCAGTCATTTGGGCGACAATACAACCTGGTTGGCAGGTTGGGAGGAATTAAGGACATTCAGGAATACCAGAACTATCTGAAGAGATCTTTCTCGTTTTCCACGCGTTGGGACCCGGACGCGACTCTTCATCGATATAGGACATCTTGCTGTACGGTCTACCTGGATGGGCTTGCCGGACCCCCTGCGAGGTACCTCCCAGACCGAAAGGTCAGACGCTCCCTGCGTTTTCCCTTGTTCGAGTCCCTGGATTTCGTTTTCAACCAGGGAAATATCGACCTCCTCTACATCTCAAGGAGTGGAGTCCTGGAGTGCGGATTGGACGCAATGGGGTGCCTCCTACGCTCTCCTCTGCCCGAGTTCTCGTACGTATGGAATAGTTTTCTCTGGGAGGACCCAGTGTCAAGACTTTGGTCCACCAGTTTGGCTGGATGACGGACCCGTTTGCTCAGCGATGGACGCTTCCTTCCAGGAGTGTTCGACACGGAGACGTGGACGAGTCTTCTCAGTTTGTTTTGGTCTCAGGACCTTTCTACAGGTGCCTCGGTCTGCTGGTACTTTGGAATTATGATCTCCACTTCGGCAGAGTCGAACCTAGTTCCTGGATTCCCTGGACCCTTGCTCATTTGATCTCGGGGATTGTGAAACTTTGGTCTGCATGGCGACCCTGACGTAGTTGGGTCTGGTACGGATCTCCTAATTTTGCTACTGCTTTTACAGGGTTCTTGTATTGTTTGGTCACTTTATTACCAGGGACTGCCATATTAATTAGGTAGCGCGTACGACTGTTGCCGGCGGGTCTCGCTCTGCTTAGAATTCCCTTTACGATTCCTGAGGACGGGTATTCATCTCCCCAGGGGGTACACACATCTTTGTCATGCTCTTATGGTGGGTTCTGTCTGGTTTTGCCCATTCACTGATCCTGGAGTTATTTCCGTTATTATACCTTGTTTTTCTTTCAGATGGGTTCGGCGGTTCGGACCTTAGTTGTCTATCAGCCTTAGTCGGACCTGAGGGTCATATTCTTACTTTGGTAGGGCTCCCACCTTTAGGCGGTGTTCGACGTCACCGTTTGTTTAAATGGTTCTTCCCTTTTTCTCGCCCTTTATGTACCGCTTGGTTGTGGTTGGCATTGGTGGGGCGTATAGGTTTTTTCGGTTCACTTCAGTCCGTAACACTGCGACTTCAGGTACTGACATGGCGGGCGTTTTTCTCCAAGACATTGTACGCTTTCCTGCCGGTTACGAGGAGCTATCTTTGCAGAGTTTAGGTTGGTACGGCGGATCATGTTTCTTTGGTCTTTACTGTCCAAGCGTTAAAACAGCAAATATGAAGCCTCCTGTCATGCTATAAAATTTTAGATTATACTAGCTTTAGTGTAACTATAATCTTAATTTTATTAATGACAGGAGGCGAATATTTCCCTCCCAGTTTCTCCCTCCCTTTGTTGTTTGTTGGTTTGACTGACTTGGTGTTTATTCACCTGGTCTCCTGGGCTAGGTTGGTTATCTGGGGGACTTGGGGTTTATCTGGGATATGGTACCGTCAGTATTTTATGATGGGGATTCATGTTTTCTCACTATATGGGATATTATACTGTCAGTATTTACGAAGGGGATTAATGTTTTCTCAGTACATTTCATTCGCTAATCAGTGTTTTCGAATCTGTTTATCTTGTTTCAGTTTAATGGTTTGGCTACAGTTCTTAGATCCGACTACTCTACAGGATAAAGGTCAAGGCTTCACCCACTGGTTCCACGGTTTCTAGTTCGCATGGCATTCATCGTTGTGTTATGTTTGTTGCTCTTGTTATTGTATTTGTGGTGTATTTTTCATGTACTTTATTGGTCGCAGCGTGAAAGAGGAAATAGTTAGTTGGGAGAAGCCTTTTATAGATTCCTGATTTTTTTTGTCTCTGGTGTTTTTATCTCTATGTTAATCTGCTGTGGAGTTCTAGTAAAGAGAGACTTAAGCAAATATTCGCCTCCTGTCATTAATAAAATTAAGATTATAGTTACACTGAAGCTAGTATAATCTACAATTCTTATACCCAGCTGACTGAGGAAGCTCTTTTGAGAGTGAAACGCGTATTGGCCAATTTTAAAAGGACTTTTTAAGTCCTATCTACATAATTTTTTATTTTTTTATTGTACACCAATAAATTTTGTTATTTTATCCAAGACATCCTATTCAAGTCCTTTTTTGGAGCCTTCCGGAATCTTCACAGGGGTAGTGCCATCCCCACCTAATTTGGCACAATACCTGCACACCTCAGAGCCGGGACCAATAGGCTCAGAACTAGGTGAGCACCCCATTTATTATTTCACACTTTCACTCTCCAGTGTTACAGGCTGCACATTTTTCTTATGTTTTGTCCACGAGAATCACTCCAAAACGAAGCGGAAGAGTGGTGCTACCATATAAGCACATCAGCCTGATTACTGAGCCAGTACCTATACACAGGCTCCTTTAACCCCTTAAGGACACATGACATGTGTGACATGTCATGATTCCCTTTTATTCCAGAAGTTTGGTCCTTAAGGGGTTAAATGTGAGTGTTCTGTCTGTTATACTACATACTGGATTACACTTTTAAGTACCATCTGCACTATGTTGTACCCTTTGTTTTTGTTCTTTTACATGTACTCCACACCAAACTTTTTAACCAAGTCTCATGTGGTAAGTTTTGGATTTGTTTTAGCGCTCCACTTATAGGTGTAGGTTTTTTCACTTACATCGCCTTAAAAAATTTCTAATACTTATACCTGACTGCACACTGTATCCGAATAAACAACACCCATTCACTCTCCTGAATTGGACAATTATCTGCTACCATGTTAATTTATATTTATTGGGAAAATATTTTTATTTTATCTGAAACAAGAGTCATGGTGCAATAAATCTCCCTTAAGCACAACTTTTTTTTAATGCCTACAACATGGTGAGAATTAACCCGTAGACCAGACTAACATCTAAATTATGTGGCATACATTAGTGAACTTTGTATAAATGTTATGTTTTAAATATTACGAATAATAAGAAAAAACAACCATAATTCCTCATATTCTGAAGCAAATCAGCCATTCCATCGCTCATTTCATCAATAATCATGCAAGAAAATATATATATTTTTTTGTGGTTTAAGATATTTACCAGCTTTAGAAACACAATATAAAACAAGAACCAAATTTCCCTCTCGGATCCCTGGTTACAATAGGTGAACACTGGACTTGTTCACACCTTGGCTTCATTAAATAGAAAGTCTAAACATGGCATCTCTCTTAAGTTTCCATTTGCTCTTCATAGAGTAAAAACCCGCTGAATATCGTTAGAGGTTCATCTGAATGTGCCAATCGACCCATCACCAAGTCAACGCACACAGTATCTCCCGCCTCAAGCTGCAAAATGATGTTAAAAACCCCAAGAGACCCTGCTGTGGGCTTATTTTCAACCAATGGCTTCTTCTCCAGGCCCTCAGGCTGGTAACCTGCAGAATCAATGCGGGCAATGCCATAGTTCGACTTGGAGAGCACTGCTTCAATCTTCTCATCTTTGTACCCAGTCAGTATAGCACTGAAAAAGTACCGACCTTCCACCGGTGCTGTGAAGGTACCTGGAAAGAAAAGAGAATATAATACACAAAACGGAAAATAATGGAAAGGAAACATGGACACACAGATCACTCAAAGTAAAAACAGGGGAATTGGGAGCACAGCCGGATTATGCATTTCTCAGCAGTGGTACTGCCTTACAAACAAAAATGTATACAAAATACAGATTACAACACATTGCACACAAAATAAAAAGTGAACAAAAAAGTGAGAAGGAATCCAAACTCCAAAATATAATCAATTATATAGTGAATGCTACTAAAACGAATGTGACAAAAATACAACCTGTTGTGGTTTTGGTGGGTGGTGCCCAGGAGGCAGCAGTAAGCCAAATGCGAGGTACAAAATAGGGATGAGACAATCTCATAGTCTGGGGCAGGCAGTGCAGGTTCAGAAATGGTATAACAGGCACAGATTCACAGAAGAGGAGCACAGTATAACTGAGCACTGTTATAAGGGTTGGCTGTGATTATAAAGGGGAGAGGTATCCACCTCCGGTGTTTCCGGTGCAAGCCAGTGGGACACGTTAGGAGCAACTGTCCTCTGAAGCTACCACGACACACCTGGAACCAATCTGGCCCCCCAGCTACCAGGACCGCAGCTTACTGTATAGAAACCAAAAGAGCACCGGCCTGGGGTAACTCCAATAACATACATTAAGAATCTTGGGGAGTTTTACATGAGGCAGACCCAGTCCAAGCAGCCACCCTGGACAACTGCCAGCAGCGTCGCCAACTAGGCCTTGTAAACGGACAGACCGCTTGTGGATTACGGAACACTGGAGCTACTTTAACCTTAGTACAGAGACACTTGGTTCAGGACACCAAACAAACTGGAAAGTCTGTGGCAGTTCAAGTAGTCGGTGGGGCTATCTACCGATTACCTACGGCCCGTGGAGCAATTGGTGCCAGGCCCAAGAAAAAGTTAAGTTTTGTATGTTTGTTCCATTTGGAACGGTGTTGTGTGTGGAGTTTTAGTGATCCCAGCCACAGAGTTTTCACACATGTTGGCTTGTTGCATTATCCCTCTAGCCCTGGGATAAATCAAGAGAGCTAGGCCTCAGAGCTGCAAGTGCCTTTGTAAAGGCAATATGAATCACATTTCAGGAGGTGGATACCTGCCTGGAAGAAGGGCTGCAGCAGAATAGGCATAGGGGACGATACCTGCCTGGAAGGAGAGCTGAAGCCTGGTTGGTGGAAAAGCTCTAGAAGTCAAGCCATGACGACTGGGGCAGATGATCGGCAGTTTTCCAAAGTTCCACCTAGGAAGCGATCCTGGGCAGAGGCATCCAACCGGGGTACAGGGAGCTCTGCTACACCTAGTTACAGTGAGGGAAAAACGGATTTGATCCCCTGCTGATTTTGAACGTTTGCCCACTGACAAAGAAATGATCAGTCTATAATTTTAATGGTAGGTGTATTTTAACAGTGAGAGACAGAATACAGAAAAAAATCCAGAAAAACGCATGTCAAAATAGTAATAAATTGATTTGCATGTCAACGAGTGAAATAAGTATTTGATTCCCTATCAATCAGCAAGATTTCTCGCTCCAAGTTGTCTTTTATACAGGTAACAAGCTGAGATTAGGAGCACTCTCTTAAAGTGCTCCTAATCTCAGCTCGTTACCTGTATATAAGACACCTGTCCACAGAAGCAATTAATCAATCAGATTCTAAACTCTCCACCATGGCCAAGACCAAAGAGCTGTCCAAGGATGCCAGGGACAAGATTGTAGACCTACACAAGACTGGAATGGGATACAAGACCATCACCAAGCAGCTTGGTGAAAAGGTGACAACAGTTGGTGCGATTATTTGCAAATGGAAGAAACACAAAATTACTGGAAGTCTCCCTCGGTCTGGCGCTCCATGCAAGATCTCACCTCGTGGAGTTTCAATGATCATGAGAACGGTGAGGAATCAGCCCAGAACTACACAGGAAGATCTTGTTGATGATCTCAAGGCAGCTGGGACCATAGGCACCAAGAAAACAATTGGTAACACACTACGCCATGAAGGACTGAAATCCTGCAACGCCCCTAAGGTCCCCTTGCTCAAGAAAGCACATGTACAGGCCCGTCTGAAGTTTGCCAATGAACATCTGAATGATTCAGAGGAGAACTGGATGAAAATGTTGTGGTCAGATGAGACCAAAAGTTAGCTCTTTGGCATCAACTCAACTCACTGTGTTTAGAGGAGGAGGAATGCTGCCTATGACATAGAAACATAGAATGTGACGGCAGATAAGAACCATTCGGCCCATCTAGTCTGCCCAATTTTCTAAATACTTTCATTAGTCCTTGGCCTTATCTTATAGTTAGGATAGCCTTATGCCTATCCCATGCATGCTTAAACTCTTTAACTGTGTTAACCTCTGCCACTTCAGCTGGAAGGCTATTCCATGCATCCACTACCCTCTCAGTAAAGTAATACTTCCTGATATTATTTTTAAACCTTTGTCCCTCTAATTTAAGACTATGTCCTCTTGTTGTGGTAGTTTTTCTTATTTTAAATATAGTCTCCTCCTTTACTATGTTGATTTCTTTTATGTATTTAAATGTTTCTATCATATCGCCCCTGTCTCGTCTTTCCTCCAAGCTATACATGTTAAGATCCTTTAACCTTTACTGGTAAGTCACAGTAATGACCCCAAGAACACCATCCCCACCGTCAAACATGGAGGTGAAAACTGTGACGAAAGCAACTTCGCCACTGGTATTTGGAGAGGACTAATGGCCAGCCTCTTGCCCTGTGACTATGGCCCCTTTGATTTATTTTGGCTGAGATACCCTATTTGTGGCTATTTGGACTTTAAAAATTGTTTCTTCGAACTCCCGAACAGTCGAAGTGGACGCCATTCGACATTCGAACAAGCGGTGGCGGCCAACTTGTTTGCATGGGCTAAAACCACAAATAGACTTCAGGGGGGCTTAGCCGCGAATGCCCTGGAACTATTTTCGGCATGTTCCCGGTCAGTCCTCCAGCGGCACTTAGCCGCAATTCTATGGAACTGTTTTGAGCATGAAATCCTGTGTTCGCCTGGGCAAAAATATGACTTCCATAACATTTCTGAACCCCTGATCTGATCTGGGTGATTTATTGATATGTGGTGTTTTGGGGTGTTTTCTTGACTTTTTAAAAATTTATGTTTGTTCTGCTTAGAGTTAATTGAGTTAGCCCGTTGTCTTTGTTAATTGTATCACAGGCAGAGGGGAGGGATTGTGTACACTGTATTGAAGTGTCTTAATGTAAACCTCTGTTTTTATTGGCTTGTATGTTTTGTATTCGGTGCCCAAAAGGTCCACCTGGGCGTCACCTTTGCTGTAAAACTTGTATAAAAGTGTGTGCCATTAAACTGTCAGACCTTCTTACCCTCAACTCGCAAGCCTTGTCTTGTGTTGTATGGAACTGCTATAATCACACTGGGGATTGCTATACTCTGTATACTCCCCTGGATTCTAATCACTAGCTCTTCTAAGAGCTGTTCCTGCTTCACTCTCTTGGAGGAGAGGTTCACCCACTGGAGCCTGGAGCCTTGTCGTAGGTCCAGGGTATGTAGAAGACGGCGAGACCCCAACCAAGCTGCGGCGGTTTGTGGGGTCTGCAGTGCTTATGGTGTCTGGTGCGGTGCTGATGGACCTTGGTAAGCACTAGGAGCATTGATTGACGGAGGGTCCGTCACAAAAACGTTATGCTTTGGGGGTGTTTTTCTGCTATGAGGACAGAATAACTGTACCAAATCAAAGGGATGATGGACGGGGCCATGTACCATCAAATCTTGGGTGAGAACCTCCTTCCTTTACCCAGGGCATTGAAAATGGGTTGTGGATGGGTATTCCAACATGACAATGACCCAAAGCACACATCCTAGGCAACAAAGGCGTGGCTCAAGAAGAAGCACATTAAGGTCCTGGAGTGGCCTAGCCAGTCTCCAGACCTTAATCCCATAGAAAATCTGTGGAGGGAGCTGAAGATTCGAGTTGCCAAAGTCAGCCTCGAAACCTTAATGACTTGGAGAGGACCTGCAAAGAGTAGTGGGACAAAATCCCTCCTGACGTGTGCAAGGCTGGTGGCCAACTACAAGAAATGTCTGACCTCTATGATTGTCAACAAGAGTTTTGCCACCAAGTACTAAGTCGAAGGGGTCAAATACTTATTTCACTCATTAACATGCAAATCAATTTTGTACTTTTATGATATGAATTTTTCTGGATTTTTGTTTTTTGTCATTCTGTCTCTCACTGTTAAATGGCACCTACCATTAAAATTATAGACTGATCATTTCTTTGTCATTGGGCAAACGTTCAAAATCACCAGGGGATCAAATACTCTTTTCCCTCACTGTATGTGGTTAATAGTTTGAGGCTAAAGATGTGTGTATTTGCAAGCTTCCCATATTGAGAGGAATAAAATCAGGACAGGGGGTGGGGCAGAAATAAGCAAGTGTCCAAATGGCACTAGTTGTTTCACTGGCACTGCCCTGAATGGGTTTTCAATATCAGAAAGTGGTGGGTCCGTCTGCATAAGTAGTTTGTCACCTTGGTGTTTATGCATGCCAGGCTGGTCCCATTCAGCACTGCTGTAACTGTCTATGTATGGTACTAGTGCCTTCACCACAGCGTGAGTGTGTGGAATGATGTGCAAGTGCTCTGCTGACTACGGTCAGGACCTTGGTGTGTATGCATGCCAGACTGGCTAATTGCCTCTGGTCCCATTCAGAACTGCTCTAACTGTCTCTGTATTCACCACAGCGCTGTGCTGGCTGTGGTCAGGACCTTGGTGTCTGGGGAACAAAATTGGGACAAAATGACTGGAACCCAAAATCAGGACAGTCCAATGAAATCAGGATGGTCCAGTAAAATTGGAGCGGCCCAGTGACATTGGAACAGCTGGGGGCATCTGCTTGTGTGGATGGGGGGGAGGGGGCTTTTACAATTGTCTTACACTGGCCTCACACTCAACAAATCTGCACCACCACTCTTTTTAAACTTTTACTTCTGGACTTAAATCTGAACCCTATGATTTAATAATACTTTAACCTATTATTATTATTTTTTTTTACATAAATCCACTCTGTTTGCCACCTTTAAATACTCACCACTAGATGGATCATAGCCATTACCGTCATTGACCAGGATCTTATCGAAGGCGATGGTTCCAGGATCGATCTGGGGGTAAGTCAGGGCAGCAGAAAAGGATATGTGTGGCACATAGACAACATCTCCTATAGGTCCTGTATGGGATAAGGAACTGGATTAATGTTATGTCCTTCTGAAATCTGGGTGCATCTCAAGTCCAGAAAATAGCAGGAAGGAAGAGAAATGAATATTGAATAGACTTACCCTTTTCTCCTCTCAATCCTATAAATGGAAACATGGAAAAGGTGATTAATAAAGACCAGCTTTTCCAACAAACATATCTTACTAATACTGACTCTCATTCAATGTATCATTAGCCGGTATAATACTGACTGTCATTCAATGTATCATTAGCCGGTATAATACTGACTCATTCAATGTATCATTAGCCGATAGAATACTGACTGTCATTCAATGTATCATTAGCCGGTATAATACTGACTGTCATTCAATGTATCATTAGCCGGTATAATACCGACTGTCATTCAATGTATCATTAGCCGGTATAATACAGACTGTCATTCAATGTATCATTAGCCGGTATAATACTGACTGTCATTCAATGTATCATTAGCCGGCATAATACTGACTGTCATTCAATGTATCATTAGCCGGTATAATACTGACTGTCATTCAATGTATCATTAGCCGGTATAATACTGACTGTCATTCAATGTATCATTAGCCGGTATAATACTGACTGTCATTCAATGTATCATTAGCCGGTATAATACTGACTGTCATTCAATGTATCATTAGCCGGTATAATACTGACCGTCATTCAATGTATCATTAGCCGGTATAATACTGACCGTCATTCAATGTATCATTAGCCGGTATAATACTGACCGTCATTCAATGTATCATTAGCCGGTATAATACTGACTGTCATTCAATGTATCATTAGCCGGTATAATACTAACTCATTCAATGTATCATTAGCCGGTATAATACTGACTGTCATTCAATGTATCATTAGCCGGTATAATACTGACTGTCATTCAATGTATCATTAGCCGGTATAATACTGACTCATTCAATGTATCAATAGCCGGTATAATACTGACTGTCATTCAATGTATCATTAGCCGGTATAATACTGACTGTCATTCAATGTATCATTAGCCGGCATAATACTGACTGTCATTCAATGTATCAATAGCCGGTATAATACTGACTGTCATTCAATGTATCATTAGCCGGTATAATACTGACTCATTCAATGTATCATTAGCCGGTATAATACTGACTGTCATTCAATGTATCATTAGCCGGTATAATACTGACTGTCATTCAATGTATCATTAGCCGGTATAATACTGACTGTCATTCAATGTATCATTAGCCGGTATAATACTGACTGTCATTCAATGTATCATTAGCCGGTATAATACTGACTCATTCAATGTATCATTAGCCGGTATAATACTGACTGTCATTCAATGTATCATTAGCCGGTATAATACTGACTGTCATTCAATGTATCATTAGCCGGTATAATACTGACTGTCATTCAATGTATCATTAGCCGGTATAATACTGACTCATTCAATGTATCATTAGCCGGTATAATACTGACTCATTCAATGTATCATTAGCCGATGTAATACTGACCGTCATTCAATGTATCATTAGCCGATGTAATACTGACTTTCCGTCATGTATCATTAGCAGGTATAATATTGACATTAAATTTGATATATCACCTGGAGGTCCAACAGGTCCTTGCTCTCCTTTAGCTCCACCCTTGCCTTGGGGTCCCATTGGCCCTTGTGGTCCTGTTGCTCCTTGTTTCCCCATTGGACCAGGTGGACCTGGAAGTCCCGGAGGTCCTAAAGCAAAATTCAGAATGATGTTAAGAATTCATTAGAAGCCTTGGAACTATGCACACCTTTAAATGCAAAAATGTTATACTCAATAGACCCATCTTGGTGGTTGCAGCCATTATAATAAGCCTACACTCTGGCTAGTTCATGAAGTCAGATAACTTCCTGGTCAACAGGTGGATGACCAGTAAAATGCTGAAACTAATTGATTTTCCCCTTCCTCAGCAAAGCACAGCAAACTCATCCTCATGTTGAAACCATCCCATCACATTTATTTCCAAAATCCTGGCAGCCCTGGTGTTTTACTTCCTTGCTAGTGCTGGATATTGTCAAAATAAACAATTCTCATAGAGAAGCAATGAGAATAAATCCACAGTCCAAAACTTCTCAAAATGATATGTGACTTTATTGCAATTTATCATGTATTAAATAATGTCTTTCCTAAAGGGACACTATAGTCACCAGTCACCAAAACAACTTTAGCTCATTGATGTAGTTATTGTGTATAGATCATGCTTTTAAAGTCTCACTGCTCATCTCACTTCCATTTAGGAGTTAAATGACACTTGTTTCTGTCTATGCAGCCCTAGCAAGGAAGTAAATACTGAGCAAAAAGAGGGCGGATCCTCATAAGCCAAAGAAAGGTACAATTTTAGGATCTAGGACAAGGGTCTGAAACCTATGGCACGTGTGCCATGCATGGCACTCGAGGTACCTTTGCACGGCACTCGAGGCTGCCGGAGACAAACAGGCTCTAGCCTATCAAAGTCCCAGTGGGACTTCAGACATCAGCTAGTTCAAACTGGGTTGTGATTACAAGTGGTGAGGGAAAATCTTTTTCAATCAATTTATCTACGATCACTTCCTCCCTGCACTTGTGAACGGGAATCAGCACTGGAGAAGAGCAGCCCACAGCAGCTATCGCGCGGCTCCTGCCCTTGACCTGTACTTGGTTAGCCTGGTTCTCAATGGACCTAGGGACGCATACCCTATGCCCCGAGTAGATGAGCTCTTAGATCGCATCGCCAGGGGACATTACCTAACCACCATTGACCTCTGCAAGGGTTATTGGCAAATTCCCCTGGTCGAGGAAGCTATCCTCAAGTCGGCATTTGTCACCCCATTTGGTTTGTACCAGTTTAGGGTCATGCTATTTGGGATGAAAAATGCCCCAGCCACGTTCCAGCGCTTGGTAGATAGACTCCTTGATGGCTTCCAGGATTTCACTTGTGCATACCTGGATGACATAGCGATCTATAGTGAGTCCTGGGAGGAACACTTGGCTCACATAGGGATCGTCCTGGATCAGATTCGGGCCACTGGCCTGACTCTGAAGCCAGACAAATGTCATTTCGGGATGGCTAAAGTCAAGTACCTGGGACACTGGGTGGGGTGTGGGAAACAGCGCACTGAGCCTGCTAAAATTGATGCGGTCGCTTATTGACCCACTCCCCACATCAAGACTCAAGTCCTGACCTTCCTGGGCACCGCTGGGTATTACAGACGCTTTGTCCCCAGATGCTTTGTCTAAGTGCTGCTTCTAGGTGTGTGGTTGGAGATATTCTGGAGAGTTTTACAGAAGCTTCAACTGTCTAAGATTTTGCTAAGAGTTTTCTTTTCTACTGTTACAGGTAAGATTCATCTGTAGGAAAAGGTTACTGCTTGTACAAGGTTTGATTTCCTGTCGGTAATTTGGTAAGGCATTTGATTTGATTAGCTAAATACTTGCTATTGATTGCTGGTTAATTAGCTATTGTTTGCAAATAAGCATAGGCCTACCCAGGTGTTAAACATTCCTAGTGGGTGATGATTTTAGGAGTTATTTAAGGGTTGTTGTCATTAGCTTGGCTAATATAGCTTGGTTGCTTCATCTAAGTTCTGCATCTAAGTGTGTGGTTGGAGATATTCTGGAGAGTGCTGCTTCTAAGTGTGTGGTTGGAGATATTCTGGAGAGTGCTGCTTCTAAGTGTGTGGTTGGAGATATTCTGGAGATAAACTGGAGGTAATCTGAGGTATTCAGGAGGACAAAAAATTTAAGATTTGTTTGATTTCAATTATTCACCTCATTGGAATGGCAGACTTAGTTCAGTGTAATAGTTGTTATGCATTTGTTTCACTTTTTGGAAATTTGGATTCTGTCTAATCTGTAGACAGTTCTCTATATTGCAGCAGGAGATTGCATTTTTGAAGTCTGAGATTTGTAAATGATCTGGTAAACAAACTCAGGCTGGAACTGCTGCAAAGCCATTGCCGCAGAGACGTACTAGGAAAGGCAGATGGATTACTGTAGGATCTGGTAGACTTAGAGTTGTGGATAAAAGGCATATTGCACAGTCTGTTGCTCTGCATAATTCATTTTCTGCACTTTCAGATTGTAATGGTGTTATGGAGACATTCTCGGACAACAGGTGTAGTGGTGTTATGGAGACAGGCACTGAGGCTAGTGGTGTTGTGGAGAGAGGCACTGAGTCTAGTGGTGTTGTGGAGACAGGCTCAGGCACTGAGGGTAGTGGTGTTGTGGAGACAGGCGTGGAGAGGCTTAATAGATAACAGCTGTTGTTGGGGTATTCCATCATAAGAGGTGTGGAGATGGACAATGGTGGTCTTGTGAGATGTCTTCCCCGGAGCTACTGCTCACAGAGACAGGAGACATATTGTAATATTGTTAAGCGAGCAAAGCAGGAAGGGGAATTGGATGTACTTGTCCATCTAGGGACAAATGACTTGGCTTGCAATGAAGTTTCAGAGGTTAAGGAAGTTTTAGTGTTTTTGCCAATGATATACGGCAGGTTGCTTCCACACTGTCATTCTCTGAAGTTCTGCCTGTGCATAATACTCAGAACGACAGGCGGATGCGTATTAGGGACTTTACCTTGTGGCTTGGTGAATGGTGTCGGGAGCACGGATTTGGCTTTGTTTCTCATAGTAGCTCTGTTTGGAATGGAACTAAACTGTACAAAAAAGATGGTTTGCATCTTTCTCAAAAGGGAACAAATGTTCTCAGTGAGCAGTTCAGAGGTTTTGCTAGGATGTATTTAAACTAGGAGAGGGGGGCAAAAGGGTGATAAAACATCAATCCAATTGTCCCCCAAAACAAAGACAGAATGTGTCTGTAGCAAGTGAGTTAAAAAATGATAAGCTTAGAGTCATGTCTACAAATGCTCGCAGTTTAGGGAATAAGATCCATGAACTTGTGGCAATAATGGCAACTGATAATGTAGATTTAGTCGCTGTTACTGAGACATGGTATAATGAGAAAAATGACTGGGACATAGCAATACCAGGGTACTCTTTATATAGAAAAGACAGGGAAGGCAAGAAAGGGGGGGGGTGGCCCTGTATGTGAAGTATAGCATAAAATGTAGCCTAATAAAAGTTAGTGAGGCAAACATAGAGTCCGTTTGGGTTATCTTAAAATTTGGTAATCACACAGTAACTCGTGTAGGTGTGATTTATAGGCCCCCAGGACAAATAGAAGAGTTAGATAATCTACTAGTTGAGGAAATAGCTAAAATGACAATGAAGGGGGAAGTTATCATCATGGGTGACTTTAATCTTCCTGATGTGAATTGGAAAACAAAAATAGCTACTTGTGCCAGGAGCACACATATTCTAAACTCCCTACTGGGATTGTCTCTAAAACAAGTCATTGAGGAGCCAACTCGTAAAGAGGCCATACTAGATGTAGTGTTAACAAATGGAGATTTGGTATCAGATATTACTGTAGGTGAAAGTTTAGGATCCAGTGATCATCAGTCAGTGTGGTTTAATATAAGAACAGTGACTGAGTCACACCACACAAAAACAAAAGTTTTAGACTTTAGAAAAACAGACTTTTCTAAAATTAGAATATGTGTAAAGGAGTCATTATCAGTGTAACGGATCGCCTGGCACCCCGACTGGGTACCTCCATTAAAGGATGCTCCTAGCGCTCCTGAGGACTTCAAACCCTGCAGCAGACACCACAACCACCGACTCTGAGAGGCATAGGAATCCTCTCTAGCATATGAATGCTGTATACAGCCGAATAGGAAAAACCATACGAATAGGTTTACACTCCTAGCAGTCAAACTGGAACAGCATACCATAAATCCTCCCCCAATAATGAGACGACACTCCACTTTGAGGGTTAAGCAGGAACTGATGCTGGCATTCCCAGCCTGGTTTTTATTACAGTTGTTGAGAATGCAGGACCGCCCACAGGGAGGGACAAAACAACCAATCAA
Organism: Pelobates fuscus; assembly: GCF_036172605.1. Taxonomy (NCBI): domain Eukaryota; kingdom Metazoa; phylum Chordata; class Amphibia; order Anura; family Pelobatidae; genus Pelobates; species Pelobates fuscus. Next base: position 1,055,124 of record NC_086318.1, on the reverse strand, counting down.
TCTGTACAATACACACAGACACTCCCACACAAAATCCTCCCCTCTGCCTGTAATAGGATTACTGAACACAATGGGTAATCTCATTATCACAGGCAGAAGAATACAGTTTTATAAAAAATATCACAGGGACCCCAAAACATGCAATAACCCCATATAAAATTCCAAAATTCACCCAGATTCACCCATTCAGTAGTTTGGAAGATACAGTTTAATGCAGATTCCGCAGAACATATACAGATTATATAAAAAATAATTACTGTATAATGTGTCCCCTGTTGTATAGTTTAAAACTACTGTTACGGTTACTCTTAGGCTAGCTGAGAGCTGGACCGTTTAGTTGTCTGGATTCCTCGTTGCTGAAGAGGGGAGAGCCGAGTTCTATAGTATTCCATGCGAGTCCTGTAAGTGTGGAAACATCCCACTAGCTATAGCATAGCTAGGATACCTTTTCTACCCACAAAACGAGTCAAAGCAGCGATTTGAGGGTCAAGTAAGAACTGAGGACTGGGCTGACCAGCCTGCTTTTTATTGTGGTTACATGTAAACAGGATACTCCCAGGGGGAGGCATAAAATCACCAATCACATATTGGGTACCTCCCACACATCTCCTCCCCTCAGATAAACAGTTAACCCAATTATACAGTACATAGTTTCAACCAAGTTCTGGATGTACCCCGAAACCAGGGGGTACCCCTTTAAATCCTACACCGCTGTACAGGTCTTGTTCAGGGGAGCAACATATCCGAAAACCAACCTGTTCGGATGAACGGTTCAGGAGTTAGGGGTTTTCAAAGTTTTGACCGACCGCACAGACTTTCTGGCCGAAAATAGTTCCACACGTTTAGGCCTTGCGGTCGGTCTCCGTTCGTACGGGAAAACTCCACGAACCCATGGTCATCCATAGTTATCCTGGAGGTCGCTGTACTCCCCTTGCGGAGAGTAATCGTCCTACCGAACGGTGGGCTGTTCGGTAGGTCCAGCACGAAGTTATGCTATCCTGGAGGTCTCAGCGGTGTTCGCCTGGGTGCGTCTCCGTTTTTAGTTCCAGACGATTGCTGGTAAACACCGCTGTTCGCACGTAAGATGGCCGCGAACACGTGCAAAGTCCCGAAATGGCGGCCACCTATACGCTTACACAAAGGATTCGTGCTGAACCATACCAACGACTGCACATAAGGCAGAAAGGCGAACATAGCATTGAAAAGTACACAGTGCAATAAGGTTTTTGTAACAGTTTTGTAACAGGGCTCCCTTTTTGTGGAACACTCTGGCAGACACCGTCTGACCCCTTTTCGGGGCAGACTAAGGCTGTCCAGACCGCTGGTTATGCTGGGCTGAGGTCCGTTTGTCTGGACAACCCGTCCGCATTGCCATTCTGTTTCCCGGGTCGGTAGGAAATGGTGAAATTGAAGGGTTGTAATGATAAGCTCCAACGTAATAACCTGCCGTTATCTCCAGAGACCCGGTTTAGCCACACCAACGGGTTATGGTCGGTGACCAGAGTGAACTCTTGTCCATATAAATAGGGAGTCAATTTCTTTAATGCCCATACCAAGGCCAAACACTCCTTTTCAATCGCTGCATAGCTGACTTCGCGGGGCAGGAGCTTCCGGCTGATGTAGGCCACTGGGTGCTCCCCTCCATCTTCACCTACTTGGCTAAGGACGGCTCCCAGCCCGAACATGGAAGCGTCTGTATGGACGATAAAACGTTTGTTAAGGGCTGGGGCCGCCAGGACAGGAGCATTAACCAAAGCATTTTTGAGGGCCTGAAAAGCCGTTTCACAGTGGGGAGACCACAGGACCTGTCGAGGTAAGTTCTTCTTGGTCAAGTCAGTCAAAGGTTTGGCAAGTGTGCTGTAGTCGGGTACAAATCGTCTATAGTACCCTGCTGTGCCCAGAAAGGCTAAAACCTGGGTTTTTGTGATGGGGGTGGGCCAGTTGGCAACAGCTTCTATCTTGGCCGGCTCTGGTCGCTGTTTTCCGCACCCCACCCGATGACCCAGGTACTGTACCTCGGCCATCCCAAAGTGACATTTTTCTGGTTTCAGAGTCAGGCCAGCCGCCCGGATCTGATCCAGAACCATTCCTACGTGAGCTAAGTGGTCCTCCCAGGACTCACTGTGAATCGCTATGTCGTCCAGGTATGCACAGGCAAAACCCTGGAAGCCATCCAGGAGTCTATCTACCAAGCGCTGGAATGTAGCGGGGGCGTTCTTCATCCCAAACGGCATTACCTTAAACTGGTATAGGCCGAAGGGGGTGACGAAGGCCGACTTGGGGATAGCCTCCGGGGCCAGGGGAATCTGCCAGTAACCCTTACAGAGGTCGATAGTGGTCAGGTAATTTCCCCTGGCTATGCGATCAAGTAGCTCGTCTACCCTGGGCATAGGGTAGGCGTCTGTTACTGTTTTTTCATTGAGTCTCCTATAGTCTACACAGAACCGGGTTGTCCCATCTTTCTTGGGTACCAGGACAACCGGGGAGGCCCAGGGACTATCGGAGGGCTCAATCACCCTGAGTTGGAGCATCTCATCTATCTCCTTCTTCATTCCGGCTCTAACGGCCTCGGGGATGCGATACGGGGGTTGGCGTAAGGGTGTTTGTCCGGGGGTATCGACCTGGTGGGTAGTTAAGGTGGTGTACCCTGGTTTCTGGGAGAACGTGAGGTGCTTGGACTGGAGGAGTGTATTGAGCTGCTCCCTTTCAGTGGGGCTAAGTCGGTCTCCTATCTGAACCTGGGTCACTACCCCTGTGGGTGGACTCTTTTCCAGCAAGTCGGGAATGGGTAGACTGTCGGGGTCTTCCTGGGGAGGGCAACATACGGCGGTCACGTTCTCGGGGCGCTCCAAGTATTCCTTGAGCATGTTTACATGGAACGTCCTCCTAAGGTTGTTGTCGTGACAACTGGCTATAACATAAGTGGTGTCGCCCCTTTTTTCTACGATCTGGTATGGGCCCTGCCATGATGCTTGTAACTTGTCGGTCTTTACCGGCTTAAGTACTAACACCTTTTGTCCTACGGTAAAGATTCTCCTTCGGGCCCCCCTATCGTACCATACTTTCTGTCTTTTCTGGGCCGACTGGAGGTTAGCCTGCACTGATTTGGCTAGCTGCTCCATGCGGTCCCTGAGTTCCAATACGTATGGTACAATAGGGACGCCGTCCGTTTCCGTCTCTCCTTCCCAGTGTTCTCGGATCAGGTTTAGGGGGCCCCGTACCTTTCGTCCGTAGAGCAACTCAAAGGGAGAGAACCCTGTCGTTTCCTGGGGCACCTCCCGATACGCAAATAGGAGATGCGGCAGAAAGCGTTCCCAATCTCGGTACTCCTGTGTGAACGTTTTGAGCATTTGCTTGAGGGTTCCGTTAAACCTTTCACAAAGTCCGTTCGTTTGGGGATGATAGGGTGAACTCAGGAGGGATTTAATTTTGCACACCTGCCAGAGTTGTTGGGTCAATTCTGCTGTGAATTGGGTGCCCCGGTCGGATAGAATTTCTTTTGGAAATCCTACCCGGGAGAATACTTGTACCAGGGCATTCGCTACCGTATCCGCTTGGATGTTGGACAGGGCGACTGCCTCGGGGTACCGGGTAGCGTAGTCTACTACGGTAAGGATGTAGCGCTTACCGGAGGGACTAGGGGTGGCCAGTGGTCCTACTAGGTCAATAGCAACCCTGCTAAAGGGTTCCTCTACAATGGGCATATTGACTAGATGCGCTTTAGGGTGATCGCCTCGCCTTCCCACTCGTTGACATACATCGCAAGTATTACAGTAATTCTTAACGTCAGCGTGTACTCCTGGCCAAAAGAATGTGTGGGTAATGCGGTGTAGCGTACGTGTTATAGCTAAGTGACCTGCCAAGGGGATGTCGTGTCCTATTTTGAGGATTTCCTGACGGTATTTGTGGGGTACTACCAGCTGTCGCCTACGTTGTCCTTTTTTCTCTGTCAAGCGGTATAGTTTCCCTTTTTCCCATAGAAAAGTTTCGTTATCTGCCCCGCTCCCCCCTGTCTCTGCTCGTTCCCGGTATTTTTGTAAGGTCGGGTCAGTCCTAGACTCGGTCTCAAAGGTAACTGGGGTGTCCCAGGGTATGGGGTCTAACAGGTCAAGAGAAGTCGGGGTTGGTCTTACCTGGGTCTCCCGCACTGGTGAGGGTTCTCGGTCCGTCCGGGCTTGTGCCCGTGTAGTCACTGGGTTCGCTTCGTTGTTATATACTGGTGCATAGGCTGAAGTCATGGGGCCCAGATCATTGCCCAGTAGTACTTCAGCAGGTAAATGGTCCATTATACCCACGTTTACAGCTCCTTTCCCCGCTCCCCAATCAAGATGTACTTTAGCGGTCGGGACTTTGTACACATCCCCTCCCGCCACTCTAACGGCCACGGTCTGCCCTGACCTCTTGTGTTCTGGCACCAAATGACTTTGTACCAGTGTTATGGTAGCCCCTGTGTCTCTCAACCCCTCGGTAGATCGCCCTTCGAGCCATACCTTCTGCCGATGGTGCTGTCGGTTATCCGAAGCCGCATATACCGGGTCTGCCTCGTGAAGCGGCCCCAAATATTCCTCCATAGGGGTCTCCTGGTTAACACAGAGGGCTCGGGCAGGACGGTAGGGCCCAGAGGGGTAATTGTAATTCCTGGGCGTCTGGTGTGTGCCAAGCGGGCAGTTGGCCATGAAATGTCCTGGTTGCTTGCATCGGTGGCAAGTGGGCCTAGGGCGATCAAAATTGTTATTGGATGACCCTGAGTGTCTGGGGGGCCCGGCGGGTACCGGGGCCCGGAACTCCGTACGAGGAGGTGCACGGTAAACCTCTCTGGGCTCGACCCGTGCTGGAGCCCGGTAGTTTGTGGACTCGTGAAGACGTGAATCGTAATGTTCATCAGCTAATTTGGCCGCTTCTTCTAGAGTGGAAGGTCGCCTGTCTCGCAGCCACTCCTTCCCTTTTTGTTCCATGCCATCGTAAAAATGTTCTAAGAGGAATAATTGTAAAATTTCCTCACCCGTCACAGCTTTACTTCCGCTCATCCAGTGATTTACCGCTCTCCGCATTCGGTGCGCCCATTCCATATGTGTATCGTTAGGCTTCTTTTTCGTGCCCCGAAACTGCCGGCGATACGTGTCTGGAGTCACCGCGTATCTTTTTAGCAGAGTCTCTTTAACTCGTTCATACTGTGTCACTTCCTCAGTACCCAAAGTACGAAAAGCTTCCAGGGCTCGCCCAGATAGCTTCCCAGACAGGATCGTGGGCCACTCTCTGGTGGGGATCTGGTGCAGGGCGCATTGCCTTTCGAAGTCTGCCAAGTACTCATCAATTCCTGTCTCGCTCTCCAGGAAGGATCGGAATGCCGCAAAGGGTATTTTAGGCTTCCCAGCAGTTTCGACAGGAACGATTACTTGTGGGGCTTCAGCAGTGCGTTGTGCGTTGGCCATTTCAATGTTGTAGGCTCGGGTCTTTTGTAAATCCGCGTCTGCCTCCACCATCAATTGCTGTATCAGTTCTATAGATGGGTTTGGCCCGTATAAGGGAAGCCTCCCCCGAACAATTCTTGCCTTTGCATCATCATCCGTGATTGGTGTTTCCGCCATGGTGGAGCTTTGATCCAGTTCTGTCAATTCTGCGATCAGTTCCCTCTTTGGCCGGTTGCTGGCGTGCCTTCCTCTGCTTTCCAATAAATCCTTCAGGGTTGTACGTTTCAATTTTGCGTAGGTGCTCTCCATCCGTTCCGTGCCTCTCCTAGGATATCCAGAATCATCCCACCGCTGCCACCAAATGTTACGGTTACTCTTAGGCTAGCTGAGAGCTGGACCGTTTAGTTGTCTGGATTCCTCGTTGCTGAAGAGGGGAGAGCCGAGTTCTATAGTATTCCATGCGAGTCCTGTAAGTGTGGAAACATCCCACTAGCTATAGCATAGCTAGGATACCTTTTCTACCCACAAAACGAGTCAAAGCAGCGATTTGAGGGTCAAGTAAGAACTGAGGACTGGGCTGACCAGCCTGCTTTTTATTGTGGTTACATGTAAACAGGATACTCCCAGGGGGAGGCATAAAATCACCAATCACATATTGGGTACCTCCCACACATCTCCTCCCCTCAGATAAACAGTTAACCCAATTATACAGTACATAGTTTCAACCAAGTTCTGGATGTACCCCGAAACCAGGGGGTACCCCTTTAAATCCTACACCGCTGTACAGGTCTTGTTCAGGGGAGCAACATATCCGAAAACCAACCTGTTCGGATGAACGGTTCAGGAGTTAGGGGTTTTCAAAGTTTTGACCGACCGCACAGACTTTCTGGCCGAAAATAGTTCCACACGTTTAGGCCTTGCGGTCGGTCTCCGTTCGTACGGGAAAACTCCACGAACCCATGGTCATCCATAGTTATCCTGGAGGTCGCTGTACTCCCCTTGCGGAGAGTAATCGTCCTACCGAACGGTGGGCTGTTCGGTAGGTCCAGCACGAAGTTATGCTATCCTGGAGGTCTCAGCGGTGTTCGCCTGGGTGCGTCTCCGTTTTTAGTTCCAGACGATTGCTGGTAAACACCGCTGTTCGCACGTAAGATGGCCGCGAACACGTGCAAAGTCCCGAAATGGCGGCCACCTATACGCTTACACAAAGGATTCGTGCTGAACCATACCAACGACTGCACATAAGGCAGAAAGGCGAACATAGCATTGAAAAGTACACAGTGCAATAAGGTTTTTGTAACAGTTTTGTAACAACTACTGCACGATGTCGTTGTGTACCAAATACCGTCGAGATGGCACCGTGTAGAAAAGTCCAAACAGTGTCTGTGAGTTAAAATGGCCGCCATCCATTGTTCTTACCATGTGCCTCTGATACATGAAATGCTGGCCACCCAGTAACTCCACAGTATGTCTCCAGATGTTTTTTAAAGGGCCAGCAGCAGCACCATACAAATCCAATATGCCCAAATATTGTACTTGAAGGGCCAAATAACCCAGGGGCCATAGTCAGCAGGTAGGAGGCGGGCAAACAGGCTTCTCCAATGTCCAGTGGCGAGGTCGGTTTCGCCACAATCAGACTAGAGCAATTTAAATGGAGTCCAAGAGAAATGGGATTATTTAAAAGTTGCACTGCTGAAGGCAACAGAAAATTGCATTAGGCTTGTCAGTAAAAGCAAAAAATTCAAGAAACCACTGTGGTACTCCGCAGATGTGGCCAAAATAGTAAAAAACAAAAAGTTAGCATTTAGTAATTATAAAAAAAACCAGAGTGAGGAAGTCAAAGTGATCTATAAGATTAGGCAGAAAGAGGCTAAGCAAGTTATAAGAGCTTCCAAATCACACACAGAAGAGAAAATAGCACAGTCAGTAAAAAAGGGAGACAAAACTTTTTTTAGATCCATAAATGAGAAAAGGAAAGTAAAATAAGGATTAGATTAAAAGCAAAATAAGGAAGGTATGTAGAAGAGGATAAAGGTCTTGCTGACTGCCTCAATTAATATTTTTGTTCAGTATTTACAGATGAAAATTAAGGAAAGGGACCTCAGTTAGGAAAAAGGACAAATGAGTAATTGATTACATGTGAGTTTACAGAGGAAGAGGTTCTATTTCAACTGTCAAAAGTAAATACAAATAAGTCAATGGGACCTGATGGAATACACCCAAAGCTACTAAAAGAGCTTAGTGGTGTACTAGCAAAACCATTAACAGATTTATTTAACCAATCATTGTTAACAGGAGTAGTCCCAGAAGATTGGAAGTTAGCGAATGTTGTGCCCGTTCACAAGAAAGGTAATAGGGAGGAGTTGGGCAACTATAGGTCAGTAAGCCTTACTTCAGTAGTGGGGAAAGCAATGGAAACCATGTTAAAGGATAGGATTGTTGAACATCTAAAAACACATAGATTTCAAGATCAGAGACAACATGGGTTTAATTCAGGGAGATCATGCCAATCTAATCTTATTGATTTTTTTGATTGGGTAACTAAAATTATAGATCAGGGTGGTGCAGTAGACATTGCTTACCTAGATTTCAGTAAGGCTTTTGACACTGTTGCACATAGAAGGCTTATCAATAAATTGCAATCTTTAAGTTTGGATTCCAATGTTGTTGAATGGGTAAGGCAGTGGCTGAGTGACAGGCAACAGAGGGTTGTAGTCAATTTAGTATATTCGTAGCATGGGTTTGTCACCATTGGGGTACCTCAGGGATCTGTACTTGGACCCATTCTCTTTAATATTTTTATTAGTGATATTGCAGAAGGTCTTGATCGTAAGGTACCGTATTTACTCGAGTATAAGACGAGTTTTTCAGCACATTTTTTGTGCTGAAAAACACTCACTCGTCTTATACTCGAGTCAGTTGTCTGTATTATGGCAATTTTCATTGCCATAATACAGACAAGGACCGGGGACTGTCAGGAAGCTGTAACTTACCTTCACCGCAGCTCCTGTCAGCTCCCTTCTCTCTCCTCCGTCCGTGCAGCTCCCAGGTCAGCTTCCTCTGCAACTCTCGCGAGAGCCGCGAGGGTCAGAGCATTGCCACGGGTTACCGTGGCAACGCTCCGCGCGGCCGCGAGAGTTGCAGAGGAAGCTGACCTGGGAGCTGCACGGACGGAGAAGAGAGAAGGGAGCTGACAGGAGCTGCGGTGAAGGTAAGTTACAGCTTCCTGACAGCCCCCTCCTACAGCCCATCCACTGGACCACCAGGGAGTGAGAGCCCCCCTCCCTGGCCAGCTAACAAGCAGGGAGGGGGGACGGAAAAAAAAAATAATAATAATAATAAAACAAAAAATAATAATAAAAAAATAATAACAACATTAAAAAAATATATATTACAATAATTAATAAAATGCCCACCCCCACCACTCACACACTGCATTCATACACACACTCATACACACACTGCACTGCATTCATTATATACACACACTGCATACACACTGCATTCATACACACACTGCATACACACTGCATTCATACATACACACATACACACACTGCATTCACACTGCACTCATACACACACTGCACTGCATTCATTATATGCACACTGCACTCATACACACACTGCACTGCATTCATTATATACACACACTGCATACACACTGCATTCATACACACACTGCATACACACTGCATTCATACATACACACATACACACACTGCATTCACACTGCACTCATACACACACTGCACTGCATTCATTATATACACACTGCACTCATACACACACTGCACTGCATTCATTATATACACACTGCACTCATACACACACTGCACTGCATTCATTATATACACACTGCACTCATACACACACACTCCATTCATTATATACACACTGCATTCATACACACACTGCATTCATACATACACACTGCACTCATACATACACACTGCATTAATTATATACACACTGCATACACACTGCACTCATACACACACTGCACTGCATTCATTATACACACACTGCACTGCATTCATTATACACACACTGCACTCATATACACGCACTGCACTCCATTCATTATATACACACTGCATTCACACACACACAGCATTCATATACACACTGCATTCATACACACACACACTGCATTCATTATATACACACACTGTAAATAAATATTCAGTTAATATAACTTTTTTAGGATCTAATTTTATTTAGAAATTTACCAGTAGCTGCTGCATTTTCCACCCTAGTCTTATACTCGAGTCAATAAGTTTTCCCAGTTTTTTGGGGTAAAATTAGGGGCCTCGGCTTATATTCGGGTCGGCTTATACTCGAGTATATACGGTATGTCTTTTTGCTGATGATACTAAGATATGTAACAGGGTTGATGTTCCAGGAGGGATAAGCCAAATGGCAAATGATTTAGGTAAACTAGAAAAATGGTCAGAGTTGTGGCAACTGACTTTTAATGTGGATAAGTGCAAGATAATGCATCTTGGACGTAAAAACCCAAGGGCAGAGTACAGAATATTTGATAGAGTCCTAACCTCAACATCTGAGGAAAGGGATTTAGGGGTGATTATTTCTGATGATTTAAAGGTAGGCAGACAATGTAATAGAGCAGCAGGAAATGCTAGCAGAATGCTTGGTTGTATAGGGAGAGGTATTAGCAGTAGAAAGAGGGAAGTGCTCATGCCATTGTATAGAACACTGGTGAGACCTCACTTGGAGTATTGTACACAGTGCTGGAGACCGTATCTTCAGAAGAATATTGATACTTTAGAGAGAGTTCAGAGAAGGGCTACTAAACTGGTTCATGGATTGCAGGATAAAACTTACCAGGAAAGGTTAAAGGATCTTAACATGTATAACTTGGAGGAAAGACGAGACAGGGGGGATATGATAGAAACATTTAAATACATAAAGGGAATTCAAAACAGTAAAGGAGGAGACTATATTTAAAAGAATAAAAACTACCACAACAAGAGGACATAGTCTTAAATTAGAGGGGCAAAGGTTTAAAAATAATATCAGGAAGTATTACTTTACTGAGAGGGTAGTGGATGCATGGAATAGCCTTCCAGCTGAAATGGTAGAGATTAACACAGTAAAGGAGTTTAACCCCTTAAGGACACATGACATGTGTAACCTGTCATGATTCCCTTTTATTCCAGAAGTTTGGTCCTTAAGGGGTTAAGCATGCGTGGGATAGGCATAAGGCTATCCTAACTATAAGATAAGGTATTTAGAAAATTGGACAGACTAGATGGGCCGAATGGTTCTTATCCGCCGTCGCATTCTATGTTACAGCACCACTGCAAAACCCCTGACTGACCTGACCAAGAAAAACTTACCCCGACAGGTCCTGTGGTCTCCCAACTGTGTAGCTCTTAAGACTGCATTGATTCATGCTCCTGTTCTGGCTGCCCCAGTCCCTAACAAATGGTTTATTGTTCATACAGATAGAAACATAGAATGTGACGGCAGATAAGAACCATTCGGCCCATCTAGTCTGCCCAATTTTCTAAATACTTTCATTAGTCCCTGGCCTTATCTTATAGTTAGATGCTTATAGATGCTTCAATTTTCGGACTGGTGGCAGTTTTAAGCCAGGTGGGAGAGGATGGAGGAGAGCACTCTGTCACCTACATCAGTAGAAAACTTCTTCCCAGAGAGGTCAGCTACACGGCAGTAGAGAAGGAGTGCTTAGCCCTGGTGTGGGCCTTGAAAAAGTTTTTCCCCATATTTGTATGGACAGGAGTTTACCTTGGTTACAGACCATAATCCTCTGGTGTGGTTAAACCACGTTGCTGGGGACAATGGCCGGCTACTGAGATGGAGTCTGGCACTCCAACCCTACAACTTTACCATCCAGTACCGGCCCGGCAAGCAGAAAGGCAGCGCGGATGGATTGTCTCGGCAGACTGACCTCATCCCCGAATAACACCATCTGGACAGCCTCCAGTTGCCCCGAAAAGGGGTCTGCCAGAGTGTCCCACAAAGAGGGAGCCATGTAACAAAATCCCTCATTGCTTGCAGTAGTTATGGTGATTTTTCCCACAGTGGTTATGGTGTGGATCATGGTACTAGCATTGTATTCCAGCCAAGAACATGCTACTAGACTCTGGTTACCCTGGGACTATGGCCCCTGGAGTGCATTACCTGTTAAAAACTATGTCTGGCCCTTTAACTCTGCTGGGAAAGAATCTGTTATTTTAAAACCGGTGTGACAAACTGCCATTTTGCCTCTGGCTCTCCATGTGCCAAACTGCCCTGTTGCTCTGGCTTATGGAGAAGCCTGCTTGCCAACTATATCACTATTAGCTCTTATAAGGGCTCTCTCCAGCTACCCTGCTACACCTTCTGGAAGGAGAGTCCCAGCTATACCCTCCTGGAGGAGGGAGCCCCACTCTACCCACTCTACGGGACCTTGAGTTGGAGCTCTGCCGTGGTCTCCAGTACTGGGAAGGAGGACGCCCAGACTGTAGATACCCTACTCCATAGGGGTAACCATCACATTTGGTGGCAGTGGTGGGATTGTCCTTTTATCCCAGGAGACGTGCAGATCGGATGGAAAACTGTTATGAGCAACTAAAAAGGACAACTCTCAATGACCTACTGGAATGCCGTGGAGGAATTGCTAGCAGCCGTCCTAAAAGAGAGCTGATTGCGGAGCTACAGCGACTGGATCGTAACTCAACCATGGCAGAACCCTCTATGCCCACTGGGGATGAAATTAACAGGATTGTCCGAGAAAGGCTGGTGATTTATGGGCCAAACCCATCCAAGGACCGGATCTGACGGACCTTCGCAGAAGTAAAGACAGAAGTCCAGCAGAGGAGGGAATACGAGCTGAGTATGGTGACTGCTCGACGTCTTGCAGAGCCACCCACAGTCGCACCTGCTCCTGCCCTCCCAGAGAAGCGAAAAGTACCCATTGCAGCATTTGGAGCGTTTCTGGAAGTGGAAGGGGAGATCGATGGCTATTTGGCAGACTTTGAAAGGCAGTGTGCCCTTCACCAGGTGCCTACAGAGGAATGGGTCACCATACTAGCTGGCAAGCTATCCGGGAAAGCCTTAGAAGCCTTTTGGTCTATCCCAGCGGACGAGGTAACCCAATATCACCTCATCAAAGACACTTTACTCAAGCGGTATGCCATAACCCTTTAGGCATACCGGAGAAAATTTCCGAGCAACGAAGAAGCGAGGATGTGATACCCACATGGAATGGGCACACAGGCTACACCACACCGCTACCCACTGAATTAAGGATTGCCAAGCGGTATCTGCGGAGGAGGTGCTGCAGCTGTTTCTCCTGGAGCATTTCTCAGACAACGTGCCTCAGGATGTGGACACCCCCATACCCTCACGGAAGCGGCCCACCTGGCTGATGAATATGCGGATCGCCGACGCCTAGACCCTGCATCGTCCCGGCCTCAACCCCGAGTGGAGCCTCGGGCCCCCTTGTACACAGGCCCTCTCCCCGACCAGAGTTCAAGGCACCTGTTTCATCGAGCCCCACTTGTTATACTGGTCCCCCCAAACATGGGTCAGAGAATTCGAGGGTGAAGTGTCACTGATGCCACAATACAGGACACCTGATGGCCAATTGCCCTATGAGTCAACCCAGATCTTCCTGGAACAACTCCCCGTCGGTGCCAGCTCCTGCGACTTCCCGTACCCCGGCCGCCCACTGCATAGACACCGAGACTCACACCGAGGAATATATGGGGGTACTGTATGAGGTCAACCCTATCTATGCCATCTCAGAGGATAACAGACAGCAGCATCGACAGGAGGTCAAGGTCGATGGACAGATCACCCGAGGGTTATGGGCCACTGGGGCCACTATCACGCTGGTACAGATACACTTGGTTTGCGCTCATAAGTATACCGGCCAAACCGTGGCTGTTCGAGTGGCTGGTGGATCCGTATTTCGTTTCCCTACTGCCCGCGTCCACTTAGACTGGGGAGACAGATCCGTTACTGGTTTACCAGCGGAAGTCCTTCTAGGCAACGACTTGGGCCCTCTCACATCAGCTTACATACCCACCTCTACTGCAGCTGCTCATCCTGTGACAACCAGTGCACAAGCGAAGAACGAAAGGACCAGCTCACCAGCCCGGGAGGCCCAGGTAAGACAACCCCTGACTGAGACTAACCCCCAGACTGCGTTAGCTTGGGACACTCCAGAGGAGTTTGGGAAAGCCACTAGAGAGGATCTCTCCCTACGCAAATACCGGGAAAAGGCAATGACTGGCTCTGGGGTATTGGAAAATGAGGGATTTTGTTACAAGAGTAAAATGTGGTTATGCTGGTAAGAGTCTGGATGTGCAGTAATTGGTTATTTGCAATTGTGTGCTGGAGGCAACTTGACAATGGTAGCCCAGGACTGCGCACTGTACACTGACAGATGTAGCCACCTATTTCTTATGTCTTCCCTTACGTTGGATTGCGAACCCCATTTCGGATGCTTTCCTATGATAATTTGGGTGTTTATCCCCTTTGCTGTTTAGGAGACGAGGACCACCCCTGTAAAACGTTGACACCAACCCTATTGATGCGAAAAAGCAAGAGAAACAAATAATCAATGAGTGCTTCCCCTGGGTGGTCACCATTTCATATAACCGAACACGTGGCAGAGAGAAAATGGCGGCCATCTTGTCTCCCGAATAAAGACAGTGGTACTTGGTTGTCGAGTGCCTGGAACTCTTTTCGGCTAGGGACTCGCGCAAACACTGGTAAACCTTCGACCACTGCCCGTTCCCGACCATCTACACAAACAGCGTTTGGTAAATATAAACTACCGAACAGGGGGAGCATTTGTATCCTCAAAACAAGAGATTCACATTGGAATCCCACGAACAGAAACTGGCCAGGACACCTATTTCCCTGGAAATGTTTAGGGCTAGTGCCTCGGGTCTGGCCGGTCAAAACTTTAATGGCATTTCCGTTCCACCAAACCGATCAGGCCCTGGGGAGATAGCGCAGCTAAGCGGACAAGGGCACATGTAGGAGTGTGGGGATAGATGCGTGGGTGTGTCTTTGGAAGTGTGTGTGGGTGGGGTAGGGCTATGTGAGCTAGAAGGGGGGAGGTCTTACCTCAGTGCCACTTGGGAATCGGGCCAGCAAACAGCTTCCCGCCCGCCCACCCCGTGTAGGTTTAGTTAGTCACAGCGAGCCGGGGGTATGTCCTTGCCAATTAAGTTTGGTTATTGTAACAGAACCTTACAATTACCTGGAAATATTTGTTGCCAAGTCAGCCCTTTTCAGAGACTATAACCACCCTGTAATGGCTTGCCTGGCTCATGTGGAATAATCAGCAGAATTTGTTTATTTTATGCCATCTGTACGGTAGAAATTCAACCTGTAAAAGAACAAATCAAACTACCGAACACTGGACCACCCGGCTGTTAATTATGTGGTATTTTACCTCCCAGGTCGACCTTTGCTGTTCGTATACAAACGCGGCCATCTTAGTCCCGATCAGCGGTGATTTGCCGTCGAGCGTCTGGAACCAAAATCGGACACTCGAGTAGGCGAACATCGCTGAGACCTCCATAACACCGGGAATTCGTGCCAAAACTACCGAACCCCCTGCTGTTCGGTAGAAAGACTTAATAGACTATGGGGATTCTAGCGACCATCAAGAACCGAATGGATGGCAAGATTTTCGTGCCTTTTTATGAGGACCGACCGCAAGGCCAAATCTTATGGAACTATTTTCGGCTAGTGTGTCTGTGTGGTCGGTCAAAACTTTGAAGCTCCATACCTCCCGAACCCCTTTACCGAATGGGATGATTTTTGACTATGTTGTACCCACAGACTAGGGCTATCTGGGGATACTAAATTTATGAATGTACCCCAAGTATTTGGGGTACATCAAAAACTATGGTAAAATTGTGTGCTTGTTAATTGTGTTACTTGCTTATCTGAGGGGAGGAGATGTGTGGGAGGTAACTCATGTCTGATTGGTGTCTTGTGTAATTCTTGTAAATCCCTCCCTTGCATGGGAGAATCCTTTATAAGGAAGTTAGGTGAATAAAAGTTCAGTTCTTCTTGACCCTTCAAAACGTAGCCTCGTCTCGTTCTTGGAAGGGGATTTTATTGCATTATTACTTTGCCTTTTTACAGCTGATCCTGACTCTCCCCCTGGATCTTGTGGATGGGATTATACCAGCTCTATTACTACACAGCGACTTGCCGGGAAAAAGGACGTCTCCAACGGCTGATACCCTCTCACTACCAGGGTAGCCGTTACAGTTATGTTTAAGGATGGAGTAAGTTCATTATGTTTGCAGGTCTCAACCTCCCCTGCTTCAAAGGTTTAACATTAGGTTGCCTGAGGTCTCGTGCCCATCGAGCGTGGATAAGGTCGGCTGATGGCAGGCATTGGAATGATATGTTTTTATGACGAGGGGGGAGGTGAGAGGCAGTGGTGTTTAGGAACCACTGCAGGTTTATTGGCAAGAACGGTGGGGTCTCTGTATAGCACTGTATGTTGAGTTGTATATGTATATATGTTAATTTATGATTATTTATTTCTAACAATTTTGTTACAGAAAAGAAGAGTTTAATATATGGAGTTATGGATGTGTTATACAGTAATTTATTTATGTTATAATAAATGCTGTGGCCTGTTCATCCATACCACGTTGTCTGTCGTCATTGGGGGGTTGAATGGGGTTAATTATGTTTATGTTTCATCGTAATTCCCCACTACGTACATACATGAGTGATTCTTGGATATTTTGTACCCTAAGATCGGGGAATGTACTTTTTCTGGGGTTCCTTTGGACGGTGGGGACACATTTGGGGTACAGTAGATTGTGGGATTTTCTGTACCTGACACATAATTAAATTAAATGAATGTTCTCATGAAATTATCTCTCAGGCACAGAGAAATCTAGGATTGAAACCCTTGTTTTCCTGTTTTGTAAACCCTGTGTAGGTGACTGGGCATAAAAGCCAGCTGTGACTCAATAAAAATCAGTTGACTCCCAGAACTGTGTGTAATCCGGTTACTGGGGGAATTGGGTATATCTGCTGAACAACGTTTTCTTTCCTGCTTTACAGAACACCAGTGGAGACTTGTGGATTTTAGTATTCTACCTCTGCTACAGTTTGTTTGCATGTAATGTTTGTGTTTGAGTGCACGGGTGTGTTTGTATGCAATGTTTGTGTTTGATTGCAGGGATGTGTTTGTATTTAATGTTTGAATTTTGATTGCAGGGGGTGTGTTTGCATGTAATGTTTGTGTTTGATTGCAGGGATGTGTTTGCATGTAATGTTTGTGTTTGATTGCAAGGGGTGTGTTTGCATGTAATGTTTGTGTTTGATTGCAGGGGTGTGTTTGCATGTAATGTTTGTGTTTGATTGCAGGGGGTGTGTTTGCATGTAATGTTTGTGTTTGATTGCAGGGGTGTGTTTTCATGTAATGTTTGTGTTTGATTGCAGGGGGTGTGTTTGCATGTAATGTTTGAATGCAGGGGTGTGTTTGCATGTAATGTTTGTGTTTGATTGCAAGGGGTGTGTTTGCATGTAAGTTTGTGTTTGATTGCAGGGGTGTGTTTGCATGTAATGTTTGATTGCAGGGGGTGTGTTTGCATGTAATGTTTGTGTTTGATTGCAGGGGGTGTGTTTTCATGTAAGTTTGTGTTTGATTGCAGGGGTGTGTTTGCATGTAATGTTTGATTGCAGGGGTGTGTTTGCATGTAATGTTTGATTGCAGGGGTGTGTTTGCATGTAATGTTTGTGTTTGATTGCAGGGGTGTGTTTGCATGTAATGTTTGTGTTTGATTGCAGGGGTGTGTTTTCATGTAATGTTTGTGTTTGATTGCAGGGGGTGTGTTTGCATGTAATGTTTGATTGCAGGGGTGTGTTTGCATGTAATGTTTGTGTTTGATTGCAGGGGGTGTGTTTGCATGTAAGTTTGTGTTTGATTGCAGGGGTGTGTTTGCATGTAATGTTTGATTGCAGGGGTGTGTTTGCATGTAATGTTTGATTGCAGGGGTGTGTTTGCATGTAATGTTTGTGTTTGATTGCAGGGGGTGTGTTTGCATGTAATGTTTGTGTTTGATTGCAGGGGGTGTGTTTGCATGTAATGTTTGTGTTTGATTGCAGGGGGTGTGTTTTCATGTAATGTTTGTGTTTGATTGCAGGGGGTGTGTTTGCATGTAATGTTTGATTGCAGGGGTGTGTTTGTGTTTGATTGCAGGGGGTGTGTTTGCATGTAAGTTTGTGTTTGATTGCAGGGGTGTGTTTGCATGTAATGTTTGATTGCAGGGATGTGTTTGCATGTAATGTTTGTGTTTGATTGCAGGGGTGTGTTTGCATGTAATGTTTGATTGCAGGGGTGTGTTTGCATGTAATGTTTGATTGCAGGGGTGTGTTTGCATGTAATGTTTGATTGCAGGGGTGTGTTTGCATGTAATGTTTGTGTTTGATTGCAGGGGTGTGTTTGCATGTAATGTTTGTGTTTGATTGCAGGGGTGTGTTTGCATGTAATGTTTGTGTTTGATTGCAGGGGTGTGTTTGCCTGTAATGTTTGATTGCATGGGGTGTGTTTGCATGTAATGTTTGATTGCATGGGGTGTGTTTGCATGTAATGTTTGTGTTTGATTGCAGGGGTGTGTTTGCATGTAATGTTTGATTGCAGGGGTGTGTTTGCATGTAATGTTTGTGTTTGATAGCAGGGGGTGTGTTTGCATGTAATGTTTGATTGCAGGGGGTGTGTTTGCATGTAATGTTTGATTGCAGGGGGTGTGTTTGCATGTAATGTTTGATTGCAGGGGGTGTGTTTGCATGTAATGTTTGTGTTTGATTGCAGGGGTGTGTTTGCATGTAATGTTGGATTGCAGGGGGTGTGTTTGCATGTAATGTTTGTGTTTGACTGAAATACACACACTGACACACAGATACACAAACATACATAATACGTTTTTTATTGCAGCCACCCTCCTATTAACATACCTTGGGCGTATATTAGGGTGGCTTGCTTGGGGTCCTGCTGCTGGCTAAAGTTGATGGGAGTATGGGGTCTGGTGCAGCTATCGCCTTGCTCCTCTCCCACTTACTGCCTATGCCGATGCCTCGTCTTTCTCCTGAGCAGCGTTCTCTCTCCATAGCTGAGAGGAAGTGAACTGCTCTGACTATCTCCAGCTATACCAGCGTTCGTTTCAACAGGTTTCACCGACCGTATAGAATGTCAATTTGCTGCATTCTAGTCTCTCTTACAGCCTGCTGCTTCCAGACCTCAAACAAGAAACAGAATAAGAGTCTCCCTTACCTGTCTACCAGGGAGGGATTTATTTACTTACTGCTGCTGGTTACTTGCAGCTGAGCAGTGGGTTCGAGACAGTCTGAACACCTGACCTGTTTTTTTTTTTCCTCTCAGTTCACTTGGAGCACCAACCCACCCTATTCTCCGAATGCTTCAACCCAGGGCCCCAAACCTAACCATATTTTTCAATATGTTGCACGCAACACATACTTCCCTTGGGGTCAAACATCCGACACCTCTCTAAAAAATCGAGAGGAAATATACACACTATCACAGATAGCACCATGCACCTTATCACACCAGATACAAACACTGTCTAATTTTGCATCTCGTAACACTGTAAATACTATTGTGTCTGCAGACTATAAACCCTACAGAGATAGATAAGTAAATTGTAATATATTAGAAAGGTACATTAGAAGAAACTAGGTTGAGGTCTTGTTTGTAAATTAGCCTGGCAATATCCCGGAATATGGCAGCCTGGGTTCCAATCCTTTTAACTCCTTCTGATACCTCCTTCTAATCTAATCATGAACCCTCTCATTATGACTGGTATTTTCATTCACAATCTAAATGGTTACAGATACCTTTTCTTTAATGCAGAACTATTTGTACTTATGGACTCTTCATCACATACGGTATGTTTTCCTGTACGAAAGAGTGGGAAAACATTTGTAAAGAAGGAATAGAAAACCAGTTGGGTATCTACCAGTGCAGTTTGGAGGTGGCTGTTATTCAACACCCAAAGTTTTGTTCCAACGTTTTTCAATTAGTTAACTCTAGCAAATAGTTTTAGTAAATAAATGGTAACTTACATGGAAACATGTTGGGCAGTTCATTTCTTTTAACTTCGAAAATCAGCAAAACACGTTATTTTGTCACAGATGCTCAATGTTTGGATACCATTTTCAGAGCCATCTTAACCGCAGGGCAAAAGTTACAACTGCCTTGGGCCCCATAGTTTATAGGGTCTGATAGCCGCTGTCCTTTGCACCCCTATATTCCACTTCCCTTGGAATAGATAAATACCAGCAGTGGAAGTAACACCAGTGCAGCAGGACCAAGGCTTGCCCAATGAGTAGGCCTTATAAGGGGTCCAGTCGTGCACCCTGACTACCTCCAAAGCTTACCAAGAAAGTCGCATAGGAGAATGAAGAGAGGGGAGATAAAGGAGAGAGCCTGCTTCAGTCCCAGACTCCCATCAACCTCTGCCAGCAACAGGATTCCACTGGACAACAGGGTCACTACCCTCCTTCACCAGAAGATATGGTGGCTAAAAATATGGAAACTGTGTGTATGTGGTTGTATGTGCATTTGTCAGTATGTGTGTCAGTGTCTGTATTTGCCAGTGTGTGTATGTGGTAGTGTGTGTCTGTATGTGCATTTGTCAGTATGTGTGTCAGTGGCTGTATTTGCCAGTGTGTGTATGTGGTAGTGTGTGTCTGTATGTGCATTTCTCAGTATGTGTGTCAGTGTCTGTATTTGCCAGTGTGTGTATGTGGTAGTGTGTGTCTGTATGTGCATTTGTCAGTATGTGTGTCAGTGTCTGTATTTGCCAGTGTGTGTATGTGGTAGTGTGTGTCTGTATGTGCATTTCTCAGTATGTGTGTCAGTGTCTGTATTTGCCAGTGTGTGTATGTGGTAGTGTGTGTCTGTATGTGCATTTGTCAGTATGTGTGTCAGTGGCTGTATTTGCCAGTGTGTGTATGTGGTAGTTTGTGTCTGTATGTGCATTTCTCAGTATGTGTGTCAGTGGCTGTATTTGCCAGTGTGTGTATGTGGTAGTGTGTGTCTGTATGTGCATTTCTCAGTATGTGTGTCAGTGTCTGTATTTGCCAGTGTGTGTATGTGTATGGCAGTGCATATATGTATATATACACATACATGCAGGTATTCAAATGCCAACACAACATACAAACAGCCCCTGTATTAAAACGTGAACACTACACACAGATATACCGCAGCTTTCAAATAGTATTAATACATACAAACACGCAACTGCATTCAAAAGCCAACACTACACACAAATACACCCTTACATCCAGACATACCAGACATACACACTACATACAAATCATGTTTACATGCAGACACAAATACAGCTCACAAATCCAACCTTGCAAAGATGGTCAAACGGTAGATTCCAAACTGGCAGAACATTGTGGCCATTGTATGACAGACAGGATCTACCCTTTGATCAAGAGATGATCATACTGCATCAGGGCTTTCTCTGCATTAGTTTCACCACTGCAGCATGATGTGAACCGGCCACATCAAACTGCGACTGACAGTAGATCATGATCTCCCATCACCTGTTAACGTCCTATGTCTTGTGTGACAATTGCCAGCTCTAACTGCCAATAATAGATGCACACGACCTATTGGGGGAGCTGCCGTCTGATAATCTTGTAGCCTTGCAAGTGAGATGTTCGATAAGGTCCACCCGCGCTGGCACGACCACAAGCCACATGTTGATGTTTGAGACAAAACAAAAAATGTAAAATGGCCCAATCGTGTAAAAATGGGGACATAAATTATATGATTTGAGATGGAGCCGTAAGGGGAACCATGAACTCTTACATGTGGACAAGAAACTAAATAAGATGGAGGTTGAATGATGTGAGAAGGGGACTGTTAAAGAATAAATCATTTCATGTTTACATCAGCTACCAGATGCTCAACATTATCTCCAACCTTAAACCCAAACTCACTGTGACGAAACCAATCTCGCCACATTGTATTGGAGGAGCCTGGTTGCCCGCCTGCTGCCTTTGGACTACGGCCCCATGACATATTGCTCTATAAAAACTATATTTGGGCATGTAATAATGTATTTGGCTGCTACTGGCCCTTTAAAATCATCTATGAACAGATTGGGACTTTTGGGACTACTGTCCCTTTAAGACTGTGAAGCATATTCTAGTGTACTGCCTGTAATATTGTATATGTATTCATGTGTTAAGTTTAACCTGGGTGATATGTATGCAGCATTCATCTGATTGTTCGGTAGAATCACTCCATTCATTATATTGAGTGAAACTACCGAACAACCAGACCACCCAGGAATAAGTGTGCCTCCAATTACAGTTTGCAACAATGTTGCAAACGGGTAATTGGCAATCAGTGTAATGTATTCTTTGTCCTCTGGGTGGCCGCCATTCGGGAAACAAACACGTGGCGGCGGCCATCTTAAACTACCGAACAGCGGTGTTTTGCCGTCGAGTGTCTGGAACTAAAATCGGACACTTGACTAGGCAAACACCGCTGAGACCTCCATACTTCCAGAAATTCGTATGGAAACTACCGAATGACCCGCCGTTCGGTAGAAAGAACCCCACAAACAAGGGAATTCATTCAAACCCTCTCCAGGCTCTATAACACAGGCAATTCGTCTGTTTTCATTGCCTTGTTTGTGACCGACCGCAGGGCCAAAATGCATGGAACTGTTTTCGGATACTTTACCCATGCGGTCGGTCAAATCTTTGGAAACCCATATCTGCCGAACTGTTCATCCGAATGACTTGAATTTTGGATATGTTTCCCCCCTGAATAAGGGCTATCCAGCGATGCTGGATTTAAAGGTGTACCCCCTGTTTTTGGGGTACATCCAGAACTTGGCTGGAAAAGTGTACCGGATAATTGGGTTTAATGTTATCTGAGGGGAGGGGATGTGTGGGCTGAACCATGTATGTGATTGGTTATTTTATGCCTCCCCCTGGGTGGGGCCTGTATGTGTACTCATGTAATAAAAACCAGGCTGGGTGCCCCAGCACCTCAGACCACTGCTTGACCCTCAACACGGAGCCTTGTCTCGTTCTTGGGGGGATTCACTGTATGCTGTTGGAGATTGATTGCTAGGAGTGTAAGCTGATGTCTGCTTTTCCTATTCATCTGCTAGCAGCTATTTGTGAGGTTCCAGCTGGAGTGCTGCCTTATTCATCTATATCCAGTTCGTGAGTTTTGGTGCTTTTACAGTAGCTGTGCCTTTTTGGGAAAAGGGGATTATCGCCTAAACGGATGTTTCCCCTTTTATGCTGAAACGGTCCGTAACACTCACTTTAAAGCTCAGCTCCACCATTAAACAAACATCATTCAACATAATCTTAATGGCACAATCATTTCGCTCTGCTTGTCTTTGTCACTGTCCACTTATAGCATCTTAAATGTAGTTAGAATGGACTGTGGGTGTTGGTTAGTTAGTAAATAGTTAGTAAGTCTCTTTATATACAGTTGTGCTCAAAACTTTGCATACCCTGGCAGAAATTGTGATATTTTGGAATTGATTTAAAAAAAAATATGACTGGTCATTAAAAAAAATGTCTTTTAGGGATCATACGAAGCCAATTATTATCACATCGTTGTTTGGCTCCTTTTTAAATCATAATGATAACAGAAATCACCCAAATAGCCCTGATCAAACGTTTACACACCCTTGAATGTTTGTCCTTGTTACAGACACACAGTAACACACACAGGGTAAAAAGGGCAATTAAAGGTTAATGTGACAGAACCGTCTATCTTGGGATTATGTTTCTCCTCCCTCCATTCGTCTGTTTGTTCGGTTATTTCTTTGCCCCGTACAGCCCCCTTGTTTCTCCACATTGTTTCCCAAACGGCTACTGATTGCTGGCGTGTGCAGGCAATTGACTACCCAGTATCTGCGGTTAACCGCAGCTTAATTGATTGTTACTGGGTGGTCGCGGTTACACATAGCCGCCACACGATGGCGGTGTTATGGAACTCCCCGGGCAGGCAACGCTGTTCTGCCCATCTTCAGTACACCAAAAACTGACACTTTTTCTTCCAAGCACCGCTGAGCTACCAGCCTACGGGTCTTCAGCTCCATTCGTGAACCGAACGGCGGAGTATTCGGGACTTTGTAATGTAAAACTCAATCTATGTGAAAGTATCCAGATAGCTATGCCATGGAGCCTGTTCGTGGAATTAAAGACTTTGGCTCCATGGCGATTAAACTGTATTCGTGTGGTATGAGTGCCATTCACCTAAGCAATCTGGGGATATGTTACATGTATATATTTATTGTACAATTAAAGTAATTCTCTATCCTGTGATCACCGCGTGTATAATGGCGATTTGCCTTTGTCCTGGGAGATAATTGAATTACTTCTCAATTATCTCCAGGGCAGAGGAGAGTAAGCCAGGATGCATTGTGGGACTGTATTGTGAATGTATGTCCTAAACTGATACCTGTCTGTCCTTTGTTACAGTCTCCCATTTGGTCCCCTAGGGGAGTGTCCACCAAGTGGGAGACCTGCATAAATACTGGGCGGGTAGTCCTCATTAAAGCCAGTTCTTGTTTTACCCTCAATACGGAGCTTGGTCTCGTGATTGGGGGGATTTACTATACGCGGATAGAGACTGATTGCTGGGAACGTAAGCCGCTTGGATGCTATATTGGTTCGTCTGTTAGCAGCAGTTCGTGGGATTACAGTTCGGGAGTTTGGAGTATTATTAAGTATGCTGTTCGGGAGATAGGCGCATTCCCCTGGTTCCAGTTCAGGAGTTTGGAGTTCTAAAACAGCCGTGCCTGCATTTCTGCAAGGGGAAGCTCTCCTAAGCGGCGGTTTCACTCCTTTATGCCGGGAGTGTCTTAACAGTTAATTTCCCACACCTGTGGCTTTTTAAATTGCAATTAGTGTTTGTGTATAAATAGTGAATGAGTTTGTTAGCTCTCACATAGATGCACTGAGCAGGCTAGATAATGAGCCATGGGGAGCAGAAAAGAATTGTCAAAAGACCTGCGTAACAAGGCAATGGGACTTTATAAAGATGGAAAAGAATATAAAAAGATTTCCAAAGCCTTGAAAATGCATGTCAGTATTGTTCAATCACTTAATAAGAAGTGGAAAATGCAGGGATCTCTTGATACCAAGCCAAGGTCAGGTAGACCAAGTAAGATTTCAGCCACAACTGACAGAAGAATTGTTCAGGATACAAAGAAAACCCCACAGGTAACCTCAGGAGAAATACAGGCTGCTCTGGAAAAAGACAGTGTGGTTGTTTCAAGGAGCACAATACGACGATACTGGAACAGAAATTAGCTGCATGGTTGAGTTGCCAAAAAGAAGCCTATACTGCACCAATGCCACAAAAAGCCTGGTTACAATATGCCCGACAACACCTTAACACGCCTCACAGCTTCTGGAAAACTGTGATTTGGAGTGATGAGAAAAAAAATAGAGCTTTAGGACAGCCCTAGCAAGTTGGAGACTGTCCCGGGTAATTCACTCACCTGGGACAGTCATAAGGAGGCCACCTTAGGCGCACCTGTCTGGAGGACAGAGGATTAGTGTGACCAGCAGGAGGGAAGCGCATAGCGCTCCCTCCTACCAGTCACTCAGTGTAGCGTGGCCGAGTGGAGTGCGGTACATGAGCATCTGTCTCCTGTACCCGGCCGGACTGACAGGAAGTGATTATTAAGAGAGCACTTCCTATTCCGGCCTGGTACAGGAAACAAGCTCCTGTACAGCGCACTGCTCGGCCATGCTAGACAGGGATGTAGGAGGCACCCAATGGAGGGCAGAGGACCACTAAAGGGGGGGGAGAGGGAGGGGCGAAGACCACTAAAGACTGGGAGGGGTGGGTGGGGGGGAGAGGAGAGGACCATTAAGAGGGAGAGAAAACCACTAAGGAGAGTGTGGCAAACCTAGCTGGACTATAATATGGGAAGGTTGTCTGTAGGCTGTACTGTGTGCTATGTATATTTTGCTGTGTGTGTATTGTGCTATAGTGATTTGCATGCTGGCAGCCGTAAGCTACCAGCATACAAGTACTTAGTTCGGCGAACAGTGGCTATCTGGGCTGTTCGCCAAACGAATACGGGCCCCCCTGATAGATCACACACTTAGGGTCGTGTGGCGCTTGTTAACCGATTGCAACAATGTTGCAATCGGTAATTATAGGCTCTCCTGGGTGGCCGTCGTTCGACTACCGACCATGCGGCGGTCGGCCATCTTGGATAGTCTATTCTGCAGCGGTGTTTGGTCATCGAGCGCCTGGAACTAAAAATGGCTACTCGATGATGCGAACACCGCTGCACTTCCAGGCCGTTCGGGAGCCCGGTTTTCGGTAGAATCGTTCCCCTAAATACAATCGACAGATTGAGGGGAACTTCCATACAGAACAGTATTTGTTGCGGCGTTCGGTCATTTCAGCTGGGATCTGAGCGGTATTCTCACAAAAGGTGCGCTCATACCCCAGCTATCTACCGAACGTTCGGTTACCTCAATGTACCGAATATTGTCTAAAATATGTATTTTAAAGTAAATTGTCGGTTTTGCTGCACGAGGGGATAATCCACTTAATCGTCCATTTTAGTGGGAGTATCCCTCTCGTGCAGCAATGCCTGTTGGGAGAATTACAATGCCTGATGGGAGAAATCCCCTGAATTATCTGTAAGGAAACCCCTTGCATGGGGAACTGCTTAAATATGCAAGCTTGTGAATAAAGCGAGTTAGTTGACTCCCAAACTGTGTTTCGTCCGGTTATTGGGAGGATTTGGGGACTTGCATTACTTTTCAGCGCTGACTGTGGATTTACCTGTGAAACCAGCGGAGATTGTGGATTCTAATACTGCCCTCCGCTACAGAGAGGTGGGTAGGGGGAGTGAAAAACAATAAGGAGGGGGTAGGGTGGGGTCATAGAAGAACACTAAGGGACAGGGGAGAGAAAGAGAGACCACTAAGAGATAGAAACATAGAAACATAGAATGTGACGGCAGATAAGAACCATTCGGCCCATCTAGTCTGCCCAGTTTTCTAAATACTTTCATTAGTCCCTGGCCTTATCTTATAGTTAGGATAGCCTTATGCCTATCCCACGCATGCTTAAACTCCTTTACTGTGTTAATCTCTACCACTTCAGCTGGAAGGCTATTCCATGCATCCACTACCCTCTCAGTAAAGTAATACTTCCTGATATTATTTTTAAACCTTTGTCCCTCTAATTTAAGACTATGTCCTCTTGTTGTGGTAGTTTTTCTTCTTTTAAATATAGTCTCCTCCTTTACTGTGTTGATTCCTTTTATGTATTTAAATGTTTCTATCATATCCCCCCTGACTCGTCTTTCCTCCATGCTATACATGTTAAGATCCTTTAATCTTTCCTGGTAAGTTTTATCCTGCAATCCATGAACCAGTTTAGTAGCTCCACCAAAGGACCGGAGTAAGAAGAGGGGGAGGGGGAGTAAAAAGAGGAAGGGGGAGTAAGAAGAGGGGGGAGTAAGAGGAGGGGGGAGTAAGAAGAGGGGGAGGGGGAGTAAGAAGAGGGGGGGTTAAGAAGAGAGGGAGGGGGGAGTAAGAAGAGGGGGTAAGAAGAGGGGGAGGGGGGAGTAAGAAGAGGGGGAGGAGGGAGTAAAAAGAGGAAGGGGGAGTAAGAAGAGGGGGGAGTAAGAGGAGGGGGGAGTAAGAAGAGGGGGAGGGGGGAGTAAGAAGAGGGGGAGGGGGAGTAAGAAGGGGGGTAATAAGAGAGGGAGGGGGAGTAAGAAGAGGGGGAGGGGAGGTAAGAAGAGGGGGAGGGGGGAGAGGACCCGGGAGCTCAGCCTGCAGCTCCTCTGGGTCCTTCTTGCGCAAGCACAAAGCATTGCCGCGGTTACCACAAAAACGTTACGGCTCTTGCAAGAGTAAACTCTAGCCCTGGAGCTACGGGCTAGAGTTCACTCTCAACACTGTGACCACCAGGGTGTCAGGATTCACACCGTGATCTCCAGACTGCCAGACGGGGTCGCCCCTTTATTGCCCGAAGAGGGATTTGAACCTGTGTACTCTGCAGTTCTGGACATGCTGTAAGTGCAGAACCTCCCATCTGCACAGTTGCGGGGCTCAACATCTCCCCTTGGTGGGTTAGGCTGCCGCTGGAGAGAGGGTTTAACAGGCTCCTCTCCCTGACACTCTCTCTGCTGGTGGAGAGGGGGACCAGCTGTCTCCCCTTTCATTATTTTGTCCTGCTGCTGGGGTGTGAGACTGCCGGTCTCTGCTCCCTGCAGGATACACTGCTGCTGGGGAGGAAGGACGACACCTTCAGCTCCCTGGGGTAAACACTGTCGCTGGGGAGGAAGGATTGCACCCTCAGCTCCCTGGGGTACATACTGCTGCCGGGGAGGGAGGATTGCATCCTCAGCTCCCTGGGGCACACACTGCCGCTGGGGAGGAAGGATGACACCTTCGGCTCCCTGGGTTACACACTGCCGCTGGGGAGGACGGACGACACCATCAGCTCCCTGGGGTACACACTGCCGCTGGGGAGGAAGGACGGCACCTTCAGCTCCCTGGGATACACACTGCCGCTGGGGAGGAAGGATTGCACCTTCAGCTCCCTGGGGTACACACTGCCGCTGGGGAGGAAGGACGGCACCTTCAGCTCCCTGGGGTACACACTGCCGCTGGGGAGGAAGGACGTCACCTTCAGCTCCCTGGGATACACACTGCCGCTGGGGAGGAAGGATTGCACCTTCAGCTCCCTGGGGTACACACTGCCGCTGGGGAGGAAGGACGACACCTTCAGCTCCCTGGGATACACACTGCCGCTGGGGAGGAAGGATTGCACATTCAGCTCCCTGGGGTACACAGTGCCGCTGGGGAGGAAGGACGGCACCTTCAGCTCCCTGGGGTACACAGTGCCGCTGGGGAGGAAGGACGGCTCCTTCAGCTCCCTGGGATACACAATACACAATATTTTATTGTATTTAGCTACCATGTGGCTAATGGAGTTTTGCCTCTGTCCTTGGAGATAATTGGACTACTTCCCAATTATCTCCAGGATAGAAGACTCTGTGGAACTGTTTTTGGGCAGAAAAGCCATGCTTCATATGGTCACAAAGGACGTTGATCTAACTTTTGACCCACTGGACCAATTTGTATGAGACGTATGTTGGTATTTGGAGTATGCTGATTCTGAAAATGTAAGTTTTATGTGAATGTGATGTATACTTTTAGAGTTATGAATATTGTGTAAAACTGTGTATTTCCCTGCCTGTGATAATTAAGTTCGACCATTGTGTTCAGTAATTATATCACAGGCAGAGGGGAGGATTTTGTGTGGGAGTGTCTGAGTGTATTGTACGTATTGATTGGTTGTTCTGCAAAACCCTGTGGGCAGTACTATGTGTGTAAAATGTGAATAAAAGAGGCTGTATGTGCCAGCACAGTCAGTTCTACTTCACCCTCAATCTAGAGTCCTGTCTCTTATTGGGGGAATTACTATATCGCCACAAGGATTGCTATGCTCTGCATGCTCCCTTGGATAATCACTTCTAAGCTCTTTTAAGAGCTTGTTCCTGCTTCACTCTCTTGGAGGATAGGTTCACCCACTGGAACCTGGAGCCTTGTCGTAGGTTGATATTTTTATTTTAAAACTTGTTTTCACCAGCAGGGGACTGCCTGTCAGTTCAGGCAGTGCCCCTGTTTGCATGACTATGGACACTTTTTGCTCTTTTAGAGCGGTCACATGGCCCCTGGGGGTCCTAATTTTCAGAGGGGGGAATGTCCCCCCCATAGAAGAAAAACACAGATCGCTGGCGGGGGAACGGCGGCAATCGGGTAAGTACATATGGAGGGAAGGGAGGGAAGGGGTTAATTGTTAAAAAAATATATATATTTTTTTTCTTTTTCTTTTCTTCACTGAGTGCCTCGACCCTTCGAAGCACTCAGCACAGGCACAGCATCAGAAGCCTGCTTGATGGCTTCCGATGCTCTGCCTCACTGCTGGGCGCCATGTGGGGCAACCTGGAAGAGATCACCCGGCGGCCTGGCAGTGAAGGGGGGCTATTGCAGGATGCCTCAACTTTGAGGGGGGCTATTGCAGGATGCCTCCACTTTGAGGGGGGCTATTGCAGGATGCCTCAACTTTGAGGGGGGGGGGGTATTGCAGGATGCCTCAACTTTGAGGGGGGCTATTGCAGGATGCCTCAACTTTGAGGGGGGTATTGCAGGATGCCTCAACTTTGAGGGGGGTATTGCAGGATTCCTTAACTTTGAGGGGGGTATTGCAGGATTCCTCAACTTTGGGGGGGGGGGAGTATTGCAGGATGCCTCAACTTTAAGGGGGGGAATTGCAGGATGCCTCAACTTTGAGGCATAGTGCAAAACCGTTAGAGCATCTGGAAGCGATCATGATCGCTTCAAGCGCTCTAGTTCGCTGCAGACGTATCAGATACATCCGCGGCCATTTAGGACCATTTTTTGTCGGACGTACTTGATGCGTCCGAAGTCCTTATGGGGTTAAAAATGGTACACATATTACCAATTCTCCAAGGGTATGCAAACTTTTGAGCACAACTGTATATATTTTATTTTAGATAACCTGGACATTATTTTAAATAGTAATTATTTCTGGTTTTATGATTCCTTTTACCTTCAACAGAAGGGCAATGCCATGGGGACGAAGGTAGAGCCTAGCTACGCTAAACTTTTCATGGCCGACTGGGAGGATACTTTTATCTGGTCTAATCCTAACTGGAGCTCTAATATTATTTTATACCGCAGGTATATTGATGACCTGTTTTTTATATGGGAAGGCACCCATGACAATCTTAACCACTTTTTATGTTTCTTAAACAATAACGATAGGGGCATTAAACTAAACACAGACATCAGTACTAACAAAGTTACATTTTTAGGTTTAGATATCTATATTGATAATAATTAGCTGTTCACAAAAACTTCTTTAAAAAGGTTCACACAAACAAATGTATTGATTCCAGCAGCTGCCGTTACCCTCCGTGGCTAAAAATCATCTCAAAAAGCCAACTAAAAAGACTAAAACGCAACTGCAATAATAACGAGGTATTTAAAGCAAAGCTCATGACCTTAAAGAATAATTAATAGAAAAAAACTACGATGAAAAACACATAAACACTTTAATTGAAGAATTTTTTAAAGTTGACAGAAACCAATTTCTACAATACCAAAACACCAACAAAGAAAAAAGAAATCACTCTCCCAGTTGTGCTGGACTATAATAACAAAAGCTTTGAAATGAACAAATTAATTAGAAAACATTGGAACATCCTAAAAGAAGACGAAATTCTAAAAAACATCCTACCAGAAAGACCTAAAATTGGGGGGCCCCCAATCTAAGAAAGGGTCTCACCAAAAATTACACCAGAAATATTACTCAAAACATACTTTTTTAATCAACAAAGAGGGTTCTTTAAGTGCAAAAGATGTCTGGCAT
Organism: Pelobates fuscus; assembly: GCF_036172605.1. NCBI lineage: Eukaryota > Metazoa > Chordata > Amphibia > Anura > Pelobatidae > Pelobates > Pelobates fuscus. The sequence continues at coordinate 1,024,230 of NC_086318.1, read as the reverse complement.
GTAAGAGCACCAATAATGAGAACACCGAAACTACCGCGTTTAAATCCAAACATTCACCAAAGGAGTACAACATAAAATATTGTATTACTTGCAACTCAAAAAACGTGATTGATCTATTAGAATGTCCGTGTAAACTGCAGTATTTGGAATTACAACAAGGAATCTCAAAACACGTATCGCAGAACACTGCAGAAATATTAAAAAAGGCTTTTTAAAGCACTCTGTGTCCAAGCATTTTCTAACCCACAATAAATACCCCAGTTGCCTTAAATTCTATAGAAAAAGTTTCTCCCTCCCCAAATTACTAGGCAGAATAGAAAGGAACTGGGTTTTCAAACTTGACACTTTGGTACCTAGAGGGTTAAATGCGGATTTTGACCCTTTTAATTCCTTGTCATTTTTTGTATATTTCTGTTTTTTACCTTTTTGCAAAACCATGGTATGTTTTACTTTTAGTTTTATATGTCTGATATCAATCTGCATTTTGATCATCAAGTTTTTTACTATTCATCTGCCTTTACTTTTATTTGTTTTTCTAAGTTTTGAAATCACTTAAAATCAAATTCAGGCCATTATTCCTTTTTCACATCTTCTTAAGATTGCCTATGATATATGTGGCGTACCGCCTGGAATCCCAACCGGGTGCCTCCGCCAATTGCTGCTTCCTAGTGCTCACCGAGTACTTCCAAGCACCCCACCAAACACCATCAGCACTGTAGTCCCCACTTCCAGTGTTACAGCTTGGTTGGGGTCTCGCTGTCCTCCACCCACCCTGGACCCAAGACCAGGATCCAACTTTCAGTGGGCGAATCTCTCCTACTCCAGAGAGCTTAGCAAGAACAGCTCTTAAAAAGGCTAGTGATAATAATCCCAGGGGAGTATAGTGATATAGCAATCCCCAAGGTAGATACAGCCGTTTCCCCCACACATGAGATAAGACCAGTGGTGTATTTAGGATTTGTGCTGCCCTAGGCAGTAAGGTGCTCGGGCACCCCCCTTAATTTAAGTTTTCCCCACCCCTTCCAGTCAAGGCCGCACTTTGACTGACAGACGCACACACTCACTGATAGATGCATACACTCATTGACAGACACACACTCTCATATACACTGACAAACAATGTCAAACACACACACACTCACTGATTTGACACTCTGATAGACAGACACACTCTATTACTCGGACACACACTGACAGACGCACACTCTCACTGACAGATGTACAAACTCACTGACCGACACATACACACTCACTGACCGACACATACACATTCACTGACCAACACACACACACACAGACATTCACTTAGACACACACACTTACAGACACACACACACACGCATTCACTTACACTTACACACACACACACACATTCACTTAGACGCACGCACACACACACATTCACTTAGACACACACACTTACAGACACACACACACATTTGCTCACAGACACACACACAGACATTACTACCAACACTCACAAATGTTTTGTTTTGTTATTATTTTAAATCCACCCAGCCTCCCTGGGAGAGCTGGAGTGGATTCCTTACCTGCAGTCCAGTGGGGCTGCTGGTCGGGCAGGCAGGGGGTAGACAGGTTGAGTAGGCTGCGAGGAAGCTCTAATGTTCCTGCTCAGCTCCCTCGTGCGCGCGCCGCTTAGCAATGCCGGGAGCCGGTCTGACGTCATATTCCAGCTTCCGGCTTCATTTAGCGGTGCGGAGGGAGCTGAGCAGGAAGAGCTCAGGTGAGCATGCTCCCCCGCTGCCAGCCTCGGGGGGGCTCAAAAGTGGCCAGCTCTTGATCCCCCCAGGACACGAGGCAAGCAAGGGATCTGCCTGGGCATTTGGGGGCGGCTTTTTTCCGTTACCTTAGATGAACTTAATGTATTCCACGGATAGTTTCCTCTACGGTTGTTATATTTATCTGATGCTTCTGATGATAATACCTTGCCAATAGTTAGACTATTCTGGAATTACCATATTCCAATATTATGACCAATTGGAACAGTTGGCAGTCTTTTTACCCTTTTTGACACTGGATACCACAAACGGTACAAAGATATACGTCGGGGCAAGCTTTTTACACTTCCTACTAAAACATTCAACAAAAACCTTTTACTATTATCAACTAAAGTGTTACCACACTCAAGGGGTTAAAATATACAAAGCTTTGGCTCCACCTACTACATTACATCCATTCATGGATTGGTGAATGGATATCCAATCAGGGACAGAGGCGCCTGTAATGGATCACCTGGCACCCCGACTGGGTACCTCCGTTGAAGGATGCTCCTAGCGCTTCCTGAGGGCTCCAAGCACTCCAGCCGACACCATAACCACCGTAGACTCCTCCAGAGAGCAAAGCAGGAACAAGGTCTTACAAGAGCTTAGTAGTGATTTAGCAAGGGAGTATGACAAGCATAGCAATCCCTTGTAGCAGATTCCCCTAAAAAGAGACAGCACTCCAAATTGAGGGTGAAGTAGAACTAACTGAGCTGTGGGCTTATTGCTCTTTTATACACATTCTTACACATTAGTACCACCCACAGGGTTTTGTAAAACAACCAATAAACACGTACAATACACTCAGACACTCCCAAACAAAATCCTCCCCTCTGCCTGTGATACAATTACCTTACACAATGGGTTAATATAATTATCACAGGCAGGAAAATACACAGTTTTACACAATATTCATAACTTTAAAAGTATACATCACATTCACTTACAATTTCCGAATCAGCATACTCCAATTACCAACATAAGTCAAAATCATAAAAATTGGTCCAGTGGATCAAAAGTTAGATCGACGTCCTTTGTGACCAAATGAAGCATGGCTTTTCTGCCCAAAACCAGTTCCACAGAGTCTTCTAATTAATCCAATTATCTCCAAGGACAGAGGCAAAGCTCCATTGAACACATGGTAGCAATAAAATACATACAAATATATAACTGTGCAGCTATTGCATAAAACAGGTACATTCAACATATCCCCAGATAGCTTAGATCTGAGCACACATTATTACTGAATGGCGCTCAGATCACATACATACAGTTCAATTGCCATGGAGCCAAAGTCTTTCACATAGTCTTTTGTTATACGAATGGGCTGCATGGCATAGCTATCTGGGGTATCACTGTTCAAATAGGGAAAGTACCGAATGACCCGGCTTTCTCGGTCCCATCTCCCCCTGCCATCTGTGGGTCTCTCCAGGACCAGTCTATAAGGTCCCCTACTTCTGCAGCAGGTAGTGAAGCAGGGGGTACCTTGGCCACGTTTTCCCAACTGTAGGCTGGCAGGTCTGGATCCGCCACCCAGTTTTCCCGTCCTGCATCCATGCTCTGCGGCTGACAAGAGTTTAGTAGTTCCACATAGTCCATCTCCAGCTCTCGTTTCATGGCAGCGAAACGGCGGAGGTCTTCTCCCAGTCCAACAGATCTCGGGCCCTGTAACATCTCTACCCGGTAATGCAAGATAGCCCAGTTCCGTGACTCTGCTGGACTGCCGAAGTCAACGTCTTCCGCTAAGGCCTTCCACAACAGGCCAGGGCTAGTGTAGTTCTCCCCCTCCGGCTGGATGCCCTCTGCCCTCCACGTCTCTGGCTGGACATGCACCACCATCGTCCAGGCTCAGTTCCTTTTTCCACAAGGTACTCAAGTTGTCTTACCCGTTCCCCTCTGGGTTGGTCTCCCAGAAGCGGCATCCGCCAGGCCATTTGTTCCTCCAACTGGTATGCGACACCAGGAAGGCGCTGCTGCCGTTGATACTGGACTTCCTCCAGGGCATCGTACCATAGTTCTTTCCGGGCAATATCTCTCCATTCCAATTCACTCTCTTCCTCAGGTGTGTGTGCTGCCCAGGGGTCTACGAACCCCATTTTCCAAAATCTTTCTGTAGACAGGGACGATGTATGAACATCGGCGTCACCCTCAATTTGTAAATCCACGAACGGTGGGCAATACATCCCAGGGGCCATAGTCACAGGGCTGGAGGCTGGCAATCAGTCTTCTCCAATGCCCAGTGGCGAGGCTGGTTCTGCCACAGCACCTTATTTAAACCTCTGCCTCACTAGATTCCGTTCCCCTGGAAGAGCCTTAATGGCGAAACGTGCGTTGGGACGTTACTTTGTATGGTTTTGGTACAGATGATAAGGGTATATGCCTTGACACCTTTAGATTATTCCACCCATACAAGCTTTATTTTATCTTTTATTTCACTATTACTTTTGGTTTTGTTTTTTGTTCTGTGGTCTTGTTTGACGAACTGCATTTATTTAACCATGAGGAGGGGGTTTCTAGCATTTTTTAAGGGGTGCCCTCGAAGGCACAGCAGAGTAGGGAAGCAAGTCTTTCCAATATTAACTTTCTCTCCTTAGAAAACGACTTTGATCTTTTGCAGGACTTATAGCTTTGCTACAATACATTCTATCCGTAATCTTCTAACCCCTTCTGGTTTATTAGACTCGCTACATATGTGACTTACAGCCTGTATTTACAATTGTTGCAGACCTTGTATTTTCTCTTTGCAGTATTCGATTCAAGCTTCTAACTCCCAGTGAGATATTACCAGACCTCCATTTTTCTACTTTAATTATTATTTATTTTTGTCCATTTACTTTTTCTGAATATGTATTTAGACAATATTATTTTGATACTTAATATATTCTCACTCAATATTCTTTGTCATTTTGGGGAATGTATTTCCCCTAATATAGGCAGAAGTATTATATTCATTCTGCTTAAAACTTTATATATTTCCACTACATTTTTTATACAATACTTATTAAAAGTTACATTTTATTTGGGTTACTCGCTTTACAGAGGGGCTCACCTACTAAATGGTTTACCCATTTGTTTTTATTTTCTATCCTTTGGTTTCCCCTGCAAAGTGCCTTGTTTGCCTTGTGTAAGATACGTCCCTGGATGAGACTCTATGTTGAGGGTAGGCAGGAACTCTTTTAATGGTAGCCATAACTGGCCTTATATGCAAGTCGCCATGAAAGGGGCACTCCCCCCTGGACCTAAGAGTAAACCACTGCAGAATAAAACACACAATTACATTGGCTCTCAGGTGCAGGACACTCTCATACATAATAAGACAATCTGTGACTTCTGTCTGGGAGATAATTGAGTCATGAACTGAACTATAATGGATTCAGGTGGATTGGCGCTAGTAATACAAGTAGAAAAATGCAGCAACCCTAGTGTGACAGAACCATCTGTCTGTGAACTACTTCTATTCCCCTTGGTTTCGTCTGTTTGCTCGGTTAATTGCCTGTCCGTAGCCCCCGTTCGTTTATTTCCTTAACTCCCGAATAAACTGCCGAACGGCCGGCCACCCAGCATGGAAGTGTGCTGCTGGTTAACCTCTTGGCCCCATTCGAACGTTGTGGTTAACCGCAGACACCTCTTAATTGTCAAAGGTAGGCTGGGTGGTCGTCGTTCGTATGCCGACCACGAGGCAGCGGCCATCTTGGATGCACGAATGCCCAGAGGTGTTCGTCGATGATTCCCTGGAACTAAAAACGGACACTATTTCTCACGAACACCGCTGAAGCCGTCGACCTCCCTTCCCCGTCTTCCGGCATACGAACACCGGTCCATTCGGTACTTTTTCTGCATGAATGGACTTAACCCAGATAGCTATGCCATGGAGCCCATTCGTATACCGAAAGACTATGTGAAAGACTTTGGCTCCACGGCGATTGAACTGTATGTATGTGATCTGAGCGCCATTCGGTAATAATGTGCGCTCAGATCTAAGCTATCTGGGGATACATTAAATGTGTATGGTGCATTCAGTATTTTTCCTGTTATACATTTTTGTGTGTTTTTACTGTTACATGTAAAATGGTGATTTGCCTCTATCCTTGGAGATAATTTGATTACTTCCCCAATTATCTCCAGGATAGGGAGGAGGGTCATTTCATCTAAAGGGGAGTGTTTATGCCTGAGTCACTGTGATTGGCTATTGTATTTTTATTGTCCCAGTTTTCCACCAGGTCCCCTAGGGGAGTGTCCACCTGGTGAAAAGCCTGCATAAATACCGGACAGGTATCCCACATTAAATCAGATCTCTGCTTAACCCTCAATATGGAGCTTGGTCTCGTACTTGGGGGTATTGTCGTCCTCAGCGGTATTAACCTCTTTTATACCTGGGTATACCGTAACACCTAGTGTCTATAGTCACTCACAAGACATTTACAAGACACCATAAACAATAATAGAGAATAATACACAGTACCGGGTGCGAAATAATAAATACCAAACACACAGTGAGTGATACTTATGTCAAAGATGACCTGATGCTCTACCTCTGGTTTGCCTGCAAGATATAAATAGCTTACATAGCATAATATTGTATATGTAAAAACTGCTTAAAATACAAAGGTAATGGGTCACTCGCATTATCCAGAGCCACGTCTAGCAGGCTCTGGCTATGCTGGCTTTTCTGCAAATAAGATTGCTGCAGTAGAATCTTGGTCCTCCACAAATATAACACATGGAGTCTCAGTAGGTGTTAGGTAAACTTTACTCCGACCAAAATGCAGAATACAGGAATAACCAAAAAAAGATATAGCAGCTATATAAAAGTCCATATTATGCACCCGAGGAAGACCTATATGGTTGAAACGTGTTGTGCCTTATCGGACATTATAACATTATAAGTGTCCTATAACCTTTTGTTATACTTGGTTTTATATTTTAATATCTCCAAATAAAGTCAATTATTTTATACCACCTTGGAGATTCCAGAGCTATCTTTGAAGATTTTTATCCAGAGGACTCACACAGTGATATCCTAGATGGGGATTATACCACCTAAGCCCATAGGGATTGAGCAATACCTGTATTTGCTCTCCGTTTGTAAGTATATCTTGTTTTATTTTATTTTATCCTGTTCAACACATACAGAGAGCACTATATTCTGTTTTTATTTCTTCCCATCTGCTGGCAGCGGTGGGATGGTACTTCATCTGAAAAAAAGAAAGCTGTTCCCATCTCATTCCCTATCCTACCCCACAAACCCTCTCTTTTACACTACACACATACACAATGCATCCCCCCCCGCACACACACAGAAACATACAATGCATTCCTACTCACACACAGACACACCCGAAACACACAATTCATCCCTTACGTTCTCTTACATAATTAATGCACCCCTTACAGACACACACTGCATTCAATTACATACACAGAAACAAGCCTTGCACCTCTTACACACACACACACACACACACACAGAAACATACAATGCATTCCTTACACGCAAACACACACTACATCCCCTATAAACACACTACATCCCTTACACAAATTGCACACATAAAACATCCCCAACTCATGGATGGGCCATGTAGGTGGATTTATTGGTGGGCATTGTAGGCGTATGCCCCCTGGGGGCCCAGACCTTGAGCTGTGTAAGGGGCCCTAAAAAATGGAGCTGCTTCCTGTTCGTTAATTGTTGTGAGCACTGTTAAAAACAGTCTCCAGAGAGCCTCTTCTACACCAGACCTGTGGAGCCAGACTGAGCCCATCATCAGCCTCTTGTCCTCAGCTGGTGGTAAGTAGGCAATCCAATATATTATTAGTGGCACTAATCTCTAATTTACCTCACATTAAATGGATATTATAGTCACCAGAAGCACTACAGCATAATGTAGTGGTTCTGGTGTCTATAGCCTGTGCCTGTAGGCTTTTTAATGTAAACACACTGTCTTTTCAGATAAGACACTTTGTGAAGACTGGCGTTGGCCCATATGGCATAGCATATGGGCGGGGCATTGTGATGTCACATGGTGGGCTGGACATATGGGGGGGCGGCAATTTTTTTTTTGCCTAGGGCGGCAAAAATCCTTGCACCGGCCCTGGCAGGGCCCATATAGGGTAGTGGAACAGAAATGTGACACTACCTACGTTATCGGTCTCTGCTCGGGGGAAGGAGTTAGACGCATGTTACATGTGAACATGCTGAAGCCCTACCACGAGCGGACATAGGATGGTAGCCCCTATATGTGCTCCAGCCTCGGAAGATTTTGATAATCTTCCCCTGCCTCATTTCCTAGAGTATGGAGTTGGGGCAAGGTCCATAGATGAGGTCCACTTAGGGGACCGACTAACCGGGGAAGTACACAGGCAAGCGCAGCAGATGCTGTCTGAAAAGAGAGATACATTCTCTAATCTACCAGGGTTTACCCCACTAACCACTCACAGAGTAGAGACTCCTGACCAACAACCTTTGCGACAGACCCTGTACCGAATTCCCGAGGCGGTTCGGGAGAATATGAGGCAGGAGATCCATGAGATGCTCCAATTAGGGGTAATCGAACTGTCGAAAAGTCCTTGGGCTTTCCCAGTAGTGCTCATCCTGAAGCGTGACAGAACCACCCAGTTCTGCATGGACTACAATGACAAGACGGTCTCGGATGCGTACCCCATGCCTCGTATAGACGAGCTCTTAGACAGGATGGCTTGTGGTCTGTACATCACTACCATAGATTTGTGTAAGGGGTACTGCAGATTCTGTTAGCGACAGATGCTATTCTCAAGTCGGCATTTGTCACTCCATTTGGCCTAAACTAATTTAAGGTAATGCCATTTGGAATGATAAATGCCCCGGCCACTTTCCAAAGGATGGCGGACCAGCTGTTAAATGGCCTCCAGGATTATGCTTGCGCATACCTGGACAATAAAGCCATATACAGCAACACTTAGGAGGAGCATCCGGTACATGTAGGAGTGGTATTAGATAAAATCACGTAGGCAGGGTTAACATTGAAGCCCAGCAAATGCCACTTAGGGATGGCAGAAGTGCAGTACCTGGTACACAGAGTAGGTTGTGGGAATCAGAAGCCTGAGCCGGCAAAGCTTGAGGTAGTAGCTAACTGGCCCCTACCCTGCACTAAGACACAAGTGATGGCCTTTTTAGGGACTGCTGGCTATTACCGGAAGTTTGTCCCCAATCATATGTGCCCTAGCTAAGCCCCTTACTGACCTCACCCAAAAGAATTTGCCCTGACAAGTAAATTTTACCCCAGAGTGCTAGCAAGCGTTTCAAGCTCTTAAGAGCGCTCTTATAGATGCACCCAGTCTGGCCGCTCCTAATCCGAATAAACGTTTTCTCATCCACACAGATGCTTCTATGTTTGGATTAGGAGCAGTGCTGAGCCAGGTCGGGGACGATGGCGGAGAACATCCAGTAGCTTACCTCAGCAGAAAATTACTACCCAGATAGGTGAGCTATGCCATCTGGTAGTAGTGTCTGGTAGTAGTGTGGGCCCTCAAAAAGCTACAGTAGTGTCTGGTAGAAGTGTGGGCCCCTTAAAAAGCTACACCCATACATATATGGACAACAATTTACTTTACTCACAGATCCCAACCCGTTGTTTTGGCTTAACCAAGTCGTTGGAGTCTGGCCTTACAGCCTTACTATTCACTATAGACCCGGTAAGCAGAATGGGAATGCCAATGGGTTATCACGACAGACAGAACTGGAGAAGTGATCTGTGAGTACTCCCCCAGACATCCCCAAGCCAATCCATGAGGATCAGACTGTGTATGCCGGCTAGTTGTTAAGGGGAAGCTGTGTGGTGGAACTTTTTCCGTTCGGGAGGACTTCATATGAACAATATCCATTCATCTCCCGTACAAGGATCAACCCTGTACACCATTAGAATGCTCACACCAGCAACTTAAGTGCGAAACCGCAAGGGAAGAAATTAATGAATGCTACCCCAGGGTGGCCGCCTTTTCATATAATCGAACGACTTGGTCGACAAAAGAATGGCGGCCATCTTGCCTTCCAAACGTGGGCAGTGGTATTTGGTCGTCGAGTGTCTGGAACTCTTTTCAGCTAGGCACTTGCATGAACGCCGGTAAAACTTAGACCATTTCTCCTCCAAGAGAGTGAAGCAGGAACAAGCTCTTAAAAGAGCTTACTAGTGATTAGCTAAGGGAGTATGCAGAGCATAGCAATCCCTTGTAGTGATATAGCAATTCCCCCAATCAGCATACTCCAAATACAAACATAAGTCAAAATCATACAAATTGGTCCAGTGGGTCAAAAGTTAGTTGGTAGTCCCTTTGTGACCGTCTGCAAGCATGGCTTGGGTGTGGTAAGCCAATTACCTCCAGCATACAGAAAATAGCTCTATTCACAACAACAGTAAAAACACATAAAAATACATAATTCCTATTATACTTAACAGAACCACCACATTCAACCTATCCCCAGATATCTTGGATCTGAGCGCTCACTATATCCGAACAGCGCTCAGATACCACAAACCACAAACACAGCTCAGATACCACAAACACAGTCAAATCGCCATGGGGTTAAACCATAGCAACAAGTTCCAACTGGTCTGGCAGTGTCCCTGGGACAACGCCCTGCTGGAGAACAATAGACAGGAAACGGGGGGGGAGGGGGGGGCACACCTTCTCATGTATTCAAAGGGGCAGAAAAAGTGTTTCAAAATCCAATAAGCCCAAATAATGTATTTTAAGGGCAATAAATCCCAGGGGCCATAGTAACATGGCAGGAGTCTTCTCCAATGCCCAGTGGCGAGGTCGGTTTCGCCACAACCTCTTTCCCTGGAACTGTTTTGGGCTAGTGCCTTGTGTCTGGCCGGTCAAAACTTTACCTCAATGGCATTCCCGTTTCACCAAACCAATCTGAGTGATCTTTGGATATGTTATACACTCAGATCGGGGCTATCTGTGGATGTACTTTTTGTGGGGTTTCTGTGGGTGGTAGGGACACTTTTGGACTACTGTATATTTTGTATGGAATTTCTGTACCTGAGAGATAATTGGATTATAGGTTTTTCTCATGCAATTGTGACAGTAGTCACCATCACCTGGACCTTCAGACAGACTATTTATGTAGGTTGTTGGACTTTTCTTATGTTTTAGTCAGCCAGTACCCATTATAAGTGCAGGGTGTGTGCAATGTAATTGATTATAATGTGTGTGTGTGTGTACTGTTAAATGTTTTGCCTGTTCGCCTGTACTGCTGAGGATTGCTACCAACTAGGTGGATTTGTCTATGGAGCCGGTGTAGTGCCCTCTGTTGGTAGCAACAGCAATATGCACTAACTGAATAGCAAGGCTGGTTAATTTGCATAATTAGGTAGATCTGCATATTGCTATTTCTGCAGGCAGGAGAGGTGTTTTAGTTAATTATTGTCTTTCCCACCCTTTTATAAATATGTAATTATGTTACTATAAGTTCCTGTATGTTGTCTAATGTGATTTGACTGTTTGTATTTTTATTGAGTTATCACAATCTTGATGTAATACTCCCCTCTGCCTGTGATACAATTATCTCAACACAATAAACTAACTTAATTATCACAGGTAGGAAAATACAGTATTATAAAACATATCACAGGGACCCCAAAACATTCAATAACCCCATAACAAATATATCATTGGAACCGGGGGATCTGGGTGGACCACATATCCAAAAATTCACCCAGATCCGTTCAGTAGTTTGGAACATACGGTTTAATGCAGATTCCGCAGAACATATACAGACTATATGATAAATAATTACTGTTAAATGTGTCCCCTGTTCTGTAGTTTAAAACTCCTGAACGATGTCGTTGTGCACCAAATACCGGCGAGATGGCACCGTGTAGAAAAGTCAAAGCAGTGTCTGTGAGATAAAATGGCCGCCATCCATTGTTCTCACCATGTGCTTCATCCATTGTTCTCACCATGTGCCTCTGATACATGAAATGGTGGCCACCCAGTAACTGCACAGTTTGTCTGGTAGTCTATCCAGCCGAACCAACAGATGAAACACATGGGGAACAGTGCAACAAACAAAGGGAATCATAAAACACATGGACAATAGTCATATTTGTGCACAATTTCCAGTTTTGTCACAGGGCACAAATAGTGTTTTCAAATGCCATATATCCCAGGGCCATAGTCAGAAGGTAGGAGGCGGGCAAGCAGCCCAAGAACACGTGGCGAGGTCTGTTCCGCCACCGGGCTAGTCCCAAGAAAAATATAGAGATGTGTTGATTACATTTTGGGTATTATGTGCTATGGGTGATGGGGTTAGTAAATTATTGTTATTATTATTAATATTTCTAAAGCGCCAACAAGTTCCACAGTGATGTACAATGGGTGGACTAACAGATACGTAAATGATTAATAAGTCTGGGAGTTTTAACTAGTGTATTATTAAGAACATTTAAGCAAACATCTGCAGGAGGGACGGGTTTGTAAATCGTATTGCAGTGAGCTCTTGGTATATGGAGTAGTTTAGTAAGTGGAATCAGCAAGGTCTTTCTAGCTATATACAATCAGATTTACATGCAGATTTCTTACCCATAAAGTCCTGCAGAGTAAAGTTCTGGAACTCAGATGACAGAACCAGCATGGAGCTATTCAAGCTGTTCAACCTGCGGTTTATGCCATTCAGTTGACTGTTGTGTAACTTGTCAAACCAGGCACTATGAGTCCTGACGGTACTGTTTATCTCATGTACACAGTTCCACAGGCCAGAAACATGTTTATTGAGATTTTCTTTGATCTTGTGAAGACTCCCTGATACTGTATCAAGTTTAAGGCACACATTCTCAAGCTTTGAAACTCTGTCATGGAGCCCCCCTGCAGAACGTCGGCAATCTTGTGTCTCTTCAAGGATTGTGCTCCATAACCTTCTCATCTCTTTTTGTACTTCTTCAAGTTTCTCTGAGTTTTCTCCACTGTGCACTGTCACCTCCACTTGCACCTTATTTATCTCAGAAATGATTTTGTCTTTTGTTGTTCCAAGCTCAATTATATCTGTTTGGTGTTTCCCCACAGTCTCTTGAAGGTCTTTAATTGTGTCATTTAAGGAGCTGAAGGTCACAATGATGTTTGACAATTCTCCTTGCATTGACTTGAGTTCCTTGTTTGAGCTTCCTCCAATGACACTAAAGCCATCTAATGACTTGTTGAAGCTAGTGTGTTCCTTTCCCTCCTCTGCTTTCTTCTGAATGAGTTGGCATGTGCTCCTGCATTCCTCAACCTGTTCTTTCAGCTTTCCCACCTCTTCCTGCAAGTTGGAGCATACCTGCCCACAGCTTTTGTAATCAAACTGTATCATTTTAGTAAGAGTCTTTAGACCATTCTCCATATCAATCATCCTCCTATTGGTCTCATTTTGATAATTATCAATCTCTTTATTTGTGGATTCATAAGTGTCCATTCCTGTGAGGATGGTGGTTGTGAGCCTGTCTTCTAGGTCCTCCAAAACAGTAGAGATATTGGTCAAGGACCCCCTGTTGTCTTCTACAACTACCTTAATGTTAGTTAACTCAAAGTCAAGACCTTGAAGTGTATCTTGCAAAGAGTTCCCTGATAACTGAAGATCATTAATGTCTGAGCTTATGATGCGGATCTTGTCTTCGTTTCCATTCACCCTTTTTTCCAGTTCAGAGAAAATCTTTTTTATTTCTGAGTTACTGGTGTTGCATTCATCAGCACAGCTATTCATTGTGCTAGTTACCTGTCTTCTCAAGCCTTCAATTTCCTGAAGTGCATTCCTAATACCAACATTGTTCTTCCCTTGCTGATTCTTTAATGAAGTGATATCTTGACCAAAGCTAGATATAGTCTGAAAGATCGAGTCATCAATCCCAGAACTGTTTGCTAGCTCAGTCAAAAGTGTATTTATCTTCTTCTCATTGCTATTTATGCGGTTTTCTAAATCATCCCTCAGTTTGTTGATTTCGTCTTGGACATCATCCCGATAGTGGTAATAATGATCTTCAAGACTCCTCTGTGTGATGTTCATCCTGCCCTCAATGTTTTCTAGACGAGTATTCAAGTTCTGGTCTATCTGGGTGACACTTTCTTTGTCAATCCCACCGAGTTTGCTTTCTAGATGCACAGTAAGAGCATTTACAGATCCAGACAATGTTTCAGTTTTCCTTTCAGTTTCTTCAACTTTTTTGCGCAGGTCATTTACCTCTGAACAGCAATCCCTTGAAAGCCGTGTGTTTAGCTCAACCACATGGGCCTGAATGTTATGCACAGCCTCACGGTTCCTTTGGTCTATAGAACTGATAAGCTTCTCAAGCCCTCGAATGTTATCCCTTTCTTCATTCTGCTGGTTCTGGAGTCCTTCCACTCCCGAGAGACAAGCAGAACAGGACTGCTGCATTCTCCTCTCCACCTCTTTAAAGATATCCAGGCGCAATTCTGTCATCTTCTGGCTTACTGAGCTGTCTGTGCTGCTTGGGTGCTTGGTGTCTGCAATGTTTATTTTACCCAGTTCATCATCATGAAATGTGATTCTGTTGTCAAGCTCTGTTAACCTGCTCTGTATATCAATCAGTGTATCCTTTATCTCAGGTTGCCCATTGGCTGAATCTGCAAGCTGCTTCCCATTAAGGACCAGTTTTATCTCTGTTTGGAATTTTTCATTCATGCTCTGCATTGTAGACTGCAGATTCTGCAGCTCCTTGGTTAGACGATGCACCTTATCTTCAAGTTGCTTTACTTTTTCTGAGTCACCTTTACCTGGAGATGGAAGATAAAACAATTAAATTCACAGCAAATGCTTTAAATATACAGAACACACACACACACACACACTAAAGGGGCCAACGGCTCTGGTGAAGCCATATAACCTTTATTCCAGCATTGGGTCAGTCTTCAAGGAGTAGCCACCTATAGTAAAGTCATCTATAATGATGACTTTAACCCAATTCAATTCTTCTTTTAGAGAAGCATATGGGAGAGAAGACCCATGTGTGGCAATTGCCATGCTTCACCATGACATGAATGAAATGCTTCTCTGTGAGAGACATCAAGAGAGAGTGTTTGGCATCGTTCTAAGGTGCCTAGAGCACTGTCAGGCTCACAACTATTAGAGGCATGGTATTGGAGTGTGGTAATTTATATACAGGGATACCATACCCACCATGTTTTCAGGGACATCTATCATGTATATATATTGATGGGCAGCACATGAAAAGGGTTGCCCTTTAGTTTGTAGAATCCAGAAGAAGATGCATAGGATTAAGTAATTAGACAATGAATCCTGCAGAATATGCATTATACACACTGCAGTGCAATCCTTTTCATGAGGTTTTATAAATATGACAAAATGATGTGTGTCCCTGAAACTGTAGCGGAACGCAGTAAGCCTGTCCTGCAAAATGCCTGTGTGACTATATTCGTTATAATTTTGCCTGTGTTGAATTGCTATTCGTCTATTTAAAGTGTGAATTGTATGTTATTCGGTAGTTTCCATCCGTACTATATGCTTATGGAAACTACCGAATGGAGGGACCACCCCGGAGAGAAGTGTGCCAGCAATTAAGGTTCACATTCTTTCCAAACCGCAAGTTAACCGGCTCATTAACATTGTATCTGGGTGGCCGCCATTCGGCATGCGTACACGTGGCGGCGGCCATCTTACGCATGAAAATCTCAGCGGTGTTTGGTCGTCGAGTGTCTGGAACTCAAATCGGACACTCAAACAACCAAACACCGCTGAGACCTCCAGAGCTCCGTAACTGCCGAACGGAGAGACCTAACGAATCCCCATTCGGTAGTAACAAAGTACCGAATGAGGGAATCACTATCTAGGTGAATTAAAGTATGGATGGCAATTATAAATGTCTGTTTTAACTGCCGAACGGAGACCGACCGCAGGGCCCATTCTCATGGAACCCTTTTCGGATACCAACTCGTGTGCGGTCGGTCAAACTTCACCTCCCTGTAACTACCGAACCACTGGTCCGATCTGGGTGAATTTTGGATATTATATTCACCCAGATCAGGGCTACCTAGCGGTACCCTAATATTAAGGATATGTGATGGTTTAGGGGTACATCCAAGTTTGGGGTAAAGTACTGTACAAGTTAAGGGGATTATGACTCACTCTGAGGGGAGGAGATGTGTGGGAGGTAACAAGCACTGTATTGGTTACTGTCATAATTACTGTAGTTCCCTCCCTTGCATGGGAGCAGGCTTTATAAGAAACCTTGGAATAAACGATTGTCAGTTCTACTCCTGAAACTGTGTGTCGTCCAGTTATTGGGAGTGCTGTGGGGATTTTGCTGTACCTTTTTACCTGCTGGAAACTCTGCTGTGGATTTACTAATGACTTGTTCCTGGATCTAAAGTGGAGAATAGCTGTGAGAAATCAGCTCTCCGCTACATTGGTGGCAGCGGTGGGATCCAGACTCACAGAGGAACAAGGATTAATGGAGATTGACCTTTCTACGCTAAAGAGAACCACATTGAAAGACCTTCTGGAAGCGAAAGGTGTTTCTGCCAGCAGCAAATCCAAAGCAACGCTTATCACCGAAGTAATGGCAGAGTACAGAGCAGAAGAGGTCCAGGCCACGGAACAAAGACCTGAAACAGAACAGGAGGAGTTCCAAAGGCATTTACAATTCAGACTAGCCTTTTATGGGGAAAACCCACCAACAGAGATCATCTCTAAAACAATGACAGAGGTGCAGGAGTTTGTGATGAGAAACAGGAGACCACAAACACCGGAAAGAAGTGCAGCAGGAGCTGTGACACAAGAGGGTAAGCCCAAAATTCCCTATCAAGCTTTTAAAACGTATGTGGAAGCAGAGGAGGATATAGATGCCTTCCTCCAAGACTTTGAGAGACTGTGTACGCTGCATAACATACCAAGGGAAGAGTGGGTACCCATATTAGCAGGACGGCTGTCAGGAAGGGCAGCTGAAGCTTACCGCACTGTACCTGATGTTGAAATTAGGAACTATAGCCGGGTAAAAGAGATTATCCTGGCCCGGTATGCAATAACACCAGAGGCATACCGGAGGCGCTTCAGGGAATTGAAAAAGGCGGACAAAGATTCGCACGCAGAGTGGGCTTGCCGACTAGAAAGGGCAGCTCTTGGGTGGATGCAGTCGAGTAAAGCGCGGTCCATGGAGGACTTGTTACAAATGCTGCTGTTGGAGCAATTTTATGAGGGGATATCCTCAGAACTACAGGAATGGGTGAGGGATCGTAACCCCACCACCCTCACCGAGGCTGCCAAAAAGGCAGATGATTTTATGGACGCTCGCAGACAAACCAAGGCAGTGAGTACCAAACCTGCCATGCGGCCACTAGGGGGGAATTCCTTCTCTCCTAACCCTCAACCCTCATCCTCCACCAGCACCAGCAGCAGCGCAGCAGAGATACCGCACACCTGCTTCTGTGCAATGCCACCGATGCCAGAAGTGGGGACATTTCCAGCGAGATTGTCCGCAGTCTAGAGACCGCACCACCTGGATCCGACCAGGGCCTCCACCACCACCACCGAGAGCAGCAGCGCATCACTACCAGGACGAGGTACCACTTCCCTACAGCTCTGCCGTTCCAGTCACGACTGTGGAACAGTGGGAAGTGCTACATGAGGCCAACCCCTTACAAGCACAGGCGGATAATCGACAGCACCATAGGCAGACCGTGTATCTGGAAGGGAAGCCTATGCCGGGGCGCACCTGGTTCGATAAAGGCGTCAGGGACCGAAGCTTTCAGGTCGGACAGAAAGTTTTAATTTTAAAACCTGTCCGACACGATAAGCTACAGGCCGCCTGGCAAGGCCCTTATAAAGTGGTAGAACAACGATGTGACACCACTTATATAATTGGCCACTGCGCAGAGAATGGGGGGCGACGCATGATCCATGTGAACATGCTGAAGCCTTACCAGGAACGTTCAGAGGAGGTGACAGCTATCTGCGCCCCCACCTCTGAAGAAGGCGACAGCCTACCCCTCCCCGATCTGTTAGAGGACGGACAGCTGGCTGGGGATTTAGGAGCAGTTGTACTGGGGGATCGGTTGAGCCCACAGGAGCGTATCGAGGTACAACAACTACTGCAAGAAAAGCAGGAGACCTTTTCTAATGTACCTGGATACACCCCTCTGGCTACCCACCGAGTAGAAACCCCTGGTCAACTTCCCATGCGCCAGACCCCGTACCGCATCCCTGAAGCGGTACGGGAGAATATGCGCAAAGAGATTGAGGAGATGATACAGTTAGGAGTAATTGAGCCCTCAGATAGCCCCTGGGCCTCTCCAGTGGTCCTCGTACCAAAGCGGGGCGGCACGACCCGCTTTTGCGTGGACTACAGGAGATTGAATGAGAAGACCGTATCCGACGCATACCCGATGCCTAGGATAGATGAGTTACTGGACCGGATGGCCAGGGGTCAATACCTGTCATGCCTTAACTATGGTATCCTCTTACTTCCTGGTTCCACGGAGCCTAGCCACACCCCTTTATGACACGGTCTGCCTATTTAATCTGACTGCACCAGCTGATCTAGGCTGGATTATTGAACTACGTTCCGTACTCACGAACCGGCTACAACTTCGTTGTGAAAACCTCTGTTACCAGACCGGACTGAAAGACTCTGCAAGTTCCCTTCACCTCTCCTCATCAACAACTAAAAGCTTAACACTCTCCATTCAGGATAAACGCCTCTGAGGAGATCTCGGGAACCAGTGTTCTATGTGCCGGAAGCTAAGTAAAACCTCTGTGATAAGCATTGCATCTCAAGCTGTTATTTCCTGTCTCCAAAATCCTTCGATAATACAAAACCGTTACAGCTAACTTCAACTCATACTTTATCTCAGTTAGCTGCATCTGTCTTGCTTCGGTTAAAGTCTATGGAACAGCTATTGTGACTGCTTATCACCTAAACCGTTGATTCTACTAAGAGACTCTTTATTGATTCAGTGTCTGCAATTTACTATCGTTTACTCCTTAAAGCTACAGTGCCTGTAATTGTGGACTTCAGTTATCATTTACTACTTAAAGCTACAGTGCCTGTAATTGTGGACTTCAGTTATCATTTACTACTTAAAGCTACAGTGCCTGTAATTGTGGACTTCAGTTATCATTTACTACTTAAAGCTACAGTGCCTGTAATTGTGGACTTCAGTTATCATTTACTACTTAAAGCTACAGTGCCTGTAATTGTGGACTTCAGTTATCATTTACTACTTAAAGCTACAGTGCTTATAATTGTGGACTTCAGTTATCGTTTATTACTTAAAACAACAGTACCTGTAAATTGGAATTAAAGTCTTTACCTTTTACTTTCTTTAATAAATATTCAAACTATACGAAATCTGCAGTTGTGTTCCTTCATAACAAATGTTTAGACGTGACAATACCTTACCACTATTGATTTGTGTAAAGGGTATTGGCAGATTCCCTTGGCCCCGGACGCCATCCCTAAGTCCGCCTTTGTCACCCCATTCGGCCTGTACCAATTTAAGGTCATGCCGTTTGGGATGAAAAACGCGCCGGCTACCTTCCAGCGGATGGTGGACCGCCTCCTAGATGGGTTCCAAGACTATACCTGCGCATATCTCGATGATATTGCCATATTTAGCGATACCTGGCAGGAACACTTGGCCCATATAGGAGCGGTTCTAGACAGGATCAGGGAGGCTGGTTTGACCCTAAAACCAGCGAAATGTAGCATTGGGATGGCCGAGGTACAGTACCTGGGCCACAGAGTGGGCTGTGGTAAGCAAAAGCCGGAACCAGCCAAAGTAGAGGCGGTATCACAGTGGCCTACCCCGAAAACTAAAACCCAGGTGTTAGCCTTCCTAGGGACAGCAGGGTATTACCAGAAGTTTGTGCCCAATTATAGTGCCCTGGCCAAACCCCTCACTGACCTGACACGTAAAAACCTTCCCCGCCAAGTAACCTGGACCCCGGAGTGTGAGCAGGCATTCCAACACTTGAAAGATGCACTTGTTAATGCCCCTGTCTTGGCCGCTCCCAATCCAACTAAACGTTTTCTTGTTCACACAGACGCTTCTATGTTTGGATTGGGGGCAGTACTGAGCCAAGTCGGGGCCGATGGCGGAGAACATCCAGTGGCTTACATCAGTCGCAAACTTTTACCCCGGGAAGTAAGCTACGCCGCCATCGAGAAGGAATGCCTGGCTGTGGTGTGGGCCTTGAAGAAATTGCAACCCTATTTGTATGGACAGGCTTTTTCTTTGCTCACGGATCACAACCCGTTAGTCTGGCTGAACCGGGTGGCTGGGGACAATGCCAGGCTGCTGCGCTGGAGTTTGGCGCTGCAGCCCTTTGACTTTAACATTCAATACCGCCCGGGTAAGCAAAATGGAAACGCCGACGGGTTGTCACGACAAACTGATCTGGAGAAATGATCTGTGAGCACCCCGGTCATCCCCAAGCCGATCCGTGTGGGATCAGACTGTGTATGCCGGCTTGTGGGCAAGGGGGAGCAGTGTAGCGGAACGCAGTAAGCCTGTCCTGCAAAATGCCTGTGTGACTATATTCGTTATAATTTTGCCTGTGTTGAATTGCTATTCGTCTATTTAAAGTGTGAATTGTATGTTATTCGGTAGTTTCCATCCGTACTATATGCTTATGGAAACTACCGAATGGAGGGACCACCCCGGAGAGAAGTGTGCCAGCAATTAAGGTTCACATTCTTTCCAAACCGCAAGTTAACCGGCTCATTAACATTGTATCTGGGTGGCCGCCATTCGGCATGCGTACACGTGGCGGCGGCCATCTTACGCATGAAAATCTCAGCGGTGTTTGGTCGTCGAGTGTCTGGTACTCAAATCGGACACTCAAACAACCAAACACCGCTGAGACCTCCAGAGCTCCGTAACTGCCGAACGGAGAGACCTAACGAATCCCCATTCGGTAGTAACAAAGTACCGAATGAGGGAATCACTATCTAGGTGAATTAAAGTATGGATGGCAATTATAAATGTCTGTTTTAACTGCCGAACGGAGACCGACCGCAGGGCCCATTCTCATGGAACCCTTTTCGGATACCAACTCGTGTGCGGTCGGTCAAACTTCACCTCCCTGTAACTACCGAACCACTGGTCCGATCTGGGTGAATTTTGGATATTATATTCACCCAGATCAGGGCTACCTAGCGGTACCCTAATATTAAGGATATGTGATGGTTTAGGGGTACATCCAAGTTTGGGGTAAAGTACTGTACAAGTTAAGGGGATTATGACTCACTCTGAGGGGAGGAGATGTGTGGGAGGTAACAAGCACTGTATTGGTTACTGTCATAATTACTGTAGTTCCCTCCCTTGCATGGGAGCAGGCTTTATAAGAAACCTTGGAATAAACGATTGTCAGTTCTACTCCTGAAACTGTGTGTCGTCCAGTTATTGGGAGTGCTGTGGGGATTTTGCTGTACCTTTTTACCTGCTGGAAACTCTGCTGTGGATTTACTAATGACTTGTTCCTGAGCCTTTCTTGGATCTTAAGTGGAGAATAGCTGTGAGAAATCAGCTCTCCGCTACAGAAACATAGTGGATCTGGTCACCACATGTATATATCTGCTAAAGGTTTTGCCTTCGAGGGCACCCCTTAACCCCACCAACAAAAACCCGCCCTGTTCTGGTTGTAAACAAAAAGAAATCTCACCCAGATTATTATCATACCATCTCAATTTATATTCTGGGTGGGGATTCTTTTTGTTTACAACCAGTCCAGGGCGGGTTTTTGTTGGTGGGGTTAAGGGGTGCCCTCGAAGGCACAATATGACGAGTTAGCGATTACCCAGTGCTGATTTCACCTGCCCAGTGCCTATCGACCTTCCCTCGGTATTCCCCCTAATATGCAAATGAAACCATTCTGTATGTATCTGTATACAGTCAATAAACTGTTAACAGCTTTATTGCTTAATCTATGATACAAAACAAGTTCTCTAAAACATTGCAGTTGTACTCAGCGACCATGTTGCCAACGGCATTTTTGCCAAGTAGTGGATAATATGTACATACTAATCCTTGAAATACTCCTTAATCAGGGATAGGGTACATATACCTTTATCACATCTTTTTGTACAAATAGCCTCCTAACTGCGCGGCTATATAGACTAGTAGTAGCAGCTGCAGATTTGACCCCACATTGATGGTATAGAACTAAAGATATAGTGACACCCAGCAGAAGTATCTGAACAGACATTTATTGTCTTGTAATCTGTTGTTAGTATTAAGGGGTTCATTACCCCCAGTATAATACACTTGTATAGACACAGCACCATGTTGCTATAGATACAGAGGTTTGATACCTCGTTTTTCATTCACTACCTATTTTGTATCTTCACGATAGTATATTAAAGATGCTTGTCTATATTGTCTTACAAAGGCTATTTTTAGCCATTATTAATATATATACTTTTTCATCAATTATTGTTTGTGTTTTTTGGTATTATATATAGTACTATATGTATTTGTGTGTGTGGTCCATTTTGTTTCTTTTTTTGTCCTATTGGACTTCTTTTAACTTACTTAACTGGAGCTTTTTAAGCTTAATTGATACATTGTTGCAATTTCCACCTCTGTGGTCTAAGTGTTCGTCTGGGTGGCCACAATTCCTATGGACGACCAGGAGGTGGTGGCCATCTTGTTCGCATCGACCAAAACCGCGAATAGACTTCAGGGGGACTTAGCTGCTGTAACAACCCTCTACCATGTAGCCTGGGAACCTCTACCTTTTGTTTGTTTTTGCCATTATCCACATTGAATTTTCCTAAGAACAAAGACTATGTCTGGCCATTTATCTGTTTTGTACAAAGGAATGGTACGTTTGATATAGCACTTCGGATACCGCCGAAGTAGTCGAAGTGGCCGCTGTGACGATAGTAGTGTGTAACACCGTCCAATATTCCCTTTTTCCCCATAAAAGAATATTCCCAATAATCCACAGGAATAAATATCGCTGGTATCGCCAAATAATCCACACATGAGCCAAAGCTTAATGCTGGAACAAGACTGATTTACTGGAAGCAACAGGCATTTAATTTATACAGTAACAGACTCCTCCTCTGGGCCAGGCTAGATAATTGAGTTTCAGCAACATACTAAACTCAATTATCTGCTGGCCAGAAACATTAACATTTTCAACATTTTTAGAAAAGTACTTTCTACAACACATACAAATATAACATTTACATCCCTGGGTAGCTGAGGGTATTGGGAGTCACATATTCAAATCTCACGAAATTCCGTTCGGTAGTTTCCATGTCGCATCGTGCGGAAGTTTGACCGGCTCGCCATGTGGTGGTATCTGCTTTACAGTTCCATAGAATCAGCAGCAAGAGCCAGTCTCCATTCGTGCCTAATCACACAAAAACTACCATACGAACGTTGCAGTTTTATATATGTAAATGCTCCCCTTGTTCGGTAGATTCTACCTCCCGAATGCCGGTTTGATTCGTGGAGTGGAAAGTAGTCAGCCGGGACTTCCATGATGACCGGGCGTTCGCATGTTGCCCTGCCGAAAACAGTTCCAGGCAATTCATGTGTAGGTCCCAATGACCCAATTCGTGAGATTTAAGATGGCCGCCATCCTTTGTTCTCGCCACATGTTTGTATGCCAAATGGCGGCCACCTAGGAGCAAATTAGTTGCGGTTTTCACAATGTTCCAAGTTCTAATTGCTACGCAGGGTGGTCTCTGTTCGGTAGACGAATACATTGATCAAATACATAGAAGAAACAAACCGATTATACGAATTTACACAGCAGGGAGAGGACATAACCGAAGGCACACAGGTAAGTACATAAAAATCCTTTACAATGGCCCCCCTTTTTCTCCCTGCTCCGGCAGACCCGGTTGGACCTTTCCTGGTTCAGTAGGGTTGTCGGGAAATTCAAAGTTTTAGTCTGATACCAGGTCAGTTTGGCGTGACAGCCCATCTGCATTTCCGTTTTGCTTGCCTGGGCGATAATGGATGGTAAAATCATAGGGTTGTAAGGCAAGGCTCCAGCGCAGCAAACGGGCATTGTCCCCTGAGACCCGGTTGAGCCAGACCAACGGATTGTGGTCGGTGATAAGGGTGAAAGCACGGCCATAGAGATAGGGAGTGAGTTTTTTGAGAGCCCAGACCAACGCCAGGCACTCTTTTTCAATGGTCGCATAACTGACCTCCCTTGGCAACAGCTTCCAACTCAGGTAGGCTACCAGGTGCTCTCTTCCATCCTCTCCGATCTGGCTTAATACTGCCCCCAGTCCAAACATTGAAGCGTCTGTGTGGACAATAAATCTTTTGTTAGGATCTGGGGTAGCTAACACCGGAGCATTAACAAGGGCATTCTTTAGCGCTTGGAAAGCCACCTCACACTCCGGGGACCACAGGACTTGTCGGGGTAACTTCTTTTTGGTCAAGTCTGTCAGGGGTTTGGCCAGGGCGCTATAGTCTGGAACAAAGCGTCTGTAATAGCCGGCTGTTCCCAAGAAGGCCATGACTTGCGTCTTGGTACAGGGAGTGGGCCAATCAGCAACGGCCTCGATCTTAGCCGGCTCTGGCCGTTGCTTACCACACCCAACTCGGTGGCCCAAATATTGCACCTCCGCCATACCAATGTGACACTTGTCTGGTTACAAGGTTAAACCGCCCCCCCTGATCCTATCTAATACTGTCCCTACGTGTTCTAGGTGTGCCTCCAAGGTATTGCTATAGATGGCGATATCATCTAGGTAGGCACACGCGTAATCCTGGAGACCTTCCAACAAGTGGTCTACCATCCGTTGGAAGGTGGCCGGAGCCTTCTTCATCCCGAACGGCATAACCCGAAATTGGTATAGGCTGAACGGGGTGATGAAGGCTGATTTGGGTACTGCATCTTCTGCTAGGGAGATCTGCCAATATCCCTTACATAGTTCTATTGTGGTCAGATACTTCCCTGCAGAGATACGGTCAAGCAGTTTGTCCATCCGTGGCATCGGATAGGCGTCTGTGACCGTCTTGTCATTAAGTCGTAGGTAATCTACACCAAAACGGATTGTCCCGTCCTTTTTTGGCACTAAGACTACCGGTGAGGCCCAAGGACTGTCTATTACCCCTAGCCGAAGCATCCCGTCTTCCGCATCCCGTCTTGGACAGCTTCGGGAATACGGTAGGGGGGTTGCCTTAGGGGCGCCTGCCCTGGGGTCTCTACTTTGTGAATGGCTAGTGGGGTATACCCGGGCTCCTGGGAGAACGTGGCCTGTTTGGCTTCTAGCAAGCGTATAGCCTGAACTTTTTCTATCTGCCTTGTCTCTCCGTTATCCCCAATAAGTCAGGTAGGGGCAAAGCCTCTGTGTCCTCTCCGCCTGGAGCACAGATGGCAGTCACCTCCTCTGCCCCCTCGTGATACGCTTTAAGCATGTTGATGTGAAATGTTCGCTTCACATCTTCATCCTCGCAGCTGGCTATGGTGTAGGTGGTATCGCACACCTGTCCTATAACCTTATAGGGGCCCTGCCAGGCAGCCTGGAGCTTGTCAGTTCGGACCGGTCTTAGCACCATGCATTTTTGTCCGATCTGAAAGCTCCGGTACCTAGCCCGTCGGTCGTACCACACTTTCTGGTGCTGCTGGGCCGCCTGGAGATTTTCCTGTACAGTCTGTGCCAATTCTCCCATGCGGTCCTGCAGCTCCAGCACGTATGGCACAATCGGGGTCCCCTCTATCTCGGTCTGCCCTTCCCAGTGGTCCTTGATAAGATCTAGTGGCCCCCTCACCCGCCTCCCATACAGTAGTTCGAAGGGTGAGAACCCGGTTGAGTCCTGCGGCACCTCCCGGTATGCAAAGAGGAGGTGTGGCAAGAATCGCTCCCAATCTTTATAGGCCCCCGTGAACGACTTCAGCATTTGCTTCAGTGTCCCGTTGAAGCGTTCACACAGGCCATTGGTCTGGGGGTGGTATGGGGAACTAGTCAGGGATTTAACTCCGCAGACTTTCCATATCTGCTGAGTCACCTCGGACGTGAACTGCGTACCCTGGTCGGATAAAACCTCTTTGGCAAATCCTACTCGAGTGAATATCTTGACCAGGGCATCAGATATTAGAAAGGGCTACAGCTTCGGGGTAACGAGTAGCGTAATCCACCACGGTAAGGATATAGCGATTACCGAGCGGCTAGGCTGGGCCAGGGGTCCTATGTTGTCTACGGGTACCCTCGTGAAAGGTTCTTCTATTATTTGCATAGAAACTAGTTTAGCCTTTGGGGGATCTCCTTTCTTACCTATCCTTTGACATGCTTTGCATGTCTGGCAATACGCTCGGACATCATCGGATACCCCAGGCCAAACGAAGTTCTGGGTTACCCGATGTAAGGTCCTTTGTATTCCCATGTGTCCTGCTAAAGGGACATCGTGCTCAATCCTCAATAACTCCCGCCGGTATTTCCGTGGAACTACCAGCTGGCATTTTTGCCGGGGCCCAGGTGCGTTGACCCGTGTCTTGGTGAGCCTGTATAAATTACCCTTTTCCCAGACGAACTGCTCCTTTTTTAACCCCCCCCCCGTCCCCTCCTAGCCTTTTCCCTGTACTTTCTGAGGGAGGAGTCTCTGGCTACTTCCCTTCCGAAGTCTTCCGGGGTATCCCAGGGAAGGGGCGCTACAGTCAAGGGTAGGTCATGTTGGCTTACCTGGGTCTCTATAGGAGGTGGATGGCTCTCGGTAGCGCGACTTTGTGCTCTGGTGGTTACTGCGTGAGCCTCGTGTTGGGGCGTCGATGCAAAAGCAGAAGTCAAAGGGCCAATATCATTGCCCAACATGACTTCAGAGGGTAACTCTTTCATCACACCCACTTGAACATTGCTGTGACGAAGTGCCCTTCGCCACTTTGTCCTGGAGAGGCCTGCTTGCCTGCCTCCTCCCCTGCGACTATGGCCCTGGACTATATTGCCCTGTAAAACTTACATTTGGGGGTGGCGAAACCGACCTCGCCACGTGTCCTTGGAGGGGGCTGATTGCCCGCCTCTTGCCTTTGGACTATAGACCAGACTTTATGGTAATGTGATACCCCAGATAGCTATACCATGGAGCCTATTCATATAATGAAAGACTATGGGAAAGACTTTAGCTCCATGGCAATTGTACAGTGTGAATAGGATCTGCGCGCTATTCGGTAGTTTTGTGCGCTCAGATCCCAGCTATCTGGGGATATGTGAAATGTCTGTGTGTTATGGATAAAAAGTTACTTTCTGTATTTTAAAGTGTTTTTATGTCTTTCTGTAACCATGTGGTTAATGGAGTCTGCTTCTAGCCCTGGATAATTGGATTACTTTCCTCTTTGTCTCCAGGATAGAGGCCTATGTAAAACCTGTCTAAACCAGTTTGCCATGCGGCTAGTAAGGGACAAAAGATACTTTTAGTAACGTTTGAACCCCTGGTCGGATTCATGCCATTTTTTAATATGTTGTTCCCCTGAATGGATTGATTGTGGATATGTATTTTTATGTGAATGTGATGTATGGTTTTAGAGTTATGAAAGTTGTGTAAAAAGTATATTTTAACTGTATGTATAATGGGATTATGTGTCACACTAAGGGGAGGGGATGTGTGGGTTGCACCCATGATACTATTGGTTATTTTATGCCTCCCCCTGGGTGTGGCCTGTATGTGTACACTTGTAATAAAAACCAGGCTGGGTGTTCCAGCACCTCAGACCTCTTCTTGATCCCTCAATACGTAGCCTCGTCTCGTTATTGGAGGGAACTGCTATATCACACTGGGGATTGCTATGCTCTGCATATTCCCCTGAGCTTAATCACTTAGCTCTTTTAAGAGCTTGTTCCGGATACGCTCTCCTGGAGGAGAGGTCTTCCCCACACGGTCCTGGAGGACAGAATCCGATCCAGGGTGGAAGGAAGACGGCGAGGCTCCAGTTAAGCTACGGCGGTTGTGGAGCCTGCGGTGGTTGTGGTGTCGTCTGCAGTGCTTGGAGTCCTCTGAGAGCGCTAGGAGCATCCATCAACGGAGGGTACTCGGTTGGAGTACACAGAGCTCTGTTACAATTGCCAACTCCAGCGCCCCAGTCCAGATGCACTTGCGCGGACTGCCACTCTCACAGCAATAGATTTCCCCAGTCTTTCAGAATTATCAATAAGATGCCGTTGAACCAGGGTGATGGTAGCGCCACTGTCTCTTAGGCCCCGTGCTGTCTTTCCGTTGACCATTACCAGCTGACAATGGTGTTTCCTATTGTCAGTTATGGTGGATTGGACTAGGAGTGCTTCATATAGGGTGCCCAAGGGTTCTTCCTGACTCAGCTCCTTGGCGTCCCAGGCAGATAATACTGGATAATCCACACAATGGGCTGCTGTTGAGGGTTGATGAAAACCAGGCCGAGTCCAATTGGACCTGGCGGCGGCGTCCATTGGGCAATTGTTCTTGATGTGACCTGGTTGTTTACAATGAAAGCAACGTAGTTCGTTGTCAGCCTGTCGTGGGTAGCGAGGGTTGGAAGCTACCGGTTTGCTGGGCAGTTGGTACCTGGTCACTGGTGGGTTTGAGGATACCGCTGGTCGAAGAGGTTGGACTCGTGGTGCGACCCGTGTGGTCTTGCGAGTATCCGCATACTCATCCGCTAACTTGGCAGCCTCCGGTAAAGAAAGTGGTCTGCGGTCTCTCACCCAGTCTTTAATATCTGCCTGGATGTGGTCGTAGATCTGTTCCAGGAGTATTAATTGTAGGATGTCATCCGCGGTGGAAGCTTGGCTACTGTTGACCCAATTAGATGCAGACTGGTATAACTGGCAGGCCCATTCTGCATAGGAATCCTTGTCCGTTTTGCGTGAGTCTCTGAACTTTTGACGGTATGACTCCGGGGTTACTGCATAACGAGCCAGGAGCGCCTCTTTAACCTTTGCGTAGCTGTGGATCTCCTGTTCTGGTACGGCCCGGAAAGCATCGGCGGCTTTGCCTGACAACTTCCCAGCCAATATCGAAACCCATTCGTCCGCAGCTACTCTGTGCAGGTTACACTGTCGCTCGAAATCCGCCAGATAACTGTCGATCTCGCAGTCCTTCTTATTAAAGGCTTTAAAGGCACTGAAAGGAATTTTCCTTGTGTCTGCTGTGCTGTGTTCGCTGATTGGGGAGCTTGCTGCTGCCCGCTGGGTCTCAGCCAGCTTCACTTGCAGCTCTATTTCCCTCTTCTGTTTCGCCTCTTCCGATTCAATGTTCATTACTTGTAAAACAATGTCAGCTGTTGGGTTCAGACCGAACCACGCTAATCTCCTTGTTGGCTGGCGATTCATTCTCCCGAATCGCCAGTGTCTCCATCTCTTGAATGGTTGGTGTTGCTGCAACCAAGTTCTCTCGGTCTAGCTCCATTAACTCAGCAATAATGACCCGCTTAGTTTTGTTGCTAGCAGTCCTTCCATGAACTTCCAACAGTTCTTTTAATGTGTTCCGTTTCAGCAGGGTGTACCAGCCTCCCATTCACTGTCCCCAGTGTCTGCTTGGAATCTTGGTGCAGGAAAAAAAAAAGGAAAATCCCGCCGCTGCCAACCAGTTGTGACGGTAGTAGTTTGTATCACTGTCCAATATTCCCTTTTCCCCCATAAAAGAATATTCCCAATAATCCACAGGAATAAATATCGCTGGTATCGCCAAATAATCCACACATGAGTCAAAGCTTAAAGGAACACTATAGTCACCTAAATTACTTTAGCTAAATAAAGCAGTTTTCGTGTATAGATCATTCCCCTGCAATTTCACTGCTCAATTCTCTGTCATTTAGGAGTTAAATCACTTTGTTTCTGTTTATGTAGCCCTAGCCACACCTCCCCTGGCTATGATTGACAGAGCCTGCATGAAAAAAAAAACTGGTTTCACTTTCAAACAGATGTAATTTACCTTAAATAATTGTATCTCAATCTCTAAATTGAACTTTCATCACATACAGGAGGCTCTTGCAGGGTCTAGCAAGCTATTAACATAGCAGGGGATAAGAAAATATTAATTAAACAGAACTTGCAATAAGGAAAGCCTAAATAGGGCTCTCTTTACAGGAAGTGTTTATGGAAGGCTGTGCAAGTCACATGCAGGGAGGTGTGACTAGGGTTCATAAACAAAGGGATTTAACTCCTAAATGGCAGAGGATTAAGCAGTGAGGCTGCAGGGGCATGTTCTATACACCAAAACTGCTTCATTAAGCTAAAGTTGTTCAGGTGACTATAGTGTCCCTTTAATGCTGGAACAAGACTGATTTGCTGGAAGCAACAGGCATTTAATTTATACAGTAACAGACTCCTCCTCTGGGGCAGGCTAGATAATTGAGTTTCAGCAACATACTAAACTCAATTATCTGCTGGCCAGAAACATTACAATTTTCAACATTTAAAAAAAAAAGTACTTTCTACAACACATACAAATATAACATTTACATCCCTGGGTAGCTGAGGGTATGGGAGTCACATATTTAAATCTCACGAAATTCCGTTCGGTAGTTTCCGTGTCGCATCGTGTGGAAGTTTGACCGGCTCGCCATGTGGTGGTATCCGCTTTACAGTTCCATAGAATCAGCAGCAAGAGCCGGTCTCCATTCGCGCCTAATCACACGAAAACTACCATACGAACGTTACAGTTTTATATATGTAAATGCTCCCCTTGTTTGGTAGATTCTACCTCCCGAATGCCGGTTTGATTCGTGGGGTGGAAAGTAGCCAGCCGGGACTTCCATGATGACCGGGCCTTCGCATGGTTGCCCTGCCGAAAACAGTTCCAGGCAATTCATGCGTTAGTCCCGCTGACCCAATTCGTGAGATTTAAGATGGCCGCCATCCTTTGTTCTCGCCACATGTTCGTATGCCAAATGGCGGCCACCTAGGAGCAAATAAGTTGCGGTTTTCACAATGTTCCAAGTTCTAATTGCTACGCAGGGTGGTCTCTGTTCGGTAGACGAATACATTGATCAAATACATAGAAGAAACGAACCGATTATACAAATTTACACAGCAGGGAGAGGACATAACCGAAGGCACACAGGTAAGTACATAAAAATCCTTTACAGCCGCCATTAGACAATCGAACACGTGGCGGCGGGCATTTTATTCCAGTCGGACGTGGTCAGCGGTGTGTGCCGTCAAATCCCTAGAACGGAAATCAGCCACACATTTGAACGAACACCGCTGACCTGTACCTTCCCCTAGCCTTCGACACTGGGGTAGCCGTTACAGCTGCGTATGCCCTGGAACTATTTTCGGCATGAAAACTTCACGGTTTTCCGGTCGGTCCTTCAGCAGCTCTTAGCCATAATTCTATGGAACTGTTTTCGGCTATGGGACCATGTGTGCGGTCTGTAAAAACTATGACTTCCATAAAATTTCTGAACCCCTGAACTGATCTGGGTGATTTTTGGATATGTTGGTCACCCAGATCAGGGCTATCAGGGGATGTAACATTTGTGGGGTTTTATGTATTTTAGGGTACTTTTGGGGTGTTTAAAAAACTTTCTGTGCTTGGAGATAATTGGATTAGAATTAGTGCAGTTACTTATTCAATTATCTCCAAGGCAGAGGGGAGGGATTGTGTGCTGTGTGTGGGAGTATCATGCCTGTGACGAGAGCAATCTCGCCACAGAACCTTATTGTTATTGGTCTGTGAAGTTACAAATCAGTCTACCATCAGGCCCATGTGGGCGTACCCCTTGCATGGGGATTGTCATATAAGGATAAGTGTGGCTCCCATTAAACTGAGATTCGTTTACCCCTTCATGAAGTCTTGTCTCATGTTTGGGGGATTCACACTCTGATGATTGCTATAATCACAATACACAGTATAATCACTAGCTTTTCTAAGAGCTGTTCCTGCTATGCCCTCTGGACTAGGAGAGGTCTACCCACTGAAAGCTGAATCATGGTCTTGGGTCCAGGGTGGGTGGATGACAGCGAGACCCCAACCAAGCTGCGGTGGTTCGTGGGGTTTACGGAGGTTATGGTTTTCCAGTGCAGTGCTTATGGGGCTCAAAAGTACTAGGAAGCAGCGATTGACGGAGGTACCCATTCGGGGAGCCCGGCGGTCCGTCACACAAGCGTGCGTCAAAGTTCAGTGGTGTTCGGGAATTTCAGTGTCTGCTTTTAGTTCCATGCAATTGATGCCCAAGCACCGCTACCTGCATTCTTGCGAACAAGATGTCCGTCGACACAGTTGCAACCCAGCAGCACAATGAGAACCCACGATAACTGACGTGTCAGGAGAGGTTAACAGGGGTGAACAAGCACAGAGGTGGTGTGCAGTACATGAGTTTGTTCGGTTCCCAAACAGTACAAATAACCAAGTCTTCTTACCAGCCTTTTCAGGAAGCTAGCCTCCCCACTCCTCCAGGAGCCGGTGGCGAACGTCCAGGCAAGGACGTCACAAGGTTTCTAAGACCGGTTGCCTTATGTGGGATACACTGGTTGCTATGAATGATATAAGTGTGCCAATCGATAAAAGTGTGCCAAGCTTGCTGGGGGTGCACTGATGGCCCGCCCAGGGCACGCTGATGGCCCGCCGGGGGCACGCTGATGCTCCGCTGTAAGACACGCTGGCGGCCAGCTGTGGGGCATGTTGATGGCCTGCTGGGGGCTCACTGATAGCATGTTTAATAGTAATGCCAGGAAGGCAGTGATCAGCTGTCAGTACGGCACCCCTGAAACCCAGAAACAATGTGTTCTGCTGAACTATTAGATGGAGAGCAATTTTTTGGGTGCAGTTCATCTAGTCAAAGGGAAACATGTTCTTAGTGTCTCACCCACCTTCTCCTCCAGAGCCACTTAGGCTGTTTCCAGCATTGGATCCAGATGGAATGGGACGTACAGGTTTAGGTCTTGGTCTTGTAGTGGTGACTTGAGCGCCCCCTGCAGGCCCTTCCATACAGTCGTCCCCTGAATATCCATGACAGCATCTCCACTCCATGTCAGAGATTGTCTTGTAAGAAACTTTGTAGCGGGGTCTCACAAAGCTGCGATACCTGAAAGAAAAGGAAAGGTTTTCAGATACTCCCGTCTCAAGCTGTAAACATTTCATATTGTAATAGGATGCAAATAAATCCTACCATGAACAAACAGACAACAAGATGTTCCTAGTGTTAACTAGTAAAAAACGAGAATGTATGTTGGTAAAGAACTTGTAAAGGTGATATATCTTGGATAGTTCTAGAGCATAACACATGTGTTGGTATGTCTGTGTTTGTCTTTGAGTGTGTGTCTGTGAGAGTATATTACATGTGTGTATGTGTGTATGTGTGTTTTTCAATTAATGTTTATCCGAGTATATAGTGTCTGTGATAGTGATTGTATATGTTTGTGTGTTTTTCTGATTGTGATTGTCTGTAAAAGTATATTGCGTGTGTTTTTACGAGTGTGAGTTTGTGAGAGTATATATTTTTTCTATGAATATGTCTGTGGGTATATATTGTTTGGATGTGTGTCTGTATATGCGTGGTTTTGTAAGAGTGTGTATCTATGAGACTATAAAAAAAAAATTTCACTTTTGCTTATAATAATCTTTACATATCAAGTTCAACTACTGAAAAATAGCTCAAAATAAATTTATGTAACAATCCGGATTGTTAAATGCCTAATATGTCTAGGATCTAAATTCATATTTGGTAGTTAACCAATCGCTCCACTCGCCTTAGGACCTCCCCCTTAGGAAAGCATTGTATAATTTTTTTCTTATGGGGTTTTGGGTGACGCTTGATGTCCTCATGCATAGCGCGAGGATGTCCAGTGTCAGACAGCCTAGTGGTAGATAGCCACTAGAGGTGGAGTTAACCCTGACAGGTAATTATTGCAGTTTATTAAAAAAAATCAATAATTACCACTGCAGGGTTAAGGGACCTGGGACGCTGCACCCAGACCACTTCTATGAGCTGAAGTAGTCTGTGTGCCTATAGTGTCCCTTTACCTTAACCTAACCTAACCTAACCCTAAGTGTACCCTACCACAGCCACATCCCTAACTCTAACCCCACTGCTAACCTTAATCCTACACTCTCCTAAACCATAAAACAACACTAATCCTAACTCTACCCTAACACTAACCCAACCTCAACATCAACCCTAAGGAAACTCTCTGCTAATAGTAATGATATCAGCAGATGGCTTTCCTACTTAAACCAGAATAGTTGCCGCCACCTACTGGCTATTTTCAGAATTAGAGGGATATAAGTCAGGTATGTCGACTAATTAGGATTGGTGATGGGCAGCTAGCAAAACCAGGCACCAATAACAGTCAACATAGGGCCAACTGTTCAGAACCTGGGAGTTTGTCTTAAGCACCAGCCAACACAGAGTCACTATGGCTGAGGGTAATTGCTCAGCCCGATGTGTTCTAAATGCTTTAAAGAGCTGCATATGGCTCATTTGTCAGCCTGAGGCAACTGACAGGAGAGGCCCAGGTGTACACTGATATCAAGTTCTCTTTAGTGTGAGCAGTCATTAAAGTTGTCCACACCAAAACATGAAATGTTCCATGCCGTCCGTCCGAGCAACGTTAAAGTCCATTCTGTAGAGGACGGCATGGATTGTCTCAACATTAATAAAAGGTTAGCTGTTCTTCCATTGTGTTTTGTATTTCTCACTAAATTGTTTTCTCATTTCAGTTGCTCCCCTCCTTTGCTTTGTTCTCCTTATGCTATTTGCTCAAAGTGGGTTCACAAACAAGAAGAGGGAGTGCCATTGCTTCAGGTAATATGTGACATGTTCTGGCACACAGTAAATGAAAGGAACAGTCACCAATACAGGTTAAGTGCCTTGGGTAAGTTGCTAAATAAAAATAGGAACTTCTCACATTTTGCTTCTAGACTCTTGCATGGGTGATGTCATGGTGCCCGCTGGATCTTTCCTGTCAGAGCGGTCTCGGACCCAGCGAGTGCACCTCATTGCGGCTGGTTTCCACATGGAAATGTGAATGCTGCCAGATTACACTTATCCAGCGGCGCTCGTCATCTATGTTACAATGCTACCGCCCACCCCATATGTTCCCTATAAAGGGTTAATAAGTATGTAGAGGTTTAGAAAAATACCTGAATAGTCAATGTAGGACCCACCTAAGAGGTCTGCCTTGACATGGCAGGTGGGCATTGTAGTTACTAAATAACCGCCATTTATTTCAATATGCAGAGGGATTTGGGAGGTGCGCAGGTAACTTTTTTTTCTTTGATTCCTTTTCAACTGCCTCATAAGATACCTCCTGGGATAATTACTTGTGAATGATGAAAGCCAGGGAGTTATATCTGGAGATGAACTTGCGGCAATAACTGCCAGTACCCAAAAAGGTTTGAATGTCATGCCTGCGGCTTGGATCCTTTCTAATATGTCAGCCACATGCTTTAGATGTTATGCCCAGTCTTCCTAAATATATGACACTGTGATCTTAGCTGGCACAGGTAAGATTCTGTAACTCACTGAGTAAACAATCTAGTATCTGCTGGTATGTGGCAGGGACGTGCTTCATCCGGCACAGTAGTACCTTACAGTTGTACGGGGCGATGAAGGCAGACTTGGTTTGGATGCTGGAGTGAGGGAAAATAGCTAGTTTTTCTTGCTCAGATCCAGTGTTGTGATGCAGTATCCTGCATATTGTACAGGAGCTGAGATATGCTTCAGTCATGATCTTGTCATTGAGTCATCGGTGGTCCATGCAAACCTTGTGGTCTCATATTTCTTAGATACCTGAACCATAGGGAAGGTCCCTGGGCTATTTGAGGGCTCAATGATGCCTAACTCTGTCATCTCTCCTTAACCACTTAACCAATATAAGAAAAACATAGGGGATGATCTGCTAAACCAATAACAAAAAAAAAAACATAGCGTATAACTGTGTATATGAATGTGGTGGAACCAACCTTGCCACTGTGAACTGGAGAAGCTTGGTTGCTAGCCTCCTGCCCTGCGATGGCCCTGGGGTGTATTAACCCTGTAAGAAGGGTATTTGGGCACAAGGGATGTTTATATGCTGTTCCTGGCCCTTTAAATACTGTGGAGCAGTATTACAACTTTTAAACTGGCACTTCGGATGCAGTCGAAGTGCCGAAGTCGTCGAAGTGGCCGCTATTACAGTCGAACACTGATTAATAATATGTGGTTTTTATGAAGATTGGATGTATAGTTTTAAAGTTATAAAAATGTATAAAAGTATACGTTTTTAGCTTGGAGACAGGGCCGGCGCGTCCATAAGGCGGCACAGGCGGCCGCCTTAGGGCGCCAGAGGAGGGGGGCGCAAAAATCCGAATCTCCTGCCTCTGGCTCCGCCCCTGCCTCTGGCTCCGCCCCTGCCTCTGGCTGGAGACTCGGATTTGTAATCTCCCCTCTCTCCCTGCAGCCAGCACACAGGAGCCTGGCAGTGAAGTCAGCCGTCCTCCTCTGATGATGTCAGAAGGGGGCGGGACTTCTACTGCTCCCAGACTCCCCAGCGGTCCTGACTGCAGCTCCAGCCTCCAGTGCAGCCTGTTCCAGCCGACCACCAGGGGCAAGGTTCTCCCTCCTGGCCCAGGGTAAGTCTCTGGGAGGGGAAGGGGAATAACGTTTAGTATGTTTACTTTTATTTTATTTTTTAAATCAAAACGTTTTTTTGTGTTTTTTTTTGCAGCCTCTCTCTACTGCCCCTGCCCCCACCATACTACCCCTGCCCCCACTATACACTATACTGCCCCACCATACTACCCCTGCCCCCACTATACACTATACTGCCCCCACCATACTACCCCTGCCCCCACTATACACTATACTGCCCCCACCATACTACCCCTGCCCCCACTATACACTATACTGCCCCCACCATACTACCCCTGCCCCCACTATACACTATACTGCCCCCACCATACTACCCCTGCCCCCACTATACACTATACTGCCCCACCATACTACCCCTGCCCCCACTATACACTATACTGCCCCCACCATACTACCCCTGCCCCCACTATACACTATACTGCCTCTGCCCCCACTATACACTATACTGCCTCTGCCCCCACTATACACTATACTGCCCCCACCATACTACCCCTGCCCCCACTATACACTATACTGCCCCCACCATACTACCCCTGCCCCCACTATACACTATACTGCCCCACCATACTACCCCTGCCCCCACTATACACTATACTGCCCCCACCATACTACCCCTGCCCCCACTATACACTATACTGCCCCCACCATACTACCCCTGCCCCCACTATACACTATACTGCCCCACCATACTACCCCTGCCCCCACTATACACTATACTGCCCCCACCATACTACCCCTGCCCCCACTATACACTATACTGCCTCTGCCCCCACTATACACTATACTGCCCCCACCATACTACCCCTGCCCCCACTATACACTATACTGCCCCCACCATACTACCCCTGCCCCCACTATACACTATACTGCCCCACCATACTACCCCTGCCCCCACTATACACTATACTGCCCCCACCATACTACCCCTGCCCCCACTATACACTATACTGCCCCACCATACTACCCCTGCCCCCACTATACACTATACTGCCTCTGCCCCCACTATACACTATACTGCCCCCACCATGCTACCCCTGCCCCCACTATACACTATACTGCCCCCACCATACTACCCCTGCCCCCACTATACACTATACTGCCCCCACCATACTACCCCTGCCCCCACTATACACTATACTGCCCCCACCATACTACCCCTGCCCCACTATACTGCCTCTGCCCCCACTATACACTATACTGCCCCCACCATACTCCCCCTGCCCCCGCCATACTCCCCCTGCCCCCACCATACTACCCCTGCCCCCACTATACACTATACTGCCTCTGCCCCCACTATACACTATACTGCCTCTGCCCCCACTATACACTATACTGCCCCCACCATACTCCCCCTGCCCCCGCCATACTACCCCTGCCCCCACTATACACTATACTGCCTCTGCCCCCACTATACACTATACTGCCTCTGCCCCCACCATACTCCCCCTGCCCCCACCATACTCCCCCTGCCCCCGCCATACTACCCCTGCCCCCACTATACACTATACTGCCCCCACCATACTACCCCTGCCCCCACCATACTACCCCTTCCCCCACTATACTACCCCTGCCCCCACCATACTACCCCTGCCCCCACCATACTACCCCTGCCCCCACTATACACTATACTGCCTCTGCCCCCACTATACACTATACTGCCCCTGCCCCCACCATACTCTCCCTGCCCCCTCTACAGCACTTCTATTTCCCTCTATAGCCCCTGCCCCCACCATACTGCCCCCTTTACAGCCCCTCTATAGCCCCTGCCCCACCATACTACCCCTGCCCCCTCTACAGCCCCTCTATTCCCCTGCCCCCTTTATAGCCCCTGCCCCACCATACTACCCCTGCCCCCTCTACAGCCCCTCTATGCGTCTGCCCCAACTATACTGCCCCTGCCCCCTCTATAGCCCCTGCCCCACCATACTACCCCTGCCCCCTCTACAGCCCCTCTATTCCCCTGCCCCCTTTATAGCCCCTGCCCCACCATACTGCCCCTGCCCCCTCTATAGCCCCTGCCCCACCTTACTACCCCTGCCCCACCATACTACCCCTGCCCCTTAACAGCCCCTCTATAGCCTCTGTCCCCACCATACTGCCCCAGCCCCCCCTCTACTGCCCCATGTGCCCCTCTCCAGCACTTCTACTTCCCTCTATAGCCCCTGCCCCCACCATTCTGCCCATGCCCCCTCTACATCCCTCTATAGCGCCTGCCCCCACCATACTGCCCCATGTGCCCCTCTACAGCACCTCTATAGCCCCTGCCCCCACCATACTGACCCTGTCCTCCTCTACTGCCCCTTGTGCCACTCTACAGCACCTCTATTTCCCTCCATAACCCCTGCCCCACCATACTGCCCCTCTACAGCTCCTCTATTTCCCTCTACA
Source organism: Pelobates fuscus (assembly GCF_036172605.1). NCBI lineage: Eukaryota > Metazoa > Chordata > Amphibia > Anura > Pelobatidae > Pelobates > Pelobates fuscus. The sequence continues at coordinate 985,560 of NC_086318.1, read as the reverse complement.
GCCCCTGCCCTGTCTACAGCCCCTCTATTTCCCTCTAAAGCCTCTACCCCACCATACTGCCCATGCCCCCCCTCTACAGCCCATGCCCCCCCTCTACAGCCCCTGTCCCCACTATACTGCCCATGTCCCCCTCTATTGCTTCTGTGACCCCCTCTTTATCCCTTGTGCCTCCTCTATTTCCGTCTACAACCCTGCCCCCTTCCTCTGCCCCCTTTCACACGCCTCTACCGCCCCTGTCTCCCCCCTCTACTTCCCCTACCCCCTATACAGCCCCTTTTCCCCCTGTCCCCCCCTCTACTTCCCATTTACCCCCACCATACTGTTCCTGTGACACCACTTTATTGCCTCAGTGTCCCTCGTTACAGCCTGTGCCCACACCATACTGCCCCTGTGTCCCCCTCTACTGCCAGTTTCCAACCACATTGCCCATTTGCTCCCACCACAGCCCTTATACTCCCTTCTACAGCCCCTAACTCCCTTACTTCACATCCCTTCCACTCGCTTGTACAGCCCCTATTCTCTTACTACAGTCCTTACCCCCACTACAGCCCCTCTCCCCCAATTGCTGCCCATATCCCCCACACTACAGCCCCTGTTCCCACTTGCAGCCATCAACCTACTTCAGTCCCTAACCCCCTACTACAGCCCCAATTCCCCACTACATTTACTAAGCCCCCAATTACAGACCCTAACTCTCAACTACAGCCCCTAACTCTCAACTACAGCCCCTGTCCCCCCTACCACAGCCCCTAACTCCTCAATTAGAGCCCCTATTACCCCAAAATTCATCTTCGCCTGTGTAGCCAAAAATCTTTGCACCGGCCCTGCTTGGAGATAATTGAGTAGATACAGTAAGAAACTCAATTATCTCCCAAGCAGAGGGAAGGGAATATGTGGGATGTAACCGATAGTTGATTGGTTAATGCCTAATTGTCTGTGGGCGTCTCCCTTGCAGGGGAGCACTGCATAAAAGCAGAGTACCTGCCATTAAACCTGAGTTCTACTTTACCCTTAATTTGGAGTGCCGTCTCTTATTGGGGGAATCTGCTACAAGGGATTGCTTTGCTTGTCATATTCCCTTGCTACATCACTGTTAAGCCCTTGGAATAGCTGGTTCCTGTTTTGCTCTCTGGAGGAGTCTACGGTGATTATGGTGTCTGCTGCAGTGCTTGGAGGCCTCAGGAAGCGCTAGGAGCATCCTTCAACGGAGGTACCCAGTCGGGGTGCCAGGTGATCCGTTACAATGAATTAACCACAAGTGCTTTATTCACAAATGGCCACTCACACATTCACTGAAGTTAAAGAGCTTTAATTATAAATTCCTTCCAAGGATTCAATCTTCATCTGCATTTAACCATGGGTTGGCTGGAGTATATGTGCTCAAGAGAGAAAAAATTAAATTGTAGTGCACATTCAAGAGTGTAGTAAAAAATCAATTTAATCACTTACATCAAGGTTAAAGCAATAGGTGTAGTATCTCTGAGTCACCACCAGGGGTCCTATGTGTTTCGTCCGTGTATAGGACTTCCTCAGGGACTTTGGTAGTGTGCAGCAGGGCTGCCATCAGAAATTTTGGGGCCCCTGACAAAGCACAAGGTCTGGGCCCCCTCCCGGGCCCGCCCACGCCCTACCTAGTCCGCTGACAATGATGCAGGACTGAATGTGCTGTGTATGGTGGAAGTAAATTAGAATGTGTGTAATGGTTGTAGTGTTTGTGTGTATTAGATACTGTTTGTGCAGTGAATGCAGAGTGTGTGTTTGTGTAGCGGATGCAGTGTGTATAGTGAACGTAGAGTGTGTTTGAGTAGTGGATGTAGTGTGTGTACAGTGATGTAGTGTGTGTTTGTGTAGTGGATGTAGTGTTTGTATGTACTATATGAAATGTGTTTGGTGGATGCAGTGTCTGTAGTGGATGTAGTGTGTTTATTAGACGCAGTGTCTGTGTATAGTGAATGCAGAGTGTTTCAATTTATGGTGGATGTAGTGTGTGTACTGTGAATACAGGATGTTTGTGTAGTGGATGCTGTGTGTATAGTTAATGCAGAGTGTGTGTCAGTATAGTGAATCCAGAGTGTGTGCATAGTTTAGTGAATGCAGAGTGTGTGTTAGTGTGTAATGAATGCAGAGTGTGTCAGTGTAATGAATGTAGTGTGTGTGTTAGTGCAGTGAATGCAGAGAGTGTGTTAGTGTGTAGCGGATGCAGAGTGTGTGTGTTAGTGTAGTGAATGCAGAGTGTGTTAATGTGTAGTGAATGCAGAGTGTGTTAGTGTGTAGCGGATGCAGAGTGTGTGTGTTAGTGTAGTGAATGCAGAGGGTGTGTTAATGTGTAGTGAACGCAGAGGGTGTGTTAGTGTGTAGCGGATGCAGAGTGTGTGTGAGTGTAGTGAATGCAGAGTGTGTCAGTATAGTGGATGCAGTGAGTGTGTTAGTGTGTAGTGTATGCAGAGTGCATGTTGTATTAGTGAATGCAGTGTGTGTATTGTATTAGTGTATGCAGTGTGTGTTGTATTCGTGTATGCAGTGTGTGTTGTGTCAGTGTATGCAGAGTGTGTTTTGTGTCAGTGTATGCAGAGTGTGTTGTGTTAGTGTTTGCAGTGTGTGTTGTGTCAGTGTATGCAGAGTGTGTTGTGTCAGTGTATGCAGAGTGTGTTGTGTTAGTGTATGCAGAGTGTGTGTTGTGTATGCAGAGTGTGTGTGTTGTGTCAGTGTATGCAGAGTGTGTGTGTTGTGTCAGTGTATGCAGTGTGTGTGTGTGTTGTGTCAGTGTATGCAGTTTGTGTGTGCAGGGCCGTCTTTAATAACGACTGGACCCTGGGCAAGCGTTTGCTTGGGCCCCCTGGGCCCTGCCGCCGTCGCCCCTCACTCCCTGGTATGCAATCACGGCATCCATCCTAATGCAGTGGCGGCACTAAAATAGAATGAATTTTATTGGGACACCCAATTGCAAGAATGGACTAAAGGTAGAACCCCATCTGTCGTGCAACTCCAACAATGCTTTGACAGCTGGTGCTCTACCAATTTCCCATGCTTGCAGGGTTGTATTTAGCACTGTTTTGTGTGTTTGAATGTAAGCATGTGTTTGTATGAAGTATTTTTTTTTTGTGAATGTGTTTGTATGTGGTACTGGAGTTTGAATCCAAGTGTGCATTTATGTGTAGTGTTTGTTTTTTGAATGTAGGAGTGTGCTTGTATGTAGTGTTGAAGTTTGAATGGAGGGGTGTATTTGTATATAAAGTTGCGGCTCAGATGCACAGGTACATACTCTGACACACAAGCAGATACACAGATACATACACTGACTACATACAGATAAGCAGGCACATACACTGACAGACATACTGACACACAGGTACATATATTGACACACACAGACACATACACTGGTAGACGTACTGACAGACACACACAGGCTCATATACAGACATACTGACACACAGGCACATATACAGACATACTGACACACACACTGATCAACATACTGACACACATACACTGACAGAAATACTGACACCCACACACAGGCACATACACTGACCGAGATACTCACACACACACACACACACACACACACACATACAGGCACATATACGGACACACACAGACTGATATACTGACAGACACACAGACACATACAGAGACTGACACATGCATGAACATGCACTGACAGACATAATGACACACACGCAGACATACTGACACACACACACAAATATATTTACACACAGACAGACCTACTGACACACAGACAGACACACAGACACACAGACACACAGACAAACAGACAGACATACTGACACACAGACATACTGACACACATGTAAAATGTACATTTTTAAACCCACCCTCCAGTTTCCTACCTTTTGCTGGAGGGTGGATTCTATGGGGTCCATTGTGGTGCCTGAGGATGATGGGAGTGAGGATCCCCCATCCTCACTCCCTCGCGACTCCTCCTGCCACCTTCCATGCTGCTCCTCTCTTTATGGGAGGAAGTGACTTGCGGCTGTCACTTCCTCCCAGCCGGCTGCCGGAAAGCAAGGGGCCCGGTCGCGGTGTTAAAGGGAAAGAGCGCCCGACCGGGCCCCTGCTGATACAAGCCCTCCGGGTGGCCCTAAGTGCATGGGCCACCCGGTGGGACTCAGAGGACGGGGGAAAAATTTTACATAATTTTTTTTTTTTTTATTTAATTTTTTTAATGTTTCTCCCCCCTCCCTGCTTACCTTTGTCCAGGGAGGGGGGAGATTCCATCCCTGGTGGTCCGGTGGGGGGCCCCCCGGCTCCCTGTTACCGCATAGGGAGCCCAGGCAGCACACAGCTTCTCTTCTCTCTTCAATTACTCTCGCGAGACCCGCGGAGCGTTGCCATGGCAACCGGGTCTCGCGAGAGTTATTACAAGAGAGAAGAGAGGAGAAGCTGTGTGCTGGGCCCCCTCTGCGGTAACAGGGAGCCGGGGGCCCACGGCTGCACACATAGATAGCGATATTCGCTATCTATGTGTGCAGAGAAAGAAAGTGGGGCCCAGGACTGCCAGGGCAGTCCGGGCCCCCCAGGGCCGCCGGGCCCGTGACAACTGTCACGGTTGTCACCCCCTGATGGCGGCCCTGGTGTGCAGTAACAGGATTCAAATGAATAATAAAATGTGAGTGGCCATTTGTGAATACAGCACTTGTGGTTAACTCATATACACAGTTATACGCTATGTTTTTCCGTTTGTTATTGGTTTAGCAGACCATCCCCTATTTTTTGCTTACATTGAAGTGGGAGACAGGAGGAAGTCTTTGGGGATACCATTGAAAGCTTCACCTTGTACAGGGAAGATTTTTTCTGCTTTTACCTAATTTGGCACTAATTGCACTTTTTGGTTTGTTTACACATATACTGTTTTTCTTAACCACTTCGGTTGGCAGATTGTCTAAGTGGGGCCTGTCCGGGGGTCTCCATCTAATCAGAAGCAAGGTGAGTAATACCAGTTTTCAACAAAAATACGTGTCAGTGACTAGCTTGCTCTGGCTCAGCTGGTCCTAGAAGGTCACCAATTGTCACTTGCTCTATAGAGCTAGGACCGCAAGTTGCCACCAATAAGTCAAAAATGTCAGGGGGACACATACCCCTATTACTGCCATGGTTGATGCTGTTTATGCTGTATATATATATATATATATATATATATATAATAGAGGAGAAGTTTAGGCGCTCGCTATATTACCAGAAAACATGTGGCAGCAGTGAACCAGCAGGATTTCCCAATACCTGCTATTTGTGAACAGAAATACAAAAAATAAAGAATGTGGTAAACCGCGCCAAAATAATGCTCAAAAGTGTAGAATAAATAAATATGTTATACATACATCTCAATCTTGATTAATACAATTCAGTATGAAGAACTCAAGAGAAACACAAAGAATACAAACAATAGTGCAATATGCTATAATGAGTGGATACACATATGTGCAAAATATCTGATAAAAGGCAAACTCACTAAGAGCTCTGCTGTATGTCGCCTGGACGGTATAATCCCCGTCTTAGGATATGTAGACGTAGGTAGTATGGAATTTATGCTGTATGCCTGCACTCTTTTAAAGTGTCCATGGGAAAAGTACCCTTTCATCTGAACATTTGACAATCACATAACATCTTTACAATACAGTAGGATCTTTCTTAGGCTGCCTGGAGTTTGTTTTGTGGGATCTATCTGAGTACTAGGGCTTTCTGGCTTACCCACAACTCTCAGTTATTGCTTCCCTTGCAGATTGTCTAGAACAAGATCAGTTGGCTCCTCTAGCTATTACTGAAATCCAAGCACATTGAGTTCTATAAGGGTTATCTCTGCTAAAGTTGTTTCCTCCCAGTGCTCATTCATCTGGTCTAAGGGTCCATAGACTTTGCAGCCATATAATTAATCAAAGAGGAAAAAAAACTGCAGTTCAGTTCTCTCCCCAGCTTCTCTTCCAGCATATCACTAAATTAAAGTGACACTGTTACTTGGGGGTTGACAAGTCTATTTGTGTGTAAAGGTGTGAGCAGTTAGGGACCTAAGCCCTCTCCCTTCACAGTACAGTGAGGCTGTCAATAATACACTAACCATTACATCAATTCGCCTTAACAACTATTACTTCCACTAACACTAACTTACCCTAATCCTAACCTAACTAAAATCCTCACATTAACCCCAGCCTTAATAATAATTTAGAAAAAAAATACATAATGATGAAGTGTGTCTACATTCTCCAGGTTTATTATGGCTATATGTCTATGTTCTCCTGGTTTATTATGTCTACGTTCTCCTGGTTTAATATGTCTATGTGTCTAACTATGTTATCCTGGTTTATTATGTCTACATTCTACTGGTTTATTATGTCTATATGTCTATGTTATCCTGGTTTTCTATGTCTATGTGTCTATGTTCTCCTGGTTTATTATGTCTATGTGTCTATGTTCTCCTGGTTTATTATGGCTATATGTCTACGTTCTCCTGGTTTATTATGGCTATATGTCTACATTCTACTGGTTTATTATGTCTATATGTCTATGTTATCCTGGTTTTCTATGTCTATGTGTCTATGTTCTCCTGGTTTATTATGTCTCTGTCTACGTTTTCCTGGTTTATTTTTAGGTCTCTATTATGTCTATGTGTCTACGTTCTCCTGGTTCATTATGGCTATGTGTCTACGTTCTCCTGGTTTATTATGTCCGTGTCTATGTTCTCCTGGTTTATTATGTCCATGTCTATGTTCTCCTGGTTTACTATGTCTATGTGTCTATGTTCTCCTGGTTTATTTTGAGGTCTGTATTATCTCTTGTGTCCACATTCTCCTAGTTTATTATGTCTGTGTCTACGTTCTCCTGGTTTATTATGTCTATGTGTCTATGTTCTCCTGGTTTATTATGGCTATATGTCTACGTTCTCCTGGTTTAATATGTCTATGTATCTAACTATGTTATCCTGGTTTATTATGTCTACATTCTACTGGTTTATTATGTCTACATGTCTATGTTCTCCTGGTTTATTATGTCTACATTCTACTGGTTTATTATGTCTATATGTCTATGTTATCCTGGTTTTCTATGTCTATGTGTCTATGTTCTCCTGGTTTATTATGTCTATGTGTCTATGTTCTCCTGGTTTATTATGTCTACATTCTACTGTTTTTTTTTATGTCTATATGTCTATGTTCTCCTGATTTACTATGTCTATGTGTCTACGTTCTCCTGGTTTATTATGTCTCTGTCTACGTTCTCCTGGTTTATTTTTAGGTCTCTATTATGTCTGTGTCTACGTTCTCCTGGTTTACTATGTCTATGTGTCTACGTTCTCCTGGTTTATTATGTCCGTGTCTATGTTCTCCTGGTTTACTTTGTCTATGTGTCTATGTTCTCCTGGTTTATTTTGAGGTCTGTATTATCTCTGTGTCCACATTCTCCTAGTTTATTATGTCTGTGTCTACATTCTCCTGGTTTATTATGTCTATGTGTCTATGTTCTCCTGGTTTATTATGGCTATATGTCTATGTTCTTCTGGTTTATTATGTCTACGTTCTCCTGGTTTAATATGTCTATGTGTCTAACTATGTTATCCTGGTTTATTATGTCTACATTCTACTGGTTTATTATGTCTATATGTCTATGTTATCCTGGTTTTCTATGTCTATGTGTCTATGTTCTCCTGGTTTATTATGTCTCTGTCTACGTTTTCCTGGTTTATTTTTAGGTCTCTATTATGTCTATGTGTCTACGTTCTCCTGGTTCATTATGGCTATGTGTCTACGTTCTCCTGGTTTATTATGTCCGTGTCTATGTTCTCCTGGTTTATTATGTCCGTGTCTATGTTCTCCTGGTTTACTATGTCTATGTGTCTATGTTCTCCTGGTTTATTTTGAGGTCTGTATTATCTCTTGTGTCCACATTCTCCTAGTTTATTATGTCTGTGTCTACGTTCTCCTGGTTTATTATGTCTATGTGTCTATGTTCTCCTGGTTTATTATGGCTATATGTCTACGTTCTCCTGGTTTAATATGTCTATGTATCTAACTATGTTATCCTGGTTTATTATGTCTACATTCTACTGGTTTATTATGTCTACATGTCTATGTTCTCCTGGTTTATTATGTCCATGTCTATGTTATCCTGGTTTATTATGTCTACATTCTACTGTTTTTTTTTATGTCTATATGTCTATGTTCTCCTGATTTACTATGTCTATGTGTCTACGTTCTCCTGGTTTATTATGTCTCTGTCTACGTTCTCCTGGTTTATTTTTAGGTCTCTATTATGTCTGTGTCTACGTTCTCCTGGTTTACTATGTCTATGTGTCTACGTTCTCCTGGTTTATTATGTCCGTGTCTATGTTCTCCTGGTTTACTTTGTCTATGTGTCTATGTTCTCCTGGTTTATTTTGAGGTCTGTATTATCTCTGTGTCCACATTCTCCTAGTTTATTATGTCTGTGTCTACATTCTCCTGGTTTATTATGTCTATGTGTCTATGTTCTCCTGGTTTATTATGGCTATATGTCTATGTTCTTCTGGTTTATTATGTCTACGTTCTCCTGGTTTAATATGTCTATGTATCTAACAATGTTATCCTGGTTTATTATGTCTACATTCTACTGGTTTATTATGTCTACATGTCTATGTTCTCCTGGTTTATTATGTCCGTGTCTATGTTCTCCTGGTTTATTGTGTGTATGTTTACCTGGTTTGTTATGATGTCTATATTATGTCAGTGTCTGCTTTCTTGAGATACCTCAGTAACCTTGTTTTCCCATGATGGACTATTTACTGTTATTTGCACTATCTCTCGAGCTCACTCTGTATGATATAATTTAACATATAAATGAAATAGTTCAGGGATTTCATCTCCACCAATACTCACACCACGTTACGTGGACATTGCATCTGACCCCAGACGCACGGTTGATACTCTGGCTTGACATAAGTCTCCACTCCTTCTTCCACTATGCAGCTCACTGTCCGCGTCACCATGTACGCACACCAGTTCCTAGACCGGGGTAAAAAAAAGAAAAGATAGGACTTTGGAGTATTTATTATTGGGGGGCTATGGAATTTGGGGGGCTATGGAATTGCCAAATTAAATACAATAGAATTAGTGCAACAACAGTTTAATACAAGCTATTTGTCTACTAAACTATTGTATAAACCATGCTCATATTAATTTGCTTTAAATCTATAATAATGTGCTAAAATATACAATGATAGCTACATTTTAAGTATATTTTATACTCTCTCACTCATACATTATATCGGGCTGTAAATCTATTGGACTTTCCAACAAATTGTGTTTATCCAAAATCCCAAACTCCAAGACACTATATGGATGAATCACAAAACAAATAAAATGGACAACGGATGAAACTGATTAGTCTGATTACAATTTGGATTTTCATCTATGATGCCAAAAACAAGATGATTTTTTTTTTTACTGTAAGAACAATCAGGATGTGGAATTCTCTGCCTGAAGAAGTGGTTTTATCAGAGTCCATACAGATGTTCAAACAGCTACTAGATGCATACTTGCAAAGACAGAATATTCAAGGATATAATCTTTCAATGTAGGGTAATAACTGCTTGATCCAAGGATAAATCTGACTGCCATTCTGGGGTCAAGAAGGAATTGTTTTCTACTTTGTCGCAAAATTGGAAGTGCTTCAAATAGTTTTTTTTGCCTTCTTTTGGATTAACAGCAAGAACACAGATGTAGGGAAGTCTGAACTTGATGGACACAAGTCTCTTTTCAGCCTATGTAACTATGAAAAAATTATGATTGATGGTTAGGGACAACAAGCAAATGTGAAAAAAATGGAGAGAAAACAACAGCAACTAAATCAATCTCTATTTATATTATATATATATATAGCAAAAACCAAAAAGGTTATGGTGAGGAAAAACTGTGATCGCAAACCCCTTCCACCTGAAGTCTGTAGGTAGTTAATACAATGTTAAACAAAAATGTGCCCACCAGACAAGCCATAAGAATTTACTGGCTCTGCATCTTTTCCCAAGTTGTGTTTCAAAGCAGTTGTATACAGCAAACACAGACTCAAAGGAATCCATGTTTTAAAATGGAATGAGACAAAAATAGGATTCTTTGTTAAACTAATTTGCATATACCCACCCAGAATCCTTTGCAGTAGTAACATCGCTGCAAATGTGTGATTTCTGTGGGGAAAGCAAGTCTTATGGCTTGACTGGTGTGCACATTTTTGTTTAACATAGTATTAACTATATATATATACACTCTTTATTTTTGCTCTGCATCAGAATACAAATAAGCTTATAGCTTACATGTCAAACTTGTAACAATAAGCACAGTCGTGTACAATCATAACAAACGTGTGACAATCGAAAAAACTTCACAAATTGTTTAGGTAAATCATGAGTAACGTCTCAGAGACTCGAACTACGTAACAATGTTTAAACAGCCATGGTGAACATGAGTAAGTATTGCATAATAAAAAATGACATGCAAGACAGTAATATGATCTACACCGTGAAACAAACTATATACGATAGGAATGAGTGTAGGTAGTACAATAAGCAAGGCATTATAGTAACTATTAAAAAGGAAAACTTATAGCTTGGATCCTGCTGATATATACCAGACAGGCCCCTAAGAACGTGACCTAGCCCCACTCTGATCACTTATTGAAATGGGTGTATGAAATAATAAGAAAACATAACAAGTGGCAAGCATGTAGCTAGGACATGCCACTGGAGGTTCTGTGTTCAGGCACCATCAACCTTGAAATTAACCTATTCCCACTTTCAGAGTGGGCTTTTGATAGTGTCTCTGAGGTGCCAGCTGAAGATTAGTCTGAGGGTCCCAGCTCTGCTCCTGAGTGTCAGAGCTCCTGCCCCAGGCCAGATTGAGGGCCAAGACCTGAAGTCTATAGACCCCATACTCTGTCACGTAATGGACAGTGTCCTCAGAGAGTTCAGTAGTGAACCTCCAAGGATGTGCACTAAGTCCAGGGCTAATACCCTGTGAGGTCCGCCGCCCAGGAGGGGTACAGATCACCCTGATTTCCTCAGACAGCCTCCTGACCTTCAATCTTTCTGTGGCCATAATATCAGCCTTGGTCCATCAGATATCCATACATAAAGCCTCAAATGCCCCAAGGTTGCTTTACTGCATGCTACGTGGACTCCTCACAAGCTGCCATCTTCAGTGAGTATAACAACTTTGACTTGTTGTGGGGCTACACTCTAGGTTTCTTTACCATTTTTTACCAGTGACCAATTACCCTGTTTACTAGGATACAGTTTTACCAGTGACCAATTACCCTGTTTGCTAGGACGCCTCTTTACCAGTGACCAATAACCCTGTTTTCTAGGACACATTTTTACCAGTGACCAATTACCCTGTTTACTAGGAAGCATCTTTACCAGTGACCAATTACCCTGTTTACTAGGACACATTTTTACCAGTGACCTATTACCCTGCTTACTAGGACGCATCTTTTTCAAAGACCAATTACCCTATTTGCTAGGAAGCCTCTTTACCAGTGACCAATTACCCTGTTTAAAAGGGCACATCTTTACCAGTGACCAACTACCCTGTTCACTAGGACACATCTCTACCAGTGACCAATTACACTGTTTGCTTGGATGCCTCTTTACCAGTAACCAATAACCCTGTTTTCTAGTACACGTCTTTACCCGTGACCAACTACCCTGTTCACTAGGACACATCTTTACCAGTGACCAATTACCCTGTTTACTAGGAAGCATCTTTACCAGTGACCATTTACCCTGTTTACTAGGAAGCATCTTTACCAGTGACCGATTACCCTGTTTACTAGGAAGCATCTTTACCAGTGACCGATTACCCTGTTTACTAGGGCATATCTTTACCAGTGACCGATTACCCTGTTTACTAGGGCACATCTTTACCAGTGACCAATTACCCTGTTTACTAGGGCACATCTTTACCAGTGACCAATTACCCTGTTTACTAGGGCATATCTTTACCAGTGACCAATTACCCTGTTTACTAGGAAGCATCTTTACCAGTGACCAATTACCCTGTTTACTAGGAAGCATCTTTACCAGTGACCAATTACCCTGTTTACTAGAAAGCATCTTTACCAGTGACCAATTACCCTGTTTACTAGGAAGCATCTTTACCAGTGACCAATTACCCTGTTTACTAGGAAGCATCTTTACCAGTGACCAATTACCCTGTTTACTAGGACGAATCTTTACCAGTGACCGATTACCCTGTTTACTAGGGCACATCTTTACCAGTGACCAATTACTCTGTTTACTAGGATACATCTTTACCAGTGACCGATTACCCTGTTTACTAGGGCACATCTTTACCAGTGACCAAACTTCTCATTTACAAGAATTCGTCACGTACAATAAGGCAGGTTTTTAATATAATTTTTTCCCTTGATTTTGGGTTGATAACCCATATTTTTACTATTTGGTGCTTTGCTCTGTATTTGCTAATTGCACAATGGAACTAGCAGCTGCTGAAATCAAAGAATAAATAAAGCACCATGACCACATTGCATAAACCCAACTGCTCAGACTTGGAAGTAGAAAGTGTCTAGCATAGTACAACGCCCAAGTGAATTCCTCAAACCTAGTCATTTTTCTAAAGAAACCCTCAATCTATGCCACACATCCGGATCCATTTTCCGATTCTGTCCAAGGACCCACTGATTTGTGGGCGATAGCAAGCAGTGTTTTCAGAATGTCAGACTACAGACCGGGCCCTTGAACACGTATAATATATAAACAGAGAGAAAGAAGGAAATCCAGGGCTGCACTCACGGTCTTAGAATGAGAAAACGTCTTTATTCCATAAAATGAGAGAGATCAACGTTTCGGTCCACGCAGGGACCTTCCTCAGATCAAATGACATACAAATACCCCACAAATAAATCTAATATATAGCAGCAATAATTATAGAAAAGTGACTTACCCCAGGTGCAAAGACTAAACCTCTGCGTTTTCCACACGCCATCGCGCATGCGCGGAAACATCGCGCCCTTGCATTGACCCGTAGTCAATGCGCGATGACGTCACGGTACGTCGTTACCACGGCAACACGGTACGCATCACCATGGATACCGTCTAAAACATCAATACAAAAAGGAACCGAGTAGTGAATAGACACCATGTGGATAGATAGAAAGAAAAAACAATCGAAGGCTTACTGTTAAAATAACATAATTGGATATAACATGCTGTACAAGAAATCCAAAGAGCATCTCCATTCTCTACATAAAGAGATATATTAAAGAAGGCTATTAATAGAGTCATAAATACTGGAATCCCAATTAATACAAATGATATATGTGTAAGAATGGGGAATATCCCATATTCGATTGGAAACATAAAATTATAGTGAATCTCTATTATTAAAGAGATATACATGAATAATATTGAAAGTTTATAAAGAATCTTTTGGATTCAAATGGTAGAAACAATTACCTACAAAGTGTAAAATTTTTTTGAAAAATATAAAAAATATAAAAAAACTTTTTATGAAATAAATATAAGCAGTGTTGTGCACAAAGAGCCTTCCATAAATACAAAAATTATTGAAAAATGATTCTATACAATATATATATATATCTTGTACTCTCATATTACATACAGAAAGAGTGATACAGTTATATTACATATATACTTAGTTACTATTAGAATTGCTATAGTTAAATCCGAAGTTGAGATCAAGAGACAAAAAAATTATGTCTTCTCAATACTGTGGAATGTTAAAGTCATATTACTACTTTTTGATATATATAGAAGCTACCTATTATCCCGGATTAACTTCTTTAGCAAATAACTAATAGTGTATCCAATTAGACCAATAATACTACTTATTGCCAAGATACCTATGATTTGACTTGCAATCAAATAATTGCTCTTATATAGCACACTTATGTAACAAATTGTAATCTGCCACTTTAAGTTAAAAACAATATATACAAGCAGGGCTCATATTAGAGAAAAGAATGATATGATATAATTTCATTAAGGCCTTTTGGTGCAACTGTATCTAGAAGAAATATCCAATATGTTTCTCTATTAGGAAGCATCCTGCCACGATTTCCTCCACGTCGTGGTTCAGGGATGTGATCTATGGCTGTAAACTTGAGGGACCGGTTTGTCGCTATTCCCATCTCTGTAGGCTGTACAGATATTAGATCGATGTCCTTGAATGCGCTCACAGAGAGGTGTCTCAGTTTTACCTATGTAGGATTAACCTACAAGGGCAAGTGAGTTTGTATATTACAAACGATGTTTTACAGGTAACTGTATGATTTATATGGAACTTCTTATTAGTATGGGGCTGATTGAAGGTTCGTGACGGAACCATATGGCTACATGTCACACAGCCTAAACACCTGACACTGCCTCGTTGCTGTGTCTTCCCTTCCCGCACATAACTTTGTGTTGGATCCGTTTTTACCAATAAATCACGAAGATTCCTGTTTCGTTTGTAGCATATTAGAGGTTTCTGTTTGAACGTTGATGGAAGTGTAGGGTCATAAGCCAACATGTTCCAGTTTTTTTTGATGATGTTAGATAACTTCACAGATGTATCATTATATGTTGTTGGACAAATTAAGCGATTCTGTGTCTTTATGACATTTCTTGGAGTGAATTCTCTGGCCTGTTGTAATGCCATATCCAAATGTTTGTTGTTGTAGCCTCGATTTAAAAATTCCATTTTCATTTGTTTAAGTTGTTCTTCCCTTATTAGCTCATTAGAATTGTTCCGAATAGTTCTTAAGAACTGTGCTTTGGGTAATGAAGCCTTCAGACGTTCAGGATGTGCACTTTGTGCATGTAAAATGGTGTTGCGGCAGTGGGTTAGTGTACAATGAGTACTGTATGTTATCATTATCAACCCAAATTTGTAAATCAAGAAAATGTACTTTATCCATACTAATTTCAGATGTAAACTTAATGGGGCTATCCAATTTGTTAAGATTGTTGACCATCTGTTGGGCTTCAAGGAATGTCATAAAGACACAGAATCGCTTAATTTGTCCAACAACATATAATGATACATCTGTGAAGTTATCTAACATCATCAGAAAAAACTGGAACATGTTGGCTTATGACCCTACACTTCCATCAACGTTCAAACAGAAACCTCTAATATGCTACAAACGAAACAGGAATCTTCGTGATTTATTGGTAAAAACGGATCCAACACAAAGTTATGTGCGGGAAGGGAAGACACAGCAACGAGGCAGTGTCAGGTGTTTAGGCTGTGTGACATGTAGCCATATGGTTCCGTCATGAACCTTCAATCACCCCCATACTAATAAGAAGTTCCATTTAAATCATACAATTACCTGTAAAACATTGTTTGTAATATACAAACTCACTTGCCCTTGTAGATTAATCCTACACAGGTAAAACTGAGACACCTCTCTGTGAGCGCATTCAAGGACATCGATCTAATATCCGTACAGCCTACAGAGATGGGAATAGCGACAAACCGGTCGCAAACATTTTTTTGGATAATCGGCATCCATTGACGTCCCTCAAGTTTACAGCCATAGATCACATCCCTGAACCACGACGTGGAGGAAATCGTGGCAGGATGCTTCCTAATAGAGAAACATATTGGATATTTCTTCTAGATACAGTTGCACCAAAAGGCCTTAATGAAATGATATCATATCATTCTTTTCTCTAATATGAGCCCTGCTTGTATATATTGTTTTTAACTTTACGTGGCAGATTACAGTTTGTTACATAAGTGTGCTATATAAGAGCAATTATTTGATTGCAAGTCAAATCATAGGTATCTTGGCAATAAGTAGTATTATTGGTCTAATTGGATACACTATTAGTTATTTGCTAAAGAAGTTAATCCGGGATAATAGGTAGCTTCTATATCTATCAAAAAGTAGTAATATGACTTTAACATTCCACAGTATTGAGAAGACATCATTTTTTTTGTCTCTTGATCTCAACTTCGGATTTAACTATAGCAATTATAATAGTAACTAAGTATATATGTAATATAACTGTATCACTCTTTCTGTATGTAATATGCGAGTACAAGATATATATATATATATTGTATAGAATCATTTTTCAATCATTTTTTGTATTTATGGAAGGCTCTTTGTGGCGAAACCGACCTCGCCACGTGTCCTTGGAGGGGGCTGATTGCCCGCCTCTTGCCTTTGGACTATGGACCAGACTTTATGGGAATGTAATACCCCAGATAGCTATACCATGGAGCCTATTCATATAATGAAAGACTATGGGAAAGACTTTAGCTCCATGGCAATTGTACAGTGTGAATAGGATCTGCGCGCTATTCAGTAGTTTTGTGCGCTCAGATCCCAGCTATCTGGGGATATGTGAAATGTCTGTGTGTTATGGATAAAAAGTAACTTTCCGTATTTTAAAGTGTTTTATGTCTTTCTGTAACCATGTGGTTAATGGAGTCTGTCTCTGGGCTGGAGATAATTAGATTACTTCTCCAGCACAGAGAAGGCCCTGTAAAAACAGTCTGAGCTGGAAAGCCAGGGGTTTTAAAAGATACTTTTAGTAACTTTTGAACCCCTGGTCTGATCCATGCCATTTTTTAATATGTTATTCCCCTGAATGGATTGATTGTGGATACCGTATATACTCGAGTATAAGCCGAGTTTTTCAGCACATTTTTTGTGCTGAAAAAAAACAACTCGGCTTATACTCGAGTCAATAGTCTGTATTATGGCAATTTGCATTGCCACAATACAGACAGGAGCTGTGGGGGCTGTGGGGGCTGGCAGAGAGCTTACTTACCTGTCCTGCAGCTCTTGTCAGCTCCCTCCTCCTCCACGCCGTCCGTTCAGCACCTCGGTCAGCTCCCAGTGTAAGTCTCGCGAGAGCCGCGGCTCTCGCGAGACTTACAGTGTGAGCTGACAGAAGAGCTGACCGGACGGCGCGGAGGAGGAGAGAGCTGACAGGAGCTGTAGGACAGGTAAGTTACAGCTCTGCCAGCCCCCCTCTCCCCCCCCACTGAACTGCCAATGCTGGACCACCAGGGAAGGAGAGCCCCCCTCCCTGCCATGTATCAAGCAGGGAGGGGGGACGAAAAAAATATATATTATAATAAAAAAATAATAATTAAAAAAAATAACTAACAAAAAATAAATAAATAATAATTAATAAAATAAATAAATAATATAACAAAAAAAAGATTAAAATAACAATAATCAAAATGCCCACCCCCAACACATACACAAACACACACTGCATCACACACACTCACACTGCATTCATACACACACACTGCATTCATACACACACACTGCACTCATACACACACTGCATTCATACACACTGCATTCACACACACACTGCACTCATACACACACTGCATTCATACACACACTGCACTCATACACACACTGCATTCATACACACACTGCACTCATACACACTGCACTCATACACACGCACTGCACTCATACACACGCACTGCACTCATACACACGCACTGCACTCATACACACGCACTGCACTCATACGCACTCATACGCACACACTGTAAATAAATATTCTATTAATATACGGTAATTTTTTTATGATCTAATTTTCTTTATAAATTTACCAGTAGCTGCTGCATTTCCCACCCTAGTCTTATACTCGAGTCAATAAGTTTTCCCAGTTTTGGGGGGTAAAATTAGGGGCCTCGGCTTATATTCGGGTCGGCTTATACTCGAGTATATACGGTATGTATTTTTATGTGAATGTGATGAATGGTTTTAAAGTTATGAAAGTTGTGTAAAAGTATATTTTACACTGTATGCATAATGGGATTATGTGTCACACTAAGGGGAGGGGATGTGTGGGAGGTAACATCTATGTCATTGGTTCTTTTATGCCTCCCCCTGGGTGTGGCCTGTATGTGTGAGTTGGAAATAAAAGCCAGGCTGGATGAGCCAGTCCAGAGTTCCTGTTTTACCCTCAAAGTGATGTGTCGTCTCATTATTGGGGGGAAGGATTTATTGCATGCTGTTCCAGTTGACTGCTAGGAGTACAAGCCTATTCGTATGGTTCCTATTCAACGGTCTACAGCATTCTTATGCTTGGGAGAATTCAAAAGGTTTCTCGGATTCAGTGTTCGTGTGTCTCCAGTCGGGAGAATGGTGTTTGCAGTAGCTGCCTGTGCATCTGTAAAGGGGAAAACTGGGTTTTATCCTCTTGTAAGTGAAACGGTCCGTTACACTCTTTGTGCACAACACTGCTTATATTTATTTCATTAAAAAATTTTTTTATATTTTTTATATTTTTCAAAAACAATTTACACTTTGTAGGTAATTGTTTCTACCATTTGAATCCAAAAGATTCTTTATAAACGTTCAATATTATTCATGTATATCTCTTTAATAATAGAGATTCACTATAATTTTATGTTTCCAATCGAATATGGGATATTCCCCATTCTTACACATATATCATTTGTATTAATTGGGATTCCAGTATTTATGACTCTATTAATAGCCTTCTTTAATATATCTCTTTATGTAGAGAATGGAGATGCTCTTTGGATTTCTTGTACAGCATGTTATATCCAATTATGTTATTTTAACAGTAAGCCTTAGATTGTTTTTTCTTTCTATCTATCCACATGGTGTCTATTCACTACTCGGTTCCTTTTTGTATTGATGTTTTAGACGGTATCCATGGCGATGCGTACCGCGTTGCCGTGGTAGCGACGTACCGTGACGTCATCGCGCATTGACTAGGGCGCGATGTTTCTGCGCATGCGCGATGGCGTGTGGAAAACGCAGAGGTTTAGTCTTTGCACCTGGGGTAAGTCACTTTCCTATAAATATTGCTGCTATATATTAGATTTATTTGTGGGGTATTTGTATGTCATTTTATCCTGAGGAAGGTCCCTGCGTGGACCGAAAAGTTGATCTCTCTCATTTTATGGAAAAAATAAGTTTTCTCATTCTAAGACCGTGAGTGCAGCCCTGGATTTCCTTCTTTCTCTATGTTTATCTACATCCCTATGGGGACTGGCACCCGGCAAGTACTACCAACTTTAATGTACATATGTGAGCGTGAGTGCATGGATCCATATATTTTTTGTATCGAATATATAAACAGGACAGCAGCCTTGTCCCCGGAGCACTTATAATATATAAACAGGAAGGCAGCATGGGCCCCCCTGGAACACGTATAATAAATAACCAGGACGGCAGCCTGTGGCCCGGAACACGTATAATATATAAACAGGACAGCAGCCTGTGGCCCGGAACACGTATAATATATAAACAGGACGGCAGCCTGGGCACCGGAACACGTATAATATATAAACAGGACGGCAGCCTGGGCCCCGGAACACGTACAATATATAAACAGGACGGCTGCATGGGCCTCGGAACACGTATAATATATAAACAGGACGGCAGCCTGTAGCCCGGAACACTTATAACATATAAACAGGACTGCAGCCTGGGCACCGGAACACTTATAATATATAAACAGGAAGGCAGCCTGTGGCCCGGAACACGTATAATATATAAACAGGACGGCAGCCTGGGCACAGGAACACGTTCCATATATAAACAGGACGGCTGCATAGGCCCCGGAACACGTATAATATATAAACAGGACGGCAGCCTGGGCACCGGAACACTATAATATATAAACAGGACGGCAGCCTGGGCACCGGAACACTATAATATATAAACAGGACGGCAGCCTGGGCACCGGAACACGTATAATATATAAACAGGATGGCAGCCTGGGCCCCGGAACACGTACAATATATAAACAGGACGGCTACATGGGCCCCGGAACACAAATAAAATATAAACAGGACGGCAGCCTGTGGCCCGGAACACGTATATAATATATAAACAGGACAGCTGCATGGGCCCGGAAAACGTATAATATATAAACAGGACGGCAGCCTGGACCCCGGAACACGTACAATATATAAACAGGAAGGCAGCATGGGCCCCGGAACACGTATAATATATAAACAGGACGGCAGCCTGGGCACCGGAACACGTATAATATATAAACAGGACGGCTGCATGGGCCCCGGAACATGTACAATATATAAACAGGACGGCAGCTTGGGCCCCATAACCTGTATAACATATAAACAGGACGGCAGCCTGGACCCCGGAACACGTATAATATATAAACAGGACGGCAGCCTGGGCCCCGGAACACGTATAATATATATACAGGACGGCAGCCTGGGCAATGGAACACGTATAATATATAAACAGGACGGCTGCATGGGCCCCGGAACATGTACAATATATAAACAGGACGGCAGCTTGGGCCCCATAACCCGTATAACATATAAACAGGACGGCAGCCTGGACCCCGGAACACGTATAATATATAAACAGGACGGCAGCCTGTGGCCCGGAACACTTATAATATATAAACAGGACGGCAGCCTGGGCACCGGAACACGTATAATATATAAACAGGACGGCAGCCTGGGCCCCGGAACACGTACAATATATAAACAGGACGGCTGCATGGGCCCCAGAACACGTATAATAAATAAACAGGATGGCAGCCTGGGCCCGGAACACGTATAATATATAAACAGGACGGCAGCCTGGGCACCGGAACACGTATAATATATAAACAGGACGGCAGCCTGGGCACCGGAACACGTATAATATATAAACAGGACGGCAGCCTGGGCACCGGAACACGTATAATATATAAACATGATGGCAGCCTGGGCCCCGGAACACGTACAATATATAAACAGGACGGCTGCATGGGCCCCGGAACACGTATAATATATAAACAGGACGGCAGCCTGGGCACCGGAACACGTATAATATATAAACAGGACGGCTGCATGGGCCCCGGAACATGTACAATATATAAACAGGACGGCAGCTTGGGCCCCATAACCCGTATAACATATAAACAGGACGGCAGCCTGGACCCCGGAACACGTATAATATATAAACAGGACGGCAGCCTGGGCCCCGGAACACGTATAATATATAAACAGGACGGCAGCCTGGGCACCGGAACACGTATAATATATAAACAGGACGGCTGCATGGGCCCCGGAACATGTACAATATATAAACAGAATGGCAGCCTGGGCACCGGAACACGTACAATATATAAACAGGACGGCAGCCTGTGGCCCGGAACACTTATAACATATAAACAGGACGGCAGCCTGGGCACCGGAACACTTATAACATATAAACAGGAAGGCAGCCTGTGGCCTGGAACACGTATAATATATAAACAGGACGGCAGCCTGGGCCCCGGAACACGTACAATATATAAACAGGACGGCTGCATGGGCCCCGGAACACTTATAACATATAAACAGGACGGCAGCCTGGGCACCGGAACACGTATAATATATGAACAGGACGGCAGCCTGTGCACCGGAACACGTATAATATATAAACAGGACGGCAGCCTGGGCACCGGAACACGTATAATATATAAACAGGACGGCTGCATGGGCCCCGGAACACGTATAATATATAAACAGGATGGCAGCCTGGGCACCGGAACACGTATAATATATGAACAGGACGGCAGCCTGTGCACCGGAACACGTATAATATATAAACAGGACGGCAGCATGGGCACCGGAACACGTATAATATATAAACAGGACGGCAGCCTGGGCACCGGAACACGTATAATATATAAACATGATGGCAGCCTGGGCCCCGGAACACGTACAATATATAAACAGGACTGCAGCCTGGGCACCGGAACACGTATAATATATAAACAGGACGGCTGCATGGGCCCCGGAACATGTACAATATATAAACAGGACGGCAGCTTGGGCCCCATAACCCGTATAACATATAAACAGGACAGCCTGGGCACCGGAACACGTATAATATATAAACATGATGGCAGCCTGGGCCCCAGAACACGTACAATATATAAACAGGACGGCTGCATGGGCCCCGGAACACGTATAATATATAAACAGGACGGCAGCCTGGGCACCGGAACACGTATAATATATAAACAGGACGGCAGCCTGGGCACCGGAACACGTATAATATATAAACAGGACGGCTGCATGGGCCCTGGAACACGTACAATATATAAACAGGACGGCAGCCTGTGGCCCGGAACACGTATAATATATAAACAGGATGGCAGCCTGGGCCCCGGAACACGTACAATATATAAACAGGACGGCTGCATGGGCCCCGGAACACGAATAATATATAATCAGGACGGCAGCCTGTGGCCCGGAACACGTATAATATAATATATAAACAGGACGGCAGCCTGTGCACCCGAACACGTACAATATATAAACAGGACGGCTGCATGGGCCCCGGAACACGAATAATATATAAACAGGACGGCTGCATGGGCCCCGGAACACGAATAATATATAAACAGGATGGCTGCATGGGCCCCGGAACACATATAATATATAAACAGGACGGCAGCCATAGGCATGCGCACGGGGTGTGCCGGGTGTGCCTGGGCACAACCTAATCCCCACGGCACGCCTATGTATTGAGACTGGCAGGGGAGATCTCAGGATCCCCCCTGTCGGTCCATGCAGAGCCGGCGCTATCCGAGCGCCGGCTCTGCTCTCAGCCTCCCCTCACCGGCTCACAGGCATGGAGGGAGGCAGTAGAGGACCCGGGAGCTATTGCCAGCAGCTCCGCCGGATTCCTCTCGCGAGATCTGAGCGTTGCTGCGGCAACGCTCAGATCTCGCGTGAGTGAACTCTAGCCCTGCGGGGCTAGAGTTCACTCTCCACTGGACCACCAGGGATGGATGGCAGCAGCAGCAGGATCCCCCCTCCCATGCATAAGGTAAGAAGGGAGGGGGGATAACTGATCTGCCCCCACCTCCACTGGACCACCAGGGAAGGCAGCAAGGAAGGATCCCCCCTCCCTACATAAAGTAATAAGGGAGGGGGAATATTAAGTAATGTACCCCCACCTCCACCCCCCACAATCACCCACACACATACAGCACACACATACACAGTACCCACACACATACACAGCACACATACATACATACACAGCACCCACACACAGCATACATACACAGCACCCACACACATACACAGCACCCACATACATACACAGCACCCACATACATACACAGCACACACACACATACACAGCACACACACACATACACAGCACCCACAGACATACACAGTACACACACAGCACACACACACATACACAGCACCCACAGACATACACAGTACACACACAGCACACACAGACATACACAGCACCCACAGACATACAGCACCCACACACATATACAGCACCCACAGACATACACAGCACCCACAGACATACACAGCACCCACACACATACACATCACCCACACACATATAACACCCACACACACATACAGCACCCCCACACACTGCACCCTCACAAACATACAGCACCCTCACACACATTACACAAACAGCACCCTCACACTCACGCAGCACACTAACAGTACCCTCACAAACACAAACAGGACCCTAACAAACACACACAGTACATTTACAGCACCCTGACAAGTGCGCACACACACACACAAACAGCACCCTGACACACAGTACATTCACAGCACCCTCACAAGCACGCACACACAAACACCCTCACCCACATAGTACACTACCAGCACCCTCACACACACATCACACTAACAGCACCCTCACACAGCACACACACACAGCTTTGTGTGTGTATGTGTGTATATATATATATATATACATATATACATACATATACATATATATACGCCGTGTGTGCTTGTGCTTTAGGCTGCGCACGCCTATGACAGCAGCCTGGGCCCGGAACACGTACAATATATAAACAGGACGGCAGCCTGGGCACCGGAACACGTATAATATATAAACAGGATGGCAGCCTGGGCACCGGAACACGTATAATAAATAAACAGGACGGCAGCCTGGGCACCGGAACACGTACAATATATAAACAGGACGGCAGCCTGGGCCCCGTAACACGTATAATATATAAACAGGACGGCAGCCTGGGCCCCGGAACACGTACAATATATAAACAGGACGGCTGCTTGGGCCCCGGAACACGTACAATATATAAACAGGACGGCAGCCTGGGCACCGGAACACGTATATTATATAAACAGGACGGCAGCCTGGGCCCAGGAACACGTATAATATATAAACAGGACGGCATCCTGGGCCCCGGAACACGTATAATATATAAACAGGACGGCAGCCTGGGCCCCGGAACACGTATAATATATAAACAGGACGGCAGCCTGGGCACCGGAACACGTATGATATATAAACAGGACGGCAGCCTGGGCCCCGGAACACGTATAATATATAAACAGGACGGCAGCCTGGGCACCGGAACACGTATGATATATGGCAGCCTGGGCCCTGGAACATGTATGATATTTAAACAGGACGGCAGCCTGTCCCCCGGAACATGTATGATATTTAAACAGGACGGCAGCCTGTGGCCCGGAACATGTATGATATATAAACAGGATAGCAGCCTGTGCCCCGGAACATGTATGATATATAAACAGGATAGCCGCCTGTGCCCCGGAACATGTATGATATATAAACAGGATGGCAGCCTGTGCCCCGGAACATCTATAATATATACACAGGATGGCAGCCTGTGCCCCGGAAAATCTATAATATGTAAACAGGATGGCAGCCTGTGCTCCGGAACATGTATGATATTTAAACAGGATGGCAACCTGCAGCCTGGGCTTCGGAAGATGTATAACATATAATAATCTATGTGTAATTTAATAGTTAATAAAATGGCGAATATGCCCCATAATGTTCCTTTGCCGTGTTTTAAATATTATAAAATTCTGTTTCTGAGAAAGATCACGGCGTATCGGACTTTGCCATTTACTGTGTTTCGTGGTTTGCCAGGCTGTGGCTTTCTAAGACAGATGTAGTCAGTAGCCCACAAGCCATGCATATTAACCCCTTCCCTCTCACTGACAATCTGTGTTAGGAAGTTAGTGTCTCCATATTAACCCCTTCCCTCTCACTGACAATCTGTGTTAGGAAGTTAGTGTCTCCATATTAACCCCTTCTCCCTCACTGCCAATCTGTGTGTTAGGAAGTTAGTGTCTCCATATTAACCCCGTCTCCCTCACTGACAATCTGTGTGTTAGGAAGTTAGTGTCTCCATATTAACCCCTTCTCCCTCACTGACAATCTGTGTGTTAGGAAGTTAGTGCGTGCATATTAACCCCGTCTCCCTCACTGACAATCTGTGTGTTAGGAAGTTAGTGTCTCCATATTAACCCCGTCTCCCTCACTGACAATCTGTGTGTTAGGAAGTTAGTGTCTCCATATTAACCCCGTCTCCCTCACTGACAATCTGTGTGTTAGGAAGTTAGTGTCTCCATATTAACCCCGTCTCCCTCACTGACAATCTGTGTGTTCGGAAGTTAGTGTCTCCATATTAACCCCGTCTCCCTCACTGACAATCTGTGTTACGAAGTTAGTGACTCCATATTAACCCCTTCCCTCTCACTGACAATCTGAGTGTTAGGAAGTTAGTGTCTCCATATGAACCCCTTCTCCCTCACTGACAATCTGTGTGTTAGGAAGTTAGTGTCTCCATATGAACCCCTTCTCCCTCACTGACAATCTGTGTGTTAGGAAGTTAGTGCGTGCATATTAACCCCTTCTCCCTCACTGACAATCTGTGAGTTAGGAAGTTAGTGTCTCCATATTAACCCCTTCCCTCTCACTGACAATCTGAGTGTTAGGAAGTTCGTGTTTGCATTTTGCATTTTCGTGTTTGACAATCAGTGTCTCTATATTAACCTCTTCCCTCTCACTGACAATTTGAGTGTTAGGAAGTTAGTGTCCCCATATTAACCTCTTCCCACTCACAGACAATCTGAGTGTTAGGAAGTTAGTGTCTCCATATTAACCCCTTCTCCCTAACTGACAATCTGTGTGTTGGGAAGTTATTGTCTTGATATTAACCCCTTTCCTCTCACTGACAATATGCATGTCATTAAGTTAGTATCTCCATATGAACCCATTCCTTCTCACTGGCAATTTGTGTGTTAGGCAGTTAGTGTCTCCATATTAACCTCTTCCCTCTCACTGACAATCTGTGTGTTAGAAGTCAGTGTCTCCATATTAACCCCTTCACTCTCACTGACAATCTGTTTGTTAGGAAGTTAGTGTGTAAATATTAACCCCTTCCCTCTCACTGACAATATGTGTGTTAGGATGTTATTGTGTGCATATTAACCCCTTCCCTCTCACTGACAATCTGAGTGTTAGGAAGTTAATGTCTCCATATTAACCCCTTCCCTCTCACTGACAATATGTGTGTTAGGAAGTTAGTGTCTCCATATTAACCCCTTCCCTCTCACTGACAATCTGTGTTGGGAAGTTAGTGTGTGAATATTAACCCCTTCCCTCTCACTGTCAATATGTGTGTTAGGATGTCAGTGTGTGCATATTAACCACTTCCCTCTCACTGACAATCTGAGTGTTAGCAAGTTAATGTCTCCATATTAACCTCATCCCTCTCACTGACAATCTGTGTGTTGGGAAGTTATTGTCTCCATATTAACCCCTTCCCTCTCGCGGACAATATCCGTGTTAGGAAGTTAGTGTTTGCATATTAACCCCTTCCCTCTGACTGACAATCTGTGTGTTAATAAGTTAGTGTCTCCATATTAACCCTTTCCCTCTCACTGACAATATGCACGTTATTAAGTTAGTATCTCCATTTGAACCCATTCCTTCTCACTGGCAATTTGTGTGTTGGGAAGTTAGTGTCTCCATATTAACCCCTTCCCTCTCACTGACAATATGCATGTTATTAAGTTAGTATCTCCATTTGAACCCATTCATTCTCACTGTCAATTTGTGTGTTAGGCAGTTAGTGTCTCCATATTAACCTCTTCCCTCTCACTGACAATCTGTGAGTTAGGAAGTTAGTGTCTCCATATTAACCCTCTCACTGACAATCTGTGTGTTGGGAAGTTATTGTCTCCATATTAACCCCTTCCCTCTCACTGACAATATGTGCATTAGGAAGTTAGTGCCCACATATTAACCCCTTCCTTCTGACTGACAATCTGTGTGTTAAGTTACTGTCTCCATATTAACCCCTTCCCTCTCACTGACAATATGTGCATTAGGAAGTTAGTGCCCACATATTAACCCCTTCCTTCTGACTGACAATCTGTGTGTTAAGTTACTGTCTCCATATTAACCCCTTCCCTCTCACTGACAATCTGTTTGTTAGGAAGTTAGTGTCTCCATATTAACCCCTTCCCTCTCACTGATAATCTCTGTGTTAGGAAGGTAGTGCCTCCATATTAACCCCTTCTGACAATCTGTGTTGGGAAGTTAGTGTGTGCATATTAACCCCTTCCCTCTCACTGACAATCTGAGTGTTGGGAAGTTATTGTCTCCATATTAACCCCTTCCCTCTCACTGACAATATCTGCATTAGGAAGCTAGTGCCCACATATTAACCCCTTCCCTCTGACTGACAATCTGTGTGTTAATAAGTTAGTGTCTCCATATTAACCCCTTTCCTCTCACTGACAATATGCACGTTATTAAGTTAGTATCTCCATATGAACCCATTCCTTCTCATTGGCAATTTGTGTGTTAGGCAGTTAGTGTCTCCATATTAACCTCTTCCCTCTCACTGACAATCTGTGTGTTGGTAAGTTAGTGTCTCCATATTAACCTCTTCCCTCTCACTGACAATCTGTGTGTTAGGAAGTTAGTGTTTCCATATTAACCCCTCCCCTCTCACTGACAATCTGAGTGTTAGGAAGATAGTGTCTCCAAATTAACCCCTTCCCTCTCACTGACAATCTACATATTATTAAGTTAGTGTCTCCATATTAACCCCTTCTCCCTCACTGACAATCTGTGTTGGGAAGTTAGTGTGTGAATATTAACCCCTTCCCTCTCACTGACAATCTGTGTGTTGGGAAGTTATTGTCTCCATATTAACCCCTTCCCTCTCACTGACAATATCCGTGTTAGGAAGTTAGTGTTTGCATATTAACCCCTTCCCTCTCACTGACAATATGTGCATTAGGAAGTTGGTGCCCACATATTAACCCCTTCCCTCTGACTGACAATATGCATGTTATTAAGTTAGTATCTCCATATGAACCCATTCATTCTCACTGGCAATTTGTGTGTTAGTCAGTTAGTGTCTCCATATTAACCCCTTCCCTCTCACTCACAATCTGTGTGTTAGGAAGTTAGTGTCTCCATATTAACCCCTTCTCACTCACTGGCAATCTGTGTGTTAGGAAGTTAGTGCGTGCATATTAACCCCTTCTCCCTCACTGACAATCTGTGAGTTAGGAAGTTAGTGTCTCCATATTAACCCCTTCCCTCTCACTGACAATATGCATGTCATTAAGTTAGTATCTCCATATGAACCCATTCCTTCTCACTGGCAATTTGTGTGTTAGGCAGTTAGTGTCTCCATATTAACCTCTTCCCTCTCACTGACAATATGTGCATTCGGAAGTTAGTGTTTGCATATTAACCCCTTCCCTCTCACTGACAATATGTGCATTAGGAAGTTAGTGCCCACATATTAACCCCTTCCCTCTCACTGACAATTTGTGTGTTAGTCAGTTAGTGTCGCCATATTAACCCCTTCCCTCTCACTGACAATCTGTGTATTCCCAGTTATTACTATCTATTTCTATATTACAGCATATCCCACTTATTGTATCCCTATATTACCGCGTTACCCAGTTATTGCTATCTCTATATTACCGCGTTACCCAGTTATTGCTATCTCTATATTACAGCGTATCCCAGTTATTACTATCTCTATATTACAGCGTATCCCAGTTATTGCTATCTCTATATTACAGCGTATCCCAGTTATTACTATCTCTATATTACAGCGTATCCCAGTTATTACTATCTCTATATTACAGCGTATCCCAGTTATTACTATCTCTATATTACAGCGTATCCCAGTTATTACTATCTCTATATTACAGCGTATCCCAGTTATTGCTATCTCTATATTACAGCGTATCCCAGTTATTGCTATCTCTATATTACAGCGTATCCCAGTTATTGCTATCTCTATATTACAGCGTATCCCAGTTATTACTATCTCTATATTACAGCGTATCCCAGTTATTACTATCTCTATATTAGATCGTATCCCAGTTATTACTATCTCTATATTACAGCGTATCCCAGTTATTGCTATCTCTATATTACAGCGTATCCCAGTTATTACTATCTCTATATTAGATCGTATCCCAGTTATTACTATCTCTATATTACAGCGTATCCCAGTTATTACTATCTCTATATTACAGCGTATCCCAGTTATTACTATCTCTATATTAGATCGTATCCCAGTTATTACTATCTCTATATTACAGCGTATCCCAGTTATTACTATCTCTATATTACAGCGTATCCCAGTTATTGCTATCTCTATATTACAGCGTATCCCAGTTATTACTATCTCTATATTACAGCGTATCCCAGTTATTGCTATCTCTATATTACAGCGTATCCCAGTTATTGCTATCTCTATATTACAGCGTATCCCAGTTATTGCTATCTCTATATTACAGCGTATCCCAGTTACTGCTATCTCTATATTACAGCGTATCCCAGTTATTGCTATCTCTATATTACAGCGTATCCCAGTTATTGCTATCTCTATATTACAGCGTATCCCAGTTATTGCTATCTCTATATTACAGCGTATCCCAGTTATTACTATCTCTATATTACAGCGTATCCCAGTTATTACTATCTCTATATTACAGCGTATCCCAGTTATTGCTATCTCTATATTACAGCGTATCCCAGTTATTGCTATCTCTATATTACAGCGTATCCCAGTTATTGCTATCTCTATATTACAGCGTATCCCAGTTATTGCTATCTCTATATTACAGCGTATCCCAGTTATTGCTATCTCTATATTACAGCGTATCCCAGTTATTACTATCTCTATATTACAGCGGATCCCAGTTATTGCTATCTCTATATTACAGCGTATCCCAGTTATTACTATCTCTATATTACAGCGTATCCCAGTTATTACTATCTCTATATTACAGCGTATCCCAGTTATTACTATCTCTATATTACAGCGTATCCCAGTTATTGCTATCTCTATATTACAGCGTATCCCAGTTATTGCTATCTCTATATTACAGCGTATCCCAGTTACTGCTATCTCTATATTAGAGTGTATTCTAGTTGTTGTATTGTATGACCTTAACTTGGACCCTTTTTGTGGCTACTTACCTGTGTCTGCTTGCTGCCCTTAGTCCATGTTGTGACTGTGTGGTCGATCCTCCTGTGTACAGGTTGTATCGTGGAGGGTAGTTAGTGGCATTTGATATCTCCATATTGAGGGTGAATAGGGAAGTGAGAATGATCCACACACTCTTGCCCATCATTCTGTGTTTTCCGGGTAACTCCTGATGGTGGGACTGTCCTGCAGTATGGGCGACTAATAGAATGCGGCGGGACTTTGTCACCTGGACATTTCCCAATGTAACAACCAGAACCCCACTAAAATCATTGAGCAAAGCCCTGCTCTAGCAGTAGGATTCTTGGAAGTTTGTTTGAACCAAACCCTCTCCGTGCAGCGGTTTTTAAATGTTAATCCCCTGATGTTAGATCTCCATGTGGATCTTATCCACCATATATCCTGTTGAAATTACTCAACCCTTTCTTATCCTTGTGAGAGCATTGGTTCTCTGAATAGTGAAACTATAGACCCTTCTGTTCAAAGCAATTCATTTGTCCTTTCCAGATGTGAGACCCTAGACTGCGTAGGTTTTGAGGTGTGACTTGCAGAATGTTTAATCCATAGCCCTGGTCTGATGTAGGCTCCGTACTCCTGTCCTATTCCTGATGTTATTCCCGTTACTAACACGATAATCTTGTCCTCTTCCAGATGTTAACCCAGTTGTTATATCTCGGTACTCTTGTCCTCTTCCAGATGTTAACCCAGTTGCTATATTCCGGTACTCTTGTCCTCTTCCAGATGTTAACCCAATTGTTATACCAGAGTTCTCCTAAAAGGTCTTTCTTTCAGACAGACTGGGGAATCCAGATGCTTATTGCGTGATCTCACAGCTCGGAGCAGTCTCTTTCTC
Organism: Pelobates fuscus; assembly: GCF_036172605.1. Lineage (NCBI taxonomy): Eukaryota > Metazoa > Chordata > Amphibia > Anura > Pelobatidae > Pelobates > Pelobates fuscus. The sequence continues at coordinate 954,424 of NC_086318.1, read as the reverse complement.
CTTCACATTAAACATATCCTCTTCTGATCCCTCATCTGCTTGAACTCTCTCTGATAGAGGAGTTAAATCGAGACATCACTAAATATGGTGCAGTCACATCTAGCTGAATGTCCTATCAAACGTCCCCCCAAAATTCCACGAGATGGGGCTTGTCCTTCTCTGCCACTGCAGCTCTCCTGCCTGGAAGAAACTTCTCCCTCTGTCAGAGAACTTCTTTATTCTGGCCCTCAGCCCCCTCCCCTCCTTAATATGTTCCCCTCCAAGCCTCTCAGACAGCCCACTGCTGCCAGCATCCACCAAAGGAATGGGAGAATCAACCCCCCACAGCCAAAAAAACTGACCAAACCAGGGGAGGAGAGACAGAAGAGAGGAAAAGTGAAGGGGGGGGGGGGGGGAGGTGAGACCAGGAAAAGGAAATAAAAAGAGAGGGAGAGGGAAGAGACAGGAGAAGAGTGTGGGACAGGATGAGAGGGAGAGACAGAATATTGAGTATAGGACAGGAGGAGACTTTATTAGACAGGAGAAGACTTGAAATAATTGGTTTAGGCTGTAGGGTGATGGGATGATAGAGTGACAGGGTGAAAGGGTGACAGAATGATGAGGCAAAGAGATGATTGGGTTAATGCAATAATGGTGTGATGGGATGATCGGGTATTGGGATAATGGGATCAGAGGGTGATGAGATGAAAGGGTGACGGGATGAGCGTAATAGGATTAGGTGGTGATGGGATGACTGGATAATGGGGTGAGGAGTGGATGGGGTGATGGGGTGAGAAGGTGATAGGATAATGAGGCGACAGGATGGTTGGGTTACGGGGTGAGAGGGTGATGGGATAATGGGGTGACGGGATAATTGGGTGACGTGGTGAGAGGGTGACGGGATAATGGGATGACGGGGTGATGGGAGCTCAGGGAACAATATCCTTATGGTCTCTCATTGACAGTGTAGAGTCAGCAGTGTAGAGCTGCTGATTGCTGATATCTGAAACAAAGGTTCCAGTAAATTAGTTTGTTGTATTACAGGAAATGTCTCCTTAATTAACAAGATAGACAGCATCCTAACTGCTCTTTAATCCTGTCCTCCCCTCCCCAATGTGCTCTATCCAAAATTTTAAAACATTTCCAAATCCTGGACCACCCGTGTCACAACGTCCCTGCACTTCATGCTTTCTACTCTCTTATAACTTGGGTGCAATTCTATTGGGCAATATTGGGGCCCTTCATAGTGAATAACTTGGAGCCAGTGTATGGAGCATATGGTCCGCGCTTTCCAGGTCAGCCATCACTTGGACATGACTATATAGTAGGGGCGTCCCAGGTCAGCCATCACTTGGACATGTCTATATGGTAGGGGCATCCCAGGTCAGCCATCACTTGGACATGTCTGTATGGTAGGGGCGTCCCAGGTCAGCCATCAATTGGACATGTTTGTATGGTAGGGGCGTCCCAGGTCAGCCATCACTTGGACATGTCTGTATGGTAGGGGCGTCCCAGGTCAGCCATCACTTGGACATGTCTGTATGGTAGGGGCGTCCCAGGTCAGCCATCACTTGGACATGTCTGTATGGTAGGGGCGTCCCAGGTCAGCCATCAATTGGACATGTCTGTATGGTAGGGGCGTCCCAGGTCAGCCATCACTTGGACATGTCTGTATGGTAGGGGCGTCCCAGGTCAGCCATCACTTGGACATGTCTGTATGGTAGGGGCGTCCCAGGTCAGCCATCACTTGGACATGTCTGTATGGTAGGGGCGTCCCAGGTCAGCCATCACTTGGACATGTCTGTATGGTCGGGGCGTCCCAGGTCAGCCATCACTTGGACATGTCTGTATGGTATGAGTGTCCCAGGTCAGCCATCACTCGGACATGTCTGTATGGTAGGGGGCGTCCCAAGTCATCCATCACTCGGACATGTCTTTATTGTAGGGGCGTCCCAGGTCATCCATCACTCGGACATGTCTGTATGGTAGGGGTGTCCCAGGTCTGCTATCAACCTCTACAACCTCCTTCTACAATTCCACCCTCTCCTCTCAACTAGACATCATGGCATTTAAGCGCAGAAAGTTCCCCCAACAACAACCTTGGCACACCAAGCTGACTCGATACCTCCTAAAATGCTCCAGAACTTCTGAACGCTGTTAGAGAAAGTCTCACTGTGCATCTGACTTTCTCCACTATAAATTTATGCTGCACTCATACCGCTTGGCTCTTTTCTCTGCAAAAGTAAATTACTTCAATACCCTCATAACCACACTCTCCCTCGAACCAAAATGACTATTTCACTCTCTTATTCGCCCTATTGTTCCTCCTCCACCTACTAACTTGACCGCCTCAGACTTTGCAACTCACTTCACTGACAAGATCTCTACAATCAGGGAAGATATCTCTCATCTTTCTTCTTCCCCTTACAATACTTCCCCTAACCTCACTCCCCCTGATGTTCTATATTCATTTACACCCGCTACAGTGGATGAGGTTTCTGCTCTGCTCCAGTCCTCCCACCCCATCACCTGCTCTCTAGATATAATTCCCTCTCATCTCATCCATACTCCGTCTTCTTCTCTTTCTCTACCTCTCACAAAAATTCTCAAGCTCTCTCTCTCCTCTGGCATATTTCCATCACCCTTCAAACATACAACTGTAACCCCAATTCTAAAGAAGTCCAACTTTGACCCTAACTCCCCGTCCCACTACCATCCTATCTTGCTACTGCCTTTTGCATCCAAGATCCTTAAAAGAGTTGTATATGCGAGATTGACAGACTTCCTCAAGTCCAACTCTCTGCTAGATCCACTTCAGACCGGTTTCCGCGCTAAGCACTCTGTGGCAACGGCACAGATCAAAGTATCCAATGATCTACTCGCTGTAAAATCTCATGGTGACTACTCTATCCTAATTCTCCTTGACCTTTCTGCGGCTTTTGACACTGTTGATCATCAACAGCTTCTTCTCATCCTCCACAATATCGGTCTACAAGATATTTACTCCCTCCTGGTGCTCTTCCTACCTCTCCCAGCGCTCTTTCAGTGTTTCTTTCTCTGGCTCTGCTTCTTCTCCCCAACTCCTCTCTGTTGGTGTCCCCCAAGCTTCAGTCCCTGGTCCTCTACCGTTCTCTGTCTATACTGCCTCCCTTGGTAAACTCATTAGCTCCTTTGGGCTTTCAATATAATTTCTATGCAGATGACACGCAAATCTATCTGTTCTCTCCCCATCCTTCTTAACTAGTGTCTCTGACTGCCTCTCTGCTATTTCTCACTGGATGGCTGCCCACTTCCTTAAACTCAACTTGAGCAAAACTGAAATTCTGGTCTTTCCTCCCTCGAGTGTTGCTACTCTTGTGTTTCCCTCCAAGTCAACGGTGCTACCATCAGCTCCACCATGCAGGCTCGCTGCCTAGGTATTCTCTTTGACTCCGACCTCTCCTTCACGCCTTATGTTCAGTCTTTCGCCAAATCCTGCCACTTCAATCTCAAAAACATTGCGCGCATCCAACCCTACTTAACGCCAGATGTGACTAAGGTGCTGGTCCATTCCACTGTCCTTTCTCACCTTGAATACTGTAATCCGCTTCTCAGTGGTCTTACATGCTCCCAACTTGAGCCGTTACAGTCCATAATGAATGCAGTGACGAGGCACATCTTCCTGTCCGCCCGCACCTCCCACGCCTCACCCTTCTGTCAATCCCTACATTGGCTTCTTGAAAGATATAGGGCTCAATTTTAAATTCTGGTTCTTGCTTTCAAATCTCTACATAATGCTGCTCCCACCTATCTATTCTCCCTAATAAACAAGTATGTCCCGTCTAGGCCCTTACGCTCTGCTGAAGACTTTCGTCTATCTTCTGTCTGTACTCCCACGTCTGATGCTCACCTTCAAGACTTTTCGAGGGCTGCACCGTTCCTGTGGAACTCACTTCCCTCCTCCGTTAGATGCTCACATAGTCTCCACTCCTTCAAAAAAAAAATCATTAAAAAAACTCTTCTTCATAAAAGCGTATCAATAAAACTGTTAATAGCTCCTGACTGATTCCTCTCTTGTCATTAGTTTAATACTATCCTTGCCTTTTGTGTCACTTTACCCCACTCCCTCTAGCATGCAAGCTTATTGAGCAGGGCCCTCAACCCCTCTGTTCCTGTGTGTCCAACTTGTCTGGTTACAACTACATGTTTGTTCGTCCACCCACTGTAAAGTGCTGCGGAATTTGTTGGCGCTATATAAATAATAACGTAAAAATCACTTAAGCATGTCTGTATGGTAGAGACACCCAGGTCAGCTATCACTCGGACATGTCTTTATGGTAGAGGCATCATAGGTCAGGCATCATTCAGACATGTCTGTATGGTAGGGGCGTCGCAGGTCAGCCATCATTTGGACATGTCTGTATGGTAGGAGAGTCGGAGGTAAGCCATCACTAGGACATGTCTATATGGTAGGGGCGAAGCAGGTCAGCCATCACTCGGATATGTCTTTATGGTAGGGGCATCATAGGTCAGGAATCATTCGGACATGTCTGTATGGTAGGGGCATCATAAGTCAGCCATCACTCAAACATGTCTGTATGTTACAGGTGTCCTTCCTTTACACCAAACACCGTGGACAAGGAGATATGAGAATGACGGTGAATATCCCAGCATGCAATGTTTGGTTTCCAGTAACAATCATTTACTCTGCATCCCATAAATTACAGCTTACTTTGTACCATTTTACTTTCCTTTATCCTTCAATAACAACTGGTCTTTTGCTTAAGTGGGTTCTGGACAGGGGGTCTTGCGATTGGAATATGCTGTATTAGAACATAGGATGTGGAATTGCTGGATCTACCATAATAATTACTTTGTCTAAAGCAGGTCATGACATTGGGTTTCCATGGACCTTAAATTAATAATTTGCCCCTTTTTGGCACTCATAAATGGTGGAAATGCAGACTCGTTTTAAAAATATTTTTTTTACTTCATTTCTGTGTGAATCCCCTCCCTATTATTATTAAGCATCAGCAGCATTGAGGAGAGCGTGCATCCATCTTCCTTTGCTTGAGCAGTGAGTGCGCTGCGCCTGTTGCGTGTTTTGGTGCTCAGCTGGTTCCTGTCAAGTGTTTCCTACACAGCTGATCTCTGTCTGCAGAGCTGGCTGGCTGCCCATTCTTATCACACTGAATTCAGCTTAGAACGCACAGGGCGTGAGATCGGGTCTATCAATTCGTGCCCCTCTCCAGGTCCCTATACCCCTTTCACTGCATAGATCAGTCCTTAAAGGACCACTAAAGTTATATATATGATGTATCTCAATCAAGCGGTCTGTGTGTAGAGGTCCTTTAGTTTTAACCCTTTAGTTTACATTACAAGGTTAAAGGGACACTATAGGCACCCAGACCACTTCAGCTCATCAAAGTGTTGTGGGTGCACTGCCCCGGGTCCCCTAACCCTGCAGTGGTAATTATTACAATCCCGATTTCAGTTCAGGGTTAACTCCATCTTTAGTTACTTTCTACCAGACAACTACTAGAGGGACTTGCAGGTAATTAGACGACTTTTGGTCCTCTTACTGACCCTGGACATCTTTACAGTATGCATCAGGACATCCAGCATCACCCAAAACTCTACAGGAAAGTGTAACGGACCCTCCATCAATCGATGCTCCTAGCGCTTACCAAGGTTTAACAGCACCACACCAGACACCATAAGCACTGCAGACCATACGAACTGCCGCAGCTTGGCTGGGGTCTCGTCGTCACCTACCCACCTGGACCTACGACCAGGCTCCTGTGGGTGAACCGCTCTTCCTTCAGAGAGCGAAGCAGGAACAGCTCTTAGAAGAGCTAGTGATCAGCATCCAGGGGAGGATACGGAGTAGAGCAATCCCCAGTGTGATATAGCAGTCCCCTACAAAAACGAGACGAGGATGCGAGTTGAGGGTAAGAAGGTCTGAAGGTTTATTGAGCAGCTTGAGTTTTTATACAGTTTTTCCCCACAAGGTTGACGCTCAGGTGAACCTTGTGGGGCACAGGACACAGAATTAACAAACCAATAAAAACATGTAGACACTCCTCTACAGTGTACACAAGCCCTCCCCTCTGCCTGTGATACACTTAACAATGACAATGGACTAACTCAATTAACTCTAAAGAGAAAAAAAACATACATTTTTACAAACCCCCAAAAGTACCCCACAATACAACATATCCCCACATATAGCCCCGATCTGGGTGAACAACATATCCAAAAATCACCCAGATCGGTTTAGGGGTTCAGGAATTTCCTGGAAGTCTTATTTTTGCCCCACCGTGCACATGGTCCCATGCCCAAAACAGTTCCATACACCCGACAACAAAACACTGCTGGACAATTTAAGATGGCCGCCGCCGCCACATGTTTGAATCTGTTCCAGTTAAAAGTCCAAGGGGCAGAAACAGTACCTTTGAACATGGGTTATCACAGGGCCCATAGTCCCAGGGTAGGAGGCTGGCAAACAGGCCCCTCCAAAACCCAGTGGCGAGGTTACTTTTGTCACAGAAAGCATTATATAAGGAGGAGCAGAGGCAGAGCCTGAACCAGTGGGAGCGGGAACAAGTGGGTGGGGGGCACTACAGAGAGCTATGTTTTTCCTGGCACTATTTTCCCTTAAAGTCCAACTCAAGTAAAAGTTACGTGGAAACCCCATATATTGACTGATTCAATGTTTTCCTGTGGGGATGCTAAGATGTACACGCAGCATCATCACGCATTAGGTCCTCAATGCTACTCTATGAGGATAATTTGATTGAACAACACCAAAAGAGGCTATGATGTCATAGAACACCGAGCATCATTGTAGAAAGTAGAAATCCAGGCACTCCAAATTGTTCCAACCAATAGGCAATTTTTATTGGACCCAAGAACCACACAACGTTTCGACCCCTTAGGGCCTTTGTCAAGCTTGATGCCAGATCCTGTGAGCAGAGCAGCGGAGAGGAGGGAAGCTCACACCCCGCAGAGGAGGGCAGCCGAGGTAAGTATCCAGGGGAGAGTGGGGGGACATAGGGACCAGCAGGGGACACAGGGAGGACAGGAGAAGGCAGGAGAGAGAGGGGACAGACAGGGAGACAAAGGGAAGGGGGGGGACCCAAAAACGGAAAAGAGGGCACAGAATCACACAGAGGAGGGGAGGGGGATGGAGAGAAAGAGAGGGTTAAACACGGAGGGGGGGGCAGAATTGAGAGAGAGAGAGGGCTAAACAGGAGGGGGGCAGCATTGAGAGAGAGAGGGCTAAACAGGAGGGGGGGGCAGAATTGAGAGAGAGAGGGCTAAATAGGAGGGGGGGGGGGGGGCAGGGCCCAGGCTCAGTCTCTTATACCAGGCCTTAGGTGCTGAATCCAATCCAGGGAGCAGGAGCCACACCAGGCTGGAGGGGAGCACATTGCTCCTGAAAGTGCCTGCCATCATCCAGGGCAGCAGCAGCTCTGAGGGCAGCAGGATTGAATCCACAGCCATCCCTCAAGCTGGTAAAGCATGCAGGCCCAGGACAAACAGGAGCACAGAGGCAGGGAATATGTTTGCTGGCCAGAATCGCAAAAGGCACTGAGGTAAGATGATCCCTGCCCCCCTACAAACACATAACCACTCCCCTAAACACATATAGCCACGCCCATATACACATACAGCCACGCCCCTAAACACATACAGCCAATCACTAGCACCATCCCCACACTCATACATGTGCCCTTGTCCGTTTAGCTGTGCTGACTCCCCAGGGCCTCCGCCACCTTGCGGCCGCTAAGTGTAATCGCGGCCACCCAGTAACAGTCAATTAAGCTGCGGTTAACCGCAGCTACTGGGTGGTCAATTGACTGCACACGCTCTTTAAGCCACGGTTAACCGCAGCTACTGGGTGGTCATTTGACTGCACACGCTCGTTAAGCCACGGTTAACCGCAGCTACTGGGTGGTCATTTGACTGCACACGCTCGTTAAGCCACGGTTAACCGCAGCTACTGGGTGGTCAATTGACTGCACACGCTTGTTAAGCCGCGGTTAACCGCAGCTTCAGGGAGGTAGATTGAAGGCACACGCCAGCTTCTGGGTGGCCAATTAACAGCGCCTGCCGGCTCCCCACGGCTCTGGGGAGGCTAACAGAAGGCGGTTCGTGCGGTAGACAGAATCTACCGAACGGCTGTGTAGAAAGGCATGAATAAACCTTTCTGCACAGTAAAATTAACCGTTTAACTGCCGGTCCATAGTCCAAAGGCAGCAGGCGGGCAACCAGGCTCCTCCAATGCAATGTGGCGAGAAGGGAAATTACATAAAATCACATAAAATACATAAAAATGTAAAATAATAATCTTGAACTAGGAGGAGGTGGATGTGGAGTAGGAGATTGAGGAGGCGGTGACCGTGGCGGTGTAGATGGAAGCGGCGGTGGAGGCGGAGGAGGTAGCCAACACTGTTTTTTATTTGTTTTTTTTGTTTTTAATTGGGGTAGCCACCAAATATTGGGACATATAAAAAAAAGAAACATTTGCGGCCTGCGGTGCATTTCTTGCAGTCCAATAACGCCATCAGGTTTTTAAAACTGTCTGTCTCCACCAGACGGAATGACAGCATTTCAAAGGCCAGGAATTTTGAAATGCTGGCATTCAGGGCCAGGGATCGTGGGTGGGTAGGTGGGAACTTCCTCTTTCTCTCCAGTGTTTGGGAGATGGACAGCTGAACGCTTCCATGGGACAGTGTGGAGATGCTTGGGGACGGTGGCAGATGTGGTGGCGTTGCTGCCACATCCTCTGTTTGCAGGGTGGAGGAAGAGGTGGAGGAAGAGGCTGAGACAGCAGCAGAAGAGGAAGCAGGAGGAGCCTGAGACCTTTCTTGATTTTTGAGCTGCTGACTCCACTGCAGCTCGTGCTTTGCATGTAGATGCCTGGTCATGCAGGTTGTGCTCAGGTTTAGAACGTTTATGCCTCGCTTCAGGCTCTGATTGTACAGCATGCAAACCACTAGTGTCTTGTCGTCAGCACATTGTCTGAAGAACTGCCATGCCAGGGAACTCCTTGGAGCTGGCTTTGGTGCGCTCAGTCCCTGGGTGCGGTGGTCAGTAGTAGGCATACTGTCTAGGGGACGGCCGCTCTGCTTTCGCACCCTGCTCTAGGAGGAGGTGGTGGATGTGGAGTAGGAGGTTGAGTAGGCGGTGACTGTGGCGGTGTAGGTGGAGGCGGAGGAGGTAGCCAACACTGTTTTTTTTGTTTTTTTTTATTGGGGTAGCCCCCAAAATATTGGGACATATAAAAAAAAAGAAACATTTGCGGCCTGCGGTGCATTACTTGCAGTCCAATAACGCCATCAGGTTTTTAAAACTGTCCATCTCCACCAGACGGAATGACAGCATTTCAAAGGCCAGGAATTTTGAAATGCTGGCATTCAGGGCCAGGGATCGTGGGTGGGTAGGTGGGAACTTCCTCTTTCTCTCCAGTGTTTAGGAGATGGACAGCTGAACGCTTCCATGGGACAGTGTAGAGATGCTTGGGGACGGTGGCGGACGTGGTGGCGTTGCTGCCACATCCTCTGTTTGCAGGGTGGAGGAAGAGGCCGAGACAGCAGCAGAAGAGGAAGCAGGAGGAGCCTGAGACCTTTCTTGGTTTTTGAGGTTCTTACTCCACTGCAGCTCACTTCAGGCCCTGATTGCACAGCGTGAAAACCACTAGTGTCTTGTCGTCAGCACATTGTCTGAAGAACTGCCACACCAGGGAACTCCTTGGAGCTGGCTTTGGTGTGCTCGGTCTCTGGGTGTGGTGGGCAGTAGCAGGCGTACTGTCTAGGGGGCGGCCGTTCCGCTTTTGCAACTTGCTCTAGGAGGAGGAGGTGGATGTGGAGTAGGAGGTTGAGGAGGCGGTGACCGTGGCGGTGTAGGTGGAAGCGGCGGTGGAGGAGGTAGCCAACACTGTTTTTTATTTGTTTGTTTGTTTTTTTGTTGTTGTTTGTTTTTTAATTGGAGTAGCCCCAAAATATTGGGACATATAAAAAAAGAAAACAAAGAATAAGTGCACTTGAGTATAACAATGGCTGGGTGAGTCCGGTATAAATGTCTATTCTGCACAAGGTACAGACAAGTCTGCTGGGATCCATGCCTGGTTCATTTTAATAAACGTGAGCTTGTCCACATTGGCTGTGGACAGGCGGCTGCGCTTGTCTGTGATAATGTTCCCTGCTGTGCTAAACACACATTCAGACAATACACTGGCTGCAGGGCAGACCAGCACCTCCAAGGCATAAAGGGCAAGCTCAGGCCATGTGCCCAATTTGGAGACCCAGAAGTTGAATGGGGCAGACCCATCAGTCAGTACATGTAGGCATGTGCACACATACTGTTTCACCATGTTGCTGAAATGCTGCCTCCCGCTAAGACGTTCCATATCAGCTGGTGGTGCTGGTTGTTGTGGCGTGCTGACAAAGCTTTTCCACATTTTGGCCATGCTAACCCTGGCTTGTGAGGTGCTGTTGGTGCCCCAGCTGTGTTGGCGACCTCTTCGTCCGCCTTGTGCTTCCACTGAGCCCCCGGTGTCAGTTGGGAATGCCCTCAGCAGCGCGTCTTCCAGCGTGCTCTTGTAGTTGCGCATCTTCCGATCACGCTCCAGTGAAGGAATTAAGGATGGCACGTTGTCCTTGTAACGGGGATCCAGCAGGGCGGCCACCCAGTAATCAGCACAAGTTAGAATGTGGGCAATTCGGCAGTCGTTGCGCAGGCACTTTGGTGACTCTAGATAACCTTGGGCCGATCACACGTCCCTGTGATGGCGCCGAGACATTCGGATGTCTGCCCTATCAACTTTCGATGTTACTTTCTGCGCCAACCATGGTGACCGCGGGTAACGGGGAATCACTGCTCGATTCCGGAGAGGGAGCCTGAGAAACGGCTACCACATCCAAGGAAGTCAGCAGGCGCGCAAATTACCCACTCCCGACGCGGGGAGGTAGTGACGATAAATAACAATACAGGACTCTTTCGAGGTCCTGTAATTGGAATGAGTACACTTTAAATCCTTTAACGAGGATCTATTGGAGGGCAAGTCTGGTGCAGAGCGACTGACCAGTGCATGCTGCAGCTGAAACTCCACTATCGCCTGCTGCTGCTCGCACAGTCTCCATGTGCCCACCTTGTGTGCATGTCGCATATGAGGCTGCAGCGCAGACAGGCGAGCAGCAGCAGGGTGAGAACGCCAAAAGCGCGCACAGACGCTACAGTGAAACTGCGAATGGCTCATTAAATCAGTTATGGTTCCAGCATGTAAAGTCTGCAAAGGACATATGGGAATTGTTTTAGAATTGTATCCAGGCAACAGTTTTCCCTATAAACTGACCTCTCAGTTTGACTTGTGAGGGTATTGCCCCCGAATTACAATATTGTTGAAGTACCTCTTAGCTATTGATAACTGGTTTAAATATAGCAGCTTGTTATCTGGTAGATTCTAGTGTAGAAAATATCAATCTGTTTTCTATCACTTAGATCTGTGTAACAAGTGTTGTAGGTGTGAAACAATATTACAAGTGACCGATGTAGTAAATTAGAATCAAAGATCCATTTGCAAAAAAAAAATTCTCGCCCATCTTCTGTGAGTTATTGCATTTTTAAGATGTAGACTTACTGTATCACACTAGCCATGCGCAGGTAGATTTAAAAAAAAAAAAAAAAAAAAAACACCCTACATGAAGGTCCTGTTTGCTGAGTGTGTAGGCATGAATGTAACCAGTAAAACTTTTTTTTTTACAGCCACTGGTTGGCCCATACATATTTTACATTTTGTTTAATTTTGTTATAGCATGACTTGTAGTCTTGTTTTTAACTTGTCTATAATACATATTTTTGTATGACACTTTGTGTGTTTTTTCATTGATTATTGAATTGGTCTAAGATAATTAACATGTGAACAGGCAAACAAAACTCTAATGATTTGTCTCAGTCTTGCCTTCTATACTACCTGCACCATAGGTAACATTTATTTGTCTTTAGACTTTCTTGAGAAGCGATAACTAGAACGTGTTGCACACATATGCCAGATATGAAGTGCACACCCCAAATTTACTATATAGCACCAAAAAAATTAGAATTTTTCAAAGTGCGATGTACCCACAGTATTTGAGACTGGTTACTGGCAATGGGGAGATAATGTATAATAAACACAGGTTACTGGCTATGGGAGGATAATGTATAATAAACACAGGTTACTGGCTATGGAGGGATAATGTATAATAAACATTATACATGTTTACTGGCAATGGGGGGATAATGTATAATAAACACAGGTTACTGGCTATGGGAGGATAATGTATAATAAACACAGGTTACTGGCTATGGAGGGATAATGTATAATAAACATTATACATGTTTACTGGCAATGGGGGGATAATGTATAATAAACACAGGTTACTGGCTATGGGAGGATAATGTATAATAAACACAGGTTACTGGCTATGGAGGGATAATGTATAATAAACATTATACATGTTTACTGGCAATGGGGGGATAATGTATAATAAACACAGGTTACTGGCTATGGGAGGATAATGTATAATAAACACAGGTTACTGGACATGGGGGATAATGTATAATAAACACAAGTTACTGGCAATGGGGGATAATGTATAATAAAAACACAGGTTTACTGGCTATGGGGGGATAATGTATAATAAACACAGGTTACTGGCTATGGGGGATAATGTATAATAAACACAGGTTACTGGCTATGGAGGATAATGTATAATAAACACAAACACAAACAAAAAAAATAATAACAAAAAAAATGAATGCAGCTTCAGAATTAATCTAAATTGTATGCTGTCTATGAGGTGGGAGGGTCTGGGAGGGAGGGTCTGCTGCTGACTGTGAGGTACAGGGTCAAAGTTTACTCAATGATGACGAATAGGGGGCGGACCGAACATCGCATATGTTCGCCATCTGTGGCGAACGCGAACAAGCTATGTTCGCCAGGAACTATTCGCCAACGAACCATTCGGGACATCACTACTAAGGAGCACCCGGAGGACTCCCACTCATATTGCGTTCAATGAGACAAACCTGGGATCCCGCTCCCAAAGTCGGATGCTGCCAGTCCCACAAAGCCATGCGACAAGTGAGCATTGATGTCTGGAGTTGGTGGGGTATCCCTGTGGAGTGGAGACACAAGTGCACAAACCCCCCACCGGGACAATACCTGCCTCCCTAAAACTTGGAGTCAGATGGGAGCCCAGATTTGCAGCGCCCTGATTTACGGCACCATGGAAGCTGGCTACCAACCCGTCCCAGCACAAGCTGGCAGGAATCAGGTGACCATGGGACTGCATCTATACCCTGAGGCCTACTCAGATTGCGACAGCAGCTACACACCCATATGCCTTAGAGATACTCTTTACGAATTATCTCTATACGAGGGGCATGGGCTGAATAACAAGCTCTCTCTGACTCTTTAAGTTTTTAGGGACCACCACCCTGTTTAGCTAGGTTATCACTCGCGAGTATTAATCCCTTTACTTTACTTTATTTTACTGTGAGCGTGCTCTACATTATTATCTTTTCTTATACACTGCTTTCGTTAACATGTCTGCCATTAAGCTCAAATCATCCTAAAGCATTGCCGTCACCTCTTACATGTAACACATTACCAGTGCCATACTCGGCAAGTAGGTTTTATTAAGCCACTTTAAATGCTCCAATATCACCTTAAAGGGACACTCCAGGCACCCAGACCACTTCTGCTCATTGGAGTGGTCTGGGTGCCAACTCCCACTACCCTTAACCCTGCAAGTGTAATTATTGCAGTTTTTTTTTAAACTGCAATAATTACCCTGCAGGGTTAAGTCCTCCCCTAGTGGCTGTCTATTAGACAGCCACTAGAGGGAACTTCCTGGTCCCTAGCACAGGTTTTCTGTGCTAGAGCGTCGCTGGACGTCCTCACGCTGTGTGAGGACCTCCAGCGTCGCTCTATTCCCCATAGGGAAGCATTGCAATTCATTTTCAATGCTTTCCTATGGGGTGCGCTAATGAGCATGCGCGGCATTGGTCTCCTCGTCCGGCGGGCGATATCAGTCTCAGAAATTGAAACAAAACACATAAAAATCAAAAAATATATTAGAGACAAGACAGACTACTCAAACAAACAAGTCAGAACTTACCATTTAAACAAAAGATATACCTCACAAAATCCAAACCAGAGACACAACTTTGTAAGAAATAACACTTTTCGTGAATCTAGAAATTACGAAAATTCTGAGGCACACTATTCAGAACACCAATCTTATCAACATCGGAATCCTATTATTAAAAAAAATCCTTTTGCACATTCACCACAAAATATTCGCACACACAAGGCACCCAGTAACCACTACCGTGGTCCCCCGCAAAGATCCCATCACCCCAACACCAACCAATATCGTCCATTCATTCAAAGAAATCGAAATAATTCTTATCGGACTCACCACAAAATCCCACCATCACCTACATATCACAATTCACCCGGACCCTCACACAAATATCTGTCTCCAAAACCACAGAGATCCAGATATATCAATGATCACAAAGAGTACTCAAATTACTACAAATCACCCACGATCCCCAGTCACCAAAACAGATACCAATTACTATCATTGGATTCGGAATTTGAAAATGAAGATCATTTTTTAGAAATCAGAACCCACCCCACCTCACTAACCCAGACACCATACCCCTCACGGTCACAAAAAAGGATCTTAAATTTAGAGGAAGAAGAAGTGGTAGGCGCGAACAAAAAAGAAAGACTAGAAAGACCATAACTACCCATGACAACACAAATACGAATACTGGCATTTTTAACCTCTCACAAAAAATTTTAACTAGTGCACAGATATCAGTTTTAACTAAAGGTTTTAAATTTGCCCCAACCACTTCTTTTAAACCTTTTGAAGCCTTTCTTGACGTTAACAAATTTGTCCGGAAAGCGACTCTTAAAAGATTTTTCATAGAAAAAAAATGAAGAGAATTCTATTTTAAACCCGACCCCATTCCCCTCCACACCACCACAGCCCAATTCAATAATCAACACACAACTTAGAGAAAAATCCACCTTTTATCCTGCCCATTTTAAATCTGCTCCCCTCACCATGTTTGAGAAATTAGTGGTAAAGGACTTAGAAAAAATTAAGAACAATAAATATGATCCCCCATAATCTCACTCATTCTGAAAAACTGGCAATAAGGGAACTTCAGGAAGATAAAGATATCGTGATCAAGCCAGCTGACAAAGGAGGTGGGATTGTCATATTATCCAGTCAAATGTATATTGAAGAGGCACACAGACAACTAAATGATACTAATGTGTACGAAAAACTTTTGTCAGACCCAACTGCTCAAACACAAATTATTTTAACTCAATTTTTAAACAAAGGCTTAAATTTAGGGATTTTAAATAAACACGAATTTAATTTTTTAAACAAAAAATTCCCGGTAATACCTGTTATATACTTTCTCCCTAAAATTCATAAAAACGAAACCTCACCCCCAGGGAGACCTATTGTGTCGGGCATAGGCTCCCTCCTATGCAATCTGTCACAATATATAGACACCCTTTTACAACCATCCGTTAAACTTATGAGATCTTATCTTCAAGACTCTATGGCTCTTTTAAAGTTCCTAAATAATTTTATATGGAAACCCAGTTTTATACTAGTTACTTGTGATGTGCAGTCATTGTATACTATTATACCTCATGAGATAGGTTGTGAAGCTATCAAAGACATATTAACAAAAGAAGGTAAAATTGCCGGTACACAAATTGATTTTATATTAGAAGGTATTAACATCATTTGAAAAAAAAATTATTTCTGGTTTTTAAACTCCTTTTATTTACAAAAAAGAGGGACTGCAATGGGTACTAGGTTCGCTCCCAGCTATGCCAACTTATTTATGGCCAACTGGGAGTCTGAAGCTATTTTTAGTGATCATGCCTGGAGAGCGAACCTGGTCTCATTTTTTAGATATATTGATGACCTTTTTTTTATTTGGGAAGGCTCTGAGGATGATCTTAACTCTTTTATGGATAATCTTAACATTAATAACAGAGGTATTATTTTAACCTATGAGTATAGTAGGGAACATATTAATTTTTTAGATCTGAATATTTTTATAAAAAATGGTAAAATACATACGAAAACATGTTTTAAAAAAGTCTGTGTCAACACTGCCATAGACAAAACTAGTTGCCACTACCAACCCTGGCTCGATAGCGCCCCCAAGAGCCAAATATTAAGACTCCGAAGGAACTGCTCTGAAATAAGTGATTTTAATATACAAGCAAATCTTCTAAAAGACAAATTCATTGAGAAAAAATATTCTAAAACAGAGCTTATGGATACCATTGAAAATATCCAAAATAAAGATAGAAATGAACTTTTACAATATAAGTAAAAAAATACAGACAATCCTATGCCCCTGCCCATTATTTTTAATTATAATAATAAAAGTAATAATATAAAAAAAATAATTAAGAAACACTGGCATATTTTAAAACAGGATGAAATTCTTCAAAAGATTTTACCAGAACGTCCGAATATAGTTTTTAGGGGAGCTCCAAATTTTAAATCAATACTAACTAAGAATTTTACGAGAGAAGCAACACATGCACCTTCTTTTTTTCCAAAGATCAAAGGTTTTTGCAAATGCAAAATGTGTATAGTGTGTAGAAGCACGGACCCCACAGTTCCTAATAAAGTCACCCAATTCACTTCCAAAATGACAAATCATGTTTACAAAATTAATGATTTTATCAATTGTGCAACTAAAAATGTTATCTATCTGCTTGAGTGCCCTTGTGGCCTCCAATATGTTGGAATGACCACAAGGTGCCTGAAAACGCGATTAAGCGAACATTGCAGAAACATTAAAAATGGATACTTAAATCATTCAGTATCCAAACACTTCATTAAACATAATAGAGACCCTAGATTATTAAAGTGTATTGGAATAAAAAAATGTGTCATCCCATGGAGAGGGGGGAATATTAAAAACATTCTAGGAAAGACCGAAATGGAGTGGGTGTACACACTCCAAACTCTCACACCTCATGGTTTAAATGGTGATTTCGATTTATATAATTTCCTGTAATCTTATGCCTTTTATTCAGCCTTTTACTATTTCTGCTTATATAGCTTTGCAGGTTTTACCACATTTTCCCAATATGATTGTACCAATATTTTATACTGTCTATTTAACTGGTCATTTCTGTGGTGCATTTATCCAGCATAATTCGTTATGTGGTCATTTATAATGCATTTTATTGTTTTATTATATTAGGCTAATGTCTGATGATACTCTTCAGTATATCAGACACCTAGCCTTCTCCCCGTTTTACCGATCACATTCCCCTGTGATCGTGAAGTCAAGCTGGTTAACTATACGACGGCTGCAGCTTTGTGCCAGCCGTCGGTTTTATTATGTGTTTTGGGTCTCCATGACGACGGCCGCAGCTACACGCGAGCCGTCGTCACATCACAGTGTGCACTGATTCGTCAGACGCCGGCCGCAATTACATGCGAGCCGACGTCCAATTCCAACTTCCCCACACAGACGCCGGCAGCTGCGCAGTGCTTGCCGACGTCCACAAACTCCAAGCCCCAGAATCCCTTGCGGCCGCTTGCCGGTCACATGACCGTATTAATAAATGTATTTTTACCCTATTTAACCTCCGTTTTTCTAATACTGATATTTTATAAGGCTCATAGAGCCTATTGTAATGTATACTACATACAATCCGTTTATTTTAATATGTTATTTTATTACTGCTCATTATTTTAATTTTGATTGGCTATTCCTAATTTTTGGCGCCAATTTTAATTATCTGTATTGCTATTTAAACTTTACCTTGCCAGGTATCAGGTTCTTTTTCCATATTGACAAAGCCGTATTGGCGAAACGCGTATGTGGACTTTTACTGTGTATTTTATTATATTAAAGATTATTTGGTCACTTTTTTTACTGGTACCATCTATCTATTTAATACACTGAGCACTGTTTTTATACCTGTTTACTACCTGGCATCATTTTGGACCCCAAGCAATCCCTAGGTGGGGATAATACCACCAACGCTATCATCAAGGAGCAGTTGGTCTGCTCCATTCTTGTGAGTATTATTTTTAATTCCCTTTTATCCGTGGATTTTACCCAGTGAGCACTATTTGTTGTCTCCTTTCTTTTTATATATTTGACCACTGACGGAGGAACCTTCCATATATCCCATAAGCGGGGATTATACCGCTGCACGCCTTTCATACTAGAGCAAGTTACAGCTCCTCCACATGTGAGTTTTATACCAGCTTTTAGACTGTTGTATCTTTTTATCAGACGTATTGCACTATTTTTTCTCTATTTTTCCCTATATCTGAGTGAATCCCTAAGAAGGAGGAGAAAGAGGATATCCGCTCCGGACCAACATCCATAGATCCTACGTCCCCTATTGGACCTGTTCCAGATAAGACTTTCTTTCCCTTTTTTTACTTGGACTATTTTATATACTGACGTTTTGTGGCGCAGCCCTTCCCCCTATTTTTTGATATCAGTCTCGCCCACCGGCCGACGTAAGCAGAAGGAGGAGCGGCGGGGGAGGAGGAAGCAGCGACGTGGGACCTGTCGCTGCCTCTGGTAAGTCACTGAAGGGGTTTTCACCCCTTCAGCAACTGGGGATTTGGGGGTGGGAGGGAGAGGGACCCTCCAGTGCCAGGAAAACGGATCGTTTTCCTGGCACTGGAGTTTCCCTTTAAGAAATGAACCTGCCTGCATTGAAATATGTCTTAGCCTATGCATATATAAGCGTTACATCTTTAATCTACCTAGCATGCACCATAAACGTTGAACTATCTATGCCTGTTCATATATAAATGTTAAACTTAGAATTTGCCTATCATGTTCTATAAACATTGAACTTTAACCTACATTATCACCATAGACCGGAAGAAAAGCTTGAACATTATAATATATTCTGCCTCTATACTGTCTATCCCTACTATCATCATACACTAAAAAAATTGTGCTGTCTATTCGTATGCCATGTCATGCATCTAATGCCCGTTCATTCTGCTTGCGACTGCTATTGTGGCTGAGCAAGCCTACTGTTATTGCATGCACAACAAAAATAAAGAATTATATAAAAAAAAACCTCTGATTTCTTGCAATAAAACATTTGGATTTCTTGAAGTGATCCAGATAAAATGCTTCTGAAATACTCCTGTGACCATAGAGACACATTAGCGCTTCCATATTCGGTGTTGCTCCTTCTTGCACGTTGGCACAAGCTATGTGGCATCTGTAACAGATCCTTACAACTTAGTCCTTTGTTCGTTTCATTCCTCTGTTCGCATGATTTCGTGCGAAGTCCGTATGTGAATATAGGTGGCCGCCATTTCGGGACTTTACACGTGTTCGCGGCCATCTTGTGTACGAACAGCGGTGTTTGCCTGTAACCGCATGGAACTAAAAACGGATACGCAAACAGGCGAACACCGCTGAGTCCTCCAGACCTCCATAAGTTCGCACAGAAACTACCGAACACTCCACCATTCGGTAGTTACAATCAATCATCTATGGGGATTGCAGCGAACCCCGCGATTCGGATGGATGGCAAGATTTTCATACCTTTTTACCGTGCGAACAGAGACCGACCGCAAGGCCAAAACTCATGGAACTATTTTCGGCTAGTTGGTCTGTGCGGTCGGTCAAAACTTTGAAACACTGTAACTCCCGAACCATTCATCCAATCGGGCTGATTTTTGGACAGAGTGTTCCCCTAACCAAGATCTCTCAAGCGGTGCCGGATTTAAAGGTGTACCCCCTGTTTTTGGGGTACATCCAGAACTGGGGTAAAATATTGTATGTTATAATTGTGTTATGTGGTTATCTGAGGGGAGGAGACGTGGGGGTGTTACCCTGTGCATAATTGGTTGTTTTTATCCTCCCCCTGGGAGTGTCCTGTGTGTACCCTTTTCTAATAAAAAGCAGGCTGGGTGTTCCAGTCCTCAGTTCATCTTGACCCTTCATAACGTAGCCTCGTCTCGTTCTTGAAAGGGGATTATTTGGGAAGGTTATTCTGTTCCTGTTGCAGCTGAACCTGATTCTCGCTCTGGATATCGTGGATGGGATTACATCAGCCTACTTCTCCACAGCAGCTTGCAGGGAAAAAGGACGTCTTCAACGGCAGAAACCCTCTCTCTATCTGGGTAGCCGTTACAGCATCGTTAAGGGCCAATGATGTTATTTAAGGGATAATTATTATGCTGCTTGTAAAACACAGAGGTCTGTGCCAGCTGTGGGACTAGTAGTAAAAACGTCACTGGGGAATGCAGGAGATTGGTGGCTGAGCATCAGGAATTCATTCATTGGAATGTTAATAACATGGATCTCCAGAGCTGAAGGAGGTAAAGAGTCAGAGATTTATCAATTTCCTCTTTCTGCAGATCTCTCCGCACTGACACCTTCCTCATCACTTCTATAACCTGATTCCTCACAGCCAACATATCTGACCTATTACTCTCCCATCCATTATTCCCGGATCACTGATAGTGTGGCCATAGCCCCACCTGCCAAATTCATATTGAGTCCGGGTTCTTCCATACAAATACATATTGATTCCGGGTTCTTCCATACAAATACATATTGATTCCGGGTTCTTCCATACAAATTCATATTGATTCCAGGCTCTTCCATACAAATACATATTGATTCCGGGTTCTTCCAAACAAATTCATATTGATTCCGGGTTCTTCCAAACAAATTGATATTAATTCCGGGCTCTTCCATACAAATACATATTGATTCAAGGCTCTTCCATACAAATTCATATTGATTCCGGGTTCTTCCATACAAATACATATTGATTCCGGGCTCTTCCATACAAATACATATTGATTCCAGGCTCTTCCATACAAATACATATTGATTCCGGGTTCTTCCATACAAATACATATTGATTCCGGGCTCTTCCATACAAATACATATTGATTCCAGGCTCTTCCATACAAATACATATTGATTCCGGGTTCTTCCATACAAATACATATTGATTCCGGGTTCTTCCATACAAATACATATTGATTCCGGGCTTTTCCATACAAATACATATTGATTCCGGGTTCTTCCATACAAATACATATTGATTCCGGGCTCTTCCATACAAATACATATTGATTCCGGGCTCTTCCATACAAATACATATTGATTCCAGGCTCTTCCATACAAATACATATTGATTCCGGGTTCTTCCATACAAATACATATTGATTCCGGGCTCTTCCATACAAATACATATTGATTCCGGGTTCTTCCATACAAATACATATTGATTCCGGGCTCTTCCATACAAATACATATTGATTCCGGGTTCTTCCATACAAATACATATTGATTCCGGGTTCTTCCATACAAATACATATTGATTCCAGGCTCTTCCATACAAATGCATATTGGTTCCAGGCTCTTCCATACAAATACATATTGATTCCGGGTTCTTCCATACAAATACATATTGATTCCGGGTTCTTCCATACAAATACATATTGATTCCGGGTTCTTCCATACAAATTCATATTGATTCCAGGCTCTTCCATACAAATACATATTGATTCCGGGTTCTTCCAAACAAATTCATATTGATTCCGGGTTCTTCCATACAAATTGATATTAATTCCGGGCTCTTCCATACAAATACATATTGATTCAAGGCTCTTCCATACAAATTCATATTGATTCCGGGCTCTTCCATACAAATACATATTGATTCCGGGTTCTTCCATACAAATACATATTGATTCCGGGCTCTTCCATACAAATAGATATTGATTCCAGGCTCTTCCATACAAATTCATATTGATTCCGGGCTCTTCCATACAAATACATATTGATTCCGGGCTCTTCCATACAAATACAGATTGATTCCGGGCTCTTCCATACAAATACATATTGATTCCAGGCTCTTCCATACAAATACATATTGATTCCGGGTTCTTCCATACAAATACATATTGATTCCGGGCTCTTCCATACAAAAACATATTGATTCCGGGTTCTTCCATACAAATACATATTGATTCCGGGCTCTTCCATACAAATACATATTGATTCCGGGTTCTTCCATACAAATACATATTGATTCCGGGTTCTTCCATACAAATACATATTGATTCCAGGCTCTTCCATACAAATGCATATTGGTTCCAGGCTCTTCCATACAAATACATATTGATTCCGGGTTCTTCCATACAAATTCATATTGATTCCAGGCTCTTCCATACAAATGCATATTGATTCCGGGTTCTTTCATACAAATTCATATTGATTCCAGGCTCTTCCATACAAATACATATTGATTCCGGGTTCTTCCATACAAATACATATTGATTCCAGGCTCTTCCATACAAATTCATATTGATTCCGGGCTCTTCCATACAAATACATATTGATTCCGGGTTCTTCCATACAAATACATATTGATTCCGGGTTCTTCCATACAAATACATATTGATTCCAGGCTCTTCCATACAAATGCATATTGGTTCCAGGCTCTTCCATACAAATACATATTGATTCCGGGCTCTTCCATACAAATTCATATTGATTCCAGGCTCTTCCATACAAATGCATATTGATTCCGGGTTCTTTCATACAAATTCATATTGATTCCAGGCTCTTCCATACAAATACATATTGATTCCGGGCTCTTCCATACAAATACATATTGATTCCGGGTTCTTCCATACAAATTCATATTGATTCCGGGTTCTTCCATACAAATACATATTGATTCCGGGTTCTTCCATACAAATACATATTGATTCCGGGCTATTCCATACAAATACATATTGATTCCGGGCTCTTCCATACAAATACATATTGGTTCCAGGCTCTTCCATACAAATTCATATTGATTCCGGGTTCTTCCATACAAATTCATATTGATTCCGGGTTCTTCCATACAAATACATATTGATTCCGGGCTCTTCCATACAAATACATATTGATTCCGGGTTCTTCCATACAAATACATATTGATTCCGGGTTCTTCCATACAAATACATATTGATTCCAGGCTTTTCCATACAAATTCATATTGGTTCCAGGCTCTTCCATACAAATACATATTGATTCCGGGTTCTTCCAAACAAATTCATATTGATTCCGGGTTCTTCCATACAAATTCATATTGATTCCGGGCTCTTCCATACAAATACATATTGATTCCGGGCTCTTCCATACAAATACATATTGATTCCGGGTTCTTCCATACAAATACATATTGATTCCGGGTTCTTCCATACAAATACATATTGATTCCGGGCTCTTCCATACAAATACATATTGATTCCGGGCTCTTCCATACAAATACATATTGATTCCGGGCTCTTCCATACAAATACATATTGATTCCGGGCTCTTCCATACAAATACATATTGGTTCCAGGCTCTTCCATACAAATTCAAATTGATTCCGGGCTCTTCCATACATATGCATATTGATTCCGGGTTCTTCCAAACAAATTCATATTGATTCCGGGTTCTTTCATACAAATACATATTGATTCCGGGCTCTTCCATACAAATACATATTGATTCCGGGCTCTTCCATACAAATACATATTGATTCCGGGCTCTTCCATACAAATACATATTGATTCCGGGCTCTTCCATACAAATACATATTGGTTCCAGGCTCTTCCATACAAATTCAAATTGATTCCGGGCTCTTCCATACATATGCATATTGATTCCGGGTTCTTCCAAACAAATTCATATTGATTCCGGGTTCTTCCATAGAAATACATATTGATTCCGGGCTCTTCCATACAAATTCATATTGATTCCGGGTTCTTTCATACAAATACATATTGATTACGGGTTCTTCCATAGAAATGCATATTGATTACGGGTTCTTCCATACTGTAATGCTTACATGTATTGATATGGAGCACAACTGCAGATCTCTTAGGACTTAGATTGTTGACTAGGATCAGGGCTGCCATCAGAAATTTTGGGGCCCCTGACAAAGCACAAGGTCTGGGCCCCCCCCCCCTCCCTCCCGGGCCCGCCCACGCCCTACCTAGTTCGCTGACAATGATGCAGGACTGAATGTGGTGTGTATGGTGGAAGTAAATTAGAATGTGTGTAATGGATGTAGTGTTTGTGTGTATTAGATACTGTTTGTGCAGTGAATGCAGAGTGTGTGTTTGTGTATCGGATGCAGTGTGTATAGTGAACATAGAGTGTGTTTGAGTAGTGGATGTAGTGTGTGTTTGTGTAGTGGATGTAGTGTTTGTATGTACTATATGAAATGTGTTTAGTGGATGCAGTGTCTGTGTATAGTGAATGCAGAGTGTTTAAATTTATGGTGGATGTAGTGTGTGTACAGAGTGTGTGTGTTAGTGTGTAATAAATGCAGAGTGTGTGTTAGTGTGTAATAAATGCAGAGTGTGTGTTAGGGTGTAATAAATGCAGAGTGTGTGTTAGGGTGTAGTGAATGCAGAGTGTGTGTTAGGGTGTAGTGAATGCAGAGTGTGTGTTAGGGTGTAGTGAATGCAGAGTGTGTCAGTGTAATGAATGTAGTGTGTGTAAATTTGTAGTGAATGCAGAGTGTGTGTTAATGTGTAGCGGATGCAGAGTGTGTGTTAGTGTAGTGAATGCAGAGTGTTAATGTGTAGTGAATGCAGAGAGTGTGTTAGTGTGTAGCGGATGCAGAGTGTGTGTTAGTGTAGTGAATGCAGAGTGTGTGTCAGTATAGTGGATGCAGTGAGTGTGTTAGTGTGTAGTGTATGCAGAGTGCATGTTGTATTAGTGAATGCAGTGTGTGTATTGTATTAGTGTATGCAGTGTGTGTGTGTTAGTGTATGCAGTGTGTGTGTTAGTGTATGCAGTGTGTGTGTTAGTGTATGCAGTGTGTGTGTGTTGTATTCGTGTATACAGTGTGTGTTGTGTCAGTGTTTGCAGAGTGTGTGTTGCAGAGTGTGTGTTGTGTCAGTGTTTGCAGAGTGTGTTGTGTCAGTGTTTGCAGAGTGTGTCTTGTGTCAGTGTATGCAGACTGTGTTGTGTCAGTGTATGCAGAGTGTGTTGTGTCAGTGTATGCAGAGTGTGTTGTGTCAGTGTATGCAGAGTGTGTTGTATTAGTGTATGCAGTGTGTGTTGTGTTAGTGTATGCAGTGTGTGTGTGCAGGGCCGTCTTTAATAACGACTGGACCCGCTTGCTTGGGCCCCCTGGGCCCTGCCGCCGTCGCCCCTCACTCCCTGGTATGCAATCACGGCATCCATCCCAATGCAGTGGCGGCATTAAATAGAATGAATTTTATTGGGACACCCAATTGCAAGATTGGACTAAAGGTAGAACCCCATCTGTCGTGCAACTCTAACAATGCTTTGACAGGTGGGGCTCTACCAATTTCCCATGCTTGCAGGGTTGTATTTAGCACTGTTTTGTGTGTTTGAATGTAAGCATGTGTTTGTATGAAGTATGTTTGTGTTAATGTGTTTGTATGTGGTACTGGAGTTTGAATGAAAGTGTGCATTTATGTGTAGTGTTTGTTTTTGAATGTAGGAGTGTGCTTGTATGTAGTGTTGAAGTTTGAATGGAGGGGTGTATTTGTATATAAAGCTGCGGCTCAGATGCACAGGTACATACTCTGACACACAAGCAGATACACAGATACATACACTGACTACATACAGATAAGCAGGCACATACACTGACAGACATACTGACACACAGGTACATATATTGACACACACAGACACATACACTGGTAGACGTACTGACAGACACACACAGGCTTATATACAGACATACTGACACACACACTGATCAACATACTGACACACATACACTGACAGAAATACTGACACCCACACACAGGCACATACACTGACCGAGATACTGACACACACACACACACACACACACACACACACACACACACACTGACAGACACACTGACACCCATATACACTGAGAAATACTGACACACATCCAGGCACATATACTGACACACACAGACACATACAGATACTGACACACACACAAATATTTTGACACACAGACAGACCTACTGACACACACAGATATATTGACACACAGACAAACAGACATACTGACACACAGACAAACAGACATATACAGACACACAGACAGATATATTGACACACAGACAAACAGACATACTGACACACAGACATACTGACACACATGTAAAATGTACATTTTTAAACCCACCCTCCAGTTTCCTACCTTTTGCTGGAGGGTGGATTCTATGGGGTCCAGTGTGGTGCCTGAGGATGATGGGAGTGAGGATCCCCCATCCTCACTCCCTCCCAGCCGGCTGCCGGAAAGCAAGGGGCCCGGTCGTGGGGGGAAAGAGCGCCCGACCGGGCCCCTGCTGATACAAGCCCTCCGGGTGGCCCTAAGTGCATGGGCCACCCGGTGGGACGGGGGAAAATTTTTTACATCTTTTTTTTTTTTTAATCTAATAACATGTTTCTCCCTGCTTACCTTGTCCAGGGAGGGGGGAGATTCCATGATCCCTGGTGGTCCGGTGGGGGGGCCCCCGGCTCCCCTTTACCGCAGAGGGGGCCCAGGCAGCACACAGCTTCTCTTCTCTCCTCTGTTCCAATAACTCTCGCGAGACCCGCGGAGCGTTGCCATGGCAACCGGGTCTCGCGAGAGTTATTACAAGAGAGAAGAAGCTGTGTGCTGCCTGGGCCCCCTCTGCGGTAACAGGGAGCCGGGGGCCCGCGGCTGCACACATAGATAGCGATATTCGCTATCTATGTGTGCAGGGAGGGAAAGTGGGGCCCAGGACTGCCAGAGCAGTCCGGGCCCCCCAGGGCCGCCGGGCCCGTGACAACCGTCATGGTTGTCACCCCCTGATGCCGGCCCTGACTAGGATACTTAGAGAATAGAATAGGAACTGTGTATTCAATTATGGATAATACAGGTACTGTATCTTTAATTACTTCGCTGTTTGTTTAAACGGAGTAAGCAGCTTCTGACATACATGCAATATAGCACATTGGAGTTTGCAAGTTTTATGGAAACGGAGGAAATTAGGAATGAAGTTGAAGTAGGAGTGATTCGTTTTGGAGTTAGAGATAGCAGGCCTGAGAGCAGGCTGTAGCATGAATGCTTAGCGGACTTGAGAGCAGGCTGTAGCATGAATGCTTAGCGGACTTGAGAGCAGGCTGTAGCAGGAATGCTTAGCGGGCTTGAGAGCAGGTAAGCTCCTATTACGGATATAGCAATTGACTTAGCTTCCAAGGGTGAAAAATCAGGTTCCTAGAGTTCTCCTCCGGGGAGGGAAGTTTCTCAAACAGGATGAGGAAGGTCCAGATACTAGCCGTGATCGAGGAGAGGAGAAGGAGGGTATGTAGATTTCCAGTCCGGTTCGGTTCACAAGTATAGGTTGAAGAGAATCTTTAGCCGGTTTGATATTGCGGTAACGCTGTTCAATAATCCAGCGTCTTGTATCTGGCGCGGTCGCATTATGTAGCGTGGGGAGACCGCGTCAGAGAAGGGGGTGTGGCTAAGCTCCGTCAACCCGGAAGAGACAAGGAATTACCGGTAGTTAAGGCATGACAGTACCCTCCCTGTAAGGAGCGCCCACAGGGTTCTATCAACATGGTTTAGACAGATAGCTAGTGTTGTCGCGAACCCGAAATTTTCGGTTCGCGAACGCGAACTTCCGCAAATGTTCTAGAACCGCGCAAACCGCCATTGACTTCAATGGGCAGGCGAATTTTAAAACCAACAGGGACTCTTTCTGGCCACAAAAGTGATGGAAAAGTTGTTTCAAGGGGACTAACACCTGGACTGTGGCATGCCGGAGGGGGATCCATGGCAAAACTCCCATGGAAAATTACACAGTTGATGCAGAGTCTGCTTTTAATCCATAAAGGGCAGAAATCACCTAACATTCCTAAATCACAATGGATATGGATTGACACCTGACATATGACATATTGACACCTTGACATATGGATTGACACCTGTCCTCAAAACCCCTGATACACACTGACTCAGAGCAGAATAGGGACTGTTCCTCCTACATAGGGTCACTTGGCAGATATGGATTGACACCTGTCCTCAAAACCCCTGATACACACTGACACAGAGCAGAATAGGGACTGTTCCCCCTACATAGGGTCACTTGGCAGATATGGATTGACACCTATCCTAATGATCCCTGATACACACTGACACAGAGCAGAATAGAGACCGGGGGTCTAGTAGCGTGGACACCCAGCACAGGTTGTTCTCCTTCAGCCTTTTTATACGAGGGTCCCTCAACAGGCACAACAGCATGAAAGACCCCATTTGCACAAGGTTGGATGCCGAGCTACTCCTTTCCCGTTCCTCCTCCTCACACAGAGCAGAATAGAGACTGTTCCCCCTACATAGGGTCACTTGGCAGGTATGGATTGACACATGTCCTCAGGGTCCCTGATACACACTGGGGGGAGCTACTGTCCTCCCCCACCCCTGCGCGGTGGGTGGGGGCCATAAATCACAATGGGGGGGACCTACTTTCCTCCCCCCCCCCGGCCCCCACCCCTGCGCGGTGGGTGGGGGGCATAAATCACAATGGGGGGACCTACTGATAGGAGTGGAGTATTGTTCATATCAGTTTAATACCTTCCGCGTCTCCTATCAGTGGACGTTTATATGGCAGCCATTTTAGGAACCGCACACCTGGGACCCGAGCAAGGTCACCTCGTTCAAGCTGCTCTGGTTCCTTGATGAGCCAACTGCCCGTGAGTTAACATGTCCCGTGGAGAAGCACTCTGTCCTGTAAAGCCTCACCACAAAAAATTTAAATAAATAACAGCACTCGGAGTGGTGAGTTTAGTAAATGTTCATATCAGTTTAATACCTTCCGCGTCTCCTATCAGTGGACGTGTATATGGCAGCCATTTTAGGAACCGCACACCTGGGACCCGAGCAAGGTCACCTCGTTCAAGCTGCTCTGGTTCCTTGATGAGCCAGCTGCCCGCGAGTTAACATGTCCCGTGGAGAAGCACTCTGTCCTGTAAAGCCTCACCACAAAATTTTTTAATAAATAACAGCACTCGGAGTGGTGAGTTTAGTAAATGTTCATATCAGTTTAATACCTTCCGCGTCTCCTATCATTGGACGTGTATATGGCAGCCATTTTAGGAACCGCACACCTGGGACCCGAGCAAGGTCACCTCTTTCAACAGGCGACAAGATTTGGCCCTGTAAAACTCTCCTGGATATTATGTACAATTTCTATGGATATAGCAGTGATTTATGTAACAGGGAGATGGAAGAAGATGCTTGGTCTGTCTCTTACTTGAAATTTGGGCACTAATTTGCCCTGCGCGGGCAAGCTAATGTGCCACCAGATAGGAGTGGTGAGTTTAGTATTGTTCTGATCAGTTTAATACCTTCCGCGTCTCCTATCAGTGGACGTGTATATGGCAGCGATTTTTAATTGTGGAATCACCTCCCCTTTTTAGGCCAAGGTTGGAAGATGCTTAGACCACTGGTATATTGGTGCCATCTTGGAGGATTTTTTTTTGGTTTGGTTTTTGAAGCCACAGTGCTGCACCAGTGGGCCTAAAAATTAGGCATGTACACATGCCTGAAAAATTTGGTATTGTTGCAGCCGCTGCTGTAGCAGCGGGCAGAAAAATTGATGTTTGTTTCACAGGCAGAAAGTGCCCTAAAACATGGCGGCTTGAACCCTAGTTGGTGGCGGATAAGTCACGCAAGTCAAACGTCATTCAGAGCTAAAATACAGCAGCGTGTGGACCATTTTTAGCCCAAGGCAGCTCATCTCATCAGGCCTTTTTTTGTAAATATAATTTTTATTTCGTTTCGTGCAGTTTAATTTGAGACTCGCAGGTCCCTGTGTATAGTAGAGCCAGTTAACCAGGACGCGACATGCGTCAAACATGAGTTAGGAATATGCTCCAGAAAGGTCATGAGTATTTGGGCACGCAGGCCCACGGTTTCGTGAGACTCGCAGGCCTTCATCACATGCTAATTACTTTCCATAGTTACATTTCGTTACGTGCTGTTTACCTTGAGACTCGCAGGTCTCCGTGTGTATTGGAACCATTTGACCCAGATGCAGCATGTGTCAGATATGAGAAAGGATCATGTTCAAGAGAAGTCATAGCTATTTGGGCGCGCAGGCCCGCAATATCATAAGACTCGCAGGTCCCAATTTCACTCTAGTAAATTTCCCTTTAGGTATCGGTCCCCCTGTGGAGAGATCTCTGTAGCCGTTTAACTGGGCTATGTCTGTCACTGCCTCGCTGTTCACCCTATATCACGTCATCTCGGTAATTGTGCTAGGTGGGGTCAGTTTGTTTGTGACATCCATAGTCTTATCCAATGTCTGATACTATCCACGTCTCTGATCGGATCCGTTCACCTGTTCTCGTTTGTGGACCTGACCCTCTCTAGTCGGTGTGTGTAGGAGGGGTTGGGGTTAAGGGGTTAGGATCAACTGGGAGAGAAGGGGTAGGGTTAATCTGCTGTCTCTTGTGCTCCGTTTCTGTCGACTAGTCTTAGCCGGTCTGAAAAGTCGGGGTTGGAGGTCTGTAGTAGCCAGTGTGTCCGCGTGTTGAGGTATGTCTGTTGTGTGTTTGCTGCCGTGTGTTGTAGTTCCTCTAGGGCTTGTAGGTCCTCCATGTGGGAGAACCATATGGTCAGCGGTGGGGTTACAGTTTGCTTCCAGTATTTCGGTATAATGGATTTGGCCGTGTTCAGTATGGACAGGGACTTTTTATATATAGAGCGCGGTACCTTGGTGTGGTGCAGTAGCATTTCCGCTGGCCTGAGAGGGGGCGGGTCGTCTGAGAAAAGTTGTAGCATTGTGTGTATCCCCCGCCAGTACGGAGTGATTCCACTGCATTCCCACCATATGTGTAAATGCGTGCCCCTCTCCGTTCCGCATCTCCAGCATTGCGGGGAGTGCGTCGGGGAGATGGCGTATAGTGTCGATGGTGTGCGGTACCAGTACGTCATGATTTTGTATGCTGTGTCTTGTGTCTTGCTGTAGCTGGCGCAGTGATGCGTGAGGTAGCAAATTTTCTCCCAGTCCGCCTTACTGAGTGTGTGTCCCAGCGCCTCTTCCCATTTTCCCATGAAGCTCGGTAGTGCGGTTGGCGTTTGGGTCAGTAGCATATTGTATAGAAAGGAAACCCCATGGGCCAGTGGTTGGGGGTCTAAGCATGTGTCCTCGAATGTCGTGGGGACTCTCGTGAGTGGTGCGCCTTGGGGGAGGGTGGCGATGTAGTGACATAGTTGTCTGTATCTGAGTTGTGTCAGAAAGGTGTTGGTTGTTTCCCCTCTTAGCTCCCTCAAGGTTTTGATGCTCTCTGGCTTGGAGATGTGTCTAAGTCTGGGTATGGGGTCAGGGATTAACGTCCTGAACGCTTTCGGGTCCTGACCTGGCGGAAACTCTGGGTTGTGTGTCAGGGGTAGCAAGGGCGAGGGGTGTGTCGAGAGGTTGTGACTCCTCCTCGCCCTCTGCCACTCCTGCAGGGTAGCCTTCATGTATGGGGAGTGTGTTTGTGACTTCCTCCATGATTCTGGTGGTATCCATGGCAATATCGCCGCTGGAATCCCTGCCTCTCCCTCCTCGGCTTGTTTCCATAACTTGTGTACCCCCTCCTTGGACCATTCCATGATCCGCAGGAGGTGACATGCCCTGTAGTATAAGGAGAAGTCCGGTAGTGCCAGGCCGCCCCTGTCTTTTGGGAGTGTCAGCGTGGTGTGGCTTATTCTAGGTCTTTTCCCGTCCCATACGTATCTGCCTAGTGCGGAGCGTAGTGTGTTGAAGAATGTGCGTGGAATCGATATGGGGATGGTCTGGAATAGATATAGCAGGTGCGGCAAGAAGTTCATCTTGACTACCTGTATTCTGCCCAACCAAGAGATGTGTGGATATGCCCAGTCCCTCATGTCTGAGTGGAGCTGAGCGTGCATCGGTGTGAAGTTCTCCCTGTACATGTCCCCCTCCCGTCTTGTCAGCCAGATGCCCAGATAGCGGATTTTGTGTGCTGCCCATCGAAAGGTGTAGTGTTGGCGCATGGGCGTTGTCCTGTTTTCTGGTACACTGACGTTGAGTATGAATGATTTGGAGTTATTGATCTTCAGGTTGGATATGGCCCCGAAGTCCTGGAGTGTTTTTAGAATGTTGGGGAGGGATATCTCTGGATTAGTCACGTAAAAGAGCATGTCGTCTGCGTATGCCGCAATTTTGTGTTGAGTCTTCCCTACTGTCACCCCTTTGATATCTGGGTTATTTCTAATGGTCTGTAGGAGCGGTTCCAGCGCAATGACGAAGAGTAGTGGGGACAGGGGGCATCCCTGACGGGTGCCGTTCCGGATATCGAATGCAGCTGTCGGTGCTCCGTTCACCACCACTTGTGCGGATGGTTGTGTGTATAAGGCCTCTATCCAGCCCCTGATCTTGGGGCCCATGCCTGTGTGTGCTAGTGTTCGAAACATATATGTCCAGCTGACCCTATCGAAGGCCTTCTCCGCGTCCGTGGACAGCAGGAGGAGGCCCCCTTGGTCGCGTTTATGGCCGTGCATCAGGGTAAGGGTGCGCATGGTGTTGTCCCAAGCCTCCCTCCCCATCACGAACCCCACCTGGTCCGGATGCACCAGGTGGGGCACGTGGGTCTGTAGTCTGGTGGCCAATATTTTGGCCAGCAGTTTGAGGTCGCTGTTTATGAGGGAGATGGGTCGGTAACTTCCGCAGTGCTCCCCATCCCTACCCTCCTTGGGGAGGATAGTGATGTGAGCCGCGAGGGATTGTTTGGGGAAGTGGAGTAGAGTAGAGTATTTCTGCAAATGTTTTGTAGTAACATAACGGCAATCCGTCGGGGCCCGGGCTTTTGCCCGGTTTCGTCCGTTTGATCGCTAGGGCCAGCTCCTCGGGCGTGATCTCTTCTTTAAGGAGGTCGGCTGCATTTTTGTCTAAGGTGGGCAGGTCTTGTGTGGTGAGATAGTCATTTATTTTGCCCATCAGGCAGTCATCTGTGGCCTGCATCGGTGGTCGGGGCAGGTTGTATAGGTTAGCCTAGTATGTTTTAATTACGTCTTGTATCTTCGTGGGTAGTCGGTGCAGTGTGCCTTTCTCATCTCTAATGCGCTCTATGTATATCTCCTGTCTGCGTTTAGCTAGCATCCTTGCAAGTAATTTGCCACTTTTGTTGCCATGTAGTGCGAAGAACGCTTTATGTCTCAGTGCGTCCCTATGGTGTCTCCTCAGTAATGGTCGGGTCAGGTCCCTACGGAGTGTAAGGAGTTTGTCTTGTAGTGCATGTGTCTGTGTGCCCTTGTTCTGGTTGTCAATCTCCTGTATTTCGGTGAGTAGTGCGGTCATCTCTGCCTCCCTCCGTTTTTTCAGTAGGGCTCCTTTTTGTATGAAGTGGCCCCTCACTACGCTCTTGTGTGCCTCCCAAAGTATTGTCGGTGTCGTTTGGTCAGGTGTGTTGATGGTGAAGTATTCCCTTAGGGCTGCGCTGATGTCCGATTTAATGTCAGGTTGTGCTAATAGATGCTCACTTAGGCGCCATTTAGACACTGTAGGTCTGTGCAGTGGGGATGTGATTGTGATAGATACAGGTGCGTGGTCTGACCACGTCGCTGTGCCGTGTTCCGCGTGCTCGACCAGCGGGAGGTGAAAGTGTGTCATTGTCAGGCCCTACCTGCCGGCATCCGCTACCCTGAGACTTCCGGGTAGACGGAGCGCGGCCACACCCCCTTCTCTGACGCGGTCGTCCCCACGCTACATAGGGAGACCGCGCCAACGTCATAAGGCTGGATTATTTTGAAAGCCTCCCGCGAAGTTCGAATCTACAAGAAATACTAACTTACCTTCTCTGTGTACCGGACCCGGACTGAATTAACGTTGACCCTCCTTCTCCTCTCCTCGACCACGGACTTGCCTTAGGATTTCTCTCTTGCCTTCAAAAGCTTCGTTCACTCTGGGAACAAAACCTCACAGAACCTGGACTACCACCCCTACAAAGCTAAGTAGTACTCATCTTCCTTAACTGGATTCTAACTGCTCTGCAATTCTGCCTACACTCTATTGCTTCAATATAACTAATTATCCTGCAGCCCATTTACTAATTCTACTTTGGATGTTCCTCTCTGCTATGGACTAACTATTGCCTTCTCCTAAATTAACTGCAAGTTCTGCTGCTGCTTGTCTTCTGCAAACGAATTAAAGAGACGGTACAAGTACTAAGTAAATCTTTATTTCATTTTCTACCATTTAATTCAAATAATCAGTTATCTGCAGTTGTGTTCCATATTGTTACTGAGTAAGCATTACAGAATAATCCAGCCTCTTGTAATGGATCCAGCAGATCTCACTTCTGAAATCACTATATTGAACCAAAGAGTTGATACGCTTACCCAAGGCATGCAAGATCTACAGATTACCAATGAACGGATCCTTACTTATGTAAGAGACTTGCAAACACATACTCCTCATACCGTTACACACTCGGCTAGTGACCCTGCTGTCTGCAATCCCGAAAAGTTTTCTGGAGATCGGTCCCGATACAGGGAGTTTCTTAATTCCTGCAAATTATTGATTGCTTTAAAACCTAGATCTTATCCCACTGAAAGATCTAAGGTTTGTTCAGTTATTTATTTTCTAAGAGGTGAACCCATGGCCTGGGCTCACTCTTTTCTGGAGAACGATGACCCCATCTTAGACTCCTTGGATGAATTCTTTGAAGCCATGTCTCTTCTTTATGAAGATCCCAATAAACAAGCTACAGCAGATTTAAACATCAGAACTCTGCATCAAAGAAACAGACCCGTCGAAGATTACATTGCTGAATTTAAAAGATGGGCTCCAGAAACTCAATGGAATGACATAACCCTACGCAATCAATTCCGTATTGGGTTATCTGAAGCTGTAAAAGATGAACTCTCAAGAACTGAACTACCTACTACACTGAATACTCTGATTCAACTTTCAATCAGTATTGACAGACGACTTAGGGAAAGAAAAGCCGAGAAATCTCTCTCTAGTTCACTATGGAAAAAACCCTTCACTCCGTCAAGGGCACCTAAGAAACCGATAACACCAACAGAACCTATGGACATAGGGGTGGTAAGAAGTCCTCTTACTCCAGAAGAGAGGAACCGAAGAAGACAACTGAACCTTTGCATGTACTGTGCTTCACAAGATCATGTGATCCCAGAATGTCCTCTTTTGAAACTTCCAAGAGGCGGTAAGCATGCTTCTATCACTTCTATAATGAGTGTACTTCCTCCAAAACCAACCTCTCATTTCTCCTCTGTTTCTCTCATATTACAGTGGGACAAAGAAAGAATTATGACGGAGGCCATTATTGATTCCGGTGCAAATGGGGTGTTCCTTGACTCTTCCTTTGTTACAAGAAATAAAATTCCTTGTGTTCAAAAAAGTAATTCCGTCTCTGTCAGAGTTATTGATGGCTCCTTAATATCCTCGGGGCCCATTCGCGATGAAACTATTCCTTTAAGAACAACTACTAATAATATTCATTCCGAATTTCTTGTATTTGATGTTATCACATCTCCTCTTTATCCAATTATACTAGGAATCGACTGGTTAAGGACTCACAACCCCCAAATTACATGGTCTCCCTTCTCTCTCACCTTTGGCTCTTCATATTGTAAGGAAACATGTTTACAACACATCCCCATTTTACAAGTTACTGAAGAACCAATTATACCTCCCGTCTATTCTGAGTTCACTGATGTATTTAGTAAAAAGGAAGCTGAGACACTTCCACCTCATCGACCCTATGATTGTCCAATTGACCTAGTTCCTGGTGCTCCTATCCCTTTTGGGCACATTTATCCTCTCTCCGAATCAGAGTTAAAAACCCTCAAGGAATACCTGGATGAAAACCTCCGTAAGGGGTTCATTAGACCTTCCAGCTCACCGGCTGGTTCCAGCATGTTTTTTGTTAGAAACAAGGACCAGACTATACGTCCCATCATAGATTACAGATCTTTAAACAAAATAACCGTCAAAAATCGTTATCCTCTTCCCCTGATAAACGAGTTGATCGAAAGGTTAAGAACAGCTACCATCTACACTAAACTTGACCTTCGTGGGGCATATAACCTTGTTAGAATCAAGGCCAATGATGAATGGAAAACTGCGTTCAGGACCCGATATGGACTTTACGAGTATCTTGTTATGCCCTTCGGGCTCTGTAACGCCCCTGCAACCTTTCAGCATTTCATAAACGACATCTTCAGGGATCTTCTAGATGTATGTGTCATCATTTACTTAGATGATATACTTATATACTCTAACAGTCTCGAGGAACACAGGAAACACGTAAGATGGGTGTTATCCAGACTAAGAACTCACAAATTATACGCTAAACTAGATAAATGTATTTTCGATGTTAATGAAATTACCTTCTTGGGGTACGTTATCTCACCTCATACAATAAGAATGGATACTACCAAAATAGATTGTATTCTCAATTGGTCTACTCCTACTAATGTAAAAGACTTGCAACGTTTCCTTGGATTTGCCAACTTCTATAGGAAATTCATTAAAAATTACTCCGATGTTGCTCATCCACTTAATCTGCTCAACAGCAATAAACATTCCTTTGCTTGGAACGAAAAGGCTCAAGCAGCATTCGACGAATTAAAGAGAAGGTTTACAACTGCTCCTATTCTTCAACTCCCGAATCCTGCATTTCTCTACGTCCTGGAAACGGATGCTTCAGACACTGCTATCGGAGCTGTCCTCTCTCAACACCAAACACCTCAAGATCCTCTCCATCCAGTGGCCTTTTTCTCACGATCCATGTCTCCTGCTGAAAAGAATTACCCTATAGGAGAAAAAGAATTATTGAGTATTAAAGCAGCCTTCGAAACCTGGCGGCATATACTTGAAGGGACACAAACTCCTGTAATCGTATATACTGACCATAGAAACCTTGAATATCTTAATTCTAACAAAACTCTTTCAGCCAGACAAGTCAGATGGAATCTTTTCTTTGCTCGGTTTAATTTTCAAATTATTTATAGACCCGGATCCAGAAACAAAAAGGCGGATGCCCTGTCCAGAATCCACCCAGGTCCTCCTTTAATTGGAACTCCTCCATCTAAAGTTATAGGGATTATTTCATCATTAATAGATGATATTAACCATCTCAAGGAAGAAGCTCTTGAACTTCCCAAAACAAACAAACTAACAAAGAAAAATGGTGTAACGGATCACCTGGCACCCCGACTTGGTACCTCCGTTAATGGATGCTCCTAGCGCTTCCTGAGGACTCCAAGCACTCTGGCAGACACCACAATCACCGAATCCGAGAAACCTTTAAATTCCCCCAAACATATGAATGCTGTAGACCATTGAATAGGAACCATACGAATAGGCTTGTACTCCTAGCAGTCAACTGGAACAGCATGCAATCAATCCTTCCCCCAATAATGAGACGACACATCACTATGAGGGTAAAACAGGAACTCTGGACTGGCTCATCCAGCCTGGCTTTTATTACACTTGTACACTTACAGGCCACACCCAGGGGGAGGCATAAAATAACCAATCACATACATGGTACAACCCACACATCCCCTCCCCTCAGATAACCAGTTAACATAATTATACAGCCAGGAAAACTACAGTTTTTATACATGTGCTATAACTTTAAATCCATACATCCAATCTTCCCAAAAACCACATATTTAGAATCAGCACACTTTAAACATACACCCTTCCAAAAATCAGACAAATCCCTCCAGTGGATCAAAAGTTAGCTGGAAGTCCCTTTATGACCGACCGCAAGCACAATTTCCTGCCCAAAACAGTTCCATAGATTTGGGCTGTGCGGCCGGTCAATTTCATGCCGAAAAAACGACTAAGTCCCATTTCGAACGGGACTTAGTCTCTGGAGCTGCAAGTTCAGTATGGAAGAAGGTAAGGGTCAGCGGTGAATGTGGTAAAATGTGTAGCCGATTTCAGTTCCACAGAATCTTTAGCATACACCGCTGACCGCGTTCGACTGAACAAAGATGGCCGCCGCCACGTGCAATTAACCTGCAGTAACCTCACAGCCTGGGAGGTAAATTGCCTGCACACTTTAGCTTCTGGGTGGTCCGCCTGTGTGGTACTTGGTTCAGTAAGCCCTATTTACTGAACCAAGTGGGAGAGAGCCAGGGGCAAGTTATTTTACAGGTCTGGGGACATAGTCTTAAAGGGGCATTGTTCACCAAAGTTACAAGATGTCCCCAGACGGTTCTTAAAGGGCCATACACACCAAATAAAAGTCCATACGTTTTCAGGGCCATAGTCTTAAAGGGTATTGCTACCCAAAGTCTCAATATGTCCCCAGACAGTTCTTAAAGGGCCAGCAGCAGTACAATAAAATACCATTCACTGTACTTAAAGGGCCAGCAGTCGCACAATAAAATACAATATGCCCCAAATAATTCAGGGGCCATAGTCAGCAGGTAGGAGGCGGGCAAACAGGCTTCTCCAGGGCCCAGTGGCGAGGTCGGTTTCGCCACAAACGGTATTTACTATTTCAAGAACAGAATATATATTCCTCCCATATTTAGGAATAAAATACTCGACTTAATTCACGATTCCCCTTTGGCAGGTCATCCTGGTATAAAAAAGACACTAGAGTTATCTAAAAGATATTATTGGTGGTCTCGCCAGGACAAAACCATCGAATCCTATGTCAAAACCTGTTCCACCTGTCAGAGATCCAAGTCTGAACATCATCAACCATTCGGTCAATTATTGAACCTACCTATCCCTGAAAGACCTTGGCAGTCCATTTCGATGGACTTCTTGGTAGAACTCCCTCCTTCTCAACATCATACCACCATTCTAGTAGTGGTAGACCGCTTCACAAAAATGTCCCATTTTATTCCCTTGAAGAAGTTGCCCTCTTCATCTGAACTTGCTAAGATATTCATCGACAATATTGTAAAACTTCATGGACTTCCTGATGAAATCATATCAGACAGAGGAACACAGTTCACCTCCAAATTCTGGAACGAGATGTGTTCCTCCCTCCATATTCAACGCAAATTATCTTCGGCCTATCATCCCCAAACCAATGGGCAAACAGAAAGAGTTAACCAATGCATTGAACAATACCTACGATGTTATTGCTCCTACTTACAAGATGATTGGATCACATGGTTACCGATGGCAGAATTTTCGTACAACAACTCTATTCACGCCAGTAGTAAAATGACTCCTTTCTTCTCAAACTTTGGGTTCCATCCCTCTTCATTTCCTGACCAAAGACCTCCTTCTTCTAACCCCAACGTCTCCAATCAGATCGCTCTCATGTCTTCCCTCTTCCTTAGATTACGTGAAAATCTTAAAAATGCATCACTAACTCAAAAGAAGTTTTTCGATGCTAAAAGACGGCCTCCTCCTACTTATCAAATAGGTGATCTTGTATGGCTCTCCTCTAAAAACATTATCACCAACCGTCCCTCGAAGAAACTGAGTTCCCTCTTCCTTGGTCCTTTCCGAATATTGTCAATCATCAACGAAAACGTGGTCAAATTGAAGCTCCCACCTAACTTGAAACTTCATCCTGTCTTCCATGTTTCCTTGCTTAAACCTCACCTCTCCGACCCTTTCCAGACGGATGCTATTACTACTCCTGATCCTATTCTGGTACAAGGTGAAGAAGAATACGAGGTCCAAAGGATCCTGGATTCACGGATCCATCGTGGCTCCCTGCAGTATCTCGTTCGGTGGAAGGGTTACGGAGTGGATGAGGATACTTGGGTTTACTCCACCGTAGTCCATGCTAACAGACTAATTAACGCGTTTCATAAACGCTACCCATCTAAACCTCGTTGATAGCACCCTGGGGCTGCTTCTTACCGGGGGGGTACTGTCAGGCCCTACCTGCCGGCATCCGCTACCCTGAGACTTCCGGGTAGACGGAGCGCGGCCACACCCCCTTCTCTGACGCGGTCGTCCCCACGCTACATAGGGAGACCGCGCCAACGTCATAAGGCTGGATTATTTTGAAAGCCTCCCGCGAAGTTCGAATCTACAAGAAATACTAACTTACCTTCTCTGTGTACCGGACCCGGACTGAATTAACGTTGACCCTCCTTCTCCTCTCCTCGACCACGGACTTGCCTTAGGATTTCTCTCTTGCCTTCAAAAGCTTCGTTCACTCTGGGAACAAAATCTCGCAGAACCTGGACTACCACCCCTACAAAGCTAAGTAGTACTCATCTTCCTTAACTGGATTCTAACTGCTCTGCAATTCTGCCTACACTCTATTGCTTCAATATAACTAATTATCCTGCAGCCTATTTACTAATTCTACTTTGGATGTTCCTCTCTGCTATGGACTAACTATTGCCTTCTCCTAAATTAACTGCAAGTTCTGCTGCTGCTTGTCTTCTGCAAACGAATTAAAGAGACGGTACAAGTACTAAGTAAATCTTTATTTCATTTTCTACCATTTAATTCAAATAATCAGTTATCTGCAATTGTGTTCCATATTGTTACTGAGTAAGCATTACAGTCATGAAGAAATAATCGATTCTGGTGTAGGTGTTGTGTGGGTGGGAAAAGAAGGTATAATCCCTCTCGTCGGGGTGGTGAGCCCTCCAACAGTCCACTAGCTTTTGTTTGGACAGAAGCGTTTTAAGTGCTGCTAGGTGTTGTGTCGTTCCTGTGGAAGTGTCCCATCTCGGGTCCATAGCTCGATTGAAGTCTCCTCCCAGGATGAGCACCCCCTCTGTGAATTTCCAAAGTAGGCGAAGTGTACGGGATAGAAACCTGTAGTGTCTCTGGTTGGGGGCATAAATGTTGGCGAATGTGTAAGTTTGGCCCACGATCTTTCCCTTCACGAATATGTATCTGCCCTCCCTATCTGTTAGTGTCTCCCCCTCCATGAAGGGGACCCTCCTGTGCATTAGGATCGCGACCCCTCGTGCCTTGCCCTCTTGGTAGTCGCTATAGTATCCCTTCGGGAATCTGTGATCGTGGAATCGGGGTCGGGTGGGTTTCTTGTATATAGACTATGGATGCCTTGAGGGTGTGGAACTCTCGTAAGGCTGTCGACCTCTTTTTGGGTTTGTTGAGTCCCTTCGCATTGATGGACACCAATGTGAGGGTTGCCGGTGTGAGTGTCATGTTGAATGGCTGTCTGTGTGTCGTTGTCGCCTGTCGTCTGGTGTCGGGGTGGGAAGGGGGGGGTGAGGAGGAATGTGTTAAGGATTAATTGGGGATGTGAATGGGTGTGTGAGGTGTCCGCCACCTAGGTGGCGTTAGGGTCTTGGCGTCGAGGTGTATGTGCGGACCTGGGCTGTTTTATGCGCCCAGTGACCCACTCACCTGAGTGTGACGCCTGTCCCATAGGGGAGTAGTAGGAGGACCGAGAAGTGTCGTGACCATGTGGGAAACGCCTCTCCCAACCGTCTCTCGTTCTCCTCTTGGTCTGAGAGGTCTGGTTGTGTCTGTCTCCCTCGTCTCCCTGTTTAGTGGCTCTTGTCGTGTTATTAGGTAGCCGTCCTCGCCTGTGGACGTTTCTGCAGTCAATTCGTCACCCTGAGCATATAATCAAATAACATAAAAATCAGGTTAACGGTAAACTTTAACATATGTACACTTTCAAATTCTTGCTGGCCAGTTGTGTGGGCCGACCATCCTCTCCTCCCTCTCCTTCCCCTTTCACAGTGGGATGTTAGTACAAAAAGCATTATGTGCAGTTGGGTTCTGCAAGGCTATCATTTGTGCATTTCCTGCCTCAGGCTGCCCCTAATGGTTTGCCATGGGGGAGGTGGGTATCACTGCGTCCTGGCCTCTCCTGCGAGCTCCGGATGTGTGTCTTACATGAACTGGGGCCTGTGCATGGGGTGATTCCCGAGAGGTGATCCTAGTCCCCCTGTCTCTCCCTCCTGGCGACTAGGCCAGCCCCTAGGCCTCTAGCGGTGTCCCTTCTCCTCCCCCCTCCGTCCCTGGCTCGCTGTGAACCTCCTCCCAGCCCCGTCGGATCCTTGAGTGAGCAGGGCCCACACCCCCCCTGCCCGCTCCTGTGGAGGTCGTCACGGGCCCTGTGTGGGGGAAACGGTTGCCTGGGTCAGTCGGTCCGGACATGGCTCTTCCCTTTCCCGGCAGGTGAGTTGTTCGCTCCTCAGTGGGTGCCCTACCCCCTCCCCCACCCCCCCTTCAGGCAGTGTTCTTCCTCGTGGCGACTGGGCCAGCCCTCTATGTCTCACTCGGTGTCCCTTCTCCAACCCCCCTCCGTCCCTGGCTCGCTGTGAGCCCCCTCCCGGCCCTGCCGGTACCCGAGTGAGCCGGGCCCACACCTCCCCTGCCCGCTCCTGTGGAGGTCATCACGGGCCCTGTGCGGGGGAAGCAGTTGCCCGGGTCAGTCGGTCCGGACATGTCTCATCCCTTTCCCGGCAGGTGAGTTGTTCGCTCCACAGTGTGTGCCCTGTCCCCTCCCCCACCCCCCCTCAATTGATAATGCCAGTTCTGGGATAGGTGTCAGGTGGATACTTGCGATTCAGTCTGCACGGGATTTTTCCCCGGTGGTGGTAGGGGGTGGCAGTACTGTGGTAGAATGAGGGCTTTTAATGTTCATGTCCTTGCAGGGTTGGCGATCACCGGGTGTGGCTCTTCAAAACTTCGAAGAATGAGCCGGGTGAGGTCCATAGGGTGAACTGTCCCTTCTTGGCGACGTGTTGAGGACAGGTGTAGCCGGTATGGGCCTCTCGCTATTCGGTAACATGTTACTGTGTCAGGGAATCGCTGTCCGTGGTGGTCGGCCGTTGTTGTCCGCCATCTTGGCGCGGAGCGGTCGGCAACTTTAGAGTTGGGCCCCTGAGGGCCGGATCCCTGTTGCCGCGTAGTCTTCCGGATCTGCGGTCTAGGCGGGGGGTGCATGGCCCCCTGAGCAGGTGTGTATGGTGACAGAGGATCTGGCCACTGCAGGGGTGCAGGAGTGATGTGGAGCTCCTCTGCCAGATCGTTCAAGTCCTGTCTGTCTTTGACGAGAAACAGGGCCTTTAGGAGTATGTACTTGTAGCCCTGTGGAGAAGCACCAGCGGTATTGCAGCTTGTTTGCCTGTAGTTGTTTAGTGAAGGGGCGCAGGGCTCGCCGATATGCCAGGGTGGCTGGTGCTAAGTCGGGGAAAAGTTGCACTTCCGT
Source organism: Pelobates fuscus (assembly GCF_036172605.1). Taxonomy (NCBI): domain Eukaryota; kingdom Metazoa; phylum Chordata; class Amphibia; order Anura; family Pelobatidae; genus Pelobates; species Pelobates fuscus. Next base: position 911,245 of record NC_086318.1, on the reverse strand, counting down.
GCCTTCGAGGTATACCGTGCCTGCGTCTCTGGCCCCTTTGAGTATTTCTTCTTTGAGATGGTAGCTCAGTAGACAACAGATAATGTCGCGGGGTGGGCTCCCTTCTGGGCCTTTGGGCCGCAACGCTCTATGAGCTCGTACGAAGTCGATGGGGTCTTGCCAAGGGCGGCCTAGTATTTCGTTGAATAGGCCTGCCAGTGTAGCTTGAACCGGGGCAGAGTTGTCCATCTCCTCCGGGACCCCCCAGACTCTAATGTTCTGCCTCCTGCTCCGATTGTCGAGATCCTCCATGTGGCCAGCCATCTGTTGCAGCTGGATGGAGTGGAGCCTGAGTGCGTCCGTATTCGCGGTCTGCGCCACCAACATGTAGTCGCAGTCCGCCTCAATTTGTGCGATCCTCTGGTGTAGGCCTCGGATGTCTTCCCTCAGCGCCTGGAGCTCCGTTGAGATGGAGGTACGAAGCTCCGAGTTAGCCGCCTTCAGGTCGGCTTTTGTGGGCAGGTTGCGCAGTAGTTCCATCCAGTCTGAGTGTGGTATTGCAGGGGTGACTGGAGGGGCGTCCGCCGGGGCCTCGTCGCCATGCGGTGTGAGTGGGAGCAGGCCTTCCAGGGCCTTTGGAGTAGTACAGGCCGGTAAGTCTGCGTCCGCGTGTGCGGTTAGATATTGTTTCATGGAGGAGTTCTGGGACCTCCTAGGGGTGTCCGCTTGTTTAGGTGGTTGAGATGATCGGTGTGTTTTGCCCATTTTCGGGGTGAGAGTATGCTTTAGGCGATGAATTTGCTGAGCCGAACAGGGAGCTCTAGGTCTATGCTGCCATCTTCTTCAGCGTCCAGGCCACGCCCCCCATCAGGCCTTTTTTAATCGAATGTATCGCCCAGTGTCAGTCCCTTCGGGATCCATCCCTCATTCATCTTAATAAAGGTGAGGTAATCTAGACTTTTTTGACCTAGGCGACTTCTCTTCTCAGTGACAATACCTCCTGTTGCACTGAAGGTCCTTTCTGACAGGACACTTGAAGCGGGGCAGGCCAGAAGTTCTATTGCAAATTGGGATAGCTCAGGCCACAGGTCAAGCCTGCACACCCAGTAGTCAAGGTGTTCATCGCTCCTCAGAGTGTCAATATCTGCAGTTAAGGCGAGGTAGTCTGCTACCTGTCGGTCGAGTCGCTCTCTGAGGGTGGATCCCGAAGGGCTGTGGCGATGCGTAGGACTTAAAAAGGTCCGTATGTCCTCCATCAACAACATGTCTTTAAAGCGTCCTGTCCTTGCCGGCGTGGTCGTGGGAGGAGGAGGATGACTTCCACCTCTCCCCCTGTTAGATTCCCGTTGTGCTGTGACATCACCCTTATACGCTGTGTAAAGCATACTTTTTAATTTATTTTGCAAATGCTGCATCCTTTCCGACTTGTTGTAATTCGGTAACATTTCCGGCACTTTCTGCTTATACCGGGGGTCTAGTAGCGTGGACACCCAGTACAGGTCGTTCTCCTTCAGCCTTTTTATACGACGGTCCCTCAACAGACAGGACAGCATGAAAGACCCCATTTGCACAAGGTTGGATGCCTTAAAAATACATATCCACAATCAATCCATTCAGGGGAACAACATATTAAAAAATGTCATGAATCCGACCAGGGGTTCAAAAGTTACTAAAAGTATCTTTTGGGCCCTGGCTTGCAGCATGGCACAATCTGGCTCAAACAGAAGTAAAACAATGCATCCCGGCTTCCTCCCTTCTGCCCTGGAGATAATTGGAGAAGTAATCCAATTATCTAGGACTAGAGTCAGACTCCATTAACCACATGGTTGCAAAAAGACAGTAAAAGACATAAAATTACATACTGATACATTTAACACATAAAACACACATTTCTACATATCCCCAGTTTAACTGAACACATAAATACCTACATAATATTTAAGACAGTATTACTGTGATATGTTACCAAGTCTTAAAGGGACATTAGTCCCAAAAGTCCCAATATGTCCATCGCTGATTTTAAAAGGCCAGTAGCAGCAATATAAATTATTACATGCCCAAATATAGTGTTTATAGAGCAATATGTCCAGGGGCCGTTGTCGCAGGGCAGGAGGCTAGCAACCAGGCTTCTCCAGTTCACAGTGGTGAAGTTGGTTTCGCCACAATTCTCCCCTTTACCAATTAGACTAACAGGGTATCTGACCTCCTGCCGGTCAGTGCCCTGGTTAGTCCAGCAACCCACCCACAAAACAGAAACAGCAGGGCAGCCCACCCACAATAAACAGTTACTACACCTGGGTGAGGGAGAATTTTGTCCAGGTTCAGGTGCCTCACCACGGCTGTGTGGGGGACTGATAGGCTGCCTTGGTGAGTTGCTGAGGGGGCAGAGACCAGCGGTACTCTGTCCTGTTGCCAGCACTACCACAGGGTTAGTCTGGTTGGAGCCTGGTTGCTGGAGACCGATTGTCTCCCCTTTGGATATATGGCTCTGTGGCTGGGGAACAGGACCGACCGTCCCTACCCCTGGTGCTGCAAGTGCAGAGACTACGGTCCCATCTGCACAGATGTGGGGCTTAACATCTCCCCTTGGTGGGTTAGGCTGCCGCTGGAGAGAGGGTGTCACAAGTTCCTCTCTCTGGATGGTAAACTGCCGCTGGGGAGAGGGGTTAGCAGGCTCCTCTCCCTGCCACTCTCTCTGCTGGTGGGAAGGGGGACCAGCTGTCTCCCCTTTCATTCTCTTGTCCAGCTGCTGGGGTGCGAGACTGACTGTCTCTGCTCCCTGCAGGACACACTGCCGCTGGGGAGGATGGACGACACCATCAGCTCCCTGGGGTACACACTGCCGCTGGGGAGGAAGGACGATACCTTCTGCTCCCTGGGTTACACACTGCCGCTGGGGAGGATGAACGACACCATCAGCTCCCTGGGGTACACACTGCCGCTGGGGAGGGAGGACGCTGCTCTCCTCTCCCTTCACTTCACACTGCCTTCTTGGCATATCACTTTGCTGCTGGGGGGCAGGAACAACTACCTCTGCCCCCTGTAACTCAGCCTGCCCTTGGGGAGGAAGGACGATACCTTCTGCTCCCTGGGTTACACACTGCCGCTGGGGAGGATGAACGACACCATCAGCTCCCTGGGGTACACACTGCCGCTGGGGAGGGAGGACGCTGCTCTCCTCTCCCTTCACTTCACACTGCCTTCTTGGCATATCACTTTGCTGCTGGGGGGCAGGAACAACTACCTCTGCCCCCTGTAACTCAGCCAGCCGCTGGGGAGGAAGGACTGCACCTTTGGCTCCCTGGGACACACCCGGCCGCTGGGGAGGGTGGACGACACCATCAGCTCCCTGGGGTACACACTGCCGCTGGGGAGGGAGGACGCTGCTCTCCTCTCCCTTCACTTCACACTGCCTTCTTGGCATATCACTTTGCTGCTGGGGGGCAGGAACAACTACCTCTGCCCCCTGTAACTCAGCCTGCCGCTGGGGAGGAAGGACGGCACCTTCGGCTCCCTGGGTTACACACAGCCGCTGGGGAGGATGGACGACACAATCAGCTCCCTGGGGTACACACTGCCGCTGGGGAGGGAGGACGCTGCTCTCCTCTCCCTTCACTTCACACTGCCTTCTTGGCATATCACTTTGCTGCTGGGGGGCAGGAACAACTACCTCTGCCCCCTGTAACACAGCCTGCCGCTGGGGAGGAAGGACGGCACCTTCTGCTCCCTGGGACACACACTGCCGCTGGGGAGGATGGACGACACCATCAGCTCCCTGGGGTACACACTGCCGCTGGGGAGGATGGACGACACCATCAGCTCCCTGGGGTACACACTGCCGCTGGGGAGGAAGGACTGCACCTTCTGCTCCCTGGGGCACACACTGCCGCTGGGGAGGATGGACGACACCATCAGCTCCCTGGGGTACACACTGCCGCTGGGGAGGATGGACGACACCATCAGCTCCCTGGGGTACACACTGCCGCTGGGGAGGAAGGACGACACCTTCTGCTCCCTGGGACACACACTGCCGTTGGGGTTCTGGGCCGGAATTTAATAGTTCTACATAGTCCATCTCCAGCCCTTGTTCCATGGCAGCGAAACGGCGGAGGTCTTGTCCCAGTCCAATAGATCTCGGGCCCTGTAACATCTCACTCCGATAATGCATGATAGCCCAGTACCGTGACTCTGCTGGACTGCCGAAGTCGACGTCTTCTGTTAGGGCCTTCCACAACAGGCCAGGGCTAGTGTAGTGATCCCCCTCCGGCTGGATGCCCTCTGCCCTCCACGTCTCTGGCTGGACAGTGTACCACCACAGTGCCCGGTATGAGACGTCCAGGCTCAGTTCCCTTTCCACGAGGTACTCAAGTTGTCTTACCCGCTCTCCTCCGGGTTGGTCCCCCAGAAGCGGCATCCGCCAGGCCATTTGTTCCTCCAACAGGTATGCGGTACCAGGAAAGCGCTGCTGCCGTTGATACTGGACTTCTTCCCGGGCATCATACCATAATCTTATCCGGGCATTATCTCTCCATTCTAATTCACTCTCTTCCTCAGGTGTGTGTGTTGCCCAGGTGTGCGTGTTGCCCATTTTCCCAAAATCCTTTGTAGATAGGGGCGCTGTACGGGTACTGGCGTTGCCCTCACTTTGTAATCCAGGGATGGATGTTGTCTGTAGCTGTCCCTCTGGTTGAAGGAACGATCCCGCCGCTTGCCACCAATTGTAACGGACCGTTTCACTTACAAGAGGATAAAACCCAGTTTAGGCGATAATCCCCTTTTCTAGAGACAGGCACAGCTACTGCAGAACACCAAACTCCCGAACTGGATACAAGATAACACTCCGAACTGGAACAGCTGAACAAGAAAAGCATACAATCCGCTTACACTCCTGGCAGTCAGCTTACAATCCAATTCCCCCCAAGAACGAGACGACACTTCATTTTGAGGGTTAAACAGGAACTCAGGACTGGCTCATCCAGCCTGGCTTTTATTTCCAACTCACACATACAGGCCACACCCAGGGGGAGGCATAAAAGAACCAATGACATAGATGTTACCTCCCACACATCCCCTCACCCCCTTAGTGTGACACATAATCCCATTATGCATACAGAGTAAAATATACTTTTACACAACTTTCATAACTTTAAAACCATACATCACATTCGCATAAAAATACATATCCACAATCAATCCATTCAGGGGAACAACATATTAAAAAATTTCATGAATCCGACCAGGGGTTCAAAAGTTACTAAAAGTATCTTTTGGGCCCTGGCTTGCAGCATGGCACAATCTGGCTCAAACAGAAGTAAAACATCCTCCACAATGCATCCCGGCTTCCTCCCTTCTGCCCTGGAGATAATTGGAGAAGTAATCCAATTATCTAGGACTAGAGTCAGACTCCATTAACCACATGGTTGCAAAAAGACAGTAAAAGACATAAAATTACATACTGATACATTTAACACATAAAACACACATTTCTACATATCCCCAGTTTAACTGAACACATAAATACCTACATAATATTTAAGACAGTATTACTGTGATATGTTACCAAGTCTTAAAGGGACATTAGTCCCAAAAGTCCCAATATGTCCATCGCTGATTTTAAAAGGCCAGTAGCAGCAATATAAATTATTACATGCCCAAATATAGTGTTTATAGAGCAATATGTCCAGGGGCCGTAGTCGCAGGGCAGGAGGCTAGCAACCAGGCTTCTCCAGTTCACAGTGGTGAAGTTGGTTTCGCCACAACGAGCACCCTGGGATGCCTGTTGTGTTTGGTCTTGCTCCTCCTCCTCCTCAAAGCCACATTCCTCCTCTGACTCCTCTTCCTCACAATCCTCTTCCAGCGTTGCCGCAGGTCCAGCAAGCGATGCTGATAAGGCTGTTTCTGGTGGTGATGGTGACCACAACTCTTCCTCTTCCTCTTCACGCTCATCCACGGCCTGATCCAGCACTCTTCGCAGGGCACGCTCCAGGAAGAAACCAAATGGTATGATGTCGCTGATGGTGCCTTCGGTGCGACTGACTAGGTTTGTCACCTCCTCAAAAGGACGCATGAGCCTACAGGCATTGCACATGAGCGTCCAGTAACGTGGCAAAAAAATTCCCAGCTCCCCAGAGGCTGTCCTAGCACCCCGGTCATACAAATATTCATTAACAGCTTTTTCTTGTTGGAGCAGGCGGTCGAACATTAGGAGTGTTGAATTCCAACGTGTAGGGCTGTCGCAAATCAAGCGCCTCACTGGCATGTTGTTTCGCCGCTGGATATCGGCAAAGTGAGCCATGGCCGTGTAGGAGCACCTGAAATGGCCACACACCTTCCTGCCCTGCTTCAGGACGTCCTGTAAGCATGTGTACTTATGCACAAAGCGTTGTACGATCAGATTACGCACATGTGCCATGCACGGCACATGTGTCAACTTGCCCAACTTCAATGCCGCTATCAAATTTTTTCCGTTGTCACACACCACTTTGCCGATATCCAGTTGCTGCGGAGTCAGCCACTTTTCCACCTGTGCGTTCAGGGCGGACAGGAGTGCTTGTCCGGTGTGACTCTCTGCTTTCAAGCAAGTCAAACCCAAGACGGCGTGACACTGCCGTATCCGCGATGTGGAATAGTACCCGGGGAGCTGGGGGGGTGCCGTTGATGTGGAGCAAGACGCAGCAGCACAAGAGGACTCAGCCGAGGAGGTTATGGAAGAGGATGGAGTAGGTGGAGTAGAGGAGGTGGCAGCAGGACTGCCTGCAAGTCGTGGCGGTGTCACCAACTCCTCTGCAATGCCACGCATTCCATGCTTGTCAGCCGTCAGCAGGTTTACCCAATGCACAGTGTAGGTGATATACCTGCCCTGACCATGCTTTGCAGACCAGTTATCAGTGGTCAGATGGACCCTTGCCCCAACACTGTGTGCCAGACATGCCATGACTTCCTTTTGCACAATCGAGTACAGGTTGGGGATTGCCTTTTGTGAAAAGAAATTCCGGCCGGGTACCTTCCACTGCGGTGTCCCAATAGCTACAAATTTTTTGAACGCCTCAGACTCTACCAGATTGTATGGTAAAAGCTGGCGGGCTAATAGTTCGGACAAGCCAGCTGTCAGACGCTGGGCAAGGGGGTGACTTGGTGACATTGGCTTCTTACGCTCAAACATGTCCTTGACAGACACATGACTGTGGGCAGATGAGCGGGAACTGCTCAAGGCGGGAGACGGAGTGGCGGATGGTTGAGAGGGGGCAAGGAGGACAGCAGTGGTTGACGTGGCTGAAGATGCTGGACCAGGAGGAGGATGGCGGCTTAGAGTAGGCGTGCTGCTTGTACTCATGTGTTGATCCCATAGGCGTTTGTGATGTGAGATCATGTGCCTACGCAAAGCAGTTGTACCTAGGTGGGTGTTGGACCTCCCACGACTCAGTTTCCTTTGGCACAGGTTGCAAATGGCATCGCTGTTGTCAGAGGCAGACACACAAAAAAAATTCCACACTGCTGATCTCTGCAATGACAGCATTCTGGTGGTGGACACAGCATGCGTTGATTGGCGTGCTGTCGGGCTGACCCCGGGTGCCGATGCATGCTGTCTGACTGTGCCACTAGCTCCTTGCGACGACCCCCCCCGCTTCCAACTCGTCTCCTCCTCCTCTCTGTCTCCCCATCTGAACTTTCGCCCTGTTCTTCTTCTTGCCGAGCGGGCACCCACGTGACATCCATGGATGCATCGTCATCATCAACCGCTTCACTTGTATCTGACAACTCAGAAAAGGAAGCAGCAGCGGGTACAACATCATCATCATCATCACACCGTACCTCCATGTGTTTAATGCTGCCTGCCTGAGACATATCCCTGTTATCTACATCCTCTAGCAATAATGGTTGCGCATCACTCATTTCTTCAAACGGGTGTGTGAATAACTCCTCTGACATACCAAGTAAAACGTCTGTGGTGCTAGTTTTGGTGGTGGCGGCAGGCGGGTGAGTGGTATCTTGAGAGGTGCCTGAAGCTAAGCTGGAGGAGGATGGTGCGGCAAGGTTCCGAGCGGAGGCTGTAGAAGATTGGGTGTCCTGTGTTAGCCAGTCAACTATGTCCTCAGAACTTTTCAAGTTCAGGGTACGTGGCTTCTGAAAACTGGGCATTATTCTAGGGCAAAAGGGAATCACAGCACCACGACCACGACGGCCCCTGCGGGATGGCCTGCCTCTGTCTGTCATTTTTTGGGGGATTAGTGATACTATGCGTGCAAGCTACTGTGAGACCAGATATGATTGGCAATGTGCACTGTAACAGTTCTGCAGAGCACACACTGTAGGCCTGACACAACCGCTTGAAGACAAGTAACTGCTATTCAATCAATAACAGTGAAAAAAAATGTTGGTTTTAAAAGCACGCTATAGAGACACCAGATATGATTGGCAATGTGCACTGTAACAGTTCTGGAGAGCACACGCTGAAGGAAGGACTGACAGAGCCGCTTGAAGGACACTGACTGGCTGCTATTAGCTTACAATGGAAACCTTTTTTCTTTGTAAAAGCACGCTATAGAGACACCAGATATGATTGGCAATGTGCACTGTAACAGTTCTGGAGAGCACACGCTGAAGGAAGGACTGACAGAGGCGCTTGAAGGACACTGACTGGCTGCTATTAGCTTACAATGGAAACCTTTTTTCTTTGTAAAAGCACGCTATAGAGACACCAGATATGATTGGCAATGTGCACTGTAACAGTTCTGGAGAGCACACACTGTAGGCCTGACAGAGCCGCTTGAAGGACACTGACTGGCTGCTATTATCTTACAATAGAAACCTTTTTTCTTTGAAAAAGCACGCTATAGAGACACCAGATATGATTGGCAATGTGCACTGTAACAGTTCTGCAGAGCACACACTGTAGGCCTGACACACCCGCTTGAAGACAAGTAACTGCTATTCAATCTATAACAGTAAAAAAAAAATTTGGTTTTAAAAGCACGCTATAGAGACACCAGATATGATTGGCAATGTGCACTGTAACAGTTCTGGAGAGCACACGCTGAAGGAAGGACTGACAGAGCCGCTTGAAGGACACTGACTGGCTGCTATTAGCTTACAATGGAAACCTTTTTTCTTTGTAAAAGCACGCTACAGAGACACCAGATATGAGTGGCAACTGTCAAAGTACGCTGGCACAGGTCTGCAGAGCACACGCTGAAGGAGGCCTGACACCCAGACGCTTGCAGACAACTAACTGCTCTTCTATTACAGTGAAAAAAAAAAAATATTTTTAAATCTAAAGCTTAAGCTATTGTCACAACAGATATGAGTGGTGGCACTGACTGTGCAAATGGGCACAGCATCCAGCCTGACACAGAAGATGGCAGGCAGGCAACTGGTCTTCTATTACAGTGAAAAAAAAAAAATGTAAATCTAAAGCTTAAGCTATTGTAAAAACAGATATGAGTGGTGGCACTGGGCAAGTGGGCACAGTATCCACTGTGAACCTCACACAGAAGCTGGCAGGCAGGCAACTGCTCTTCTATTACAGTGAAAAATAATTATTTTTTTTAAATCTAAAGCTTAAGCTATTGTAAAAACAAATATGAGTGGTGGCACAGGGCAAGTGGGCACAGTATCCACTGTGAACCTCACACAGAAGCTGGCAGGCAGGCAACTGCTCTTCTATTACAGTGAAAAAAAATGTTGTTTTTAAATCTAAAGCTTAAGCTATTGTAAAAACAGATATGTGTGGTGGCACTGGGCAAGTGGGCACAGTATCCACTGTGAACCTCACACAGAAGCTGGCAGGCAGGCAACTGCTCTTCTATTACAGTGAAAAAATATATATTTTTTAAATCTAAAGCTTAAGCTATTGTAAAAACAGATATGAGTGGTGGCACTGGGCAAGTGGGCACAGTATCCACTGTGAACCTCACACAGAAGCTGGCAGGCAGTCAACTGCTCTTCTATTACAGTGAAAAAAATATTTTTTTTAAATCTAAAGCTTAAGCTATTGTAAAAACAGATATGAGTGGTGGCACTGGGCAAGTGGGCACAGTATCCACTGTAAACCTCACACAGAAGCTGGCAGGCAGGCAACTGCTCTTCTATTACAGTGAAAAAAAATATTTTTTTTAAATCTAAAGCTTAAGCTATTGCAAAAACAGATATGAGTGGTGGCACTGGGCAAGTGGGCACAGTATCCACTGTGAACCTCACACAGAAGCTGGCAGGCAGGCACCTGCAATTACATTACACAGAAAAAAAAAGCAGCCTGATGTTCTAGCCCTAAAAAGGGCTTTTTGGGGTGCTGTCCTTACAGCAGAGATCAGATGAGTCCTTCAGGATTGTAGTGGACACTGAATACCCTAGCCTAGCTTTCAATTTCCCTATCTAATCAGCAGCAGCTAAACTTTCCCTCCTCTCACTAAGCATGCAGCTTCAGAATGAATCGAAAATGGATGCTGGGAGGGAGGTTGGAGGGTGTGGAAGGGAGGGAGTGCTGCTGATTGGCTGGAATGTGTCTGCTGACCGAGAGGCACAGGGTCAAAGTTTGCCCAATGATGATGAATAGGGGGCGGATCGAACCGCCCATGTGTTCGCCCGCGGCGGCGAACGCGAACACGCTAAGTTCGCCGGGAACTGTTCGCCGGTGGACAGTTCGGTACATCACTAACTGTAATATAATAGCAGTCAGTTTCCTTCACTAGTGTGCGTTTCAGGGCCTGCCAGGGCACAGTGTCACACCAGTGCAACTCATATCTGGTGTAACAGTAGTGTACATTTAAAAAAAAAAAATACAAATTTTGACTGTAATAGATTGAATAGCAGTTAGTTGTCTGCTAGAGTGTGTGTCAGGCTCACAGCGTATACTGTGCCCACTTGCCCAGTGCCACCACTCATATCTGGTATCACAATAGCTTGCATTTAACAAAAAAATACCTTTTTGGACTGTAATATAATAGCAGTCAGTTTCCTTCACTAGTGTGCGTTTCAGGGCCTGCCCAGTGCCACCACTCACTCACTGGTGTCACAATAGCTTGCATTTAAAAGAAAAAAAAACTTTTTGGACTGTAATATAATAGCAGTCAGTTTCCTTCACGAGTGTGCGTTCCAGGGCCTGCCAGGGCACAGTGTCACACCAGTGCAACTCATATCTGGTGTAACAGTAGTGTACATTTAAAAAAAAAATACAATTTTGACTGTAATAGATTGAATAGCAGTTAGTTGTCTGCCAGCGTGTGTGTCAGGCTCACAGCGTATACTGTGCCCACTTGCCCAGTGCCACCACTCATATCTGGTGTCACAATAGCTTGCATTTAACAAAAAAAAAAACTTTTTGGACTGTAATATAATAGCAGTCAGTTTCCTTCACGAGTGTGCGTTTCAGGGCCTGCCCAGTGCCACCACTCACTCATATCTGGTGTCCCAATAGCTTGCATTTAAAAAAAACTAAACTTTTTGGACTGTAATATATTAGCCATCAGTTTCCTTCACTAGTGTGCGTTTCAGGGCCTGCCCAATGCCACCACTCACTCACTGGTGTCCCAATAGCTTGCATTTAAAAAAAAACTAAACTTTTTGGACTGTGATATAATAGCAGTCAGTGTCCTTCACGAGTGTGCATTTCAGGGTCTGCCAGGGCACAGTGTCACACCAGTGCAACTCATATCTGGTGTAACAGTAGTGTACATTTAAAAAAAATAAAAATTTTGACTGTAATAGATTGAATAGCAGTTAGTTGTCTGCCAGCGTGTGTGTCAGGCTCACAGCGTATACTGTGCCCACTTGCCCAGTGCCACCACTCATATCTGGTGTCACAATAGCTTGCATTTAAAAAAACTAAACTTTTTTGACTGTAATATAATAGCAGTCAGTTTCCTTCACTAGTGTGCATTTCAGGGCCTGCCCAGTGCCACCACTCACTCACTGGTGTCACAATAGCTTGCATTTAAAAAAAAACAAAAAAAAAAAAACTTTTTGGACTGTTATATAATAGCAGTCAGTTTCCTTCACGAGTGTGCGTTTCAGAGCCTGCCAGGGCACAGTGTCACACCAGTGCAACTCATATCTGGTGTAACAGTAGTGTACATGGTGTGCAGGCTTGACCTGTGGCCTGAGCTATCCCAATTTGCGATAGAACTTCTGGCCTGCCCCGCTTCAAGTGTCCTGTCAGAAAGGACCTTCAGTGCAGCAGGAGGTATTGTCACTGAGAAGAGAAGTCGCCTAGGTCAAAAAAGTCTAGATTACCTCACCTTTATTAAGATGAATGAGGGATGGATCCCAAAGGGACTGACAGTGGGCGATACATTCGACTAAAAAAGGCCTGATGAGGGGGACTACTTAACACACCACTCCTATCTGGTGGCACATTAGATTGCACGCGCAGTGCCCCAAATGAAAAGTCTTTGCAAAGTTCACTATACTATATGAAAAGTCTTGGATCTAAGTGAACTTTGCAAAGACTTTTCTTATAGTATTTTCATTTATTTTATTTATTTTTGTGTAATAAATTTACCTTTTATTTATATATATTTGAACTCAATTTTTTACTTCCTGGTTATCATCCTGCTCCTTGGTGGGGACTATACCACTTATGCTTTAGAAACTAGAGCAAGTTCTGCTCTAGTATATGTGAGTACTGAATTTTTACTATTTTATTTAATTGATTTTACCAGTACATACTGCACCATTTGCTATTTTCTGTTTCTCCACGTATATCTGGCTCCTTGGTGGGGACAATACCACCTACGCTATGAAACTAGAGCAAGTTCTGCTCTAGTAAATGTGAGTATTGAATTTTTATCGTTTTATGCACTTATTTTATCAGTACATACTGCACCATTTTGGAATTCTCTTTTTTTCACATATTATTCCATCTGAGACGTTCAAGACATTTATTACGCCACACATATCCCGAGACGAGGATTGTTCCATCCACGCGCACTAATGGCAGAGCTCCTAGTCAGCTCTGGGAAATGTGAGTGAGGATTTTCTCTAGTATTCATTCACATACCCACTGTATCTGATATATTGCACTATCACTTTGTATGCTCTCTTTTTCTTTTTGAGGTCAAATTGTATAAGAGATCATCAGTTCTACCATTGTGTACGTATACATTTTTGTATATTTGTATATTTCTTCATACTCAGGGCGCGGTTTCCTTCCCTCTTTTTGTTCAAACAGAACTCCTACCCTGACAGCCGGCCGGACAGCCCCAAGTTTGCCCGAAAAGGATCAATCCGGGTCTGCCGGAGTGTTCCACAAAAGGGGAGCAGTGTAACAGAACCTTACCTTTGTTTGCTTTTACCATTATCCACAAAAAGACTGTTTCTGGCCCTTTAACTGTGTTGCACAAAGAAAGGGTTTGTACTTTTAAACTGGCACTTCGAATGCAGTCGAAGTGCCGAAGCCGTCGAAGTGCCGAAGCCGTCGAGGTGTCGAAGTCGGCAATGTGGCCGCCATTAGAAAGTCGAACACGAGGTGGCGGCCATTTTAATCCAGTCGAACGCGGTGACTTATACCTTCCCCTACCCTTCAACACTGCGGCTGGAGACTAAGTCACGTTCGAAGATTCGAACACCCATTCGACCGGGACTTTGTCATTTTGGCATAAATGGACCTACATTAGACTATGGAACACTGCTCAAACGCGCCTCGGTTACACTTCAACACTTCGACTAAAGTCGAAGTGAGTTCGACGATTCGAACGCCGCCTTCGGATGGGACTTTGCTATTTTCAAGGCAGAATTAGACCGACCGCACAGCCTGAATCTGTGGAACTGTTTTTGGGCATGCAAACAGGCGTGCGGTCGGTCCAAAGAGACTTTTTAATATCTCTGGAACCACTGGACGGATTCTCACGAATTTTGAATATGTTGTTCCACAATTTATATTGTTCATAAAAATGTAAGTTTTATTAATGTACCATGTAAAATGGGGAAGTTATAAAAATGCATAAAAAATACAAGTTTTAGCTTGGAGATAATTGAGTAGATACAGTAAGAAACGGCATGCTACAGTCCAGGTGTTAGTCCCCTTGAAACAACTTTTCCATAACTATTGTGGCCAGAAAGAGTCCCTGTGGGTTTTAAAATTCGCCTGCCCATTGAAGTCTATGGCTGTTCGCCCGGTTCGCCCGTTCGCGAACATTTGCGGAAGTTCGCATTCGACGTTCGCGAACAGAACATTTTATGTTCGCGACATCACTAATGAGGTTTATAATTTAAATGAAACAAATCTTAATTTTTTTGTCCTCCTGAATACCTCAGATTACCTCCAGTTTACCTCCAGAATATCTCCAACCACACACTTAGAAGCTGCACTCTCCAGAATATCTCCAACCACACACTTAGAAGCAGCACTCTCCAGAATATCTCCAACCACACACTTAGATGCAGAACTTAGATGAAGCAACCAAGCTATATTAGCCAAGCTAATGACAACAACCCTTATATAACTCCTAAAATCACCACCCACTAGGAATGTTTAACACCTGGGTAGGCCTATGCTTATTTGCAAACAATAGCTAATTAACCATCAATCAATAGCAAGTATTTAGCTAGGCAGCCGGCCTCTCTCCCCAGCGGCAGTGTATCCTATAGGGAGTGGAGTCAACCAGACTCACTCCCCAGCGGCAGTGTGCATCCCAGGGAGCAGAAGGTGTCGTCCTTTCTCCACAGTGGCAGAGTGAGTTTAAGGGAGAGGAGACAACCGATCTCTCTCTGCAGTGGCAGTGTAAATAGCAGGGAGAGGAGGAAGCCGGTCTCTCTCCCCAGTGGCAGTGTATCCTACAGGGAGTGGAGACAACAAGACTCACTCCCCAGCGGCAGTGTGCATCCCAGGGAGCAGAAGGTGTCATCCTTCCTCCCCAGCGGCAGAGTGAGTTTCAAGGAGAGGAGACAACCGGTCTCTCTCCCCAGCGGCAGTGTACCCTACAGGGAGTGGAGACAACCGGTCTTACTCCCCAGGTGCAGGGTGAGTTTCAGGGAGAGGAGACAACCGGTCTCCCTCCCCAGCAGCAGTTTACAGTACAGGGACAAGATACAGCTGGTCTCTCTCCCCAGCAACAGGACCAGTTATTGGGAGTGGAGACAGTTGGTATGTGTTACAGGGAGAGGAGCATATCGTCCTCTCTCCCCAGCGGCAGCTTCCCTTACAGGTAGAGGAGACAACCGGTCCCTCTCCCCAGCTACAGAAGTGAGGCACTTCTATCCATGATAGTGCAGATGGGACTGTGGTCTCTGCACCAGACCTACAGGGATGCTGGACGGCCTGTCCAGAGATCCCCAACTATCCTTGCAGGGATACCAGGAGGAGGAGGTAAGCAATGTCTCCCCTCCCCAGTCAATGTCCTGCCGGGCTCTGGGGTTAGTGGATGGGACTACCATACCCATTGACCCCCTTCCAGCAGAAGAGCTGGCATCAGGGCAGAGTGCTGCTGGCCTCTGCCCTCCCCTTTTCCTTTGCACATGGCCTGACTATCTGCAGGACACCCCAGCAGAAGCGCTGGCAACCGGGCAGAGTGCAGTTAGCCTCTGCCCTCCCCTGATCCTTAATCCAGGAACTACCAACTCCCCCCACTACGCAGCTGTACCACTGGATATAGGACTGAGACCGACGACAGGAGTCACCAGGTCCAGCCATTGCTTTTTGTGGGTGGGCTACTCGACTAACTTAGGTACTGACCGACAGAAGGTCAGGTACCTGGTTCGTCTCCCCAGGAAAGGGAAGATGTGTGACGAAAGCAACTTCGCCACTGGTTTTTGGAGGGGCCTGTTTGCCAGCCTCCTACCCTGGGACTATGGGCCCTGTGATAACCCATGTTCAAAGGTACTGTTTCTGCCCCTTGGACTTTTAACTGGAACAGATTCAAACATGTGGCGGCGGCGGCGGCCATCTTAAATTGTCCAGCAGTGTTTTGTTGTCGAGTGTATGGAACTGTTTTGGGCATGGGACCATATGCACGGTGGGGCAAAAATAAGACTTCCGGGAAATTCCTGAACCAATCTGGGTGATTTTTCGATATGTTGTTCATCCAGATCGGGGCTATCAAAGGATGTGGGGATATGTTGTATTTTGGGGTACTTATTGGGGTTTGTAAATGTATTTTTATTTTCTGCTTAGAGTTAATTGAGTTAGTCCATTGTTTTTGTTAATTAACTCAATTATCTCCCAAGCAGAGGGGAGGAATTTACTGTAAATGAATGGGAGTGTTTAACTTTGTGACTGTACACTATTGGCTGTTGAATGTATTTTTCAGTGCCATGAATGTATTTTTTACTACCAATGTGGACCTTGTGGGAAAAGTTGCATAAAAGGCCAGTCTGGCACATTAAACCCTCAGATCTGCTTAACCCCCAATACGTAGCCTTGTCTCGTGTTTCTAGGGAACTGCTATATTCACACTGGGGATTGCTATTTCTGTTCCTGATACGCTCTCCTGGAGGAGAGGTCTCCACCACACGGTCCTGGATGTCAGAGGTTGATCCAGGGTGGAAGGAAGACGGCGAGACTCCAGTTAAGCTACGGCGGTTGTGGAGTCTGCGGTGGTTGTGGTGTCCAGTGCGGTGCTTATAGTCCTCGGCATCAGCTAGGAAGCATCCGTCAACGGAGGTGCCCAGTCGGGGTGCCAGATGATCTGTTACATTACTGTATTCCTGCTACGTCCCCTCCATCCACGTCTACGTCCCCTCCATCCACGTCACTCATTTAGTGACAGACACATGTACAGTCATACAGACAAACTGACAGATGGACAGACAAACTGACAGATGGACAGAGATAAGGACATACAGAAAGACAGAGAAGATGGTTTTCCAGGTCTCATTTCCAGGTCTCATTGTAAGACTGCATTGGCTGCAGTACATGTGCTGGAATTTCTGTCTGATCAAAGCATTTATGTGTGTAGCTCGTAGTATTTGGTAATGCACATTCCAGATGTGGTAAATTACATTTACATTCAACTCAAGCTGCAATAAACCAGTCAGTAGCGGCAGAGAGAAGAGACAGACGGAGAGAAAACTGATATGCTATGGTTTAACAATTAGTGTGTCCTCAGACAGCATACCTGAACAACATCCATCTTGGAGAGATCAGCAGCAGATCATATCAAAAAGCTTAATTGTGCAGACACAGCTACAGATACACTGCAGGCCATCTTAGTGGTTACAATGGCCGCCACACAGCTACAGATACACTGCAGGCCATCTTAGTGGTTACAATGACCGCCACACAGCTACAGATACACTGCAGGCCATCTTAGTGGTTACAATGACCGCCACACAGCTACAGATACACTGCAGGCCATCTTAGTGGTTACAATGACCGCCACACAGCTACAGATACACTGCAGGCCATCTTAGTGGTTACAATGAACGCCATCTTTAGTATGCATATTGTTACAATGACTTTAACATACGTAGCAAAAAAAACAGTTACAATGGCTGCTATGTTAGACACAAGTAGCTGCAGCCTTGTCTTGAGGTGTGCTTCATAGTCCCAGTCTTGCATTTTGTTCCCTAGTCCTTGTTTTGCGGTGTGTTCACCAAGTCCTTGTCTTGCGGTGTGTTCCCGTTGTTCCAGTCTTGGGTGCGTTCCCCTAGTTCCAGTCTTGTGGTGCGTTCCCCTTGTTCCAGTCTTGTGGTGCGTTCCCCTTGTTCCAGTCTTGCGGTGTGTTTCCCTTGTTTCACCCTTGCGGTGTGTTTCTCTTGTTCCAGTCTCGTGGTGTGCTCCCCTTGTTCTAGCTTGCAGCGTTGTGGCGAAAGTAACCTCACCACTGACTTTTGGAGGAGCCTGTTTGCCAGCCTCCTTGCAGCCATCTTAAGCCGCAAGCACAATGAGCAGTGTTTGGTCGTCGAGTATATGGAACTCAAATTGGACACTTGACGGCACGAACACCACTCACTACTTACCTTCCACGGATGTTCGGCTATTCAAAAGGGAGTTGTAGAATATTACATATTCTATATGTTCCTATTCAAATACATATTAAGGTGTGGCTGTCTAATGGGTTAAAAAGAACAGATGGAGGGGGGCGGAGCCTAACTGCCGAGCCAGCCGGACGCTTCTTACTCGAGCTCCTGGGGAAAACTACCCAAATCAGCGTAAAACTACGAATTACATAAAAACAAAAGAAAACAAAGAAGATTGAACTGCTCACAACGCTCGTATGAACCCTCACACTTATTAAGCCACCGGAGTTTGACTGGCGTCTGGCGGTTCTGGACCGCGGGAAGATGGAGGCCTACTACATGAGGGAGAGGGGGAGGCGGCCGATCCCTCTACCCTCGAGCTCCCATGTCCTCGTAGGGCCCATTAGAGCACAGCCCACTCCCCCCCCCCCCTGCCGGTGAGGGAAATCCCGGCACCTACCAGCCTGCTGTGGGGTCTGGGGGCAAGCCTGCTCACCCACGAGAAGCGACAGACAGCCCCCGGCAAATGGCGGTACAGACCTCCCCTGAGACAGGAGGACAGCTGCCTGACCTCGAGCTCAGACTAGACGAAATCTTCGCAAAATTTTGGCGCAAGCTAGAGAGCAGAATGCACCCATCTGCCTCTCAAATGCCCAGCAGCCATCCACACAAAAAGAAGCCTCGACAAGGGAGAAGGAATCTAAAAATCACAACAGCAAACCGGGCCTTAACATGGCGGCGGGCCAAGTGACGTACCCAACCCCTGCACAAGAAGCCAAACATCCACATGACACAGGGACACAGGGCACAACTTAAGAGCAAGACCACACAAATGTACCTGACGGCTCCGGAATCCAGAGTAGCGCAATGCCCCACACCACTCCAGCTCCGGACACTGCATGCAAGCCAGCCACCACTATTAACATACGGGCAGGGAAACCTTTACGGCCCGGCTACGCTACAGAGATGTGGGGTACCCCTGACAGGCATTGGATGAGCGAGCTACCCGGAACAGAGTACACAGCCCTGGCAGACACGCATTGCAGGGACCCACATGCAGCGGACGCCAGAGAGAGGTTCCATCGCACATACCACAGAACTGTATTATGTTTATGTCTATGACTAAGTTTCAGTTCACGATTTCTCACTCTGTGAAATAACGAACCATGTGCATCTTAGCCCCCTACCCCCCCAGTTTGGAATGACTAGCAACTACTCAGGGGCATAATGCCCTCATTTTAAGCAGATCACACCAGTGCTTCTCTTTAAAAATATAGGTGACCTAAAGTTAAAAAAAATATATATGCATAGATTTAGCATGATCTACTTTACCAAAATAGTGCAGTATCTCTTGATGTTTTGTGTATCACTGTTATGACTTGTATTGTCTCTTTTCTCACAAAATGTCCTTCAAAACTTGTATGCCTATCTATGCACTACAAAAAAAAAAAAAAAAAAAGAACAGATGGTGTTTGCTATTCTGTACCATGAGGACTCTGGAATGTGCTGTATAGGGAGATTGGGGGGTAGGCTCCTTATATGGGGAGTTTCCTTATGTGGCCAGAGTCTAAATTAAACGTTATGATGTAATTTTGCCTATAAAGGACAGAGGACAAAAGACCACGTTCTCTAACTCCTACGATCCGCTCTCCTTTCCTGATGTGTTCCTGACTTGTTGATATTAAGACAACTACTTAAGATCTCTCACTCTCTGTAACGTTGTTAAGAAATACCATCTGTTAAGTATATTTTAGTTTGCTTTTGAAGTAGAATAAATGCATATTTTTTATAAAGAATGTCAGATTGCGTATTAGTTCTTTTCATTAAAATAGACGTATTTTAATGTTATGAGCCTTTGACCCAAGAAGAACTATCTATATATAAAAGACTTATTCAACTAAATAAACACAGACCAGTTATTACAGGTGTCGAATGTCATTCGGTGAGAAAAAGCTCCCAAAGGAGGGACTCTATGTTCGGTATTTTATATTGCACTTCGAATCCCTGAAGTAGACCGACCGCACAGCCCGATTCCCTGGAACTGTTTTGGTCAAAATAAGACTTCCAGGAAATTCCTGAACCCCTGAACTGATCTGGGTGATTTTTGGATATGTTGGTCACCCAGATCAGGACTATCAGGGGATGTAACAATTGTGGAGATTTTATGTGTTTTTGGGGTACTTTTGGGGTTTTGTAAAATATGTTTTTTCCTGCCTGGTGATAATTAAGTTAATACAGTATCTGACTCAATTATCTCCCAGGCAGAGAGGCGGGATTTTATGTTTGTTATGGGAGTGTCATGCATTTAAACATAATTGTTATTGGTCTGTGACTTTGTAAAATCAGTCTTCAACAAGATCAATGTGGGAGTGCACCTTGCATGGGGATTATCATAAAAGGCCAAGTGTGGTCCCATTAAAGACTAGTCCACTTCACCCTCAACACGTATCCTTGCCTCGTGGTTGTAGGGACTAGCTTTACCAGCTATTCCACCAGCTATAATCCCTGCTCCTGGTATTGTTCTTTGGATATCTATACAGGCTTTAACCACTAGCTACACAGCTATACTCTCTTGGAGGAGAGGCCTCCCACTGGGAGCTGTATCCAGGAGTTTGGTCCAGGGTGGGAAGGGACGGTGAGACCCCAGCCAAGCTATGGCAGTTAAGGGACTACGGTGCTTATGGTGTCCAGTGCGGTGCTTATGGTCCTCTGCATCAGCTAGGAATCATCGGTTGGCGGTCCGTCACATTTGGTGGCAGCGGTGGGATGGCTTCCTAGTGAGAGGAGAAGCATCCTGGAGACACCGGAATCGTTATGGAGTTATAAGTGAGGGTAAACGCTAGTATTCATACAGCGCCCTTGTCTACAGCAATATGGAACCAGCTAGTTCCTGGACAGCGTTTGAAATGGAGGAGGAGTTTCACTGGAGGTTGCAGGAGCTCTTGACTCCACAGGATGGGCCTGTATCAGAGGAGGCCCTGTCAGACTACAGAGATGTCATTAGGATGGAGCTTTGGCACGAGGCCCTGGAGGATGTACAACGTCGGCGGGGTAAGAGTCTCCCCAGCG
The DNA here is from genome assembly GCF_036172605.1 of Pelobates fuscus. Classification (NCBI taxonomy): domain Eukaryota; kingdom Metazoa; phylum Chordata; class Amphibia; order Anura; family Pelobatidae; genus Pelobates; species Pelobates fuscus. The sequence goes on along the minus strand of NC_086318.1, from coordinate 890,305 downwards.
AGGAACAGCAGCTACAGGTATACATGGCCCTATGGCTTTCTCTCCTGGGAGAGCAACCCCTGGATGAGTGGGTGGCGAAACTGTGGCACCTAAGCCGGAGGGAGTTGTAGATGGACGAGATGTACAGAGCACTACAGTGGTACGCCAGCCAGTGTGACCACTGGAGACCGATGACAGTATGCCCCAGCCTAATGTGGGAGGCCTTGGATAAAGACTTTAACTTTGGCAATTCTGCAGAATGTTGGCTCTGGGAAATCCACCGCACCAGGAAAGCCCTGATGGGTCTTCCTAGAACTGATGACCTGGGACCAGACCTGATCCGTCTGGTCGCCATAGAGTGGAAGATGGAGCAGGATTAAAAACACCTGCTTAGCTCAATTCGACCCTAATATACCCTGCAGGGAGAACAGGAGAACTGGTTGGTGGACCCAGACCCTACAGCTGGGTAGACCTGGCGGAGGTACCCCCTACTTCACCCCCAGCTCTAGAAGTAGGGGACCTCATCAACTTGTCCTGGGAAGACCCCCAGTCAGTAGGTGGAGATGGGACCGTGTCTCTCCACTGGCCCTACAGGGATGCTGGGCAGCCGGCCCAGATCCCCAACTACAGCCGGAGTTACCAGGAGTAGGGACAGTCGGTCCTACTTCCCAGTGGAAGTTTACCTTATAGGGAGAGGAGACAACCGGATGAGCAGTGTTTGGTGGTCGAGTACATTGAACTCAAATCGGACACTCGACAGCACGAACACTGCTCATCCGGTTGTCTCCTCTCCCTATAAGGTAAACTTCCACTGGGAAGTAGGACCACTACTTCCACGGATGTTAGGCTATTTGAACGGGAGTCGAACGGCGTTTGGTGTGTATAAGCTCCCAAAGAAAAGACATAGAGTGGACCAGCGAGTGCCAGGGGACAGTCCTTACAAAGCGTGGAACGAGCGCATCTTTAGATGCATTTATGCTAAGCTCAGGGCGCTGTCTGCATAGTATGCCCTTGGTTTGTCATCCTGCATGATTGGCAGGCAGCCTGACACACATTCACGCCAGGCTGACCATTTAATTCTTCAAGCAGACACGTCCCCTTTTTGGGCGGTTGTGTTTACATGATTTGCATCAGTGGTCCACCATTTTACCCCGCCCACCAAAATCCTGCTGCACCAGACACTGTTGTCAGTCGATATGGATTTACTTGAAAGATGAAAGTGAGCGATTAGCATATGGTATGTGTTTTCTGATAGTTATATCCTGTGAGTTTCCCTCCAGCAACATCTTCACCAGATACATGATGCTTGGGAGGTATAACCTCTGTCAGATACATGATGCTTGGGAGGTATAATTGTTTTAGTGTTTTCTGTCGATAGGATTCTATAATAAGGGCCATCATAATTGTCAGCACCAGGCCCAATGGGCTCTTAATCTTGCCCTGCTAGTTTGTCCATGTATCAAGTGGTTGACCTATATTTGTATATATATCTCCAGGATGTCAGAAGATGTCACTATCCTGTATTGTTTCCTGACTGAGAAGGCCTTTCCAGCTTTGGCAAAGGGAATATGTTCTGGGAGGAGTGCTTCTTCAACCCTTGTATGGTTTGTCATAGCTTTAGTCGGATCACGTTTGATGGTAATGTCTTTACACGTTACAAATTCTAAGAGTTAAAACTATTTTCTGGGACAGGTAGACAGCTTTCAAAATCTTTACTTTTGTTTAAGGATTAAAAAATCCTTCAGATCGCTAAAGCAACTTAGTTTTTTCCTAGTACTATGAATCATTTGTCTTATTGTGTGAATGTCATAAATGGTCAAATCCTCAGGAAGCAAAAGTAGCAAGAATGTCAAAGAGGAAGAAAAAGTGGTGGAAACATTGATTATTTTGCTGCATTATAGAAAATAAGGAAAAACATTATCAAAGTTTGAAGGGCAGGAAAACCATTTTATAACTAATAAAATTGACTGTTGGCACAAATTGTCAGGGTAAGCTAAAGCCTAACACATAAAATCTAGGTCAGAACCAGAAAAGGTGACAAGAAACAAGCCGAGGTCAGGAGAATAGAGACTATCCAAGGTCAAGAAAACAGATACACAGGATCAATGAGACTACCCATGAGACTACCCAAGGTCAGGAGGACAGAGATACACAGGATCAATGAGACTAGCTGAGGTCAGGAGAACAGAGAAACACAGGATCAATGAGACTAGCCGAGGTCAGGAGAAAAGAGATACACAGGATCAATGAGACTACCCTAGGTCAGGAGAACAGAGATACACAGGATCAAAGAGACTACCCTAGGTCAGGAGAACAGAGATTCACAGGATCAATGAGACTACCAGAGGTCAACAGAACAGAGATACCCAGGATCAATGAGGCTACCCGAAGTAAGAAGAATAGAGATAAACCGGATCAATTAGACTAGCTGAGGTCAGGAGAACAGAGATACACAGGATCAATGAGACTACCAGAGGTCAACAGAACAGAAATACACAGGATCAATTAGACTAGCTGAGGTCAGGAGAACAGAGAAACATAGGATCAATGAGACTAGCCGAGGTCAGGAGAACAGAGATACACAGGATCAACAAGGCTACCCGAAGTAAGAAGAACAGAGATAAACCGGATCAATTGGACTAGCCGAGGTCAGGAGAACAGAGATACACAGGATCAATGAAACTACCGAGGTCAGGAGAACTGTGATGCACAGCATCAATGAGGCTACCCGAAGTAAGAAGAACAGAGATAAACCGGATCAATTAGACTAGCTGAGGTCAGAAGAATAGCGATACAAAGCATCAATGAGGTTAGATAAGGATAATAGAGATACACGGGATCAATAAGACTAAGCGAGGTCAGGAGAAAAGAGAAATAAAGCATCAATGAGTCTAGCTGAGGTCAGGAGACAGTTGCACAGGATCGATGAGCATAGCCAAGATTAAGCTTATAGAGGTATACATGGTGTGGACAACCCGGGGTCAAAATACCAGAAAAACACATCAGACAGGTAAAGAGTATAGGGTTTCAATAGAAATGAAAAAAAAAAACCCTACTGGTCAGCATTATAACTGCGTCAAAATGGACAAAGGTATTAGAGGCTCCAAAAAATTAATGGGAGAAACAGTGTTCAGAATTAGAATTACACCAGACTGTGAGGAGGTGACAAAATGAAACAGAAGAGGTGCATCAGTAACAGGTACCATGACACAAATATGGTGCAAAGGAACATTACTTAACCCCAAATGTGTTTTGACTTCATCCTGCATTTCATTTCTGCTGGTACCCCTAGCAACAATCCAAAAAGTGACAAGAAACCATAGACTGTACAGTTTTGACCGTATGGGTCTTGTCAGCATGGGGAGTTTTATTGTGTTTGGTCTAATTATATATTAATTGGTACCTTGCTATATAGTCACACAGGGCTATTTACTAAAGTGAGAATTCAAGGAGGTATGGCTACACAGCTCTAATAAGTAAACATTAGTGTAGCTTCCTCACACAGCAAGAAAAAGAAAAACCAAGCAACAAAGCTCAATAACAGATATGGGTAACGAGAAAATAGAACCTGAGGTTGGTGGAACTGAGGGGAACACGACAAGTGCTTAATCCTTGCCCATGCTTGCAGATGCAGAGCCCAAAATGGGTCCTGCAACCTACACAGATCCGAGGAAAGCCCTACTATGTTGGGAGTGCTCAACAACTGCATGAGATGCAGATCTAAAGGAATCATCTACTGTCCAAGAAGCATATGGTGTCAATGCTGGTCAGATTGAAGAAATCTTTCCAATTAAAATTTTCAGAGCTTAACTTAGAGCTCTTTCCCAGGTGTAAAAGGAGTAGGTGTATGCCCAACTTACAATGCTCCAGTCGCAAAGCTGTCTTGTCAACGATCACCATTACTATTTGGAATATATCAATAATCAAACTACGGTCTCCATTTCATCAGACATGCCAGCCTCATAAGAGTACTTACCTGAGATTTCTATCCCAGACTGGTACAGGATTCACTAGTTGTGGCAGGTCCGCTGCCTGTTCGTAAATTGCTATGTGTTATTCCCCATGTATCCCCTGTGTTGTGTTATATTCCTGTGTTGTACCTACTCCCCGTTCGGGTGAGCCAAACAAGGTCTGTTCGCCTCCTGAACGTGAACCACCACGAACCCTCATTTAGAATGTTGGTTTATAACATTCACAGCTCGTAATGAGGTGTCAAAACCACAAACCGCAAGGGAAGCCTCGGTGCGTGCCGACCCTGGGTGGTGGCCCTTTCCTTAGAGGAACGCCATCTAAGGGGAGCATTCGTGGATTGCTTCCCACCTCGTTCAGCTCCCAAATGAGGCCCGCCCTAGTGCTCTTTGGAGTGTCCACACCAATCAATTAGAACGTTGACAACTTGCAACATAAGTGTGAAAACGCAAGGGAAGTAATTAATGAGTGCTTCCCTGGGCAGTCGCCATTCATTTAGAACACTTCCCTTGCCTGGTTTCACCCAGGGACCCCATGGGTGGAGGCGGTTACCATTCTGGGGGTCCCTGAGATTGGTGGGGACACTCTCTTGGGGACATGGCGGATGGCGGGCTTTCTGTGACTGGGGGTCACAGAGGCGGGAAACTTTCCTGCGCTGGGACTCTGCGCTGGGACTCCCAGGTACAGAGGCCCATGGGATAAAAAGCCCTGGTCCCCGGAGGTGGGAAACCCTGAGGATGGGTGGTGGGAACTTGGGACAAAGGGACTGGAGTACCTGTCACACACACAGGCCCCTGGGAGGGGGAGGACCCTGGGAGTGGGCATGGAGTGGTGGTAACAGGGGACAAAAGGATCGGGGTTCTGTTATGCGACCCCCGGGAATGGGAGGACCCTGGGAGGGGGCATTGTCGTTGTGTGTTGTAACGGAGCTCCAGTACTCCAACTGAGTACCTCCGTTGATGGATGCTCCTAGTGCTTCCCAGGGGCTCCAAGCACTTCTCCAGACACCATAAGCACTGCAGACTGAACATCTCTTCCTGCAGAGAGTGAAGCTGGAACAAGCTATTAAAAGAGCTTAGTGAATATAGCTAGGGGGGAAGTAGAGTATAGCAATCCCCCAGTGTAAATGCAGCCTTTTCCCCCACACATGAGACAAGGCTCTATGTTGAGGGTCAAAACAGGAACTCAGCAGTCTGAGGGTTTATTGTCTTATATGCAACTTTTCTCACAAGGTTACTGTAACGGACCGTTTCAGCAGACAAGTTGTTAAAATCCGTTTTGGCGATATGCCCCTTTCTGAGAGACAGGCACAGCTACTGCAGAACACCAAACTCCCGAACTGGATACAAAATAACACTCCAAACTGGAACCTCACGAATAGCTGCTAGCAGACGAACAGGAAAAGCAGACATCAGCTTACACTCCTAGCAATCAATCTCCAACAGCATACAGTGAATCCCCCCAAGAACGAGACAAGGCTCCGTGTTGAGGGTCAAGCAGTGGTCTCAGGTCTGGAACACCCAGCCTGCTTTTTATTACAGTTGTGCACATACAGGACACACCCAGGGGGAGGCATAAAACAACCAATCAAGTAACAGTACAACCCACACATCCCCTCCCCTCAGATAAGCAATTAACATAATTATTACATACAGTAAAAATAGTTTCCACACATACTCGGTAACTTTAAAACCATACATCACATTCACATAAAATTACATATCCACAATCAATACATTCAGGGGAACAACAAAATGGCATGAATCAGACCAGGGGTTCAAAAGTTAGTAAAGTATCTTTTAAAACCCCTGTCAGCATGGCTAAATCTGGCTCACACAGGTTTTACAGAGGCCTCTATCCTGGAGACAATGGGGGGAAGTAATCCAATTATCCAGGTATAGAGGCAGACTCCATTGAGCACATGGTTACACAAAAACAGTAAAACACTTTAAAATACATAAAGTTACTTTTTATACATAACACACAGACATGTAACATATCCCCAGATAGCTGGGATCTGAACGCAAAAAACTACCGAATAGCTCGCAGATCCTATTCACACAGTTCAATTGCCATGGAGCTAAAGTCTTTCCCATAGTCTTTCATTATATGAATAGGCTCCATGGCGTAGCTATCTGGGGGTATACCGCTCACACAGGGCAAGTACCGAATGGCCCCACTGTGTTTAAAGGGCCAGAATGAGTGACATGCACTCTGTTAGGGCCGAATACGTTTTTTTAAAGGGCCCAATCTCCCAGGGACCATAATCACATGGCAAGAGGCTGGCAAGCAGTCCTCTCCAGGCCCAAGTGGCGAAGGGCACTTCGTCACAGTTACCACCCACGTGATCTTATGGAACAGCCAATCAAACACAATACAATGCAATGCAGTCAGACACTCCCAGCAAGGACACACAAACCCTCCCCTCTGCCTGTGATATAATTACTGTACACAATGGGTTAACTTAATTATCACAGGCAGGAAAATATACAGTTTCATACAACATTCATAACTCCTAAAATATACATACAATCTCCATAAAATTGTAGCCACTTAGTGGCATCCACTTCCAGTGGCCTCCAGATCCCAAGTACACCCACTTATGGGACGTGGAGATCGTTCTCCATTTTCTACGGGACTGGCCACCTAATGACAGTCTTTCTCTTCCAGCTTTGTCTGGTGTCTTTCCGTCGTGTTTCGGACGGTCAGGCGTTCAACATGGAAGTTCTTTCCTTTTTCACGGACAGGGTCACGTTTCATGTCTCTCATCATACTAAGTTGGATTCTTCAACTTTTTTCTATTTCTTTTCATTTCTGATTCACAGTTGTGTGTGGTTTCAGCCTTGCATTGGTATATCGAGCTGACCTCCACGTTGCAATGGTCAACTACCGGACAATTGCTTGTCTCTTGCGTGAAGTAATTACCCCATAAAGATGTCGGTTACAACATTGGTGAGAGGGGTTCCTTGGATCCTATCCCTGGCTGCATTCTGTCCACGGCGTGGCGGCTTTTTAGGCCTTTTCAGCAGGTGCCTCGCTTTCAGATATCTTGGTCTTGATTGGTCTTGAGAAGAGACTTTCCAGACTTTCTACTTTTGCCCTTCTTCTAATTGCAAAACCGCAGGGGAAATAATTAATGAGTGCTTCCCCTATGTGACCACCATTTCGTGTAACCGAACGCACATGGTCGATAAAAAAATGGCAGCCATTTTGTCTCCCGTACGCAGGCAGCGGAACATGGTCGTCGAGTGTTGGGATCTCTTTTTGGCTATGTACTCGCTCGAATCCCATCAAAAAGATACCGCCGCCCATCCCACTTCCCAAACAGCTATACGAACGACGTTCAGAAGATAGGAGCTACCGATTAGGGGGAGCATTCGCTCCCTGAAACCAAGGGAATATCTTGTACGGTGTTCGCACAGGAACCTCCGAATGGTGACCAGCCATTTCATCCATTTCCATGGAACTGTTTTGGGCTTTCACTTCATAGCCGACCAGTCTGAACTTTACCTCGGTGGCGATTTTATTCTACCAAACGGATCTGAGTGCCATGTTGGGCACTCATATCAGGGCTATCTGGGGATATTTGGGGTTCCTGTTAATATAGGGGATACTTTTGAGGTATTGTATAAATGTTATGTATGTTTCCCCATAACTGAGAGATAATTGAGTTATAGTTTTTGACTCAGTTATATTCTAGACACAGGCTTGCTATGTTTCTGGATGAAGACCCCCTGCAGGGGGGGTTTGTGTATAAATTGAGAGAGATTGGCCTGAACAAACCATATTACTCCCAGAACTATGACTCATCTAGTTACTGGGGGGGATACAAGCTTAATCACACAGTCTGTCTGAGAGGAGAACTAGTGCAGGTAACCAGTTGAATTACCAGGAGTCCACTACATGCTTTTTTTCTCCTTTCTCCGCATTAAAATGGCAATGTTGTAAAGTTGAAGATTATACTAGCTTTAGTGTACTAATAATCTTAATTTTATTAATGACAGGAGGCAAGTATTTTCCCTCCCTGCTTTGCTATCCCGCCCCTTCTGTTCGCTTTCTTTAAATGTCTCACTGATCTAAGGCAGGTTGGACTCTTAATGTTGTGTTTACATTGATGATTTTATTTCCTTTGGTTTGGAATTGTCATTGGAGTTTTATGTGATTGTTGTTCAGTTATCATATTGTAGTTTACACGTTACTACTATGGAATGATTAGGCATGTGCATGGGAAAAATTCTCGGTTCGGTTCGGCATTCCGAAATTCAGGACTTCGGCACTTCAACACTTCGGACCTTCGGCAACTAAGGCACTTCGGAAATTCGGTAATTTCGGAACTTCAGGACCTCGGCAATTCGTCAATTTGGAACTTCGGCAACTTCGGCACTTTGGAACATCTCTTGCAGCCACTTGGTAGATAACTCCCTAATTCCCACGGTATTAGGGAGTTATCTACCAAAAGGCTGAAAGACCTAAATTGGTCTTTCAGCCAAATTTACTAATACTAAGTAAAAATTACTATACCGCGAGTAGGGGCATGTCTATTAAACAGTGAGCAGCCAGCGTCCCCCCTCCCGAGCCCCCACCCGCGACCAATCAGAGTGCTGTGACAGGTAAATGTAGAGACTTACCTGTCAGTCACTTCATTTACCTGTCAGAGCACTCTGATTGGATGACTTAAACCCACCAATCAGAGTGCTCTGAGCCTAATTGCAGGGCGGGGCAATGCTTTATAAGCCTTCCCCCGCCCTGCAGAGCTCAGTCTGTGTGGAGCCCTCGCCGGGTGAGGATGGATTATTATTTTTTGCGCTCTTTTTTTTAAGTGCGTCGGTTATTATGGCTTTTTATTTGGCCTTTTTTGGGGCTGAAAAAAATAAGATTTTAGAAGAAAGAAAACATCAAATGGTAAGTTTTTTTTTTTCGGTACTTAGTTAAATGGTCTCCCTCATTATTTTTAGGGTGAGGGTGGTAGGTAGGGGTTAATTTTTTGGGGGGAGGGCGGTGACTAGGGGTTTAGGGACCCCTAGTCAGCAGGGGGAGGAGGGGTTATTTTTTTATTTAGGGCCCCCACCCACCGCTCAGGGGTGGGGGCCAGGGGGAGGACATTAGGTCCCCCCCTAATTAGTATTTTAGGGTCCCTACCCACCGCTCAGGGGTGGGGGCCAGGGGGGAGGACATTAGTATTAGTATTAGTATTTTAGGGCCCCCACCCGCCGCTCATGGGTAGGGGCCGGGGGGAGGACAATAGGTCCCCCCCTTGTTTTACTTTAGGGCCCCCAACCGCCATTCAGGGGTGGGGGCTGGGGAGGGGCAATAGGTCCCCCCTTCAGGTTAGGAGGGGGAGGGGGGACAGGCTGCTCACTGTTTACTTTTTAATAGACATGCTCACTGTTTAATAGACATGCCCCTACTCACGGTATAGTAGGGGCATAAATTACTAATACTAAGTAATCTTTACTTAGTATTAGTAAATTTGGCTGAAAGACCAATTCAGGTCTTTCAGCCTTTTAGTAGATAGTTCCCTAATACCGTGGGAATTAGGAAGTTATCTACTTATTCATTCCTGTCATTACACTGACTGGCCAAGTAACTTCCATTTTATATGAATGTATGTTACTTGATTGTTGTAAGTGTTGCAAATGTTTACAGCTGAATCCTGGCTATGTTTGTATACTTTTTATTTAAAATTGTATACAGTGTAACGTTCTTCTTCTTCCACTGGTTAAGTATATTAGTACTTAGGTAATACTGTGCTTCGGAACTTTCGGCAATTCGGAACTTCGGCACTTCGACACTTCGGAAATTCGGTAATTTCGGAACTTCGGGACCTCGGTAATTCGGCACTTCGGCTATTCGACATTCTGAAGTACCCGAATGTCCGAATTGCCCGAAATTCGTCCAAATTCATATTCGGCCCGAAACAAATTGCACATGTCTAGGAATGCTGTATACTGTGTGTTACTTGAATTTCCACGTTCATGACTATGTATCTAAACCTGTCACACATTCTCTTTTCAGTTTGATTCATCCCTGAAGACGTTGCTCCTTTGGACGTTGGATTTATGAGTTATTGTTATTGCTTGTTATATGTTTACTTCAGCTTGATGTCGCTTTCTGAAACAGGAAGTGATTAGGTCATTATACCTCATGCACATCCTACTGACTTGTGATTGGTTCTTTTTTTCTATGTGTTTCTTTGCTGCTGTGTGGAGCTAGTAAAGAAAGATAATGCACAATACTCGCCTCCTGTCATTACTACAATTAAGATTATTAGTACACTAAAGCAAGTATAATCTTCCATTGAGCATTCTTAATGTTTAGTCTCACTCTATACCGTACCTGGCAAACCGTTCTACTCAAAGTCCACACCCGACTCTCCTTCCAAGCATCACTATCACCGTCTATGTCCTCTCTGCCCCGGCATCCTATAACCTTCTCGTACAACCTGGCCTATCTCCTCTCCTGCCTCGTACAGAGTCCTATTAACCTGTCTCTGAGACCCGTAAACTCATTCTGGCGCCTTGAATTAAATTTAGTAATAATTGTGCATATTATGTGTTTTACAGTAAAGGAGGAGACTATATTTAAAAGAAGAAAAACTACCACAACAAGAGGACATAGTCTTAAATTAGAGGGACAAAGGTTTAAAAATAATATCAGGAAGTATTACTTTGCTGAGAGGGTAGTGGATGCATGGAATAGCCTTCCAGTTGAAGTGGTAGAGTAAAGGAGTTTAAGCATGCCTGGGATAGGTATAAGGCTATCCTAACTATAAGATAATGCCAGGGACTAATGAAAGTATTTAGAAAACTGGGCAGACTAGATGGGCCGAATGGTTCTTATCTGCCGTCACATTCTCTGTTTCTATGTTTCTATAATTATTCGGGTTTTAAATGTGGTCAGACTTTGCTCCTACGGGTCATTTGACGTACTCTGCTGCGTCCCCATCTGCTGTTTAACCTTTTTATTTTATATTGCCTTGTTCCTTAACCTCACCAGCCTGTCTTGCTGTTTATATCAGGAACCATGGTTCAGAAATGACTGTGTAAACTGATTTATGTCGTGTCTCCTGACTATCACATGTTGTAACAAAGAATGTATTAAATGCCTTTGGTAACAGACCTAAATATAATGGTACTTAAAGAGTTTAATAAAATGGCATGCTCTCCTCCCATCCAAATAAGAATTCTTGTTCTTGGCTGCCTAATGACGCTGGATATACACAATTGTTCTTTAGTGAAATGCTGCGCATCCAAGTACCATGACCACTTCATATCACTGAAGTTTTCATGGTGCGTGGAGTAACATTTTAAATGTGCGTAATCCTATGAACTAACCCTATGTAAGGAAGCGTGGGCTGACCCACTAAGAGAGACTACCACCAGAGTCTCCCACTAAAAGATGCTACCGCCAGAATCCGATATTACGGTACTGTGAAGTAGTGGTGGGCTTAACACAATATAGCTGTATGGTGGAACTGAATCCCCATTACTGAAATAGGTGATTTTAAGTAGCCTTATATAAGTTAGGAATGTTTTTATTTTATTTTATGTGTGAGCTGTAACTTAATCTGTATTATACAAGTACTAGGTGCCTATTGAATTAATCAATAGTGATTACAGGACTCAGTGGAAGTGGAACACGAGGATGAAAATAAGATTATAAAGATATACTCAATAAATCTTAGGATATGAATGTATCAGCTGATCAGATCATTACCTCCCATATAAAAGGGTAGGAAAAATCCGAAAATGCTGAAGTAATAATCAAGTAGGGGTTCTGTAACTCAAATGTAAAATAACCGATACACACTGTGAACTTGATACAATAAATCAAAAGTTAGTAACTTTGCCCCACATGGGGTTAAAATCCGGAAAAATGTGTCAATTATATAGTGTAGCAGACAGAGTGCTTTCTATAAAAGATTTTATTAGCACATAAACACTGTCAAAACAATACACATATATATAAAAGACTAATGAATAAAAATGTCCCAAGTAAAAAAGCAAAGAATACCAGGTTCATATGTCTCTCTCACCGGCCGGATAAAAGTGAGTCTGGACCTCCTCGTGCTGTATCAACACTGGCTGTCGGCCGCGTGCGTTCCACTGCGGCTCTGAATGCGTTCCAGTCTGCTATCTTTTGGGAATCAGTGTAGGATGCCGTCTAACACGTTTCATAATCATATAATCACTTCATCAGAGGATGGCATCCTTGTTTCTTCGTTCTGTTATATACTACTCGGTCTGATTATACTAATCTATGGTTAACCCTTCATATGCTGATACATTTATTTTCACATCAGATCGAGGACTGTGTCATATATTGTATATTCCTGAACCGTAGGTGGCGGTTATTTCTACAGGGACACAGTGGTTATGGTAGTTACATTTGGTCTCATTATCCAACTCTAGAAGTTAGTCACCATTGTTTCTGGTGTCCACCTATTAAGTTGTTTTTTGATTAATCTGTATTATGTATGAATTTTGGTCACAATGGCAGCACCATTCCTGCAGGATGCATGTTCCGGGTGTGCCCACAATTCCATTTTGTTTTCACTAAGAGAGACTGTCACAAACGCACCCTACTCCGAGCATGCCCATAACTTAGGGCTAAAATTCACAATTTGCCTACACTAGACCAGAAATACAAATGATGATACAAATCCTCCTCAACATCACCTGTACTTGGGCTGAAAACCTCCACCAGCTACCTCGCTTTAACCAGGGACTCTGGAGTGCTTCAAACCCAGTTGCCAAAGCTTGACTGGGGTCTCTAAGGACCTCTGCCACCAGCCCAAGCTGCAGCTCTCTCTTTCCAAGCAGGTTGTAACAGTGTCATACCTCATGTCCCGCGCCGTCCCGGGCCCGCCGTCCATCCTCTCTTGCCGGGTGGTGCGAATCCCTGGCACGCGGTAGCCGACAGGGGTGACGTGACCTTAGCATTTAAAGTGATAGTAGCCTATTGCTACTATCTATTTATATCCTGCCTCATTTCTGTCCCTGCCTATCAGAGGACACCTTGCCCTTTATTAACCTCCTTCTGACATCACTTCCTTGCCCTGTCGTGGTTTATTATAGCCCGAAAGTGCGTTCTGATTAGTTGTCTTTCTTTGGTTCCTGACTTTTAATTTGGTTATTCTTGTTTCTGGCTCCCTGGACTTTTGGCTCTGTCTTTTCACTTACCCGTACCTCTATATCCCCGACCTTGGCGTGTCTGACTATTCTTATCTCTTCGTTAAGTCCTGCTACTTTAAGGTCCAGTAATACGTCTGCCTGTGCTTGCCTTGATTGTTCTCTGGTTTGCGTGTTGGGGGATACTAACCTTGACATTACGACAGGGCCATGGACCCTGCAAGCCTGGGACAACAAATGGCAGCATATGAAAATAGAATAGAGAGGTTAGACCATAGAATGGATCAGTTTGCCGAAGCCTTACAAACTATCCTCACTAGAACTGTCGCTCTACCCCCTGCAACTCATTCCACTCCATCTGTTCGTCTAACTCCTCCTCCTCGTTATTCCGGGGATCCATCGTTATGCAGGGGATTTTTGAACCAGGTGGGAGTACATTTTGAAGTAGCCCCTGATTGATTCCCTACTGATAGGACCACGATTGCGTTCATTATGAACTTATTAGAAGGCAGAGCCCTGGCTTGGATAAATCCCTTGTGGGAGAATGATGATGTGATTGTTTTTAATCTTGAACTGTTCCTCAGGACTTTCCGTAATGTGTTCAATCCCCCAGGCAGAAAGAGACTAGAAGCCAGAGCACAGTTAAAAATCAAGCAAGGATCTAGATCAGTGGCCGACTATGCTATTGAATTTCGTACCTTGGCCTCTGAGCTGACTTGGAATAACAGTGCTCTGACAGCTGTGTTTTTTGAGGGTCTTACTGAGTCCTTACAGGATGAAGTGGCAGCTAGGGATTTACCAGAACTCCTAGAAGACCTTATACAATACATGTTGGACAATGATATAAGGGTTAGACAGAAGCATCTTCATTTAGATAGACAAAGGAGGGCTATAGGAAGAACCGCTCCTCGTTCAATGATAACCGGATTACCAGCTTTACCAGCCCCCGAATCTGATTCTGAACCCATGCAACTAGGTAACACCAGAATCTCTGAGGCTGAGAAGTCTTACAGAAGAAGGGAAGGGTTGTGCCTATATTGCGGTAGTAAGGGGCACTTACGTAACAATTGCCCATCACGTCCGGAGAACTCTACCACCTAAGCTCATTCAGGGGACCGGCTTTGGGTGTAATGTCTCTGTCCCCTAAAACAAATTCATACAGGTGTGTTATGCCTGTAACCCTATTCTGGGAAAGTGTTAGTCATCTCACTATGGCCCTCATTGACTCTGGATCTGCAGAAAAATGTATCGACCAGACCTTTGCAACTGCTCTTTCTCTTCCTTTGGAGGAGAAAGAAACACCCTTGGCCGTTGAGGCCATAGATGGTAGACCATTAACAGTCCCCTATGTTACACATCAAACTAAGACTGTTATTATATCAGTCGGTGTAACCCATAAAGAGAAGTTGTCTTTCCAGGTCATTTCTTCTCCTTTTTACCCTTTGGTTCTTGGTTTTCCATGGTTACAAAAACATAACCCTATTATTGACTGGAGAGAAAGTCAAATCTTGTCTTGGAGTCCTTCCTGTAACCATAAATGTTTAAATCAAGTTAAACCCCTTTGTTCTCTTAATGTTCCTTCAGCTCCTCCACTTTCCACTAACGTACCACCTCAGTTCCAAGATCTGGCGAAGGTCTTTGACAAAATACAGGCAGACCATCTTCCTCCACATAGGCCATACGATTGTGCCATTAAAATCCTCCCTGGTACCAAGCCCCCCAAGGGGAGAGTCTACCCTCTTTCTCAAATAGAAAATAAGGTTATGGAGGAATACGTACAAGAATCACTAAGTAAGGGGTTTATCAGACACTCCTCTTCTCCTGCAGGGGCTGGTTTATTTTTTGTTGCCAAAAAGGAGGGGGATTTACGTCCCTGCATAGATTATAGGGGTCTGAATAAAATCACTATAAAAAATGCGTATCTTATAACATTGATAACAGAGCTCTTTGACAGGCTTCGTGGTTCTAAAGGTTTTGCTAAATTAGACTTTAGAGGAGCTTACAATCTAGTTTGCATTAAAGAGGGAGACGAATGGAAGATGGCATTTACCGGAAGCGGTCATTATGAGTATACGGTAATGCCCTTTGGTCTATGTAATGCCCCAGCGGTCTTCCAAGATTTTATCAATGATGTTTTAAGAGATTATTTGCACACTTGCGCTATTGTGTATCTTGATGACATTCTCATTCATTCTCCTAATATTCAGATGCATCACCAACAAGTTAGAAATATTTTACAGACCCTCCTTGCTAATGGTTTGTATTGCAAACTTGAGAAATGTCTATTCGATCAGACTTCTATTCAGTTTTTAGGGTATATATTTTCTACTGATGGCTTTCAAATGGACCCTAAAAAACTATCGTCCATTCTTGAATGGCCCCTACCCATTGATTGAAGTCCATACAGAGATTGGGCTCGCTAACTACTATAGAAAATGTATTAAGGGCTTTTCCCAGATTATAGCTCCAATCACCGCTATGACCAAAAAGGGAGCTAATCATATCAATTGGTCTGAAGAAGCCAAGGCTTCTTTCACTCTCTTGAAAAAATCTTTTGCCTCAGCTCCCGTCCTGGTTCATCCAGACCCCTCTAGACCCTTCATCCTTGGGGTTGATGCCTCCGAGACCGATGTAGGAGCTATCCTTTTCCAAGAGGGCATCTCCTCCTGTTGCATCCTTGTGGATTCTTTTCTTGTAAGCTGACACCTGCAGAAAAGAATTACGATATAGGTAATAGAGAATTATGAGTCATAATATCAGCTCTCAAGGAATGGCGTCATGATTCTCACCGATCAAAAGAATTTATCCTATTTAAGTGACACTAGAAGGCTTTCATCCAGACAAGCTCTCTGGGCTCTTTTTCTTTCCCGCTTCAACTATGTGATCTCCTATAGACTGGGTAATCATAACACCAAAGCAGATTCTCTTTCCAGACAGTTTGCCACTCTAGATAAGGAGGAGGTCATAACAGAATCCATCATACCCCAGGAGAGAATCATCGCTTTGACCAGAACCAGGGTCTCTTCCCTTCTTCTGCACAAAATCCAAAGGGTCCAAGATAGGGCACCTAGTGATAAACCTGTTGAAAAATACTACGTGCCTCCCGAGCTGAGAGGGGAAGTATTTAGCCATTACCATGACAGTAAAATGGCTGGACATATATGGGGGTATCTAAGACCATTGATTTGATCACACGACAATATTGGTGGCCATCTCTTAGAAAGGAAGTTGAAGCTTACGTATCCTCTTGTAACGTTTGTTCTCAATCTAAATCTTCCCATCAAGTACCATGTGGTCTTTTGCATCCACTTTGCCGTCAGTTCCTTGGTCCAACTGTCTATGGATTTTATAGTCGAGATGCCACAATCTAAGTGTTTTACAGTTATTTTGGTTATAGTTGATCGCTTCTCTAAAATGGTGCACTTCATACCATTGAGAAAGCTGCCTTCTTCTGCCGAATTAGCCAGAATATTCACCAAAGAAATAATACGCCTACACGGGATGCTAGACGTCATTGTGTCTGATAGGGGTTCACAATTTATTTCGAAGTTTTGGAGGGGCTTTATTTCGAATTGTGGAAAGTCTGCCAGATCAAGTCCCTACTTAGCTCTCCGTACCACCCCCAGACCAACGGCCTCTGTGAGCGTTTCAACAGTACCCTTAAGCGAATGTTGAAAATGAACAGATGAATACCGTGACTGGGAACGGTTCCTGCCTCACCTCCTGTTTGCGTACAGAGAGGTGCCGCAGGAATCCACTGGGTTTTCTCCCTTTGAGCTGCTATATGGGCAAAGGGTGCGAGGCCACCTAGACCTCATTTGGGAGCACTGGGAGGGAACCACCGAACAAGAGAGAGCCCCTATCATATCATATGTAGTGCAGCTCCGGGACCACATGGAACCAGGGCCGGCCTTATGGGTGTGCGAGCTGTGCGGGCACACAGGGTGCCGTGGAGCAGGGGGCACCATGTGGCCGACACAGCTCACACATGGCCGGATGACAACTGTACAGGGGGAGCTAATGCAAGATTTCACTATTCTCCACCAGGGTACAGGAAAAAAATAGCGAGGCAGCGGGGGTGGAGCTTGCCATGTGTCGGGGGCGGAGCTTCCGAGTAGCTGGCGGAGGCGGGGCTAATATGGCAGTGGAGGTGCAGCTAAAACCTACCAGAAGCCCCTGGTAATAACTGCAGCACAGGATGGGGGAAGCAGGAAGGAGTCCCTGCTTCCCCAACAACTAGAATACAGGAACTGCACTGCCTCCATCCCCCCCTCTGCCAGCCCATAATGGTAAGTGTGTGTGTAACTATGACTGTGTGTGTGTCTGACTGATAGGTCTGATAGGTAGTGGAAAAAAACACCGCCAATACCCAAAGAAGGGGTTACAGGAGGTATAAGGGGCTTGACCCCAAATATAATAATCAGAGAAAGAGAAAGTGGAGTAGAGGATCCACTAGCAAAAAGTAAGTGGGAACTCCAATCCACTGAGCTATACCTCCTAAAATAAACGCAACATAAATAGGGTAAATGAACCTTTATTATCAATATAATAGGGAAATGTATCGACCAACTGTTCGCAGACTTCTGGAAGAGGCTGCAGGAGAAACTGTTACTCGGAGCTGGACAAAACACGGCACCACAACGTCCTGCCTCCCTCCCTCAGCGTAACGCCTCCATGGCGCCGAGATCGGGACAGTCTGGGCCCTGTCGGACCCCGCGGAGAAGGGGAGCAAGGGGAAGCCTTAAAGCTCCAGACAGCCCCGCCTGTCCGGTACATGGTATGCCGACCCGAACCGACCCACGATGCACGACCGCCCTCCCACGACCGGGTAAGCGCTTACCCCGAGGTCGCCAGACACAGTCCTCAAAGGCACCGGCGGCGGAATCTCCGTTCAGGCAGCGAACCATGCACCACACACCCCACAAGCTCAAGACCGCGCAGAAACACAAACTCAGGGTGAAGACCTCACCAGAGAAGCCGCAGCAGCAACCAACGTCCTTAACGGTGCAAGCTCAAGCCTGACAAGCAGGGTAAGGATTCAGCCCTGAATGCCGAAACAAACTGCCTCTCTTCTGAACCCCAAAGCTTGGATACTAGCCCTGGGGGCTACCCCAGACACGGCATATCGCAACCTCTAGGGCACCCCCACCAGACAAAACCCCTGCCGACACCATCCGCCAACCGAACAGACCTGAAGGGCAGAGACACTCAGCCACCGGGTACACACCTGACAAAATACAACTCCTTACCACAAACAGGACCGGACGAGCCACGGCAGACTAGCACCTGCAAGTACATGACTCACCCCCAGCTGCTGATGCCTCTGACTACGCTGAAGGACTTTAACACTTTTCCTGACCACACAGAGTTCCTGCTCTGTACCCTCATGCTGGACAGGTCGGTACGCCAGGTGGGCATAGGCTGAAGGGACTAACTTAAAGGAACGCTATTACCACTGGCAGCAACCCACAGCCCGGACACCTACCTCGCAATATATGTTCCTATTGAACTGTAAACACTCTATTACTAATGTGTCTTAATACTTCAGCAGCCTTGACTAACAAATCTTCTATTCCACATAAGTTCTAAACTGTGTAGTCTCTGTGCAAAGTTGACTAACTGTCATATTAAGTTGTTTGTTTAACAGTTCACCCCACTTAGGGAAAGCATAAACCTAATCAACCTTAACACACAATGCTCTGTACTGAGGTTTGTTTTAACTTCAACTGCCTTACCGAGAGATACTTGCACTGTTTAAGCCTAATCTCATGCCATATCTCTTATAGTGCATAACACTTCCTTAATCATTTTACCACCTACATGCCGGATATCTCTCGGTTTGATGCTCCTGCCTAGTTGTTCCCACTGATACGTAAGCTCAAGCATTTACTATACGGCAGTAATCTACAGCAACTCATCATTTATGTTCAACGTGTTATTATTTAGTTGCATGGCCATTCGTGCATAACCCTGGACTGCCAAGGATTCTTTCTCATACAGATAAGCCAGGGATTCTTATGTTGAAATTATGTTATAATATGTTTTCATTCGTTTCACCCCTGGTTCCTGTATTGCAACATTACATTACTCTTTCAGCTACGATAACTAACAGAAATTAAGACGCTAAGTGTACGCCTCAATTATCTTTATGTTTGCCTTGTATAGCAAATCTGTCCCCGTGCTAATGCATAGTAAGCGAGGTTTCTACCATTACCTGTAGTGTATATGCCTTTACGGCATGTGCCTAGTTTGCTAATACACACACTACAATTGTACCTCCTACGAGGAAATAAGCTACCCAGTTCTAGCAAGTTACTGATACTCATGTAAAGCGATAACCTACTTGTATGTTGATAACTAAAAATATGCCAGCTTACCTGTAATGTATCGGCCTCTACAGCATGTGCCTAGTTTGCTAATACACACACTACGATTGTACCTCCTACGAGGAAATAAGCTACCCAGTTCTAGCATGTTACTTATACTCATGTAAAGCGATAACCTACTTATATGTTTATTAAGCCTGATAACTAAAAAAAAATGTGCCAGTTAAGAATACACCCCGCATGCTCGCGTGGGAAAAGCCTGAGGATTGCCTTTGGGGTACCTCGAGCCTGTCTGTACTATATGCGTGCACTACAAAAATAAAGAATTTAAAAAAAAGAAAGTGTTTCAATAAAATCTTTACATCTCCAAAAAAAAAAAGAAAAGAAAAAAAAAGAAAAAGGAGACAGTTGTAAGAAAGATAAGGGATAAATAAGTACACTGGGTCCTGGTAAGTCTAAACAGGCAAGAAAAAAGTAGCCTATAGTGTAACAGACCTCAAAATACAAAATAATAATAAGTAGTAATAGTAATAAAGAGACCCTACAAATGAGGATAGAAAAATCACTTTAGAATAGAAAGCTAAAGTCAAAATGGGAGTATGTGTAAATAGTAAGGGGAATACACCTCCAGAACCAGGACCTGGTAGAACCAGGACCAGCCCTAAACTAACTGTCTAGAAAAGCCCCAACTGACTGCTGCTTCGAGGCAGCCTAACAAAATCCCTCCAAGTTAAATAATAAGACGCATAAATAGCAGCCCAAGTTAAGTAAAATAAAATGAAGTAAAGGGTAGAATCAATCAAGAGTCATAGCGTCGGCTACAGCCTTTAAAAAATATCAGGAAAGACCCGAGGACATAACTGCCGTCTGCGCCCCAACCACTGACGATCCAGACAGCTTTCCGTTACCCGACCTCTTGAGTAGACAGCCGCAGACTAATCCCCTTAGTCAGATAAAGCTGGGGATAGGGAGCAGATAAACTGCTTAATAGCCAGTCAGATTCACATGTTTTCCCAAGAACCAGGGTTCACCACGCTAGCCACTCATAGGATGGAAACCCCAGGCCAGGCTCCGATTAGATAACCCCCATACCGGATTCCTGATGCCGTCAGAGCTGGCATGAGGGAAGAGATACAGGAAATGTTGAGACTAGGAGTCATTGAGCCCTCCGATAGTCCATGGGCATCCCCAGTAGTCCTGGTGCCAAGAAGGATGGGACGGTTCTGCGTGGACTATCGACGGCTAAATGACAAAACCGTGACAGATGCCTACCCCATGCCCCATGAGTTAGTGGATAGCATCGCCATTAGCATATCTGACCACCATCGACCTCTGTAAGGGATTCCCCTGGCCGAGGAGGATGTAGCGGAGAGCTGATTTCCCACAGCTATTCTCCACTTAAGATCCCAGTGAGGCTCAGGAACAAGTCAATAGTAAATCCACAAGCAGAGTTTCCAGCAGGTAAAAAGGTACAGCAATATCCCAACAGCAATCCCAATAACTGGACGACACACAGTTTCAGGAGCAGAACTGACAATCTTTTATTCCAGGGTTCCTTATAAAGCATGCTCCCATGCAAGGGAGGGATTCACATCAATTAGGACAGTAACCAATACAGTACTTGTTACCTCCCACACATCTCCTCCCCTCAGAGTGACTCATAATCCCCTTAACTTATACAGTATTTTACCCCAAACATGGATGTACCCCTAAACCAACACATAACCTGAATATTAGGGTACCGCTAGGTAGCCCTGATCTGGGTGACTATTATATCCCAAATTCACCCAGATCGGACCAGGGATTCGGTAGTTAGGTGGAGGGTGAAGTTTGACCGACCGCACACGAGGTGGTATCCGAAAAGGGTTCCATGTGTTTGGGCCCTGCGGTCGGTCTCCGTTCGGCAGTAAAACATACAGTTATATTCGCCATCCGCATTTCAATTCGCCTGGATATTGGTTCCCTCGCTCGGTACTTTGTTTCTACCGAATGGGGATTCGTTAGGACTCTCCGTTCGGTAGTTACGGAGCTCTGGAGGTCTCAGCGGTGTTCGGTTGTTTGAGTGTCCGATTTGAGTTCCAGACACTCGACGACCAAACACCGCTGAGAGTTTCATGCGTAAGATGGCCGCCGCCACGTGTACGCATACCGAATGGCGGCCACCAAGATACAATCATAACGAGCTTGTTAACCTGCGGTTAGAGAGAATTGTGAACCTTAATTGCCGACACACTTCTCTCTGGGGTGGTCCCTCAGTTCGGTAGTTTCCATATACATAGTGTACGGATGGAAACTACCGAATAACATACGATTAATACATAGAATTATAACAATAGGAAAATTAACATAGGCATGATATACTGAACACAGTCACATAGGCATATTACAGGACAGGCTTACTGTATTCCGCTACAGAGGATATTCCCAAGTCAGCCTTTGTCACCCCGTTTGGCTTCTACCAATTTAGGGTCATACCATTTGGGATGAAAAACGCCCCAACCATGTTCCAACGCTTGGTGGATAGACTCCTTGATGGCTTCCAGGATTTAGCCTGTGCATACCTGGATGACATTGCGATCTATAGCGAGTCCTGGGAGAAACATTTGAGGCATGTGGGGGCAGTGCTGGATCAGATTCGGGTGGCTGGCCTGACTCTGAAACCAGACAAATGTCATATAGGCATGGTGGAAGTCCAGTATTTAGGACACCGGGTCGGGTGTGGGCGGCAGCAGCCAGAGCCTGCCAAGATAGAAGCTGTCGCTAACTGGCCCACACCCGGACCAAGACCCAAGTCCTGGCTTTCCTGGGGACAGCGGGGTATTACAGACGCTTTGTACCAGACTAAAGCGGCCTAGCTAAGCCCCTGACTGACCTCACGAAAAAGAACATTCCCAGACAGGTCCTGTGGTCTCCCTCCTGTGAAACTGCTTTTCAAGCCTTGAAAGATGCCCTTGTACATGCCCCTGTGTTGGCTGCCCCAGTCCCTAACAAACGTTTTATCATCCACACAGACGCTTCCATGTTTGGACTGGGGGCAGTTCTAAGCCAAGTGGGAGGTGGTTCCTTACATCAGCCGCAAACTATTGCCCCTGGAAGCGAGCTATGCGGCAGTGGTAAAGGAGTGTTTGGCTTGGGTGTGGGCGCTGAAGAAGCTCACCCCCTACTTGTATGGGCGAGAATTCACGTTAGTAATGGACCATAACCCCTTGGTTTGGTTAAACAGGGTGGCCAGAGACAATGGACGGTTACTAAGATGGAGCCTAGCACTACAGCCATATAATTTTAACATCCAGTAGCGCCCCGGGAACAAAACAGCAACGCCGATGGGCTGTCCTACCAAACTGAACTCAGCCCATAATCTGTCGTCCAGGCATCTACCAATTGACCCGAAAAGGATCAAACCAGGTCTCCTGGAGTGTTCTACAAAGAGGGAGCCATGTAACAGATCCTCTGTCTTGGATCTGTAATTTGTGAACAGTCGTTCGTTTGAACCATTCGTTTAATTACCTGAGTTTTATGTTATAGTAAGGGCCGTTCGAATCACAAATTTTCCACCGAACGTCTGACCACCCAGAACAGAAGTGTGGCACTCATTAACCTCCCTGACTCATGTAACACCTCAAAAACCGCGAACACTTCATTGTTCTAATTGCTATACAGGGTGGTCAGCGTTAGTCTGCCCGAACACGTGGCAGCGCCCATTTTGTTTAGTCAAACGCGTGGAACTATTTTCGGCTACCTTTTCCACGAACACCGCTGAAACTTCTACCTTCCGTGCGTTCGGCTAAACTCATGCAAACAGAGCGCTATTTCTAAGGAATAAACTCTCGAACAAGTCGCATCAAAAGACAGTAAGCACGAACCAATCCGGTCGTGCAATTTTAACTTTATTTGAAAGGAAAGATAGACCGGCTGCACAGCCTAAATCTGTGGAACTGTTTTGGGCATGCAAACAGGCGTGCGGTTGGTCAAAAGAGACTTTCGCCTATCTCCCAAACCACTGAACGGATTCATGTGATTTTCAGATATGTTTGTCCTCTAGTTACACTGGTTATACAAATATAAGTTTTATTAATATTGTATGTATAATCATGGAGTTATAAAAATGTAGAAAAAGTATGATTTTTAGCTTTGAGATAATTGAGTTGATACAGTAATTAACTCAATTATCTCCCAAGCAGAGGGGAGGAATTCACTGCACTAAGTGGGAGTGATTATCTAATTGCCTGTACTCTATTGGTTGCAAAGTTTGCGGTTTAGGTGCCCCACAAGGTCCACGTGGGTGGTAACCTTGTAAGGGAAATGTGTATAAAAACAGCAATAAAGCCTCAGTGCACTCAGTTCTTCTTCACCCTCAATCTAGAGTCTTGTCTCTTATTGGGGGTAACTGCTATACAGCTATCACACTAGCTCTTCTAAGAGCTTCTTCACTTGGATAACTACTGGATGCTGAGAATACCCCTCATTTATCGGGAGAAGGATGCCCTCCAGCGGTGGAAACCCCTCTACTCACCGGGGTAACCGCTACACAGGTATCGTCCCCTCTGTTCAATTTACAGAGCAGGAGATAAACACATGTAAAGTAAGTAACAGTTGTTTTGACGGCTATAGTGCAGTGCTTCCCAAACTTTTTAGATTCAAGGCACCCTTAATATTTCAATATTTTTCCAAGGCGGCCCAAGTAAAAAAAATGTCTAGGTTGTATACATGTACAGCGCTGCCCCATACACTAGGCCCCTGTTCAGCAGAAATGTTTCCCTGTCAAGAGGGGATCCAGAACTTAATCTTGGGTGGGGCACTGGTAGATTATTTAAAGAAACAAGCAAGGCAAAATAACTACTGCAGCACTCTGTAGTGGTTATGGTGCCATGGTGCCCTCCCAGTGTAAGTAGTCAAAATGTTTAAGAACAGTTTGACAACATATCTGGGGTCTGCCGGGATATTGGCTGTCGTAGGGTATAGGTGCAGTAGTGTGTGTGTGTGTGTAAGGAGTGTATTGTGTGTGTGAAGGATGTAATGTGTATGTGTGTGAGGAGTGCTCTGTGTTTGCGTGAGGAGTGCTTTGTGAGTGTGTGTGTGTGTGTAAGGGGTGCATTGTGTGTGTGAAGGATGTAGTGTGTATGTGTGTGAGGAGTGCTCTGTGTTTGCGTGAGGAGTGCTTTGTGAGTGTGTGTGGGGTAATGTGTGTATAGAATGTAGAGTGAGTGGTACAGTATGTGTGTATAGGGGGAGTGTGTGTGAGGGGACAGTGAGTGTGCATGGGGAGCAGTGTGTGTGTGTATTGGGGCAGTAAGTGAGAGGGGTACAGTGTGAGTGCATGGGGACAGTGTGTGTGAGGGGTACAGTGTGTGTATGGGGGGGCAGTGTGTGTGAGGGGTACAGTGTGTGTGTATGGGGGCAGTGTGCGTGGATGCTGTATGGAAGGCAGTGTCTGTGTGTATGGAGGGCAGTGTGTAAGGGGCACATTGTGTGTGTGAGGGGTATAGTGTGTGTTTAGGGGGGCAGCGTGTTTGTGTACAGGGGGCAGTGAGTGTATGGGGGCCAGTAAGTGTGTATGGGTGCAGTGTGCGTGGATGGTGGGGCAGTGTGTGTGTATGGAGGGCAGTGTGTGAGGGGTACAGTGTGTGTGTGAGGGGTATAGTGTGTGGGTCTGTGGGGGTAGGAGAGGAGATTAGTAAATATAAACTTTTTTTAAATAAAAAAATATATAATTTTCAAATCACCTCTCCCTGCTTACCTTTGTCTGGGAGGCGGGGGCAGTTCTAATAGCTGGTAGTCCGGTGGGGAAGCCCTTGTGGTCCAACTGGTGAGAGTGAACTCTAGCATCTCGTGAGACTAGAGTTCACTCTCGCGAGATTCAGAGCGTTGCCGTGGTAACAGCGGCAACTCTCCAGGCTCGCGAGAGGAGAACCAGATGGAGCAGCAGGTTAGAGCTCCTCCGGGTCCTCTCTCCCTCCCCTGCTGGCTGCAGCATTACAGTGCTAGCGGGCCGGTGAGGGAGATCTCTGATCTCCTCTCCAGTCCTGGAGAGCCGGCAGGAGAGAGCGAGGCACGATTTTCTGTGCTGTGATCATATGATTATAGCACTAGGAAAATATCTTGTGGCACTTCAAGTGTCCGTCGTATTCACCCAGCGATGGTGACTATCATCACAGAGATTGTCCTTCATCTCAGCTATATCTTTCCAATAGATCTCAGTACACGGCAGTCACATGTCGCCTGAGGATCAGTTATATAGAGATAATAATCTCATGTCATTCATTTATTCAGAATAAAGAATATATAGCACTTACCCTCTAGGGAATGGTTTCTTTAGCTCAGAATAAAATATAATCTTATGTCCACCAGCAGGACCACCACCGTGCAGCTATAGAACGAAGGATGGACCGATATCCACAGATATGCAGGCAGCAGGACCACCACCGTGCAGCTATAGAACGAAGGATGGACCGATATCCACAGATATGCAGGCAGCAGGACCACCACCGTGCAGCTATAGAACGAAGGATGGACCGATATCCACAGAGATGCAGGCAGCAGGACCACCACCGTGCAGCTATAGAACGAAGGATGGACCGATATCCACAGATATGCAGGCAGCAGGACCACCACCGTGCAGCTATAGAACGAAGGATGGACCGATATCCACAGAGATGCAGGCAGCTGAACCACCACAGTGCAGCTATAGAATGAAGGATTGACCGATATCCACAGATATGCAGGCAGCAGGACCACCACCGTGCAGCTATAGAACGAAGGATAAACCGATATCCACAGATATGCAGGCAGCAGGACCACCACCGTGCAGCT
This sequence comes from Pelobates fuscus, assembly GCF_036172605.1. Lineage (NCBI taxonomy): Eukaryota > Metazoa > Chordata > Amphibia > Anura > Pelobatidae > Pelobates > Pelobates fuscus. The sequence goes on along the minus strand of NC_086318.1, from coordinate 864,090 downwards.
ATAGAACGAAGGATGGACCGATATCCACAGATATGCAGGCAGCAGGACCACCACCGTGCAGCTATAGAACGAAGGATGGACCGATATCCACAGATATGCAGGCAGCAGGACCACCACCGTGCAGCTATAGAACGAAGGATGGACCGATATCCACAAGACGCAGGCAGCAGGACCACCACCGTGCAGCTATAGAACGAAGGATGGACCGATATCCACAGAGATGCAGGCAGCAGGACCACCACCGTGCAGCTATAGAACGAAGGATGGACCAATATCCACAGAAATGCAGGCAGCAGGACCACCACCGTGCAGCTATAGAACGAAGGATGGACCGATATCCACATAGATGCAGGCAGCAGGACCACCACCGTGCAGCTATAGAACGAACGATGGACCGATATCCACAGAGATACAGGCAGCAGGACCACCACCGTGCAGCTATAGAACTAAGGATGGACCGATATCCACAGATATGCAGGCAGCAGGACCACCACCGTGCAGGAATAGAACGGAGGATGGACCGATATCCACAGATATGCAGGCAGCAGGACCACCACCGTGCAGCTATGGAACGAAGGATGGACCGATATCCACAGAGATGCAGGCAGCTGAACCACCACAGTGCAGCTATAGAACGAAGGATTGACCGATATCCACAGATATGCAGGCAGCAGGACCACCACCGTGCAGCTATAGAACGAAGGATAAACCGATATCCACAGATATGCAGGCAGCAGGACCACCACCGTGCAGCTATAGAACGAAGGATGGACCGATATCCACAGAGATGCAGGCAGCTGAACCACCACAGTGCAGCTATAGAACGAAGGATTGACCGATATCCACAGATATGCAGGCAGCAGGACCACCACCGTGCAGCTATAGAACGAAGGATAAACCGATATCCACAGATATGCAGGCAGCAGGACCACCACCGTGCAGCTATAGAACGAAGGATGGACCGATATCCACAGATATGCAGGCAGCAGGACCACCACCGTGCAGCTATAGAACGAAGGATGGACCGATATCCACAGATATGCAGGCAGCAGGACCACCACCGTGCAGCTATAGAACGAAGGATGGACCGATATCCACAGATATGCAGGCAGCAGGACCACCACCGTGCAGCTATAGAACGAAGGATGGACCGATATCCACAGAGACGCAGGCAGCAGGACCACCACCGTGCAGCTATAGAACGAAGGATGGACCCATATCCACAGAGATACAGGCAGCAGGACCACCACCATGCAGCTATAGAACGAAGGATGGACCAATATCCACAGAAATGCAGGCAGCAGGACCACCAGCATGCAGCTATAGAACGAAGGATGGACCGATATCCACAGATATGCAGGCAGCAGGACCACCACCGTGCAGCTATAGAACGAAGGATGGACCGATATGCACAGAGATGCAGGCAGCAGGACCACCACCGTGCAGCTATAGAACGAAGGATGGACCGATATCCACAGAGATACAGGCAGCAGGACCACCACCGTGCAGCTATAGAACGAAGGATGGACCGATATCCACAGATATGCAGGCAGCAGGACCACCACCGTGCAGCTATCGAACGAAGGATGGACCGATATCCACAGAGATGCAGGCAGCAGGAACACCACCGTGCAGCTATAGAAAGAAGGATGGACCGATATCCACAGATATGCAGGCAGCAGGACCACCACCGTGCAGCTATAGAACGAAGGATGGACCGATATCCGCAGAGATGCAGGCAGCAGGACCACCACCGTGCAGCTATAGAACGAAGGATGGACCAATATCCACAGATATGCAGGCAGCAGGACCACCACCGTGCAGCTATAGAACAAAGGATGGACCGATATCCACAGATATGCAGGCAGCAGGACCACCACCGTGCAGCTATAGAACAAAGGATGGACCGATATCCACAGATATGCAGGCAGCAGGACCACCACCGTGCAGCTATAGAACGAAGGATGGACCGATATCCACAGATATGCAGGCAGCAGGACCACCACCGTTCAGCTATAGAACGAAGGATGGACCGATATCCACAAGACGCAGGCAGCAGGACCACCACCGTGCAGCTATAGAACGAAGGATGGACCAATATCCACAGATATGCAGGCAGTAGGACCACCACCGTGCAGGAATAGAACGGAGGATGGACCGATATCCACAGATATGCAGGCAGCAGGACCACCACCGTGCAGCTATGGAACGAAGGATGGACCGATATCCACAGAGATGCAGGCAGCTGAACCACCACAGTGCAGCTATAGAACGAAGGATTGACCGATATCCACAGATATGCAGGCAGCAGGACCACCACCGTGCAGCTATAGAACGAAGGATAAACCGATATCCACAGATATGCAGGCAGCAGGACCACCACCGTGCAGCTATAGAACGAAGGATGGACCGATATCCACAGAGATGCAGGCAGCTGAACCACCACAGTGCAGCTATAGAACGAAGGATTGACCGATATCCACAGATATGCAGGCAGCAGGACCACCACCGTGCAGCTATAGAACGAAGGATAAACCGATATCCACAGATATGCAGGCAGCAGGACCACCACCGTGCAGCTATAGAACGAAGGATGGACCGATATCCACAGATATGCAGGCAGCAGGACCACCACCGTGCAGCTATAGAACGAAGGATGGACCGATATCCACAGATATGCAGGCAGCAGGACCACCACCGTGCAGCTATAGAACGAAGGATGGACCGATATCCACAGATATGCAGGCAGCAGGACCACCACCGTGCAGCTATAGAACGAAGGATGGACCGATATCCACAGAGACGCAGGCAGCAGGACCACCACCGTGCAGCTATAGAACGAAGGATGGACCCATATCCACAGAGATACAGGCAGCAGGACCACCACCATGCAGCTATAGAACGAAGGATGGACCAATATCCACAGAAATGCAGGCAGCAGGACCACCAGCATGCAGCTATAGAACGAAGGATGGACCGATATCCACAGATATGCAGGCAGCAGGACCACCACCGTGCAGCTATAGAACGAAGGATGGACCGATATGCACAGAGATGCAGGCAGCAGGACCACCACCGTGCAGCTATAGAACGAAGGATGGACCGATATCCACAGAGATACAGGCAGCAGGACCACCACCGTGCAGCTATAGAACGAAGGATGGACCGATATCCACAGATATGCAGGCAGCAGGACCACCACCGTGCAGCTATCGAACGAAGGATGGACCGATATCCACAGAGATGCAGGCAGCAGGAACACCACCGTGCAGCTATAGAAAGAAGGATGGACCGATATCCACAGATATGCAGGCAGCAGGACCACCACCGTGCAGCTATAGAACGAAGGATGGACCGATATCCGCAGAGATGCAGGCAGCAGGACCACCACCGTGCAGCTATAGAACGAAGGATGGACCAATATCCACAGATATGCAGGCAGCAGGACCACCACCGTGCAGCTATAGAACAAAGGATGGACCGATATCCACAGATATGCAGGCAGCAGGACCACCACCGTGCAGCTATAGAACGAAGGATGGACCGATATCCACAGATATGCAGGCAGCAGGACCACCACCGTTCAGCTATAGAACGAAGGATGGACCGATATCCACAAGACGCAGGCAGCAGGACCACCACCGTGCAGCTATAGAACGAAGGATGGACCAATATCCACAGATATGCAGGCAGTAGGACCACCACCGTGCAGCTATAGAAAGAAGGATGGACCGATATCCACAGATATGCAGGCAGCAGGACCACCACCGTGCAGCTATGGAACGAAGGATGGACCGATATCCGCAGAGATGCAGGCAGCAGGACCACCACCGTGCAGCTATAGAATGAAGGATGGACCGATATCCACAGATATGCAGGCAGCAGGACCACCACCGTGCAGCTATAGAACAAAGGATGGACCGATATCCACAGAGACGCAGGCAGCAGGACCACCATCGTGCAGCTATAGAATGAAGGATGGACCGATATCCACAGAGATGCAGGCAGCAGGACCACCACCATGCAGCTATAGAACGAAGGATGGACCAATATCCACAGAAATGCAGGCAGCAGGACCACCAGCATGCAGCTATAGAACGAAGGATGGACCGATATCCACAGATATGCAGGCAGCAGGACCACCACCGTGCAGCTATAGAACGAAGGATGGACCGATATCCACAGAGATGCAGGCAGCAGGACCACCACCGTGCAGCTATACAACGAAGGATGGACCGATATCCACAGATATGCAGGCAGCAGGACCACCAGCATGCAGCTATAGAACGAAGGATGGACCGATATCCACAGAGATGCAGGCAGCAGGACCACCACCGTGCAGCTATAGAAAGAAGGATGGACCGATATCCACAGAGATGCAGGCAGCAGGACCACCACCGTGCAGCTATAGAACGAAGGATGGACCGATATCCACAGAGATACAGGCAGCAGGACCACCACCGTGCAGCTATAGAACGAAGGATGGACTGATATCCACAGAGATGCATGCAGCAGGACCACCACCGTGCAGCTATAGAACGAAGGATGGACCGATATCCACAGATATGCAGGCAGCAGGACCACCACCGTGCAGCTATAGAACGAAGGATGGACCGATATCCACAGAGCTGCAGGCAGCTGGACCACCACAGTGCAGCTATAGAACGAAGGATTGACCGATATCCACAGATATGCAGGCAGCAGGACCACCACCGTGCAGCTATAGAAGAAAGATGGACCGATATCCCCAGATATGCAGGCAGCAGGACCACCACCGTGCAGCTATAGAACGAAGGATGGACCGATATCCACAGATATGCAGGCAGCAGGACCACCACCGTGCAGCTATAGAACGAAGGATGGACCGATATCCACAGATATGCAGGCAGCAGGACCACCACCGTGCAGCTATAGAACGAAGATTGGACCGATATCCACAGATATGCAGGCAGCAGGACCACCACCGTGCAGCTATAGAACGAAGGATGGACCGATATCCACAGATATGCAGGCAGCAGGACCACCACCGTGCAGCTATAGAACGAAGGATGGACCGATATCCACAGAAATGCAGGCAGCAGGACCACCACCGTGCAGCTATAGAACGAAGGATGGACCGATATCCACAGAGATACAGGCAGCAGGACCACCACCGTGCAGCTATAGAACGAAGGATGGACCGATATCCACAGAGATACAGGCAGCAGGACCACCACCGTGCAGCTATAGAACGAAGGATGGACCGATATCCACAGAGATACAGGCAGCAGGACCACCACCGTGCAGCTATAGAACGAAGGATGGACCGATATCCACAGAGATGCAGGCAGCAGGACCACCACCGTGCAGCTATAGAACGAAGGATGGACCGATATCCACAGAGATGCAGGCAGCAGGACCACCACCGTGCAGCTATAGAACGAAGGATGGACCGATATCCACAGAGATACAGGCAGCAGGACCACCACCGTGCAGCTATAGAACGAAGGATGGACCGATATCCACAGATATGCAGGCAGCAGGACCACCACCGTGCAGCTATAGAACGAAAGATGGACCGATATCCACAGAGATGCAGGCAGCAGGACCACCACCGTGCAGCTATAGAAAGAAGGATGGACCGATATCCACAGAGATGCAGGCAGCAGGACCACCACCGTGCAGCTGTAGAACGAAGGATGGACCGATATCCACAGAGATGCAGGCAGCAGGACCACCACCGTGCCGCTATACAACGAAGGATGGACCGATATCCACAGAGATACAGGCAGTAGGACCACCACCGTGCAGCTATAGAACGAAGGATGGACCGATATCCACAGAGATGCAGGCAGCTGAACCACCACAGTGCAGCTATAGAACGAAGGATTGACCGATATCCACAGATATGCAGGCAGCAGGACCACCACCGTGCAGCTATAGAACGAAGGATTGACCGATATCCACAGATATGCAGGCAGCAGGACCACCACCGTGCAGCTATAGAACGAAGGATAAACCGATATCCACAGATATGCAGGCAGCAGGACCACCACCGTGCAGCTATAGAACGAAGGATGGACCGATATCCACAGAGATGCAGGCAGCTGAACCACCACAGTGCAGCTATAGAACGAAGGATTGACCGATATCCACAGATATGCAGGCAGCAGGACCACCACCGTGCAGCTATAGAACGAAGGATAAACCGATATCCACAGATATGCAGGCAGCAGGACCACCACCGTGCAGCTATAGAACGAAGGATGGACCGATATCCACAGATATGCAGGCAGCAGGACCACCACCGTGCAGCTATAGAACGAAGGATGGACCGATATCCACAGATATGCAGGCAGCAGGACCACCACCGTGCAGCTATAGAACGAAGGATGGACCGATATCCACAGATATGCAGGCAGCAGGACCACCACCGTGCAGCTATAGAACGAAGGATGGACCGATATCCACAGAGACGCAGGCAGCAGGACCACCACCGTGCAGCTATAGAACGAAGGATGGACCCATATCCACAGAGATACAGGCAGCAGGACCACCACCATGCAGCTATAGAACGAAGGATGGACCAATATCCACAGAAATGCAGGCAGCAGGACCACCAGCATGCAGCTATAGAACGAAGGATGGACCGATATCCACAGATATGCAGGCAGCAGGACCACCACCGTGCAGCTATAGAACGAAGGATGGACCGATATGCACAGAGATGCAGGCAGCAGGACCACCACCGTGCAGCTATAGAACGAAGGATGGACCGATATCCACAGAGATACAGGCAGCAGGACCACCACCGTGCAGCTATAGAACGAAGGATGGACCGATATCCACAGATATGCAGGCAGCAGGACCACCACCGTGCAGCTATCGAACGAAGGATGGACCGATATCCACAGAGATGCAGGCAGCAGGAACACCACCGTGCAGCTATAGAAAGAAGGATGGACCGATATCCACAGATATGCAGGCAGCAGGACCACCACCGTGCAGCTATAGAACGAAGGATGGACCGATATCCGCAGAGATGCAGGCAGCAGGACCACCACCGTGCAGCTATAGAACGAAGGATGGACCAATATCCACAGATATGCAGGCAGCAGGACCACCACCGTGCAGCTATAGAACAAAGGATGGACCGATATCCACAGATATGCAGGCAGCAGGACCACCACCGTGCAGCTATAGAACAAAGGATGGACCGATATCCACAGATATGCAGGCAGCAGGACCACCACCGTGCAGCTATAGAACGAAGGATGGACCGATATCCACAGATATGCAGGCAGCAGGACCACCACCGTTCAGCTATAGAACGAAGGATGGACCGATATCCACAAGACGCAGGCAGCAGGACCACCACCGTGCAGCTATAGAACGAAGGATGGACCAATATCCACAGATATGCAGGCAGTAGGACCACCACCGTGCAGGAATAGAACGGAGGATGGACCGATATCCACAGATATGCAGGCAGCAGGACCACCACCGTGCAGCTATGGAACGAAGGATGGACCGATATCCACAGAGATGCAGGCAGCTGAACCACCACAGTGCAGCTATAGAACGAAGGATTGACCGATATCCACAGATATGCAGGCAGCAGGACCACCACCGTGCAGCTATAGAACGAAGGATAAACCGATATCCACAGATATGCAGGCAGCAGGACCACCACCGTGCAGCTATAGAACGAAGGATGGACCGATATCCACAGAGATGCAGGCAGCTGAACCACCACAGTGCAGCTATAGAACGAAGGATTGACCGATATCCACAGATATGCAGGCAGCAGGACCACCACCGTGCAGCTATAGAACGAAGGATAAACCGATATCCACAGATATGCAGGCAGCAGGACCACCACCGTGCAGCTATAGAACGAAGGATGGACCGATATCCACAGATATGCAGGCAGCAGGACCACCACCGTGCAGCTATAGAACGAAGGATGGACCGATATCCACAGATATGCAGGCAGCAGGACCACCACCGTGCAGCTATAGAACGAAGGATGGACCGATATCCACAGATATGCAGGCAGCAGGACCACCACCGTGCAGCTATAGAACGAAGGATGGACCGATATCCACAGAGACGCAGGCAGCAGGACCACCACCGTGCAGCTATAGAACGAAGGATGGACCCATATCCACAGAGATACAGGCAGCAGGACCACCACCATGCAGCTATAGAACGAAGGATGGACCAATATCCACAGAAATGCAGGCAGCAGGACCACCAGCATGCAGCTATAGAACGAAGGATGGACCGATATCCACAGATATGCAGGCAGCAGGACCACCACCGTGCAGCTATAGAACGAAGGATGGACCGATATGCACAGAGATGCAGGCAGCAGGACCACCACCGTGCAGCTATAGAACGAAGGATGGACCGATATCCACAGAGATACAGGCAGCAGGACCACCACCGTGCAGCTATAGAACGAAGGATGGACCGATATCCACAGATATGCAGGCAGCAGGACCACCACCGTGCAGCTATCGAACGAAGGATGGACCGATATCCACAGAGATGCAGGCAGCAGGAACACCACCGTGCAGCTATAGAAAGAAGGATGGACCGATATCCACAGATATGCAGGCAGCAGGACCACCACCGTGCAGCTATAGAACGAAGGATGGACCGATATCCGCAGAGATGCAGGCAGCAGGACCACCACCGTGCAGCTATAGAACGAAGGATGGACCAATATCCACAGATATGCAGGCAGCAGGACCACCACCGTGCAGCTATAGAACAAAGGATGGACCGATATCCACAGATATGCAGGCAGCAGGACCACCACCGTGCAGCTATAGAACGAAGGATGGACCGATATCCACAGATATGCAGGCAGCAGGACCACCACCGTTCAGCTATAGAACGAAGGATGGACCGATATCCACAAGACGCAGGCAGCAGGACCACCACCGTGCAGCTATAGAACGAAGGATGGACCAATATCCACAGATATGCAGGCAGTAGGACCACCACCGTGCAGCTATAGAAAGAAGGATGGACCGATATCCACAGATATGCAGGCAGCAGGACCACCACCGTGCAGCTATGGAACGAAGGATGGACCGATATCCGCAGAGATGCAGGCAGCAGGACCACCACCGTGCAGCTATAGAATGAAGGATGGACCGATATCCACAGATATGCAGGCAGCAGGACCACCACCGTGCAGCTATAGAACAAAGGATGGACCGATATCCACAGAGACGCAGGCAGCAGGACCACCATCGTGCAGCTATAGAATGAAGGATGGACCGATATCCACAGAGATGCAGGCAGCAGGACCACCACCATGCAGCTATAGAACGAAGGATGGACCAATATCCACAGAAATGCAGGCAGCAGGACCACCAGCATGCAGCTATAGAACGAAGGATGGACCGATATCCACAGATATGCAGGCAGCAGGACCACCACCGTGCAGCTATAGAACGAAGGATGGACCGATATCCACAGAGATGCAGGCAGCAGGACCACCACCGTGCAGCTATACAACGAAGGATGGACCGATATCCACAGATATGCAGGCAGCAGGACCACCAGCATGCAGCTATAGAACGAAGGATGGACCGATATCCACAGAGATGCAGGCAGCAGGACCACCACCGTGCAGCTATAGAAAGAAGGATGGACCGATATCCACAGAGATGCAGGCAGCAGGACCACCACCGTGCAGCTATAGAACGAAGGATGGACCGATATCCACAGAGATACAGGCAGCAGGACCACCACCGTGCAGCTATAGAACGAAGGATGGACTGATATCCACAGAGATGCATGCAGCAGGACCACCACCGTGCAGCTATAGAACGAAGGATGGACCGATATCCACAGATATGCAGGCAGCAGGACCACCACCGTGCAGCTATAGAACGAAGGATGGACCGATATCCACAGAGCTGCAGGCAGCTGGACCACCACAGTGCAGCTATAGAACGAAGGATTGACCGATATCCACAGATATGCAGGCAGCAGGACCACCACCGTGCAGCTATAGAAGAAAGATGGACCGATATCCCCAGATATGCAGGCAGCAGGACCACCACCGTGCAGCTATAGAACGAAGGATGGACCGATATCCACAGATATGCAGGCAGCAGGACCACCACCGTGCAGCTATAGAACGAAGGATGGACCGATATCCACAGATATGCAGGCAGCAGGACCACCACCGTGCAGCTATAGAACGAAGATTGGACCGATATCCACAGATATGCAGGCAGCAGGACCACCACCGTGCAGCTATAGAACGAAGGATGGACCGATATCCACAGATATGCAGGCAGCAGGACCACCACCGTGCAGCTATAGAACGAAGGATGGACCGATATCCACAGAAATGCAGGCAGCAGGACCACCACCGTGCAGCTATAGAACGAAGGATGGACCGATATCCACAGAGATACAGGCAGCAGGACCACCACCGTGCAGCTATAGAACGAAGGATGGACCGATATCCACAGAGATACAGGCAGCAGGACCACCACCGTGCAGCTATAGAACGAAGGATGGACCGATATCCACAGAGATACAGGCAGCAGGACCACCACCGTGCAGCTATAGAACGAAGGATGGACCGATATCCACAGAGATGCAGGCAGCAGGACCACCACCGTGCAGCTATAGAACGAAGGATGGACCGATATCCACAGAGATGCAGGCAGCAGGACCACCACCGTGCAGCTATAGAACGAAGGATGGACCGATATCCACAGAGATACAGGCAGCAGGACCACCACCGTGCAGCTATAGAACGAAGGATGGACCGATATCCACAGATATGCAGGCAGCAGGACCACCACCGTGCAGCTATAGAACGAAAGATGGACCGATATCCACAGAGATGCAGGCAGCAGGACCACCACCGTGCAGCTATAGAAAGAAGGATGGACCGATATCCACAGAGATGCAGGCAGCAGGACCACCACCGTGCAGCTGTAGAACGAAGGATGGACCGATATCCACAGAGATGCAGGCAGCAGGACCACCACCGTGCCGCTATACAACGAAGGATGGACCGATATCCACAGAGATACAGGCAGTAGGACCACCACCGTGCAGCTATAGAACGAAGGATGGACCAATATCCACAGATATGCAGGCAGCAGGACCAACACCGTGCAGCTATAGAACGAAGGATGGACCGATATCCACAGAGACGCAGGCAGCAGGACCACTACCGTGCAGCTATAGAACGAAGGATGGACCGATATCCGCAGAGATGCAGGCAGCAGGACCACCACCGTGCAGCTATAGAACGAAGGATGGACCGATATCCACAGATATGCAGGCAGCAGGACCACCACCGTTCAGCTATAGAACGAAGGATGGACCGATATCCACAGAGACGCAGGCAGCAGGACCACCACCGTGCAGCTATAGAACGAAGGATGGACCGATATCCACAGAGACGCAGGCAGCAGGACCACCACCGTGCAGCTATAGAACGAAGGATGGACCGATATCCACAGAGATGCAGGCAGCAGGACCACCACCGTGCAGCTATAGAACGAAGGATGGACCGATATCCACAGAGATACAGGCAGCAGGACCAACACCGTGCAGCTATAGAACGAAGGATGGACTGATATCCACAGATATGCAGGCAGCAGGACCACCACCGTGCAGCTATAGAACGAAGGATGGACCGATATCCACAGAGATGCAGGCAGCAGGACCACCACCGTGCAGCTATAGAACGAAGGATGGACCGATATCCACAGATATGCAGGCAGCAGGACCACCACCGTGCAGCTATAGAAGAAGGATGGACCGATATCCCCAGATATGCAGGCAGCAGGACCACCACCGTGCAGCTATAGAACGAAGGATGGACCGATATCCACAGATATGCAGGCAGCAGGACCACCACCGTGCAGCTATAGAACGAAGGATGTACCGATATCCACAGATATGCAGGCAGCAGGACCACCACCGTGCAGCTATAGAACGAAGATTGGACCGATATCCACAGATATGCAGGCAGCAGGACCACCACCGTGCAGCTATAGAACGAAGGATGGACCGATATCCACAGATATGCAGGCAGCAGGACCACCACCGTGCAGCTATAGAACGAAGGATGGACCGATATCCACAGAAATGCAGGCAGCAGGACCACCACCGTGCAGCTATAGAACGAAGGATGGACCGATATCCACAGAGATACAGGCAGCAGGACCACCACCGTGCAGCTATAGAACGAAGGATGGACCGATATCCACAGAGATACAGGCAGCAGGACCACCACCGTGCAGCTATAGAACGAAGGATGGACTGATATCCACAGAGATACAGGCAGCAGGACCACCACCGTGCAGCTATAGAACGAAGGATGGACCGATATCCACAGAGATGCAGGCAGCAGGACCACCACCGTGCAGCTATAGAACGAAGGATGGACCGATATCCACAGAGATGCAAGCAGCAGGACCACCACCGTGCAGCTATAGAACGAAGGATGGACCGATATCCACAGAGATACAGGCAGCAGGACCACAACCGTGCAGCTATAGAACGAAGGATGGACCGATATCCACAGATATGCAGGCAGCAGGACCACCACCGTGCAGCTATAGAACGAAGGATGGACCGATATCCACAGATATGCAGGCAGCAGGACCACCACCGTGCAGCTATAGAACGAAGGATGGACCGATATCCACAGAGATACAGGCAGCAGGACCACCACCGTGCAGCTATAGAACGAAGGATGGACTGATATCCACAGAGATACAGGCAGCAGGACCACCACCGTGCAGCTATAGAACGAAGGATGGACCGATATCCACAAAGATGCAGGCAGCAGGACCACCACCGTGCAGCTGTAGAACAAAGGATGGACCGATATCCACAGAGATGCAGGCAGCAGGACCACCACCGTGCAGCTATAGAACGAAGGATGGACCGATATCCACAGAGATACAGGCAGCAGGACCACCACCGTGCAGCTATAGAACGAAGGATGGACCGATATCCACAGAGATACAGGCAGCAGGACCACCACCGTGCAGCTATAGAACGAAGGATGGACCAATATCCACAGATATGCAGGCAGCAGGACCAACACCGTGCAGCTATAGAACGAAGGATGGACCGATATCCACAGAGACGCAGGCAGCAGGACCACTACCGTGCAGCTATAGAACGAAGGATGGACCGATATCCGCAGAGATGCAGGCAGCAGGACCACCACCGTGCAGCTATAGAACGAAGGATGGACCGATATCCACAGATATGCAGGCAGCAGGACCACCACCGTGCAGCTATCGAACGAAGGATGGACCGATATCCACAGAGATGCAGGCAGCAGGAACACCACCGTGCAGCTATAGAAAGAAGGATGGACCGATATCCACAGATATGCAGGCAGCAGGACCACCACCGTGCAGCTATAGAACGAAGGATGGACCGATATCCGCAGAGATGCAGGCAGCAGGACCACCACCGTGCAGCTATAGAACGAAGGATGGACCAATATCCACAGATATGCAGGCAGCAGGACCACCACCGTGCAGCTATAGAACAAAGGATGGACCGATATCCACAGATATGCAGGCAGCAGGACCACCACCGTGCAGCTATAGAACGAAGGATGGACCGATATCCACAGATATGCAGGCAGCAGGACCACCACCGTTCAGCTATAGAACGAAGGATGGACCGATATCCACAAGACGCAGGCAGCAGGACCACCACCGTGCAGCTATAGAACGAAGGATGGACCAATATCCACAGATATGCAGGCAGTAGGACCACCACCGTGCAGCTATAGAAAGAAGGATGGACCGATATCCACAGATATGCAGGCAGCAGGACCACCACCGTGCAGCTATGGAACGAAGGATGGACCGATATCCGCAGAGATGCAGGCAGCAGGACCACCACCGTGCAGCTATAGAATGAAGGATGGACCGATATCCACAGATATGCAGGCAGCAGGACCACCACCGTGCAGCTATAGAACAAAGGATGGACCGATATCCACAGAGACGCAGGCAGCAGGACCACCATCGTGCAGCTATAGAACGAAGGATGGACCGATATCCACAGAGATGCAGGCAGCAGGACCACCACCATGCAGCTATAGAACGAAGGATGGACCAATATCCACAGAAATGCAGGCAGCAGGACCACCAGCATGCAGCTATAGAACGAAGGATGGACCGATATCCACAGAGATACAGGCAGCAGGACCACCACCGTGCAGCTATAGAACGAAGGATGGACCGATATCCACAGATATGCAGGCAGCAGGACCACCACCGTGCAGCTATAGAACGAAGGATGGACCGATATCCACAGAGATGCAGGCAGCAGGACCACCACCGTGCAGCTATAGAACGAAGGATGGACCGATATCCACAGAGACGCAGGCAGCAGGACCACCACCGTGCAGCTATAGAACGAAGGATGGACCGATATCCACAGAGATGCAGGCAGCAGGACCACCACCATGCAGCTATAGAACGAAGGATGGACCAATATCCACAGAAATGCAGGCAGCAGGACCACCAGCATGCAGCTATAGAACGAAGGATGGACCGATATCCACAGATATGCAGGCAGCAGGACCACCACCGTGCAGCTATAGAACGAAGGATGGACCGATATCCACAGAGATGCAGGCAGCAGGACCACCACCGTGCAGCTATACAACGAAGGATGGACCGATATCCACAGATATGCAGGCAGCAGGACCACCAGCATGCAGCTATAGAACGAAGGATGGACCGATATCCACAGAGATGCAGGCAGCAGGACCACCACCGTGCAGCTATAGAAAGAAGGATGGACCGATATCCACAGAGATGCAGGCAGCAGGACCACCACCGTGCAGCTATAGAACGAAGGATGGACCGATATCCACAGAGATACAGGCAGCAGGACCACCACCGTGCAGCTATAGAACGAAGGATGGACTGATATCCACAGAGATGCATGCAGCAGGACCACCACCGTGCAGCTATAGAACGAAGGATGGACCGATATCCACAGATATGCAGGCAGCAGGACCACCACCGTGCAGCTATAGAACGAAGGATGGACCGATATCCACAGAGCTGCAGGCAGCTGGACCACCACAGTGCAGCTATAGAACGAAGGATTGACCGATATCCACAGATATGCAGGCAGCAGGACCACCACCGTGCAGCTATAGAAGAAAGATGGACCGATATCCCCAGATATGCAGGCAGCAGGACCACCACCGTGCAGCTATAGAACGAAGGATGGACCGATATCCACAGATATGCAGGCAGCAGGACCACCACCGTGCAGCTATAGAACGAAGATTGGACCGATATCCACAGATATGCAGGCAGCAGGACCACCACCGTGCAGCTATAGAACGAAGGATGGACCGATATCCACAGATATGCAGGCAGCAGGACCACCACCGTGCAGCTATAGAACGAAGGATGGACCGATATCCACAGAAATGCAGGCAGCAGGACCACCACCGTGCAGCTATAGAACGAAGGATGGACCGATATCCACAGAGATACAGGCAGCAGGACCACCACCGTGCAGCTATAGAACGAAGGATGGACCGATATCCACAGAGATACAGGCAGCAGGACCACCACCGTGCAGCTATAGAACGAAGGATGGACCGATATCCACAGAGATACAGGCAGCAGGACCACCACCGTGCAGCTATAGAACGAAGGATGGACCGATATCCACAGAGATGCAGGCAGCAGGACCACCACCGTGCAGCTATAGAACGAAGGATGGACCGATATCCACAGAGATGCAGGCAGCAGGACCACCACCGTGCAGCTATAGAACGAAGGATGGACCGATATCCACAGAGATACAGGCAGCAGGACCACCACCGTGCAGCTATAGAACGAAGGATGGACCGATATCCACAGATATGCAGGCAGCAGGACCACCACCGTGCAGCTATAGAACGAAAGATGGACCGATATCCACAGAGATGCAGGCAGCAGGACCACCACCGTGCAGCTATAGAAAGAAGGATGGACCGATATCCACAGAGATGCAGGCAGCAGGACCACCACCGTGCAGCTGTAGAACGAAGGATGGACCGATATCCACAGAGATGCAGGCAGCAGGACCACCACCGTGCAGCTATACAACGAAGGATGGACCGATATCCACAGAGATACAGGCAGTAGGACCACCACCGTGCAGCTATAGAACGAAGGATGGACCAATATCCACAGATATGCAGGCAGCAGGACCAACACCGTGCAGCTATAGAACGAAGGATGGACCGATATCCACAGAGACGCAGGCAGCAGGACCACTACCGTGCAGCTATAGAACGAAGGATGGACCGATATCCGCAGAGATGCAGGCAGCAGGACCACCACCGTGCAGCTATAGAACGAAGGATGGACCGATATCCACAGATATGCAGGCAGCAGGACCACCACCGTTCAGCTATAGAACGAAGGATGGACCGATATCCACAGAGACGCAGGCAGCAGGACCACCACCGTGCAGCTATAGAACGAAGGATGGACCGATATCCACAGAGACGCAGGCAGCAGGACCACCACCGTGCAGCTATAGAACGAAGGATGGACCGATATCCACAGAGATGCAGGCAGCAGGACCACCACCGTGCAGCTATAGAACGAAGGATGGACCGATATCCACAGAGATACAGGCAGCAGGACCACCACCGTGCAGCTATAGAACGAAGGATGGACTGATATCCACAGATATGCAGGCAGCAGGACCACCACCGTGCAGCTATAGAACGAAGGATGGACCGATATCCACAGAGATGCAGGCAGCAGGACCACCACCGTGCAGCTATAGAACGAAGGATGGACCGATATCCACAGATATGCAGGCAGCAGGACCACCACCGTGCAGCTATAGAAGAAGGATGGACCGATATCCCCAGATATGCAGGCAGCAGGACCACCACCGTGCAGCTATAGAACGAAGGATGGACCGATATCCACAGATATGCAGGCAGCAGGACCACCACCGTGCAGCTATAGAACGAAGGATGGACCGATATCCACAGATATGCAGGCAGCAGGACCACCACCGTGCAGCTATAGAACGAAGATTGGACCGATATCCACAGATATGCAGGCAGCAGGACCACCACCGTGCAGCTATAGAACGAAGGATGGACCGATATCCACAGATATGCAGGCAGCAGGACCACCACCGTGCAGCTATAGAACGAAGGATGGACCGATATCCACAGAAATGCAGGCAGCAGGACCACCACCGTGCAGCTATAGAACGAAGGATGGACCGATATCCACAGAGATACAGGCAGCAGGACCACCACCGTGCAGCTATAGAACGAAGGATGGACCGATATCCACAGAGATACAGGCAGCAGGACCACCACCGTGCAGCTATAGAACGAAGGATGGACTGATATCCACAGAGATACAGGCAGCAGGACCACCACCGTGCAGCTATAGAACGAAGGATGGACCGATATCCACAGAGATGCAGGCAGCAGGACCACCACCGTGCAGCTATAGAACGAAGGATGGACCGATATCCACAGAGATGCAAGCAGCAGGACCACCACCGTGCAGCTATAGAACGAAGGATGGACCGATATCCACAGAGATACAGGCAGCAGGACCACAACCGTGCAGCTATAGAACGAAGGATGGACCGATATCCACAGATATGCAGGCAGCAGGACCACCACCGTGCAGCTATAGAACGAAGGATGGACCGATATCCACAGAGATGCAGGCAGCAGGACCACCACCGTGCAGCTATAGAAAGAAGGATGGACCGATATCCACAAAGATGCAGGCAGCAGGACCACCACCGTGCAGCTGTAGAACAAAGGATGGACCGATATCCACAGAGATGCAGGCAGCAGGACCACCACCGTGCAGCTATAGAACGAAGGATGGACCGATATCCACAGAGATACAGGCAGCAGGACCACCACCGTGCAGCTATAGAACGAAGGATGGACCGATATCCACAGAGATACAGGCAGCAGGACCACCACCGTGCAGCTATAGAACGAAGGATGGACCAATATCCACAGATATGCAGGCAGCAGGACCAACACCGTGCAGCTATAGAACGAAGGATGGACCGATATCCACAGAGACGCAGGCAGCAGGACCACTACCGTGCAGCTATAGAACGAAGGATGGACCGATATCCGCAGAGATGCAGGCAGCAGGACCACCACCGTGCAGCTATAGAACGAAGGATGGACCGATATCCACAGATATGCAGGCAGCAGGACCACCACCGTTCAGCTATAGAACGAAGGATGGACCGATATCCACAGAGACGCAGGCAGCAGGACCACCACCGTGCAGCTATAGAACGAAGGATGGACTGATATCCACAGAGACGCAGGCAGCAGGACCACCACCGTGCAGCTATAGAACGAAGGATGGACCGATATCCACAGAGATGCAGGCAGCAGGACCACCACCGTGCAGCTATAGAACGAAGGATGGACCGATATCCACAGAGATACAGGCAGCAGGACCACCACCGTGCAGCTATAGAACGAAGGATGGACTGATATCCACAGATATGCAGGCAGCAGGACCACCACCGTGCAGCTATAGAACGAAGGATGGACCGATATCCACAGAGATGCAGGCAGCAGGACCACCACCGTGCAGCTATAGAACGAAGGATGGACCGATATCCACAGAGATACAGGCAGCAGGACCACCACCGTGCAGCTATAGAACGAAGGATGGACCGATATCCACAGAGATGCAGGCAGCAGGACCACCACCGTGTAGCTATAGAATGAAGGATGGACCGATATCCACAGAGATACAGGCAGCAGGACCACCACCGTGCAGCTATAGAACGAAGGATGGACCGATATCCACAGATATGCAGGCAGCATGACCACCACCGTGCAGCTATAGAACGAAGGATGGACCGATATCCACAGATATGCAGGCAGCAGGACCACCACCGTGCAGCTATAGAACAAAGGATGGACCGATATCCACAGAGACGCAGGCAGCAGGACCACCACCGTGCAGCTATAGAACGAAGGATGGACCCATATCCACAGAGATACAGGCAGCAGGACCACCACCATGCAGCTATAGAACGAAGGATGGACCAATATCCACAGAAATGCAGGCAGCAGGACCACCAGCATGCAGCTATAGAACGAAGGATGGACCGATATCCACAGATATGCAGGCAGCAGGACCACCACCGTGCAGCTATAGAACGAAGGATGGACCGATATCCACAGATATGCAGGCAGCAGGACCACCACCGTGCAGCTATAGAACGAAGGATGGACCGATATCCACAGAGATGCAGGCAGCAGGACCACCACCGTGCAGCTATAGAACGAAGGATGGACCGATATCCACAGAGATACAGGCAGCAGGACCACCACCGTGCAGCTATCGAACGAAGGATGGACCGATATCCACAGAGATGCAGGCAGCAGGAACACCACCGTGCAGCTATAGAAAGAAGGATGGACCAATATCCACAGAGATGCAGGCAGCAGGACCACCACCGTGCAGCTATAGAAAGAAGGATGGACCGATATCCACAGAGATGCGGGCAGCAGGACCACCACCGTGCAGCTAAAGAACAAAGGATGGACCGATATCCACAGAGATGCAGGCAGCAGGACCACCCCCGTGCAGCTATAGAACGAAGGATGGACCGATATCCACAGAGATGCAGGCAGCAGGACCACCCCCGTGCAGCTATAGAACGAAGGATGGACCGATATCCACAGATATGCAGGCAGCAGGACCACCACCGTGCAGCTATAGAACGAAGGATGGACCGATATCCGCAGAGATGCAGGCAGCAGGACCACCACCGTGCAGCTATAGAACGAAGGATAAACCGATATCCACAGATATGCAGTGTTACGGTTGCCTCCAGGCTGGCTGGAAGTTGGACCGTAGAAAAGGATGCTCCTAGCGCTCACCAAATGACCATCAGCACCGCAGCCACCATAAGCACTGCAGACTCCACGAACCACCGCTGCTGGGCTGGTACCTCGCCGTCTGCTCTGCGCCCTGGACCTACGACCAGGCTCCAGGTTCCAATAGGCGAACCTCTTCCTTCTGTAGAGCGAAGCAGGATCAGGAATAAGAGCTCTTACAAGAGCTCAACAGCTAAGGGAGTATGAAGAGCATAGCAATCCCTGTAGTGATTATAGCTGTCCCCTACAAACATGAGTCGAGGCTGCAAGTTAGAGGGTCAGAAGAGGTCTGAGGTGCTGGAACACCCAGCCTGGTTTTTATTACCATTTTGAAAATACAGGACCACCCACAGGGCGGGACAAAACAACCAATCATACATGTACATCATTAAAACCACTCCCAGTAATTACACACAAAATCCTCCCCTATGTCTGTGATATAATTATGCTACACAAGGGATTAACATAATTATCACAGACAGTAAAAATACAGTTTTTACACAACATTCATAACTCCCAAAATATACATCACATTCGCATAAAAATACATATTCACAATCAATCCATTCAGGGGAACAACATACTCAAAAATCATACGAATTGGACCAGGGGTTCAGAAGTTAGTACAAATGTGCATTTGACCTTCTGGAAGCATGGTTTTACAGGGCCCTCTATCCTGGAGACAATGGGGGGAAGTAATTCAATTATCCAGGACTAGAGGCAGACTCCATTAACCACATGGTTGCAAAACAACATAAAACACTTTAAAATACATAAAGTCACATTTTACACATAACACACAGACATTTCACATATCCCCAGATAGCTGGGATCTGAGCGCACAAAACTACCGAATAGCGCGCAGATCCTATTCACACAGTTCAATTGCCATGGAGCTAAAGTCTTTCCCATAGTCTTTCATTATATGAATAGGCTCCATGGCATAGCCATCTGGGGTATCACCGCTCACACAGGGCCATAGTCATAAGGAAGGAGGCTGGCAAATAGGCTTCTCCACAATCCAGGGAAGCAGGGCAATTTTTCATTTAAAGGGCCAGTTACAAATAGCGATTTGTAACACATCTCCCCTTTTGGAGGGAGACTAACCAGGCACCTGACCTTCTGTCGGTCAGTGCCTAAGTTAGTCTCGCAGCCCACCCACAAATAAACATTGGCAGAGAAGCCCCCCCACAATAAATAGTACTGGCCTGTAGGTCCCAGGTTGTAGGGTAAACATGCAGCACTCGCTGCCTTCCTGGTGCAGCTGGGCAAATAGCTGGTAGTACTTGGGGGGCAGAGGCCAGCGGCACTCTGCCCTGGTGCCAGCGCTTCTGCTGGGGGAATTGGGGCATAGTCCTGCCCGGGGGCAAAGGGAACTGTTAACCCTGGGCCCAGGTTAGAAGTTAGCTGAGGAGGGGGGAATTGGCTTACCTCCTCCTCCTGATACTCCTGCGGCCGTTGAGAAGGGAGTTCGATGCTCTCCGCTTCTTGTGGAACATGCTGCGGCTGGGGAGAGAGACCGGTTGTCTCCTCTCCCTGGAAGGCATACTCCGGCTGGGGAGAGAGGTCGATGCTCTCCCCTCCCTGTAGCTGGGTCTGTTGCTGGGGATCTGGGCCGCCTGCCCAGCATCCCTGTAGGGCCGGTAGAGAGACTGCGGTCCCATCTCCACCTGCCTGCTGGGGGTCCTCCCAGGACCAGTCTATGAGGCCTGCTGCCTCGGGTATCTCTGGTTGGGGTTGGGGAAGGAGACCGGTTGTCTCTTCCCTCTGCACGGTATACTGCCGCTGGGGAGGGAGGTCGCTGCTCTCCTCTCCCTGTAACTCAGGCTGCCGCTGGGGAGGGAGGTCGTTGCTCTCCGCTCCCTGTAACTCACCCTGGCGTTGGGGATCTGGGCTGCCTGCCCAGCATCCCTGTAGGGCCGGTAGAGAGACTGCGGTCCCATCTCCACCTGCCTGCTGGGGGTCCTCCAAGGACCAGTCTATGATGCCCGCTGCCTCGAGTACCTCTGGCTGCTGTTGGAGAAGGAGACTGGATGTCTCTTCCCTCTGTACGGTGCACTGCCGCTGGGGAGGGAGGTCGCTGCTCTCCTCTCCCTTTAACTCACGCTGCCGCTGGGGAGGGAGGTCGTTGCTCTCCTCTCCCTGTAACTCACCCTGGGGTTGGGGATCTGGGCCGCCTGCCCAGCATCCCTGTAGGGCCGGTAGAGAGACTGCGGTCCCATCTCCACCTGCCTGCTGTGGGTCCTTCCAGGACCAGTCTATGAGGTCTGCCGCCTCGGGTATCTCTGGTTGGGGTTGGGGAAGAAGACCGGTTGTCTCTTCCCTCTGCACGGTGCACTGCCGCTGGGGAGGGAGGTCGCTGCTCTCCTCTCCCTGTAACTCAGGCTGCCGCTGGGGAGGGAGGTCGCTGCTCTCCGCTCCCTGTAACTCACTTCCTCGCTGGAGACGGGGTGTCCATATCCCCAAACTCCACAATTGGTACTCAAAGTCCCGTGCTGCTTGATTATCAGCATGCAACTGGCGTATCACTTCATGGACCAACTCATTTGAAGGGTTTGGGCCATACAAGACCAGCCACCCCTTTACTACCTTCATGAAATCAGCGCCCTCCCAGCGCTGTGCCAGGCGGATTTGCAATTCACTGGCTGCTTTCCAGGGTCTCGCTTGATCCATGTTGCTGTAGGTAGGGACGCTGCGCAGTGGCTAGCGTTGCCCTCAATACTCTCATACGATACCAGTGCTGTTGGGGTGCTGCTCCTTGCGCTAGGACGCCATCCCACCGCTGCCACCAAATGTTACGGTTGCCTCCAGGCTGGCTGGAAGTTGGACCGTAGAAAAGGATGCTCCTAGCGCTCACCAAATGACCATCAGCACCGCAGCCACCATAAGCACTGCAGACTCCACGAACCACCGCTGCTGGGCTGGTACCTCGCCGTCTGCTCTGCGCCCTGGACCTACGACCAGGCTCCAGGTTCCAATAGGCGAACCTCTTCCTTCTGTAGAGCGAAGCAGGATCAGGAACAAGAGCTCTTACAAGAGCTCAACAGCTAAGGGAGTATGAAGAGCATAGCAATCCCTGTAGTGATTATAGCTGTCCCCTACAAACATGAGTCGAGGCTGCAAGTTAGAGGGTCAGAAGAGGTCTGAGGTGCTGGAACACCCAGCCTGGTTTTTATTACCATTTTGAAAATACAGGACCACCCACAGGGCGGGACAAAACAACCAATCATACATGTACATCATTAAAACCACTCCCAGTAATTACACACAAAATCCTCCCCTATGTCTGTGATATAATTATGCTACACAAGGGATTAACATAATTATCACAGACAGTAAAAATACAGTTTTTACACAACATTCATAACAACCAAAATATACATCACATTCGCATAAAAATACATATTCACAATCAATCCATTCAGGGGAACAACATACTCAAAAATCATACGAATTGGACCAGGGGTTCAGAAGTTAGTACAAATGTGCATTTGACCTTCTGGAAGCATGGTTTTACAGGGCCCTCTATCCTGGAGACAATGGGGGGAAGTAATTCAATTATCCAGGACTAGAGGCAGACTCCATTAACCACATGGTTGCAAAACAACATAAAACACTTTAAAATACATAAAGTCACATTTTACACATAACACACAGACATTTCACATATCCCCAGATAGCTGGGATCTGAGCGCACAAAACTACCGAATAGCGCGCAGATCCTATTCACACAGTTCAATTGCCATGGAGCTAAAGTCTTTCCCATAGTCTTTCATTATATGAATAGGCTCCATGGCATAGCCATCTGGGGTATCACCGCTCACACAGGGCCATAGTCATAAGGAAGGAGGCTGGCAAATAGGCTTCTCCACAATCCAGGGAAGCAGGGCAATTTTTCATTTAAAGGGCCAGCATGCAGGCAGCAGGACCACCACCGTGCAGCTATAGAACGAAGGATGGACCGATATCCACAGATATGCAGGCAGCAGGACCACCACCGTGCAGCTATAGAACAAAGGATGGACCGATATCCATAGATATGCAGGCAGCAGGACCACCACCGTGCAGCTATAGAACGAAGGATGGACCGATATCCACAGATATGCAGGCAGCAGGACCACCACCGTGCAGCTATAGAAAGAAGGATGGACCGATATCCACAGAGATGCAGGCAGCAGGACCACCACCGTGCAGCTATAGAACGAAGGATGGACCGATATCCACAGAGATGCAGGCAACAGGACCACCACCGTGCAGCTATAGAACGAAGGATGGACCGATATCCACAGAGATACAGGCAGCAGGACCACCACCGTGCAGCTATAGAACGAAGGATGGACCGATATCCACAGAGATACAGGAAGCAGGACCACCACCGTGCAGCTATAGAACGAAGGATGGACCGATATCCACAGATATGCAGGCAGTAGGACCACCACCGTGCAGCTATAGAAAGAAGGATGGACCGATATCCACAGATATGCAGGCAGCAGGACCACCACCGTGCAGCTATGGAACGAAGGATGGACCGATATCCGCAGAGATGCAGGCAGCAGGACCACCACCGTGCAGCTATAGAATGAAGGATGGACCGATATCCACAGATATGCAGGCAGCAGGACCACCACCGTGCAGCTATAGAACAAAGGATGGACTGATATCCACAGATATGCAGGCAGCAGGACTACCACCGTGCAGCTATAGAACGAAGGATGGACCGATATCCACAGAGACTCAGGCAGCAGGACCACCACCGTGCAGCTATAGAACGAAGGATGGACCGATATCCACAGAGATGCAGGCAGCAGGACCACCACCATGCAGCTATAGAACGAAGGATGGACCAATATCCACAGAAATGCAGGCAGCAGGACCACCAGCATGCAGCTATAGAACGAAGGATGGACCGATATCCACAGAGATGCAGGCAGCAGGACCACCACCGTGCAGCTATAGAACGAAGGATGGACCGATATCCACAGAGATACAGGCAGCAGGACCACCACCGTGCAGCTATAGAATGAAGGATGGACCGATATCCACAGATATGCAGGGAGCAGGACCACCACCGTGCAGCTATAGAACGAAGGATGGACCGATATCCACAGAGATGCAGGCAGCAGGACCACCACCGTGCAGCTATAGAACGAAGGATGGACCGATATCCACAGAGACGCAGGCAGCAGGACCACCACCGTGCAGCTATAGAACGAAGGATGGACCGATATCCACAGAGATGCAGGCAGCAGGACCACCACCATGCAGCTATAGAACGAAGGATGGACCAATATCCACAGAAATGCAGGCAGCAGGACCACCAGCATGCAGCTATAGAACGAAGGATGGACCGATATCCACAGATATGCAGGCAGCAGGACCACCACCGTGCAGCTATAGAACGAAGGATGGACCGATATCCACAGAGATGCAGGCAGCAGGACCACCACCGTGCAGCTATAGAACGAAGGATGGACCGATATCCACAGAGATACAGGCAGCAGGACCACCACCGTGCAGCTATACAACGAAGGATGGACCGATATCCACAGATATGCAGGCAGCAGGACCACCAGCATGCAGCTATAGAACGAAGGATGGACCGATATCCACAGAGATGCAGGCAGCAGGACCACCACCGTGCAGCTATAGAAAGAAGGATGGACCGATATCCACAGAGATGCAGGCAGCAGGACCACCACCGTGCAGCTATAGAACGAAGGATGGACCGATATCCACAGAGATACAGGCAGCAGGACCACCACCGTGCAGCTATAGAACGAAGGATGGACTGATATCCACAGAGATGCATGCAGCAGGACCACCACCGTGCAGCTATCGAACGAAGGATGGACCGATATCCACAGATATGCAGGCAGCAGGACCACCACCGTGTAGCTATAGAACGAAGGATGGACCGATATCCACAGAGATGCAGGCAGCTGGACCACCACAGTGCAGCTATAGAACGAAGGATTGACCGATATCCACAGATATGCAGGCAGCAGGACCACCACCGTGCAGCTATAGAAGAAGGATGGACCGATATCCCCAGATATGCAGGCAGCAGGACCACCACCGTGCAGCTATAGAACGAAGGATGGACCGATATCCACAGATATGCAGGCAGCAGGACCACCACCGTGCAGCTATAGAACGAAGGATGGACCGATATCCACAGATATGCAGGCAGCAGGACCACCACCGTGCAGCTATAGAACGAAGATTGGACCGATATCCACAGATAAGCAGTTAGCAGGACCACCACCGTGCAGCTATAGAACGAAGGATGGACCGATATCCACAGATATGCAGGCAGCAGGACCACCACCGTGCAGCTATAGAACGAAGGATGGACCGATATCCACAGAAATGCAGGCAGCAGGACCACCACCGTGCAGCTATAGAACGAAGGATGGACCGATATCCACAGAGATACAGGCAGCAGGACCACCACCGTGCAGCTATAGAACGAAGGATGGACCGATATCCACAGAGATACAGGCAGCAGGACCACCACCGTGCAGCTATAGAACGAAGGATGGACCGATATCCACAGAGATACAGGCAGCAGGACCACCACCGTGCAGCTATAGAACGAAGGATGGACCGATATCCACAGAGATGCAGGCAGCAGGACCACCACCGTGCAGCTATAGAACGAAGGATGGACCGATATCCACAGAGATACAGGCAGCAGGACCACCACCGTGCAGCTATAGAACGAAGGATGGACCGATATCCACAGATATGCAGGTAGCAGGACCACCACCGTGCAGCTATAGAACGAAGGATGGACCGATATCCACAGAGATGCAGGCAGCAGGACCACCACCGTGCAGCTATAGAATGAAGGATGGACCGATATCCACAGAGATGCAGGCAGCAGGACCACCACCGTGCAGCTATAGAAAGAAGGATGGACCGATATCCACAGAGATGCAGGCAGCAGGACCACCACCGTGCAGCTGTAGAACGAAGGATGGACCGATATCCACAGAGATGCAGGCAGCAGGACCACCACCGTGCAGCTATAGAACTAAGGATGGACCGATATCCACAGAGATACAGGCAGCAGGACCACCACCGTGCAGCTATAGAACGAAGGATGGACCGATATCCACAGAGATACACTCAGCAGGACCACCACCGTGCAGCTATAGAACGAAGGATGGACCAATATCCACAGATATGCAGGCAGCAGGACCACCACCGTGCAGCTATAGAACGAAGGATGGACCGATATCCACAGAGATACAGGCAGCAGGACCACCACCGTTCAGCTATAGAACGAAGGATGGACCGATATCCACAGAGACGCAGGCAGCAGGACCACCACCGTGCAGCTATAGAACGAAGGATGGACCGATATCCACAGAGACGCAGGCAGCAGGACCACCACCGTGCAGCTATAGAACGAAGGATGGACCGATATCCACAGAGATGCAGGCAGCAGGACCACCACCGTGCAGCTGTAGAACGAAGGATGGACCGATATCCACAGAGATACAGGCAGCAGGACCACCACCGTGCAGCTATAGAACGAAGGATGGACTGATATCCACAGATATGCAGGAAGCAGGACCACCACCGTGCAGCTATAGAACGAAGGATGGACCGATATCCACAGAGATGCAGGCAGCAGGACCACCACCGTGCAGCTATAGAACGAAGGATGGACCGATATCCACAGAGATGCAGGCAGCAGGACCACCACCGTGCAGCTATAGAACGAAGGATGGACCGATATCCACAGAGATGCATGCAGCAGGACCACCACCGTGCAGCTATAGAACGAAGGATGGACCGATATCCACAGATATGCAGGCAGCAGGACCACCACCGTGCAGCTATAGAACGAAGGATGGACCGATATCTGCAGAGATGCAGGCAGCAGGACCACCACCGTGCAGCTATAGAACGAAGGATGGACCGATATCCACAGATATGCAGGCAGCAGGACCACCACCGTGCAGCTATAGAACGAAGGATGGACCGATATCCACAGAGATGCAGGCAGCAGGACCACCACCGTGCAGCTATAGAACGAAGGATGGACCGATATCCACAGAGACGCAGGCAGCAGGACCACCACGTGCAGCTATAGAACGAAGGATGGACCGATATCCACAGAGACGCAGGCAGCAGGACCACCACCGTGCAGCTATAGAACGAAGGATGGACCGATATCCACAGAGATGCAGGCAGCAGGACCACCACCATGCAGCTATAGAACGAAGGATGGACCAATATCCACAGAAATGCAGGCAGCAGGACCACCAGCATGCAGCTATAGAACGAAGGATGGACCGATATCCACAGAGATGCAGGCAGCAGGACCACCACCGTGCAGCTATAGAACGAAGGATGGACCGATATCCACAGAGATGCAGGCAGCAGGACCACCACCGTGCAGCTATAGAACGAAGGATGGACCGATATCCACAGAGATGCAGGCAGCAGGACCACCACCGTGCAGCTATAGAACGAAGGATGGACCGATATCCACAGAGATGCAGGCAGCAGGACCACCACCGTGCAGCTATAGAACGAAGGATGGACCGATATCCACAGAGATACAGGCAGCAGGACCACCACCGTGCAGCTATAGAACGAAGGATGGACCGATATCCACAGAGATGCATGCAGCAGGACCACCACCGTGCAGCTATAGAACGAAGGATGGACCGATATCCACAGATATGCAGGCAGCAGGACCACCACCGTGCAGCTATAGAACGAAGGATGGACCGATATCTGCAGAGATGCAGGCAGCAGGACCACCACCGTGCAGCTATAGAACGAAGGATGGACCGATATCCACAGATATGCAGGCAGCAGGACCACCACCGTGCAGCTATAGAACGAAGGATGGACCGATATCCACAGAGATGCAGGCAGCAGGACCACCACCGTGCAGCTATAGAACGAAGGATGGACCGATATCCACAGAGACGCAGGCAGCAGGACCACCACGTGCAGCTATAGAACGAAGGATGGACCGATATCCACAGAGACGCAGGCAGCAGGACCACCACCGTGCAGCTATAGAACGAAGGATGGACCGATATCCACAGAGATGCAGGCAGCAGGACCACCACCGTGCAGCTATAGAACGAAGGATGGACCGATATCCACAGAAATGCAGGCAGCAGGACCACCACCATGCAGCTATAGAACGAAGGATGGACCAATATCCACAGAAATGCAGGCAGCAGGACCACCAGCATGCAGCTATAGAACGAAGGATGGACCGATATCCACAGAGATGCAGGCAGCAGGACCACCACCGTGCAGCTATAGAACGAAGGATGGACCGATATCCACAGAGATGCAGGCAGCAGGACCACCACCGTGCAGCTATAGAACGAAGGATGGACCGATATCCACAGAGATGCAGGCAGCAGGACCACCACCGTGCAGCTATAGAACGAAGGATGGACCGATATCCACAGAGATACAGGCAGCAGGACCACCACCGTGCAGCTATAGAACGAAGGATGGACCGATATCCACAGATATGCAGGCAGCAGGACCACCACCGTGCAGCTATAGAACGAAGGATGGACCGATATCCACAGATATGCAGGCAGCAGGACCACCACCGTGCAGCTATAGAACGAAGGATGGACCGATATCCACAGAGATACAGGCAGCAGGACCACCACCGTGCAGCTATAGAAAGAAGGATGGACCGATATCCACAGAGATGCAGGCAGCAGGACCACCACCGTGCAGCTATAGAACGAAGGATGGACCGATATCCACAGAGATGCAGGCAGCAGGACCACCACCGTGCAGCTATAGAACGAAGGATGGACCGATATCCACAGAGATACAGGCAGCAGGACCACCACCGTGCAGCTATAGAACGAAGGATGGACCGATATCCACAGAGACGCAGTCAGCAGGACCACCACCGTGCAGCTATAGAACGAAGGATGGACCGATATCCACAGAGATACAGG
Source organism: Pelobates fuscus (assembly GCF_036172605.1). Taxonomy (NCBI): domain Eukaryota; kingdom Metazoa; phylum Chordata; class Amphibia; order Anura; family Pelobatidae; genus Pelobates; species Pelobates fuscus. Next base: position 834,192 of record NC_086318.1, on the reverse strand, counting down.
CAGCAGGACCACCACCGTGCAGCTATAGAACGAAGGATGGACCGATATCCACAGAGATGCAGGCAGCAGGACCACCACCGTGCAGCTATAGAACGAAGGATGGACCGATATCCACAGAGATACAGGCAGCAGGACCACCACCGTGCAGCTATAGAACTAAGGATGGACCGATATCCACAGAGATACAGGCAGCAGGACCACCACCGTGCAGCTATAGAAAGAAGGATGGACCGATATCCACAGATATGCAGGCAGCAGGACCACCACCGTGCAGCTATAGAACGAAGGATGGACCGATATCCACAGAGATGCATGCAGCAGGACCACCACCGTGCAGCTATAGAACGAAGGATGGACCGATATCCACAGATATGCAGGCAGCAGGACCACCACCGTGCAGCTATAGAACGAAGGATGGACCGATATCCACAGATATGCAGGCAGCAGGACCACCACCGTGCAGCTATAGAACGAAGGATGGACCGATATCCACAGATATGCAGGCAGCAGGACCACCACCGTGCAGCTATAGAACGAAGGATGGACCGATATCCACAGAGATGCAGGCAGCAGGACCACCACCGTGCAGCTATAGAACGAAGGATGGACCGATATCCACAGATATGCAGGCAGCAGGACCACCACCGTGCAGCTATAGAACAAAGGATGGACCGATATCCACAGAGATGCAGGCAGCAGGACCACCACCGTGCAGCTATAGAACGAAGGATGGACCGATATCCACAGAGATGCAGGCAGCAGGACCACCACCGTGCAGCTATAGAATGAAGGATGGACCGATATCCACAGATATGCAGGCAGCAGGACCACCACCGTGCAGCTATAGAACGAAGGATGGACCGATATCCACAGATATGCAGGCAGCTTGACCACCACCGTGCAGCTATAGAACGAAGGATGGACCGATATCCACAGATATGCAGGCAGCAGGACCACCACCGTGCAGCTATAGAACGAAGGATGGACCGATATCCACAGAGATGCAGGCAGCAGGACCACCACCGTGCAGCTATAGAACGAAGGATGGACCGATATCCACAGAGATACAGGCAGCAGGACCACCACCGTGCAGCTATAGAACGAAGGATGGACCGATATCCACAGAGATACAGGCAGCAGGACCACCACCGTGCAGCTATAGAACGAAGGATGGACCGATATCCACAGAGATGCAGGCAGCAGGATTTCTTCAAAATTTCAAAACTCATTAATTCAAAACTCTGAAAGGAGGAAGATAATTTGTTATAAACATTTTCATCACATGCTTCACAAGGAATGTTATATACCTTTTAATTTGTCCTTGTGGCTTACAATACGTGGGTCAGACTGTCCACTACATAAAAGAGTAGGTGAGCATGTTAATACTATTTTAGAAGGTTTTACTCAACATAGTGTATCTGCGCACTTTAAAGAATGTCACAACATGGATCCTAGAGGTTTAACTTTCCTCGAGATACATGTAGTAAGGAAACCCTTTAGGGGTGGCAATCATATTTTACAAATCGGAATAGAAGAGATGAAATGGATACATAGAAGGCCCGATTTGAGTTCCATGCACTCGACGACCAAATACCGCTGTATGTGTTCGGGGGTAAAGATGGCCGCCGCCACATGTTCGGTCATACAAACGGCGGCCACCCAGCCGACCGCGCGGTATGTTGAGATAATTGCTGTTATTGAGGTGCGAACAAGGGTAAAAAGGGTCAATAAGCAGCACAAACCTCCCCTGGGTGGTCTGGCTGTTCGGTAGTTTGTTCGGTATACGAACTAGATGGGTCTCAAGTGAATCCCATATACCGAACTACCCAGTGTAACAAAGAAGCAACAATTAAAAGGATAATAATCCAGAAATAGGAGGATCTGTCAAGGTGATCTATGATTATAGCCTTGGGATGCTTCTAATACAGATCATTGTTATTAATATTATTTTATTATTTAATGGGATGATATCAAAGTTTGGTGCATGAGATGATATATGATGATGCAATATTTAATGGATTTATCAATGTTATCAGTTTTATGGTGTAATATGGGATTAACAGGTGTTACTATCTAGCTATCTCGGTCAACGAGAACAGGCTTTACATAATAATTTATATTGCTTGTATTATTATACTGATGTGCAAGTTATAATTATAAGAATGTTATTCAAGTCAATTAAACATTGTATTACGACCACTATTTTGTTATTTCTTTAGAAACGAAGTATTATTGTCTGTCTTCTCATTATTTATTATGCACGATGTAACCACTGCATTGTATCCAATGAAAATGTATTCATGGGGAAATAATAAATCCTGGTATCTTGGCGTGATACGTTGCTCCTAGTCATCAACAACAACCAGGAAGGAAAGTGCTGACACCATATGTTTCTTCTAACACACACTTATCATCAGTCCTTACAAGGCCCAAAGATTTCAGTTTCTATATTGAAGATTGGGGTGGGGGACAATATTTTATGAGAGGGTGCATTTCATAGAACAATGTCTCTAACGTTTGCGGAAAACACCCTTCATATCTGTTGTACTCTGTACTAGGAATTTAGAGAACGGTCAGAAATCCCCCATAAAGGCCTTCTTGCACGCAGTCGTACTCAGGCACGTACACCGAGCTATGACATCATTGTTTAATTTATCATCCAGTCCTTATTAATCGCCCAGCATCTAACATTGTGTGGGAGCCTGGATCCTTTCTGTGTGAGCTGTGATTTGAAAGTAATCTGAGGATTCTTCTGAAAAAGGCTATTTAAAGAGCACCGTCCGTCTGCCAGGAAAATATTGCAAAGTTACAGATAAGGTCCAACTGCCAAAAGTTTTGTATTTGGGCCAAAAGACTTTAGAGAAACTTTAGATTACCACAAACGGTTAAAAGTGACCACAAATTAGAGTCAACGGGACTATGGGCCATTATCGTGGTTCTATATATCGGATGGGGAATAATAACATCATACAGGGTTATACGGAAAAACTAAACGAGTGCATGTGATAAGAATCCAGACAGTGAATGGGTAAATCCATATTCCAATGTTCCCACCATTCTGATACTTTCTGCACCACTGTTATCAGTATCAAGTCTGGGAACATGGGCCTTTCTATTAAACACATTTTGGGGGTCGCGATCCTGCCAGGAACTGTAATGGCACCCATCGAAATACATTAAAACACCTTATATTATTGTATAATTGTGTGAACAGAATAAACACTGCAAACATCAACCCTGGCTTAATCAATGTTAACTAAAGAGCCCTCATGCTTCAATGAATGGGAAAAGAATCACTGTAACTAAAATATAACATAGCAAAATTGATCAATTCATCTTGTTCGGGTTCTCTGGGCGATTGTCACCGTTCCCTGGACCCTCCATTAGTCCTAGATGTGCTGAGTAGTGGGATAGCACTATTGTTATGTGCAGCGTTTCCCCAATATAATGGACGCAACTAGTCGTATTGGCTAGAAGATGACCTGTTTTATTAAGGCCAAGTTGCCTGCTTATATACACAGACCCCCTACATGGGTTCTCCATACAATGCCACAGTAACGCCGCTCAGGCGTCTCTTTGTCCGGGAGATAAGTGAGTGTACTTTTGATTAAACTAACCCCCATCAGCATGGTACCCCGGATAGCCTGAATCTGACCACCCAAGTTGTCCAAATAGCGCTCAGATACATGTAGTATAGTTAAATCCACACCTGAGTAAAGTTTTGACCGACCACACACTAGGAATCTGACCAAAATAGTTCCATGAGAAAAAGGAGTAGCGGCCGGTCAACTTTCTAGAGTTCCTATTCGGTTGTAATTGAAGACTCCACCTGGCTCTTAGGGAGCGAATGGTCTCCCCGTTCGGGAAAGTCTTTTTCCTGTACAGCTCTCTCCTGGCTTGTCTTTGGACGGAGTAGGTAGCAGTGCGATTTTTCCCAGGGTTCTCGAAGCAAAGTGCCCGAAGTGTAGTTCCATGCACTCGACAACCAAGTACCGCTGCCTGCGTTCAGGAGACAAGAAGGCCACCATTCATTGGAGCACGTGTTTCAGTTAGATGAATGGCGGCACCCCAGAGAGAGCACTTGAGTTAAGTGTTTTCTTTGAAGTTAACGAGCCAGGGGGTTGGTCTGTGTTCGGTAGTTGAACAGTACCGAACTTTAGGGAACAAGTGGGTTTGACGAATTAAGGAGAGTTACATAGGGGCCTGGAGTGATGTCATGGCTTCCGTAACACATCTACACATCTCCGATACCTGAAAGATCACACTGCAATGTCAGCATGGAACAGGTTAATGACACACCTGAGTTATCTATAACTGTGATATAACTAAAATTCCCAGAAAAGGTCACTGTTTTTTGTTGTTAACTTGAAATTGTAAAATCAATGACAAGGTCATGGTTTTGGCATGGATTTAAGATTTTAGCAGTCATACCTTCAGAAAATATTGTTTATGATATGTGATCTCAATAGCGTGATGCTGGATGTTATTAATCACATTCCAACACTGTCATGATTAAAAAAATATAAACATTTTATTATCCTGATCTCGCAGTAAGAAGGCCCAATCAGGTCAACTTACTAGTGATGAGTTCTGCTGAGAAGCCAGGAAAACAATCAGCCTCAAGGCCGAGGTCAGACTGCCGAGTGTAACTAACACGTCTCAGTACATTGGTTTTCCTAGCTTAAGTGCGGAGTTTAAAATGTAAAAACAATAAATGTCTGACAATTGACTCTCCTACCTGTTAGTTACTGGAAGGGTTAATATTTTTTCCTCATCCAATATGCCAAAGGATCTGTCTTAGCCAATGAGAGAATCCCTTCACTGCTGGACAACCTTGGAGTGGAGTCCGACCCATAGTACGGGAGGTGACTGGGGCCCAGTGGATCTTGAGAAAGTTGTCCAGTCATTTTCAAACTGTAGTGGTTATGGTGCTTGAATTTATACCCGATGCCAATAATTGTGTACATGTCGGCATTTCTGCCTGTGCTTGCTATAAAACCAGATGTGAGAAAGGCTGAACTTGATAAATGTCTCTTTTCAGCCCACTTAACTATGTAACATCTGGATGTCTCATTGCCGAACTGCTTGGAGAGATTCATTAGACAAACCCTCGACATTCACTCTACTTACTAGAATGAGAGCCTGAGAGCTCCCAGCATGCTGTCTGTCCTAATAAGTAGAATTTCTGGATGTGTTTATTGTAGTCCTAGCGATATTTCCTGGAAACGTCCTAAGGTGCCAGAGCTAAATATTTAATTTCAGCAGACATTATTAATAGTGTGAGAGAGAGATATAAATATACTACAGACTCCCGAGGTTATACGTTACCCAGGATTGGCACATAGAGTAACGTCTAGTAATAAATCAGTCTGAGAGGACAGGATAACACAAGCTGTGCAGGTAGCACCTCATTACATACAGACTAGGTTAAAAGCAAGTATGAGCGCAGGAGGCGGAGCTCTGCAAGGAGTGGATAATAGAACCCACTGTACAGCACTGATTTATAAATAATAATAATATAATGTCATGATTGGCAGCTGGAGGGATGGTACCTGTGACGAAAGTAACCTCGTCGCTGGCTTTTGGAGGGGCCCGCTGGCCAGCCTCTTGCCTCAGGACTATGGGCCCTACAATATACCTTGCCCAATGCACTTTAAAAGGCTCTGTTCCTGTGAAGTATGTACTTTTGTACTCCAGACAGAGAGACCGACCGTTAACACTGATTCCCTGGAACTCTTTGGGGCATGGGACCATGTGCACGGTGTGTCAAAACTCCTGAACCCCTGAACTTATCTGGGTGATTTTGAGATATGTTGGTTACCCAGATCAGGGCTATCAGGGGATGTAAGATTTGTGGGGATACTATGTGTTTTGGGGTACTTTTGGGAAATGTGTGTTTTTTGTGTTTGGAGATAATTGAGTTTAGTATAGTGCTTGACTCAATTATCTCCTAATTAAAGGGGAAGGCTTGTATGTGGGAGTGTCGTACATTTAATTACTGTTCTGATTGGTTTGTAAGCTTTGTGTCCTTGTTCCTAACAAGGTCCATGTGGGCGTACACCTTGCTTGGGGACTTTCATAAAAGTCCAGCTGTGGCTTCCATTAAACAGAATGCTTTACCCCTTCATGAAGTCTTGGCTCATGCTTGGGGGATTGGAGAACTACATACACTCTGGGGATTGCTATATCATAAGAGCTGTTCCTGCTACGCTCTCTGGACTAGGAGAGGTCTACACACTGGAAGCTGGATCCTGGTTGTGGCGAAACCGACCTCGCCACGTGTCCTTGGAGGGGGCTGATTGCCCGCCTCTTGCCTTTGGACTATGGACCAGACTTTATGGGAATGTGATACCCCAGATAACTATACCATGGAGCCTATACATATAATGAAAGACTATGGGAAAGACTTTAGCTCCATGGCAATTGTACTGTGTGAATAGGATCGGCGCGCTATTCGGTAGTTTTGTGCGCTCAGATCCCAGCTATCTGGGGATATGTGAAATGTCTGTGTGTTATGGATAAAAAGTAACTTTCTGTATTTTAAAGTGTTTTTATGTCTTTCTGTAACCATGTGGTTAATGGAGTCTGTCTCTGTGCTGGGAGGTAATTGGATTACTTCTCCAGCACAGAGAAGGAAGCTGGAAAGCTAGGGGTTTTAAATGATACTTTACTAACTTTTGAACCCCTGGTCTGATCCATGCCATTTTTTAATATGTTGTTCCCCTGAATGGATTGATTGTGGGTATCTATTTTTATGGGAATGTGATGTATGGTTTTAAAGTTATGAAAGTTGTGTAAAAGTATATTTTAAACTGTATGCATAATGGGATTATGTGTCATACTAAGGGGAGGGGATGTGTGGGATGTAACATCTATGTCATTGGTTCTTTTATGCCTCCCCCTGGGTGTGGCCTGTATGTGTGAGTTGGAAATAAAAGCCAGGCTGGATGAGCCAGTCCTCAGTTCCTGTTTAACCCTCAAAATGAAGTGTCGTCTCGTTCTTGGGGGGGATTGGATTGTAAGCTGACTGCCAAGAGTGTAAGCGGATTGTATGCTTTTCTTGTTCAGCTGTTCCAGTTCGGAGTGTTATCTTGTATCCAGTTCGGGAGTTTGGTGTTCTGCAGTAGCTGTGCCTGTCTCCCAAAAAGGGGATTATCGCCTAAACGGATTTTATTCCCTTTTATGCTGAAACGGTCCGTTACAATTGGTGGCAGCGGTGGGATCGTTCCTACAACCAGAAGGACAGCTACAGGTAACACCATCCCCAGGATTTACAAAGTGAGGGCAACGCCAGTACCCGTACAGCATCCCCACCAGCAGTCATGTTCTATCGATATGAAGGCGTAGATTTTGATACTGAGGTACTGAGAAGAATAGCCAAATATGGCCCGAATCCCCGGAAGGAGATTGTTGATGCAGCTGTGCAGCAACTGCTTCAAGAGAACCCGAGGTCACGTGATCTTGAGTACGATTTCATCCTGTTAATGGTGAGACATGGTCAAGGAGATGAGGTAGCCGATATCCTCCTCCAACACAAACCAGAGAAACCCAAAGTAGAGGACTGCATGGAGTGGTACTGGAAAGGCCCCCAGCAGGCAGGTGGAGATGGGACCGAGGTCTCTCTACCGGCCCTACAGGGATGCTGGGCAGTCGGCCCAGATCCCCAGCGGCAGTGTGTGTCCCAGGGAGCAGAAGGTGCAGTCCTTCCTCCCCAGCGGCAGTGTGTACCCCAGGGAGCTGATGGTGTCGTCCTTCCTCCCCAGCGGCAGTGTGTAACCCAGGGAGCTGATGGTGTCGTCCATCCTCCCCAGCGGCAGTGTGTAGCCCAAGGAGCAGAAGGTGCCGTCCTTCCTCCCCAGCGGCAGTGTGTACCCCAGGGAGCTGATGGTGTCGTCCGTCCTCCCCAGCGGCAGTGTGTGTCCCAGGGAGCAGAAGGTGCAGTCCTTCCTCCCCAGCAGCAGTGTGTACCCCAGGGAGCTGATGGTGTCGTCCGTCCTCCCCAGCGGCAGTGTGTAACCCAGGGAGCCGAAGGTGCCGTCCTTCCTCCCCAGCGGCAGTGTGTACCCCAGGGAGCAGAAGGTGCCGTCCTTCCTCCCCAGCGGCAATGTGTCCTGCAGGGAGCAGAGACCGTCAGTCTCGCACCCCAGCAGCAGGACAAGAGCATGAAAGGGGAGACAGCTGGTCTCCCTTTCCACCAGCAGAGAGAGTGGCAGGGAGAGGAGGCTGCTAACCTCTCTCCCCAGCGGCAGTTTACCGTCCAGAGGGAGGAGCTTGTTACACCCTCTCTCCAGCGGCAGCCTAACCCACCAAGGGGAGATGTTAAGCCCCACAACTGTGCAGATGGGACCGTAGTCTCTGCACTTACAGCCCAAGGGGTAGGGACGGTCGGTCCTGTCCCCCAGCCACAGAGCAGTATAGCCAGAGGGGAGACAGTTGGTCTCTCCCTCCCACAACCAGGCTCCAACCAGGCTACTTCCGCGGTAGTACTGGAACCAGGGCAGAGTACCGCTGGTCTCTGCCCACTCAGCAACCCACCAGGGCAGACTACCAGTCCCCCACACAGCCGTGGTGAGACACCTGGACCTGGACAAAGTTCTCCCCTACCCAGGTGTAGTAACCAGTTATTGTGGGTGGGCTGTACTGCTGTTTCTGTTTTGTGGGTGGGTTGCTGGACTAACCAGGGCACTGACCGGCAGGAGGTCAGATACCCTGTTAGTCTGGGGGGTAAAGGGGAGAAGTGTGGCGAAACCGACCTCGCCACGTGTCCTTGGAGGGGGCTGATTGCCCGCCTCTTGCCTTTGGACTATGGACCAGACTTTATGGGAATGTGATACCCCAGATAACTATACCATGGAGCCTATACATATAATGAAAGACTATGGGAAAGACTTTAGCTCCATGGCAATTGTACTGTGTGAATAGGATCGGCGCGCTATTCGGTAGTTTTGTGCGCTCAGATCCCAGCTATCTGGGGATATGTGAAATGTCTGTGTGTTATGGATAAAAAGTAACTTTCTGTATTTTAAAGTGTTTTTATGTCTTTCTGTAACCATGTGGTTAATGGAGTCTGTCTCTGTGCTGGGAGGTAATTGGATTACTTCTCCAGCACAGAGAAGGAAGCTGGAAAGCTAGGGGTTTTAAATGATACTTTACTAACTTTTGAACCCCTGGTCTGATCCATGCCATTTTTTAATATGTTGTTCCCCTGAATGGATTGATTGTGGGTATCTATTTTTATGTGAATGTGATGTATGGTTTTAAAGTTATGAAAGTTGTGTAAAAGTATATTTTAAACTGTATGCATAATGGGATTATGTGTCACACTAAGGGGAGGGGATGTGTGGGATGTAACATCTATGTCATTGGTTCTTTTATGCCTCCCCCTGGCTGTGGCCTGTATGTGTGAGTTGGAAATAAAAGCCAGGCTGGATGAGCCAGTCCTCAGTTCCTGTTTAACCCTCAAAATGAAGTGTCGTCTCGTTCTTGGGGGGGATTGGATTGTAAGCTGACTGCCAAGAGTGTAAGCGGATTGTATGCTTTTCTTGTTCAGCTGTTCCAGTTCGGAGTGTTATTTCGTATCCAGATCGGGAGTTTGATGTTCTGCAGTAGCTGTGCCTTTCTGAGAAAAGGGGATTATCGCCTAAACTGGGTTTTATCCTCTTGTAAGTGAAACGGTCCGTTACACTGGTCTTGAGTCCAGGGTGGGTGGAGGGTGGCGAGACCTCAACCAAGCCGCGGCGGTTCGTGGGTGTAGCGGATGGTACTAGGGCTGTCCTAAAAGACTGTGGTAAAAAAGCAATTTGTGTGTTGTTTTCTATTTATATGGTTAAACTGTATGTAGGATTCGTATGATTGTTCTGTAGTTTCCATCCGTATTCCATACGAATGGAAACTACCGAACCAATAGACCACCCCAGAGAGAAGTGTGTACCTTATTAAGCTTTCACACTTCTCTAACCGCAAGTTAATCGGTACTTTATTGATGTATCTGGGTGGCCGCCGTTCGATATACAAACACGTGGCGGCGGCCAACTTACGCACGAAAATCTCAGCGGTGTTTGGTCGTCGAGTGTCTGGAACTCAAATCGGACACTCGATTACCCGAACACCGCTGAGACCTCCAGGGCTCCGTAACTCCCGAACGGGAAGGTTAATCAGACCCCCGTTCGTTAAGTTTAAAGTACCGAACAAGGGGATTCATACGAATGTAATGTTAATCGTGGATGGCAGTTTTTTATGTGTGTTTTACCTCGCGAACGGAGACCGACCGCAGCGCCAAAACACATGGAACCCTTTTCGGATACCACCTCGTGTGCGGTCGGTCAAATTACACCCTCCACCTAACTCCCGAACCCCTGGTCCGACCTGGGTGATTTTTGGATATGATAGTCACCCAGATCAGGGCTACCAGGAGGTACCCAAAGTATTATTATTACTGCTTGTTTTAGGGTACATCCAGAACTCCGGGAAAACTACAGCATGTGTAATGGGATTAAGTGTCATACTGAGGGGAGGAGATGTTTGGGAGGTAACTGTTAAACTATTGGATACTGTACTAATTACTGTGAATCCCTCCCTTGCATGGAAGAATGCTTTATAAGGAGACTGTGTGGATTAAAAGTCAGTTCTGCTCCTGATGCTGTGTGTCGTCCAGTCATTGGGATCTGAATGGGGATATTCGTGGATTACCTTGCTTGCTGGGATTATTACTCTATGGTATTTTATTGCTTGTTCCTAAGCCTCACTGGGATCTTTAGTGGAGTTAACCTGTGGAATACCAGGCCTCCGCTATAGTGGGGTTTACGGTGGATATAGTGTTCCAGTGCGGTGCTTATGGTACTCGTAAGCAATAGGAAGCAGCGATTGATGGAGGTACCCGGTCGGGGTGCCAGGCGGTCCGTCACAGTACCTATTATTGTAATGGAAGGGATTTGTGATGGCATTGTTGGCTGATACAGCCCTTGGGAGCCAATGCAAGCCAACGGCATACTGGCCATTTCTTAAAATGTGGACGTATTGTTCAGGTGACTGCTTCCTCAGATACACAATTAGACCGAGAAATATTGGAGGAGCCAAATATGGCGGATTTATGGCAGTTATGAAAATCATGGCAGCTACAGTCCCAAGTGTCTGTGTTTGTGTGTATAACTTTGTTTGTGTTACTCTGTATGTGGAACTGTGAATGTGTGACTGTTTTTGTGTAACTATGTTTATGTTACTCTGTGTAACTGTGAATATGTAACCGTATGGTTGTAACTGTGTTTGTGTTACTCTGAGTAACTGTGAATATGTGATTATTTGTATGGAACTGTGTTTGTGTTACTCTGTGTAATTGTGAATATGTGACTGTATGTGTGTAACTGTGAGAGCACAATGCAAGTCCATAGGTCAAGGAGGGCACTTGGCTAGTGTCAGTTCTGCATTGTCTGGTCATTTGATCTCTCCTGTGGGCTTCAGTCCATGGACATTGCAACCCTCCAGACATTTGCCAGATGTCCATTGCGGGCCTGCTGGCCAGCCATTACAATATGTGTGAGGGTATGAAACTAAGTGCATGGGAGTAACTAAATGTGTGCATAACTGTGAATTGTGTGCACAACTGATGTTGTGTGTACATGTAACTGAGGTTGTGTGTGTATGTAACTGAGGTTAAGTGTGCATGTAACTGAGGTTGTGTTTGCTTGTAACTGAGGTTGTGTGCGTATGTAACTGAGGTTGTGTGCGCTTGTAACTGAGGTTATGTGCGCATGTAACTAAGGTTGTGTGCGCATGTAACTGAGGTTATGTGCGCATGTAACTGAGGTTGTGTTTGCTTGTAACTGAGGTTGGGTGTGCATGTAACTGAGGTTGTGTTCACATGTAACTGACCTATTGTCCCCTCCCCTGGCCCTTCTCCCATGGGTGACCGATAGGGACCATATTATTTATAATTAAGGGAAGTATGGTACCCGCCCTCTGTCCCCTCCATGGGCAATGGATTGAGGGCCCTCGTATTTATAATAAGGGGAGGACCTATTGTCCCCTCCCCTGGCCCTTCTCCCATGGGTGACAGATAGGGACCATATTATTTATAATTATGGGGTGGGAAGTATGGTACCAGCCCTCTGTCCCCTCCATGGGCAATGGATTGAGGTCCCTCGTATTTATAATAAGGTGAGGACCTATTGTCCCCTCCCCTGGCCCTTCTCCCATGGGTGACAGATAGGTACCTGTTATGTATTGGGGTGTTATGCAGTCCACCTTCCAGTAGATTGCAGCATAGTGAAGTTATGCACTTGTTCTGTTGTGTTTAGTCTCTCGTGTTATGTTATTACGTGTGTGTGTGTGTGTGTGTTATGTCATTATGTGTGTGTGCTGTGTTATTATGTGTGTGTGTTATGTCATTATGTGTGTGTACTGAAGTAAAGAGAAGTTCTATTTTACTACAATGTCTGAGAGCCATTTGTGAATATATAACATGCTAATACACTAAACTGGCGACGAGGATGGGATGTCAGTAAATGGACACTGCAGTATATATATACAGGAAATAAGATCAGCCTGAGTGAGGAAGTAAAACTTTCCTTTTGGAATTCTTTTATCTACAAATATTTCCAGCATGGCTTCTCTGGGACACATGGAGGAATCTGATCTGGCTAATCCAGCCTCATGGGACCCACATGCTGAGCGGTTAGTGTTTTTCCTGGAAGCTAATAAGGTGGTGGATGCTATTCAGAAGAGAGCTGTGTTACTGAGTGTTATTGGATCCATGTATGTACGTAGCGGGGAATGTGGTGCAACTAAGAGTAAGGAGACTACCCCACTTATCCCCCCAATAACGACAGACAACGAATATTGGATGAAACAGGCCACAGCATTTATTAAACTTACAACTGTAGGACTCATCCGAACTTTATTCTTTTTCCTTTAATTCAAATGTAAACAAACATAAATATATATATATACATACATATCATAACTGACATATAAATTAATACTTATTGCCCTACAGCCTCCAACTTAAATAACCGTCCTTGCCAACGAACTTAAGTAGGTGCTGTAACGGACCGTTTCACTTACAAGAGGATAAAACCCAGTTTAGGCGATATCCCCCTTTTTCCATAGACCAGCAGCTACTGCAATCACCAATTCTCCCGAACTCCAAACTGTACGAATCTTCCAACTCCCGAACTGGAAACACACGAACTCTGGAATCAGCTGAACAGGAAAAGCATACCATCCGCTTACACTCCTGGCAGTCAGCATACAATCCAATTCCCCCAAAGAACGAGACGGCACATCGCTTTGAGGGTTAAGCAGGAACTCTGGACTGGCACATCCAGCCTGGCTTTTATTACAAGAGTACACATACAGGCCACACCCAGGGGGAGGCATAAAATAACCAATGACATAGATGTTACCTCCCACACATCCCCTCCCCTTAGTGTGACACATAATCCCATTATTCATACAGTTTTAAATATACTTTTTACACAATATTTATAACTTCAAACCCATACATCACATTCACACAAAATTACATATCCACAATCAATCCATTCAGGGGAACAACATATTAAAAAATGGCATGGATCAGACCAGGGGTTCAAAAGTTACTAAAAGTATCTTTTGTCCCTGACATTTGCACAGACGTTATTCGGCATGTGCTAAACTTTATATAAACCTTTGTACAGACGTTATTCGTCATGCACTATAACCTTATACTAAATAAGACACGGACACAGTTAATTCTGTTGGAGTATAAAGTCCACAGCTTTTATTAATTAAATTATTAATTAAATTATCGTAAATTAACATAATTAACATAATTTAGGGTCATTGTCCAACTATACATTAAATTACTATACCCCCCACACAGTACCCCTGACAATGACCCTACCAATTGAACAATATATAACCAAATAACAATTCACTTGAAACACGGCCTACCAAAGAGGCCCCACATCATATTGTTAACTGTAGGGGTGTACCTCAGACACCCCTACACCCACAGGTTCGTCGCCACCGAAGAGCTAGAACCAACCAGTCCTTAATTCCATCAGGCCTACACCTCGGCCTGTCCAGTTCAAACTCCACGCCAAATTCCAATTTTTACTATGCCCTGTTCCGCCGCTGTGACTGAAACGGAACTGCTAAACCTAGGGAGGGTGGGTGGGACAATTTACAGGTAAGAAAGGCTCTGGTTAAAATGGCCCCTATTCTAAAATGGCTGCTCTTTATACTCCCTGTCTCCGCCCCCAAGCTCCATTAAACTAATCCAACCCCCAAACACTAGCACCTGCCCACTTCCTGGCTCTGTCAAGGCCCACTCCTCCTACTGCGTTGTTCCATGGGCTTCATGACATTTGCACAGACGTTATTCGTCATGTGCTAAACTTTATATAAACCTTTGTACAGACGTTATTCGTCATGCACTATAACCTTATACTAAATAAGACACGGACACAGTTAATTCTGTTGGAGTATAAAGTCCACAGCTTTTATTAATTAAATTATTAATTAAATTATCATAAATTAACATAATTTAGGGTCATTGTCCAACTATACATTAAATTACTATACCCCCCACACAGTACCCCTGACAATGACCCTACCAATTGAACAATATATAACCAAATAACAATTCACTTGAAACACGGCCTACCAAAGAGGCCCCACATCATATTGTTAACTGTAGGGGTGTACCTCAGACACCCCTACACCCACAGGTTCGTCGCCACCGAAGAGCTAGAACCAACCAGTCCTTAATTCCATCAGGCCTACACCTCGGCCTGTCCAGTTCAAACTCCACGCCAAATTCCAATTTTTACTATGCCCTGTTCCGCCACAGCACATGGCTTGACCTCCTTAAGCGCATGTGCGACCCCCACCACACCTAAACAGGGCCTGCTCAATACCTTCGTGGAAGCCAAGGTTCAACAAATCATTCCCCACGTCTGACAGGTGTACACCGTCCCTCCTGAAATACCCAGGTAACATGCCCTCCAACTCTCTGTGACGCACCACTACGCCCCCAGAACGTCTAATAAAAACTGCCATAATCTTATTAACCTTACCCCTCGATCGAGCTATTGCAGCTGGATCCCTGGCGTGCCGCCACGCAAAGCGCGGAACCATCTCGGACCACACCACCACCACGCCAGGAACCAGCTCCCTCAGCCGATCCACATCCCTTTTCATCCTTCTCACCAATTCCCTTTGCGGAATCCCACCTAAGTCGTTCCCCCCTCCATGAACCAACACCACATCCGGGACCGACCCACTAACCACTTTCTGAAACAAGAAATTACATAAACTCTGCCAACTTGCGCCCCTAAAACCAAACCAACATAGAGTCACTCGTTCCAAAGGAAAGCCCAGCTGTGATCCGCTTCTGCGAACTGCGGCTCTCTTCTCCGCCCAGTACACATACGAGTGGCCCAGCAACCAAACTTCCAAACCTGAAAAGAGACAAAATTAGTGGCAGAAAAAGGCAACGTCCCCATCCCATATTCGTGCACCCAAGCAATTACACCAACTTATCCGGCCTTACATACGAGCGGAATCGCACGGACTCCCACCTCCCTATTTGTTTGATCCTCTCGTCCCCCAAACCTAAACGCGCAGCCTCCGTCGCTGCCCCAATGTGAAAAGAGTGCGTCCCAAATTGACTCGGCTCCAGGCCCATCTTCTGCAAGCCCATTCGAAAGACCCGCAGAAACTGAAATCGCGACAACGCCGAGCCATCGGCGTGTAAAAAGAAACAACCCTTCCTATCCGGCCGAACCTCACAGTACCTTGTGCCGCAAGCCACCGGGCAAGCCCTTGATCCTGGCAACTCATATAGCACCACCGCGCATCCCTTGCCGTAAACGTCCGTTTTAGACCGTTTTAGATCTGCACCCGATCACTACCTATGACCACGTCCTCGAACATCAAACCGCCGTTCCCCAACTTGTTGGCACTCACCAGCTCACTAATGCGAAAAGCACCAAAAAACGCCCATACAAACGCCCCAGAAAATAGTGCTACTTCGAAAGAGGAATTACACAGATCGATCAACACCCCTAACAGGTTTTGCAAGACCGAAAACGACACCGGTCGCCTCGGGTCCGCGAGCTTCTTACCCCTCTTAAAGCCCTTCAAAGCCTGGCGTATTAGAAAATTCTTCGTAATGTCCTCCCACCCGTTGAACTTGAACAAAAACGCCATGGCAGACATGCACCTATCTATCACGGCCGGTGACGCCTGCTTAGCAAACAAGCGACACAGTACCCACAACAGCACGTCCACCCTCTGCCCCTGCGAACTGTCACCCCCTACCTGCTGTACCGCCTCGTCCCATTCTTTCCAAACCTAGACGTAGCCCGACCAAGTGCTCGGCGCCAGAGAATTCTTTATACACTCCCCAAGCATGCGGTCCCGAGCTGCCACATCTCGCCAGGGCAAGCCTGCCCCTGCGCCATAGCTTCCGGCGCTGCTTCCCGAAATCGTTCCCACTGAAAACGAGAAAGCGCATCAGCTACCACATTCAACATACCAGGGATGTGCCTAGCCCTAAACACCAAATTAAAAGACATACAGAGAAGGACAAAACGCCGCAGCAAACACAAAACAGGGGGAGACGACGCCGACAAACTATTGATCGCCTGTACTACCGCCATGTTATCTGAGTGAAATACAATATGCTTGTTGGACAACACCTGCCCCCACAAACTCACTGCTACCACCACCGGGAATAGCTCCAGAAACGCTAGGTTTTTAATCAGCGAGCTCTGCCTCCAGGCCTCAGGCCATGGCTCAGCGCACCAGTGACCCCCCAGGTAAGCCCCAAAGCCTATGCTACCAGAAGCGTCGGTGTACAGACCAACAACCTCCCCTGATGCCGCCGGCTCTCGAAAAATCACCGTCCCATTAAAAGCCTGCAAGAACCGGTCCCACACCATTAAATCCGCCTTCATATCCGCCGAAACCCTGATGTAATGCGACGGCAGTCGCACCTTGCTCGTAGCTTGCGCAAGGCGCCTACAGAAAACCCTCCCCATGGGTATGACCCGGCACGCGAAATTAAGGCTCCCTACCAGCGATTGGAGCCCACGCAGTGTCACCTTCTTGGCCCTCCCTACCGTGGCCACCAGCTCACGTAGCCGTGATAATTTGTCCCCCGGTAGCCTGCATTCCCATTTACCGGAGTCAATTTCTAAACCCAAAAAACTAAGGCACGTCGTAGGCCCTACCGTCTTGTCCTCCGCCAGGGGAACCCCTACCTTGTGCGCCACCCACTGAAACACGTCCAATATCTGTTTACAACGGTCCGAGTCCCGCGGGCCCACGCAAAGAAAATCGTCGAGGTAATGCACCACCGCGCCCCCTGCCGATTCCGTCCGCACAACCCACTCCAAGAAGGTACTAAACCTCTCGAAATAGGCGCACGAGATCGAACACCCCATAGGCAGGCACAGGTCAACAAAAAATTCCCCTTCAAAACAGCAACCGAGCAGATGATGGCAGTCCGGGTGTATCGGGAGCAGTCAAAATGCTGCTTCCACATCTACCTTTGCCATCAGCGCACCATGCCCCAGCCTCCGAACCAACTCGACTGCCTTGTCAAATGACGTATAAGAGACGGAGCTAAGAGCCGTGTCGATGTCATCATTCACCGAAGCCCCTTTCGGGTACGATAAATGATGAATCAACCTGAATTTGCCTGCCTCTTTCTTGGGGACCACGCCCAGCGGGGATATTCGCAAATCGGGCAACGGCGGTGACGAGAACGGTCCCGCCATCCTCCCCAGTTGCACTTCCTTACTTAGCTTTTCCCTCACTACCTCCGGGTGTTCCCGAACTGACTTAAGATTCCCACATAACGTACCAGGTCCCCTAACTACGTAGGGAATAAAGAACCCCTCCCGAAAACCCCGCCACAAGAAAATAGCATCGTCCCTATTAACGTATCGCCTTAGCCAAGGCAACATCACGTCTATTTTCACCGGAGACACTCCCAACGGAAGCTGCGGTAGCCGCCGCCCCTGCGGGCCCACTTCCCCCGCCAGACTTACCCTTTTTGAAACAACGGTTGACACCGTGGGTCCCCCCGCAGCCGGAACATTCGTGCCGGAACCTGCAATTATTTCCCCATTTGCAATGTCCCTCGTTGAACATCCAACAGAAACCTTTCTTTTGCCCAGCCTACCCGGCCCCTGAGGCCGCGCCGGCTGCCCCGGGAAAGGGCGCCGTCTTCTGGGCCATCATAAGGCGCATCCAAAACGGCAGGTCCATTTGGTCCCACCGCATGCTCGCATTCGCTGCCAGCCGTTGACGAAATTGTTCGTCGTACCTCCACCAAGCCAAACCTCCGTAGGTTCGGTACGCATCTCCTATCCCATCCAAATAACAAAATAGTTCTGAGCAACGCCCTGGAGCCTTCTCCCCGATTACACTAGCTAGAATGCAGAAGGCCCTCAACCAATTCCCAAAGGTCTTAGGTATCTTGCGATACCTCCGCCTTTTTTCTTCCTCCTCCTTTTTGGCATCCTTCTTATCCTCCTCCTTCAAGTCTAAGAACTCCTCTAGGGGAAGGAGGGAAAATATCTCCACAAACTCACCTTTCCATATCTTCTCTTTCACTTCCACTTTTAAATGGCATCCAAGGGGGCCTGCGAAGGACACGTGCACATTCTGCCGCGCCGCATCCGGGACATCACCTACCTCAGGCTCCTCGCCCCCTCCTTCCAACCCAGACAACTCAGCCCCCGCTCCTGACTCACCTCCGCCGGGCGCGGACAACCGTGTCCCCCCGAGCCCCGCCGCCGTGTCCCTACTACTCTCTCGCGCCCACACCTTCCCGAATTGCGCAGGCGACCCCTCCGTCCCAGCCCAAGAATCTAAAAATGTTCTTAAATCATTTAACAACTGTCCTGGGTGTCGTGTGTGTGGGAACTCACCACTCGAACCTCTGGCCGCAGCTGGCTGCAGAGGCGCCGTCCTTCTGTCCACCTTTTCAGGCACCGGAGAATCCCGTTGTCGCCGACTCCCATCCGCCTGGACTCGCCTCGAGACCGTAGGGGTATTGCTCCGAGACCTGTAGGGAGAAGGAAATCTGGGTAGTCTGTCCTGAACCGTCCTCACCCGCCTTTCCTCCCTACGTTCCTCCCAATCCTCCTTAGCAACGCTTCGTCTCGCAGGGCGACTGCCCTCACGAGGTGGTCCCCTCCACCGATCACTGAGCCTCCCTCCCGGTGAACCTGATCTTCTCCGCTGACTCCTCCTCCTGCTATCCCTGGAATCACGCCTCCTGCAACAGGAGCCTGCTACGCGCAGGTGATCTTTCCCTGCTCCCTGAACTCCTCGTTCTGCTCCTCGAGACGCTGCGCCTGACGCCAGAGAAGCGTCGTTCTGCTCTCCACCCGCTCCCTGCGGCCTCCATATCATGAAGCTGACCTTGGGAGCGGCCAGATGGGCCCTCTCGCCTACCGCTGACATCCCGAACTAGCTTAACTGGAGGAGCACCCTGCCCCTCAACTGTCAGTGCCGAGCCTGGCCTCTCCTCGGCCGTCTGCCCCAAGCCGGATTCATCATCACTATCCTGGCAGACTGCCGTGCGCCCAGACCCACTCGCTTCTTGTGAGGTCCCCTTGTCCCTGCATCTGTCTCCCTGACCTGCCTCAGCCTGAGACGTCCCTGCCATTACTCCGCTGTCCTGGCCTCCCCCCAAGGCCTGAGGGGCCGTCATATATCCGCCATCACCATCACTCCCCTGCCCTCCAGCATTCACACTAGTGGCTGACTCACCGGGACGTGTCTGTTTCATGCCGCCGCTCACATGACTCCCAGCCAGCCTGGCCTCCGTCTCGGCCGTCTTCTGAGATCCGCCCGGACCGTTCCTCCTGCCAGCTGCGGAACCGCGTGGCTTGGATCCTTCCGCCACCGTGCGCTGTACGGCCGTCCTCGCCAGGCCGCTGCCGCGCCCACCGGAGCGAGCCGTGCGCCTGCCTGGCTCTGTCGACCGGGCCTCACCCGGACCGTCGGTCACGCCACATCCCGCCGAAGGGCTCCTCCTCCGCCGCGCTGCGGGCCCAGCGCCCGGGCTCAAACGTTGAGGTGGTCTCGTCCTCCTCGCCGGTCGACGGGCCGGTACCGCAGGAGCAGGCCCGGCAGTCCCCAACTGCTGATGAAGCCAATCCAGTCCTCTGTCCTTCACAGCTGCCCGAACACCATCCAGGATCTCATCTAGCGACGCCATAATCCTGCAGAAACGACAAAGAAAAAGAACCTCGCCGACCTGACACAATTTACAGGTAAGAAAGGCTCTGGTTAAAATGGCCCCTATTCTAAAATGGCTGCTCTTTATACTCCCTGTCTCTGCCCCCAAGCTCCATTAAACTAATCCAACCCCCAAACACTAGCACCTGCCCACTTCCTGGCTCTGTCAAGGCCCACTCCTCCTACTGCGTTGTTCCATGGGCTTCATTACTAGCCGCATGGCAAACCGGTTTAGACAGGTTTTACATAGGCCTCTATCCTGGAGACAAAGAGGAAAGTAATCCAATTATGCAGGCTAGAAGCAGACTCCATTAACCACATGGTTACAGAAAGACATAAAACACTTTAAAATACAGAAAGTTACTTTTTATCCATAACACACAGACATTTCACATATCCCCAGATAGCTGGGATCTGAGCGCACAAAACTACCGAATAGCGCGCAGATCCTATTCACACAGTACAATTGCCATGGAGCTAAAGTCTTTCCCATAGTCTTTCATTATATGAATAGGCTCCATGGCATAGCTATCTGGGTTAACACATTCACATAAAGTCTGGTCCATAGTCCAAAGGCAAGAGGCGGGCAAGCAGCCCCCTCCAAGGACACGTGGCGAGGTCGGTTTCGCCACAGGTGCCTATGCACCAAAAACTTTAACCACTGGTGTCTCGCCTCCCCCCTCGTCCAAACCAAAATTTCCATCACCTTAAATGCTTTTAGCTCGGTGGGCACGTCCTATTCGGTAACTTGAAAGTTTTCCTTACAGAGCAGGGGAGGTTGAGACCCACCATGTCCATCTCCTGACATTCCATCTGCTCCCCAACCCTGTTGGCAAGGACACGCTCCCCGCTAGCTGTGACAGAACAAAACCTAAAATTAGGGTGGGTGGGAGGGAAGTTGTTTGCTGGCCAGAATCCCAAAAGGCACTGAGGTAAGATGATCCCTGCCCCCCTACAAACACATAACCACTCCCCTAAACACATATAGCCACTCCCCTAAACACATACAGCCACTCCCCTAAACACATACAGCCACTCCCCTAAACACATATAGCCACTCCCCTAAACACATATAGCCACGCCCCTAAACACATACAGCCAATCACTAGCACCATCCCCACACTCATACATGTGCCCTTGCCCGTTTAGCTGTGCTGACTCCCCAGGGCCTAGACTTTTGATATTGTCCGCTCACTGATATCTCCTGCTAAACCACAAGACTACTCATTTGAAGAAATACTGGCACTGTTAAAACATCATTTAGCACCCACCCCATCTGAAACAGTGAGGCGTTTCCATTTCAATAGAAGAAATCAGAAACCAGGTGAAAGCATTGCAGCATACATTGCAGAACTGCGCAGGCTGTCTGAAAATTGCAATTTTGGTACCAGCTTAGACTCCTTGTTAAGGGACAGGCTTGTGTGTGGGGTGCAAGATGAAGCACTGCAGAGGAGACTGCTTGCAAGACAGAATTTAACTTTTATTATTGCACAAGAGGAAGCGCTCGCAAATGAGGCTGCATATGTCCATTCAAAAGAAATACAATCCTCCTCCAGCAAAGAGAACTCACCTGAAATAAATCTAGTGAAGAAGACTGATGTTAAATCAAAACACTTTTCACCTCGCACTGATGTCACAGCTCCATTTAAAGGAACTTGTTATAGTTGCGGTGGAAAACACAGGCGTAATACATGTCTGTGACGAGACCAATCTCGCCACATTGCATTGGAGGAGCCTGGTTGCCCGCCTGTTGCCTCTGGACTATGGCCCCATGTTAAAAAGCTTGATTTTCCCCTGCAAAGACACGAAAGCCGGGTCATTCAGTGCTTGCCCTATTTGAGCGGTGATACCCCAGATAGCTATGCCATGGAGCCCATTCGTATAATGAAAGACTATGGGAAAGACTTTGGCTCCATGGCAATTGAACTGTATGTGTGTGATCTGAGCACCATTCAGTAATAATGTGTGCTCAGATCTGAGCTATCTGGGGATATGTTGAATGTACCTGTTTTATGCAATGGCTGCACAGTTATATATTTTTATGTATTTTATTGTCTTTTGCTGCCATGTATTCAATGGAGTTTTGCCTCTGTCCTTGGAGATAATTGGATTACTTCCCAATTATCTCCAGGAAAGAAGACTCTGTGGAACTGGTTTTGGGCAGAAAAGCCATGCTTCATTTGGTCACAAAGGACTACGATCTATCTTTTGAACCACTGGACCAATTTGTATTTTTACCTTTGTTTGTATTTGGAGTATGCTGATTCTGAAAATTTAAGTTTTATGTGAATGTGATGCATACTTTTAATGTTATGAATAATGTGGAAAAACTGTATTTTCTCTGCCTGTGATAATTACATTACCCATTGTGCAAGGTAATTGTATCACAGGCAGAGGGGAGGATTTTGTGTGGGAGTGTCTGAGTGTATTGTACATGTTTATTGGTTGTTTTCCAAAACCCTGTGGGTGGTACTAATGTGTATATAAGAACAATAAACCCACAGCTCTGTCTGTTCACTGCTTGACCTGCAACAACATGTGACACCTTGCTCAAGCACCGGTAGTAGTCCAGCAGAGCTCCTTATGAACCGGCGTCTTAAAACTTGTCTGGATTGTTTACATCCTGATTTGACAACTGAGTTACAAGATAAGCATGAATTGCAATTCAATAATAACTATAATGCTTCTACTGTGAGAGTATTTGCACCTGACAGTGCTGTCTATGTCAGGAACTATGTTTCTGGGCCTAAATGGATATCTGCAAAGGTACTTGTGGCCACAGGACCTTTGTCATACAAAGTACAAATTCCTGATGGTAGAATATTACGAAGGCATGTCGATCAGATTCGGGAACGGAGTGATGAGATTGTGCCTGCTGCCGGTCCCAGTCATACTGGGTTTTCTGTGATACCAGATGATGTTGAACCACTGGATCATACAGGTCTCAGTTCTCCAGGAGTTGTTGTTGAAGGACCAGATCTGTGTAGTCCA
The DNA here is from genome assembly GCF_036172605.1 of Pelobates fuscus. Classification (NCBI taxonomy): domain Eukaryota; kingdom Metazoa; phylum Chordata; class Amphibia; order Anura; family Pelobatidae; genus Pelobates; species Pelobates fuscus. The sequence goes on along the minus strand of NC_086318.1, from coordinate 810,960 downwards.
TCTGACAGAGCACAGGAAGAAAGGATGGGCACAACTTAAGGTCCAGGTGAAGCAGTTCCAAACATGGTTTTGGGGCGCCCAAGACAAAATATTAAATCTCCCAGTTATCTCAAAGACTTTGAGGTCTAGGGGGGAGGAGTGTTATGTATTGGGGTTTATGCAGTCCACCTTACAGTGGATAGCAGCATAGTGAAGTTATGCACTTGTTCTGTTGTGTTAGTCTCTCTTGTGTTATGTCATTATGTGTGTGTACTGAAGTAAAGAGAAGTTCTATTTTACTACAATGTCTGAGAGCCATTTGTGAATATATCACATGCTAATACCCTAAAGTGCCATATTATTTATAATTAAGGGGTGGGAAGTATGGTGCCTGCCCTCTGTCCCCTCCATGGGCAGTGGATTGAGGATTGCCCTAGTATTTATAATAAGGTGAGGACCTATTCTCCCCTCCCCTGGCCCTTCACCCATGGGTGACCGATAGGGACCATATTATTTATAATTAAGCGGTGGGAAGTATGGTACCAGCATTATGTCCCTTCCATGAGGTCCCTAGTATTTATAATAAGGGGAGGACCTATTGTCCCCTCCCCCGGCCCTTCACCCATGGGTGACAGATAGGGACCATATTATTTATAATTAAGGGGTGGGAAGTATGGTACCGACCCTCTGTCCCCTCCATGGGCAATGAATTGAGGGCCCTAGTAGGGCCCTTCTCCCATGGGTGACAGGTAGGGACCATATTATTTATAATTAAGGGGTGGGAAGTATGGTACCAGCCCTCTGTCCCCTCCATGGGCAATGAATTGAGGGCCCTAGTAGGGCCCTTCTCCCATGGGTGACAGGTAGGGACCATATTATTTATAATTAAGGGGTGGGAAGTATGGTACCAGCCCTCTGTCCCCTCCATGGGCAATGAATTGAGGGCCCTAGTAGGGCCCTTCTCCCATGGGTGACAGGTAGGGACCATATTATTTATAATTAAGGGGTGGGAAGTATGGTACCAGCCCTCTGTCCCCTACATGGGTAATGAATTGAGGGTCCTAGTATTTATAATAAGGGGAGAACCTATTGTCCCCTCCCCCGGCACTCCACCCATGGGTGACAGATAGGGGCCCTAAAATGTATAATTTAGGGTGGGAAGTATGATACCAGACCTCTGTCCCCTCTATGGGCAATGGACTGGTAGCCTTAGTATTTATAATAAGGGGAGGACCTATTGTCCTCTCGCCCGGCACCCAACCATGAGCGGATTACCTTTCCCTGGCCTGCACCCATGAATGACGGGTAGGGGCCCTAATTACTTATACAATGGGGGTAACATAATATTGTCCACCACCAAATTAGTAGTTGTGGCGAAACTAACCTCGCCACTGGGTCCTGGAGAAGCCTGTGTTACAAAACGCCTTTTGTCCCTATTTTCTCTTATGACAAATTGCCCTGCTTCCCTGGGTTATGGAGAAGACTGATTGCCAGCCTCCTGTCTCATGACTATGGCCCCTCTCATCAGCCCATGCTAAACTTAAACCCCAAAGGCGATTTGACTGTGGTTGTGGGATCTGAGCGCTGTTCGGATATATTGAGCGCTCAGATCCAAGCCATCTGGGGATAGGTTGAATGTGGGGGTTCTGTTCAGTATTATAGGAATTATGTATTTTTGCTGTTGTTGTGAATAGAGATATTTTCTGTACCTGGAGATAGTTGGCTTACCACACCCAGTTAAGCCAATTATCTCGCACAGCCTAACTCTGTGGAACTGGTTTGGGCTGGAAAGCCATGCTTGCAGTTGGTCACAAAGGACTTCGGCCTAACTTTTAAACCACTGGAGGGAATTGTCTGATTTTTGAGTATTTGTATTTGGAGTATGCCAGTAATGTAAGTATTATGTGAATGTGATGTATACTTTTAAAGTTATGAATATTGTGTAAAACTGTGTGTTTTCCTGCCTGTGATAATTACGTTAGCCCATTGTGTTCAGTAATTATATCACAGGCAGAGGGGAGGATTTTACTGTATATTACGTGTTTGATTGGCTGTTCCACAAAACCCTGTGGGTGGTACTTTATGTGTAAAATGTGTATATCAGAACAATAAAGTCTCTTCTGCTTGATCGTCAACATAGAGCCTCGTCTCATGGGGGATACGACTGCATTTACACTGGGGGAAGAGCTTGTTCCAGCTTCACTCTCTGCAGGAAGAGAGGTTCGGGTGTGTGTAAGGGGGGATGTGTTTCTAAGGGGGGATGTGTGTGTAAGGGGGGCTGTGTGTGTAAGGGGGACTGTGTGTGTAAGGGGGGCTGTGTGTGTAAGGGGGGTCTGTGTTTGTAACGGGGGCTGTGTTTGTAACGGGGGGCTGTGTGTGTAAGGGGAGGGGGCTGTATGTATAGGGGGCTGTGTGTATAAGGGGAGAGGGCTGTGTGTGTAAGGGGGGCTGTGTGTGTAAGGGGGGATGTGTGTGTAAGGGGGGGCTGTGTGTGTAAGGGGGGATGTGTGTGTAAGGGGGGCGTGTGTGTAAGGGGCGGCTGTGTGTGTAAGGGGGGCTGTGTGTGTAAGGGGGAGATGTGTGTGTAAGGGGAGGGGGCTGTGTGTGTAAGGCGGGCTGTGTGTAAGGGGAGGGGGCTGTGTGTATAGGGGGGATGTGTGTGGAATGGGGGCTGTGTGTGTAGGGGGGATATGTGTGGAAGAGGGGCTGTGTGTGTAAGGGGGGCTGTATATTTGTGTGTGGTGCAGTGTGTAGGGGGTTATAGTTTGTGTGATGGGATGGGGGCAGATTAAAGATATATATTTTCTTAAATTATTAAATCATAATTAAATAGATATAGTTAATGCACCCCCTCCCTTCTTACCTTTGCTGAGGCAGGGGCAGACAGCATTGCTTTCTTTCCATCCCTGGTGGTTCTAGTGGGGAGTTAACTCTAACTTGCAGCTCAGGGAAGAGTTCACTCCCACGAGAATGGAGCGCTGCCATGGTAACCGTGGCAACGCTCCATGCTTGTGAGAGGAGCTGCAGGTAAGAGCTCCCCCGGGTTCTCTCTCTCTATCCCTCCCCTGCTGGCCGCCCAGCAATGTGACTGTGGGTCAGGGAGGGAGATCACTGATCTCCCCTCCGGTCCGTGATGGCAAACAGCAGGGCTGAGGAGAGCCTCGAACTCCCCCCTTGATCCGCCAATGCACGAGACAAGGCTACATGTTGAGGGTTAAGCAGATCTGAAGCTTTAATGGGCCAGGCTGGCCTTTTATACAAATATTCCCAAAAGGTTACTGTAACGGATCACCTGGCACCCCGACTAGGTACCTCCTTTAACGGATGCTTCCTAGCTGATGACGAGGACTATAAGCACCGCACCGGACACCACAACCACTGCAAACTCCTCAACCGCCGATAGCGTAACTGGAATCTCGCCGTCTTCCTTCCACCCTGGATCACCCTTTGACATCCAGGTCTGTGTAGGAGGTCCTCCAGGAGAGCGTAACAGGAACAGCTCTTTAAAGAGCTAAGTGATTATAGCCCAGGGGAGAATACAAACTATAGCAATCCCCAGTGTGATTATAGCAGTTCCCCTCCAATCACGAGACAAGACTACGTGTTGAGGGTCAAACAGGAACAGCAGAACTGAGGGTTTATTGAACAGCTTGGTCTTTTATACAGTTTTCCCCACAAGACTACCACCCAGGTGGACCTTGTGGAGCACAGGGACACAGGAACAACAAGCCAATAAAAACATAGTTTTACAGTCAGTCACTCCCATACAGTGTACACTATCCCTCCCCTCTGCTTGTGATATAATTAACAAAGACAATGGACTAACTCAAATAACTCTAAGCAGAAAAAAACATAAATTATTACAAACCCCAAAATACAACATATCCCCACAAAAGTCCACATCCACTGATAGCCGGCGAGTCATCACTGGGTAGACTTCTCCTTGCGACAGAACGGAGACAAAAGCAGAGGCAAGGTGTCCCAGGTCATTGCCGAGAAGTACCTCGGTGGGTTGTCGGTTCACGAGGCCCACTTCGATTCTCTGAGCTCCAGCGGCCCAATCCAGGTTGACATGGGCAGTGGGTATATAGTGGACTGTGGCGAAAGTAACCTCGCCACTGGTTTTTGGAGGGGCCTGTTTGCCAGCCTCCTGCCCTGCGACTATGGCCCTGGGATGTATTGCCCTTTAAGGAACTGAGTTGGGGCTTATGGACTTATATTATACTATTACTGATCCTTTAAGAACTGTATTTGGGCATAAGGGATTTTTATAATGCTGTTTCTGGTCCTTTAATTACTTTGTAGCAGTGTTGCAACTTTAAATTGGCACTTCAGATACAGCCGAAGTGGTCGAAGTGGCCGCCATTCGACAAACGAACACGTGGCGACCTGTACCTTCCCCTACCCTTCGACACTGTGGCTGGAGACATGTTTGAATGGGACTTTGTCATCTTTTTCATGTGAAATAGACTGCCACTCTACTAATGACCACCGCGGAAGTTTAACCTCGTTTTACTTCGACACTTCGACTATTCGAACGCCGCCTTCGGATGGGACTTTGGTATTTTTCAAGGCAGAAATAGACCGACCGCACAGCCTGAATCTGTGGAACTGGTTTGGGCATGCAAACAGGCATGCGGTCGGTCCAAAGAGACTTTTTCCATATCTCTGGAACCACTGAACCGATATGTACAAATTTTTTACATATTTGTCCCCAAGTTGTGTTGTTCATAAAAATATAAGTTTTATTCCTGTGTGATGAAAAATCATAAAGTTATAAAAATGCATAAAAAAGTATAAGTTTTAGCTGGGAGATAATTGAGTAGATACAGTAAGAAACTCAATTATCTCCCAAGCAGAGGGGAGGGAATCTGTGGGATGTAACCGTTGTCTGATTGGTTAATGCCTAATTGCCTGTGGGCATCTCCCTTGCAGGGGAGCACTGCATAAAAGCAGAGTACCTGCCATTAAACATCAGTTCTTCTTCACCCTCAATCTAGAGTCCTGTCTCTTATTGGGGGAATTGCTATATCACCACAAGGGATTGCTATGCTCTGCATGCTCCCTTGGATAATCACTACTAAGCTCTTTTAAGAGCTTGTTCCTGCTTCACTCTCTTGGAGGAGAGGTTCACCCACTGGAACCTGGAGCCTTGTCGTAGGTCCAGGGTGGGTAGGAGACGGCGAGACCCCAAACAAGCTGCGGCAGTTAGTGAGGTCTGCGGTGGTTGTGGTGCCCTGGAGCCCTCTGTAAGCGCTAGGAGCATTCTTCAACAGAGGTACCCAGTCGGGGTGCCAGGTGATCCGCTACAGTGGTGGCAGCGGTGGGATGGAGTCCTAGTGCGAGGAGAAGCAGCTCGGAAACAACGGTAACGTGTGGAGTTACAATAGAGGGATAGAGCTAGCTACCGTGCAGCGTCCCTATCTACAACAGTATGGAGCGAGCAAGACCCTGGATAGAACCCTGCGAAGAGCACCTTAACCTGATACGTCGCTACAAGGACAACGCTTACATTGAGGAGGTAAAGAGGCGGTTGGTCTGCTATGGCCCAGACCATTCGAACGAGGTGGTCTTCCAAGTAATGCGCCAGTTGAGTGCTGAGAACCATGCAGCAATGGTCTTTGAGCAAAAACTGTGGGGGTTCAGGATATGGACACCCAATCTCCAGTGGCAGTATGCGCCCCAGGGAGCCGATGGTGTCGTCCTTCCTCCCCAGCGGCAAAGTTAGTCCCAGGGAGCCGAAGGTGTCGTCCTTCCTCCCCAGCGGCAGTGTGAGTTCCAGGGAGCCGTAGGTGTCGTCCTTCCTCCCCAGTGGCAGTGTGAGTTACAGGGAGCCGAAGGTGTCATCCTTCCTCCCCAGCGGCAGTGTGAGTTCCAGGGAGCCGAAGGTGTCGTCCTTCCTCCCCAGCGGCAGTGTGAGTTCCAGGGGGCCGAAGGTGTCGTCCTTCCCCCCCAGCAGCAGTGTGTCTTACAGGGAGCAAAGACAGTTGGTCTCTTTCTCCAGCAGCCGGACAATATTACGGGAGTGGAGACAGTCGGTCTCCCTATCCAGCGGCAGCCTGTGTTACAGGGAGAGGAGCACAGCGCCCTCTCTCCAGCGGCAGCTTGCCTTACCAAGGGGAGATACCAATCTCCCAGACGGCGCAGATGGGACCGTGGGCTCTGTGCCTGACCTACAGGGATGCTGGACAGCCTGTCCAGATCCCCAACTACCCTCACAGGGACACCAGGAGGAGGGGGTAAGTACGATTTCCCCTCCCCAGCTAACTCCTAACTTAGCCCCAGGGTTAACAGAGGAGATATTAACCCCCACTGACCCCCATGTTCCCCTGGCTACTGAGCCGGACTATGTCCCAAGCACCCCAGCAGAACAGCTGGCAGCTGGGCAGAGTGCAGTTGGCCTCTGCCCTCCCTTTGTCCCTTGTAGGCTATACCAGCAGAAGAGCTGGCAGCTGGGCAGAGTGCAGTTGGCCTCTGCCCTCTCTTTGTCCCTTGTCCAGAGCCTGATGTCCTGCAGGCTATACCAGCAGAAGCGCTGGCATCAGAGCAGAGCGCCGCTGGCCTCTGCCCCTCAAGTCCCCACAGCATGTTGCCCCATTACTCCAGAGAAATACCCAGGTGCAATAACTGTTTGTTGTGGGTGGGCTGCTCTTGCACTTTGCTGTTGTGGGTGGGTTGTCAGACTAACTCAGGCACCGACCGACAGAAGGTCAGGTACCTGGTCAGTCTACCCCCAAAGGGGAGATATGTGGCGAAAGTAACCTCGCCACTGGTTTTTGGAGGGGCCTGTTTGCCAGCCTAATGCCCTGTGACTATGGCCCTGGGATGTATTGCCCTTTAACCCCTTAAGGACCAAACTTCTGGAATAAAAGGTAATCATGACGTGTCACACATGTCATGTGTCCTTAAGGGGTTAAAGAACTGAGTTGGGGCTTATGGACTTATATTATACTATTACTGACCCTTTAAGAACTGTATTTGGGCATAAGGGATTTTTATAATGCTGTTTCTGGCCCTTTAATTACTTTGGAGCAGTGTTGCAACTTTAAATTGGCACTTCAGATACAGCCGAAGTGCCGAAGTAGTCGAAGTGGCCGCCATTCTACAAACGAACACGTGGCGGCAGCCATTTTAATGCGGTCGAACGTGGTCAGCGGTGTGTGCCATCAAATCCCTGGAACGGAAATCAGCCACACATTTGAACGAACACCGCTGACCTGTACCTTCCCCTACCCTTCGACACTGCGGCTGGAGACATGTTTGAATGGGACTTTGTCATCTTTTTCATGTGAAATAGACTGCCACTCGACTAACGACCACCGCAGAAGTTTAACCTCATTTTACTTCGACACTTCGACAGAAGTCGAAGTGCGTTCGACTATTCGAACGCCGCCTTCGGATGGGACTTTGGTATTTTTCAAGGCAGAAATAGACTGAGCGCACAGCCTGAATCTGTGGGACTGTTTTGGGCACGCAAACAGGCGTGCGGTCGGTCCAAAGAGACTTTTTCCATATCTCTGGAACCACTGAACCGATATGTACGAATTTTTAATATGTTTGTCCCCAAGTTGTGTTGTTCATAAAAATATAAGTTTTATTCCTGTGTGATAAAAAAATCTAAAAGTTATAAAAATGCATAAAAAAGTATACGTTTTAGCTGGGAGATAATTGAGTAGATACAGTAAAACAAACTCAATTATCTCCCAAGCAGAAGGGAGGGAATCTGTGGGATGTAACCGTTGTCTGATTGGTTAATGCCTAATTGCCTGTGGGCGTCTCCCTTGCAGGGGAGCACTGCCAAAAAAAGCTGAGTACCTGCCATTAAACATCAGTTCTTCTTCACCCTCAATCTAGAGTCCTGTCTCTTATTGGGGGAATTGCTATATCACCAAAAGTGATTGCTATGCTCTGCATGCTCCTTGGATAATCACTACTAAGCTCTTTTAAGAGCTTGTTCCTGCTTCACTCTCTTGGAGGAGAGGTTCACCCACTGGAACCTGGAGCATTGTCGTAGGTCCAGGGTGGGTAGGAGACGGCGAGATCCCAACCAAGCTGCGGCGGTTAGTGGGGTCTGTGGTGGTTGTGGTGTCTGCGGAGTGCTTGGAGCCCTCTGTAAGCACTAGGAGCATCCTTCAACGGAGGTACCCAGTCGGGGTGCCAGGTGATCCGTTACATGGACGTTCCCTCCGGCCACTCGGACAGCTATGGTACCTCCGTCTGTTCTTCTCTGGAATGAGCTGTGGGCGCACCAGCGTTAGCATGGCTCGTGTGTCTTGGAGTCCCTGAACCTTGTGCCCGTTCAGCCGTACTGCCTGTCTGTGATGGTCCCGGTTATCACAGGCGGCCTCGACGGGATTTGCCTCATGTCCAGGCTTCTTCATCTGGGTTCTGGAACTCTATGGGGTCATTATGGTTGCAGAGAGGTAGACTCACTGGGGTTTGGGCTGGAACAGAGGTCGGATGGGTGGTCGGTAGGAAACAGGGGCCACTGGGCGCGGGGGCTGCCGGGTGTCGATATATTCAACGGCCCGCTGAGCAGCCTCGGCGAAGGTCTTGGGCTGTCTGTTTCTCACCCATTCACGGACTTTGTTGGGGAGCCCATTGAAAAAATGCTCCAGCATGAAGAGCTGGGTGATCTCCTCCAGGGACTTGGCTTGATGGGAGTTGAGCCAGTTCTAGGTGGCCCTTGTGATGCGGCATGCCCACTCCGCATGGGAGTCCTTCTCCCCCTTCCTGGTTTCTCTGAACTTTCGTCGGTATTGCTCGGGGGTGACAGCATACCTGGCCAGGAGGATCTGCTTGATAAAGGGATAGTTCTGGATCTGGTCCTCTGGTACAGCCTGGTAGGCTTCCCCCACTTTCCCTGCTAATTTGCTGGCCAGGATGGTGACCCAGTCGGAGGGGTCGACTGCCTGTAGTAGGCAATGGTGCTCAAAATCCTGTAGGAAGTTGTCAATGCCTTCTTCTGCTTCCTTGATTTCTTTGAAGGCATTGTACTGTAGTTTGCGAGTCAGGGTGGTTGTGCTTCCCGGCTCCCTTCCTTCCATCCTTCCTCCATCTGGGTTTGTGGGGGTCACCTTACTTCTATTGGCAAGGATGTAGATTTGTACCTCAGATAAGATCCTGCTGATGGTCTCCTCTGAGGGTGGCTCTCTGTAATATGTCAGGCGCTGGTCCACCTCCTTCCGCACTTCCTCCTCTCCTCCGGCCCCTGGATGTGGGGTAGTTGACTCACTGCATGTCTGGTCATCATGAGCACAGCAGTCAGTTCGGCCTTCTAACTAAACGTTCTAAATGGAGTATCGGAGTGGTCCGGCACGGTTCAGGAGACGAATGCTATGCTTGGGGGGTCGTTCGGTGACTTGCCGCTCGTCCCCTTGCGGTCTGCGGTTTTCACATCTTGCTAGTGAGGTGTGAACATTCTAAGTAAATGTTCTAAATGGAGTGCCAGGGTGGTCAAAAGGTATTTTGCAGGATTTACGGTCAAAACTATAGAAAGGGGGAAGATTAAAAGGGGAAACACACATTCTAGGAGGGCACATCCACACATATAAAACAAGGGCAATTCACAGTTAGGCAGTGGTACCGCCACACTCACACTCTGTCTCTCCTGCTCTCTCACTCTATATTCTGCTCTCACATTCTCTCTCTCTGTCTCTCTTCTGCTCTCTCTCACACTTTTTGTCTCTCTATTCTGCTCTCTCACGCAGGCTCTCTCTGTCTCTCTCAGTTTCTCTCCTGCTCTCTCTCACTCACACTCTCTCTCTGTTTTCACACAATCACTCTGTATCTCTCATGCTCACACTCTCCCTCCTACTCTCTCTCTCCTACACTCTCTCATGCTCTCTCTCTCACTCTATTCTGCTCTCTCAAATTCTCTCTGTCTCTCTTCTGCTCTCTCACACTTTTTGTCTCTCTATTCTGCTCTCTCACTCTATTCTGCTCTCTCTCCTGCTCTCTCACACATGCTCTCTGTCTCTCTCTCCTGCTCTCTCTCAGTATCTCTTCTGCCATCTCTCTCACAGTCTCTTTCTATTGTGCTCTCACATTCTCTCTCTCTGTCTCTCTCCTGCTCTCTCTCACACTCACACTCTGTCTCTCTATTCTGCTCTCTCTCCTGCTCTCATTCACGCTTTCTCTCCTGCTCTCTCTCTCTATTCTGCTCTCTCAGACACTCTCTCTCTCTGTCTCTCTCCTGCTCTCTCTCTCCTGCTCTCTCTCTATTCTGCTTTCTCAGACACTCTCTCACTGTCTCTCTCCTGCTCTCTCACTCACACTCTGTCTCTCTATTCTGCTCTCTCAGACACTCTCTCACTGTCTCTCTCCTGCTCTCTCACTCACAATCTGTCTCTCTATTCTGCTCTCTCAGACACTCTCTCTCTGTCTCTCTCCTGCTCTCTCTCTCTATTCTGCTCTCTCAGACACTCTCTCTGTCTCTCTCCTCTCTCTCACACACACACTCATGCTCACACTCTCTCTCCTGCTCTCTCTCTCCCACTCTCTCTCTATTCTGCTCTCTCAGACACTCTCTGTCTCTCTCCTCTCTCTCTCTCACACACACACTCTGTCTCTCTATTCTGCTCTCTCAGACACTCTCTCTCTGTCTCTCTCCTGCTCTCTCACTCACACTCTGTCTCTCTATTCTGCTCTCTCAGACACTCTCTCTCTGTCTCTCTCCTCTCTCTCACACACACTCTGTCTCTCTATTCTGCTCTCTCAGACACTCTCTCTCTCTGTCTCTCTCCTGCTCTCTCTCTCCTGCTCTTTCTCTATTCTGCTTTCTCAGACACTCTCTCACTGTCTCTCTCCTGCTCTCTCACTCACACTCTGTCTCTCTATTCTGCTCTCTCAGACAGTCTCTCACTGTCTCTCTCCTGCTCTCTCACTCACACTCTGTCTCTCTATTCTGCTCTCTCAGACACTCTCTCACTGTCTCTCTCCTGCTCTCTCACTCACACTCTGTCTCTCTATTCTGCTCTCTCAGACACTCTCTCTCTGTCTCTCTCCTTTCTCTCTCACACTCACACTCTGTCTCTCTATTCTGCTCTCTCAGACACTCTCTCACTGTCTCTCTCCTGCTCTCTCACTCACACTCTGTCTCTCTATTCTACTCTCTCAGACACTCTCTCTCTGTCTCTCTCCTCTCTCTCACACACACACTCATGCTCACACTCTCTCTCCTGCTCTCTCTCTCCCGCTCTCTCTCTATTCTGCTTTCTCAGACACTCTCTCACTGTCTCTCTCCTGCTCTCTTACTCAAACTCTGTCTCTCTATTCTGCTCTCTCAGACACTCTCTCTCTCTGTCTCTCTCCTGTCTCTCTCACACACACACACTCTGTCTCTCTATTCTGCTCTCTCAGACACTCTCTCTGTCTCTCTCCTGCTCTCTCACTCACACTCTGTCTCTCTATTCTGCTCTCTCAGACACTCTCTCTCTGCCCCTCTCCTGCTCTCTCTATTCTGCTCTCTCAGACACTCTCTCACTGTCTCTCTCCTGCTCTCTCACTCACACTCTGTCTCTCTATTCTGCTCTCTCAGACACTCTCTCACTGTCTCTCTCCTGCTCTCTCACTCACACTCTGTCTCTCTATTCTGCTCTCTCAGACACTCTCTCACTGTCTCTCTCCTGCTCTCTCACTCACACTCTGTCTCTCTATTCTACTCTCTCAGACACTCTCTCTCTGTCTCTCTCCTCTCTCTCACACACACACTCATGCTCACACTCTCTCTCCTGCTCTCTCTCTCCCGCTCTCTCTCTATTCTGCTTTCTCAGACACTCTCTCACTGTCTCTCTCCTGCTCTCTTACTCAAACTCTGTCTCTCTATTCTGCTCTCTCAGACACTCTCTCTCTCTGTCTCTCTCCTGTCTCTCTCACACACACACACTCTGTCTCTCTATTCTGCTCTCTCAGACACTCTCTCTGTCTCTCTCCTGCTCTCTCACTCACACTCTGTCTCTCTATTCTGCTCTCTCAGACACTCTCTCACTGTCTCTCTCCTGCTCTCTCACTCACACTCTGTCTCTCTATTCTACTCTCTCAGACACTCTCTCTCTGTCTCTCTCCTCTCTCTCTCACACACACTCATGCTCACACTCTCTCTCCTGCTCTCTCTCTCCCGCTCTCTCTCTATTCTGCTTTCTCAGACACTCTCTCACTGTCTCTCTCCTGCTCTCTTACTCAAACTCTGTCTCTCTATTCTGCTCTCTCAGACACTCTCTCTCTCTGTCTCTCTCCTGTCTCTCTCACACACACACACTCTGTCTCTCTATTCTGCTCTCTCAGACACTCTCTCTGTCTCTCTCCTGCTCTCTCACTCACACTCTGTCTCTCTATTCTGCTCTCTCAGACACTCTCTCTCTGCCCCTCTCCTGCTCTCTCTATTCTGCTCTCTCAGACAGTCTCTCACTGTCTCTCTCCTGCTCTCTCACTCACACTCTGTCTCTCTATTCTGCTCTCTCAGACACTCTCTCACTGTCTCTCTCCTGCTCTCTCACTCACACTCTGTCTCTCTATTCTGCTCTCTCAGACACTCTCTCTGTCTCTCTCCTGCTCTCTCACTCACACTCTGTCTCTCTATTCTGCTCTCTCAGACACTCTCTCTCTGCCCCTCTCCTGCTCTCTCTATTCTGCTCTCTCAGACAGTCTCTCACTGTCTCTCTCCTGCTCTCTCACTCACACTCTGTCTCTCTATTCTGCTCTCTCAGACACTCTCTCACTGTCTCTCTCCTGCTCTCTCACTCACACTCTGTCTCTCTATTCTGCTCTCTCAGACACTCTCTCACTGTCTCTCTCCTGCTCTCTCACTCACACTCTGTCTCTCTATTCTACTCTCTCAGACACTCTCTCACTGTCTCTCTCCTGCTCTCTCACTCACACTCTGTCTCTCTATTCTACTCTCTCAGACACTCTCTCTCTCTCTGTCTCTCTCCTCTCTCTCTCACACACACTCTGTCTCTCTATTCTGCTCTCTCAGACACTCTCTCTCTGTCTCTCTCCTCTCTCTCTCACACACACTCATGCTCACACTCTCTCTCCTGCTCTCTCTCTCTCCTGCTCTCTCTCTATTCTGCTTTCTCAGACACTCTCTCACTGTCTCTCTCCTGCTCTCTCACTCACACTCTGTCTCTCTATTCTGCTCTCTCAGACACTCTCTCTCAGTCTCTCTCCCGCTCTCTCTCTCTCTCTCTCTCACTTTTTGTCTCTCTATTCTGCTCTCTCATGGATGCTCTCTCTCTTTCCTCCCCATCTCCAATTTCTCCCTCCTTTCCCCTTTCTCTGTTTTCCTCCCCTCCCCAGGTCACTGTGGAGCTAAAACAAGTGAAATCTGGTAAAACATGACTCCTGTATTTTAACAAAGGAGCTCAGTGTGTTCCACTCCAGTAACCCCCCCACCATCAGACTGCTGAATTCCCTCTCCCCCACTGCCCTCTGGCTCCTCTCAATCTCCAAAGAGTTAACAAAAACAAACAGATTAACTCGGTTAACCCAGTTTACTTTAAATGCTGCATTTAGTTATCTATCTGCCCCCAAACATTGCAAACAGGGTGATACGCATTGTGTCCTCTGTTAATTTATTTATTACATTTTAATTATTTAAAGGGACACTGTAGGCACCCAGGCCACTTCAGCTAATTGACCCTTTTGCACTAAGTTCTGTCTTGTAAAACACTGCAGCTCTAAGTCTGCCACCAGTGGCTGTCTAACAGACAACCACTGGGGGCGCTTCCGGAATCCAAACTGGCTTTTGGTCCGTTATCTGACGCTAGACGACCTCACGGACCATTGCCGTGCATGCGCTTAGTTCTCCCCCGCCAGCTGACGTCGGTAGGGGAGGAGCGTGGGCGAAGATTGATCCAGCGCCAAGGGACATCAGCGCTGGATTCAGGTAAGTAGCTGAAGGGGTTTTAACCCCTTCCTCGACATGGGATGGGGGCGGGAGGGAGGGATTCTCTAGTGCCAGGAAAACGGGTTTGTTTTAAAGGCACTGGAGAATCCCTTTAAGACTTTACTCAGGGTATAATGACGCACCTCTCTCGGTAAAATAAAGTATATATTTGTAGAAAGCAGGCCCAGCAGAGGATTTAATAATCCGTATTGAAGTGCTGGGTATATTTCCTGTGACGAAGTGCCCTTCGCCACTTTGTCCTGGAGAGGCCTGCTTGCCTGCCTCCTCCCCTGCGACTATGGTCCTGGACTATATTGCACTGTAAACCCTGTATTCAGGCATATGGACTTGTATTAGACTGTCTTTTTCCCTTTATTTATGCTGTAGGTTTGGACTACTAAAATAACCTAACAGCCAGGAGATTTAGGCGAATATATTGCATAAGAATCACATTACTGGAGAATACAGCCGTTCGCATGATTTCATGCGAATTCTTTGTGCTCTGAATAGGTGGCCGCCATTTCGGGACTTTTCCACGTGTTCGCGGCCATCTTGCGTGCGAACAGCGGTGTTTGCCTGTGAACGCATGGAACTGAAATCGGCAGCGCAAACAGGCGAATACCGCTAAGACCTCCAGACATCCAGAACTTCGCACGGAAACTACCGAACGACCGGCCGTTCGGTAGTTATACTTAACTTAGTATGGGGATTCTAGCGACCACAAAGAGGCGAATGGATGGCAAGAATTTCGTCTATTTTACCGTGCGAACGGAGACCGACCGCAAGGCCAAAACTCATGGAACTATTTTCGGCTAGTTGGTCTGTGCGGTCGGTCAAAACTTTGGAGCCCTGTATCTCCCGAACCATCCATCCGAATGGGCTGATTTTTGGACAGACTGTTCCCCTGAACAAGGGCTATTTGGGGATACCAGATTTAAAGCTGTACCCCCTGTTTTTGGGGTACATCCAGAAACTGGGTAAAATAATGTATGTTTTAATTGGGTTATGTGCTTATCTGAGGGGAGGAGACGTGGGGGTGTTACCATGCATGTGATTGGTCAATTTCATCCTCCCCCTGGGAGTGTCCTGTATGTACCTGATCCTAATAAAAAGCAGGCTGGGTGTTCCAGTCCTCAGACCTCTTCTGACCCTCAATACGTAGCCTCGTCTCGTTATTGGAGGGAACTGCTATATCACACTGGGGATTGCTATGCGCTGCATATTCCCCTGAGCTCTTAATCACTTAGCTCTTTTAAGAGCTTGTTCCGGATACGCTCTCCAGGAGGAGAGATCTTCCCCACACGTTCCTGAATGCTGAAGGTTCATTCCAGGGTGGACGGAAGACGGCGCGGCTCCAGTTAAGCTACGGCGGTTGTGGAGCCTGCGGTGGTTGTGGTGTCGTCTGCAGTGCTTGGAGTCCTCTGAGAGCGCTAGGAGCATCCATCAACGGAGGGTACTCGGTCGGGGTACACGGAGCTCCGTTACATTGGTGGCAGCGGTGGGATGGCGTCCTAGTGCGAGGAGAAGCAGCTCAGAGACACGGGTAACGTTTGGAGTTACAATTGAGGGCAACGCTAGCCATTGGGCAGCGCCCCTGGCTACAACAGGATGGCTTCCCTAGTGCGAGGAACAGCATCCTGGGAACACCAAGCAAAACTGGACTATTGGTATAGTCACGTACAGTTTGACGCTATGCTGAAGCGGCGGTTGGCTATCTACGGGCCCCTCCTAACAGAGGAAGTTGTACCGATAGTGAGGAGAGAACTGGCGGAGTATCTGCAGATGGAAGCAGAATATCGGGCAGTGAGGGCAAAGTATTCCGTCCCTGCGCCCCAACAACAGCGTGAGTTACAGGGGGCCGAAGGTGCCGTCCTTCCCCCCCAGCAGCAGTGTGTCCTACAGAGAGCAGAGACAGTTGGTCCCTCTCTACAGCAACAGGACCCTGGTAAGGGAGTGGAGACAGGCGGTCTCCCTCTCCAGCGGCAGTGTGTGCCCCAGGGGGCCGAAGGTGCCGTCCTTCCCCCCCAGCAGCCGTGTGTCCTACAGAGAGCAGAGACAGTTGGTCCCTCTCTACAGCAACAGGACCATGGTAAGGGAGTGGAGACAGGCGGTCTCCCTCTCCAGCGGCAGCCTGTGTTTCCAGGAAAGGAGCACAGCCCCCCCTCTCCCCAGCGCCAGCTTTCCCCAACAAGGGGAGACACCAATCCTCCAGACGGCGCAGATGGGACCGTGGTCTCTGTGCCTGACCTACAGGGATGCTGGACAGCCTTTCCAGATCCCCAACTACCCTCACCGGGACACCCAGAGGAGGGGGTAAGTACAAATTCCCCTCCCCAGCTAACTCCTAGCGTGGCACCAGGGTTAACGGAGGCGATGCTAACCCCTCCTGACGTCCAGGTTCCCTTAACTACTGAGCCGGATTATGGTCTCAGTACCCCAGCAGAAGAGCTGGCAGCTGGGCAGAGTGCAGTCGGCCTCTGCCCTACCTTTGTCCCTGGTCCAGAGCCTGATGGCCTGCAGGCTACCCCAGCAGAAGAGCTGGCATCTGGGCAGAGTGCAGTTGGCCTCTGCCCTTCAAGTACCCTCGGCATGTGGCCTCATTACCACAGCAAAATACCCAGGTGCAGTAATTGTGTCTTGTGGGTGGGTCACCCTTGTACCTGTTTGTTGTGGGTGGGCTACTCTGGCATTTGTTTATTGTGGGTTGGTGGATCGACTAACGGAGGCACTGACCGACAGAAGGTCAGGTGCCTGGTTAGTCTTCCCCCCAAAGGGGAGATGTGTGACGAAGTGCCCTTCGCCACTTTGTCCTGGAGAGGCCTGCTTGCCTGCCTCCTCCCCTGCGACTATGGTCCTGGACTATATTGCACTGTAAACCCTGTATTCAGGCATATGGACTTGTATTAGACTGTCTTTTTCCCTTTATTTATGCTGTAGGTTTGGACTACTAAAATAACCTAACAGCCAGGAGATTTAGGCGAATATATTGCATAAGAATCACATTACTGGAGAATACAGCCGTTCGCATGATTTCATGCGAATTCTTTGTGCTCTGAATAGGTGGCCGCCATTTCGGGACTTTTCCACGTGTTCGCGGCCATCTTGCGTGCGAACAGCGGTGTTTGCCTGTGAACGCATGGAACTGAAATCGGCAGCGCAAACAGGCGAATACCGCTAAGACCTCCAGACATCCAGAACTTCGCACGGAAACTACCGAACGACCGGCCGTTCGGTAGTTATACTTAACTTAGTATGGGGATTCTAGCGACCACAAAGAGGCGAATGGATGGCAAGAATTTCGTCTATTTTACCGTGCGAACGGAGACCGACTGCAAGGCCAAAACTCATGGAACTATTTTCGGCTAGTTGGTCTGTGCGGTCGGTCAAAACTTTGGAGCCCTGTATCTCCCGAACCATCCATCCGAATGGGCTGATTTTTGGACAGACTGTTCCCCTGAACAAGGGCTATTTGGGGATACCAGATTTAAAGCTGTACCCCCTGTTTTTGGGGTACATCCAGAAACTGGGTAAAATAATGTATGTTTTAATTGGGTTATGTGCTTATCTGAGGGGAGGAGACGTGGGGGTGTTACCATGCATGTGATTGGTCAATTTCATCCTCCCCCTGGGAGTGTCCTGTATGTACCTGATCCTAATAAAAAGCAGGCTGGGTGTTCCAGTCCTCAGACCTCTTCTGACCCTCAATACGTAGCCTCGTCTCGTTATTGGAGGGAACTGCTATATCACACTGGGGATTGCTATGCGCTGCATATTCCCCTGAGCTCTTAATCACTTAGCTCTTTTAAGAGCTTGTTCCGGATACGCTCTCCAGGAGGAGAGATCTTCCCCACACGTTCCTGAATGCTGAAGGTTCATTCCAGGGTGGACGGAAGACGGCGCGGCTCCAGTTAAGCTACGGCGGTTGTGGAGCCTGCGGTGGTTGTGGTGTCGTCTGCAGTGCTTGGAGTCCTCTGAGAGCGCTAGGAGCATCCATCAACGGAGGGTACTCGGTCGGGGTACACGGAGCTCCGTTACATTTCCATTTTCAGAGATACTATCACAGACTCTGTAAAGACCCCTGATTTGTACACTGCCGCCATGTACGGCAATACCCCACACTATATCTTTAGCTGGGCTGGAGACGTGTCCAATTTGTGTCTTTTTTCTTGCTTTTCAGACACGCATTAGGTGGTGACTATCTGTCGCCATATTGAAGATAATTCTAATTTTCCCCTAACGCTAACACCCTATCTCTGCAGGTTAGTAGATTGATATTCAGGTTGATCGATCGCCCTAGTAGCCAATTATCAATAAGACTTGACTCAACTAACAGTCACTCGAAATAACATCACTATCTGGGCACACCTGAAAGTTTCTTTTAAAGGCAGACTTTATTTGAAGTGCAGAAGTGAAGGCAATTTTTCAACTCTACAGCAAGCCTTTGAAAAAGCGCTCCCTCTGCTATTCACATTAATATGCATGTTTGAATACCATGCCTCGGAGAGCTCCATCTGCTGGTCACATTAATATGGACTCGGAGAGCTCCCTCTGATGGTCACATTAATATGGACTGTTGATAACATTAATATGGACTCCGAGAGCTCCCTCTGATGGTCACATTAATATGGACTCCAAGAGCTCCCTCTGATGGTCACATTAATATGGACTCGGAGAGCTCCCTCTGATGGTCACATTAGTATGGACTCCGAGAGCTGCCTCTGATGGTCACATTAATATGGACTCGGAGAGCTCCTTCTGATGGTCACATTAATATGGACTCGGGGAGCTCCCTCTGATGGTCACATTTATATGGACTCAGAGAGCTCCCTCTGATGGTCACATTAATATGGACTCGGAGAGCTCCCTCTGATGGTCACATTAATATGGACTCGGAGAGCTCCCTCTGATGGTCACATTAATATGGACTCGGAGAGCTCCCTCTGATGGTCACATTAATATGGACTCCAAGAGCTCCCTCTGATGGTCACATTAATATGGACTCCAAGAGCTCCCTCTGATGGTCACATTAATATGGACTCGGAGAGCTCCCTCTGATGGTCACATTAATATGGACTCGGAGAGCTCCCTCTGATGGTCACATTAATATGGACTCCAAGAGCTCCCTCTGATGGTCACATTAATATGGACTCAGAGAGCTCCCTCTGATGGTCACATTAATATGGACTCCGAGAGCTCCCTCTGATGGTCACATTAATATGGACTCGGAGAGCTCCCTCTGATGGTCACATTAATATGGACTCGGAGAGCTCCCTCTGATGGTCACATTAATATGGACTCCAAGAGCTCCCTCTGATGGTCACATTAATATGGACTCGGAGAGCTCCCTCTGATGGTCACATTAATATGGACTCCAAGAGCTCCCTCTGATGGTCACATTAATATGGACTCGGAGAGATCCCTCTGATGGTCACATTAATATGGACTCCAAGAGCTCCCTCTGATGGTCACATTAGTATGGACTCAGAGAGCTCCCTCTGATGGTGTCACATTAATA
This sequence comes from Pelobates fuscus, assembly GCF_036172605.1. NCBI lineage: Eukaryota > Metazoa > Chordata > Amphibia > Anura > Pelobatidae > Pelobates > Pelobates fuscus. The sequence goes on along the minus strand of NC_086318.1, from coordinate 791,578 downwards.
TGGACTCGGAGAGCTCCCTCTGATGGTCACATTAATATGGACTCGGAGAGCTCCCTCTGATGGTCACATTAGTATGGACTCCGAGAGCTGCCTCTGATGGTCACATTAGTATGGACTCCGAGAGCTGCCTCTGATGGTCACATTAATATGGACTCGGAGAGCTCCCTCTGATGGTCACATTAGTATGGACTCCGAGAGCTGCCTCTGATGGTCACATTAATATGGACTGTTGAATATCGTGTCTCAGAGAGCTCCCTCTAATGGTGACATTAGTATGGACTCGGAGAGCTCCCTCTGATGGTCACATTAATATGGACCCAGAGAGCTCCCTCTGTTGGTCACATTAATATGGACTCGGAGAGCTCCCTCTGATGGTCACATTAATATGGACTCAGAGAGCTCCCTCTGATGGTCACATTAATATGGACTCAGAGAGCTCCCTCTGTTGGTCACATTAATATGGACTCCGAGAGCTGCCTCTGATGGTCACATTAGTATGGACTCCGAGAGCTGCCTCTGATGGTCACATTAATATGGACTCGGAGAGCTCCTTCTGATGGTCACATTAATATGGACTAGGGGAGCTCCCTCTGATGGTCACATTAATATGGACTCGGAGAGCTCCCTCTGATGGTCACATTTATATGGACTCGGAGAGCTCCCTCTGATGGTCACATTAATATGGACTCGGAGAGCTCCCTCTGATGGTCACATTAGTATGGACTCCAAGAGCTGCCTCTGATGGTCACATTAATATGGACTCGGAGAGCTCCCTCTGATGGTCACATTTATATGGACTCGGAGAGCTCCCTCTGATGGTCACATTAATATGGACTCGGAGAGCTCCCTCTGATGGTCACATTAGTATGGACTCCGAGAGCTGCCTCTGATGGTCACATTAATATGGACTCCAAGAGCTCCCTCTGATGGTCACATTAATATGGACTCCGAGAGCTCCCTCTGATGGTCACATTAATATGGACTCGGAGAGCTCCCTCTGATGGTCACATTTATATGGACTCCGAGAGCTCCCTCTGATGGTCACATTAATATGGACTCGGAGAGCTCCCTCTGATGGTCACATTAGTATGGACTCCGAGAGCTGCCTCTGATGGTCACATTAATATGGACTCCAAGAGCTCCCTCTGATGGTCACATTAATATGGACTCGGAGAGCTCCCTCTGCTGGTCACATTAATATGGACTCGGAGAGCTCCCTCTGCTGGTCACATTAATATGTACTGTTGAATATCGTGTCTCAGAGAGCTCCCTCTAATGGTGACATTAGTATGGACTCGGAGAGCTCCCTCTGATGGTCACATTAATATGGACCCAGAGAGCTCCCTCTGTTGGTCACATTAATATGGACTCCGAGAGCTGCCTCTGATGGTCACATTAGTATGGACTCCGAGAGCTGCCTCTGATGGTCACATTAATATGGACTCGGAGAGCTCCTTCTGATGGTCACATTAATATGGACTCAGGGAGCTCCCTCTGATGGTCACATTAATATGGACTCCGAGAGCTCCCTCTGATGGTCACATTTATATGGACTCGGAGAGCTCCCTCTGATGGTCACATTAGTATGGACTCCGAGAGCTGCCTCTGATGGTCACATTAATATGGACTCGGAGAGCTCCCTCTGATGGTCACATTTATATGGACTCGGAGAGCTCCCTCTGATGGTCACATTAATATGGACTCGGAGAGCTCCCTCTGATGGTCACATTAGTATGGACTCCAAGAGCTGCCTCTGATGGTCACATTAATATGGACTCCAAGAGCTCCCTCTGATGGTCACATTAATATGGACTCCGAGAGCTCCCTCTGATGGTCACATTAATATGGACTCGGAGAGCTCCCTCTGATGGTCACATTTATATGGACTCGGAGAGCTCCCTCTGATGGTCACATTAATATGGACTCGGAGAGCTCCCTCTGATGGTCACATTAGTATGGACTCCGAGAGCTGCCTCTGATGGTCACATTAATATGGACTCCAAGAGCTCCCTCTGATGGTCACATTAATATGGACTCCAAGAGCTCCCTCTGATGGTCACATTAGTATGGACTCCAAGAGCTGCCTCTGATGGTCACATTAATATGGACTCCAAGAGCTCCCTCTGATGGTCACATTAATATGGACTCCGAGAGCTCCCTCTGATGGTCACATTAATATGGACTCGGAGAGCTCCCTCTGATGGTCACATTTATATGGACTCGGAGAGCTCCCTCTGATGGTCACATTAATATGGACTCGGAGAGCTCCCTCTGATGGTCACATTAGTATGGACTCCGAGAGCTGCCTCTGATGGTCACATTAATATGGACTCCAAGAGCTCCCTCTGATGGTCACATTAATATGGACTCCAAGAGCTCCCTCTGATGGTCACATTAATATGGACTCAGAGAACTCCCTCTGATGGTCACATTAATATGGACTCAGAGAGCTGCCTCTGATGGTCACATTAGTATGAACTTCAAAGGTTCCTTTGCAGGTGACATGTATATTGTATTTCATTTGATCCTACTATGTTCTCCAATGTTAATTATAACAAAACCATTAAAGAAGAATGTGCCCCTGTACAGCCTGCATGGTCTCACTCCAGCTAGATCTCTATTAGTGTCCTTAGTGGTAATTATAGCTGTGGTCAGGCTTTTCATCCTCCCCCAATGCTGGGAAGTTGTGTCTGCAAAGCTTTGCCCACAAACAGATGTTGCAGTGATTTATGGCCCTGGCCCACAAGGTGAGGGGGCTGGGAACTACTTCCTTCATTCACTTACAGATAATGAAATCCTTTCTACCTCACTGGGGGGAGGGGGATATGGCATAGGGTGTAACACTGCTTCCTTCATCCAGAATGGAAGCTATGTTCTAATATGCAAAGGTTTCAGTAAAGAGAGGGGTTTATTGTTGCAGGAAAAGGCTTTCAATAAGTACGAGGTGAGGGTAGAGTTAATTGGAAGGGGTTAAAATGAGTACGAGGTGAGGGTAGAGTTAATTGGAAGGGGTTAAAATGAGTACGAGGTGAGGGTAGAGTTAATTGGAAGGGGTTAAAATGAGTACGAGGTGAGGGTAGAGTTAATTGGAAGGGGTTAAAATGAGTACGAGGTGAGGGTAGAGTTAATTGGAAGGGGTTAAAATGAGTACGAGGTGAGGGTAGAGTTAATTGGAAGGGGTTAAAATGAGTACGAGGTGAGGGTAGAGTTAATTGGAAGGGGTTAAAATGAGTACGAGGTGAGGGTAGAGTTAATTGGAAGGGGTTAAAATGAGTACGAGGTGAGGGTAGAGTTAATTGGAAGGGGTTAAAATGAGTACAAGGTGAGGGTAGAGTTAATTGGAAGGGGTTAAAATGAGTACGAGGTGAGGGTAGAGTTAATTGGAAGGGGTTAAAATGAGTACGAGGTGAGGGTAGAGTTAATTGGAAGGGGTTAAAATGAGTACGAGGTGAGGGTAGAGTTAATTGGAAGGGGTTAAAATGAGTACAAGGTGAGGGTAGAGTTAATTGGAAGGGGTTAAAATGAGTACGAGGTGAGGGTAGAGTTAATTGGAAGGGGTTAAAATGATTACGAGGTGAGGGTAGAGTTAATTGGAAGGGGTTAAAATGAGTACGAGGTGAGGGTAGAGTTAATTGGAAGGGGTTAAAATGATTACGAGGTGAGCAGGGCCGGATTAACATAGGGGCTGATGGAGCTGCAGCTCCAGGCCCAGGCCCATGAAATAGGCCCATTAAAAAAAAATTTTTTTTTTTTTTTTTACACACTACTCTTAGGTTTGCCACCTGACTGGTATTTTACTGGCACAGCCGGTATTTGAGGCTGCCTGGCCGTGCCGGTATTGCATTAATACCAGCAATACAAATGCAGGTATTTTTCTCAGAATAAATGGAGATTACTCTGCAATACCAGCACCGGCCAGTAGGGGTCACTGTGTGCGGAGAGAGGCAGGTATAGGAAGTTACAGCATATCCCTGCCTCTCTCTACTTCTCACTGATCCATGAGGGAGCAGCAACACAGCACAGAGTCCAGACAACAGCTCTACAGTAAGTGAGGGATGGGGGGGAAAGATAGTAGGGACACATGGGGACACTGAGACACTAGGGGACACATGGGGACACTGAGACACTAGGGGACACTAAGGGTCATATGGGGACACTCAGACACTAGGGGACACAGACAGTAGGGGACACTGAGACACTAGGACATATGGGGACACAGACACTGGGAGACCTGGGAACACAGACACTTGGGGACACTGGAAAACATGGGGACACTGGAAAACATGGGGACACTGAGACACTGGGACACATGGGGATGCTGAGACCCATGGGGACGCTGTGAGACATAGGGACATTGGGAGACACTGAGACATTGGGACACAGAGACACTATGTCCCCATTTCTCCCAGTGTCCCCATGTCGCCCAGCCAGTGTCCCTAGTGTCTCAGTGTCCCCAAGTCTCCCAGTGTCTGTGTCCCATGTCTCTGTGTGCCTAGTGTCCCCATGTGTCCCTATATGTCCCAGTGTCCCCATGTCTATGTCCACAACTGTCCCCATGTCTCCCAGTGTCCCCAAGTGTCTGTCTCCCAGCCAGTGTCCCCTAGTCTCCCAGTGTCTGTGTTCCCATGTCTCTGTGTCCCTAGTGTCTTAGTGTCCCCAAATGTTGCAGTGTCCCCATGTCTCCCAGTGTCTGTGTTCCTAGTGTCTCAGTGTGCCTAGTGTCCCCATGTCTCCCAGTGTCCCTATATGTCCCAGTGTCCCCATGTCTATGTCCACAACTGTCCCCATGTCTCCCAGTGTCCCCAAGTGTCTGTCTCCCAGCCAGTGTCCCCTAGTCTCCCAGTGTCTGTGTTCCCATGTCTCTCTGTCCCTAGTTTCTTAGTGTCCCCAAATGTTTCAGTGTCCCCATGTCTCAGTGTCTGTGTCCCTAGTGTCTCAGTGTCCCCATTTCTCCCAGTTTCTCTAAATGTCTCAGTGTCCCCATGTCTCCCAGTGTCCCCATGTCTGTGTGTTCCCAGGTCTCTCAGTGTCCCCATGTCTCTCAGTGTCCCCGGGTCTCACTGTGTCCCCAGTATCCTAGTGACATGGGGACACACTGAGACATTGGGACGCTGGGAGAAATGGGGACACTGAGACACTGGGAGACTAGGGGACTGGGCGACATGGGGACACTGACACTGTGATACATAGGGACACTGAGACACTGGGTGACTTGCGAGACTGAGACACTGGGAGATAGGGAGACATTGGGAGCAATCCATCTATACAGCAGAATTTATTTATTTTATTTATTTATTTATAAAATATTTTACCAGGAAAGATACATTGAGATTTCTCTCGTTTTCAAGTATGTCCTGGGTCCACAAATCATTGCATTGTTACAGTTAGTGTACAATAAAATACAAAATTAATATACAATATATACAACATTTAACATAGAACAGGTAGGAAAAATATAATCAACCATGACAGGTACATTCTGTTTTGAGGTATGTAGAGATGGATCTCTTAAAGGACTTTAAACTTAGGGAAGATTTTAATTTGTGCGGGAGGTCGTTCCACAAATGCGGTGCTCTGTAGGAGAAGGAGGATCGGGCTGCTTTCTTTTTGTATTGAGGTAGACTAAGTAAAGTGTTGGTACTGGATCGGAGGTTGTAGGAAGTGGGAACAGCCGGGGAAAGCATTGCGTTCAGGTAGGGTGGGAGTTTCCCAGAAAAGCTCTTAAACACAAGGCTAGAAAGATGAAGGGTGCGTCTGGATTCCAGCGACAGCCAGTTTAGTTCTTTTAGCATGTCACAATGGTGGGTCCTGTAATTACATTGTAGCACAAATCGGCAGAACGAGTTATACAATGTGTTGAGTTTATTAATGTGGGATTGCGATGCAGATGCATATACTACATCCCCATAATCAATGATTGGCATCAGCATTTGCTGTACAATCTTTTCCTTTACTGAAGGGCTTAGGCAGGATTTGTTTCTGTACAGGGCACCTAGTTTTGGATAAAGTTTAGATGCAAGCTTTTCTATGTGCAGGCCAAAAGATAGATTGGGGTCTAACATCATACCCAAGTATTTGAAAGAGTGGACTGCGGTCAGTGTGCCATTTGAAATTGTTTTGATGGATAGGTGAGAATTGTGTAATTTGTGTAATTTAGGTACTGTTCCAAAGATCATTGTGACAGTTTTGTCAGTGTTCAGGAACAGTTTGTTTTTTGCGATCCACTTTTCAACCTCTGTAAACTGGTCTTGGAGCACAGCCTCAAGCTGCGGTAGATCGGAATTGCTCGCATAGATTACCGTGTCATCTGCGTACATGTGTACATTTGAGGATTTGCAGACATTAGGCAGATCATTTATAAATAAAGAAAATAGTAGGGGGCCGAGAATGGAACCTTGGGGAACACCACACGTGACTGGGAGAGGGAGGGAGTCGCTGTCAGAAATGGACACATATTGCGAGCGTTCCGATACATACGATCGAAACCAGTTTAGCGAATGATCACCAATACCTGAGTTTTTGAGTTTGTGCAGTAGAATGTCGTGGTCTACTGTGTCAAAGGCCTTAGCAAAATCAAGGAAAATAGCTCCAGTTAGGTCTCCTTGTTCCATGCCAGTTTGGATGTCATTGCAAACTTTTAAGAGGGCAGTTGTAGTGGAGTGATTCTGGCGAAAGCCCGATTGATCAGGGGTCAGATAGTTTGATTGTTGGTAATACTCACATAGTTGCGTATGGACACATTTTTCTAAGATTTTTGACAATACCGGGAGCAATGATATAGGGCGATAGTTAGAAACCAAGGTAGTGTCACCACTTTTATGGATAGGCACTACTCTTGCAGTCTTCCAAAGTTTGGGTATGTATCCAGACACCAGGGATTCATTAATTAGAGTTGCGACGGGTTTAGCAATTGCCGGTGCACTGAGCTTCAACAGCATTGCTGGGATTTGGTCAGGTCCGGACTGGTTTTTCATTTTTAGATTATTAAGATGTTTTTCAATGACACTAACAGGTACAGGTCTAAAAGTGAACTTGTCTATATTGGGCGTTTGCAAATTTAGTGAGACCTGATCCACATTTGTAGTTTCAGGATGTGTGCCATTTATTAGCTTGGCAATCAGGGCAGTAGAGCATCCGACAAAATAATTGTTAAAGGCATTTGCTACATCTAACGGAAGTTGCAGGGTTTGGTTATCCACTTTGACAGTGGAGGGTTGGGAGTGGATTGGGGGAGTTTGTAGTTTATTTATGACTTTCCAAAAGTTTCTAGGGTTTGAGATGTTATTGTTCAGATTGTCATAGAAATATTGGGCCTTGGCCAATTTTGTTTGTTTTGTGCATATATTTCGCCATTGTCTATATGCACAGTGATCATTCATAGAGCCAGTATGCTTAAACTTTGACCACAAAGAATCCCGAAACTGGTACATTTGGATGAGGTCAGCTGTGATCCAGTTCATATGTGCTCCTTTTACTCTCACCTTACGCAGCGGGGCATGCAGATTCCAAATTTGTAGGAGTTCAGACTGAAAGAATTCAACAGCACAGTCTAGATCCGGGATAATGTTTAATCTGTGCCATGGGAGGTTCTTGATGTCCTTTAGAAAGGATTCAAGATTAAATTTTTTGAAGGACCTTGTTATTTTAACCTTGGGAGCGGATTTAATAGCCTTAATTTTGCGCACACAGTACACTAAACAGTGATCACTGAAAGTGTTTGGGAGAACACCGGCCTCCTGGATTCTATCAGGAGCAGTAGAGAGAATCCAATCTAGCAGGGTATGGTTAAGGCTTTTAATGTTTATGCGAGTTGGGGAGGAGATTAATTGTGTTAGCTGCAAAGTCTTAAAAAGGGTGCACGAACTATTATTTTTAGGATTCAGCCAATCAATATTAAAATCTCCAAAGACCAACAGTTCACTTTTAGGGTTTTGAGCAATGGTTTCACTAAGGAGATGGGCTATGTCAGAAAGAGTATGCACAGGGGAGCTAGGTGGGCGGTAGATTCCTGCAACAATGATTGATTTACTGCACGGGATCTCAATTGTGCCAGAGAGGAAATCAAAGGTTGCAGGAGGATTAAGCTTTTGTAAAGGGGTAAACTTTATGGAATTGTCAACATAAATAACAATGCCTCCTCCTCTCTTTGCTCTGTCATTTCTAAAACATGAATACCCCTGTATTGCAATAGTGGTGTCTGGTATTTTAGTTGTTAGCCAAGATTCTGAGAGCACAATGATTTGTGGTTTGTAATGGGAACACCAGGCTTGCAGTGCATCCAGTTTAGGGAGTAAACTACGGATGTTGCAGTGCACAAAAGAGAGGCCTTTTTTAGTGGGGAGATTAGGACTAGAATTAGCTGGGGGACCTGGGTTAGACTCCACATCATTTGCAAGGGCGAGTAACATAAGGAATAGGAATTTGGACATAATTTTTGTTTGGGCACATAGTGAATGGGATACTTTATAATTTTGTGAGGTGGGGGTAGGAGGGCTATTTTTTAGAACTCTCCACCAGCACTCAGCAGATAAGTTACAGGAACAAAGCATGCCATGGTGTATGATAATTTGTTTTCCAGTTTGAGGTGTGTGCTTATGCTGGTAATGGTGTGAACAAAATTGAATTGAAAAAAGGGTTATTAAGAATATCAGTATGGTTATATTTGGATTCATGTTAGTGGTATGAGGTGTGTAGTTGAAAATGAAAAACAGAAATTGTGAAAAACAAAAATTAAACAAAAAGTATATAGTATTAGTGTGTGAGATATCTATTTGTAGGGAGAGAGGGTATGTGTTCTATAGAGTTAAAAGCATGGAAGGGTGTGATGATCAGTGTTTGCACCTGTCAATTTCAAGAGGTTGAAAGCTATGTGGGAGACTATCTATAAATGTAGAATTAAGCATGGGGTGGGTGGGCGAGGGGTAGGGTGGGAGGGGCCCAAGTCTTCCAGAAGGCTACCTGTTTCAAATGGCCATGGAACAGCTGATGGAGCTCTGAGTTCTATGCTGGGCTTGGTATGTTTAAAAATCAGACTGTGGGAGAGAGATGTATATTAGGGTCAGATGGGCTAAGAGAGTGGGGGGGGGGGGGGTACATAGATGGACATTTGATTTAAGGTCATTTAAGGAAAAACAAAAGCTAAGATTGAGAATTACAGAGATAAGACAGAGGTATTTAAGTAGGGAAATAAAACCATTAAACAAGGAAGAAAGAAAGATATATGGGCCTGAGCTGGTTAAACTAACTTAACATGATGGACAAAGACAAAGGTGATAAAATACTTTGCATGATTAGCACAGGCTATAGTTACAAAGACATGAAAATGTATACATTGAAAATAATAAAACTAAATAATAGTCACGAAATATAAAAACATTACACATTCAACAAAATTAACAGGTTATGTAGATATAGAATGAAATGTGAGTCTTCCAGAAGGCTACCTGTTTCAAATGGCCATGGAACAGCTGATGGAGCTCTGAGTTCTATGCTGGGCTTGGTATGTTTAAAAATCAGACTGTGGGAGAGAGATGTATATTAGGGTCAGATGGGCTAAGAGAGTGGGGGGGGGGGGGGTACATAGATGGACATTTGATTTAAGGTCATTTAAGGAAAAACAAAAGCTAAGATTGAGAATTACAGAGATAAGACAGAGGTATTTAAGTAGGGAAATAAAACCATTAAACAAGGAAGAAAGAAAGATATATGGGCCTGAGCTGGTTAAACTAACTTAACATGATGGACAAAGACAAAGGTGATAAAATACTTTGCATGATTAGCACAGGCTATAGTTACAAAGACATGAAAATGTATACATTGAAAATAATAAAACTAAATAATAGTCACGAAATATAAAAACATTACACATTCAACAAAATTAACAGGTTATGTAGATATAGAATGAAATGTGAGTCTTCCAGAAGGCTACCTGTTTCAAATGGCCATGGAACAGCTGATGGAGCTCTGAGTTCTATGCTGGGCTTGGTATGTTTAAAAATCAGACTGTGGGAGAGAGATGTATATTAGGGTCAGATGGGCTAAGAGAGTGGGGGGGGGGGGGGTACATAGATGGACATTTGATTTAAGGTCATTTAAGGAAAAACAAAAGCTAAGATTGAGAATTACAGAGATAAGACAGAGGTATTTAAGTAGGGAAATAAAACCATTAAACAAGGAAGAAAGAAAGATATATGGGCCTGAGCTGGTTAAACTAACTTAACATGATGGACAAAGACAAAGGTGATAAAATACTTTGCATGATTAGCACAGGCTATAGTTACAAAGACATGAAAATGTATACATTGAAAATAATAAAACTAAATAATAGTCACGAAATATAAAAACATTACACATTCAACAAAATTAACAGGTTATGTAGATATAGAATGAAATGTGAGTCTTCCAGAAGGCTACCTGTTTCAAATGGCCATGGAACAGCTGATGGAGCTCTGAGTTCTATGCTGGGCTTGGTATGTTTAAAAATCAGACTGTGGGAGAGAGATGTATATTAGGGTCAGATGGGCTAAGAGAGTGGGGGGGGGGGGGGTACATAGATGGACATTTGATTTAAGGTCATTTAAGGAAAAACAAAAGCTAAGATTGAGAATTACAGAGATAAGACAGAGGTATTTAAGTAGGGAAATAAAACCATTAAACAAGGAAGAAAGAAAGATATATGGGCCTGAGCTGGTTAAACTAACTTAACATGATGGACAAAGACAAAGGTGATAAAATACTTTGCATGATTAGCACAGGCTATAGTTACAAAGACATGAAAATGTATACATTGAAAATAATAAAACTAAATAATAGTCACGAAATATAAAAACATTACACATTCAACAAAATTAACAGGTTATGTAGATATAGAATGAAATGTGAGTCTTCCAGAAGGCTACCTGTTTCAAATGGCCATGGAACAGCTGATGGAGCTCTGAGTTCTATGCTGGGCTTGGTATGTTTAAAAATCAGACTGTGGGAGAGAGATGTATATTAGGGTCAGATGGGCTAAGAGAGTGGGGGGGGGGGGGGTACATAGATGGACATTTGATTTAAGGTCATTTAAGGAAAAACAAAAGCTAAGATTGAGAATTACAGAGATAAGACAGAGGTATTTAAGTAGGGAAATAAAACCATTAAACAAGGAAGAAAGAAAGATATATGGGCCTGAGCTGGTTAAACTAACTTAACATGATGGACAAAGACAAAGGTGATAAAATACTTTGCATGATTAGCACAGGCTATAGTTACAAAGACATGAAAATGTATACATTGAAAATAATAAAACTAAATAATAGTCACGAAATATAAAAACATTACACATTCAACAAAATTAACAGGTTATGTAGATATAGAATGAAATGTGAGTCTTCCAGAAGGCTACCTGTTTCAAATGGCCATGGAACAGCTGATGGAGCTCTGAGTTCTATGCTGGGCTTGGTATGTTTAAAAATCAGACTGTGGGAGAGAGATGTATATTAGGGTCAGATGGGCTAAGAGAGTGGGGGGGGGGGGGGTACATAGATGGACATTTGATTTAAGGTCATTTAAGGAAAAACAAAAGCTAAGATTGAGAATTACAGAGATAAGACAGAGGTATTTAAGTAGGGAAATAAAACCATTAAACAAGGAAGAAAGAAAGATATATGGGCCTGAGCTGGTTAAACTAACTTAACATGATGGACAAAGACAAAGGTGATAAAATACTTTGCATGATTAGCACAGGCTATAGTTACAAAGACATGAAAATGTATACATTGAAAATAATAAAACTAAATAATAGTCACGAAATATAAAAACATTACACATTCAACAAAATTAACAGGTTATGTAGATATAGAATGAAATGTGAGTCTTCCAGAAGGCTACCTGTTTCAAATGGCCATGGAACAGCTGATGGAGCTCTGAGTTCTATGCTGGGCTTGGTATGTTTAAAAATCAGACTGTGGGAGAGAGATGTATATTAGGGTCAGATGGGCTAAGAGAGTGGGGGGGGGGGGGTACATAGATGGACATTTGATTTAAGGTCATTTAAGGAAAAACAAAAGCTAAGATTGAGAATTACAGAGATAAGACAGAGGTATTTAAGTAGGGAAATAAAACCATTAAACAAGGAAGAAAGAAAGATATATGGGCCTGAGCTGGTTAAACTAACTTAACATGATGGACAAAGACAAAGGTGATAAAATACTTTGCATGATTAGCACAGGCTATAGTTACAAAGACATGAAAATGTATACATTGAAAATAATAAAACTAAATAATAGTCACGAAATATAAAAACATTACACATTCAACAAAATTAACAGGTTATGTAGATATAGAATGAAATGTGAGTCTTCCAGAAGGCTACCTGTTTCAAATGGCCATGGAACAGCTGATGGAGCTCTGAGTTCTATGCTGGGCTTGGTATGTTTAAAAATCAGACTGTGGGAGAGAGATGTATATTAGGGTCAGATGGGCTAAGAGAGTGGGGGGGGGGGGGGTACATAGATGGACATTTGATTTAAGGTCATTTAAGGAAAAACAAAAGCTAAGATTGAGAATTACAGAGATAAGACAGAGGTATTTAAGTAGGGAAATAAAACCATTAAACAAGGAAGAAAGAAAGATATATGGGCCTGAGCTGGTTAAACTAACTTAACATGATGGACAAAGACAAAGGTGATAAAATACTTTGCATGATTAGCACAGGCTATAGTTACAAAGACATGAAAATGTATACATTGAAAATAATAAAACTAAATAATAGTCACGAAATATAAAAACATTACACATTCAACAAAATTAACAGGTTATGTAGATATAGAATGAAATGTGAGTCTTCCAGAAGGCTACCTGTTTCAAATGGCCATGGAACAGCTGATGGAGCTCTGAGTTCTATGCTGGGCTTGGTATGTTTAAAAATCAGACTGTGGGAGAGAGATGTATATTAGGGTCAGATGGGCTAAGAGAGTGGGGGGGGGGGGGGTACATAGATGGACATTTGATTTAAGGTCATTTAAGGAAAAACAAAAGCTAAGATTGAGAATTACAGAGATAAGACAGAGGTATTTAAGTAGGGAAATAAAACCATTAAACAAGGAAGAAAGAAAGATATATGGGCCTGAGCTGGTTAAACTAACTTAACATGATGGACAAAGACAAAGGTGATAAAATACTTTGCATGATTAGCACAGGCTATAGTTACAAAGACATGAAAATGTATACATTGAAAATAATAAAACTAAATAATAGTCACGAAATATAAAAACATTACACATTCAACAAAATTAACAGGTTATGTAGATATAGAATGAAATGTGAGTCTTCCAGAAGGCTACCTGTTTCAAATGGCCATGGAACAGCTGATGGAGCTCTGAGTTCTATGCTGGGCTTGGTATGTTTAAAAATCAGACTGTGGGAGAGAGATGTATATTAGGGTCAGATGGGCTAAGAGAGTGGGGGGGGGGGGGGTACATAGATGGACATTTGATTTAAGGTCATTTAAGGAAAAACAAAAGCTAAGATTGAGAATTACAGAGATAAGACAGAGGTATTTAAGTAGGGAAATAAAACCATTAAACAAGGAAGAAAGAAAGATATATGGGCCTGAGCTGGTTAAACTAACTTAACATGATGGACAAAGACAAAGGTGATAAAATACTTTGCATGATTAGCACAGGCTATAGTTACAAAGACATGAAAATGTATACATTGAAAATAATAAAACTAAATAATAGTCACGAAATATAAAAACATTACACATTCAACAAAATTAACAGGTTATGTAGATATAGAATGAAATGTGAGTCTTCCAGAAGGCTACCTGTTTCAAATGGCCATGGAACAGCTGATGGAGCTCTGAGTTCTATGCTGGGCTTGGTATGTTTAAAAATCAGACTGTGGGAGAGAGATGTATATTAGGGTCAGATGGGCTAAGAGAGTGGGGGGGGGGGGGGTACATAGATGGACATTTGATTTAAGGTCATTTAAGGAAAAACAAAAGCTAAGATTGAGAATTACAGAGATAAGACAGAGGTATTTAAGTAGGGAAATAAAACCATTAAACAAGGAAGAAAGAAAGATATATGGGCCTGAGCTGGTTAAACTAACTTAACATGATGGACAAAGACAAAGGTGATAAAATACTTTGCATGATTAGCACAGGCTATAGTTACAAAGACATGAAAATGTATACATTGAAAATAATAAAACTAAATAATAGTCACGAAATATAAAAACATTACACATTCAACAAAATTAACAGGTTATGTAGATATAGAATGAAATGTGAGTCTTCCAGAAGGCTACCTGTTTCAAATGGCCATGGAACAGCTGATGGAGCTCTGAGTTCTATGCTGGGCTTGGTATGTTTAAAAATCAGACTGTGGGAGAGAGATGTATATTAGGGTCAGATGGGCTAAGAGAGTGGGGGGGGGGGGGGTACATAGATGGACATTTGATTTAAGGTCATTTAAGGAAAAACAAAAGCTAAGATTGAGAATTACAGAGATAAGACAGAGGTATTTAAGTAGGGAAATAAAACCATTAAACAAGGAAGAAAGAAAGATATATGGGCCTGAGCTGGTTAAACTAACTTAACATGATGGACAAAGACAAAGGTGATAAAATACTTTGCATGATTAGCACAGGCTATAGTTACAAAGACATGAAAATGTATACATTGAAAATAATAAAACTAAATAATAGTCACGAAATATAAAAACATTACACATTCAACAAAATTAACAGGTTATGTAGATATAGAATGAAATGTGAGTCTTCCAGAAGGCTACCTGTTTCAAATGGCCATGGAACAGCTGATGGAGCTCTGAGTTCTATGCTGGGCTTGGTATGTTTAAAAATCAGACTGTGGGAGAGAGATGTATATTAGGGTCAGATGGGCTAAGAGAGTGGGGGGGGGGGGGGTACATAGATGGACATTTGATTTAAGGTCATTTAAGGAAAAACAAAAGCTAAGATTGAGAATTACAGAGATAAGACAGAGGTATTTAAGTAGGGAAATAAAACCATTAAACAAGGAAGAAAGAAAGATATATGGGCCTGAGCTGGTTAAACTAACTTAACATGATGGACAAAGACAAAGGTGATAAAATACTTTGCATGATTAGCACAGGCTATAGTTACAAAGACATGAAAATGTATACATTGAAAATAATAAAACTAAATAATAGTCACGAAATATAAAAACATTACACATTCAACAAAATTAACAGGTTATGTAGATATAGAATGAAATGTGAGTCTTCCAGAAGGCTACCTGTTTCAAATGGCCATGGAACAGCTGATGGAGCTCTGAGTTCTATGCTGGGCTTGGTATGTTTAAAAATCAGACTGTGGGAGAGAGATGTATATTAGGGTCAGATGGGCTAAGAGAGTGGGGGGGGGGGGGGTACATAGATGGACATTTGATTTAAGGTCATTTAAGGAAAAACAAAAGCTAAGATTGAGAATTACAGAGATAAGACAGAGGTATTTAAGTAGGGAAATAAAACCATTAAACAAGGAAGAAAGAAAGATATATGGGCCTGAGCTGGTTAAACTAACTTAACATGATGGACAAAGACAAAGGTGATAAAATACTTTGCATGATTAGCACAGGCTATAGTTACAAAGACATGAAAATGTATACATTGAAAATAATAAAACTAAATAATAGTCACGAAATATAAAAACATTACACATTCAACAAAATTAACAGGTTATGTAGATATAGAATGAAATGTGAGTCTTCCAGAAGGCTACCTGTTTCAAATGGCCATGGAACAGCTGATGGAGCTCTGAGTTCTATGCTGGGCTTGGTATGTTTAAAAATCAGACTGTGGGAGAGAGATGTATATTAGGGTCAGATGGGCTAAGAGAGTGGGGGGGGGGGGGGTACATAGATGGACATTTGATTTAAGGTCATTTAAGGAAAAACAAAAGCTAAGATTGAGAATTACAGAGATAAGACAGAGGTATTTAAGTAGGGAAATAAAACCATTAAACAAGGAAGAAAGAAAGATATATGGGCCTGAGCTGGTTAAACTAACTTAACATGATGGACAAAGACAAAGGTGATAAAATACTTTGCATGATTAGCACAGGCTATAGTTACAAAGACATGAAAATGTATACATTGAAAATAATAAAACTAAATAATAGTCACGAAATATAAAAACATTACACATTCAACAAAATTAACAGGTTATGTAGATATAGAATGAAATGTGAGTCTTCCAGAAGGCTACCTGTTTCAAATGGCCATGGAACAGCTGATGGAGCTCTGAGTTCTATGCTGGGCTTGGTATGTTTAAAAATCAGACTGTGGGAGAGAGATGTATATTAGGGTCAGATGGGCTAAGAGAGTGGGGGGGGGGGGGGTACATAGATGGACATTTGATTTAAGGTCATTTAAGGAAAAACAAAAGCTAAGATTGAGAATTACAGAGATAAGACAGAGGTATTTAAGTAGGGAAATAAAACCATTAAACAAGGAAGAAAGAAAGATATATGGGCCTGAGCTGGTTAAACTAACTTAACATGATGGACAAAGACAAAGGTGATAAAATACTTTGCATGATTAGCACAGGCTATAGTTACAAAGACATGAAAATGTATACATTGAAAATAATAAAACTAAATAATAGTCACGAAATATAAAAACATTACACATTCAACAAAATTAACAGGTTATGTAGATATAGAATGAAATGTGAGTCTTCCAGAAGGCTACCTGTTTCAAATGGCCATGGAACAGCTGATGGAGCTCTGAGTTCTATGCTGGGCTTGGTATGTTTAAAAATCAGACTGTGGGAGAGAGATGTATATTAGGGTCAGATGGGCTAAGAGAGTGGGGGGGGGGGGGGTACATAGATGGACATTTGATTTAAGGTCATTTAAGGAAAAACAAAAGCTAAGATTGAGAATTACAGAGATAAGACAGAGGTATTTAAGTAGGGAAATAAAACCATTAAACAAGGAAGAAAGAAAGATATATGGGCCTGAGCTGGTTAAACTAACTTAACATGATGGACAAAGACAAAGGTGATAAAATACTTTGCATGATTAGCACAGGCTATAGTTACAAAGACATGAAAATGTATACATTGAAAATAATAAAACTAAATAATAGTCACGAAATATAAAAACATTACACATTCAACAAAATTAACAGGTTATGTAGATATAGAATGAAATGTGAGTCTTCCAGAAGGCTACCTGTTTCAAATGGCCATGGAACAGCTGATGGAGCTCTGAGTTCTATGCTGGGCTTGGTATGTTTAAAAATCAGACTGTGGGAGAGAGATGTATATTAGGGTCAGATGGGCTAAGAGAGTGGGGGGGGGGGGGGTACATAGATGGACATTTGATTTAAGGTCATTTAAGGAAAAACAAAAGCTAAGATTGAGAATTACAGAGATAAGACAGAGGTATTTAAGTAGGGAAATAAAACCATTAAACAAGGAAGAAAGAAAGATATATGGGCCTGAGCTGGTTAAACTAACTTAACATGATGGACAAAGACAAAGGTGATAAAATACTTTGCATGATTAGCACAGGCTATAGTTACAAAGACATGAAAATGTATACATTGAAAATAATAAAACTAAATAATAGTCACGAAATATAAAAACATTACACATTCAACAAAATTAACAGGTTATGTAGATATAGAATGAAATGTGAGTCTTCCAGAAGGCTACCTGTTTCAAATGGCCATGGAACAGCTGATGGAGCTCTGAGTTCTATGCTGGGCTTGGTATGTTTAAAAATCAGACTGTGGGAGAGAGATGTATATTAGGGTCAGATGGGCTAAGAGAGTGGGGGGGGGGGGGGTACATAGATGGACATTTGATTTAAGGTCATTTAAGGAAAAACAAAAGCTAAGATTGAGAATTACAGAGATAAGACAGAGGTATTTAAGTAGGGAAATAAAACCATTAAACAAGGAAGAAAGAAAGATATATGGGCCTGAGCTGGTTAAACTAACTTAACATGATGGACAAAGACAAAGGTGATAAAATACTTTGCATGATTAGCACAGGCTATAGTTACAAAGACATGAAAATGTATACATTGAAAATAATAAAACTAAATAATAGTCACGAAATATAAAAACATTACACATTCAACAAAATTAACAGGTTATGTAGATATAGAATGAAATGTGAGTCTTCCAGAAGGCTACCTGTTTCAAATGGCCATGGAACAGCTGATGGAGCTCTGAGTTCTATGCTGGGCTTGGTATGTTTAAAAATCAGACTGTGGGAGAGAGATGTATATTAGGGTCAGATGGGCTAAGAGAGTGGGGGGGGGGGGGGTACATAGATGGACATTTGATTTAAGGTCATTTAAGGAAAAACAAAAGCTAAGATTGAGAATTACAGAGATAAGACAGAGGTATTTAAGTAGGGAAATAAAACCATTAAACAAGGAAGAAAGAAAGATATATGGGCCTGAGCTGGTTAAACTAACTTAACATGATGGACAAAGACAAAGGTGATAAAATACTTTGCATGATTAGCACAGGCTATAGTTACAAAGACATGAAAATGTATACATTGAAAATAATAAAACTAAATAATAGTCACGAAATATAAAAACATTACACATTCAACAAAATTAACAGGTTATGTAGATATAGAATGAAATGTGAGTCTTCCAGAAGGCTACCTGTTTCAAATGGCCATGGAACAGCTGATGGAGCTCTGAGTTCTATGCTGGGCTTGGTATGTTTAAAAATCAGACTGTGGGAGAGAGATGTATATTAGGGTCAGATGGGCTAAGAGAGTGGGGGGGGGGGGGGTACATAGATGGACATTTGATTTAAGGTCATTTAAGGAAAAACAAAAGCTAAGATTGAGAATTACAGAGATAAGACAGAGGTATTTAAGTAGGGAAATAAAACCATTAAACAAGGAAGAAAGAAAGATATATGGGCCTGAGCTGGTTAAACTAACTTAACATGATGGACAAAGACAAAGGTGATAAAATACTTTGCATGATTAGCACAGGCTATAGTTACAAAGACATGAAAATGTATACATTGAAAATAATAAAACTAAATAATAGTCACGAAATATAAAAACATTACACATTCAACAAAATTAACAGGTTATGTAGATATAGAATGAAATGTGAGTCTTCCAGAAGGCTACCTGTTTCAAATGGCCATGGAACAGCTGATGGAGCTCTGAGTTCTATGCTGGGCTTGGTATGTTTAAAAATCAGACTGTGGGAGAGAGATGTATATTAGGGTCAGATGGGCTAAGAGAGTGGGGGGGGGGGGGGTACATAGATGGACATTTGATTTAAGGTCATTTAAGGAAAAACAAAAGCTAAGATTGAGAATTACAGAGATAAGACAGAGGTATTTAAGTAGGGAAATAAAACCATTAAACAAGGAAGAAAGAAAGATATATGGGCCTGAGCTGGTTAAACTAACTTAACATGATGGACAAAGACAAAGGTGATAAAATACTTTGCATGATTAGCACAGGCTATAGTTACAAAGACATGAAAATGTATACATTGAAAATAATAAAACTAAATAATAGTCACGAAATATAAAAACATTACACATTCAACAAAATTAACAGGTTATGTAGATATAGAATGAAATGTGAGTCTTCCAGAAGGCTACCTGTTTCAAATGGCCATGGAACAGCTGATGGAGCTCTGAGTTCTATGCTGGGCTTGGTATGTTTAAAAATCAGACTGTGGGAGAGAGATGTATATTAGGGTCAGATGGGCTAAGAGAGTGGGGGGGGGGGGGGTACATAGATGGACATTTGATTTAAGGTCATTTAAGGAAAAACAAAAGCTAAGATTGAGAATTACAGAGATAAGACAGAGGTATTTAAGTAGGGAAATAAAACCATTAAACAAGGAAGAAAGAAAGATATATGGGCCTGAGCTGGTTAAACTAACTTAACATGATGGACAAAGACAAAGGTGATAAAATACTTTGCATGATTAGCACAGGCTATAGTTACAAAGACATGAAAATGTATACATTGAAAATAATAAAACTAAATAATAGTCACGAAATATAAAAACATTACACATTCAACAAAATTAACAGGTTATGTAGATATAGAATGAAATGTGAGTCTTCCAGAAGGCTACCTGTTTCAAATGGCCATGGAACAGCTGATGGAGCTCTGAGTTCTATGCTGGGCTTGGTATGTTTAAAAATCAGACTGTGGGAGAGAGATGTATATTAGGGTCAGATGGGCTAAGAGAGTGGGGGGGGGGGGGTACATAGATGGACATTTGATTTAAGGTCATTTAAGGAAAAACAAAAGCTAAGATTGAGAATTACAGAGATAAGACAGAGGTATTTAAGTAGGGAAATAAAACCATTAAACAAGGAAGAAAGAAAGATATATGGGCCTGAGCTGGTTAAACTAACTTAACATGATGGACAAAGACAAAGGTGATAAAATACTTTGCATGATTAGCACAGGCTATAGTTACAAAGACATGAAAATGTATACATTGAAAATAATAAAACTAAATAATAGTCACGAAATATAAAAACATTACACATTCAACAAAATTAACAGGTTATGTAGATATAGAATGAAATGTGAGTCTTCCAGAAGGCTACCTGTTTCAAATGGCCATGGAACAGCTGATGGAGCTCTGAGTTCTATGCTGGGCTTGGTATGTTTAAAAATCAGACTGTGGGAGAGAGATGTATATTAGGGTCAGATGGGCTAAGAGAGTGGGGGGGGGGGGGGTACATAGATGGACATTTGATTTAAGGTCATTTAAGGAAAAACAAAAGCTAAGATTGAGAATTACAGAGATAAGACAGAGGTATTTAAGTAGGGAAATAAAACCATTAAACAAGGAAGAAAGAAAGATATATGGGCCTGAGCTGGTTAAACTAACTTAACATGATGGACAAAGACAAAGGTGATAAAATACTTTGCATGATTAGCACAGGCTATAGTTACAAAGACATGAAAATGTATACATTGAAAATAATAAAACTAAATAATAGTCACGAAATATAAAAACATTACACATTCAACAAAATTAACAGGTTATGTAGATATAGAATGAAATGTGAGTCTTCCAGAAGGCTACCTGTTTCAAATGGCCATGGAACAGCTGATGGAGCTCTGAGTTCTATGCTGGGCTTGGTATGTTTAAAAATCAGACTGTGGGAGAGAGATGTATATTAGGGTCAGATGGGCTAAGAGAGTGGGGGGGGGGGGGGTACATAGATGGACATTTGATTTAAGGTCATTTAAGGAAAAACAAAAGCTAAGATTGAGAATTACAGAGATAAGACAGAGGTATTTAAGTAGGGAAATAAAACCATTAAACAAGGAAGAAAGAAAGATATATGGGCCTGAGCTGGTTAAACTAACTTAACATGATGGACAAAGACAAAGGTGATAAAATACTTTGCATGATTAGCACAGGCTATAGTTACAAAGACATGAAAATGTATACATTGAAAATAATAAAACTAAATAATAGTCACGAAATATAAAAACATTACACATTCAACAAAATTAACAGGTTATGTAGATATAGAATGAAATGTGAGTCTTCCAGAAGGCTACCTGTTTCAAATGGCCATGGAACAGCTGATGGAGCTCTGAGTTCTATGCTGGGCTTGGTATGTTTAAAAATCAGACTGTGGGAGAGAGATGTATATTAGGGTCAGATGGGCTAAGAGAGTGGGGGGGGGGGGGGTACATAGATGGACATTTGATTTAAGGTCATTTAAGGAAAAACAAAAGCTAAGATTGAGAATTACAGAGATAAGACAGAGGTATTTAAGTAGGGAAATAAAACCATTAAACAAGGAAGAAAGAAAGATATATGGGCCTGAGCTGGTTAAACTAACTTAACATGATGGACAAAGACAAAGGTGATAAAATACTTTGCATGATTAGCACAGGCTATAGTTACAAAGACATGAAAATGTATACATTGAAAATAATAAAACTAAATAATAGTCACGAAATATAAAAACATTACACATTCAACAAAATTAACAGGTTATGTAGATATAGAATGAAATGTGAGTCTTCCAGAAGGCTACCTGTTTCAAATGGCCATGGAACAGCTGATGGAGCTCTGAGTTCTATGCTGGGCTTGGTATGTTTAAAAATCAGACTGTGGGAGAGAGATGTATATTAGGGTCAGATGGGCTAAGAGAGTGGGGGGGGGGGGGGTACATAGATGGACATTTGATTTAAGGTCATTTAAGGAAAAACAAAAGCTAAGATTGAGAATTACAGAGATAAGACAGAGGTATTTAAGTAGGGAAATAAAACCATTAAACAAGGAAGAAAGAAAGATATATGGGCCTGAGCTGGTTAAACTAACTTAACATGATGGACAAAGACAAAGGTGATAAAATACTTTGCATGATTAGCACAGGCTATAGTTACAAAGACATGAAAATGTATACATTGAAAATAATAAAACTAAATAATAGTCACGAAATATAAAAACATTACACATTCAACAAAATTAACAGGTTATGTAGATATAGAATGAAATGTGAGTCTTCCAGAAGGCTACCTGTTTCAAATGGCCATGGAACAGCTGATGGAGCTCTGAGTTCTATGCTGGGCTTGGTATGTTTAAAAATCAGACTGTGGGAGAGAGATGTATATTAGGGTCAGATGGGCTAAGAGAGTGGGGGGGGGGGGGTACATAGATGGACATTTGATTTAAGGTCATTTAAGGAAAAACAAAAGCTAAGATTGAGAATTACAGAGATAAGACAGAGGTATTTAAGTAGGGAAATAAAACCATTAAACAAGGAAGAAAGAAAGATATATGGGCCTGAGCTGGTTAAACTAACTTAACATGATGGACAAAGACAAAGGTGATAAAATACTTTGCATGATTAGCACAGGCTATAGTTACAAAGACATGAAAATGTATACATTGAAAATAATAAAACTAAATAATAGTCACGAAATATAAAAACATTACACATTCAACAAAATTAACAGGTTATGTAGATATAGAATGAAATGTGAGTCTTCCAGAAGGCTACCTGTTTCAAATGGCCATGGAACAGCTGATGGAGCTCTGAGTTCTATGCTGGGCTTGGTATGTTTAAAAATCAGACTGTGGGAGAGAGATGTATATTAGGGTCAGATGGGCTAAGAGAGTGGGGGGGGGGGGGGGTACATAGATGGACATTTGATTTAAGGTCATTTAAGGAAAAACAAAAGCTAAGATTGAGAATTACAGAGATAAGACAGAGGTATTTAAGTAGGGAAATAAAACCATTAAACAAGGAAGAAAGAAAGATATATGGGCCTGAGCTGGTTAAACTAACTTAACATGATGGACAAAGACAAAGGTGATAAAATACTTTGCATGATTAGCACAGGCTATAGTTACAAAGACATGAAAATGTATACATTGAAAATAATAAAACTAAATAATAGTCACGAAATATAAAAACATTACACATTCAACAAAATTAACAGGTTATGTAGATATAGAATGAAATGTGAGTCTTCCAGAAGGCTACCTGTTTCAAATGGCCATGGAACAGCTGATGGAGCTCTGAGTTCTATGCTGGGCTTGGTATGTTTAAAAATCAGACTGTGGGAGAGAGATGTATATTAGGGTCAGATGGGCTAAGAGAGTGGGGGGGGGGGGGGTACATAGATGGACATTTGATTTAAGGTCATTTAAGGAAAAACAAAAGCTAAGATTGAGAATTACAGAGATAAGACAGAGGTATTTAAGTAGGGAAATAAAACCATTAAACAAGGAAGAAAGAAAGATATATGGGCCTGAGCTGGTTAAACTAACTTAACATGATGGACAAAGACAAAGGTGATAAAATACTTTGCATGATTAGCACAGGCTATAGTTACAAAGACATGAAAATGTATACATTGAAAATAATAAAACTAAATAATAGTCACGAAATATAAAAACATTACACATTCAACAAAATTAACAGGTTATGTAGATATAGAATGAAATGTGAGTCTTCCAGAAGGCTACCTGTTTCAAATGGCCATGGAACAGCTGATGGAGCTCTGAGTTCTATGCTGGGCTTGGTATGTTTAAAAATCAGACTGTTTCAAATGGCCATGGAACAGCTGATGGAGCTCTGAGTTCTATGCTGGGCTTGGTATGTTTAAAAATCAGACTGTTTCAAATGGCCATGGAACAGCTGATGGAGCTCTGAGTTCTATGCTGGGCTTGGTATGTTTAAAAATCAGACTGTTTCAAATGGCCATGGAACAGCTGATGGAGCTCTGAGTTCTATGCTGGGCTTGGTATGTTTAAAAATCAGACTGTTTCAAATGGCCATGGAACAGCTGATGGAGCTCTGAGTTCTATGCTGGGCTTGGTATGTTTAAAAATCAGACTGTTTCAAATGGCCATGGAACAGCTGATGGAGCTCTGAGTTCTATGCTGGGCTTGGTATGTTTAAAAATCAGACTGTTTCAAATGGCCATGGAACAGCTGATGGAGCTCTGAGTTCTATGCTGGGCTTGGTATGTTTAAAAATCAGACTGTTTCAAATGGCCATGGAACAGCTGATGGAGCTCTGAGTTCTATGCTGGGCTTGGTATGTTTAAAAATCAGACTGTTTCAAATGGCCATGGAACAGCTGATGGAGCTCTGAGTTCTATGCTGGGCTTGGTATGTTTAAAAATCAGACTGTTTCAAATGGCCATGGAACAGCTGATGGAGCTCTGAGTTCTATGCTGGGCTTGGTATGTTTAAAAATCAGACTGTGGGAGAGAGATGTATATTAGGGTCAGATGGGCTAAGAGAGTGGGGGGGGGGGGGTACATAGATGGACATTTGATTTAAGGTCATTTAAGGAAAAACAAAAGCTAAGATTGAGAATTACAGAGATAAGACAGAGGTATTTAAGTAGGGAAATAAAACCATTAAACAAGGAAGAAAGAAAGATATATGGGCCTGAGCTGGTTAAACTAACTTAACATGATGGACAAAGACAAAGGTGATAAAATACTTTGCATGATTAGCACAGGCTATAGTTACAAAGACATGAAAATGTATACATTGAAAATAATAAAACTAAATAATAGTCACGAAATATAAAAACATTACACATTCAACAAAATTAACAGGTTATGTAGATATAGAATGAAATGTGAGTCTTCCAGAAGGCTACCTGTTTCAAATGGCCATGGAACAGCTGATGGAGCTCTGAGTTCTATGCTGGGCTTGGTATGTTTAAAAATCAGACTGTTTCAAATGGCCATGGAACAGCTGATGGAGCTCTGAGTTCTATGCTGGGCTTGGTATGTTTAAAAATCAGACTGTTTCAAATGGCCATGGAACAGCTGATGGAGCTCTGAGTTCTATGCTGGGCTTGGTATGTTTAAAAATCAGACTGTTTCAAATGGCCATGGAACAGCTGATGGAGCTCTGAGTTCTATGCTGGGCTTGGTATGTTTAAAAATCAGACTGTTTCAAATGGCCATGGAACAGCTGATGGAGCTCTGAGTTCTATGCTGGGCTTGGTATGTTTAAAAATCAGACTGTTTCAAATGGCCATGGAACAGCTGATGGAGCTCTGAGTTCTATGCTGGGCTTGGTATGTTTAAAAATCAGACTGTTTCAAATGGCCATGGAACAGCTGATGGAGCTCTGAGTTCTATGCTGGGCTTGGTATGTTTAAAAATCAGACTTGGTATGTGAGTAGTTTGTTGGTGATTTTACAGAATTTTCTCTGATGTCACTCCTTGTGATTATACAAATGATTAAGGCTGGTATTTTTTCCCAAGAAAGGTGGCAACCCTAACTACTCTTCACATACTCTTGCTTAAAGGAGCACTACAGGGTCAGGAACACAGTCATGTATTTCTGACCCTATTATGTTAAAAACAGCACCCTGGCCCCTTCTTGCCTCCCTAAGTATAGTAAAATATAACTTGTATTCAAGTCTGCAGCTGCTGGCTCTGCCTCTGAACTGACTGTCTGCTGACATCATCAGAAGTGGTGGTCTGAGCAAATTACAATACTTACAATACAGCCCATAGGATTGGCTGAGACTGTTAACTAGGCAGATCAGGGGCAGAGCCAGCACAAGTCCAACATAGCCCTGGCCAATCAGCATCTCCTCATGAATATAAATTGAATCAATGCATCTCTATGAGGAAAGTTCAGTGTCTGCATGCAGAGGGTGGAGACACTGAATGTCAGTGCTGCTCACTAGGCAGTACTGCCCCAGGAAGCACCTCTAGCAGCCATCTAAGGAGTGGGCAGTGGAGTTATTTTCTCTGAAAAGACAGTGTTTACTGCAAAAGGCCTGAATGGAATGATTCTACTTACCAGAACAAATACAATAAGCTGTAGTTGTTCTGGTGACTATAGTGTCCCTTTAAGTTTGGAAGCTTAAGAGGGATGTATGGGAACAAAACCTGTGTGGACTGGCTGAAAATAAAATTAGTTTAGGTAGTGCTGTTGGTTTCTCTAACACTGTGGTATGTCCCCTCCTTTCTTCTACACTCACTACATACACCTTTTCTCTGTCTCAGACTGTATACCAGGAACTTCTGCCTGCTAGTAAGAAGATAAGGAGACAAGTGGACCAGCGAGTGCTAGGGGACAGTCCTTAGAAAGCATGGAGTGAGTGCATCATTAGACGCATTTATGGCAAGCTCAGGGTGCTGCCTGCATAGTATGCCCTTAGTTGGCCAGCCTGCTGGATTGGTGGGCAGCCTGACATGCATTCATGCCATGCTGTCCTTCAAATTCTTTGGACAGACATGCCCCCTTTTTGGGCATGTTCTCCCCTTTTGGCAGGTCTGGTGACGTGATTCGCACCAGTGGCCCACCCTTTTACCCCGCCCATTGACTTCCTGCTTCACTGGACACTGCTGTTAGGGGGTATGGATTTACTTGAAAGATGAAAGCATAAATTAGAGTGAGATTAGCATAGAGTATGTGTTTTCTTATAGCTGCATCCTATGAGTTTCCCTCCAACACCATCTCCATCAGATACATGACGCTTGGGAGGTATGACCGTTTTAGTGTTTTTGGTCGATAAGATTCTGTAAATAGGCCCATCATAATTGTCAGCACCAGGCCCACTGGGCTCTTAATCCGGCCCTGGAGGTGAGGGTAGAGTTAATTGGAAGGGCTTAAAATGAGTACGAGGTGAGGGTAGAGTTAATTGGAAGGGGTTAAAATGAGTACGAGGTGAGGGTAGAGTTAATTGGAAGGGGTTAAAATGAGTACTAGGTGAGGGTAGAGTTAATGGGAAGGGGTTAAAATGAGTACGAGGTGAGGGTAGAGTTAATTGGAAGGGGTTAAAATGAGTACAAGGTGAGGGTAGAGGAGAACGTGGGGGAGGGAGAGACCACTAAAGGAGAGGGGGGGGGGTGTGGAGAGACCACTAGGTGAAAGCGGTGGTGAGAAGAGACCACTAAGGGTGGGGAGAGACCACTAATGGAAGGTCGGGGAGAAAAGGAGACCACTAAGGGACAGGGGAGGATAGGAGAGACCACTAAGGGGCATGGGAAAGCTCTAAGGGACTTCCGTAGAGCTCTATAGGGCAGGGGGCAGCACAGGGAGCTCTTTCACACTACGCACACACACACAATGCATCCCTATACATACTCAGAAACACACAATGCATCCCTACACATACAGAAACACAACATGCTTCCCTTACACACACAGAAACACACAATGCATCCCTTACACACATGCAAACACACACTGCTTCTCTTACACACACTCACAGAAATACAATGCATCTCTTACACACACTCAAAGCACCCCTTACAGACATATACACTGCATCCCTTACATACACAGAAACACACTTTGAATCCCTTATGCATACAAACACAGATTCACACAATGCATCCCTTACACACAACGAGAAACACACAATACATCCCTTATACACAAACACACACTGCTTTGTATCCCTTACACAAAACCACACTGCTTCTACTACACACAAACACACTGCATCACCTACACAAACTGCTATCCCTATACACTACATTCCATAAGCACACACATTAGATCCTCTACCATAACACATCCCCTACACACTCCACTCCCTGTGAGCGAACATATATTTGGACTTATGGGTGGGCCCAGGGCCGGACTGGCCCACCGGGATACCGGGAAATTTCCCTTTGGGCCGCAGCACCTGGGGGCTGCGCTGAGCATGTATGTGCCACCGGGGGGCCGGCCTCTGAGGGGGCCGGCCGGCGGCCGCATTCCACGCTGGAGCCGCCGGACCGGGTGGCAGCCTCGCCGATCCGGCGGCACTCCTGTCAGGCTGTCTGTCACTAATGCTGACTCGCTGAGGGCTGAAGGAGGAGGGAGGAGCATGTCTCTCTACCATGCTCCCTCGCGGTTCCTGTGCTGGAAATTGTGGGAACCGCGAGGGAGCATGGTAGAGAGACATGCTCCTCCCTCCTCCTTCAGCCCTCAGTGAGTCAGCATTGGTGACAGGAGCGCCGCCGGACCGGCGAGGCTGCCACCCGGTCCGGCAGCTCCAGCGTGGAATGCGGCTGGCCCCACTCACTCCTCTCAGGTAAATGGGAGGGGGGAAATAAAACAGAGGGGGAATAGGCACAGGGAAAGGAGGGGGAAAGAGACAGAGGGGGGAGAGTGAGACACAGAGGGAGACAAAGGGGGTATAGAGAGATGGTGGAGGAAGGAAAAAGAGACAGAGGGGAAGAGAGATGTGGGGGAGAGAGAGACACAGGGGAAGAGAGATGTGGGAGACAGAGAGAGACACAGGGAAAGGGTGAGAAAGAGACAGAGGGGAAGAGAGAGATACAGGGAAGGAGGGAGAAAGAGACAGAGGGGAAGAGAGATGCATCCCCTGGCCCACCGGGATACCGGGAAATTTCCCGTTGGGCCGCAGCACCTGGGGGCTGCGCTGAGCATGTATGTGCCACCGGGGGGCCGGCCGGCGGCCGCATTCCACGCTGGAGCCGCCGGACCGGGTGGCAGCCTCGCCGATCCGGCGGCACTCCTGTCAGGCTGTCTGTCACTAATGCTGACTCGCTGAGGGCTGAAGGAGGAGGGAGGAGCATGTCTCTCTACCATGCTCCCTCGCGGTTCCTGTGCTGGGAATTGTGGGAACCGCGAGGGAGCATGGTAGAGAGACATGCTCCTCCCTCCTCCTTCAGCCCTCAGTGAGTCAGCATTGGTGACAGGTGCGCCGCCGGACCGGCGAGGCTGCCACCCGGTCCGGCAGCTCCAGCGTGGAATGTGGCTGGCCCCACTCACTCCTCTCAGGTAAATGGGAGGGGGGAAATAAAACAGAGGGGGAATAGGCACAGGGAAAGGAGGGGGAAAGAGACAGAGGGGGGAGAGTGAGACACAGAGGGAGACAAAGGGGGTATAGAGAGATGGTGGAGGAAGGAAAAAGAGACAGAGGGGAAGAGAGATGTGGGGGAGAGAGAGACACAGGGGAAGAGAGATGTGGGAGACAGAGAGAGACACAGGGAAAGGGTAAGAAAGAGACAGAGGGGAAGAGAGAGATACAGGGAAGGGGGGAGAAAGAGACAGAGGGGAAGAGAGATGTGGGGGAGAGAGAGACACAGGCAAAGGGGGGGACAAAGAGACAGAGGGGAAGAGAGAAAAAGAGGGAGAAAGGAGAGAGACACACAAGGGGAGGGGGAGAAAGAAGCAAAGGGGGAAGAGAGAGACTGGGAAGGAGAGGGGAGACCCCCCCCCCCCCCACGAGGCTCTCCCCTGCCGGCTCCTTTGCGTCCTTCTCGCATAGACACACTGCCCCCACACACACACCATACACATTCACACACTGCCCCCATGCACACATTGCCCCCCACACACATACACAGCCCCCACACACACATTCACAGACCCCCCATACACACATTTCCCCACACACCCTATGCATTCACACACTACACCCCCCCACACAAACATACACTGAACCTTTCACACACACTGCACCCCCCACATATTGCACCACTGCTCCTATACCCTACTACAGCTCCATATCCCAGCAGACCCCAGGTAAGTTGTCAAACTGTTCTTAAACGGTTTGACTACTTACTCTGTGAGGGGGTCCCGGCACTCCTTGCACCATAACCACTACACAGAGCAGTAGTGGTTATTGTGCATGGATTTTTTCTTTAAATAATCTACAAGTGCCCCTCTCGGGATCAGGCTCTGGATCCTCCACTGGTATATGACATGTATATTAATGTGTGTATTAGTTATATATACCGTGTATACTCGAGTATAAGCCGACCCGAATATAAGCCGAAAACGTATTGACTCGAGTATAAGACTAGGGTGGGAAATGCAGCAGCTACTGGTAAATTTCTAAATAAAATTAGATCCTAAAAAAATTATATTAATTGAATATTTATTTACAGTGTGTGTATATAATGAATGCAGTGTGTGTGTGTGTGTGAATGCAGTGTGTGTATGAATGCAGTGTGTGTGTATGACTGCAGTGTGTGTGTGATGCAGAGTGTGATGCAGAGCCTTGGTGGGGGGTGGGCATTTTTATTATTATTTTTTGAATTATTATTTTAATATAATTTTTTTGGTTTTATTAGTAAAAAAAAAATATTATTTTTTATTATTAATATTTTATTATTACATTTTTATATTTTTTCTCGTCCCCCCTCCCTGCTTGATACATGGCAGGGAGGGGGGCTCTCACTCCCTGGTGGTCCAGTGGCATTGGCAGTTCAGTGGAGGGGGGCTGGCAGGAAGCTGTAACTTACCTTCCACTTCATTCGGTGGCCTCAGTCCCTTGACCAATTCATAGCTAGAGCCTCTCACAGCCTCTTGGCATTTAGTAGGGCTTCACTTTGCCCTCGTTTAGCAAATGTATTCGCCATTCGGCACTATGCAAGCCACCAGTTGATACAGAGTTATCACATTTATTCTTCATCATAATATGTCTCACACCTCGGGAAATACGATAAAGACAAACTGGAGAAGTTAGAATCTCCTAACGGAGGAGTTCCTTACCCTCCCACAGAGTACCCTACTTCATACCCCTTACTTCCTCTCAGGGTAACATTACCAGTTACAATTCAGCACATGTTCCCTTTTCTCACAGTATTACACTAGCACATTTAGTTCCCCTGTCAATTAGGAAGAACATACTGGAAGGCTAAGAGTTCAATACGGTCTCCCTGTTTATAGCCTCCCAAGACCTCGTAGAGAATAAGGTGTCCTGGTACAGAGACTTATCAGTAGTTTTAAAAGCTAGTGAGTCCAGACTGAACGAAACTGACTATACCTGAATTTGTTCTGGCCTTTGGTCTATATAGAAACATCATCTGTTACACGTTCACACACTATAGGAAAGACCTCTATTTTACATAAAATGGTGGAACTAGTGCACAAGTATGGTGGTTATACATTTGTAACTATCGCTAATCTTTTAAGGCCTAATCAGCTGTGGCTTTGGCTCAATTCAACACACGTTCAGATCAGAGCCTAGTGGATAGAACTATTCTGTTGTCATTTCACAGGCATTAAACCTTGTGCTTTTGGTGCCTCCAACTTCCACTCCACTGATTTATGTTCTATCGAACCCAGTTCGCCCTTTAAGTTACCTCCCGGTCCCAACAGAGTTGAAAACAAGGGCTTAAAGACAAATTGGGCAGACCTATTGCGTTCATAGGTAAGATGCAATCTGCAACCTTTTTAATGTAGTTGTCTTGTACGTAAGTAACTAGCCAGTCCGTAGAGGAACCGAATACTATATCCCAAACTATGCCCAAGACCTTGCGATGTTTCGGCCCTAGAGGGCATTATTCATGCTTAAGTCCCTCTAGGGCCGAAACTTTGCACTTTTGCACTTTTATGGGGTGTTCCACCCTCCAATAAATACACTTCCAGTACCTGGAGTGTTGCCTGTATATTCTATTACCTTGTATTGTTGGACGTATTAGCAGTGTCTGTCTAATGCAGAGCACCTCTGAGGCTGTGGACTACGTTGTCTGTGGTACACACAGATGCACACACATACATACTCACAGATACACACTGACACACACAGATACACACTAACATTCACAGATACCTACACATACACACACACAGATACACACTGACACTCACAGATACACACTGACACACACATATACACACTGACACACACAGATCCACTGATACACACAGATACACACTGACACA
Source organism: Pelobates fuscus (assembly GCF_036172605.1). Taxonomy (NCBI): domain Eukaryota; kingdom Metazoa; phylum Chordata; class Amphibia; order Anura; family Pelobatidae; genus Pelobates; species Pelobates fuscus. Next base: position 759,439 of record NC_086318.1, on the reverse strand, counting down.
CACAGATCCACTGATACACACATATACCTACACATACACACACACAGATACACACATACTCACAGATACACACTGACACTCACAGATGCACACTGGCATTCACAGATACACACTGACACACAGATACACACACATACTCACAGATGCACACTGACACTCACATATGCACACTGACACACACACACACACTGACACTCACAGATACACACACATACTAACAGACACACACTGACTATGTTTGTTACAAACTTTTCTGTACGGAGCATGTGTGTGTCAGTGAACTTGTCTGTAGTGAGCATTTGTGTGACAGTGAGCTTGTCTGTAGTGATCTTGTGTGTGTCAGTAAGCTTGTTTGTAGGAAGCATGTGTGTATCCGTGAGCTTTTCTGTAATGAGCGTGTGTGTGACAGTGAGCTTGTCTGTAGAAAGTTTGTGTATGTCAGAGTTTGCCTGTACTACGTTTGTGTGTATACCAATAAGCTTGTCTGTGTGCGTCAGTGAGATTGCCTGTCAGTGAGCCTATGTGTGTGCATCTCTGAGCTTGTGTTTTTATGTCAATGAGCTTAAGTATATCAGTGAGACTGTTTGTCTATGAGGCTGTGTATCGATGAGCTTGTGTGTGTCAGTGAGATTGTCTGTGTCTGCATGTGAGTATGCTTACTGTATAATTAAACGTTTTACTCTGAAAGGACCAATATTTTATATTAGAAAAATAAATATATATATATATATGTTATATATATATATATATATATATATATATATTTGTGTGTTTATATATTACTCAATCATCTGGGGTGGCAAGACATAGCCTTACATATTACATGTGACAATATATTATTATTATTATTATTATTATTATTATTATTATTATTATTATGCATTGCTTTACAATGGGTGGACGAACAGACATATAGTTGTAACCAGACAAGTTGGACACATAGGAACAGAGGGGTTGAGGGCCCTGCTCAATGAGCTTACATGCTAGAGGGAGTGGGGTAAAATGACACAAAAAGGTAAGGATAGTATTAGACTAGTGACAGTTGCAGAAGAGGAATCAGTTGGGAGCTATTAACAGTTTAATTGATACGCTTTTATGAAGAAGTGTTTTTTTAAAATATTTTTTGAAGGAGTGGAGACTGGGTGAGCATCTAACGGAGGAGGGAAGCGAGTTCCACAGGAACGGTGCAGCCCTAGAGAAATCTTGAAGGTGAGCATCAGATGTGGGAGTACGGACAGAAGATAGACGTAAGTCTTCAGCAGATCGTAAGGGCCTTGATGGGACATACTTGTGTATAAGGGAGGATAGGTAGGTGGGAGCAGCATTATGTAGCGATTTGAAAGCAAGAACCAGAATTTTTAATTGAGCTCTATATATATATGGCGCAATGACTTATGGGGCTGGCATAGATTTTTTTCCAGTGCTGCTTTGTATCCCCAATCTGGCCCTGCATACACAAGAGGCATCCCTCGGCTGTAGAAGAAATTAAGGCAGGCATTAAAAGTATGGGTTACATGATGTCAACATGTATTAATGTGTTAAACTGTTGAATGTTTTGCCCTCTTTTTACAGGCCTACCCAAACGTTGGTTTCGGCACACAACATCAGACTTACCCCACCACTACTATAACTCGGCTTATTGTCCCTGATCACAAATAGAAAGGATGAGCTTGTAGACGGAGTCGGTAGTTGTGGAATGGGTTATGATAAGCACAAATCTTGTGCAATAGTGATCATGACATTAATAAGAATGTATACAGGTTGAAAAAAATACACAGGCCTCCTCCTCCTCTGGGCCGATACTGCCTGGTTCAGCCCACCCTCTGCTCCCTTTATCGGGAGAGAGATAGAGGTCAAGACAGACAGCAAGAGAGATAGAGACGGAGAGCGAGAGACATAGAACTAGATTGATAAAGGGAGAGAGAAAGCAAGAGACAGACAATGAGAGGGAGAGATAGACAGCGAGAGAGAGTTCAAGTGGGAGAGTTAGATTGAGAAAGGGAGAGAGAGCAAGAGACAGGCAGTGAATGGTAGAGACAGGCAGCTAGGGTATGAGACAGACATTATGGATAATTTACAAATATCCTGCATCCCAGCTCATGGAGGTTTGTGGCAGAACTACAAACAGTAGATGTCTGCAGCCAATTAATTAAACAAACACTCTAATTTGAGACAGATGTGCTCATGTCTCGATCTGACCTGCCGTGCTCGATTTGTTCAGTAGCTCAACTCAACATAGTGTTGATTGGTTTCATTCATGTATTGTCATTTCAGGCTTCTTGTATCTAGATTCTCCTGTTTTCTAGGTGTCTGTCTATCTGTGTCTGTCACTCCACCTGTCTGTCTCCCTGTTAGTCTGTGTCTGTCTCTCAGACTATGTTTTGGTCTGTGTGTCAGTCTGTCTGTCTCTCTGATTTTGTTCTGCCTGTCTCTCACACAGTTTGTCTGTGTGTCTGTCAGTGTATCAATGTCAGCCTGTCAGTCTGTGTGTGTGTGTTTGTGTCTACCCGAGTCTGTATGTCTGTCAGTATACCAATGTGTCAGATGGATAAAGATAAAAACAGGGATATAGCTAGGTGCTAGAATATAAAAGACAAACAGCACATAGTGATGTACAGTATACAGAGCTAGCACGCAATAATCATAGATTGCACTCACAGGATTGAAGTCAAATAAATGCCTTGAAATCCACAAGTGGATTATACTGGTCCGCCTTCCACCGTTAGGGGTAATAGAAAATCAGCAGGTACAGGTACTTCAGGATGCAAAGTCAAAATTCACTTGCAAAAAATATGTATTTATTTTGGCAACAACTGCCTGATAAGAGTAATGTATAAAAAATATATAACAGATCTAACGCGTTTCGTCCAACACAGTGGACTTCATCAGAGATAAAATAAGCTGAACAGCAATACAAAAAAATACAGGCATAATGTCCCACCCCCACAGACCCATTAAATACAGTTAAGAGGTAATCTTGATTGAGAAGCGATCCAGGTGTGGTCCAAGTTCCCAAGAGATTTCAGTGGTTGATAGAGAGGTCAGTAGTTCCCAAAGGTCTTCGTTCCATGGGTCATCAGCTGTTTCTAGTTACCAGTTGAAAATTTTTGCGGTCTTAACGGATTCTGCCGGCTTGCGTTCCACCAGATCGTATATGCGTTTCACGCATTACTTCCGCTTCCGGTTGTATCGTCCCAAACGCTATATGCGTTCCACAGTATGAAAAAGTTCATTCGACACATAGATCTACTATTCTAATGGTATATCACATGCCAAATCGTGTGATGAAAAAAATCGGAAGTTAGACAATATACAGTGTACCCATTAGGAACTGGTCCCTCAGCATGTTAAAGGGGAATTTTATCTCTCACCACACAAATAATCAAATAATATTGAAAAGAATATATAATATCAAATGATAATAAAAAATAATAATAGTAGATAATAATAAACAAATATAATAATAAAAAATATTAAAAAATCCCCCCAAAATATCAAAACAAATGTGAAAATATACTAATACAAGAATAAAAATAAAAATAATGATAAAAATAACAATAACAATATATATTAAACATAAAATAAGGAAAATAAATAAAGACAATAAATAAAGAGTTAGGATAAACTGTAAAAAGGGGGAAAAAAACTCCACATACATATGGAATAAAAAATTACAGACCAATCCCATTCCTTGTTAAAATGGGATGCATGTATATAATACATAAAAAAAAAACAACCTAAAAAAAACGAAAACGAAAAAACGAAAAAAGAAAAAAATTATTAATAGTATCATGATAAGCACAAATCTTGTGCAATAGTGACCATGACATTAATAAGAATGTATACAGGTTGAAAAAAGATGTATACAACCGTAGTCAAAGAAATGTTCCTAAAGATGAGAGATGCAAATCCCCTTCAAAATACATATACATCTTAAAAACCAATAGGCACTTAGCCTGTTACTATGGACAAAAAAATATAAAAAGATCAAAAGAGAAAAAAAATCAGGAAAAAAGGAAAAATCTAAGTGGACTGGCTAAACTATATCATAAAACAGGCCAAATCAATATCTGCATTCATCCCTTTGGGTTCTAGGAAGTCCAATTGGTGTATCCAATAGATCTCCCTTTGGGATAATTTTGAATCTCTGTCTCATAGAAACATAGAAACATAGAATGTGACGTCAGATAAGAACCATTCGGCCCATCTAGTCTGCCCAATTTTCTAAATACTTTCATTAGTCCCTGGCCTTATCTTATAGTTAGGATAGCCTTATGCCTATCCCACGCATGCTTAAACTCCTTTACTGTGCTAACCTCTACCACTTCAGCTGGAAGGCTATTCCATGCATCCACTACCCTCTCAGTAAAGTAATACTTCCTGATATTATTTTTAAACCTTTGTCCCTCTAATTTTAGACTATGTCCTCTTGTTGTGGTAGTTTTTCTTCTTTTAAATATAGTCTCCTCCTTTACTGTGTTGATTCCCTTTATGTATTTAAATGTTTCTATCATATCCCCCCTGTCTCGTCTTTCCTCCAAGCTATACATGTTAAGATCCTTTAACCTTTCCTGGTAAGTTTTATCCTGCAATCCATGAACCAGTTTAGTAGCCCTTCTTTGAACTCTCTCTAAGGTATTAATATCCTTCTGAAGATATGGTCTCCAGTACTGTGTACAATACTCCAAGTGAGGTCTCACCAGTGTTCTGTACAATGGCATGAGCACTTCCCTCTTTCTACTGCTAATACCTCTCCCTATACAACCAAGCATTCTGCTAGCATTTCCTGCTGCTCTATTACATTGTCTGCCTACCTTTAAGTCCTCAGAAATAATCACCCCTAAATCCCTTTCCTCAGATGTTGAGGTTAGGACTCTATCAAATATTCTGTACTCTGCCCTTGGGTTTTTACGTCCAAGATGCATTATCTTGCACTTATCCACATTAAATGTCAGTTGCCACAACTCTGACCATTTTTCTAGTGTACCTAAGTCTCCTCCCCTCCAGTGTGTGGACACTTGTTCAATTCCCATTCCTCGAAAATTTCTCCAATTAAACGAGGGGCACGAGTTACAATGGACAGGGACAGAGTGGGTAATCATACCCTCTAATATTATTGATATGTTCCATTAGACGAACCTTAAGTGGTCTTTTAGTTTTTCCCACGTATTGTTTGCCACACGGACATTGTAATAAATATACAACGTAGTCCATGCCAATACCAGATTTCATAGGGAAACTCACTTGACTGATGTTACTTGTAAAAATAGAAGATTGTCCCAAGTTCATCCTGGAACATGCTTTGCACATTGAACATCCTTAGAACCCCTTGTGTATATATGGGACATCTCTTTTCCTAGTGTTCTTCTTAGGATAACTGGGTGCTGCAAGTCTTTTAAATTCTGACTCTTTCTATATATAATGGGAGGACGACTGGGTATGACACTGCCTATAACGGGATGCTGTATTAATATGGGCCAACATTTGTTTAAACATTTTTTTATTTTCCAATGATCTGTATTGTACCTTGTGATAAATGGATGTTTAACCCCTTAAGGACCAAACTTCTGGAATAAAAGGGAATCATGACGTGTCACACACGTCGTGTGTCCTTAAGGGGTTAAACTATTCACGGTGGGATACTATTGGTCGATCAATTAGTAAGTAATTTCTGTCCTTCTGTGACATAACTCTAATCTCTCGTTCGATTGTATTTTTGTCGTATCCTTTTTTTATCAATTTTTTACTTACCGTATATACTCGAGTATAAGCAGACCCGAATATAAGCCGAGGCCCCTAAATTTACCCCAAAAAACTGGGAAAACGTATTGACTCGAGTATAAGACTAGGGTGGGAAATGCAGCAGCTACTGGTAAATTTCTAAATAAAATTAGATCCTAAAAAAATTATATTAATTGAATATTTATTTACAGTGTGTGTATATAATGAATGCAGTGTGTGCGTATGAGTGCAGTGCGCTTATGAGTGCAGTGCGTGTATGAGTGCAGTGCGTGAGTGCAGTGCGTGTATGAGTGCAGTGTGTGAGTGCAGTGCGTGTATGAGTGCAGTGTGTGTGTGTATGAGTGCAGTGTGAGTGCAGTGTGTGTGTGTATGAGTGCAGTGTGTGCGTATATATTAATTTAATATTTATTTCCAGTGTGTGTATATAATGAATGAGTGCAGTGTGTGTATGAATGCAGTGTGTGTGAGTGCAGTTTGTGTATGAATGCAGTGTGTGTGAGTGCAGTGTGTGTGTGAGTGCAGTGTGTGTGTGAGTGCAGTGTGTGTGAGTGCAGTGTGTGTATATGAATGAAGTGTGAGTGTGTGTGAGTGCAGTGTGTGTGAGTGCAGTGTGTGTGAGTGCAGTGTGTGTATGAGTGCAGTGTGTGTATGAGTGCAGTGTGTGTATGAGTGCAGTGTGTGTATGAGTGCAGTGTGTGTGAGTGCAGTGTGTGTATATGAATGAAGTGTGAGTGTGTGTGATGACCGAGGTGCTGAACGGACGGCGCGGAGGAGGAGAGAGCTGACAGGAGCGTCAGGACAGGTAAGTAACAGCTCTGCCAGCCCCCCTCTCCCCCAGTCTGTATTATGGCAATGCAAATTGCCATAATACAGACTATGACTCGAGTATAAGCCGAGTTGTGGTTTTTCAGCACAAAAAATGTGCTGAAAAACTCGGCTTATACTCGAGTATATACGGTATATATCCTGCTTGTGTTTTAAAATCCTGCACATTGGAGCAATTACGTCTTACTCTAGTGAGTTGGCTCCTTGAAATACCTTTCAACCATGGTTTATGATGGCAACGTCTATTGTGTACATAGCTGTTACCATCAGTTTAAAATTTTTTTTTAAAAAATGTGGATTTTACTTTATCACCCTCATGGAACAAGAGAAGATCCAAAAAGTTAATTGTATGTTTATTCCACTCTGGCGTGAACTTGAGATTGAACATGTTTTCGTTAAGATATCCCACAAAGGTATCAAAGGACTCCCGGGATCCATTCCAAATGATGATTAAATTGTCAATGTATCTACGCCATAGGACCAGGCTCGCCCTCCAGTCATGCCCGCACCACACGAAAAGGTCTTCCCACCTTCTCGTATATATGTTGGCATAACAGGGGGCGAACCTGTTTCCCATGGTGGTACCTGTTACTTGAAGGTAAAATTTCCCTTCATAGAAAAAATAGTTATGCTCCAAGATAAATTTAATGGCAGTTAAAATAAAATTCTTGAGTGATGAATGAACTTCTGACTGCTGACTGATAAAGAACTCAACCGCCTTAATGCCCAAATGATGGTGGATCACCGTATATAGGGATGTGACATCTAAGGTGGCCCACTATAGTCATTTCTCCATTCAATACTGTCTAATTCCTGCAGCATGACCTTGGTATCCCTAACATAAGAAGGGGCATTTTGGGCATACTTTTGCAGGTTGGAGTCTATAAATGTTGATAAAGATCTGTTTTATATATTTTTTATACATTACTCTTATCAGGCAGTTGTTGCCAAAATAAATACATATTTTTTGCAAGTGAATTCTGACTTTGCATCCTGAAGTAACTGGACCTGCTGATTACCCCTTACGGTGGAAGGCGGACCAGTATAATCCACTTGTGGATTTCAAGGCATTTATTTGACTTCAATCCTGTGAGTGCAATCTATGATTATTGCGTGCTAGCTCTGTATACTGTACATCACTATGTGCTGTTTGTCTTTTATATTCTAGCACCTAGCTGTATCCCTGTTTTTATCTTTATCTATCTGACACTACAGAGGCTCAAGAGGGAAAAGCCTCTAGGGAAGCTATCTACATTTGTACTAAGTTAAGTTAGATTTATCTATTTATCTGCTATTTTTATTGATACGTATAATTATTTGTCTGTAAGTATATCAATGTGTGTCTGTCTGTCTCTCTCTCGCTCTCCCTGTTGGTGTTTCTGTCTGTGTATCAATCTGTTGACACCCGGGACTTTTAGAAAGAGCTAGGACAGGAAACATACACAGGTTGGATAAGCATTAATAAACTAAAATGAGAGTTCCTGCAAACACTGAATAAGGGGACCCCCTCTACACCCACAAATAAAAGAAAATCATACAAGGTAACACACTAATGAACATATTGAAAGAAATATAAATATTGAAATAGAGACCAGGTGTTCACCAAAAAAATCTTGATTCCTTTAATGCTTGATTGTTCCTCAATGAGTCGTGTAATAAAACAGAAAGGGCCAATAGTGAGTATTCTTTAAAGAGGTATAAATGCCCACTCACATGGTATAGAGCTCAACACAAACTCTGGTAAGATCAGTGTATAGCCATATAACCCCCACTAGTGGATACAGACAACATATAGGGGACTCTAGTGAAAGATTTGAAATGACAAAAAAATCCAATAGTGCGTGATGTGCAAACAAATTTTATAACATGACAGGAGGCTTCGTATTTGCTTAAGTCTCTCTTTACTAGAACTCCACAGCAGCACAGAAAAAACAACCAATCAGAAAAAAGTTAGGTACTATAAAACTCCCCTCCCCATGCATCATTTCCTCTTTCTTTGCTGCTCCGCACCAGTACAGGTCAGAGTACCACTGCCTCCTGCTTCTAGTGGGTGGCTTTGGGGTTTTTATTGCTTATTTTCAGTATTTTTTATTCCATACTGTAGATTGCCTTTGTGGGATTTAGCTATATTTGTATATATATAGTCAGTAATTTATTTATCTTTCCCTTGTGAGATTTTTTCTTATGTTTCAGTTTGTCTATGCCCTTGTGTAATTTCATTCTATCAATGTATTTTTCCCTATATTTGTGGGGGTCTTTGGGGTCCTTACTGTGTTTTCTTTGGACTTGTGCCCCCTGTCCGTTTCCCTTTTCTGGGTTCATGCGTTTTCCATTCTATTTTGCTTTCCGCTTTTTCCCGCGGTGTGCCTGCCGCTCTGGGGCTTCAGGAGGCTGACTCTTCTGCCTCTTTCATCCCCCGAGCTCCGATCCGTGGAGTTCGACTCCGGCGGTCCCACGTGCCTTTTTCGGTCGCGGGGTACTCGCGTGCGCCCAAGTACCCGGCGGCCGGATCTTTTTCTCCACGCGGCCGCCTCGCCGCGGACGCCTCCGTCCGTGGACGGCGTGTGTCCGACCGGGCGGGGGAGAGTGCGACCGGGGGTGGGTGCGACCGCCCGCGGCCCCCTCCCTCGTCGGTACACTACTCTTTGGAGGTCTGCCTCCACCCAGCTCAGTGCTTACCTTCTGCACTTGGAGCTGTATACAGGCTTTTGACTGCATGTCAGTTTAGTTCCACTATAGTGACCGATTTGAGCTTGAACCTTCTATTAAGGGACACTCTGAGTGACTTTCTCCTATGGATTACTATCCATGTATATGTGGGTGTATATATATTTGCATATACGTTTTATGTTACATGTCAGGATTGCTGTGAGTTTGATTGACATAATTTACCTATGTGTACTGTGATTTTACTGTCTAGTGTATATATGATTACTGTATATCACAGAATACTGTGGGTTTTTGCTGACAGTGTGGATCACAGGTTGCTATGTGTTGTTACTGACAGTGTATTTCTAAGATTTTGTTTGGCTGTCAGTGTATATCACAGGTTGCTGTGTGTTTACTGTCAGTGTATACCTCATATCGCTGCGGGTTTTTGCAGACAGTGCATATCACTACTTTTGTTTGATCTACCGTCAGGGTATATCACAGATTACTGTGAATTTCGAGTATTTATAATCCCTGTTATACAAGCTCTGTACAGGGGTGTATATCCTACATCCTACAGTTAGCTCTGGGATTCATTCGCTTCTCAGTGTATATATTTTCTCTCAGATGGGACTACTCTGGTATGTATTCTCTGTCCATGGCATATATATAGTTAAGACTTGGATCTGACTCTAGCTGGTATGGGAGACCAGTCTACACCGATACGGTACTATTTATCAGGTTCTTGGGGAACTAATTATGTTGGCTGTTGTTTAACCCTACTCCTTGAGGTGTCCGTGATTACATTCCCCTTCACGTATGTGCGGATGGTAATCCATAATATGCTAAGATATTTCAAGTAGTTCCGTGTGCGCATGTGCATACCTATCCACAGTTCATGGACAGTGGCGCTCAGTGTACCTTACATTCGTGGACATGATGGTCATGGGACTACTTCCGCTTGTACCCAATACAGCTGGAATACCACTATTTGACTGCTGGGCACTTAGGGACTGCCAGTCCGGGTTCAAGTTGCTCACACAGCCTTACGCTGTCTCAAAGGGTTGATTGTCTAAGGGTCCTATGTCACAAGATTCCCTGAGGATCTACGATTTTAGGGACCTCTACCCGAACTCAGAGGTCCCCGTTACTCATTCATAACCACGGTAAAGCGCGACGGAATTGGAAGGCGCTATATAAATACATGTTAATAATAATATTGTGGTAATACACAACCCATTGAATGGCCTGCTATGTCTGTGCCCATAAGAATGGCCTGCTATGTCTGTGCCCATAAGAATGGCCTGCTATGTCTGTGCCCATAAGAATGGCCTGCTATGTCTGTGCCCATAAGATTGGCCTGCTATGTCTGTGCCCATAAGATTGGCCTGCTATGTCTGTGCCCATAAGATTGGCCTGCTATGTCTGTGCCCATAAGATTGGCCTGCTATGTCTGTGCCCATAAGAATGGCCTGCTATGTCTGTGCCCATAAGAACGGCCTGCTATGTCTGTGCCCATAAGAACGGCCTGCTATGTCTGTGCCCATATGAACGGCCTGCTATGTCTGTGCCCATAAGAATGGCCTGCTATGTCTGTGCCCATAAGAACGGCCTGCTATGTCTGTGCCCATATGAACGGCCTGCTATGTCTACACCCATAAGAACGGCCTGCTATGTCTGCGCCCATAAGAACGGCCTGTTACGTCTGTGCCCGTAAAACGGCCTGTTATGTCTGTGTCCGTAAAAACGGCCTGTTATGTCTGCGCCGGTAAAAGCGGCCTGCTATGTCTGTGCCCATAAGAACGGCCTGCTATGTCTGTGCCCATAAGGACAGCCTACTATGTCTGTGCCCTTTAGAACGGCCTGCTAGGTCTGAATGGCCCGCTATGTCGGTGCCTACTTGAATGGCCTGCTATGTCTGTGACTATTTGCTAGACTAACCATTCTTATGGGCACAGACATAGCAGGCCAATACTCGCCTCCTGTCATTAATAAAATTAAGATTATAGGTACACTAAAGCTAGCATAATCTACAATTTTATAACATGACAGGAGGCTTCGTATTTGCTGTTTCAACGCTCAGATCACCAATCCAACGCTGTTTGTGTCGCTGGTATCTATTCCAGGAAGTATCAGAGTAATCCTAATTGGACATTCCAAATACGATAAATGACAGCCGACGGGTCAAAGAAGATGCCAACCGACGAAGCATCTCAAATCCGGAAAAAAAAAACACCATCCGCCGGTAAATCCATTGTACGAGGTGTTGCGACCTGTTTCCTAGAAATCGGCCCATGAGCTGGCAAGCTGACCTATTAGCCACATTCTTGCAGTTGTATAAATTCGAAATCCGATCTAGGACTTAGAGTCGCGAGAAGGAAACTGACACCAAGTCTCAATACCTGATCCGTAAGGCGGCTCCTCCAATCGTGCCAGGGCCATTCGGCGATGCGGCCTTGCAGGTAGATCTCCAATCTCAAGGAATGCACCTAAGACCGCCACCAAAATCGCAAAAGAAAAAACCGAGGAGGGTCTTCCGTTCCTTCCTGTCCTACCCGGTGAGATGTCTCATCCGAGGATAAATCCATAATGCAGGCAAGAGTGTGGCCAAACCGGCCGTACTCTAAGTGATACCAATATTCCAAATGGACCGTGTAATCCTCGGACGCAGTAGAGAAAAAAACTCCAAAGGACGTCCATTCAAGGTTCCGAACTGAACTGGTGTGGAGGAAACGGTGGTCGACTACTCTGGGAATAGTGAATCCCAGAATCTTCGAAGGAATGGAAAAGGCAAGCCGGAACGCAGATTTCCATCCAGAGATGCCTCCGTCCAAGAGTGAGAGATGGCTGTGTAGGAGTCGGGGCACACCAAGCTCCTCCATAAAGTCTCGTAGGTCACCTCAACGGTAGTTGAAAAATAGGTTAGCGCGAATCCAGCAAAACGGCTCCCGTGAGGGATAAGTAGAGCCTAAACGGAGGGACCTCTATCTCTGAACCATGTACACCAGGCACGCGCTCCGAGGAGACGGGGCAGCCTGCCATCAATCCCAAGGTCCTAATGATCGGGGAAGTCAAGGCAACCGGGGTTTCTGGTCTTACCATGTGATCCATACGTACGGTTTTACCTTCAGACCGGGTAATAGGCCTTCCAGAATCCAGTTACCCGAGCAAGGCAGTGCTCGTTTTCTCCATGAAGGTCACCGTAACTCCTGACGTCTTGACATGGGAGAAACTGTCTGCGCAGTTTGTTCGTAATGGTCTGGATATCCAAAAACAGAAAGCAGTCTTTGTATTAGATGGTGGAGAATATGCCAAACCTGCACTCTCAGAATACCGGAGGGCCATCCGTTAGCCACACCCTCTCCAGGAGTGCGTGTCAATAAGAGGGAGACTCCCCCCGTTATACCTCTGAGTATTTTGTACGTGTTACAGCGGTCCGGATCCAGTAGATCCATAACAGAGATAGAATAGAGGTATCTAGTCTAAACATGCAATTCTTGCATGACCAGGCAGTCCTCTAGGACGAAGTCAGTAGCGTGGATGTCAGCTCCAATTGAACGCAGGAGGGACGCCCCTCTATGTAGTCATTAATGTCCTGCACAGGTACAAGCCTGTGCGATGAACAGATGGCCGTGTCAGGGTACCTGGAGTCTCTACCGTTGAGAGAGGTAGAGACTTAGAAGGTTATCCGTCCGGACGCCATGTCTCCTCGGTCTCCCGCGGTTCACTCGACCTTGCTAACGCCGGCCGCGAGGGAGTCACTTCCTTTTATAACAGAAGGACCGGAGGTAGACGTCATGACGCTAACCCGAAACATCCTGCCACTCAAATCTCGGGAGACGAATCAGGACTCGCCGGAGGCGTGTCTCCTCTCCCTAGCCAGGATACTTAACGGGGGTTCTCTCATTCACTCATTGCCCTGTCGTGGTTCTAGTCCTCCTAGTCACACAGTGCTTTGTGATTCTCTTGTCTTTTGGTTCTGACCCGGCTTTGTTATTTACTCTCCTGCCTTTCTGTATTCCTTGACCCGGCTTGTCTCTCGCTTACCTGTCTTCTGTTATCCTCGACCTCGGCTTGTCTCTGACCATTCTATTGTAGTTCTACGTTAGTCCGGCCATTCTAAGGACCGGTATACGTATCAGCTACTCTTTGTACTCTGCGTGTTGGATCCCTGACCCGATCCTGACATTACGACAGGGCCATGGATCCTGCAGGTACAAATTGTCAGCTTGGTTCTCCTGATCCTAGGTTTGACGCCATGGATCATAGGATGGATCAGATGGCTCTGGCACTACAGGCGCTGCTGTCTCGCCCTATTAATCCACCTGAGGAGAGGCGTAACACTTCTGCTTCTTCTGTGGGTTCAGGGTTAGAGGTAGCTACTGTAGGTGCTTCTTCCCGAGTTACCCCACCTGTACGTTATGCTGGTTCTCCTGAGAGGTGTCGTGGCTTTTTGAACCAGATCAGTATTCACTTCGAGCTACAGCCCCGTTCATACCCTACTGATAGGGCAAAGGTGGGATTTATTATTACCTTACTCATTGAGAGAGCTCTGAGATGGGCGAATCCGTTGTGGGAGAATGATAATCCATTAGTCTATAACTATAATTCCTTTGTAGCTGCTTTTAAAAGAACTTTTGACCCTCCTGGCAGGAAGGCCAATGCAGCCAGATTACTGTTGCGCCTTAGACAAGACAACCAAACCCTTGTGGATTATGCACTAGAGTTCAGGTCTTTGGCGGCAGAGGTAAAATGGAATGAACAGGCCTATATAGACGTATTCTTAAATGGATTATCTGATGTAATACTTGATGAGGTAGCTACTAGAGAACTTCCCGAGAATCTGGAGGACTTAATTTCCTTTGTCTCCCGTATTGACGAACGCCTAAGGGAGAGACAGAATACTCGAGATAGAACCGCTAAATCTTTCTCTAGACTAGTACCATCATTTCAAGTTGCTGAAACCAAAGATCCACAGGTTTCAGAACCTATGCAGTTAGGCCTTACTCGTCTCTCAGAGGAGGAGAGACAGTACAGGAGAAGAGAGGGACTGTGTATGTATTGTGGGTTCAGAGGTCATGTACGTTTGAGCTGTCCCAGCCGTCCGGGAAACGCTCGCACCTAAGTTTCTCTAGAGGACAGACCTTGGGTGTTTCGATTTTGTCCTCTACTCATAACTACAAAGAACATAGACTCCTTTTACCGGTCTCGTTAACTTGGGAGAAGGGAACTTTAGAAACTATGGCATTGATAGACTCCGGCGCTGCTGAGAGTTTTATCGACCAAAAGTTTCTCACTAAACACACTATCCCATCCCAGTTAAGGAAGACACCCTTGGCTGTTGAAGCCATTGATGGTAGACCTTTAGTTGAGCCTGTGATTTCCCGGGAGACCACACCTCTTTACTTAACTATTGGTATTCTACACAAGGAGGAAATATCCCTACTACTCATTTCATCCCCTTCTGTTCCCATAGTCCTGGGATATTCCTGGCTTAAGAAACATAACCCCGTTATAGATTGGAGATCAGGGGAAATAGTTTCTTGGGGCCAGAATTGTCAAGAGAGTTGTTTAAAGAAAGTGTCACCTCTTTGTAGTGTCAACCCAATTAATAACGCTACTGACTCTACCAAAGTACAGATACCGTCCTTGTATCAAGATTTAAGGGCAGTATTTGACAAAAGAAAGGCTGATACCTTACCACCACATAGGCCTTTTGATTGCAAAATTAATTTACTTTCTGGTACCATGCCCCCCAGGGGTCATGTATATCCTTTGTCCACGAATGAGAACTTAGTTCTAGAGGAGTATATTCGTGAAAACCTAGACAAGGGGTTCATTAGAAGATCCTCCTCCCCTGCTGGGGCTGGATTTTTTTTTGTTAAAAAGAAGGATGGCTCTTTAAGACCTTGCATTGACTACCGAGGTCTTAACAAGATAACCATCAGAAATGTTTATCCGATTCCCTTGATCACCGAGCTTTTTGACCGATTAAAAAGTTCTAAAATTTTCACTAAGTTAGACCTTAGAGGTGCTTATAATTTAGTGAGAATCCACGACGGTGACGAGTGGAAAACTGCATTCAATACTCGATATGGGCACTATGAGTATACGGTAATGCCTTTTGGTCTCTGCAATGCTCCGGCAGTATTTCAGGACCTTATTAATGAGGTTCTTAGGGAGTTTCAAGATGACTGTGTAATTGTATACCTTGATGATATTCTTATACATTCCAGGGAGATTGAGACTCACCACAGGCAAGTCAGGAGGGTTTTACACAAACTTCTTCAGCATGGCTTGTACTGCAAACTAGAGAAATGCAGCTTTGACCAATCCCAAACTACATTTCTTGGTTATGTGATTTCTGGGGAAGGGTTTGAAATGGATCCGGAGAAGCTCCAATCCATACTAGACTGGCCTTTACCTCAGGGTCTCAAGGCTATCCAGAGATTCATTGGTTTCTCTAATTACTACAGACGTTTCATTAAGGGATACTCCTCTATCATTGCTCCCATCACTAACATGACCAAACAAGGGGCTGAGACTAAGAATTGGTCTACTGAAGCTCTTCGGGCTTTTGAGACACTCAAAGAGCTGTTTGCTTCCGCACCAATTTTAGTTCACCCTGATACTACTCTACCTTTCCTACTCGAAGTAGACGCTTCTGAGACAGGTATAGGTGCTGTTCTGTCCCAAAGGTTGGGTGTAGATAAACCACTACATCCTTGTGGATACTTTTCCAAAAAATTGTCCGGTACTGAAAGCAGATATGACATTGGTGACAGGGAACTACTAGCGGTTATAATGGCCTTGAAGGAGTGGAGACATTTATTGGAGGGTACCTTGCATCCTGTTACTATTTTGACGGATCATAAGAACTTATCCTATATTGGGGAGGCTAAACGACTATCATCTAGACAGGTTCGTTGGTCCATATTTCTCACTCACTTCAACTACGTACTCACATATAGGCCAGGTTCTAAGAATTCTAAAGCCGACGCCTTATCTCGCCAATATGAACCTGCTGCCGTATCTGAGCCGGTTTTGTCCTCTATAGTACCCAAGTGTAACATTATCGCTAACACTACTCTCAAAGTTCATTCCCCGCTACTTGATCAGATAAGGAACTTGCAGCATCTGGCACCTAGACTGACTCCGGTTTCCAGACTTTTCGTTCCCCCTGAACTTCAATTGGAGCTCTTACAGTGTCTTCACGAGAGTAAGGTGGCTGGTCATCCGGGTGTCCGCAAGACGTATTCTTTGATCTCCAAGGATTTCTGGTGGCCGTCGTTACGGAAGGATATTAAGGATTTTATCGGGGTTTGTGTGGTCTGTACTAAAACCAAACTACCGCATTCGCTTCCTTGTGGCCTTCTACAACCGCTGGAGATTCCTGACAAACCTTGGTCCTGTGTGGCTATGGACTTTATTGTGGATCTGCCGGTTTCTAAAAAACACACTGTTATTCTTACCGTAGTCGATAGGTTTACCAAGATGGCACATTTCGTACCTTTGCCTAAACTTCCGACTTCTCCTGAATTGGCAGAGGTCTTTGCTAAAGAGATTTTTCGTTTACATGGGATTCCTTCTGAGATCACTTCTGATAGAGGCTCCCAATTTGTTTCACGTTTTTGGAGGTCGTTCTGTTCTCAATTAGGCATCAAATTGAATTTTTCGTCCGCCTATCACCCTCAGTCTAACGGAGCTGCTGAACGAACTAACCAGAAGATTGAGCAATACTTACGTTGTTTTGTTTCCGAACACCAGGACGATTGGGTCGGTTTGATTCCTTGGGCAGAGTTTGCGCACAACAATCTTGTTTGTGACTCCACGCATTCAAGTCCCTTCTTCATGAACTATGGCTTTCATCCATCTATTCTTCCCCCGGTTTCTCCTTCCCAAGGAGTACCGTCGGTTGATGTCCATGTGGCCAACTTGAGGAAGTTGTGGGATCAGACTCGACAGATTCTTCTACACAATTCTGTACTGGTAAAGAAACATGCTGACAAACGTAGAAGGGCGGCTCCGAATTTTGTTCCAGGCGATAGAGTGTGGTTGAGCACTAGGAATATTCGTCTTAAAGTTCCTTCCATGAAGTTCGCTCCTCGTTATATTGGTCCTTACAGGATCTTGACTCGAATTAACCCAGTGGCATATCGTCTAGCTCTTCCAGCTACTTTACGCATCCCGAACTCCTTTCACGTGTCATTGTTGAAACCTCTAATCTGTAACAGATTCTCCTCCACAATCGCCCCTCCGCGCCCTGTTCAGGTGGAGGGTCAGGAGGAGTATGAGGTTAACTCCATTATTGATTCTCGTGTCTCCCGGGGACGAGTACAATATTTAGTTGACTGGAGGGGATATGGTCCTGAGGAGAGGAGTTGGGTACCACAAGAGGATGTTCATGCTCCTCGTCTTCGCAGGGCATTTCACGCCCGCTTTCCATCTCGCCCCGGCTCCTTCCGCCCGGTGGGCGTATCTGAGGGGGGGGGTACTGTCAGGGTACCTGGAGTCTCTACCGTTGAGAGAGGTAGAGACTTAGAAGGTTATCCGTCCGGACGCCATGTCTCCTCGGTCTCCCGCGGTTCACTCGACCTTGCTAACGCCGGCCGCGAGGGAGTCACTTCCTTTTATAACAGAAGGACCGGAGGTAGACGTCATGACGCTAACCCGAAACATCCTGCCACTCAAATCTCGGGAGACGAATCAGGACTCGCCGGAGGCGTGTCTCCTCTCCCTAGCCAGGATACTTAACGGGGGTTCTCTCATTCACTCATTGCCCTGTCGTGGTTCTAGTCCTCCTAGTCACACAGTGCTTTGTGATTCTCTTGTCTTTTGGTTCTGACCCGGCTTTGTTATTTACTCTCCTGCCTTTCTGTATTCCTTGACCCGGCTTGTCTCTCGCTTACCTGTCTTCTGTTATCCTCGACCTCGGCTTGTCTCTGACCATTCTATTGTAGTTCTACGTTAGTCCGGCCATTCTAAGGACCGGTATACGTATCAGCTACTCTTTGTACTCTGCGTGTTGGATCCCTGACCCGATCCTGACAGGCCGGTACTGAAGAGCGTCGAGTGTATGAGAGAGCCGCGCTCTCTACTACTGTGATCGCATACCGTGAGAGCGTCCGGCTGCTAGCCTGAGCGGGCCGTGCCCGTTAGCAAACAACAGCAGAGTCTACATCCGATATCGGTTCCCTCTATGAGAATGGGTCCTCCCAATCTGTCCTCTGCATCCAGCCCAGTATCTGGTTGAGGACGAGTGAGGGGTTGCGCCCTCTAATAATAAATCATTATCCGGCTCTGCATGAGAGGGATCGCCTCATGTTCCTGAAAATAAATACATACTCGGATAGAGGAGATGGGGGGCCGCACCCTCCCGTGGTGCAAACTAGAGTCCCTAGAGATTCAGGTTGACCAAACCGTAGGGCGCACCGAATAGTAATGTCAGCATAAGGCTGAGGGCAATCTTCGGAAACAACGATGGAAAAACTATCAACCGACTAACTGGATCCCGTGCGCGCGCGCGGGGTCCAGGTAGACCATTGGTAGTCTGAGGAAAGCTGGAGACGTTCTCCGCGATCCACAAGTGCCCAGGAGGCCGGAGGAGGTCAAGTCAGGCCTCACGACGACCCGAGCGAAGGAAAAGGAAGTCATGAAAAACAATCAATGTAGATAAGGGAAAAATACACCAATTCTATCCGGATAGAAGGCAAACAGCAGGCCGGGAGGTAAGAAAAAAGTAAGTCCCACCGGACAGGGCCAGGAGCCAACCCGACGCAGGAAAAAACTACTGAACCTATAAGGTTCCGGGGGGCAGATACGGAGTAGCTGGCAAAGACAAGGGAAACACACTGCCTTCTCCTGTAGGAGTCTGAGTACCGGTCTTTGCCTGTGCGAAGTTCTCCTTGGAGATGTGCCGTCGCCGGTTTGGAGTAAACCGTGGATGTGTCCGGGGTCTTCATAAGAAACTCTGTCCTTCAGGCATGAGGTTAAGGGCCTTCACTCTTCCCACCATATTCAGATGGCCGTATACTGGTGTCCTCTTGAACACTATGGCAATGGTGTTTGTCTGGAGACCTGCCTATCTCCATGTCACCGGTGGGCACTGGGATTCCCTCAGTGATATTACCCCTGGCCTGCGGCCAAGAGGGGGTTCGGTACCAATAGTGTAGGCCCGTCAGTAGGGCGCAGGCCCAGCAGGCCAAACGAATGGACACAGAACGGTTAGTCTAGCAAATAGTCACAGACATAGCAGGCCATTCAAGTAGGCACCGACATAGCGGGCCATTCAGACCTAGCAGGCCGTTACCTAACTTTTTTCTGATTGGTTGTTTTCTGTGCTGCTGTGGAGTTCTAGTAAAGAGAGACTTAAGCAAATACTCACCTCCTGTCATTAATAAAATTAAGATTATAGGTACACTAAAGCTAGCATAATCTACAATTATAAAATATACTTACAAAAGGGGAGCTTACATCTAAAGCTCAAGTTTTCAGACGTGATACAGTACAATCCTCACCCAGGGATATATCCAAGTCATGGCTCACTCAGAAGCATAGATATGTACAGGAAAATATATATATATATGGAAAATGAAATGATAAAAACATACTCACAATTTGTAGAGCATTGAGGCTGCTCAATCCAATTAGCGGGGGTCACACAATCCCCACCGAGGATAAGATCTTCAGAGATCCAGGAGGTGAGCTTACCTGTACCAAAAACAAATAAAGGAAACAGGTACAATAAATATAAACCAAACATGTTTTATTTCCACAACAGTAAACAGATCTACAATGTGTTTCACATAGTATAGGGGCTTTTTTGAAAATTCGCCCCAGTTGCACTTTATTACCCCTCACACTGCTACTGTGAAGAGCACACTATGATACCCCTTATTCTGTAGCAGGAGACCTCAGACATCTTACATTATTCTTAATACTGATCTCATGGATTGTGCTGCCAGTAGAAACATTTACCTTTTATGGGACATGGAAATACATCCCCCACAACTGTGTGACATTAAAATAAATTACCAACAACTGTGTGACATTGGAATAAATTACCAACAACTGTGTGACATTAAAATAAATTACCAACAACTGTGTGACATTAAAATAAATTACCAACAACTGTGTGACATTGGAAAAAATCCCCCAAATGCGTAGCAGGGTGGAGGCAGGGGAAGGGAAGGGGAAAAGAGAGAAGGGAAGAAAGGAAAAGGACAATAGAAATGACAAAGGGAACAGAGGAAGGGGGAAAAGGAACAAAAGGAAAAACAAGGCGGAAAAAAAGAATGGGGGGAATACAGAGGAAATGGGGGAAAAATGGTTAAAAAATGAAACACTATGTAAACCATGCAATCCCAGGATGGGTGGAAATTACTCCTCAGGGGGCCACCAACTTATTACCTAGTTCGCACAGGAACCCCTAAAAGCAGACAGGCCGTCACCCTCATTTCTCTGGAACTGTTTTGGGCCATCGCCTCGTGGCCAGCTGGTCAGAACTTTACCCGAATGGCGATTCTGTTCTACCAATGAGCGCTATTAGGATATGTTGGGCACTCAGATCCGAGCTATTCAGGGATATAAGACATGTGGGGTTCTCATGAATTCTGACCATGTTTTGGGGGTGTTTTATTTATATGTTATGTATTTTCCTTTACCTGAGAGATAAATGAGTTATTCAGTTTTGACTTAATATCTCTCAGACAAAGGCCCTTGCTCCGAAGCAGGAGGGTGACGCATGCTCCATTTGAATATGCTGAAGCCCAACCATGAAAGAGCAGAGGAGGTCAGTTACAAATAAGGCAGCCTCACTACCAAATCTCCAAATCGGTACAGGAAAGCATGTGTAACGAGATCGATTAGATGCTCCGATTCGCGGTGATCGAGTCGACTGACAGCCCCTGTGCCTCCCCATCAGTTCTAGTCCCGAAGCGGGACGGTACAACCTGCTTCTGTGTAGATTACCAGAGGTTAAACGACAAGACTGTGTCGGACGCATATCCTATGCCTAGTATAGATGAGTTACTCGACAGGATGTCGTTTGTACCTCACTACAATTGACCTATGTAAGGGGCACTGGCAATTGCCCCTAGCCACAGAAGCCATCCCTAAGTCAATCTTCGTCACCCCATTCAACACCCCGTACCAATTTTGAATCATGCCGTTCGGGATGAAGAACGCTCTGGCTACCTTCCAGAGCAAGCATGTCAAACTCAAAGGCTAGCAAGGGCCATTAAACAAGGTTTAAGATTATGTGGGCCGCAAAAACCCCCGTAAATTTTCACCCTCTCTACTAAACCCCAACTCCCCTCATCTACTAAACTCCAGCCCCCCCTCGTCTACTAAATCCCAGTCCCCCCCTTGTCTACTAAATCCTAGCCCCCCCCCCCCATCTACTAAATCCTAGCCCCCCCTCGTGCCACAGGCTGGGTTTTATGTAAGTCCCCATGCAGAGGGGTTTCCTGAGAACATTTTCCAGGGGCATTCCCCACTGGACCTGAAAACTGTATAAAAGACAATAAACCCTCAGAGTTCTGCTGAAGGGTCACCGCGGTATGAACACAGACGTAATTACATTACCCTTCAAGTTCAGAACATACAATCTTACAAAACCCCTAGAAATACATTTAACATTGGGGTACCCCCTCGAGTCCTATATTCCCGGGTAGCTGGGATCTGAGCTCCCAACATATGTCAAATGCATATATCCCACTAAAGGAGCCGAAACGCCACTGGGGTATAGATTTGACCGACCGAACACGAGGCGCCTGCCCAGGATAGTTCCATGAAGTCAGGCTGTGCGGGTGGTCTCTTTTGGGGATACCAATTTACACGAAACACACAATACAACTGGTCTAGGAATAGTTTGTTCCTTTTCTTTAGTTGGTGTGGTTAAAACTACCAAACAGAGCCGTGTTTGTGCGGTTGGAAGTCGACCTGCTTGTGGGATGGAAGCGGTGTTCATGCGATCGCGTGCCCGACATCTGTTTGACGACAAAACACTGCTGGGTAGGTTAGACTTCCACGATGGCTGCCACCTCGTGTTCGTACATACGAACGACGACCACCCAGCTGACCGCTCGGGAGATGGAAGTGGCTGTGGTTAACCACAGTGTCAAAGAGGTCAAAAAGGTTAACAAGCAGCACACTTCGCTGCTGGGTGGCCAGCCATTCGGTAGTTAGTTTGTTTTAGTGAATGAAACCAGGGAAATAGACAGACGGGAACTGATGAACAAACAGACAAAACAAGTTTTTTAGTGATAATCCAGAGACAGCTAGCAAAGGTAATATAGGTATGGCTGAGGTACAGTACCTCGATCACAGAGTGGGATGTGGGCAGCAGAAGCCTGAGCCTGCTAAAATTGAGGCAGTAGCCCAGTGGCCTACCCCCAGGACAGAATGAAGACCCAGTTATTAGCCTTCTTAGGGACGGCGTGGTATTATAGGAAGTTTTTCCCAAATTACAGTGTTCTGGCCAAACCACTGACCTTTCCCGCCAAGTAGTCTGGGCCCAGGAGTGTGAGCAGGCATTCCAACAACTGAAACAAGCACTTGTAAATGCCCCCAACTTGGCAGCTCCCAATCCAACTAAATGTTTATTTGTTCATACAGAAGCTTTTATGTTTGGATTGGGAGCAGTAGTGAGCCAAGTCAGTCCCGATGGCAGAGAACATCATGCGGCTTACATAAGTAGCAAGCTGCTACCTCGAGAAGTAAGCTACGCCACCATCAAAAGAATGCCTGGGGACCATGGCGTGGGCCCTAAAAAAGTTACAATCCTATTTGTACGGACAACCATTCTCCTTGCACAGGGATCACAACCTGTTGGTTTGGCTGAACAAGGTGGCGGAGGACAATGCCAGGCTGCTGCGCTGGAGTTTGACGCTGCAGCCTTTTAACTCAACAATCCATTTGTGGCGAAAGTAACCTCGCCACTGGTTTTTGGAGAGGCCTGCTTGCCAGCCTCTTCCCTGTGACTATGGCCCCTGGGTATATTGCCGTTTAAAAACACTATTTGTGCATATTGGGACTTTGCACAATGCCTTCCTTTCAAACATGGTGTTTTGTCGTTGAGTGTATGGAACTGTTTTGGGCATGGGACCATGTGCATGGTGGGGCAAAAATAAGACTTCCAAGAAATTCCTGAACCCCTGAACCGATCTGGGTGATTTTTGGATATGTTGTTCACCCAGATCGGGGCTATCAGGGGATGTGATTTGTGGGGATATGTTGTATTGTGGGGTACTTTTGGGGGTTTGTAAAAATGTATGTTTTTTTCTGTTTAGAGTTAATTGAGTTAGCCCATTGTCTTTGTTAATTGTATCACAGGCAGAGGGGAGGGATTGTGTACACTGTCTGCATGTAAGACTCTGCTTTGATTGGCTTTTGTGACTTTGTGTCCTGTGCTCCACAAGGTCCACCTGGGTCCTAACCTTGTGGGGAAAACTGTATAAAAGACAATAAACCCTCAGATCTGCTGAGTTCCTGTTTTACCCTCAACATAGAGCCTTGTGTGGGGGAAAAGGCTGCATCCACTCTGTATACTTCCATGGGCTATAATCACTAAGCTCTTTTAAGAGCTTGTTCCTGCTACTCTCTCTTGGAGGAGAGGTTCACCCACTGGAACCTGGAGCCTTGTTGTAGGTCCAGGGTGGGCAGGGAGGCAAACAAGGCATTTTTAGTTAGCCTGGTGAATAACTAAAAATCCAGGCAGACGGCAGGGCGGCACTGGCGAAGGAGCACTTTCTCCTGAGCTCTCTGCTCAGGTCCCTTGCGCGCCTCAGAGTGATGCCGGGAGCCGGAATATGGCGCCCAGCAGCCCCCTGGGAGAACCCCCCCCCCCCCAGCATTCCCAAAGGTAAGGAGGCTGGGGGGATTGAATTAAAAAAAAATGAATGTGTTAATATGTGTGTGTCTGTTAGTGAGTGTGTGTGTGTCTGTTAGTGTGTGTGTGTGTGTTAGTGAGTGAGTGTATGTGTCTGTTAGTGTGTGTGTGTGTCTGATAGTGAGTGTGTGTGTGTGTGTGTGTGTGTCTGTGTGTGTGTGTTTGTGAGTGATTGTATGAGTGTGTGTGCTTGTGAGTGTATGTATGTTGCATATGAGTGTGTGTCAGTGTATGTGTGTGTCTGTCAGTGTGTGTTTGTGAGTGTCTGTCAAATCAGTGAGAGTATCCTTGTCATTGAGTCTGTGTGTGACTATCAGTGTTTCTGTCAATGATTGTCAATCAGTGTGTGTGTGTGTCAATGAATGAGTGTGTGTCAGATCAGTGAGTCTGTGTGTTTGTCATTGAGTGTGTGTGACTGTCAGTGTATATACACCACTGAGTGTAGCGTGGTTGAGCGTGGTACAGGAGCTTCTGTTTCCTGTACCCGGCCAGACTGACCGGAGGTGCTCACTGAGAGAGCACTCCCTGTCAGTCCGGCCAGGTACAGAAAATTGAAGCTCCTATAGCGGA
The DNA here is from genome assembly GCF_036172605.1 of Pelobates fuscus. Lineage (NCBI taxonomy): Eukaryota > Metazoa > Chordata > Amphibia > Anura > Pelobatidae > Pelobates > Pelobates fuscus. The sequence continues at coordinate 734,763 of NC_086318.1, read as the reverse complement.
TCTCCTCCGCTCTGCAATGCTACAAGAGAGGTAGGAAGCACACGAGGAAGGGGAGTGCGACCACTAAAGGGGTGGGGGGTGCACCAAGGGACTGGAACGGGAGGGGAGAGAAATACCAAGGGACAGGGAAAAGAGGAGGGGGGGGGGTAGAAGAACACTAAGGGAAAGGGAGAGGGGCTGGTTAAGAGGCACATAGGTGAAGATGTTATTTTTTTGGAGGGGGCCGCAAAATACATCTTCGCCTATGTACCCAAAAATCTTTACACCGGCCCTGGATCCAGAATATGGATGGCGAATCAGAGAGTCACAATGTGATAGCAAAATGTTTACTATCCATTTACATTGGAAATAAGACAGTTAAACATTTATTCCTGGTAATAGACGAACCTCGCTATCAGGTTTACGTTGGCAATGATGTCATACGTCGCTTTGCCATATACCATGACCTGATTAATTCCAACTTGTGGACAAGGTTAGAAGGTAATCCTTTTGAATACCTACACGAGGAAAACACCCTGAAATCAGGACAAATACTCCCATATGCGGTAAGTGTGACGAAAGCACCTTTGTCACTGGGACTTGGAGAGGCCTGCTTGCCAGCCTCTTGCCCTGTGACTATGGCCCCTGGGATATATTGCCGTTTAAAAACACTATTGGGCATATTGGATTTTAAAGGCATAGTTTCCGCACCTTGGACTTTTAACGGGAACAGATGCTGTGGTGGAATCTCGGTAAAAATAAATTTAGTAGGCCGAGATTACCACGTGGCATGTGTACGTGCATATGCTGACGTATCGATCAGTTGGATGCACGAGGCAAGATACGATCAGTAGTGTACGGAGCATGTGCAAGAATACAGGATATAGTATTCCCCTCCTCCATTGTGCTGGACAAGCCATGCGGTCAAACAGGAAGTTAATTCTTATTTGTGTTGATTGGTTAAGAGAATGTGCGGGTGGAGCTTAATATGGGAGGAGTTATATGCCTATATAAGGAGCCTGCACTATTGTCCGGGGCTCAGACTTTGCTGTATTTTGGTGACGCTAGTCCCTCTGAGTCCCGATCGGTGATCCAATAAAGAATCTCTTCCTTCCTGAAGAAACCTGTGTCCATCTCTCTGTGCTTGGCTTCCGTCAGTTTCTCCGGTATCATTTGGTGCATTGGCCGGGAAGCTCATCGTTCAACGGTAGCTGAGAGGCAGAGGCGTGAGACGGTCTATCTTTGCCCACGTTCTCTACGGCTGCACCCCTGAACTTCTGCGTGGACCTCCCTTCGTCTCGGCGCCACTGGTCTGTTGTCCAGGAGATCATCGGCCTCTACGTGAGAAGTGCTGGGGTGTCCCCGTCGATGAGTGTGAACTCAGGTTCAGGAACGAGGAGGTAAGACAACTGCTGTTTTAGACGGCAGGACCCACTAGGGGTATACCGATTGTGCGGTAGGCCCAAAGGGGTTTTGAATCTGTGTATCTGCCCCCTCTGTCGGAGGGAAGGAGCGAAGGCGCACCGCTCGATCGAACGCTCTTTAGTCAGACCGTTTGATTTGGTTAGTCAGGCAGGGCGCTCTGGTGTAAAATAAGCCCTAGCCGGACACCGGTGTCTTGTCTAGACTAGCGTTCTAGGGTGTATATTTTGTTCGCTAGGTCGGAGGGACCGGGAGACTAAGCGGCGTCTGTGTAAATCCGGTTCGCTAGTTCTCATCCTATCTGGGCTAAGTGGGAAGGCGTGTAAATTTGGAACCCACTAGACTTTTGATAGTACGACTAAGAGGCGTCTGTGTAAATTCGGTCCTCTAGCTCGTTGTATAGTGCGACTAAGAGGCGTCTGTGTAAATTCGGTTCTCTAGCTCGCTATATATGTGGTGATTGGGCAGTGTGGCTAACCAAAACGTATGTAGATTGTTTGTAGGTAGTCCATTCAAGGTACTGGCCAATAGTTTAGTTGGGAATTGTAAATGTGTTAACGATTGTTTAGTAAAGTGTATATCTTGTTAGATAGCGCGAGCTCAGCCGTCTAGCGAGAGTGTTAATAGTGTGTTGCTGTATTATAGTGCACGGTACCATAACCCTGTATATTTACTGACATTGTATAATAAGTACTAATCATTGTCGTCCATTGCATGTTTAACACCATAACCACTAATAATTGTATTGTGACCTTAACTTGTGCTTTGACCTATGCTAACCGTACTGTAACCGCTATTTGTAAAAGACGATGTTACTGGGGTGTGTTATAGACGGGTAATTCGTATATAGAGAATTATAGCGTGGGTGACTGTATAGTTACGCCAAAGGGCATAATATTGATTATATAGTGACTGGTGTAACAGCTGTGTGTGTACGGGAATTCCCTGAGTGTTTATTGTTATTGTGTACGTTTCACTTGGTAACCGTACCACGTGGTGCTGTTGCCAGAGGAAACGGGTGTGACTGTTGAATAGTACGCGTGCATAGTATTCGTTGTCGACGACGTTCCATTGTTAAGTATGGGTGCGTCGCAGTCAACGATTCCGGATCCCTTAGGATGTATGGTTAAGAATTTTAAAAAGGGATTCAAAATTTGTGATTTTGGGGTAAAGATGTCTTCTGTACGTTTGGTCACTTTGTGTACTAGGGAGTGGCCTACTTTGGTTGCGGCATGGCCGCCACGTGGCAGTTTGGATCCAACTCTGGTACAGCGCTTACACGTGGCTGTATCAGGTAGGCCTGAACTTTACGGCCAGTTTCCTTATATTGACTGTTGGAGACAGGCCGTAAATGACTCGCCAAAATGGCTCCGGACATGCCACGAGGAGCAGTGTCGCCTCATGGTAGCTAGGACTTGTTCGTCCACTAGGACTGGTGTTAGGCCCATTTTGGACACGCCCCCTGAGTCCGAGATCCCTTTGCCGCCCCCTTACTTTCCGTTAAGAGGAAGTGACGCAAACGCAGGAAGTCCTGCACCCCTCCCATCATTACCCCCATCCACTTCCGCTTCCTCCTCCAGTACAGGATCCACCCCCCCTCGTACTAAATCTCCCCTTCCGGAACCAGAACCCACCCCCATTAAAAACGAATATCCTGATTTGGCGCCACTTCAGACTTCCGGTCAAGCTTCATCTAGCTCGGCTCGAAGTGTTTTATTTACGACCTTTTCCCAAAACCAACCTCCCACATCCCCATACCCTATCTCTCCCCGACCGGAACCCATGACTGACGCCTCTCTACGTAGCCCCATCCAAACCCGACAGTTAACTGGTGCCCAACAATTAAAGCACTATCAGATGCCTCTTCGCCTAAATCCCGGGTCAGCTTATATCGATGCCGCAGGTCAAATGGCACACGCTGACCCAGTCTTCGTATATGTCCCATTTACCACAACCGACCTTTTAAACTGGAAGACCCATAATTCCTCGTATACTGAGAAACCACAAGCCATGACTGATCTGTTCACCTCAATAGTACAGACGCATAATCCGACATGGGCTGATTGCCAGCAGTTATTAATGACTTTATTTAATAATGAGGAAAGAACGAGAATAAATCAAGCAGCCATTAAAGCATTAGAGGATAGAGCCCGTGCTTTGAACCAAGCTAATCCAGCAGCATGGGCCGCAACACACTATCCCAATACCGATCCCGATTGGAACGTAAATGGTGCTGACATGGTTCAACTCAGAGCCTATAGAGACGCTATAATTGCTGGCATGAAAGCAGGAGGAAAGAAAGCCATTAACATGTCGAAGACAGTTGAGGTGATCCAGAAAAGCGATGAAGCGCCCAGTGTCTTTTATGACCGATTATTGGAGGCATACCGCTTGTATACCCCCTTTAATCCGGAAGACGCAGACAATTCCCGAATGGTTAACTCCGCCTTTGTCAGCCAAGCATACGGAGATATTAAGCGCAAGCTACAAAAGTTAGAAGGGTTTGCAGGTATGTCCATCACCCAACTAATGGAGGTAGCAAATAAGGTCTATATGAACAGGGATACAGAAAGTAAGAAAGAGGAAGAGCGCAAGATGCGTAAAAAGGCTGATATGCTAGCGGTAGCGATCGCAGGCGTAGATAGACGGGGCCCAGATAGAGGCGATAGTAGATGGAATGAGGAACCTCTAAATAGGAATCAGTGCGCTTACTGTAGGGAAGAAGGGCATTGGAGAAATGAGTGTCCGCGAAGAGAACAGTCTGAGAGAGACAGACCTAGGTCAGGTTACGGAAACTTTAGAGGCAGAGCGAGAGGTAGAGGAGGCCCCGGAGGGAGTAATGGTTATAGAGGGAGTAATGGGAACAGAGGAAGTGTTAGGGAAGATAGATATATTCCAGCAGCGCAAAGGTCCCGCGATAGAGAAGGTAGGGACTTTGTAGGATTGGCTGACACGGTCATGGAGGACTATTGATACCGACCGGGCTCCATCCCCCTTGGTCGAGCGGAGCCTATGGTCGATGTATCAATAGGGGGGAAAAGGAGTGCGTTCATGATCGACACTGGTGCTGAACATTCAGTGGTGACTAATCTAGTTGCTCCTCCATCTGGAAGGACTATTACTGTGATAGGAGCAACTGGAAGAAGTGCTGAAAAACCGGTTCTTAAAAGTCGACTCTGTACATTGGGAGGCCACGTAGTAAAACACCAATTCCTTTATATGCCTGAATGTCCAGTCCAATTGCTGGGACGTGATATGCTATCCAAATTACAAGCGCAGATTACGTTCCTACCAAATGGAACAACATCTTTAAAGTTTAATGGACCTTCAGGTATTATGACTTTATCCGTACCAAAGGAAGAAGAGTGGCGACTTTATACAGTGTTGACTAGCCAAAACCCTAGGAGTGATGAGACATTATTTAACATACCAGGAGTTTGGGCAGAGAACAACCCACCAGGACTGGCCCGCAATATTCCACCTATAAAAATTTAACTGAAACTTGGGGTTTATCCAGTAAGCCTAAGACAATACCACATCCCACAGAAGGCTAAGAAGAACATCCAATCCTATCTGGATAAATTCATACGGTATGGTATCCTAAAATTCTGTACTTCCCCCTGGAACACCCCATTGTTGCCTGTTCAAAAGCCCGGTACAGATGAGTATCGACCTGTGCAGGACTTAAGAGCAGTCAATGATGCAGTTGTTAGTATACATCCAGTTGTACCCAATCCATATAACCTGCTTGCTTTAATTCCGGGCGGGGCTACTTACTTCACAGTCTTAGATCTCAAAGATGCCTTCTTTTGCCTCCGAATTGCCACAGAAAGTCAATGTATTTTCGCTTTCCAATGGGAGAACGCTGTAACGGGCTCAAAACGCCAAATGACTTGGACAAGACTACCCCAAGGGTTTAAAAATTCACCTACCCTATTTGGTTCAGCTCTAAGTCAAGATCTACTGGATTTCGAGTCCATCCCAGGAGAGTGTGTATTGTTACAGTATGTAGATGACTTGTTGATAGCAGCAGTTACAAAAGAAAAATGTCAGCAAGCAACGCACGATCTACTACACATTCTCTGGAAGGCAGGATACAAGGTGTCTAGAAAGAAGGCTCAGTTGTGTTTGCCAACTGTCAAGTATCTGGGATTCCATATCTCTGAAGGTCAAAGGATTATGGGGCCAGAGAGAAAAGAAGCTGTCTGCCAAATACCAATACCCAAGAATAGAAGACAAGTGCGAGAATTCTTGGGGGCAGCAGGCTTCTGTAGGATATGGATTCCCAGCTATGCGATACTGGCAAAACCTCTGTACGCAGCCATCAAAGGTACAGAGCACGACCCCTTCTTATGGACCCAAGAACAGCAAACGGCATTTGAAGATGTGAAGAAGGCTTTGATGAGTGCCCCAGCATTAGGTCTACCTGATCACACACGACCATTCTACCTGTACGTACACGAGCAAAGAAGAATGGCTGTGGGAGTATTGACACAGTACTTGGGATCATGGCAAAGACCTGTTGCCTACATGTCTAAGCAACTGGATGCAGTGGCTAGCGGACTTCCACCTTGTCTAAGAGCCGTAGCTGCAGCCGCCCTGCTAGTAGCTGAAGCCGATAAACTCACTCTGGGTCAAGAACTTTATGTACGAGTCCCACATGCAGTACAGACGTTGTTGGATTACAAAGGAAATCATTGGTTTAGTAATAGCCGTATGACCAAGTATCAAGCAATGTTGTGCGAAAACCCAAGAGTGCATTTAGAGACTGTAAACACTTTAAATCCGGCTACCCTTTTGCCACAACCTACTGAAAGTCAACATGATTGTTTGGAAGTAATGGATGAAGTATTCTCAAGTAGACCAGATCTTCGTGATTTTCCCATCCAGAACCCCGATGTTCAATATTACACCGACGGCAGTAGTTATGTGAAAGAAGGGATCCGCTATGCAGGATATGCAGTAACAACAATAGACAAGGTGATAGAAGCTCGGCCACTGGCAAAAGGAACATCAGCACAAAAGGCAGAATTAATAGCACTAACACGAGCGTTACAATTGGCTGAAGGTTTAAGAGTGAATATCTATACGGACTCTAAGTATGCGTTTTTAACCACTCATGCCCACGGAGCTTTGTATAAAGAAAGAGGACTACTGAATTCAGAAGGCAAAGAAATCAAGTACGCAGCTGAAATCCTACAACTATTGGAAGCAGTGTGGGAGCCGAAAGAAGTCGGTATTATACATTGTCGAGCGCATCTGAGAGGAGATGGTGATGTAACCAAGGGAAATCGGATGGCAGATAGTGCAGCTAAGCGTGCTGCTGAATCAGGAAGACAGGAGTATGTGGGGCATATAGCTGCTCTTATACCAACTCCACTGTCCCAATGGACTCCAGTTTATACAGCTCAAGAAGAGGAGTGGTTAAAGACTGAACCGGGAAAGTATTTGGAGAACAAGTGGTATCAGCTAGAAGATGGAAGAATAGTTATACCAGCATCACTAGCAGTAGAAATTGTCCAGAACTATCATAACGGGACACATTCTGGGAGAGACAGTACAGAAGAATCTCTCAGGAAACATTTCTACATACCAAGATTGTCCAACTTGACTCAGGCCATTGTACGTAGATGTGTAACGTGTGCTAAAAATAATGCAAGACAAGGACCAGTAAAGCCACCAGGAGTCCAGTTTATGGGGGGACTCCCCATGTCCGATCTACAAATAGACTTTACAGTGATGCCTAAATCGGGTGGACATCGTTACCTGCTGGTAATTGTGTGCACCTATTCAGGCTGGGTAGAAGCATGTCCTACTCGTACAGAGAAAGCAGGAGAAGTTGTAAGATTCCTGCTACGAGAAATAATACCCCGATATGGACTACCCTGTTCTATAGGATCGGACAATGGTCCAGCTTTTGTTCACCAGTGCCTACAACAACTGACTCATATGCTTGGTATAAAGTGGAGGCTTCATACTGCATATAGACCCCAGAGTTCTGGTAAGGTAGAGAGAATGAATAGAACTATAAAGAACCAGTTGGCTAAAATGTGTCAGGAAACCCAACTTAAGTGGAACGTTCTCTTACCTATAGCTCTATTGCGAATCCGCAGTACCCCTACCAGAAGGATGGGCCTCTCTCCTTTTGAAATTATGTATGGGCGACCACCTCCCGTACTTGGTAACTTAAGGGGGGATTTGAGTCAGTTGGGAGAAGGAATTACCCGGCAGCAGGTTGTAGAGTTGGGTAAGACTATGGAGGAGGTACAGAAATGGGTACAAGATAGATTACCTGTGAATATTTATCCCCCTGTTCATAGTTATCATCCAGGAGATCAAGTGTGGATTAAAGAGTGGAATAATGTACCGTTAGGGCCCAAGTGGAGAGGTCCTTATGTTGTTCTTTTGTCTACCCCTACAGCGATAAAAGTAGCCGAAGTGACTCCGTGGATACATCACTCCAGGGTTAAGCCAGCAGCAGTCGATTCTTGGCAAGTTACAGCAGATCCAGAGAATCCCTGCAAGATCCGGTTGAAACGCACTACTCAGTCGGAGTAACGAGGAATTATTGTGGATTACAAATTTTATTGTTACAGGTGTGAGTGAGAAGGCCATAATAAAGCCTGTCCGCTTACCATCACATAGTGTATAGGCCAGGAAAGTCTCGAAGGGACACCTGTGAAGACGAGCAGAACTCCATTCCCTGCAGCCTTCACATCCTGGAAGCTGAGGTTCCATCGCACGGACGAAGACTGAGGATGACGGCGAAAGATGTGCTTTTGATTGTGTTTATTTACATGTGTTTTTATATTCAGGAAGGTAGAGGTACCGACACTCCTAGCTGTGAGGTATGCATTAAGACTACGAGAACAGGTAACCATATTTCCCAAACCCTAATTTGGCATTCACAGTACGAGTGTAAAGGAGAGGTATCAAAATGTAGATACCTAAATATAGACTATAGTGTGTGCCATTTAGGAGTAGGAGAACCTAAGTGCTTCAGTCCAGAGTATCAACCTCGTACAATTTGGTTGACTCTCAGGAATGGAGATCCTCAGGGGACCCTAATTAATAAGACGGTGTTAGAATCCGTATATTCTTCGGGTGTTCTGCTATTTGATGCATGTAAGGCGATATCAAGTGGTAGAAAGCCGTGGAATGTATGTGGGGATCTTAGATGGGAGAGGACGTATGGATCTAACGATAAATATATTTGTCCCAGTAGTAAAAATAAATATGTGAGTCCTAGATGCCCAAATAAAGACTATAACTTTTGTCCATATTGGTCTTGTGTGGGGTGGGCGACTTGGGGACAGACAGTAGACAAAGACATGATAGTGACTAAGTTGCCGACTAGCCCTTATTGTAAGTCTATGGAATGCAACCCAGTCCATATACTCATTAATAACCCCGACAAGTTCTTAGATAAGTGTAACGGACCGTTTCAGCATAAAAGGGGAAAAATCGGTTTAGGCGATAATCCCCTTTTCCAAACAGGCACAGCTACTGCAGAACATCAAAACTCACGAACTGGATATAGGTGAATAAGGTAGCACTCCAGCTGGAACCTCACAAATAGCTGCTAGCAGATGAATAGGAAAAGCAGACATCAGCTTACACTCCTTAGCAATCAATCTCCAACAGCATACAGTGAATCCCCCCAAGAACGAGACAAGGCTCCGTGTTGAAGGTCAAGCAGTGGTCTGTTTATTCAGGGCTACCTGCCCCTGTATTTATACAGGTCTCCCACCTGGTGGACACTCCCCTAGGGGACCAGATGGAAGACTGAAACAGCAGACAGACATGTATCATTTTCGTACACACAGCCACAATACTTTCCCACAATGCATCCTGGTTTCCTCCTCCCTGCCCTGGAGATAATTAATGAAGTAATTCAATTATCTCCTAAGACAAAGGCCAGACTCCATTATGCACATGGTGACACAGAAACAGACTATCACTTTAAAATACATACAGACACATTTTATACATAAAACACAGACATGTAACATATCCCCAGATAGCTCAGGTCTGGGTGCACATTATTAGGTGAATGGCACCCAGACCACACAAATACATTTTAATTGCCATGGAGCCAAAGTCTTTAATTATACGAACAGGCTCCATGGCATTGCTATCTGGGTTACTACAGTTCACATAAAACATAAAATACCGAATTCCCTGCATTCACCAAATCCATTCGAATTAGAACCAGGGGCTGGAGGTTCAGCGGTGCCTGCACGGAAAAGTGTCCGATTTTGGTGCATGAAAGCCGGGCAGAAAAGTGTTGGCTGCCCGGGGAGCTCCAGAACAGCGCCACCTAGCGGCCGCTAAGTGTAACAGCGGCCACACAGTTAACAGGCAATTAACCGCAGCTTCAGGGAGGTAAATGGAGGGCACACTCCAGCTTCTGGGTGGCCAATTAACAACGCCGGCCGGCTTCCCACGGCTCTGGGGAGGTTGGTGAACGGCTGTTTGTTCGGTAGATGAAATCTACCGAACTGCTGTGCAGAAAGGGAGAAATAAATCATTCTGCACAGTAAAATTAACCCTTTAGCTGCCGGTCCATAGTCCAGAGGTAGCAGGCGGGCAACCAGGCTCCTCCAATACAATGTGGCGAGATTGGTTTCGTCACATCTCTCCCCCTTTCCAAAAAGACTAACAGGGTACCTGACCTCCTGCCGGTCAGTGCCCTTGTTAGTCCAGCAACCCACCCACAAAGCAAAAAAAACAGTACAGCCCACCCACAATAAATAGTTACTACACCTGGGTAGAGGAGAAGTTTGTCCAGGTCCAGGTGCCTCACCACGGCTGTGTAGGGGACTGGTAGGCTGCCTTGGTGGGTTGCTGAGTGGGCAGAGACCAGCGGTACTCTGTCCTGGTGCCAGCACTACCACCGGAGTAGTCTGGTTGGAGCCTGGTTGCTGGAGACGGACTGTCTCCCCCTTAGTTGCATAGCTCTGCTGCTGAGTGGGGAGACCGGTTGTCTCCCCCTTGGATACACAGCTCTGTCGTGGGGGGGTAGGACCGACCATCCCTACCCCCTGTGTGGTAAGTGCAGAGACCACGGTCCCATCTGCACTGGTGGGGGGTTTACAGTCTCCCCCTGGTACATTAAGCTGCCGCTGGGGAGAGGGGGTAACAAGTTCCTCTCCCGATAGAACACTCTGCACATTAATGATCCGCCGCTGGGGAGAGGTGGTAACAAGCTCCTCTCCCATACATACTTTCAGTCTTTGCGGATGGAGACCGACTGTCTCTCCTCCCAATACAGAGTCCTGCTGCTGGGGAAAGGAGACTGGGCTCTCTGTTCCCTGCTGGATACTCTGCCGCTGGGGACTGGAGACTGGGCTCCCAATTCCCGGCACATCACACTGCCGCTGGAGAATGGAGACTGGGCTCCCAAGTCCCGGCACATCACACTGCCGCTGGGGAATGGAGACTGGGCTCCCAATTCCCAAAAAAACACGCTGCCGCTGGGGAGGGAGGACACTGCTCTCCTCTCCCTGTATTTCCCACTGCCTTCCTGGCATACCACTCTGCTGCTGGGGGGCAGGAACAACTACCTCTGCCCCCTGTAACTCAGCCTGCCGCTGGGGAGGGAGGAGGCTGCTCTCCTCTCCCTGCACTTCACACTGCCTTCCTGGCATATCACTCTGCTGCTGGGGGGCAGGAACAACAACCTCTGCCCCCTGTAACTCAGCCTGCCGCTGGGGAGGGAGAAGGCTGCTCTCCTCTCCCTGCACTTCACACTGCCTTCCTGGCATATCACTCTGCTGCTGGGGGGCAGGAACAACTACCTCTGCCCCCTGTAACTCAGCCTGCCGCTGGGGAGGGAGGACGCTGCTCTCCTCTCCCTGCACTTCACACTGCCGCTGGGGAATGGAGACTGGGCTCCCAATTCCCTGCCGGACCGGTGGAGAGACCTCGGTCCCATCTCCACTGGCCACCTGGGGTTCTTCCCAGTAAAACGGTACAATATCTTCCCAGCTGAAGGGGTCTGGATCTGGGTCTGCGCTTCCCTGCTGAGCCTTCTCACTGGAGTGGAACAGATTTTGGTAGCCCTGTTCCAGCTCCATCTCTCGGGTTACTAGGTGGACCAGGTCTTGCTCTATCTCCTGAGTGTCGTCCCAGTCATACCTGCTCTCCCTCCACTCAAAGAGATCACTGAACCGGGCTTGTGTGGTGCTCCCAAATTCAGGCTCTGAGAAAGACTCCCATAACAAGCCAGGACCATCCAACTCCTCTCCCTCTGGCTTGTCATGCTCGGCTGTCCAGGGCAGGTATTGTGCAACATACCACCAAAGCGCCTGGTAGGCATCCTCCAGCCACATCTCCTGCCATACTAGGTGTTCCAATTCTCTCACCCATTCCTCCAGGGGCTGCTCTCCCAGGAAGGGCATCCGCAGGGCTACTCGCTTCTGCAACCGCTGCTCTTCCTTGGGGAATCTCCCGTCCTGCTGGTATTCCACAATACCCAGTGCCTGGTACCAGATGCCTTTGCGTACTGCATCTCGGTCATCCATGTCACCCTCCTCGAACTCTACTGCTGGTTCCATGCTGGTGCTGTCAAGTTGTAAAATCCAGAGCAAAGGTGTCTCCTGTAGCTGTCCTTCGGGCTGTAGGAACGATCCCGCCGCTTGCCACCAATTGTAACGGACCGTTTCAGCATAAAAGGGGAAAAATCGGTTTAGGCGATAATCCCCTTTTCCAAACAGGCACAGCTACTGCAGAACATCAAAACTCACGAACTGGATATAGGTGAATAAGGTAGCACTCCAGCTGGAACCTCACAAATAGCTGCTAGCAGATGAATAGGAAAAGCAGACATCAGCTTACACTCCTTAGCAATCAATCTCCAACAGCATACAGTGAATCCCCCCAAGAACGAGACAAGGCTCCGTGTTGAAGGTCAAGCAGTGGTCTGTTTATTCAGGGCTACCTGCCCCTGTATTTATGCAGGTCTCCCACCTGGTGGACACTCCCCTAGGGGACCAGATGGAAGACTGAAACAGCAGACAGACATGTATCATTTTCGTACACACAGCCACAATACTTTCCCACAATGCATCCTGGTTTCCTCCTCCCTGCCCTGGAGATAATTAATGAAGTAATTCAATTATCTCCTAAGACAAAGGCCAGACTCCATTATGCACATGGTGACACAGAAACAGACTATCACTTTAAAATACATACAGACACATTTTATACATAAAACACAGACATGTAACATATCCCCAGATAGCTCAGGTCTGGGTGCACATTATTAGGTGAATGGCACCCAGACCACACAAATACATTTTAATTGCCATGGAGCCAAAGTCTTTAATTATACGAACAGGCTCCATGGCATTGCTATCTGGGTTACTACAGTTCACATAAAACATAAAATACCGAATTCCCTGCATTCACCAAATCCATTCGAATTAGAACCAGGGGCTGGAGGTTCAGCGGTGCCTGCACGTAAAAGTGTCCGATTTTGGTGCATGAAAGCCGGGCAGAAAAGTGTTGGCTGCCCGGGGAGCTCCAGAACAGCGCCACCTAGCGGCCGCTAAGTGTAACAGCGGCCACACAGTTAACAGGCAATTAACCGCAGCTTCAGGGAGGTAAATGGAGGGCACACTCCAGCTTCTGGGTGGCCAATTAACAACGCCGGCCGGCTTCCCACGGCTCTGGGGAGGTTGGTGAACGGCTGTTTGTTCGGTAGATGAAATCTACCGAACTGCTGTGCAGAAAGGGAGAAATAAATCATTCTGCACAGTAAAATTAACCCTTTAGCTGCCGGTCCATAGTCCAGAGGTAGCAGGCGGGCAACCAGGCTCCTCCAATACAATGTGGCGAGATTGGTTTCGTCACAATAAGTATGGAAATTTATTTGGGTTTCAAATATACGGGACGGGTTTAGATCCTGGGACATTATTGTTTATAGGAATAGAGACTGATACGGTATCCTCCCAGACTCATCAAGTATACCATTCCTTTTATGAAGAGATGAGTATAGATAATAAGATCCCCCATAACGCTAAAAACCTGTTCATAGATTTAGCTGAAAGTATTGCCGGTAGTCTTAATGTTACCAACTGCTATGTGTGTGGAGGTACTAACATGGGAGACCAATGGCCTTGGGAAGCAAAGGAGGTAATGTCCGGTTCTGAGGCAGTTGACCAACTAATATCTGCACAAGCCGATTATCATTTGAGTGTTAGAGGTAAATCTGAGTGGAGATTAAAGACCTCCATCATAGGTTATGTTTGCATAGCAAGGAAAGGAATAATGTATAATACTTCTGTAGGAGAATTAACTTGTCTAGGGCAAAAAGCTTATGATGATGATACTAAAAATACAACTTGGTGGTCGGCTTCAAATGTCTCAGAACCATCTAACCCGTTTGCTAGATATGCCAGTTTAAAGGATGTGTGGTTTGATTTATCCATCACATCTACCTGGAGAGCCCCAGCAAATTTGTACTGGATCTGTGGTAAGAAAGCCTATTCGGAGTTGCCACAGGACTGGGAAGGGGCATGTGTGTTGGGTATGCTCAAACCATCCTTCTTCTTGTTACCGATTGAAACAGGTGAGACTTTAGGTGTTAAAGTGTATGATGTGAATCATAGGAAGAAAAGGGGACCCTTAGAGATAGGCACCTGGGAAGATAATGAATGGCCTCCCCAGCGTATCATAGATTATTATGGGCCAGCCACGTGGGCAGAAGATGGTACCTTTGGTTATAGAACCCCTATTTATATGCTCAACCGCATTATAAGATTACAGGCGGTGGTTGAGATTATCACAAATGAGACATCACAAGCGCTCAATCTCCTAGTGAAACATAATACCAGGATGAGGACAGCAGTATACCAAAATAGATTAGCCTTGGATTACCTTTTGGCAGTAGAGGGAGGTGTATGTGGGAAGTTTAACCTAAGCAATTGCTGTCTTCAAATAGATGACGAAGGGCAAGCAATAGCTGAGCTTACTAGCCATATGGTTAAACTAGCACATGTGCCTACTCAGGTATGGAAAGGGTACAATCCAAGTAGTTGGTTTGGTAGCTGGTATGAGTGGTTTGGAGGGCTTAAGGCAGTGGTAGGTGGAGTCCTACTGATTTTACTGTTGTGTCTACTCCTACCGTGTCTTATACCCCTAGTAGTTAGATCTGTGCAAAGCCTGATAGGAAGTATAGCAGAGAGGAAGGCTGCTGCACAGATAATGGCGATATATAAATATAAGGCTCTAGATCAGGGAGAACCAATGCAGGAAGATGAGTGTTGAAGATTCACATCATAAGATAAGTCTGGTCTGGTTCAAGGTAACTTGCGGTGTAAGCAAAACTAAGGTTATGTGATGCCTCAAGTAATTGTAAAATATCAAGAGGCATCAAAGGGGGGAATGTGGTGGAATCTCGGTAAAAATAAATTTAGTAGGCCGAGATTACCACGTGGCATGTGTACGTGCATATGCTGACGTATCGATCAGTTGGATGCACGAGGCAAGATACGATCAGTAGTGTACGGAGCATGTGCAAGAATACAGGATATAGTATTCCCCTCCTCCATTGTGCTGGACAAGCCATGCGGTCAAACAGGAAGTTAATTCTTATTTGTGTTGATTGGTTAAGAGAATGTGCGGGTGGAGCTTAATATGGGAGGAGTTATATGCCTATATAAGGAGCCTGCACTATTGTCCGGGGCTCAGACTTTGCTGTATTTTGGTGACGCTAGTCCCTCTGAGTCCCGATCGGTGATCCAATAAAGAATCTCTTCCTTCCTGAAGAAACCTGTGTCCATCTCTCTGTGCTTGGCTTCCGTCAGTTTCTCCGGTATCAATGCAAACATGTGTCGGCGGCCATCTTAAATTGTCCAACAGTGTTTTGCCATCGAGTCTATGGAACTGTTTTAAGCATGGGACCATGTGCACGGTGGGGCAAAAATAAAACTTCCAGGAAATTCCTGAACCCCTGAACCGATCTGGGTGATTTTTGGATATGTTGTTCACCCAGATAGGGGCTATTAGGGGATGTGACTTTTGTGGGGACATATTGTATTTTGGTGTACTTTTTGGGGTTTGTTAAAATGTATGTTTTTTTCTGACTAGAGTTAATTGAGTTAGTCCATTGTCTTAGTTAATTGAAACACAGGCAGAGGGGAGGGCTTGTGTGCTGTATGTGGGAGTGTCGGACATTGTTGTATTGTTCTGATTGGCTTGTGTCCTTTGTGTGCCTGTGTTCCATCAGGTCCAGGGGATGTGCCTCTGGCCTTAGAAATTGTATAAATTGTGAGTGCTGGCTTGCATTAAACAGACCTGTTCTACCCTTCATGAAGTCTTGGCTCATGTTTGGGGGATTGGAGAACTACACTCTGGGGATTGATATAATCACTATACTCCCCAGAGTATAATCACTAGCTCTTGTAAGAGCTGTTCCTGTTCCTGTTTCGCTCTCTGGACTAAGGAGAGGTTCACCTACTGGAAGCTGGAGTCCGGTCTTGGGTCCAGGGTGGGTGGAGGACGGCGAAACCCCAACCGAGCTTCGGCGGTTCATGGGGTTTGCGGTGGTTATGGTGTCAAGTGCGGTGCTGATGGTCCTTGGCGATCACTCGGAACATCGTTCAACAGAGGCACCTAGTCGGGGTGGCAGGCAGTCTGTCACAGTGAGTAAAGGTATAAAAGTGTAGAGCCGTAGAGCCGTACAGCAGCGTACTAAGGGGGGGTGGAGGGAGGCGGCAGCGGTAGGGTATGCACAGGTTGCCATAGCAGCAGGGGTGCCGGGTAGGTGACACAGCTCACACACGCAGGGGCTGGGAGCAGGAGCAGAAGATGTGTAGAGTTGGGGGCGGAGCCAGATCGCCCGTGTGGGTGGGGCCACATTGGATGCAAGGGCGGGGCTAAAGGCAGCCTCTCACTGCTGCAAACAGAGGGGAAGCAGGAAGGAGTCCCTGCTTCTCCAACTCCAACACAGCGGGGGCTGAATCCACTCCTTCTCCAGCCCAAGACTGTAAGTGAGTGAGAGAGAGTGTTCTGTGTGTAACTGTGTGTGTGACTGTCTGTGATTGTGTGTGTGTGACTGTCTGCGACTGTGTTTGTTTGTGTATGTGTGACTGTCTGCCTGTGTGACTGTCTACCTGTGACTGCCTGTGTGACTGTCTGCCTGTGTGACTGTCTACCTGTGCCTGCCTGTGTGACTGTCTGCCTGTGCCTGCCTGTGTGACTGTCTGCCTGTGACTGCATGTATGACTGTCTGCCTGTAACGGTGTGACTATGTGTGTGGGACTGTGTGCTTCTGACTGTCTGACGGTCTTCGCCCTGCAGTAAGCCGCCAGCCGGGATATGATGTAATTGCGGCCTTGGCGTCATTACAGGGTGCGCGAGGGACCTGTGCAGGAAGAGCACAGAGATCCCAGCACCAATCACTGGCCACCAGGGACTGAGGACCCGCTCCAGCCCTTCTAGAGCAAGGTAGGGAGGCTGGGTGGACCTCTTAATTAATAAATGTGTGTATGTATGTAATGTTTGTGTGTGTGTATGTGATTGTGTGTCTGTGATTGTATGTGTGTGGATCTGTGATTGTGATTAAGTGTGCGATTGTGTGTATCTCTGTGGTTAAGTGTGTGTTGTGATTATGTGTGTTTATGTATGTGATTGTGTGTGTAGGCCTGTGATTGTGTGTGTGGTTATGTGGGTTTATGTCTTTGATTGTGCGTGTATGTATATATATATATATATATATATATATATATTTGTGCTTGGAATTTATCTATTATGTAATGGGATGTAGAAGGAGAAGCAAAGTTGGTTGAGGTGTGCCGAAACCAACGTACGAGTAGGCCTGTAAAAGAGGGCCCACAAAGGTGAATTGTTAATATAGATGGGTGTAGGTGGGTGGGGACAAACAGCTTGCACGACAAAGGTAAGTAGGGGGGGTAGGGTTTATATAGGATATAGGATCATAACTTCTCCCACAAATTCAGGCCAAATGGCCTTCCAACTTGTGCTCGGAATTTATCTATTATGTAATGGGATGTAGAAGGAGAAGCAAAGTTGGTTGAGGTGTGCCGAAACCAACGTACGAGTAGGCCTGTAAAAGAGGGCAAAAGAGGATTCAAAGAAAACACACCTTATGCAAGTTTATACAGCGTGGGTACTGAAAGCTTGTGAGGAGCTTTTACTCTGATTGAGGTATATATGTAACTGCGCAGCTTGAAGCTGCTGATGCAGCGCTTTGTGACAGAGAGGCCGGCGAAGGAAGCCATGATGTAGCTCCACCTTAATGGAAGGTTTAGACGTGAAGTAGTGGATTAGGACTCATAGTGTGTGGTTGACCTTGGAGACGTAAAGCGGAGTGACAGCATAGGAGGTTTAAGAAAGATGATTGATTTGTAGGTTTCGAGAAAGAGGCAAAAAATAACCATATTTAACTGCAAAAGTCTTGATTCAAGCAAACTCTAATTGTGACATGTACAATATACACGGCCCTGGCTTGAGTGATAGAGTAGCCGTGAAACTGCTTGAAGCAAGCGCACCTGTATGTGGTGTAATTGTGTGCTTAGTCCAAGATTAGCTCATGGAATGGTGGTATCCTGGATGATATGTAATGGATCATAGGGAGTGCCTGAAAGAAGACCTTAAAATGAGAGCGTGCAAAAGTGTCAGCGGCTGTGTAGTGGACACCAGGAATGTAAATGTAGACCAAAAAGAACTGAGGGGTTGCTGCCTGCCAAATCAGCCTGCGAATCAGCCACAGTGGCGGTGAGTATGGCCGCCCTTGCTAATGAAATTGCAGGCTGCGGAATCATCAGCCTGCCTTGCCGGTCCAAAGATGACCCAGAGTAAGGGAGGCCACCACGAAAGGGTAGATCTCCAACAAAGTAGAGGTCTCTCCAAAGGCCGGCAAGGCATCCGACTCAGTGGGCTAGGCGTCCCTAACGAGTGGTTGCCGAAAAAGGCTGCAAACCCTGTGTGTGCTGCTGCGTCTGTGTGAATTGAAAGTGAGTGTTTGAAAGTGGGGGAATGACCGAAGAGATCCCAATCCATGCGGCTGAAAAACGACTCCAATTGTGTAAAACTGCCCTGGCTGGATCGGCCGAATGCTTGGGCAGGGGTTAGTACCTCGTGGAGCAAATTTAAGTAGCCCAGGCACCAGAGACTAACCCTGCGGAATGATACACACAACAATGTTGAGGGGCCTAAACCAGCACCGAAGCCCCCTCCAATTGTGCGCAACACTCCGTAGGAGCAGGACAAATCCATTCCTAATGCGGAACAGAACTTCTGGGAGGCTGGCTTGGAAAGTAGTGGAGTCCAATACTATGCCTCAGAAAGCAAGCCTGGAAGAAGGACCGACTGAAAAAGGTCGGGGAGGAGCTGTGGTGGTGTGAATACTGTTAGGTGTTTGTGAACCCGTGAAATCAACAAAAATTCATCCAGAACGTGGATGACTGATGGACACCTGAATATATTTAGGAGCGGCCAGCAGAGGGTTTCTGCAGAGGGCGGTGCGAAGAGGTCTATGATCAAACGTATTTGGGTACTGTGAATGGCTACCCTGATGGGAGTGGTACACCAAGATGATAAAAACGTGAAGACCGGAAAGGGCCAATCGTGAAACCAGTATATGATTGCTGTGGACAGAAGGTGGTCCACCGTAAGTGGGTCAATAGATGTAGATAATAGGTTAGGGCATACGAGTGAACCCGTGGGGTTGGCGCCAAAGCCCGTGTGAGACCTCTGTGAGAAACCCGGGAACAGAATCTACCATATGCCCAGCTGGGTGTAAATGCAGATAGTATACCAGGATGTCAATGTTGACCTAGTTAGGCGTGTCTTGGGTGACAGACGGGCTGTATATGTGGACTAGGTGTGAGTTCTGGAGCAGATGAAGCGGATGTGTGATACCCTGTATGTAGTGAAAATAGCATATCCCAGCACTAAAGTGGGCTAAACAGTTAAATTTGTGACAGACCCAAGAAGCCTGGATATGTTAAAAGCATAGTGATAGGTACCGGGTTCTCGGGTGTATGCTGAGAGAGGGAAAAGACATGCGTAGGCCTAACGAGGTCATGTGTAATATAAGGAATGTAGTATGAAAGGTTGTATTTCTTTATCCCTCTTATATTAGAAATTAGACGTATGTAATTGCCCAAATGTGGGGCCGAAATTGACATAAGTAACTGCCCAAATGAGGGGCCGGAATGGAGTGAAGGCTTGGTGAGGGCCATGTGTAGAGGTATTGTAGTGGAAGGCAGAGTGCTTAATGTTAGTCCTGAGCTGCTGGGTGGCGAAATAGTGCTGTATGAGGGGTATGGATGTATAGAACGAACAAAGAAGGGAACAAACAAAGAAAGGGTGAGAGATTCCTTCGGAGGCCCAGGCCTGACTGGTGTGCTGGGTATTTTGTCCAACAGTAGACCGATTATTGGGATGGATTCTTGTGACATTCTGAAAAGAAATAATGATTTGGATAAGTAAGGTGTCGTAGAGGTGGGGATGAGACCTCGGGAGAACTGGCCTGCCAGCTAGTGCCGAGGCGAAGAATTAACTAGGACCAAGTGACAGGTGAGGCCCTGCTATTGCCAAGTGGCAATACCTATAGAGGCTCTACCTATGATTTGGGCCAAGGGGATTTTGTGGCCACCGAACAAGGTGGCAGGATGTTGGCCTCTTGGTGACAGTAATAGATTCAAAACATGACCGTGACTTGGGAAGCCCTAACTGTAGCCCAAAGAAGAGTGAGCGAGGTGGCTAGCTATGATTTGGTTGTGGGGCTGAACCTCCATGTATGAGGTGGGGGTGTAGACCTCGCGGACAGCAGTATTATTTGGGAAAGCTAGGGCCAGCGCCTAACCCTGAAAGCCAGTTCTCTAACCTGACGGGGCTTGTCTCTAGGAAGGAAGTATGTAACGTATGTAGATACTGACCTCAAGTGTTTGTCCTGTATATTTAGACAATGTTCAGGGAGACTTCAATATATATGTATAAATATATATATATACTGCGAATAACATGTCCAGTCCAGGAACCTTGGGGTAAAAGGATGCTAGCAGGCCTGAGGCGTGCCACTGGTATGCCAAGTGTAAAAATTTAGAACGTATGGAAAGGAGTGTAACAGCGAAACTGTAGCGCAAGAACCAGTGTAAGTTGAGGGACCTGAACGTTGGTCCAAATATTTTGAGACAAGCCCCTGGATTCCCACAAATGTGCATTACTTGTGAAAGATACGAAGACAAACGTAATCGTAGTGAGTAAGATTAATGATACCTGATACTGAAACATCGCGGACCAGGTAGCCTGTTGGTTTGTTGATGGCGTAGTGAATCTGCGACATGGTGCAGGTCTAAGTAATGATATGTAGAAATGATAAACAAATTTAACACATTAATATAATAGAAACATGGAGGGTGAGGCATCTTTAGACCTGGTGTGTTTGAAGTTAGAACCCACTGTGGGAGGGGATAGTAAAAAAGGCAGTGGAGGCTGAATGAGGCCTCAGGAGAAACGTAAAAATGTTAACCTTTTTCTACCTGATACCGTGAGACGGGATACTGGAACCACCTCCTGGATTTTTCTTGAAGAAGAGTAGTAGAACCTAAAACACGTTCATTATTTAAAAATAAGGAACCAGAGTATAGTATTTTTAATATAAAAAGAGATTTTAGAAATAAGAGCTAATGGACAAATTGAGCGTGGAGCTGGATAAATTTAAGCGGTTTGATGGGCTTGACCTATTGACATCAAAAAGCGTAAGGGGGCCAACTGTGTCGTTAAGAGAATGCCCCTGGGAATTTATGCATAATTAAAAATGACTATGGGTGATGAATAGTGACACTCTGATTTAAGGAAAACGTAGGGAGAACTGTGTACATATGTTTTTTAAAAGGAACAAATTTGAGGAACATACTTAAAATTATACAAATAACTGCATAAAACCTCATGCGTACGGTAAAGTGCAAGAGGGATATAACAGGACAGCATGTGATAGAGTAGGAAAAATGAAAAGCTAGTAAGCCGTTCGTACGTGTTTCGGCTAATGAACGTATGTAAGAAACAGGCGAACGTAGGTGAGTATAAGTGGTCGGTATTTAACACTAAGAAAAGAAAAACGAAAGAGTGTGTACTCTGCGGTCGGCTGATAGCCGCACGAACTCAGAAGTACACGAACAGCAGAATTATACGAACGGGTAAGTAATATAGGGAGCCTATCCCCACGTTTTTAGGCCCGAACGTGGGAAACAGCCGAACGCTATTTCCCGCGTTGATGCTTACGTGTGCATGCCGGTCCCGTGACCGGAAGCAAGAAGCCGGGTAACGAGTAAGGAATACAGCATAGAAACATAGAATGTGACGGCAGATAAGAACCATTCGACCCATCTAGTCTGCCCAATTTTCTAAATACTTTCATTAGTCTCTGGCCTTATCTTATAGTTAGGATAGCCTTATGCCTATCCCACGCATGCTTAAACTCCTTTACTGTGTAATAGCGGGGCAGCCGGTGGATGAGCCCAGAGGTCGGTGGCAGGAGCTGCTGAAGACAGAGTGTTTGTTCGAGGCAGGACTGGCGGGAACAACGACCGGAAGTGCAGGTAACTATGGAGACAAACAGCTTGCACGACAAAGGTAAGTAGGGGGGGTAGGATTTATATAGGATCATAACTCCTCCCACAAATTCAGGCCAAATGGCCTTCCAACATATGCACGCACACACACACACACACACAACCACAGATATACATTGTTACAAACTGACATTTGTAACTGGCCCTTCAAACTACAAATTGCCCTGCTTCCTTGGGTTGTGGAGAAGCATTTTTGCAGGCCTCCTTCATCATGACTATGGCCCATGGGAGATTGTGCCCCTGAAAACGTATGGACTTTTATTTAGTGTGTATGGCCCTTTAAGAACTGTCTGGGGACATATTGTGACTTTGGTGAACAATGCCCCTTTAAGACTATGTCCCCAGACCTGTAAAATAACTTATTCCTGTCTTTCTCCCACTTGGTTCAGTAAATGGGGCTTACTGAACCAAGTACCCCACAGGCGGACCACCCAGAAGTGGAAGTGTGCAGGCAATTTACCTCCCAGGCTGGGAGCCCGCTGTAGGTAAATTGCCGAACGCTGAGTGGCCACTGTTTGTGCAAACGAACACGTGGCGGTGGCCATCTTTGTTCATTCGAACGAGGTCAGCGGTATGTGTAGCCAAATTCATGGAACTAAAATCGGCTACTCATTTCACTGAACACCGATGACCCTTACCTTCTCCTACACTGAATTTTCAGCTGCAGAGACTAAGTCCCGATCGGCAATTCGAACGCACGTTTGAATGGGATTTTTCTGCATAAAATTGACCGGCCGCACAGCCCAAATCTATAGAACTGTTTTGGGCAGGAAAATGTGCTTGCGGTCAGTCATAAAGGACTTCCGTCTAACTTTTTATCCACTGGATGGATGTGTGTGCTTTTTGGTTATGTTTATATTTAAATTGTGCTGATTCTGAATATGTAAGATTGGACGTATATTTTTAAAAGTTACAGTGTATGTATAAAACAAACAAATTTCATAAAACAAATGAAATTAAGAAAAGAGTTTTAATTTTGATCCTTTAGCTGTTTAGTAAATCCTAGAATCTACCGAACACTAGGGCAGAAATACATGAATAGACCTTTCTGCAAAGGAAAATAAAGTATTTAAATGCCGGTTCATAATCAAAAGGCAGCAGGCAGGCAACCAGGCTCCTCCAATGCACAGTGGCGAGATTAGTCTCGTCACAGTTATCTGCTAAACAAAGATCGAAATTAAGAGGTGTCAGCCACCCCACATCAAGAAATCTGGGTGGCTAATGTGAATTCTATGCAAATGTGTTGTCAGATGCAGAGCACAGCATGCTGGCATCAGACAGTCAATGGCAGCACATTATCCCATCGCCTAGTAAAACATTTTAGTGCTAAACCCCCCCACCCCCACCCCCAATTTTGACTGTGGTATCTTATGTGCCCCACCCTATATATTGTTCCTAGAGTCACCACGATGTCTGCATATGTGTCAATGTGTATCTTTGTGTGACTGTGTTTCTGTGTATCTGCATGTGTCAATGTGTATCTGTGTGTGACTGTGTTTCTGTGTATCTGCATGTGTCAATGTGTATTTGTGTGTGACTTTGTTTCTGTGTATCTGCATGTTTTTATATGTATCTGCATGTGTCAGTGTGTGTGTATGTGTATATGTGCTGTGAGCGAAAAAGTGGAATAGTGCTTGATGGAAGATATATCAGGCCTGATTTGTCAGGCCTGATTTAGTTAAATGCCCCAGGGAGAGAGGTTAAAGTTTGCAATATACATTGCTGATGCTCTACAAAACACATTATGGGTCCCTGGGGCGGAGCATTTGGAGAGCAGGGTGGGCCAATGCTCCAACAGCACTAGTTGCTGTGTACTGACCAGAATTTTGATTTAGCTTAAGAATTAACTAATTGGCACTCACCTGTAGCTGGTCAATTAGCAGACAGGCCTTTAAAAGAAGAGATCAGCCTGCTGCAGGGTGAGGGAGAAAAAGGAGGAGAGGAGAGGAGTGGAGTGGAGTGGAGTGGAGTGGAGTGGAGAGGAGAGGGAACAACAATTGTGTTTATTGCAAATCCATTTTGTTTTTTTATGGAAAATTGGTAAGTGGGAAAGCCACCCAATTACAGATAGTGATTTCTGTCTAGTAAGAGCTCAAGTAAGAACAAGGAATTTGTGTTTGTTTATTATTATTTAAAGCACCTGTTTTTCTTATCAAATAAAAAAAGGAAAACCGAGCTAAATGTGTCCTGGACTTTGTATACCCTAGAAGGCTGTGGTTACTGCAAGACCAGTGACAAAATCCTACCTGTTGAAGAGGTGGTTTGTTACAGTGCATACATCTCAAAATCTCACCAACACTACACGCAAATGCACTCATGCGTTTCAATGTCAACACTATATACAAACCCCCACCATTATATATAACCATTCCACTGTATTCAAAAACCACACTACACTCAAATGCATGCTTGCATTCAAACGCCAACACTACATACAAACACACCCCTACATTCACTCACACATACTCCATACAAAAACATGCTTACATTCACACACGAACACTGCTCAGTGCTAAATACATTAAAAAAACATTTTGGTTGTTTTTTACCTTTAAAGTTGGGACAGGGGGTCGGGAGGGGGTGCCAAAAATAGGACCCGCCCTGGGTGCCAAATGCTCTAGGCTGCCTATTCAGGCTTGGATGTTTAAAGGAAGAAGGAATGTGGGAATCATCAAAATAAAACATTTATTGGAAAAATTCTATGAAATAAAGTGTAATAAATCAATACAATTATGGAGCTCTGAGGAAGACTGAGAGGACAGTCGAAACGTGTCTGCGGCTGTTGGATGAACTCTTTTATGGACTAAGTGGTGCTTTTACGCTTTTTTTTTTTGCTTTTTACTGCTTTATAAATATAACTAATCCGTTATTTGACTGATTTATTATGCTTTATTTTATTGCATTTTTCCAATAAATGTGTTTTTATTTACATCATTAGGTACATACCCAGCAATAATAGGAAGCACCAACACACCTTATTCCAATTTATATAACCATATACATACAAACATCTTCCATACTCATACACACTACATATACAGCACACTCACAAACACAGCACACATGCTCAAACATAACACTCTCACTAACAGCACAAACACTCACAAATACAGGATAGGCTCATAAAGACAGCTCAGGCTCTCACAAACACAGCTCATACTCATTAACGTAGCACATACTAACATACACATATATACATACAAACATAGCACGTATTCACAGAATACACTCACAAATTAACTGTGCAGTAATGAAATTAGCTCATATTTAGACACATGACATACAGACAAATACACAGACACAAGATCCCTTGCAAACACGCACAGCCCTGCAAACATACAGCATGTATACGTTAAATCTAATCACAGCAGAATTTCCAATGACTAAAGCCCCTGAAAGGGTTAATATTGGAGTCTGTCCACATCCTATGACAATATCACGAGGTGCCCTCATTATCAGCTCATTCCCTTCCCAATCTTATCCTTATCTGAAACCTAAGCAAACTTTTCTGAATGTGGGAATGACCATATAAAGGAAGCCTCTAGCAGCACGATGACTTAATAGACAAGGAATCGAGGGATACTGTGCATGTGCCAAAATCCCACTAATTCTGCCAGATTCCAGTGTTCACCCTAAAAATCCTGTAATCTCACTTGTTGTTTAGCATAGAATATATTAAATGAATACAAATAGAACCTTGGGCAATACATAATCCTTGAACAAACCACCATCCCACCTGCACAGGTTATTTTTGATAAAAACAGCACACCGTATTGGAAAATATTGTCAGGAATATTAGGGCATCCTACACGCAGAGTGTAAAGGAACAGCAACGTTTACCGGACCTTAGAATGGCCGGACTAATGTAAGAAGGACAGACAGTAATGATAAAAAAGGCGAGGTAAGGAATACCAGAAATCAGGAACAACGATAATACAAGAGCCAAGGTCAAAGAAATACAGAAGGTAGAATAGTCAAACAATGCCAAAAAAGTTAAAATTAGGTTGGATCGGCATTCCGAAATGCGTGACTTCATAAATTCAGGACTTCGGCAATTCGGCACTTCGACACTTCGGCAACTTCTGCACTTCGGCACTTGACCACTTCGGAACTTCGGTACTTCGGAACTTCGCCACTTTGGCAACTTCGGCACTCAGAACTTCAGCACTTCGGCAACTTCGGAACTTTGGCAACTTCAGCACTTCGGCAACTTCGGAACTTTGGCAACTTCAGAACTTCGGCAACTTCGGGACTTTTGTTGCAGCCGCTTGGTAGATAACTCCCTAATTCCCATGGTATTAGGGAGTTATCTACCAAAAGGCTGAAAGACCTAAATTGGTCTTTCAGCCAAATTTACTAATACTAAGTAAAAATTACTTAGTATTAGTAAATTATGCCCCTACTCGCAATACCGCGAGTAGGGGCATGTCTGTGCCTGTGGCTGCTCACTGTTAAAAAATAAAATAAAAAAGGGTCCCCCCTAACTGAGCGGGTGGGGGCCCTAAAGTAAAAAAGGGGGGGAGGACCTAATGTCCTCCCCACTGGCCCCCACCCCCGAGCGGCAGTGGGGGCCCTAAATAAAAATTGGGGGGGACCTAATGTCCTCCCCCCTGGCCCCCACCCCTGAGCGGTGTGTGGGGGCCCTTAACAAGAAAAAGGGGGGGGGGAACCTAATGTCCTCCCCACTGGCCCCCACCCCTGAGCGACGGGTGGGGGCCCTAAATACAAATGGGGGGGACCTAATGTCCTCCACCCTGGCCCCCACCCCTGAGTGGTGGGTGGGGGCACTAAATACAAACTGGGGGGGACCTAATGTCCTCCCCATGGCCCCACCCCTGAGCGGTGGGTGGGGGCCCTAAACAAAAATAAGGGGGGGGCCTATTGCCTTCCCCCCTGGCCCCCACCCCTGAGCGGTGGGTGGGGGCCTAAACAAGAATGGGGGGGACCTATTGTCCTCCCCCCTGGCCCCACCCCTTAGCGGTGGGTGGGGGCCCTAAATACAAATTGGAGGGGGACCTAATGTCCTCCCCCTGGCCCCCACCCCTGAGTGGTGGGTGGGGGCACTAAATACAAACTGGGGGGACCTATTGTCCTCCCCCTGGCCCCCACCCCTGAGCGGCGGTTGGGGGCCCTAAATACAAATGGGGGACCTAATGTCCTCCCCACTGGCCCCCACCCCTGAGCAGGTGACTAGGGGTCCCCAAACCCCTAGTCACCCCTACCCAAAAAAATAAACTCCTACCTACCCCCTCACCCTAAAAATAATGAAGGGGGACCATTTAACTAAGTACCTGTAAAAATAAACTTACCATTCAATGTTTTCTTTCTTCTAAAATCTTCTTTTTTCAGCCCCAAGAAAGGCCAAATAAAAAGCCATAATAACCAACTCACTTTAAAAAAAAAAAAAAAATGAGCGCAAAAAAAAAAAAATCCATCTTCACCCAGCGAGGGCTCCGCGCAGAA
The DNA here is from genome assembly GCF_036172605.1 of Pelobates fuscus. Lineage (NCBI taxonomy): Eukaryota > Metazoa > Chordata > Amphibia > Anura > Pelobatidae > Pelobates > Pelobates fuscus. Next base: position 707,293 of record NC_086318.1, on the reverse strand, counting down.
TGAGCTCTGCAGGGCGGGGGAAGGCTTATAAAGCCTTGCCCCGCCCTTCAATTAGGCTCAGAGCACTCTTATTGGTGGGTTTAAGCCATCCAATCAGAGTGCTCTGACAGGTAAATGAAGAGACTGACAGGTAAGTCTCTACATTTACCTGTCACAGCACTCTGATTGGTTGGTTTGAAATCCACCAATCAGAGTGCTCTGTGTCATTTTACACAGCGTGGGAAAGTTCTTTGGAATTTTCCCACGCTGTGTAATTTGACTCATAACTCTCTGATTGGTTACTTAATCCACCAATCAGAGTGTTATGAGTCAAATTACACAGCGTGGGAAAATTCCAAAGAACTTTCCCACGCTGTGTAAAATGACACAGAGCACTCTGATTTTATTGGGTAAAGGGGGGTTAAATATGAATTTAGGGCCCCCACCCGCCACTCAGGGGTGGAGGCCAGGGGAAGGATATTAGGTCCCCCCCCAATTTGTATTTAGGGCCCCCACCCACCGCTCAGGGGTGGGGGCCAGGGGGGAGGGCATTAGGTCCCCCCCTTATTTTTGTTTAGGGCCCCCACCCACCACTCAGGGATGGGGGCCATGGGGGAAGACATTAGGTCCCCCCCCAATTTGTATTTAGAGACCCCCACCCACCGCTCAGGGGTGGGGGCCAGGGGGGGAGAACATGCCCCCAAAATGGTTATATCTGAACGTTTTGGCAGGCCATGACATCATTAGTGCCATGACGTCGGCACGCATACGCCGCGTCCTAAAAAAGAGTGGAGCTATCGCGGCCAGTGTGGGAATCACTGGGAACAAGTGGAGAACTGTTGGGTATGTCCCTAATTCCCTGCATGTTGGTGCCAACTTGTGGCATAGCCTATGCCAACAAACAAGGTACCCTGACAGGACCTCCGTTCAAGAACCACCCACCAGGACAGGAAGGAAAACAGGAATGGAACGAACGAAGAAGGCGAGGAGCATGGATGTCAGAACTAGCAACCCAAGACTTGTCTTCCGGACCGTATCCCGTCCAATCCACCAAATACTGTAGTTTACCCCGGGATATCCAGGAGTCAAGAAGAGAATGGATTTCATATTCCTCTTCCCCTCAAATATATATATATATACAAACAAAATGTGTGAATACAACCCCAGTGAAAATAGTGATAATTGAAAACGAACCGGAACTTCCCTGTGTTAGGTGAAGTATCCAGAAAAGGTCCCCAAAGACTTCCTCTTGTCTTCAGCAAATTTATACAAATAGAATAGGGCAGGGCTTCCCAAACTTTTATGGCCCGAGACCCACTTTTCAAAATGGTAATTTTTCGAGACCCACTTGCTTTTTTTAATGCATATTTGAAAAAGTGAACACCATGACAATCCGCTTTAGAGGCATACAATTGGCACACCATAGCAATCCGCTTTAGATATACACCATGGCAATTGCTTTTAGAGGCATAAATCTGGCACACCATAGCAAACAGCTTAAGAGGCATACAATTGGCACACTATAGCAATCCGCTTTAGAGGCATACAGTTGGCATACCATGGCAATCAGCTTTACAGGCATACAATTGGAACATTATGGCAGCTTTAGATGCATAAAATAGGCATACCGTGGCAATCAGCTTTAGATGCATAAAATTGGTACATTATGGCAATCAGTTTTACATGTATAAACTTGGCACATCATGGCAACTTTAGGTGCATAAAATTGGCACACCAGTGCAATCAGTTTTAGAGGCTTACAAATGGCACACTATGGCATCCAGGTTTAGAGGCATACCATTGGAACATCAGGGTAGCTTTAAATACATAAACTTGGCACACCATGGCAATCAGCTTTAGATGCATAAACTTGGCACACCATGGCAATCAGCTTTAGATGCATAAACTTGGCACATCATGGCAATCAGCTTCAGAGGCATACAATTGGCAAACAGTCAGATGCATTAAATTGGCACTCCATGGCAATCAGCTTTAAAATCATACAATTGGCACACCATGGCAATCAGCTTTAGATGCATAAATTTGGCATATCATGGCAGTTTTAGAGGCATAATTTGGCATATCATGGCAGTTTTAGATGCATAATGTTGATATATCATGGGGTTTTAGAGGCAGAAACGTTGCATATCATGGCAATCAGTTTTAGAGACATACAACTGCTTACTCATAGAGTCAGAATCAGACGTTGTGTCCTGCTCATCCAGGCCCCTCACATTGATTATCCCAGTGCTGGAACTAATGTAGAGAGGGCCCTGGTGCAAGTATGCTTTCTGGGGCCCCCTCTAGTGCAAGTGTGGCCAAAAGGTAGATCTCCATTTGTCGGAGAACTTCAACAATGCTATGCCAGCTGGGAATCTACCATTTGCCCATCGTTGCAGGGTTATATTTGTGAGCAGTGTTTGAGCGTTTAAATGTAAGCATGTTTGTGTATTAAAGGACCACTATAGTGCCAGGAAAACAAACTCGTTTTCCTGGCACTAAAGTGCCCCGAGGGTGGCCCCACCCTCAGGGTCCCATTCCCGCCAGGCTGAAGGGAGAGAAAGGGGGTTAAAAACTCACCTTTCTCCAGCGCCGGGCTCCCTCGGCGCTGGGGACTCTCCTCCTTTAGCCGTCATCGGCTGAATGCGCATGCGCGGCAAGAGCCGTGCGCGCATATAGCCAGTCCATAGGAAAGCATTCTCAATGCTTTCCTATGGACGCTGGCGTCTTCTCACTGTGAAAATCACAGTAAGAAGCGCTGAAGCACCTCTAGCAGCTGTCAATGAGTCAGCCACTAGAGGCTGGATTAACCCATTTGTAAACATAGCAATTTATCTGAAACTGCTATGTTTACAGCAGGCAGGGTTAATCCTAGATGGACCTGGCACCCAGACCACTTCATTAAGCTGAAGTGGTCCTTTAAGTATGTGTGTGCATGTATGGGAGTGTTTGTATGTACTGTTGCCATTGGAATGTAGTGGTGTACTTGTTTGTAATGTTTGCGTCTGAACGCAGGGGTGTTTGAATGTAGTGCTGGACTTTAAATGCAGGTGTGCTTTTTGTGTGTAGTGTCGGTGTTTGAATGAAGGGGTGTTTGTATATCATTTTAGTGTTTTAATACATGGGTGTGTTTGTATGTAATGTTTGAGTTTGATTGCAGTGCGTGTATAGTGGATGCAGTGTGTGTATATTGTGTATATAAAATATACATATACACAATGTGTGTTTGGATGTAAGCATGTTTTTTGCATGGAGTATGTGTGCAGTGTATACACATACAGAGACACACAAATACACACATACAGAGACACACACATACACATACTGACACAGCGATACACACACAATGACACTTATTTTCCTACACACAGATACACATACACTCATGTAAACAGATACACACTGACACACAAATACACACACACTGACACAAAAGGAGACTCAGATACACATACACGCAGAGACCGGTGAGGGTGACCGTGTGGTAGGGAGTGTGTGTGCAGGTAACAGTGTAGGGGGGCAGGGTGAAAAAGGGTTACAGTGGGCGGCGGGCAGGGGGAGAAAGTGTTACAGTGGGTGGGCAGGGGAGTGAAAGGGCTACAGTGTAGGGGGCAGGGGGAGAAAGGGCTACAGTGTAGGGGGCAGGGGGAGAAAGGGCTACAGTGGGGGCAGAGGGAGAGAGGGCTACAGTGGGGGCAGAGGGAGAGAGGGCTACAGTGGGGGGGGCAGGGGGAGAGAGGGCTACAGTGGGGGGGGGCAGGGGGAGAGAAGGCTACAGTGGGGGGCAGGAAGAAAATGGGTTACAGTGGGGGAGCAGGGAGAGCAGGCGTTACAGTGTGGGGGGCAGGGAGAGCAGGGGTTACAGTGGGGAGAGGGGGCAGGGAATGAAGGGGTTACAGTGTGGGGAGGGGGGCAGGGAGTGAAGGGGTTACAGTGTGGGGAGGGGGGCAGGCAGTGAAGGGTTTACAGGGTGGGGAGGGGGGCAGGGAGTGAAGGGGTTACAGGGTGGGGGAGGGGGGCAGGGAGTGAAGGGGTTACAGGGTGGGGAGACGGAGGGGGCAGGGAGTGAAGGAGTTACAGGGTGGGGAGGGGGCAGGGAGTGAAGGGGTTACAGGGTGGGCAGGGGGAGGGGGCAGGGAGTGAAGGGTTACAGGGTGGGGAGGGGGGCAGGGAGTGAAGGGGTTACAGGGTGGGGAGGGGGCAGGGAGTGAAGGGGTTACAGGGTGGGCAGGGGGAGGGGGCAGGGAGTGAAGGGGTTACAGGGTGGAGAGGGGGGCAGGGAGTGAAGGGGTTACAGGGTGGGGAGGGGGCAGGGAGTGAAGGGGTTACAGGGTGGGGAGGGGGCAGGGAGTGAAGGGGTTACAGGGTGGGGAGGGGGCAGGGAGTGAAGGGGTTACAGGGTGAGAGGGGGCAGGGAGTGAAGGGGTTACAGGGTGGGGAGGGGGCAGGGAGTGAAGGGGTTACAGGGTGGGGAGGGGAAGGGAGTGAAGGGGTTACAGTTTGGGGGGGAGGGTAGGGAGTAGGGAGAAAATTATTTACATTAGGGGGCAGGATCTGGGGGCTGTGTCCTACCTTCATTTAATTCCCTGGTGGTCCAGTGTCTCCCTGTTGGTCCAGTGGGGTAACTCTCCGGTCTGAGCTCAGCCGGGTGCAGAGCTGCAGACAGTGTAATAAAAGTCTCGAGAGCTCCCTGAGTGTTGCCATGGTAACGCTCTGGGAGCTCGCGAGACTTCTATCACACGGTCTGCAGCTCTGCACCCGGCGGAGCTGCAGACCGGAGCTGCTGGGCAGACTGATTGGAGGGAGCCCGGCGGCATACTGGGCAAGCCCTGGATGTGTGGGTCAGCGCGACCCACTGGGAATCGCCCTGCGACCCCCCAGTGGGTCGCGATCCACACTTTGGGAACCGCTGGAATAGGCGATAATCTGCTAAATACAGATAAAATGGAAAAAAAAAACATAGCGCTTAACTGTGTGAGAGTAAATGAAGATGTATATTTTACAATTGGCCACTCACAAATTGTTAGATTAAAACAGCTTTGAATGAAATCCTTTTCTTCAATATTTTCTATGTTCATCTTCATACTACCATCGGGGGTTGGAATACTAACTCAAAAGAGAAAATATATGGAGAAATAAAGTGCAGTTCCAGAGTGAAGTAAAAAAGAAATTTAATAACTTACATATAAGTTTAAAACAATTAGCATATCACCGCTGGCCAATTGTAAATTATACATAAGTGGCCAATTGTAAATTATACATCTTCATTTACTCTCACACAGTTAAGCGCTATGTTTTTCCATTTTATCTGTATTTAGCAGATTATCCCCTATCCTCTTCCCCTCAACCTGAAAAGAAGATGGAGGAACAACATGGTTGGTGAACCTATTACAAGTTTATGGGTTTCAAAAAGAAGGAGGCAAGTCAAAGCAATAGACCACAGAGTTGACACGCCTAACCACTTTGTAAGGACCAATGAATCTAGCTGCAAACTTCATAGTCGGGACTTTTAGACGAATATGCTTCGTACTCAGCGAGACCCTATCACCCAGATAAAAGACAGGAGCAGCAAGTCTACGACTATCGGCATACTTCTTCTTATTATTATTATTATAATTGCCATTTATATAGCGCCAACAGATTCCGCAGCGCTTTACAATATTATGAGAAGGAGGATTTAACTATAAATAGGACAATTACAAGAACTTACAAGAACAATAGGTTGAAGAGGGCCCTGCTCAAACGAGCTTACAGTCTATAGGAGGTGGGGTATAAAACACATTTGGACAGGAAATAGCAATCAAATAAGGTGGGAGTGAAGCAGAGCTGGAGGAGAGAGTAAAGTGCTGCCTTTTAGGAGAGAGCAAGAGACAGGTATAAAGAGCTGATTTGTAGAGAAGTAATTGTTGAACCTGCTCCCAGGACTTCTTTAGGTCTTACACATGTTCGTCAACCATCGGCATTCCCCGCGTCATAAAAAGGGGCGGGGCTATAGCAGCCGGTGTGAGAATTGCGGGGAACAAGTGGAGAACTGTTGGGTAGGTCCCCAATAGACATGTGCAATTCGTTTTGGACCGAATATGAATTCGGACTAATTTCGGGCAATATGGACATTCGGGTACTTCCAAATGTCCAAATAGCCGAAGTGCCAAATTACCGAGGTCCTGAAGTTCCGAAATTACCGAATTTGCAAAGTGTTGAAGTGCCGAAGTTCCGAAGTGCTGAAGTGCCGAAGTTCCGAAGCACAGTATTGCCTAAGTACTAATATACTTACCCAGTGGAAGAAGAATAATGTTACACAGTATACTATTTTAAATAAAAAGTATACAAACATAGCCAGGATTCAGCTGTAAGCGTTTGCAACACTTATAACAATCAAGTAACACACATTCATATAAAATGTAAGTTACTTGGCCAGTCAATGTAATAACAGGGATGAATTAGTAGATAACTCCCTAATTTCCACGGTATTAGGGATCTATCTACTAAAAGGCTAAAAGACCTAAATTGGTCTTTCAGCCAAATTTACTAATACTAAGTAAAGATTACTTAGTATTAGTAAATTATGCTCCTACTCGCTATACCGCGAGTAGAGGCATGTCTATTAAACAGTGAACAGCCTGTGGCTGCTCACTGTAAAAAAAAAAACACCTCCCCCCTCCCAAAACCCCACCCGTGCCGCGCGAATGGGGGTTTCTAACCTGAAGGGGGGACCTATTGCCCCCCTCCCCCGGCCCCCACCCCTGAATGGTGGGTGGGGCCCCTAAAGTAAAGTAATGGGGGGACCTATTGTCCTCCCTCCGGCCCCCACCCCTGAGCGGTGGGTGGGGGCCCTAAATCAGAATAAGGGGGGGACCTAATGTCCTCCCCCCTGAGCGGTGGGTGGGGGCCCTAAATACCAATTAGCGGGGGGACCTAATGTCCTCCCCCCTGGCCCCCACCCCTGAGCAGTGGGTGGGGGCACTAAATTAGAATGAGGGGGGACCTAATGTTCTTCCCTCTGCCCCCACCCCTGAGCGGTGGGTGAGGGCCCTAAATGCTAATTAGGAGGGGGAGCTAATGTCCTTCCCCCTGGCCCCCTCCCCTGAGCAGTGGGTGGGGGCCCTAAATACGAATTGGGGGGACCTAATGTCCTCCCCCCTGGTCCCCAACCCTGAGCGGTGGGTGGGGGCCCTAAAATACTAATTAGGGGGGGACCTAATGTCCTCCCACCTGGCCCCCACCCCTGAGCGGTGGGTGGGGGCCCTAAATACTAATTGGGGGGGACCTAATGTCCTCCCCCCTGGCCCCCACCCCTGAGCGGTGGGTGGGGGCCCTAAATACTAATTAGGGGGGGACCTAATATCCTCCCCCCTGGCCCCCACCCCTGAGCGGCAGGTCGGGGCCCTAAATAAAAAAATTAACCCCCCACCCCCTTCCCCAAAATAATTAAGCCCTACCTACCCCCCTCACCCTAAAAATAATGAGGGGGGACCATTTAACTAAGTACCTGAAAAAAATAAAACTTACCATTTGATGTTTTCTTTCTTCTAAAATCTTCTTTTTTCAGCCCCAAGAAAGGCCAAATAAAAAGCCATAATAACCAACGCACTTTAAAAAAAAAAAAAAAAAAATGAGCGCAAAAAGAAAATTATCCATTTTCACCCGGCGAGGGCTCCGCGCAGACTGAGCTCTGCAGGGTGGGGGAAGGCTTATAAAGCCTTGCCCCGCCCTGCAATTAGGCTCAGGGTGCTCTGTGTCATTTTACACAGCGTGGGAAAGTTCTTTGGAATTTTCCCACGCTGTGTAATTTGACCCATAACTCTCTGATTGGTTACTTAATCCACCAATCAGAGAGTTATGATTTTTTTTTTTTTAACAGTGAGCAGCCATAGGCGGTATAGCGAGTAGGGGCATAATTTACTAATACTAAGTAATCTTTACTTAGTATTAGTAAATTTGGCTAGTTTCTATCTATTCAAAGTCTTTTCTCAATCGTTTTCACTCTTAGTGTAGCAGACTCCGGGTAACCCGACTGGTTCCATCCGCTAGTTGTCCTCTCAGCAAGACTGGAACCATTGTGTGATTAAGATCATATCCCACAAGTAACTAGATGAGACATAATTCTGGGAGACATCTGGTTTATTCAGGCCAAACACTATCAATTTACCAGCATGGGGTTTCCATACAGAAACCTAGCAAGCCACTCCCTGGCGTCCCTGTGTCTGGGAGATAATGGAGTAAGAAACTATAACTCAATTATCCCTCAGTTACAGGGAAACATACAGAATATTTATACAATCCTCCAAAAGTATCCCCAATATTAACTGGAACCCCTGGAGAGCCCTTATCTGAGCGCCCAACTTGGCCAAATAGCGCTCAGATCAGTTCGATAGAATGTAATCGCCACCAGGGTAAAGTTTTGACTGGCCGGCCACGAGGTGAAAGCCCAAAACTGTTCTAAAAAATGGGTGCAACGGCCGGTCTCTGTTCGGGGGCTCTTGTGCGAAAACCATACAAGATATTTCCTTGATTTCAGGGAGCGAATGCTCCCCCAGTCTGTAGTTCATATCTCACTAACGGCGTTCGTACAGCTGATTGGGAAATAGGACGGGCCGCATACAATTTTAACTGGGGTTCATGCGAGTGTATAGCCGAAAAGAGTTCCAGGCACTCAACGACTCGGGAGACAAGATGGCCACCATTCCTTTTGTCTCCCACATGTGTTCAGTTACACGAAATGGCGGCCACCCAGGGGAAGCACTCATTAATTATTTCCTTTGCGTTTCGCACGTATGTTGTGTTCTTCCAGGATTCTAATGATGTACCGTGGTGGTCCTCATTCCGGAGTCGAACATACAAGACATCCTGCATGGACAAAAAGATAGAGCTGGAAAAGATCAGAAGGGAGGGTCAGCGCTGATATGTCACAGGAAATATAGCTGTGTAGGTTATAGGCAGCACACCTATAGGGGGAAGGGTCCCCTCTATGCTCATCAAAATAAGTATGGTAAGAGAAAAAGAGGAAAAGGGTGCGCCTAAAGAACAGATAATATGAAATAATGCTTATATTAATATATGAAAGTCCAAGTAATTCTGCAGTAATGCAAAATTAAGGTGATCCACGGCAGTAGAGAAAGATCTTTGTGATCTATAGATCTATAGTTCCTCTGATTTTCAGGTGTATATTTCAGCAGATTAGTCCAGCTCAGAATGAGAGAAAATAAAATATAGTGCTCCCTATGATCTATAAGTTCTTATCAGTTTCTACTTGAGGAAGCCTGTTGAGGCGAAACGCGTCTAGAAACTTTTTATATTTCTGTGTTAATACATTTTTGGCTGTATTCAATATTCTTGCCATATTCCTTTTTCACTTTATTATTTTATCATTTATTTATTTATTTTTATTTATATCTATATTTTACTCCATTTTATTCACGTTATCTTCACATCCTGACCTGACATCATTGTTTTTATCATCTATAAGAAGCACAAAGAATCCCAAGGTTGGGATTGTACCACCCATATGCTGTACATCGAGCAGTGAGGAAAAAAGATATTAGGTTAGCGCTAATAATATAGTGAACCGGCAGCAACCTTATAGAGGGATACCCTCTAACCCTCTATATAAGAAATACACAGTAAAGAAAAAGAGAGGTTGCGCCAGAAAATAAATAGATAAAAATTAAAATTAAAATGAATAACAATAAAAATAATAATAAAAATACAAAGAATATAAAAATACAGAGAATATAAAAATATAAAAATAGTGATGGGTAAGTTCCAATGAATATCAGGATAAATATAGTCACTGATTCCGCTGTGGGGTGGTTTCTCTTGTTTGTAGTAGTTCACACCGTTTCGTGATATGGAAAACACAAGAAGAAAGGACCAATCGTGCGGAGTGTATACAATAAGTATAGCAGTATTTAAAACATATATGTTACACTCACATTTAGGTGAGCTATAGCCAGCTCAGGATTTGTAGGCATATAGCGGAATAATCCCCGCTTACAGGATTTGTTGGTGCTTGTCCTTCAGGATCCAACTCTCAGGAGAAGAGGGAGATAAAAACAGCAGATAGTGCTCTCTGATAATATATATAAGGTGATGAGTAAAATAAAATAAAAAATACTCACAAGTAAAGTGCAGGTCACACTGCACTTTAGGAATAGCGTTAGTGGTATAATCCCCACTTTAGGATATGTAGTATAAAATGCCAGGAATAGAGAAAATAGTAAAAATTATAATAATGTGCTAAAAAATGATAGTGGTGCAAATTTCTAACCAAAAAATTATTTATTTTATAAATAACACAATATAAATAACCATAACGCGTTTCACCGCTGGGGCTTTATCAAAATGGTAACCACAGCTTAATTGACGAGCACTGGATGGCCGCTGTTCGTATAGCCGAACACGTGGCAGCAGCCATCTTAAACTCACGAATGGCCAGCGGTGTTCAGCTCCACAACCATGGAACTCAAAACAGACACTTAATTGCACGAACACCGCTGAGCCGCCGACCTCCCTTCTCCTGCAAATACACGAAAGCCAGGACATTCGGTTCTTTCCCTATGTGAACAGTGATACCCCAGATAGCTATGCCATGGAGCATATTGGTATAACGAAAGACTATGTGAAAGACTTTGGCTCCATGGCGATTGAACTGTATGTATGTTATCTGAGGGCCATTCGGTCATAATGTGTGCTCAGACCTAAGCTATCTGGGGATATGTTGAATGTATATGTTTTATGTAGTAATTGTAACACTGTGTAATTTTATGTCTTTTTACTAACATGTGGCTAATGGAGTTTTGCCTCTGTCCTTGGAGATAATTGGATTACTTCCCAATTATCTCCAGGATAGAGAGGAGGGATTACAATGTGCATGTGGGAGTGGTTAAGGTTAAACTGTCCTGATTGGTTACTGTCCAGTTTGTGTCCCAGTGTCCCACCAGGACCCCTATGGGAGTGTCCACCTTGTGGGAAACCTGCATAAATAGCGGGCAGGTATCCCAGATTAAACAGATCACTGAACACAGAGCCTTGTCTCGTTCTTGGGGGGATTTATTGTATGCTGCTACAGTTTGATAGCCAGGAGTGTAAACCTATTGTCAGGGTACCTGAAGTCTCTACCTCGGAGGAGGTTAGACTTTCAAACAGCCGTCCTCTCAGGGGGGCTGATTCACCCAATCCTCACAGCTCTCATAGCCGTTTACACGCCGGCCGCGATAGCCCCGCTTCCTTTTATGATGCGGCGCTCAGGAGCCAACGTCATGACGGCAATCACGTCCCGACCTGTCAATCTAGTTCCGAACAACGAATCAGGGCTCGGCAGGGGCGGAGTCATCAATTAAAGAGCCAAGGTATAAAATAGGGATGTGTGTAATGGTTCATTGCCCTGTCGTGGTTCTAGCTTGTCTGGTCACTCAGTGCTCTTATTACTGTTTGTCTTTTTGGTTCTGACTCTGCTTGTATTTTCGTTCCTGCTTAACTCTTGTGTCCTTTGACCTCGGCTCGTCTCTCGCTTACCTGTTCTCTCGTTCCCTCGACCTCGGCTTGTCTCTGACCATTCTTTGCTTTCTCCTTATGTTAGTCCGGCCATTCTAAGGTCCGGTATACGTACCTAGCTCCTGTTTGTATTCTGCATGTTGGATCCCTGTCCCGATCCTGACACCTATTTAGTATGGTTTTTCCTGTTCGGCTGTTTACAGCATTCGTATGGTTCCGGTTCGGGAGTTTGGAGAATTCGTGTGGTTTCCAGTTCGGGAGATTGGTGTATGGAGTAGCTGTCTGTGTATCTGGAAGGGAATATCCTCTAAACGGCGTTTAACCCCTTTTATGCCTGGGAGTGCCGTTACAATACTTTTTATCATTTTAAATAAAGAAACAGGGAGCACTATATTTTATTTTCTCTCATTCCGAGCTGGACTACACTGCTGAAGTATACACCTGAAAATCAGAGGAACTCTACATATCCTTGAGTGGGGATCATTTCACTTCATGCATACCAAACCAGAGCTGGATTTAAGCTCTGGATATTGTGAGTAGTTCCTTAATAATATACCTAATATCTAGTATACCTATCTACTGTACCATTGGAGTCCTCTTTCTTTTGCTTCTCCCTTACATGCTAAATAAATATATATAAAGTGAAATACAGAGAGGAGATATATTACAGAGAGAAGGAGAGATTAGTTAAAAGTATCAATATAATGAATGACTAGATAAGGTACCAAAAATAAATGGAACACTGTCTGCTAATATGAAAGAAACTGAAATTATAGGATGTTACAAAAAATCCCTGTCGATATATCTGTGCCTCCAAGGGCACCTATCTCCTTGATAAGCCGCTAAGCTAACTAGCTGATACTCGGTAATAGATGAACAAACTCCCCTGTAAGACAAATGAAATATAAAGAGAGTCTGATGTCTGAATTCACTTGCATATATATGCGCTATATTAGCACCTGCCGTAATGGTATTAACGGCAAAAAATCCCCAGCCTCAGAAAAAACCTTTACTTAAATGAAATAAAGTGTAGCAGAATCGAAGTTAACCAAAGAGAGGAACGGAGGACTGGGGCTGAGACTGTCTGATATTCGCTCCACACCACCTTGTTCGAGAGTTCCAGTTACTACGGATCCAGTGGAGAGAAGTCCTTGTCAGGACTCCAGCTTATTTTAGCTTTCTTTGTTTACTTTTAATAAACACTTTGCACAAATTCTAGTTATTTGATTTTACAATTTGTGGAATAAATCTTGTGTAAAATAAGCCACTCGGCAAACAACAATTTTCTGAACTGTGTAACAAAAATCAACACTCAATATATCAGAAAGATTAGTGTGAAAATAAAGCAGAACTTTCTACTCATCCGATCTGCAAGATTCAGTGTTAAAGGCCGTTAAATGTCTCCATGTCTGAACAAGAAGAAGGCCAGACACAGCCTATTGCAAGTAAAGCACAAACGTGTCTCCACAGGTCCACCAGCAGTGCGTCACATGAACAGAGTGAAGAACTTACCATAGAGTTTGCAAATCCACATCTGGTCCCTGATGTACCGGAGGATTGCTGGAATGGGACCCATATGTCTGGAAGACAGGCCTAAATCTGAGATCTCACAGAGACAGAGAGCTGCCCAGTGTGAGGTCTATGATCTGCAATCAATCCATATCTCACTGAGGTCTTGCAATGCTCCCATGTAACCCCATTTATAGAGCAATATCTGGACGCACTCTGTTCCAACTCTTTCTTATGTTAAAATCCTCCCATTTGGAATGCTTATCATACAGTATATGCTGATTGCCCATCTCTATGTCTGTATCTCAGGACATATTGCAGACATTATGGACATAGCTGGATTCTGAGTACTCCCCGATTCTCCCTTTCTATAAACATACGCAGAGGGTATGTATGACATGTGTGTGTGTATCCATGAACACAGTGACGTTTGTGTGTCCATGAACACAGTGTATGTATGACGTTTGTGTGTGTATCCATGAACACAGTGTATGTATGACGTGTGTGTGTGTATCCATGAACACAGTGTATGTATGATGTTTGTGTATCAATGAACACAGTGTATGTATGACGTTTGTGTATCAATGAACACAGTGTATGTATGATGTTTGTGTGTGTGTATCCATGAACACAGTGTATGTATGACGTATGTGTGTGTATCCATGAACACAGTGTATGTATGACGTATGTGTGTCCATGAACACAGTATATGTATGAGTTGTGTGTGTGTGTGTCCATGGACACAGTGTATGTATGACGTTAGTGTGTCCATGCAGGGCTGCCATCAGAAATGTTGGGGCCCCTGACAAAGCACAAGGTCTGCCCCCCCCCCCCCCCCCTCCCTCCCGGGCCCACCCACGCCCTACCTAGTCCGCTGACAATGATGCCGGACTGAATGTGGTGTGTATAGTGGAAGTGAATTAGAATGTGTGTAATGGATGTAGTGTTTGTGTGTATTAGATACTGTTTGTGAAGTGAATGCAGAGTGTGTGTGTTTGTGTAGTGGATGCAGTGTGTATAGTGAACACAGAGTGTGTTTGACTAGTGGATGTAGTGTGTGTTTGTGTAGTGGATGTAGTGTTTGTATGTACTAGATGAAATGTGTTTAGTGGATGCAGTGTCTGTAGTGGATGTAGTGTGTGTATTAGACGCAGTGTCTGTGTATAGTGAATGCAGAGTGTTTCAATTTTTGGTGGATGTAGTGTGTGTACTGTGAATACAGGATGTTTGTGTAGTGGATGCTGTGTGTACAGTTGATGCAGAGTGTATGTTAGTGTAGTGAATGCAGAGTGTGTGTTAGTGTGTAGTGAATGCAGAGTGTGTCAGTGTAATGAATGTAGTGTGTGTGTTAGTGCAGTGAATGCAGAGTGTGTGTAAATGTGTAGTGAATGCAGAGTGTGTGTTAATGTGTAGTGAATGCAGAGGGTGTGTTAGTGTGTAGCGGATGCAGAGTGTGTGTTAGTGTAGTGAATGGAGAGTGTTAATGTGTAGTGAGCGCAGAGAGTGTTTGAGTAGTGGATGTAGTGTGTGTACAGTGATGTAGTGTGTGTTTGTGTAGTGGATGTAGTGTGTGTATGTACTAGATGAAATGTGTTTAGTGGATGCAGTGTCTGTAGTGGATGTAGTGTGTATATTAGACACAGTGTCTGTGTATAGTGAATGCAGAGTGTTTCAATTTTTGGTGGATGTAGTGTGTGTACTGTGAATACAGGATGTTTGTGTAGTGGATGCTGTGTGTACAGTTGATGCAGAGTGTATGTTAGTGTAGTGAATGCAGAGTGTGTGTGTCAGTATAGTGAATCCAGAGTGTGTGCATAGTTTAGTGAATGCAGAGTGTGTGTGTTAGTGTGTAATAAATGCAGAGTGTGTGTTAGGGTGTAGTGAATGCAGAGTGTGTCAGTGTAATGAATGTAGTGTGTGTGTAAATTTGTAGTGAATGCAGAGTGTGTGTTAATGTGCAGTGAATGCAGAGAGTGTGTTAGTGTAGTGAATGCAGAGAGTGTGTTATTGTGTAGTGAATGCAGAGAGTGTGTTAGTGTGTAGCAGATGCAGAGTGTGTGTTAGTGTAGTGAATGCAGAGTGTTAATGTGTAGTGTGTAGCGGATGCAGAGTGTGTGTTAGTGTAGTGAATGCAGAGTGTGTTAATGTGAAGCGAATGCAGAGTGTGTCAGTATAGTGGATGCAGTGAGTGTGTTAGTGTGTAGTGTATGCAGAGTGCATGTTGTATTAGTGAATGCAGTGTGTGTATTGTATTAGTGTATTAGTGTATGCACTGTGTGTGTTAGTGTATGCAGTGTGTGTGTTGTATTAGTGTATGTAGTGTGTGTTGTGTTAGTGTATGCAGTATGTGCGTTGTGTTAGTGTATGCAGTGTGTGTGTTGTGTTAGTGTATGCAGTGTGTGTCAGTGTATGCAGTGTGTGCTGTATTAGTGTATGCAGTGTGTGTTGTGTCAGTGCATGCAGAGTGTGTGTTGTGTTAGTGTATGCAGTGTGTGTTGTGTTAGTGTATGCAGAGTGTGTGTTGTGTTAGTGTATGCAGAGTGTGTGTTGTGTTAGTGTATGCAGTGTGTGTATTGTATTAGTGTATTAGTGTATGCACTGTGTGTGTTAGTGTATGCAGTGTGTGTTGTATTAGTGTATGTAGTGTGTGTTGTGTTAGTGTATGCAGTATGTGCGTTGTGTTAGTGTATGCAGTGTGTGTGTTGTGTTAGTGTATGCAGTGTGTGTCAGTGTATGCAGTGTGTGTTGTATTAGTGTATGCAGTGTGTGTTGTGTCAGTGCATGCAGAGTGTGTGTTGTGTTAGTGTATGCAGTGTGTGTTGTGTTAGTGTATGCAGAGTGTGTGTTGTGTTAGTGTATGCAGAGTGTGTGTTGTGTTGGTGTATGCAGTGTGCGTTGTGTTAGTGTATGCAGAGTGTGTGTTGTGTCAGTGTATGCAGTGTGTGTGTTGTGTTAGTGTATGCAGTGTGTGTGTGTTGTGTTAGTGTATGCAGTGTGTGTTGTGTTAGTGTATGCAGAGTGTGTGTTGTGTCAGTGTGTGCAGTGTGTGTGTTGTGTTAGTGTATGCAGTGTGTGTGTGTTTTGTTAGTGTGTGGCGAAACCAACTTCGCCACTGTGAACTGGAGAAGCCTGGTTGCCCGCCTGCTGCCTTTGGACTATGGACCAGACTTTATGGGAATGTGATACCCCAGATAGCTATACCATGGAGCCTATTCATATAATGAAAGACTATAGGAAAGACTTTAGCTCCATGGCAATTGTACTGTGTGAATAGGATCTGCGCGCTATTCGGTAGTTTTGTGCGCTCAGATCCCAGCTATCTGGGGATATGTGAAATGTCTGTGTGTTATGGTTAAAAAGTAACTTTCTGTATTTTAAAGTGTTTTATGTCTTTCTGTAACCATGTGGTTAATGGAGTCTGTCTCTGTGCTGGAGATAATTAGATTACTTCTCCAGCACAGAGAAGGCTCTGTAAAAAACAGTATGAGCTGGGAAGCTAGGGGTTTTAAAAGATACTTTACTAACTTTTGAACCCCTGGTCTGATCCATGCCATTTTTTAATATGTTGTTCCCCTGAATGGATTGATTGTGGATATGTATTTATGAGAATGTGATGTATGGTTTTAGAGTTAGGAAAGTTGTGTAAAAGTATATTTTAAACTGTATGCATAATGGGATTATGTGCCACACTAAGGGGAGGGGATGTGTGGGAGGTAACATCTATGTCATTGGTTCTTTTATGCCTCCCCCTGGGTGTGGCCTGTATGTGTGAGTTGGAAATAAAAGCCAAGCTGGATGAGCCAGTCCTCAGTTCCTGTTTAACCCTCAAAATGAAGTGTCGTCTCGTTCTGGGGGGGAATTGGATTGTAAGCTGACTGCCAGGAGTGTAAGCGGATTGTATGCTTTTCTTGTTCAGCTGTTCCAGTTCGGAGTGTTATCTTGTATCCAGTTCGGGAGTTTGGTGTTCTGCAGTAGCTGTGCCTGTCTCTCAAAAAGGGGATTATCGCCTAAACGGATTTTAGCCTCTTGTAAGTGAAACGGTCCGTTACAATTGGTGGCAAGCGGCGGGATCGTTCCTACAACCAGAAGGACAGCTACAGGTAACACCATCCCCTGGATTTACAAAGTGAGGGCAACGCCAGTACCCGTACAGCGTCCCCACCAGCAGTCATGTTCTATCGCTATGAAGGCGTAGATTTTGATACTGAGGTACTGAGAAGAATAGCCAAATATGGCCCGAATCCCCGGAAGGAGATTGTTGATGCAGCTGTGCAGCAACTGCTTCAAGAGAACCAGAGGTCACGTGATCTTGAGTACGATTTCATCCTGTTAATGGTGAGACATGGTCAAGGAGATGAGGTAGCCGATATCCTCCTCCAACACAAACCAGAGAAACCCAAAGTAGAGGACTGCATGGAGTGGTACTGGAAAGGCCCCCAGCAGGCAGGTGGAGATGGGACCGAGGTCTCTCTACCGGCCCTACAGGGATGCTGGGCAGTCGGCCCAGATCCCCAGCGGCAGTGTGTGTCCCAGGGAGCAGAAGGTGCAGTCCTTCCTCCCCAGCGGCAGTGTGTACCCCAGGGAGCTGATGGTGTCGTCCATCCTCCCCAGCGGCAGTGTGTAACCCAGGGAGCTGATAGTGTCGTCCATCCTCCCCAGCGGCAGTGTGTAGCCCAGGGAGCAGAAGGTGCCGTCCTTCCTCCCCAGCGGCAGTGTGTATCCCAGGGAGCTGATGGTGTCGTCCGTCCTCCCTAGCGGCAGTGTGTGTCCCAGGGAGCAGAAGGTGCAGTCCTTCCTCCCCAGCTGCAGTGTGTACTCCAGGGAGCTGATGGTGTCGTCCATCCTCCCCAGCGGCAGTGTGTAACCCAGGGAGCAGAAGGTGCAGTCCTTCCGCCCCAGCGGCAGTGTGTACCCCAGGGAGCTGATGGTGTCGTCCATCCTCCCCAGCGGCAGTGTGTAACCCAGGGAGCTGATGGTGTCGTCCGTCCTCCCCAGCGGCAGTGTGTGTCCCAGGGAGCAGAAGGTATCGTCCTTCCTCCCCAGCGGCAGTGTGTACCCCAGGGAGCTGATGGTGTCGTCCGTCCTCCCCAGCGGCAGTGTGTGTTCCAGGGAGCAGAAGGTATCGTCCTTCCTCCCCAGCGGCAGTGTGTACCCCAGGGAGCGGAAGGTGCCGTCCTTCCTCCCCAGCGGCAGTGTGTACCCCAGGGAGCTGATGGTGTCGTCCGTCCTCCCCAGCGGCAGTGTGTACCCCAGGGAGCTGATGGTGTCGTCCGTCCTCCCCAGCGGCAGTGTGTAACCCAGGGAGCCGCAGGTGCCGTCCTTCCTCCCCAGCGGCAGTGTGTACCCCAGGGAGCAGAAGGTGCCGTCCTTCCTCCCCAGCGGCAGTGTGTACCCCAGGGAGCAGAAGGTGCCGTCCTTCCTCCCCAGCGGCAGTGTGTACCCCAGGGAGCTGATGGTGTCGTCCGTCCTCCCCAGCGGCAGTGTGTGTTCCAGGGAGCAGAAGGTATCGTCCTTCCTCCCCAGCGGCAGTGTGTACCCCAGGGAGCGGAAGGTGCCGTCCTTCCTCCCCAGCGGCAGTGTGTACCCCAGGGAGCTGATGGTGTCGTCCGTCCTCCCCAGCGGCAGTGTGTACCCCAGGGAGCTGATGGTGTCGTCCGTCCTCCCCAGCGGCAGTGTGTAACCCAGGGAGCCGCAGGTGCCGTCCTTCCTCCCCAACGGCAGTGTGTACCCCAGGGAGCAGAAGGTGCCGTCCGTCCTCCCCAGCGGCAGTGTGTACCCCAGGGAGCAGAAGGTGCCGTCCTTCCTCCCCAGCGGCAGTGTGTACCCCAGGGAGCTGAAGGTGCCGTCCTTCCTCCCCAGCGGCAGTGTGTCCTGCAGGGAGCAGAGACAGTCAGTCTCGCACCCCAGCAGCAGGACAAGAGAATGAAAGGGGAGACAACTGGTCTCCCTTTCCACCAGCAGAGAGAGTGGCAGGGAGAGGAGCCTGCTAACCCCTCTCCCCAGCGGCAGTTTACCGTCCAGAGAGAGGAGCTTGTTACACCCTCTCTCCAGTGGCAGCCTAACCCACCAAGGGGAGATGTTAAGCCCCACATCTGTGCAGATGGGACCGTAGTCTCTGCACTTACAGCACCAGGGGTAGGGACGGTCGGTCCTGTCCTCCAGCCACAGAGCGATATATCCAAAGGGGAGACAGTCGGTCTCCAGCAACCAGGCTCCAACCAGACTACTCCCGTGGTAGTGCTGGCAACAGGACAGAGTACCGCTGGTCTCTGCCCCCTCAGCAACCCACCAAGGCAGCCTACCAGTCCCCCACACAGCCGTGGTGAGGCACCTGAACCTGGACAAAATTCTCCCTCACCCAGGTGTAGTAACTGTTTATTGTGGGTGGGCTGCTCTGCTGTTTCTGTTTTGTGGGTGGGTTGCTGGACTAACCAGGGCACTGACCGGCAGGAGGTCAGGTACCCTGTTAGTCTAATTGGTAAAGGGGAGAATTGTGGCGAAACCAACTTCGCCACTGTGAACTGGAGAAGCCTGGTTGCCCGCCTGCTGCCTTTGGACTATGGACCAGACTTTATGGGAATGTGATACCCCAGATAGCTATACCATGGAGCCTATTCATATAATGAAAGACTATGGGAAAGACTTTAGCTCCATGGCAATTGTACTGTGTGAATAGGATCTGCGTGCTATTTGGTAGTTTTGTGCGCTCAGATCCCAGCTATCTGGGGATATGTGAAATGTCTGTGTGTTATGGATAAAAAGTAACTTTCTGTATTTTAAAGTGTTTTATGTCTTTCTGTAACCATGTGGTTAATGGAGTCTGTCTCTGTGCTGGAGATAATTAGATTACTTCTCCAGCACAGAGAAGGCTCTGTAAAAAACAGTATGAGCTGGGAAGCTAGGGGTTTTAAAAGATACTTTACTAACTTTTGAACCCCTGGTCTGATCCATGCCATTTTTTAATATGTTGTTCCCCTGAATGGATTGATTGTGGATATGTATTTTTATGTGAATGTGATGTATGGTTTTAGAGTTAGGAAAGTTGTGTAAAAGTATATTTTAAACTGTATGCATAATGGGATTATGTGTCACACTAAGGGGAGGGGATGTGTGGGAGGTAACATCTATGTCATTGGTTCTTTTATGCCTCCCCCTGCGTGTGGCCTGTATGTGTGAGTTGGAAATAAAAGCCAGGCTGGATGAGCCAGTCCTCAGTTCCTGTTTAACCCTCAAAATGAAGTGTCGTCTCGTTCTGGGGGGAATTGGATTGTAAGCTGACTGCCAGGAGTGTAAGCGGATTGTATGCTTTTCTTGTTCAGCTGTTCCAGTTCGGAGTGTTATCTTGTATCCAGTTCGGGAGTTTGGTGTTCTGCAGTAGCTGTGCCTGTCTCTCAAAAAGGGGATTATCGCCTAAACGGATTTTATCCTCTTGTAAGTGAAACGGTCCGTTACATAGTGTATGCAGTGTGTGTGTTGTGTTAGTGTATGCAGTGTGTGTGTGTTGTGTTAGTGTATGCAGTGTGTGTTGTGTCAGTGTATGCAGAGTGTGTGTTGTGTTAGTGTATGCAGTGTGTGTTGTGTTGGTGTATGCAGAGTGTGTTGTGTTGGTGTATACAGAGTGTGTGTTGTGTTAGTGTATGCAGTGTGTGTTGTGTTAATGTATGCAGTGTGTGTGTGTTGTGTCAGTGTATGCAGTGTGTGTGTTGTTAGTGTATGCAGTGTGGGTTGTGTCAGTGTATGCAGAGTGTGTGTTGTGTTAGTGTATGCAGTGTGTGTTGTGTTAGTGTATGCAGTGTGTGTTGTGTTGGTGTATGCAGTGTGTGTGTTGTGTCAGTGTATGTAGTGTGTGTTGTGTTAGTGTGTGTGTGTTGTGTCAGTGTATGCAGTGTATGCGCGTTGTGTCAGTGTATGTAGTGTGTGTGTTGTGTTAGTGTATGTGTGTTGCGTCAGTGTATGTAGTGTGTGTGTGTTGTGTTAGTGTATGGAGTGTGTGTTGTGTTAGTGTATGCAGTGTGTGCTGTGTCAGTCTATGTAGTGTGTGTGGGTGTTGTGTTAGTGTATATAGTGTGTGTGTGTTGTGTCACTGTATGCAGTGTGTGTGTGTTGTGTCAGTGTATGTAGTGTGTGTGTGTGTGTGTTGTGTTAGTGTATGTAGTATGTGTGTTGTGTCAGTGTATGCAGTGTGTGTTTGTTGTGTCAGTGTATGTAGTGTGTGTGTTGTGTTAGTGTATGTAACGTGTGTGTTGTGTCAGTATATGTAGTGTGTGTGTGTGTTGTGTCAGTGTATGTATTGTGTGTGTGTGTGTGTGTTGTGTCAGTGTATGTAGTGTGTGTGTGTGTTAGTGTATATAGTGTGTGTGTTGTGTCAGTGTATGTAGTGTGTGTGCGTTGTGCCAGTGTATGTAGTGTGTGTGTGTGTTGTGTTAGTGTATATAGTGTGTGTGTTGTGTCAGTGTATGTAGTGTGTGTGTGTGTGTTGTGTCAGTGTATGTATTGTGTGTGTGTGTGTGTGTTGTGTTAGTGTATATAGTGTGTGTGTTGTGTCAGTGTATGTAGTGTGTGTTGTGTCAGTGTATGTATTGTGTGTGTGTGTTGTGTCAGTGTATGTATTGTGTGTGTGTGTGTAAATGTGCAATCTGGGGGGAGGGGGAGAGGGAGGAAGGGGCATTTTAACATATTTTTTTTAAATTAAATGTAATTAAATAGTTTCTCCCCCCTCCCTGCTTACCTGTGTCCAGCAAGGGGGGAGATTCCATCCCTGGTGGTCCGGTGGGGGCCCCCCCGGCTCCCTGTTACCGCAGAGGGGGCCCAGGCAGCACACAGCTTCTCCTCTTCTCCTCCTCCAATAACTCTCGCGAGACCCGCGGAGCGTTGCCATGGCAACCGGGTCTTGCGAGAGTTAGCAGCAGAGAGGAGAAGAGGAGAAGCAGTGTGCTGCCTGGGCCCCCTCTGCAGTAACAGGGAGCCGGGGGCCCGCGGCTTCACACATAGATAGCGATATTCGCTATCTATGTGTGCAGGGAGGGAAAGTGGGGCCCAGGACTGCCAGAGCAGTCCGGGCCCCCAAGACCGCCGGGCCCGTGACAACCGTGATGGTTTTCACCCCTTGATGGCGGCCCTGTGTCCATGAACAAAGTGTATGTATGACGTTTGTGTGTCAATGAACACAGTGTATGTATGACGTTTGTGTGTGTGTGCCCATGAACACAGTGTATGTATGATCCGTGTGTCGTACAGAGTGTATATATGACGTGTGTGTCATTGTACAGAGTGCATGTATGACATGTGTTTGTCCATGAACACAGTGTATGTATGATCTGTGTGTCATTGTACAGAGTGTATGTATGACGTTTGTGTGTCAATGAACACAGTATATGTATGATTTGTATATGTGTGTGTCCATGGACACAGTGTATGTATGACGTTAGTGTGTCCATAAACACAGTGTGTGTGAATGTATGACGTGTGTGTGTCCATGCACACAAACAATATCGAGCTTTAAATGTTGATTTTAAAAAGGTTACAGTCAATATAGTAGCTGTGGCAGACCTCCCAGTCAGTGGATTATTACTAGAGATGTGTTTGTCTGTTTATTCGATCTTTTTCCCTTTATTCGTCTGTTTCCCTGCTTTATTTTGTTCAACCAAACAATCTACCGAAAGACTTACCACCCAGCAGGGAAGTGTGCTGCTTGTTAACCTTTTTGACCCCCTTTCCCACTGTGGTTAACCGCAGACACTTCCATCTCCCGAACGGGCGGCTGGGCGGTCATCGTTCGTATGAACGAACACGTGGCGGCGGCCATCTTAAACTATCGAACGCCCAGCTGTGTTTTGTCATCGACAGCATGGAACTATTTTCGGTCACTGTTTCACACGAACACCGCTGGGACTTCCAGACTTCCATCATTTTGTTTAGATTCATACGAACGCTGTAGCGTTCGGTACTTTAAACGCACGAACCAGACCGACCCTGAGGACTAGAAACCATGGAACTGATTCTAGACAGATTATACCGAATGGTCGGTGAAAACACTTAACCCCATGGCGATATGACTGTGTTCGTGGTATCTGAGCGCTTTTCAGACATATTGAACGCTAAGATCCAAGCTATCTGGGGATATGTTGAACATGGGGGTTTAATTATGGAGAATATGATATGTATTTTAATGTGTGATTGTTACAGTTTAACTTAGGAATATTTTCTGTACCTGGAGATAATTGAGTTTACTATGGCCACTTAACCCAATTATCTCCAGGATAGAGAGGAGGGATTTTACTCTTTATGTGGGAGTGTTTCATATTGTATTGTATTTTTGATTGGCTACTGTAACTGTATTCCAGTCCTCCACAAGGTCCCTGTGGGAGTATCCCTTGATGGATGACCTGCATAAAAGCCAGCCTGTGGCACTCATTAAACCAGTTCATGCTTGACTCTCAACACAGAGCCTCGTCTCGTGCTTGGGGGGATATTTCTTCAAGGTTCCTGTTCAGCGCTTGGGATTATTTGGTAGCAGACTTCCTACTTGGGGGAAAGAACATCTTTGACAGCGTTAACCCCTACTCATACCTGGGGTGCCATCACAGTAGCACTCTAACGTTACCACATTAGGTGATCACAGCAGCTCTGTATTATTAAGTGTTCTTGCATAGCAAGACCACTTAATGTTATCTCACATATATATTATTATTAAGTGTTCTTGCATAGCAAGACCACTTAATGTTATCTCACATATATATTATTATTATTATTAAGTGTTCTTGCATAGCAAGACCACTTAATGTTATCTCACATATATATTATTATTATTATTATTAAGTGTTCTTGCATAGCAAGACCACTTAATGTTATCTCACATATATATTATTATTAAGTGTTCTTGCATAGCAAGACCACTTAATGTTATCTCACATATATATTATTATTATTATTAAGTGTTCTTGCATAGCAAGACCACTTAATGTTATCTCACATATATATTATTATTATAGCCATATTTGCCACCCTAACTCCTCCCACAGTTTTTACACTACATAGACCATACTATAGCGAAACGTGCGGATTGTTCCCGATCGGATTGCTATTACTTTGTGGAACGTTTCGTCGAATGGTCACGGAATATCGTCGTTCTTGTGGCGAAATTGGCCCCATAGGAATGAATGGCAAAATGTTCAAAACTAGAGTGGGAGCTGGCAAAAGCAGAAAAATCAGGACACAAATCTTATATCAAAATGTTCAGCTATCCCTGGTGCCGCTAGAATTGTCCACGGCTAAGCCATAGTCCTGATTGTTTTCACAATATGACCATTTGTTTGCAACTCACGCCGTCCATTGACATTCAGTGAAACTCCACTCTAGCCAGCTCAAATGTAAAGGGCAATTTCTAAACTGCGACTGTGCCTTCATTGTTAATATTTCAGAGACATACTATGCATCAAAATGTAGGTCTGGGTCTTGTGATTCTCACAATATAAAGCTCTTCACTGTAGGATTTATAGTTTTTAAAATACGATCGTTTGAAGATGGCAACCACCAAAATACTCTGACCTGTGCCAGGCTGCAGCAGCAAGTGATGTCATAGACAGGGCCTTTTGTACACCTGCTAATGTTTTTATAAATGTATGTTTTAATGTAACTGTGAAGCACTTTGGGCAACAACGTTGCAATTAAATGTGCTGTATAAATAAATAATTAGAGTTACTCCGCCCACTCCAGTTGTAGACTACTGGTGGAGGCAAGAACACTTCACACAATTTCCCCAGAAATTGTAGCTTTTCTAGTTATTATTATTAAGTGTTCTTGCATAGTAAGACCACTTAATGTTATCTCACATCTATATTATTATTCTTATTATAGCCAAATTTACCACCCTAACTCCTCCCACAGTTTTTACACTACATAGACAGTAATATATCGAAACGTGCGGATTGTTCCCGATTGGTGTGCTATTACTTTGTGGAACGTTTCGCCGAATGGTTCTCGAAATATCGTCGTTCTTGTGGCGAAATTGGTCCCATAGGAATGAATGGCAAAATGTTCAAAACTACAGTGGGAGCTGGCAAAAGCTGAAAAATCAGGACATGATTTCTAAACTGCCACCACTCCCTCATTTTCAAGCCCACCTACACAAATCTTATATCAAAACGTTCAGTTATCCCTCCTGCCACTAAAAATGTCCACGGCTAAGCCATAGTCCTGATAGTTTTCACAATATGACCATTTGTTTGCAACTCATGCCGTCCATTGACATTCATTGAAACTCCACTGTAGCCAGCTCAAATTTGAAGGGCAATTTCTAAACTGCGACTGTGCCTTCATTTTTAATACTTCAGAGACATACTATGCTACTATGTAGGTCTGGGTCTTGTGATTCTCACAATATAAAGCTCTTCGCTGTAGGATGTATAGTTTTTAAAATATGACCATTTGAAGATGGCAACCGCCAAAATACTCTGACCTGTGCCAGGCTGCAGCAGCAAGTGATGTCATAGACAGGGCCTTTTGTACACCATTTGTTTTAATGTAACTGTAAGGCACTTTGGGCAACAACATTGCAAAAAAATGTGCTATATAAATAAATAATAACAGTTACTCCGCCCACTCCAGTTGCAAACTACTGGTGGAGGCAAGAACACTTCACACAATTTCCCCAGACTTTAAATAGAGGGTTCCTAGCAGAATACACAATACTCCCTATTGACACTTTAAATAGAGGGTTCCTAGCGCAATACTCAATACTCCCTATAAACACTTTAAATAGTGTGTTCCAAGCAGAATACTCAATGCTTCCTATAAACACTTTAAATAGTGAGTTCCAATCGGAATACTTAATACTCCCTATAAACACTTTAAATAGAGGGTGTAGCGGAGAGCCGATCTTGCACAGCTATTCTCCACTAGAGATCCCAGTGAGGCTCAGGAACAAGGTGATGTTAAGTCCACAGGCAAGGTTTCCAGCAGGTAAAGTAATACAGCAGTATCCCCATCGCAATCCCAATAACTGGACGACACACAGTTTCAGGAGTAGTCTGACAAGCTTTATTCCACAGTTCCTTATAAAGCCCTCTCCCATGCAAGGGAGGAGGTTCTATCACTTAAGACATTATCCAATCTCTAAGTAGTAACCTCCCACAGATCTCCTCCCCTCCTCTAGCATCATAATCCCCTTATCGTGTACACAGTTTTCCCCGAGTTTTGGATGTACCCTAAATACTTGGGGTACATCCACAAATCCAACATCCCCAGATAGCTCTATTCTGGGGGACCAACATACTTAAAAATTAGCCCATTCGGATGAAGCGTTCGGGAGTTATGGGACTTTGAAGTTTGGACCGACCGCAGAGGTAAAGTATCCGAAAACAGTTCCATGTATTCTGGCCCTGCGGTCGGTCACAAACAGGCGAATGCAAAGGGGTGAAATATTACTGCTAAGTGGCCTGACTGGGATTCGGATGAATCCCCTAGTTTGTGGGGTTCTTTCTACCGAACGGCGGGCCGTTCGGTAGTTTCCCCACGAAGTATTAGGAGTCTGGAGGTCTCAGCGGTGTTTGCCTAGTCAAGTGTCCGATTTTGGTTCCAGACACTCGACGGCAAAACACCGCTGTTCGGCAGTTTAAGATGGCCGCCGCCACGTGTTCGCATCCCGAATGGCGGCCACCCAGAGAACAAAGACCACACTGCAGGAATAGGTAATTACCCGTTTGCAACATTGTTGCAAACGGTAATTGAAGGCACACTTTACACGGGGTGGTCTGGTTGTTCGGTAGTTTCATTCCCTTGTTTTATTTGAATGATTCTACCGAACAACTAGAGGAATACAATTCTTTACATACATTTAACTGTCATTATAACCGGATACCATGATTTCTATACATGTACATACACATTAAACCAGCCATATGACCAAATACCCTTATTCTCATACATGTCGTGGGACAGCCCGGTACCAATCCGCTACACTGCTCCCCCTTGCCCACAAGCCGGCATACACAGTCTGATCCAACACGGATCGGCTTGGGGATGTCCGGGGACTCACGGATCATTTCTCTAAGTCAGTTTGTCTTGACAACCCGTCAGCATTTCCATTCTGCTTACCCGGCCGGTACTGGATATTAAAGTCAAAAGGCTGCAGCGCCAAACTCCAGCGCAGCAGCCTGGCGTTGTCTCCAGCTACCCGGTTCAGCCAGACTAACGGGTTGTGATCCGTGAGCAAGGAAAAGGGCTGTCCATATAAATAGGGTTGTAGCTTCTTTAGGGCCCACACCACAGCCAGGCATTCCTTTTCGATGGCGGCGTAGCTTACTTCTCGAGGTAACAGTTTGCGACTGATGTAAGCCACTGGATGTTCTCCGCCATCGGCCCCGACTTGGCTCAGTACTGCCCCCAATCCAAACATAGAAGCGTCTGTGTGAACAAGAAAACGTTTAGTTGGATTGGGAGCTGCCAAGACAGGGCCATTTATCAGTGCATTTTTCAATTGTTGGAATGCCTGCTCACACTCCGGGGTCCAGTTTACTTGGCGGGGAAGGTTCTTACGGGTCAGGTCAGTGAGGGGTTTGGCCAGGGCGCTATAATTGGGAACAAACTTCCTGTAATACCCTGCTGTCCCTAGAAACGCTAAAACCTGGGTCTTAGTCCTAGGGGTGGGCCACTGGGCTACAGCCTCTACTTTGGCGGGTTCGGGTTTCTGTTTACCGCACCCTACTCTATGTCCCAGGTATTGTACCTCAGCCATTCCGATACTACACTTGGCCGGCTTCAAGGTCAAACCTGCTTCCCTTATCCTATCTAGTACAGCTCCGATGTGAGCTAAGTGTTCCTGCCACGTATTGCTAAAAATAGCAATATCGTCCAGGTAGGCACATGTATAGTCCTGGAATCCATCTAGGAGTCGATCCACCATCCTTTGGAAGGTGGCTGGGGCGTTTTTCATCCCAAATGGCATGACCTTAAACTGGTACAAGCCAAATGGGGTGACAAAGGCCGACTTCGGGATGGCGTCTGGGGCCAGGGGGGTTTGCCAATACCCTTTACACAAGTCAATAGTGGTGAGGTATTGGCCCCTGGCCATTCTGTCCAGTAACTCGTCTATCCGGGGCATCGGATAGGCGTCAGATACAGTCTTCTCGTTCAATCTCCTATAGTCCACGCAGAAGCGGGTCGTACCGTCTCGCTTTGGTACGAGGACTACAGGAGATGCCCAAGGACTGTCTGAGGGTTCAATCACCCCCAGTTGGAGCATTTCGTCGATCTCCTTACGCATGTTTGCCCGCACCGCTTCTGGGATGCGGTAGGGAGTCTGGCGCATGGGTAGTTGCCCTGGGGTCTCGACCCGGTGAGTTGCCAGAGGCGTGTATCCAGGTACATTAGAGAACGTGTCGCGTTTCTCTTCCAATAGTTGCTGTACCTCGATCCGCTCCTGTGGGCTCAGCCGATCTCCCAGCGCAACCTCCCCTAAATCTCCGGACAGCTGCCCATCCCCCAGCAAATCGGGGAGGGGTAAGCTGTCAAACTCTTCCGTGTTAGGGGCACAGATGGCGGTTACCTCCTCAGTACGCTCGTGGTAGGGCTTCAGCATGTTCACATGGAGCATGCGTCGCCCCCCAGTCCCTGTGCAGGGGCCGATAATATAGGTGGTATCGCATCTTTGCTCCACCACCTTATATGGGCCCTGCCAGGCGGCCTGTAACTTATCATGTCGGACAGGTTTTAAAATTAGTACCTTCTGCCCGACCTGAAAGCTACGGTCCCTGGCTCCCCGATCATACCATGTACGCTGGCGGGTCTGGGCCTCCTGAAGGTTTTCCCTTACCGTCTTGGTCAACGCTTCTAGGCGGTCCCGAAAGGCCAACACATATGGTAGGATGGGAGTGCCATCTGTGCTCCGGTCTCCCTCCCAATGCTCTCTAATAAGATCTAATGGGCCTCGGACCCTCCTTCCAAACAATAATTCAAACGGGGAGAACCCTGTGGATTCCTGCGGCACCTCCCGGTATGCGAATAGGAGGTGCGGCAGGAATCGTTCCCAGTCCTTGTGGGTCTCTGCGAAGGTTCGGAGCATCTGCTTCAAGGTACCATTGAATCGTTCGCAGAGCCCGTTCGTCTGGGGGTGGTAAGGGGCACTGATAATAGGCTTAATGCCACAGATCCTCCAGAGGTGTTGGGTGAATTCTGCGGTAAACTGGGTACCCTGATCCGAGATAATCTCCCTGGGTAATCCCATCCGGGAGAATATCCGCATGAGGGCATCCGCGACCGTCTCAGCGTGGATGTTGGTCAGAGCCACTGCTTCTGGATACCTGGTGGCATAATCTACGACCGTTAAAATATACAGTTTCCCTGACGGGCTAACTTTATTGAGGGGGCCTATCAGATCCACCGCTATTCGGCTAAAAGGTTCCTCTATTATGGGTAAGGGGTGAAGTTTAGCCTTCCTGCGATCCCCCCTTTTTCCCACTCTCTGGCAGGTATCGCAAGTCGTGCAATATCTGCGTACTTCCTGGCTAATCCCTGGCCAGAAGAAACTCTGGGTTAGTCTGTATCTGGTGCGACTAACCCCTAGATGTCCGGATAGCGGAATATCATGCGCTATCCGGAGTAATTCCGCCCGGTACCGCTGTGGTACCACTAATTGTCTCCTCGCTATCGGGTCTAACCCCGTAATCTGTTTGGTTGTTTCCCTGTACAAAAGTTGTTTATCCCAGATAAACTTCTCTCCCTCCGCCCCGGGGGAACCCGTGCCAACCTTGTCCCTATACACCTGAAGCGTGGGGTCTGTTGCGACTTCAGCTACAAATTCGTTAGGTGGAGCCCAGGGGACACATTCTAGAGGGGGGTTAGGGTTGCTTACCTGGACCTCCGGCAGTGTGTTGTGGTCCTGGGTGCGGGCCTGTTGTCGGGTGACTACAGGGTTGACCTCTCCTGTGGTGGGCGACTGGGGCTCAAAAGCAGAAGTGAGCCTCCCCAGATCGTTCCCCAATAAAACCTCCGCCGGTAAATGTGGCATCAACCCCACCTCCACTTCCCCTGCCCCCGCTCCCCAATGTAAATGTACCCTTGCTGTAGGTAGCCGGTACACTGCTCCCCCAGCTACCCGGACGGCAACAGTTTTGTTCAGTTTTGCCTGATCTGAAATCAGGTGGCTCTGTACCAAAGTGATGGTGGCTCCCGAATCTCGTAATCCCCGGACTGCTGTACCATTCAGATATACCGTCTGTCGATGGTGCCGTAGATTATCCACATTGGCCTGGACCGGATCTGCCTCGTGCAGTGCCTCCCATTGTTCCACAGTAGTAATGGGGACTGCGGAACCATACGGGGTGGTGACTAGGTCCTGGTAGTGGTGGGCTGCGGCCGCCCTGGGTGGAGGTGGGCCTGGACGAATCCAGGTGGAACGGTCCCGTAGCTGTGGGCATTCCCTTTTATAATGTCCCCACTTCTGGCAGTGATGACAGGGGCCAGCGGTGGGTTGTCGGAACCGGGGCTGTGCAGCGGGTGGTGGTGGTGGTGGTAGCGGTCTCGGTGGAGCTGGGGTGTAGGTGTTTCCCCCGAATGTTTTGAAGGTTGCTTTTGGAGCTGCAGGTTTTTGTGACCTGCGTGCATCCAGGTAGTCATCCGCTTTCCTAGCAGCCTCGGTAAGGGAAGTAGGGTTTCTGTCCCTTACCCATTCCTGGACCTCATTGGTTACTCCCGCATAGAACTGCTCCATCAGCAACATCTGTATTACATCCTCCATAGAACGTGCCTTGCTAGCTTGCACCCACCCGAGCGCTGCCCCCTGTAATCGGCATGCCCACTCTGCGTGCGAGTCCTTCTCTGTTTTCTTTAGATCCCGGAACCTCCGCCGGTATGCCTCGGGTGTTATAGCATACCTGGCGAGTATAATTTCTTTCACTTTATTGTAATTCCTTATTTCGTCATTAGGTACAGTCCGATATGCCTCTGCTGCCCTCCCGGTTAACCTTCCGGCCAAAATAGGTACCCAGTCCTCTGCGTTAATTTTATGCAGTGCACACAGTCTTTCAAAGTCTTGCAGGAAAGCGTCTATATCTTCCTCTGCCTCCACATATGTTTTAAAAGCCTGGTATGGTATTTTAGGCTTACCTTCCTGTGGCACATTAATTGCAGAGCTTTGTTCTGGTGCTTGGGTCCTTAGGATGAATTCTTGTACCTCGGCCATTGTCCTGGTAACAATTTCTGTTGGGGGGTTTTCCCCATAAAAGGATAGCCTGAACTGAACCTGCCTCTGGAATTCCGATCCTTGTGGTGTTCCTCCCGGCTCCCTCTGTGCCGGAACTGAATCGCCCTCCATTCTGTACTCTGCCATGAGTTCTGTAACAAGTACTGCTTTCTTCTTATTGCTGGCTTGTATACCCCTTGCCTCTAGGAGGTCCTTTAGCGTGGAGCGTTTTAGCGCAGAAAAATCAATCTCCATCCGTACTCCATTTACGCTTGTTCCTCTGTGAGTTTGGATCCCAGCGCTGCCAACCAATGTAGCGGAGAGCCGATCTTGCACAGCTATTCTCCACTAGAGATCCCAGTGAGGCTCAGGAACAAGGTGATGTTAAGTCCACAGGCAAGGTTTCCAGCAGGTAAAGTAATACAGCAGTATCCCCATCGCAATCCCAATAACTGGACGACACACAGTTTCAGGAGTAGTCTGACAAGCTTTATTCCACAGTTCCTTATAAAGCCCTCTCCCATGCAAGGGAGGAGGTTCTATCACTTAAGACATTATCCAATCTCTAAGTAGTAACCTCCCACAGATCTCCTCCCCTCCTCTAGCATCATAATCCCCTTATCGTGTACACAGTTTTCCCCGAGTTTTGGATGTACCCTAAATACTTGGGGTACATCCACAAATCCAACATCCCCAGATAGCTCTATTCTGGGGGACCAACATACTTAAAAATTAGCCCATTCGGATGAAGCGTTCGGGAGTTATGGGACTTTGAAGTTTGGACCGACCGCAGAGGTAAAGTATCCGAAAACAGTTCCATGTATTCTGGCCCTGCGGTCGGTCACAAACAGGCGAATGCAAAGGGGTGAAATATTACTGCTAAGTGGCCTGACTGGGATTCGGATGAATCCCCTAGTTTGTGGGGTTCTTTCTACCGAACGGCGGGCCGTTCGGTAGTTTCCCCACGAAGTATTAGGAGTCTGGAGGTCTCAGCGGTGTTTGCCTAGTCAAGTGTCCGATTTTGGTTCCAGACACTCGACGGCAAAACACCGCTGTTCGGCAGTTTAAGATGGCCGCCGCCACGTGTTCGCATCCCGAATGGCGGCCACCCAGAGAACAAAGACCACACTGCAGGAATAGGTAATTACCCGTTTGCAACATTGTTGCAAACGGTAATTGAAGGCACACTTTACACGGGGTGGTCTGGTTGTTCGGTAGTTTCATTCCCTTGTTTTATTTGAATGATTCTACAGAACAACTAGAGGAATACAATTCTTTACATACATTTAACTGTCATTATAACCGGATACCATGATTTCTATACATGTACATACACATTAAACCAGCCATATGACCAAATACCCTTATTCTCATACATGTCGTGGGACAGCCCGGTACCAATCCGCTACAGAGGGTTCCTAGCGCAATACTCAATACTCCCTATTGACACTTTAAATAGAGGGTTCCTAGCGCAATACTCCCTATAAACACTTTAAATAGTGGGTTCCAAGCAGAATACTCAATGCTTCCTATAAACACTTTAAATAGTGGGTTCCAATCGGAATACTTAATACTCCCTATAAACACCTTAAATAGTGGGTTCCTAGCGCAATACTCAATACTCCCTATTGACACTTTAAATAGAGGGTTCCTAGCGCAATACTCAATACTCCCTATAAACACTTTAAATAGTGGGTTCCAAGCAGAATACTCAATGCTTCCTATAAACACTTTAAATAGTGAGTTCCAATCGGAATACTTAATACTCCCTATAAACACTTTAAATAGAGGGTTCCTAGCGCAATACTCAATACTCCCTATAAACACTTTAAATAGTGGGTTCCAAGCAGAATACTCAATGCTTCCTATAAACACCTTAAATAGAGGGTTCCAATCGGAATACTTAATACTCCCTATAAACACCTTAAATAGAGGGTTCCTAGCGCAATACTCAATACTCCCTATAAACACTTTAAATAGTGTGTTCCAAGCAGAATACTCAATGCTTCCTATAAACACCTTAAATAGAGGGTTCCAATCGGAATACTTAATACTCCCTATAAACACCTTAAAAAGAGGGTTCCTAGCGCAATACTCAATACTCCCTATAAACACTTTAAATAGTGTGTTCCAAGCAGAATACTCAATGCTTCCTATAAACACTTTAAATAGAGGGTTCCTAGCGCAATACTCAATACTCCCTATAAACACCTAAAATAGAGGGTTCCTAGCGCAATACTCAATACTCCCTATAAACACTTTAAATAGTGGGTTCCAAGCAGAATACTCAATGCTTCCTATAAACACTTTAAATAGAGGGTTCCTAGCGGAATACTCAATACTCCCTATAAACACTTTAAATAGTGGGTTCCTAGCGCAATACTCAATACTCCCTATTAACACTTTAAATAGAGGGTTCCTAGCGGAATACTCAATACTCCCTATAAACACTTTAAATAGTGGGTTCCTAGCGCAATACTCAATACTCCCTATTAACACTTTAAATAGAGGGTTCCTAGCGGTATACTCAATACTCCGTATAAACACTTTAAATAGAGGGTTCCTAGCGCAATACTCAATACTCCCTATGAACACTGTTACAAATTGCTATTTGTAACTGGCCCTTTAAATTATAAATTGCCCTGCTTCCCTGGATTGTGGAGAAGCCTGTTTGCCAGCCTCCTTCCTCATGACTATGGCCCCTGGAAGATTGTGCCCCTGAAAACGTATGGACTTTTATTCGGTGTGTATGGTCCTTTAACCCCTTAAGGACCGGACTGTTTTTGCGATGTACATTTGCGACCAGGCATCTTTTTGACACTTTTTGTGTGTTTGTGTTTAGCTGTAATTTTCCGCTCTCTCATTTACTGGTCCCATACAAATTATAGATTGTTTTTTTCAGGACAAAAGGGGCTTTCTTTACATACCATTATTTATATAATCTCATATAATTGAATTTTTTAAAAATTAAAAAATATGATGACAAATTTAAAAAAATACATGTTTTTTGACTTTTATGTGAAAAATCTTTTACTCATCTACAAAAGCGAATGAAAAAAACTGCTAAATAGATTCAAAATTTTGTCCTGAGTTTAAAAATACCCAGTGTTTACATGCTTTTTGCTATTTTTTTGCATGTTATAGGGCTATAAGTACAAGTAGGATATTGCGGTTTCAAAACATACATTTTTAAAATGTATCAATAGTGACATTGTAACACTATTATCTGTCATAAACCGCGGAATAACATCCCACATGTACATATTTTTTTTAAAGTAGACAACCCAGGGTATTCAATATGGGGTATGTCCAGACTTTTTTAGTAGCCACTTAGTCGCAAACACTGGCCAAAGTTAGCGTTCATATTTGTTTGTGTGTGAAAAAAGTAAAAAACTAAATTGAACGCTAATTTTGGCCAGTGTTTGTGACTAAGTGGCTACTAAAAAAGACTGGACATACCCCATTTGCAATACCTTGGGTTGTCTTCTTTTGCAAATGGTATGCCATCATGGGGGTAATTCTCATTCCTGGGCTACCATACGCTCTCAAAGGCAACGTAACCAACCTGGCCATTTTCAATGTAAAAATATTTGACCCATATATTTGACCCTGTAACTTTCAAAACCGCTATAAAACCTGTACATGGGGGGTACTGTTATACTCAGGAGACTTTGCTGAACACAAATATTCGTGTTTCAAAACTGGAAAATGTATCACAACAATTATATCATCAGTAAAAGTGCTGTTTGTGTGTGAAAAATGCAAAAAAAAGTCACTTTCACTGACAAAATCATCGCTGTGATATGTTTTACTGTTTTGAATCACTAATATTTGTGTTCAGCGAAGTCTCCCGATTAAAACAGTACCCCCCATGTACAGGTTTTAGGGTGTCGTAGAACGTTACAGGGTAAAATACAGTGATAGCAAATTAAATTCTCTGGACTTTCGGCCTGGGTTGGCAGGCAGGTCCCTTAAATTGCAATCAATAAAATAACTTAATTATGTAAAAATATTACATAAATACGCACGTAGAATTTAAATATATATGCATATTTATATATTTGAAGTCTACGTGTATATTTATATAATTATTTATGTCATTTTGTATATGGACATATGAATAGTTTGTATTCTTTTTATTTATTTAAATATACATAGATATATATATACAATTTCATTCTAAGTGTATTTTGATATAAATATATATATATTAATATCAAAATACAGTTAGAATAAAATTTCGTATAGATATATAATTTTTTTTAAATTATTTTTACATGTTTAATTTAATTTAAATTACTTATTATTTGTATTTTATAATAATATATATATACAATATATATAGTTATTATATATATTATATATATTATATATATACGTGTGTAATTTAATTATAAGTGTATTTTTATATTAATATATGTACATATTAATATAAAAATACACTTAGCATGACATTATATATATGATATATAGACATATATTATATAGGTATAATATATGTCTATATATCATATATAAACACACATATATAATTTTTATTTTTATTAACATTAACTTTATTTTTTTAATGATTTTACACTAGCAGGGAGACTGCCTGTCAGCACAGACAGTCCCCCTGCAGGCAGACACATGGACACCTATTGTGACCATGTGGTCGCCCTGTTGGGCGATCACATGGCCACAGGGGTCCTAATCCGCCATGGGGAGACTGTCTGGGCTGCAGGCAGTCTCCCCACACTGGGAGCACCGGGGGAACGACGGCGATCGGGTAAGTACATCTTAAAGTTAGGACGGTTCAGGACCGTCATCGGTCGGCAATGGAAAAATGCTGATGACGGTCCTGAACCGTCCTCCGTCCTTAAGGGGTTAAGAACCGTCTTGGGACATCTTGTAACTTTGGTGAACAATGCTCCTTTAAGACTATGTCCCCAGACCTGTAAAATAACTTGTTCCTGGCTTTCTCCCTCTTGGTTCAGTAAATGGGGCTTACTGAACCAAGTACCACACAGGCGGACCACCCAGAAGTTAAAGTGTGCAGGCAATTTACCTCCCAGGCTGTGAGGTTACTGCAGTTTAATTGCCGACCGCTGGGTGGCCGCCATTCGACAGTCGAACACGTGGCGGTGGCCATCTTTGTTCATTCAAACGCGGTCAGCGGTGTATGCTAAAGATTCTGTGGAACTAAAATCGGATGCAATACACGAACACCGCTGACCCTTACCTTCTTCCATACTGAACTTGCAGCTCCAGAGACTAAGTCCCGTTCGAAGATGGGACTTAGTCGTTTTTCTGCATGAAATTGACCGACCGCACAGCCCAAATCTCAGTCATAAAGGACTTCCACTTAACATTTGATCCACTGGAGGGATTTGGCTGATTTTTTGAAGTGTTTATGTTTGATGTATGCTGAGTCTAAATATGTAATTTATGGAGATTGAATGTATAGTTTTAAAGTTACAGTGTATGTGTAAAAACTGTATTTTTACTGTCTGTGATAATTATGTTAAACCATAATTATATCACAGACAGAAGGGAGGATTTTGTGTGTAATTACTGGGAGTGGTTTCAATGATGTACATGTATGATTGGTTGTTTTGTCTCTCCCTGTGGGTGGTCCTGTATTTACAAAATGGTAATAAAAACCAGGCTGGGTATTCCAGTCCTCAGTTCTTCTTGACCCTTCAAAACGTAGCCTCGTCTCGTTCTTGGAAGGGGATTATTGTGGATTATTACTCTGCTCTTTTTACAGCTGAACCTGACTCTCCCTCTGGATATCATGAATGGGATTATACCAGCTTTACTCTTACACAGCAGCTTGCCAGGGAAAAGGACGTCTCCAACGGCTGATACCCTCTCACTACCTGGGTAGCCGTTACAAACACATTAAATAGAAGGTTTCTAGCATAATACTCAATACTCCCTATAGACACTTTAAATAGAGGGTGTTACGGACACTCCACAGACCAGTATTGGATTACACTATTTTAAGTTACCGAAATCGGTTCCTTCGGTATTATTGTTACCTATACCCAATTACACGAACAACTAGGATTACATATTCGTGCATACGAACTCAGACCACGCGGCCCTTGGCGTGTGCCGCCACTTAACCTTTTTCACCTTTGAAATAACCGAACGGACGACCACCGGGAAGCTGCGGTTTGCGGTTAACCACAACCTTAATTGACTGAATCATTGACTGCCTCAAGCTGAGAACACACTGACACAGAGCAGAATAGAGACTGTTCCCCGTCCTCAGAGACCATGATACACACTGACACAGAGCAGAATAGAGACTGTTACCCCTACATAGGGTCACTTGGCAGATATGGCGTGGTCGTGGGAGGAGGAGGATGACTTTCACCTCTTCCCCTGTTAGATTCCCGTTGTGCTGTGACATCACTCTTATACGCTGTGTAAAGCATACTTTTTAATTTATTTTGCAAATGCTGCATCCTTTCCGACTTGTAATTCGGTAACATTTCCGCCACTGTCTGCTTATACCGGGGGTCTAGTAGCGTGGACACCCAGAACAGGTCGTTCTCCTTCAGCCTTTTTATACGAGGGTCCCTCAACAGGCACGACAGCATGAAAGACCCCATTTGCACAAGGTTGGATGCTGAGCTACTCATTTCCCGTTCCTCCTCCTCACTGATGTCAATGAAGGTATGTTATTCCCCCCAGCCACGTACAACACCACGGGTACCAGATAGGTGACAACGAGCACCCTGGGATGCCTGTTGTGGTTGGTCTTCCTCCTCCTCCTCAAAGCCACATTCCTCCTCTGACTCCTCTTCCTCACAATCCTCTTCCAGTGTTGCCGCAGGTCCAGCAAGCGATGCTGATAAGGCTGTTTCTGGTGGTGATGGTGACCACAACTCTTCCTCTTCCTCTTCACGCTCATCTACGGCCTGATCCAGCACTCTTCGCAGGGCACGCTCCAGGAAGAAAACAAATGGTATGATGTCGCTGATGGTGCCTTCGGTGCGACTGACTAGGTTTGTCACCTCCTCAAAAGGACGCATGAGCTTACAGGCATTGCGCATAAGCGTCCAGTAACGTGGCAAAAAAAATCCCAGCTCCCCAGAGGCTGTCCTAGCACCCCGGTCATACAAATATTCATTAACAGCTTTTTCTTGTTGGAGCAGGCGGCCAAACATTAGGAGTGTTGAATTCCAACGTGTCGGGCTGTCGCAAATCAAGCGCCTCACTGGCATGTTGTTTCACCGTTGGATATCGGCAAAGTGAGCCATGGCCGTGTAGGAACGCCTGAAATGGCCACACACCTTCCTGGCCTGCTTCAGGATGTCCTGTAAGCCTGTGTACTTATGCACAAAGCGTTGTACGATCAGATTACACACATGTAATTCTTTGTAAAAACACGCTATACAGACACCAGATATGAGTGGCAACTGTCAAAGTACACTGGCAGGGGTCTGCAGGGCACACGCTGAAGGCCTGAAACACCCGCTTTAAGGACACTGACTGCTATTAGCTTACACTGGAAAACTTTTTTTCTTTGTAAAAGCACGCTATAGAGACACCAGATATGAGTGGCAACTGTCAAAGTACACTGGCAGGGGTCTGCAGGGCACACGCTGAAGGCCTGACACACCCGCTTTAAGGACACTGACTGCTATTAGCTTACACTGGAAAACTTTTTTCCTTTGTAAAAGCACGCTACAGAGACACCAGATATGAGTGGCAACTGTCAAAGTACACTGGCAGGGGTCTGCAGGGCACACGCTGAAGGCCTGAAACACCCGCTTTAAGGACACTGACTGCTATTAGCTTACACTGGAAAACTTTTTTTCTTAGTAAAAGCACGCTACAGAGACACCAGGTATGAGTAGCAACTGTCAAAGTACAGGGGTCTGCAGGGGCAGGGGTCTGCAGGGCACACGCTGAAGGCCTGAAAAACCCGCTTTAAGGACACTGACTGCTATTAGCTTACACTGGAAAACTTTTTTTCTTTGTAAAAGCACGCTATAGAGACATCAGATATGAGTGGCAACTGTCAAAGTACACTGGCAGGGGTCTGCAATGCACACGCTGAAGGCCTGAAAAACCCGCTTTAAGGACACTGACTGCTATTAGCTTACACTGGAAAACTTTTTTTCTTTGTAAAAGCACGCTATACAGACACCAGATATGAGTGGTGTAACGGAACCGCTGGCACCCCGACCGGGTACCTTCCGCTGACAGATGCTCCTAGTGCTTTCCAAGGACTCCAAGCACTCTGCCTGACACCATAACAACTGCAGACCCCACGAACCGCCGCAGCTTGGTTGGGGTCTCGCCGACTCCACCCACTCTGGACCCCAAGGCCAGGGTCCAGCTTCCAGTAGGTGGACCTCTCCGAATTCCAGAGAACAGGAACAAGAACAAGCTCTTAGCAGAGCTCAGTGATTATACCCTGGGGAGTATAGTGATTATAGCAATCCCCAGAGTGTAGTTCTCCAATCCCCCAAACATGAGCCGAAACTTCATGAAGGTACAAGATGATCTGAGGTGCTAGCACACACAGTCTGGCTTTTATTACAGTTGTTGCAAATACAGGACCGCCCACAGGGAGGGATAAAACAACCAATCATATCACAGTTATGTAGCGGAGGGCAGTATGATACTCCACGATCTCCGCTGGTATTACAGGTAAATCCACAGTCAGCGCTGAAAAGTAATGCAAGTCCCCAAATCCTCCCAATAACCGGACGAAACACAGTTTGGGAGTCAACTAACTCGCTTTATTCACAAGCTGGCATATTTAAGCAGTTCCCCATGCAAGGGGTTTCCTTACAGATAATTCAGGGGATTTCTCCCAGCAGGCATTGTAATTCTCCCAACAGGCATTGCTGCACAAGATGGATACTCCCACTAAAATGGACGATTAAGTGGATTATCCCCTCGTGCAGCAAAACCGACAATTTACTTTAAAATATATATTTTAGACAATATTCGGTACATTGAGATAACCGAACGTTCGGTAGATAGCTGGGGTCTGAGCGCACCTTTTGTGCGAATACCCCTCACATCCCAGCTGAAATGACCGAACGCCGCAGCAAATACTGTTCTGTATGAAAGTTCCCCTCAATCGGTCGATTGTATTTAGGGGAACGAATCTACCGAAAACCGGGCTCCCGAACGGCCTGGAAGTGCAGCGGTGTTCGCATCATCGAGTAGCCGTTTTTAGTTCCAGGTGCTCGATGACATAGAAACATAGAATGTGACGGCAGATAAGAACCATTCGGCCCATCTAGTCTGCCCAGTTTTCTAAATACTTTCATTAGTCCCTGGCATTATCTTATAGTTAGGATAGCCTTATGCCTATCCCACGCATGCTTAAACTCCTTTACTGTGTTAACCTCTACCACTTCAGCTGGAAGGCTATTCCATGCATCCACTACCCTCTCAGTAAAGTAATACTTCCTGATATTATTTTTAAACCTCTGCACCTCTGACCAAACACCGCTGCAGAATTGACGATCCAAGATGGCCGACCGCCGCATGGTCGGTAGTCGAACGACGGCCACCCAGGAAAGCCTCTAATTACCGATTGCAACATTGTTGCAATCGGTTAACAAGCGCCACACGACCCTAAGTGTGTGGTCTATCAGGGGGGCCCGTGTTCGTTCGGCGAACGGCCCAGATAGCCGCTGTTTGCCGAACGAAGTACTTGTATGCTGGTAGCTTACGGCTGCCAGCATGCGAATCTCTATAGCACAATACACATACAGCAAAATATACATAGCACACAGTACAGCCTACAGACAACCTTCCCATATTAGAGTCCAGAAGTGGCTAGGTTTGCCACAATGCTCCCCCAGAACCAAGCCGGCATACACAGTCTGATCCCAACGGATCGGCTTGGGGAGGTCCGGGAAAGTACTCACAGATCACTTTTCAAGTTCAGTCTGTCTGGATAACCCGTCGGCGTTACCGTTTTGTTTCCCTGGGCGATAATGGATTGTAAAATCGAAGGGCTGCAGCGCCAAACTCCAGTGCAGCAGCCTGGCGTTGTCCCCAGCTACACGGTTCAGCCACACCAACGGGTTGTGATCTGTGAGTAGGGAAAAAGGTTGTCCGTACAAATACGGCTGTAATTTCTTAAGGACCCACACCACGGCCAGGCACTCCTTCTCAATAGCGGCGTAGCTTACGTCTCGTGGCAATAACTTTCGGCTCAAGTAAGCTACGGATGTTCTCCGCCATCTGTTCCAACTTGGCTCAGCACTGCCCCCAATCCAAACATTGAAGCGTCTGTGTGAACAAGAAATCTTTTAGTTGGATCAGGAGCAGCAAGTACAGGAGCATTAGTTAGAGCAGTCTTTAGTTGTTGGAATGCCTGCTCACACTCTGGGGCCCAGACAACCTGTCGAGGAAGATTCTTACGTGTCAGGTCAGTCAGGGGTTTGGCCAGGGCGCTATAGTTGGGCACAAATTTTCTATAATACCCTGCAGTACCCAGAAACGCTAACACCTGGGTTTTTGTCCTAGGGGTTGGCCATTTAGCTACAGCTTCCACTTTAGCTGGTTCAGGTTTCTGTTGCCCGCTTCCCACCCGGTGTCCCAAGTACTGCACTTCTGCCATCCTTATATGGCACTTGCTGGGTTTCAGCGTCAACCCTGCCTCTCCAATGCGATCTAGTATGGCCCCTATGTGTTGTAGGTGCTCTGCCCAGGTCTGACTGAATATAGCAATGTCGTCTAAGTAAGCACAGGCGTATTCCTGGAATCCGTCCAGTAACCGATCTACCATCCGCTGAAACGTCGCCGGAGCGTTTTTCATCCCGAATGGCATGACTCGAAA
Organism: Pelobates fuscus; assembly: GCF_036172605.1. Lineage (NCBI taxonomy): Eukaryota > Metazoa > Chordata > Amphibia > Anura > Pelobatidae > Pelobates > Pelobates fuscus. Next base: position 665,327 of record NC_086318.1, on the reverse strand, counting down.
TTGATACAAGCCAAACGGGGTGACAAACGCCGACTTGGGGATGGCATCCTCGGCTAGTGGAATCTGCCAGTATCCCTTACATAAATCTATGGTAGTGAGATACCGGCCCCGTGCCATCTTATCCAGCAACTCGTCTATCCGGGGCATCGGATAGGCATCAGACACCGTTTTGTCATTTAGCCTCCGGTAGTCGACACAGAAACGTGTCGTGCCGTCTTTCTTGGGTACCAGCACTACCGGCGATGCCCAGGGGCTATCGGAAGGTTCGATAACCCCTAGCTGCAACATCTCATCTATTTCCATTTTCATATGCGTCCTGACTGCTTCAGGGACGCGATATGGAGTCTGCCGCATAGGTAGCTGTCCTGGGGTTTCAACTCGGTGGGTGGCCAGCGGAGTGTACCCAGGTAAATTGGAGAAGGTAGCCCCTTTAGCTACAATCAGCTCTTGTACCTGGGCACGCTCCTGAGGGCTTAGCCGCTCCCCCAGCTGAACCCCCTTGGAGGGCTCGGTCTGTTCTTCCTGTTCTAATAGGTCAGGTAGGGGCAGATTCTCCTGATCCTCAGAGGCTGAGGCGCATATCGCCGCCACGTCCTCTGTCCTCTCATGATAGGGTTTGAGCATGTTCACATGGAGCATGCGCCTCTTCCCTACCCCTGAGCATGGGCCAATCACATAGGTGGTGTCACACCTCTGTTCCACCACCTGGTATGGGCCTTGCCAGATGGCCTGCAGCTTGTCTGTGCGGACAGGTTTTAAAATCAAAACCTTCTGTCCCACTTGAAAGCTGCGGTCTCGGGCTCCCCTATCGTACCAGCGGCGCTGGCGTTGTTGGGCCGCCTGGAGGTTGGTGCGCACTTCCTGAGTTAGCGCCTCCAGACGGTCCCTGAATTCCAGTACGTACGATACAATAGGGGTTCCATCAGAGCTCTTCTCTCCCTCCCAATGTTCCCTAATTAGGTCTAATGGCCCCCGTACCCTTCTCCCAAACAGTAATTCAAAAGGGGAAAACCCTGTGGATTCTTGAGATACCTCTCTATATGCGAAGAGCAAATGGGGCAGAAACCGCTCCCAGTCTCTGTGGGCCTCTCCAAACGTACGGAGCATTTGCTTCAGCGTACCATTAAATCTCTCGCATAAGCCATTGGACTGGGGGTGGTACGCAGAGTTTACTATCGGCTTAATGCCACATATTTTCCACAGTTGCTGGGTGACCTCAGCGGTGAATTGGGTGCCCCTATCAGATATTATTTCTTGGGGAAACCCTACCCGGGAGAATATTTTCATTAGAGCCTCGGCCACCGTCTCTGCATGGATATTCGAGAGTGCTACGGCCTCTGGGTAGCGGGTGGCATAGTCCACTACCGTTAAGATGAACCGTTTTCCGGAGGGACTGGGTTTGGGCAAGGGTCCCACTATGTCAACGGCCACCCTACTGAAAGGTTCTGAAATAATCGGGAGGGGACATAATTTAGCTTTGTGACGGTCACCTCGCTTGCCTACTCGCTGGCATATATCACAGGAGGTGCAATATTGTCTCACATCTTTAGAAATTCCTGGCCAGAAAAATGCATGGGTTAACCTATATCGGGTACGAGTCATTCCTAGATGTCCGGACAAGGGAATATCGTGGGCAATCCTAAGTAGCTCGGGACGATATTTCTGGGGGACCACTAACTGTTTGGTGGTCTCTGTGACGGACCCTCCCACTCCCCGTTCAGCAATGCAGTATAGGAGCCCTTTCTCCCACGTGTACCGCTCCCCCTCTAGCCCCCCCTGGTCAGTGCGTACCCTGTCTCTGTACACCTGTAATGTGGGATCGGATTTCACCTCGGCTTCAAACTTAGCTGGGGTATCCCAGGACATACGTGTCAGGTGGGGGTCTTGGTCTCTTACCTGAGCCTCAGAGTGTGTTGGTGGAGCCGTGGTGCGAGCCTGTTGCCGTGTGGTGACTGGATGGGCTTCTTGGTAGGGAGCCTGTGGGACAAAAGCAGAGGTCATCTGGCCCAAGTCATTCCCAAGTACAACATCCGCTGGTAGGTTTTGCATGAGACCTACTTCCACAACCCCCTCTCCCACACCCCAATCCAAATGTACTTTAGCAGTGGGTAAACGGTATACTGCTTCCCCTGCCACCCTTACAGCCACTGATCCACCAGTGTGAGCGGAACCTGGGACTAGATGGGGTGCGATCAAGGTGAGCGTGGCTCCGGAATCTCGGAGCCCTTGTACTTCTTTCCCCTCCAGGGTCACCAGTTGGCGATAATGCTGCCTGTTGTCTGTGGCTCGAACTGACATCACCTCGTGTAATACCCCTAGAGGTTCCTCGGGTTGAACGCTCCACATCTCTTGGGTAGCTGGTTCCCGCTGATAATAGTGGGCAGCAGCCCTTGGTGCTGGGTTCGGACGGGCTTGGTTCCAGGTGGGTCTGCCTCGATTTTGGGTGCATTCCCGGGCCATATGCCCCCACTGCTTGCAGGTGTGGCACTGGATATTGGCACGTCCATTATACCTGGAGGGGGGTGGTACAGTCCCTGTGGATGGGCGAAAAGGAGGTGCAGTGGGAGTGTGGGGGGTTGGAACGCTGGGTGACCCCGTGGGTCGTGGGTAACTCTTGGAAAGGGTTATCTGATGCCTTCTTGCATCAAAATGCTGGTCTGCTAAGCGTGCCGCCTCTGTTAGGGTGAGCGGCTTCCTGTCCCGCGCCCATTCTTGTGTCACTGGAACCAAACTGTCCAAGAATTGCTCCAACAGCATTAACTGTCGCAATCCTTCCATGGTAGTGGCCTGGCTCGCTTGGATCCATCCTTGTGATGCTTGATCTAGCTTGTGTGCCCACTCCGCATGAGAATCTTTATCTAGTTTTCGCAGGTTTCTAAATTTTCGCCGGTATGCCTCTGGGGTAATGGCATACCTCTCTAATATCGCTCGCTTCACTTTCTCATAGTCTTTGCTGTCCTCGCTGGGTACAGCGCGATATGCTTCGGCCGCCCGCCCTGCCAGCCTGCTCGCCAGCAGGGGGACCCATACTGCTCGGTCTAAGTCATGTAAATCACACAGCCTTTCAAAATCTTGTAAAAACCCATCGATCTCATCCTTCTCCTCGCAGAATATTTTAAATGCATGATAGGGAATTTGGGGTTTTACCTGGCTGTAGGGTGACCCAGTCGTGGATTTTGCTCGAGCCTGTGTATGCTGTGGGCTGTGTGCCATCACGTACTCCTGCACATTTGCCATCACCAGGTTCAGCATGTCAGCTGATACAGGCTGTGGCAGAAATGCTCATTTCCCTCTGATAGAGCGTTTCTTCCATGATTGCTGGGGTGTAGCGCTGCGGGCTTGGTCTCCCTCCATCAGCTCTGCAATTAGTACAGCCTTGGGTTTGCTGCTGGCTACCTTACCCCTGGCTTCTAGTAGTTCTTTTAACGTCTGTCTCTTTAGCTTAGAATAATCCGTCTCCATTCACTTCAGTAGTCGGTTCTTTCGCTGAATTCTACTTGCCATTCCCTTTTCTCATTCAGCAGTTGTAATTTGCACGAATTGCACTTTTTCGGCTGTAAGGTCGGATCCCGTCGCTTGCCACCAATTGTAGCGGAGGGCAGTATGATACTCCACGATCTCCGCTGGTATTACAGGTAAATCCACAGTCAGCGCTGAAAAGTAATGCAAGTCCCCAAATCCTCTCAATAACCGGACGAAACACAGTTTGGGAGTCAACTAACTCGCTTTATTCACAAGCTGGCATATTTAAGCAGTTCCCCATGCAAGGGGTTTCCTTACAGATAATTCAGGGGATTTCTCCCAGCAGGCATTGTAATTCTCCCAACAGGCATTGCTGCACGAGATGGATACTCCCACTAAAATGGACGATTAAGTGGATTATCCCCTCGTGCAGCAAAACCGACAATTTACTTTAAAATATATATTTTAGACAATATTCGGTACATTGAGATAACCGAACGTTCGGTAGATAGCTGGGGTCTGAGCGCACCTTTTGTGCGAATACCGCTCAGATCCCAGCTGAAATGACCGAACGCCGCAGGAAATACTGTTCTGTATGTGTCAGGGTACCTGTAGTCTCTACCTCAGAAGAGGTGACGTTTATCCTCCCAGAGGGGTTGTTTCTTCCGTTCCTCGCGGTCCTCTCGGCCATTTACAAGCCGACCGCGAGGGATCCACTTCCTTATATGACGCGACGCTCAGTAGTCGACGTCATGACGCCAACCCGGGTCGACCTGTCAGTCAAGTCCCGAGCACTAATCAGGACTCGTCGGGGGCGTGATTACCCTCTAGAATCAAGGTATAAAGTAAGGCTTTCGGCATCTGCTCATTGCCCTGTCGTGGTTCTAGCCTGTCTAGTCACTCAGTGCTCTTGTATTCTAGTTGTCTCTTTGGTTCTGACCCGGCTTGTTTGTACTACCCTGTTTATCTCTGTTACCCTTTGACTCGGCTTGTCTCTCGCTTACCTGTCCTCTCGTTCCCTCGACCTCGGCTTGTTCCTAGACCATTCTCTACTTACTCCTTACGTTTAGTCCGGCCATTCTAAGGTCCGGTATACGTACCTACCACCTGTTTGTACTCTGCGTGTTGGATCCCTGTCCCGATCCTGACATTACGACAGGGCCAATGGATCCTGCAGGTACAAACACTCAGGTTGGTCCTTCTGACTCTAGGTTCGACGCCATGGATCACAGAATGGACCAGATGGCTCTAGCACTACAGGCGTTACTATCTCGTTCTAGTAATCAACCAGAAGAGATGCGTAATACTTCTATCTCCCCTGTGAGTTCAGGTCTAGAGGTAGCCACTGTAGGTGCTTCTTCCCGTATTACTCCACCTGTACGTTATGGTGGTTCTCCAGAGAAGTGTCGTGGTTTCTTAAACCAAATAGGTATCCATTTCGAATTACAACCCCGCTCCTATCCTACAGATAGGGCGAAGGTTGGATTTATTATCACATTACTTGTTGAGAAAGCTCTGAGATGGGCCAATCCATTGTGGGAAAATGATAATCCGTTAGTATATAATTATAATGCCTTTGTAGCTGCTTTCAGAAGAACTTTTGACCCTCCAGGTAGAAAGGTCAATGCAGCTAGATTATTGTTGCGCCTTAGACAAGATAACCGAACACTTGTGGATTATGCACTAGAGTTCAGGTCCTTGGCGGCAGAAGTTAAGTGGAATGAACAGGCTTATATAGCTGTATTTTTAAACGGGTTATCAGACGTAATCCTTGACGAGGTTGCTACTAGAGAGCTTCCTGAAAATTTGGAGGATTTAATTTCTTTTATTTCTCGCATTGATGAACGTTTAAGAGAGAGGCAGAACACTCGAGAGAGAAACCGTAGACCTTCCTTTAAACTAGCTCCTTCATTTCAAAGTTCTGAATCCACAACCTCACTTTTTCCAGAACATATGCAGATAGGCAATACTCGCCTCTCAGAAGAGGAGAGACAGTACAGGAGAAGGGAGGGGTTGTGTATGTACTGTGGAGTCAGAGGTCATTTACGCCTAAATTGTCCTAATCGCTCGGGAAACGCTCGCACCTAAGTTTCTCTAGAGGACAGGCCTTGGGTGTTTCTATTTTGTCCTCTAATCATAATTATAAAGATCACAGGCTTCTGCTACCCGTTTCTTTAACTTGGGAGAAGGGAGTACTAGAAACTATGGCATTGATAGATTCCGGAGCTGCTGAGAGCTTTATCGACCAAGTTTTTGTTACCAAACACGCTATCCCATCCCAGTTAAGGGAAACACCCTTGGCCATAGATGGTAGACCTTTAGTTGAGCCTGTTATTTTTCGTGAAACCATACCCGTTAAATTAACTGTTGGTATCTTACACGAGGAGGACATATCTTTATTGCTTATTTCGTCTCCTTCTGTTCCCATAGTCCTGGGGTATCCTTGGTTAAAAAAACATAACCCTATTATTGATTGGGAACTGGGGGAGATAGTCTCATGGGGTCAGGGTTGTCAGGACAGGTGCTTACGGACAGTGTCACCGCTTAGCGCAGTTAACACACCGATTAATTCTACCTACTCTACAGAGGTACAAATACCGCCCCTGTACCTGGATTTAAAGGCAGTATTTGACAAAAAGAATGCTGATACTTTACCTCCACACAGGTCTTTTGATTGTAAGATTAATCTACTACCTGGTACTATGCCTCCCAGGGGTAATGTATATCCTTTGTCCACTAAAGAGAACTTAGTCTTAGAGGAGTATATTCGTGAGAACCTTGAAAAAGGATTCATTAGGAGATCCTCCTCTCCTGCCGGGGCTGGGTTTTTTTTTGTTAAGAAGAAGGATGGTACACTAAGACCTTGCATTGATTATCGAGGTTTGAACAAAATAACCATTAGAAATGCCTACCCAATTCCTTTGATTACCGAGCTCTTTGATCGTCTAAAAGGCTCCAAGATTTTCACCAAGTTAGATCTCAGAGGGGCTGATAACTTGGTGAGAATTCAGCAGGGACACGAGTGGATGACGGCGTTCAATACCCGTTATGGGCACTATGAATACACAGTAATGCCTTTTGGTCTCTGTAATGCACCGGCAGTATTTCAGGACCTGATCAATGAAGTTCTTAGGGAATTTCAACATGACTGCGTTATTGTATATCTGGATGATATACTTATACACTCTAGAGAGATTGAGACTCACCACAGACAAGTCAGAAGGGTATTGCGCAAGCTTCTTCAACATGGCCTGTACTGCAAATTGGAGAAATGCAGCTTTGACCAATCCCAGATAAACTTTCTTGGTTATGTGATTTCTAGGGAAGGGTTTAAGATGGACCCGGATAAGCTCCAGTCCATTTTAAATTGGCCTTTACCCAAGGGCCTCAAGACCATTCAGAGGTTTATTGGATTCTCCAACTATTATAGGCGCTTCATTAAGGGATACTCTTCAATTATAGCTCCTATTACCAATATGACCAGACAGGGGGCTGACACTAAGAACTGGTCTACTGAAGCCCTTCTTGCCTTCAAAACACTCAAGGAACTGTTTGCTTCTGCACCAATTTTAGTTCACCCTGATACGACTCTGCCTTTCCTACTCGAGGTAGACGCCTCAGAGACAGGTATAGGTGCTATCCTGTCCCAAAGGTTAGGTGTGGATACGCCCTTACATCCATGTGGTTTTTTTTCCAAGAAACTATCAGGACCTGAGAGCAGATATGACATTGGTGACAGGGAACTACTAGCAGTTATCATGGCTTTAAAGGAGTGGAGACATTTATTGGAGGGCACCTTACATCCTGTTACTATTTTGACAGACCACAAGAACTTGTCCTATATTGGGGAGGCCAAACGCTTGTCCTCCAGGCAAGCTCGTTGGTCTTTATTCCTCACGCATTTCAATTACGTGCTCACTTATAGACCTGGTTCTAAGAATTCTAAAGCCGATGCTTTGTCTCGCCAATATGAACCTTCTGCGATATCTGAGCCGGTTTTGTCTTCTATAGTACCCAGGTGCAATATTATCGCCAACACGAGTCTCAAGATTCACTCTCCGTTGCTTGGTCAGATCATGAAGTTGCAGCATCTGGCGCCTAGACAGACTCCTGGGGCAAGGCATTTCGTTCCTCCTGAACTCCAACTGGAACTCTTACAGTGTTTTCACAACAGTAAGGCGGCTGGGCATCCGGGTATTCGCAAGACATGTTCCTTGATCTCTAAAGATTTCTGGTGGCCTTCTTTACGGAAGGATATTAGGGATTTCATCGGAGCATGTGAGGTCTGTATGAAGACTAAGCAACCTCATACGCTTCCATGTGGTTTGTTACATCCCTTGAACATTCCAGAGAGACCATGGTCCTGTTTGGCTATGGACTTCATTGTAGATTTGCCTGTTTCTAAAAAACAGACTGTTATCCTCACGGTGGTTGATAGGTTTACTAAGATGGCTCATTTCGTGCCCTTAACTAAACTCCCGACTTCTCCTGAATTGGCGGAGATATTCCCGAGAGAGATTTTTCGCTTACATGGGATACCTTCCGAAATTGTTTCCGATAGAGGTTCCCAATTTGTTTCACGTTTTTGGAGATCCTTCTGTTCTCAACTAGGCATCAAATTGAATTTTTCTTCTGCCTATCACCCTCAGTCTAACGGAGCTGTTGAACGTACCAATCAAAAGATTGAACAATATTTGCATTGTTTTGTTTCTGAACACCAGGACGATTGGGTCGGTTTGATTCCTTGGGCGGAGTTTGCACACAATAATCTCGTTTGTGATTCTACTCGTTCCAGCCCCATTTTCATGAATTATGGCTTTCATCCTTCCATTCTTCCCTCGGTCTCTCCTTCCCAAGGGGTACCGTCGGTTGATGTTCATGTTGCCAATTTGAGGAAGTTGTGGGATCAGACTCGACAAATTCTTCTACATAATTCCATGTTGTTCAAGAAACACGCTGATAAGCACAGAAGGGCGGCTCCGGTTTTTGTTCCAGGTGATAGGGTATGGTTGAGTACAAGAAACATTCGTTTAAAGGTTCCTTCTATGAAATTCGCTCCTCGTTACATTGGCCCTTACAGGGTTCTGACTCGAATTAACCCAGTTGCGTATCGCCTAGCTCTTCCAGCTGCCTTACGCATTCCTAACTCCTTTCATGTTTCCTTACTGAAACCGCTAGTCTGTAACAGATTTTCCTCCACTATATCCTCTCCTCGCTCTGTTCAGGTTGAGGGTCAGGAGGAGTATGAAATCAACTCCTTCATCGATTCTCGAATCTCCCGGGGGAAGTTACATTATCTTATTGACTGGAAGGGATATGGTCCTTGGGTACCTCAGGAGGATGTACATGCTCCTCGCCTCTGCAGGGCTTTTCACTCCCGTTTTCCATCTCATCCCGGTTCCTTCCGCCCGGTGGGCGTTTCTGAGAGGGGGGGTACTGTCAGGGTACCTGTAGTCTCTACCTCAGAAGAGGTGAGAGACTTAGACGTTTATCCTCCCAGAGGGGTTGTTTCTTCTGTTCCTCGCAGTCCTCTCGGCCATTTACAAGCCGACCGCGAGGGATCCACTTCCTTATATGACGCGACGCTCAGTAGTCGACGTCATGACGCCAACCCGGGTCGACTTGTCAGTCAAGTCCCGAGCACTAATCAGGACTCGTCGGGGGCGTGATTACCCTCTAGAATCAAGGTATAAAGTAAGGCTTTCGGCATCTGCTCATTGCCCTGTCGTGGTTCTAGCCTGTCTAGTCACTCAGTGCTCTTGTATTCTAGTTGTCTCTTTGGTTCTGACCCGGCTTGTTTGTACTACCCTGTTTATCTCTGTTACCCTTTGACTCGGCTTGTCTCTCGCTTACCTGTCCTCTCGTTCCCTCGACCTCGGCTTGTTCCTAGACCATTCTCTACTTACTCCTTACGTTAAGTCCGGCCATTCTAAGGTCCGGTATACGTACCTACCACCTGTTTGTACTCTGCGTGTTGGATCCCTGTCCCGATCCTGACAGTATGAAAGTTCCCCTCAATCGGTCGATTGTATTTAGGGGAACGAATCTACCGAAAACCGGGCTCCCGAACGGCCTGGAAGTGCAGCGGTGTTCGCATCATCGAGTAGCCGTTTTTAGTTCCAGGCGCTCGATGACCAAACACCGCTGCAGAATTGACGATCCAAGATGGTCGACCGCCGCATGGTCGGTAGTCGAACGACGGCCACCCAGGAAAGCCTCTAATTACCGATTGCATCATTGTTGCAATCGGTTAACAAGCGCCACACGACCCTAAGTGTGTGGTCTATCAGGGGGGCCCGTGTTCGTTCGGCGAACGGCCCAGATAGCCGCTGTTCGCCGAACGAAGTACTTGTATGCTGGTAGCTTACGGCTGCCAGCATGTGAATCTCTAAAGCACAATACACATACAGCAAAACATACATAGCACACAGTACAGCCTACAGACAACCTTCCCATATTAGAGTCCAGAAGTGGCTAGGTTTGCCACAAGTTACATCCCACATATCCCCTCCCCTTATCCTGAGAGGAAACTCAATTATACATACAGTTAAAACATACTTTTTACCCAACTTTCATAACTCTAAAACCATACATCCAATCTCTATAAAAATACATATTCACAATCAATCCATTCAGGGGAACGACATATTAAAAAATGACACGAATCAGACCAGTGGTTTAAAAGTTAAGGGAAAGTCCTTTGTTACCAAATGAAGCATGGCTTTTCTTCCCAAAACAGTTCCACAGAGTCTCTATCCTGGAGATAATTGGGAAGTAATCCAATTATCTCCAAGGACAGAGGTAAAACTCCATTAGCCACACGGCAGACAAAGGACAATAAAAGACGTAAAAATACATACTGTTACATTTATCACATAGAACCTACATATTTACAATTTACCTAACACATAATAGCATACATAATATTGAAGACAGCCTGAATGCAATCTGCTACACAGTCTTAAGGGGACATTGTTCCTAAAAGTCATAATATGTCCACGGATGGTTTTTAAAGGGCCAGCAGCAGCACCATACAAATCCAATATGCCCAAAGGTTGCACCTGAAGGGCCAAATCTCCCAGGGACCATAGTCAACAGGTAAGAGGCTGGCAATCAGGCTCCTCCAACAGCCAGGGGTAAAGGGCAGCTTGTCACCAATAAACCCAGTGACAAAAGGCATTTCGTCACACATCTCCCCTTTGGGGGGGAGACTAAACAGGTACCTGACCTCTCGGTCAGTGCCTGAGTTAGTCGATAAACCCACCCACAGTGAACAAGTAGCCCACCCACAACACACATTTACTGCACCTGGTGGTTCCTCTGGTGCTGCTGGGCAACACGCTGTGGAGACTGGGGGGGCAGAGGCCAACTGCGCTCTGCCCCGATGCCAGCGCTTCTGCTGGTGTAGCCTGGACGCAACTTGGTTGGGGAGGAGAGACATCGCTTACCTCTTCCACCCGGTGTTCTTGTGAGGGTAGTTGGGGATCTGGATAGACCGTCCAGCATCCCTGTATGTCGGGTGCATAGACTACGGTCTCATCTGCACCTTCTGGGGGATTCGGGTCTCCCCTTTGTGGGGTAAGTTGCCACTGGGAAGGGAGACCAGTTGCCTCCTCCCCGTGGAACTCACTCTGCTGCTGGGGAGTAAGGACAATACTTTTGGCTTCCTGGAACTCACACTGCCGCTGGGGAGGAAGGACTGCACCTTCGGCTCCCTGGAACTCATACTGCCGCTGGAGAGGAAGGATGACACCCTCTGCTCTCTGGGACTCACACTGCCGCTGGGGAGGAAGGACGACACCTTCAGCTCCCTTGAACTCACACTGCCGCTGGAGAGGAAGGACGACACCTTCTGCTCTTTGGGACTCACACTGCCGCTGGGGAGGAAGGACGGCACCTTCGGCTCCTTGGAACTCACACTGCCGCTGGAGAGGAAGGACGACACCTTCTGCTCTCTGGGGTACACACTGCCACTGGGGAGGAAGGACGGCACCTTTGGCTCCTTGGAACTCACACTGCCGCTGGAGAGGAAGGACGACACCTTCTGCTCTCTGGGGTACACACTGCCGCTGGGGAGGAAGGATGGCACCTTCGGCTCCCTGGAACTCACACTGCCGCTGGGGAGGAAGGACAGCACCTTCGGCTCCCTGAAACTCACATTGCCGCTGGAGAGGAAGGACGACACCTTCTGCTCTCTGGGACTCACACTGCCGCTGGAGAGGAAGGACGACACCTTCTGCTCTCTGGGACTCACACTGCCGCTGGAGAGGAAGGACGACACCTTCTGCTCTCTGGGACTCACACTGCCGCTGGGGAGGAAGGACGACACCTTTAGCTCCCTGGAACTCACACTGCCGCTGGAGAGGAAGGACGACACCTTCTGCTCTCTGGGACTCACACTGCCGCTGGGGAGGAAGGATGGCACCTTCGGCTCCATGGAACTCACACTGCCGCTGGAGAGGAAGGACGACACCTTCTGCTCTCTGGGGTACACACTGCCGCTGGGGAGGAAGGACGGCACCTTCGGCTCCCTGTGATACTGGTTGCTGCAGGGACGAGGGACTGACAATCTCCTCTCCCTGGGACGCTGGTTGCTGCAGGGACGAGAGACCGATTGGCCACAGCCCCAATCTCTGAAATCGGAGCTCCAATTCCCATGCCGCTCGATTCTCCTCATCCAACTTGCGCACGGTGGCCAGGAGCGTCTCTACCGAAATATTCGGGCCATACCTGGTTAACCGCCTCTCTACCTCCTTCCTGTAAGCCTCGCCCTCAAAGCGATAAGTCATGTTTGCTGTGAATAGGGGCGCTGTACGAATACTAGCGTTGCCCTCAAATTGCAATTTCAAACGAACTGTGTCTCCGAGCTGCTTCTCTTCGCACTAGGACGCCATCCCACCGCTGCCACCACTGTAACGGAACCGCTGGCACCCCGACTGGGTACCTTCCGCTGACGGATGCTCCTAGTGCTTTCCAAGGACTCCAAGCACTCTGCCTGACACCATAACCACTGCAGACCCCACGAACCGCCGCAGCTTGGGGTCTTGACAAAGGACAATAAAAGACGTAAAAATACATACTGTTACATTTATCACATAGAACCTACATATTTACAATTTACCTAACACATAATAGCATACATAATATTGAAGACAGCCTGAATGCAATCTGCTACACAGTCTTAAGGGGACATTGTTCCTAAAAGTCATAATATGTCCACGGATGGTTTTTAAAGGGCCAGCAGCAGCACCATACAAATCCAATATGCCCAAAGGTTGCACCTGAAGGGCCAAATCTCCCAGGGACCATAGTCAACAGGTAAGAGGCTGGCAATCAGGCTCCTCCAACAGCCAGGGGTAAAGGGCAGCTTGTCACCAATAAACCCAGTGACAAAAGGCATTTCGTCACACATCTCCCCTTTGGGGGGGAGACTAAACAGGTACCTGACCTCTCGGTCAGTGCCTGAGTTAGTCGATAAACCCACCCACAGTGAACAAGTACATGAGCAGCCCACCCACAACACACATTTACTGCACCTGGTGGTTCCTCTGGTGCTGCTGGGCAACACGCTGTGGAGACTGGGGGGGCAGAGGCCAACTGCGCTCTGCCCCGATGCCAGCGCTTCTGCTGGTGTAGCCTGGACGCAACTTGGTTGGGGAGGAGAGACATCGCTTACCTCTTCCACCCGGTGTTCTTGTGAGGGTAGTTGGGGATCTGGATAGACCGTCCAGCATCCCTGTATGTCGGGTGCATAGACTACGGTCTCATCTGCACCTTCTGGGGGATTCGGGTCTCCCCTTTGTGGGGTAAGTTGCCACTGGGAAGGGAGACCAGTTGCCTCCTCCCCGTGGAACTCACTCTGCTGCTGGGGAGTAAGGACAATACTTTTGGCTTCCTGGAACTCACACTGCCGCTGGGGAGGAAGGACTGCACCTTCGGCTCCCTGGAACTCATACTGCCGCTGGAGAGGAAGGATGACACCCTCTGCTCTCTGGGACTCACACTGCCGCTGGGGAGGAAGGACGACACCTTCAGCTCCCTTGAACTCACACTGCCGCTGGAGAGGAAGGACGACACCTTCTGCTCTTTGGGACTCACACTGCCGCTGGGGAGGAAGGACGGCACCTTCGGCTCCTTGGAACTCCCACTGCCGCTGGAGAGGAAGGACGACACCTTCTGCTCTCTGGGGTACACACTGCCACTGGGGAGGAAGGACGGCACCTTTGGCTCCTTGGAACTCACACTGCCGCTGGAGAGGAAGGACGACACCTTCTGCTCTCTGGGGTACACACTGCCGCTGGGGAGGAAGGATGGCACCTTCGGCTCCCTGGAACTCACACTGCCGCTGGGGAGGAAGGACAGCACCTTCGGCTCTCTGGGACTCACACTGCCGCTGGAGCAGCAGCACCATACAAATCCAATATGCCCAAAGGTTGCAACTGAAGGGCCAAATCTCCCAGGGACCATAGTCAACAGGTAAGAGGCTGGCAATCAGGCTCCTCCAACAGCCAGGGGTAAAGGGCAGCTTGTCACCAATAAACCCAGTGACAAAAGGCATTTCGTCACAAGTGGCAACTGTCAAAGTACACTGGCAGGGGTCTGCAGAGCACATGCTGAAGGCCTGAAACACCCGCTTTAAGGACACTGACTGCTATTAGCTTACACTGGAAAACTTTTTTTCTTTGTAAAAGCACGCTACAGAGACACCAGATATGAGTGGCAACTGTCAAAGTACACTGGCAGGGGTCTGCAGGGCACACGCTGAAGGCCTGAAACACCCGCTTTAAGGACACTGACTGCTATTAGCTTACACTGGAAAACGTTTTTTCTTTGTAAAAGCACGCTATAGAGACACCAGATATGAGTGGCAACTGTCAAAGTACACTGGCAGGGGTCTGCAGGGCACACACTGAAGGCCTGACACACCCGCTTTAAGGACACTGACTGCTATTAGCTTACACTGGAAAAAAAAATTATTTGTAAAAGCACGCTACAGAGACACCAGACATGAGTTGCAACTGTCAAAGTACACTGGCAGGGGTCTGCAGGGCACACGCTGAAGGCCTGACACACCCGCTTTAAGGACACTGACTGCTATTAGCTTACACTGGAAAACTTTTTTTCTTTGTAAAAGCACGCTATAGAGACACCAGATATGAGTGGCAACTGTCAAAGTACACTGCCAGGGGTCTGCAGAGCACACGCTGAAGGCCTGACACACCCGCTTTAAGGACACTGACTGCTATTAGCTTACACTGGAAAACTTTTTTTCTTTGTAAAAGCACGCTATAGAGACACCAGATATGAGTGGCAACTGTCAAAGTACACTGCCAGGGGTCTGCAGAGCACACGCTGAAGGCCTGAAACACCCGCTTTAAGGACACTGACTGCTATTAGCTTACACTGGAAAACTTTTTTTCTTTGTAAAAACACGCTATACAGACACCAGATATGAGTGGAAACTGTCAAAGTACACTGGCAGGGGTCTGCAGAGCACACGCTGAAGGCCTGACACACCCGCTTTAAGGACACTGACTGCTATTAGCTTACACTGGAAAACTTTTTTTCTTTGTAAAAGCACGCTATAGAGACACCAGATATGAGTGGCAACTGTCAAAGTACACTGGCAGGGGTCTGCAGGGCACACGCTGAAGGCCTGAAACACCCGCTTTAAGCACACTGACTGCTATTAGCTTACACTGGAAAACTTTTTTTCGTTGTAAAAGCACGCTACAGAGACACCAGATATGAGTGGCAACTGTCAAAGTACACTGGCAGGGGTCTGCAGGGCACACGCTGAAGGCCTGAAACACCCGCTTTAAGGACACTGACTGCTATTAGCTTACACTGGAAAACTTTTTTTCTTTGTAAAAGCACGCTATAGAGACACCAGGTATGAGTGGCAACTGTCAAAGTACACTGGCAGGGGTCTGCAGGGCACACACTGAAGGCCTGACACACCCGCTTTAAGGACACTGACTGCTTACACTGGAAAACTTTTTTTCTTTGTAAAAGCACGCTATAGAGACACCAGATATGAGTGGCAACTGTCAAAGTACACTGCCAGGGGTCTGCAGAGCA
The DNA here is from genome assembly GCF_036172605.1 of Pelobates fuscus. Classification (NCBI taxonomy): domain Eukaryota; kingdom Metazoa; phylum Chordata; class Amphibia; order Anura; family Pelobatidae; genus Pelobates; species Pelobates fuscus. The sequence continues at coordinate 649,784 of NC_086318.1, read as the reverse complement.
CACGCTGAAGGCCTCACACACCCGTTTTAAGGACACTGACTGCTATTAGCTTACACTGGAAAAAAAATTTCTTTGTAAAAGCATGCTACAGAGACACCAGATATGAGTTGCAACTGTCAAAGTACACTGGCAGGGGTCTGCAGGGCACACGCTGAAGGCCTGAAACACCTGCTTTAAGGACACTGACTGCTATTAGCTTACACTGGAAAACTTTTTTTCTTTGTAAACGCACGCTATACAGACACCAGATATAAGTGGAAACTGTCAAAGTACACTGGCAGGGGTCTGCAGAGCACACGCTGAAGGCCTGACACACCCGCTTTAAGGACACTGACTGCTATTAGCTTACACTGGAAAACTTTTTTTCTTTGTAAAAGCACGCTACAGAGACACCAGATATGAGTGGCAACTGTCAAAGTACACTGGCAGGGGTCTGCAGGGCACACGCTGAAGGCCTGAAACACCCGCTTTAAGGACACTGACTGCTATTAGCTTACACTGGAAAACTTTTTTGCTTTGTAAAAGCACGCTATAAAGACACCAGGTATGAGTGGCAACTGTCAAAGTACACTGGCAGGGGTCTGCAGGGCACACGCTGAAGGCCTGAAACACCCGCTTTAAGGACACTGACTGCTATTAGCTTACACTGGAAAACTTTTTTTCTTTGTAAAAGCACGCTATAGAGACACCAGATATTAGTGGAAACTGTCAAAGTACACTGGCAGGGGTCTGCAGAGCACATGCTGAAGGCCTGAAACACCCGCTTTAAGGACACTGACTGCTATTAGCTTACACTGGAAAACTTTTTTTCTTTGTAAAAGCACGCTACAGAGACACCAGATATGAGTGGCAACTGTCAAAGTACACTGGCAGGGGTCTGCAGGGCACACGCTGAAGGCCTGAAACACCCGCTTTAAGGACACTGACTGCTATTAGCTTACACTGGGAAACGTTTTTTCTTTGTAAAAGCACGCTATAGAGACACCAGATATGAGTGGTGGCACTGACTGTCAATTTATTACAGTGACATTTTTTTTTTCTTTTTAAATGTCAAGCTTAAGCTATTGTGACACCAGTGAGTGAGTCGTGGCACTGGGCAAATGGGCACAGTATGCACTGTGAGCCTGACACTGTAAACTGCAATTACATTACAAAGAAAAAAAACACAAAAAAAAGCAGACTGATGTTCTAGCCCTAAAAATGGCTTTTTGGGGTGCTGTTCTTACAGCAGAGATCAGATGAGTCTTTCAGGACTGTAGTGGACACTGAATACCCTAGCCTAGCTATCAATTTCCCTATCTAATCAGCAGCAGCTACACTTTCCCTCCTCTCACTAAGCATGCAGCTTCAGAATGAATCTAAAATGGATGCTGGGAGGGAGGTGGGAGGGTGTGGAAGGGAGGGAGTGCTGCTGATTGGCTGGAATGTGTCTGCCGACCGAGAGGCACAAGGTCAAAGTTTGCTCAATGATGATGAATAGGGGGCGGATCGAACCGCCCATGTGTTCGCCCGCGGTGGCGAACGCGAACACGCTATGTTCGCCAGGAACTATTCGCCAGCGAACAGTTCGGTACATCACTAATTGCTAGTAAGTTACACAGGCTAGCGCGGTTAAGCATGGTTACAGTAGTAATTTAGGGAGCCAGATGTTTACGACCGAGCGTATAAAATAAACGTATGTCTTAATGTTTAAACTATGCAGGTAAGTAGCCTCAGTGTGTGAATGCTAAGCTGATATAATTGGGTAAGCTTCCCAAACTAAACAAGCATGGTATGTAACCACTGGAGCTGAGTGGGTTCCTACGATTTTAGATGTTATTGTTAGGCATCACTGTGTTAGGCACCACAATATGGCTACGGTTTATATCAGAGTATTATGTGACAAGTGGTTCACGAGAGGCTGTTGCCCCCTGTTGAGTCTATGGGGTTGTGAGAGTCTCTATGCTGGCATATGTGTTCCTTCCCCTCTGTCACTTATCTGGTGGTCACTCATCCATGTGTGGTAGATCTCCCCTTGTCAGGCTCGGTGGTCCGATGAGTCCAGCACTTGACCTATGTGTAGGTGTGCATGTGAGTTCACTGGGCTGTTACTCGCTGAGTTCATCTCTCACCCTCTGCTCTCGGCCCCGCCAAGAGACATCCATTGTGGGCAGTAGGTGTTACTCTCTCCCAGGCAGCTGCAGATCGTGATTTCGGTGGTTGTGGTTTGTTTGGGGCCCTCCGACATGGCAGGTGATGTAACTGCGACTCATAGGGACTCCCTGGTGTAGGAGTGGGTGGCACAGGCCGTGTTCCACCGCCATCTTGCGAGGTATGTCTTGCGGGTTTCGTGCGCCTCAATCCCCATGCGGCTCAAGCTCTCCTCAGTGGGGACCGGGATGACCCCCCCGGTCCATGGGGGGGAAACGGGGCCGGCAAGCGACTCAGGTGGTCGGCATGTGGTAGTGAGGAGGGGGAACCAGGCAGCGGCCATCCACCCTGCTCCCCCCCCAGGTAGGCCGCAGCCCTCCAAGCTCCGTGCTTCCTCTTGGGGACCAGAACTCTCGGGGTCTGCTGCCTCTCCCACAGCCATGGGTATCTCGTGGGCTCGTTTATTGTGCGGGGGTCGCGTTAGGTAGCTTAAGAGGACCGGTTTCTCCAGAGCCTCTCCTGCATGCGACCGGTTAGCATGGCGGTCCGGCCCCGCCCCCACGTGCATTTTTTTTTTTGAGGTATGTAGAGAGGGATCTCTTAAAGAATATTTGAAAGTGTGCGGGAGGGCATTCCATAATTGCGGTGCTCTGTAGGAAAAGGAGGATCGGGCCGCATTCTTTTTGAATGAGGTAGACTAAATAAAGTGCTGGTACTGGATCGGAGGTTATAGGAGGTGGGAACAGCCGAAGAGAGCATTCTGCTCAGGTAGGGCAGGAGCTTCCCAGAAAAGCTCTTAAACACAAGGCTGGAAAGATGAAAGGTGCGTCTGGATTCCGGCGACAGCCATTTTAGTTATTTTAACATGTCACAATGGTGGATCCTGTAATTACATTGTAGCACAAATCAGCAGAACTAGTTATAAAATGTATTGAGTTTATTAAGGTGGGTATGCAGTGCAGGTGCATAAACTACATCCCCATAATCAATGATTGGCATCAGCATTTGCTGTACAATCTTTTCCTTTACTGTAGGGCTTAGGCAGGATTTGTTTCTGTACAGTTTTGGATAAAGTTTAGATGCAAGTTTTTCTATGTGGAGGCCAAAAGATAGATTGGGGTCTAACAACATACCCAAGTATTTGAAAGCGTGTACTGCGGTCAGTGTGCTATTTGAATTTGTTTTGATGGATAGGTGGGAATTGTGTAATTTGTGTATGTGGCAAACTCACCCATTTAAAGGAGTTTGCCATGAGTTTTTGGAGGGGCCTGCTTGCCCGCCTCCTACCTCATGACTATGGCCCTGGGGTGTATGGCACTTTAAGAAACTTACTTGGGGCTTATGAACTTCTATTGGACTCTGTATGGCCCTTTAAGAACTGCATTTGGGCTTATGGTCTTGTATTGGACCATGCTGGCCCTTTAAGAACCATCTGGGGACATATTGAGACTTTGTGTGACAATGCCCCTTTAAGACTCTGTCCCCAAGCCTATAAAATCCTTTGTGCAGGGCTTTCTCCCACTTGGTTCAGCAAATGGGGCTTACTGAACCAAGTGCTACACAGGCGGACCACCCAGAAGTGGAAGCCTGCAGGCAATTTACCTCCCAGGCTGGGAGCCAGCTGTAGGTAAATTGCAGACCATTGGGGGGCCGCCGTTCGTACAAATGAACACGTGGCGGCGGCCATCTTTGTTCAGCCGAACGCGGTCAGCGGTGTGTGAAGCCAAATTCATGCAACTGAAATCGGCTACACATTTCAACGAACACCGCTGACCCTTACCTTCTCCTACACTTAGACTCTGCAGCTGGAAACTAAGTCCCATTCGGCAGTTTGATTGCACTGCTATACTGAGTCAATTGCACCAATGGTGGCCTGTGCGTGCATTCGAATGGGACTTAGTCATTTTTCCTGCCTGAAATAGACCGGTCAGGCCCTGGGGAGTCAGCACAGCTAAACGGACAAGGGCACATGTATGAGTGTGGGGATGGTGCTAGTGATTGGCTGTATGTGTTTAGGGGCGTGGCTATATGTGTATAGGGGAGTGGCTGTATGTGTTTAGGGGAGTGGCTGTATGTGTATATGGGCGTGGCTATATGTGTTTAGGGGAGTGGTTATGTGTTTGTAGGAGGGCAGGGATCATCTTACCTCAGTGCCTTTTGGGATTCTGGCCAGCAAACCCCTCCCCTGGCTCCTGTTTGTCCTGGGCCTGCATGCTTTACCAGCTTGAGGGATGGATACTGAAGTCCTGTCTGCCCTCAGAGCTGCTGCTGCCCTGGATGGCGGTAGGCACTTTCAGGAGCAATGTGCTCCCCTCCAGCCTGGCCTGCCCGCCGGTGTGGGTTCACCTCCCACGCGGCTACAGCCTCCTGTAGGCCGCAGGAGCACGGGCCGGCCCTCCCACCCACCTGCTTGGCTGAGCCCTGATGCCTCACCTCGGGCCCAGTATGGGAGCCGGAGCCCAGGCCCAAGGCACCACCAGGCCCGCATGTCAGCTCCATCTGCTCCGTCTGACACGCGGCCTGCATCATCTGCCGCCCCCCCGCGCACCCCCCGGCCGTGGACAGCGGGCCGGGGGGGCCAGAAGACCTGCTGAGCATCCTGGAGGGTCTGGGAGGCCTTCCCAGCCCCCACGTGGTCGTTGCATGGCGGATCCAGAGCCTGGCCGGTGGTGGTGAGTGGGCCACGCGGGGCACGGCTGTGCTGCCGTTGGGGGGTCCTCCCCGGGCTCTGGGGATGAGGGTCGGCCGGGGGGGTCCCCCTCTTCTCCCCGGGTTCTGTCAGCAATTCCCCTCCTCCCTCCTCCCCCCCTGGGGTGCCCATCCCTTGTCCCCTCTCCCTCTGGGGTCCCCCCCTCCTTTGGTGTTTTTCCTCCTCCCCTGTTGCTGTTGGTCTGTGTCCCCTTCCTCTCTCCTCTCCCCCTCTCTATCTCCCTCCTTCCTCCCCCCCCTGGGGTGCCCATCCCTTGTCCCCTCTCCCTCTGGGGTCCCCCCCTCCTTTGGTGTTTTTCCTCCTCCCCTGTTGCTGTTGGTCTGTGTCCCCTTCCTCTCTCCTCTCCCCCTCTCTATCTCCCTCCTTCCTCCCCCCCCTGGGGTGCCCATCCCTTGTCCCCTCTCCCTCTGGGGTCCCCCCCTCCTTTGGTGTTTTTCCTCCTCCCCTGTTGCTGTTGGTCTGTGTCCCCTTCCTCTCTCCTCTCCCCCTCTCTATCTCCCTCCTTCCTCCCCCCCCTGGGGTGCCCATCCCTTGTCCCCTCTCCCTCTGGGGTCCCCCCCTCCTTTGGTGTTTTTCCTCCTCCCCTGTTGCTGTTGGTCTGTGTCCCCTTCCTCTCTCCTCTCCCCCTCTCTATCTCCCTCCTTCCTCCCCCCCCTGGGGTGCCCATCCCTTGTCCCCTCTCCCTCTGGGGTCCCCCCCTCCTTTGGTGTTTTTCCTCCTCCCCTGTTGCTGTGGGTCTGTGTCCCCTTCCTCTCTCCTCTCCCCCTCCTGGCTCTCTCTCTATCTCCCTCCTTCCTCCTCCCTTGTTCCTGCTGTTCTGGGTCCCCTTTCCTCTCTCTGCCTCCCCCTGTCCCTCCTGTCCCTATTCCTGGTCCCTATGTCCCCCCCCCCCTACTTACCTCGGGGCTGCCCTCCTCTGCGGGGTGTGAGCTTGCCTCTCTTCACACAGGATCTGGCTGCAGTTCCTGGGACCGTCCAGCAGATGGCGCCTGGTGCTGCTGCAAGGCTGAGCAGTACTGAAAATGCAATTAACTCTGTCCTGCCTGGATCGTCTTCATTTCCTTTGCCACGGGAGGTTCCTCGGGCAGCGGCTGGTGAGTTCCTCATTGGGGGGTTTCTGTCAGGGCTTCCTTAATCAGTCCCCCCCCCCCCAAATTTTTTTTTTTTTTAAAAAAATACAAAATAATAATAAATAGTAATAAATAAAGGGAGCAGGGTGCGCAAGCAGGTAGGGTCCCCCCCATTAGATGGTCATCTCTGGTTAGTGTGGTCCTCGGCACTGCAGCCACAGGGGGTTTTGACAGTCACGAGGTTACCCTCTCCCAGAGTGGGTGGGTATGCTGGCACCCCTGCTACGGCGTCGGGTGCCACAGCACCTGCTGTTGCTGGGGGTCCCTAGCATTAGGTGACCCCCCGGGTGTTGCTGACGTTTCGCGTGGGTTCGCCTATGTGTGGGTCAGGGCCCTTGGGCTTGCACCTACAACAGGAGGTTCATGGAAAAATTTGGAGGGGAGACTTTGTTGAGATTTTTCCTTCCTTCCCATGGAGGAAGCTACTCCTTTTAATGGAATAGGACGGGTAGGAGTCTGAAAAAGACAAGGAGAAATACCAGTACCCTAAGACTTGCGGGAATTGGATTTGCGCGTTTGCAATCCTGGCCAGTGTAATTGGGGAAAGGGCTCCGCGGAAGTGCTCCGCATTGTTCTGCTACCAGGATACCATTTGGGATGCTTGTCGTACCTATGGCAGTCTGGGGTGGTGGAAATATGACGAGCAGTTCCGTCAACGGTCGGTGGTGCGCCCTTCAATTTCGTGGGACCAGATTGACATTGGCCTCTGGCTCTCCATTGTGATCTGCGCGGCCCCTCTCTTCCTTCTCTGGGGGGGTCCTCCTCCTCACCAACCGCACATCAGAGGCCGGGCTGTTGAAATTCAATGACAGTCACTGCAAATAGGGGGCATCTTGCCGTTTTCTAGCATGAATGTTCCACTGGTGGGGGAGCCCATCCCGCCTCCCAATGCTTCAAGCGGGGTAAAGTTGGCGAGATGGGGGATTTGGGCGATGGCGCCGGTGGTCATGAGCGCAATGCGCCCTTGGCTTGCCAGTTCTAGGAATCGTCGGGCGGCTGGCATCCTACTGGATGGGTTGAGCAAGGGTTTGGACAAATACCGTCTGATTCACCATTTATCGTACCCCTGGGAGGGGGTTTGGTGAATTACGACATCTCTTGGGTACTCTGCCGAGTATCTTATGCATCCTTTTACGTGGCGGTTAACATGGTCAGGGTTATAGGCCCTGGGGCCTTGTTGGCCAAGGCTGATGCGGATTCGGCCTTCCGTCTACTGCCGGTGCGCCCGGAATGTCACCATCTTCTGGGCTGTGTTTTTGAAGGCATGTATTACGTGGATAGGTGCCTCCCTATCCTGTTGTTACTTTGCATGCTTTAGCTTGTTCTTAGGCTGGGCGGGGAGGAAGGAGGCTGGGATAGGCTCCTTGCTACACTACCTCGATGATTTTCTTCGTGTGGGTCCTGCCGATTCGCCAGCCTGTGCGCTGCTGCGACGGGTTCTGGGTGAAGTGTTTCATAAATTTGGGGTCCCGTTGGCACATGGCAAGACGGTGGGCCCGGTCACTTGTCTCAGCTTTCTGGGCATTGAAATTACTCTTTGGCAGGGGAATGCTGCTTGCCTTTGGATAAGGTTCAAGGCTGGCGGCGCGAGGGGGCCTTGGCCATTGGGCGGCGCGAGATTCAGCTGCGCTGCCTGCAGTCGCTCCTGGGTGAGCTGAATTTTGCCTGTAGGATCATGCCTGTGGGGCGGGTTTTTAACCGGCGTCTGGCTCTGCGACGGACGGGGTCTCCGGGCCTCGCCATTTATTCGGCTCACTTGGCCGCTGCGGGATGTTTTGGCTGTTGGGGACTCCTTCTTGGCTGCATATCGTGGCCTGTCCTGCGGGCAAGGGCTGGGGGTTTTTGACGCCGACCTACACCTATTTACGGACGCATTCTGGGCTCTAGCGGCTGTGCTCCTGTGTGGCCGGACAGTTGGCATATCTCTGGACTCACAAAGAATCTGGCCTTTTTGGAGCTTTTCCCCATTTTGGTGGTGGGGGAGGTCTGGCGGTCACGTTTTCCAGGATCTAAGGGTAGTGTTTCGCTTTGACAATTTGGGGGGTTGTTCAGGCCATTACTCGGCTGACAGCCTCCTTCCCTCCGGTGTTTCGCTTGCTTAAGGGACAATCGTCCCGCAGGCGGATCTGGATGGGACGCCTTGCCCGGCGGACAGCTGGCCGCTCAGTCTGGCAGAGTGACGGAATGGGTCTGTGGATCGGTTTCCAAGCCACCTGGACGCTATGCTCCTGGGGGCTGCGCATATTAGGGTATTGGTGATTCCTAGTAGGCCATGCGGATCATCACTATAAGTATTTGACAATCCAGGTCGGATGTTTTTTTCGGGAAGGGTATGGCGGTTCGGCTGTTGCACTTTTCCTTTGTGGAGAACTGTGAGCTGCGCCCAGTATGCATGGGCCCTCTTTTGGGTTATGCGGATGGGATCTTTTCTTTCCCATTCCCAATTCTTTGGGTCTTTCGCTGGAGTCTGATGGTTCTGGGGATTGTCAGCAAGGAATCTTGTGGCATTCCTTTCGGTTTAGCGCTGCCTTGGAGGCTTTTAGGATGGGTATGTCAGGGCACATGGCGCAAAGAACCGGGAGGGGGTATGGTGAAATGTCTCGGTGAAGTAATGCTGGTTTTGTGGAATTTGTTCAATCCTTGGGGAGTTGTGGGTTCAATTCTCAGCGCCGGTAGCTCATCCATTCCTTCCTTTGAGGTAGATAAAGGAGTACCAGTTCCGTGGGTACAAGTAACAATTCCCAGGGTGCACTTGGAAACAGAAAAGATCTGGATGTCTCTTTCCTGGTTATACTCCCAGGTGGCATGCGGGTGTCCATCCGGGAGGTGAGCTATTGGGTTGTGCGCCTTCTGGAGCAGAGGTTCGTTGGTTTGGTGCCGGAGGTATGAAATGTGTTCGGCTCCTCCCTGGAACAGGTTTTCCACTGTCCCACCGGTCCGTAAGGTTCGGGTTATCCCCTGGGGGGGCATTGAGCTTGGGACGATGCCAATGTGGTATTTGGCGTCTGCCCCTAAGAGGGTATTGGTGCATGCTTTAGTTGTTTCGTGATGCGTGGTGTTGGGTTCACTTTATGACACTATGTGTTAAGTTATATATGTTCAGTTATGGTAATTTATTTTACTGGTTCCTGGAAAGAAGTGAGATTATTAAAATAAATTCTGGATGCGTTATTCGGTATTTATCGTATGTTACAACTAAGACAGTTCCAAAAAATTTTTTTAAAAAATAATAATAAATAAATAAATAAAATAAAATAAAATAAATAACAATAAAAACAAAACAAAAAAAAACCTCGATTGGTCAGAGGTCATTTCCCGTATCTTTTGGCAGCGTCCCCATAATCAGAGCATGGTGCGCTGCCGTATGACAAAATAATTGGAGGGCCTCTAGGTGTGTTTTTGAGGGGAAGGGGATTTTGGTTCGCCAGGGTGTTTCGCACACGTGGCAGCCTAAGAGTTTGTGGGTGGAGGTCGGGCTCGACCTTTTTGCCATGCAGGAAGTGGTGGAACAGGCCTTGGTTGGTTGTGGTGGGGCTCCCCGCTGATTTTAGGTGTAAAACAGCGGGGTTTGTGGCGGTGAGCGTGTCCTTGCCAACAGGGTTGGAGAGCAGATGGAATGTCAAGAGATGGTCAAGGTGGGTCTCAACCTCCCCTGCTCTGTAAGGTAAACTTTCAAGTTACCGAATAGGACGAGCCGGCTGGTGGTAGAGCATTTAAAGGACCACTCTAGGCACCCAGACCACTTCAGCTTAATGAAGTGGTCTGGGTGCCAGGTCCAGCTTGCTTTTACCCTTTTTTTTTTATAAACATAGCAGTTTCAGAGAAACTGCTATGTTTATACTGAGGGTTAAGCCAGCCTCCAGAGCCTCTAGTGGCTGTCTCATTGACAGCCGCTAGAGGCGCTTGCGTGCTTCTCACTGTGAAAATCACAGTGAGAGCACGCAAGCGTCCATAGGAAAGCATTATGAATGCTTTCCTATGCGACCGGCTGAATGCGAGCGCGGCTCCTGCCGCGCATGCGCATTCAGCCGATGACGTCGCGAGGAAGAAGAGGAGGAAGAGGAAAGCTCCCCGCCCGGCGCTGGAGAAAGAGGTAAGTTTAACCCCTTCCTCCCCCAGAGCCCGGCGGGAGTGGGTCCCTGAGGGTGGGGGCACCCTCAGGGCACTCTAGTGCCAGGAAAACGAGTATGTTTTCCTGGCACTAGAGTGGTCCTTTAAGATGATGGGAATTTTGGTTTGGACGAGGGGGGAGGCGAGATACCAGTGGGTAAAGTTTTGGTGCATAGGCACCTGGTTATGTTTGTTGGCAAGGACGGTTATTTAAGTTGGAGGCTGTAGGGCAATAAGTGTTAGTTTATATGTTAATTATGGTATGTATATGTATTTATGTGTTTATTTATATTTGAATTAAAATAAAAGAATAAAGTTCGGATGTGTCCTACAGTTGTAAGTTTTAATAAATGCTGTGGCCTGTTTCATCCAATATTCGTTGTCTGTCGTTATTAGGGGGACAAGTGGGGTAGTCTCTTTACTTTTAGTTGCACCTCATTCCCCGCTACGTACATACAGGTCAGAAAGGACTTCCAGTTAACTTTTTAACCGCTGGAGGGATTTGTATGATTTTTGAGAGTGTTTATATTTAAAGTATGCTGATTATCAATATGTAATTTTTAGGAAGATTGCAGGTATAGTTTTAAAGTTACAGTACATGTGTAAAAAGTATATTTTTCCTGCCTGTGATAATTACATTAACCCATTCTGTTCAGTAATTATATCACAGGCAGAAGGGAGGATTTTGTGGGAATGAATGGGATTGTTTTACTATATATTACATGTTTGATTGGTTGTTCTTAAAAACCCTGTGGGCGGTACTATGTGTGTATAATGTGCATAAAAGCAGAGTGTTTCATTAAAACTGGAGTTCTACTTCACCCTCAATTTGGAGTGCCGTCTCTTATTGGGGGAATCTGCTACAAGGGATTGCTATGCTTGTCATACTCCCTGGCTATATCACTACTAAGCTCTTGTAAGAGCTTGTTCCTTTCTTGCTCTCTGAAGGAGTCTACGGTGGTTATGGTGTCGGCTGGAGTGCTTGGAGCCCGCAGGAAGCGCTAGGAGCATCATTCAACGGAGGTACCCAGTTGGGGTGCCAGGTGATCCGTTACAGTGTATCTTTGTGACAGTTTTGTCAGTGTTTAGGAAGAGTTTGTTTTTTGTGATACACTTTTCTACCTCTGCAAACTGGTCTTGGAGCAAAGCCTCAAGCTGCGGTAGATCGGATTTGCTTGCATAGATTATGGTGTTGTCTGCGTACATGTGTACATTTGAGGATTTGCAGACATTAGGCAGATCATTTATAAATAATGTGAATAGTAGGGGGCCGAAAATGGAACCTTGGGGAACATCACATGTGACTGGGAGAGGGAGGGAGTTGCTGTCAGAAATGGACACATATTGTGAGTGATCCGGTACATATGATCGAAACCAGGTTAGCGGACAATAACCACTACCTGAGTTTTTGAGTTTGTGCAGTAGAATGTCGTGGTCTACTGTGTCAAAGGCCTTAGCAAAATCAAGGAAAATAGCTCCAGTTAGGTCTCCTTGTTCCATGCCAGTTTGGATGTCATTCTAAACTTTTAAGAGGGCAGTTGTAGTGGAGTGATTCTGGTGAAAGCCCGATTGATCAGGGGTCACATAGTTAGATTGTTGGTAATACTTACATAGTTGCGTATGGACACATTTTTCTAAGATTTTTGACAATACCGGGAGCAATGATATAGGGCGATAGTTAAAAACCAAAGTAGTGTCACCACTTTTATGGATAGGCACTACTCTCGCAGTCTTCCAAAGTTTGAGTATGTAGCCAGACAAATGCCCATTTTGAAATTAGTTCCTGCATATGATGTTAATTAATTTTTTTAGTTTTTTACTGTTCTGTACGTTTTAAAGTTTTTTTTACATATGACTGTTTTTAAAAGATACATATTGTTCTTAGTAGTGATATATTTGCCTATTGATCAATACATTTATTTTCTCCTTATAATCATCATCTTAGATCAGTTGTAGTCAACCTTTTTCTACCTACCGCCCACTAATGCATCTTTTTGGTTGAAAAAATGTCCTTACCGCCCACCAGTTTTCACGCAAGTGCAGAATATTTTTTAGAAAGGAGGGTGTTTAAAAAAAAAAAAAAAATGTACGTACATTTATCTTTTTATTTCTACTTAATGCATGTTTTTAACTTTAGAAAGTTTAATGAGAAAACAATAAAGTAAATTGAAATTACCTTTACTGGTGATTAAAGAGATCCTTGAGGTTGATGCTGTGAGACTAAATATTTGATATCTGGTTCGATTTCCGTAAGGAACAAACGAAGGTTTCCTCTTTCGGTGATATTCAGACGACTTATCTGTTTGCGCATAATATGATTTCTCATCTGTGCGTCAGCTACTCTCCTCTCCCTCCTCAATTCCCCTCCCCACCTTTTTAAAAAAAAAATGTTTTAACCTTCCTTATAGCAATGCCCAGTAGGAAGGCTGAGCTAGGTATCCCACTTACTATTACTTACTATAGCCCACTATAACAGACAGGCACACATACATACATACAGACACACACACACAAGACACACATACACACATACAGACACACACACACACACAAGACACACATACATTCATACAGACAGACAGGCACACACATACAGACACACAGACAGGCACACATACAGACACACACTGTAACGGATCCACTGGCACCCCGACTGGGTACCTCCGTTGAAAGATGCTCCTAGCGCTTCCAGAGGACTCCAAGCACTCCACCAGACACCATAAGCACCGCAGGCTGCAGCTATCTCCCTTCAGAACGAAGCAGGAACAAGCTCTTACAAGAGCTCAGTGATTATAGCAAGGGAATATGCCTAGCATAGCAATCCCTTGTAGCAGGTTCCCCCAATAAGACACAGGACTCAAGTTGAGGGTAAAACAGGAACTCTGGACTGGCTCATCCAGCCTGGCTTTTATTTCCAACTCACACATACAGGCCACACCCAGGGGGAGGCATAAAAGAACCAATGACATAGATGTTACCTCCCACACATCCCCTCCCCTTAGTGTGACACATAATCCCATTATGCATACAGTGTAAAATATACTTTTACACAACTTTCATAACTTTAAAACCATACATCACATTCACATAAAAATACATATCCACAATCAATCCATTCAGGGGAACAACATATTAAAAAATGGCATGAATCCGACCAGGGGTTCAAAAGTTACTAAAAGTATCTTTTGTTCCTTTCTGGCTGGCAGAAAAACATCCCCACAATGCACCCTGGTTTCCTCCCTTCTGCCCTGGAGTTAATTGGAGAAGTAATCCAATTACCCAGGACTAAAGGCAGACTCCATTAACCACATGGTTGCAAAACAACATAAAACACTTTAAAATACATAAAGTCACATTTACACATAACACACAGACATTTCACCTATCCCCAGATAGCTGGGATCTGCACGCACAAAACTACCGAATAGCGCGCAGATCCTACTCACACAGTACAATTGCCATGGAGCTAAAGTCCTTCCCATAGTCTTTCATTATATGAATAGGCTCCATGGTATGGCTATCTGGGGTATCACATTCCCATAAAGTCTGGTCCATAGTCCAAAGGCAAGAGGCGGGCAATCAGCCCCCTCCAAGGACATGTGGCGAGGTCGGTTTCGCCACACTTCTCCCCTTTACCCCCCAGACTAACAGGGTACTTGACCTCCTGCCGGTCAGTGCCCTTGTTAGTCCAGCAGCCCACCCACAAGACAGAAACAGCAGAGCAGCCCACCCACAATAAACAGTTACTACACCTGGGTGAGGGAGAATCTTGTCCAGGTTCAGGTGCCTCACCACGGCTGTGTGGGGGACGGGTAGGCTGCCTTGGTAGGTTGCTGAGGGGGCAGAGACCAGCGGTACTCTGTCCTGTTGCCAGCACTACCACGGGAGTAGTCTGGTTGGAGCCTGGTTGCTGGAGACCGACTGTCTCCCCTTTAAATACACCGCTCTGCTGCTGGAGACCGACTGTCTCCCCTTGAGTTACACCGCTCTGCTGCTGGAGACCGACTGTCTCCCCTTGAGTTGCACAGCTCTGCTGCTGGAGACCGACTGTCTCCCCTTGAGTTACACAGCTCTGCTGCTGGAGACCGACTGTCTCCCCTTTAGTTACACAGCTCTGCTGCTGGAGACAGACTGTCTCCCCTTTGGCTAAACAGCCCTGTCGTGGGGGGGCAGGACCGACCGTCCCTACCCCCTGTGCTGGAAGTGCAGAGACCACTGTCCCATCTGCACAGTCTCCCCCTGGTACATTGAGCTGCTGCTGGGGAGAGGTGGTAACCAGCTCCTCTCCCATTAGAACACTCTGCCGCTGGGGAATAGAGACTGGGCTCTCTATTCCCTGTACATTAATGATCCGCCGCTGGGGAGAGGTGGTAACAATCTCCTCTCCCATACATACGTCCCGTCTCTGCGGAGGGAGACCGACTGTCTCTCCTCCCAGCACAGAGTCCTGCTGTGGGGAAAAAGGGGCTGGGCTCTCCATTCCCTGCTGGATACTCTGCCGCTGGGGAATGGAGACTGGGCTCCCAATCCCCAACAAATCACTCTGCCACTGGGGAGGGAGGACGGCCCCTTCAGCTCCCTGTAACTTGGGCGCAGAGACCACGGTCCCATCTGCGCTGGTGTGGGGCTTACTGTCTCCCCTTGGTGTGCTAAGCTGCCGCTGGGGAGAGGGGGTAACAAACTCCTCTCCCTTACACACTTTCAGCCGCTGGGGAGCAGGGCTGACCCTCTGTACTCCCTGTAGGCAGGGCGCAGAGACCACGGTCCCATCTGCGCTGGTGAGGGGCTTACTGTCTCCCCTTGGTGAGCTGCGCTGCCGCTGGGGAGAGGGAATAACAAACTCCTCTCCCTTACACACCTTCAGCTGCTGGGGAGAGGGGATAACAGGCTCCTCTCCCTGCACCGTAGACTGCCGCTGGGGAGCAAGAACGGCACCTTCAGCCCCCTGTAACGCACACTGCCGCTGGGGATCTGGGCCGACTGCCCAGCATCCCTGTAGGGCCGGTAGAGAGACCGCAGTCCCATCTCCACCTGCCATCTGTGGGTCTTCCCAGGACCAATCCGTGAGGCCCCGCAACATTTGTGAGTAAGGGCCCGGTGGAGAGACCTTGGTCCCATCTCTACCTGCCTGTTGTGGTTCCTCACAGGACCAGTCTATGAGGACCCCCACTTCGGGTTCCTCCCGCCGCCTCAGGGAAAGACGGCTAACCTCCTCGGATGCAGCCTCTACTCGGCTGCTGTACCGCTCCTGCTGCTGAGCATACTTCCTCTCTTTTGCCAACCGGAATTCTCGGTCCAGCCTTGTGTTTCGCTCAGCCATGACCTGGTTCCAGATCACCCGGCGTGTCTCCATGGGTATATCATCCCCATACTCGGCCACTCGCTGCCTCACCTCGGCCAGCCAATCATCTCCAGAGCCAGAACCTTCCATACTTGTCTGCTCCCAGGGGCGCTTCACGACTGCTAGCGTTGCCCTCAATTTGTAAATCCAAACAGTGTCTCTGAGCTGCTTTACCTCACACTAGGACGCCATCCCACCGCTTGCCACCAATGTAACGGATCCACTGGCACCCCGACTGGGTACCTCCGTTGAAAGATGCTCCTAGCGCTTCCAGAGGACTCCAAGCACTCCACCAGACACCATAAGCACCGCAGGCTGCAGCTATCTCCCTTCAGAACGAAGCAGGAACAAGCTCTTACAAGAGCTCAGTGATTATAGCAAGGGAATATGCCTAGCATAGCAATCCCTTGTAGCAGGTTCCCCCAATAAGACACAGGACTCAAGTTGAGGGTAAAACAGGAACTCTGGACTGGCTCATCCAGCCTGGCTTTTATTTCCAACTCACACATACAGGCCACACCCAGGGGGAGGCATAAAAGAACCAATGACATAGATGTTACCTCCCACACATCCCCTCCCCTTAGTGTGACACATAATCCCATTATGCATACAGTGTAAAATATACTTTTACACAACTTTCATAACTTTAAAACCATACATCACATTCACATAAAAATACATATCCACAATCAATCCATTCAGGGGAACAACATATTAAAAAATGGCATGAATCCGACCAGGGGTTCAAAAGTTACTAAAAGTATCTTTTGTTCCTTTCTGGCTGGCAGAAAAACATCCCCACAATGCACCCTGGTTTCCTCCCTTCTGCCCTGGAGTTAATTGGAGAAGTAATCCAATTACCCAGGACTAAAGGCAGACTCCATTAACCACATGGTTGCAAAACAACATAAAACACTTTAAAATACATAAAGTCACATTTACACATAACACACAGACATTTCACCTATCCCCAGATAGCTGGGATCTGCACGCACAACACTACCGAATAGCGCGCAGATCCTACTCACACAGTACAATTGCCATGGAGCTAAAGTCCTTCCCATAGTCTTTCATTATATGAATAGGCTCCATGGTATGGCTATCTGGGGTATCACATTCCCATAAAGTCTGGTCCATAGTCCAAAGGCAAGAGGCGGGCAATCAGCCCCCTCCAAGGACATGTGGCGAGGTCGGTTTCGCCACACACACACACACACAAGACACATACATACAAACAAACAGGCACACATACATACAGACACACACACAGACATGCATACAGACACACACATGAGACATACATACAAAGACACATACACACATACAGACAGACACAAGACACACATACATACGACACACATACATACAAAGACACATACACACACAACACATACATACAAAGACAAGACACACATACATACACACATATATACAGACAGACACACACACACACACACACACAAGACACATACAAAGACACACACATACATACAAAGACACATACATAAGACGCACATAAATACACACACATACAGACACATACACACAGACAGACACACACAAGACATACATACAAAGACACATACACAAACAAACACACACAAAATATTTTAGTCACCCTCCTGTTTCCTACCTTTTAGGTGCAGGAGGGTGACTTTCCCTGGGGTCCAGTGGTGGCTCAGGTGGATGGGAGTCAGAGTACCCACTCTGACTCCCTCCTCCTTCCTCCCGCGCCGTCTATGTGTTAGCTGGGAGGAGTGACGTGCAGTCACTTCTTCCCAGCTCTGTGATGTAATCACATGGGGCCCAGTCACGATGTTAAAGCGCCCAGCACTGACCGGGCTCCCTTACAATCCACATCCATCGGGTGGCCCTGACCCCTCCATATGCAGCACCGGCGGTTTGCCGCACGGGACTGGGCTGCAAGTGGTGATGGCGGTACCCGGTCGCAGGGGTTCCGCCGTTTCGCACTCGCCCGTCCGCCCGCCCAATCTCTCAAAGTTAGAAAATCCCTACCGCCCACCTGGAATCCTGAAACGACCCACTAGTGGGCGGTAGGGACCAGGTTGACGACCCATGTCTTAGATATTTTTCCCATCTTCTCCGATTTATTCCTTTTAATTCAATGCATTTCCTTACTGTTTGTATGTAGTAATCAATCTAGTTTCATTTATACCCAGTAATCAATCATTTTTTAGTCTTCCAATCATCTCTTTGGTGTTGATATAAATATGTATTTTATGAGGGTGTTTATATGAATGGAACATTTCCTGACTTGTTTTGTCAGGACTCAAGTTTGCCAATAGTGTCCAGACGTCATCGATGACGAATGCAGGAATAGATCGTCAGGACGTAAGGATGCAATTACCAAAGACGTCCTGACGCCCTGACGGCGGTAGGAGAAGCGTGCCAATATCGGATGTATTTAAAGATGGAGAAGCCCGGAATCGACAAAAACTTTGGAAAAAGGCAACAGCCGAAACGCATCAAGTGTATTATTGGTATTTGGTGAACTTTTATTACCTATGCACTACAAGTTTGTTCACTAAATCTGTTTGAAAGAGAAAGAACAAGAAAGGTGCAATTATTTATCCAAAGATTACCGTTACCAGTCCATTCAAGGTTCTTAGTCTGAATCAGCTAATTTAACCCCTTAAGGACCAAACTTCTGGAATAAAAGGGAATCATGTCATGTCACACATTAAGGGGTTAAGTGATTATCATTGGCTTTGTATGTGGTAATATTTAGTCACCGTTTTCTATACGGTCTGTTTGTGGTGGAGTGACCCACGTAGGCGATAGTTGCACCATTTTACATTGTGTTTTTACCAGATACTTATTGAAATAATTATTAGCCCCCAGTCACTAATCACCTTTTACCCACCACATCTAATTACTTATCTCCAAGCACCTACCTTACAGACAGAATGTTCTAACCTGCAATGACTTACCATATAACAATAACATCAGGCATTTCGACATTGGCACATCTGCATTCTCTGCTATTTTAAACCGGTAAACTTTATAATAATAAACCAGGAAGTGATACCGAGATCTAGTAGAATGGTTTATTTATTGAGGTCTGTTCTCCAGGTTCAATCTGTATTTTGATTCACTGCACTGCAGCACTTAGAGGGTTAAAATCTTACACCAAACATCGTAACTACAACAACTACGATGAGCAGCCCACTGTAGTGGTTGTGATGCCAGGAGGACCTTGTGCCTGTTTCCCAGTAATCGGATGATTGGCCCTCTTACCTGAGTCCCTGCCGACACAGAGGACCCTCACAGAACTGTCATTTATCAGCCTAGAACGATTGTTCTGGACTTGATGACGCCACAATGACACTATACATCTGGCAGCAGAAGGGTTAAACTCTGTGTGTGTAGCATTTCATAGCGAAACGCTGCACATACAAACTCCAGGCACCAAATAACTGAAATAGTCAAGCTGCCTGGACGTCTCTGGTCTGATATAAAGATTATTGAGTCAGTTTTTATGTTTGGAATTGGAGAACCGGTAAAGGAATTATCGACAATAGTCTAAATAAAATGTCACCAAAGCTTCCCGGTATGTAGACGTACACACACGACGCAACTTCAAGCAGAGAAACCCCACCATCATCACAAACTAAGAACAATAATAAGCTTCTAAATATATCATTCTCTCCTAAATATGTGAAAAATTTGTCAATCATGAAATCCCAGTTTTCATCAATTTTAACCCTTGTTTATCGGACAGCAGGGAATGGGGGCTCGGATTCCACCATTATCCTGCCCGATCCGAGCCGCCTCTAACACCTGGTTTCTATTAATTCTGACAGCAGCCTCGATCTGAGTAACAGCAAAGACTGTCTGAGTTTCCTACAAGCAGATCTCCCCAAATATGGACAAAGCGAAAGGATGGGGGGAGAAAGGGGGGCTGGTGAGGGGTCTGATCCAGACGAGGGGTTAAATTGGAGCTAGAGGACATGATGGGGGAGAAGACAGATACACCCAGAGATTGCAAATTCCCTAATGTGGAACAGTCATTCCCATCATACTAACCTTTCTATAACACAGCATGACCTCTCTATAACAGCATGAATTCTCTATAACAGCATGGCCTCTCTATAACACAGAATGGCTTCTATATAACACAGCATGACCTCTCTATAACAGCATGACCTCTCTATAACACAACATGACCTCTCTATAACAGCATGCATTCTCTATAACAGCATGGCCTCTCTATAACACAGAATGGCTTCTATATAACACAGCATGACCTCTCTATAACAGCATGGCCTCTCTATAGCACAGCATGGCCTCTGTATAACAGCATGATCTCTCTATAACACAGCATGGCCTCTCTATAACAGCATGGCATCTCTATAACACACCATGACCTCTCTATAACACAGCATGGCCTCTCTATAATACAGCATGGCCTCTCTATAACAGCATGACCTCTCTATAACACAGCATGGCCTCTCTATAACAGCATGGCATCTCTATAACACAGCATGGCCTCTCTATAATACAGCATGGCCTCTCTATAACAGCATGACCTCTCTATAACACAGCATGGCCTCTCTATAACAGCATGACCACTCCCACTGTATAATGCTCGATCAGAACACACCATGGCTGCTCCCTCTGTGTAGTGCTCTATCGATAACACACCATGACCACTCCCTCTGTGTAGTGCTCTATCGATAACACACCCTGGCTGCTCCCTCTGTATAGTGCTCTAGCATTAACACACCATGGCTGCTTGTTCTGTATAGTGCTCTATCGATAACACACCATGGCCTCTCCCTCTGTATAGCGCTCTATCGATAACACACCATGGCTGCTCGTTCTGCATAGTCCTCTATCGATAACACAGCATGGCCTCTCGCTCTATATAGTGCTCTATCTATAACACACCATGGCCTCTCCCTCTGCATAGTGCTGTATCTATAACACACCAAGGCTGCTCCCTCTGCATAGTGCTCTATCAATATTACATCATGGCCTTTCCCTCTATATTGTGCTCTATCTATAACACACTGTAATGGCCACCCTGAGTATCAGAGGGGTGTATGCCATTGGAGACGTAATTTTTACCTGAGAGGAGCCTCTCAGCCGAACCAGTGGTTGAAGGTGTAGTAAAGCTCTTACAAGAGCTAGTGATTAGTTGTGAAGCAGGTTCCCTACAAGCACGAGACAAGGCTATGTGTTGAGGGTTAAGCAGATCTGAAGCTTTAATGGGCTAGGCTGGCCTTTTATGCAACTTTCCCCACAAGGTTACCATTCAGGTGGACCTTGTGGGGCACAAGGAAATACAGTGAACAGACAATAAACATAAAGAAACATAATCAAACACTCCCATTTATTACACAAAATTCCTCCCCTTTGCTTAGGAGATAATTTAGTTAATTATTGTATCAACTCAATTATCTCAAAACGAAAAAATAATTTTTTTTACACATTTTCAGAATTACTCCAAAACCATATCCAAACCACATAAAATATATATATATAAAAAATTGTACGAATCGGTTCAGGGGTTCGGGAGATAGATGGAAGTCCCATTCTTGCCCGGCCGCACACGAGGCTCTTGCTCAAAATAGTTCCATGCGTTCAGCTGGTGCAGCTGGTCTCTTTCGTGCATTAACAAAATGTCGAACAACAGTTCACATAATCGTTTGTTTGTTTGATGTCGTGTGCCGCTTAATTTGTATATAATTTCTACCGAATGCCGCCTTCTTCGGTCGTGTGCCGCTTCATTCGTATATCATTTCTACCGAATGCTGCCTTCTTCGGATGGATTATAATTAATCTAAGTGGTCTTGGAAGTCTCAGCTGTGTTCTGAAGGTCGAGTGTCCGAAAATAGTTCCAAATACTCAACGACCAAATCCCGTTTTACGCGTTCGACAAAACAAGATGGCCGCCGCCACGTGTTTGTGCATACAAATCGACGGCCACCCAGTGAACCACTTAGAACATTGAGGTTGAGGTTTGGCATAGAGTCAAATTAGTCAATTGGCAGCACACGACTGGCTTGGGTGGTCTAACCTTCGACAAAATGTTCGGTAACCGAACCAATTGGGCATAGTTGGTTCGTTTAAAGTTTCATTCGTATGGGGTATAGTGCAAACCAGTAATAACATTGTAATCCACTAATAGGGCATTCATTACACACACCATGGCCTCTCCCTCTATCGATAGCACACCGTGGCTGCTCCCTCTGTATAATGCTCATTTATAACACACCGTGGCCTTTCCCTCTGCATAGTGCTCTATCAATAACACACCATGGCCCCTCCCTCTGTATAATGCTCGAACTATAACATCCGTGGCCTTTCCCTCTGTATAATGCTCGATCTATAGGAGATGAGGACCTACATTGTCAGATAATCATGGAGACTGATTTGAGGAGGGGAGCAGCGCCTGGTGGGGCCCCGGTTAGACCAGTCTAGTACAGTTAGGGGCCCTGTATAGATGTAACCTTTGATGATAGTGTTTCCTTTATAGAAATTCTTTATGGAGATCTAACAGACCTGGGAATGAATAAACAGCCGATATCACTGTCCTGCTAATGTCACATCAATTGCACCCTCTGGTGTTCACA
The DNA here is from genome assembly GCF_036172605.1 of Pelobates fuscus. Classification (NCBI taxonomy): domain Eukaryota; kingdom Metazoa; phylum Chordata; class Amphibia; order Anura; family Pelobatidae; genus Pelobates; species Pelobates fuscus. Next base: position 627,764 of record NC_086318.1, on the reverse strand, counting down.
GGGCTTTATTGCAAAAAGAAAAGATCTAGATAGAAAGTTACCAGACAATCTTCGCAGTCTTTGGTTAGCAGTTTTGCGTTTTCCCCTGTGTTAGTACATACGCACACAAACAATATGTAGTAGAAATCACATACATGAACTTTACGTTTTCGTGACAGAGACTGGTCAGGGTTAAAAGATGGAGCCATCCATATACAGTTGCAAGAAAAAGTATGTGAACCCTTTGGAATGATATGGATTTCTGCACAAATTGGTCATAAAATGTGATCTGATCATCATCTAAGTCACAACAATAGACAATCACAGTCTGCTTAAACTAATAACACACAAAGAATGAAATGTTGCCATGTTTTTATTGAACACACCATGTAAACATTCACAGTGCAGGTGGAAAAAAGTATGTAAACCCTTGGATTTAATAAGTGGTTGAACCTCCTTTGGCAGCAATAACTTCAACTAAAAGTTTCCTGTAGTTGGAGATCAGAAGTGCACAACAGTCAGGAGTAATTCTTGACCATTCCTCTTTACAGAACTGTTTCAGTTAAGCAATATTCTTGGGATGTCTGGTGTGAATCACTTTCTTGAGGTCATGCCACAGCATCTCAATCGGGTTGAGGTCAGGACTCTGACTGGGCCACTTCAGAAGGCGTATTTTCTTCTGTTTAAGCCATTCTGTTGTTGATTTACTTCTATGCTTTGGGTCATTGTCCTGTTGCAACACCCATCTTCTGTTGAGCTTCAGCTGGTAGACAGATGGCCTTAAGTTCTCCTGCAAAATGTATTGATAAACTTGGGAATTAATTTTTCCTTCGATGATAGCAATCCGTCCAGACCCTGACGCAGCAAAGCAGCCCCAAATCATGATGCCCCCACCACCATACTTCACAGTTGGGATGAGGTTTTGATGTTGGTGTGCTGTGCCTCTTTTTTGCTACACATAGTGTTGTGTGTTTCCTTCAAACAACTCAACTTTGGTTTCATCTGTCCACAGAATATTTTGCCAGTACTACTGTGGAACATCCAGGAGCTCTTATGCAAACTGTAAACGTGCAGACATGTTTTGTTTGGACAGCAGTGGCTTCCTCTGCGGTATCCTCCCATGAAATCCATTCTTGTTTAGTGTTTTACATATTGTAGATTCGCTAACAGGGATGTTAGCATTTGCCAGTGACTTTTGTAAGTCTTTAGCTGACACTCTAGGATTCTTCTTCACCTCATTGAGCAGTCTGCGCTGTGCTCTTGCAGTCATCTTTACAGGACGGCCACTCCTAGGGAGAGTAGCAGCAGTGCTGAACTTTCTCCATTTATAGACAATTTGTCTTACCCTGGACTGATGAACAGCAAGGCTTTTGGAGATACTTTTGTAACCCTTTCCAGCTTTATGCAAGTCAACAATTCTTAATCGTAGGTCTTCTGAGAGCTCATTTGTGCGAGGCATCATTTACATCAGGCAATGCTTCTTGTGAAAAGCAAACCCAGAACTGGTGTGTGATTTTTTATAGGGCAGGTGTCAGGATCGGGACAGGGATCCAACACGCAGAGTACAAACAGTAGCCAGATACGTATACCGGACCTTAGAATGGCCGGACTAACGTAAGTAGTACAGTATAGAATGGTCAAAGACAAGCCGAGGTCGAGGGTAACAGAAGACAGGTAAGCGAGAGACAAGCCGAATCAAGGGTAACAGAGATAAGCAGAGTAAGGAAAACAAGCCGGGTCAAAACCAAAAGGGATAATAGAATACACAAGCACTGAGTGACTAGAACAAGCTAGAACCACGACAGGGCAATGAGCTAATGAAAGAAGCTCTGTTAAATACCCTGTTCAGAGCAGTAACCACGCCTCCAAGGCGTCCTGATTGGTCCTGCAGCCATTGACTGACAGGTTGTTCCGGGGGAGTGTCCTGATGACTACTTCCTGCCTAGATGCTGTAAAAGGCAGTCACTCCCTCGCGGCCGGCCTAGCATGACCGGATAGACCACGGGGAAGGGAGCCATCAGACCGTCTGGATGGAGGAACAGCTAAGTCTCTACCTCTTTCGGAGGTAGAGACCACAGGTTCCCTGACAGCAGGGCAGTTGTAACCAACACCTCCAATCTCATCTCATTGATTGGACTCCAGTTGGCTGACATCTCAATTAGCTCTTGGAGATGTCATTAGTCTAGGGGTTCACATACTTTTTCCACCTGCACTGTGAATGTTTACATTGATACCGGAGAAACTGACGGAAGCCAAGCACAGAGAGATGGACACAGGTTTCTTCAGGAAGGAAGAGATTCTTTATTGGATCACCGATCGGGACTCAGAGGGACTAATGTCACCAAAATACAGCAAGTTCTGAGCCCCGGACAATAGTGCAGGCTCCTTATATAGGCACATAACTCCTCCCATATTAAGCTCCACCCGCACATTCTCTTGACCAATCAATACAAATAAGAATTAACTTCCTGCTTGACCGCATGGCTTGTCCAGCACAATGGAGGAGGGGAATACTACATCCTGTATTCTTGCACATGCTCCGTACACTACTGATCGTATCTTGCCTCGTGCAACCAACTGATCAATACGTCAGCATATGCACGTACACATGCCACGTGGTAATCTCGGCCTACTAAATTTATTTTTACCGAGATTCCACCACATTCCCCCCTTTGATGCCTCTTGATATTTCACAATTACTTGAGGCATCACTTAACCTTGGTTTGCATACACCGCAAGTTACCTTGAACCAGACCAGACTTATCTTATGATGTGAATCTTCAACACTCATCTTCCTGCATTGGTTCTCCCTGATCTAGAGCCTTATATTTATAAATTGCCATTATCTGTGCAGCAGCCTTCCTCTCTGCTATATTTTCTATCAGGCTTTGCACAGACCTAACTACTAAGGGTATAAGACACGGCAGGAGTAGACACAACATTAAAATCAGTATGACTCCACCTACCACTGCCTTAAGCCCTCCAAACCACTCATACCAGCTACCAAACCAACTGCTTGGATTATACCCTTTCCATACCTGAGTAGGCACATGCGCTAGTTTAACCATATGGCTAGTAAGCTCAGCTATTGCTTGCCCTTCGTCATCTATTTGAAGACAGCAATTGCTCAGGTTAAACTTCCCACATACACCTCCCTCTACTGCCAAAAGGTAATCCAAGGCTAATCTATTTTGGTACACTGCTGTCCTCATCCTGGTATTATGCTTCGCTAGAAGATTGAGCGCTTGTGATGTCTCGTTAGTAATGATCTCAACCACCGCCTGTAATCTTATAATACGGTTGAGCATATAAATTGGGGTTCTATAACCAAAGGTACCATCCTCTGCCCACGTGGCTGGCCCATAGTAATCTATAATACGCTGGGGAGGCCATTCATTATCTTCCCAGGCGCCTATCTCTATGGGTCCCCTTTTCTTCCTATGATTCACATCATACACTTTAACACCTAAAGTCTCACCTGTTTCAATAGGTAACAAGAAGAAGGATGGTTTGAGCATACCCAACACACATGCCCCTTCCCAGTCCTGTGGCAACTCCGAATAGGCTTTCTTACCACAGATCCAGTACAAATTTGCTGGGGCTCTCCAGGTAGATGTGATGGATAGGTCAAACCACACATCCTTTAAATTGGCGTATCTAGCAAACGGGTTAGATGGTTCTGAGACATTTGAAGCCGACCACCAAGTTGTATTCTTTGTATCATCATCATAAGCTTTTTGCCCTAGACAAGTTAATTCTCCTACAGAAGTATTATACATCATTCCTTTCCTCGCTATGCAAACATAACCTATGATGGAGGTCTTTAATCTCCACTCAGATTTACCTCTAACACTCATATGATAATCGGCTTGTGTAGATATTAATTGGTCAACTGCCTCAGAACCGGACATTACCTCCTTTGCTTCCCAAGGCCATTGGTCTCCCATGTTAGTACCTCCACACACATAGCAGTTGGTAACATTAAGACTACCGGCAATACTCTCGGCTAAATCAATAAACAGGTTTTTAGCATTATGGGGGATCTTATTATCTATGCTCATCTCTTCATAAAAGGAATGGTATACTTGATGAGTCTGGGAGGATACCGTATCAGTCTATATCCCTATAAACCAGTGAAGGCGAACCTATGGCACGCGTGCCACAGGTGGCACGCCGGGCCCTTTCTGTGGGCACGCGGCCATAGGTTTGCCATCACTGCAGAGTAGGCACCTTCCTGCCCGGAACGGAAGGCACCTACTCTGCTTCCGGTTCGGGAGGCAGGGGGAGGCAGAGGAGGGATCTTTGAAGCAGCTCTCCTGTCCTCCCGCGAGCAAGCTATGTTGAGCGTTGCCGCGCGTTACCATGGCAACGCCCCACACAGCATCGCGCGGGAGGACAGGGGAGCTGCTTCAAAGATCCCTCCCCTGCCTCCCCCTGCCTCCCAAACCGGAAACAGTACTTGCCACAACCGGACCACCAGGGATGACTGTGTCCCCCCCTCCTTCATTAAAGGTAAGAAGGGGGGGGGAGAAGATAATAATTTAACATAGTTTTTTTTTTTTTTAAACGTTTACCCCACAGCCCATCCCCACACACACAGCACCCCTACCCCCCAGCAGTACCCCTACCCCCCCGCACACACAGCACCCCTACCCCCCACACACACAGCACCCCTTCCCCCCAGCAGTACCCCTACCCCATACACACACAGTACCCCTACCCCCCACACACAGCACCTCTACCCCACACACACACAGCACCCCTACCCCCCCACACAAAGCACCCCTACCCCCCAGCAGTACCCCTACCCCCCCACACACAGTACCCCTACCCCTCAGCAGTACCCCTACCCCCCCACACAGTACCCCTACCCCCCACACACAGTACCCCTACCCCCCCACACACAGTACCCCTACCCCCCAGCAGTATCCCTACCCCCCACACAGTAACCCTCCCCCCACACACACAGTTCCCTTACCCCCCAGCAGTACCCCTACCCCCACACACAGTACCCCAACCCCCACACACAGTACCCCTACCCCCCACACACAGTACCCCTACCCCCCCACACACACAGTACCCCTACCCCAAACACAGCACCCCTCCTCTCCCCAGCACCCGCCCCCACACCCAGCACCCCTCCCCTACACCCAGCATCCCTCCCCACCCCCGTACCTCCCACACACAGCACCTCTACCCCCACACACAGCATCCCCTCCACCCCCCCACACAGCACCCCTACCCCCCACACACAGCACCCCCACCCCCCACACACAGCACCCCTACCCCCCACACACACCCGCCCAGCACCCCTACCTCCCCACACAGCACAGCACCCCTCTCACACACACACAGCACCCCTCATGCACACACACACCACCCCTCACACACACACACAGCACCCCCCCCACACACAGCACTCCTCACACACACCCCCACACACACACACAGCACTCCTCACACACCCCCACACAGCACCCCACACAGCACCCCCCCACACACACACACCACCCCTCACACACACCACCCCTCACACACACAGCACCCTCACACACACACACACACACAGCACCCCTCACACACACACACACAGCACCCCTCACACGCACACACACACACAGCACCCCTCACACACACACAGCACTCCTCACACACACACACAGCACCCCTCACACACACACACACACACACACAACACCCCTCACACACAGCAACCCTCACACACACACAGCACCCCTCACACAAACACATACACTACACCCCTCAATGCAGTATGTGTGTGTATTCAGCAGTCTGTGTGTGTGCGTGTATTCAGAAGTCTGTGTGTGTGCATGTATTCAGCAGTCTGTGTGTGTGTGTGTATTCAGCAGTCTGTGTGTGTGTGTGTATTCAGCACTGTGTGTATGTATTCAGCAGTCTCTGTGTGTGTACTCAGCAGTCTGTCTGTGTGTGTACTCAGCAGATTGTCTGTATGTGTACTCAGCAGACTGTCTGTATGTGTATTCAGCAGACTGTCTGTATGTGTATTCAGCAGACTGTCTGTATGTGTATTCATCAGTCTCTTTATTCAGCAGTCTTGTGTGTGTGTGTGTGTGTGTGTGTGTATTCAGCAGACTGTTTGTATGTATTCAGCAGTCTGTGTGTGTATGTATTGCATTTGTTGGAGATACTAATAAATATAAGCTTAATTTTATCTATTTATATTATTATGTAAAATTTGTATCATTGAACTCTCTGTTGTTGTGTTCTTTTAAAACAAAAGTTGTTAATTAGTTCGGACAACAGTACGAGTTGTTTTTTCTAAACTTAAACCTCAATATTCAGGTTTAATTGCCGTGTTGGCACTTTAAGGAAAACAAATTGGCATGTATTGCGGTTTGGGCACTCGGGCTCAAAAAGGTTCGCCATCACTGCTATAAACAATACTGTCCCAGGATCTAAACCCGTCCCATATATTTGAAACCCAAATAAATTACCATATTTATCTAAGAACTTGTCGGGGTTATTTATAAGTATATGGACTGGATTGCATTCCATAGACTTACAATATGGGCTGGTAGGCAACTTAGTCACAATCATGTCCTTGTCTACTGTCTGTCCCCAAGTTGCCCACCCCACACAAGACCAATATGGGCAAAAGTTATAATCTCTATTTGGGCATCTAGGACTCACATATTTATTTTTACTACTGGGACAAATATATTTATCGTTAGACCCATACGTCCTCTCCCATCTAAGATCCCCACATACATTCCACGGCTTTCTACCACTTGATATTGCCTTACACGCATCAAATAGCAGAACACCCGAAGAATGTACGGATTCTAATACCGTCTTATTAATTAGGGTCCCCTGAGGATCTCCATTCCTGAGAGTCAACCAAATTGTACGAGGTTGATACTCTGGACTGAAGCACTTAGGTTCTCCTACTCCTAAATGGCACACACTATATTCTATATTTAGGTATCTACATCTTGATACATCTCCTTTACACTCGTATTGTGAATGCCAAATTAGGGTTTGGGAAATATGGTTACCTGTTCTTGTAAAGACAAAAGGATAAATTGGTGGGTGGTGAAGGTAATGACAAATTTTAAACTTAATGTAGGCAAGCCACTGTTCTGAGGTCACTCCAACCTCTATACAAAAATGAACACAAAGTCTGGACTCTAGTACAGACTACAGGGCGCCACAAGCATTAAGATATGTGGTGATCTAGTATAAAATGATATGGAATAATTCAGAATAATGTCATAAAAATACCATATATAAAAATATAAAATCCAATTTATTAGGACAATATCTAAAAGTGCAACATGCACAGAAGAATCAAGAACCCCTAAAGGTAGCAGCTATATTTATACAATGCTTAAATAAAGTGCCAAATGCTGAAGTGCAGAGTATACAGAAGTGCCAATGCTATTTTCTTTGAGCAAAAAAATGCACAAATACTTCAACACTAAAATGCATGTAAAAACAGACTGCTATACCAAAAATGTAGGGTTCTTGCGGGTGCTCGGTGCTCTACGCGTTTCGTCGGTAACGACTTCCTCAGGAGCTTGCTGCTGAGGAAGTCGTTACCGACGAAACGCGTAGAGCACCGAGCACCCGCAAGAACCCTACATTTTTGGTATAGCAGTCTGTTTTTACATGCATTTTAGTGTTGAAGTATTTGTGCATTTTTTTGCTCAAAGAAAATAGCATTGGCACTTCTGTATACTCTGCACTTCAGCATTTGGCACTTTATTTAAGCATTGTATAAATATAGCTGCTACCTTTAGGGGTTCTTGATTCTTCTGTGCATGTTGCACTTTTAGATATTGTCCTAATAAATTGGATTTTATATTTTTATATATGGTATTTTTATGACATTATTCTGAATTATTCCATATCATTTTATACTAGATCACCACATATCTTAATGCTTGTGGCGCCCTGTAGTCTGTACTAGAGTCCAGACTTTGTGTTCATACCTGTTCTTGTAGTCTTAATGCATACCTCACAGCTAGGAGTGTCGGTACCTCTACATTCCTGAATATAAAAATACACATAAATAAACATTATCATAAACACATCTTTCGTCGTCATCCTCAGTCTTCGTCCGTGCGAAGGCACCTCAGCTTCCAGGCTGTAAGGGCTGCAGGGAATGGAGTTCTGCTCGTCTTCACAGGGGTCCCTTCGAGACTTTTCCTGGCTTATATACTATACGTCGGTGAGCGGACAGGCTTTATTATGGCCTTCTCACTCACTTACCAAATTTCTGAAACAATAAAATTTGTAATCCACAAGGTTCCTCGTCACTCCGACTGAGTCGTGCGCTTTAACCGGATCTTGCAGGGATTCTCTGGATCTGCTGTAACTTGCCAAGAATCGACTGCTGCTGGTTTAAGCCTGGAGTGATGTATCCACGGAGTCACTTCGGCTACTTTTATCGCTGTAGGGGTAGACAAAAGAACAACATAAGGACCTCTCCACTTGGGCCCTAACGGTACATTATTCCACTCTTTAATCCACACTTGGTCTCCTGGGTGGTAACTATGAACTGGGGGATAAATATTCACAGGTAATCTATCTTGTACCCATTTCTGTACCTCCTCCATAGTCTTACCCAACTCTACAACCTGCTGCCGGGTAATTCCTTCTCCCAACTGACTCAAATCCCCCCTTAAGGACGTGCTCTGTAGAAGCTCCTGCCACAAATCTGCCAAATACTCGGGCTGTAATGGCACAATCCTCCTACAAAGGAGCCCACGATATGGGGGTCACCCACTGGAACCCGGTGAGACCAAACCCGACGACCGGGAAGACCGGACGCCAAAACGGCAGCATGGGGCCTACCTTGGGAGGTGGCGAGGGAAGACGGCCGCTTCCCCGCCGCGTACAAACAGCCGCAAGCGACAACGACACACTAACCCCCCCCCCTATGGACCGGTGGGGGAGATCCCGGTCCCCGCCTGGAGGAGAAGCACAGACTCCATGCCCCACGACCACGCCTGCGACCCTACCAAACAAGGCAGGAGTTGGGGCCTCCAAAATGGCGGACAACGATGCACTCAAAGAGTCCCAGCACCTGCTTAAAATGGCGGCTGCCTGCAGGGGACAGGCACAAGGACGCCAAGCTGATACACGGCTACTGTGCGACGACCTGCCAGCCCGCATCGACCAACTGTTTGCAGACTTTTGGATGAGGCTGCAGGAGAAGCTGAAACTCGGAGCGGGACGAGAACCGGCACCACAATTATCTGCCTCCCCTCATGCGAGCAACGCCTATATGGCGCCGAGACCAGGCCGGACTGGACCCTGTCAGACCCTGCGGAGCAGGGGAGCAAGGGAAAGCCTCAAAGCCCCAGACACCTTCGCCTACCCAAGGCCTGATACGCCAACGAAAACCGACCCAAGACACATGATCTCCCTCCCAAGACCGGGTAAACGCTTACCCCGAGGACATCTGACAAAGTCCTCACAGACACCTGCGGCAAAAACCCCACCTAGGCGGCGAACCATACACCGCACACCCCACAAGCTCAGAAAACCACGAGTGGCACGACTCCGTGCTACAACTCTACCTGGGCAGAGCGCTCCAAGGGGTACCACCTCACCACCTCACCTACGCCAGACGCAGGCAAACCACAACCGGAGTCAGACACTACCAGGTACCACCGCCTACCACCGGAGGAGATCAGATCCGGCACTGACATGTCCCCAGGTCGGTAAATCGAAAAGGCCAGCACACACACAAGCGTGGGGGCACCTAACCCAGCGACAAGGCCCATCCCTTGCTGCCCAGAAACATCTCAACACGGTCCTGCTGCACCCCCCCGGAATACACCAACCGCACCGACTACCACAGCCCCAACAAGGCATTGGCTGACCTCCAGGGGGAATAAGACTCAATGCCAGGCAAAGTACCCTCGGTCACACAGACCTCTGTGCCCCATCTGAACTCTCTCATATGTATGCTGGACTATTCCTAAATGCTAGGGCTACCTTAGGGTTTATTAGAGCCACTCCGGTTCTTGTAGCAGTTTAGCATAACTTGTAACCACTCTCTCAAAGCTCAGGCAGCCAAGACAGAGGAATACTCATTAATCTTAACCTCACCTACTTTAACCAGGATTTCCTCTTTGTTATTCACTATCTGTATTGAGCTCACTAACTCAGCAAATGTGCCTAAACTAAAGGAACATGCTATGTATATGCATCCATAAGTTATCCCAGTTTTATTCTTTAATTTGCCTAAATAACATGTATTAAGCTTGTTTGTAAAACAAAAGCCTAGCACAGTATAAACCACTAACTCGTTACCTTAATAGCTGAATACTCGCACCGTTAAGCGCAGACCAGCCTATTTTTTATATTACTTTGCTAGCATACTGTCATGGCCTGCTATATAGTAACTTGATACCCCAGATTAACTAAGCTAAAGCGCCACATATGTGAGAGAACCGGAGTTGTTTAAACATGTGTACCACCTATCTACTTCACCTCTCATGCACTGATAGATGCTAGCTATTTCAAGGTTTTCTAAGTTTCTAAGTTCATATATTGCACATGTAATTTAAAGGTGAACCTTACTTTATGCTAATGTCACTGACGACCAGGAAAGCCTGTACTCTATAAGCCTGACAACCTGCAACTGACTAACCAGTATTTTTAGCGCAGATCATATGCTGATGTAAGGTGTTCTGTCCTGGCAAGTTGTGTACCCTGAAAAGCGATATCAACATATATCTACTGTACATAAATGGGCAATATCTTCTAACGCCCAACTAAGGAGACACCGTGCTAGAATAACTACAATATACACATCCCTCACCTAAACATGGTTCAGCAGAGCCATAGCAATACAATTGTCTAGACACTAAAGTGAGGAAACTCATCATAACTACTAGTCGTACGACACTGTGACTAATCGACAAAGGAATTTAGTAGGACAGAGGTAGCTACCCAGCTTGTACTTAGCATGTCTTATTAAGCATTCTCCCTCATGATATAAACCTGACAACACACCAATACTCAAGCATGTAACCATCCATTGTTATATTTTAATCTTGTTTAACTCAACCGGTTGATGACTCGATGTTAAGTAATCTTATAAAAATGTGTGCAGTTTCCATGCAGACCACAGTTCTTTTTTACCTGAAACTTGCGCTTGTGAGAGCTGTTGTGGCTATACAAGCAATGTTGTAATCCTTTATGCACACCAAAAATAAAGAATTTAAAAAAAAAAACAAATCCCCCCTTAAGTTACCAAGTACGGGAGGTGGTCGCCCATACATGATTTCAAAAGGAGAGAGGCCCATCCTTCTGGTAGGTGTACTGCGGATTCGCAATAGAGCTATGGGTAAGAGAACGTTCCACTTAAGTTGGGTTTCCTGACACATTTTAGCCAACTGATTCTTAATAGTTCTATTCATTCTCTCTACCTTACCAGAACTCTGGGGTCTATATGCCGTATGAAGCCTCCACTTTATACCAAGCATATGAGTCAGTTGTTGTAGGCACTGATGAACAAAAGCTGGACCATTGTCCGATCCTATAGAGCAGGGTAGTCCATATCGGGGTATTATTTCTCGTAGCAGGAATCTCACAACTTCTCCTGCTTTCTCTGTACGAGTAGGACATGCTTCTACCCAGCCTGAATAGGTACACACAACTACCAGCAGGTAGCGATGTCCACCCGATTTAGGCATCACTGTATAGTCAATTTGTAAATCGGACATGGGGAGTCCCCCCATAAACTGGACTCCTGGTGGCTTTACTGGTCCTTGCCTTGCATTATTTTTAGCACACGTTACACATCTTCGTACAATGGCCTGAGTCAAGTTGGACAATCTTGGTATGTAGAAATGTTTTCTGAGAGATTCTTCTGTGCTGTCTCTCCCAGAATGTGTCCCGTTGTGATAGTTTTGGACAATTTCTACCGCTAGTGATGCTGGAATGACTATTCTTCCATCTTCTAACTGATACCATTTGTTCTCCAAATACTTTCCAGGTTCAGTCTTTAACCACTCCTCTTCTTGAGCTGTATAAACTGGAGTCCATTGAGACAGTGGAGTTGGTATAAGAGCAGCTATATGCCCCACATACTCCTGTCTTCCCGATTCAGCGGCACGCTTAGCTGTACTGTCTGCCATCCGATTTCCTTTGGTTACATCACCATCTCCTCTCAGATGCGCTCGACAATGTATAATACCGACTTCTCTCGGCTCCCACACTGCTTCCAATAGTTGTAGGATTTCAGCTGCATACTTGATTTCTTTGCCTTCTGAATTCAATAGTCCTCTTTCTTTATACAAAGCTCCGTGAGCATGAGTGGTTAAAAACGCATACTTGGAGTCCGTGTAGATGTTCACTCTTAAACCTTCAGCCAATTGTAACGCTCGTGTCAGTGCTATCAATTCTGCCTTTTGTGCTGATGTTCCTTTTGCCAGTGGCCGAGCTTCTATCACCTTGTCTATCGTTGTTACTGCATATCCTGCATAGCGGATCCCTTCTTTCACATAACTACTGCCGTCGGTGTAATATTGAACATCGGGGTTCTGGATGGGAAAATCACGAAGATCTGGTCTACTTGAAAATTCTTCATCCATTACTTCCAAACAATCATGTTGACTTTCAGTAGGTTGTGGCAAAAGGGTAGCTGGATTTAAGGTATTTACAGTCTCTAAATGCACTCTTGGGTTTTCACACAACATTGCTTGATACTTGGTCATACGGCTGTTACTAAACCAATGATTTCCTTTGTAATCCAACAACGTCTGTACTGCATGTGGGACTCGTACATAAAGTTCTTGACCCAGAGTGAGTTTATCGGCTTCAGCTACTAGCAGGGCGGCTGCAGCTACGGCTCTTAGACAAGGTGGAAGTCCGCTGGCCACTGCATCCAGTTGTTTAGACATGTAGGCAACAGGTCTTTGCCATGATCCCAAGTACTGTGTCAATACTCCCACAGCCATTCTTCTTTGCTCATGTACATACAGGTAGAATGGTCGTGTGTGATCAGGTAGACCTAATGCTGGGGCACTCATCAAAGCCTTCTTCACATCTTCAAATGCCGTTTGCTGTTCTTGAGTCCATAAGAAGGGGTCGTGCTCTGTACCTTTGATAGCTGCATACAGAGGTTTTGCCAGTATCGCGTAGCTGGGAATCCATATCCTACAGAAGCCTGCTGCCCCCAAGAATTCTCGCACTTGTCTTCTATTCTTGGGTATCGGTATTTGGCACACCGCTTCTTTTCTCTCTGGCCCCATAATTCTTTGACCTTCAGAGATATGGAATCCCAGATATTTGACAGTTGGCAAACACAACTGAGCCTTCTTTCTAGACACCTTGTATCCTGCCTTCCAGAGAATGTGTAGTAGATCGTGCGTTGCTTGCTGACATATTTCCTTTGTAACTGCTGCTATCAACAAGTCATCTACATATTGTAACAATACACACTCTCCTGGGATGGACTCGAAATCCAGTAGATCTTGACTTAGAGCTGAACCAAATAGGGTAGGTGAATTTTTAAACCCTTGGGGCAGTCTTGTCCAGGTCATTTGGCGTTTTGAGCCCGTTACAGCGTTTTCCCATTGGAAAGCGAAGATACATTGACTTTCTGCGGCAATTCGGAGGCAAAAGAAGGCATCTTTGAGATCTAGGACTGTAAAGTAAGTAGCCCCGCCCGGAATTAAAGCAAGCAGGTTATATGGATTGGGCACAACTGGATGTATACTAACAACCGCATCATTGACTGCTCTCAAGTCCTGCACAGGTCGATACTCATCTGTACCGGGCTTTTGAACAGGCAGCAATGGGGTGTTCCAGGGGGAAGTACAGAATTTTAGGATACCATACCGTATGAACTTATCCAGATAAGATTGGATGTTCTTCTTAGCCTTCTGCGGGATGTGATATTGTCTAAGGCTCACTGGATAAACCCCAAGTTTTAGTTCGATTTTAATAGGTGGAATATTGCGGGCCAGTCCTGGTGGGTTGTTCTCTGCCCAAACTCCTGGTATGTTGAATAAGGATTCATCACTCCTAGGGTTTTGGTTAGTCAACGCTGTATAAAGTCGCCACTCTTCTTCCTTTGGTACGGATAATGTCATAATACCTGAAGGTCCATTAAACTTTAAGGATGTTGTTCCATTTGGTAGGAACGTAATCTGCGCTTGTAACTTAGATAGCATATCACGTCCCAGCAATTGGACTGGACATTCAGGCATATAAAGGAATTGATGTTTTACTACGTGGCCTCCCAATGTACAGAGTCGACTTTTAAGAACCGGTTTTGCAGCACTTCTTCCAGTTGCTCCTATTACAGTAATAGTTCTTCCAGATGGAGGAGCAACTAGGTCAGTCACCACCGAATGTTCAGCACCAGTGTCGATCATGAACGCACTCCTTTTTCCCCCTATTGATACATCGACCATAGGCTCCGCTCGACCAAGGGGGATGGAGCCCGGTCGGTATCAATAGTCCTCCATGACCGTGTCAGCCAATCCTACAAAGTCCCTACTTTCTCTATTGCGGGACCTTTGCGCTGCTGGATAGTACCTATCTTCCCTTACACTTCCTCTGTTCCCATTACTCCCTCTATTACCATTGCTCCCTCCGGGCCTCCTCTACCTCTCGCTCTGCCTCTAAAGTTTCCGTAACCTGCCCTAGGTAGGTCTCTCTCGTACTGCTCTCTTTGCGGACACTCGTTTCTCCAATGCCCTTCTTCCTTGCAATATGCGCACTGATTCCTACTCAAAGGCTCCCTATTCCATCTTCTATCGCCTCTATCTAGGCCCCGTCTATCTACGCCTGCAATCGCTACCGCTAGCATATCAGCCTTTTTACGCATCTTGCGCTCTTCCTCTTTCTTCGTCTCTGTATCCCTGTTCATGTACACTTTATTCGCTACCTCCATTAGTTGGGTGATAGACATACCTGCAAACCCTTCTAACTTTTGTAGCTTGCGCTTAATATCTCCGTAAGCTTGGCTGACAAAGGTGGAGTTCACCATTCGGGAATTATCTGCGTCTTCCGGATTAAAGGGGGTATACAAGCGGTATGCCTCCAATAATCGGTCATAAAAGACACTGGGCGCTTCATCACTTTTCTGAATCACCTCAACTGTCTTCGACATGTTAATAGCTTTCTTCCCTCCGGCTTTCATGCCAGCAATTATAGCGTCTCTATAGGCTCTGAGTTGAACCATATCTGCGCCATTTACATTCCAGTCGGGATCGGTGTTAGGATAATGTGTTGCGGCCCATGCTGCCGGATTGGCTTGATTTAAAGCACGGGCTCTATCCTCTAGCGCTTTAATGGCCGCTTGGTTAATCCTTGTCCTTTCCTCATTATTAAACAAAGTCATTAATAACTGCTGGCAATCAGCCCATGTCGGATTATGTGTCTGAACTATCGAGGTGAACAGATCGGTCATAGCTTGTGGTTTCTCAGTGTACGAGGAATTGTGGGTCTTCCAATTCAAGAGATCAGTAGTAGTGAACGGGACATATACGAAGACTGGGTCAGCATGTTCCATTTGACCTGCGGCATCGATATAGGCTGACCCGGGATTCAGACGAAGAGGCATCTGATAATGTCTACGTTGTTGGGTACCGGTCAGTTGTCGGGTTAGTATGGGGCTACGTGAAGGGGCGTCAGTTAGAGGTTCCAGTCGGGGGGAAATAGGGCATGAGGATGTGGGAGCTTGATTTTGGGAAAAGTTAGTAAATAGAATACTCCCAGCCGAGCTAGAAGAAGCTTGACCGGAAGTTTGAAGTGGCGCCAAATCAGGATATTTAGATCTAACGGGGGTTGGTTCTGGTTCCGGATGGGGAGGTTTAATACGAGGAGGGGTGGATTCTGTACTAGAGGAGGAAGCGGAAGTGGATGAGGGCAATGAGGGGAGGGGTATAGAACTTCCTACATTCGCGTTACCTCTTCCTGTAGGGAAGTAAGGGGGCGGCAAAGGGATCTCGGACTCAGGGGGCGTGTCCAAAATGGGCCTAACCACCGTCCTAGTGGACAAACAAGTCCTGGCCATCATGAGGCGACATTGCTCCTCGTGGCATATCTGAATCCATTTTGGCGAGTCGTTTACGGCCTGTCTCCAACAATCAATATATGGAAACTGTCCGTAAAGTTCAGGCCTACCTGACACAGCCACGTGTACACGCTGTATCAGGGTTGGATCCAAACTACCACGTGGCGGCCATGCCGCAACCAAAGTAGGCCACTCCCTAGTGCACAGAGTGACCAAACGTACAGGAGACATTATAACCCCAAAATCACATGTTTTTAATCCCTTTTTAAAATTCTTTACCATACAACCTAAGGGATCCGGAATCGTTGACTCCGACGCGCCCATACTTATCAATGGAACGTCGTTGACAACGAATACTATGCACGCGTACTATTCAACAGTCACACCCGTTTCCTCTGGCAACAGCACCACGTGGTACGGTTACCAAGTGAAACGTACACAATAACACAATAAACACTCAGGGAATTCCCGTACACACACAGCTGTTACACCAGTCACTAGATAATCAATATTATGCCCTTTGGCGAAACTATACAGTCACCCACGCTATAATTCTCTATATATGAATTACCCGTCTATAACACACCCCAGTAACATCGTCTTTTACAAATAGCGGTTACAGTACGGTTAGCATAGGTCAAAGCACAATTTAAGGTCACAATACAATTATTAGTGGTTATGGTGTTAAACATGCAATGGACGACAATGATTAGTACTTATATACAGTGTCAGTAAATATACAGGGTTATGGTACCGTGCACTATGATACAGCAACACACTATTAACACTCTCGCTAGACGGCTGAGCTCGCGCTATCTAACAAGATATACACTTTACTAACAATCTTTAACACATTTACAATCCCAACTAAACTATTGGCCAGTACCTTGAATGGACTACCTAAAACTATATACACCCGTTTTGGTTAGCCACACTGCCCAAGCACCACATATAGCGAGCTAGAGGACCGAATTTACACAGACGCCTCTTAGTCGATTACTATCAAAAATCTAGTGGGTTCCAAATTTACACGCCTTCCCACTTAGCCAAGATAGGTTGAGAGCTAGCGAACCGAATTTACACAGGCGCCGCTTAGTCTCCCGGTCCCTCCGACCTAGCGAACGAAATATACACCATAGAACGCTAGTCTAGACAAGACACCGGTGTCCGGCTAGGGCTATTTACACCAGAACCCCGCCTGACTAACCAAATCAAACGGTCTTACTAAAGAGCGTTCGATTGAGCGGTGCGCCTTCGCTCCTTCCCTCCGAGGGGGCAGATTCCATACACAATTCAAACCCCTTATGGGCCTACCACACAATCGGTATACCCCTAGTGGGTCTGCCGTCTAAAACAGCAGTTGTCTTACCTCCTCGTTCCTGAACCTGAGTTCACACTCATCGACGGGGACACCCCAGCACTTCTTACGTAGAGGCCAATGATCTCCTGGACAACAGACCAGTGGCGCCGAGACGAAGGGAGGTCCACGCAGAAGTTCAGGGGTGCAGCCGTAGAGAACGTGGGCAAAGATAGACCGTCTCACGCCTCTGCCTCTCAGCTACCGTTGAACGATGAGCTTCCCGGCCAATGCACCAAATGATACCGGAGAAACTGACGGAAGCCAAGCACAGAGAGATGGACACAGGTTTCTTCAGGAAGGAAGAGATTCTTTATTGAATCACCGATCGGGACTCAGAGGGACTAATGTCACCAAAATACAGCAAGTTCTGAGCCCCGGACAATAGTGCAGGCTCCTTATATAGGCACATAACTCCTCCCATATTAAGCTCCACCCGCACATTCTCTTGACCAATCAATACAAATAAGAATTAACTTCCTGCTTGACCGCATGGCTTGTCCAGCACAATGGAGGAGGGGAATACTACATCCTGTATTCTTGCACATGCTCCGTACACTACTGATCGTATCTTGCCTCGTGCAACCAACTGATCGATACGTCAGCATATGCACGTACACATGCCACGTGGTAATCTCGGCCTACTAAATTTATTTTTACCGAGATTCCACCACAACATGGTGTGTTAAATAAAAACATGGCAACATTTCATTCTTTGTGTGCTATTAGTTTAAGCAGACTGTGATTGTCTATTGTTGTGACTTAGATGATGATCAGAACACATTTTATGACCAATTTGTGCAGAAATCCATATCATTCCAAAGGATTCACATACTTTTTCTTGCAACTGTAAATGCTCATCATACAATATGCACGCCGCAATGCAGAAAAAACAAATAACCGTAACAAAGAATTGGAATGTATGCTTCCAAATACACAGAAGGTACGATACGGTGACGTGAAATATGGTCAGGAATGCTAGTCTGAGAGGTCTGGAAAAAGCAAGGAAGCCTACTCCATAGCTCGGGCTAGTGGATTTTAGGAAGGCGTTGGATTAAAAAGCCTATGGCCAAGAAAACCATACAATGATAGACCTTCCACTGCAACACATGAGTGACAACTCAGACTCCACTTATTGTTATGTTAAACCCCCATGGTTATAATTTTATTATTATCTTAGCAATAGTCTCTGAGGGAGATAAGGACTAATCTGGCAAGTGTGTTGGCATGAGCCAGGGTGCTAACTGTCCCAAGGTCGTTGGCCAATATTACCTCAGCTGGGATCTGGAAGGGTGACGGGAACCCAAGAGTCTGAGACCTTGTGCAGTACACCCATTAATTTCTACATCCTGGCAGTCCTGCTATCCTGGTGGCCCTGCTGTAAAGTCCTGTACTATTTGAGTAGCAGAGGAAGGGATGTAGTCCTGTACTACTAGAGTAGCAGAGGAAGGAATGTAGTCCTTGTAGCACGGCCCTACTCCTGACCAAGACTTTCCTCTGCTGGATCACCAATAGTAGAACTCAGGAACAAGATACTGCCAAGTAAATAGCCCACCTCCTCCCCAGTAACTGGACGACGCACAGTTCTGGGAGTACAACTGCAGTTTATTCTGCGACACACGGCTTTTATGCACTGGCCCCTAGCATGGGGTTTTCACATCAAGAACATAGGGGTTCCTTCCCAAAACCTTTGTGTTTGAGAGATAATTGAGCTTAAATTAGAATAACTCAATTATCTCTCAAATACAGAAATACACACATATTTTTAAATACCCCAAAAATGCACTAAAAGAATACAGGAACCCCACAAAAATCATATTGCCCAATAGCCCCGATCTGAACTCTCAACATATCCAAAAAGCGATCAGATCGATAAAGTTCTGTTTGAATAAAGTTTTGACTGACCAATGGCCAGTCGGCTTTCGGGGGTTTCTGTGCGAATACCGACGAAAGCTCCCCCTGGCTGTTATAGAGAGAATACTACCCCAATCGGTAGATCATATCTCCCGAATGTCATTCGTCTATGTAACGGACCGTTTTGCACACAAGAGGTTAAAAACCTTTTAGGCGATATTCCCCTTTCCAATGCACAGGCAGCTACTGCAAGCACCAATCTCCCGAACTGCAAACTACACGAATCCTCCAACTCCCGAACAGGAAACACACGAACACTGGAAAGTTAACAGCTGAACAGGAAAAGCATACAATCAGCTTACACTCCTGGCAATCAGCATACAATTCCAAGATTTTACTATTAACATGACGTAAAGTCATGATTTTATTAATGACACGGAGGCGAGTATTATGCATTCTCTTTCTTTATTATACTCCCAGCAGCAAGAAAAGGAAGTATGAGAGAATCATAGAAAAAACATAACAACAGCTTGGCAACAGTGGCACCAATCAGCATCCAGTACTATCCATATGGGTGTGGTGCTCCTTGACTCCTCCTCTTTCTGCGTAGATCCCGAAGACCATATTGTAAAGTTCCAAAATATTCCAACAAACACGAATTCCCGAAATAAACCATAACCGGAAATTTAACAGGGAACAGCTTCAACAGGGAACAGCTTCAACCGCCAACTCTCACAGGTGTATTCAAGCTAAAAAAGAAGAAATATATGGTAATATCGAAGCTTGCGACTGCTATTCCACAACTATCCAACTCGTCCACTATGTTATTCAATCACTATAAGTATAATATAAGTATATTAATTGCATACCTTACTCACTTTTGTGTCGTATATGACATTGTACCTACCGTATCGTGTCATTCCAAAGGTCCTATGACTGACCTGTAACTTAATCACCACCCCGGGTAGGGCGGGTGGGAATAATACTCGCCTCCGTGCCTTATGCATATCTGAGTTTCTGCAAGTCAGAGTTTTAAAAGACCACTTCTAACAAACCTGAACAGTGCTCAGATCACCTACAGCTTGAAGGAAAAGGCCTTATGCATATCTGAGTTTCTGCAAGGTAGACTATGGAGGAAACTATCTACTCTTAATACTGGACACTATAATTGTATTGAATTTTAACCACTTGCATACTTTTAAACTATGTATCTCTAACCACCATTTCTTTGTCATTGTATCTTAACTGGGTGTGCTTGTTCTTTAATATATGTATGTGTGTGTGTGTGTATATACATATGTGTATTTGTATGTATATAGATATATATATATATAGATGTGTGTGTTTGCTCACACATACATGCATATATTCTGCAGTTTATCTTGCCCTGCATGCTAAGGCTAGTTGCTCCCTGCCCTGCTCATCACTGGTTTATTAACTTAAATGTTATTTAACATTCTGCTTATCTCTAAAGACTTTCTCTGTTATTTTTGCTCCCCCCCCCCCCTTATTTTATTGATACCCACCCAAATGTCTTGCTTGACCAATCCTCACCTCTTCTGTGCATCTCCATTCCATAGATTTTATTGCAGTCCTGTTTTGAC
This sequence comes from Pelobates fuscus, assembly GCF_036172605.1. Classification (NCBI taxonomy): domain Eukaryota; kingdom Metazoa; phylum Chordata; class Amphibia; order Anura; family Pelobatidae; genus Pelobates; species Pelobates fuscus. The sequence goes on along the minus strand of NC_086318.1, from coordinate 606,943 downwards.
CCTATCATCCCTCTCTTCCACAGTCAGAGTTTTAAAAGACCACTTCTAACAAACCTGAACAGTGCTCAGGGTCCCACCCACCCCATGTTTCTTACTACATTTATAGATAGAATCCCTCACACAACTTTAGATAACTCCAAATAGCAGCTGCAAACACTACCAGTAATGAGCACAATCCACCTTCTTAACCCCTAACACTCAGTCCTCCTTCTTACTTCTGCTCATTCTCCTTTCCTCTAATTACCTACCCATCAGAGCAATGCTCTATACTCTCCTCCTCTCCTTCTCTCTTATCTCCCTCAGAATCAAAATATCTAATTCCACCCACCTCCCTCAACACACTCACATTTACATCAATCCCTCTTTGCTACACTCCCCCCTTCTCTCATCTCAAGCCCTGCACTCATTTCTCTATTCTCTCTCTCCTGCTCTAACCCAATCTCACCCTAGTCGCCGCCCATATAAAACCCATTCACACCTCCTGTCACTATCTCTCCTCCTACTTCTGGCAGCTGGTGACGTCTCTCCCAACCCAGGGCCCCACACCTCATCTGCTCACACCAAAATAAATAGAAACCATGCAAACCTCCTCCAAATACCCTGCAGCTTATCCAACTCTACCAAAATTCAGTGTGCACTCTGGAACGCTCGCTCCATTTGCACTAACATCAAATCTACAGCTATACATCAGTGCTCCCCAACCTTTTTATCGCCGCGGACCGGTAAACGTTTGATAATTTTTCCGTGGCCCGCTTGTTTTGATTTAATAAGACAAAAAAAAACCAAACAGTCACATATATTAAAAAAAACACGCAGACACATACATAGTCAGAAAATCACAAACACAGTCACATAAAGACATAGACTCAAAATTGTGTGTATGTGTGTGTGAGCGGTGCAGTGTGTATGTGAGGGTGGCAGTGTGTGTGAGAGTTGCAGTGTGTGTGTGGGGGGCAGTGTTTGTGGGGCAGTGTGTGTAGTGTGTGTATGGGGGAAATGTTTGTGGGGCAGTGTGTGCAGTGTGTGTATGGGGGCAATGTTTGTGGGGCAGTGTGTGTATGGGGGCAGTGTTTGTGGGGCAGTGTTTGTGGGGCAGTGTGTGTAGTGTGTGTATGGGGCAGTGTGTGTAGTGTGTGTATGGGGTAGTGTGTGTATGGGGTAGTGTGTGTATGGGGCAGTGTGTGTATGGGGCAATGTGTGTAGTGCGTTTATGGGGCAGTGTTTGTGGGGCAGTGTGTGCAGTCTGTGTATGGGGCAGTGTTTGTAGGGCAGTGTGTGCAGTCTGTGTATGGGGCAGTGTTTGTAGTGTGTGTATGGGGCAATGTGTGTAGTGTGTGTGTGGGGCAGTGTGTGTATGGGGACAGTGTTTGTGGGGCAGTGTGTGTAGTGTGTGTATGGGGCAGTGTTTGTGGGGCAGTGTGTGCAGTCTGTGTATGGGGCAGTGTTTGTAGTGTGTGTATGGGGCAATGTGTGTAGTGTGTGTGTGGGGCAGTGTGTGTATGGGGACAGTGTTTGTGGGGCAGTGTGTGTAGTGTGTGTATGGGGCAGTGTTTGTGGGGCAGTGTGTGTAGTGTGTGCATGGGGGCAGTGTTTGTGGGGCAGTGTGTGTAGTGTGTGCATGGGGGCAGTGTTTGTGGGGCAGTGTGTGTATGGGGCAGTGTTTGTGGGGCAGTGTTTGTAGTGTGTGTGTATGGGGCAATGTGTGTAGTGTGTGTATGGGGCAGTGTGTGTATGGGGGCAGTGTTTGTGGGGCAGTGTGTGTAGTGTTTGTATGGGGCAATGTGTGTAGTGTGTATGGGGCAGTGTTTGTGGGGCAATGTGTGTAGTGTGTGTATGGGGCAGTGTGTGTAGGGCAGTGTGTGTAGTGTGTGCATGGGGGCAGTGTTTGTGGGGCAGTGTGTGTAGTGTGTGCATGGGGCAGTGTTTGTGGGGCAGTGTGTGCATGGGGGCAGTGTTTGTGGGGCAGTGTGTGTAGTGTGTGCATGGGGCAGTGTTTGTGGGGCAGTGTGTGCATGGGGGCAGTGTTTGTGGGGCAGTGTGTGCATGGGGGCAGTGTTTGTGGGGCAATGTGTGTAGTGTGTGTATGGGGCAGTGTTTGTAGTGTGTATGGGGGCAGTGTTTGTGGGGCAGTGTGTGTAGTGTGTTTATGGGGCAGTGTGTGTAGTGTGTGTGTGGGGGCAGTGTGTGTAGTGTGTTTATGGGGCAGTGTGTGTATGGGGGGTAAGGAGGCTTTTTAAAAATTTATTTAATTAAAATTAAGATATTCATGTCCCCCCTCCCTTCTTACCTTTACTGGGAGGAGGGGGGACATTTCTTAGTCCCTGGTGGTCCGGTGGGGATTCCCTGGTGGTCCGGTGGTGGTGAGGTGAACTCTAGCCCAGTTACAGGGCTAGAGTTCACTCTCGCGAGATTTGGAGCGTTGCCGTGGTTACCGCGGCAACGCTCCAAATCTCGCGAGAGGAGGACCCGGAGGAGCTGCAGGTAAGAGCTCCTGGGTCCTCTCTCACTCCCCTGCCGGCTGTCAGCACAGTGCCTGCAGACTGGGGAGGGAGATCTCTGATCTCCCCTCCGGTCCGCAGGCACATTGCAGGGCTGGCACTTGGGCAATGCCAGCCCTGCATTAGCCGGCAGGCTCGCACACCCCACACCCCTGGGCGGCCCGGTACCGTTTGATCCACGGACCGGTACCGGTCCGCGGCCCGGGGGTTGGGGAACACTGCTATACATGACCTCATCATCTCTAACTCGCTCACAATACTGGCACTCACTGAGACCTGGCTGTCCCCATCCGATACCGCTACTCCTGCTTCTTTATGTTTCGGTGGTCTACAGTTCTCCCATACTCCTAGACTCGACTGTAAAGGAGGTGGTGTAGGCATCCTTCTCTCCCCTTAATGCACCTTTCAACCTATCCTCCCTGTCCCTGCCCTATCCTTTACTTCCTTTGAAGTTCACACTGTACGCCTTTTTAAGCCCACTCCTTTAAGAATTGCCATCATCTATCGCCCCCCCGGTCACCCTAAACTATTTATAGAACACTTTTCCTCCTGGTTACCCCATTTTCTTTCCTCTAGCACTCCCTCTCTCATACTTGGGGACTTCAATATCCCTATCAACAAGCTCAACTGCCCTGATGCCTCCCGTCTGCTCTCTGTAACCTCCTCCTTTGGACTCACACAGATTTCCTCCTCCGCAACTCACACCGCAGGAAACACTCTTGACCTCATCTTCACCAATCTCTGTACCACCTCTGATCTCTCCACTGATCCATTTCCTTTGTCTGACCACCATCTGCTAACATTTAACATCTGCATACCTCATACCAAAATCTCTACACCTTCAACTCTCCAACCTCGCAGAAACCTCAACTCCCTCGATCTCCAGCACTTCTCCACCACACTCCAAACACTCCTTTTACCCATCTCAAATCTCAACTGCCCTAACTCTGCAACCTCACTCTACAACTCCACTCTCTCCTCTCAACTTGACATCATGGCACCTCCTACAGTTAAACGCAGCAAGCGCCCCCAACTACAACCCTGGCACACTAAGCTGACCCGTTACCTCCAAAAATGTTCCAGAACTGCTGAACGCCGCTGGAGAAAGTCTCACTCTGCATCTGACTTTGTCCACTATAAATTTATGCTGCGCTCCTACAGCATGGCTCTTTCCTCTGCAAAAGTAAACTACTTCAAAACCCTCATAAGCACACTGTCCCATCAACCCAAACACCTGTTTCACACTTTTGATGCTCTTCTTCGCCCTGCGACTACCCCTCCTTCCACCACCTTGTCCGCCACAAACTTTGCATCTCATTTCACTGAGAAGATCTCTACACTCAGAAAAGAGATCTCTAATCTCTCTCCTTCCCCTATCATTATATCACCCAACCCCACTCCCCCTGCCACCCTATGCACATTTGCACCTGCTACAGCACAAGAGGTTTCTGCACTGCTCCTGTCCTCCCGCCCCACCACCTGCTCTCTCGATCCTATTCCCTCGCATCTCATCCGCACTTTGTCTCCCTTTCTTGCTCTTCCTCTCGCTAGCATTTTCAATCTCTCCCTTTCCTCTGGCACATTTCCCTCACCCTTCAAACATGCAACCGTAACCCCGATTCTGAAAAAGCCCAACCTTGATCCCAACTCCCCATCCAACTACCGCCCTATCTCACTACTCCCATTTGCCTCCAAGATCCTCGAGAGAGTTGTGTACGCCAGATTGACAGACTTTCTCGAATCCAACTCTCTGCTTGACCCCCTTCAGTCTGGATTCCGCGCTGGTCACTCTGTCGAAACTGCTGTGACCAAAGTATCCAACGACTTAATTGCTGCTAAATCTCACGGCCACTACTCTATCCTAATCCTCCTTGATCTTTCTGCCGCATTTGACACTGTTGATCATCAACAGCTTCTTCACATTCTTCGTAACTTTGGTCTACGGGATACTGCTCTCTCCTGGTGCTCCTCCTACCTCTCCCAGCGCTCTTTCAGTGTTTATTTCTCTGGTTCTGCCTCTTCTCACCAACCCCTCTCTGTCGGCGTCCCCCAAGGATCTGTCCTCGGCCCCCTATTGTTCTCCATCTATACTGCCTCCCTTGGTAAACTCATCAGCTCCTTTGGTTTCCAATATCATTTATATGCAGATGATACGCAAATCTACCTGTCCTCCCCTGATCTCTCTCCGCCCACCTTGACTCGTGTTTCTGACTGCCTCTCTGCTATTTCCAACTGGATGGCTGCTCACTTCCTTAAACTCAACCTGTCCAAAACAGAACTTCTAGTTTTTCCTCCATCAAGTGCTGCTACTCCTGTTGTCTCCATCCAAGTCAACGGCGCTACTATCACCTCTACCTCGCAGGCTCGCTGCCTAGGGGTTCTTTTCGATTCTGACCTCTCTTTTATTCCCCATGTCCAATCGATAGTCAAATCCTGTCGCTTCCAACTCAAGAACATAGCGCGCATCCGCCCACATCTAACGCCAGACGCGGCTAAGATATTGGTTCATGCTGTTGTTCTCTCTCGCCTCGACTACTGCAATCCCCTTCTGACCGGTCTTACATGTTCCCAGCTTGCACCGCTGCAATCTGTAATGAATGCGGCTGCGAGGCTTATTTTCCTGTCCGGTCGCACCTCCCACGCCTCCACGCTCTGTCAGTCCCTGCATTGGCTTCCAGTTAGATATAGGGCCCAATTCAAAATTCTGGCACTTGCTTACAAATCCCTACATAATGCTGCTCCAACATACCTATCCTCCCTCATACACAAGTATGTCCCGTCGAGACCCCTGCGCTCATCCCAAGACCTACGCCTATCCTCTGCCCGGATCCCCACCTCTGACGCTCGCCTTCAAGACTTCTCTAGGGCTGCACCTATTCTGTGGAACTCCCTTCCCTCCTCAATCAGACTTTCACCCAGCCTCCACTCCTTCAAAAAATCTTTGAAAACTCACTTCTTCGTTAAAGCGTATCAATTAAACTGTCAGCAGGCTTCTCATCCCCCACCCCATGACTCCTTTCCTGCAACTGTCAAAAATGACCTACCAAGCACTCAATAAACCCTTCTCTAACAAACTATTTAATTCCCCTACTTTAACCCGTTTGTGTCACTATACCCCACTCCCTCTAGCATGTAAGCTCATTGAGCAGGGCCCTCAACCCCCTCTGTTCCTGTACGTCCAGTGGTCTGATTATGTGTCTGTTAGTCCACCCATTGAACAGCGCTACGGAATTTGTTGGCGCTATATAAATAATAAAATAATAATAAAATAATAATAATAATTAATAAAATCATGACTTTACGTCATGTTAATAGTAAAATCTTGTAATTTTATTAAAGACACGGTGGCTCCTATTATGCTATTTTAAAGCTGAGCAACCACCAAACTGGAAATATGTTGCACCGGTCGAAAGTAGAAATTACGAAACGTAGACTCATTCGACCAATCAGCTGCTCGTAGGATGTCTTCCAATCTACAACCTATCATGGAAGCTTTAGAAGCCATAGCCCCGCGAATGGAGTGTGAGGAAAAAATTTAAGTGTCTATGCCTGCCATGGATAATAATAACCATTTGATCCATTGAGCTAAAGTAGGAGTAGATACAGGTAGGTGAGGTACTCTGCACGAGATGAATAATGGATGGGTTCGATCTGAACGGAGCGAACTCGTGCGGCGCTTGTATTCCTTAAGGCATAACACTGGGCACAGATTTGGGTTATCTGGAAACGACGGGTAGAAAATCTCCTTAGTCGCAGATTTCGTCCTACGTGAAATATTAAAGGATACTTCGTTCGGAACAAAAGCGCATGCTTGCCAATCCAATGCTCTGACATCAGCAACCCGTTTACATGAAAGTAAACAAAACAGCATCAACAGCTTGGCTGATAATTGTTTAAGAGAAAGTTTGTGATTCAAAGGCCAGGACTCAAGAAAACAAAAAATCACATTAACATCCCAGAAGGAAGAATACCGAGCCTGAGGGGGTCGAGCAAACCGGATGCCTTTGAGCAAACAACAGATGAGGACATGTTTACCTATTGGAGTACCATCCAATCCCATATGTCTCGCCGATATAGCTGATATGTACAGATTTATAGTCCCAAAAGCTTTTCCTTCTTCAAAGAGTAGAGTCAGGAATTGCAAGATTGTTTTCACAGGAGCTGATATGGGATACCCTGATTGTCCCACGCACCAATCAGTCCACTTCCTCCAAACCAACCCGTAGGAACGTCTGGTACCTGGTGCCCAAGACTCTGCCAAGAGACTGAGTGTCGTCTGCAAAACATCCTCGAGATTCCATGCTCTCCCGAAAGGAGCCATGCCATCAGATGAAATAGACCCTGGTCGATCAACTCGTGACTCATTCCCTCTGGATTGGTCAGGAGGTAAGGTATGTCTGGCAACAGCCGTGGGAAATCTATTGACATTTCTAATAACTGTGGAAACCAAGGTTGTGACCTCCATTTCGGGGTTATCAGAACTAGAGTCCCTTTGTAATATCGAAGGCATGCAAGGGCCCGAGAGATTAGGTTGAAAGATGGGAAAGCGTAATTCTTGCCCTTGGTCCAGTCTTGTAAGAATGCGTCTGTCACTAGAGCATCTGGGTCCGGTCTCCAACTGAAGAAACGAGGGAGTTGGGTGTTCAGTCGAGACGCAAAGAGATCTATCTTGAAAGGCCCCCAAAGTCAAGAGAGACATTGGAATATCATAGGGTGGAGATGCCAATCCCCTGCGTCTCAAAGATACCGAGAATTCCAATCCGCCAGTGCATTGTCTAGTCGCTATTACCGAAATGCTGTGTTTCAGACAATAATGCCAAAAATCTTCGCCATCAGTGCCAGAACTTTCGATTTCGTTCCTCCTAGGTGGTTGATATAACGCCCTGCTGAGACGTTGTCCATCTTGATTAGGATAGAGCATGAGATGCCCGTGGGGGTCATGCTGCGAATGGCAACGGATGCCACTAACAGTTCTAGGCAGTTGATGTGTAGCAACGTTTCTTCGTTGGACCATCTGCCACCGGTGGAAACTGATCCACAATGCGCGCCCTAGCCGTGTAAGCTGGCGTCTGACTCTATGACCAGATCTGGCGTAGACCCAAATATCGCCCGTCCGTTCCATGCCTCCATGTGGGCTAGCCACCATGTCAACTCCTCTCTGGAATCTTCGTCCAGTGTAACACAGGTTTGGTACGAGTGTCCGGAGCGCAGATATGAGGCTTTGAGCCTTTGTAGGACACAATGTAACATAACATAGGGCATAATGTAACGTGCCCAGGAAGATTGCTTGTATGGACGATGCCAAAAGCCCTATGATCCTCGCCAGTTGTCTGAGGGAAATGGTCGTACGATTCATAAGTCGTCTGATCTCTTTCTTGATCGAAATCATTTTGTCTTTGGGTAGACACAACCTCTGTTGTACAGAGTCCACTTGAAATCCCAGAAATTCCATGCATTTGGAGGGTTGAAGAACTGATTTCTCTCAATTCACCAAGAATCCTAAGTTCTGGAGAAGGTGGGTTGTCCAAGACAAGTGAACACGTAATTGGGATTGAGCTTGAGACAGGAGAAGGATATTGTCTAGGTAAATTATTAATCTGATCCCTCATAAATCGTCTGATCTCTTTCTTGATCGAAATCATTTTGTCTTTGGGTAGACACAACCTCTGTTGTACAGAGTCCACTTGAAATCCCAGAAATTCCATGCATTTGGAGGGTTGAAGAACTGATTTCTCTCAATTCACCAAGAGTACTAAGTTCTGGAGAAGGTGGGTTGTCCAAGACAAGTGAACACGTAATTGGGATTGAGCTTGAGACAGGAGAAGGATATCGTCTAGGTAAATTATTAATCTGATCCCTCGTGTGCACAGGAAGGCAATCACTGGCTTCAGTACCTCTGTGAAGCACCATGGAGCAGAGGACAGGCCAAATGGTAGACATACAAACCTCCACTTCGTTCCTTGCCACTGAAACTGCAGTAGGTTTTGGTGCGCTTCTGCGACAGGGATTGTCAGATAAGCATCCCGTAAATCTATTTTGACCATTCAATCTGATGGTAGTAGGATGTCAGGAAGGCAATGAATACCGTCCATTTTGAAATGGTGATATTTGACAAATGCATTTAGGGGTCGGAGATTGATTACTGGGCGTACCCCGCCCCCTTTCTTGGGGACCAGAAACAGGTTGCTCACGAACCCTTCTGTGTCCCATGGGATTTGTTGAATAGCGTGTTTTGACGCCAAATCTGCAATCTCTGCTGAGATCATCGTGTGGTGGTCGTTGGCCATGCTTAGTTCTCGAGGGAACTGCACCTGAGTAGGGTGAGAGACTAGCTCCAATAGGTACCCCTGTATTGTATTTAATACCCAAACATCTGAGGTTAGAATTTTCCAAGCATGGTGAAACATTGCCAATCTGCCCCCCACTTTTATATGGGAAAAATGGAGATACTCGGTACTCACCATAAGGTCGTCTGCCTGAGACAGACCCCCGCGGTCCGCGGGAGTTCCAGGGGCATCCACGAGATGGGAAGAACGGGGTATAGGTTCGCTCAGGGTATTAAAGGAGCCTCTGCTGGCTCTAAATGAGCCTCAAAATCCACGGCCGGATAGACGTCTCCTACCCCTACCAGCCCCTCCAAAAACCCGAGGTGCAAATACTCTCTTAAGAGAAGTCTGAGCTTTGTCAATTGCTGTAAATGTTTTTATGTACAGCCCAAGATCCTTAATGAAGGATTCACCAAAAAGTAGGCCTTTAGCGGCTGGCCCCGCTCATTGGTCGCCATACTGACCAGTTTGGGCTCTATTTTCAGGAGAATCACCTCGCGTCGTTCAGTTGCCATTGCCGTATTGGCGTTACCCACCAACTAACCTCTGCAACCAGCCTTTTCGCTACTTCGAAATCAAAGTCACTCTCACCCGATTGGGCAGATTCCACTAACTCATATAGCTTAGAGATGGGCCCCAAAGTGTCCAGGAACTTGTCCTGGCAGTTCCGAAGGGAAAAGTCTAAGCCTTTAAGCCTTTCCTCGGTTTCCAACCAGATTTATTTAAACATTGGACCAATTGGGGATCCACGTCAGGGGTTTTTCCCACTGAGTCTGGAAGGATGGGCCGTGGGCATTCCGCCCGTAGTTTGTTACGTCCTTCCTTAGATAAAGGTTTCCTTACTCTTAGCGTGAGGTATCTCGCGATGTGCGCAGGCGGTTCCCATTCCGCTGAGCGAGGGTGGCGGAGGTTATCTGGGTCAAACAACGGGTAACCCAGAGGGTCCCGCAAATCGTCGCCCTCGCCCGATTCGGCAGGCTCAGCGCCCTGAGCAGTAACCTTCTGGGTCGCAGTGTTTGCTTTCACCTCAGACCCAGAATCGGAATATTCTGCACCATAATGGTCCATATATAAATCATCATACTCCTCCTCCAAACTCCAGTCGGACGAGTCCTCATGGGCACATGCCCGCTTCCAGGATCTGGCCGATTTTGCCCAGCCAGTGGCTCTATTGCGCGGTGGTATCGCGCCATCCTTGACAGCCTGAGGCGTGTCAGTCAGTGCAGGCTGAACCTGCAGTTCTGGAGGGGAGGCAATATGTTTGCTTTTCGCCAAAGCTTTGCGTCCCGGCTGTACCACATTACTGGTTCCTGGGTTTTGTGTACTCTGAGGGCCACTACTATGAGACTGCATCAGCGCTCTGGTTATAGATTGTGTGATAGAGGATGACATGACCCCCATCGCGGAGGCCAACGCCTTGTTGATGGATTGCGCCATGGTAGAATCGAGAAGGGATTGAAATTCCTCCGATGCCATGAGGCTGGCGTCATCCTTACATTCCCTGCCTGAGGGGGGAAACCCCTGGTGTGGGACACAATGACCCTGCAGGTCTCTCATTATGATCTTGCATTTTAGCAATAATATTAGCCCACAGGGAATTATATACCCAAGTACACTCAAGATCAAAATTACTGGGCCCAATGAAGCAATGCTACTAGTAGTAGCTGAATGGTTAAGAAGAACGGTATCTGAAGTGACCTGTAGGGAAAATAATACTAGCTAAGGCTAACAAAAAGGGTGTCAGGATAGAGTAATCCTCCACACCAACACTTACAGTTTGACCAGCAACAACAGCAATAAACAGCAAATATGCACAGTATGGGTCTGGGAGTGCGTCAGGAGGGTAAGAGAGACAGTTATCCACCTTAAGCATCGGTCAACAGCAATTTCCCGCCGAAAATTGCACTTAAAATGGCCGCCGCAAGTAAAAATACATATGCGGCGACAGAAACCAAAAAGATGGTCGCCGCGGCACTAACTGCGCATGCGCGGCCGTTAGGAAAGGGGGAAACTGTAAAGTGAGCAATCGCGCATGCGCGGGCGGCACAAAACCGCGGAATAGACCGCGGTCTTAAACGGTGAGCGGCTAAGGTCAGCCCTGTGCACCACCAAAAAAATTAAACGAGCAGGGAAGGAAAAGAGTAAAACTTTACTCAGAAGTATGGGGAGGAGGGAAACCAGGGTCCCAGAGACCCCAATAGGCAGCACTCCCAGACACCAGCAGGAAATAAACCAGCAATAACAGTGAGCATTAACCCCTTGAGGACGCTAGACGGTTCAGGACCGTCATCGGCATTTTTCCCTTGCCGACCGACGACGGTCCTGAACCGTCCTAAATTTAAAATGTACTTACCCGATTGCCGTCGTTCCCCCGGCGGCGATCGGCGTTGCTCCCGTTGTGGGGAGACTGCCTGCAGCCCAGACAGTCTCCCCATGGCGAATTAGGACCCCTGTGGCCATGTGATCGCCCAACAGGGCGACCACATGGTCACAATAGGTGTCCTAGTGTCTGCCTGCAGGGGGACTGTCTGTGCTGACAGGCAGTCTCCCTGCATGTGTAAAATCATTAAAAAAAATTATTATTATATATGTGTATATATATATGATATATAGACATATATTATACCTATATAATATACGTCTATATATCATATATATATAATGTCATGCTAAGTGTATTTTTATATTAATATGTACATATATTAATATAAAAATACACTTGTAATTAAATTACACACGTATATATATAATATATATAATAACTATATATATTGTATATATATATTATTATAAAATACAAATAATAAGTAATTTAAATTAAATTAAAAAAATTAAAAATAATAATAAAAAATTTTAAAAAAATTATATCTATACGAAATGTTATTCTAACTGTATTTTGATATTAATATATATATTTATATCAAAATACACTTAGATTGAAATTGTATATATATCTATGTATATATAAATAAATAAAAAAGAATACGAACTATTCATATGTCCATATACAAAATTACATAAATAATTATATAAATATACACGTAGACTTCAAATATATAAATATGCATATATATTTAAATTCTACGTGCGTATTTATGTAATATTTTTACATAATTAAGTTATTTTATTGATTGCAATTTAAGAGACCTGCCTGCCAACCCAGGCCGAAAGTCCAGAGAATTTAATTTGCTAGCACTGTATTTTACCCTGTAACGTTCTACGACACCCTAAAACCTGTACATGGGGGGTACTGTTTTACTCGGGAGAATTTGCTGAACACAAATATTAGTGATTCAAAACAGTAAAACATATCACAGCGATGATATTGTCAGTGAAAGTGACTTTTTTTGCATTTTTCACACACAAACAGCACGTTTACTGATGATATAATTGTTGTGATACGCTTTCCTGTTTTGAAACATTAATATTTGTGTTCAGCAAAGTCTCCTGAGTATAACAGTACCCCCCATGTACAGGTTTTATAGCGTTTTTGAAAGTTACAGGGTCAAATATATGGGTCAAATATTTTTACATTGAAAATGGCCAGGTTGGTTACGTTGCCTTTGAGAGCGTATGGTAGCCCAGGAATGAGAATTACCCCCATGATGGCATACCATTTGCAAAAGAAGACAACCCAAGGTATTGCAAATGGGGTATGTCCAGTCTTTTTTAGTAGCCACTTAGTCACAAACACTGGCCAAAATTAGCGTTCAATTTAGTTTTTTACTTTTTTCACACACAAACAAATATGAACGCTAACTTTGGCCAGTGTTTGCGACTAAGTGGCTACTAAAAAAGTCTGGACATACCCCATATTGAATACCGTGCGTTGTCTACTTTAAAAAAAATATGTACATGTGGGATGTTATTCCGCGGTTTATGACAGATAATAGTGTTACAATGTCACTATTGATACATTTTAAAAATGTATGTTTTGAAACCGCAATATCCTACTTGTACTTATAGCCCTATAACATGCAAAAAAATAGCAAAAAGCATGTAAACACTGGGTATTTTTAAACTCAGGACAAAATTTTGAATCTATTTATCAGTTTTTTTCATTCGCTTTTGTAGATGAGTAAAAGATTTTTCACATAAAAGTCAAAAAACATGTATTTTTTTTAATTTTTCATCATATTTTTTCATTTTTTAAAAATTAAATTACATGAGATTATATAAATAATGGTATGTAAAGAAAGCCCCTTTTGTCCTGAAAAAAACAATATAGAATTTGTATGGGAACAGTAAATGAGAGAGCGGAAAATTACAGCTAAACACAAACACCACAAAAGTGTAAAAAGATGCCTGGTCGCAAATGTACAACATCGCAAAAACAGTCCGGTCCTTAAGGGGTTAACATACACTAAGCCAAAAATCCTGTCAGAAAATACACATATATGTATGAAAATCACAGGAGTAGCAAGATGAGGTACTTAACTTGTCTGAGGGAGCAGCAAGAAAGAGGAGGAGTCAAGGAGCACCACACCCATATGGATAGTACTGGATGCTGATTGGTGCCACTGTTACCAGGCTGTTGTTATGTTTTTTCTATGATTCTCTCATACTTCCTTTTTTTGCTGCTGGGAGTATAATAAAGAAAGAGAATGCATAATAGGAGCCTCCGTGTCTTTAATAAAATCCAATTCCCCCAATAACGAGACGACACTTCGTTTTGAGGTCAAGCAGAACTGACTGTACTGGCACATACAGCCTCTTTTATTCACAATCCACAAACATAGTACAGCCCACAGGGTTTTACAGAATAACCAATAACACACGTACATTACAGAAAACACTCCCAGCAATTACACACAAAATCCTCCCCTGCTTGTGATAGAATTATGGTACACAATGGGTTAACATAATTATCACAAGCAGGAAAAATACAGTTTTTATACATGTACTGTAACTTTAAAACCACACATCCAATCTTCATAAAATCAGCACACTTTAAACATAAACACTCTCAAAAATCATACAAATCCCCCCAGTAGATCAAAAGTTAGCTGGGAGGTCTTTATGACTGGCCGCAGGCACATTTTCCTGCCCAAAACAGATTCATAGATTTAGGCTGTGCGGTCGGTCTATTTTACACAGAAAAATGACTAAGTCCCATTTGAATGCACGAACGGGTCCGTTCGTGCATTTATCTTAGTATAGCAGTGAGTTCAACCGAACGGGACTTAGTCTCTGCAGCTGAAAACGGAGTGTAGGAGAAGGTAAGGGTCAGCGGTGACTGTTCATTGAAATGTGTAGCCGATTTCAGTTCCATGGATATGGCTACACTTACCGCTGACCTCGTTCGAATGAACAAAGATGGCTGCCGCCACGTGTTCATTTGTTGAATGGCGGCCACTTCGACTACTTCGGCACTTCGGCTGCATCCAAAGTGCCAATTTAAAGCTGCCGAACTGCTCCAATACAATTTAAAGGGGCAGCAAGTCTTTTAAAATCCAATCTGCTAAAATAGTCTTAAAACAGGCAATATCTTCCAGGGGCCATAGTCTTAATTCCAAAAATTGTTCCCAAAAGTCACAGTATGTCCCCAGATGGTTCTTAAAGGGCCAGCAGCAGCATAATAAAATACAAAATGCCCAAATCTGTTATTTCAAGGGCCAAACCTCCCAGGGACCATAATCACATGGCAAGAGGCTGGCAAGCAGTCCTCTCCAGGCACAAGTGGCGGGGCTGGTTCCGCCACAGTCTAGGTGGTCGGGAAGTTGAACGGGCAGCAGTACGAACTCCGCCCGGGTTCGCGGACTCGCATTGTCGAAATTAGTTCCAGGCGTTCGACGACCATGTACCACTCTCTTCCTGTGTTCCACCCAGGGAATGCTCTTAAGCTAATGTGTCAAATTATTAATTTGTGGTTAACAGCCAGGGGAGGTCGGTGTTCGCTGGGGTATAACAAGGGGGACCACACACCAGTCATTCAGGAGATGAACAAGGGGGTACGGACAACCGAACACAAGGGAATGGAGTCTGCTACACAAGGTGGTAGACTTTAGGAAACCTTACTATAAAGCTGATGATAAGAAAGTCAGATCAATGAATGGGAGCTTTGTCATGGCTATATCACTTCTCAGTATTTCCTTAATATAAAAGCTGTATGAAGCTGTATGAAGAGTTAATCGTGCAGGATCCGCCATACCCCCTGTGGTGGCAACCCCGATGGGAAGAGGGTTTCCGCCGCCAGAGATGTTCTTTTCCCCCTAGTGGGAGGGATGCTGTAATGCAGAGCAGGAACAGCTCTTACAAGAGCTAGTGATTTAGCACTTTAAGCAGAAGGGAGACAGCTGTTATAGCTTTCTCCCACAAACATGAGACGAGGCTCTATGCTGTGGGGCAACTGGTTTTAATGGCGCCACACATGGCCTTTTAAATCAGTCCCCATGCAAGGGGTTTCCTGTTACATATTCCAGGGGCATTCCCCACTGGACCTGAGAGTAGACTACAGTTAAACGTACATTGGCACTCAGGTCCAGGACACTCCTATACAAAACAGGGTAATCCCTCCCCTGTGCCTGAGAGATAATTGAGTCAGTAACTGTACTAAATTTAATTTTATGGCAGGACAGGAGGCTTCATATTTGCTTTACCTTCTTTACTGAAACCTCCAGCAGCAAAGACACAGTTAACAGAACTTTTCAAAAAAACCAATCAGAAAAAAGCAACAGTAGTATAAAACCCCTAAGCAGGCTCTTCCACTTCCTCTTTCTTTGATGAGGTTGAGCAGGAGAGCAAGGAAACCAACGAATCCACCTTGTAGCAGACACATCCAGAGAAATAATCGTCAAGCCCAGAGAGAATAGATTACACTGCAAGAAAAAGGAAAACATTGTGAAAGTAAACTGTCAAGGCAAGATGTCATATCCACACAATATCACTTGCACATCATAATACCTGATGAATAAAAAAGTCTACAGATCTTATGAAGACCTAGTATGTACCTAAACTAAAAGGCATTGACGAAACATAATTACAACACAAACATGATGAATAAAATGCACACGGCTGCTGCCTCCAGGTGAGCACTCACCAACTCAGAGTTGTCTTGTGGTGGAATCTCGGTAAAAATAAATTTAGTAGGCCGAGATTACCACGTGGCATGTGTACGTGCATATACTGGTGTATCGGTCGGTTGGTTGCACGAGGCAAGATACGATCAGTAGTGTACGGAGCATGTGCGAGAATACCGGATGTAGTATTCCCCTCCTCCATTGTGCTGGGCAAGCCATGCGGTCAAACAGGAAGTTAGTTCTTGTTCGATTGATTGGGTAAGAGTATGTGTGGGTGGAGCTTATTATGGGAGGAGTTACATGCCTATATAAGGAACCTACCCTATTGTCCGGGGCTCAGATCTTGTTGTATTTTGGTGACATTAGTCCCTCTGAGTCCCGTTCGGTGAATCGAATAAAGAATCTCTTCCTTCCTGAAGAAACCTGTGTCCATCTCTCTGTGCTTGGCTTCCGTCAGTTTCTCCGGTATCATTTGGTGCATTGGCCGGGAAGCTCATCGTTCAACGGTAGCTGAGAAGCAGAGGCGTGAGACGGTCTATCTTTGCCCACGTTCTCTACGGCTGCACCCCTGAACTTCTGCGTGGACCTCCCTTCGTCTCGGCGCCACTGGTCTGTTGTCCAGGAGATCATCGGCCTCTACGTAGTAAGTGCTGGGGTGTCCCCGTCGATGAGTGTGAACTCAGGTTCAGGAACGAGGAGGTAAGACGACCGCTGTTTTAGACGGCGGACCCACTAGGGGTATTGGATACCGATTGTGCGGTAGGCCCATTAGGGGTTATTTGGAATCTGCCCCCTCCAGTGGAGGGGAGGAGCGAAGGCGCACCGCTCAATTAAACGCCCTTTAGTAAGCCCGTTTAATTTTGGTTTGGAGTCAGGCGGGGTTCTGGTGTAAATAGCCCTAGCCGGACACCGGTGTCTTGTCTAGACTAGCATTCTAGGGTGTATATTTTGTTCGCTAGGTCGGAGGGACCGGGAGACTAAGCGGCGCCTGTGTAAATTCGGTTCGCTAGATCTCAACCTATCTTGGCTAAGTGGGAAGGCGTGTAGATGTAGATAGACATGATAGAGTAGATAGAGTAAGAGGGTACTGTTGTAAATTCCGCCCTCTACAGGGAGTGCAGAATTATTAGGCAAGTTGTATTTTTGAGGATTAATTTTATTATTGAACAACAACTGTAACGGAGCTCCGTGTACCCCGACCGAGTACCCTCCATTGATGGATGCTCCTAGCGCTCTCAGAGGACTCCAAGCACTGCAGACGACACCACAACCACCGCAGGCTCCACAACCGCCGTAGCTTAACTGGAGCCGCGCCGTCTTCCTTCCACCCTGGATCGGCTTCTGTCCTCCAGGACCGTGTGGGGAAGACCTCTCCTCCAGGAGAGCGTAACAGGAACAAGCTCTTAAAAGAGCTAAGTGATTAAGAGCTCAGGGGAATATGCAGAGCATAGCAATCCCCAGTGTAATATAGCAGTTCCCTCCAATAACGAGACAAGGCTACGTATTGAGGGTCAGAAGAGGTCTCAGGACTGGAACACCCAGCCTGCTTTTTTATTAGGATAAGGTACACACAGGACACTCCCAGGGGGAGGATGAAATTAACCAATAACAGCATAGTACAGCCCACAGGTTCCCTCCCCTCAGATAAACAGTTAAACCAATTATTACATACAATAAAAATACAGTTTTTACACACACACTGTAACTTTAAAACCATACATTCAATTTCAATAAAAGTTGCATATTCAGACTCAGCATACATCAAACATAAACCCTTCCAAAAATCAGCCAAATCCCTCCAGTGGATCAAAAGTTAGCTGGAAGTCCTTTATGACCGACCGCAAGCACAATTTCCTGCCCAAAACAGTTCCATAGATTTGGGCTGTGCGGTCGGTCAATTTCATGCGAAAAAACGACTAAGTCCCATTTCGAACGGGACTTAGTCTCTGGAGCTGCAAGTTCCGTATGGGAGAAGGTAAGGGTCAGCGGTGTTCGGCAAAATGTGTAGCCGATTTCAGTTCCACAGAATCTTTAGCATACACCGCTGACCGCGTTCGACTGAACAAAGATGGCCGCCGCCACGTGCAATTACCCTGCAGTAACCTCACAGCCTGGGAGGTAAATTGCCTGCACACTTTAGCTTCTGGGTGGTCCGCCTGTGTGGTACTTGGTTCAGTAAGCCCCATTTACTGAACCAAGTGGGGGAAAGCCAGGAACAAGTTATTTTACCGGTCTGGGGACATAGTCTTAAAGGGGCATTGTTCAGCAAAGTCACAATATGTCCCCAGACGGTTCTTAAAGGGCCATACACACACAATAAATGTTAATAAGTTTTCAGGGGCACAATCTTCCAGGGGCCATAGTCATGAGGCAGGAGGCTGGCAAACATGCTTCTCCACAATCCAGGGAAGCAGGGCAATTTCTCATTTAAAGGGCCAGTTACAAATAGCGATTTGTAACAACAACCATGTTCTCAATGAACCCAAAAAATTAATATCAAAGCTGAATATTTTTGGAAGTAGTTTTTAGTTTGTTTTTAGTTTTAGCTATTTTAGAGGGATATCTGTGTGTGCAGGTGACTATTACTGTGCATAATTATTAGGCAACTTAACAAAAAACAAATATATACCCATTTCAATTATTTATTTTTACCAGTGAAACCAATATAACATCTCAACATTCACAAATATACATTTCTGACATTCAAAAACATAACAAAAACAAATCAGTGACCAATATAGCCACCTTTCTTTGCAAGGACACTCAAAAGCCTGCCATCCATGGATTCTGTCAGTGTTTTGATCTGTTCATCAACATTGCGTGCAGCAGCAACCACAGCCTCCCAGACACTGTTCAGAGAGGTGTACTGTTTTCCCTCCTTGTAAATCCCACATTTGACGATGGACCACATGTTCTCAATGGGGTTCAGATCAGGTGAACAAGGAGGCCATGTCATTAGATTTTCTTCTTTTATACCCTTTCTTGCCAGCCACGCTGTGGAGTACTTGGACGCGTGTGATGGAGCATTGTCCTGCATGAAAATCATGTTTTTCTTGAAGGATGCAGACTTCTTCCTGTACCACTGCTTGAAGAAGGTGTCTTCCAGAAACTGGCAGTAGGACTGGGAGTTGAGCTTGACTCCATCCTCAACCCGAAAAGGCCCCACAAGCTCATCTTTGATGATACCAGCCCAAACCAGTACTCCACCTCCACCTTGCTGGCGTCTGAGTCGAACTGGAGCTTTCTGCCCTTTACCAATCCAGCCACGGGCCCATCCATCTGGCCCATCAAGACTCACTCTCATTTCATCATTCCATAAAACCTTAGAAAAATCAGTCTTGAGATATTTCTTGGCCCAGTCTTGACGTTTCAGCTTGTGTGTCTTGTTCAGTGGTGGTCGTCTTTCAGCCTTTCTTACCTTGGCCATGTCTCTGAGTATTGCACACCTTGTGCTTTTGGGCACTCCAGTGATGTTGCAGCTCTGAAATAGACCTTTGTTGGTCGAAACGTTGCTTGGCGTTGCAGTTTTTCCTAATAGATCTGCATACGGTTTCAATTTGGAGTGCCTGTGGTCCTTTCTTCTTTCGTGTATAATTCTGGGATTGCTGGTCCTGATCCGGAGCACCCTTGGCCGCTGGGATTGAGTGCGGTTCCCACCATCTACTTTGCAGCTCTGAAATATGGCCAAACTGGTGGCAAGTGGCATCTTGGCAGCTGCACGCTTGACTTTTCTCAGTTCATGGGCAGTTATTTTGCGCCTTGGTTTCTCCACACGCTTCTTGCGACCCTGTTGACTATTTTGAATGAAACGCTTGATTGTTCGATGATCACGCTTCAGAAGCTTTGCAATTTTAAGAGTGCTGCATCCCTCTGCAAGATATCTCACTATTTTTGACTTTTCTGAGCCTGTCAAGTCCTTCTTTTGACCCATTTTGCCAAAGGAAAGGAAGTTGCCTAATAATTATGCACACCTGATATAGGGTGTTGATGTCATTAGACCACACCCCTTCTCATTACAGAGATGCACATCACCTAATATGCTTAATTGGTAGTAGGCTTTTGAGCCTATACAGCTTGGAGTAAGACAACATGCATAAAGAGGATGATGTGGTCAAAATACTCATTTGCCTAATAATTCTGCACTCCCTGTAGTTCGCTATATGTGGTGCTTGGGCAGTGTGGCTAACCAAAGCGTATGTAGATAGTTCTAGGTAGTCCATCAAGGTACTGGCCAATAGATTAGTTGGGAATTGTAAATGTGCTAAAGATTGTTGTAGTAGCGTGTATATCTTGCTAGATAGCGTGAGATCTGCCGTCTAGCGAGAGTGTGAATAGTGTGTAACTGTATTATAGCGCACGGTACCATAACCATGTATAATTACTGACACTGTAAATAAGTACTAATAATTGTCGTCTATGTTGTATGTTTAACACCATAACCACTACTAATTGAACTGTGACTTTAAATTGTACTCTAACCAATGCTAACCGTACTATAACTACTGTTTGTAAAGACGATGTTACTGGGGTACGTTATAGACGGGTAATTCAGATATAGGGAATTATAGCGTGGGTGACCGTATAGTTTCGCCAAAGGGCACAGTATTAGTTACTTAGTGACTGGTGTAACAGCTGTGTGTACGGGAATTCCCTGAGTGTTTTGTTGTGTGCGTTTCGCTTAGTAACTGTACCACGTGGTGCTGTTGCCGAGGGAACGGGTGTGACCGTTGGAAGAGTGTTTGTTTAGTTTCTGTTGGAGACGACGCTTCATTGTTAAGTATGGGCGCTTCAGATTCAACGATTTTGGATCCCTTAGGACAGTGATGGCGAACCTATGGCACGCGTGCCACAGGTGGCACGCCGGGCCCTCTCTGTGGGCACGCGGCCATAGCTTTGCCATCACTGCAGAGTAGGCGCCTGCCTGCCCAAAACGGCAGGCGCCTACTCTGCTTCCGTGTCGGCAGGACCGGAAGCAGGGGGGAGGGATCGAGGAAGCAGCTCTCCCGTCCTCCCGCGAGCTGTGTGGAGCGTTGCCGCGCGTTACCATGGCAACGCTCCACACAGCATCGCGCGGGAGGACAGGAGAACTGCAGGACCTGTCCTCCTGTCCTGCATACCACCACCGGACCACCAGGGATGGCTGTGTCCCCCCCCCTCCCCTTCACCAAAGGTAACAAGAAGGGAAGGGGGGGGGGATACTGATTTAATAACCTTACCCCCAGCACCCCTACTCCCAGCACCCCTACTCCTTCTACTCCCCCTACTCCCAGCACCCCTACTCCCACTACCCCCAGCACCCCTACTCCCACTACCCACAGCACCCCTACTCCCCCTACCCCCAGCACCAGTACCCACAGCACCCCTACCCCCAGCACCCCTACTCCCACTACCCCTAGCACCCCTACTCCCACTACTCCCAGCACCCCTACACCCACTATCCCCAGCACCCCTACTCCCACTACCCCAGCACCCCTACCCCCAGCACCCCTACTCCCCCTAGCCCCAGCACCCCTACCCCCAGCACCCCTACTCCCACTACCCACAGCACCCCTACCCCCAGGACACCTACCCCCCCTTACCCACAGCACCCCTACTCCCCCTACCCCCAGCACCACTACCCACAGCACCCCTACCCCCAGCACCCCTACTCCCACTACCCCCAGCACCCCTACTCCCACTACTCCCAGCACCCCTACCCCCAGCACCCCTACCCCCAGCACCCCTACTCCCACTACCCCCAGCACCCCTACCCCCAGCACCCCTACTCCCACTACTCCCAGCACCCCTACTCCCAGCACCCCTACCCCCAGGACCCCTACCCCCCTAACCCACAGCACCCCTACCCCCAGCACCCCTACCCCCTTACCCCCAGCACCCCTACCCACAGCACCCCTACCCCCAGCACCCCTACCCACAGCACCCCTACCCACTTACCCCCAGCACCCCCTACCCACAGCACCCCTACCCCCCTTACCCACAGCAGCCCTACCCTCAGCACTCCTACCCCCCTTACCCACAGCACCCCTACCCCCCTTACCCACAGCACCCCTACCCACAGCACCCCTAGCCCCCCTTAAACCCAGCACCCCTACCCCCAGCACCCCTACTTCCACTACCCACCACCCCCCTTACCCACAGCACCCCTACCCACAGCACCCCTACCCCCGCACCCACAGCACCCCTATCCCCCTACACACAGCACCCCTATCCACAGCACCCCTACCCCCCTACACACAGGACCCCTACCCACAGCAGCCCTACACACAGCACCCCTACCCCCCCTACACACAGCACCCCTACCCCGCCTACACACAGCACCCCTACCCCCCCACACACAGCACCCCTACCCCCCCCCACACACAGCACCCCTACCCCCCCCACACACAGCACCCCTACCCCCCCACACACACAGCACCCCTACCCCCCCACACACACAGCACCCCTACCCCCCCCACACACAGCACCCCTACCCCCCCACACACACAGCACCCCTACCCCCCCACACTCACAGCACCCCTACCCCCCCACACTCACAGCACCCTTTCCCCCCCACACTCACAGCACCCTTCCCCCCCCACACACAGCACCCTTTCCCCCCACACACAGCACCCTTTCCCCCCACACACACAGCACCCTTTCCCCCAAACACACACAGCACCCTTTCCCCCAAACACACACAGCACCCTTTCCCCCAAACACACACAGCACCCTTTCCCCCAAACACACACAGCACCCTACCCCCCACACACAGCACCCCACCCCACATTACACACAGACACATACACTGCACCCCTCAATGCAGTATATGTGTGTGTGTTCAGCAGTCTTTATGTATTCAGCAGTGTGTGTGTGTGTGTGTGTGTGTATTCAGCAGACTGCGTGCGTGTATTCAGCAGACTGCGTGCGTGTATTCAGCAGACTGCGTACTCAGCAGTGTGCGTGTATTTAGCGGACTGTGTGTGTATTTAGCAGTCTGTCTGTGTCTCGGTGTGTGTATGTATTAAGCAGTTGGTGTGTGAATGTGTTCAGCAGTCTGTGTGTATGTATTGCATTTGTTGGAGATACTAATATAAGCTTAATTTATATCATTATTTAAAATATTTATAATTTAACTCTCTGTTGTGTTCTTCTTTTAAAACAAAAGTTGTTAACTGTACGAGTAGTTTTTTCTAAACGTAAACCTCAGTATTCAGGTTTAATTGCCATGTTGGCACTTTGAGGGAAAAAAAGTTGGCATGTATTGCGGTTTGGGCACTCGGGCTCAAAAAGGTTCGCCATCACTGCCTTAGGATGTATGTTAAAAAACTTTAAAAAGGGATATACTGTATGTGATTTTGGGGTAAAGATGTCTCCAGCACGCCTGACTACTTTGTGTAGTAGGGAATGGCCTACTTTGGTTGCCGCATGGCCACCACGTGGCAGTTTGGATCCTAATCTGGTACAGCGTGTACACGTGGCTGTATCAGGTAGGCCTGAACTTTACGGCCAGTTTCCATATATTGACTGTTGGAGGCAGGCCGTAAATGACTCGCCAAAATGGATCCGAGTATGCCACGAGGAACAATGTCACCTCATGGTGGCCAGGACTCGCTTGTCCACTAAGGCCGTAATCACGCCCATTTTGGACACGCCCCCTGAGTCTGAGATCCCCATGCCGCCCCCTTACTCCTCCTCCACCGGAAGAGGAAGAGGAGGTGCTGTTGGTAACGCTACTCCCCTTGCCCCGTTGTCCCCACCTACCCCTTCCTCTAGCTCAGAGCCCAGCCCTCTTGTTTCAAACCCTCCCCTTCCGGTACCTACCTCCGTTAACTCCACATACCCAGATTTGGCGCCATATCTAGTTTCCGGTCAGACTCCTCCTAGCCCGGCCCGGAATATTTTACTTACCAACCTTCCCCTTAGTAAAGCGTCCCCTTGTCTTACTACCCCTCGACCGGAACCCCTAATTGACGTATCTCAACGAAGTCCCATACTAACCCGACAACTGACCGGTACCCTCCAACCCCGACATTATCAAATGCCTCTTCGATTGACTCCTGGCCCGACACACATTAACGATGACGGCCAGATACAATATGCTGATCCAGTATTTGTTTATGTTCCCTTCACAACTACTGATCTATTTAATTGGAAGACCCATAACTCCTCATACACCGAAAAGCCTCAAGCCATGACGGATTTGTTTACCTCCATAGTCCAGACACATAATCCCACTTGGGCTGATTGCCAGCAACTGCTTATGACATTGTTTAATAACGAGGAAAGGACAAGGATAAATCAAGCGGCAATTAAAGCGCTGGAAGAAGAGGCCCGTACACAAAATCAGGCCAACCCAGCAGCATGGGCCGCAGCCCATTATCCAAACAACGATCCAAATTGGAATGTCAATGGCGCAGACATGGTCCATCTAAAAGCTTACAGGGATGCTATTATTGCTGGCATGAAAGCTGGAGGAAAGAAGGCGATTAACATGTCTAAGACGGCTGAGGTATTACAGAAATACCTCAGCCGTCTTATGACCGATTATTGGAGGCATACCGTTTGTATACCCCCTTTAATCCGGAGGCTCCTGAGAATTCCCGGATGGGTAACTCTGCCTTTGTCAGCCAAGCCTATGGAGATATAAAGCGCAAGCTACTAAAGTTAGAAGGGTTTGTAGGGATGTCCATAACCCAACTAATGGAGGTAGCAAACAAGGTACACATGAATAGGGAAACAGAGACAAAGAAGGAGGAAGAGCGTAAGATGCGTAGAAAAGCAGATATGCTAGCGGTAGCTATCGCAGGCGTAGATAGAAGGGAAAAGGAAGTGTATAGGGGAGCGGATAAAGGTGAGAGTAAATGGAATAGGGAACCCCTGAGTAGGAATCAATGTGTGTACTGTAGGGAAGAAGGGCATTGGAGAAGTGAGTGTCCAAAAAGGGAACAGTATGAGAGAGACAGACCTAGGTCAGGATATGGTAATTATAGAGGCAGAGCGAGAGGTAGAGGAGGTCCTG
Organism: Pelobates fuscus; assembly: GCF_036172605.1. Taxonomy (NCBI): domain Eukaryota; kingdom Metazoa; phylum Chordata; class Amphibia; order Anura; family Pelobatidae; genus Pelobates; species Pelobates fuscus. Next base: position 582,102 of record NC_086318.1, on the reverse strand, counting down.
GATGGAATAGTGGTAATAATAGAGGTAGTGTTAGTGGTGACAGGTACTATCCAGCAGCGCAGAGACCCCGCGATAGAGAAGATAGGGACTTTGTGGGGTTGGCTGACACAGTCATGGAGGACTATTGATACCGACCGGGCTCCATCCCCCTTGGCCGAGCGGAGCCTATGGTCGATGTAGCAATAGGGGGAAAAAGGAGTGCCTTCATGATAGACACTGGTGCTGAACATTCGGTGGTGACTGACCTAGTTGCTCCTCCATCTGGAAGATCTATCACCGTAATAGGAGCAACTGGAAGGAGTGCTGCTAAACCGGTTCTTAAAAGTCGTACATTGGGAGGCCACGTAGTGAAACATCAATTCCTTTATATGCCTGAATGTCCAGTCCAACTGCTAGGACGTGATTTGTTGTCAAAATTACAAGCACAGATAACGTTTCTACCTAATGGAACAACATCTTTAAAGTTAAATGGACCTTCAGGTATAATGACAATATCTGTACCAAAGGAAGAAGAGTGGCGACTTTATACAGTGTTGACTAGCCAAAACCCTAAGAGTGATGAATGCTTGTTCAATATACCAGGAGTGTGGGCAGAGAACAACCCACCAGGACTTGCTCGCAATATTCCACCGATTCGAATCGAACTTGGGGTTTATCCAGTGAGCTTAAGACAATACCACATCCCACAAAAGGCCAAGAAGAACATACAATCATATTTGGATAAGTTCATACGGTATGGTATCCTAAAATTCTGTACTTCCCCCGGGAATACCCCATTGTTGCCTGTTCAAAAGCCCGGTACAGATGAGTATCGCCCTGTGCAGGACTTGAGAGCAGTCAATGATGCGGTCGTAAGTATACACCCAGTTGTGCCCAATCCATATAACCTGCTTGCTTTAATTCCGGGCGGGGCTACCTATTTTACTGTCTTAGATCTCAAAGATGCCCTCTTTTGCCTTCGGATTGCTGCGGAAAGCCAGTGTATCTTCGCATTCCAATAGGAAAATGCTGTACCGGGCTCGAAACGCCAGATGACTTGGACAATACTGCCCCAAGGGTTCAAAAATTCACCTACCCTATTTGGATCAGCTCTAAGTCAAGACTTACTGGATTTCAAGTCCATCCCAGGAGAGTGTGTACTATTGCAATACGTAGCTGATTTGTTGATAGCGGCAGTTACAAGAGAAATATGTCAGCAAGCAACACATGATTTACTACACATTCTCTGGAAGGCAGGATACAAGGTGTCCAGGAAGAAAAAAGCTCAGTTGTGTCAGCCAACTGTCAAGTATCTGGGATTCCATATCTCTGAAGGTCAAAGAATAATGGGGCCAGAGAGAAAAGAAGCTGTATGCCAAATACCAATACCCAAGAATAGAAGACAAGTGCGGGAATTCTTGGGGGCAGCAGGCTTCTGTAGGATATGGATTCCCAGTTATGCGATATTGGCGAAACCTCTTTATGCAGCTATAAAAGGTACAGAGCACGATCCCTTCCTGTGGACCCCTGAACAGCAAAAGGCATTGGAAGATGTAAGAAGGCTTTGATGAGTGCCCCAGCATTAGGTCTACCTGATCATACACGCCCATTCTACTTATATGTACACGAGCAAAGAAGAATGGCTGTGGGAGTATTGACACAGTACTTGGGATCATGGCAACGACCTGTTGCATATATGTCCAAACAACTGGATGCAGTGGCCAGTGGTCTTCCACCTTGTCTAAGAGCCGTAGCTGCTGCCGCCCTGCTGGTAGCCGAAGCTGATAAACTCACTCTGGGTCAGGAACTCTATGTGCGAGTCCCGCACGCAGTATAAACGTTGCTAGACTATAAAGGCAATCATTGGTTTAGTAACAGCCGCATGACTAAGTATCAAGCTATGTTGTGTGAAAACCCAAGAGTGCATTTAGAGACTGTTAACACCTTAAATCCAGCTACCCTTTTGCCACAACCTACTGAGAGTCAACATGATTGCCTGGAGGTGATGGATGAAGTATTCTCAAGTAGACCAGATCTTCGTGACTTTCCCCTTCAGAACCCTGATGTCCAGTACTATACGGACGGCAGTAGTTATGTGAAAGAAGGGATTCGCTATGCAGGATACGCAGTGACAACTATAGACAAGGTGATAGAAGCTCGGCCATTGTCAAAAGGAACATCGACACAGAAGGCAGAACTAATTGCACTAACACGAGCGTTACAATTGGCTGAAGGTTTAAGAGTGAACATCTACACGGACTCCAAGTATGCGTTTTTAACCACTCATGCCCACGGAGCCTTGTATAAAGAAAGGGGATTATTGAACTCAGAGGGTAAAGAAATCAAGTACGCAGCTGAGATATTACAACTACTAGAAGCCGTGTGGGAACCGAAAGAAGTTGGTATTATACATTGTCGGGCGCATCTGAAAGGTGATGGTGATGTAACCAAAGGAAATCGGATGGCAGATAATGCAGCTAAGGAAGACAGGAGTATGTGGAACATATAGCTGCTCTTATACCGACTCCACTGTCTCAATGGACTCCAGTTTATACAGCTCAAGAAGAAGAGTGGTTAAAGACTGAAGCTGGGAAGTACCTGGAGAACAATTGGTATCAGTTAGAAGATGGAAGAATAGTTATTCCAGCATCACTAGCTGTAGAAATTGTCCAGAACTATCACAACGGGACACATTCTGGAAGAGATAGTATGGAAGAATCTCTCAGAAAACATTTCTACATACCAAGATTGTCCAACTTGACTCAAGCCATTGTACGAAGATGTGTGATATGTGCCAAGAATAATGCAAGGCAAGGACCAGTGAAACCACTGGGAGTCCAGTATATGGGGGGACTCCCTATGTCCGATCTTTAAATAGACTATACGGTAATGCCTAAATCTGGTGGACATCGCTACCTACTAGTAGTTGTGTGTACCTACTCAGGTTGGGTAGAAGCATGTCCTACTAAAACAGAGAAAGCAGGAGAAGTTGTACGATTCCTGTTGCGAGAAATAATACCCCGATATGGACTACCATGTTCTATAGGATCGGATAATGGTCCAGCCTTTGTTCACCAGTGCCTACAAAAACTGACTCATATGCTTGGTATTAAGTGGAAGCTTCATACGGCATATAGACCTCAGAGCTCTGGTAAAGTAGAAAGGATGAACAGAACTATTAAGAACCAATTGGCAAAGATGTGTCAAGAGACTCAGCTTAAGTGGAATTTTCTTTTGCCCATAGCTCTGTTGCGTATTCGTAGTACACCTACCAGAAGGATGGGTCTCTCACCTTTTGAAATCATGTATGGGCGTCCATCTCCCGTACTTGGTAACTTAAGGGGGGATTTGAGTCAGTTGGGAGAAGGAATTACCCGGCAGCAGGTTGTAGAGTTGGGTAAAACTATGGAGGAGGTACAGAAATGGGTACAAGATAGATTACCTGTGAATATTTATCCCCCTGTTCATAGTTATCATCCAGGAGATCAAGTATGGATAAAAGAGTGGAACAGTGTACCGTTAGGGCCTAAGTGGAGGGGTCCTTATGTTGTTCTTTTGTCTACCCCTACAGCTATAAAGGTGGCTGAAGTGACTCCATGGATTCATCACTCCAGGGTTAAACCAGCAGCAGTAGATTTTTGGCAAGCTACACCAGATCCAGAGAATCCCTGCAAGATCCGGTTAAAGTGCACGACTCAGTCGGAGTGACGAGGAGATATCAGGATTTCAAGTGTGTTTAAAGAGATCAGCAAGTGAGTGTTTTGACGGCCATAATAAAGCCTGACCACTTACCCACGTGACATAGCCAGGGTGTCTTGAAGGGACCTCTGTGAAGGGAAGAGAGGACCTGCAGAACTCCATTCCTTGCAGCCCTTACCACCTGGAAGCTGAAGTGCCATCGCACAGACGAAGAATGAGGATGAAGACGTCGAAAGAAGTGCTCTTGATAATGTATATTTTTGTGATTTTAATTATTCAGGAAGGTAGAGGTACCGACACACCTGGCTGTGAGGTTTGCATTAAGACTACTAAAACAGGTAATCATATTTCCCAGACACTTATTTGGCATTCACAATATGAGTGTAAAGGATATGTATCTAGGTGTAGATACTTAGGTATAGATTATAGTGTATGCCATTTAGGAGTAGGAGAACCTAAGTGCTTCAATCCAGAGTATCAACCCCGTACAATTTGGTTGACCCTTCGGAATGGAGACTCACAGGGGACCCTAATAAATAAAACAGTATTAGAAACCGTACATTCTTCGGGTGTTCTGCTATTTGATGCATGTAAGGCGATATCAAGTGGTAGAAAACCGTGGAATGTATGCGGGGATCTTAAATGGGAAAGAACGTATGGGTCCAATGATAAGTATATTTGTCCCAGTAGTAAAAACAAGTACGTAAATCCAAAATGCCCAGATAGGGATTATAATTATTGTCCATATTCGTCTTGTGTGGGGTGGGCAACTTGGGGACAGACAGTAGATAGGGATATGATTGTTACTAAGTTGCCTACCAAACCATATTGTAAGTCTATGGAATGTAACCCAGTCCATATACTTATTAATAATCCTGAACAATTTATAGATAGGTTCGGAAACTTATTTGGGTTCCAGATATATGGGACAGGTTTGGATCCTGGGACAATATTATTTATAGGAATAGAGACAGATACAGTAGCATCCCAAACTCATCAGGTTTTCCATTCTTTTTATGAAGAGATGAGTGTAGAAAATAAGATCCCCCATAATGCTAAAAACCTGTTTATTGATCTAGCTGAAAATATTGCTGGTAGTCTTAATGTGACCAACTGCTATGTGTGTGGAGGTACTAATATGGGAGACCAATGGCCCTGGGAAGCAAAGGAGGTAATGTATTCTGGTTCTGAGAAAATTGAACAAATAATATCTTCTCAAGCCGATTATCAAATGAGTGTTAGAGGTAAATCTGAGTGGCGATTAAAGACCTCCATTATAGGTTATATTTGCATAGCAAGGAAAGGAATAATGTTTAATACATCTGTAGGAGAATTGACTTGTCTAGGGCAAAAAGCTTATGATGATAATACAAAGAATACAACTTGGTGGTCGGCTTCAAATGTCTCAGAACCACCTAACCCGTTTGCAAGTTATACCAATTTAAAGGACGTGTGGTTTGATCTATCTATTACATCTAGTTGGAAAGCCCCGGCAAATTTGTTCTGGATCTGTGGTAAGAAAGCCTATTCGAAGTTACCACAGTACTGGGAAGGGGCATGTGTGTTAGGTATGCTCAAACCATCCTTCTTCTTGTTGCCTATTGAAACAGGAGAGACTTTGGGAGTTAAAGTATATGATGTGAATCATAGGAAGAAAAGAGGGCCCCTAGAGATAGTTACTTGGGAAGATAATGAATGGCTTCCCCAGCGTATTATACATTATTATGGGCCAGCTACGTGGGCAGAGGATGGTACTTTTGGATATAGAACCCCAATATATATGCTCAACCGTATTGTAAGATTACAGGCAGTGGTTGAGATAATTACCAATGAGACATCGCAAGCGCTCAATCTCCTAGCGAAGCATAATACTAGGATGAGGACAGCCGTTTACCAAAATAGATTAGCTTTGGATTACCTATTGGCAGTAGAGGGAGGTGTATGTGGGAAGTTTAACCTAAGCAATTGCTGTCTTCAAATAGATGATGAAGGGCAAGCAATAGCTGAGCTTACTAGCCAAATGGTTAAACTAGCGCATGTGTCTACTCAGGTATGGAAAGGGTATAATCCAAGTATTTGGTTTGGTAATTGGTATGAGCAGTTTGGAGGACTTAAGGCATTGGTAGGTGGAGTCATGCTAATCTTAATGCTGTGTCTTCTCCTACCATGTCTTGTTCCTTTGGTAGTTAGGTCTGTGCAGGGCATTATAGAAAATATAGCAGAAAGAAAGGCTGCTGCACAGATAATGGCCATATGAGGCTCTAAATCAGGGAGAACCAGTGCAGGAAGAGGAATGTTGAGAGGATCATGTCATTAGTCGCAAAGTCTGAGCTGGTTCTTGGCAACCTGAGGTATATGCAAACTATGGTTAAGTGATGACACCGGAATTGTGAAAATATCAGAGGCATCAAAGGGGGGAATGTGGTGGAATCTCTGTAAAAATAAATTTAGTAGGCTGAGATTACCATGTGGCATGTGTACGTGCATATACTGGTGTATCGGTCGGTTGGTTGCACGTGGCAAAGATACAATCAGTAGTGTACGGAGCATGTGCGAGAATACCGGATGTAGTATTCCCCTCCTCCATTGTGCTGGGCAAGCCATGCGGTCAAACAGGAAGTTAGTTCTTGTTCGATTGATTGGGTAAGAGTATGTGTGGGTGGAGCTTATTATGGGAGGAGTTACATGCCTATATAAGGAACCTACACTATTGTCCGGGGCTCAGATCTTGTTGTATTTTGGTGACATTAGTCCCGTTCGGTGAATCGAATAAAGAATCTCTTCCTTCCTGAAGAAACCTGTGTCCATCTCTCTGTGCTTGGCTTCCGTCAGTTTCTCCGGTATCAGTCTCTGCTCTGGGTTGTTTTTTATCCTACATGCTGCTTGTTTATTTAACCCCTTAACGCCGTTACGGCGTTCTATGCCGTCCCGGCTTTAAAGGGCTTTAACCCCTTAAGGACACATGACATGTGTGACATGTCATGATTCCCTTTTATTCCAGAAGTTTGGTCCTTAAGGGGTTAAAGCCGCATAGAACACCGTAACGGCTTATTCCCCCAGGAGGTCCGGCGTACTCACCTCCGCCGCGATCCTCTTCTGGAGGGCTGCCTCACAGCCCAGGCAGCCCTCCCCGGCAAATCAGGCCCCCGGGGGCCATGTGATCTCTCTCAAAGAGCGATCACATGGCCCCCTATAGCTGGCTGTGGATCTGCCAGCAGGGGGGCTGTCTAAAATATCAGCTGGTAGGATCTGTAAAAAAAAATATTACACATGTTAAAAAATAAAATAAGGAGGGCGTGGCTTGACCGCACATGGAGTAAGTCGCACGCTGCACTTGCTCCCAGGCCCCGATCTGCTTAAGCCCAGATCCTGAGCGAATTCCGCGGTCCACATGGGGAAAACCAGATGGACAACTACCCCGAGACACCCTCCCACACCCCACACCAACCTTAAACCCGGTCCGATGGACGAATTTCTGTCCACACCTCAGCACCTCAGAGGCTCACGAGGCACGGACAAGATGGCGCCTCCCTCCCCGAGCACCAGCAGCATAGCGGGCTCCGCGAGTGACACACCCGGTGCTGCTGCACTGACACAAATGTCGCTGGACATAGTGGCTATCTCAGCCAACATGCTCACGCGAGGTGACAAGACGGCCCTGGTTGCAGAGCTACGTACCGTCATTCGGGAAGAAATAGCTGCGGTGCGCAGGGACCTAACGGCCGTGGAGCAGAGGGTGGACGACCTGGAAGAGACTCGCCTTCAAACCACGCACCACCAGCAGGCCCCAGACCTAGCTACAGCACGGCAGGGGAATATACTCCTTGAGATGCGTAGACAAGTCGAAGACCTGGACAACAGAGGCCGCCGCAACAACATACGAGTGCGGGGCCTCCCGGAAGCCGACAATGAGTCCCCACGGGAATTGCTGGCAGGCCTCTTCTTGCACCTGCTAGGAGACGACGCACCTCCTGACATATCCATGGAACGCGCACATAGAGCGCTCCGAGGCCCTAGAAGAGATGGCCAGCCCAGGGACCTGATTTGCTGCCTCACATCGTTCCAACTAAAGGACGCCATAATGAGAGCAGCCAGGACTCGACGCACGATCACATTTATGGACTCCCAGGTCACGCTATTCCAAGACCTATCGCCCCTCACGCTGGACGCCCACCGGGCGCTGAAACCGCTCACAAACATGCTAACGGAGAGGCGGATTCCCTATAAATGGGGCTTCCCATTCAGCCTACAAGCCAAGGTCGAGAACCGCTGGCACACGCTGCGCTGGCCCAACGATGTCACCCGATTCCTCCAGTCCGCTGGATTGCCGCATGTCCACGTTCCTAACTGGATTCTCGATTATCCGCCCGCACGTCCCACTGGACCCCACCCAGCGGCCGAGAACCTGTTGAGCGAGCATGCTGCCCCTCCTCCGCAACGTCGAGGTGGCCCTGTCAGCCCAGAAGAGTAAAGTCCGGAGACACCGCAGCTGACCCTCTTTGCCAGGTACCATGGACCACACCCTACGCTACCCAGCCACCATAAAGGTACCTCACTCGACCCCCTGACGCTTGACGACCTCATATTGTGCGGGGTGGACACTGTGAAGTTGGGCCGCAGGTTAGTGGGACACTACCGCAGGTCCGTAATGGGGCTCAAGACTTGGAGTTGTACCTTTGGGTGGGGGGTTTGGGGGCCACGGACCATGCCGGGTGGGCTGTGATGCGATGGACTGTTTGGGAGGTGGGCTTGGGCTGCTCGACCTGACGTAGTGCTGGCACATAGTCGTAACCGGGCCTAGTAGGTTGGCACACATTGCCTATATTATATATTGCCTATATCCTTTTGTCCTTTACAAAATGCCGGCACGCCTAAATTGTTCCACGTCACCGCCTCCGGCACAGACCCCTTAGTCAACTGTAAACAGCGTGCCACCTCACTAGTTCATATGTCTTATATTGCATTGTAATGTATCTCGCATGTTGACCTGCTCCATTGCCCCACATCGTAGGGACACCGTGGTGAACTGCCCGCGGCGCTTAATACCCTGGTACCAGCCGCCCACCCAACATAGATTAGGCAATTAACGTAGGTGTTGAGCCACTCTGCTTGATGTAGGTTGTATTATGCTATACTTAATTTGCCGACTCCCCCCATTGCCCTCTACCACATGTTCCCCCGGGAGGTTTAAGTAATTGGTCTGTTGTTCCTGTATATCTAACTGTTTGGGATGCCTTTATTTCAAATGTGTTTTGTTGATATCGTAGGTTTTCAATGTTAGCATGGATTGCTTAGCGTTCCCCTTGGCATACGTTGCTTCCACCTACGCTCAATGCACCCCCACCTCCAACTGCGCTGCCACGTAGCCACACCCCCGAATAGTAAGACAGCTTACACACGGGCCAGGACGACGGGTGCTGACCTCCCTTATGTAACGTGGACATTATCTACATTCTTTTGCTTTCTGTACGTAGCCGACACGCCTAAATTATACCAAGGTGTCACCTTCGGCATAGGTTCATACGTTACTGTGGTTAGTACTGTATTACATTTCACTTATTACTCTGTTACATGCTGTATTGCTTGGTACTACACATGGCGACTCCCCCTACTGCCACACCCCACATGGGCGCCCTGATGATACACATGCCGCGCCCAATACCCTGGTTTCCGCTATGCCTCAGGCGCACGCAGCAAGGTCCCTGTAGGTAGCGTGGCACACCGCCTGATATAGATATTGTAGGTCAGCACGTAAACAGTTGATTTTTTGTACTGCCAGTACCAAACGCACACCCAAGGGACCCATGCCCTGTGCTTGTTATATTTGTGTATATAATTGTTTGTGGTATCCCGAATTATGACACAGTTTTGCTGATGCCGTGGGTTACAATGTTGATGATAAGAATATAATGTTCTGATTGAAATGTGTTGTATTGAAATGTGTTGTATTAACCATGTTTTTGAACCACTGATGACTCTGACTATCACTCCTCACAGGCCTGCACCGGGGGCCTGCCCCCACCCCCACCCCACCCCCCCACCCCCATCCGCCTACTCGAGACGGACCCACACCCACAGTGTTGACAGGTGCCCCTACACAACTGACGGACCCGGCACCCCCTCCCCTCCCTCCTCCCTCCCCTCCCCCGGACTCGCTGGGACCAAGACAGCCATCCCTCTCGGCGGGTCGGGAGCCGAGGGACATAGGTGCTGATTACATCCCTTCCCGTGACACAGACTTCGTAGGCGGCCTTCCCCGCACCTCACGCAACTGACCTCCCTTGTATATAGGACCGGAGTTCGACGAGACTTCCCTGACCCATAGTCTCCCGAACGCTGTCAACCGGTCTAGGTTCACACGTTGCATTGATTTCCCCCCCCCCATCCCCCCCCCCTACTACATGACGAACCCCCCCTCTCCAGGCGTCCGCCGTGCGGGGGCCGGGGCGGGATTCGACCCGGCCCTGCTCACATACTGGTCCAATAATACTGGGGGCCTTAACCAGCCGGAGAAGCGCTCCCACCTACTCCGCCGTCTTTGGGCGGAGAGGGTGTCCGTGGCGTTCCTGCAGGAGACGCACTTCCGGGGCCCAAATGCTCCCAAACTGGAGAACAAACGTTTCCCTTTGGCTTACTATGCCAACCACCCAGATTCTAAGAGAGCAGACGTAGCAATACTGTTCGCACACAGCACACCCTTCTGCCACACCGAGACCCAAAAAGACCCGGGAGGTAGGTACCTTTTTGTCAAGGGTAAGATAGCTGATCACACGTACACATTTGCATGCATATACTCTCCTAACCGCGGCCAACACACCTTTCTCTCCCGCACCCTAAACAGGCTTAACAAATTCAAGGAGGGCCTTCTTCTGGTGGCAGGTGACCTGAACATGCCACTTGACCCACTCCTGGACACGTCTCGTGGAACTTGCACGCACCCGCCGCACTGCTTACGGACGGCCACTAGGGCACTAAACAACTTAGGACTTGTGGACTGCTGGAGAACCGCACATCCTGACGACAGAGACTATACACACTTTTCACAAGTCCACCGCCACTATAGCCGTATTGATTACATATTCATGCCCCAGGAATACCTCTCCCTTCTACGCAACGCGCACATTGGAATCATGACCCACTCGGACCACGCCCCGGTTAAAGTCCGCACAAGCTCGCCCCTTTACAAACCAAAGGACAGGCAATGGAAACTGAACGTATCCATGTTGAATGACCCAGTCACCCGCGCATTCACACATCAGACGCTCACTCAATACTTCGACACCAACGACAACCCGGGCACGCCACCCCTGACGGTCTGGGAGGCACACAAATGTGTCGTGAGGGGCCACTACATCGCCATTTGCACTCAGAGAAAAAGAGACAGACACCGGCATTTCACCAACCGCACCACCAAGGTTTTGGAAAACACACACAAACAGACTCTAGATGACGATACCTACCTACAACTGACTGAAGCTAGGAGGGAACTTAGAGATCACCTCTCTCAGGGACTACTACACACACTCACGAAATCAGCCAGGTACTTTTATGAACACTCTAACAAGAGTGGTCGACTGTTAGCAAAGATGCTCCAGACAAAGAGACGGTCACAACATATTCATAAAATAAACACACCAAACCACCGTAGCACGCGACTCCCAGGAGGCATTCTTGAAGCCTTTCAGACCTACTACACAGACCTATACAACCAGACACAGGCCGTACACGGATCTGCATCTCAGACACACCAACGAAAAATCACTGACTACCTCTCCCAGCACATAGCCAAAACTCTCACCCAGGAGCAATCGGAAGACCTTGAACTACCCCTGACACTTGACGAACTTAAAGCACTGGCCAAATATTAGTTTTTTGCTTTTTTCACACAAAAACAAATATGAATGCTAACTTTGACCAGTGTTTGTGACTAAGTGGCTACTAAAAAAGACTAAACATACCCCACTTTCAATACCTTTGGCTGTCTACTTTTTCAAATCCTATGCCATTATGGGGGTAATTCTCATTCCTGGGCTACCCCACCGTCTGAAAGGTAACCAATCTGGCAAATTTCAATTTGAAAAGGGAACGTTCTATATTTAACCCTGTAACTTTCCAAAACACCATAAAACCTGTTAATGGGGGGGTGTAAAGGATCCTGCTATCCGTGCAGCGATGATCCCTGTAGCGATTCCCAAAATCCAAGCTGAAAAGAGTGAAGTAGTGATTATAGCTCCCAATTCCCCAAACATGAGTCAAGACTTCATGAAGGGGTAAAACAAATGTGTTTATTGATGGCCAAACTCAGCCCTTTTATGATGGTCTTCCAGCAAGGACACTCCCACATGGGACCTTGTGGAAGACTGAAACAGAATATACAGAACCAATCACTGTACTTTACAAATATTACACACACCCACAGGAAGAGTGTAACCCCTCCTCTCTATCCTGGAGATAATTAAGTACCCCTCCTCTCTATCCTGGAGATAATTAACTTAAGTGGTTGCAGAGAACCTAATTATCTCCGGGCAGAGAGAAACATGTGCTTTTTACCTTTTAACAAAACTGTATTAAAATCAATAACTCATGTTTCGCTGAACGAAGTCCCCATGTTCCACACACCCCCAGATAGCTTGGATCTGAGCGCATATTATAGGCGAATAGCGCTCAGATCCCACGAACACAGTTCTCAATAACGTCGAGTAAAGTTTAAGTTCACCAGCTGTCCGTGCAAATGTACCCGAAAAGAGTTCCAGAGCGTCGACGACAAACTACCGCTGAGTATTCGGCGATTTAAAATGGCCGCCGCCACGTGTTCGGCAAACGAACGCCGGCCACCCAGGCATTTGACAATTAAGCTGCGGTTAACCGCAGCTTCTGGGTGGCTAACAAGCAGCACACTCCGCAGTCCGGGTGGTCGGCCCTTTGGAAGTTTGTTCGTCGGTACGAACAGCCTTAGTCCCGCTGTAATGGAAGTTAAACTGCACAAACCCACATACGAGTGTAACAGGGGAAATGTACAATCCAAGCAAGTAAGGCGAACGATGTGATCCAGAGACAGAGGGCTCTGTCCCAAGTGCCTTAAGACCCCATGACTTAACGGGCCAGCATCCCAGGGTAAGAGGCTAGCAATCCGGCTCCTCCAAGAGACAGGGGGGCAGGGCAGTTTATCACATGCAAACCCAGTGACAAAAGCCATTTTGTCACACATCTCCCCTTTGGGGGGGAGACTAACCAGGTATCTGACCTGTCGGTCAGTGCCTGAGTTAGTCGATACACCCACCCACAATAAATCAGTACAGGAGTAGCCCACCCACAACACACCTTTACTGCGCCAGGTGATCCCTCTATTGCTACCGGGCAAGACGCTGTGGGGACTTGGGGGGCAGAGGCCAGCTGCGCTCTGCCCCGATGTCAGCGCTTCTGCTGGGGTAGCCTGGACGCAACTTGGCTGGGGAGGGGAGACATCGCTTACCTCCTCCTCCTGGTATTCTTGGGGGGTAGTTGGGGATCTGGATAGGACGTCCAGCATCCCTGTAGGTCGGGTGTAGAGACCACGGGCCCTCCTGCACCGTCCAGGAGATTATTGTCTCCCCTTTGTAGGGTAAGCTGCCGCTGGGGAGAGATACCGGTTGCCTCTTCTCCCTTTACAATACACTGCCGCTGGTGAGTCCGACCAACTGTCCTGACTCCCAGTGATGATGGTTGCTGTTGCGATGAGAAACCGACAGTCTCCTCTCTTTGTGACACAACCGGCCTGTGGGGAGAGGGACCAACTGTCTCCTCTCTCTGTAAGCTGCCCGGCTGCTGGAGGGGGATACTGGCTGTCTCCTCTCCCTGTAACGCTGCTTGGTGTTGGGTAGTGGTAGCGTCCCTCTCCACTCCCAGTGATGCTTGTTGTTGCTGAGATGAGGGACCGACAGTCTCCTCTCTCTGTGACACGGGCTGCCGCTGGGGAAGGAGACCTACGTCTCCTCTCCCTGAACCACACACTGCCGCTGTGGATCTGGGCCGGTTGCCCAGCATCCCTGTAGGGCCAGTAGAGAGACCTCAGTCCCATCTCCACCTGCCGACTGTGGGTCCTCCTCGGACCAGTCTATGAGGTCCCCTACCTCTGCAGCTGGTAGAGGAGCAGGGTGTACCTCAGCCGGTTCTTGCCAGTGGTAGTGCTGCAGGTTAGGCTGTGAGTGGACCAAGCTGAACAGATGTTGGTAGTCCTGCTCCAGCTCCCATTCCCTTCTGACCAGGAATGTCAGATCTGCTCTCACCCCCCTTTCGGGAGGCCAATCGTGTAGGTCTCTCCTGTAGTCCATAAGGTCCCAGAATCTGGACTCTCCCGTGCTCCCAAAATCGATTTCGTCAAATGACTCCCATAATAGACCAGGGCCATTGTAATCCTCACCCTCGGGTCTGCGGTACTCCTTCGTCCAGGGAGCCTGCCGCACTGTGTCCCACCATAGTGCCTGGTATGCGTCCTCTAACCAGGTCTCCTGCCATACCAGGGTCTCGAGCTCCGACACCCACTCCTTCAGGGGCTCCTCCCCCAGCAGAGGCTTTTGCAGCGCCAATCGCATTCGCAACCTCTGCTCCTCGCTGGAGAGACTCTCGCTCCGTTGTTGCTGCACGTCCTCCATGGCCTCGTGCCATACGCCTTTCCGGGCTGCATCCCTGTAATCCGGGTGCTCCTCCTCATGGAACGCTGTCCAGGAACTAGCTGATTCCATGCTGCTGTAGCCAGGGGCACTGTACGGATACTAGTGTTGCCCTAATTATAAATCCATGGTACCGGTGTCGCTAGGATGCTATTCACTACTTGATTCGGTTCTGTATATCCATTCGGGAGAAAATCCCGCCGCTTGCCACCAGTGTAAAGGATCCTGCTATCCGTGTAGCGCTGATCCCTGTAGCGATTCCCAAAATCCAAGCTGAAAAGAGTGAAGTAGTGATTATAGCTCCCAATTCCCCAAACATGAGTCAAGACTTCATGAAGGGGTAAAACAAATGTGTTTATTGATAGCCAAACTCAGCCCTTTTATGATGGTCTTCCAGCAAGGACACTCCCACATGGGACCTTGTGGAAGACTGAAACAGAATATACAGAACCAATCACTGTACTTTACAAATATTACACACACCCACAGGAAGAGTGTAACCCCTCCTCTCTATCCTGGAGATAATTAACTTACCCCTCCTCTCTATCCTGGAGATAATTAACTTAAGTGGTTGCAGAGAACCTAATTATCTCCGGGCAGAGAGAAACATGTGCTTTTTACCTTTTAACAAAACTGTATTAAAATCAATAACTCATGTTTCGCTGAACGAAGTCCCCATGTTCCACACCCCCCCAGATAGCTTGGATCTGAGCGCATATTATAGGCGAATAGCGCTCAGATCCCACGAACACAGTTCTCAATAACGTCGAGTAAAGTTTAAGTTCACCAGCTGTCCGTGCAAATGTACCCGAAAAGAGTTCCAGAGCGTCGACGACAAACTCGCGATTTAAAATGGCCGCCGCCACGTGTTCGGCAAACGAACGCCGGCCACCCAGGCATTTGACAATTAAGCTGCGGTTAACCGCAGCTTCTGGGTGGCTAACAAGCAGCACACTCCGCAGACCGGGTGGTCGGCCCTTCGGCAGTTTGTTCGTCGGTACGAACAGCCTTAGTCCCGCTGTAATGGAAGTTAAACTGCACAAACCCACATACGAGTGTAACAGGGGAAATGTACAATCCAAGCAAGTAAGGCGAACAATGTGATCCAGAGACAGAGGGCTCTGTCCCAAGTGCCTTAAGACCCCATGACTTAACGGGCCAGCATCCCAGGGTAAGAGGCTAGCAATCCGGCTCCTCCAAGAGACAGGGCAGTTTGTCACATGCAAACCCAGTGACAAAAGCCATTTTGTCACAGGGGGTATTGTTGTACTCGTGAAACATCGCTGATTACAAATATGTGCATATTTTTTGCAGTAAAACCTAACAGTGTTATGACATTCACAGCTAAAATGTGAGGCGGAACTTCAAATTTTTAAAAAAATTTACAATTTCTCACAGTTTTTTTTATTTTATTCATAATAAATTGTGTTTCATATATAAATATTTGATATGAAATGAAAGCCATGTTTCTCCTGAACAAAATGATATATAATAAGTGTGGGTGCATTTAATATGAAAGAGGTGAATTACGGTGAACAGACATATAGCGCAACGTGCACTATTGACTCCGTCCTGAAGGGGTTAAACAGTCTAATTACTAGGTTTGTTTAGGCAGCTTAATTGCTGGATTTATTTAGGCAGGTTTCTTGCTGGATTTGTTTTAACAGTTTGTCTGCTGTGTTTATCTAGGCAGTCTATTGCTGTGTTTAGCTAGGCAGTCTATTGCTGGCTTTATCTAGGCAGTCTATTGCTGTGTTTATCTAGGCAGTCTATTGCTGGGTTTATCTAGGCAGTCTATTGCTGGGTTTATCTAGGCAGTTTATTGCTGGGTTTATCTAGGCAGTCTATTGCTGGGTTTAGCTAGGCAGTCTATTGCTGGGTTTAGCTAGGCAGTCTATTGCTGGGTTTATCTAGGCAGTCTATTGCTGTGTTTATCTAGGCAGTCTATTGCTGTGTTTATCTAGGCAGTCTATTGCTGTGTTTATCTAGGCAGTCTATTGCTGTGTTTATCTAGGCAGTCTATTGCTGTGTTTATCTAGGCAGTCTATTGCTGTGTTTATCTAGGCAGTCTATTGCTGTGTTTATCTAGGCAGTCTATTGCTGGGTTTATCTAGGCAGTCTATTGCTGGGTTTAGCTAGGCAGTCTATTGCTGTGTTTATCTAGGCAGTCTATTGCTGGATTTATCTAGGCAGTCTATTGCTGGGTTTATCTAGGCAGTCTATTGCTGGGTTTATCTAGGCAGTCTATTGCTGGGTTTAGCTAGGCAGTCTATTGCTGGGTTTATCTAGGCAGTCTATTGCTGTGTTTATCTAGGCAGTCTATTGCTGTGTTTATCTAGGCAGTCTATTGCTGGGTTTATATAGGCAGTCTATTGCTGGGTTTAGCTAGGCAGTCTATTGCTGGGTTTATCTAGGCAGTCTATTGCTGGGTTTAGCTAGGCAGTCTATTGCTGGGTTTATCTAGGCAGTCTATTGCTGGGTTTATCTAGGCAGTCTATTGCTGGGTTTAGCTAGGCAGTCTATTGCTGGGTTTAGCTAGGCAGTCTATTGCTGGGTTTAGCTAGGCAGTCTATTGCTGGATTTATCTAGGCAGTCTATTGCTGGGTTTATCTAGGCAGTCTATTGCTAGGTTTATCTAGGCAGTCTATTGCTGGGTTTAGCTAGGCAGTCTATTGCTGGGTTTAGCTAGGCAGTCTATTGCTGGGTTTATCTAGGCAGTCTATTGCTGGGTTTATCTAGGCAGTCTATTGCTGTATTTATCTAGGCAGTCTATTGCTGTGTTTATCTAGGCAGTCTATTGCTGGGTTTAGCTAGGCAGTCTATTGCTGGGTTTACCTAGGCAGTCTATTGTTGGGTTTATATAGGCAGTCTATTGCTGGGTTTATCTAGGCAGTCTATTGCTGTGTTTATCTAGGCAGTCTATTGCTGGGTTTAGCTAGGCAGTCTATTGCTGTGTTTATCTAGGCAGTCTATTGATGGGTTTATCTAGGCAGTCTATTGCTGTGTTTATCTAGGCAGTCTATTGTTGGGTTTAGCTAGGCAGTCTATTGCTGTGTTTATCTAGGCAGTCTATTGCTGGGTTTATATAGGCAGTCTATTGCTGTGTTTAGCTAGGCAGTCTATTGCTGTGTTTATCTAGGCAGTCTATTGCTGGGTTTTTCTAGGCATTCTATTGCTGGGTTTATCTAGGCAGTCTATTGCTGGATTTAGCTAGGCAGTCTATTGCTGGGTTTAGCTAGGCAGTCTATTGCTGGGTTTAGCTAGGCAGTCTATTGCTGGGTTTATCTAGGCAGTCTATTGCTGGGTTTATCTAGGCAGTCTATTGCTGTGTTTATATAGGCAGTCTATTGCTGGGTTTAGCTAGGCAGTCTATTGCTGGGTTTAGCTAGGCAGTCTATTGCTGGGTTTATCTAGGCAGTCTATTGCTGGGTTTAGCTAGGCAGTCTATTGCTGGGTTTATCTAGGCATTCTATTGCTGGGTTTATCTAGGCAGTCTATTGCTGGGTTTAGCTAGGCAGTCTATTGCTGGGTTTATCTAGGCAGTCTATTGCTGGGTTTAGCTAGGCAGTCTATTGCTGGGTTTAGCTAGGCAGTTTATTGCTGCGTTTATATAGGCAGTCTATTGTTGGGTTTATATAGGCAGTCTATTGCTGGGTTTATATAGGCAGTCTATTGCTGTGTTTATCTAGGCAGTCTATTGCTGTGTTTATCTAGGCGGTCTATTGCTGGGTTTAGCTAGGCAGTCTATTGCTGGGTTTAGCTAGGCAGTCTATTGCTGGGTTTATCTAGGCAGTCTATTGTTGTGTTTATCTAGGCAGTCTATTGCTTGGTTTAGCTAGGCAGTCTATTGCTGGGGTTAGCTAGGCAGTCTATTGCTGTGTTTATCTAGGCAGTATATTGCTGGGTTTATCTAGGCAGTCTATTGCTGTGTTTATCTAGGCAGTCTATTGCTGGGTTTATCTAGGCAGTCTATTGCTGTATTTATCTAGGCAGTCTATTGCTGTGTTTATCTAGGCAGTCTATTGCTGGGTTTATATAGGCAGTCTATTGCTGGGTTTATCTAGGCAGTCTATTGCTGGTTTATCTAGGCAGTCTATTGCTGTGTTTATCTAGGCAGTCTATTGCTGGGTTTATCTAGGCAGTCTATTGCTGTGTTTATCTAGGCAGTCTATTGCTGGGTTTATCTAGGCAGTCTATTGCTGTATTTATCTAGGCAGTCTATTGCTGTGTTTATCTAGGCAGTCTATTGCTGGGTTTATATAGGCAGTCTATTGCTGGGTTTATCTAGGCAGTCTGTTGCTGGGATTATCTAGGCAGTCTATTGCTGTGTTTATCTAGGCAGTCTATTGCTGGGTTTAGCTAGGCAGTCTATTGCTGGGTTTACCTAGCCAGTCTATTGCTGGGTTTATCTAGGCAGTCTATTGCTGTGTTTATCTAGGCAGTCTATTGCTGTGTTTATCTAGGCAGTCTATTGCTGGATTTAGCTAGGCAGTCTATTGCTGGGTTTAGCTAGGCAGTCTATTGCTGGGTTTATCTAGGCAGTCTATTGCTGGGTTTAGCTAGGCAGTCTATTGCTGTGTTTATCTAGGCAGTCTATTGCTGGGTTTAGCTAGGCAGTCTATTGCTGGGTTTAGCTAGGCAGTCTATTGCTGTGTTTATCTAGGCAGTCTATTGCTGGATTTAGCTAGGCGGTCTATTGCTGGGTTTAGCTAGGCAGTCTATTGCTGGGTTTAGCTAGGCAGTCTATTGCTGGGTTTATCTAGGCAGTCTATTGCTGGGTTTAGCTAGGCAGTCTATTGCTGTGTTTATCTAGGCAGTCTATTGCTGGGGTTAGCTAGGCAGTCTATTGCTGTGTTTATCTAGGCAGTCTATTGCTGGGTTTAGCTAGGCAGTCTATTGCTGTGTTTATCTAGGCAGTCTATTGCTGTGTTTATCTAGGCAGTCTATTGCTGGGATTATCTAGGCAGTCTATTGCTGTATTTATCTAGGCAGTCTATTGCTGTGTTTATCTAGGCAGTCTATTGCTGGATTTAGCTAGGCGGTCTATTGCTGGGTTTAGCTAGGCAGTCTATTGCTGGGTTTAGCTAGGCAGTCTATTGCTGGGTTTAGCTAGGCAGTCTATTGCTGGGTTTATCTAGGCAGTCTATTGCTGGGTTTAGCTAGGCAGTCTATTGCTGTGTTTATATAGGCAGTCTATTGCTGGGTTTAGCTAGGCAGTCTATTGCTGGGTTTAGCTAGGCAGTCTATTGCTGGGTTTATCTAGGCAGTCTATTGCTGGGTTTAGCTAGGCAGTCTATTGCTGGGTTTATCTAGGCAGTCTATTGCTGTGTTTAGCTAGGCAGTCTATTGCTGGGTTTATCTAGGCATTCTATTGCTGGGTTTATCTAGGCAGTCTATTGCTGGGTTTAGCTAGGCAGTCTATTGCTGGGTTTATCTAGGCAGTCTATTGCTGGGTTTAGCTAGGCAGTCTATTGCTGGGTTTAGCTAGGCAGTTTATTGCTGCGTTTATATAGGCAGTCTATTGTTGGGTTTATATAGGCAGTCTATTGCTGGGTTTATATAGGCAGTCTATTGCTGTGTTTATCTATGCAGTCTATTGCTGTGTTTATCTAGGCGGTCTATTGCTGTTTTTAGCTAGGCAGTCTATTGCTGGGTTTAGCTAGGCAGTCTATTGCTGTGTTTATCTAGGCAGTCTATTGCTGTGTTTATCTAGGCAGTCTATTGCTTGGTTTAGCTAGGCAGTCTATTGCTGGGGTTAGCTAGGCAGTCTATTGCTGTGTTTATCTAGGCAGTATATTGCTGGGTTTATCTAGGCAGTCTATTGCTGTGTTTATCTAGGCAGTCTATTGCTGGGTTTATCTAGGCAGTCTATTGCTGTATTTATCTAGGCAGTCTATTGCTGTGTTTATCTAGGCAGTCTATTGCTGGGTTTATATAGGCAGTCTATTGCTGGGTTTATCTAGGCAGTCTATTGCTGGGTTTATCTAGGCAGTCTATTGCTGTGATTATCTAGGCAGTCTATTGCTGGGTTTATCTAGGCAGTCTATTGCTGTGTTTATCTAGGCAGTCTATTGCTGTGTTTATCTAGGCAGTCTATTGCTGGGTTTATCTAGGCAGTCTATTGCTGTATTTATCTAGGCAGTCTATTGCTGTGTTTATCTAGGCAGTCTATTGCTGGGTTTATATAGGCAGTCTATTGCTGGGTTTATCTAGGCAGTCTATTGCTGGGTTTATCTAGGCAGTCTATTGCTGGGTTTAGCTAGGCAGGCTATTGCTGGGTTTACCTAGCCAGTCTATTGCTGGGTTTATCTAGGCAGTCTATTGCTGGGTTTATCTAGGCAGTCTATTGCTGGGGTTAGCTAGGCAGTCTATTGCTGTGTTTATATAGGCAGTCTATTGCTGTGTTTATCTAGGCAGTCTATTGCTGGGTTTATCTAGGCAGTCTATTGCTGTATTTATCTAGGCAGTCTATTGCTGTGTTTATCTAGGCAGTCTATTGCTGGATTTAGCTAGGCAGTCTATTGCTGGGTTTAGCTAGGCAGTCTATTGCTGAGTTTAGCTAGGCAGTCTATTGCTGGGTTTAGCTAGGCAGTCTATTGCTGGGTTTATCTAGGCAGTCTATTGCTGGGTTTATCTAGGCAGTCTATTGCTGTATTTATATAGGCAGTCTATTGCTGGGTTTATCTAGGCAGTATATTGCTGGGTTTAGCTAGGCAGTCTATTGGTGTGTTTATCTAGACAGTCTATTGCTGGATTTAGCTAGGCAGTCTATTGCTGGGTTTAGCTAGGCAGTATATTGCTGGGTTTTGCTAGGCAGTCTATTGCTGGGTTTATCTAGGCAGTCTATTGCTGGGTTTAGCTAGGCAGTCTATTGCTGGGTTTATCTAGGCAGTCTATTGCTGGGTTTAGCTAGGCAGTCTATTGCTGTGTTTATCTAGGCAGTCTATTGCTGGGTTTATATAGGCAGTCTATTGCTGGGTTTATCTAGGCAGTCTATTGCTGGGTTTATCTAGGCAGTCTATTGCTGTGTTTATCTAGGCAGTCTATTGCTGGGTTTATCTAGGCAGTCTATTGCTGTGTTTATCTAGGCAGTCTATTGCTGTGTTTATCTAGGCAGTCTATTGCTGGGTTTATCTAGGCAGTCTATTGCTGTATTTATCTAGGCAGTCTATTGCTGTGTTTATCTAGGCAGTCTATTGCTGGGTTTATATAGGCAGTCTATTGCTGGGTTTATCTAGGCAGTCTGTTGCTGGGATTATCTAGGCAGTCTATTGCTGTGTTTATCTAGGCAGTCTATTGCTGGGTTTAGCTAGGCAGTCTATTGCTGGGTTTACCTAGCCAGTCTATTGCTGGGTTTATCTAGGCAGTCTATTGCTGTGTTTATCTAGGCAGTCTATTGCTGTGTTTATCTAGGCAGTCTATTGCTGGATTTAGCTAGGCAGTCTATTGCTGGGTTTAGCTAGGCAGTCTATTGCTGGGTTTATCTAGGCAGTCTATTGCTGGGTTTAGCTAGGCAGTCTATTGCTGTGTTTATCTAGGCAGTCTATTGCTGGGTTTAGCTAGGCAGTCTATTGCTGGGTTTAGCTAGGCAGTCTATTGCTGTGTTTATCTAGGCAGTCTATTGCTGGATTTAGCTAGGCGGTCTATTGCTGGGTTTAGCTAGGCAGTCTATTGCTGGGTTTAGCTAGGCAGTCTATTGCTGGGTTTATCTAGGCAGTCTATTGCTGGGTTTAGCTAGGCAGTCTATTGCTGTGTTTATCTAGGCAGTCTATTGCTGGGGTTAGCTAGGCAGTCTATTGCTGTGTTTATCTAGGCAGTCTATTGCTGGGTTTAGCTAGGCAGTCTATTGCTGTGTTTATCT
This sequence comes from Pelobates fuscus, assembly GCF_036172605.1. NCBI lineage: Eukaryota > Metazoa > Chordata > Amphibia > Anura > Pelobatidae > Pelobates > Pelobates fuscus. Next base: position 559,914 of record NC_086318.1, on the reverse strand, counting down.
AGGCAGTCTATTGCTGTGTTTATCTAGGCAGTCTATTGCTGGGATTATCTAGGCAGTCTATTGCTGTATTTATCTAGGCGGTCTATTGCTGGGTTTAGCTAGGCAGTCTATTGCTGGGTTTAGCTAGGCAGTCTATTGCTGGGTTTAGCTAGGCAGTCTATTGCTGGGTTTATCTAGGCAGTCTATTGCTGGGTTTAGCTAGGCAGTCTATTGCTGTGTTTATATAGGCAGTCTATTGCTGGGTTTAGCTAGGCAGTCTATTGCTGGGTTTAGCTAGGCAGTCTATTGCTGGGTTTATCTAGGCAGTCTATTGCTGGGTTTAGCTAGGCAGTCTATTGCTGGGTTTATCTAGGCAGTCTATTGCTGTGTTTAGCTAGGCAGTCTATTGCTGGGTTTATCTAGGCATTCTATTGCTGGGTTTATCTAGGCAGTCTATTGCTGGGTTTAGCTAGGCAGTCTATTGCTGGGTTTATCTAGGCAGTCTATTGCTGGGTTTAGCTAGGCAGTCTATTGCTGGGTTTAGCTAGGCAGTTTATTGCTGCGTTTATATAGGCAGTCTATTGTTGGGTTTATATAGGCAGTCTATTGCTGGGTTTATATAGGCAGTCTATTGCTGTGTTTATCTATGCAGTCTATTGCTGTGTTTATCTAGGCGGTCTATTGCTGTTTTTAGCTAGGCAGTCTATTGCTGGGTTTAGCTAGGCAGTCTATTGCTGTGTTTATCTAGGCAGTCTATTGCTGTGTTTATCTAGGCAGTCTATTGCTTGGTTTAGCTAGGCAGTCTATTGCTGGGGTTAGCTAGGCAGTCTATTGCTGTGTTTATCTAGGCAGTATATTGCTGGGTTTATCTAGGCAGTCTATTGCTGTGTTTATCTAGGCAGTCTATTGCTGGGTTTATCTAGGCAGTCTATTGCTGTATTTATCTAGGCAGTCTATTGCTGTGTTTATCTAGGCAGTCTATTGCTGGGTTTATATAGGCAGTCTATTGCTGGGTTTATCTAGGCAGTCTATTGCTGGGTTTATCTAGGCAGTCTATTGCTGTGATTATCTAGGCAGTCTATTGCTGGGTTTATCTAGGCAGTCTATTGCTGTGTTTATCTAGGCAGTCTATTGCTGTGTTTATCTAGGCAGTCTATTGCTGGGTTTATCTAGGCAGTCTATTGCTGTATTTATCTAGGCAGTCTATTGCTGTGTTTATCTAGGCAGTCTATTGCTGGGTTTATATAGGCAGTCTATTGCTGGGTTTATCTAGGCAGTCTATTGCTGGGTTTATCTAGGCAGTCTATTGCTGGGTTTAGCTAGGCAGGCTATTGCTGGGTTTACCTAGCCAGTCTATTGCTGGGTTTATCTAGGCAGTCTATTGCTGGGTTTATCTAGGCAGTCTATTGCTGGGGTTAGCTAGGCAGTCTATTGCTGTGTTTATATAGGCAGTCTATTGCTGTGTTTATCTAGGCAGTCTATTGCTGGGTTTATCTAGGCAGTCTATTGCTGTATTTATCTAGGCAGTCTATTGCTGTGTTTATCTAGGCAGTCTATTGCTGGATTTAGCTAGGCAGTCTATTGCTGGGTTTAGCTAGGCAGTCTATTGCTGAGTTTAGCTAGGCAGTCTATTGCTGGGTTTAGCTAGGCAGTCTATTGCTGGGTTTATCTAGGCAGTCTATTGCTGGGTTTATCTAGGCAGTCTATTGCTGTATTTATATAGGCAGTCTATTGCTGGGTTTATCTAGGCAGTATATTGCTGGGTTTAGCTAGGCAGTCTATTGGTGTGTTTATCTAGACAGTCTATTGCTGGATTTAGCTAGGCAGTCTATTGCTGGGTTTAGCTAGGCAGTATATTGCTGGGTTTTGCTAGGCAGTCTATTGCTGGGTTTATCTAGGCAGTCTATTGCTGGGTTTAGCTAGGCAGTCTATTGCTGGGTTTATCTAGGCAGTCTATTGCTGGGTTTAGCTAGGCAGTCTATTTCTGTGTTTATCTAGGCAGTCTATTGCTGGGTTTATATAGGCAGTCTATTGCTGGGTTTATATAGGCAGTCTATTGCTGGGTTTTTCTAGGCATTCTATTGCTGGGTTTATCTAGGCAGTCTATTGCTAAATTTAGCTAGGCAGTCTATTGCTGGGTTTAGCTAGGCAGTCTATTGCTGGGTTTAGCTAGGCAGTCTATTGCTGGGTTTAGCTAGGCAGTCTATTGCTGGGTTTATCTAGGCAGTCTATTGCTGGGTTTAGCTAGGCAGTCTATTTCTGTGTTTATCTAGGCAGTCTATTGCTGGGTTTATATAGGCAGTCTATTGCTGGGTTTATATAGGCAGTCTATTGCTGGGTTTTTCTAGGCATTCTATTGCTAGGTTTATCTAGGCAGTCTATTGCTAAATTTAGCTAGGCAGTCTATTGCTGGGTTTAGCTAGGCAGTCTATTGCTGGGTTTAGCTAGGCAGTCTATTGCTGGGTGTATCTAGGCAGTCTATTGCTGGGTTTAGCTAGGCAGTCTAATGCTGGGTTTATCTAGGCAGTCTATTGCTGGGTTTAGGTAGGCAGTCTATTGCTGGGTTTATATAGGCAGTCTATTGCTGGGTTTATATAGGCAGTCTATTGCTGGGTTTATCTAGGCAGTCTATTGATGGGTTTAGCTAGGCAGTCTATTGCTGTGTTTATCTAGGCAGTCTATTGCTGGGTTTAGCTAGGCAGTTTATTGCTGTGTTTATCTAGGCAGTTTATTGCTGTGTTTATCTAGGCAGTCTATTGCTGGGTTTATCTAGGCAGTCTATTGCTGGGTTTAGCTAGGCAGTCTATTGCTGGGTTTAGCTAGGCAGTCTATTTCTGTGTTTATCTAGGCAGTCTATTGCTGGGTTTATATAGGCAGTCTATTGCTGGGTTTATATAGGCAGTCTATTGCTGGGTTTTTCTAGGCATTCTATTGCTGGGTTTATCTAGGCAGTCTATTGCTAAATTTAGCTAGGCAGTCTATTGCTGGGTTTAGGTAGGCAGTCTATTGCTGGGTTTATATAGGCAGTCTATTGCTGGGTTTAGCTAGGCAGTCTATTGCTGGGTTTAGCTAGGCAGTCTATTGCTGGGTTTAGCTAGGCAGTCTATTGCTGGGTTTATCTAGGCAGTCTATTGCTGGGTTTAGCTAGGCAGTCTATTTCTGTGTTTATCTAGGCAGTCTATTGCTGGGTTTATATAGGCAGTCTATTGCTGGGTTTATATAGGCAGTCTATTGCTGGGTTTTTCTAGGCATTCTATTGCTAGGTTTATCTAGGCAGTCTATTGCTAAATTTAGCTAGGCAGTCTATTGCTGGGTTTAGCTAGGCAGTCTATTGCTGGGTTTAGCTAGGCAGTCTATTGCTGGGTGTATCTAGGCAGTCTATTGCTGGGTTTAGCTAGGCAGGCTATTGCTGGGTTTATATAGGCAGTCTATTGCTGGGTTTAGGTAGGCAGTCTATTGCTGGGTTTATATAGGCAGTCTATTGCTGGGTTTATATAGGCAGTCTATTGTTGGGTTTAGGTAGGCAGTCTATTGCTGGGTTTATATAGGCAGTCTATTGCTGGGTTTATATAGGCAGTCTATTGCTGGGTTTTTCTAGGCAGTCTATTGCTGGGTTTAGCTAGGCAGTCTATTGCTGGGTTTAGCTAGGCAGTCTATTGCTGGGTTTAGGTAGGCAGTCTATTGCTGGGTTTATATAGGCAGTCTATTGCTGGGTTTAGGTAGGCAGTCTATTGCTGTGTTTAGCTAGGCAGTCTATTGCTGGGTTTAGCTAGGCAGTCTATTGCTGGGTTTAGCTAGGCAGTCTATTGCTGGGTTTAGCTAGGCAGCCTATTGCTGGGTTTAGCTAGGCAGTCTATTGCTGGGTTGAGGCTAGGCAGTCTATTGCTGGGTTTAGCTAGGCAGTCTATTGCTGGGTTTAGCTAGGCAGTCTATTGCTGGGTTTAGCTAGGCAGTCTATTGCTGGGTTTAGCTAGGCAGTCTATTGCTGGGTTTAGCTAGGCAGTCTATTGCTGGGTTTAGCTAGGCAGTCTATTGCTGGGTTGAGGCTAGGCAGTCTATTGCTGGGTTTATCTAGGCAGTCTATTGCTGGGTTTATCTAGGCAGTCTATTGCTGGGTTTAGCTAGGCAGTCTTTTGCTGGGTTTAGCTAGGCAGTCTATTGCTGGGTTTAGCTAGGCAGTCTATTGTTGGGCTTAGCTAGGCAGTCTATTGCTGGGTTTAGCTAGGCAGCCTATTGTTGTGTTTATCTAGGCAGCCTATTGTTGTGTTTATCTAGGCAGCCTATTGTTGGGTTTAGCTGGGCAGTCTATTGCTGTGTTTATCTAGGCAGTCTATTGCTGGGTTTAGCTGGGCAGTCTATTGCTGTGTTTATCTAGGCAGTCTATTGCTGGGTTTAGCTGGGCAGTCTATTGTTGGGCTTAGCTGGGCAGTTTATTCTTTGTTATTTCCTATACCACTTCACGCTATGTAGCTGCTGTATCACTTGTTAACATCTGTTGCTGTGTTTAGGCTATTTATCTGATAGATTCTGGATACTGCTCATTTATTTATTGTTATTCTGGTTTACTTTATGCTGTTTTTCTCACTCTGCTGTATGGGGAATGGGTGTCCCTGCTTTGATGCTTTGGCTCTGCCTGTAATCTGTTTCCCCTCCCCGGGTTCCCCTGCTGGGCTCTGTCGCCCATACCCTTTCTCCCTTATTCCCCACTTGCTCCCCGCGGCCCCCGGTCGCTTGCTGAGCAGCTTTTTCAACCGTGGCAGTGCCACGCGGTAGGCAGCGCTCGTTTTTTGCGGCCGTGGTGGCCATTTTGTTGGAGCCGCAGCGGCCATTTTTTTTGGAGCCGCATGGGCTCCGTGCGTCGCAAACAGCCCAGTCTCACCCACCGAGCTGCCCTGCTTCCTGCTGGCCGTGTGGCCAGCCTTCCCTCTCCCTATATAAGGGGAGATAGACCATTTTTTCAGCTACCCCCCTACTTACTGTGCCTGTCTCACATGCTGCATATGTGACAGATCTTGGATAGCAGGATCTGTCCCAGGCACTCTCACAGCTCACAACTGCAGCTTACTATGATGTCTGATGCAATGTGACTAGGTTCTCTATCTTAGCAGTAGACTTGTCACGCTTTTTTACTAATTAAATGTGAATCTCAGATTTACAGGGGCATGTTACTGCTCAAATAAAAATCATTGTTTAAAAAATCATTGTTTAACAAGGCTATGCCACATGTGATATATGCTAATCAAGTCTTTCTCTTAAGGTTCAGTCTTTTCTCATAAAAATGAAATGGCCTGTTTTCAGCACCTAGCTCCTAGGATTTCCTGCCCTTCCTGCAAGGGACTTACATTTTTCCACTATACATACACTTTGAAAGGGTATCCTAATATAATACCTGAGTGGTCTGTAGATGTGAGTCAGCTTCTAGCTGTATGGACCCTTCTACACCTCAGGGGGGCTAACTGGCCCCGCATACAGCCCTGCTGTTACGGGGGGTGATCCCCCCGTCCATATTTCTGGCGCTCTGCCCGCTACTGGACCATAATAATGGACGTGTGACACCATTGTGGGCTGGGCGATCCCCTCCCTCTGGCAACATGGCTTCCAATGAGTATCCTGCTGGCTCTATGGTGTCCTGTAGGATTAATGCTGAGGGTGACCCCCCTCCTCCTTCCTACACTAATGCTCCGGCAATGTCCTGTTATTATCATACCGAGGCCGAACCCCTCCTACAGTCTGCACTGCTGGACCTGCAGCGTCCGGGTATACCCGTAAATGAGGGTACCCCTCCCACTTACGGTGCCCTGCTATACGCAGATACTGAGGGTGACGCCGTCCTGTGGACTATTCTGCTGGACCTACAGGGTCCCATTATAACCATAATGAGGGTGACCCCCTCTCGCTGACTGCACTACTGGGTGTACAGGCCTCTATGATACCACACCCCCTCTTACCTACAGCACTGCTGGATCTGCAATGCCCGGTTATGGTTATATGAGGGTGAGCCCCTCCTGCCGTCTGCACTGCTGGACCGGCAATGTCTGGTTACTTTATTATACGGCTAACCACTACGGCACTACTGTACCTACAGTGTCCGATTATGTTTAGACTGAGGGTGACCTCCTCCCCTGCTGGCCTATACTGCATGGTGTGCTTGTCGGGTGACCCCCTCTTGCACGCTGGGTGACCCCCAGCTGGCCGCACCAGGTATCACTCCGACAGTGTTACCTCTATGGCAGTTATGCAATCACGACTGAAGGACAAATCTCCCGTACCCAGAAGGTCACACTTGGCCTGTCACACTTGTGGACGACTCGTGCGTTTTCTCAAGATTCTGGCATTGGTAAGGATCTCTTGGTCAGCAGTCTACCAAGAGGAGTATACCTCACGGGAGCCCTATCTCTCGCTATTCCTCAATTCTAGTGTGTTCTGCATTTCCTTGAGGAATGACCTGATGACAAGGACTTGCCTTGCGCCAGTTTTTCCCTTAAGGTTTTCCCCAGTACATCTTGTATTTCATGGCGTTCTGACGTCATGGTATCGACGTAGTGTCTTCTTCCTCGTGCCGTTCGGCTTCTGCTCCACACATTTAATTTCTATTCGTCCTCTGTGTTGTACCCCTATTCTCCAGATAGGCCATGGCTCTGACAGGGTGTACACGACCATGTAGATCCAGGATCTGGTTCTTTCGTCCGTCTACCCATGGACAGCTGTTGATTTCTGCGTACAGCCGTTTTGGACTGTTTCTGCATCTTCGCTCGCCTGTTGGATTTGGTGGATCCTCTCATTGGCTGACCTTGAGAGTTCCTCTGGGACACTTTTGGTTTGGGGTACTGTCACCTCAACAACTTTGGAAGCCGTTAGGTCCCTTCTGCATTTTCTCTATACTGCTTCTTGGTTTAGGGAATGGGTTTTTCCATTCTCCTTTTATTTCAGTCCTCTATCTCATATTGCTTCTGGTTCTACTATTTGGGCGTTAAAATTGCAAATATGAAGCCTCCTGTCCTGTCGTAAAATTAGGGATTATTCTAGCCTCGGTGAGGGAATAATCAAAATTTTATTAAAGACAGGAGGCGAATATTTCTCCCCCTTTTTTTACGTTCCCTCCCTGGATTTGGGTCTTATTCTATATTCTATAATTAATTGTGGATATTGTTATGTTTTGTGAATGCATGGTTTTACATAAAAAGGTTATTTCTATTATTCAGTGATGATTGTTCGTGTGCATTTTATTCATCATGTTTGTGTTGTAATTATGTTTCGTCAATGCCTTTTAGTTTAGGTACATACTAGGTCTTCATAAGATCTGTAGACTTTGTTTATTCATCAGGTATTATGATGTGCAAGTGATATTGTGTGGATATGACATCTTGCCTTGACAGTTTACTTTCACAATGTTTTCCTTTTTCTTGCAGTATAATCTGTTTTCTCTCTGGGCTTAACGATTGTTTCTCTGGATGTGTCTGCTACAAGGTGGATTCGTTGGTTTCCTTGCTCTCCTGCTCAACCTCATCAAAGAAAGAGGAAGTGGAAGAGCCTGCTTAGGGTTTTTTTTACTACTGTTGCTTTGTTCTGATTGGTTGTTTTGAAAAGTTCTGTTAACTGTTTCTTTGCTGCTGGAGGTTTCAGTAAAGAAGGTAAAGCAAATATTCGCCTCCTGTCTTTAATAAAATTTAGATTATTTCCTCAGCGAGGCTAGAATAATCCCTAATTATCGGCAGGCACAGAAAACATACATTTGTACAGTATCCCCCAAAACTCATGCAAACCCCACAAAAGTCACATTCCTTGATACCCCGGTCTGGGTGAACAACTTCCAAAAATCACCCAGATTGGTTCTGGGGTTTGGGATTTCCATGGAGGTTATATTTTGACTGACCACACATGAGGTTTCTGCCCAAAACAGTTCCAGAGAATCAGGGCTTGTGGTTGGTTTAGTTTGGTAGTTTAAAAACTGAACAAACTACCGAATATAGACAATAGTCTTACCCTGGAGCTTGTTCCCCTCATCCAGACGAACGATTCCACAAACAGTGCCCTTCTAAGTTGTATAGAACCGAATACAGGCGATGATGGAAGTCCAGATGTATTTGGAAGCTTCTGTGTCTAGTTTCAGTTCCATGAGATTCTGAGCAGAGCTAGTGATTAGCATTTCCCTACAACACGATTCGAGGCTGCGAGTTGAGGGTAAGATTTTAATGGGCACAGGCATCAGATTTATACAAGGTTTCCAGGCCAGGGAACACCCACTGGACCTGGTGGGGCACTGAAACACAGGTAACATGAACCAATCACAACAATGTGCATTTTTCTAAACCCGCCCCTCTACCCTGGAGATAATGGGCTTAAGTGACCGTAGTAACTTAATTATCTCCAGGTACAGAAAATATCTCTAAGTTAAAACTGTAACAAAACCACATTAAAATACATAACTCATATTCTACATCATTTAACCCCACTGTTCGAAATATCCCCAGATAGCTTGGATCTGAGCGCTCAATATATCCGAAAAGCGCTCAGATCTCACGAATACCGTTGGATCGCCATGGTGTTAATTTGTTCTCAACGACCGTTCGGCATAACTCTGTCCAGGATCAGTTCCATGATTTTTAGTCATCAGGGTCGGTCTAGTTCGTGATTATGAATGTACCGAACAACTCTGCGTCCGTATGAGTATAACCAAAAGAATGAAAGTCTGGAGGTCCCAGCGGTGTTCGAGTAAAACAGTGACCGGAAATCTGTGGAACTATTTTGGGCATGAAAGCCATGCTTGCGGTCGGTTAAAAAGAGACTTCCAGAAAACTTTTGAACCCCTGCTCTGATCTGGGTGATTTTTGGATATGTTGTTCACCCAGATCAGGGCTATCCAGTGATGTGTGGTGTTTTGGGGTGTTTCCTGTGTTTTGGGGGAAATGTGTGTTTTCTGCCTGTGAGTAATTAAGTTAGTCCATTGTGTTTCTAAATTGTATCACAGGCAGAGGGGAGGGTTTGTGTACATAAGCTGGCAGTGTCTAACTGTACAAGTCTGTCCTGATTGGTTTTGTAACTTTGTATCCTGTGTTCCACAAAGTCCATGTGGGTGGTAACCTTGTGGGAAAACCTGTATATAAGAGACAATAAACCCTCAGACTGCGGAGTTCCTGTTTTACCCTCAACATAGAGCCTCATCTCATGTGTGGGGGAAAAGGCTGCATCTACATTTTGGATTGCCATACGCTGTATACTCCCCTGGCTATAATCACTAAGCTCCTTTAAGAGCTTGTTCCTGCTTCGCTCTCTGAAGGAAGAAAGGTTCACCCACTGGAGCCTGGTCATAAGTCGGGGGGGGGTAGGAGACGGCGAGACCCCAACCAAGCTGCGGCGGTTCGTGGGGTCTGCAGTGCTTATGGTGTTGAGTGGAGTGCTTGTAGCCTTCGGGAAGCACTAGGAGCATCCATCAACAGAGGTACCCAGTCGGGGTGCCAGGTGATCCGTTACAGAGGCTAACCAGCGGCACACTCCACATGCAGGGTGGTCGGTCGTTCGGCATTTTCTTTGGCATACGAAAGATATAACAAATTCCTTTGTGTTTTAGTTTGGTGAAATGTACAGACACATTGTAACAAAATGGCAGACAGAGGGTACTTGTAACATGGCTCCCTCCTTGTTAAACACTCTGGCAGACACGGCATGGCCCCTTTTTGGGGCAGCTTGGGGCTGTCCAGAACAGGCCTTATTCTGGGCTGATGTCGGTCTGCCGAGATAAGCCATCAGCGTTGCCATTCTGCTTCCCAGGTCGATATTGGATGATGAAGTTAAATGGTTGTAAGGACAGGCTCCAACGTAATAGCCTGCCATTGTCCCCTGCGTCCAAGTTCAGCAACACCAATGGATTATGATCAGTGATCAGAGTGAATTCCTGTCCGTAGAGGTAGGGAGTCAGTTTCTTTAATGCCCACACGAAAGCCAAGCACTCCTTTTCCACAGCTGCATAACTGACCTCCCGTGGTAGGAGCTTTCGGCTGATGTAGGCAACAGGATGTTCCCTCTGCTTTCTCCAACTTGGCTTAAAACTGCCCCCAGCCCGAACATGGAAGCGTCTGTATGGACAATAAAACGTTTGTTAGGGGCTGGGGCAGCCAAGATAGGAGCATTTACAAGGACTTTCTTAAGGGCCTGGAACGCCTCTTTGCAGTGGGAAGACCACAGGACCTATATGGGCAATTTTTTCTTTGTCAGGTCAGTCAGTACAGTAGTCCTGTACAAATCGCCTGTAATACCCGGCAGTGCCCAAAAAGGCCAGTTCTTGGGTATTGGTGCGGGATGTGGGCCAGTTAGTAACGGCTTCTACTTTGGCTGGCTTAGGCCATTGTTTTCCACACTCCACCCTGTGTCCCAGGTACTGGACTTCAGCCATTCCAAAATGACACTTCTCTGGTTTCAGAGTTAGGCCGGCAGCCTGAATCTGATCCAGTACTGTTCCTACTTGAGCTAAGTGGTCCTCCCAGGGCTCACTATAGATCGCTATGTCATCCAGGTATGCACAGGCAAAATCCTGTAAGCCATCAAGGAGTCTATCCACCAAGCGCTGGAACGTGGCTGGGGCATTCTTCATTCCGAATGGCATGACCTTAAACTGGTACAAGCCAAACGGGGTGACAAAGGCCAACTTGAGGATAGCTTCCTTGGTCAGGGGAATCTGTCAGTAACCTTTACAGAAGTCAATGGTAGTTAAGAAGTGTCCCCTTGCCTTCTCGGGTAGGCGTCTGTCACGGTCTTATCCTTCAGCTTATGATAATCTACACAAAACTAATAGTGCTGTCCTTTTTGGGCACTAAAACAACTGGGGAAGCCCAAGGACTGTCGGAGGACTCAATGACTCCTAACTTTTCATTTATTTCCTTCCGCATCCCCTCTTTAACTGCCTCAGGGATTGGTAAGGGGACTGACGTAGGGGGGGTTTGTCTTGGGGTATCTACCTGGTGAGTGGTGAGGGTAGTGTAGCCGAGCTCTTGTGAGACCTTGAACCTCTTTTCCTGTAACAGGGTGTGCAACTGTTCTATCTCAGTGGAGCTAAGTTTATTCTCCTATTTGTATCTGACTTACCAAGTCAGTATGGGGATCTTTGTCTATGGGAAGGTTGTCAGGGTCCTCGTGTGCTGGACTACATATAGCGGCCACATCCTCGGGTCTCTCATGGTACTCCTTGAGCATATTGATATGAAAGGCTTTCTGCAGCCTTTCATCTTGGCAACTGGCAATAATATATGTACTGTCGCACAGCCTTTCTATTATCTTGTATGGACCCTGCCAGGATGCCTGCACTTTGTCCTGCCTGACTGGTTTAAGGACCCTAACCTTCTGCCCTACGTAAAAGATCTGTCGCCGAACTCCCTGTCGTACCTTTTGTCGCCTCTGGGCCGTCTGGACAGCTTGGACTGTCCTTGCTAATTACTCCATATGTGTCAGGATCGGGACAGGGATCCAACACGCAGAGTACAAACAGTAGCCAGATACGTATACCGGACCTTAGAATGGCCGGACTAACGTAAGTAGTACAGTATAGAATGGTCAAAGACAAGCCGAGGTCGAGGGTAACAGAAGACAGGTAAGCGAGAGACAAGCCGAATCAAGGGTAACAGAGATAAGCAGAGTAAGGTAAACAAGCCGGGTCAAAACCAAAAGGGATAATAGAATACACAAGCACTGAGTGACTAGAACAAGCTAGAACCACGACAGGGCAATGAGCTAATGAAAGAAGCTCTGTTAAATACCCTGTTCAGAGCAGTAACCACGCCTCCAAGGCGTCCTGATTGGTCCTGCAGCCATTGACTGACAGGTTGTTCCGGGGGAGTGTCCTGATGACTACTTCCTGCCTAGATGCTGTAAAAGGCAGTCACTCCCTCGCGGCCGGCCTAGCATGACCGGATAGACCGCGGGGAAGGGAGCCATCAGACCGTCTGGATGGAGGAACAGCTAAGTCTCTACCTCTTTCGGAGGTAGAGACCACAGGTACCCTGACAGTACCCCCCCTCTCAGATACGCCCACCGGGCGGAATGAACCGGGACGAGATGGGAAGCGAGAGTGATACGCCCTGCGGAGACGGGGAGCATGAACATCCTCCTGAGGTACCCAACTCCTCTCCTCAGGACCATATCCCTTCCAATCAACCAGATATTGTACTCTCCCCCGGGAGATTCGAGAATCAATAATAGAGTTAACCTCATACTCCTCCTGACCCTCCACCTGAACGGGGCGAGGAGGGGCTATTGTGGAGGAAAATCTGTTACATATGAGTGGTTTCAGCAATGAAACGTGAAACGAGTTCGGGATGCGTAAGGTATTAGGAAGAGCTAAACGATACGCAACTGGATTGATACGGGTCAGCACCCTGTAGGGTCCAATATAACGAGGAGCGAACTTCATGGAGGGCACTTTTAAACGGATGTTCCTCGTGCTCAGCCATACCCTATCACCTGGAACAAAGACCGGAGCCGCCCTTCTACGTTTATCAGCGTGTTTCTTGACCAACATAGAGTTGTGCACAAGGATTTGTCGAGTTTGATGCCACAACTTCCTCAAATTGGCAACATGAACATCAACTGACGGCACCCCCTGGGAAGGGGAATCCGAAGGAAGAATAGACGGATGAAAACCATAATTCATGAAGAAGGGGCTTGAATGAGTAGAATCGCAAACGAGATTGTTGTGTGCAAACTCCGCCCAAGGAATCAAACCGACCCAATCATCCTGGTGTTCAGAAACAAAGCATCGTAAATATTGTTCAATTTTCTGGTTGGTACGTTCAGCAGCTCCGTTAGACTGAGGATGATAGGCAGAAGAAAAGTTTAATTTAATACCAAGTTGAGAGCAGAAGGACCTCCAAAAGCGGGAAACAAATTGGGAGCCTCTGTCCGATACAATTTGAGAGGGTATCCCATGTAGGCAAAAAATCTCCTTAGCGAATATCTCTGCCAATTCGGGAGAAGACGGGAGTTTAGGCAGGGGAATGAAGTGTGCCATCTTAGTAAACCTGTCAACCACGGTGAGGATAACAGTCTGTCTTTTAGAGATAGGTAGATCGACAATAAAGTCCATGGCCAAACAGGACCATGGTTTTTCTGGAACCTCCAAGGGTTGCAGGAATCCACATGGAAGCGTATGGGGTTGTTTGGTTTTAGTACAAACTTCACATGCAGCGATGAACTCCTCAATATCCCTCCGTAAAGCAGGCCACCAGAAGTCCTTAGAGATCAACGCGTAAGTTTTGCGAATACCAGGATGTCCCGCCATCTTGCTATTCTGTAAACACTGTAAAAGTTCCAGTTGAAGAGCAGGAGGAACGAAATGACGGCCCGCAGGAGTCTGTTTAGGTGCTAGATGTTGCAACTTAATGATCTCGGCCAGTAATGGAGAATGAATCCTGAGATTCGTATTAGCAATGATATTGCATTTCGGAACTATAGAAGAAAGAACTGGTTCAGGTACAGTAGAAGGTTCATATTGGCGAGATAATGCATCGGCTTTAGAGTTTTTAGAACCAGGTCTGTAAGTCAGTACATAATTGAAGTGAGTCAGGAATAAGGACCAACGAGCTTGTCTAGAGGATAAGCGCTTAGCCTCCCCAATATAGGACAAGTTTTTGTGGTCCGTCAAAATCGTAATAGGGTGTAGGGTCCCCTCCAACAAATGTCTCTACTCCTTTAAGGCTTTAATGACTGCTAACAGTTCCCTTTCCCCGATGTCATATCTGCTCTCAGGCCCAGAAAATTTCTTAGAGAAGAAACCACAAGGGTGTAACGGTTTATCCACCCCTAACCTTTGAGACAGAACAGCCCCAACTGCTGTCTCAGAGGCATCGACCTCGAGCAAGAAAGGCAGAGTCGTATCAGGATGGACTAGAATGGGAGCCGAGGCAAAAAGTTCCTTGAGAGTCTTGAAAGCACCCAGAGCTTCCTTAGACCAGAACTTAGTATCAGCCCCTTGTTTGGTCATATTGGTAATAGGCGCAATGATAGAGGAGTATCCTTTAATGAAGCGCCTATAGTAGTTGGAAAAACCAATAAACCTTTGGATAGCCTTGAGTCCTTTGGGCAAGGGCCAGTCTAAAATAGATTGAAGTTTTACAGGATCCATTTTAAAACCCTCCCCAGAAATCACGTATCCAAGAAAGTCTACCTGAGACTGATCAAAACTGCACTTCTCCAATTTGCAATATAGACCATGTTGCAGCAGCTTGTGTAATACCTTTCTGACCTGTCTATGGTGAGTCTCAATCTCCTTAGAGTGTATTAGTATGTCGTCTAGGTAAACAATAACACAATCATGCTGAAACTCCCTAAGTACCTCATTAATCAAATCTTGAAATACTGCAGGAGCATTGCATAGTCCAAATGGCATAACAGTGTATTCGTAATGGCCATACCGGGTATTGAATGCCGTCATCCACTCGTGACCTTGCTGGATTCTCACCAAATTGTAAGCCCCTCTGAGATCTAACTTGGTGAAGATTTTGGAGCCCTTAAGACGATCAAATAACTCGGTAATCAGTGGGATAGGATAGGCATTTCTGACAGTTATTTTATTCAAGCCTCGGTGTGGCGAAACCAACTTCGCCACTGTGGGCTGGAGAAGCCTGGCTGCTAGCCTCCTGCCCGCTGACTATGGCCCCTGGACATATTGCACCTTAAAGACTATATTTGGGCATGTACTAATTTATATTGCTGCTGCTGGCCCTTTAAAAGCAGCGATGGACATATTGGAACTTTTGGGACTACTGTACCTTTAAGACTGTGGAACGTAGTACAGTAATCCTGCCTTTAATACTTTAAATGTCATGTATGTATTGTTGTATGCAGTTAACCTGGGTTATATATATATATGCAGCCTTCATCTGATTGTTCGGTAGAATCACTCCATTCATTGTATTGAGGAAACTACCGAACAACCAGACCACCCAGGATTAAGTGTGCCTCCAATTACAACATTGTTGCAAACGGGTAATTGGCAATCATGTAATGTGTTCTGTGTCCTCTGGGTGGCCGCCATTCAGGAAACCAACACGTGGCGGCGGCCATCTTTAACTACCGAACAGCGGTGTTTTGCCGTCGAGTGTCTGGAACTGAAATCGGACACTTGACTAGGCAAACACCGCTGAGACCTCCATACTTCCAGAAGTTCGTATGGAAACTACCGAATGACCCCCCGTTCGGTAGAAAGAACCCCACAAACAAGGGAATTCATTCAAACCCTCTCCAGGCTCTATAACACAGGCAATTCGTCTGTTTTCATTCCCTTGTTTGTGACCGACCGCAGGGCCAAAATGCATGGAACTGATTTCGGATACTTTACCCATGCGGTCGGTCAATACTTTAAAGTTCCATAACTCCTGAACCATTTATCCGAATGGGCTGATTCTTGCATATGTTGTCCCCCTGAATAAGGGCTATCAGGGGATACCTGTTTTGGAGGTGTAGCATATGTATTTGGGGTACATCCAGGAATTGGGGAAAAAGGTGTACAGTATAATTGTGTTAAGTGTTAATCTAAGGGGAGGAAATGTGTGGGAGGTACATCCATGTGATTGGGTAATTTCATCCTCCCCCTGGGAGTGTCCTGTATGTACTTGTTGGTAATAAAAGCCAGACTGGGTGTCCCAGTCTAGAGTTCCTGCTTAACCCTCAAAGCGATGTGTCGTCTCGGTCTTTGGGGGAATGGGATGGTATGCTGACTGCCAAGAGTGTAAGCCGATGTCTGCTTTTCTTGTTCAGCTGTTCCAGTGTTCGTGTGGTTCCAGTTCGGAATGTTATTTCGTATCCAGATCGGGAGTGTGGTGTTCTGCAGTAGCTGTGCCTGTATCCAGAAAAGGGGATTATCGCCTAAACGGATTTTTCCCCTTGTATGCTGAAACGGTCCGTTACAATTGGTGGCAGCGGTGGGATCGTTCCTACAACCAGAGGGACAGCTACAGACAACACCATTCCTGGATTACAAAGTGAGGGCAACGCCAGTACCCGTACAGCGCCCCTATCTACAAGGAACCAACTGCAGCAGAGCAAGCATGGCACCCAGCTACACTCAAGAGGCGTATGACAGAGAGGTCACCGCGGTGCTGGCTATATGCGGACCCAACCTCTCAGAGGATCTAATACAGCAGGTGAAGAAAGCAGTGCGAGAGTACTTGCCGCGGGAATCAGAGCGGGCCAGGGGGTTTGCAGACCTCCCTCCCCAGCGGCAATGTGTGGCCCAGGGAGCTGATGGTGTCGTCCATCCTCCCCAGCAGCCGTGTGTGTCCAAGGGAGCTGAAGGTGCAGTCCTTCCTCCCCAGCGGCAGGCTGAGTTACAGGGGGCAGAGGTTGTTGTTCCTGCCCCCCAGCAGCAAAGTGATATGCCAAGAAGGCAGTGTGAAGGGAAGGGAGAGGAGAGCAGCATCCTCCCTCCCCAGCGGCAATGTGTGCCCCAGGGAGCTGATGGTGTCGTCCATCCTCCCCAGCAGCCGTGTGTGTCCAAGGGAGCCGAAGGTGCAGTCCTTCCTCCCCAGCGGCAGGCTGAGTTACAGGGGGCAGAGGTTGTTGTTCCTGCCCCTCAGCAGCAAAGTGATATGCCAAGAAGGCAGTGTGAAGTGAAGGGAGAGGAGAGCAGCGTCCTCCCTCCCCAGCGGCAATGTGTGCCCCAGGGAGCTGATGGTGTCGTCCATCCTCCCCAGCAGCCGTGTGTGCCCAAGGGAGCCGAAGGTGCAGTCCTTCCTCCCCGGCGGCAGGCTGAGTTACAGGGGGCAGAGGTTGTTGTTCCTGCCCCCCAGCAGCAAAGTGATATGCCAAGAAGGCAGTGTGAAGGGAAGGGAGAGGAGAGCAGCGTCCTCCCTCCCCAGCGGCAATGTGTGCCCCAGGGAGCTGATGGTGTCGTCCATCCTCCCCAGCAGCCGTGTGTGTCCAAGGGAGCCGAAGGTGCAGTCCTTCCTCCCCAGCGGCAGTGTGTAACCCAGGGAGCGGATGGTGTTGTCCATCCTCCCCAGCAGCAGTGTGTCCTGCAGGGAGCAGAGACAGTCAGTCTCGCACCCCAGCAGCCGGACAAGAGAATGAAAGGGGAGACAGCTGGTCCCCCTTTCCACCAGCAGAGAGAGTGGCAGGGAGAGGAGCCTGCTAACCCCCCTCCCCAGCGGCAGTTTACCGTCCAGAGAGAGGAGCTTGTTACACCCTCTCTCCAGCGGCAGCCTAACCCACCAAGGGGAGATGTTAAGCCCCACATCTGTGCAGATGGGACCGTAGTCTCTGCACTTACAGCCCCAGGGGTAGGGACGGTCGGTCCTGTCCCCCAGCCACAGAGCGATATATCTAAAGGGGAGACAGTCGGTCTCCAGCAGCCAGGCTCCCACCAGACTACTCCCGTGGTAGTGCTGGCAACAGGACAGAGTACCGCTGGTCTCTGCCCCCTCAGCAACCCACCAAGGCAGCCTATCAGTCTCTCACCCAGCCGCGGGGAGGCACCTGAACTTGGACAAAATTCTCTCTCACCCAGATGTGGTAACTGTTTATTATGGGTGGGCTGCTCTACTACTTCTGTTCTGTGGGTGGGTTGCTGGACTAACCAGGGCACTGACCGGCAGGAGGTCAGATACCCTGTTAGTCTAATTGGTAAAGGGGAGAATTGTGGCGAAACCAACTTCGCCACTGTGGGCTGGAGAAGCCTGGCTGCTAGCCTCCTGCCCGCTGACTATGGCCCCTGGACATATTGCACCTTAAAGACTATATTTGGGCATGTACTAATTTATATTGCTGCTGCTGGCCCTTTAAAAGCAGCGATGGACATATTGGAACTTTTGGGACTACTGTACCTTTAAGACTGTGGAACGTAGTACAGTAATCCTGCCTTTAATACTTTAAATGTCATGTATGTATTGTTGTATGCAGTTAACCTGGGTTATATATATATATGCAGCCTTCATCTGATTGTTCGGTAGAATCACTCCATTCATTGTATTGAGGAAACTACCGAACAACCAGACCACCCAGGATTAAGTGTGCCTCCAATTACCGTTTGCAACAATGTTGCAAACGGGTAATTGGCAATCATGTAATGTGTTCTGTGTCCTCTGGGTGGCCGCCATTCAGGAAACCAACACGTGGCGGCGGCCATCTTTAACTACCGAACAGCGGTGTTTTGCCGTCGAGTGTCTGGAACTGAAATCGGACACTTGACTAGGCAAACACCGCTGAGACCTCCATACTTCCAGAAGTTCGTATGGAAACTACCGAATGACCCCCCGTTCGGTAGAAAGAACCCCACAAACAAGGGAATTCATTCAAACCCTCTCCAGGCTCTATAACACAGGCAATTCGTCTGTTTTCATTCCCTTGTTTGTGACCGACCGCAGGGCCAAAATGCATGGAACTGATTTCGGATACTTTACCCATGCGGTCGGTCAATACTTTAAAGTTCCATAACTCCTGAACCATTTATCCGAATGGGCTGATTCTTGCATATGTTGTCCCCCTGAATAAGGGCTGTTTTGGAGGTGTAGCATATGTATTTGGGGTACATCCAGGAATTGGGGAAAAAGGTGTACAGTATAATTGTGTTAAGTGTTAATCTAAGGGGAGGAAATGTGTGGGAGGTACATCCATGTGATTGGGTAATTTCATCCTCCCCCTGGGAGTGTCCTGTATGTACTTGTTGGTAATAAAAGCCAGACTGGGTGTCCCAGTCTAGAGTTCCTGCTTAACCCTCAAAGCGATGTGTCGTCTCGGTCTTTGGGGGAATGGGATGGTATGCTGACTGCCAAGAGTGTAAGCCGATGTCTGCTTTTCTTGTTCAGCTGTTCCAGTGTTCGTGTGGTTCCAGTTCGGAATGTTATTTCGTATCCAGATCGGGAGTGTGGTGTTCTGCAGTAGCTGTGCCTGTATCCAGAAAAGGGGATTATCGCCTAAACGGATTTTTCCCCTTGTATGCTGAAACGGTCCGTTACACTCGGTAATCGATACAAGGTCTCAGCGTGCCATCCTACTTCTTAATGAAAAAGAACCCAGCCCCGGACGGAGAAGAAGACCTCCTGATGAATCCCTTTTCTAAATTCTCCCGAATATACTCCTCTAGAACCGAGTTTTCCTGAACAGACAAAGGATATACATGGCCCCTCGGAGGCATAGTGCCGGGTAGAAGCTTAATCTTACAGTCAAATGACCTGTGTGGTGGCAAAGAATCGGCATTCTTCTTGTCAAACACTGCCCTTAAGTCTAGGTAAAGGTCTGGTATTTGTCTTTCTGTGGACTGAGTAGGATTCTCGGGTATGTTAATATTAGCTAATGGAGAAACCTTGCACAAACACCGATCCTGGCAGCCCTGGCCCCACGAGAGTATCTCTCCTAACTCCCAATCGATAATAGGGTTATGTTTTTTCAACCATGGGTACCCCAGAACTATGGGAACGGAAGGAGATGAAATGAGCAGAAGAGATAAATTCTCCACGTGTAGGATACCCACATTTAAATTAATGGGTATGGTCTCACGAAAGATAACAGGGTCTAGTAGTGGTCTACCATCTATGGCCTCAACGGCCAAAGGTGTCTCCCTTAGCTGGGATGGGAAATTGTTCTTACTAGCAAAGGCTTGGTCGATAAAATTCTCAGCAGCACCGGAATCTATCAATGCCATAGCCCTTACTACTTCCTTCCCCCAAGTTAAGGAAACTGGTAGCAGAAGCCTGTGATCTTTATAATCAGGAGTAGAGGACAAAATAGAAACACCCAAGGCCTGTCCTCTAGAGAGACTTAGGTGCGAGCGTTTCCCGGGCGGTTAGAACAGTTCGAGAGTAAATGACCCTTGGCTCCACAATACATACACAAACCCTCTCTTCTCCTGTGCTGTCTTTCCTCCTCAGAGAGGCGGGTATACCCTATCTGCATAGGTTCAGTAAGCAAAGATATCGTGGAGTCAGGACTTGGAACAGCGGGAGCTAACCTAAAAGAAGGTCTCTGGTTCCTCTCTCGAGTGTTCTGTCTCTCTCTTAGACGTTCATCTATACGAGAGATGAACGAAATTAAATCCTCTAAATTCTCAGGGAGTTCTCTGGTAGCAACCTCATCAAGGATTACATCAGATAGGCCATTCAAAAATACATCCATATACGCCTGCTCATTCCACTTGATTTCTGCCGCCAGAGACCTGAACTCTAGTGCATAATCCACCAGTGTTTGGTTCTCCTGTCTCAGGCGCAACAGTAATCTGGCTGCATTAACCTTTCTACCTGCAGGGTCAAATGTTCTTCTAAAAGCAGCTACAAATGCGTTATAGTTATAAACTAATGGATTATCGTTCTCCCATAGTGGGTTGGCCCATCTCAGAGCTTTCTCAATGAGTAGGGTGATAATAAATCCTACTTTTGCCCTATCTGTAGGATAAGAGCGAGGTTGCAATTCAAAGTGGATACTAATTTGGTTTAAAAAACCACGACACTTCTCAGGAGCCCCACCATAGCGTACTGGGGGGGTAATGTGAGAAGAAGCACCCACTGTGGCTACCTCTAGACCTGAACCGACAGGAGAAACAGGGGTATTACGTATCTCCTCTGGTGGGTTATTGGCACAAGCTAATAGAGCCTGTAGCGCAAGCGCCATCTGATCCATTCTGTGATCCATGGCTTCAAACCTAGGATCAGGAGCAGCCAGCTGACTGTTTGTACTTGCAGGATCCATTGGCCCTGTCGTAATGTCAGGATCGGGACAGGGATCCAACACGCAGAGTACAAACAGTAGCCAGATACGTATACCGGACCTTAGAATGGCCGGACTAACGTAAGTAGTACAGTATAGAATGGTCAAAGACAAGCCGAGGTCGAGGGTAACAGAAGACAGGTAAGCGAGAGACAAGCCGAATCAAGGGTAACAGAGATAAGCAGAGTAAGGTAAACAAGCCGGGTCAAAACCAAAAGGGATAATAGAATACACAAGCACTGAGTGACTAGAACAAGCTAGAACCACGACAGGGCAATGAGCTAATGAAAGAAGCTCTGTTAAATACCCTGTTCAGAGCAGTAACCACGCCTCCAAGGCGTCCTGATTGGTCCTGCAGCCATTGACTGACAGGTTGTTCCGGGGGAGTGTCCTGATGACTACTTCCTGCCTAGATGCTGTAAAAGGCAGTCACTCCCTCGCGGCCGGCCTAGCATGACCGGATAGACCGCGGGGAAGGGAGCCATCAGACCGTCTGGATGGAGGAACAGCTAAGACCACAGGTACCCTGACAATATGGTCCCTAAGCTCCAGCACATATGGTACGATGGGGACCCCATCATTCTGGGTTGCTCCCTCCCAGTGTTCTCTAACAAGGTCCAGGGGCCCTCGCACCTTTCTCCCATAGAGTAATTTGAAGGGGGAGAACCCTGTCGATTCCTGGGGCCCCTCCCGATATGCGAACAGGAGATGCGGCAGGAATCGCTCCCAATCCCTATACTCACTAGTAAAGGTCTTGAGCATCTGTTTGAGCGTTTGAGCGTTCCACTGAAATGCTCACACGTTTGGGGGTGATAGCGAGAGCTGAGTAGGGATTTAATTTTACAAACATGCCACAGTTGTTGGGTTAATTCGGCAGTGAACAGGATTTCCTTAGGAAACCCTACTCGAGAGAATATCTGCATTGGCAACTGTGTCTGCCTGTATGTTAGACAGAGCCACCGCTTCTGGGTAGTGAGTCGCGTAGTCCACTGCGGTAAGTATATATCTTTTCCCTGATGGACTAGGGGTGGCAAGGGGTTCTACCAGATCGATAGCTATTCAACTGAATGGCTCCTCAATGATTGGCATATTTACTAGGTGAGCCTTGGGGTGATCTCCTCTCTTCCCTACTCTCTGACATACATTGCATGTTTGACAGTATGTCCTTACAACAGCGTGTACTCCGGGCCAGAAGAACGTTTGGATTATCCTATGCAACGTGCTGGTCACCTCTAGATTCCCAGCCAGGGGAATGTCGTGCCCTATCTTAAGGATCTCATTACGGTACTTAGCGGGAATACCTAGCTGGTGCTTTCGGTGTTCCTTTTTCTCGGTTAACCTATACAGTTTGTTCTGGTCCCAGCTAAATATCTCATTGTCTACCCCTCCAGTCCCGGCCTCTGCCTTCTCTCTATACTTCTGCAGAGTCGAGTCTACCTTAGTTTCCTCCCCAAAGGTCTCGGGGTTATCCCACGGTACTGGGGCCTGAGGGAATGTCAGTCGTGTTTGCCTTACCTGAGTCTCCCACACTGGTGAAGGGGCTTGCTCTGTCCTGGCTTGGGCCCGGGTGGTCACGGGATGTGCCCCTGCAGGATGGGGCATAGGCGGATGTCATCGGTCCCAGATCGTTGCCTAACAACACTTCAGCCAGCAAGTTATCCATAATCCAGTTATCCATTAACCAGTTTACATGACCCTCCCAGCTCCCCAGTTCAAATGCACCTGAGCAGTGGGTAAACGGTAGACAACCCCACCGGCTAACCGAATGGCTACCGTCTGTCCAGATCTTTTGTGCGCAGGGATTAGACTGTCCCATACCAAGGTGATGGCCCCTCCAGTTGTACCTCCTGTCTGTGGTGTTACCGATTATCCTCCGAAGCTGCGTGTACAGGGTTGGCCTCATGTAGCAACCCTAAATACTCCTCTGGTGGTGATTATCGGTCCACACAGAGGGCACTGGGGTTTCGTACAGGCACGGAGGGCGTTGGAGGTTTGGGATTATTCCAATGAGGTCGGTCAGAGTTGAGGGGGCAATACCTGGCTATGTGCCCGGGTTCGTGACACCGGTGACAGGTTCCCCTTGTTCTGTCATAGTTCTTGCTGGGTGGCCCTGAGGATCTGGAACAGGAGCCCTGAAATCTGGTTGAAGTGGTGTTTGGTAAATGTCTCAGGGTTCCATACGGCAAAAATTTCATGGCGGATTGGGTTCGGTTAGTCAACTGTCCGCATACTCATCGGCTAATCGGGTGGCCGCACTCAGGGTGGTTCGGTTGCCGGTCCCGTAGCCATTCCATCCAAGTGTTTGTCCACTCCTGTGGAAAATTGTTCTAGAAGGAAAAGTTGTAGTACCTCCTCTGCTGACACGGCTTGGCACCCATTAATCCAGTGGGTGGCGGTTCTGTGAAGCCGATTGGCCCATTCCATATGGGTATCATCTCGTTTCTTTTTCAGTTCCCTGAACTGTCTCGGATGTAATGGCATACCTTTTTAGTAAAGTGTCCTTAACCACCGAGTACTGTTTAATCTCCACCTCCGTCAGCTTCCGGAATGCCTCAGAGGCTCGCCCCGATAGCTTGCCTGACAGGATGGTGACCCATTCGTCCATGGGTATCTGGTGAAGGGCACACAGTCTCTCGAAATCCACAAGGTATTCGTCGATTTCCCCTTCGGCCTCCTGGAATTGCTTGAAGGCTGCGATGGGGACCTTTTTCTTCCCAGGGTTGGCCAAAACGTTGCAATTACAGCTGGCTGTGGAGCGCGCTGAGCGGTTAGCCGGCAGATCTCGTATTCCATGTTTGCCTGGGCTTCTGCAGTTACGTCGGCCAATATCTGGGCTATCCTCTCCTTGGATGGATTTGGCCCAAATAGTGCCAGTTTCTCTCTTACAATCCTCATCATTTTCATCTTCTTTTTTTATGAAACTTGTATATAAGTGCCAATAAACCCTCAGACTGCTGAGTTCCTGTTTTACCCTCAATGTAGAGCCTCGTCTCATGTGTGGGGGAAAAGGCTGCATCTACACTGTGGATTGCTATACATTGTATACTACCTTGGCTATAATCACAAAGCTCTTTTAAGAGCCTGTTCCTGCTTTGCTTTTTGAAGGTTCGGTCTGCAGTGAAGGTTCGGTCTGCAGTGCTTATGGTTTTGAGTGGAGCCCTCAGGAAGCACTAGGAGCATCCATCAACGGAGGTACCCAGTCGGGGTGCCAGCTGATGCGTTACACATAGGTAACATGAACCAATCACAACAATGTGCATTTTTCTAAATCCGCCCCTCTACCCTGGAAATAATGGGCTTTGTGTCTTGTGTGTGCCTGTGTTCCATCAGGTCCAGGGGGTGTGCCTCTGGCCTGAGGAATTGTATATAAGCAAAGCTGTACCAATAAAGCCTCAGACTTGTTCTACCCTTCATGAAGTCTTGGCTCATGTTTGGGGGATTGAAGACCTACACCCTGGGGATTGCTATAATCACTATACTCCCCAGAGGATAATAACTAAGCTTTTGTAAGATCTGTTCCTGTTCCTGCTCTCTGGATTATAAGAGAGGTCTTATAAGGAGCTGTTCCTGGTCTTGGGTCCAGAGTGGGTGGAAGACAGTGAGACCCCAACCAAGCTTGCGGCGGTTCGTGGGGTCTGCGGTGGTTATGGTGTTTAGTGGAGTGCTTGGAGCCCTCGGGAAGAACTAGGAGCATCCGTCAACGGAGATACCCAGTCGGGGTGCCAGGCGATCCGTTACAATGAGTATAACTGAAAGAATGAAAGTCTGGAGGTCCCAGCGGTGTTCGGGTAAAACAGTCATCGAAAACCGTTGAACGTGGTCAATGACAAAACACCGCTGGTCGTCCGGCAGTTTAAAATGGCCACCGCCACATGTTCGTTCATACGAACGACGACCACCCAGCCATTCGCCAATTAAGCTGCGGTTAACCGCAGCTTCTGTGAGGCTAACCAGCAGCACGGCACACTCCACATGCAGGGTGGTCGTCGTTCTGCATTTTGTTCGGCATATGAAAGATAAATTCCTTTGTGTTTTAGTTAGGTGAAATGTACAGACACATTGTAACAAAGCAGCAGACAGAGGGTACTTGTAACAACATGATACATTTTCTCATATAATTTAATTTGTGTGGTCAGATTATTTTTTTATTACTTTTAAAGACTCACAAAAGTCACCCAGGCCGCAGTGGTCCTGTACAGTTTTAAGAAACTGCAGTGTCTCCATTGTAGGGTTAAATCTTATCATACTGACAGCTGGACTGACCGACTATAGTTTGCTCACATGACGACCCTTTTCCTATAGAAAAGCATTGATTTAAAGCTCTATGAGGAGCATTTAATTGGACATCGGCCGAGGAGGTCTTGCCTGTCCTTGACATCACAAGTGGTGGAGTGCTAAGCAGCGATGAGGAAGCCTTTGTGGTAGAAAAAATAAGCAAAACCTTTATTTTATTGTTTATATACAGCTGATACTAAAAAAATTTGAATATCGTGCAAAAGTTCATTTATTTCAGTAATGCAACGTAAAAGGGGAAACTAATATATGAGAGACGCATTACATGCAAAGCAAGATAGTTCAAGCCGTGATTTGTCATACGTGCGATGATTATGGCTTACAGCTCATGAAAACCCCAAATCCACAATCTCTCAGTAAATTAGAATATTACATGCAATCAATAAAACAAGGAGTGTACATAGAATAATATCGGACCTCTGAAAAGTATAAGCATGCATATGGACTCAGTACTTGGTTTGGGCCCCTTTTGCAGCAATTACTGCCTCAGTGCAGCGTGGCATGGAAGCTATCAGCCTGTGGCACTGATGAGGTGTTATGGAAGACCAGGATGCTTCAATAGCGGCCTTCAGCTCTTCTGCATTGTTCGGTCTCATGTCTCATCTTTCTCTTGGCAATGCCCCATAGATTCTCTATGGGGTTCAGGTCAGGCGAGTTTGCTGGCCAATCAAGCACAGTAATCACATGGTCATTGAACCAGGCTTTGGTGCTTTTGGCAGTGTGGGCAGGTGCCAAGTCCTGCTGGAAAATGAAGTCCACATTCCCATAAAGCTCGTCTGCGGA
This sequence comes from Pelobates fuscus, assembly GCF_036172605.1. Lineage (NCBI taxonomy): Eukaryota > Metazoa > Chordata > Amphibia > Anura > Pelobatidae > Pelobates > Pelobates fuscus. The sequence goes on along the minus strand of NC_086318.1, from coordinate 534,177 downwards.
AGGAAGCTTGAAGTGCTCCAAAATCTCCTGGTAGAGATTGATTGTTGACCCTGGACTTAATGAAGCACAGTGGACCAACACCAGCAGATGACAAGGCTCCCCAAATCAACACAGACTGTGGAAACTTCACACTGGACTTCAAACATCTTGCAATGTGTGCCTCTCCATTCTTCCTCCAGACTCTGGGTCCTTGGTTTCCAAATGAGATGCAAAAGTTGCTCTCATCAGAAAAGAGGACTTTAGACCACTGAGCAACAGAGCAGGTCTGTTTTTCTTTAGCCCAGGTAAGACGCTTCTGACATTGTTTGTTGTTCATTGTTCAGGAGCGGCTTGACAAGAGGAATACGACATCTGAAGCCCATGTCCAGGATCCGTCTGTGTGTGGTGGCTCTTGATGCACTGCCTCCAGCCTCAGTCCACTCCTTGTGAAAGTCCCCAACACTTTTGAATGGCCTTTTTCCTGACAATCCTCTCCAGGCTGTGGTCATCCCTGCTGCTTGTGCACCTTTTTCTTCCACACTTTCCCCTTCCACATAATGTTCTATTAATGTGCTTTGATACAGCACTTTGGGAACATCCAGCTTCCTTCGCAATTACCTTTTGAGGCTTTCCCTCCTTATGGAGGGTGTCAATGATGATTTTCTGCACAACTGTCAGGTCCGCAGTCTTCCCCATATTTGTGATTCCTACTGAACCAGGCTGAGAGACCATTTAAAGGCTCAGAAACCCTTTGCAGGTGTTATGGCTGACTTAGCTGATTAGAGTGGGACACTGTGAGCCTAGAATATTGCACCTTTTCACAATATTCTAATTTACTGAGATTGTGGATTTGGGGTTTTCATGATCTGTAAGCCATAATCATCGCACTTATGACAAATCACGGCTTGAACTATCTTGCTTTGCATGTAATGCGTCTATCTCATATATTAGTTTCCCCTTTTACGTTGCATTACTGAAATAAATGAACTTTTGCATGATATTCTAATTTTTCGAGTATTACCTGTAGCAAATTAGGTGGATGCCCGTATTTAAATAGGATTAGGAATACTGGTTTGTATTCCTAACTCTTTCAGGTTCCTTTAACAATATAAATTATCATTGTGCTCAAACCCCCTGCTACCCCTACATAGCAGCAATGTCTACAATATTCAACCCCAAAAGAAACCAGAAACGTTCCCTGTGCTCTATCCCACTATACCCATAACAGAAGGGTTTTAGTATCACTTCAATGGCCGTTAGAGTATAAGCTCACTTGCTTCAAGGCAAACCTCTCTGGTGAGTCCTCATTTTCTTCAGCTTCTTGCCTCTCGTTTGCCAGGAGCAGGCGTCAGTGCGGTTCTATCCCGTATGTGTAAGACTACAACACTATGGAGATTCCTGCAAGACCACCAGAACCTCCATAGACAAAGCCTTTTTTCCCTCAGCGTCATGAGTGACGACCGGGAGCTTGACAAAAGGTAGCTCCATCTCCTGTGAAAATGTGTCACGTGTAAGCAAAATACATGAGACAAAGTAGTCTCTAATTTGTCATATCTATGACAGATTTCCCATTTCAGTAAAATTGTATAGATTTACCATTACAGGAACCAGTACCGGTTATAGAGATACCATTACAGTAACTGACAAACGCTCCTTCCCTCGAACATTTGCCATGGACTCCTGGAGGAGTGTGGAAGCTGGCCTCCTGCCCACCTACTATGGTCCAGGTCTAAGACACCGTTTGGGAGCTACCCTGTGTAGCAAAACTAGCCACTTCTTTGTGAAAAGACTAAGTTAATTTGTCTAGTTTGACTTCACGAACATAACAAGGACATAGTGTTCGAACAAACTACCGAATGGAAGACCACACAGTGGAGTCGTGTGTCTATAATTAAGAAATTGCAACATGGTAAACCGCAAGATCATGATGGTCGGATGGGTGGTCGCCATTCGTATGGACGAACACGTAGCGGCGGCCATCTTAGCGCACGAATGCCCAGCGGTGTTGGGTCGTTGAGTGCATGGAACTAAAATCGGCCACTCAACCTCGCGAACACCGCTGGACTTCCATCCTGTTCGTACGTGTACTCCCGTTCATCCAAACATAGCACCGTTCGACTCAATGAAACCACCAACCTCCAGACACATGACTACTCAGTTTATAAATGTGTGCATTTGTCTGTTTATTCATATGAACTCCCAAAAGAAGACCGGTCAAAGCCTACAATTGCCTGGAACTATTTTGGGACTTCACCTCGTGGCTGACCAGTCCAAAACTTCACTCGAATGGCTTTTCTGTTCTACCGAACGGATTTCAGTTGTATTTCGACAGATTGGGAGCTCAGATCCCAGCTATTCAGTGAAGTGCCTTTCATGGAGTTCTGATGAATATTATACGAGTTATGTTTTTAAAAATATTCCTTAATGTTCTGTACTGGGAGATAATTGAATGAAAGAATTGTTCTTACGCAATTACCTCTCCAGTACAGAAAAGGATCCTGGGAAATTTAACTTTGTCCCAGTTTTCCACAAGGTCCACCAGGGGAAAACCCCTGGAATGTCATTAAGGAAACCCGTTGCATGGGGATTTGTATAAAGCCGGCTGAGGTTCAATACAAATTCAGTTGACTCGCAAAACTGTGTTTCGTTGGGGAATGGGGTGGGAATTAATACGCTACTCTTTATTTGTATGCTGATTACGTCTACCAGCGGAGATATTGCAGTTTATACTTCTACTCCGCTACACCCTGCCCAGCCACCATTAACAGTTTTCCCTTCCCTGGGTGCCCCTGGTTCGGCACTTTCCCTATATTTGAATGGAACCGAACGATAGCTCCATGGCAGTCGTTCGCATGAACCAAACCTACGAAAAGACTTCGTGGGTTCCCGGTCACCTCAGCAGTACTTAGCCGCGAATGTTATGCAACGGTTTTCGGCATGAGATGACCTTGCTGTTCCCACACAGCTTGGTCTGGGGTTTTGAACCACTTTGCAACCTGCCAGAAGAGGTGCCTGAGACTAAGGAGAGTAAACGCTCCTTGAGAGCTAGGCAGAGCACCCCGTATTACAGACGCAGGAGCTCCCGAAAGTTGACCGGCAAAAGTACCAAATGCCCATTTGGACATAGGACCACGTGCAGGTCAGAACTTTAACACAGTGGCGTTTCCCCCTACATTGCATGGATCTGAGAGCTATTTGGAGAACTTGAGCGCTCCGATCAGGGCTATTTAGGAATGTATGACTTGTGGGGTTATTGTATGTTTTTATGATGTTTTGTGGTATTCTTATGTTTTTTGTGTTTGCCTCTCTGTTCCTGGGACATAATTAGCTTACCGGTCTTTAACGCAATTATTTCCCAGGCGAAAATATTCCAGGGAAGGGCTTGTGCTGAATACAATGGAGACCTTCTGCTGGGATCTTTGCATAAAAGGCAGAGTTTGGCTCATTAAAATGAGTTTTACTCCCAGAACTATGTGTTGTCTAGTTACTGGGAGGGGAAGGTCCAATCACTGTTCAGCACCTTGTTCCAGCTTGTGGAAGACTCAGCAACATCTTCAACTGTCTAAGATTTTGCTAAGAGTTTTCTTTTTACTGTTACAGGTAAGATTCATCCATAGGAAAAGGTTACTGATTGCACAAGGTTTGATTTCCTGTTGGTAATTGGTAAGGCATTTGATTAGCTAGGTGTTTGCTATTGATTGTTGGTTAATTAACTATTGTTTGCTGTGACAAACTGCCATTTGCCACTGGGCATTGGAGAGGACTGATTGCTAGCCTCCTGCCCTGCGACTATGGCCCTGGGATGTATTGCCCTCTAAGAACTGATTTGGGCTTATGGACTTTTATTGTACAGTGCTCGCCCTTTTAAAAACAGTGTATGGACACATGGAAACTTTTTGGACACTTTTTCTTCCCCTTCGAATCCCTGGGAAAGTGTGGCTCTTCCCCTCCCCCAGCTCCATTGCTCTCCAGCAGGACGTTGTCCCAGGGACACTACCAGACCAGTGGGAACTGGTTTGGGCAGGAAAAGCCATGCTTGCAAGTGATAATAAAGGGACCTCAACCTAACTTTTTAACCCCTGGACGGATTAATGTGATTTTTACATATGTTGCTCCCCAAGTTATGCTGATCACAAATAAAAATAGTTTTATTTGTATGTGATGTAAAATCAGGGAGTTATAAAAATTTATAAAAAGTATGATTTTTCAGCTTGGAGATAATTGAGTAGATACAGTAAGAAACTCGATTATCTCCCAAGCAGAGGGGAGGGAATCTGTGGGATGTAACCGTTATCTGGTTGGTTAATGTATAATTGCCTGTGGGCGTCTCCCTTGCAGGGGAGCACTGCATAAAAGCAGAGTGTGTGTCATTAAACCAGAGATCTTCTTGACCCTCAATACGTAGCCTTGTCTCGTTATTGGAGGGAACTGCTATATCACACTGGGGATTGCTATGCTCTGCATACTCCCTTGAGCTTTAATCACTTAGCTCTTGTTCCTGATACGCTCTCCTGGAGGAGAGGTCTTCCCCACACGGTCCTGGAGGACAGAAGCTGATCCAGGGTGGACGGAAGACGACGAGGCTCCAGTTAAGCTACGGCGGTTGTGGAGTCTGCGGTGCTTGTGGTCCTCGGCGCAAGCTAGGAAGCGTCCATTAACGGAAGGTGTCCGTTACATTTGCAAATAAGCATAGGCCTACCCAGGTGTTAAACCTTCCTAGTGGGTGGTGCTTTTAGGTTGTGGGTCGTGTTGTGGTCATTTGCTTGGCTAATATAGCTTGGTTGCTACTTCTAAGTGCTGCTTCAAAGTGTGTGTGTTGTAGTGGAGGTATAATATTAAAATCAATATCTCCGCTGGTAGACTGTAAAAACATCCAAGAGAAGTGCAGTTCAGCAGTACTATCCCAATTCCCCAGTAACCAGACGATACACAGTTCTGGGAGTCAACTGATTTTTATTTAGCCACAGCCTGCTTTTATGCAACTCCTCATGCAAGGGGTTTCTTTAATTACATTCCAGAGGTTTTCCACTGGTGGACCTTGTTGGGGACAGGGGACAAAGTAACATTTCCCAGACTCCTCCTCTGTACCTGGGAGATAATGTAATTATCGAGTTGTCCTTACTCAATTATCTCCCAAGTACAGAAAATATACAATATTTCAAACCATCATAACATACATTAATATTAGTCAGAACTCCATGAAAGATACTGTGAAGGGATAACCCCATCACCATTCCGCTAACTGCCCTTCCTTTTATCAGCCTTCCCCAGTCATTCGTTCCTTTTGTTGTTCCATTCGTTAATTTGTTCGGTTCCCGAACCGAGACCACCCCAGATACTAATTAGAACTAAGAACACCATGTATATATACGAAAACTGCAGACTAATTGAATGCTCCTAGGTGGCCACCATTTTGTGCATATGAATACACGTGGTGAGAACAATGGGTGGCGGCCATCTTGTCTCCCGAACGCTGCCTGTGGGACTTGGTTGTGAGTGCCTGGAACTGTTTTTGGCAACGCACTTGCACGAACCCCGGTCTCTATGGAACTCTGCTACGTTCTCTTTCCCAGCAACCAGATATATTTTACCTATTGCGTTTTTTTATATAAAACCTCACGAACAGACACCGGCTCTTGCTACCTTTCTTCTGCTACTGTTTCATGGCTTCAACCTAATGGCAGACCAGTCAACTCTCTCTGCGGTGCTACAAAGGGATGTGATTTTGGTGGGGTTCTTATGTGATATTTCCAGAAATTGTGAAAAATTTAACTTTTTCTGACCAGAAGATAATTGAGTTTCAGGGAGTTCTCTGGTAGCAACCTCATCAAGGATTACATCAGATAGGCCATTCAAAAATACATCCATATACGCCTGCTCATTCCACTTGATTTCTGCCGCCAGAGACCTGAACTCTAGTGCATAATCCACCAGTGTTTGGTTCTCCTGTCTCAGGCGCAACAGTAATCTGGCTGCATTAACCTTTCTACCTGGAGGGTCAAATGTTCTTCTAAAAGCAGCTACAAATGCGTTATAGTTATAAACTAATGGATTATCGTTCTCCCATAGTGGGTTGGCCCATCTCAGAGCTTTCTCAATGAGTAGGGTGATAATAAATCCTACTTTTGCCCTATCTGTAGGATAAGAGCGAGGTTGCAATTCAAAGTGGATACTAATTTGGTTTAAAAAACCACGACACTTCTCAGGAGCCCCACCATAGCGTACTGGGGGGGTAATGTGAGAAGAAGCACCCACTGTGGCTACCTCTAGACCTGAACCGACAGGAGAAACAGGGGTATTACGTATCTCCTCTGGTGGGTTATTGGCACAAGCTAATAGAGCCTGTAGCGCAAGCGCCATCTGATCCATTCTGTGATCCATGGCTTCAAACCTAGGATCAGGAGCAGCCAGCTGACTGTTTGTACTTGCAGGATCCATTGGCCCTGTCGTAATGTCAGGATCGGGACAGGGATCCAACACGCAGAGTACAAACAGTAGCCAGATACGTATACCGGACCTTAGAATGGCCGGACTAACGTAAGTAGTACAGTATAGAATGGTCAAAGACAAGCCGAGGTCGAGGGTAACAGAAGACAGGTAAGCGAGAGACAAGCCGAATCAAGGGTAACAGAGATAAGCAGAGTAAGGTAAACAAGCCGGGTCAAAACCAAAAGGGATAATAGAATACACAAGCACTGAGTGACTAGAACAAGCTAGAACCACGACAGGGCAATGAGCTAATGAAAGAAGCTCTGTTAAATACCCTGTTCAGAGCAGTAACCACGCCTCCAAGGCGTCCTGATTGGTCCTGCAGCCATTGACTGACAGGTTGTTCCGGGGGAGTGTCCTGATGACTACTTCCTGCCTAGATGCTGTAAAAGGCAGTCACTCCCTCGCGGCCGGCCTAGCATGACCGGATAGACCGCGGGGAAGGGAGCCATCAGACCGTCTGGATGGAGGAACAGCTAAGACCACAGGTACCCTGACAATATGGTCCCTAAGCTCCAGCACATATGGTACGATGGGGACCCCATCATTCTGGGTTGCTCCCTCCCAGTGTTCTCTAACAAGGTCCAGGGGCCCTCGCACCTTTCTCCCATAGAGTAATTTGAAGGGGGAAAACCCTGTCGATTCCTGGGGCCCCTCCCGATATGCGAACAGGAGATGCGGCAGGAATCGCTCCCAATCCCTATACTCACTAGTAAAGGTCTTGAGCATCTGTTTGAGCGTTTGAGCGTTCCACTGAAATGCTCACACGTTTGGGGGTGATAGCGAGAGCTGAGTAGGGATTTAATTTTACAAACATGCCACAGTTGTTGGGTTAATTCGGCAGTGAACAGGATTTCCTTAGGAAACCCTACTCGAGAGAATATCTGCATTGGCAACTGTGTCTGCCTGTATGTTAGACAGAGCCACCGCTTCTGGGTAGTGAGTCGCGTAGTCCACTGCGGTAAGTATATATCTTTTCCCTGATGGACTAGGGGTGGCAAGGGGTTCTACCAGATCGATAGCTATTCAACTGAATGGCTCCTCAATGATTGGCATATTTACTAGGTGAGCCTTGGGGTGATCTCCTCTCTTCCCTACTCTCTGACATACATTGCATGTTTGACAGTATGTCCTTACAACAGCGTGTACTCCGGGCCAGAAGAACGTTTGGATTATCCTATGCAACGTGCTGGTCACCTCTAGATTCCCAGCCAGGGGAATGTCGTGCCCTATCTTAAGGATCTCATTACGGTACTTAGCGGGAATACCTAGCTGGTGCTTTCGGTGTTCCTTTTTCTCGGTTAACCTATACAGTTTGTTCTGGTCCCAGCTAAATATCTCATTGTCTACCCCTCCAGTCCCGGCCTCTGCCTTCTCTCTATACTTCTGCAGAGTCGAGTCTACCTTAGTTTCCTCCCCAAAGGTCTCGGGGTTATCCCACGGTACTGGGGCCTGAGGGAATGTCAGTCGTGTTTGCCTTACCTGAGTCTCCCACACTGGTGAAGGGGCTTGCTCTGTCCTGGCTTGGGCCCGGGTGGTCACGGGATGTGCCCCTGCAGGATGGGGCATAGGCGGATGTCATCGGTCCCAGATCGTTGCCTAACAACACTTCAGCCAGCAAGTTATCCATAATCCAGTTATCCATTAACCAGTTTACATGACCCTCCCAGCTCCCCAGTTCAAATGCACCTGAGCAGTGGGTAAACGGTAGACAACCCCACCGGCTAACCGAATGGCTACCGTCTGTCAGATCTTTTGTGCGCAGGGATTAGACTGTCCCATACCAAGGTGATGGCCCCTCCAGTTGTACCTCCTGTCTGTGGTGTTACCGATTATCCTCCGAAGCTGCGTGTACAGGGTTGGCCTCATGTAGCAACCCTAAATACTCCTCTGGTGGTGATTATCGGTCCACACAGAGGGCACTGGGGTTTCGTACAGGCACGGAGGGCGTTGGAGGTTTGGGATTATTCCAATGAGGTCGGTCAGAGTTGAGGGGGCAATACCTGGCTATGTGCCCGGGTTCGTGACACCGGTGACAGGTTCCCCTTGTTCTGTCATAGTTCTTGCTGGGTGGCCCTGAGGATCTGGAACAGGAGCCCTGAAATCTGGTTGAAGTGGTGTTTGGTAAATGTCTCAGGGTTCCATACGGCAAAAATTTCATGGCGGATTGGGTTCGGTTAGTCAACTGTCCGCATACTCATCGGCTAATCGGGTGGCCGCACTCAGGGTGGTTCGGTTGCCGGTCCCGTAGCCATTCCATCCAAGTGTTTGTCCACTCCTGTGGAAAATTGTTCTAGAAGGAAAAGTTGTAGTACCTCCTCTGCTGACACGGCTTGGCACCCATTAATCCAGTGGGTGGCGGTTCTGTGAAGCCGATTGGCCCATTCCATATGGGTATCATCTCGTTTCTTTTTCAGTTCCCTGAACTGTCTCGGATGTAATGGCATACCTTTTTAGTAAAGTGTCCTTAACCACCGAGTACTGTTTAATCTCCACCTCCGTCAGCTTCCGGAATGCCTCAGAGGCTCGCCCCGATAGCTTGCCTGACAGGATGGTGACCCATTCGTCCATGGGTATCTGGTGAAGGGCACACAGTCTCTCGAAATCCACAAGGTATTCGTCGATTTCCCCTTCGGCCTCCTGGAATTGCTTGAAGGCTGCGATGGGGACCTTTTTCTTCCCAGGGTTGGCCAAAACGTTGCAATTACAGCTGGCTGTGGAGCGCGCTGAGCGATTAGCCGGCAGATCTCGTATTCCATGTTTGCCTGGGCTTCTGCAGTTACGTCGGCCAATATCTGGGCTATCCTCTCCTTGGATGGATTTGGCCCAAATAGTGCCAGTTTCTCTCTTACAATCCTCATCATTTTCATCTTCTTTTTTTATGAAACTTGTATATAAGTGCCAATAAACCCTCAGACTGCTGAGTTCCTGTTTTACCCTCAATGTAGAGCCTCGTCTCATGTGTGGGGGAAAAGGCTGCATCTACACTGTGGATTGCTATACATTGTATACTACCTTGGCTATAATCACAAAGCTCTTTTAAGAGCCTGTTCCTGCTTTGCTTTTTGAAGGTTCGGTCTGCAGTGAAGGTTCGGTCTGCAGTGCTTATGGTTTTGAGTGGAGCCCTCAGGAAGCACTAGGAGCATCCATCAACGGAGGTACCCAGTCGGGGTGCCAGCTGATGCGTTACACATAGGTAACATGAACCAATCACAACAATGTGCATTTTTCTAAATCCGCCCCTCTACCCTGGAAATAATGGGCTTTGTGTCTTGTGTGTGCCTGTGTTCCATCAGGTCCAGGGGGTGTGCCTCTGGCCTGAGGAATTGTATATAAGCAAAGCTGTACCAATAAAGCCTCAGACTTGTTCTACCCTTCATGAAGTCTTGGCTCATGTTTGGGGGATTGAAGACCTACACCCTGGGGATTGCTATAATCACTATACTCCCCAGAGGATAATAACTAAGCTTTTGTAAGATCTGTTCCTGTTCCTGCTCTCTGGATTATAAGAGAGGTCTTATAAGGAGCTGTTCCTGGTCTTGGGTCCAGAGTGGGTGGAAGACAGTGAGACCCCAACCAAGCTTGCGGCGGTTCGTGGGGTCTGCGGTGGTTATGGTGTTTAGTGGAGTGCTTGGAGCCCTCGGGAAGAACTAGGAGCATCCGTCAACGGAGATACCCAGTCGGGGTGCCAGGCGATCCGTTACAATGAGTATAACTGAAAGAATGAAAGTCTGGAGGTCCCAGCGGTGTTCGGGTAAAACAGTCATCGAAAACCGTTGAACGTGGTCAATGACAAAACACCGCTGGTCGTCCGGCAGTTTAAAATGGCCACCGCCACATGTTCATTCATACGAACGACGACCACCCAGCCATTCGCCAATTAAGCTGCGGTTAACCGCAGCTTCTGTGAGGCTAACCAGCAGCACGGCACACTCCACATGCAGGGTGGTCGTCGTTCTGCATTTTGTTCGGCATATGAAAGATAAATTCCTTTGTGTTTTAGTTAGGTGAAATGTACAGACACATTGTAACAAAGCAGCAGACAGAGGGTACTTGTAACAACATGATACATTTTCTCATATAATTTAATTTGTGTGGTCAGATTATTTTTTTATTACTTTTAAAGACTCACAAAAGTCACCCAGGCCGCAGTGGTCCTGTACAGTTTTAAGAAACTGCAGTGTCTCCATTGTAGGGTTAAATCTTATCATACTGACAGCTGGACTGACCGACTATAGTTTGCTCACATGACGACCCTTTTCCTATAGAAAAGCATTGATTTAAAGCTCTATGAGGAGCATTTAATTGGACATCGGCCGAGGAGGTCTTGCCTGTCCTTGACATCACAAGTGGTGGAGTGCTAAGCAGCGATGAGGAAGCCTTTGTGGTAGAAAAAATAAGCAAAACCTTTATTTTATTGTTTATATACAGCTGATACTAAAAAAATTTGAATATCGTGCAAAAGTTCATTTATTTCAGTAATGCAACGTAAAAGGGGAAACTAATATATGAGAGACGCATTACATGCAAAGCAAGATAGTTCAAGCCGTGATTTGTCATACGTGCGATGATTATGGCTTACAGCTCATGAAAACCTCAAATCCACAATCTCTCAGTAAATTAGAATATTACATGCAATCAATAAAACAAGGAGTGTACATAGAATAATATCGGACCTCTGAAAAGTATAAGCATGCATATGGACTCAGTACTTGGTTTGGGCCCCTTTTGCAGCAATTACTGCCTCAGTGCAGCGTGGCATGGAAGCTATCAGCCTGTGGCACTGATGAGGTGTTATGGAAGACCAGGATGCTTCAATAGCGGCCTTCAGCTCTTCTGCATTGTTCGGTCTCATGTCTCATCTTTCTCTTGGCAATGCCCCATAGATTCTCTATGGGGTTCAGGTCAGGCGAGTTTGCTGGCCAATCAAGCACAGTAATCACATGGTCATTGAACCAGGCTTTGGTGCTTTTGGCAGTGTGGGCAGGTGCCAAGTCCTGCTGGAAAATGAAGTCCACATTCCCATAAAGCTCGTCTGCGGAAGGAAGCTTGAAGTGCTCCAAAATCTCCTGGTAGAGATTGATTGTTGACCCTGGACTTAATGAAGCACAGTGGACCAACACCAGCAGATGACAAGGCTCCCCAAATCAACACAGACTGTGGAAACTTCACACTGGACTTCAAACATCTTGCAATGTGTGCCTCTCCATTCTTCCTCCAGACTCTGGGTCCTTGGTTTCCAAATGAGATGCAAAAGTTGCTCTCATCAGAAAAGAGGACTTTGGACCACTGAGCAACAGAGCAGGTCTGTTTTTCTTTAGCCCAGGTAAGACGCTTCTGACATTGTTTGTTGTTCATTGTTCAGGAGCGGCTTGACAAGAGGAATACGACATCTGAAGCCCATGTCCAGGATCCGTCTGTGTGTGGTGGCTCTTGATGCACTGCCTCCAGCCTCAGTCCACTCCTTGTGAAAGTCCCCAACACTTTTGAATGGCCTTTTTCCTGACAATCCTCTCCAGGCTGTGGTCATCCCTGCTGCTTGTGCACCTTTTTCTTCCACACTTTCCCCTTCCACATAATGTTCTATTAATGTGCTTTGATACAGCACTTTGGGAACATCCAGCTTCCTTTGCAATTACCTTTTGAGGCTTTCCCTCCTTATGGAGGGTGTCAATGATGATTTTCTGCACAACTGTCAGGTCCGCAGTCTTCCCCATATTTGTGATTCCTACTGAACCAGGCTGAGAGACCATTTAAAGGCTCAGAAACCCTTTGCAGGTGTTATGGCTGACTTAGCTGATTAGAGTGGGACACTGTGAGCCTAGAATATTGCACCTTTTCACAATATTCTAATTTACTGAGATTGTGGATTTGGGGTTTTCATGATCTGTAAGCCATAATCATCGCACTTATGACAAATCACGGCTTGAACTATCTTGCTTTGCATGTAATGCGTCTATCTCATATATTAGTTTCCCCTTTTACGTTGCATTACTGAAATAAATGAACTTTTGCATGATATTCTAATTTTTCGAGTATTACCTGTAGCAAATTAGGTGGATGCCCGTATTTAAATAGGATTAGGAATACTGGTTTGTATTCCTAACTCTTTCAGGTTCCTTTAACAATATAAATTATCATTGTGCTCAAACCCCCTGCTACCCCTACATAGCAGCAATGTCTACAATATTCAACCCCAAAAGAAACCAGAAACGTTCCCTGTGCTCTATCCCACTATACCCATAACAGAAGGGTTTTAGTATCACTTCAATGGCCGTTAGAGTATAAGCTCACTTGCTTCAAGGCAAACCTCTCTGGTGAGTCCTCATTTTCTTCAGCTTCTTGCCTCTCGTTTGCCAGGAGCAGGCGTCAGTGCGGTTCTATCCCGTATGTGTAAGACTACAACACTATGGAGATTCCTGCAAGACCACCAGAACCTCCATAGACAAAGCCTTTTTTCCCTCAGCGTCATGAGTGACGACCGGGAGCTTGACAAAAGGTAGCTCCATCTCCTGTGAAAATGTGTCACGTGTAAGCAAAATACATGAGACAAAGTAGTCTCTAATTTGTCATATCTATGACAGATTTCCCATTTCAGTAAAATTGTATAGATTTACCATTACAGGAACCAGTACCGGTTATAGAGATACCATTACAGTAACTGACAAACGCTCCTTCCCTCGAACATTTGCCATGGACTCCTGGAGGAGTGTGGAAGCTGGCCTCCTGCCCACCTACTATGGTCCAGGTCTAAGACACCGTTTGGGAGCTACCCTGTGTAGCAAAACTAGCCACTTCTTTGTGAAAAGACTAAGTTAATTTGTCTAGTTTGACTTCACGAACATAACAAGGACATAGTGTTCGAACAAACTACCGAATGGAAGACCACACAGTGGAGTCGTGTGTCTATAATTAAGAAATTGCAACATGGTAAACCGCAAGATCATGATGGTCGGATGGGTGGTCGCCATTCGTATGGACGAACACGTAGCGGCGGCCATCTTAGCGCACGAATGCCCAGCGGTGTTGGGTCGTTGAGTGCATGGAACTAAAATCGGCCACTCAACCTCGCGAACACCGCTGGACTTCCATCCTGTTCGTACGTGTACTCCCGTTCATCCAAACATAGCACCGTTCGACTCAATGAAACCACCAACCTCCAGACACATGACTACTCAGTTTATAAATGTGTGTGTGGCGAAACCAACTTCGCCACTGTGGGCTGGAGAAGCCTGGCTGCTAGCCTCCTGCCCGCTGACTATGGCCCCTGGACATATTGCACTTTAAAGACTATATTTGGGCATGTACTAATTTATATTGCTGCTACTGGCCCTTTAAAATCAGCGATGGACATTTTGGGACTACTGTCCCTTTAAGACTGTGAAGCATATCCTATTGTACTGCCTGTATATTGTATATGTATTTATGTATGCAGTTAACCTGGGTTATATATATATGCAGCCTTCCTCTGATTGTTCGGTAGAATCCCTCCATTCCTTGTATTGAGGAAACTACCGAACAACCAGACCACCCAGGACTAAGTGTGCCTCCAATTACCATTTGCAACAATGTTGCAAACGGGTAATTGGCAATCAGTGCAGTGTGGTCTTTGTCCTCTGGGTGGCCGCCATTCAGGAAACCAACACGTGGCGGCGGCCATCTTTAACTACCGAACAGCGGTGTTTTGCCGTCGAGTGTCTGGAACTGAAATCGGACACTCGACTAGGCAAACACCGCTGAGACCTCCAGACTTCCAGGATTTCGTGGGGAAACTACCGAACGGCCCGCCGTTCGGTAGAAAGAAACGTACGAACTAGGGGATTCATACGAACTCCCCTTAGTCTCTATAACACCAGTAATTCGTATGTTTCATTCACCTGTTTGTGACCGACCGCAGGGCCAAAATGCATGGAACTGTTTTCGGATACTTTACCCATGCGGTCGGTCAATACTTTAAAGTCCCATAACTCCTGAACCATTTATCCGAATGGGCTGATTCTTGCATATGTTGTCCCCCTGAATAAGGGCTATCAGGGGATACCTGTTTTGGAGGTGTAGCATATGTATTTGGGGTACATCCAGGAATTGGGGAAAAAGGTGTACAGTATAATTGTGTTAAGTGTTAATCTAAGGGGAGGAAATGTGTGGGAGGTCCATCCATGTGATTGGTTAATTTCATCCTCCCCCTGGGAGTGTCCTGTATGTACTTGTTGGTAATAAAAGCCAGACTGGGTGTCCCAGTCTTGAGTTCCTACTTAACTCTCAAAATGAAGTGTCGTCTCGTTCTTGGGGGGGATTGGATTGTAAGCTGACTGCCAAGAGTGTAAGCCGATTGTATGCTTTTCTTGTTCAGCTGTTCCAGTTCGGAGTGTTATTTCGTATCCAGATCGGGAGTGTGGTGTTCTGCAGTAGCTGTGCCTGTATCCAGAAAAGGGGATTATCGCCTAAACGGATTTTTCCCCTTTCATGCTGAAACGGTCCGTTACAGTGTGCATTTGTCTGTTTATTCATATGAACTCCCAAAAGAAGACCGGTCAAAGCCTACAATTGCCTGGAACTATTTTGGGACTTCACCTCGTGGCTGACCAGTCCAAAACTTCACTCGAATGGCTTTTCTGTTCTACCGAACGGATTTCAGTTGTATTTCGACAGATTGGGAGCTCAGATCCCAGCTATTCAGTGAAGTGCCTTTCATGGAGTTCTGATGAATATTATACGAGTTATGTTTTTAAAAATATTCCTTAATGTTCTGTACTGGGAGATAATTGAATGAAAGAATTGTTCTTACGCAATTACCTCTCCAGTACAGAAAAGGATCCTGGGAAATTTAACTTTGTCCCAGTTTTCCACAAGGTCCACCAGGGGAAAACCCCTGGAATGTCATTAAGGAAACCCGTTGCATGGGGATTTGTATAAAGCCGGCTGAGGTTCAATACAAATTCAGTTGACTCGCAAAACTGTGTTTCGTTGGGGAATGGGGTGGGAATTAATACGCTACTCTTTATTTGTATGCTGATTACGTCTACCAGCGGAGATATTGCAGTTTATACTTCTACTCCGCTACACCCTGCCCAGCCACCATTAACAGTTTTCCCTTCCCTGGGTGCCCCTGGTTCGGCACTTTCCCTATATTTGAATGGAACCGAACGATAGCTCCATGGCAGTCGTTCGCATGAACCAAACCTACGAAAAGACTTCGTGGGTTCCCGGTCACCTCAGCAGTACTTAGCCGCGAATGTTATGCAACGGTTTTCGGCATGAGATGACCTTGCTGTTCCCACACAGCTTGGTCGGGGGTTTTGAACCACTTTGCAACCTGCCAGAAGAGGTGCCTGAGACTAAGGAGAGCAAACGCTCCTTGAGAGCTAGGCAGAGCACCCCGTATTACAGACGCAGGAGCTCCCGAAAGTTGACCGGCAAAAGTACCAAATGCCCATTTGGACATAGGACCACGTGCAGGTCAGAACTTTAACACAGTGGCGTTTCCCCCTACATTGCATGGATCTGAGAGCTATTTGGAGAACTTGAGCGCTCCGATCAGGGCTATTTGGGAATGTATTACTTGTGGGGTTATTGTATGTTTTTATGATGTTTTGTGGTATTCTTATGTTTTTTTGTGTTTGCCTCTCTGTTCCTGGGACATAATTAGCTTACCGGTCTTTAACGCAATTATTTCCCAGGCGAAAATATTCCAGGGAAGGGCTTGTGCTGAATACAATGGAGACCTTCTGCTGGGATCTTTGCATAAAAGGCAGAGTTTGGCTCATTAAAATGAGTTTTACTCCCAGAACTATGTGTTGTCTAGTTACTGGGAGGGGAAGGTCCAATCACTGTTCAGCACCTTGTTCCAGCTTGTGGAAGACTCAGCAACATCTTCAACTGTCTAAGATTTTGCTAAGAGTTTTCTTTTTACTGTTACAGGTAAGATTCATCCATAGGAAAAGGTTACTGATTGCACAAGGTTTGATTTCCTGTTGGTAATTGGTAAGGCATTTGATTAGCTAGGTGTTTGCTATTGATTGTTGGTTAATTAACTATTGTTTGCTGTGACAAACTGCCATTTGCCACTGGGCATTGGAGAGGACTGATTGCTAGCCTCCTGCCCTGCGACTATGGCCCTGGGATGTATTGCCCTCTAAGAACTGATTTGGGCTTATGGACTTTTATTGTACAGTGCTCGCCCTTTTAAAAACAGTGTATGGACACATGGAAACTTTTTGGACACTTTTTCTTCCCCTTCGAATCCCTGGGAAAGTGTGGCTCTTCCCCTCCCCCAGCTCCATTGCTCTCCAGCAGGACGTTGTCCCAGGGACACTACCAGACCAGTGGGAACTGGTTTGGGCAGGAAAAGCCATGCTTGCAAGTGATAATAAAGGGACCTCAACCTAACTTTTTAACCCCTGGACGGATTAATGTGATTTTTACATATGTTGCTCCCCAAGTTATGCTGATCACAAATAAAAATAGTTTTATTTGTATGTGATGTAAAATCAGGGAGTTATAAAAATTTATAAAAAGTATGATTTTTCAGCTTGGAGATAATTGAGTAGATACAGTAAGAAACTCGATTATCTCCCAAGCAGAGGGGAGGGAATCTGTGGGATGTAACCGTTATCTGGTTGGTTAATGTATAATTGCCTGTGGGCGTCTCCCTTGCAGGGGAGCACTGCATAAAAGCAGAGTGTGTGTCATTAAACCAGAGATCTTCTTGACCCTCAATACGTAGCCTTGTCTCGTTATTGGAGGGAACTGCTATATCACACTGGGGATTGCTATGCTCTGCATACTCCCTTGAGCTTTAATCACTTAGCTCTTGTTCCTGATACGCTCTCCTGGAGGAGAGGTCTTCCCCACACGGTCCTGGAGGACAGAAGCTGATCCAGGGTGGACGGAAGACGACGAGGCTCCAGTTAAGCTACGGCGGTTGTGGAGTCTGCGGTGCTTGTGGTCCTCGGCGCAAGCTAGGAAGCGTCCATTAACGGAAGGTGTCCGTTACATTTGCAAATAAGCATAGGCCTACCCAGGTGTTAAACCTTCCTAGTGGGTGGTGCTTTTAGGTTGTGGGTCGTGTTGTGGTCATTTGCTTGGCTAATATAGCTTGGTTGCTACTTCTAAGTGCTGCTTCAAAGTGTGTGTGTTGTAGCGGAGGTATAATATTAAAATCAATATCTCCGCTGGTAGACTGTAAAAACATCCAAGAGAAGTGCAGTTCAGCAGTACTATCCCAATTCCCCAGTAACCAGACGATACACAGTTCTGGGAGTCAACTGATTTTTATTTAGCCACAGCCTGCTTTTATGCAACTCCTCATGCAAGGGGTTTCTTTAATTACATTCCAGAGGTTTTCCACTGGTGGACCTTGTTGGGGACAGGGGACAAAGTAAAATTTCCCAGACTCCTCCTCTGTACCTGGGAGATAATGTAATTATCGAGTTGTCCTTACTCAATTATCTCCCAAGTACAGAAAATATACAATATTTCAAACCATCATAACATACATTAATATTAGTCAGAACTCCATGAAAGATACTGTGAAGGGATAACCCCATCACCATTCCGCTAACTGCCCTTCCTTTTATCAGCCTTCCCCAGTCATTCGTTCCTTTTGTTGTTCCATTCGTTAATTTGTTCGGTTCCCGAACCGAGACCACCCCAGATACTAATTAGAACTAAGAACACCATGTATATATACGAAAACTGCAGACTAATTGAATGCTCCTAGGTGGCCACCATTTTGTGCATATGAATACACGTGGTGAGAACAATGGGTGGCGGCCATCTTGTCTCCCGAACGCTGCCTGTGGGACTTGGTTGTGAGTGCCTGGAACTGTTTTTGGCAACGCACTTGCACGAACCCCGGTCTCTATGGAACTCTGCTACGTTCTCTTTCCCAGCAACCAGATATATTTTACCTATTGCGTTTTTTTATATAAAACCTCACGAACAGACACCGGCTCTTGCTACCTTTCTTCTGCTACTGTTTCATGGCTTCAACCTAATGGCAGACCAGTCAACTCTCTCTGCGGTGCTACAAAGGGATGTGATTTTGGTGGGGTTCTTATGTGATATTTCCAGAAATTGTGAAAAATTTAACTTTTTCTGACCAGAAGATAATTGAGTTTCGTATGTTCTCTAAACTCAATTATCCCGCTGGCTCAGAGGAGGAGTTATGCACTGCATGAATGAAATACCTGTGTTCTCATTAGTGATGTCGCGAACACGAAATTTTCGGTTCGCGAACGGCGAACGGGAACTTCCGCAAACGTTCGCGAACCGGCGAACCGGGCGAACCGCCATTGACTTCAATGGGCAGGCGAATTTTAAAACCCACAGGGACTGTTTCTGGCCACAAAAGTGATGTAAAAGTTGTTTCAAGGGGACTAACACCTTGACTGTGGCATGCCGGAGGGGGATCCATGGCAAAACTCCCATGGAAAATTACACAGTTGATGCAGAGTCTGGTTTTAATCCATAAAGGGCAGAAATCACCTAACTTTCCTAAATCACAATGGATATGGATTGGCACCTGACATATGACATATTGACACCTTGACATATGGATTGACACCTGTCCTCA
Source organism: Pelobates fuscus (assembly GCF_036172605.1). Lineage (NCBI taxonomy): Eukaryota > Metazoa > Chordata > Amphibia > Anura > Pelobatidae > Pelobates > Pelobates fuscus. The sequence goes on along the minus strand of NC_086318.1, from coordinate 515,132 downwards.
GAGACCCTGATACACACTGACACAGAGCAGAATAGGGACTGTTCCCCTTACATAGGGTCACTTGGCAGGTATGGATTGACACCTGTCCTCAAAGCTGCTGATACACACTGACACAGAGCAGAATAGAGACTGTTCCCCGTCCTCAAAGCCCCTGATACACACTGACAAAGAGCAGAATAGAGACTGTTCCCCCTATATAGGGTCACTTGGCAGGTATGGATTGACACCTGTCCTCAAAGCCCCTGATACACACTGACACAGAGCAGAATAGAGATTGTTCCCCGTCCTCAGAGACCATGATACACACTGACACAGAGCAGAATAGAGACCGGGGGTCTAGTAGCGTGGACACCCACCACAGGTCGTTCTCCTTCAGCCTTTTTATACGAGGGTCCCTCAACAGGCACGACAGCATGAAAGACACCATTTGCACAAGGTTGGATGCCGAGCTACTCATTTCCCATTCCTCCTCCTCACACAGAGCAGAATAGGGACTGTTCCTCGTCCTCAAAGCCCCTGATACACACTGACAAAGAGCAGAATAGAGACTGTTCCCCCTACATAGGGTCACTTGGCAGGTATGGATTGACACCTGTCCTCAAAGCCCCTGATACACACTGACACAGAGCAGAATAGAGGCTGTTCCCCGTCCTCAAAGCCCCTGATGCACACTGACAAAGAGCAGAATAGAGACTGTTCCCCGTCCTCAGAGCCCATAATACACACTGACACAGAGCAGAATAGAGACTGTTCCCCCTCCTCTGAGACCCTGATACACACTGACACAGAGCAGAATAGGGACTGTTCCCCTTACATAGGGTCACTTGGCAGATATGGATTGACACCTGTCCTCAAAGCCCCTGATACACGCTGACACAGAGCACAATAGAGACTGTTCCCCGTCCTCAAAGCCCCTGATACACACTGACAAAGAGCTGAATAGAGACTGTTCCCCCTACATAGGGTCACTTGGCAGATATGGATTGACACCTATCCTAATGATCCCTGATACACACTGACACAGAGCAGAATAGGGACTGTTCCCCCTACATAGGGTCACTTGGCAGATATGGATTGACACCTATCCTAATGATCCCTGATACACACTGACACAGAGCAGAATAGGGACTGTTCCCCCTACATAGGGTCACTTGGCAGATATGGATTGACACCTGTCCTCAGAGACCATGATACACACTGACCCAGAGCAGAATAGGGATCGGGGGTCTAGTAGCGTGGACACCCAGCACAGGTCGTTCTCCTTCAGCCTTTTTATACGAGGGTCCCTCAACAGGCACGACAGCATGAAAGACCCCATTTGCACAAGGTTGGATGCCGAGCTACTCATTTCCCGTTCCTCCTCCTCACACAGAGCAGAATAGGGACTGTTCCCCGTCCTCAAAGCCCCTGATACACACTGACAAAGAGCAGAATAGAGACTGTTCCCCCTACATAGGGTCACTTGGCCGGTATGGATTGTAACGGCTACCCAGGTAGAGAGAGGGTATCTGCCGTTGAAGACGTCCTTTTCCCTGCAAGCTGCTGTGGAGAAGTAAAGCTGGTGTAATCCCATCCACGATATCCAGAGCGAGAGTCAGGTTCAGCTGTAACAGGAGCAGAGTAACATCCCCAAATAATCCCCTTCCAAGAACGAGACGAGGCTACGTTTTGAAGGGTCAAGATGAACTGAGGACTGGAACACCCAGCCTGCTTTTTATTAGGATTCAGTACAGAAAGAACACACCCAGGGGGAGGCATAAAATCACCAATCATGTACAGGGTACAACCCACACATCCCCTCCCCTCAGATAAACAGTTAACATAATTAAAACATACATTATTTTACCCCAGTTCTGAATGTACCCCAAAACCAGGGGGTACCGCTAAATCTGGTATTGCTTGATAGCTCTCATTCAGGGGAACAATATATCTAAAAATCAGCCCATTCGGATGAACAGTTCGGGAGTTATGGGGCTTCAAAGTTTTGACCGATCGCACAGACCAACTAGCCGAAAATAGTTCCATACGTTTTGGCCTTGCGGTCGGTCTCCGTTCGCATGAACAAAAGATACGAAATTCTTGCCATCCATTCGAATCTCCAGGATCGCTAGAATCCTCATACCAAGTTAAGTATAACTACCGAACGGCCGGTCGTTCGGTAGTTTCCGTATGAAGTTCTGGGTGCATGGAGGTCTCAGCGGTGTTCGCCTGTTTGCGCGTCCGATTTTAGTTCCATGCGTTCAAAGGCAAACACAGCTGTTCGTACGCAATATGGCCGCAAACACGTGTAAGTCCCGAAATGGTGGGCATCTATTCGGCACACCAAGGATTCGTATAGAATCATACGAACGGTTGTATTTTCTGGCAATGCAATGTATATGTGAATGGCTCCAGCTGTGTTCGGTTATTTCAATAGTCCAGGCATACAGCATAGTTCTGTTACATGGATTGACACCTGTCCTCAAAGCCCCTGATACACACTGACACAGAGAAGAATAGAGACTGTTCCCCGTCCACAAAGTCCCTGATACACACTGACAAAGAGCAGAATAGAGACTGTTCCCCCTACATAGGGTCACTTGGCAGATATGGATTCACACCTGTCCTCAGAGACCATGATACACACAGCAGAATAGGGATGTGGAATAGCACCTGGGGAGCTGGGGGGTGCCGTTGATGTGGAGCAAGACACAGCAGTAGAAGAGGACTCAGCCGAGGAGGTTATGGAAGAGGATGGAGTAGGAGGAGTAGAGGAGGTGGCAGCAGGCCTGCCTGCAAGTCGTGGCGGTGTCACCAACTCCTCTGCAGAGCCACGCATTCCATGCTTGGCAGCCGTCAGCAGGTTTACACAATGCGCAGTGTAGGTGATATACCTGCCCTGACCATGCTTTGCAGACCAGGTATCAGTGCCTCAACACTGTGTGCCAGACATGCCATTACTTCCTTTTGCACAATCGAGTACAGGTTGGGGATTGCCTTTTTTGAAAATAAATTTTGTCCGGGTAACCACTGCGGTGTCCCAATAGCTACAAATTTTTTGAACGCCTCAGACTCCACCAGCTTGTATGGTAAAAGCTGGCGGGCTAGGGGGGCGTGTCCTAACTACTGAAGCGAGAAGTCGCCATGCGTACGCCAGGCATACCGTACGCAACATGCAGGAGGCAGAGGGAATCCTGGGGCAACTGGGTCTCCCCCCGGACTCGCTACTCACATCGAAGCCTCCAACAAGAGGAGAGGAACAACTTCAAAAATAGATTCCTGGCAAATTCTTAAAAAAAACGTGCAAACATGAATCCGGAAAGTACAGAAAGTATAGTGCTTAATCGTATTGGTGTACTAATTTTATAGCATGACAGGAGGCTTCATATTTGCTTAAGTCTCTCTTTACTTGAACTCCACAGCAGCACATTAACATAGAGAGATAAACACCAAAGACAAAACATCAAGTATCTATATAAGGCTCCTCCTAATCCACCATTTCCTCTTTCTTTGCTGCTCCGCGGACAGCACAGGTCAGAGTACCACTGCCTCCTGTGTTATATGGGTGGCTGTGGATTTATTATTTATTATTTATACTTGTGACTTATGCCCTCTGCCTTGGGCTTGTTATATTGCTGCGTTTTATTTCTGTGCTCTGTTCTGGGCTTGGTTTCCTTTTCTTCCCTTTGCCCTGTTGCTTTACTGTTTTCTATTTTCCCCCTTTTCACTTTTCGTTTTCCCCTGTCCTTTTCCTGGTTTTCCCAGTGTGTTTCTCTTATTGCGGTCGCCGGCAAGCGGTCTTCCGACCGCTTTTCCGTGCCGACCGTCGGGACCGCGGAGAAAGACTCCAGCGGTCCCACGTGTCACTTATGTTGATTCCCGCCCGCCGGCTTCCTCCGCCGAGCGGGAATCCTCTCTCTGCCTCCCTACCCTGCTCCCGTCCCCGCTCGAGCGATTTGCTCCCCGAGCTGTGTGGGGACGGAGCTGGGCGTCGGGCTTGCTCCCCGCGGGTGCCTCTGTTTCTGAGCACCCCTCCTCCCCCGTGACCGCGTGGCCGACCACGGGGGTGCGCGGCTTTACGGCCGAGTCCCGGTTGCACATTCTGGCTGCCCCTTAAGGGCACAGTACACTATTGTGTCTTTTTCCCTGTATCTTTGCTTTGAACTAATTTTACACTGTAGTTCTGTTTAGTATAGGAGAGTGGCTGTTTTGATTGTCTTGTGCTTATGTGTCACCCCTGCATGGGGACTAGCCCCCCCCTTTTTCTCTGGCTTCCCCTGCCATGTTCAATTTTTCTATACCCCTGCCTACTGCCTGTTATTTTTTCATGGTCTCAGTGTGCATGCCTTTGCTGTGTGCCCCCTTACTGCATGCCCCTGGGATATTGGTGGCTATTTCCATTCCACTGTTGGTTTCCTGCATGAGACACTACTGTGAGGTCACTGCACCTGCATCTCTACCCTGCTTACACTGCATGTCAAGTTACGCCCGCACGCCTACCACGGAGGCCTACGCTCCACCTTTGCATACCACTGGGCCGGTGCTGCCCGTACCCATGTATGGGCCTGCTTTGTCTATGCCCTTATGATTGGCCTGCTTTGTCTGTGCCCCTTGATTGGCCTGCTTTTGTCAGTGCCCCGTGATTGGCCTGCTTTGTCTGTGCCATATAACGCATGCTATTGACCGGACGGCTCCTCCCTGGGAACAAGGTGTGTTGAGCCTGCATGCATTATTACTTGCCTCTGCCATACTAGGGGTGCTGCCCCTACTGCCTGTTACTGATACCTATTATCTGTCTCCTTAGGTGTCACGTACCGTATCTCAGGCGTCATGGAAGCCGCTACACAGGAGCAAAACCTGCAGGCATTGATTAATGCGCCCGTGACCGCCTCTGTGGAGAAAGCCCTGGCGAGGGCTCTACCTCATACTGACAGGGGTGCGAGAGGATCCCCCCTATTGGCAGACGACTCGGCTGAGTCAGACTCTCAGGATAGAGAGCAGGCAAGTGCGCAATTGCGCTATTGGAAGGGTGAAGGCCCTGAACCACGCTCCCGGAAGGGCAAGGCTCCGGCGAAGCGACAGGGTTCGAGGCTGTCAGCCTCACCGGCCAGGCGCCGTCGTAGGTCGGGCGCAGGGGAGGAGACCTCCTTACCCCCCCCTAATATGGCCGTGTTGGATGAGTGGCGGGCAGACCAGTCCCCTTCGAAGGAAGATGGAGATTGGGACGAGGACCACGGGGAGGACCTCGGTTGGCGCTGGGAGGACGAAGATGCGCCTCAGTCCGATGTGGCGACCCTGGAGGGCGACGCATTTCTGGATGCTACGGGGCAACCCCTATTTGATCCCCGGTCTATCCGACACCCCAGGTCCTCAGAATGGGTGCTGCCCGACCATTTGGCACAGTTTGTGCACTACTGGGTCCGCAGGCCCCTCGACGGGGAGGCCCGCAAGAAATTGAGGGCGGAATGCCCAAGACCCGTCCTACCGGACAAGGTGGCAACGACCCCGGAATTTGACCCCTTGGTGGCCACGTATTTGACCCGGACGGGTCGGGACCCCAAGAAAGGGGTGGAACGGAGCCTCCGGTCCGCGCAGGATAAGCAGCTGGACGTGCTGGGACCCCTATGCAGGATGTTAGCCTTAGCGGACGAGGCCTACACGGAGGGTACGACCCTGGATCCAGCCACCATGCGGGACTGGGCGTTACGCTCCATTTGCCTGCTGGGCAATGCCAATGTGGCCCTCTGCACTGAGCGCAGGAAGACAGCTCTGTTCCGCATGGACAACAAACTGTCGGAGCTGGGCTCCAAAGAATTGGGCCCCTTGGCTAAAGGTCTACTGTTCGGGGAACCGTTCATTAAGGAGCTACAGAAACATGTCAACCTGTTTACCTCCCTGGACAAGGCCCAGTCTTCCATGAAGAAGGTTTTTCGGCCACAAACCTCCCGGGTTTTTGGACGGGCTGGACGACAGCGGGGTCGTGTCTCCAGCCGCGGTTGGTCTTCGGGCCGCCACAGATCCCGTGGTCCGTCTTTCTTTCCGTCCTACCAATCCAGGGCCCCCTTCGCTCAGAGGTCGGATAGAGGTCGCGGATACCGCTCCAGAGGACGGGCGAGATTTTCTGCAGGTGAGTACACCTCCTTCCTCCTTCATTCACCCTACTTTGCATGCGGGCAGACTGTTTCACTGCAGGGAAAGGTGGCGGGAGGTATCCTCAGATGCTTGGGTCCTTCAGACTGTGCGGGGATATGTCATAGATTTCCACTCCCCTCCGACACAGGTCAGACCCCCGAGGGTCCCCGTCATCACAAGAGAACAACAGTCCCTGATAGATACGGAGGTTCGGGCGCTGTTCGCCAAAGGCGCGGTCCAACGAGCCCCGGATTCGGGGGGTTTCTTCAGCTCGATTTTCCTCGTGAGGAAAAAGTCCGGGGAGTTCCGCCCGGTGATCAATTTACGAGAATTGAACGCCTTCGTGGTCTACAACCACTTCAAGATGGAGGGAATTCATCTTCTGCGGGACCTCCTACGGCCGGGAGACTGGTTCACGAGGCTAGATCTGAAGGACGCCTACCTGTCCGTCCCGGTGGACGAGGACTGTCGCAGGTTCCTTCGCTTTCGTTGGAAGGGCATTCCATGCCAATTTACATGCCTCCCCTTCGGCCTCAGCTCGGCCCCTTGGTGTTTCACCAAGCTCCTAAAGCCGGTAGTCGCCAGATTCAGATCGGAGGGTGTCCGATGCATAATATATCTGGACGACTTGCTGATCTTCTGCGAGGACCCCTCCAGGCTCAGATATCAGACTCACTCTGCGATATCCTTGTTGGAGCATCTGGGGTTCGTGGTCAATCTGAAGAAATCAGCGTTGGGGCCTTCCCAGACGGTGGAGTTCTTGGGTTTCGAAGTCGATGCGAAGGAATGTGTTCTTCGACTGCCCTTGGCGAAGCTAGCGACCATTCGAAAGGAGATACGACGGATCTTGCGTCAAGACCAGATCCCCCTCCGGACGTTGGCTCGCGTGGTGGGTCTCCTCTCGGCCTCGATACAGGCGATTTACCCGGGCCCACTCCATTACAGGGCCATGCAACGGCTGAAGGCTCATTTTCTGCGCAGGAGACCCTCCTACGACCAGATGATATCCCTGTCCCCGGACGTGAAGACCGAGCTGCGCTGGTGGCTCCTGCATATGTCCGCCTGGAACGGCAAGGCAATATTCGGACCAACCCCGGACTTTGTGCTGGAGTCAGATGCGAGTCTGTGGGGTTGGGGTGCCACATGCGCGACGGGGTCCACGGGAGGGCCGTGGTCGGACAAGGAATCGGATTTCCACATCAATTGCTTGGAATTGATTGCGGGGTCGTTTGCGATTCGGAGCCTGGCGAACCACCTGTCGGACTGCTGCGTCCTCCTTCGGATGGACAATATCTCAGCGATGCAATACATCAACCGCTTGGGAGGCGCTCGATCTCGAGCATTGTCGGAGGTGACGAAGGAGATTTACAGCTTCTGCTTCCAGCGCAACATCACCCTACAGGCGGAGTATCTCCCGGGGGAGTCGAACCTGACGGCGGACTGGTTCTCCAGACATTGGCGGGATGCCAGCGACTGGAAACTCCTGCGATCCGTCTTCCTCGAACTCGAGATGCAGAGGGGCCCGTTCATTTTGGACCTATTCGCCTCCAGGACGAATCGCCAGACCCAGAGGTACTTCAGTTGGCTTCCGGATCCGGCGTGCACAGCGGTGGACGCATTTCTCCAGGAATGGCCTTCGCAGGGAGCGTATGCGTTTCCTCCGTTCGCTATGATTCCCAGGGTGTTGCTACAAGTGCGACGTCAACGTGTGTCCTTGGCAGAGTCAGGCCTGGTTTCCGGAGCTCCTGGATCTCTCCTGTCAGGACCCTCTCCTGTTGCCTTCCTCTCGACTGCTCCTCTCGGACCCCCGGGGCAATCCCCACCCGCTGGTGGGAGACGGCCACCTACTCTTAGTAGCTTGGACTCTTTCAGGGGTACCTGGAATGTCGAGGAGTTATCGCAATCGGCTAGAGACCTTCTCTGGGACTCCTGGGCTCCCGGGACGAGGAGGTGTTATCTCTCAGCATGGGGTTCCTGGTGTCGCTGGTGTTTGGAACAGGATACCGATCCCTTTACGGGTCCTGTATCTAGCGTATTGAATTTTCTGTCCCATCTCTTTGAACTGGGTCGGTCATACCGCTCGGTTAACGTGGCCAGGTCAGCTATCTCGGCGGCACATGTTCCGCTTCGAGGTTCTCCCATTGGCCAGGATCCGCTAGTCTGCAGACTCCTGCGTGGAATGAGACTGGCGCGCCCTCCGGCGCCCAAGTATTCTTCCCTCTGGGACGTACGCTCGGTTTTGACGTTCCTTCAAGATTGGCCTGATAACCAGGACCTCTCTTTTCGCCAACTTTCGGCGAAATTTGCCCTTTTGTTGGGTCTCGTTCAGGCGTGTTTCGGATGTCAGGGCCTTCGATGTCAACGCTTTCTCGTTTTCTCCGGAGGGGGTTTCCTTTAAGGTGGTTAGACGTACCAAGTCGGATTCGACGGTTGTATCATACCCTTACTTCAAGGACTCGCCTAAGCTTTGTGTAGCGAGGGCACTGGCTCGTTATGTTGCGGTTACCGCTCCTTTGCGATCCGCTCATTCTGGGCAGTTGTTGATTTCGTATGTCAGGCCCCATAAACCGGTCTCGTCCCCTACACTGGCTCGTTGGATCAGATGGCTTTTGACTCTGGCGGGCGTGAATGCGACCTTCGGAGCACATTCGGTTAGGGGCGCCGCTGCTTCCGGAGCGTTTTTGGCGGGTGCTGCCCTTCAGGACATTTTGCGTTCGGCGGACTGGTCACGAGAAGAGACATTTCGCCAATTCTACTTTAGACCGTCGAACCATGCTTCTTTTGCTTTGCTGTCGGAGCGTTAAAACAGCAAATATGAAGCCTCCTGTCATGCTATAAAATTGTAGATTATACTAGCTTTAGTGTAACTATAATCTTAATTTTATTAATGACAGGAGGCGAATATTTCCCACCCAGTTTTTGGTTTCTTCCCCCCCCCCCTTTATATGGATGGATTGCTATTATTGTATTTCTGTTGAATTGTTTGGTTCCTGGGCTAGGCCTGGTAGTCTGGGGATGTTTGGGGATAGGGGGGAGTCTCAGTTTTATTGTATTTATGATGGTTAGTGATGGCTTTCAGGTTTTTTATCCTATCAGTACTGGATCATGGGATTTATGTTTTTTTCAGTACATTTCGTTCACTAATCAGTGTTTTCGACTCTGTTTATTTCGTTTCAGTTTAATGGTTCGACTTCAGTTCGTTTCATCAACCGTTTGACAGGATAAAGATCAAGAGCTTCCGTTATCCGAAGTACTGCCGGATGGTGTTCTTTGTTACGCTATATTGTTCTTTTTATGGTTATTGTCTTTGTTGTATACGTTTACTTTTGTCGCAGCATGAAAGAGGAAATGGTGGATTAGGAGGAGCCTTATATAGATACTTGATGTTTTGTCTTTGGTGTTTATCTCTCTATGTTAATGTGCTGCTGTGGAGTTCAAGTAAAGAGAGACTTAAGCAAATATTCGCCTCCTGTCATTAATAAAATTAAGATTATAGTTACACTAAAGCTAGTATAATCTACAATTTCCAGTATATATAAAAATGTTTGACATATTTTCTGATTTTAATTGCCATGTGTACCTTTCGTATGCCCATGTGAAACGTTTTACCATTTAGGGCCCGAGTGGGGTCATTTAAACAGATCATACCTCGAGTGCAGAGTGCGTTTAATCCGACTCGTTAATGTTAGTTATTCACTAAGCTTAGTGAAAACATAGTTGGCTTAAAGATGTTTTCGATTCAAGTTCTTGTGCCCCACAGTTCAAATTAACATTCAAATGACAATTCATGACAGATCACACAAGTGAATAGCCCTGCCAACGTCATCTCAGAATTTTTTTGTTATCTAAGAAGAAATAGAAATGCATATCAACGAAAAATGCTGGCGGGCTAATAGTTCAGACAAGCAAGTCAGACGCTGGGTAAGGGGGTGACTTTGTGACATTGGCTTCTTACGCTCAAACATGTTCTTGACAGACACCTGACTGTGGGCAGATGAGCGGGAACTGCTCAAGGCGAGAGACGGAGTGGCGGATGGTTGAGAGGGGGCAAGGAGGACAGCAGTGGTTGACGTGGCTGAAGATGCTGGACCAGGAGGAGGATGGCGGCTTTGAGTTTGTGTGCTGCTTGTACTCATGTGTGTTGCGGTCACCGGCCCGCCGAGCCTCACGGTCGTGCCCGACCGGCACGACCGCTCCGACTACACGAGCTTACCTGCTCGTTGGCGAGCCGGGAACCGCGCACGTAGTTCTTCCGGGCATCGCGCCCAGATCCAAGATGGCGCCGACCGCGTGGTCGCGTCTATTGCTAGCCCCGCCCCCGAGAATTATACCAACGTGTGCGTGACGTCACGACGTCAACGCACACGCACGTTTTGGGGTCAGAGGTCGCCCTCTGACCAATCATAGCCTAGAGAGGGGTATTTAACCCCCTAGCTTTCCCCATTACTTTGCCATGTCGTGGTTTCAGTTTCCTGGTTTCCTGAAAGTGCTGATTCTGTGTTTCTGATTTCCTGGTATCCTGATCCTTGGCGTTTCCCTGGTTATTCTGATCTCTGGTTTCCCTGACTTGGCTTGTTTTATCAGTATTGAGTATTTTCTGGCTTCCTTGACCTCGGCTTTCCCTTTGACCATTCTCTGTCTCTAGCGTATTAGTCCGGCCATTCTAAGGTCCGGTTTACGCTCTATCCTATTATTTTCCTTTTCTTACTTATGTATATGTTTACATAGTTTCTGCGTGCTGGACCACATTACTAGTCGTGACATTACGACATGGCCATGGATCCTGCAGAACTATGCAAGCATATGATCGCATGTGAGAGTAGGGTGGAGGATATGGACCACAGGTTAGACCAATTTGCCCAGGCATTTCAGACCTTGCTCCAGAGGACTGCCTATTTAGAGGTTCCTCCGGTACCACCTGTGGTTCCGCCACCTGTAGTGGTTCCCGTACCACATAAACCACCGTCCATAACCTTGTCACCGCCCCCTCGCTATGGAGGTGATTCCAAGGAATTCAGAGGTTTTTTAAACCAAATTGAATACCACTTTGAGGCCTCCCCAGGTTCATTCCCAACAGATAGATCGAAAATTGGCTATCTGATGAACCAATTAACAGGAAAGGCCTTAACCTGGGCTAACCCCTTATGGGAAAGTGGTGACGCAGTAGCCCGTGATTACAATACTTTTCTTACGGCCTTTAAGGCTACGTTTGAACCTAAAGGCAGGGAGAAGAACGCTGCCAAAGCCCTTATGAGAATCAAGCAAGGCAGTTTTTCTGTAGCCGATTATGCAATAGAATTCAGGACATTGGCATCTGAGGTTGATTGGACCAATAGTGGTCTGGTGGCTGCTTTCTCTGAGAGTCTAGCTGAGAGTATACAAGATGAGACTGCAGCTAGAGACCTTCCGGTTAATCTTAACGAGTTTATTGCATACATGATAGACATTGATAACCGGCTCAGAGAGAGAGAGAAAAACAAACAACGTAACAGACGTTCTAATTTGTCCACAGCCCCTCGTTTCTCTAACCCAGTGGTGAGTAGCCAAACTCCTCTTCCGGAACCTGAACCCATGCAATTGGGTAGCGCTAAACTCACTGAGGCAGAGAGACAACACAGACGTAACGAGGGGTTATGTATGTATTGTGGCAAGAAGGGACATCTAAGATCGTCATGCCCGGTTCGGCCGGAAAACTTGCACACCTAAGGCACGTACGGGGACCGACCTTAGGTGTGATGTATATGTCCCCTAAATTGACTAAGAACCGTTTCCTTGTCAAAGTAACCTTATCTTTCAAGAACACTACTGTTCAGTGTGAGGCTATGATTGACTCTGGGGCAGCGGAGAATTTCCTAGACAAAGAATTCTCTGCAAAACATCTCATGCCCTTAAGACATAAAGAGAAACCTATAGCAGTCGAGGCCATTGATGGAAGGCCTCTTACCCAGCCTTTCATCACACACGAAACTCTGCCAATCACTATTTCAGTGGGTATTCTCCATTCTGAAGAAATGACCTTTCAAATTATATCTTCACCTACAGTGCCGATAATACTCGGTTTTCCTTGGCTCCTGAAACACAATCCACGTTTGGATTGGATTGAAGGAGAGATTGTGAGTTGGGGTGAGAGATGCAAAGGTGTTTGCTTTAAGCAAATCCCACAACCTATTTGCACCATCAATGTTCCTGTTACACCTCCCTTGACCACACAAATTCCACAGCAGTATATGGATTTGAAAGAGGTATTTAACAAGGTCCAGTCAGAAGGGTTACCTCCTCATAGACCTTATGACTGTACTATAAACTTATTACCAGGGACTATGCCTCCCAAGGGAGGAATCTATGCCTTGTCCCCCCAGGAAAATCTTTGTTTGGAGGAATATATTAAGGATGCTCTCAGAAAGGGTCATATCCGTAGGTCCTCCTCACCAGCCGGGGCTGGATTCTTCTTTGTCTCTAAAAAAGAAGGAGACCTACGCCCTTGTATTGATTATAGGGGTTTGAATAGGATTACCATTAAAAACGCCTACCCTATTCCCCTTATATCAGAGCTATTTGACAGATTGAAGGGAGCTCGAGTCTTTACCAAGCTCGATCTCCGAAGTGCATACAATCTAGTCAGGATTAAGGACGGTCACGAATGGAAGACCGCATTTAACACCAGAATGGGACATTACGAATACCTGGTTATGCCGTTTGGATTATGTAACGCTCCAGCGGTATTCCAGGATTTTATTAACGATGTCCTAAGAGAGTACCTTCACATGTTCGTTCTAGTGTATTTGGACGACATTCTCATCTATTCCCCAGATCTAGAGACACATCACGATCATGTGAGAATTGTACTGAAATCCCTGTTACAAAACGGCCTTTACTGTAAACTGGAAAAATGCCAGTTTGACCAAACGGAGATACAATTCCTTGGATACGTAATATCTCGTCTGGTTTCCAGATGGATCCTCGCAAACTGGAGGCAGTCTTACAGTGGTCATTACCCAAGGGCCTTAAAGCTACTCAACGCTTTATAGGTTTTGCAAATTACTACCGCAAATTTATAAGGGGATTTTCCTCCGTGATTTCCCCTATAACCAATTTAACAAAAAAAGGAGCAAATTGTATATCTTGGCCCAAAGAAGCAAGAGAGGCATTTGAACAATTAAAATTTTTATTTTCCTCAGCACCTGTCCTGACCCATCCTGATCCATCCAAACCATTTATCCTCGAGGTGGATGCATCAGAAACAGGAGTTGGAGCCATTCTGTCTCAAAGAGAAAGTCCTGATACGCCTTTACATCCCTGTGGATTTTACTCTCGCAAACTCACACCTGCAGAGAGGAATTACGACATAGGGAATAGGGAACTTTTGGCCATTGTACTTGCCCTTAAGGAATGGAGGCATCTCTTGGAAGGTTCCAAAGAGCCACTTTTGATCTTTACTGATCATAAGAATTTGGCTTATATTGGGGACGCTAAGAGACTGTCCTCTCGTCAGGCTAGGTGGTCATTGTTCCTCTCCCAATTCAATTTCGTAATTACGTACAGGCCTGGTACTAAAAACACCAAGGCAGATGCACTTTCTCGGCAGTTTGAGACAGATGAAGTACCAGAACAGGTGATATATCCTATTGTACCTCCTGAATGCCTCATTGCCACTACTGTTTCCGAAGTGTCTTCTCCACTCTTCTGTGCCATAATAGCAGATCAAACTCAGGCACCTGTGGGAAAACCTCCGGACAAACTGTATGTGTCACCTCAGTTTCGAAAGAAGGTACTAGATTTGTTCCATGACAACCTCACAGCGGGCCATCCTGGAGTCCATAAAACTCTCTCAGCCGTCTCCAGGAGATTTTGGTGGCCTGCTCTTAGAAACGATATCAAAGATTATGTTGGGGCATGTCAAATATGTGCCGTTTCTAAAGTTCCTCCTAGGTCACCTCCTGGACTGTTACAACCACTGCCCATACCTAGTGCTCCATGGACCCACTTGGCCATGGATTTCATTGTGGATCTACCCAGTTCTAACGGGTTTAATACAGTTCTTATGGTTATTGATAGATTCACGAAGATGGCACATTTCGTCCCACTTAAAAAATTACCATCTGCCCAAGATCTAGTTCAAATATTCTTGAGAGAGATCTTTCGGTTGCACGGTGTACCCAAAAACATAGTATCTGACAGAGGTACCCAGTTTGTTTCTAGGTTTTGGCGTTCCTTTTGCAAACAATTGGGCGTCGAACTCTCCTTTTCGTCAGCATATCACCATCAAACTAATGGAGCAGCAGAGAGGGCGTATCAGTCTTTAGAAGCTTATTTACGTTGCTTTATAAATGCCAATCAATCTAACTGGTATGAGCTCTTACCCATGGCTGAGTTCGCCAGAAACAATGCCACTCATGAATCTTCTAATCACAGTCCATTCTTTGTTAATCAGGGTTATCACCCCACTGTTGTACCTTCTGCATTCTCAGACACAGATATCCCCGCTTTGAACACCCGTTTAGAATCGATTCATGATACCTGGGATTCCGTCCATTCAGCTCTGCAAAAAACCTCATTCCGAGCAAAGGTCCAAGCTGACAAGAAACGGGGCGCTAATCCTGTCTATCTTCCAGGTGACAGGGTGTGGCTCTCCACAAGACATATCAAGCTTAAGGTCCCATCCATGAAATTTGCCCCTCGGTACATTGGTCCCTTTCGAGTTACCCAACGTATTAATCCAGTGACCTATTCTTTGGCACTACCGGCTCATATGAGAATAGCGAATACTTTCCATGTGTCTCTGCTCAAGCCCCTTACTTGTAATCGCTACACCAGGGTATCCACTCCTCCTCCGCCCTTGGTAGTGGGTGATCAAGAAGAATACGAAGTCCATTCTATCATGGACTCCAAATTATCCAGAGGTGTCTTGTCCTATCTCGTTGACTGGAAGGGTTATGGTCCCGAGGAACGTTGTTGGGTTCCTGCTGACCGGGTCCATGCGCCCCGTCTTATCCGGTCATTTCACAACCGCTTTCCTCTTAAGCCGGGTCCTTCCCGCCCGGTGCGCGGTCTTCGAGTGGGGGGTACTGTTGCGGTCACCGGCCCGCCGAGCCTCACGGTCGTGCCCGACCCGCACGACCGCTCCGACTACACGAGCTTACCTGCTCGTTGGCGAGCCGGGAACCGCGCACGTAGTTCTTCCGGGCATCGCGCCCAGATCCAAGATGGCGCCGACCGCGTGGTCGCGTCTATTGCTAGCCCCGCCCCCGAGAATTATACCAACGTGTGCGTGACGTCACGACGTCAACGCACACGCACGTTTTGGGGTCAGAGGTCGCCCTCTGACCAATCATAGCCTAGAGAGGGGTATTTAAACCCCTAGCTTTCCCCATTACTTTGCCATGTCGTGGTTTCAGTTTCCTGGTTTCCTGAAAGTGCTGATTCTGTGTTTCTGATTTCCTGGTATCCTGATCCTTGGCGTTTCCCTGGTTATTCTGATCTCTGGTTTCCCTGACTTGGCTTGTTTTATCGGTATTGAGTATTTTCTGGCTTCCTTGACCTCGGCTTTCCCTTTGACCATTCTCTGTCTCTAGCGTATTAGTCCGGCCATTCTAAGGTCCGGTTTACGCTCTATCCTATTATTTTCCTTTTCTTACTTATGTATATGTTTACATAGTTTCTGCGTGCTGGACCACATTACTAGTCGTGACAATGTGTTTATCCCATAGGCGTTTGTGATGTGCGATCATGTGCCTACGCAAAGCAGTTGTACCTCGGTGGGTGTTGGACTTCCCACGACTCAGTTTCTTTTGGCACAGGTTGCAAATGGCATCGCTGTTGTCACACTGCTGAGCTCTGCAATGACGGCATTCTGGTGGTGGACACAGCATGCGTTGATTGGCGTGCTGTCGGGCTGACCCCGGGTGCCGATGCATGCTGTCTGACTATGCCACTAGCTCCTTGCGACGACCTCCCCCTGCTTCCAACTCGTCTCCTCCTCCTCTCTGTCTCCCCATCTGAACTTTCCCCCTGTTCTTCTTCTCTTCCAGCGGGCACCCACGTGACATCCATGGACACATCGTCATCATCAACCGCTTCACTTGTATCTAACAACTCAGCAAAGGAAGCAGCAGCGGGTACAACATCATCATTATCACACCGTACGTCCATGTGTGTAATGCTGCCTGCCTGAGACATAGACCAGATATGAGTGGCACTGTGCAGTGGCAGAGGTTGGCAGAGTACACGCTGTAGGCCTGACACACCCGCTTGAAGACAACTAACTGCTATTCAATCTATAACAGTGAAAAAAGTTTTTTGGTTTTAAATGCACGCTATTGTGACACCAGATATGAGTGGCAAATTACACTTGCTCAGGTTGGCAGAGCACACGCTGAAGGAAGGCCTGACACACCCGCTTTAAGGACACTGACTGCTATTAGCTTACACTGGAAAACTTTTTTCTTTGTAAAAGCACGCTATAGAGACACCAGATATGAGTGGCAACTGTCAAAGTACACTGGCAGGGCACACGCTGAAGGAAGGCCTGACTAGTGATGTACCGAACTGTTCGCTGGCGAATAGTTCCTGGCGAACATAGCATGTCCGCGTCCGCCACCGCTAGGCGAACACATGCGGTGTTCGGTCCGCCCCCTATTCGTCATCATTGAGTAAACTTTGTCCCTGTACCTCACAGTCAGCGGACACATTAAAGCCTATCAGCAGCACACCATCCCTAGAAGACCCTCCCACCTACTGGACAGCATCCATTTTAGATTAATTCGGAAGCTGCAACCATTTTTTTTTTCCAATTTTTTTTTTTTTTTTTTTAGTGCATATAAATGTTACAAGCAGATACTCCCCCCAGACACTCTGTATTACTGCAGATACTCCCTCCAGACACCCTGTGTTACTGCAAATACTCCCTCCAGACACCCTGTGTTACTGCAGATACTCCCCCAGACACTCTGTGTTACTGCAGATACTCCCTCCAGACACTGACACAGAGCAGAATAGGGGCTGTTCCCCCTACATAGGGTCACTTGACAGATATGGATTGACACCTATCCTAAGGATCCCTGATAAACACTGACACGGAGCCCTCCATGGGTGAAGATGGATTAATTTTTTTTTGCGCTCGGGTTTTTTATTTTATTTTTAAGTTCGACGGGTATGATGGCTTTTTATTTGGCCCTTTTTGGGGCTGAAAAATGAAGATTTTAGAAAAAAGAAGACGTTGAATAGTAAGTTGAATTTTACTTTACAGGGTAGTAATTTTATTCCCCCCTCACTATTTTTTAGGGTGAGGAGGATAGGTAGGGGCTTTTTTATTTGGTTGTGTGACTAGGGGCTTGGGGACACACACTGCATACACACTATACACACACTGCACACACTACACACAATATAAACACACTATACACACAATATACACACACACACACTGTACACACTATACACATACTGTACACACTATGCACACACTGCATACACTATGCACACACTATACACACACACACTACACACACTGCATACACACTGCACACAATATACACACACTACACACACTGCATACACACTGCACACACTATACACACTGCACACTCTATACACACACTGCACACTATATACACACACTGCACACACTGCATACACTATACACACTCTACACACACTGCACACACTGCATACACTATACACACAATATACATACACACTGTACACACTGTACACACTATTCACACACTGCATACACTATGCACACACTATACACATACACTACACACACTGAATACACTATGCATACACTATACACACACACTACACACACTGCATACACACTGCACACACTATACACACTATACACACTGCACACACTATACACACACTGCACACACTATACACACACTGCACACACTATACACTCACTACACACACTATACACACAATATACACACACACTGTACACACTATACACATACTGTACACACTATGCACACACTGCATACACTATGCATACACTATACACACACACTGCATACACACTGCACACACTATACACACTATACACACTGCAAACACTACACACACACTGCACACACTGCACACACTATACACACACTATACACACACTGCATACACACTATACACACACTGCACACACTATACACACACTACACACACTATACACACAATATACACACACACTATACACACACTGTACACACTATGCACACACTGCATACACTACGCACACACTATACACACACACTACACACACTGCATACACTATGCATACACTATACACACACACTACACACACTGCACACACTATACACACTGCACACACTATGCACACACTGCACACACTATACACACAATATACACACACACTGTACACACTATGCACACACTGCATACACTATGCACACACTATACACACACTACACACACTGCATACACTATGCACACACTATACACACACACTACACACACTGCATACACACTGCACACACTATACACACTGCACACACTATACACACACTATGCACACACTATACACACACTGCATACACACTATACACACACTGCACACACTATACACACACTATACACACACACTGTGCACACTATACACACACTGTACACACTATGCACACACTGCATACACTATGCACACAATATACACACACACTACACACACTGCATACACACTGCACACACTATACACACACTGCATACACTATACACACACTGCACACACTACATGCACTACACACACTGCATACACACTATACACACACACACTATACACACACAGCATACACTATGCACACACTGCACACTCTATACACACACTGCACACACTATACACACACTGCACACACTATACACTCACTACACACACTATACACACACTATACACACAATATATACACACACTGTACACACTATACACACACTGTACATACTATGCACACACTGCATACACTATGCATACACCATACACACACACTGCATACACACTGCACACACTATACACACTATACACACTGCACACACTATACACACACTGCACACACTATACACTCACTACACACACTATACACACACTATACACACAATATACACACACACTGTACACACTATACACATACTGTACACACTATGCACACACTGCATACACTATGCATACACTATACACACACACTGCATACACACTGCACACACTATACACACTATACACACTGCAAACACTATACACACACTGCACACACTGCACACACTATACACACACTATACACACACTATACACACACTGCATACACACTATACACACACTGCACACACTATACACACACTACACACACTATACACACAATATACACACACTATACACACACTGTACACACTATGCACACACTGCATACACTACGCACACACTATACACACACACTACACACACTGCATACACTATGCATACACTATACACACACACTACACACACTGCATACACACTGCACACACTATACACACTGCACACACTATGCACACACTGCACACACTATACACACAATATACACACACACTGTACACACTATGCACACACTGCATACACTATGCACACACTATACACACACTACACACACTGCATACACTATGCACACACTATACACACACACTACACACACTGCATACACAATGCACACACTATACACACAGCACACACTATACACACACTATGCACACACTATACACACACTGCATACACACTATACACACACTGCACACACTATACACACACTATACACACACACTGTGCACACTATACACACACTGTACACACTATGCACACACTGCATACACTATGCACACAATATACACACACTACACACACTGCATACACACTGCACACACTATACACACACTGCATACACTATACACACACTGCACACACTACATGCACTACACACACTGCATACACACTATACACACACACACTATACACACACAGCATACACTATGCACACACTGCACACTCTATACACACACTGCACACACTATACACACACTGCACACACTATACACTCACTACACACACTATACACACACTATACACACAATATATACACACACTGTACACACTATACACACACTGTACATACTATGCACACACTGCATACACTATGCATACACCATACACACACACTGCATACACACTGCACACACTATACACACTGCAAACACTATACACACACTGCACACACTATACACACACTGCACACACTATACACACACTATACACACACTGCACACACTATACACACACTACACACACTATACACACAATATACACACACACTATACACACACTGTACACACTATGCACACACTGCATACACTATGCACACACTACACACACTGCATACACTATGCATACACTATACACACACACTACACACACTGCATACACACTGCACACACTATACACACTGCACACACTATACACACACTGCACACACTATACACACACTATACACACACTATACACACACTGCATACACACTATACACACACTATACATACAATATACACACACACACTGTACACACTATACACACACTGTACACACTATGCACACACTGCATACACTATGCACACACTATACACACACTACACACACTGCATACACTATGCACACAATATACACACACACTACACACACTGCATACACACTGCACACACTATACACACTATACACACTGCACACACTATACACACACTATACACACACTATACACACACTGCATACACACTATACACACACTGCACACACTATACACACACTACACACACTATACACACACACTGTGCACACTATACACACACTGTACACACTATGCACACACTGCATACACTATGCACACAATATACACACACACTACACACACTGCATACACACTGCATGTAGCGGAGTAGCGGTATTATCCACGGTATCTCCGCTGGTAGACAGGAACAGCAATCCAAGACAGGTACAAGACAGGTAGCGTAGTTACAATCCCTTCCCTCCAAGAACTAGACGACACAGAGCTTGGAGGTCAACTGAGGTTTTATTCACACACTTGCAGTATTTATGGGAATTCCCATGTAAGGGGTTTCCCAACAGACCATTCAGGGGTGAAGGAACAGGGGACTACGTGGTGGACTGGAACAGAGAGACATTTCCCCCATAATACACTGCTGCACGAGAGGGACCCTCCCACCAGGATATACCGATAAGTGCCTTATCCCCTCGTGCAGCAGAAACATACTTTTACACTAAAATATATATTTAGAATATTATTCGGCAGATTTGGGCGAACAGGCGTTCGGCAGATAGCTGGGGTCGGGGCGCACATTCCCTGAAAGTGCCGCTCCGATCCCAGCTTAAATAACCGAACGCCGCACATATTACATTTATTTTCAAAGTTCTCCCTAAACTACCGAATGAGCCCATATACCTCCATACCGAAAGACCGGGGCTCCCGAACGGCTTGGAAGTCCAGCGGTATTCGTGCCGCCGAGTGTCCGATTTTAGTTCCAGACACTCGACGACCGAACACCGCTGGGCTAACAAAGGATCCAAGATGGCCGACCGCCGCGTGGTCGGTAGCCGAACGACGGCCACCCGGAATCCTCTTAATTTACCGTTTGCAACAATGTTGCAACCTTTAATGAGAGCCACACGATCCTCTGAGGGTGGTCTCCATTCGGCAGTTTGTTTGTTTCACGAACAGGGATGGAAATCTCCGTTCGTGGAACAATTACCTGCATGCCGACGGGTTTTACACCGCCAACATGCGAACATATTAAGTATACATTACAGTACTCCTGCGTACCCTTGGTTCATAAAGGGATACGTACAGGCTTTAATAAAAATACAGGTTACTACAAGGCTGCTGCCGCCACAATGCTCCCCCAGAACCAAGCCAGCATACACAGTCTGATCCCAACGGATCGGCTTGGGGATGTCTGGAGGAGTACCCACAGATCACTTGTCCAGTTCAGTTTGTCGAGATAACCCGTCGGCATTTCCATCTATCAAAGCGGCTTGAGAAAAAATATGTTTAAAAAAAATACAAAAATATACAAAAATATAAAAATCTGCTTATAAAAAAGAAATACTGCCTTAAAATTCAAAATGCAAGTATGAATATTAGCGCACACACAAGCTATCTACCAAATGTGAAAACTATTATTTAGCTTTTCTGGCAACTAAAAGTAACATACTACAGAGTTTACTATATTCAGTGCAATATCTAAAGGAAGTACTGGCTAAAAAATTCAATGCAAAATCAATTTTTTCCCCTCCTCTTGACACGATCAATGACCTGAGAGTCTCCGTAAGCAGGGTTGACCTGTTAGTCCCGTTTTCCATTCAAGTTGCACATGATGTCCCGGCTAGGTTTCTAGGGACAAATGTTGGAGCCTCGGCGTTGCCCCAATATGGAGGGAGCGTGGAGTTTGTTGGAGGCTTCGATGTGAGTAGCGAGTCCGGGGGAAGACCCAGTTGCCCCAGGATTCCCTCTGCCTCCTGTATATTGCGTACGGTATGCTTGGCATACGCATGGCGACTTCTCGCTTCAGTAGTTAGGACACGCCCCCC
This sequence comes from Pelobates fuscus, assembly GCF_036172605.1. Classification (NCBI taxonomy): domain Eukaryota; kingdom Metazoa; phylum Chordata; class Amphibia; order Anura; family Pelobatidae; genus Pelobates; species Pelobates fuscus. The sequence goes on along the minus strand of NC_086318.1, from coordinate 492,397 downwards.
TAGCCCGCCAGCTTTTACCATACAAGCAACAAAACAAAACAACACCGTTGTAAAGTGTTAAATATCGTATAAATTACTTAACTTCCAATCAATCTGTAGCCTCCCAAGATCGTTATCCACCCAAAAACGATCGTTATATATGTATAGAACCACAAGTAGAAATGGGATACGGCTGTACAGTCTATGGAGGGAACATACAAAGGAAAAAACAATAGTGTGATACAGTATATACAGTGAATAGTGCACTTAAATGGATGCAATCACGAGATAGTGGAGATAAAAGAGCATTCAAGATGCCACCCCAGAAGATATGGGGGGATACTGGTATCCTTTGCAAATGTCGAGCAGCCAATGGGACACAGGACTCCAGGTGAGTAGTAGAAGAAAATATTCGTAATTTTATTCTCTTTAAAAGGTGGAACAACACCATAAAGATAAAATATAAAAGTGCAGCAATAGGTCCAACGCGTTTCGTTCAACACAGGAACTTCATCAGGGACCGCACAGTAAAAGAAATCACCAGCAATATTGCAGATTGTAAAAAAATACACATCCTACTCACCCTAACAATAATCACTATAAATAGGGCTAATCCCAATGCCCCATTGGTCCAAAGTGTGGGGGTGTCCTCTGGGCAACTCTTCATTGGTCCAGGGATGGTGTCATCCAGCTGATTCTATTTTCGGCATTTCAATGCCTAAAAAACTAGCGCGTTTTTTCAAACGCCGGAACCGGAAGTGGACGTTCTCTTTCACTTCCGCGTTCCACTTGCGTTCCACGTGCGTTCCACGTGCATTCCAAAGGCAGTACGCACATGCTCAGTTATCATTACACAGCTAACTCAATCAAAGACATCCTCATACATTTAAAATAATCAATAAAGACTCAAAACATGAATGAAAATGCATTTAATCTCTAAAAAAAAGAGAAAGATGAATTAGTATATCATATATAGACACCATTAATTACTTTAATAAAAAATTATAATGTGACAAAATTTCGTGATTAGACACCATTATATGGTATCTGCATGTCTGTTAAAATAACAAACACCTTGTCTGCAGATCTATTTAAAGTGACAGACTCCTCCATAAATCCGTTAAGGGGACAAACCCCTTCTCTGCAGAACTATTAAAGTGATAGACTCCTCTATAAATCTATTAAAGTGACAAACATCTTGTCTACAAATCTATTTCCAATGATAGACTCCTCTGTGAAACTATTAAAGTGGCAGATACCTTTGCAAAACTATTAAGGTGACTAACACCTATATGAATAAAAAATAAAAAACATAACCAATTAACTTTAAAAATGTTCCCTCAATATTGTTAGTTATGAATTGTAGTAAATACCTGGTCAGTACACATAACTGCATAGTGTAAACTACATTTATTTTATATTTATTATTGTTACTGTTTTTCAAATTGATTATTTTATATATATTTTTGATATTTTTATTTAGTTTTTTATCTTATTTGTATAATTTTATATATATATATACATAAATTGAATTTTGTCATTTTCTTATGTCCTCAAAGAGAAGAAAAAAGAGGTATCCCCAATGTCCGATATAATTAAACTGATGGCACTCCTTATTCAGAAAGAACTTGTAAAAAAGAGAGTAATCGTAATGATTACTCCAAAAAACACACCAGATCAATCCCAATGTTTAAACCTTTTGGTTCCAAGGTCTTCAACTTGTGTATCCAAAAGGTTTCCCTTTGGGATAATTTCTTGACTCTGTCCCCCACCCCGCCAATAAGGCAGAACATGCTCAATCCCCATACATTGAAATTCTCTAAATGAAAAAAAAGGACAATTGGAGCAGTGGGCGGAAACAGAATGGGTGACAAGTCCCTTACGTATGTTGTTTAGATGTTCCAAGATTCTAACCTTTAAAATACGTTGTGTACGTCCCACATACTGTTTGCCACACGGACACCGCAGTAAATATACTACATGGTCCGTGTGGCAACTGATCGGTGATTTGATCCCAAAAGATTCTCCAGTAACAAAACTGCTGAATTCCTTGGTTCTTCCCATATGGGCGGTGGTGCAGGCTTTACAGCTACTGCATCCTCTAAAGCAACCTGAATCTGAGGATCCATTAGATCTATTGGTTTTAATAGCATAGCTGGGAGCTAGCATATTCTTTAGGTTCTTATTCCGCTTAAAAATCACCATCGGACGTTCAGACAGTGAGCTACCCAGAATAGGGTCCTGTTGTAAAATGGGCCAGAATTCACTTAAACTTCTTTTTATCTTAAGGTGGTCAGTGTTATATTGTGTGACAAAAGAGGACCTAAAGTTGCCATTCCCTCCCGTCCCAGGCGGTTTATCCTCCAAAAGTCTACTTCGTTCTAGAGAACCTATGGAACGGATCTCTTTCTCTAGGGTGTTTTTATTATAACCCCTTGCACATAATTTGTTCTTTATATGTGTAGACTGGATCTGAAAATCATGTGGACGAGAGCAATTATGCTTCAGTCTGGTAAACTGGCTACGTGCTATACCTTTAAGCCATGGTTTGTGATGGCAGCTCCGTTGGTGAACGTAACCATTGCCATCCGTGGGCTTAAAAAATGTTTTTTTAAGCCCACGGATGGCAATGGTTACGTTCACCAACGGAGCTGCCATCACAAACCGTGGCTTAAAGGTATAGCACGTAGCCAGTTTACCAGACTTAAGCGTAATTGCTCTCGTCCACATGATTTTCAGACCCAGTCTGAATTTTACTATATACTGGGACTATTATGCTCATTTCTATTTTTACTCTCCGTTTGTCTTATTACCATATGTGAGTAAATTATATATTTTTATCCATTTATTGTAATTTTTTCTGTCTAGCGCGACCTATCATTGTGGTTTTTTTTTGCTTCTTCTGCTGCTGCGTCTTGCTCCACATCAACGGCACACCCCCCAGCTCCCCAGGTACTATTCCACATCCCTATTCTGCTCTGTGTCAGTGTGTATCAGGGGCTCTGAGGACAGGTGTCAATCCATATTTGCCAAGTGACCCTATGTAGGGGGAACAGTCCCTATTCTGCTCTGTGTCAGTGTGTATCAGGGATCCTTAGGATAGGTGTCAATCCATATCTGCCAAGTGACCCTATGTAGGGCGAACAGTCCCTATTCTGCTCTGTGTCAATGTGTATCAGGGATCTTTAGGATAGGTGTCAATCCATATCTGCCAAGTGACCCTATGTAGGGGGAACAGTCCCTATTCTGCTCTGTGTCCGTGTGTATCAGGGATCCTTAGGATAGGTGTCAATCCATATCTGCCAAGTGACCATATGTAGGAGGAACAGTCTCTATTCGGCTCTGTGTCAGTGTGTATTATGGTCTCTGAGGACAGGTGTCAATCCATAACTGCCAAGTGACCCTATGAAGGGGGAACAGTCTTGTAACGGAGCTCTGTGCACTCCGACCGAGTACCCTCCGTTGATGGACGCTTCCTAGCTTGCGCCGAGGACCACAAGCACCGCACTGGACACCACAACCACCGCAGACTCCACAACCGCCGTAGCTTAACTGGAGCCGCGCCGTCTTCCTTCCACCCTGGATCGGTTTCTGTCCTCCAGGACCATGTGGGGAAGACCTCTCCTTCCAGCAGAGCGTATCCGGAACAAGCTCTTAAAAGAGCTAAGTGATTAAGCTCAGGGGAATATGCAGAGCATAGCAATCCCCAGTGTAATACAGCAATTCCCTCCAATAACGAGACGAGGCTACGTTTTGAAGGGTCAAGAAGAAGTCTGAGGTGCTGGCACACCCAGCCTGTTTTTTATTACAAGTGTACACATACAGGCCACACCCAGGGGGAGGCATGAAATAACCAATAGTATCATGGGTGCAACCCACACATCCCCTCCCCTTAGTGTGACACATAATCCCATTATACATACAGTTAAAATATACTTTTTACACAACTTTCATAACTCTAAAACCATACATCACATTCACTTAAAAATACATATCCACAATCAATCCATTCAAGGGAACAACCTATTAAAAAATTGAATGAATCCGACCAGGGGTTCAAAAGTTACTAAAAGTATCTTTTGTCCCTTACTAGCCGCATGGCAAACCGGTTTAGACAGGTTTTACATAGGCCTCTATCCTGGAGACAAAGAGGAAAGTAATCCAATTATCCAGGGCTAGAAGCAGACTCCATTAACCACATGGTTACAGAAAGACATAAAACACTTTAAAATACAGAAAGTTACTTTTTATCCATAACACACAGACATTTCACATATCCCCAGATAGCTGGGATCTGAGCGCACAAAACTACCGAATAGCGCGCAGATCCTATTCACACAGTACAATGGCCATGGAGCTAAAGTCTTTCCCATAGTCTTTCATTATATGAATAGGCTCCATGGTATAGCTATCTGGGGTATCACATTCCCATAAAGTCTGGTCCATAGTCCAAAGGCAAGAGGCGGGCAATCAGCCCCCTCCAAGGACACGTGGCGAGGTCGGTTTCGCCACCCCCAAATGTAAGTTTTACAGGGCAATATAGTCCAGGGCCATAGTCGCAGGGGAGGAGGCAGGCAAGCAGGCCTCTCCAGGACAAAGTGGCGAAGGGCACTTCGTCACAAGTCTCTATTCTGCTCTGTGTCAGTGTGTATCAGGGGCTTTGAGGACAGGTGTCAATCCATATCTGCCAAGTGACCCTATGTAGGGGGAACAGTCCCTATTCTGCTCTGTGTCAGTGTGTATCATGGTCTCTGAGGACAGGTCTCAATCCATGCCTGCCAAGTGACCCTATGTAGGAGTAACAGTCCCTATTCTGCTCTGTGTCAGTGTGTATCATGGTCTCTGAGGACAGGTGTCAATCCATATCTGCCAAGTGACCCTATGTAGGGGGAACAGTCTCTATTCTGCTCTGTGTCAGTGTGTTTCATGGGCTCTGAGGACAGGTGTCAATCCATATCTGCCAAGTGACCCTATATAGGGGGAACAGTCCCTATTCTGCTCTGTGTCAGTGTGTATCATGGTCTCTGAGGACAGGTGTCAATCCATATCTGCCAAGTGACCCTATGTAGGGGGAACAGTCCCTATTCTGCTCTGTGTCAGTGTGTATCATGGTCTCTGAGGACAGGTGTCAATCCATATCTTCCAAGTGACCCTATGTAGGGGGAACAGTCCCTATTCTGCTCTGTGTGAGGAGGAGGAACGGGAAATGAGTAGCTCGGCATCCAACCTTGTGCAAACGGGGTCTTTCATGCTGTCGTGCCTGTTGAGGGACCCTCGTATAAAAAGGCTGAAGGAGAACGACCTGTGCTGGGTGTCCACGCTACTAGACCCCCGGTATAAGCAGACAGTGGCGGAAATGTTACCGAATTACAAGTCGGAAAGGATGCAGCATTTGCAAAATAAATTAAAAAGTATGCTTTACACAGCGTATAAGGGTGATGTCACAGCACAACGGGAATCTAACAGGGGAAGAGGTGAAAGTCATCCTCCTCCTCCCACGATCACGCCATATCTGCCAAGTGACCCTATGTAGGGGGAACAGTCCCTATTCTGCTCTGTGTCAGTGTGTATCAGGGATCCTTAGGATAGGTGTCAATCCATATCTGCCAAGTGACCCGATGTAGGGGGAACAGTCCCTATTCTGCTCTGTGTCAGTGTGTATCAGGGTCTCTGAGGACAGGTGTCAATCCATATGTCAAGGTGTCAATATGTCATATGTCAGGTGTCAATCCATATCCATTGCGATTTAGGAATGTTAGGTGATTTCTGCCCTTTATGGATTAAAACCAGACTCTGCATCAACTGTGTAATTTTCCATGGGAGTTTTGCCATGGATCCCCCTCCGGCATGCCACAGTCAAGGTGTTAGTCTCCTTGAAACAACTTTTCCATCACTTTTGTGGCCAGAAAGAGTCCCTGTGGGTTTTAGAATTCGCCTGCCCATTTAAGTCAATGGCGGTTCACCCGGTTCGCCGGTTCGTGAACCGAAAATTTCGTGTTTGCGACATCACTATCGTGCACCACTGTTGCATGTATGTCCAGTCTGAACCTCCAAAGGCCTTGATGTCACATGGCGTAAGGCCACATGCGAGGTCTGGGTTGTGCGTGATCGGCATCAGCGGTCCTGGGGTAGTGGTCAATGCTAGTCTAGTCCTAATGGAGTATCAAATTTTTAATGTCGCTCCAATGAGCTGGTGCCTACGGGTTTGCGCATTAGTTAAAGGGCCCCCGAGCCATACCGCTGCCGGGAGCGATCCGTCCATCTGGCTCCGTTCCAAATGTATCCATTGTTTATTAGTGTTGGAGACGTGCCAGTCTACGGTTCGGTGGAGGTGTGCTGATCTGTAGTAGTCTAGTAATGATGGGAGACACACTCCACCCTGTGCCTTTGGTAGACGTAGATGCAATTTTTTCAGTCTGGGTGCCTTAGATATGAAGTGCACATATGAACCTGATAATGGCCGTGTCCATAGCTCTAAAGAAGGACCCCGGGATAGCGATCGGCATAGTCCGGCCCACCTTGTTAAGTCTGAGCCCAGCTTATGCAGCATAGGTGCGAAGTTGTGGGTGTATAGCTGGGACAGGTTCGCAGATAACCAGATGCCTAAGTACTGTGATTTAGCGTGAGACCACGTAAAGGTGTATTGGGTTTTGAGATGGGTAGACATCGTTTCCCCTGTTGATATGGGGAGTGCTTCTGATTTGTCCGTATTCAGTTTCAAGTTTGATACTTGACCATATTCCGTAAAGGCCCCGAGGATGTTCGGGAGGGAGACCATCGGTTGGCTAATAAAAAACAGCATATCATCTGCATCCGCGGCCACTTTGTGTTCTCGCCCATGCATAGCGAATCCCCTCATGCCCCCGTCCCATCTGACCGCCCCTAGGAAGGGTTCCAGGGAGAGGGCAAACAGAAGTGGGGACAGCGGGCACCCCTGCCTCGTCCCGTTGCGTATGTGTACCGGGCCAGATAGTGCACCGTTCACCCTAATTCTGGCCGACGGGATCGTGTATAGTGAGGAGATCCACGCTAATAGGGGGGGCCGAAGCCCATTGCCTGGAGTGTCGCTAGCATGTAGTGCCAGTCTACCCAGTCAAAGGCCTTCTCCACATCAGTTGAGAGGAGAAGGACCTTCTGTGTAGATTGTCTTGTGGCTTGGATGACATTCAGGGCACGAATGGTGTTGTCCCTTGCCTCTCGATCAGAAGGACCTTCTGTGTAGATTGTCTTGTGGCGTAGATGACATTCAGGGCACGAATGGTGTTGTCCCTTGCCTCTCGACCCGGGACAAACCCGACCTGGTCGTGGTGTATCAAGTCCGGCAGAGCCGAACCTATGTGCGTTGCTATGACTTTCGTGAAGAGCTTCAGGTCTGCGTTCAGCAGTGAGATTGGTCGATAACTGGCGCAGTTGGCTGGGTCCTTGCCTTCCTTCGGAATTACCGTTATCGTCCGAGTACCCTCCGTTGATGGATGCTCCTAGCGCTCTCAGAGGACTCCAAGCACTGCAGACAACACCACAACCACCGCACGCTCCACAACCGCCGTAGCTTAACTGGAGCCGCGCCGTCTTCCTTCCACCCTGGAATGAACCTCCAGCATTCAGGACCGTGTGGGAAAGACCTCTCCTCCAGGAGAGCGTATCCGGAACAAGCTCTTAAAAGAGCTAAGTGATTAAGCTCAGGGGAATATGCAGAGCATAGCAATCCCCAGTGTGATACAGCAATTCCCTCCAATAACGAGACAAGGCTACGTTTTGAAGGGTCAAGAAGAACTGAGGACTGGGACACCCAGCCTGCTTTTTATTACAAAAAGGTACACACAGGACACTCCCAGGGGGAGGATGAAATTAACCAATCACATGCATGGTCACACCCCCACGTCTCCTTCCCTCAGATAAATACATAACATAATTATACGGCACACATTTTTAGTCAAGTTCTGGATGTACCCTAAAAACAGGGGGTACACCTTTAAATCCAGCATCGCTGGATAGCCCTTGTTCAGGGGAGTAACATATCCGAAAATCAGTCAATTCGGACAAATGGTTCGGGAGATACAGAGTTCCAAAGTTTTGACCGACCGCACAGACCAACTAGCCGAAAATAGTTCCATGAGTTTTGGCCTTGCGGTCGGTCTCCGTTCGCATGGTGAAAAGACACGAAAATCTTGCCATCCATTCGAATCTCGGTGTTCGCTGAAATCCCCATAGACGATTAAGTATAACTACCGAACGGTGGGACGTTCGGTAGTTACAGTACGAATTTATGGAGGTCTGGAGGACTCAGCGGTGTTCGCCTGTTTGCGTATCCGTTTTTAGTTCCATGCGGTTACAGGCAAACACCGCTGTTCGTGCGCAAGATGGCCGCGAACACGTGTAAAGTCCCGAAATGGCGGCCACCTATATTTTACACACGGAATTCGTACTGAACCATACGAACGGTTTTACTACCGAATTCCAACAAGGCATTTAAACATCTTCTATGTGTCCATAGTCTCTGTACAGCCCATTTAAAGAGCCACAGACAGCATAATGAAAATTCATTAAGCCCAGATATAGTTTTTAACGTGTAATATGTCCTGGGGCCATAGTCGTAGGGCAGGAGGCTAGCCATAAGTTTCCTACAATGCCCAGTGGCAAATGGCAGTTTGTCACAGTCGCCAACAGGGCATCTCTGGGGAGCGCGCCTCCCTCTAATAGTGAGTTAAGTCCAGTCAGAAGCTTAGGCAGGAGTACGTCCCCAAATTCCTTAAAGTACCGCACTGGTAGGTCATCCGAGCCATTTGTATGTCCCTGTGGCGGCGTGCGTCTGGCGTGTCATCTGTAGGTAGGTTATATAAGTCGTTATAAAACCCTTGAAAGGTGCCCATAATTTCGTCTGGGATTTGAGTGGTCGTCTGGTCCCTGTTTTTAATTTTTGTAATCTGGCACATTCTACGTCTCTTGTGTAGAATCTGGGCAAGTAGACGGCCACATTTGCCTGAGTATTCATAAAAGAAACAATGAGATTTGCGAATTGTGTATTGTAGTTTGCGGTGTAGAATGTCCCTCAATGCCCGTCTAGCATCTAGGAGGGCTTTGCAGTCTGCATCGGTCTGGGTATTCTTATGTGAGGTTTCAAGGGCCGCGATCCGCGAGGTTAGCTCAGCTATGTGTTGGCGTTGCAGCTTCTGCCTGTGGGTGCATAATTTAATGAGGTGTCCCCGAATAACACATTTGTGTGTTTCCCATACCGTTATGGCTGGGATTTCTGGGGATTCGTTCTCCTCAAAGAATGTAGTTAGTGTCGTTCGAAGTTCCGCGACTACTGGTTCGTCATTGAGGATTGATTCATTCATCCGCCATTGGCGGTCCCTCGGTCGAAACAAGGGGGATCTGAGTCTTGCTAATACTGGGGAGTGGTCGGACCAGCTCATGGGCTGTATCTCTGCCAAGATCAGCATGGGCAGGATCTCCTGGGACACTAGTATGTAGTCCAGCCTGCTGTAGGATTTATGTATCGTGGAATAATAGGTGAAATCCCTGTCTCCGGGGTGCCGCACCCTCCAGCTGTCCATGAGACCGGAGCCTCTCAGGGCTTTCCGGATGGCCCGTAAGCCTTGATGTGTGAGGGAGCTAGTGCCTCTGGAGGTGTCACACCCCGGCTCCAGGGCTACATTCAGGTCTCCCGCTACCACCAGGAAACCATCACGGAATCTCTCGAGCCTTCTTAGTGTCTGTCTAATGAACCTGCATTGCCGAGTGTTTGGGGCATAGATGCTTGCGAAGGTGTATAAGCAGCCGGCTATAGTGCCTTTTACAAAAAGGTAGTGTCCCATACCATCAGCTAGAGTATCCATACATTCAAATGGTACAGTGCTTGCAAACAGGATCGCCACTCCTGCTTTCTTGGTCGTCTGATGGTTCGCGAAAAACCCCATTGGGTACCGTGTGTCTCGTAGTGGCGGGCCTTCTGCTCCCCTGAAATGAGTCTCGGCCCATAAGGCTCGCAACAGATGTGATCTCCGCTCGGGCACGTTCAGGCCCCGGGCATTACTCGACCAGACATGGCTTTACGGGAGGCATAAGGATCCGGAAAGTGAAGTGCGGTTATACGTGGCAGCGGTATGTGGATGTTAACGGTCGGCGTTGGGGTGGGCCCCGTCACCCTCGGTGAGTCCCCAGGTCCCAATTCTGTGTGGAGGGGGCATGTGGGTCAGGGGGGGTCATCAAGTCTCCCGTGTTTCGTCAGTGTGGTTTTGACCTTTGCGTCCCCGCTAACTACAGTCTCCCTGTCTGTCATACTCAGTGTGGGGAGTGGGCGTTTTCCTTTCGCAGTCCGTGGGGGGGGGGGGGGAAGGTCTCGGGTGACTGGTGTTAGACACCCTGCTCGGGCATCGAGATTCTGTACGTCCCAGTCCTCTATAGCCAGTGGTGCATCCTGGTTTTGTGCTGCCCTAGGCAGGACAAAACTCAGACACCCGACCCCCCGCCACCGAACCCCCTCCCCGCCGCCCCACCCCCTCCTTCCAAATACACACATTCACTGAAAAATACACATACACTAACTAACAGACACACACTCACTCACTAACAGACACACACTAACAGACAAACACACACTCACTCACAGACACACACACAGACACACACACTAACAGACACACACTCACACTAACATACACACACAGACACACACACACTAACAGACTCACACACACTAACAGACACACTTAACGACACACTAACAGACAGACACACACTAACATACAAACCACTAACAGACACACACACTGACAGACACACACTCACACTAACATATACACACTAACATACACACACTAACAGACACACACATTAACAGACACACACTAACAGACACACACTCACACTAACAGACATACAGACACACACACTAACATACACACACACTGACACACACTAACATACACACACTTTTTCTTTTAAAAAGTCAACCCCCCAGCCTCCTTACCTTTGGGAATGCTGGGGGGGTCTCCTTTTCCCTGAGGGTCCAGTGGCTGCTGGTCGGTCGGGCGGGCGGCGCTGGCGAGGGAGCACTTCCCCTGAGCTCTCTGCTCAGCTCCCTCGCGCGCCGCCTGCAGAGTGATACCGGGAGCCAGTCATCTTCCGACTCCCGGTATCACTCTGCAGGCGGCGCGCGAGGGAGCTGAGCAGAGAGCTCAGGGGAAGTGCACCCTCGCCAGCACCGCCCGCCCGACCAGCAGCCCGCCCGGATTGTCAGTTAGCCGCAAGGCTAACAAGGTATTTGCCTGGGCATTTGGGGGCGGCATTTTTTGCCGCCCCCTGGAAAATGCCACCCAAGGCAAATGCCTTGTTTGCCTCGTGGCTAATACGTCCGTGTCTATAGCACCTCCCTCTAGTGAACTACACATTAACTCGTGTCCATTTTGTGGCATCTAGATCCTCAGTGGACATCTATTCGGGGCTCGTCGCACCCTATGGTAGCAGTCGAACACCTCATTGGGGGGTCACATATTTCAGTACATCGTTCTAGGCAGACAAGATTCAAACAGTATAAGCCTCATTTCCTAACCTCGGTCCCCCCACCCACGTTACCACACTGCATCACAGGGAATGTCCGACCTTGAGGACACATTATACATAGTCCTGGTAGGGGCGTATGCCCATGAATGCTTCCCAGTTAGCAGTCACCCACTCATTAGCGTTGCTGTCCCAAGCCCCTGTGACTGGTCTGGCAACAGACACATCTCTCATTCATTATGGGCTCCCAGCGGGCCTAAGCTGATTGCTAATCTGGTCTCCTGCTGCATATCTGGGCACAGGGTGGCTCAGCTTGTGAATACCAGCCTATTACCCCCCCCCCCTTTCTGGCGGTATATCCCAATATCCCCCCTCCCAAATCCACATCTGCAAGACTTTGAGCTTTGGCCCCTCGTCTTCAGCTCGCTGTGATGGATGGTGTCGGCCTTCATTTTGGCAGCAGCCCTCCTATATTATTCACTGGAGCTACTAGGTGTCCAGCTAGTCCCAGATGGACTCTGTATGCTGTCCGTATCTCTTGAGCTCCCCTCGTTACTCCTCCGCCACAAGTGTCCTGGCAGACCACCCATTCTGTCATGCAAAATGTTATATTTCACTGTACATGCTAGTAATGTAATTATCTGTGCCTGCTGACGTCATCTGGGTCCCTGTACAGTAAGGAATGCTGGGAAATGACCTTGCATGGTCAGTTTCCCACACAGTCCACCCAATTAAAATCCCTGCTGTAACAGTTTAGAAACCCCTTGCAAGGGGAACCGTATAAATTTGCTGACTTTTCAATAAAGCCCTCAGTTGACTCCCAGACTATGTGTCGTCTAGTCTTTGGGAAAAGGGGATTATACTGCACTTCCTGCCTGTTGTATGCTGAATCCTGACTACTAGCGGAGAGATCGTGCATTACCTTTGCTACTCCGGTACAAAGTGCACGCTCCAAATTTACTTTTTAGCACCAAAAAAAATGTGAATTGGTCAAACTGCGATGTAACCACAGTATTTGACGGTTCTATTTGACTCTCAGATATGAAGTGCACGCCCCAAATTTACTTTTTAGCACCAAAAAAAAATGTGAATTGGTCAAACTGCGATGTAACCACACTATTTGACGGTTCTATTTGACTCTCAGATATGAAATGCTCGTCCCAAATGTACTTTTTAGCACAAAAAAAATGTGAATTGGTGCCTAAAGTCCTCCCCCCTGGCCCCCACCCCTGGGCGGCGGGTGGGGGCCCTAAATTGGAATAAGTGGGGGGACCTAATGTCCTCCCGCTTGGCCCCCACCCCTGAGCGGCGGGTGGGGGCCCTAAGAAAATGTTCCCCCCTACCCCCAGGTGACTAGGGGTCCCTAAATCCCTAGTCACCCCCTCCTCCCCCCCAAAAGAATTACCCCCCTACCTACTCCCCTCACCCTAAAAATAATGAGGGGGAGACCTTTAACTAAGTACCTGTAAAAAAAAAAAAACTTACCATTCGATGTTTTCTTCTAAAATCTTCTTTTTTCCGCCCAAAAAAAGGCCAAATAAAAAAACATAATAACCGACGCAATTAAAAAAAAAAAAATCCATCTTCAACCGGCGAGGGCTCCGCGCAGACTGAGCTCTGCAGGGCAGGGAGAGGCTTATAAAACCTTGCCCCGCCCTGCAATTAGGCTCAGAGCACTCTGATTGGTGGGTAAATGAAGGGACTGACAGGTAAGTCTCTACATTTACCTGTCACAGCACTCTGAGTGCTCTGTGTCATTTTACACAGCGTGGGAAAGTTCTTTGGAATTTTCCCACGCTGTGTAATTTGACTCATAACTCTCTGATTGGTGGATTAAGTAACCAATCAGAGAGTTATGAGTCAAATTACACAGCGTGGGAAAATTCCAAAGAACTTTCCCACGCTGTGTAAAATGACACAGAGCACTCTGATTGGTGGATTTCAAACCAACCAATCAGAGTGCTGTGACAGGTAAATGTAGAGACTTACCTGTCAGTCCCTTCATTTACCTGTCAGAGCACTCTGATTGGATGGCTTAAACCCACCAATGCCGTAAGCCTAATTGCAGGGTGGGGGAAGGCTTTATAAGCCTTCCCCCGCCCTGTAGAGCTCAGTCTGCGCGGAGCCCTCCATGGATGAAGATGGATATTTTTTTTTGCGCTCGTTTTTTTTTTTTTCAATTGCGTCGGTTATTATGGATTTTTATTTGGCCTTTTTTGGGGCTGAAAAAAGATTTTAGAAGAAAGAAAACATCGAATGGTAAGTTTAATTTTTTTTTACAGGTATTTAGTTAAAGGTCCCCTCCTCATTATTTTTAGGGTGAGGGGGGTAGGTAGGGGGATGATTTTTTGGGGGGGGAAGGGGTGACTAGGGGTTTGGGAACCCTTAGTCACCTGGGGGGGGACATTTTTTTTTAGGGCCCCCACCCGCTGCTCAGGGGTGTGGGCCGGGGGGGGGAGGACAATAGGTGCCCCCCTATTAGTATTTAGGGCCACACCCGCCGCTCAGGGGTGGCGGCCAGGGGGGAGGACATTAGGTCCTCCGCTTACTATAATTTAGGGCACCCACCCACCGCTCAGAGGTGGGGGTCAGGGGGGAGGACATTAGGTCCCCCCCTTATTAGTATTTAGGGCCCCCACCCACCGCTCAGGGGTGGGAGGACATTAGGTCCCCCCTTATTATAATTTAGGGCCCCCACCCACCGCTCAGGGCTGGGGGGGAGGACAATAGGTCCCCCCCATCATTTTACTTTAGGGCCCCCACCCACCGCTCAGGGGGCCACGGGGGGGCAATAAGTCCCCCCTTTAGTTTAAAAGCCCCCACTTGCGCGTCGCGGATGGGGCCTCGGGAGGGGGGAGCCTCTTTTTTCTTTTTTTTTAGTAAATTTGGCTGAAATACCAATTTAGGTCTTTTAGCCTTTTGGTAGATAACTCCCTAATACCGTGGGCATTAGGGAGTTATCTACTAAGCGGCTGCAATAGAAGTCCTGAAATTCCGAAGTCCCAAATTGCGAAAATCCCAAATTTCAGAATGCCGAACCGAACCCAAAATTTTCCCCATGCACATGCCTAGTTGTAACCAAACTGCATTGAACATTTGGAATAGCTGGTGTTTGGGAATATGTTTGGATACCATATCTGCTCCTGTAACACAAGTTCTATCGTTCCTGACTGAGTTGCTTGACCAAGACAAAGCATATGGTACCTTGAATTTGTATTAATCTGTTTCAGTAGGTCATAAGAGTGTTCCTTTAATCTGCAGTCTCCTGAAAGGTTCTAGATTAACCAGACCTCCAGTACCTCGTTACCAACATTTATGGTATTTTCAATTGGTTCTACACTAGTTTGAAAACTTGCATAACAATGATGAGCCTCCTTTGAGACATCTTTCCGCCAAATTGGTCATGCTTTTCTGCCTGATATCATGCAAACGATTGTCGCTTGTTTGGGTCTTATATCTCATAAGGCAGTGGTTCCCAAACCAGTCCTCTAGGCACCCCTACCAGTCCAGGATTTAGGGATTACCCATTTGTGTCGAAGGTTTTTTTTTTTTTTTCTAAACACCTTAGGACACAACTGGCTAATCCCTAAATCCTGGACTGGTACTGGTGCCTTAATCGATTGGTTTGGGAACCACTGCTATAAGGTGTTTTGACATTTGTCGCAGGAAAAAAACATCAAGATGTTTTTTTTTATCCTTTGCGCTTCCTTTAAATACCAATCAATGTCCTGTTTGTTGTATCCGGATGTATGTAGAACAAACAGCGCCTCTCGGGAGTTCTCCTTCTGGTCCTCTGTTTATATCCCTTAGGAAACCCTGTCTGCCTGTTTTCATGATTACTTTATCTCGTTGGGTTAAATGGATCATGTCTGTTGCCAGCATTGACATTTCAGTTTTCAGGCACATTCCACCAGAGGTGCTATGACTTCCAAAGGTTTTCTCTCTGGTTGTGACCTAGAAGATCCCCTTAAGTCTGCAGGCTTGTCTAAGGAATCTACTTTCTGAGGGATTTATTTTAAACTCATTCAACATTTTTCAACCTTAGTCATAGATCAGCTTTGAACTCGCATAATGGGAGCCTTCGTGTCTTGTAATACATTTCTATTATTTTACTATTCAGTAAAGTCCATGATTTTATTAGACAGAGAAGCCACATTTCTTCTCTCCCATAGGGTTGCTTGTCATTTAATTGAATAGCTTGTTATTTGTTATCAGTGTTTATTATAACTTATATTTTTACTATCATATTTTAGCAATAGTAATATGTCCGATCCGAGATGTTCTTCTTTCTTTTCAGCTTGAACTTCCGATGTATCTTTTTGTTTAATCGGATGTCGTCGTGGCCTCTGTCGGATCTACATACAGCCTACAAATTTATGTTTTCTTTACTCAAGTTCTCAACTGGTTATGGTTGTAGTGTATTGACTTTTGAATTGTCCTTTTTACTATGATTTATGACCTGCAAAGAATTACGAAGGTTCTGATGGTCTCTGGCTAGTTCCTAATTGGTTAAATTACAGTGCGCAGTTTAGGGCACCTTTGTTCATTTCGATTTTTTTCTCTTTGATTAGTATTAATATGTTTTTCTGCTACGGGACAGTAAAGAATGATCTAAGCATAATAGGATCCTCTGTGTTAAATAAAACCATGACATTACATTATGGAATAGTAAAATCCTTGAATTATATTATAAATGGAGTTACATTTTTTTTTACCAGGATCAATGAGCCAGACCTAGCTTGGAATAATTGCAGACTTAGTAATTATGTGCAATGCCTGTAAATGGCTGCAAAAAAACTATAAAGTGATGGACAACAATTGATCCAGAAAATGAATTTTTATCTAATTATAAATACACTGTAAAACCCCACTTTGAAATTGAAGTTCTTTTTAGCAATGCTATGGAAGTGGTACAGTACAGAGATTAGCTACAAAAAGTGATTTGCAGGAAAAAGAAGATTTTAGTTAAGGAAAGAATTCTCCCCTCCTTGCCTTTCTGTTTCTCAACCACACATAGATCATGCCTTTCCTACCCTTCAGACATTCTCCCCAGCTACTGACCAAGAGGTGGCTGCTCTTCTTTGCTTCTCTCGCCCCACCACTTGATCCTGTCCCATCTCACCTTATCAGATCTCTCTCCACTTGTCTCGTGCCTTCTTTAACACACATCTTCAACTGCTCGCTCTCTTCTGGCATCGTCCCTGCTGACCTTAAACATGCCACTGTAGTACCTATACTAAAAAACCCATCCCTCGACCCGTCCACCCCCTCTAACTAACGTCCCATATCCCTGCTCCCTGTTTCCTCAAAGCTTCTGGAAAGACTTTACCCGTGTGTCTCATTTCCTCAATTCCAACTCTCTCCTTGACCCCCTTCAATCTGGCTTCCGCCCTCTCCACTCTACAGACTGCCCTTATCAAAGTTACTAACGACCTAATCGCAGCTAAATCCAAAGGCCACTACTCCATACTAATTCTTCTTGACCTCTCAGCGGCCTTTGACACCATTGATCATGCTCTCCTTCTTCAAACTCTTCAATCGCTTGGTCTCTGTGACTCTGTCCTCTCGTGGTTTTCCTCTTATCTCTCCCAACGCTCATTCAGTGTCTCCTTTTCTAATGATACCTCCTCCCCTCGCCCTGTCTCCGTTGGAGTCCCCCAAGGCTCCGTCCTTGGTCCCCTTCTATTTTCTCTTTATACTGCCTCTCTTGGCAAACTTATTACCTCTTTTGGATTCCACTACCACCTGTACGCTTATGACACCCAGCTATATCTCGCCTCCCCGGACCTCTCCCCTGCCGTCCTGCAACGTGTCACTGCTTGCCTTTCTTCCATCTCTGACTGGATGTCCTCCCACTTTCTGAAACTCAATCTCTCAAAAACTGAGCTCCTTGTCTTTCCTTCTCCTAATACTGATCCTCCTCTTTCGCTCTCCCTTCAAGTTTGTGGTACCATCATCAGTCCATCCTTGCAAGCGCGCTGTCTTGGCGTCATACTTGACTCTGGTCTCACCTTTGAGCCTCACATCCAGCATGTTGCCAAATCCTGTATATTCCATCTTAAAAACATAGCCCGCATCCGCCCCTTTCTTGCACCAGATACTACCAAGGAGCTTGTCCATGCTCTAGTAATTTCCTGCATGGATTATTGTAACCCTCTCCTGATTGGTCTTCCCAATAGCCGTACTGCACCCCTTCAGTCCATAATGAACACTGCTGCTAGATTGATTTTCCTCTCTAGTCGTTTCTCTCACACCTCACCCCTCTGCCAGTCCTTACATTGGCTTCCTGTATGCTATAGGAGTCAATTCAAGGTACTAACTCACACCTATAAAGCACAGAACAACCCTAGCCCCTCTTATATCTCCTCACAGATCTATAGGTATGTCCCTTCTCGGTCTCTCCGCTCTGCCCGTGACCACCTCCTGTCCGTTGTCCGCACTCGTACGGCCAACTCGCGCTTGCAGGACTTCTCGCGGGCGGCTCCCTTCCTAT
This sequence comes from Pelobates fuscus, assembly GCF_036172605.1. Lineage (NCBI taxonomy): Eukaryota > Metazoa > Chordata > Amphibia > Anura > Pelobatidae > Pelobates > Pelobates fuscus. The sequence continues at coordinate 474,423 of NC_086318.1, read as the reverse complement.
GGAATAGCCTGCCTACCGCCATCAGACTCTCCCCTAGTCTTGCATCTTTTAAGAAGTGCCTTAAAACCCATCGCTTTAGGAAAGCTTATGGCCTCCAAGACTAACCCCTACCTCACATACCTGTCTCTTGCCCTCTCCTAAAGGGCAGCCCACCTTATTTGATTGCAAATTCCTGTCCTAATGTGTTTTCCACCCCACCTCCTATAGAATGTAAGCTCGATTGAGCAGGGTCCTCTTCAACCTATTGTTCCTGTAAGTTTATTTGTAATTGTCCTATTTATAGTTAAATCCCCTCTCATAATATTGTAAAGCGCTACGGAATCTGTTGGCGCTATATAAATGGCAATAATAATAATAATAATAATAATAAAAAAGAAATGCTAGACAATCAGTTCTTTATAATTGGAAAATAGCTTTTGGGATAGATTGAGTGCCAGTACAAAGAGGTCTCTGATAATCTGTTTATTAACAAGATTGTACAAAGGAAAGATCACATTTTTTGAGACCAGACAGAATGTAACCTACAGCTGTGTAAAAAGAGTTCTTTATAGATGTGGAATTCTATGCATAGGGAAGTTGTGCTTTCAAAATCAATAGATGCCTTTAAGGTGGATTATAGGCATTTTAACAAACAGTGATATTAATTATTATTAATATGCATACTATAAATGGTAACTTCTTTTGTTCTCATCCTAAATTACTTTGATAACTCCTTCACTACCAAACACTGTTTGCTTTAAAACATATTAGCATAGCATTTATTTGAATGACTGGACACATTGCATAACATAAAATTAGGATAAATTACCAATATTTAAAGATCGTTGTTTAGAGACGTATATAAATGAAAGAGTAAACATCACTTCCCAGAATTTTAACATGTTTACCAATACACATATTTGAAAATATAATTTTAGATATACACCTCTTTATCCTGTAACTAAGCAACTCCGTCTTAAAGGAACACTATAGGGTCAGGAACATAAACATGTATTCCTGACCCTATAGGGTTAAAACCACCATCTAGCCACCCTGGTCCCCTCATGCCTCCCTAAAAATATTAAAATCTTACTTGTATTTAAGTTTGGAGCTGCAGGCTTTGTCCCCGTTTCCTGTAGACCTGCCCACTGCCTGCTGACATCATCAGAAGTGGTAGCCTGATCCAATCACAATGTTTCTCCATAGGATTGGCTGAGACTGACAAAGAGGCAAAGCCAGCACGATTTAAACACAGCCCTGGCCAATCAGCATCTCTTCATAGAGATGAATTGAATCAATTAATCTCTATGAGGAAAGTTCAGTGTCTGCATGCAGAGGGAGGAGATACTGAATGTTTGGATGCATTTTAGGCAGCCATGACCCAGGAAGGATCTCTAACAGCCATCTGAGGAGTGGCCAGTGGAGTTATCCCTAGGCTGTAATGTAAACACTGCATTTTCTCTGAAAAGACAGTGTTTACAGCAAAAAGCCTGAAGGTAATGATTCTACTCACCAGAACAAATTCAATAAGCTGTAGTTGTTCTGGTGACTATAGTGTCCCTTTAAAAGAACACTAGAATTAGGAATACAAATCTGTATCATAATGCTACAACTCTGATGCCCCTTGTCATTTAGCCCCTCATGTGTAAAAAAAAATATACAAATATTCAAATGAACTGACTATTCACCTTTTCACCAGCACAGTCTCCCTCGGCGCTGCCGCAACCTCCTTCTCGAGTAACGTAATCGACAGGCAAATACATAGAGGAATTGGGAAACATAGGCACATTCATGGCACGCACATACAATTCCTCCACTGAGAAACATTGTATTCAACAATTCTCTGGCCAACCATAACGATTATGCATGACCTTGCGGTATGAGAGTCCTACCCAGGACTTCTAAATAGTGAAATAAAGGGTTTTGGGCGGTAGAACAGCATGGCCAGCACTGAATGCACTATAACAATGTCAATAAGATGAAGTTGTTAAAGGAACACATACGTGTATTCCTGACCCAATAGTGTTAAAAAAACACGCTAGCCTCCTTAAATAACGTTTAAACGCACTTTATTTCCAGCCTGTTTGGCTCTGTCTCTTTGACTGATATCATCAGAATCGATCTTCTCAGCCAATCACAATGGAAATTCTGATGACATCATTGAACCAATGCATCTCTATGGGAGAAGTTCAGAGTCTGGAGACACTGAATGTCAGTGACACTATGCAGCACTGACCCAGGAAGCACATCTAATGGCCATCTGAGGAGTGACCACTAGAGGTATTCCTAGGCTGAAAAGACAACGTTTACAGCAAAAAAGCCTGCAGGGGCAGACTATACTCACCATTAAGCTGTAGTGGTTCTATTGACTATAGTCTACCTACAGCGTTTCTTTCACTCCCTGTCAATACTGTTATAAGTGCTGTCCTTTACATCTGGCAGTCAGCATAGAGTAAAAAAGGAGAAATTAAGGTTTCGATTTCTCCTCTTCGTTAGCATTGTGTGCACTGACTGTGCCTTGTCTGTACTGGATTGTGATGGCATCTGCTAAATCATTAATATAAATTTGAAAACAAAATGGCACATCTAAAGAAAAAAGGTTAACATGATTTATGGGTGACTTTCGGTGTTTTAAATGTATAGTAAATTCTAGAAAAGTGACAGCTTCTCTTTAGAATGATGTAAATTTACAAAATTCAAATGTTTAATTTTAGTATAAATTCTTAGATCGCATGAATGAAGTTTCTAATTAAAACCTGTGGAATGATGAGGCTGGGTGATGCCTTTTAAAGTCAGCTTTCAGCCATGCATTGGGACAAAATGAAGCTTGCCTAGAGATATCTCCTTCAGTAAAACATTGAGAGTAAGAGGGGCTTCACAGGCTGCATTGCAAAATGAAAGTAAAAACATGTATACAGGATTCTAGTAGTGAAGGGGTTAATGCAAAGGAGGAGCTGCCTGGATCCCAGACCATCTCACCAGGATCCCAACTAAACCTAAATATCGACACCCACCATCTGAAGGAACTTGTTGAAATGTCTCTCCAGCTGTACCTCAGCTGAAAGGAAGTAAGTGAATGTGACAGGAAAGCAGTGGCCATTTGGTAGATGAGGACTGACTGTTTTGTCTGTTCTAGTATGTCTGCTGCAGGAGTCCACTTTAGTCAGAGTTTGTCAGTGGCCTCAAGTCTACAATTTACTATATTGTCGTCACTCCTGGTGTATTAAACATGGTATGAGATCACAAAGCCGGACAGCAATAGAAAGTGGAAGAAATGACAAAAAAAAATGCCCCTTCTCATTGCAGCTGACAAAAGAAAGAGAGAGAAATAAAGCGTCTCTCAATTTGTGTGTTCAAGTAATCTTTATAAGAGAGCACTATGAAGAAATACGGTCTCAATATTTCATCTGATTGTATCCTCAGTTGGATAAGGAAAATTAAAGTTGGCTGCCAGAATTTCAAAAATGCAAAGTGAAAAATGTTTTTTAAACCCCCTCCCAAGATTTTCTAAGTAAAATCCTGTCCACGAGGTGTGTTCAAGCAGCATTGATGCAATAAAGTGATACATGAGCAGCAAGGTGCTTGCTCAAATTGAATACCAGAAAGTAACACAGAATAACATTTATTATTAAAACACAATGTGATGATTTGAAATTAACAGAGAATGTGCCAACTAGGAGTAAAATCAGAGGTTTCTTCTGCACCATTGCAGACTAAAAATGGATTCTGGTTACTTGCAGTAGAAAGGCAGACAGATAATTGTTTAATGGTAAGATCCTTTCACAGTCCATTTGATTTGCGTTATAGCCGGTTATTTCACATCCATGCGCCTGACGCCAAGTCCGATGATTACATTCCAAAGACAGCACTATGTGGAGGAGCAAGCCTTGCATATATCCGGACATAACCAATGAAATGTGTATTGTGGATCCCAGTAACGGACCTCAATGGAAAGACTGACAGAGAGAACTAGCTTTGAAATTCTGCCCTATTAAGGTAGCCAGGTGTAGCTGAACAAGTTTATAGTGGTGGCTGTGGACTCAATGACCTAATACCATCTTCACCCAGTACCATATTATACCTGGAATGATAAAGATTTATTTTCATAGCGTAAAAGAGTTTAGCATTTTTTTATTTTATTTTTTTCTCCAAAAGTATCAAAACTAAACCAAACTAAAAGCTAACACTGTAATAACAGTATATAGATAAAATAGAACAGCTACAGTTCCTGGTCAGTGACGGCTTTTTTTCGACATCTGTTCTGCTGAACCTGGAGGCTTGTGGCCTCTTTGTCCTCGCCTCCAGTGTCTGCGGGTGCCTCTCCTTGCCTGTAATTCCAGTGGAACAACACATTCCGTGGTCACTATCGAAGACGTTTCACTCAGACTTTCACTGGGGGATGAGGGGCACTCCCTGGAGGACTGGAGGACTTGATGCAGACCAGTCATACACTGTTGATTGTGCTGTTGCTGCTGCTCTGCCATAAGTAAAAGGTTAGAAGACAGCTTCTCAAAGATCACATTCTGCTGCTTCATGGTCTCAGAGATGGTGCCAATGCTTTGACTGAACGATTTCTGAAACGTTTTAACATTTCTGTTCAAAATTTTAACGTTATTATTCAAGATATCCAGTTTTTTGGCCATTGTCCGTCGGAAATGGCTCTGCTCTGCATAGATCAAGGTTGTGTGGTCCCTTATGGTTTGTTTCCTCACATTAGAGATTTGGTCTTGGGTTGATCTCAGCATAGATGGCTCTGGTCTGTTTTCTCTCGTCATGTCCTCCTGATATACTGATCTTTCATCTTCAATGTCAGGATTATCATCTGTATAATCTTGGTCATTGGTGTCATCATGTGTGACAGTTTGGAATTCATCACCTTCTGCAATCTCATCATCATCAACTTCCTGGCTGTCATGAAGATCAACCATATAATGGTCAGAGGGTCCTCCTAGAAATTGAGAAAGAGTTATGAAAAAAGTTTAATGGAAATTCATCTAATTTCACAAACAGATTCAGTAGTCATCACTGCGTTAAGCATGTTAATCTCCTCCCAATTGGCAAGACAATCAGCTCAACACTGTTGAATAAATCAGTGGATCTCTACCTACATGCTTCAAACGTGTCACAGCACCACTGTTTTACACATATAATGAGCCTATTCTAATGTTACTCCACATGCCGGTCACTCCATTACTGACAGAAGTTCTTTATCTTTGTTATAGAGGTAGTTATGTGACATTATCGGATTATTTATGTATGTTATAGAGGTAGTTATGTGACGTTATAGGATTATTTATCTATGTTATAGAGGTAGTTATGTGACATTATCGGATTATTTATGTATGTTATAGAGGTAGTTATGTGACATTATCGGATTATTTATGTATGTTATAGAGGTAGTTATGTGATGTTATCTGATTATTTAGCTATGTTATAGAGGTAGTTATGTGACGTTATCTGATTATTTATCTATGTTATAGAGGTAGTTATGTGACGTTATCTGATTATTTATCTATGTTATAGAGGTAGTTATATGACGTTATCTGATTATTTATCCATGTTATAGAGGTAGTTATGTGATGTGATAGGATTATTTATCTATGTTATAGAGGTAGTTATGTGACGTTATCTGATTATTTATCTATGTTATAGAGGTAGTTATGTGACGTTATCAGATTATTTATCTATGTTATAGAGGTAGTTATATGACGTTATAGGATTATTTCAGGATAAGGACAGTGATTGCAGGTAGCCTCTGATTTTTTTTTTACATTTATTTAATCTTTGTACCCCTATATCATTTAGACATTCAAGTAAGAGAGATTCACCTAGCTTTACTTAACTTGAATCTTTCCAACTTATCTCTCTCGTTTCTATACAAGTCTGTGAGGACTAGCCCCATCCCTTTATACTGTACGATTCTATAGTGCCAGGAAAACGGCTTATTTCCTGACAATATAGAATCCCTTTCATAAAGCCTTCCGAGACACTGGATCCATTGTATCTACTTGCTAAGCTGCTATAAACTTGTATTTAGTATCCCCAGACTTCAAACCAGATCTAATTAATCAGTCACTATTTTTGTCTTCATGCAATCCCTTTATTAGGAAGTTTTATCTTTATTGTATATCTAAATATAAGGGATAAGCCCAAAGTAGTGCTGGTAGTACCTGAACAGCTTAATTCTATAATTTTAGTGGGGATTTCTTGTGATTTTCAGAGCGTTCCTGGATAAGGTATATCAGTACATCAACGTGCCACAACAACAGTTTTCACACCAGCTAATCACGTCATAAAAAGAGTTGGACCGGGTATATAAATTGTGTTTAGGCAGATTTTATTGGAAAACCAATGTGTCCACATACCCCCCGAACCCATTGCCATCCTTTTACCTGCAAAATACTGATCCAGCATTCTCCCAGAATCCGTTGCACCGGGGACTCCTGCCACAATGTCAGCGGAGATCATCTTTTCCATCACACGTTCGTAAGGCCAGAAGGAGATGTTTAGTGGAGCACCACCCCCTGTGGCCCTCCGATGTTTGGCAATTTTGCTCAGCTTGTCTTTAACTTTCCGCTTAATATCTGCGTATCTTTTCTTACAGTTTTGCACTGACCTGGGGTAGGCAGAAATGGCATTAACAGATGACACAATTTCTCTCCAAAGCGCATTCTTCACGGCAGTCGAGTTGCGTGCTGCAAATTTCCCAAATAGTCTGTCGTAATGGGGCATAATGCTGTTGATTAGAACATCGTTTTCCTCTTCAGAGAATCGGACATTGCGCTGGCGTTCTCGTTCGGCCTGCTGCTGAGACTGCGAAGACTCCTCCAGCTGAAGGTCATCTCCATCTATCTGATGCTGTATAACTGGAGAAGATGTCTAGGTCTGAGGATCACTGCAAGCCTACTCCATTTTCATCAAAGTTTGGCTTCAAAGAAAAAAAACAAACTCAAGCTGCCGCACAACTTGAGGCGCTGCACCAAACGCATGCCGCAGCATCTCGTGGCATGGAACAGCTTTATAATATGTACTATATACATAATACACTTTATATTGCATATTAAATCAAAGCTTTATAGCATATACATATAATCCACTTTATAAAAAACATACTAAATCCATATTATGCTTTCTAAGTACTAAACTTCTCATTCTGCATCAATTTTAAATGGTCACAGTTTACCATAGATACCCGATCACGGCAGCCTATTTCCAAATTAACTGGGGTGCACGTATTTGATCTAAACAGTGCCTATTCCATTTAGAATTGATGCAGGACCCAGCACCCACACACTACCTTTAATACAGCTTGGATCTAACGTCTCCAACTAGAAACAAGGTTCAAGGGGCAGTCTAAGCAACATCACCTCTACAACTCAATCTATTATTACAACTCAGCGTATCATTACCGCTTGTCGCAGTGTTCATTTTGGCGGCAAATTTCTGTTTAGTTTTAGTCAGTCTTTTGACTAAAAAGCCATTTTAGTCGTATTTTAGTCATCTGAATTGTTTTAATTTCAGTTTATTTTTAGTCGACTAAATATCAAAACTTTTAGTCGACTAAAATTGTTATTTGACAAAAAACACTGGCTTGTTGTAATAGTTAAAGGACCACTCTAGGCACTCAGACCACTTCAGCTTAATGAAGTGGTCTGGGTGCCAGGTCCCTCTAGGATTAACCCTTTTTTTATAAACATGTTTATAAATGGGTTAATCCAGTCTCCAAATCCTCTAGTGGCTGTCTCACTGACAGCCGCTAGAGGCGCTTGCGTGATTCTCACTGTGAAAATCACAGCGAGAGCACGCAAGCGTCCATAGGAAAGCATTCTAAATGCTTTCCTATGCGACCGGCTGAATGCGCGCGCAGCTCTTACCGCGCATGCGCATTCAGGAGGATCGGAGGCGGAGAGGAGGAGGAGAGCTCCCTGCCCGGCGCTGGAATACAGGTAAGTTTTAACCCTTTACTCTCCATCCAGCCTGGCGGGAGGGGGTCCCTGAGGGTGGGGGCACCCTCAGGGCACTATAGTGCCAGGAAAACGAGTATGTTTCCCTGGCACTATAGTGGTCCTTTAAGATGCACTGGAAGGCTATTTCATGTATCTACTACCCTTTCTATATCACTGTTACTGCTCCCACTGGAAGGCTATTCCAGGTATCTACTACCCTTTCTATATCACTGTTACTGCTCCCACTGGAAGGCTATTCCAGGTATCTACTACCCTTTCTATATCACTGTTACTGCTTCCACTGGAAGGATATTCCAGGTATCTACTACCATTCGTATAACACTGTTACTGCTCCCACTGGAAGGCTATTCCAGGTATCTACTACCCTTTCTATATCACTGTTACTGCTCCCACTGGAAGGCTATTCCAGGTATCTACTACCCTTTCTATATCACTGTTACTGCTCCCACTGGAAGGCTATTCCAGGTATCTACTACCCTTTCTATATCACTGTTACTGCTCCCACTGGAAGGCTATTCCAGGTATCTACTACCCTTGTTGTATCTCCATTAGCCATTGCTGCTTTTCCAGGTATCTACTACTTTCTATATCAATCAGGGTAGAGCAATTATCGTTTCCGCCGATTATTAGCGCCAAAATGGGTCATATTTCTGATATTCACTATTGGCTTTGAAATTTACCGCCATTACCAATAACTTACTCCACCGGTCATTCGGAAAGTCCAGCCACCAGCCATATTGCAACATTAGGTCACCCCTACCTGTATGCAGAGCTCAGCTGAAGGCATGGAGGTGTGACAATGACAATCAACTGTCATGTACTGGGCTGGCTGCTTGAGAGTGATAGGAGTATGACTGCTCCTATCATTAACAGCACTGCACGTGTTGTGGTCTGAGTGATCCTAGCATGTATTGGCTATCTGAGATTGAGAGAGTGTGATTGCTGTCAGAATGTTCAGTTAATGCACAGATTATTGACAAAGGCGACCGATAATATGCATAAGCTCTAGAAAAATGCTATCGGTCAATTCCCAATATCAATATCACATAGACATAAAACAAAGCACCTAAACACAGTTACAAATCACTGTCACCCAAAGGCAGACAAGTTGTGCCCACAGGCTGATATGCAGACTAGGTTACAACGTAAAAAGGCAAATCAACATTTTCATCCCCTGATGAACTGTGGCCCTAAGAGATGCTAATGTTGTGACTCCTGACCTAGAGAAAGACAAGCTGGCACAATCCCCCACTGACAGACCAGCTGGCACAATCCCCCACTGACAGACCAGCTGGCACAATCCCCCACTGACAGACCAGCTGGTACAATCCTCCACTGACAGACCAGCTGGCACAATTCTCCACTGACAGACCAGCTGGCACAATTCCCCACTGACAGACCAGCTGGCACAATCCCCCACTGACAGACAAGCAGGCACAATCCCCCAGTGACAGACAAGCAGGCACAATCCCCCACTGACAGACCAGCTGGCACAATCCCCCACTGACAGACCAGCAGGCACAATCCCCCACTGACAGACAAGCAGGCACAATCCCCCACTGACAGACAAGCAGGCACAATCCCCCACTGACAGACAAGCAGGCACAATCCCCCACTGACAGACAAGCAGGCACAATCCCCCACCGACAGACAAGCAGGCACAATCCCCCACTGACAGACAAGCAGGCACAATCCCCCACTGACAGACAAGCAGGCACAATCCCCCACTGACAGACAAGCAGGCACAATCCCCCACTGACAGACAAGCAGGCACAATCCCCCACTGACAGACAAGCAGGCACAATCCCCCACTGACAGACAAGCAGGCACAATCCCCCACTGACAGACAAGCAGGCACAATCCCCCACTGACAGACAAGCAGGCACAATCCCCCACTGACAGACAAGCTGGCACAATCCCCCACTGACAGACAAGCTGGTACAATCCCCCACTGACAGACAAGCTGGCACCATCCCCCACTGAAAGACAAGCTGGCACCATCCCCCACTGACAGACCAGCTGGCACCATCCCCCACTGACAGACCAGCTGGCACCATCCCCCACTGACAGACCAGCTGGCACCATCCCCCACTGACAGACCAGCTGGCACCATCCCCCACTGACAGACCAGCTGGCACAATCCCCCACTGACAGACCAGCTGGCACAATCCCCCACTGACAGACCAGCTGGCACAATCCCCCACTGACAGACCAGCTGGCACAATCCCCCACTGACAGACCAGCTGGCACAATCCCCCACTGACAGACCAGCTGGCACAATCCCCCACTGACAGACCAGCTGGCACAATCCCCCACTGACAGACCAGCTGGCACAATCCCCCACTGACAGACCAGCTGGCACAATCCCCCACTGACAGACCAGCTGGCACAATCCCCCACTGACAGACCAGCTGGCACAATCCCCCACTGACAGACCAGCTGGCACAATCCCCCACTGACAGACCAGCTGGCACAATCCCCCACTGACAGACCAGCTGGCACAATCCCCCACTGACAGACCAGCTGGTACAATCCCCCACTGACAGTCAAGCTGGTACAATCCCCCACTGACAGACAAGCAGGCACAATCCCCCACTGACAGACAAGCAGGCACAATCCCCCACTCACAGACAAGCAGGCACAATCCCCCACTGACAGACAAGCAGGCACAATCCCCCACTGACAGACAAGCAGGCACAATCCCCCACTGACAGACAAGCAGGCACAATCCCCCACTGACAGACAAGCAGGCACAATACCCCACTGACAGTCAAGCTGGTACAATCCCCCACTGACAGACCAGCTGGCACAATCCCCCACTGACAGACCAGCTGGCACAATCCCCCACTGACAGACCAGCTGGTACAATCACCCACTGACAGACAAGCTGGCACAATCCCCCACTGACAGACAAGCTGGCACAATCCCCCACTGACAGACAAGCTGGCACAATCCCCCACTGACAGACAAGCTGGTACAATCCCCCACTGACAGACAAGCTGGTACAATCCCCCACTGACAGACCAGCTGGCACAATCCCCCACTGACAGACCAGCTGGCACAATCCCCCACTGACAGACCAGCTGGCACAATCCCCCACTGACAGACCAGCTGGCACAATCCCCCACTGACAGACCAGCTGGCACAATCCCCCACTGACAGACCAGCTGGCACAATCCCCCACTGACAGACCAGCTGGCACAATCCCCCACTGACAGACCAGCTGGCACAATCCCCCACTGACAGACCAGCTGGCACAATCCCCCACTGACAGACAAGCTGGTACAATCCCCCACTGACAGTCAAGCTGGTACAATTCCCCACTGACAGACAAGCTGGTACAATCCCCCACTGACAGTCAAGCTGGTACAATCCCCCACTGACAGTCAAGCTGGTACAATCCCCCACTGACAGACCAGCAGGCACAATCCCCCACTGACAGACAAGCAGGCACAATTCCCCACTGACAGACAAGCAGGCACAATCCCCCACTGACAGTCAAGCTGGTACAATCCCCCACTGACATTCAAGCTGGTACAATCACCCACTGACAGACAAGCTGGTACAATCCCCCACTGACAGACAAGCTGGTACAATCCCCCACTGACAGACAAGCAGGCACAATCCCCCACTGACAGTCAAGCTGGTACAATCCCCCACTGACAGACAAGCAGGCACAATCCCCCACTGACAGTCAAGCTGGTACAATCACCCACTGACAGACAAGCTGGCACAATTCCCCACTGACAGACAAGCAGGCACAATTCCCCACTTACAGACAAGCTGGTACAATCCCCCACTGACAGTCAAGCTGGTACAATCCCGCACTGACAGTCAAGCTGGTACAATCCCCCACTGACAGTCAAGCTGGTACAATCCCCCACTGCCAGACAAGCTGGCACAATCACCCACTGACAGACAAGCTGGCACAATCACCCACTGACAGACAAGCTGGCACAATCACCCACTGACAGACAAGCTGGCACAATCCCCCACTGACAGACAAGCTGGCACAATCCCCAACTGACAGACAAGCTGGTAGAATCCCCCACTGACAGTCAAGCTGGTACAATCCCCCACTGACAGTCAAGCTGGTACAATCCCCCCACTGACAGACAAGCTGGTACAATCCCCCACTGACAGACAAGCTGGTACAATCCCCACAGAAAGACCAGGTGGCATGCCCGGCACCTTTGAACAAAGACAAGCAAGCTGGCCTCCTCATTCACAGACAAACAAGCTGGCATCTTCATGTCACCCAAGTATACATTCATCCAAAGACAAACTGGCACCTTCAATATAGACTGACAAATATACTCTACAACACACCTACTCGTACTCACTTGTGCCAGTGTTGTGGCCCATTTCTCTATCTCCATTTTGTTTCTGTTCCCACATACAGGGCTCCTCGTCTGGCTCAATCTTCACTATAATATCAGGGGAGGGACTGGAACGTCCAGATCGGAACAGCTCGTACCCTGCAAACAAACAGAATGTAATCAGACAGTCTGACTGCATACACTTCAACCCCACTGCAACTGTAGAGAGAAAATCAGAGACAGTCTGACTGCATACACAGCTCCATGAGAGACAGCCCCACTGCATACACGGCTCCACGAGAGCGGCAACTGCATACACGGCTCCACGAGAGCAGCAACTGCATACACGGCTCCACGAGAGCAGCAACTGCATACACGGCTCCACGAGAGCAGCAACTGCATACACGGCTCCACGAGAGCAGCAACTGCATACACGGCTCCACGAGAGCAGCAACTGCATACACGGCTCCACGAGAGCAGCAACTGCATACACGGCTCCACGAGAGCAGCAACTGCATACACGGCTCCACGAGAGCAGCAACTGCATACACGGCTCCACGAGAGCAGCAACTGCATACACGGCTCCACGAGAGCAGCAACTGCATACACGGCTCCACGAGAGCAGCAACTGCATACACGGCTCCACGAGAGCACCAACTGCATACACGGCTCCACGAGAGCACCAACTGCATACACGGCTCCACGAGAGCACCAACTGCATACACGGCTCCACGAGAGCACCAACTGCATACACGGCTCCACGAGAGCACCAACTGCATACACTGCTCCACGAGAGCACCAACTGCATACACTGCTCCACGAGAGCACCAACTGCATACACTGCTCCACGAGAGCACCAACTGCATACACTGCTCCACGAGAGCACCAACTGCATACACGGCTCCACGAGAGCACCAACTGCATACACGGCTCCACGAGAGCACCAACTGCATACACGGCTCCACGAGAGCAGCAACTGCATACACGGCTCCACGAGAGCAGCAACTGCATACACGGCTCCACGAGAGCAGCAACTGCATACACGGCTCCACGAGAGCAGCAACTGCATACACGGCTCCACGAGAGTACCATCTGCATACACGCATACACGGCTCCACGAGAGCACCAACTGCATACACAGCTCCACGAGAGTACCAACTGCATACACAGCTCCACGAGAGCACCAACTGCATACACAGCTCCACGAGAGCACCAACTGCATACACAGCTCCACGAGAGCACCAACTGCATACACAGCTCCACGAGAGCACCATCTGCATACACTGCTCCACGAGAGCACCAACTGCATACACTGCTCCACGAGAGCACCAACTGCATACACTGCTCCACGAGAGCACCAACTGCATACACTGCTCCACGAGAGCACCAACTGCATACACTGCTCCACGAGAGCACCAACTGCATACACTGCTCCACGAGAGCACCAACTGCATACACTGCTCCACGAGAGCACCAACCGCATACACTGCTCCACGAGAGCACCAACTGCATACACTGCTCCACGAGAGCACCAACTGCATACACTGCTCCACGAGAGCACCAACTGCATACACTGCTCCACGAGAGCACCAACTGCATACACTGCTCCACAAGAGCACCAACTGCATACACTGCTCCACGAGAGCACCAACTGCATACACAGCTCCACGAGAGCACCAACTGCATACACTGCTCCAAGAGAGTACCATCCACATACACGCATACACGGCTCCACGAGAGCACCAACTGCATACACAGCTCCACGAGAGCACCAACTGCATACACAGCTCCACGAGAGCACCAACTGCATACACAGCTCCACGAGAGCACCAACTGCATACACTGCTCCACGAGAGCACCAACTGCATACACTGCTCCACGAGAGCACCAACTGCATACACTGCTCCACGAGAGCACCAACTGCATACACTGCTCCACGAGAGCACCAACTGCATACACTGCTCCACAAGAGCACCAACTGCATACACTGCTCCACGAGAGCACCAACTGCATACACGGCTCCACGAGAGCACCAACTGCATACACGGCTCCACGAGAGCACCAACTGCATACACAGCTCCATGAGAGCACCAACTGCATACACTGCTCCACGAGAGCAACAACTGCATACACAGCTCCATGAGAGCACCAACTGGAGAGTGAACATGAGAGACAGTCTGACTGCATACACAGCGCCACGAGAGACAGTCTGACTGCATACACAGCTCCATGAGAGACAGCCCCACTGCATACACAGCTCCACGAGAGCAGCAACTGCATACACAGCTCCACGAGAGCACCAACTGCATACACAGCTCCACGAGAGCACCAACTGCATACACAGCTCCACGAGAGCACCAACTGCATACACTGCTCCACGAGAGCACCAACTGCATACACTGCTCCACGAGAGCACCAACTGCATACACGGCTCCACGAGAGCACCAACTGGAGAGTGAACATGAGAGACAGTCTGACTGCATACACAGCGCCACGAGAGACAGTCTGACTGCATACAAAAAGCGCCACGAGAGACAGTCTGACTGCATACACAGCTCCATGAGAGACAGCCCCACTGCATACACAGCTCCACGAGAGACAGTCTGACTGCATACACAGCGCCACGAGAGACAGTCTGACTGCATACACAGCTCCACGAGAGACAGTCTGACTGCATACACAGCGCCACGAGAGACAGTCTGACTGCATACACAGCTCCACGAGAGACAGTCTGACTGCATACACAGCTCCACGAGAGCACCAACTGCATACACAGCTCCACGAGAGCACCAACTGCATACACAGCTCCACGAGAGCACCAACTGCATACACAGCTCCACGAGAGCACCATCTGCATACACTGCTCCACGAGAGCACCAACTGCATACACTGCTCCACGAGAGCACCAACTGCATACACTGCTCCACGAGAGCACCAACTGCATACACTGCTCCACGAGAGCACCAACTGCATACACTGCTCCACGAGAGCACCAACTGCATACACTGCTCCACGAGAGCACCAACTGCATACACTGCTCCACGAGAGCACCAACTGCATACACTGCTCCACGAGAGCACCAACTGCATACACTGCTCCACGAGAGCACCAACTGCATACACTGCTCCACGAGAGCACCAACTGCATACACTGCTCCACGAGAGCACCAACTGCATACACTGCTCCACGAGAGCACCAACTGCATACACTGCTCCACGAGAGCACCAACTGCATACACTGCTCCACGAGAGCACCAACTGCATACACTGCTCCACGAGAGCACCAACTGCATACACTGCTCCACAAGAGCACCAACTGCATACACTGCTCCACGAGAGCACCAACTGCATACACAGCTCCACGAGAGCACCAACTGCATACACTGCTCCAAGAGAGTACCATCTACATACACGCATACACGGCTCCACGAGAGCACCAACTGCATACACTGCTCCACGAGAGCACCAACTGCATACACTGCTCCACGAGAGCAACAACTGCATACACAGCTCCATGAGAGCACCAACTGGAGAGTGAACATGAGAGACAGTCTGACTGCATACACAGCGCCACGAGAGACAGTCTGACTGCATACACAGCTCCATGAGAGACAGCCCCACTGCATACACAGCTCCACGAGAGCAGCAACTGCATACACTGCTCCACGAGAGCACCAACTGGAGAGAGAACATGAGAGACAGTCTGACTGCATACACAGCGCCACGAGAGACAGTCTGACTGCATACACAGCTCCATGAGAGACAGCCCCACTGCATACACAGCTCCACGAGAGCAGCAACTGCATACACAGCTCCACGAGAGCACCAACTGCATACACAGCTCCACGAGAGCACCAACTGCATACACAGCTCCACGAGAGCACCAACTGCATACACTGCTCCACGAGAGCACCAACTGCATACACTGCTCCACGAGAGCACCAACTGCATACACGGCTCCACGAGAGCACCAACTAGAGAGTGAACATGAGAGACAGTCTGACTGCATACAAAAAGCGCCACGAGAGACAGTCTGACTGCATACACAGCTCCATGAGAGACAGCCCCACTGCATACACAGCTCCACGAGAGACAGTCTGACTGCATACACAGCTCCACGAGAGACAGTCTGACTGCATACACAGCGCCACGAGAGACAGTCTGACTGCATACACAGCTCCACGAGAGACAGTCTGACTGCATACACAGCTCCATGAGAGACAGCCCCACTGCATACACAGCGCCACAAGAGACAGTCTGACTGCATACACTGCTCCACGAGAGACAGTCTGACTGCATACACTGCTCCACGAGAGACAGTCTGACTGCATACACTGCTCCACGAGAGACAGTCTGACTGCATACACTGCTCCACGAGAGACAGTCTGACTGCATACACTGCTCCACGAGAGACAGTCTGACTGCATACACTGCTCCACGAGAGACAGTCTGACTGCATACACTGCTCCACGAGAGACAGTCTGACTGCATACACTGCTCCACGAGAGACAGTCTGACTGCATACACTGCTCCACGAGAGACAGTCTGACTGCATACACTGCTCCACGAGAGACAGTCTGACTGCATACACTGCTCCACGAGAGACAGTCTGACTGCATACACAGCGCCACGAGAGACAGTCTGACTGCATACACAGCGCCACGAGAGACAGTCTGACTGCATACACAGCGCCACGAGAGACAGTCTGACTGCATACACAGCGCCACGAGAGACAGTCTGACTACATACACAGCGCCACGAGAGACAGTCTGACTGCATACACAGCGCCATGAGACAGTCTGACTGCATACACAGCTCCACGAGACACAGTCTGACTGCATACACAGCTCCATGAGAGACAGCCCCACTGCATACACAGTGCAACAAGAGACAGTCTGACTGCATACACAGCGCCACGAGAGACAGTCTGACTGCATACACAGCTCCACGAGACACAGTCTGACTGCATACACAGCTCCATGAGAGACAGCCCCACTGCATACACAGCGCCACGAGAGACAGTCTGACTGCATACACAGCGCCACGAGAGACAGTCTGACTGCAAACACAGCGCCACGAGAGACAGTCTGACTGCATACACTGCTCCACGAGAGACAGTCTGACTACATATACAGCGCCACGAGAGACAGTCTGACTGCATACACAGCTCCACGAGAGACAGTCTGACTGCATACACAGCGCCACGAGAGACAGTCTGACTGCAAACACAGCGCCACGAGAGACAGTCTGACTGCATACACTGCTCCACGAGAGACAGTCTGACTACATATACAGCGCCACGAGAGACAGTCTGACTGCATACACAGCTCCACGAGAGCACCAGCTGGAGAGAGAACATCAAAGACAGTCTGACTGCATACACAGCGCCACGAGAGACAGTCTGACTGGATACACAGCTCCACGAGAGCACCAACTGGAGAGAGAACATCAGAGACAGTCTGACTGCATACACTGCTCCACGAGAAAACCAACTGGAGAGAGAACATCAGAGACAGTATGATTGCATACTGGCCATAGAGACCCATTAGAGACAGTGTACATTGTCCTGGGAAAGCAATTCACCTAGAGAGAGAAGATAATCTGATACTGCCCTGATCTCTTGTCCTAACTAAAATAAATTAGCAGGCAGAGGAAGAGTAAACAAAGCTGAGAGAAGGAAACACAGAGCAGAGAGAACATACAGCTGACACACAAACAGCCAAGAATGAAAGAACATAGAACAGACAGTGAGAATCACAAACAGCCAAGAGTGAGAAAACATACAGCAGACAGTGAGAAACACAAACAGCCAAGAATGAGAGAACATAGAGCAGACAGTGAGAAACACAAACAGACAAGAATGAGAGAACATAGAGCAGACAGTGAGAAACACAAACAGCCAAGAGTGAGAGAACATAAGGCAGACAGTGAGAAACACAAACAGCCAAGGATGAGAGAACATAGAGCAGACAGTGGGAAACACAAACAGCCAAGAGTGAGAAAACATACAGCAGACAGTGAGAAACACAAACAGCCAAGAATGAGAGAACATAGAGCAGACAGTGAGAAACACAAACAGCCAAGAGTGAGAGAACATAGTGCAGACAGTGAGAAACACAAACAGCAAAGAGTGAGAGAACATAAGGCAGACAGTGAGAAACACAAACAGCCAAGGATGAGAGAACATAGAGCAGACAGTGGGAAACACAAACAGCCAAGAGTGAGAGAACATAAGGCAGACAGTGAGAAACACAAACAGCCAAGGATGAGAGAACATAGAGCAGACAGTGGGAAACACAAACAGCCAAGAGTGAGAAAACATACAGCAGACAGTGAGAAACACAAACAGCCAAGAATTAGAGCACATATAGCAGACAGTGAGAAACACAAACAGCCAAGAATGAGAAAACATAGAGCAGACAGTGGGAAACACAAACAGCCAAGAATGAGAGAACATAGAGCAGACAGTGGGAAACACAAACAGCCAAGAATGAGAGAACATAGAGCAGACAGTGAGAAACACAAACAGCCAAGAATGAGAGAACATAGAGCAGACAGTGGGAAATTCCCACAGACAGGAGAGAGAACACAAAGCCGGAAACACACACAAACTGGAGAGACAACACACGGAAAACGTACTGAAGAGCGGGAAACCCATGGTACACAGAACGTACAACAGACAGAACGCACAGCAGACAGGGGGATACGCACAGCAGACAGGGGGAAACGCACAGCAGACAGGGGGAAACGCACAGCAGACAGAACGTACAACAGGCAGTGAGAAATGCACAGCAGACAGAACGTACATCAGACAGGAGGAAACGCACAGCAGACAGAATGTACAGCAGACAGGGGGAAACGCACAGCAGACAGAAAGTACAGCAGACAGGGGGAAACGCACAGCAGACAGGGGGAAACGCACAGCTGACAGGGGGAAACGCACAGCTGACAGGGGGAAACGCACAGCAGACAGGGGGAAACGCACAGCAGACAGGGGGAAACGCACAGCAGACAGGGGGAAACGCACAGCAGACAGGGGGAAACGCACAGCAGACAGGGGGAAACGCACAGCAGACAGGGGGAAACGCACAGCAGACAGGGGGAAACGCACAGCAGACAGGGGGAAACGCACAGCAGACAGGAGGAAACGCACAGCAGACAGGAGGAAACGCACAGCAGACAGGGGGAAACGCACAGCAGACAGGGGGAAACACAAGGCAAGTCGAACTGGTTTAGAATGGTTTGACTTCTAAGTTGGAGTTCACCACTTGGAGTCGACCCACCTTCAATGCCAGGAGTGCCGGTGGTGCAAGGCTTAGCTCACTGGATAAGAGTGATCCACTGTAGTGGTTATGGTACTTGCAATGTTCCTTTAAGTTAATCACAGAAGACACACCCTATGTTGTCAGTGTTCCCCAAGGGCTCATTAACGTGAACGCAAGATATGACAGTTTATTTAATACAGCACAGTCTGAAAGACAAATTAAATTACCACTAAGGTCATATTTAATGCGTTTTCTCCTCACTTACCTGAGTTTCTGGTTTCAGAACCTTCCCGTTTCATCTTTGCACCACAAGCTCCCGGCTCTCTCATTGATTCTTGTTTCGCCATGCTATCAGGAACGGCCGAGTAATTACCTGTTTACCATATAATATGGAGTGAGTGTGAGATCAGTGTGTCTTGCACCCACCCCATGACCTTCTCTGTCACCACAACCATGACGAAAGCTACATTATTAAACAAATGTGTTACCAAAAGAAATCAAACTAGATGTTACTAAGACTGGAGAGACCGGGGTTTGGTGGGTCCCAACATCAGCCACAGAGACCTTCATCTGTCTGTTTGCAGACTGAATCCACAGGCCATGTAATAAGAGGGGATTTAATGAGGATTGGTCTGAAACTCAACACTCTACTTTCATTTCTTACAGATTACCGGCATTATAACCTCACTGTCCGATTATTGGAGATGCCCAGCCATTCTAGTATCTTACATTCGGAGTACTGGATTAAAGCCACACTCACTCTAATCACGTGACTTCGAAATTCCATGAATCGTATTAAATCTTATGGGTTCATGGAATTTACAAGTCACTGCTAGTGAAATAAAGACACCGTGTTCTCACCCAGAGAATCGAGGAACAGGAAATTCTCCTCCATGATGCTCAGTTCGTCCTGAAAGCACAACGACCAGATCCTGAAAGAAAAAGGGATTAACATTACAGTCGCAGTTTCTCACACTCTCAGGAAAATGCTGGCTTCACCAGGACTCTCCCCAAACTCTTCTGAAAAAGAAGAAGATCCTGATACTCTCCGGCCGTCATCTCTCCCCCAATGTGAACACTCTCTCTGCTCTCATCACAAGCTCTCTCTATCTCCCCCTCCTTCACACACTCTTCTTCCTGAAAGGGTTAATCGACTTCTCTTTAACTCCCTCAGTTCTCGAACCTCTCAGTCACCAAATCAATTGATGGGAGCTTCTTGTTAGCAAAAGACTCGAAAGTGCTTAACAAAAAGTCTCAATGAGTGTATTTTCAGGGCTTTGTCACGCAAGCAGCGAGATTTATCGCTTCCTTGTAGTTAATAGTACATACTTGGCTGACATTAAAAGATAAGCATTTGAATAAAGACAGGCAGAAACATCCTGAGGTCGAGCGAGGTCGCACATCCTATAGAAGGAAGACCTTGGTACAAAATACATCTGCCAAAGTCAGCATAATTATTTCAAACATTATTTAAAAACATATAATTCAAAAAGAGTTTAACTATTTCATATCCTTACAGTCAGCACTAATGATTATAAACCTTATCTAAGCATAAAATACATATGAACAAGAAAACTTAAATACTTCATATCCTTTCACTTCCTCTGTCATACATGTGCTATTCTCCCCATTACACGCGCTCTATTCTTCCTGTCATACATGTGCTATTCTCCCCCATTACACGCGCTCTATTCTTCCTGTCATACATGTGCTATTCTCCACCATTGCACGCGCTCTATTCTTCCTGTCATACATGTGCTATTCTCCCCCATTACACGCGCTCTATTCTTCCTGTCATACATGTGCTATTCTCCCCATGGCACGCGCTCTATTCTTCCTGTCATACATGTGCTATTCTCCCCCATTACACGCGCTCTATTCTTCCTGTCATACATGTGCTATTCTCCCCCATTACACGCGCTATATTCTTCCTGTCATACATGTGCTATTCTCCTCCCATTACACGCGCTCTATTCTTCCTGTCATACATGTGCTATTCTCCCCATAACACGCGCTCTATTCTTCCTGTCATACATGTGCTATTCTCCCCATGGCACGCCATCTATTCTTCCTGTCATACATGTGCTATTCTCCCCCATTACACGCGCTCTATTCTTCCTGTCATACATGTGCTATTCTCCAAATGGCACGCGCTCTATTCTTCCTGTCATACATGTGCTATTCTCCCCATGGCACGCGCTCTATTCTTCCTGTCATACACGCGCTATTCTCCCCCATTACACGCGCTCTATTCTTCCTGTCATACATGTGCTATTCTCCCCCATTACACGCGCTCTATTCTTCCTGTCATACATGTGCTATTCTCCCCCATTACACGCGCTCTATTCTTCCTGTCATACATGTGCTATTCTCCCCATGGCACGCGCTCTATTCTTCCTGTCATACATGTGCTATTCTCCCCATGGCACGCCATCTATTCTTCCTGTCATACATGTGCTATTCTCCCCCATTACACGCGCTCTATTCTTCCTGTCATACATGTGCTATTCTCCAAATGGCACGCGCTCTATTCTTCCTGTCATACATGTGCTATTCTCCCCATGGCACGCGCTCTATTCTTCCTGTCATACATGTGCTATTCTCCCCCATTACACGCGCTCTATTCTTCCTGTCATACATGTGCTATTCTCCAAATGGCACGCGCTCTATTCTTCCTGTCATACATGTGCTATTCTCCCCATGGCACGCGCTCTATTCTTCCTGTCATACATGTGCTATTCTCCCCCATTACACGCGCTCTATTCTTCCTGTCATACATGTGCTATTCTCCCCCATTACACGCGCTCTATTCTTCCTGTCATACATGTGCTATTCTCCCCATGGCACGCGCTCTATTCTTCCTGTCATACATGTGCTATTCTCCCCATGGCACGCGCTCTATTCTTCCTGTCATACATGTGCTATTCTCCCCATGGCACGCGCTCTATTCTTCCTGTCATGCATGTGCTATTCTCCCCATGGCACGCGCTCTATTCTTCCTGTCATACATGTGCTATTCTCCCCATGGCACGCGCTCTATTCTTCCTGTCATACATGTGCTATTCTCCCCATGGCACGCGCTCTATTCTTCCTGTCATACATGTGCTATTCTCCCCCATTACACGCGCTCTATTCTTCCTGTCATACATGTGCTATTCTCCCCATGGCACGCGCTCTATTCTTCCTGTCATACATGTGCTATTCTCTCCCATTACACGCGCTCTATTCTTCCTGTCATACATGTGCTATTCTCCCCCATTACACGCGCTCTATTCTTCCTGTCATACATGTGCTATTCTCCCCATGGCACGCGCTCTATTCTTCCTGTCATACATGTGCTATTCTCGCCATGGCACGCGCTCTATTCTTCCTGTCATACATGTGCTATTCTCCCCATGGCACGCGCTCTATTCTTCCTGTCATACATGTGCTATTCTCCCCCATTACACGCGCTCTATTCTTCCTGTCATACATGTGCTATTCTCCCCCATTGCACGCGCTCTATTCTTCCTGTCATACATGTGCTATTCTCCTCCCATAGCACGCGCTCTATTCTTCCTGTCATACATGTGCTATTCTCCCCCATTACACGCGCTCTATTCTTCCTGTCATACATGTGCTATTTTCCCCCATTGCACGCGCTCTATTCTTCCTGTCATACATGTGCTATTCTCCTCCCATAACACGCGCTCTATTCTTCCTGTCATACATGTGCTATTCTCCCCCATTACACGCGCTCTATTCTTCCTTTCATACATGTGCTATTCTCCCCATTACACGCGCTCTA
Source organism: Pelobates fuscus (assembly GCF_036172605.1). Taxonomy (NCBI): domain Eukaryota; kingdom Metazoa; phylum Chordata; class Amphibia; order Anura; family Pelobatidae; genus Pelobates; species Pelobates fuscus. The sequence continues at coordinate 451,107 of NC_086318.1, read as the reverse complement.
TTCTTCCTGTCATACATGTGCTATTCTCCCCCATAACACGCGCTCTATTCTTCCTGTCATACATGTGCTATTCTCCCCATTACACGCGCTCTATTCTTCCTGTCATACATGTGCTATTCTCCCCATAACACACGCTCTATTCTTCCTGTCATACATGTGCTATTCTCCCCATAACACGCGCTCTATTCTTCCTGTTATACATGTGCTATTCTCCCCCATTACACGCGCTCTATTCTTCCTGTCATACATGTGCTATTCTCCCCATTACACGCGCTCTATTCTTCCTGTCATACATGTGCTATTCTCCCCATTACACGCGCTCTATTCTTCCTGTCATACATGTGCTATTCTCCCCCATTACACGCGCTCTATTCTTCCTGTCATACATGTGCTATTCTCCCCATTACACGCGCTCTATTCTTCCTGTCATACATGTGCTATTCTCCCCCATTACACGCGCTCTATTCTTCCTGTCATACATGTGCTATTCTCCCCCATTACACGCGCTCTATTCTTCCTGTCATACATGTGCTATTCTCCTCCCATTACACGCGCTCTATTCTTCCTGTCATACATGTGCTATTCTCCTCCCATTACACGCGCTCTATTCTTCCTGTCATACATGTGCTATTCTCCCCCATTACACGCGCTATTCTCCCCCATTACACGCGCTCTATTCTTCCTGTCATACATGTGCTATTCTCCTCCCATTACACGCGCTCTATTCCCCCCCCAGTCACTCTCTATCCCCCCCCAGTCACTCTCTACCCCCCCAGTCACTCTCTACCCCCCCAGTCACTCTCTATCCCCCCCCCGTCACTCTCTATCCCCCCCGTCACTCTCTATCCCCCCCCGTCACTCTCTATCCCCCCCCGTCACTCTCTATCCCCCCCGTCACTCTCTATCCCCCCCCCGTCACTCTCTATCCCCCCCCGTCACTCTCTATCCCCCCCCCGTCACTCTCTATCCCCCCCCCGTCACTCTCTATCCCCCCCCCGTCACTCTCTATCCCCCCCCAGTCACTCTCTATCCCCCCCAGTCACTCTCTATCCCCCCCCAGTCACTCTCTATCCCCCCCCGTCACTCTCTATCCCCCCCCCCAGTCACTCTCTACCCCCCCCAGTCACTCTCTATCCCCCCCCAGTCACTCTCTATCCCCCCCCAGTCACTCTCTACCCCCCCCCCAGTCACTCTCTATCCCCCCCCCCCAGTCACTCTCTATCCCCCCCCCCAGTCACTCTCTATCCCCCCCCAGTCACTCTCTATCCCCCCCCCAGTCACTCTCTATCCCCCCCCAGTCACTCTCTATCCCCCCCAGTCACTCTCTATCCCCCCCCCCGTCACTCTCTATCCCCCCCCCAGTCACTCTCTATCCCCCCCCCCAGTCACTTTCTACCCCCCCCCCAGTCACTCTCTATCCCCCCCCAGTCACTCTCTATCCCCCCCCAGTCACTCTCTATCCCCCCCCCAGTCACTCTCTATCCCCCCCCCCAGTCACTCTCTATCCCCCCCCAGTCACTCTCTATCCCCCCCAGTCACTCTCTATCCCCCCCCCAGTCACTCTATCCCCCCCCCCCAGTCACTCTCTACCCCCCCCAGTCACTCTCTATCCCCCCCCCAGTCACTCTCTATCCCCCCCCCCCAGTCACTCTCTATCCCCCCCCCCCGTCACTCTCTATCCCCCCCCCGTCACTCTCTATCCCCCCCCCCCAGTCACTCTCTATCCCCCCCCCCCAGTCACTCTCTATCCCCCCCCCCCCAGTCACTCTCTATCCCCCCCCCCCCCAGTCACTCTCTATCCCCCCCCCCCCCCAGTCACTCTCTATCCCCCCCCCCCCCCAGTCACTCTCTATCCCCCCCCCCCCCCAGTCACTCTCTATCCCCCCCCCCCAGTCACTCTCTATCCCCCCCCCCCCCAGTCACTCTCTATCCCCCCCCCCCCCCAGTCACTCTCTATCCCCCCCCCCCCCCAGTCACTCTCTATCCCCCCCCCCCCAGTCACTCTCTATCCCCCCCCCCCAGTCACTCTCTATCCCCCCCCCCCCCAGTCACTCTCTATCCCCCCCCCCAGTCACTCTCTATCCCCCCCTCCCCGCCGTTTCCCCCCCTCGGTCACCTTCATTCCCCGCCCCCCGGGGCCCCCATGAACCCCTTGTTCTCCCGGTGAACCCCGGGACCGAGAATCAGTGTCTCCGCTCGGATCCCGGCGCAATGAATGCTGGGAGTCCGAGTTCAGCGTCAGAATCACATCGCGGAGAAGGAGAGCGAAGAAACTACACCTCCCGGCATGCACAGCGAGCAGGCGGTATCCGGGAACTACAAATCCCGGCGGCACCAGCTTTCCGGTAACAGGCGGACACAGCGACTTCCGGCAAGAGAAAGACTACATCTCCCGGCATGCACTCTGCTTCCGGCCTCCTCCAACTTTCTATACTCTCCCTGTATCCACTACTCCTGTGCTATGGCTGGAGTTATACACTGAGACCCTCTCCCTGTATCCACTACTCCTGTGCTATGGCTAGAGTTATACACTGAGACCCCTCTCCCTGTATCCACTACTCCTGTGCTATGGCTGGAGTTATACACTGACACCCCACTCCTTGTATCCACTACTCCTGTGCTATGGCTGGAGTTATACACTGAGACCCCTCTCCCTGTATCCACTACTCCTGTGCTATGGCTGGAGTTATACACTGAGACCCCTCTCCCTGTATCCACTACTCCTGTGCTATGGCTGGAGTTATACACTGAGACCCTCTCCCTGTATCCACTACTCCTGTGCTATGGCTGGAGTTATACACTGAGACCCTCTCCCTGTATCCACTACTCCTGTGCTATGGCTGGAGTTATACACTGAGACCCTCTCCCTGTATCCACTACTCCTGTGCTATGGCTGGAGTTATACACTGAGACCCTCTCCCTGTATCCACTACTCCTGTGCTATGGCTGGAGTTATACACTGAGACCCCTCTCCCTGTATCCACTACTCCTGTGCTATGGCTGGAGTTATACACTGACACCCCACTCCTTGTATCCACTACTCCTGTGCTATGGCTGGAGTTATACACTGAGACCCCTCTCCCTGTATCCACTACTCCTGTGCTATGGCTCGAGTTATACACTGAGACCCCTCTCCCTGTATCCACTACTCCTGTGCTATGGCTGGAGTTATACACTGACACCCCACTCCTTGTATCCACTACTCCTGTGCTATGGCTGGAGTTATACACTGACACCCATCACCCTGTATCCACTACTCCTGTGCTATGGCTGGAGTTATACACTGAGACCCCTCTCCCTGTATCCACTACTCCTGTGCTATGGCTGGAGTTATACACTGAGACCCTCTCCCTGTATCCACTACTCCTGTGCTATGGCTGGAGTTATACACCGAGACCCTCTCCCTGTATCCACTACTCCTGTGCTATGGCTGGAGTTATACACTGAGACCCCACTCCTTGTATCCACTACTCCTGTGCTATGGCTGGAGTTATACACTGAGACCCTCTCCCTGTATCCACTACTCCTGTGCTATGGCTGGAGTTATACACCGAGACCCTCTCCCTGTATCCACTACTCCTGTGCTATGGCTGGAGTTATACACTGAGACCCTCTCCCTGTATCCACTACTCCTGTGCTATGGCTGGAGTTATACACTGAGACCCTCTCCCTGTATCCACTACTCCTGTGCTATGGCTGGAGTTATACACTGAGACCCCTCTCCCTGTATCCACTACTCCTGTGCTATGGCTGGAGTTATACACTGACACCCCACTCCTTGTATCCACTACTCCTGTGCTATGGCTGGAGTTATACACTGAGACCCCTCTCCCTGTATCCACTACTCCTGTGCTATGGCTGGAGTTATACACTGAGACCCCTCTCCCTGTATCCACTACTCCTGTGCTATGGCTGGAGTTATACACTGAGACCCCTCTCCCTGTATCCACTACTCCTGTGCTATGGCTGGAGTTATACACTGACACCCCACTCCTTGTATCCACTACTCCTGTGCTATGGCTGGAGTTATACACTGAGACCCCTCTCCCTGTATCCACTACTCCTGTGCTATGGCTCGAGTTATACACTGAGACCCCTCTCCCTGTATCCACTACTCCTGTGCTATGGCTGGAGTTATACACTGACACCCCACTCCTTGTATCCACTACTCCTGTGCTATGGCTGGAGTTATACACTGACACCCATCACCCTGTATCCACTACTCCTGTGCTATGGCTGGAGTTATACACTGAGACCCCTCTCCCTGTATCCACTACTCCTGTGCTATGGCTGGAGTTAAACACTGAGACCCTCTCCCTGTATCCACTACTCCTGTGCTATGGCTGGAGTTATACACCGAGACCCTCTCCCTGTATCCACTACTCCTGTGCTATGGCTGGAGTTATACACCGAGACCCTCTCCCTGTATCCACTACTCCTGTGCTATGGCTGGAGTTATACACTGAGACCCCTCTCCCTGTATCCACTACTCCTGTGCTATGGCTGGAGTTATACACTGAGACCCCTCTCCCTGTATCCACTACTCCTGTGCTATGGCTGGAGTTATACACTGAGACCCCTCTCCTTGTATCCACTAATCCTGTGCTATGGCTGGAGTTATACACGGAGACCCTCTCCCTGTATCCACTACTCCTGTGCTATGGCTGGAGTTATACACCGAGACCCTCTCCCTGTATCCACTACTCCTGTGCTATGGCTGGAGTTATACACTGAGACCCCTCTCCCTGTATCCACTACTCCTGTGCTATGGCTGGAGTTATACACAGACACCCCTCTCCCTGTATCCACTACTCCTGTGCTATGGCTGGAGTTATACACAGACACCCCTCTCCCTGTATCCACTACTCCTGTGCTATGGCTGGAGTTATACACTGAGACCCTCTCCCTGTATCCATGGCTGGAGTTATACACTGAGACCCCTCTCCCTGTATCCACTACTCCTGTGCTATGCGGGGGTTATACACTGAGACCCTCTCCCTGTATCCACTACTCTTGTGTTATGGCTGGAGTTATACACTGAGACCCCTCTCCCTGTATCCACTACTCCTGTGCTATGGCTGGAGTTATACACTGAGACCCGTCTCCCTGTATCCACTACTCCTGTGCTATGGTGGGGGGGTTATACACTGAGACTAGTGATGTCGCGAACATGACATTTTCGGTTCGCGAACAGGAACTTCCGCAAACGTTCGCGAACCGGGCGAACCGCCATTGACTTCAATGGGCAGGCGAATTTTAAAACCCACAGGGACTCTTTCTGGCCACAAAAGTGATGGAAAAGTTGTTTCAAGGGGACTAACACCTTGACTGTGGCATGCCGGAGGGGGATCCATGGCAAAACTCCCATGGAAAATTACACAGTTGATGCAGAGTCTGGTTTTAATCCATAAAGGGCAGAAATCAGCTAACATTCCTAAATCGCAATGGATATGGATTGACACCTGACATATGGATTGACACCTGTCCTCAGAGACCATGATACACACTGACACAGAGCAGAATAGGGACTGTTCCCCCCTACATAGGGTCACTTGGCAGGTATGGATTGACACCTATCCTAAGGATCCCTGATACACACTGACACAGAGCAGAATAGAGACTGTTCCCCCTACATAGGGTCACTTGGCAGGTATGGATTGACACCTGTCCTAAGGATTCCTGATACACACTGACACAGAGCAGAATAGGGACTCTTCCCCCTACATAGGGTCACTTGGCAGATATGGATTGACACCTATCCTCAGAGCCCATGATACACACTGACAGAGCAGAAGAGAGACTGTTCCCCCTACATAGGGTCACTTGGCAGATATGGCGTGGTCGTGGGAGGAGGAGGATGACTTTCACCTCTTCCCCTGTTAGATTCCCGTTGTGCTGTGACATCACCCTTACACGCTGTGTAAAGCATACTTTTTAATTTATTTAGCAAATGCTGCATCCTTTCCGACTTGTAATTCGGTAACATTTCCGCCTCTGTCTGCTTATACCGGGGGTCTAGTAGCGTGGACACCCAGCACAGGTCGTTCTCCTTCAGCCTTTTTATACGAGGGTCCCTCAACAGGCACGACAGCATGAAAGACCCCATTTGCACAAGGTTGGATGCAGAGCTACTCATTTCCCGTTCCTCCTCCTCACACAGAGCAGAATAGGGACTGTTCCCCCTACTTAGGGTCACTTGGCAGATATGGCTTGACACCTGTCCTCAGAGACCATGATACACACTGACACAGAGCAGAATAGAGACTGTTCCCCCTACATAGGGTCACTTGGCAGATATGGATTGACACCTGTCCTCAGAGACCATGATACACATTGACACAGAGCAGAATAGGGACTGTTCCCCCTACATAGGGTCACTTGGCAGGTATGGATTGACACCTGTCCTCAGAGACCATGATACACACTGACACAGAGCATAATAGGGACTGTTCCCCCTACATAGGGTAACTTGGCAGATATGGATTGACACCTGTCCTCAAAGCCCCTGATACACACTGACACAGAGCAGAATAGAGACTGTTCCCCCTACATAGGGTCACTTGGCAGGTATGGATTGACACCTGTCCTCAGAGCCCCTGATACACACTGACACAGAGCAGAATAGGGACTGTTCCCCCTACATAGGGTCACTTGGTAGATATGGATTGACACCTATCCTAAGGATCCCTGATACACACTGACACAGAGCAGAATAGAGACTGTTCCCCCTACATAGGGTCACTTGGCAGATATGGATTGACACCTGTCCTCAGAGACCATGATACACACTGACACAGAGCAGAATAGGGACTGTTCCCCCTACATAGGGTCACTTGGTAGATATGGATTGACACCTATCCTAAGGATCCCTGAAACACACTGACACAGAGCAGAATAGGGACTGTTCCCCCTACATAGGGTCACTTGGCAGACATGGCGTGGTCGTGGGAGGAGGAGGATGACTTTCACCTCTTCCCCTGTTAGTTTTCCGTTGTGCTGTGACATCACCCTTATACGCTGTGTAAAGCATACTTTTTAAGTTATTTTGCAAATGCTGCATCCTTTCCAACTTGTAATTCGGTAACATTTCCGCCTCTGTCTGCTTATACCGGGGGTCTAGTAGCGTGGACACCCAGCACAGGTCGTTCTCCTTCAGCCTTTTTATACGAGGGTCCCTCAACAGGGACGACAGCATGAAAGACCCCATTTGCACAAGGTTGGATGCCGAGCTACTCATTTCCCGTTCCTCCTCCTCACACAGAGCAGAATAGGGACTGTTCCCACTACATAGGGTCACTTGGCAGATATGGATTGACACCTGTCCTCAAAGCCCCTGTTACACACTGACACAGAGCAGTATAGAGACTGTTCCCCCTACACAGGGTCACTTGGCAGGTATGGATTGACACCTGTCCTCAGAGACCATGATACACACTGACACAGAGCAGAATAGAGACTGTTCCCCCTACATAGGGTCACTTGGCAGATATGGATTGACACCTGTCCTAAGGATCACTGATACACACTGACACAGAGCAGAATAGGGACTGTTCCCCCTACATAGGGTCACTTGGCAGATATGGATTGACACCTGTCCTCAGAGACCATGATACACACTGACACAGAGCAGAATAGACTGTTCCCCCTACATAGGGTCACTTGGCAGATATGGATTGACACCTATCCTAAGGATCCCTGATACACACTGACACAGAGCAGAACAGGGATGTGGAATAGTACCTGGGGAGCTGGGGGGGGGTGCCGTTGATGTGGAGCAAGACGCAGCAGCAGAAGAGGACTCAGCCGAGGAGGTTATGGAAGAGGATGGAGTAGGAGGAGTAGAGGAGGTGGCAGCAGGCCTGCCTGCAAGTCATGGCAGTGTCACCAACTCCTCTGCAGAGCCACACATTCCATGCTTGGCAGCCGTCAGCAGGTTTACCCAATGCGCAGTGTAAGTGATATACCTGCCCTGACCATGCTTTGTAGACCAGGTATCAGTGGTCAGATGGACCCTTGCCCCAACACTGTGTGCCAGACATGCCATTACTTCCTTTTGCACAATCGAGTACAGGTTGGGGATTGCCTTTTGTGAAAATAAATTTCGTCCGGGTACCTTCCACTGCGGTGTCCCAATAGCTACAAATTTTTTGAACGCCTCAGACTCCAGCAGCTTGTATGGTAAAAGCGGTCAGGCTAGGGGGGCGTGTCCTAACTACTGAAGCGAGAAGTTGCCATGCGTACGCCAAGCATACCGTACGCAACATGCAGGAGGCAGAGGGAATCCTGGGGCAACTGGGTCTCCCCCCGGACTCGCTACTCACGTCGAAGCCTCCAACAAACTCCACACTCCCTCCATATTGGGGCAACGCCGAGGCTCCAACATTTGTCCCTAGAAACCTAGCCGGGACATCATCCGCAACTTGAATGGAAAACGGGACTAACAGGTCAACCCTGCTGTAACGGCTACCCAGGTAGAGAGAGGGTATCTGCCGTTGGGGACGTCCTTTTCCTTGCAAGCTGCTGTGGAGAAGTCAAGCTGGTAAAATCCCATCCACGACATCCAGAGAGAGAATCAGGTTCAGCTGAAACAGAGCAGAGTAATATTCCCAAATAATCCCCTTTCAAGAACGAGACGAGGCTACGTTTTGAAGGGTCAAGAAGAACTGAGGATTGGAACACCCAGCCTGCTTTTTATTAGAGTTACATACAGTAAGAACACACCCAGGGGGAGGCATTAAATCACCAATCATGTACAGGTTACAACCCACACATCCCCTCCCCTCAGATAAACAGTTAACATAATTAATGGGTACAGTAATTTACACAAGTTCTGGATGTACCCCCAAAACAGCCCTTGTCCAGGGGACTAACATACCTAAAAATCAGTCAATTCGGACAAATGGTTCGGGAGATATAAGGTTCCAAAGTTTTGACCGACCGCACAGACCAACTAGCCGAAAATAGTTCCATGAGTTTTGGCCTTGCGGTCGGTCTCCGTTCGTACGGTGAAAAGACATGAAATCCGTGCCATCCAGTTGAATCTCGGTGGTCGCATGAATCCCCATAATTGGTTGTCTTTCTACCGAACAGCAGGACGTTCGGTAGTTGTGGCACGAATCCCCGGTGTTATGGAGGTCTCAGCGGTGTTCGCCTGGTAGCGTAGCCGATTTTAGTTCCAGACGATGACTGGCAAACACCGCTGTTCGTGCGCAAGATGGCCGCGAACACGTGTAAAGTCCCGAAATGGCGGCCACCTATACTTTACACAGTGGATTCATGCAAACCATACGAACGGAGGAAATGGAACGAACAGAGGATTTAAACTGTAATTCCCTTGCTTATTTCACCAGACATCAGGAACTGTTACACTGCTCCCCTTTTGTGGAACACTCCGGCAGACTCGGATTGATCCTTTTCGGGTCAACTTGGGGCTGTCCGGTCTGCTGCTACGGTAAAAGTTCCGTTTGCCTGGATAGTCCGTCTGCGTTTCCATTGAACCGGCCAGGGCGATACTGAATGCAAAAATTATATGGCTTTAGCGCTAGACTCCATCTCAGTAAGCGTCCATTGTCTCCAGCTACTCGGTTCAGCCATACCAGGGGATTATGGTCGGTAATCAAAGTAAATTCCTGCCCATATAAGTATGGTGTAAGTTTCTTTAGGGCCCAGACTAGGGCTAAACATTCTTTTTCCACTGCCGCGTAACTCACTTCTCTGGGCAGCAGTTTTCTGCTGAGGTACTGTGGTGGAATCTCGGTAAAAATAAATTTAGTAGGCCGAGATTACCACGTGGCATGTGTACGTGCATATACTGGTGTATCGGTCGGTTGGTTGCACGTGGCAAAGATACAATCAGTAGTGTACGGAGCATGTGCGAGAATACAGGATGTAGTATTCCCCTCCTCCATTGTGCTGGGCAAGCCATGTGGTCAAACAGGAAGTTAGTTCTTGTTCGATTGATTGGGTAAGAGTATGTGTGGGTGGAGCTAATTATGGGTGGCGTTACATGCCTTTATAAGGAGCCTACACTATAGTCCGGGGCTCAGATCTTGTTGTATTTTGGTGACACTAGTACCTCTGAGTCCCGTTCGGTGAATCGAATAAAGAATCTCTTCCTTCCTGAAGAAACCTGTGTCCATCTCTCTGTGCTTGGCTTCCGTCAGTTTCTCCGGTATCATTTGGTGCATTGGCCGGGAAGCTCATCGTTCAACGGTAGCTGAGAAGCAGAGGCGTGAGACGGTCTATCTTTGCCCACGTTCTCTACGGCTGCCCTTCGTTTCGGCGCCACTGGTCTGTTGTCCAGGAGATCATCGGCCTCTACGTAGTAAGTGCTGGGGTGTCCCTGTCGATGAGTGTGAACTCAGGTTCAGGAACGAGGAGGTAAGACGACCGCTGTTTTAGACGGCGGACCCACTCGGGGTATTGGATACCGATTGTGCGGTAGGCCCATAAGGGGTTATTTGGAATCTGCCCCCTCCAGTGGAGGGAAGGAGCGAAGGCGCACCGCTCAATTAAACGCCCTGTAGTCAGCCAGTTTAATTTTGGTTTGGAGTCAGGCGGGGTTCTGGTGTAAATAGCCCTAGCCGGACACCGGTGTCTTGTCTAGACTAGCGTTCTAGGGTGTATATTTCGTTCGCTAGGTCGGAGGGACCGGGAGACTAAGCGGCGCCTGTGTAAATTCGGTTCGCTAGGTCTCAACCTATCTTGGCTAAGTGGGAAGGCGTGTAAATTTGGAACCCACTAGACTATTGATAGAGTAGATAGACTAAGAGGGTGCTGTTGTAAATTTCGCCCTCTAGTTCGCTATATGTGGTGCTTGGGCAGTGTGGCTAACCAAAACGTATGTAGATAGTTTTAGGTAGTCCATCAAGGTACTGGCCAATAGATTAGTTGGGAATTGTAAATGTGCTAAAGATTGTTGTAGTAGCGTGTATATCTTGCTAGATAGCGTGAGCTCTGCCGTCTAGCGAGAGTGTAAATAGTGTGTAACTGTACTATAGCGCACGGTACCATAATCATGTATAATTACTGACACTGTAAATAAGTACTAATAATTGTCGTCTATGTTGTATGTTTAACACCATAACCACTACTAATTGAACTGTGACTTTAAATTGTACTCTAACCAATGCTAACCGTACTATAACTACTGTTTGTAAAGACGATGTTACTGGGGTATGTTATAGACGGGTAATTCAGATATAGGGAATTATAGCGTGGGTGACTGTATAGTTTCGCCAAAGGGCACAGTATTAGTTATTTAGTGACTGGTGTAACAGCTGTGTGTACGGGAATTCCCTGAGTGTTTTGTTGTGTGTGTTTTGCTTAGTAACTGTACCACGTGGTGCTGTTGCCGAGGGAACGGGTGTGACCGTTGGAAGAGTGTTTGTTTAGTTTCTGTTGGAGACGACGCTTCATTGTTAAGTATGGGCGCGTCAGATTCAACGATTTTGGATCCCTTAGGATGTATGTTAAAAAACTTTTAAAAGGGATATACTGTATGTGATTTTGGGGTAAAGATGTCTCCAGCACGCCTGACTACTTTATGTAGTAGGGAATGGCCTACTTTGGTTGCCGCATGGCCACCACGTGGCAGTTTGGATCCTAATCTGGTGCAGCGTGTACACGTGGCTGTATCAGGTAGGCCTGAACTTTACGGCCAGTTTCCATATATTGACTGTTGGAGGCAGGACTCGCTTGTCCACTAAGGCCGTAATCACACCCATTTTGGACACGCCCCCTGAGTCTGAGATCCCCATGCTGCCCCCTTACTCCTCCTCCACCAGAAGAGGAAGAGGAGGTGCTGTTGGAAACGCTCCTCCCCTTGCCCCGTTGTCCCCACCTACTCCCTCCTCTAGCTCAGAGCCCAGCCCTCTTGTTTCAAACCTTCCCCTTCCTGTACCTACCTCCGTTAACTCCACATACCCAGATTTGGCGCCATATCTAGTTTCCGGTCAGGCTCCTCCTAGCCCGGCCCGGAATATTTTACTTACCAACCTTCCCCTTAGTAAAGCGTCCCCATCCCCTTGTCTTACTACCCCTCGACCGGAACCTCTAACTGACGTATCTCAACGAAGCCCCATACTAACCCGACAACTGACCGGTACCCTCCAACCCCGACATTATCAAATGCCTCTTCGATTGACTCCTGGCCCGACACACATTAACGATGACGGCCAGATACAATATGCTGATCCAGTCTTCGTCTATGTCCCTTTTACAACCACTGATCTATTTAATTGGAAAACCCATAACTCCTCTTACAACCAGAAAGCCTCAAGCCATGACGGATTTGTTTACCTCAATAGTCCAGACACACAATCCCACTTGGGCTGATTGCCAGCAATTATTGATGACATTATTTAATAATGAGGAAAGGACAAGGATAAATCAAGCGGCAATTAAAGCGCTGGAAGAAGAGGCCCGTACACAAAATCAGGCCAACCCAGCAGCATGGGCCGCAGCCCATTATCCAAACAACGATCCAAATTGGAATGTCAATGGCGCAGACATGGTCCATTTAAAAGCTTACAGGGACGCTATTATTGCTGGCATGAAAGCTGGAGGAAAGAAGGCAATTAACATGTCTAAGACGGCTGAGGTATTACAGAAATGTGATGAATCACCCAGTGTCTTTTATGACCGATTATTGGAGGCATACCGTTTGTATACCCCCTTTAATCCGGAGGCTCCTGAGAATTCCCGGATGGTTAACTCTACCTTTGTCAGCCAAGCCTACGGAGATATAAAGCGCGAGCTACAAAAGTTAGAAGGGTTCGTAGGGATGTCCATAACCCAACTAATGGAGGTAGCAAATAAGGTATACATGAATAGGAAAACAGAGACAAAGAAGGAGGAAGAGCGTAAGATGCGTAGAAAAGCAGATATGCTAGCGGTAGCTATCGCAGGCGTAGATAGAAGGGAAAAGGAAGTGTATAGGGGAACGGATAAAGGCGAGAGTAAATGGAATAGGGAACCCTTGAGTAGGAATCAATGCGCGTACTGTAGGGCATTGGAGAAGTGAGTGTCCACAAATGGAACAGTATGAGAGAGACAGACCTAGGGCAGGATATGGTAATTATAGAGGCAGAGCGAGAGGTAGAGGAGGTCCTGGAGGGAATAGTGGTAATAATAGAGGTAGTGTTAGTGGAGACAGGTACTACCCAGCAGCGCAGAGACCCCGCGATAGAGAAGATGGGGACTTTGTGGGGTTGGCTGACACAGTCATGGAGGACTATTGATACCGACCGGGCTCCATCCCCCTTGGCCGAGCGGAGCCTATGGTCGATGTAGCAATAGGGGGAAAAAGGAGTGCTTTCATGATCGATACTATTGCTGAACATTCGGTGGTGACTGACCTAGTCGCTCCTCCATCTGGAAGAACTATCACCGTAATAGGAGCAACTGGAAGGAGTGCTGCTAAACCGGTTCTTAAAAGTCGACTCTGTACATTGGGAGGCCACGTAGTGAAACATCAATTCCTTTATATGCCTGAATGTCCAGTCCAACTGCTAGGACTTGATTTGTTGTCAAAATTACAAGCACAGATAACATTTCTACCTAATGGAACAACATCTTTGAAGTTCAATGGACCTTCAGGTATAATGACAATAGCAGTGCCAAAGGAAGAAGAGTGGCGACTTTATACAGTGTTGACTAGCCAAAACCTTAAGAGTGATGAATCCTTGTTCAATATACCAGGAGTGTGGGCAGAGAACAACCCACCAGGACTTGCTCGCAATATTCCACCAATTCGAATTGAACTGAAACTTGGGGTTTATCCAGTAAGCTTAAGACAATATCATATCCCACAAAAGGCCAAGAAGAACATACAGTCATATTTGGATAAGTTCATAAGGTATGGTATCCTAAAATTCTGTACTTCCCCCTGGAACACCCCATTGTTGCCTGTTCAAAAGCCCGGTACAGATGAGTATCGCCCTGTGCAGGACTTGAGAGCAGTCAATGATGTGGTCGTAAGTATACACCCAGTTGTGCCCAATCCGTATAACCTGCTTGCTTTAATTCCGGGCGGGGCTACCTATTTTACTGTCCTAGATCTCAAATATGCCTTCTTTTGCCTTCGAATTGCTGCGGAAAGCCAGTGTATCTTTGCATTCCAATGGGAAAATGCTGTAACGGGCTCGAAACGCCAGATGACTTGGACAAGACTGCCCCAAGGGTTTAAAAATTCACCTACCCTATTTGGATCAGCTTTAAGTCAAGACTTACTGGATTTCAAGTCCATCCCAGGAGAATGTGTACATTTACAATACGTAGATGATTTGTTGATAGCAGCAGTTACAAGGGAAATATGTCAGCAAGCAACACATGATTTACTGCACATTCTTTGGAAGGCAGGATACAAGGTGTCCAGGAAGAAAGCCCAGTTGTGTCAACTAACTGTCAAGTATCTGGGATTCCATATCTCTGAAGGTCAAAGAATAATGGGGCCAGAGAGAAAAGAAGCTGTGTGCCAAATACCAATACCCAAGAATAGAAGACAAGTGCGGGAATTCTTGGGGGCAGCAGGCTTCTGTAGGATATGGATTCCCAGTTATGCGATATTGGCGAAACCTCTTTATGCAGCTATAAAAGGTACAGAGCACGATCCCTTCCTGTGGACCCCTGAACAGCAAAAGGCATTTGAAGATGTAAAGAAGGCTTTGATGAGTGCCCCAGCATTAGGGCTACCTGATCATACACGCCCATTCTACTTATATGTACACGAGCAAAGAAGAATGGCTGTGGGAGTATTGACACAGTACTTGGGATCATGGCAACGACCTGTTGCATATATGTCTAAACAACTGGATGCAGTGGCCAGTGGTCTTCCACCTTGTCTAAGAGCCGTAGCTGCCGCCGCCCTGCTGGTAGCCGAAGCTGATAAACTCACTCTGGGTCTCGAGTCCCGCACGCAGTACAAACGTTGCTAGACTATAAAGGCAATCATTGGTTTAGTAACAGCCGCATGACTAAGTATCAAGCTATGTTGTGTGAAAACCCCAGAGTGCATCTAGAGACTGTTAACACCTTGAATCCAGCTACCTTTTTGCCACAACTTACTGAGAGTCAACATGATTGCCTGGAAGTGATGGATGAAGTATTCTCAAGTAGACCAGATCTTCGTGACTTTCCCCTTCAGAACCCTGA
Organism: Pelobates fuscus; assembly: GCF_036172605.1. Classification (NCBI taxonomy): domain Eukaryota; kingdom Metazoa; phylum Chordata; class Amphibia; order Anura; family Pelobatidae; genus Pelobates; species Pelobates fuscus. The sequence continues at coordinate 435,954 of NC_086318.1, read as the reverse complement.
TGTCCAGTACTATACAGACGGCAGTAGTTATGTGAAAGAAGGGATTCGTTATGCAGGATACGCAGTGACAACTATAGACAAGGTGATAGAAGCTCGGCCATTGTCAAAAGGAACATCGGCACAGAAGGCAGAACTAATTGCACTCACACGAGCGTTACAATTGGCTGAAGGTTTAAGAGTGAACATCTACACGGACTCCAAGTATACGTTTTTAACCACTCATGCCCATGGAGCTTTGTATAAAGAAAGAGGATTATTGAACTCAGAGGGTAAAGAAATCAAGTACGCCGCTGAGATATTACAACTACTAGAAGCCGTGTGGGAACCGAAAGAAGTTGGTATTATACATTGTCGGGCGCATCTGAAAGGTGATGGTGATGTAACCAAAGGAAATCGGATGGCAGATAATGCAGCTAAGCGTGCCGCTGAATCAGGAAGACAGGAGTATGTGGAACATATAGCTGCTCTTATACCGACTCTACTGTCTCAATGGACTCCAGTTTATACAGCTCAAGAAGAAGACTGGTTAAAGACTGAAGCTGGGAAGTACCTGGAGAACAATTGGTATCAGTTAGAAGATGGAAGAATAGTTATTCCAGCATCACTAGCTGTAGAAATTGTCCAGAACTATCATAATGGGACACATTCTGGAAGAGATAGTATGGAAGAATCTCTCAGGAAACATTTCTACATACCAAGATTGTCCAACTTGACTCAAGCCCTTGTACGAAGATGTGTGATATGTGCCAAGAATAACGCAAGGCAAGGACCAGTGAAACCACCGGGAGTCCAGTATATGGGGGGACTCCCTATGTTCGATCTTCAAATATACTATACAGTAATACCTAAATCCAGTGGACACTCAGGTTGGGTAGAAGCATGTCCTACTCATACAGAGAAAGCAGGAGAAGTTGTATGATTCCTGTTGCGAGAAATAATACCCCGATATGGACTACCATGCTCTATAGGATCGGATAATGGTCCAGCCTTTGTTCACCAGTGCCTACAACAACTGACTCATATGCTTGGTATTAAGTGGAAGCTTCATACGGCATATAGACCTCAGAGCTCTGGTAAAGTAGAAAGGATGAACAGAACCAATTGGCAAAGATGTGTCAAGAGACTCAGCTTAAGTGGAATGTTCTTTTGCCCATAGCTCTGTTGCGTATTCGTAGTACACCTACCAGAAGGATGGGTCTCTCACCTTTTGAAATCATGTATGGGCGTCCACCTCCCGTACTTGGTAACTTAAGGGGGGATTTGAGTCAGTTGGGAGAAGGAATTACCCGGCAGCAGGTTGTAGAGTTGGGTAAAACTATGGAGGAGGTACAGAAATGGGTACAAGATAGATTACCTGTGAATATTTATCCCCCTGTTCATAGTTATCATCCAGGAGATCAAGTATGGATAAAAGAGTGGAACAGTGTACCGTTAGGGCCTAAGTGGAGGGGTCCTTATGTTGTTCTTTTGTCTACCCCTACAGCTATAAAGGTGGCAGAAGTGACTCCGTGGATTCATCACTCCAGGATTAAACCAGCAGCAGTAGATTCTTGGCAAGCTACACCAGATCCAGAGAATCCCTGCAAGATCCGGTTAAAGCGCACGACTCAGTCGGAGTGACGAGGAGATATCGGGATTTCAAGTGTGTTTAAAGAGATCAGCAAGTAAGTGTTTTGACGGCCATAATAAAGCCTGACCACTTACCCACGTGGCATAGCCAGGGTGTCTTGAAGGGACCTCTGTGAAGGGAAGAGAGGACCTGAAGAACTCCATTCCTTGCAGCCCTTACATCCTGGTAGCTGAGGTGCCATCGAACGGACGAAGAATGAGGATGAAGACGTCGAAAGAAATGCTCTTGATAATGTATATATTTGTGATTTTAATTATTCAGGAAGGTAGAGGTACCGACACACCTAGCTGTGAGGTTTGCATTAAGACTACTAAAACAGGTAATCATATTTCCCAGACCCTTATTTGGCATTCACAATATGAGTGTAAAGGATATGTATCTAGGTGTAGATACTTAGGTATAGATTATAGTGTATGCCATCTAGGAGTAGGAGAACCTAAGTGCTTCAATCCAGAGTATCAACCCCGTACAATTTGGTTGACCCTCCGGAATGGAGACCCACAGGGGACCCTAATAAATAAGACAGTATTAGAAACCGTACATTCTTCGGGTGTTCTGCTATTTGATGCATGTAAGGCGATATCAAGTGGTAGAAAACCGTGGAATGTATGCGGGGATCTTAAATGGGAAAGAACGTATGGGTCCAATGATAAGTATATTTGTCCCAGTAGTAAAAACAAGTATGTAAATCCAAAATGCCCAGATAAGGATTATAATTATTGTCCATATTGGTCTTGTGTGGGGTGGGCAACTTGGGGACAGACAGTAGATAGGGATATGATTGTTACTAAGTTGCCTACCAAACCATATTGTAAGTCTATGGAATGTAACCCAGTCCATATACTTATTAATAATCCTGAACAATTTATAGATAGGTTCGGAAACTTATTTGGGTTCCAGATATATGGGACGGGTTTGGATCCTGGGACAATATTATTTATAGGAATAGAGACCGATACCGTAGCATCCCAAACTCATCAGGTTTTCCATTCTTTTTATGAAGAGATGAGTGTAGAAAATAAGATCCCCCATAATGCTAAAAACCTGTTTATTGATCTAGCTGAAAGTATTGCTGGTAGTCTTAATGTGACCAACTGCTATGTGTGTGGAGGTACTAACATGGGAGACCAATGGCCCTGGGAAGCAAAGGAGGTAATGTATTCTGGTTCTGAGACAATTGAACAGATAACATCTTCTCAAGCCGATTATCAAATGAGTGTTAGAGGTAAATCTGAGTGGCGATTAAAGACCTCCATTATAGGTTATGTTTGCATAGCAAGGAAAGGAATAATGTTTAATACATCTGTAGGAGAACTGACTTGTCTAGGGCAAAAAGCTTATGATGATAATACAAAGAATACAACTTGGTGGTCGGCTTCAAATGTCTCAGAACCACCTAACCCGTTTGCAAGTTATACCAATTTAAAGGACGTGTGGTTTGATCTATCTATTACATCTAGTTGGAAAGCCCCGGCAAATTTGTACTGGATCTGTGGTAAGAAAGCCTATTCGGAGTTACCACAGGACTGGGAGGGGGCATGTGTGTTAGGTATGCTCAAACCATTCTTCTTCTTGTTACTTATTGAAACAGGAGAGACTTTGGTAGTTAAAGTATATGATGTGAATCATAGGAAGAAAAGAGGGCCCCTAGAGATAGGTACCTGGGAAGATAATGAATGGCCTCCCCAGCGTATTATAGATTATTACGGGCCAGCTACGTGGGCAGAGGATGGTACTTTTGGATATAGAACCCCAATATATATGCTCAACCGTATTATAAGATTACAGGCAGTGGTTGAGATAATTACCAATGAGACATCGCAAGCGCTCAATCTCCTAGCAAAGCATAATACTAGGATGAGGACAGCCGTTTACCAAAATAGATTAGCTTTGGCAGTAGAGGGAGGTGTATGTGGGAAGTTTAACCTAAGCAATTGCTGTCTTCAAATAGATGATGAAGGGCAAGCAATAGCTGAGCTTACTAGCCATATGGTTAAACTAGCGCATGTGCCTACTCAGGTATGGAAAGGGTATAATCCAAGTAGTTGGTTTGGTAATTGGTATGAGCAGTTTGGAGGACTTAAGGCATTGGTAGGTGGAGTCATGCTAATCTTAATGCTGTGTCTTCTCCTACCATGTCTTGTTCCTTTGGTAGTTAGGTCTGTGCAGGGCATTATAGAAAATATAGCAGAAAGAAAGGCTGCTGCACAGATAATGGCCATATATAGATATGAGGCTCTAAATCAGGGATAACTAGTGCAGGAAGAGGAATGTTGAGGGATTCATGTCATTAGTCGCAAAGTCTGGTCTGGTTCATGGCAACCTGAGGTATATGCAAACTAAGGTTAAGTGATGCCTCCGTAATTGTGAAAATATCAGAGGCATCAAAGGGGGGAATGAGGTGGAATCTCGGTAAAAATAAATTTAGTAGGCCGAGATTACCACGTGGCATGTGTACGTGCATATACTGGTGTATCGGTCGGTTGGTTGCACGTGGCAAAGATACAATCAGTAGTGTACGGAGCATGTGTGAGAATACCGGATGTAGTATTCCCTCCTCCATTGTGCTGGGCAAGCCATGCGGTCAAACCGGAAGTTAGTTCTTATTCGATTGATTGGGTAAGAGAATGTGTGGGTGGAGCTACTTATGGGTGGGGTTACATGCCTATATAAGGAGCCTACACTCTTGTCCGGGGCTCAGATCTTGTTGTATTTTGGTGACACTAGTCCCTCTGAGTCCCGTTCGGTGAATCGAATAAAGAATCTCTTCCTTCCTGAAGAAACCTGTGTCCATCTCTCTGTGCTTGGCTTCCGTCAGTTTCTCCGGTATCAGTACGCGACAGGGTGTTCTCCCCCATCCTCTCCGATCTGGCTCAGAACTGCCCCCAGTCCATACATGGATGCATCTGTATGAACGACAAATCTTTTGTTAGGGACGGGGGCAGATAGAACAGGTGCGTGGATCAGAGCATTTTTCAAGGCTTGAAAGGCTGCATCACAGGCAGGAGACCACAGGACTACCCTAGGCAAGTTCTTTTTAGTTAAGTCTGTCAGGGGTTTGGCGATGGCGCTATAGTCCGGGACAAACTTCCTGTAGTATCCTGCTGTCCCTAAGAATGCCAATACCTGAGTCTTGGTGTGGGGTGTGGGCCAGTTAGCTACCGCCTCAACCTTAGCGGGTTCTGGGCGTTGTTTCCCACACCCTACCCTGTGTCCCAAGTACTGGACTTCGGCCATGCCGAAGTTACACTTTTCTGGCTTCAGAGTCAGGCCTGCGGCCCGAATCTGATCCAGTACAGCCTCTACATGTCTCAAGTGTTCCCCCCATGTTTCACTATAGATCGCAATGTCATCCAGGTACGCGCAAGCGAAGTCCTGGAAGCCATCAAGGAGTCTATCTACCAGGCGTTGAAATGTAGCTGGGGCGTTCTTCATCCCAAATGGCATGACCTTAAATTGGTACAAGCCAAATGGGGTGACGAACGCCGACTTGGGGATAGCCTCCTTGGCCATGGGAATCTGCCAGTATCCCTTGCATAAATCAATGGTGGTCAGATATCTCCCCCTGGCAATGCGGTCTAATAGTTCGGGCATGGGGTACGCATCTGTCACTGTACGGTCATTGAGTTGTCTATAGTCCACACAAAATCTAGTGGCTCCGTCCTTTTTGGGCACTAGGACTACTGGCGAAGCCCAGGGGCTGTCAGATGGCTCTATGACTCCTAACCTTAACATCTCTTGCACTTCCTTTTTCATTTCCTCCCTGACTGCCTCAGGGATTCTGTAAGGGGTCTGCCTAAGGGGAGCTTGTCCTGGGGTCTCAACATAGTGGGTCGCTAGCGTGGTGTATCCCGGTTCCTGGGAGAACGTTAGTTTCTTTTCTATTATCAGCTGTCTAAGTTGGCCCTTTTCGGCTGCGGTTAGTCGCTCCCCTAGTTGGATTGTGTCCAGTAAGCTAGGGGATTTTCTGGGTGCTAACAGGTCTGGGATGGGTAGGTTATCGGGGTCCTCTGTAGCAGGAATGCATATAGCGGCAACATCCTCTGGCCTCTCTTGGTACTCTTTGAGTAAGTTAACATACAACGTTTTCTGGATTCTCTCATCTTTATTGCTGGCAATCACATAAGTGGTGTCGCAGATCTGCGCTACTACTTTGTAAGGGCCCTGCCAAGAGGTCTGGAGTTTATTTCCCTTTACTGGTCTAAGTACCAGAACCTTCTGTCCCACCTGGAATGTTCTCTGTCGGGCGCCCCGATCGCACCAACGTTTCTGTCGACCCTGGGCCGCATAGAGATGGTCCTGTGCCATCCGGGCCAACTGCTCCATGCGGTCCCGCATCTCCAGAACATATGGCACAATGGGGACCCCCTCGTGTTCCATCTCTCCTTCCCAGTGCTCCCGGATGAGGTCGAGAGGACCTCGAACCCTCCTTCCGTAGAGCAACTCGAACGGAGAGAACCCAGTGGATTCCTGTGGTATCTTATTATCCCATTCCATGTGGGAGTCCACAACCTTCTTCTTGGACTCCCGGAAGCGGCGGCGGTAGGTTTCTGGGGTCACAGCATATCGGGTTAACAGCGCCTTTTTAACTTGCTGGTACTGTAGTATATCTTCTGAGGCAAGAGCCCGGAAGGCTTCATTGGCTTTGCCCGACAATTTACCAGACAAAATAGTGACCCATTGGTCTGGTGGTACCTGATGTAGTGAGCACTTCCGCTCAAAATCCGCCAAATATCCATCTATTTCTTCCTCATTTTCTACAAACGATTTGAATGCAGTAAACGGTATTTTTCTCCCTGCAGCAGCGGGTGGAGGTGTAGGAACTGTAGGGGTAATGGCTTGTTTAGCTAATACCAGTTCCGTTTCTTGCCTCCTCTTAGTCTCTATCTCCTCCTTTGTGTCCCGGAACAGCTGGTTTACTAGTTCTGTGGATATTTCGGGATACAAGGCTAGTCTCCGCTGTACAATGGCAGTAAGTACATCGTCCTCGCTGACCGGTGCAAGGGGCTCAGTTACCTCCATGGATCTATCCATTTCGTCCAGCTCCAGCAGGTCAGCTATCAGCTCTCTCCGTGGTCTGTTACTGGCACTCCTACCACGATTCTCCAATAAATCTTTTAGTGTGGGTCTTTTCAGCCTGGCGTACTGAGACTCCATTCAGCCCTTGCTCTTTGGATAAAAGGACCATCCCACCGCTGCCAACCAATGTGACGGCTACCCAGGTAGAGAGAGGGTATCTGCCGTTGGGGACGTCCTTTTCCTTGCAAGCTGCTGTGGAGAAGTCAAGCTGGTAAAATCCCATCCACGACATCCAGAGAGAGAATCAGGTTCAGCTGAAACAGAGCAGAGTAATATTCCCAAATAATCCCCTTTCAAGAACGAGACGAGGCTACGTTTTGAAGGGTCAAGAAGAACTGAGAACTGGAACACCCAGCCTGCTTTTTATTAGAGTTACATACAGTAAGAACACACCCAGGGGGAGGCATTAAATCACCAATCATGTACAGGTTACAACCCACACATCCCCTCCCCTCAGATAAACAGTTAACATAATTAATGGGTACAGTAATTTACACAAGTTCTGGATGTACCCCAAAAACAGGGGGTACAGCTTTAAAGATAGCCCTTGTCCAGTGGACTAACATACCTAAAAATCAGTCAATTCGGACAAATGGTTCGGGAGATATAAGGTTCCAAAGTTTTGACCGACCGCACAGACCAACTAGCCGAAAATAGTTCCATGAGTTTTGGCCTTGCGGTAGGTCTCCGTTCGTACGGTGAAAAGACATGAAATCCGTGCCATCCAGTTGAATCTCGGTGGTCGCATGAATCCCCATAATTGGTTGTCTTTCTACCGAACAGCAGGACGTTCGGTAGTTGTGGCACGAATCCCCGGTGTTATGGAGCTCTCAGCGGTGTTCGCCTGGTAGCGTAGCCGATTTTAGTTCCAGACGATGGCTGGCAAACACCGCTGTTCGTGCGCAAGATGGCCGCGAACACGTGTAAAGTCCCGAAATGGCGGCCACCTATACTTTACACAGTGGATTAGTGCAAACCATACGAACGGAGGAAATGGAACGAACAGAGGATTTAAACTGTAATTCCCTTGCTTATTTCACCAGACATCAGGAACTTGTAAGGATCTGTTACACCTGCTTACGGAGACTCTCAGGTCATTGATCCTGTCAAGAGGAGGGGAACAACTTCAAAAATAGATTCCTGGCATTTCGGAAAAAAAACGTGCAAACATGAATCCTGAAAGTACAGAAAGACAAAACCACAAGAAGATTTTTTGAAGACGACAAATAGCTGTGTGATATAATGTAGAAACGTTTTATTCACCAGATAAAAAGAAAACAACCGACTTAATACAGTTTTTTACAACTTTGCTAGTTTTGCATTGAATTTTTTAGCCAGTACTTCCTTTAGATATTGCACTGAATATAGTAAACTCTGTAGTATGTTACTTTTAGTTGCCATAAAAGCTAAATAATAGTTTTCACATTTGGTAGATAGCTTGTGTGTGCTAATATTCATACTTGCATTTTGAATTTTAAGGCAGTATTTCTTTTTTTATAAGCAGATTTTGATATTTTTGTATCTTTTTAAACATTTTTTCTCAAGCCGCTTTGATAGATTAACATTTCTTTTGTTTATTAATCAACATGCGTTTTTTTTTGTTTTTTTTTATATATACATTCTTTTATTCAATTTTCTTACAAAGATACATATAGCGATAGAACCGCACAAATCCAGTTCCATCATTACATAATACAAAATTTACATAAGACAAACACATTACACCATTATCTGCGGGGTCGGGCTCAGGAGAGGAATCTGTCTTGACTCAGGGCTCTAACTGCAGACGGTAACAAATTTAATATGTAACAGTATAATTTATAACCTGGTTTCTATTTTATTAACCCAGCTTTGCCAAAGGTCCCTTCTTTTTGGGGCATTTAAATATGGTATGCTCAAGTCTCTTTCCATCTTCGTCTGAAGAAGGATTTGATCTTTGATAACGTCCCAATGCACTACTTGATTAGATTTCCAATTCCGTGCAAGAACAATTTTAAATGTGATAAAACAATGGATAATAAAGCATCTATTTCTGTATAACATATTTGGGCAATGCATGTGTAGCAAGACTACCTCTGGTTTCATTTCTAACTCTATTCCAGTAATATCCTTTATAAATCTTAGCATTCTCTTAATAGAGGTCTGAATGTTTGAACAACCCCACCAAATGTGGATAAATGATCCTACCTCTTTATCGCACCTCCAACACCTAGAGGAAACTCCAGGGTACATCTGCGATAACTTACTAGGAACTAAATACCATCTATATATGACCTTGTAATAGGTTTCTAATAAGTTTAAACATTGAACCTGTCGGCGAGTATTATTTATAACTTTACACCAATCCTCCTGATCCAAAGAGCACTTCAGATCTTTTTCCCATTTGATCTTCTGGGGAAAACTAGCTACTACATTAGTATTTCTAATTACCTCTATTGCTTTAGCTAGAACTTTCGGTACAGTCTGATTTGAAAATGTGTTTTATCATTATAAACGCTTTTCCAGACTCTTTAGTAAGATGTTTCTGCAGAAAATGTCTAAGCCTCAAGTAGGTAAATAGCTCTCGTTGAGGGAGATGATACTTTTGAAAAATAATATAAAAAGGCAATATGCAGTCTGAACCTAATATCTGCGAAACTTTATTTATTCCATGGGTTCTCCAGCTATCAAAGGAGAGATCTATCACATTAGCTTCTATTGTCCTCAAGTTTGCCGTGTCCATAATTGCATACTTAAGGCCTATTTTCTTTTTAATTTCCTCCCAAACAGGCAACAATTGAGCCCATATAATAGTTTTAATATCAATCTCCATCTTGTCTAAAGGTTTCGTATTCCATAGTAAGCCCTCTGGGTTTTTTAATCTCAGATCATCCATTTCGATGCTAAACCAGCTTTCTTCACTAGCTGTCATCGTCTGGGACCTGTACATATGCGTGATCACATTAGCCCAATATATAACTCTTATGTTAGGGAAATTTAGTCCTCCATCCTTAGTTTTTAACGATAGAATTTTTCTGTTGATTCTATTTCTCTTACCCTTGTTGATAAAATTCTCTAGATTGTTTTGTAGTAGCGTCAACCAAATATCCGGAATCCTGAGTGGAATCATTTGGAATAAATAATTCCATTTAGGAATGACATAGGAGTTGATGACGTTAATACGGCCCCACCAGGTAATCTGCAAGTTTCTCCAGTCTCTAAGTAATAAGTTTGTACTTTTTAACAGACTTAAAAACTTTCTTCCATCATTTTCTCTATATTCTTTGTAATAGATATTCCTAGACAGTCAAATTTCTGAGCTGCCCATGTAAATGCATATTGATTACTTATTTCCTCTCTTGACTTTTTATCTAATTCGATACTCATCACAACTGTTTTTTCGTTGTTTAGTTTATAATTTGCTAATTGACTATACCGTCTAACTTCCTCCATCAGATACTTCAAAGATCTAGTTGGTTCAGTGATTGACAAAAGGATATCGTCCGCATAAAGGCTGATTTTTAATTCTTTGTCCCCTATTTTATAGCCTTTTATATCTACGTTATTTCTAAGATTTTCCGCTAGGGGTTCTATTGAAAGAATATATAAAAGTGGTGAAAGCGGACAACCTTGTCTCACCCCATTATTTACTGGTACCCAATCTAAGCAAACATTAGGGCCTACTATTCTAGTGGAAGGATTTTTATATAGGGCCATAATTCCTTTTATCATCCAACCATCTATTCCATATGCTTCCAAAGTTAGTTCTAAAAACTTCCAATTTAGCCTGTCGAAAGCTTTTTCTGCATCGACTGCTACGGTCATAAGGGGAATGTGTTTCTTGTTGGCATTATCTATAATATCTATGATTCTTCTTGAGTTAGAACCTACCCATCTATCTGGTATGAGGCCTATTTGATCTTTATGAATGAGCGTATTAATAACACTCTTAAGACGGTCTGCCAAAATAGATGAGAATATTTTAACATCAGAATTAATTAAAGAGATGGGGCGGTAGCTGGCCACGACAGATGGATCTTTTCCTTGTTTCAGGATGGGAAGCATATTTGCTCTTGTCATCTCTTCGGGAAAACTTCCTTTTTGAACCGCGTTGTTAAATGCTAGTGCCAATTGTTTACTCAGAATAGATTTATAAGTATGGAAAAACAAATTAGAAAATCCATCTGGGCCTGGTGTTTTCGATTTCTGGGTTTTAGATATAGCCCTATTCACCTCGGCCTCTGTAATCACTTTATTTAGACTATCTTTCTGGGTTTGATCTAATTTTGTTAGATTTGTACTAGTTAAATATTGTTTAATCTTGGTTGTAGAAGTTTCAACGGGAAGATTATATAGTGACCCATAATAATCTCTAAAACAATCTCCAATCTCTTTTGGATTTATATGGGTTGTTTGGTTGTATACTATCTTAGTTATACGAGCCTTAGCATACTGTTTCCTCAGCTTATTGGTTAGCATTTTGTCTGTTTTATTCCCTCTACAGTAGAATCTCAGTTTTAGTTTTTTGATATTATTTATGGTTTTAATATCTAAGCATTGTAGAATATTTTTTTGGACTTCTGCTATTCGTCTACCTTTCTCTATTGTAGGATCTTCTTTATTATCAGTTGTAAGCTTATAGAGTTCAATATATAGGTCTCCTAATCTTTTTTCTTTGCTTTTAGCTTCATGATTTAACTTTATAAGAGAGCCTCTTACAACTGCTTTAAAAGAGCACCATGTATTTAGATTTGAAGTGTTTAAAGGATCATTCTCCTTAAAGAAACATACTATCAAGTTCTCCAATTTAGTCTTACAGTTTTTGTTGTATAACAGATAATTATTCAGTTTCCAAGTTGATTTATTTCTGGCTGTCAGGTTATCTTTTGTTTCAAATATATACATACTGTGATCCGACCATACATTTTCCACAATTTTAATTTTTGTCAGATTATCTACTAAATTTATGTTACCCCAAATCATGTCGATTCTTGAGTATGTAAAATGAACTCTAGATAGGTGGGTAAAATCTCTTAATTATGGGTTTTGAAGACGCCAAACAGATCATAATTGTTTTTAGTATTAGTCAGTGAACTAGCATTTTTAACTATTGTTTTATTCAATACACTCCCTTTCAACAATTTTTTTTATCTTTTTGTGGATCTAGTATACAATTGAAGTCTCCTGCAACTATATATATCCCTGTTTTTACTGTAGCTGCTTTGTTTAGTATTTTCTTTAATTGGGAGACTGGAGCTACAGTGGGAAGGTATATGTTGACTATAGTATATTTTACTTCATTTATCTTACCTACTAAAATCATAAATCTTCCTTCCTTGTCTAATTCCTGATAGAGTTTCACCCACTTAACCCCATCTGAAATTATCATTGCTACACCTCTTTTTTTTTTATCCTTCATAGATGCATGTAGAAAAGTTGGGAACTTATTACCTCCCCATGTTAATTTCTCATTTTGTCACCAGTGTGTCTCCTGAACTAGACAGATATCATTTTTTTCTTTTCTCATTAGATTACGTAACAGGGATCTTTTATACATTGTATTTAGGCCCTGAGCATTTATAGACAGAAACGTAACCATATTTCATTCCTCTCTCTCTCTTTTCCATCCTCCTGCCCATGGGGTCCCGCAGATAACACATATAAATGACAAACAACATTACATTAATCAGGGACATCTTGTGGTCCCACATCTTAACCTATCTCACCTAAGACTAACCCTAGTCTCTAGTGGATAGCCCCCGTCCCGTGAGTATACTGCTACTCCGAGATTTATGCTTAATAGAAGCATCAGGCAGATCTATGGATTGGAGTCGTGGAGCTACGGCTAGGGGGGGAGGAGAAGGGTGAGGAAAAAAAATAAATAAAAAAAAATACCTTCTTAAGGGGTTTTTCTTTATCTTATATTATACAAACTATTACTGGCTAGGTCCCTTAAGATATTTATTTCTCCACCAAAACCTTCTTTCCTCTTCTACATTCTCTCTCCTTTCCCTTTTTTGGATTACTAAAACAGGTTTATAGTCCCAGTTTACCTAACAATACCCAAAAAATACTCGGTTGGCCTTTATGGGCTTTCCTTCCCTTTTTCCTTCTTATTAACCCTTAGTGCATTTTATTCACTCTATACTTTTATACAAACTTTTATCCCTTATATAATCTTGGGGAATATTTCTCTTCAAAGACCTTTTTCTATATTTCCGTGATAAACTCTTATTCTTAATTTACCCTTAACTACACTGTTGTGGTGATTTATCCTATGTCAGGTTTTACAACCTCTTACAATCTTGTTCCGTGAATTAATGCCTTTTCTCAGTTTACTCATAACCAACTCTATAGTGATATATTATGGTGCTTAACAATTCGTTATGCCTATTTATGTGCACTCTTGATATACTTATATAATTATAGTGATTATTTTTCTACATGAACCTTTATCTGTGTTTCTATAATAGATAATTATTTCACACTATTTAAAATTTTCACCCATAAAGGACCGTCCTGTGCCCTATAATCCTTTACCCACTCTTAAATAAATATCTCTCTACCATACACAATCTTCTAACCCACTGTGGTTAAATACTCAATTCTGATTGAGAAGATTAAAAAAAAAAAAAAAACTAGACTGGAATGGAGAACAGACAAGAGAAGCAAAAAGAAGATAATCAGCCGTCTTATTTTTCTTCGTACACTCTCGCTTATAATCTTCAGCTTTTAGGGTTATAGCCAGATCAGTCCAAGCATCTAAGTCTTAAAATAAATAGACTCCATTTTTCCTCGTTAATCTTGGTGGGGATTTTAACTTCACAGTCTGATTAGAATTAAAAATAACTTAAATTGTAATGTTAAATTTAATTTTTCTCTCTTTCTCTTTTAATCTTCCCTTTTCTATCTTCTGTCCTCTTTTCTCTTCTTTGAAGATATAATCGGAGTAGATCGCCTTTCAAGATCTTTTAACTAGTTTGTATGCTGATGTTTTAAAAAAAAAAAAAAAAAAAAAAAAAAAGCTCCCACGATGCTCTTTTACTCCCGTGATTCTTCCATGGGTACTTCAACTTTTAAAATGTTAATGATTTTGACCAGGCTTCTAGATCCTTGGCTGAGGTAAATGGTCTCCATTTTTCTTCCCACCACACAATTATTTTATATGATTGTACCCATTTATATTTCATATTGTTTTGCTTCAGTGGTTCCAGCGCTTGATGAAAAGTTTTTCTCCATGTTCTTGTTTGCGTTGAGAGGTCATGGAATATGGTGATGTCTTTAAATTTCTCCGATAGGTTGTCTTTATTCCTCAGCAGGTTTAACAATTGTTGTTTATATGAATAAGAAAAAAAACATACTATAACATCTCTTGTATAATGAGCTGGGACCCCATCAGGTTTCCTTAGCCTATGTGTTCGTTCTATTATAGGCTGATGGGCTTCCTTCTGCAGACCAGCTTCTTGAAAAAATAAAAGTAGAACATCTTTTAATTGGTCTTGGGTTACAGATTCCGGTATATTTAGCCAAAATCCTCCCTCATACTTAGCAGCCCCTCGTCCCCCAGCCTGAACAGGCTTCTTAATAACTTTCCAATACAATTTTAACATGCACTTATCTTTAGTCTCCCCTTGTGCTTGAATTCCTTCTCTTTTTTTGGCGTCCTGTTAGGTCTTCTTTTAGCTCCTCTGGTTATCAGTTCTTATCCTCCGGATCTCGTGAGGTCTTTTATGTTTATTTTATGCTGTGCTATCTGCAATGATCGGAATCTCTGGGGCACTCTCCTATCGTCCACTTTCCCGTCCGCGCTTTCTGCTCCGTCTTCCTCGTGGGGCCTCCGTCACCCTCGCCACCCATTCACCGTGACTCACACGCTCCTCTTAGATCCGCCTCTCGACGTGCTCGCGTGCTCACGTCATCGCGTCCTACCCAGGATGACAATGTAGGATTAATCAACATGCTTAATCGTATTGGTGTACTAATTTCCAGTATATCTAAAAATGTTTTACATATTTTCTGATTTTAATTGCCATGTGTACCTTTCGTATGCCCATGTGAAACGTTTTACCATTTAGGGCCCAGAGTGGGGCCATTTAAACAGATCATACCTCTAGTGCAGAGTGCGTTTAATCCGACTCGTTAATGTTAGTTATTCACTAAGCTTAGTGAAAACATAGTTGGCTTAAAGATGTTTTCTATTCAAGTTCTTGTGCCCCACAGTTCAAATTAACATTCAAATTACAATTCATGACAGATCACACAAGTGAATAGCCCTGCCAATGTCGTCTCAGAATTTTTTTGTTATCTAAGAAGAAGGGGGCAAGGAGGACAGCAGTGGTTGCCGTGGCTGAAGATGCTAGACCAGGAGGAGGATGGCGGCTTTGAGTTTGTGTGCTGCTTGTACTCATGTGTTGATCCCATAGGCGTTTGTGATGTGCGATCATGTGCCTACGCAAAGCAGTTGTACCTAGGTGGGTGTTGGACTTCCCACGACTCAGTTTCTTTTGGCACAGGTTGCAAATGGCATCGCTGTTGTCACAGGCAGACACACAAAAAAAATGCCACACTGCTAAGCTCTGCAATGACGGCATTCTGGTGGTGGACACAGCATGCGTTGATTGGCGTGCTGTCGGGCTGAATCCCGGGTGCCGATGCATGCTGTCTGACTGTGCCACTAGCTCCTTGCGACGACCTCCCCCTGCTTCCAACGCGTCTCCTCCTCCTCTCTGTCTCCCCATCTGAACTTTCCCCCTGTTCTTCTTCTCTTCTAGCGGGCACCCACGTGACAACCATGGACACATCATCATCATCAACCGCTTCACTTGTATCTGACAACTCAGCAAAGGAAGCAGCAGCGGGTACAACATCATCATCATCACACCGTACGTCCATGTGTGTAATGCTGCCTGCCTGAGACATAGACCAGATATGAGTGGCAATGTGCACTGGCAGAGGTCGGCAGAGTACACGCTGTAGGCCTGACACCTGCTTGAAGACAGCTAACTGCTATTCAATCTATACCAGTGAAAAAAGTTTTTGGGTTTTAAATGCACGCTATTGTGACACCAGATATGAGTGGCAAATTACACTTGCTGAGGTTGGCAGAGCACACGCTGAAGGCCTGACACCCGCTTGAAGGACACTGACTGCTATTAGCTTACACTGAAAAACTTTTTTTCTTTGTAAAAGCACGCTATACAGACACCAGATATGAGTGGCAAAGTACACTTGCTGAGGTTGGCAGAGCACACGCTGAAGGGCTGACACCCGCTTGAAGGACACTGACTGCTATTAGCTTACACTGAAAAACTTTTTTTCTTTGTAAAAGCACGCTATACAGACACCAGATATGAGTGGCAAAGTACACTTGCTGAGGTTGGCAGAGCACACGCTGAAGGCCTGACACCCAGACGCTTGCAGACAACTAACTGCTATTAGCTTACAGTGAAAAACTTTTTTTGGTTTTAAAGGCACGCTATAGTCACACCAGATATGAGTGGTGGCACTGGGCAAGTGGGCACAGTATCCACTGTGAGCCTGACACAGAAGCTGGCAGACAACTAACTGCTATTCAATCTATTACAGTTAAAAAAAAATGTGTTTTTAAATGCAAGCTTAAGCTATTGTGACACCATATATGAGTGGTGGCACTGGGCAAGTGGGCACAGTATCCACTGTGAGCCTGACACAGAAGCTGGCAGGCAGGCAACTGCAATTACATTACACAGAAAAAAAAAAAGCAGACTGATGTTCTAGCCCTAAAAAGGGCTTTTTGGGGTGCTGTTCTTACAGCAGAGATCAGATGAGTCCTTCAGGACTGTAGTGGACACTGAATACCCTAGCCTAGCTATCAATTTCCCTATCTAATGAGCAGCAGCTACACTTTCCCTCCTCTCACTAAGAATGCAGCTTCAGAATGAATCTAAAATTGATGCTGGGAGGGAGGTGGGAGGGTCTGGAAGGGAGGGTCTGCTGCTAATTTGCTGGAATGTGTCTGCTGACCGTGAGGCACAGGGTCAAAGTTTGCTCAATGATGACGAATAGGGGGCGGATCGAACCGCGCATGTGTTCGCCCGCGGCAGCGAACGCAAACACGCTATGTTCGCCAGGAACTATTCGCTGGCGAACAGTTCGGTACATCACTACCAGGGACTATCGGAGGGCTCAATTACTTTTAACCTCAACATTTCCTGGATCTCTTCCCTCATACCAGCTCTGACGGCGTCAGTTATCCGGTATGGGGGTTGCCTAAGCGGAGCCTGTCCTGGGGTTTCCACTCTATGGGTGGCTAGTATGGTGAACCCTGGTTCTTGGGAGAACGTGTGGTTCTTGGGAGAACGTGTGGCTTTTACTGGCTATTAAGCAGTTCCCTCTCAGTGGCCATCAGTCGGTCCCCTAGCTTTATCTGACTAAGGGGATTAGTCTGGGGTTGTCTACTCAAGAGGTCAGGTAGCGGTAAGCAGTCTGGGTCGTCAGTGGTTGGGGCGCAGACAGCAGTCCTCGGGCCTTTCTTGATAGGTTTTGAGCATATTAATGTGGAATGCTTTGAGTATTCTTTCATCCTGGTCGCTGGCGATTACATAGGTGGTATCGCAGAGTTGGTCTACCACCGTGTAAGGGCCCTGCCAAGCTGCTTCTAACTTATTACTTTTGGTCGGTTTCAGCACTAGGACCTTTTGTCCCACCTGAAACGTCCGCTGGCGAGCACCCCGATTGTACCATACCTTCTGCCGCTTCTGGGCTGCTTGGAGGTTTTCTTTAACCATCCGTGCTAGCTGTTCCATGCAGTCCCGGAGCTGCACCACATATGATACGATGGGGGCTCCCTCTTATTCGGTGGTTCCCTCCCAGTGCTCCCTAATGAGGTCTAGGGGGCCTCGCACCCTTCGCCCATATAGTAGCTCAAAAGGAGAAAACCCCATGGATTCCTGCGGCACCTCCCTGTACGCGAACAGGAGGTGAGGCAGGAAACGTTCCCAGTCACGGTATTCGTCTGTGAACGTTTTCAACAATTGCTTGAGCGTACCGTTGAAACGCTCACAGAGGCCGTTGGTCTGGGGGTGGTATGGGGAGCTAAGTAGAGACTTGATTTGGCAGACTTTCCACAAGTGATGAGTCAGTTCAGCGGTGAACTGGCTCCCTTGGTCGGATAGGATTTCCTTCGGGAAGCCCAACCTAGCGAATATCCTGACCAGGGCATTGGCCACAGTGTCCGCCTGAATATTGGACAGGGCGACCGCTTCGGGATAGCGGGTGGCATAGTCCACCAGGGTAAGGATAAATCTCTTACCGGAGGGACTAGGCCGTTTAACCCCTTAAGGACACATGACATGTGTGACATGTCATGATTCCCTTTTATTTCAGAAGTTTGGTCCTTAAGGGGTTAAGGGGCCCTATCAGGTCAACTGCTATCCGGCTGAAGGGCTCTTCTATTATGGGCATGGATATCAGCTTCGCCTTAGGGTGATCCCCCCCCTTTACCCACCTTCTGGCACACATCGCAGGTCCGGCAATAATGTCGCACATCTGTGGAGACCCCCGGCCAAAAGAAGTGCTGGGTTACTCTGTGAGATGTGCGAGTTATCCCTAAATGTCCGCATAAGGGGATGTCGTGCCCTATTTGGAGAAGTTCCAGTCGGTACTTCCTGGGAACTACCAACTGGTACCTCTACAAAGGGGCGGCCCCAGGGTGTGGTTTTTCCGATACCCGGTAAAGCTTGTCCTTCTCCCATACATATTTTCCCCCCTCTGAACCTGGCTGACCTGTCTCTGCCTTAAGGCGAAACTTTCGGAGGGAGGGTTCAGCCCTAGTCTCCCTACCAAACTCTTCTGGGGTATCCCAGGCTAGGGTCGTCATAGCTAGGGTCTTAGTCAAGGGGTCAGTATGTCTTACCTGGGTCTCCACGACCGGTGGATTGTTCTCTGCGTTGCGGGCTTGGGCACGGGTGGTGACTGGATGAGCGGCTGCGGTAGGCGCATAGGCTGAGGTGAGAGGCCCAAGGTCGTTGCCCAGCAGGACTTCGGCTGGGAGGTTATCCATTATTCCCACTTGTACAGTACCGGCTCCAGCTCCCCAGTTGAGATGGACCCGGGCAGTGGGGAGACGGTAAACAGCTCCTCCGGCGACTCGGACAGCAACAGTCTTTCCGGTGCGGTTGTTGTTGTGAACCAAGTTTTTTTGTATAAGAGTTATTGTGGCCCCAGAGTCTCGCAGACCCTGATCGGGTTGTTCACTGACCAGCACCTCTTGC
Source organism: Pelobates fuscus (assembly GCF_036172605.1). NCBI lineage: Eukaryota > Metazoa > Chordata > Amphibia > Anura > Pelobatidae > Pelobates > Pelobates fuscus. Next base: position 417,015 of record NC_086318.1, on the reverse strand, counting down.
CGGTGCTGTTGCCTGTTATCCTGAGTGGCGGCTTGAATGGGGTTGGCCTCGTATAGGACCCCTAAGTACTCCTCCGTCTCGGCTGCAGTTTCCAAACAGTGAGCAGCTGGTGTAGGCTGGGGTCGGTTGGAAGGTCGTCCCCAGGTGGTCCTGGGGGGTTCCATAGGGCAGTTGCTCCTGATGTGCCCCAGCCGGTGGCATCCATGGCACTGTACTTGGGACTGGTTCGACTGGAACCTGGGTGGCCTGGAGTAGCGGGCTGGGCCTGGAGGGACCGGAGCACGGAGCTTGGAGTCCTCGGAAAGTACTAGGAGCATCCGTCAGCGTAAGGTACCCGGTCGGGGTGCCAGCGGTTCCGTTACAGTGCACAAGCAGCAGGGATGACCGCAGCCTGGAGAGGATTGTCAGGAGCGTCAGTTCGGGTTCGTAACGAACATTAGGTTTTTTGGACCCCTGACCCGAACACGGACATATCACTGTACGTTCGGGTCGGAGTTCGGCAATTTAATGACGCGTTTTCAAAGGCTGTAGGGCAGCCAATCAACAAGCGTTTGACTTGTGTGCCCTTAGAAGCCATCACAGCCATGCCTACTAATGGCATGGCTGTGATTGGCCAGTGCAACAAGTGACCCATCCTCTATATTAGCTGGTCACTTAGTATTAGTAAATTATGCCCCTACTCGCTATACCGCGAGTAGGGGAGTGTCTATTAAGCAGTGATCAGCCTGTGGCTGCTCACTGTTAAAAAAAAAAAAATCCCCCCTACTGAGCCCCCACCCGCGATGCGCGAATTGAGGCCCTGAATGGCGGGTGGGGACCCTAAATAACAAAAAGGGGGGGGACTTACTGTCCCCCCCCCCCCCAGCCCCCACCCCGGAGCGGTGCGTGGGGGCCCTAGATAACAATAATGTCCTCCCCCCGGCCCCCACCCCTACGCGGTGGGTGGGGCCCTAAATAGCAATAAGGGGGGGACGGGACCTAATGTCCTCCCCTCCGGCCCACACCCCTGAGCGGTGAGTGGGGGCCATAAATAAAAATTGGGGGGAGGACCCTAAGCGGTGGGTGGGGGACATAAATAAAAATTGGGTGGGGGGACCTAATGTCTTTCCCTCGGCCCCCAACCATGCGTGGCAGGTGGGGCCCTCAATAACAATAAGGGGGGGTACCTACTGTCCTCCCCCCCGGCCCCCACCCCTGAGCGGTGGGTGGGGACCATAAATAAAAAATGTGGGGGCACCTAATTGTAACAGATCCCCCTGTTTTGCATTGGATCTGCAATCTATGTTGTATTAACAATCTACCATGTTGCCTGGGAACCCCTGGGTTTTGTTTTATTGCCATCATCCACCTTGCCTTGCACTTAAAGACAAAAACTGTTTCTGGCCCTTTGTGTTGTGAAAAGAATGGGTACGTTTGATATGGCACTTCGGATACAGTCGAAGTGGCCGCCATTAGACAATCGAACACGTGGCGGCAGCCATTTTAATGCAGTCGAACGCGGTCAGCGGTGTGTGCCGTCAAAGCCATGGAGCGGAAATCGGCCACACATTTGAATGAACACCGCTGACCTGTACCTTCCCCTACCCTTCGACACCACAGCTGGAGACTAAGATTCGAACACACGTTCGAATGGGACTTTGTCATCTTTTTCAAGGGAAATAGACTGCCACTCGACCACCGCGGAAGTTAAACCCCGTTTTACTTCGACAGAAGTCGAAGTGCGTTCGACTATTCGAACGCCGCCTTCGGATGGGACTTTGTCAATTTTCAAGGCAGAAATAGACCGACCACACAGCCTGAATCTGTGGAACTGTTTCGGGCATGCAAACAGGCGTGCGGTCGGTCCAAAGAGACTTTTTCAATATCTCTAGAACCACTGTGTCAGGGCTCCGCGGGCGGCTGTGAGGGGAGGCTGCAATCCTCTCGCAGCACTCACCCTCGGTCCGTCGCCGCCCGCGGTCCCCCTTCCCTTTACCGGTCAGCGAGCGGCGTCCTCTCCCCTTGACACGCCGCTCACGTCCTCCTCTCCTCCTCCCAGCGGCAGCATGTCTAACGCTGCACGCTGGGAGCCGGCACTAATATCAGAACGCCGGGGTCACTCACGTGACCGACGTTAAAGCTACAGCGCAACAATCACAGTGGGGGGTATAGATATCCCACACGTGTGTTTGTTAATACTGATTGGAAGTTATCCAATCAGGATTAAGGCAAGGATTTAAATACTTACCTTTTCTGTATCTCAGTGCCCTGTTGTGGTCTTTGCTTGCTAGTATTGATACTGAACTTGTGTTTTCTGGTTACGTACTCTCTGACTTGTTAATCTGACTTTGTGACTTTCTCCTACCCTTTGACCTCGGCTTGTTTCTCGTTATTCTGTCTTCTGGTTCCCCTTACTCGGCTTGTCTCCTGACTATTCTGTGTGTGCTTAGCCCGGCCACTCTAAGGTCCGGTACTGCACCTTTTCTGTGTGTGTGTGTGTTAGCGTGTTGGGTTCCCCGAATCATGACATTACAACAGGGCCATAATGGAACCTGCTGACATACCACAGCTCCTAGTTAATCAGGAGGCTAGAATGGATGGCTTGAACCACCGTATGGATCAGTTTGCTCAAGCTTTGCAAACCATACTGGCTCGAATTGCACACTTGCAGCCTGCCGTTCAGGAGGCGGCTGCTGCTGTGCCCGAACCCATTCCCACTCCAGTACCCGTTCCTGCTCATGTAGTTCATATGACGCCGCCACAGCGCTATAGTGGTGATCCAGCATTGTGTCGTGGTTTCCTCAACCAAATCGACATCCATTTGGTGATGAATCCACGTTCCTATCCCACTGACAGATCCAAAATTGCCTTTTTGATAAACCACCTGTCCGGGAGAGCTTTAGCATGGGCAAACCCCATGTGGGAGAATATGTCTCCTATGTCCTTTGCAGATTTTTTGTCAGCATTCAAACGCACGTTTGATCAACCCGGTAGTGTTGCCTCTGCTGGCAAAGCTCTACTTAGGGTTCGACAGGGTAACAGATCTGTAGCGGATTATATCGAATTCCGCACTCTAGCAGCTGAAGTGGTTTGGAATAACGACGCCCTCGTAACAGCCTTTCAGGAGGGTTTGGCCGCTTACATACTGGATGAAATAGCATCCAGGGAACTACCTGTTCTTCTGGATGATGTTATAGACTATGTAATCCTTATTGATAACCGTATTAGAGAGAGGCCTAGTCAAAGATGGCTGGGTACACGGTTCTAGGCAACCATCCCCCGAACCCATGCAATTGGGTGCTACGGGGTTAACTGAGGCTGAAAGAACGTATCGTAGAAGGGAGGGGTTATGTCTTTATTGTGGAAAGAGGGGACACCACTGTAATACCTGCCCTAAGTTACAGGGAAACTACAGCACCTAAGGCCTAGAGAGGGGTTGGCCTCGGGTGTTATGACTTTGTCCCCTCATGTGTCCATCTCCAGACCGTTTATTACGGTTTCTCTTTTGGTCAATAAAACCACTATAACAACTAAAGCCTTGATCGATTCAGGTGCGGCAGACAACCTTATGGATGAGGACTTTGCCAAAACCGCAGCCCTGGTTTTGATCCAACAGGCCACACCCTTGGCCGTTGAGGCCATAGATGGTAGACCACTTGAGAAACCTCTGGTGACCCATGAAACCCAAGATATAGTTATGTCTGTGGGTGCTTTACACAAGGAAAGGTTAACCTTCCAAATAATTGACTCCCCTACTGCTTCCATCGTTCTGGGTTTTCCCTGGTTAGTTAAACACAACCCAGTACTTGATTGGGGTTGTTTAGACATACTCTCCTGGGGGGAATCCTGTCAACGAGACTGTATGGCTCATGTACGTCCTGTTTGTTTACTCAACGTGCCCACGGCTAAACCACTTTCTGTTTCTGTCCCTTCTGTGTATGCAGACCTTGCATTGGTTTTCGAAAAAAGGGAGGCAGATAAGCTACCTCCACATCGTGACTATGACTGTGCCATAAACCTATTACCGGGTACTATGCCTCCTAGGGGTAAGGTCTACCCTCTTTCTGAGAAAGAAAACCAGGTCATGGAGGAGTACATACGGGAAGCCTTAAGTAAAGGTTTTATTAGAAGGTCCTCCTCTCCTGCTGGTGCTGGTTTCTTTTTTGTGGCAAAAAAGGAGGGCGCTTTGAGACCGTGTATAGACTACAGGGCTCTAAACAATATAACGATTAAAAATGCCTATCCGATCCCTCTCATTACTGAGTTGTTTGATCGTGTCAAAGGTTCTAAATATTTTACAAAACTAGACCTCAGGGGGGCTTATAACCTTGTTCGTATAAAGGAGAACGATGAATGGAAAACGGCGTTCAATACACGCAGTGGGCATTACGAGTATCTAGTCATGCCTTTTGGATTGTGTAATGCTCCTGCCGTATTTCAGGATCTCATAAACGATATCCTTAGAGATCTACTGCATGTCTGTGCTGTAGTCTACCTTGATGACATACTTGTATATTCTCCGGATTTGAAGACACATCATACTCATGTTAGGATGGTTCTTAAGAGGTTGTTGCAGAACGGTCTTGATTGTAAATTAGAAAAATGCTTATTCGACCAAACTTCTGTACAGTTCCTGGGGTATGCCATTTCTGAACAAGGATTCAGCATGGATCCTTCTAAATTGGAAGCTATACTGTCCTGGCCCCTTCCCCAAGGACTTAAGGCAATACAGCGATTTATAGGGTTTGACAATTATTATATGAAATTTGTTAAAAACTTCTCATCCATCATTTCCCCTATCACTAAACTGACTAAAAAAGGTTTACACCCCAGGGTTTGGAATCCTACAGCTATTGTGGCCTTCGAGACTCTTAAAAAGGCATTTGCCACTGCCCCTGTGTAAGGAGTAAGCACCTCTCTCTATTTATATTTGAGGGAGCCCCCACCATGTATTATTCTATCAGAAAGCCCCCCGCCCCCTCTCTTTCTTTATATTTGAGGGAGCCCCCACCATGTATTATTCTATCAGTAAGCCCCCCCCCCACCCTCTCTCTTTATAGTTTAGGGAGCTCCCACCATGTATTATTCTATCAGTAACCCCCCCTCTCTCTCTATATTTGACGGAGCCCCCACCATGTATTATTCTATCAGTAAGCCCCCCCCACCCTCTCTCTTTATTTTAGGGAGCTCCCACCATGTATTATTCTATCAGTAACCCCCCCTCTCTCTTTATATTTGAGGGAGCCCCCACCATGTATTATTCTATCAGTAAGCCCCCCCCTCTCTTTATATTTTAGGGAGCCCCCACCATGTATTATTCTAAAGTAACCCCCGCCCCCCCCCCCTCTCTTTATATTTTAGGAAGCCCAACCACCATGTATTATTCTATCAGTAAGCCCCTCTCTCTATATATTTTAGGAAGCCCCCACCATGTATTATTCTATCAGTAAGCCCCCCCTCTCTCTTTATATTTTAGGGAGCCCGCACCATGTATTATTCTATCAGTAAGCCCCTCTCTCTATATATTTTTTTTTTTTTTAAATTCTTTATTTTTGCTGTGCACGCAAATTGTACAGAGTGGCGAGAGGTGCCCCAAAAGCAGTCCTTTGGCCTTTCCCACGCTTGACATGTGGGGCACAAGAATGACAGGCACAATTTTTTTTTTTTTAACAGACTTAAACACTTAGCTTTAGACACATATAAGTAGTTATAAGTAAGTTAGCATACACTTAGCTTTAGACATATATGAGTAGTTATAAGTAAGTTAGCATACACTTAGCTTTAGTCATATGTAAGTAGTTATAAGTAAGTTAGCATACACTTAGCTTTAGACATATATAAGTAGCTATAAGTAAGTTAGCTAATGCTGGTACAGTATAAACATCTTGCAGAACAGTCAACGCTTTGTAAGTAAATTAAATTATAATTATGAGTAAGTGAGTCGCTTCATTGCTTATATCACCCCCGCCGACCGGGACCACCATTGTTGCCTCTGCTGGTGGCAGTCTTCCTGGCGGTCCAGAGACCCCACGCTCAGCGAGAGTCCCATGAGCTTGAAAAATCCGCTCTGCCTTGTGATCATGCCGAGAAGTGAGTGTCCATCATGGCAGGTATCAGGACGCAGTCCCCCCATGCTGCATTGTGGAGTGTTCGTTGGTTCCCATAGGGCTGTAGCTGTGCGGGAGTGTGCTCGTCTCTCCGATAATCAAATTGTCGGCGTCTGCCGTGAAGGGGAGCCCGGTTTTCGGTCCCTGGATGAGTCTGTTACAGGCTTGGAGTGGGGCGGATGGTCGGCTTGTCTCCGTGTCAGAGGCACTTTCCGTCTGTTTGCGAGTTACCTCCTATGCCGCCATTGCATTTGTTGAGTGAAGTGACTGCGGGGGTAAGTGAACTCGCTTCTCGGCTCAGCCCCATCTGAGAGCTGGGGCCACCTTGTCAGTCTCGGGCGCCAGTGTTAGGTGTTAGTCTGTACTTCGTCGCTTGCGCACATGGCGCCCGCCATCTTGGGCCTAGCGGTTAGACCTCTCAGCTTCAGCCGTGGTTTCCCGATCAAGGCCTTGGGGTGAGGACCGGGATCACCCCCCCGGTCCATAGGGGGGGGAACGAGGCCGAGTCCGCCCAGCGTTGTGCTCCAGGTTGGGTGCTGTGTGGCAGGCTAGTGGGGCAGCGGCCGTCCGCCCCACTCACCACCGGAGTAGGCCTCAGGCAAGTCCGTGAGGATTTCCCCTCCAGGGGACTGTAGCTCGGAGAGCCAGCCTCTCCCTGGATCCAGCGGTCCCCCTGCTTCAGGCTTCGTAGCCGTCGGTCGGCTTTTCGGTATATAGGCATGTTTTTAAATCGATTAATTAAGTGGTGTAGCAGGAGCTCTGCTGGCCTGCGACCGACCAGCTCGGCGGCCCGGCCCCGCCCCCTCTCTCTATATATTTTAAGGAGCCCCCACCATGTATTATTCTATCAGTAAGACCCCCTCTCTCTTTATATTTTAGGGAGCCCGCACCATGTATTATTCTATCAGTAACCCCCCCCTCACTCTCTTTATATTTTAGGAAGCCCCCACCATGTATTATTCTATCAGTAAGCCCCCACCCCCTCTTTATATTTTAGAGAGCCCCCACCATGTATTATTCTATCAGTAAGCCCCCCCTCTCTCTTTATATTTTAGGGAGCCCGCACCATGTATTATTCTATCAGTAACCCCCCCCCCCCTCTCTCTTTATATTTTAGGGAGCCCCCACCATGTATTATCCTATCAGTAACTGTCAGGATCGGGAAAGGGATCCAACACGCAGAGTACAAACAGTAGCCAGATACGTATACCGGACCTTAGAATGGCCGGACTAACGTAAGTAGTACAGTAAAGAATGGTCAAAGACAAGCCGAGGTCGAGGGTAACAGAAGACAGGTAAGCGAGAGACAAGCCGAATCAAGGGTAACAGAGATAAGCAGAGTAAGGTAAACAAGCCGGGTCAAAAACAAAAGGGATAATAGAATACACAAGCACTGAGTGACTAGAACAAGCTAGAACCCCGACAGGGCAATGAGCTAATGAAAGAAGCTCTGTTAAATACCCTGTTCAGAGCAGTAACCACGCCTCCGAGGCGTCCTGATTGGTCCTGCAGCAATTGACAGACAGGTCGTTCCGGGGAAGTGTCCTGATGACTACTTCCTGCCTAGATGCTGTAAAAGGCAGTCACTCCCTCGCGGCCGGCCTAGCATGACCGGATAGACCGCGGGGAAGGGAGCCATCAGACCGTCTGGATGGAGGAACAGCTAAGTCTCTACCTCTTTCGGAGGTAGAGACCACAGGTACCCTGACAGTAACCCCCCCCTCTCTCTTTATATTTTAGGGAGCCCGCACCATGTATTATTCTATCAGTAACCCCCCCCCCTCTCTCTTTATATTTTAGAGAGCCCCCACCATGTATTATTCTATCAGTAAGCCCCTCTCTCTATATATTTTAGAGAGCCCCCACCATGTATTATTCTATCAGTAAGCCCCCCCCTCTCTCTTTATATTTTAGGGAGCCCGCACCATGTATTATTCTATCAGTAAGCCCCCCCCCCCCCTCTCTTTATATTTTAGAGAGCCCCCACCATGTATTATTCTATCAGTAACCCCCCCCCTCACTCTCTTTATATTTTAGGAAGCCCCCACCATGTATTATTCTATCAGTAAGCCCCCACCCCCTCTTTATATTTTAGAGAGCCCACACCATGCATTATTCTATCAGTAAGCCCCCCCTCTCTCTCTTTATATTTTAGGGAGCCCCCACCATGTATTATTCTATCAGTAACCCCCCTCTCTCTTTATATTTTAGGGAGCTCCCACCATGTATTATTCTATCAGTAAGCCCCCACCCCCCTCTCTCTTTATATTTTAGAGAGCCCCCACCATGTATTATTCTATCAGTAAGCCCCCACCCCCCTCTCTCTTTATATTTTAGGGAGCCCCCACCATGTATTATTCTATCAGTAAGCCCCCACCCCCTCTCTCTTTATATTTTAGAGAGCCCCCACCATGTATTATTCTATCAGTAAGCCCCCACCCCCCTCTCTCTTTATATTTTAGGGAGCCCCCACCATGTATTATTCTATCAGTAACCCCCCCCCCTCGCTTTATATTTTAAGGAGCCCCCACCATGTATTATTCTATCAGTAAGCCCCCCCCCCACCCCTCTCTCTCTTTATATTTTAGGAAGCCCCCCCCCTCTCTGTATATTTTAGGAAGCCCCCCCTCTCTCTGTATATTTTAGGAAGCCCCCCCTCTGTATATTTTAAGAAGCCCCCCCCCTCTCTGTATATTTTAGGAAGCCACCCCTCTCTGTATATTTTAAGAAGCCCCCCCCTCTCTGTATATTTTAGGAAGCCCCCCCCTCTCTGTATATTTTAAGAAGCCCCCCCCCTCTCTCTGTATATTTTAGGAAGCCCCCCCCCCTCTCTCTGTATATTTTAGGAAGCCCCCCCCCTCTCTCTGTATATTTTAGGAAGCCCCCCCCCATATCTTTATATTTTAGGAAGCCCCCCCCCCTCTCTGTATATTTTAGGAAGCCCCCCGCCTCTCTCTGTATATTTTAGGAAGCCCCCCCCTCTCTCTGTATATTTTAGGAAGCCCCCCCTCTCTGTATATTTTAGGAAGCACCCTCCTCTCTCTGTATATTTTAGGAAGCCCCCCCTCTCTCTCTCTTTATATTTTAGGAAGCCCCCCCCCTCTCTGTATATTTTAGGAAGCCCCCCCCCTCTCTGTATATTTTAGGAAGCCCCCCCCTCTCTGTATATTTTAGGAAGCCCCCCCTCTCTGTATATTTTAAGAAGCCCCCCTCTCTCTGTATATTTTAGGAAGCCCACCCCCCCTCTCTGTATATTTTAAGAAGCCCCCGCCTCTCCCTGTATATTTTAGGAAGCCCCCCCCTCTCTGTATATTTTAAGAAGCCCCCCCCTCTCTCTGTATATTTTAGGAAGCCCCCCCTCTCTCTCTGTATATTTTAGGAAGCCCCCCCCCCTCTCTGTATATTTTAGGAAGCCCCCCCCCCTCTCTCTGTATATTTTAGGAAGCCCCCCCCCTCTCTGTATATTTTAGGAAGCCCCCCCCTCTCTGTATATTTTACGAAGCCCCCCCCTCTCTCTTTATATTTTAGGAAGCCCCCCCCTCTCTGTATATTTTAGGAAGCCCCCCCTCTCTGTATATTTTAAGAAGCCCCCCCCCCCCTCTGTATATTTTAAGAAGCCCCCCCCTCTCTCTGTATATTTTAGGAAGCCCCCCCCTCTCTCTGTATATTTTAGGAAGCCCCCCTCTCTCTGTATATTTTAGGAAGCCCCCCCCTCTCTGTATATTTTAAGAAGCCCCCCCCCCTCTCTGTATATTTTAGGAAGCCCCCCCCTCTCTGTATATTTTAGGAAGCCCCCCCCTCTCTCTGTATATTTTAGGAAGCCCCCCCCCCTCTCTCTGTATATTTTAGGAAGCCCCCCCCCTCTCTCTGTATATTTTAGGAAGCCCCCCCCCTCTCTGTATATTTTAGGAAGCCCCCCCCCTCTCTCTGTATATTTTAGGAAGCCCCCCCCTCTCTCTGTATATTTTAGGAAGCCCCCCCTCTCTCTGTATATTTTAGGAAGCCCCCCCCTCTCTCTGTATATTTTAGGAAGCCCCCCCCCTCTCTCTGTATATTTTAGGAAGCCCCCCCCCTCTCTGTATATTTTAGGAAGCCCCCCCCCTCTCTCTGTATATTTTAGGAAGCCCCTCTGTATATTTTAGGAAGCCCCCCCCCCTCTCTCTGTATATTTTAGGAAGCCCCCCCCCTCTCTCTGTATATTTTAGGAAGCCCCCCCCCTCTCTGTATATTTTAGGAAGCCCCCCCCTCTCTCTGTATATTTTAGGAAGCCCCCCCCCCCTCTGTATATTTTAGGAAGCCCTCCCCCCTCTCTCTGTATATTTTAGGAAGCCCCCCCCCTCTCTCTGTATATTTTAGGAAGCCCCCCCCTCTCTCTGTATATTTTAGGAAGCCCCCCCCTCTCTGTATATTTTAGGAAGCCCCCCCCCCCCTCTCTCTGTATATTTTAGGAAGCCCCCCCTCTCTCTGTATATTTTAGGAAGCCCCCCACCCCTCTCTTTATATTTTAGGAAGCCCCCCCCTCTCTCTGTATAATTTAGGAAGCCCCCACCCCCATCATTCTGCTTTCAGGAAGTCTTCCTCTCCCCCTTGTATTTCAGGAAGCAGTTCTGTGGCTTGCAGTGAGGAGCACAGAGGATTCTGGGAGTTGTAGTTCTGGTTGTAGCTCCCTGCCCCCTGCACTCAGTGTACATTTAGCTGATGAGAACCACGTGTCCCAGCATGCAGTTGGCTGTATTGTGAGTGCTGCAGCCAGGGAGGTACAGGTCAGTGTGTGTGCAGTGGTTGTTGTACAAAGCGTGGGGTGGGAAGGTTTGCCTGTGTCTGGGGCCCCATATTGCTGCCTGCAGCCATTTCTCTCCTAGTTTGGGATAAACATGGTGCTGGTGCTCCTGCAGGGGTAGATTGGGTTACAATGTGTGTGGTTTAATGGTGGGGCGCCGTAATTACTGCAAATAACTCGTCATCCAGTGAAAAAACACAGAAATGGAAACTTAAGACCAATTCTAATTAAACGCCACGAAAACCCAATTCCAATAATTCTGCATCGTTTCATTACTAGAAAAGTACGTGACGCCTTCGTTACGGCTAAATGTCCTCGCTGAACAGGGCCACCCTCCAACACGTACTTACCTAGGCTATCACTTACCTAAAGGAATGTTACTTGGAAGGACTAGTGCTTAACTATGTCCGACGCTGCTTATTATTATTTATAAAGCACCAACACATTCTGTAGCGCTGTACAATAGATGGACTGACATGTATTTTGTAACCGGACGAGATGAATAGAGGGATTGAGGGCCTGCTCAGTGAGTTTATATGTTAGAGGGAGTGGGGTATAGTGACACAGTAACAGATGGATTGAGGGCCCTGCTCAGTGAGTTTACATGTTAGAGGGAGTGGGGTATAGTGACACAGTAACAGACGGATTGAGGGCCCTGCTCAGTGAGTTTACATGTTAGAGGGAGTGGGTATAGTGACACAGTAACAGAGGGATTGAGGCCCTGCTCAGTGAGTTTACATGTTACAGGGAGTGGGGTATAGTGACACAGTAACAGAGGGATTGAGGGCCTGCTCAGTGAGTTTACATGTTAGAGGGAGTGGGGTATAGTGACACAGTAACAGACGGATTGAGGGCCCTGCTCAGTGAGTTTACATGTTAGAGGGAGTGGGGTATAGTGACACAGTAACAGAGGGATTGAGGCCCTGCTCAGTGAGTTTACATGTTAGAGGGAGTGGGTATAGTGACACAGTAACAGAGGGATTGAGGCCCTGCTCAGTGAGTTTACATGTTAGAGGGAGTGGGGTATAGTGATGCAGTAACAGAGGGATTGAGGGCCTGCTCAGTGAGGTTACATGTTAGAGGGAGTGGGGTATAGTGACACAGTAACAGTGGGATTGAGGCCCTGCTCAGTGAGTTTACATGTTAGAGGGAGTGGGGTATAGTGACAGTAACAGAGGGATTGAGGGCCCTGCTCAGTGAGTTTACATGTTAGAGGGAGTGGGGTATAGTGACACAGTAACAGAGGGATTGAAGGCCTGCTCAGTGAGTTTACATGCCAGAGGGAGTGGGGTATAGTGACACAGTAACAGCGGGATTGAGGGTCCTGCTCAGTGAGTTTACATGTTAGAGGGAGTGGGGTATAGTGACACAGTAACAGAGGGATTGAGGGCCTGCTCAGTGAGTTCACATGTTAGAGGGAGTGGGGTATAGTGACACATTAACAGAGGGATTGAAGCCCTGCTCAGTGAGGTTACATACTAGAGGGAGTGGGGTATAGTGACACAGTAACAGAGGGATTGAGGGCCCTGCTCAGTGAGTTTACATGTTAGAGGGAGTGGGGTATAGTGACACAGTAACAGAGGGATTGAGGGCCTGCTCAGTGAGTTTACATGTTAGAGGGAGTGGGGTATAGTGACAGTAACAGAGGGGTTTAGGGCCCTGCTCAGTGAGTTTACATGTTAGAGGGAGTGGGGTATAATGACACAGTAACAGAGGGATTGAGGGCCCTGCTCAGTGAGTTTACATGTTAGAGGGAGTGTGGTATAGTGACACAGTAACAGAGGGATTGAGGGCCCTCCTCAGTGAGTTTACATGTTAGAGGGAGTGGGGTATAGTGACACAGTAACAGAGGGATTGAGGGCCCTGCTCAGTGAGTTTACATGTTAGAGGGAGTGGGGTATAGTGACACAGTAACAGAGGGATTGAGGGCCTGCTCAGTGAGTTTACATGTTAGAGGGAGTGGGGTATAGTGACAGTAACAGAGGGGTTTAGGGCCCAGCTCAGTGAGTTTACATGTTAGAGGGAGTGGGGTATAGTGACACAGCAACAGAGGGATTGAGGGCCCTCCTCAGTGAGTTTACATGTTACAGGGAGTGGGGTATAGTGACACAGTAACAGAGGGATTGAAGGCCCTGCTCAGTGAATTTACATGTTAGAGGGAGTGGGGTATAGTGACACAGTAAGAGAGGGATTGAGGGCCCTGCTCAGTGAGTTTACATGTTAGAGGGAGTGGGGTATAGTGACACAGTAACAGAGGGATTGAGGGCCCTCCTCAGTGAGTTTACATGTTAGAGGGAGTGGGGTATAGTGACACAGTAACAGAGGGATTGAGGGCCCTGCTCAGTGAGTTTACATGTTAGAGGGAGTGGGGTATAGTGACACAGTAACAGAGGGATTGAGGGCCTGCTCAGTGAGTTTACATGTTACAGGGAGTGGGGTATAGTGACACAGTAACAGAGGGATTGAAGGCCCTGCTCAGTGAATTTACATGTTAGAGGGAGTGGGTATAGTGACACAGTAACAGAGGGATTGAGGCCCTGCTCAGTGAGTTTACATGCCAGAGGGAGTGGGGTATAGTGACACAGTAACAGAGGGATTGAGGGTCCTGCTCAGTGAGTTTACATGTTAGAGGGAGTGGGGTATAGTGACACAGTAACAGAGGGATTGAGGGCCTGCTCAGTGAGTTTATATGTTAGAGGGAGTGGGGTATAGTGACACAGTAATAGAGGGATTGAGGGCCTGCTCAGTGAGTTTACATGTTAGAGGGAGTGGGGTATAGTGACACATTAACAGAGGGATTGAAGCCCTGCTCAGTGAGGTTACATACTAGAGGGAGTGGGGTATAGTGAAAGTAACAGAGGGGTTTAGGGCCCTGCTCAGTGAGTTTACATGTTAGAGGGAGTGGGGTATAATGACACAGTAACAGAGGGATTGAGGGCCTGCTCAGTGAGTTTACATGTTAGAGGGAGTGGGGTATAGTGACACAGTAACAGAGGGATTGAGGGCCCTCCTCAGTGAGTTTACATGTTAGAGGGAGTGGGGTATAGTGACACAGTAACAGAGGGATTGAGGGCCCTGCTCAGTGAGTTTACATGCTAGAGGGAGTGGGGTATAGTGACAGTAACAGAGGGATTGAGGCCCTGCTCAGTGAGTTTACATGTTAGAGGGAGTGGGGTATAATGACACAGTAACAGAGGGATTGAGGGCCCTGCTCAGTGAGTTTACATGTTAGAGGGAGTGTGGTATAGTGACACAGTAACAGAGGGATTGAGGGCCCTCCTCAGTGAGTTTACATGTTAGTGGGAGTGGGGTATAGTGACACAGTAACAGAGGGATTGAGGGCCCTGCTCAGTGAGTTTACATGTTAGAGGGAGTGGGGTATAGTGACACAGTAACAGAGGGATTGAGGGCCTGCTCAGTGAGTTTACATGTTAGAGGGAGTGGGGTATAGTGACAGTAACAGAGGGGTTTAGGGCCCAGCTCAGTGAGTTTACATGTTAGAGTGAGTGGGGTATAGTGACGCAGCAACAGAGGGATTGAGGGCCCTCCTCAGTGAGTTTACATGCTAGAGGGAGTGGGGTATAGTGACAGTAACAGAGGGATTGAGGCCCTGCTCAGTGAGTTTACATGTTAGAGGGAGTGGGGTATAATGACACAGTAACAGAGGGATTGAGGGCCCTGCTCAGTGAGTTTACATGTTACAGGGAGTGGGGTATAGTGACACAGTAACAGAGGGAATGAGGGCCCTGCTCAGTGAGTTTACATGCTAGAGGGAGTGGGGTATAGTGACAGTAACAGAGGGATTGAGGCCCTGCTCAGTGAGTTTACATGTTAGAGGGAGTGGGGTATAATGACACAGTAACAGAGGGATTGAGGGCCCTGCTCAGTGAGTTTACATGTTACAGGGAGTGGGGTATAGTGACACAGTAACAGAGGGATTGAAGGCCCTGCTCAGTGAATTTACATGTTAGAGGGAGTGGGGTATAGTGACACAGTAACAGAGGGATTGAGGGCCCTGCTCAGTGAGTTTACATGTTAGAGGGAGTGGGGTATAGTGACACAGTAACAGAGGGATTAAGGCCCTGCTCAGTGAGTTTACATGCTAGAGGGAGTGGGGTATAGTGACACAGTAACAGATGGATTGAGGGCCCTGCTCAGTGAGTTTACGTGCTAGAGGGAGTGGGGTATAGTGACACAGTAACAGAGGTATTGAGGGCCCTGCTCAGTGAGTTTACATGTTAGAGGGAGTGGGGTATAGTGACACAGTAATAGGGGGATTGAGGGTCCTGCTCGGTGAGTTTACATGTTAGAGGGAGTGGGGTATAGTGAAACAGTAACAGAGGGTTTGAGGGCCCTGCTCAGTGAGTTTACATGTTAGAGGGAGTGGGGTATAGTGACACAGTAACAGAGGGATTGAGGGTCCTGCTCAGTGAGCTTATATGTTAGAGGGAGTGGGGTATAGTGACACAGTAACAGAGGGATTGAGGGCCTGCTCAGTGAGTTTACATGCTAGAGGGAGTTGGGTATAGTGACACAGTAACAGAGGGATTGAGGGCCCTGCTCAGTGAGTTTACATGCTAGAGGGAGTGGGGTATAGTGACACAGTAACAGAGGGATTGAGGGCTCTGCTCAGTGAGTGTACATATTTTATAGGAAGCCAATGTAGGGACTGACAGAAGGGTGAGGCATGGGAGGTGCGGGCAGACAGGAAGATGAGCCTCGCCGCCGCATTCATTATGGACTGTAACGGCGCAAGTTGGGAGCACGTAAGACCACTGAGAAGCGGATTACAGTAGTCAAGGTGAGAAAGGTCAGTGGAATGGACCAACACCTTAGTCGCATCTGGCGTTAAGTAGGGGCCGATGTGCGCAATGTTTTTGAGAGGGAAATGTCAGGATTTGGCGATAGATTGAACATGAGGCTTGAAGGAGAGGTCGGAGTCAAAGAGAACACCTAGGCAGCGAGCCTGCGTGGTGGAGCTGATGGTAGCATCATTGACTTGGAGGGAGACAGACACAGGAGTAACAACACTTGAGGGAGGAAAGACCAGAATTTCAGTTTTGGTCAAGTTTAGTTTAAGGAAGTGGGCAGCCATCCAGTTAGAAGCAGTCAGAGACACTAGTCAAGAGGGACGGGGAGAGATCAGGAGAGGACAGGTAGATTTGCGTGTCATCTGCATAGAAATTATATTGGAAGCCACATTAGCTAATGAGTTTACCAAGGGAGGCAGTAGAGATGGAGAACAGTAGGGGACCAAGGACTGAACCATGGGGGACACCAACAGAGATGAGTTGGGGAGAAGAAGCAGAGCCAGAGAAAGAAACACTGAAAGAGCGCTGGGAGAGGTAGGAGGAGCACCAGGAGAGAGCAATATCTTGTAGACCGATATTGCTGAGGATGAGAAGAAGCTGCTGATGATCAACAGTGTCAAAAGCCACAGACTGGTCAAGGAGAATTAGGATAGGACACGAGATTTTGCAGCGAGTAGATCATTGGATACTTTGGTCAGTGCCGTTTCCACAGAGTGCTTAGCGCGGAAACCAGACTGAAGCGGGTCTAGCAGAGAGTTGGACTCGAGGAAGTCTGTCAATCTCGCATACACAATTCTTTCAAGGATCTTGGATGCAAAAGGCAGTAGCGAGATAGGACGATAGTTGGATGGGGAGTTAGGGTCAAGATTGGGGTTACAGTTGCATGTTTGAAGGGTGATGGAAATATACCAGAGGGGAGAGAGAGATTGAGAATTTTAGTTAGAGGTGGAAAAAGAGAAGAAGACAGAGTACGGATGAGAGGCGAGGGAATTGGATCTAGGGAGCAGGTGGTGGGGCGGGAGGAATGGAGCAGAGCAGAAACCTCTTCCAATGTAGCGGGTGCGAATGAACATAGAACAGCAGAGGGAGTGAAGTTAGGGGAAGTATTGCAAGGGGGAGGAGAAAGATGAGAGATCTCTTCTCTGATTGTAGAGATCTTGTCAGTGAAGTGAGTTGCAAAGTCTGAGGCGGTCAAGTTAGTAAATAAACCATAAATCGCTTTTCACGCCCTTACGTGTACAATTGGCTGTTAATGAAGAAAATCCTTTGATAAACCTACGGTAATAGTTTTGCAAACCCGACAAACCTTTGGAAGGCTTTTAATCCATGAGATAAAGGCCATTGCAATTCAGCTGCACATTTTTTGAATTTACAATATAAACTGTTTTTAAGCAGAGTCTGCGGAAATTGTTTAACTTGCACATGGTGCAACTTGTACATGGTGAGTGCTCAGATCAGGGGAGTAAATAAGTATATCATCGAGGTATACCAAGACAAAAGAATAAATATACTCCATTAGGACATTGTTTCTGAGGTCCTGAAAGACTAGTATTAAAAGCTGATTTTTACTCATGGTCTTCCTTTATCCTTACTACCATCATAAGCGCTCCCTAGGTCAAGTTTGGTAAACAATCTAGCCCCTTTTAGTCCGTCAAATAGTTCTGATATGAGAGGTATAGGGTAAACATTTCTTATAGTAATCTTGTTAAGCACCCTGTGTTCAATACACGGATGTAGATCACATCCATAAAACACTGCTGATTGTTCCAAATGGGTCCTTTGACCCCAGAACGTGTGTGTGCTTTAATATTGTGACGACACATGCATGTTTGCATCGCGTTTGATGTTTTTGGGGCAGCGCTATAAGATATCATGGTACTGCAGTGGCCGGTGTCCTTATTGATGCTGGACCTGAGTGCTTTAGCAGTCACGGCTCGGGCAGAATGATACTGGGTACATGTTGAGTACTGTTCCCTTCCAGAATCGTGTCCGCACCGATCGGGTGTCAAATGGCGGTACCTTATAGCTGCAGTTATTATATACAATGTGCACGGAGAAAGGGACAGGGGACCTCCTTACACAATAACCTTATAGCTGCAGTTATAATACACTGTGTGCGGGGAGACAGGGATCCTCCTTACACCATAACCTTATAGCTGCGGTTATAATACACTGTGTGCGAGGAGACAGGGGACCTCCTTACACCATAACCTTATATCTGCAGTTATAATAGACTGTGTGCAGGGAGACGGGGGACCTCCTTACACCATAACCTTATAGCTGCAGTTATATGACCCCTCTGTGCGGGGAGACAGGGGACCTCCTTACACCATAACCTTATAGCTGCAGTTATAATACACTTTGTGCGGGGAGACAGGGGACCTCCTTACACCATAACCTTATAGCTGCAGTTATAATACACTGTGTGCGGGGAGACAGGGGACCTCCTTACACCATAACCTTATAGCTGCAGTTATAATACTGTGTGCGGGGAGACAGGGGACCTCCTTATACCAGAACCTTATAGCTGCAGTTATAATACACTGTGTGCGGGGAGACAGGGAACCTCCTTACACCATAACCTTATAGCTGCAGTTATAATACACTGTGTGCAGGGAGACAGGTGACCTCCTTACACCATAACCTTATAGCTGCAGTTATAATACACTGTGTGCAGGGAGACAGGGGACCTCCTTACACCATAACCTTATAGATGCAGTTATAATACACCATGTGCGGGGAGACAGGGGACCTCCTTACACCATAACCTTATAGCTGCAGTTATAATACACTGTGTGCGGGGAGACAGGGGACCTCCTTACACCATAACCTTATAGCTGCAGTTATAATACACTGTGTGCGGGGAGACAGGGGACCCCCTTACACCATAGCCTTATAGCTGCAGTTATAATACACTGTGTGCAGGGAGACAGGGGACCCCCTTACACCATAACCTTATAGCTGCAGTTATAATACACTGTGTGCGGGGAGACAGGGGACCCCCTTACACCATAACCTTATAGCTGCAGTTATAATACACTGTGTGCGAGGAGACAGGGTTACACCATAACCTTATAGCTGCAGTTTTAATACCCTCTGTGCGGGGAGACAGGGGACCTCCTTACACCATAACCTTATAGCTGCAGTTTTAATACACAGTGTGCGAGGAGACAGGGACTGCTTATCTGTTGTATTGAGACACACTCATGTTAGTGTTTGCGGAGAGTCCTGGTGAATGAATGAGTGTAAGGAACTGCGAATGTAATGTTAATCCCTTTTTCTTACAGGATCTGGTCTTTGTGTTCACAGGAAGAACTAAGAACCATGGAGGAGAATTTCCTGCTCCTTGACTCTCTGGGTGAGAACATGGTGTCTTTATTTTTCTAGCAGTGCCTTCTAAATTCCATGTATTCATTAGATTTAATACGGATACACACGTCTCGTGCCTACAGTGAGTGTGGCTTTCATCCCATACTCATCCTGTCACTCAGAACGTACACTGATCAGCCACAAGATTAAAACCAATGACAGGTGAAGTGAATAACATTGATTATATCGTTACAATGGCACCTGTCAATGGGTGGGATATATTAGGCAGCAATTGAACAGTCAGTTCTTGAATTTCATGTGTTGGAAGCAGGAAAAATGGTCGAGTGAAAAGATCTGAGTGACTTTGACAAGGGCCAAATAATGACGGCTAAAAAACTGGGTCAGAGAATCTTCAAAACAGCAAGTTTTGTAGGATGTTCTCGGTATGCAGCAGTTAGTATCGACCAAAAGTGGTGCAAGAAAGGATAATCGGTGAACCAGCATCAGGGTCATGGGCACACAGGGCTCATTGATACATGTAGGGAGTGAAGGCTAGCCGTCTAGTCTAATCACACAGCTACTGTAGCTCAAATTGCTTAAGAACGTAATGCTGGCTGTGATAGAAAGATGTCAGAACATATAGTGCATCACAGTTTGCTTCATGTGTCACTACGTCGCCAAAGACTGGTCAGAGTGCTGAAAGAATAAGAACTGGACTATGGAGCAATGGTTACCTGGTCTGATGAATCGCATTTTCTTTTAGATCAGGTGGATTCACCACGGGAAGAGATGGCAGCAGGATGCATTATGAGAAGATGGCAGGTCGCCAAAGTTTTATGATCTGGGCAATGTTCAACTTGCAAACGTTGGGTCATGACATTCATGTTGACATAACTTTGACATGTACCACCTACCTAGAGATTACTGCAGGCCACGTACATCACTTCATGACAATGGTCTTCCCTGATGGCAGTGTCATTTTTCAGCCGGATAATATACTCTGCGTATTATTGAGGAACATGACAAAGAGTTCAAGGTGTTGCCTTGGTCACCAAATTCCCAAAATCTCAATACGGCTGAGCATCTGTGGGATGTGCTGGAACCACATATCCAAACCATGGATGACCCACCTCGCTACTTCCAGAACCCACCTTACATCAGCTGTCAATGTCTCGGTGCCAGATACCACAGAATACGTTCAGATGTCTTGTGGAGTCCATGCCTTGACGCAACAGAGTTGTTTTGGCAGCATGATATTAGACAGATGGTTTTTATTTTCTGGCTGATCAGTGTAAAATACTAGAATGGCTGGGCATTTCCCATAATAAGACGGTGAGGATATAATGCTGGAAATATGAAAGAAATGAAAGTAAAGTGTTGGGATTCAGACCAAACCTCTTTAATATATATCTTATCATAATATGAGACAGGTGCCAAACACTCTATTTTCATTTCTACCTTCAGATTACCTGCATTATAAACCTGTGGATTTAGTCTGTAGACAGCATCTGTAGCTGATGTTGGAACCCACCAAACCCTGGTCTCTCCAGTCTTAGTAACATCTAGTTTGATTTCTATGTTCTATGTTTGTTTAATAATGTAGCTTTCATCATTGTTGTCGTGACAGAGAAGGTCTGTAGGTCATGGGGTGGGTGCGGGTCACACAAATCTCACACTCAGTCCATATTATATGGTAAACAGGTAATTACTCGGCCGTTCCTGATAGCATGGCGAAACAAGAATCCGTGAGAGAGCCGGGAGCTTGTGGTGCAAAGAAGAAACGGGAAGGTTCTGAAACCAGAAACTCAGGTAAGTGATGGAGAAAGAATGTGATTGTGATAAACAGAGGGATTTCAGTCTAGTACGTTTTATCAAATTCACATCTCCCTTTTCCCCTCCAAGCTATACATATTGATCAGACTTTCAGTCTGATCAATTGTATCACATTCCCCATCTAACTTTTCCTATTTAAATCATATGCATTAAGGGCCAAATACAAAGGTGTAGTGGAGTAGAAGTATTAACTGCAATATCTCCGCTGGTAGACTTGATCAGCATTCAAATAAAGTGTAGCGTGACAATTCCAATCCCATTCCTCAACAACTGGACGAAACACAGCTTTGAGAGTCAACTGATTTTTATTAAGCCACAGCTGGCTTTTATACATTTCCCCATGCAAGGGATTTCTTTAATTACATTCCAGGGGTTTCCCCCTGGTGGACCTTGTGGAGGACAGGGAACAAGGACACATTTGCCATGATCCTTTTTTTGTACTTGGAAGATAATTGCGCAATTCCACAAACTCGACGACCAAACACTGCTGGGCGTTCGTGCGCAAAGATGGCCGCCGCCACGTATTTGTTCATGCGAACGGCGGCCACCCATCTGACACTTTATATTCAAAGTGTAACGGTCCTCAGTTGAAGACACACGACTCTACTGGGTGGTCTCCCATTCGGTAGTTGGTTCGACTGACAAACAATATGTCCATATTCTGTTCGTGAAGTAGAAGTAGTCGAACCAACTCTTGTACATAGAAGTGGCTAGTTTTGCCACAAAAGGCTCCTTATGTCATTTCAAAATTTAGAAGCTCATCCCATGCATACCAGAAGTGGGCCTTGTTTTGGGCATCATGAACCAAACCTTCTATAGTGATTTCCTCATTCTTCAATGACTAGTGGAAAAGGATAATTCTTGTAGAGCCTTAGCCGTATTGAGTGATGTCAAAGAATGATAAGTGCATGTGTGACTGGAGACAAAGGTAGGTTTGAAAGAGTTGGTTCAATGTGGTTCTTAAAAGGATTTGATGTCAGAGCTGATAAGTCCTAGTTTTATTTGTGTTATATAGATGAAAATTTCTAGAAAAATAAAATGAAAGTTTAAGTAAAAAAACACCTTTTCAATATCCTGATGCTGCACTGGTTAGAGAAGCCGGTAGTTGCAGGCTGTCGTAACACAGGTGCTGTCACTATATAGACAACTTAGTTCAGGATAGGAACTCCTTGTTTGCTGTGTCTGAGCTTATTCCCGTGTGATTTTTACAAATATCTGCCATTCAAAGCCACTTTCCTACTCTGATAGTGCGTGCAGGGGGATCTCACCTATACTCACAGAAACCTAAACACTGACATTACGACAGCACTGTTAATAGAGAAAAAAGTTAATGAGAGGCTGCATTGTAGGGTTTATGGTGCAACTCTTTTCTTAAAAAGAAAACATGATTGTTAAAAATAAAAATGAACATTCACCGTAATTGGAGCATCCACTGCTGGCCAGACACCCCATACCATAATTCCAAACATGTGGGTGCTTGCTATTTGGGCAGTATACCTCGTGGAGCTGTCCGCAGACTCCATATTTGCGGGGCCTGAATGCAGAGCTGAGCAGATGCACACAAACACAGCTCCTGCTCTGCACAATATTTCACTTGACGAAACGACACAAATAAGCCCAGAAATGCGATCAAAAGAGCTACCGACGGGTAAACAAAGTTAAACTGAACAGTTTAAAGGACCACTATAGTGCCAGGAAAACATACTTGTTTTCCTGGCACTATAGTGCCCTGAAGTGGTCTGGGTGCCTAGAGTGAGCTGAAGTGGTCTGGGTGCCTAGAGTGGTCCTTTAATACTTCACACAAAGCAATCCAAGCCGGTTTGGCAGGATCCGCATCTGAGGCCTAGCATGAACAGCAGCCTGATTGCCGGGAGAGGCAGCCGATCTCCCGACGCTGGGTTGGTACCGCATTGCAGCTCTTCTGTTCCCCTGCTACCCCCCCCCCCCCTATGGACCGGCAAGGGATATCCCAGTCCCCGCTGGAGACTCAGATTTACCTACCACAGGGGGAACTGCAGTCCAGCGGCAAATCGCATGAGGCATCTAAGATGGCCGCCAAGCCATGTCCTGAACACGCTACAGAAGACCCAGGGCTCCAGCAATGGAGGCAGCGATTCGAAGCCCGGTTTGACCAACACAGCAGTGCCTTCTGGACGCGACTACAGCGCAAACCTTCCTCCCAAACCTCGCATGAAAAGCAGGGGCACGCACCAGAGGCTGCACGTCAGATCCACTCCGAGCACGGGATCCATACAGAGGTATGCCCGCTCCACCGCAGAAACACCCGGAGGGCTCCCTGCAAGCCCCAGGGCTCCAAAACCCAGGTACATGCTGGGCAAGGCACGGCCACATGGCCACCCACAAAGCGACGTTACTCAAAGCTGAAGACAATGGAGAAGCGGCGAAGGGCAGCTGGACACAGCCAATACAAGAGCTCCCATTACAGACCTGCCTATGGTCCTCCAGAAGAAGCAAAGGTCGCAAGGAGCGACCCAAACAACCACTCCAACAAACGGGACACTCACCAAGCACCAAAAACCCCCAGAGAAGAAAAGAGAGGTACCGCTTACCCCACCGGGAGTCCTGGGAGCTTCCCGAACCGGGGGATTGGCTGAGCCGGAGACACCCTGAAAACGGAGGGCTGAGCATCTAACCTCTGAGTCCCCAATGGACACCATCTTGTTACAATGACATACCGTACCATCATAACTGCCCTGTGTCCCAGCGGCTAATTGGCTACCTAACTAGCGAGCAATATACACACATGAGTATAATGTTTTTTCCCCCTTTTTTTTTTTGTTATTTAATACATAGCTTGCAGATTATAACCTTATCACTGGGACATCTCATCTCACCTTTTATACATAGGTGGCTTGTTTAGTGACATTCAAACATAAGAGTTGCCATGTTGTCAGCTACACTTATAGCACACGTATAGTGTTAACTTTTAAGAATGTTATCTCTATATAGTTGCATAATATCACATACGGTGCCTTCTCTTAAGTTAAGAGACGACAACAAAGTCGACAGCAAGGCTGTGTTATTTAATGATGTCTGCCATGCATGATTAATCACTACCTGATCCAAGCAATAACCATGCAGATTACAATGTCAAGCTATATTATATGTTTATCTTGTTCACTTAACCCAAAAATGTGCAATGCTTTCAATGCCATAGTGGTGTTTCTTACTGTGTATCATCTGGTTTGCTTCAGCTATTGTGGCAGAGCAAACTTGCCTGTTAATTATTTGCACAAATAAAATAAAGAATAATAAAAAAAAAAAACAGACAACAGATTTGTAGTCACCTATGTGAATCATGAGGGAGGAACAAGGAGCAAGAAGCTGCTCCTCCTAATGAAAATGCAAGGACTCAAAGTGAAATATCTTCCTGGGCAGAACTCACATTTGGTAGAATGGAGCCTTCACAAGGTAGTCTTCTAAATGTAATGAAGAAGTGGAGTATCCTTCAAAAAGACCTCATGGCGTCTTTCAGAAACTCCAAATACTACTCAGGGTACTTAGACCATCAAGCCGAAACTCAAGATGCCCTATTCCTATGGGAATTTAACCTTGCATAGTTTTTCTTCCTATTCCTCTGTTCCTGAGAATTCTCAGAAAAATATGGTGCAAGAACAGCAATATAATTGCTGTGATTCCTATGTGGCCACCAAGACCTTGGTTTCCACTGTTACAAAGGATGTGTAAATAAGACCCTCTAGTACTTCCCGTCAGATGGGTCCAGCTGTTCATCCAGATACCAGGAATTAAATCTTGCGGGATGGCTCTCGAAAAGGTCAACCTGATAAATTTCGGCCTTTTGGATGCAGTTTCAAATACCCTTTTGAAATCTAAAAAAGTCTCCACCTCCATCCGCTACCATAAAACATGGGAAGTATTCAGATCCTGGGCTACTATTATTATTATTTATAAAGCGTCAACAAATTCTGCAGCGCTTTACAATCTACAATATTAGCCATATTAACTTTTTGGAACCTTCTGTGACGAACCCATCTGTATAGACTTGTATTGCTGGTTCGTCTGTTTGCCTTGAGTTCGTGGATTTCCTGTCCGTATGCCCTTGTTCGTCTGTTTTCCCTAGTACCGATTGAAACTACCGAACCAACGGCCACCCAGGAGAGGAGTGTGCGGCTTGTTAACACCTTGACCACAATTAGAACGTTGTGGTTAACCACAAACACCTCTCCATTCCATTCGTACGGGTGGTCGTCGTTCATATGCCGAACACGAGGCGGCGGCCATTTTGGACACGAGGCGAATCAGCGGTGTTCGGTGCAAAACCTATGGATCTAAAAACGGACTCTTTATCTACCGAACACCGCTGGAGACGGCCGCCCCCTTCTATTTCCTTGAGGCGTACGAACACCGGTCAGTTCGGGAGTTTCTCTAATTCGTATGGACTTTACCCAGGTAGCCGTCCCATGGAGTCATTCGTATACCGAAGGACTTATGAGAGATTTTGACTCCATGGCGATTGGACTATGTACATCGGACCTGAGCGCTATTTGGTAGGAATATGCCCTCAGATCCAGGCTATCTGGGGATACGTTGCACAAACACTATGCAATCGGTATTTCTGATTTTATGTATTTTATTGTATTTTTCTTATTATGATTTAAAATGGCGATGGTCTCTATCCTCGGAGATAATTAGGTTTCTCCCTAATTATCTCCGGGATAGAAAAGAATGACTTATGGGTAAAATGGGAAGGACTTGTATTGAAGCCACTGCTATTGGCTACTGTTTAATATATTTTACAGTCTTCCACAAGGTCCACTAGGGGAGTGTCCACCTTGTGGAGACCCGCATAAATACCGGGCAGGTAGCCCCCATTAAACACATTCCTGTTTGACCTTCAAGACGGAGCTTTGTCTCGTTTGTGGAGGGATTTACTATTGGGACAGCGTTTTCGTTTATTTCTTGCTGTGGAAGGATTTCGGATGAATTGCTGATCGGGAGTTGCCGTATTCGTATGCTCCGTTCGGGAGTTTTACGATCGGTTGGACTAAAATTGCATTTCTGGAGAAAGGGGATTATTGACTAAACGGCGGCTTCATTCCCCTGGCGGTGAGTGTCGTAACAATTGGTGGCAAGCGACGGGATGAATCCCACCGCCCTGAAGGCCAGCTACACACCCCAGATTGGAAATGCAATATGAGGAATTAAGGCGTGCTACCCTTAAAGATATTTTGGAGCGCAGAGGACGATCAGCAAGTAATCTCAAGAAAAGCGAGATTATTTCTATATTGTTGGAGATGGATGCAGCACAGGGAATGAAAAGAGCTAATGTGCCTGGCCTGCTGGATTTAACACCCGAGGAGATATCGTTTAACCGGGCAGTCCAGATAAGGCTGGCACACTTTGGCCCCAACCCTGCAGCGGATATTGTGGTACAAGTACAAGCCGCAGTGACAGCACAACAGGCGCTCCAGAGGAGAGGAGCTGCAGCAGCAGAGGTACCCTATACTAATAATAATAATGGAAGGAAAAAGGTACCATTTGCTGCTTTTAGAAATTTTGTGGAGACTGAAGGAGAGATAGACGGGTTCCTGGCTGACTTTGAAAGACAGTGTGCTTTACACCAGGTGCCCGCAGAAGAATGGGTTACTATCATCTCTGGGAAATTATCCGGCCGGGCCAGTGAGGCTTTTCGGGCCATCCCAGAGGAGGAAATCACTAGTTACCGGGCAGTAAAAGATGCCCTTTTGGCCCGATACGCTGTTACCCCTGAGGCGTACCGGAGGCGATTCCGGGACACTAACAAGCAGGCTGGTGATTCCTATGTGGAATTGGCATTCAGGGTACACCGCACGGCAGCCCACTGGATGGCAGGGTGCCAAGCGGTAACTGGGGAAGAGGTGCTGCAAGTATTCCTGCTAGAACACTGCTTTGACCGGTTACCTGCAGGAGTTCGAGAGTGGGTCAGGGACCGCAAACCCGCTACCTTGCCTGAAGCTGCTCGTCTGGCCGACGAATACACCGATGCACGAAAGCTAGACCAGACAGCAGCCAAGGTCCCTGCCCGAGTAGAATACAAGCCGGCAGCACCTCCAACCACCAATGTATATCACCCCCCAGCACAACGTACCCCCACTATGCCGCCAGCGACCAACTATGGGCAGTCAGCCCGGTTCAACGCTAGGGATTACTCACAACAGATCCGGTGCTATGGATGCAAGCAACTGGGGCATAAAAGACCAGAGTGCCCATTGAACAATGCCAGCCAAGCACAGTCCTGGAGAAGACCAGCCGGCGGAGCCCAGCAGCCACCTCAGCCTTCTGCTCACTGCCTTGAGCACAAGGAATTTTGGGGAATCCTACATGAGGCAGACCCAGTACAAGCAGCTCAGCAGGACAACCGCCAGCAGCACAGGCAGACCGTTAAGTTGAATGGTAAAGTGATCACTGGTCTGAGAGACACCGGAGCTACTATGACCCTGCTCCAAAAGAACCTTGTTTCCGAACACCAACATACTGGAAATACTGTGGCAGTAAGGGTGGCAGGAGGCGCCGTGTTCCGTCTGCCTGTTGCCTGGGTTCATTTGGACTGGGGAGTGGGATCCGGACATGTGAATGTGGGAGTTATGAAGGATTTGCCTGCTGACGTTTTGCTGGGAAATGATTTGGCCCCTTTGGTTTCTGCATATGCTCCCATGGGACCTGCCGAGGCCAACCCAGTGACTCAGACCCGTGCTGCTGGAACCAGCCCACCTGCTGCTGAGACCCAGGTAAGAACCGATTCCCCGACTGACACCCCAGGGCAGACTTTAGTTAGCTGGGATTCCCCAGAGGAGTTCGGGAGGGAAACCCAGACAGATCCATCCCTCCAGAGATATAGGGACAGACCAGATACTGGAGAGGAGGGAACAGATGGGGAGCGGTATGAGTGGGTGGGGGACAGGTTATACCGGATCCCTAAGCCGTCCCAGAAGAGTGTTGCCCCTCCGCCGAATCGACAGCTGGTAGTGCCCGCAAAATACCGGCAGGAGATTCTGCTGATAGGGCATGATGTTCCGCTAGCCGGACATCTAGGGTCCCGCCGCACAGCCTATAGGATTATGCAGAACTTTTTTTGGCCAGGGTTTAACCAGGCTGTGCGGATATATTGTAGCATGTGTGACACTTGTCAACGGGTAGGTAAGCGGGGGGACCACCCAAGAGCTAGGCTTGTGTCGATGCCTATTATTGGGGAGCCCTTTGCCCGCATAGCTGTTGATATTGTGGGTCCACTGGCCAGGGCTAGTCCATCCGGTAAGAAATACATTCTCACCGTGGTGGACTATGCAACTCGCTATCCAGAGGCAGTAGCGCTGTCTAACATAGAGGCAGAGACAGTTGCTGATGCCCTGGTTAGGATTTTTACCAGGGTCGGGTTCCCTAAAGAGATCCTCTCTGACCAGGGAACCCAATTTACCGCTGTGCTCACCCAGCAGCTGTGGAGGGTATGCGGCATTAAACCGATACTTAGTTCCCCATACCATCCACAGACTAACGGTCTCTGCGAGCGATTTAATGGCACCCTCAAACAGATGCTGAGGACCTTTTCTGACACCTGCAGAGACTGAGAGCGATTCCTGCCTCATCTGTTGTTTTCCTACAGAGAGGTGCCCCAGGAATCTACTGGGTTCTCCCCATTTGAGTTGCTTTATGGGAGAAGGGTCCGCGGACCCCTAGATCTCATTAGAGGCCACTGGGAGGGGGAGACAGAGCAGGAAGGGACCCCCATAGTACCGTATGTTCTGGAACTCCGGGATCTCATGGAGAAACTGTCTCTGATGGTAAGAGAGAACCTTCAGGTGGCCCAGGGGAGACAGAGGGAATGGTACGATCGGGGTGCCCGGCAGCGAGTCTTCCAGGTTGGGCAGAAGGTGCTAGTGCTCAAACCTGTGAAGGCGAACAAAATGCAGGCATCTTGGCAGGGCCCGTATCAGGTGTTAGCTCAGGTGTGTGATACTACCTACCTTATAGCCAGCTGTTCAGATGACAGGATCCAGCGATCCTTTCATGTGAACATGCTAAAGGAGTATCAGGAACGACCTGAGAATGTAGCTGCAGTATGTGCCCCCGCTGCAGACGATACCGAAAATTTACCCTTACCCGACTTGTTAGCAAGAGATTCCCAGACTGACATGACTAGCCTCGTACAGCTAGGGGACAGGTTAAGCCCCACAGAGAAGGGACAGGCAAGACAGCTTCTGTGGGAGAAGCAGGCGACATTCTCCCAAGAGCCCGGCTACACTACCCTAGCTGTACATAAGGTAGAGACTCCTGGACAGAATCCCCTGCGACAGCCCCCTTACCGTATCCCTGAAGCAGTCCGAGAAGGAATGCGGAAGGAGATACAGGAGATGACCCAGCTTGGGGTCATCGAGCACTCAGATAGCCCTTGGGCCTCCCCCGTAGTCCTGGTGCCTAAGAAGGATGGGACCACCCTGTTCTGTGTGGACTACAGGAGGCTCAATGAGCGGACCACCACTGATGCCTACCCGATGCCCCGGGTAGACAAATTATTAGATCGCATTGCCAGGGGACGCTATCTGACCACCATAGACCTGTGTAAGGGCTACTGGCAGATTCCCCTGGCCAAGGACGCTATCCCCAAGTCGGCCTTCGTCACCCCATTTGGCTTATACCAATTTAAGGTCATGCCATTTGGGATGAAGAATGCCCCAGCTACCTTCCAGCGTATGGTGGACAGGCTCCTTGATGGATTCCAGGAATTTGCTTGTGCATACCTGGATGATATTGCGATCTACAGTGGGTCCTGGGAGGAACACCTGGTGCATGTAGGGGTAGTACTGGACAAAATTCGGGCCGCCGGCCTGACATTGAAGCCAGAAAAGTGTCATCTAGGCATGGCTGAAGTGCAATACCTGGGTCACAGAGTGGGGTGTGGGAGCCAGAGACCAGAGCCAGCTAAGATAGAGGCAGTAGCGAACTGGCCCACACCTATCACTAAGACCCAAGTATTAGCCTTCCTAGGGACAGCAGGGTACTACAGACGCTTTGTCCCCGACTACAGCTCTATCGCTAAGCCCCTGACCGACCTGACTAAGAAAAACCTCCCTAAGCAGGTCCTGTGGTCTCCAGCCTGTGAAGCTGCGTTTCGAGCACTTAAGCAGGCTCTAGTGAATGCCCCTGTCCTGGCTTCCCCAGTTCCTAACAAACGTTTTCTCGTCCATACAGATGCTTCCATGTATGGACTGGGGGCTGTGCTGAGCCAGGTCGGGGAAGATGGAGGAGAGCACCCTGTTGCATATCTCAGTAGAAAGCTTTTACCCCGAGAAGTGAGATATGCGGCAGTGGAGAAAGAATGCTTAGCCCTGGTCTGGGCATTGAAAAAGTTAAGCCCTTATTTGTATGGACAGGAATTTTCCCTTGTGACGGACCACAATCCCCTTGTCTGGCTTAACCGGGTCTCAGGAGACAATGGTAGACTGCTGCGGTGGAGTTTATCCCTACAACCGTATAACTTCACCATCAGGTACCGAGCCGGTAAGCAGAATGGGAATGCAGATGGGTTGTCGCGGCAAACCAACGTTCTTGCTACCTCCTAGTCCGGTCATCCCCAAGTTGACCCGCTAAAGGGCCAAGCCGGGTCTGCCGGAGTGTCCCACAAGGGGGGAGCCGTGTGACAAACCCATCTGTATAGACTTGTATTGCTGGTTCGTCTGTTTGCCTTGAGTTCGTGGATTTCCTGTCCGTATGCCCTTGTTCGGCTGTTTTCCCTAGTACCGATTGAAACTACCGAACCAACGGCCACCCAGGAGAGGAGTGTGCGGCTTGTTAACACCTTGACCACAATTAGAACGTTGTGGTTAACCGCAAACACCTCTCCATTCCATTCGTACGGGTGGTCGTCGTTCGTATGCCGAACACGAGGCGGCGGCCATTTTGGACACGAGGCGAATCAGAGGTGTTCGGTGCAAAACCTATGGATCTGAAAACGGACTCTTTATCTACCGAACACCGCTGGAGACGGCCGCCCCCCTTCTATTTCCTTGAGGCGTACGAACACCGGTCAGTTCGGGAGTTTCTCTAATTCGTATGGACTTTACCCAGGTAGCCGTCCCATGGAGTCATTCGTATACCGAAGGACTTATGAGAGACTTTGACTCCATGGCGATTGGACTATGTACATCGGACCTGAGCGCTATTCGGTAGGAATATGCCCTCAGATCCAGGCTATCTGGGGATACGTTGCACGAACACTATGCAATCGGTATTTCTGATTTTATGTATTTTATTGTATTTTTCTTATTATGATTTAAAATGGCGATGGTCTCTATCCTCGGAGATAATTAGGTTTCTCCCTAATTATCTCCGGGATAGAAAAGAATGACTTATGGGTAAAATGGGAAGGACTTGTATTGAAGCCACTGCGATTGGCTACTGTTTAATATATTTTACAGTCTTCCACAAGGTCCCCTAGGGGAGTGTCCACCTTGTGGAGACCCGCATAAATACTGGGCAGGTAGCCCCCATTAAACACATTCCTGTTTGACCTTCAAGACGGAGCTTTGTCTCGTTTGTGGAGGGATTTACTATTGGGACAGCGTTTTCGTTTATTTCTAGCTGTGGAAGGATTTCGGATGAATTGCTGATCGGGAGTTGCCGTATTCGTATGCTCCGTTCGGGAGTTTTACGATCGGTTGGACTAAAATTGCATTTCTGGAGAAAGGGGATTATTGACTAAACGGCGGCTTCGTTCCCCTGGCGGTGAGTGTCGTAACACCTTCTGTGACCAATGCCTTTTAAGTATCTGCCATAAATGCCTTTTAACCCCTTAAGGACACATAACATGTGTGACATGTCATGATTCCCTTTTATTCCAGAAGTTTGGTCCTTAAAGGGTTTAGTAACTGTTTTATCTCTCTTCCTTAGCCCCAAGTCATCATACATCCCTGCATGAAGGCCTTTTAATTTTACTCAGCTCTACCCACCAACCCTCCCCTCCTCCCGCCCACCCTCTCCTCCTCCCTCCCACCCTCCCCTCCTCCCTCCCACCCTCCCCTCCTCCCTCCCACCCTGGTTCCTTCTACCTATAACTATATAACTATCGTAAGTGTCCACAAGAATGTGCATAGACTAAGCTCAATGTGGTGAGATGCCTCCATATGTATTCGGAAAGATTAACGACCTTCAGGAAATCGGAGAGACTTTTCATCCTTACTTCTGGGAAATGCAAAGGGGAAGCAGCTTACAAGGCTACATTCCGTAGGTGTATTTCACTGACCATTATTGAAGCCTATCTAACCACATGTAGAAAGAGGGGAGATCAGATACCATGAGTCCACTCACCTTCTACCCCCTGGGGGAGCTTGCCACATAACTAGTTGGTTGAGTTGAGCAGCATAACAGTACAATTTGAGATTGAAAAATCCAACCCACCCCTGAATTTGGGTTTATAAAACATGTTTCTGGCCAATCTGTGCCTCTTGTTCTGCCAAATAAAAGAATCTAGATCTCCCTTTGTCACCTTAACTAACAATTTGTGGAACAGGAAGAGAAGTCAGATTTAACACGTACATTTTAATGCAGTACACTCCTACAATCTACGAATTGGGTATTGCATGCCAGTCTTCTAACTCGCGTTTAAGGGAATTTATAAGAGATAAGTAATTTTTGTGTATAAGGTACAATGTGACAAGTTCACCTTAATACCCAAATAGTAAAAAAAAGGGCACCAAACGACAGCGCTAATGGAGATCACAGCAATCCTACGGCCACAGCCGACACATGGAAGAGCACAGCACACGACTTTGACTAGTTTATCCTGTACCCAGATAGTTTGCCAAATCGCTCTGACTACTAATTTGCCAAATCACTCTAATCCGCTACTTTGTAACATTCTTGACCTATGTTAAAGCCTTAAATAGATAGATTTTCTCTTATGAGATGTACCAGGGGCTCTAAGGAGAGAGCAAATAATACTGGAGAAAAGGGACAGCCGTGCCTGGTCCCTTTAGTGATACTGAAGGGTGTCCTGTGGAAACTTGGAAGAAGGCGCTGAGCTTGTAAGTTGGAATACAATGCACCAATATTCGGTATGAAGGGAGTGGGAAACCCCCAATATTCCAGGAGCCAAAAATGTATGGCCAGGCTACCCTGTCAAACGCCTTTTCTGCATCCAAAGAAAAGCATTTGTGCTCTCGGCTTTGAACTATTCTTTCCGCTAGTACCTTAGCCAGTATCTTAGTGTCTATGTTAAATAATGAAATAGGTCTGTAGTTACCAACGGCCATAGGGTCTTTGTCTCATTTTGGGAGAAGAGCATATTTGGCAAGGGTCATATCAGGGAGCAAGGAGCCAGTCTGTCTGGCCACATAGAAAGCTTCTAACATACCGGGGCTCAAACCCTCTCTGAATGTGTTATAACAGCTTCCACTATATCCATCCGGAGCTGGTGTCCTCCCACTTTTAAGTGACAAGATAGCAAAAATGATCTAATCTTTTGTGATCTCGGCTTCCAGGGACTCCATTAAGATCCCGGAATTGAAGGGAGTTTCAGTGATGCAAAGAATTCCGTTAATGTGGTGGTTTCTTACCTATTAGCATGGGAGATGCCCTTGGTGTTGTTGTACAGTTGCACATAAAAGTTTTTCAAAACTTTATATATGTCCTCTGGGAAGTCACCAAGAACTCTTGGCTGGACCTTGCAGTGGGTATTGGTTTGGACTATTGTCAGGGGTTGAGGTATCTATTCTGTTTGCCTTTTCATAAAAAAAACATATGGTTAACTTGTCAAGCCATATAGTTGTCACGACAGTGACCCCTTCACACAGCGTGAAACCCAGAGGAAGACGTTTACCGGACCTTAGAGTGGCCGGACTAGCATCTGAGAATAGTTAAAGGAATAGCCAGAGGTCAAGGGATTACAGAAGATGGGCACACGATGATCCAAGCCAAGTAACGGGAAACCAGAGAACAGGATAGTTGGAGAGATAGCCAAGGGTCAAATACCAATAAGACAGTCTGGAGTAACGAGCACTAGGGGACTTCAGACAAGAACCACACTAGGGCACCTGACAAGTATCAAGATAGCCCTTATATAGTGTGGGTTCTTTAACTTTAAAGCCTAGCCCCCAAAAGGTCCGGGAGCGTGGCCACGTTTGAATTTTGGCTGCACTTTTCTTCTGACGTCGGCGTGCATGCGCTGTCATAAAGATGGGCGTGTTCCGAGCGGCCGGCGTCAGATGGACTGAGCCGCCTCCCGGAAGCATGGGAGGAGAATGCCGCGCTGCGCGGGACCGGCTGGGAAAGGTAAGTGATCGTTACAGAATCCCCCCTCAAGAACCGCCCACAGGGCGGGCAGAACCAGACCCACGAGAACGCTGCCTCTCAAATAGACGAACCAGACGAGGGGCGTGAACATCAGAGGCATCCACTCACGAACGTTCCTCTGGACCGTACCCTTTCCAATCAAGGAGATATTTCAATTTACCCCGGGAAACCCGGGAATCCAATATAGACTTAACTTCGTATTCATTTTGATCTTCTGCGAGTGCGGCAGGAGGAGTAGAGATATTCTGAGTGTAACGATTACATATTAAAGGTTTGAGGAGGGAAACATGAAAAGTGTTAGGAATCTTCATAGTATTCGGCAATCTCAGGCTATTTTAAAAAGAGGCAGCAAAACAAGGTGCAGCATAGTCAGCTATCAAGCTTAGTCAGCATGCATATCACAGGGACTAGCTAACATTTCACAGCTGAATATTACTTTAACTCCTTAACAAAGTTCTTGCATGCAAGCAGTGAGTTTCTCAGCACAATCTAAGTTTTATGCTACCCCAATTCCACTCAACTTAATAATTTTTCTTATTTTTACTATTGTTATTATTATGACGGCAAAGGTCACACTCGTCTGTATTTAATTTACAAGATCACCACAACTGCCAATCTGCATAATCTCTCATCGCAGACCATGAGTATATTAACCTGTTTTCAAAGAAAAAATGTGCAACTTAATCCTGTCATGATATTATGTGTTTTACTATGCCTGCTCCTGCTAACGTGGCAGCACGGGCCTGTATGTAAACCCTCTTGCACGAAACATAAAGAATGTCAAAAAAAAAAACTAGTTATTGCAGTTTTGTGAGCCGAACACACTGTTACCTTATCTACGTCCGGAGTACTATTTTCAGTAAAGTATTTGGAAAACCTCTGCTTTGACTTCAGGATCTCTCAATAAGGAAGTGTTAAGGCACTACGACCATGGAAGCATCCAGACAAGGCCTTGCAAATATATCGCTATATCAGACTAGATTGTATTATTAACTTTAATCCTGCTGACACGTTGAACAAATTTCTAGTTGGCTAAAAACAGATCTATTATTATTATTATTATCATTTTATTATTTATATAGCGGCATCAGATTCCGTAGTGCTGTACAATGGGTGGACTAACAGACATGTAATTGTAACCAGACAACTGGACGTACAGGAACAGAGAGGTGGAGAGCCCTGCTCAATGAGCTTACATTCTAGAAGGAGTGGGGTATAGTGACACAAAGGGTAAAAGTAGGGGTACGAAGCAGGTTGTTCTAAAAGTATTCACCGAGGGCTTAGTAGGTAATTTTTGACAGTTGCAGGAGAGGGGTCATGGAGGTGGGGGATAAAAACAGTTTAATTGACATGCTTTCTTGAAGAAGTGAGTTTTAAATGAATTTTTGAATGAGTGGAGACTGGGTGAAAGTCTTACGAAGAAGGGAAAGAAGTTCCACAGAAGAGGTGCAGCCCTGGAGAAATCTTGGAGGCGAGCATTAGAGGTGGGAGTACAGACAGAGGATATACGTAGGTCTATGGCAGAGCGTAGAGGCCTCAATGGGACATACTTGTGTATTAGGGAGGATACGTAGGTTGGAGCAGCATTATGTAGGGACTTGTAAGCAAGCACCAGAATTTTAAATTGAGCCCTATATCTAACTGGAAGCCAATGCAGGGACTGACAGAGCGGGGAGGTCTGGGAGGTGCGAGCGGACAGGAAAATGAGCCTCACCGCTGCATTAATTATAGATTGCAGCGGTGCAATCTGGGAACACGTAAGACCACTGAGAAGATTATTGCAGTAGTCCAGGCGAGAGAGAACAAGAGCATGGACCAGCACCTTAGCTGCATCAGGTGTTAAATAGGGGTGGATGCACGCTATGTATTGGAGATGGAAGCAACAGGATTAGGCAATTGATTGAATATGATGGGTGAAGGAGAGGTTGGAGTCAAAAAGATCACCCAGGCAGCGAGCCTGCGAGGTAGAGGTGATGGTAGCGCTGTTGACTTGGAGGGAAGTTGAATAGGTACCATGCGGGGTGAAATTAAATGAAAAATCTATTGTGTCAGGGTATTGCACCTTCCACATATCTACCAGGCCACAGGAATCCTATAAATTTACAGAATGTATTCATTTGTCTTGACCACCGCAGCTCTGAAATCGATATACCTGATCTGAAGCTCCTGTCCACTGCTGGACATGGGACCACATTGTAATCCCCCTGATCAGGAGATAATCGTTCTTCCGCTTTTGTGTCCTTAAGGTGGCACACACCCATGTTAGGCGAAAACCTCAAAATGGAGACAAAAAATGGAGAGAACAGGGAAGCAATTGTGGGGATATTTATGGGATAATAATAGTAAACAGTTGAGAATTGCCCACTATTTCAATTCTCAGATCCCAAAGATCGTTATCGTGTAAGTGAAATGTATTCCATATAAATAAAATCACAATTTGTTATAAAAATAGATACAATTTATTGTGACAAATTAAATAATAATAATATGTAACATGCGTGATAATAATCAATGAATATTCAGTATAATATGAGTATGCAACACAAATGGCAATACATTCCAGTGGCTAACACAGTATAGAATCTACAACATTAGCTGTCAAGAGAAGATTTATGACGGTACTTCACAGAGAAACGAAAGTGAAACTTACACACACAGAGCTTGCAGCTTAAGGCCATAAAACTTTAGCTGACCGTTAGAATAACCCTTTCAATGCTGGTTAGACCTCCTAGGTAATTAAGATCTATTCTCATGTAATTTTAAATAACATAACATTTAAACCAGCTCATTAGTCATTTCCTGAAACCATTCAATAAGAGTAATCTACCATGTTCTATAAGCAGAATTTTAACTTGCCTAAATAGATATTTTATCTTATTTTAGAGCAAATATATACACCTGGATAAATATCATGATATGCTAACATGTGATATGTCACATTAATATATATAATTATTCCTTTCCATCTGCAGAATAGAATGCTTAATTATATATTCTTTAGTAGGATAGAGAGTATATACTGGTGCTAAAATTCCCAAAATTCCAAAAAATCCAATCCAATATGGAACAATTACCAACAGAGCAGTTATAACACCTAGATGTAGTCTTTCTTATTTACATCAACATATAATCCAACAAAACATAAATGAAGGTGTAGCGCTACATACATGTATAGGAGTTGTACCAGAGAGTATTCGTATAGGTGACAATTCCACAAAGAATCCCAGAGTGTACCTATAATTATAGAAATCTCTGATAGTGTAATAATGTATGTACTTTATGATTTTATGTTACTAAATAGCCAATACACTCACATTCTCCTGAGCTTAACACCTAAGCTCAGGGATAAACGCTAGTAGGTCCGTAGAGGCGACCTTCCCCTTCTTTGGATTATGCAGTCTTCTACCGTCTCTTCTATACCTTGAACAAAATGTATATATGGTGCAATATTGCGGATCACAAAATATTTGTGCACACTCAAATTAATATGTACTCACAAACGTAGAGCCTCTCCGTTCGACTCTGTCACAGCACTGAATGTAGTATAGGGACTACACACCCATAAGCAGGAACCAACCGCCCCAAATAAGTAAAATTGTATCAAATATACACTTTATTAAATTAATAGTGAAAAACAAATAAAATTAATACTTAAAATGTCTCTATAGGGCATATGGTCTTCACTTCACTGGAACTTCCCCAGATATATTCTTTAGTAACTAAGATTTCTAAATATCGAAATCTGATCGCGATTTATCCAGTCCTATATCATGCTATTAGAAAATTTTAATTAATTTAGATTAATTAAATGAAACCAGTATAATTACCAGTTGAGTAGATATTTTAATCAGATTAGTAGGTAGTCTCAGGAACTGAATGGATGTGTGATGTTGTGTAAGAAATTCTGAGTGCCCTGGAGTGGATATCTGTTATGGATTTCTCTGCATAGCCCCCGACTGCTCACCTCTTTGCTTCTTTGCTTCTTTTGCATTCCTCTCTCTTCCCTTTGTCTTAACTTTTTAAAGGCAAAATTCACTAGGTGAATAGAAAACTGGAGGTGTGGTTACCTTCCAGATAGCAATTTAAGTATTTGGTCTATAGAGGGCAGTCTTGTCCCACTAAACATTCCTATCCAGGAAAGAGTTAACTTTTCCTGGGGGCTATTTTGACATCATTTAACTTATCTTTATGGTTATTTATAATTTTAGTTTTCTGTTAGTTCAAAGAGTTTCTTTGGGCTTTCTTCAGACTATGTGTCTGACAAATTCTGCTATAATTTCTAATATGACAGTTCGTAAACTAAGTTTCACCTTTCTCTTACAATGGGACGTTATACAATATCGAAAGTAAAATTAAATTATTTAATCATCTCTGTCACAAATGTCTGGGTTTAGAATTAATTATATTCCATTAGCATTTAGACAGTCTGTCCATCCCCCGTTCTCATTTCTTATCAACAGGTTTGTATATACCATGCATTCCTTAGCTCTGGCAAAGTGGTTAGTTTTACAGAAGAGATAGAAATCTTGTGTCTTTTGTTAACTTGAGAATAACAAAATGGAGTCTGCTCTGTTCAGAGTGACTCTGACAATATACATTTTAATTTCTATCATAGCACAAAATGTCTGCCGATATAAATACCCTGACATAACCCCCCTTTAGTGCATTTCATAGCAAAAATTAATTTAGCTTATGAATAAGACTATAGAAGTTACAAGACATATTGTGCATTCACATCATTTCTAACGTATGCCCGTGCGTGGAATGAACATTTTTGTATATTTTTGTACCTGTAAGAGTTTTGAACTTTACACTTAGTACAATCAACCATAATATCATTATTATCATAGCACACCCAATAACAATCTTAACATGGATGAACCAGTCAAGCAGCAATAAGGTCATTATCTAACTCAGAGTATTTAAATGTGTCCACAGAAATGTTATCTTTCCTGATTGACATTTTGATAGTGTGGTTGGGCTTATGGTCCAGCAAGAACTTTAGATTTGGATCTAGAGGTATATCTAGCATTATCTCTAGCCTGTCGTCTAGTTATGGCTTCAACGTGAATTGAACCCATAAGTTCATCAATGTTTAGGCTTTCACCATTGATGGCTGCTTGTTTTGCCAGTGAATCGGCTAAGTCATTACCATCCTTGTCAATACCTTCTATTTTAGAATGGCCTTTGGTTTTCTTCCAATATATGGTTAAACCATGTTCCTTAACCAACTCATCGATTTTACAAAACAATTTCCCATGTTTAACAGGTTTGTTATTGCTTTTCAGCATTTGGTTACGTTTCCAGCTAGGCAGATATTCGACGAAACTGTTGTGAACGTAGTTGGAATCAGTTATGATAACAAATTCTGTGATACCATATTTTATTGCCATATGAATGGTCTTATATACTGCACAGAGTTCGGCTATCTGACTGCTTTTGGGACAAATACTGTATCCTATAGATACATTGGGATAATCACCTATCCAGGCGATTCCGATACCTGCAACTAACTTCCGTTCAGCACCAGCGACATGGTGATATGAACAACCATCAATGTATACCCACGGTAGTGGTCGACAGTATTCCTCGTCATAAACTTTATAAGGGGATAGCAATTGCTCTTCTAGGAAGTCATCTCCGGTGTCATTATCATCCAGAGATGGAGCAGTACAGTCATGTAATTCTGCTAAACCTTGAGCAACTGGGCTTCTCTTATTGTGTTTATAATGGACTTCTAATGGTCATCCCTGTAAGGATAGAGTCCATGCAGTAATCCGACTGTTAGAGAGATTACCGTCTCTAATTCTTTCACTCTGCAGATACTGTAGAGGTTGGTGAGCTGTTTCTACAATTATTTTCTCACCTTGGATATAGCTACGAAAATGTTGTAGTGCCCAGACAGTCGACAATAACGCCTTCTCACACGTGTTAAATTTAACTTCAACAGGTGACAAAGTCTTGCTGGCATATGCAATAACTTTGTTTAAACTGTCCTGCTTCTGATACAGAACAGCACTGATGCTTAAATCGGTATAACCTGTCTCCAGATAGAAGGGTTTACCCCCCTCTGGGTATGCTAAACAGGGTGCCTGAGTTAGCTTCCTCCTCAGTTCACTTACCACTTGGTCCTGAGGCTCCCCCCAGTTCCAGGTAGTTTCCTTTTTAAGCAGGTGTAAGAGTGGTTTCGTTATTTCTGCATAGTTATCTATAAACTTACGGGAGTAGTTAGTCATACCAAGGAACGATCTTAATTCCCTGATGTTTGAAGGTGTTTTAGCCTTTAGTACAGCTTCAACCTTCTTCCTCTGGGGATTTAATCCTTCAGAGGTTATCTCATGTCCGAGGAAGTTGACATGGGTGCGACACCATTGCGCCTTTTGTAAAGACAGTTTAATCCCTGCCTCTCTTGAGTGAGAACATGTCTAATCTCTATGATATGCTTATCAAAGGAAGTGCTTTTCAGCAAGACATCATCGACATATGATAACGTTCCTCTCTCGAGTGCGTCAGGCATAGCTTTATGCATGAACACAGCGAATTCATGACCAGAGTTTATGTAACCGAAGGGCATACGGGTCCAGGTATACTGCTGTTTTCCAAATGTGAAGGCCAATTTGTATTGGTCTTCATCATGGATTGGTACAGTCCAATATCCCTGCGCACAGTCAATGGCAGTAAATATTTTGGATCCCTGCATTTGTACCAAACATTGGTCTATGTATGGCACTGGCCAACCAGACATATAGAGGCATTTATTTAGCTGTCGTAAGTCAGCGCATAAACGCCATTGTCCATTAGGTTTCAGAATCCCCAAGATCGGATTATTATACGAACTGTGCACCGGACGT
The DNA here is from genome assembly GCF_036172605.1 of Pelobates fuscus. Classification (NCBI taxonomy): domain Eukaryota; kingdom Metazoa; phylum Chordata; class Amphibia; order Anura; family Pelobatidae; genus Pelobates; species Pelobates fuscus. Next base: position 376,040 of record NC_086318.1, on the reverse strand, counting down.
ATAATGCCCCTTTCCTTTAAATTCTGAATGATGTCTTGTAGACCATCATATGATGCTAATGGGAGTCCATATTGTTTGATAAATACAGGTGGTAAATTTGGATCAGTTTGTATTCTGGCTACGTGGAGGTTAGTTAACCCACAATCGTAGGAATCTTTGGCAAAAATATCTTGGAATTCCAAAAGGATTTCCTTTAGCTGCTGTCGCTCAGCATCGTTGGAGCAACCGTCAGCTAAAGATATTTGCTCTTCTAGCCTTTCCTGAAATCCTGGAAAGATTTCAGGCTGGCCTATCTCATAAGCTTCTTCAAGCCTAGAAGTTAGGTAAGTTCGGTGTTGACTTAACTTTTCTCTTTGGTCGTGATACTCTCGTGATTCCTGCTCATTGAGCGGATGATCGAAGGTGATTGGTGCTTCTTCGATTTTACACGAGCCTTCTTCGACGTTGAAGGGATACACAGATAGGATAGTGAATAATCCTTCTAGGGAGAAATGGAAGATTTGATCGACAATTTTGTCCTCAGTTAAGTATTCTTCAGGGATGAGGCCTATAATTTGGTTTTGGAAACTAAATGTATAATATTCAGCATCCAATGCTAGACCTAATAACGTTCCTTTTGGTAAAGTAACACCATTGGGTGTAACATTGTTGACCATTATATAGGTGGGATTCTTACCAATACTTACCATTGGTGTATACGTTGCCACCATCCCTAATTGTTGGATCCTGTTGTATAAACAGATTAGGGCATCAGAGTTTTCTAATCTCTGACCCTCCTTGACCTGTAGGGGTAAAAGAAAGTTACGTGTCCCTTGTGGAATGGTTATGTCATCAGGTACTTGGATACTTACCGCACATGGTAGTATTTGTCCTGATTTCAGGGCGGTTTCCTCGTGTAGGTATCCACAAGGATTACCTTTTAACCTTGTCCACAAGTTGGAATTAATCAGGTCAAGGTGTATGGCAAAGCGATGTATGACATCATTGCCAACGTAAACCTGATAGCGAGGTTCGTCTATCACTAGGAATAAATGTTTAACTGTCTTATTTCCGATGGAAATAGATAGTAAACATTTTGCTCTCACATTGTGACTCTCTGACTCGCCATCCAGGTTCTGGATCCACCTGTCATGTGGGGAAGCGTACCTGATCATTTTAGGATTAGCGATCTGCTTTAACAGACTTCTGCTAATATAGCTGTTCTCACTCTTTAAGTCCAGCTTTGCATTCCTATTTCTTCCTAAGTCATTTATCTGAATAGGAAAGAATACGTTATTAACCCTTTCAATTCTGGCAAGGAATTGAGCATGACCTGCCAGATCTACAGATTCAACATAGTCCCTGTGGAGAGAAATGGTTAAAACATCACCTTCCAGAGAGACATTCTGGATCCTTTCTGGAGCAATTCTTACGGAATGCTCATCTACAGGTGCGATTGCATTATTCACCTGCAGGATAGTCACGTCAGGTGACTGACTATTACTAAAATGTACCTCTATCGAGTCAGGTCTTTCTTATATCACATGGCAGTTACGATCAGATTGTACATGTGATTTCTCATAGGTTATAGGAACCTTAGCTTGCGACCATACAATTCCATTCACACAGTCAATAATTGTGTTAAGTCTTCTGAGTATGTCTATACCCAGAATCAGTCGGTTATAGGGGAGATCTACCACTATCACCGGGTGTCTAAAGGTTTTGTTACCTATTTTAAACTTTAACCAGGTATTGCCAATAACATGAAGGGCATTTCCTCCTACACTCAACAGAGCATTGGGGAAATCTCTTAGCTTCGGCTTATCCGCTGCTAAGTCCATTACCTGCTGGAAGTCTATCTATTAATCCTTTGAAAGGCTGGGGTAGCGAATCCTGTATTTTTACAGACATGTAGTACCTTCCTTCATGTTCTTCTAATTCACATAAGAATTTAGAATGTGTCAACATATTACTTGTTTTCCATACATTACCGGTCACAGCAGTAGTTTCTACCTGTATTGAGGAATGCTCAGTCTTTCACACAGGCACATCCTTTTTAGGAATATCTTGAACTTTCAAGCGGGAACTAGTTGTCGGCATCTCATCAGTTAACCCTTTCAGGTCTGGATCCTGGAAACTAGTGGCTACCGGGGCTATTTTAGCCTTTGGCTGAAATGAAAAAACAGAGGAACACGTTGCGCCTCCTTCACCCGGAAGTGAAGTGACGGGGTAGGCAATAGGTTTCCTAACACAACTATTGTTTATTTGACTGTTAGTACCTGGAAAGGAAACAGGGTTAGGCATTACATCTACTGACAACCTATCCTGTTTAGTCACTGTAGCTATATTTGCTGCGGCACTTGTTGCTGCTGCAGTTGCACAGGTGGCTCTGCAATTGGAGCTGTCCCTAAAAAAGGATTATTGGCAAAGACTTGGTTAATCTTTGTTATTTCCTCCATTAATTTGCCCATCTGGTCTGTCAATTGACCAACCTGACGGCGCAAATTATTTCCCCCATTGCCGTTTTGTCTTTGCTTATTAGAATTTGGCTGGGATGGCTGAGACTGTTGGGAGTTATTGGAAGCAGATTGGTTATTTCTGTTTCCATATCTCCTATTTCCCTGAGGATTCCTTCTCCATTGGGAATTGCCTTGGTTCTTATTAACCCAGGGGCGTTTATTCCCATTGGTATTGGATTTTTCAGAGTTATTAGAGGAATTTGCAGAATTGCTTCTGGCGTTTTCCTGTTTCTGAGGTTTTGGTGTTTTCAAAACCTCGGAATAGGTCCTCTTTATCTGTTGGGTTTCTAAACCTAACTGTATTTTTGTCTCTGACACCATTTTATCACCAGGTTTCTTAACCTTTGGCTGATTTTCGTCATGTGCATGGTGTATAGTATACAATTTCATGCACTGACTGACTAGCCATTCTAATGGTAACTTACAATCGTAATCTCTTGCGAATTCATTTGTATGTTTACCTGCATGGCATGAAAATACAGATCTTTGAAGTCTGTACTTTCATACCTGGGTTTTCTTTGGGCCACGGAGTATGCATTTTTAAGAATTATTAAAAATTCTTTGGGGCTTTGATCTGGACGGCACTTTAAGTTATAAAGCGCTTTCTTTGCAGAAGCAATGGTTTTATACTTACCATATTCCATGATTATTTCATATTTCATCTTGGACCAGGACATTAACTGTATAGCTTGAAGACTTTCTAGATAAACGCGGCACATTGAATCAAAGGTCCATGTAATGAACCATTTCTTTTGAATGTCATCATACATGCCCAATGAATTCATTGCTCTATCATAATTTTCCAGATGTTCAGATATGTTTCCTGAACCTCTAGAAAATTGTGGGACAGTCTCTCTAAGGAATTTAATAACCTTTGGCGTTTCATAAACAGGCATCGTTGATTTACGATCTCTTTTACTTTCCCTGTGTAAACGTCTATGCGATCTGGCTGCTGGAGAGGAATTAGATCCGTACAACAGTGCAGATGGCATATCAGTCACATGGCCTTCAGAGTGGACAGTGCAATCACTTTCACTCCCATCACTCTGAGCTTCTTGTTCACTGTCACAATTCTGATCAGCATCAGAATCCTGCCAGTGTACAGAACCATGTCTGTCTTCATTCCTATCACCTTGAACTGGAATCTCCCTCTCAAGTTTGGCCAGGACAGTCTTTTCAAACTGTTCTGCCCAAGATTGCCAAGATTGTTTGGCAATGCCAGGAGATGGAGAATTCTGTTTCACAGGCGATATTTCTGAATTACTCACGTCTTTACTTTAAGACTGTTTTATGAAAACCTGGTCTGGTGTGGGAAAATCATAACAAGGAGGGGATTTACAGATAGTCTCTTCTTGCCTTTTTGTGCAACTTTTTGGCACAGAATGATGGCTGCTAACTTCACTGTCTGATTTCTGACTCTCCTCTTCATACTCATCCAATTGCATTTTAAGCTGACTTATTTCCTGTGCATATTTATCCGTCAAAGCTTTCATTTCTTTTTCATGATCAGCCTGACGGGTTTTACGCTCAGCAAGTAAATCTTGGTATTTCCCATCTTGAATGCCCAGATGGTCACTGTACGTGTCCAATTTGGTATTCAATACCTTGTTTTCATCTAACGCCTTAACCCCTTAAGGACACGTGACATGTCATGAATCCCTTTTATTCCAGAAGTTTGGTCCTTAAGGGGTTAAGAAGTGCTGTCATAAAGAAAGGCCAAGAGTGTATTATGAACGCCATTTTCCTTTCTATGTTCTTTTGTCCAGCAATTTCTTTAAGATAAGTTATTATGTGTTCATCACTTAGAATGGTGTGTTTAGCTTCCCATTCTATGCCTTTTAACCAAACCTCATAGCTTGAATCATTTTTCATATGTTTATGAATGTGGATTAAAGCATTTTTTCTTAGGTCTTCGATTATTTCAGTATTATCTGTTACAGATGCATCGCTGCCTCTGGCCATATTTTTATATACACTGATTTAATCTCAATACAAAACTCTTTTCTATATCAAGATTAAATTGCATGAATTACACCAATATTATTGTATATGGAATATAATTTCAACTTAAACGATCTCAGCACCGTGCCTCCAATTTGTGGGGATATTTATGGGATAATAATAGTAAACAGTTGAGAATTGCCCACTATTTCAATTCTCAGATCCCAAAGATCATTATCGTGTAAGTGAAATGTATTCCATATAAATAAAATCACAATTTGTTATAAAAATAGATACAATTTAATGTGACAAATTAAATAATAATATGTAAAATGCGTGATAATAATCAATGAATATTCAGTATAACATGAGTATGCAATACAAATGGCAATACATTCCAGTGGCTAACACAGTATAGAATCTACAACATTAGCTGTCAAGAGAAGATTTATGACGGTACTTCACAGAGAAACGAAAGTGAAACTTACACACACAGAGCTTGCAGCTTAAGGCCATAAAACTTTAGCTGACAGTTAGAATAACCCTTTCAATGCTGGTTAGACCTCCTAGGTAATTTTAAATAACATAACATTTAAACCAGCTCATTAGTCATTTCCTGAAACCATCCAATAAGAGTAATCTACCATGTTCTATAAGCAGAATTTTAACTTGCCTAAATAGATATTTTATCTTATTTTAGAGCAAATATATACACCTGGATAAATATCACGATATGCTAACGTGATATGTCACATTAATATATATATATAATTATTCCTTTCCATCTGCAGAATAGAATGCTTAATTATATATTCTTTAGTAACTAAGATTTCTAAATATCGAAATCTGATCGTGATTTATCCAGTCATATATCATGCTATTAGAAAATTTTAATTAATTTAGATTAATTAAATAAAACCAGTATAATTACCAGTTGAGTAGATATTTTCATCAGATTAGTAGGTAGTCTCAGGAACTGAATGGATGTGTGATGTTGTGTAAGAAATTCTGAGTGCCCTGGAGTGGATATCTGTTATGGATTTCTCTGCATAGCCCCCGACTGCTCACCTCTTTGCTTCTTTTGCATTCCTCTCTCTTCCCTTTGTCTTAACTTTTTAAAGGGAAAATTCACTAGGTGATAGACCAATAGAAAACTGGAGGTGTGGTTACCTTCCAGATAGCAATTTAAGTATTTGTCTATAGAGGGCTGTCTTGTCCCACTAAACATTCCTATCCAGGAAAGAGTTAACTTTTCCTGGGGGCTATTTTGACGTCATTTAACTTATCTTTATGGTAATTTATAATTTTAGTTTTCTGTCAGTTCAAAGAGTTTCTTTGGGCTTTCTTCAGACTATGTGTCTGACAAATTCTGCTATAATTTCTAACATGACAGTTCGTAAACTAAGTTTCACCTTTCTCTTACAATGGGACGTTATACAATATCGAAAGTAAAATTTAATTATTTAATCATCTCTGTCACAAATGTCTGGGTTTAGAATTAATTATATTCCATTAGCATTTAGACAGTCTGTCCATCCCCTGTTCTCATTTCTTATCAACAGGTTTGTATATACCATGCATTCCTTAGCTCTAGCAAAGTGGTTAGTTTTACAGAAGGGATAGAAATCTTGTGTCTTTTGTTAACTTGAGAATAACAAAATGGAGTCTGCTCTGTTCAGAGTGACTCTGACAATATACATTTTAATTTCTATCATAGCACAAAATGTCTGCTGATATAAATACCCTGATACAATGCTGACCCTGGTGCATAAATCCTTGATGTAATTATGTGCAGAATATAAATAAAAGTTTGCTTCTCACCTTATCAGGAGCCTATGACTGGGCTCCAAGTATGTGGATATTGTGTCAAATTAGAGTGACACAGCCCTTCTTTAAGCAGCATAGATGTTTCACCAGACTTCTTTGTAAAAAAAAAAAAAAACATTTATTGTAACATATACTATAAAACAATAAAATCAATATACTTAAGTGCTGGTGATGAGTCCAAGACACGTTTTGCCTGTCTAATTCGGCTTTATCAATTGGTAATTGAAAATGCTGCTAGTTCGATTATGAATACCCCATAGAGGGGAGTGGATTGGTAAATTGCGTCCTTGATACATCCAATCACAGCGCTCGTATCGGTGGGAGTGTTGGGAATGATATTTCCTATGCTGTGAGGTCATCACACACGACGGCTCGTGCATGTGACGTCACATGCGGAAGTAAACCACGTCCAAAAGTAAGCTTCGTGTATATGTCCGTCCCACATTGATAGTGCTCCACCTGTATAATTACGTGTCTGGAATATCCTCTCAGACCTCCTGCCGTGAAATAGTCATGTTGTTTCTTGAATTAGCGTCCGCCATTTTTCTTAAAGGCAATGTAATGGAAAAGAAGTGTTCATAGGTAGTCCGATATTCATCAAGTCTCAATGGATGTTCCTGAATAATATTGTTCTCGGCAGAACATAATAATAAAATAACAGGAATGGAACATGGATTATGCAGTACTCGTAAAAGGAAACAAGTAATAAATAAAGTGACACAGTGCATCCATGCTAAAAATCAGATGTATGGGTCCATTAAATATAGATGTTATAAAGTGGATATGTGCACATATTATTATAGGATGTTCTTAAAGGTGCAGTGGGTGTGGCTACAATGATGACTTCATATAAATGTAATTGTAAACAGGACACGATTGAGTTATCTTTATTCTAAAAATGAAAATAGTATAGATACTTAATATAGCAATAACGTGGTTAAAAATACCTCTATAAAAAATAGCTCTATAAAAATTGCATATTTTTAAGTCATCATTCAGTCCATATGGTTGCATCGTGTTCAAATTGAAAATCCATTTCATCTCTGTTTGTCTTATATTCTTAATTAGATCACCTCCTCTCCAATTTACAGAGACTCTTGGAATTCCCATAAATTCCATAAAGTGGGGGTCACAGTTGTTTTTCTTTAAAATGCATGGAGACACTTTGCTTCTCAAAACCATTTTTTATATTTCTTACATGTTCCTGAATTCGTGTGTTTAGTGTCCTGATGGTTCTTCCTATGTATGTTAGTTTTGAGTATTTTTACAAGCTCCACACAAGCCACACTCATAAAAGTCTTTATTAAAAAAGGATGACTTTGCTGTAGTGTTCTGTGGTGGTATGTGATTGTGCACTAAACTGCTGTTTAGGTTGTGTGCACCCCTATACATGATCATAGGTATGTTGGGAGTAAAGAATGGAGGACAGGATCATTTTTTTAGTATTTGCCAATATATTCTGATTATTTTCTTCAATTGATTACTATTACAATTAAAATCACAGATAAAGTTAAAATGTTGATGTTATGTATCCACTTTCTTATCCTTGTATGTAATCAGTTCATTCCTGTTTTTAATTTCTACCTCTTCATAGGCTCTTATTACCAGTTCGTTGCTATATCCTTTTTCTCTAAAATCATCCAATATTTTAGTGGACTGTTCTTGGAATTTTGTGTTGTCCGTGCAATTATGCTTAATTCTCAATTACTGTGCTTTGGGGGCGTTCAATAGCCAAGGGGAGTAATGGCAACTTTTCTCCCCTATATAACTATTGACGTCGATGTAACAAAAACATGTAAGAAATCAAGCGGAGCTTGACTGCCGACCAAGATGGCCACGCACTAGAGAGTCACAGGGCTCACTGCCCATAATGAAATGTTCACCGTTGCGGCATATGCAGACGACATACTCCTCACCCTGACGAACCCCGAACACTCCCTCAACGCTATACTAACACTCATCAAGGAATACTCCACGATCTCTGGCTGCAAGCTTAATGCCACCAATTCGGACCTTCTACCCCTCAACATCCCGATACCCACCCTAGCCTCCCTGAAGCGAAAATTTCCCTTCCGCATCTGCCCCACAGCAATCACCTACCTGGGAATACAGCTCACTGCGGACGTAGCCTCCCTATACAACGCCAACTACACCCCCCCTATACCGCAAAGCACACGCCGACCTCCAACACTTCCTGGCTAGGAAGAATAGCCTCCATAAAAATGAATCTTCTCCCTAAATTTCTTTACGCCTTCCAACCCCTACCCATTCCCTACAACAAGACAAACCTAAGAACCCTACAAACCGCCATAGACCGCTTCATCTGGAATGACCGCAAGCCCAGAGTACGCCGATCGACTCTATATGCCCCTAAACACTCAGGCGGCTTAGGACTCCCCAACCTACTGCATTACCAACATGCCGCCCACCTGGCACAAATTCAACACTGGCACCTCCCTCCTGACCATAAACGCTGGGTCGACTTAGAACACCTCATATTCGGACGAGACCCCCCCTCACTTTACATATGGCTCCCGAAACAGCATAGACCACTGCCCCCCCCAACCTCCCCTGCGATTACCTACTCCATAGACCTCTGGGACCGCCTTAGTGACAAATTTGACCTCTCCCCCCTTACTCCCATTCTCCGCAACCGAATGTTCCCTCCAGGACTCTCACCACAACACTATGCCCACTTTGAGGACAGAGATATCGCCCGGCTTGGCCACCTATACGCAAATGGCAAACTTATCCAATACACAGACATCCCCCACACCTCCACTATGACAATGTTTGACCACTTCAGATTTCTTCAGCTCCGCAGCTTTGCTGTATCCAACGCTGTACGCTTAGCAGCCACATCCCCCCTTACCGACTTTGAACGTGACAGCATACGCTCCCCGTCACGCAAAGAGACAGATATCCGAACTATACATGACCCTCACCACACACTACACTCAAATCTCCCTACCATATATCACAGCCTGGGAGAAGGACCTGGGACCCCTGACGACCCCACAGACTGGACAGACATCTGGGCAGCCATCAACTCAATCTCCATATGCGTGACCCACCAAGAACAAGCGTATAAGATGCTGTTCAGATGGTACCTCACCCCAACCCGACTTGCAGCAATGAAACAAATCCCCACTAGCAACTGCTGGAAACTATGCGGGGAAACGGGCACATTCCTCCACTGTTGGTGGACGTGTCCGAAACTAAAACCCCTCTGGCAAAGCGTCACAAACTTATTAACACGCATACTCTCCAGACCGGTCCCCATGGACCACTGGGCTCTACTTCTCTCCAAACCTATCCACCCGTTCACTCGAAATGGCCCTAGCCACAGGCAGAGCCATAGCGGAAGTCTAGTCCTCCCCTCACATACCAACCCAATCCCACATCCACATTAAAATAACCGACGGCACTGACATGGACAACCTGACGGCACAAATACACGACACCCCGAAATCGTTCCATAAAATATGGGACCCATGGCTGGATGCAGACACCACCCCCCTCCCTGGTAAATCAATGCCGATCACGTTGACCCCACAGAAACCATGTCAATCCCACCCCCCCTGCAATCCCTGCCACCCCCCCCCCCCCCCCATCCTGGATACGGGGGGTTCCGGGTGAGTGGCACCACATCCTTTAGACTCCCCCCACCATGCCTAAGGAGCACCCCCACCGGGGGTCCTCACCAAGGTCCACTGACCTGCCTCCAGGCAGCACATCCCCCCTTACAGTAATCCCACCACCAAACATTGGAACTCAACACTGACCTGGTACCAACTCTCCTCCTCAGCCCATCTCTAAAGACAGAATCACTCAATTCAAAAGGGGAATGATGAACGGGCATAACTCTCTCACCATCAGAGAGCACCCAACCGTAGACCAGACCAAACACCCTTACTAACACCAAGATGATCGATGTATATCACATGTACCAAGTTAATCTATGTTCAAGTGAATGTTACTCTTTGATGTTACAACTTTGTTTCAACCTAACATTCTTCCGTACGAATGTTTTACTGAAAAACCCATAAATAAAGAATCTTTAAAAAAAAAAATGTAAGAAATATAAAAAATGGTTTTGAGAAGCATAGTGTCACCATGCATTTTAAATAAAAACAACTGTGACCCCCACTTTATGGAATTTATGGGAATTCCAAGAGTCTCTATAAATTGGAGAGGAGGTGATCTAATTAAGAACATAGGACAAACAGAGATGAAATGGATTTTCAATTTGAACACGATGCAACCATATGGACTGAATGAGGACTTCAAAATATGCAATTTTTTCTAGAGGTATTTTTAACCACATGTTATTGCTATATTAAGTATCTATGCTATTTTCATTTTTAAGTATTTACAATTTTAGAATAAAGATAACGCAATCGTGTCCTGTTTACAATTACATTTATATGAAGTCATCATTGTAGCCACACCAACTGCACCTTTAAGAACATCCTGTGGCGGAACCAACCTTGCCACTTGTGCCTGGAGAGGACTGCTTGCCAGCCTCTTGCCCGCGACTATGGCCCTGGGATGTATTGCCCTTCTAGGAACTGATTTGGGCATATTGAATTTTATTATGCTGCTGCTGGCCCTTTAAGAACCATCTGGGGATATACTGTGGAGTTACTGGGTGGCCACCATTTCATGTATCAGAGGCACATGGTGAGAACAATGGATGAAGCACATGGTGAGAACAATGGATGGCGGCCATTTTAACTCACAGACACTGTTTGGACTTTTCTACACGGTGCCATCTCGCCGGTATTTGGTGCACAAAGACATCGTGCATTAGTTTTAAACTATATAACAGGTGACACATTATACAGTCATTATTTTTTATATAATCTGTATATGTTCTACGGAATCTGCATTAAACTGTATCTTCCAAACTACTGAACGGATCTGGGTGAATTTTGGATATGTGGTTCACCCAGATCCCCCGGTTCCAAGGATATACTTTATGGGGTTATTGCATGTTTTGGGGTCCCTGTGATATGTTTTATAATACTGTATTTCTCTGCCCGTGATAATTATATTAACCATTGTGTTCAGTAATTATATCACAGGCAGAGGGGAGGATTTTGTGTGGGAGTGTCTGTGTGTATTGTACGGATTGATTGGTTGTATTTCAAAACCCTGTGGGCAGTACTATGTTTGTGGATTGTGAATAAAAGAGGCTGTATGTGCCAGTACAGTCGGTTCTGCTTGACCTCAAAACGAAGTGTCGTCTCGTTATTGGGGGAATTGAATTGTATGCTGATTGCCAGGAGTGTAAGCTGATTGTATTCTTTTCCTGTTCAGCTGTTTACAGCATTCATATGCTTGAGAGCATTTGTATGCTTCTCCGGTTCGGTGGTTGTGGTGTCTGCTGCAGTGCTTGGAGTCCTCAGGAAGCGCAAGGAGCATCCTTTAACGGAGGTACCAAGTCGGGGTGCCGTCGATCCGTTACACATCCTATAATAATATATGCACATATCCACTTTATGACATCTATATTTAATGGACCCATACATTCTGAGAGGATATTCCAGACACGTGATTATCCAGGTGGAGCACTATCAATGTGGGACGGACATATACACGCAGCTTACTTTTGGACGTTATTTACTTCTGCATGTGACGTTAATACCGGAGAAACTGACGGAAGCCAAGCCCAGAGAGATGGACACCGGTTTCTTCAGGAAGGAAGAGATTCTTTATTCGGTTCACCGATCGGGACTCAGAGGGACTAATGTCACCAAAATACAACAAGTTCTGAGCCCCGGACAATAGTGTAGGCTCCTTATATAAGCATGTAACTCCACCCATAAGTAGCTCCACCCACACATTCTCTTACCCAATCAATCGAATAAGAACTAACTTCCGGTTTGACCGCATGGCTTGCCCAGCACAATGGAGGAGGGGAATACTACATCCGGTATTCTCGCACATGCTCCGTACACTACTGATTGTATCTTTGCCACGTGCAACCAACCGACCGATACACCAGTATATGCACGTACACATGCCACGTGGTAATCTCGGCCTACTAAATTTATTTTTACCGAGATTCCACCTCATTCCCCCCTTTGATGCCTCTGATATTTTCACAATTACGGAGGCATCACTTAACCTTAGTTTGCATATACCTCAGGTTGCCATGAACCAGACCAGACTTTGCGACTAATGACATGAATCCCTCAACATTCCTCTTCCTGCACTAGTTATCCCTGATTTAGAGCCTCATATCTATATATGGCCATTATCTGTGCAGCAGCCTTTCTTTCTGCTATATTTTCTATAATGCCCTGCACAGACCTAACTACCAAAGGAACAAGACATGGTAGGAGAAGACACAGCATTAAGATTAGCATGACTCCACCTACCAATGCCTTAAGTCCTCCAAACTGCTCATACCAATTACCAAACCAAATACTTGGATTATACCCTTTCCATACCTGAGTAGGCACATGCGCTAGTTTAACCATATGGCTAGTAAGCTCAGCTATTGCTTGCCCTTCATCATCTATTTGAAGACAGCAATTGCTTAGGTTAAAGCGGCACTGTCATGCCGAACTTACCTTTCCTCAATCTCTTCCTCTTCTCCCCCTCTCTCAGGATCTGTTATTCTTTTCTTCCATTCTTCTTTAGTTTTCTTTAAAATCATAAGACAAAGTAGGGACTCTTTGCCTTATGGAGGATTCCTCCGCTTGACCAGCTCAGACCAGCGGAGGAGCAAAGTGTGCTTCATTTCCGCTGGTCAGAGCAATTTTCCCATGATCCCTAGCTTTCCTCCCAGTTCCCACAATGCTTCCTGTCAGTATTGCCGAAAGTCCTGTCACTTAGACAGAACGCCGGCAAAACTGCCGAATTGCATCCTAACAGAATGAGAAGAGTTTCTCCATTGGTGTTAGGATGCAATTCGGTACTTTGTTCGTATCGGAATTTCATTCTAATGAATGAAACTCCGATCCTATTCATTGCTGTGGCTGCATCTTGCAGCCGCTTAGTAGATAACTCCCTAATTCCCATGGTATCAGGGAGCTATCTACTAAAAGGCTGAAAGACCTGAATTGGTCTTGAAGCCTGAATTGGTCTTGAAGCCTTACTAATACTAAGTAAAGATTACTTAGTATTAGTAAATAATATGCCCCTACTCGCTATACCGCGAGTAGGGGCATGTCTAGTAAGCAGTGAGCAGCCTGTGGCTGCTCACTGTAAAAAACAAACAAAAAAACACCTAATAACCCCCCCCCCCCCTGCGCGGGGGTTAAAGATGGGGGGGACCTACTGTCCTCCCCCCTGGCCCCCACCCCTGCGCGGTGGGTGGGGGCCCTAATAAAATAATAAGGGGGGACCTACTGTCCTCCCCCCCTGGCCCCCACCCCTGCGCTGTGGGTGGGGGCCCTAATAAAATAATAAGGGGGGGGACCTACTGTCCTCCCCCCCTGGCCCCCACCCCTGCGCTGTGGGTGGGGGCCCTAATAAAATAATAAGGGGGGGGGACCTACTGTCCTCCCCCCCTGGCCCCCACCCCTGCGCTCTGGGTGGGGGCCCTAATAAAATAATAAGGGGGGGGACCTACTGTCCTCCCCCCCTGGCCCCCACCCCTGCGCGGTGGGTGGGGGCCCTAGTAAAATAATAAGGGGGGGGACCTACTGTCCTCCCCCCCTGGCCCCCACCCCTGCGCTGTGGGTGGGGGCCCTAATAAAATAATAGGGGGGGGGACCTACTGTCCTCCCCCCCTGGCCCCCACCCCTGCACGGTGGGTGGGGGCCCTAATAAAATAATAAGGGGGGGGGACCTACTGTCCTCCCCCCCTGGCCCCCACCCCTGCGCTGTGGGTGGGGGCCCTAATAAAATAATAAGGGGGGGGACCTACTGTCCTCCCCCCCCTGGCCCCCACCCCTGCGCGGTGGGTGGGGGCCCTAGTAAAATAATAAGGGGGGGGACCTACTGTCCTCCCCCCCTGGCCCCCACCCCTGAGCGGTGGGTGGGGGCCCTAAATGAACCCCCCCCCCATCAAGGTGACTAGGGGTCCCAAGCCCCTAGTCACCCCCCCCACCCAAAACATTCTATCCCCTACCTACCCCCCTCACCCTAAAAATAGTGAGGGGGGAATAAAATAACTAACCTGTAAAAAAATAAAAATGAAACTTACCATTTGACGTCTTCTTTTTTCTAAATTCTTCTTTCTTCAGCCCCCAAAAAAGCCAAATAAAAATCCATCATACCCGTCGCACTTTAAAAAAAAAAAAAAAAAAACGAGCGCAAAAAAAAATTAATCCATGTTCACCCATGGAGGGCACGCCGCGTACTGAGCTCCGCAGGGCGGATCAAGGCTTATATAGCCTTGCCCCGCCCTGCAATTAGGCTTAGAACACACTGATTGGTTGGTTTAAGCCAATCAGAGTGCTCTGTGTCATTTTACACAGCGTGGGAAAATTCAAAAGAACTTTCCCACGCTGTGTAAAATGACAGATCACTGTGATTGGATGGTTTTCAAGCCATCCAATCACAGTGCTCTGTGTCATTTTACAAGCGTGGGACAATTCCAAAGAACTTTCCCACGCTTGTAAAATGACACAGAGCACTGTGATAGGATGGATTTCAAGCCATCCAATCACAGTGCTCTGTGTCATTTTACAAGCGTGGGAAAATTCCAAAGAACTTTCCCAAGCTTGTAAAATTACACAGAGCACTGTGATTGGATGGCTTGAAAACCATCCTATCACAGTGCTCTGTGTCATTTTACAAGCGTGGGAAAGTTCTTTGGAATTTTCCCACGCTTGTAAAATGACACAGAGCACTCTGATTGGCTTAAACCAACCAATCAGTGTGTTCTAAGCCTAATTGCAGGGCGGGGCAAGGCTATATAAGCCTTGATCCGCCCTGCGGAGCTCAGTACGCGGCGTGCCCTCCATGGGTGAACATGGATTAATTTTTTTTTTGCGCTCGTTTTTTTTTTTTTTTTTTTTTAAAGTGCGACGGGTATGATGGATTTTTATTTGCCCTTTTTGGGGGCTGAAGAAAGAAGAATTTAGAAAAAAGAAGACGTCAAATGGTAAGTTTAATTATTTTTTTTTACAGGTTAGTTATTTTATTCCCCCCTCACTATTTTTAGGGTGAGGGGGGTAGGTAGGGGATAGAATGTTTTGGGTGGGGGGGGGGTGACTAGGGGCTTGGGACCCCTAGTCACCTTGATGGGGGGGGGGGTTCATTTAGGGCCCCCACCCACCGCTCAGGGGTGGGGGCCAGGGGGGGAGGACAGTAGGTCCCCCCCCCTTATTATTTTATTAGGGCCCCCACCCACAGCGCAGGGGTGGGGGCCAGGGGGGGAGGACAGTAGGTCCCCCCCCCTTATTATTTTATTAGGGCCCCCACCCACCGCGCAGGGGTGGGGGCCAGGGGGGAGGACAGTAGGTCCCCCCCCCTATCTTTATTTAGGGCCCCCACCCAGCGCTCAGGGGTGGGGGCCAGGGGAAGGACAGTAGGTCCCCCCCCCTTATTATTTTATTAGGGCCCCCACCCACCACGCAGGGGTGGGGGCCAGGGGGGGGAGGACAGTAGGTTCCCCCCCCCATTATTATTTTATTAGGGCCCCCACCCACCGCGCAGGGGTGGGGGCCGGGGGGAGGACTGTAGGTCCCCCCCCCTTATTATTTTATTAGGGCCCCCACCCACGGCGCAGGGGTGGGGGCCGGGGGGGAGGACAGTAGGTCCCCCCCCTTATTGTTTTATTAGGGCCCCCACCCACCGCGCAGGGGTGGGGGCCGGGGGGGAGGACAGTAGGTCCCCCCCCTTATTATTTTATTAGTGCCCCCACCCACCGCGCAGGGGTGGGGGCCAGGGGGGAGGACAGTAGGTCCCCCCCCCCCTTATTACCATTTATGTTTTTACAGTGAGCAGCCACAGGCTGCTCACTGTTTAGTGGACATGCCCCTACTCGCGGTATAGCGAGTAGGGGCATTGGGGAGATTTTAATCTCCCTTGTGCTATTATGGGGGTCATATTGACCCCCATAGAGTGAGGGGGGACCTGGGGGGCTTATGAAGTGGTGGGGAGCACAGCTCCCCACCGCTTCTGTCTTTACATATTACAAGGAGGGAGCTGCACGTCGGTAGCTCCCTCCTTGTAATAAACTGATCGAACAAACGAACACTGATACTCAGTGATACTCAGTGTTAGTTTGTTCGTCTGATTTTTTCTATTCATTCATTCGTCTGTCTGATGAATGAATGAATAGATGAAATTCCCGTTCGCATGTCCAGGTGTTTCACTGGGCATGTGCGGGAATCTCACAGTCTGTGTAGTGTGGGTAGATGACGTGTCCCACAGGGATTTCACCTACCCACACAAAGATGGCGGCGCCCTGAATAAAGATCGGGGCAGAAGATACAGATTTAAAAATAGGTAATCTGGGGGGCTTAGGGGCATTTGGGGGTGACTAGGGGGTCAATTGGATGTAGTGGAGGCGGGAGGGGGGTTAAAAAAAAAACGGGATTCGGCATGACAGTGCCGCTTTAAACTTCCCACATACACCTCCCTCTACTGCCAATAGATAATCCAAAGCTAATCTATTTTGGTAAACGGCTGTCATCATCCTAGTATTATGCTTCGCTAGGAGATTGAGCGCTTGTGATGTCTAATTGGTAATTATCTCAACCACTGCCTGTAACCTTATAATGCGGTTGAGCATATATATTGGGGTTCTATATCCGAAAGTACCATCTTCTGCCCAAGTGGCTGGCCCATAATAATCTATGATACGCTGGGGAGGCCATTCATTATCTTCCCAGGTACCTATCTCTAGGGGTCCCCTTTTCTTCCTATGATTCACATCATATACTTTAACTCCCAAAGTCTCTCCTGTTTCAATAGGCAACAAGAAGAAGGATGGTTTGAGCATACCTAACACACATGCCCCTTCCCAGTCCTGTGGTAACTCCGAATAGGCCTTCTTACCACAGATCCAGTACAAATTTGCTGGGGCTTTCCAACTAGATGTGATAGATCAAACCACATAAATTGGCATAACTTGCAAACGGGTTAGGTGGTTCTGAGACATTTGAAGCCGACCACCAGGTTGTATTCTTTGTATTATCATCATAAGATTTTTGCCCTAGACAAGTTAGTTCTCCTAAAGATGTGTTAAACATTATTCCTTTTCTTGCTATGCTAACATAACCTATGATGGAGGTCTTTAATCGCCACTCAGATTTACCTCTAACACTCATTTGATAATCGGCTTGAGAAGATATTATTTGTTCAATTGTCTCAGAACCGGACATTACCTCCTTTGCTTCCCAGGGCCATTGGTCTCCCATGTTAGTACCTCCACACACATAGCAGTTGGTCACATTAAGACTACCAGCAATACTTTCAGCTAAATCTATAAACAGGTTTTTAGCATTATGGGGGATCTTATTTTCTACACTCATGTCTTCATAAAAAGAATGGAAAACCTGATGAGTTTGGGATGCTACGGTATCGGTCTCTATCCCTATAAATAATATTGTCCCAGGATCTAAACCCGTCCCATATATCTGGAACCCAAATAAGTTACCAAACCTATCTAAAAATTGTTCAGGATTATTAATAAGTATATGGACTGGGTTACACTCCATAGACTTACAATACGGTTTGGTAGGCAACTTAGTAACAATCATATCCTTATCTACTGTCTGTCCCCAAGTTGCCCACCCCACACAAGACCAATTATAATAATTGGGCAATAATTATAATCCCTATCTGGGCATTTTGGACTTACGTACTTATTTTTACTACTGGGACAAATATACTTATCGTTAGACCCATACGTTCTCTCCCATTTAAGATCCCCACATACATTCCATGGCTTTCTACCACTTGATATCGCTTTACATGCATCAAATAGCAGAACACCCGAAGAATGTACGGTTTCTAATACTGTTTTATTTATTAGGGTCCCCTGTGGATCTCCATTCCGGAGGGTCAACCAAATTGTACGGGGTTGATACTCTGGATTGAAGCACTTAGGTTCTCCTACTCCTAAATGGCATACACTATATTCTATACCTAAGTATCTACACCTAGACACATATCCTTTACACTCATATTGTGAATGCCAAATTAGGGTCTGGGAAATATGATTACCTGTTATAGTAGTCTTAATGCAAACCTCACAGCTAGGTGTGTCGGTACCTCTACCTTCCTGAATATTTAAAAACACAAAAATACACATTATCAAAAACACTTCTTTCGATGTCTTCGTCCGTGCGATGGCACCTCAGCTTCCAGGGTGTAAGGGCTGCAAGGAATGGAGTTCTGCTCTTCCCTTCACAGAGGTCCCTTCGAGACACCCTGGCTATGACACGTGGGTAAGTGGTCAGGCTTTATTATGGCTGTCAAAACACTCACTTACTGATTTCTTTAAACACACTTGTAATCCCAATATCTCCTCGTCACTCCGACTGAGTCGTGCGCTTTAACCGGATCTTGCAGGGATTCTCTGGATCTGGTGTAGCTTGCCAAGAATCTACTGCTGCTGGTTTAACCCTGGAGTGATGAATCCACGGAGTCACTTCAGCCACCTTTATTGCTGTAGGGGTAGACAAAAGAACAACATAAGGACCCCTCCACTTAAGCCCTAACGGTATACTGTTCCACTCTTTAATCCACACTTGATCTCCTGGATGATAGCTATGAACAGGGGGATAGATATTCACAGGTAATCTATCTTGTACCCATTTCTGTACCTCCTCCATAGTTTTACCCAACTCTACAACCTGCTGCCGGGTAATTCCTTCTCCCAACTGACTCAAATCCCCCCTTAAGTTACCAAGTACGGGAGGTGGACGCCCATACATGATTTCAAAAGGTGAGAGACCCATCCTTCTGGTAGGTGTACTACGAATACGTAACAGAGCTATAGGCAAAAGAACATTCCACTTAAGCTGAGTCTCTTGACACATCTTTGCCAACTGGTTCTTAATAGTTCTATTCATTCTTTCTACTTTACCAGAGCTCTGAGGTCTATATGCCGTATGAAGCTTCCACTTAATACCAAGCATATGAGTCAGTTGTTGTAGGCACTGATGAACAAAGGCTGGACCATTATCCGATCCTATAGAGCATGGTAGTCCATATCGGGGTATTATTTCTCGCAACAGGAATCGTACAACTTCTCCGGCTTTCTCTGTACGAGTAGGACATGCTTCTGCCCAGCCTGAACTACTAGTAGGTAGCGATGTCCACCGGATTTAGGCATTACTGTATAGTCTATTTGAAGATTGGACATAGGGAGTCCCCCCATATACTGGACTCCCGGTGGTTTCACTGGTCCTTGCCTTGCGTTGTTCTTAGCACATATTACACATCTTCGTACAATGGCTTGAGTCAAGTTGGACAATCTTGGTATGTAGAAATGTTTTCTGAGAGAGTCTTCCATACTATCTCTCCCAGAATGTGTCCCGTTGTGATAGTTCTGGACAATTTCTACAGCTGGAATAACTATTCCATCTTCTAACTGATACAATTTGTTCTCCAGGTACTTCCCAGCTTCAGTTTTTAACCACTCTTCTTCTTGAGCTGTATAAACTGGAGTCCATTGAGACAGTGGAGTCGGTATAAGTGCAGCTATATGTTCCACATATTCCTGTCTTCCTGATTCAGCGGCATGCTTAGCTGCATTATCTGCCATCCGATTTCCTTTGGTTACATCACCATCTCCTTTCAGATGCGCCCGACAATGTATAATACCAACTTCTTTCGTTTCCCACATGGCTTCCAGTAGTTGTAGTATTTCAGCTGCGTACTTAATTTCTTTACCCTCTGAATTCAATAGTCCTCTTTCTTTATACAAAGCTCCATGGGCATGAGTGGTTAAAAACGCATACTTGGAGTCCGTGTAGATGTTCACTCT
Source organism: Pelobates fuscus (assembly GCF_036172605.1). Taxonomy (NCBI): domain Eukaryota; kingdom Metazoa; phylum Chordata; class Amphibia; order Anura; family Pelobatidae; genus Pelobates; species Pelobates fuscus. The sequence continues at coordinate 355,871 of NC_086318.1, read as the reverse complement.
TAAACCTTCAGCCAATTGTAACGCTTGTGTAATTAGTTCTGCCTTCTGTTCCTTTTGACAATGGCCGAGCTTCTGTCACCTTGTCTATGGTTGTTACTGCATATCCTGCATAACGAATCCCTTCTTTCACATAACTACTGCCGTCCATATAGTACTGGACATCAGGGTTCTGGATGGGAAAGTCACGAAGATCTGGTCTACTTGAAAATACTTCATCCATCACCTCCAGGCAATCATGTTGACTTTCAGTAGGTTGTGGCAAAAGGGTAGCTGGATTTAAGGTGTTTACAGTCTCTAAATGCACTCTGGGGTTTTCACACAACATAGCTTGATACTTAGTCATGCGGCTGTTACTAAACCAATGATTGCCTTTATAGTCTAGCAACGTCTGTACTGCGTGCGGGACTCGCACATAGAGTTCTTGACCCAGAGTGAGTTTATCGGCTTCAGCTACCAGCAGGGCGGCGGCAGCTACGGCTCTTAGACAAGGTGGAAGACCACTGGCCACTGCATCCAGTTGTTTTGACATATATGCAACAGGTCTTTGCCATGATCCCAAGTACTGTGTCAATACTCCCACAGCCATTCTTCTTTGTTCGTGTACATATAAGTAGAATGGACGTGTATGATCAGGTAGACCTAATGCTGGGGCACTCATCAAAGCCTTCTTCACATCTTCAAATGCCTTTTGCTGTTCAGGTGTCCACAGGAAGGGATCGTGTTCTGTACCTTTTATAGCTGCATAAAGAGGTTTCGCCAATATCGCATAACTGGGAATCCATATCCTACAGAAGCCTGCTGCCCCCAAGAATTCCCGCACTTGTCTTCTATTCTTGGGTATTGGTATTTGGCATACAGCTTCTTTTCTCTCTCGCCCAATTATTCTTTGACCTTCAGAGATATGGAATCCCAGATACTTGACAGTTGGCTGACACAACTGAGCTTTCTTCCTGGACACCTTGTATCCTGCCTTCCAGAGAATGTGTAGTAGATCATGTGTTGCTTGCTGACATATTTCTCTAGTAACTGCCGCTATCAACAAATCATCTACATATTGCAATAGTACACACTCTCCTGGGATGGACTTGAAATCCAGTAAGTCTTGACTTAAAGCTGATCCAAATAGGGTAGGTGAATTTTTAAACCCTTGGGGCAGTCTTGTCCAAGTCATCTGGCGTTTCAAGCCCGTTACAGCATTTTCCCATTGGAATGCGAAGATACACTGGCTTTCCGCAGCAATTCGAAGGCAAAAGAAGGCATCTTTGAGATCTAAGACAGTGAAATAGGTAGCCCCGCCCGGAATTAAAGCAAGCAGGTTATATGGATTGGGCACAACTGGGTGTATACTTACGACCGCATCATTGACTGCTCTCAAGTCCTGCACAGGGCGATACTCATCTGTACCGGGCTTTTGAACAGGCAGCAATGGGGTGTTCCAAGGGGAAGTACAGAATTTTAGGATACCATACCTTATGAACTTATCCAAATATGATTGTATATTCTTCTTGGCCTTTTGTGGGATATGATATTGCCTTAAGCTCACTGGATAGACCCCAAGTTTCAGTTCGATTCGAATTGGTGGGATATTGCAAGCAAGTCCTGGTGGGTTGTTCTCTGCCCACACTCCTGGTATATTAAACAAGGATTCATCACTCTTAGGGTTTTGGCTAGTCAACGCTGTATAAAGTCGCCACTCTTCTTCCTTTGGTACAGATATTGTCATTATACCTGAAGGTCCATTGAACTTTAAAGATGTTGTTCCATTTGGTAGAAACGTTATCTGCGCTTGTAGTTTTGACAACAAATCACGTCCTAGCAGTTGGACTGGACATTCAGGCATATAAAGGAATTGATGTTTTACTACGTGGCCTCCCAATGTACAGAGTCGACTTTTAAGAACCGGTTTAGCAGCACTCCTTCCAGTTGCTCCTATTACGGTGATGGTTCTTCCAGATGGAGGAGCAACTAGGTCAGTCACCACCGAATGTTCAGCGCCAGTATCGATCATGAACGCACTCCTTTTTCCCCCTATTGATACATCGACCATAGGCTCCGCTCGGCCAAGGGGGATAGAGCCCAGTCGGTATCAATAGTCCTCCATGACCGTGTCAGCCAATCCTACAAAGTCCCTATCTTCTCTATCGCGGGATCTCTGCGCTGCTGGATAATACCTGTCTTCTCTAACACTTCCTCTATTGCTACCATTATTCCCTCCAGGACCTCCTCTACCTCTCGCTCTGCCTCTATAATTACCATATCCTGCCCTAGGTCTGTCTCTCTCATACTGTTCCCTTTGTGGACACTCACTTCTCCAATGCCCTTCTTCCCTACAGTACGCGCACTGATTCCTACTCAGGGGTTCCCTATTCCACTTACTATCGCCTTTATCTGTTCCCCTATACACCTCTTTTTCCCTTCTATCTACGCCTGCGATCGCTACCGCTAGCATATCTGCCTTTCTACGCATCTTGCGCTCTTCCTCTTTCTTCGTCTCTGTTTCCCTGTTCATATACACTTTATTCGCTACCTCCATTAGTTGGGTTATGGACATCCCTACGAACCCTTCTAACTTTTGTAGCTTGCGCTTTATATCTCCGTAGGCTTGGCTGACAAAGGCAGAGTTAACCATCCGGGAATTCTCAGGGACCTCCGGATTAAAGGGGGTATACAAGCGGTATGCCTCCAATAATCGCTCATAAAAGACACTGGGCGATTCATCACATTTCTGCAATACCTCAGCCGTCTTAGACATGTTAATCGCCTTCTTTCCTCCAGCTTTCATGCCAGCAATAATAGCGTCCCTATAAGCTTTTAAATGAAACATGTCTGCGCCATTGACATTCCAATTTGGATTGGTGTTTGGATAATGGGCTGTGGCCCATGCTGCTGGGTTGGCCTGATTTTGTGTACGGGCCTCTTCTTCCAGCGCTTTAATTGCCGCTTGATTTATCCTAGTCCTTTCCTCGTTATTAAACAATGTCATTAATAATTGCTGGCAATCAGCCCAAGTGGGATTATGTGTCTGGACTATTGAAGTAAACAGATCCGTCATGGCTTGAGGCTTTTCGGTGTAAGAGGCATTATGGGTCTTCCAATTAAAGAGATCGGTAGTCGTAAAAGGGACATAAACGAAGACTGGATCAGCGTATTGTATCTGGCCGTCATCGTTAATGTGTGTCGGGCCAGGAGTCAATCGAAGTGACATTTGATAATGTCGGGGTTGGAGAGTACCGGTCAGTTGTCTGGTTAATATGGGGCTTCATAGAGATGCGTCAGTTAGGGGTTCCGGTCGAGGGGTAGTAAGACAAGGGGATGGGGAAGCTTTACTATGGGGAAGGTTGGTGAGTAAAATATTCCGGGCCGGGCTAGGGGGAGCCAAATCTGGGTATGTGGAGTTAACGGAAGCAGGTATCGGAAGGGGAGGGTTTGAAACAAGAGGGCTGGGCTCTGAGCTAGAGGAGGAAGTAGGTGGGGACAATGGGGCAAGGGGAGGAGCATTTCCAGCAGCACCTCCTCTTCCTCTTCCGGTGGAGGAGGAGTAAAGGGGCGGCATAGGGATCTCAGACTCAGGGGGCGTGTCCAAAATGGGCGTAATTACGGCCTTAGTGGACAAGCGAGTCCTGGCCACCATGAGGCGACATTGTTCCTCGTGGCATACTCGGATCCATTTTGGCGAGTCTTTTATGGCCTGCCTCCAACAGTCAATATAGGGAAACTGGCCGTAAAGTTCAGGCCTACCTGATACAGCCACGTGTACACGCTGTAGAGATTAGGATCCAAACTGCCACGTGGTGGCCATGCGGCAACCAAAGTAGGCCATTCCCTACTACACAATGTAATCAAGCGTGCTGGAGACATCTTCACCCCAAAATCACATACTGTATATCAACGGTCACACCCGTTCCCTCGGCAACAGCACCACGTGGTACAGTTACTAAGTGAAACGCACACAGCAAAACACTCAGGGAATTCCCGTACACACACAGCTTTTACACCAGTCACTAAGTAACTAATACTGTGCCCTTTGACGAAACTATACAGTCACCCACGCTATAATTCCCTATATTTGAATTACCCGTCTATAACATACCCCAGTAACATCGTCTTTACAAACAGTAGTTACAGTACGCTTAGCATAGGTTAAAGTACAATTTAAAGTCACAGTACAATTAGTAGTGGTTATGGTGTTAAACATACAACATAGACGACAATTATTAGTACTTATTTACAGTGTCAGTAATTATACATGGTTATGGTACCGTGCGCTATAATACAATTACACACTATTCACACTCTCGCTAGACGGCAGAGCTCACGCTATCTAGCAAGATATACACGCTACTACAACAATCTTTAACACATATACAATTCCCAACTAATCTATTGGACAGTACCTTGATGGACTACCTAAAACTATCTGCATACGTTTTGGTTAGCCACACTGCCCAAGCACCACTGTTACAAATCGCTATTTGTAACTGGCCCTTTAAATGAAAAATTGCCCTGCTTCCCTGGATTGTGGAGAAGCCTATTTGCCAGCCTCCTTCCTTATGACTATGGCCCTGTGTGAGCGGTGATACTCCAGATAGCTATGCCATGGAGCCTATTCATATAATGAAAGACTATGGGAAAGACTTTAGCTCCATGGCAATTGAACTGTGTGAATAGGATCTGCGCGCTATTCGCCCACACTGCCCAAGCACCACATATAGCGAACTAGAGGGCGGAATTTACAACAGTACCCTCTTAGTCTATCTACTCTATCAATAGTCTAGTGGGTTCCAAATTTACACGCCTTCCCACTTAGCCAAGATAGGTTGAGATCTAGCGAACCGAATTTACACAGGCGCCGCTTAGTCTCCCGGTCCCTCCGACCTAGCGAACGAAATATACACCCTAGAACGCTAGTCTAGACAAGACACCGGTGTCCGGCTAGGGCTATTTACACCAGAACCCCGCCTGACTCCAAACCAAAATTAAACGGGCTGACTACAGGTCGTTTAATTGAGCGGTGCGCCTTCGCTCCTTCCCTCCACTGGAGGGGGCAGATTCCAAATAACCCCTTATGGGCCTACCGCACAATCGGTATCCAATACCCCTAGTGGGTCCGCCGTCTAAAACAGCGGTCGTCTTACCTCCTCGTTCCTGAACCTGAGTTCACACTCATCGACGGGGACACCCCAGCACTTACTACGTAGAGGCCGATGATCTCCTGGACAACAAACCAGTGGCGCCGAGACGAAGGGAGGTCCACACAGAAGTTCAGGGGTGCAGCCGTAGAGAACGTGGGCAAAGATAGACCGTCTCACGCCTCTGCTTCTCAGCTACCGTTGAACGATGAGCTTCCCGGCCAATGCACCAAATGAGAAACTGACGGAAGCCAAGCACAGAGAGATGGACACAGGTTTCTTCAGGAAGGAAGAGATTCTTTATTCGGTTCACCGATCGGGACTCAGAGGGACTAATGTCACCAAAATACAACAAGTTCTGAGCCCCGGACAATAGTGTAGGCTCCTTATATAAGCATGTAACTCCACCCATAAGTAGCTCCACCCACACATTCTCTTACCCAATCAATCGAATAAGAACTAACTTCCGGTTTGACCGCATGGCTTGCCCAGCACAATGGAGGAGGGGAATACTACATCCGGTATTCTCGCACATGCTCCGTACACTACTGATTGTATCTTTGCCACGTACAACCAACCGACCGATACACCAGTATATGCATGTACACATGCCACGTGGTAATCTCGGCCTACTAAATTTATTTTTACCGAGATTCCACCTCAACGTCACACGCACGAGCTGTCGTGCGTTATGACCTCACAACATAGGAAATATCATTCCCAACACTCCCACCGATACGAGCGCCATGATTGGATGTATCACGGACACCATTTACCAATCAACTCCCCTCTATGGGGTATTTAAATTCGAACTAGCAGCATTTTCAATTACCAATTGATAAAGCCGAATTATACAGGCGAAACGCGTCTTGGACTCATGTTTTATAGTATATGTTACAATAAATGTTATTTTTTTTTACACAGAAGTCTGGTGAAACATCTATGCTGCTTAAAGAAGGGCTGTGTCACTCTAATTTGACACAATATCCACATACTTGGAGCCCAGTCATAGGCTCCTGATAAGGTGAGAAGCAAACTTTTATTTATGTTCTGCACTTTATTACATCAAGGATTTATGCACCAGGGTCAGCATTGCTTCCCTGTTCTCTCCATTTTTTGTCTCCATTTTGAGGTTTTCACCTAACATGGGTGTGTGTCACCTTAAGGACACAAAAGCGGAAGAGAACAGAGCCGGTCCTTAAGAGGCTCTAGACCATGTGAGTGAATCCAGTAATAAACATTTCTCTCACCACTATACCGACCATATTGCACCATATTTTATATATTTCATTTTTAGCATTTTCCCACCCATTGCTCATATCTCCTGAGAATTCCAGGAGTAAGTGTTTGTTTATTTGTTAAAGCGATACGCACTTTTCACTATTTGGCATTTATTTGCACAATAGCGTTTTTCTAACACAATGTACCCCCAGAACCCTGCATCTAGAACATTGTGAGCATATATGTTAAGTAGGTGGATCGCTTGAGACCCTAACGATCCAGACACTAGGACGTAGTGTCACTCTCCGTCCCCCAGTATATTAAAGACTTGTATTGGGCAATTCTTGTGTAGAATTACCGCAACCGCGTATTTGCACATGGATGCTGATGCATATGCCCTGTCATAGTTCCTGTCAGTAATGGATAGGGAGAAGGAGCGAGATAGGTGCGTTTCCTGTAGGAAGGCAATGTCTGTCCTAAAGATAGACAGAAATTGTGATGGATCACCACTTGGTGGTCATCTAGAAGGTGTATAAGGGATAGGCAGCAGTCCTAAAAATGTGTGTTTCTTCAAAAATCCTCACAAAAAGGAATAGAATTCAATAGAATAGATGTTAGGTTGCGCCACATAAAAAATTATTTTGTAGGGTCATAAATGAGTTAAGTAGTAATAAAGAAGAATACTTACAGTAAAACCAAACAAATATATTTACAGTCCAAAATATATGGTATGGGAGTTATTTATTAATTAACTCCCATACCATATATTTTGGACTGTAAATATTTTCGTGGTGCAACCTAACAACTATTCTAATGACTGCCCCAAGCCTCTTTAATTCCCCAGACATACATTTCCTCTTTTGTGCAGAATTAAGACCCTTTAAATAAATTCCTTAGTGGTCATAAGACATGATCAGAGTTAGCTGTATTTTTTAGATATTTCCCATTTTCTTTTAAAATTGGCACTTTGATAAAATAAGACAGAGGGGACCTCCAGTTATCTCTTATCTTCCGCAAACTGATGTGTTTATGGGACTAGAGTATTTCTTTATATGTAAGCTTGTGACGAAGTGCCCTTCGCCACTTTGTCCTGGAGAGGCCTGCTTGCCTGCCTCCTCCCCTGTGACTATGGCCCCAGGACATATTGCACGCTAAAAACTATATCTGGGCTTAATGAATTTTCAGTATGCTGTCTGTGGCTCTTTAAATGGGCTGTACAGAGACTATGGACACATAAAAGATGTTTAAATGCCTTGTGGGGATTCGGTAGTAAAACCGTTCGTATGATTCTATACGAATCCTTTGTGTGCCGAATAGGTGGCCGCCATTTCGGGACTTTACACGTGTTCGCGGCCATCTTGCGCACGAACAGCGGTGTTCGCCTGTTTGCGTATCCGTTTTTAGTTCCATGCGGTTACAGGCAAACACCGCTGTTCGTGCGCAAGATGGCCGCGAACACGTGTAAAGTCCCGAAATGGCGGCCACCTATTCGGCACACAAAGGATTCGTATAGAATCATACGAACGGTTTTACTACCGAATCCCCACAAGGCATTTAAACATCTTTTATGTGTCCATAGTCTCTGTACAGCCCATTTAAAGAGCCACAGACAGCATACTGAAAATTCATTAAGCCCAGATATAGTTTTTAACGTGCAATATGTCCTGGGGCCATAGTCACAGGGGAGGAGGCAGGCAAGCAGGCCTCTCCAGGACAAAGTGGCGAAGGGCACTTTGTCACACATCTCCCCTTTGGGGGGAAGACTAACCAGGCACCTGACCTTCTGTCGGTCAGTGCCTCTGTTAGTCGATCCACCAACCCACAATAAACAGATGCCAGAGTAGCCCTCCCACAACAAACAGTCACTGCACCTGGGTAGTTGTCCGTGGTGGTGAGGTAATATGCTGAGGGAACTTGAGGGCTCTGCCCTGATGCCAGCTCCTCTGCTGGGGTAGCCCTCAGGACCTCAGGCTCTGGACCAGGGACAAAGGTAGGGCAGAGGCCGACTGCACTCTGCCCAGCTGCCAGCTCTTCCGCTGGGGTAGCCTGCAGGACATCAGGCTCTGGATCAGGGACTAAGGTAGGGCAGAGGCCGACTGCACTCTGCCCAGCTGCCAGCTCTTCCACTGGGGTAGCCTGCAGGACATCAGGCTCTGGATCAGGGACAAAGGTAGGGCAGAGGCCGACTGCACTCTGCCCCGCTGCCAGCTCTTTCGCTGGGGTAGCCTGCAGGACATCAGGCTCTGGATCAGGGACAAAGGTAGGGCAGAGGCCGACTGTACTCTGCCCAGCTGCCACCTCTTCTGCTGGGGTACTGTGACCATAGTCCAGCTCAGTAGCCAAGGGAACATGGAAGTCAGTAGGGGTTAACATCACCTCTGTTAACCCTGGTGCCACGCTAGGGGTTAGCTGTGGAGGGGAATTTGTACTTACCCCCTCCTCCTGTTGTCTCGGTGAGGGCAGTTGGGGATCTGGGCAGGCTGTCCAGCATCCCTGTAGGTCAGGCACAGAGACCACGGTCCCATCTGCGCCGTCTGGGGGATTGGTGTCTCCCCTTGTTAGGGGAAGCTGCCGCTGGGGAGAGGGGGTGCTGTGCTCCTCTCCCTGAAACACAGGCTGCCGCTGGAGAGGGAGACCGCCTGTCTCCACTCCCGTAATATTGTCCTGCTGCTGGAGAGAGGGACCAACTGTCTCTGCTCTCTGTAGGACACACTGCTGCTGGGGGGGAAGGAAGACACCTTCGGCCCCCTGTAACTCACACTGTCGCTGGGGAGGAAGGACGGCACCTTCAGCTCCCTGGGGTTCACACGGCCGCTGGGGGGGAAGGACGGCACCTTCGGCCCCCTGGGGTACACACTGCCGCTGGGGAGGAAGGACGACACCTTCAGCTCCCTGACACTCACTCTGGGGTTGGGGATCTTCCCAGTAAACCTCTACGATATCCTTCCAGCTGAAGGGCTCTGGACCTGGTTCTGCTTGTCGGGTAGGTTGGGGCTGCATGAAGCTGAACAGGTGTAGGAAGTCTTGCTCCAGCTCCCACTCCCTTGTTACCAGGTGGGTCATGTCTTTTCTCACCTCGCGTTCGTCAGCCCAGACATACATGCCCATCCGGTAGTCATAGATGTCCCAAAACCTAGACTCCTCTGTGCTGCCGAAATCAGGCTCCTCCTCCATGGCATCCTGAAGTAGACCAGGACCATCATAATCATCCCCCTCCTGTAAGTCGTGCTCGGCTGTCCAGGGAGTAAGTCGAATGGTATGCCACCAGAGGGCCTGGTATGCGTTGTCTAGCCCGATCTCTCGCCATACCAGGGTCTCTAGTCTTGCCACCCACTCATCCAGGGGCTGCTTTCCCAATAGACACATTCGCATTGCCACACGCTTCTGTAGCCGCTGCTCATCACTGGGGGGACTCTCCCCTCGCCGCCACTGGCCATCTTCCAGGGCATCATACCAGAGTTCCTTTCTGGCTGCATCCCTGTAATCTGCGGCCTCCTCCTCCTCCTCATCATGGAACGCTGTCCGCAAACCAGCTGATTCCATCCTGTTGTAGCCAGGGGCGCTGCCCAATGGCTAGCGTTGCCCTCAATTGTAACTCCAAACGTTACCAGTGTCTCTGAGCTGCTTCTCCTCGCACTAGGACGCCATCCCACCGCTGCCACCAATGTAACGGAGCTCCGTGTACTCCGACCGAGTACCCTCCGTTGATGGATGCTCCTAGCGCTCTCAGAGGACTCCAAGCACTGCAGACGACACCACAACCACCGCAGGCTCCACAACCGCCGTAGCTTAACTGGAGCCGCGCCGTCTTCCGTCCACCCTGGATCGGCTTCTGTCCTCCAGGACCGTGTGGGGAAGACCTCTGAGAGCGCTAGGAGCATCCATCAACGGAGGGTACTCGGTCGGAGTACACGGAGCTCCGTTACAAAGCTCATCTGCAAACATCAAGGCTAACCTCACCCTCATAGGCAAGTCCTACACTAACAATTCACCTGCTTTCAGCTAATCAATTTCACTAGCAATTCTATATACATAATTCATGCAGTGCAGGAATTAATAGTTACAATAATATTAGACAATATACCTTGCTGTGAATAGTGCTTACCTTTGTATGAGGAACTTTCCTTACAATAATATTGTGTACATAGACTGCACGTGGAATTATTGACGGAGAGATTTCTAGCACTCCAGATGGCTACATATATCATCTGACCAGGTTACAATAATCCCCCCCAGTGGGGAGTCCATGGGACATTCACTGTTCATTCTCTTCTCCTCAACAATTAATGGGTGAATGGAATCCAACAGCTAATGGGTGAATGGAAACCAACAGCTAATGGGTGAATGGAAACCAACAGCTAATGGGTGAATGGAAACCAACAGCTAATGGGTGAATGGAAACCAACAGCTAATGGGTGAATGGAAACCAACAGCTAATGGGTGAATGGAAACCAACAGCTAATGGGTGAATGGAAACCAACAGCTAATGGGTGAATGGAAACCAACAGCTAATGGGTGAATGGAAACCAACATCTAATGGGTGAATGGAAACCAACATCTAATGGGTGAATGGATACCAACATCTAATGGGTGAATGGATACCAACATCTAATAGGTGAATGGAAACCAACAGCTAATGGGTGAATGGAAACCAACAGTGTCAGGGTGGCTGTCCGGTGACCGGGACCCAGTATGACTGATGTTGAATGTAGGAGTCACAGTGTGGAAGTGGATTAGCAGGGTCTGGTGCAGGGTAACCGCACGCCCCCTGGTGTTGAGCACCAGCGTTTGTGCGGCCACATACCAGGAACCTGATGCAGCTTCAGCGGATCCCAGGAACTAGGAGATTGGAAATAAGTAGACCTCCCGGGAGCTGAATAGGGAGGCTCTGCAGCAGGAATGTATCCAGTACGAAAAACAAGGCAAGACTAGAACAGACACCAAACATGAAAACAAGACAGAACTAGTAGAACCCAGAACCAGAGAAGGATAGGAAGCTAAACCCAGAACATGTACACAATACATAAGTGAAACATTAACAGAACAGAACAGGGGCAGGGCAGGACAGGACTGCACATGGACTGGGAATACAAAATAAAACAAGACAAGATATGATAGGCAAAACAAGAGGAGAAATAACTAAGTACTATATGTGAAAAACTATGGGGATTTAGTTACATTATATGATCATACATTGCTTAAGCCTGCCACAACGCCAATGTACCCCATATTTGTCAGGTCCTACTCTGCCTAATGTCTGCTAAATAAACCATAATAAAGCACATACAGCACTTACCTGCAAGAAAAGGCAGAGAACTTAAGCAACTGCCTGCAGGGATCAACTGAAAAAAAAGGATTCATGGAAAAGGAACGGGTGTGGCAACATAAAACAAACATTTAAAATAATCCAAGAGACTGGGAATTCCAGGAACGGAATACAGGAATGAACCCAGAAATCCCAGCATAAAGAAAACCAGACATAGAATAGAAAACCAGAAGAACCAAGAAAAGCAAAACAAGAGTTGTAAAAAGAGTACTGGATACCAGAAACCATTGTCAGAATGATCCGCAGCTAGGAACAGGATGTGACAAACAGCTAATGGGAGAATAGAAACCAACAGCTAATGGGTGAATGGAAACCAACTACTAATGGGTGAATAGAAACCAACAGCTAATGGATGAATGGAAACCAACAGCTAATGGGTGAATGGAAACCAACAGCTAATGGGTGAATGGAAACCAACAGCTAATGGGTGAATAGAGACCAACAGCTAATTGGTGAATGGAAACCAAGAGCTACTGGGTGAATGGAAACCAACAGCTAATGGGTGTGTCACGATTCGGGGAACCAAACACGCTAACACACACACAGAAAAGGCGCTGTACCGGACCTTAGAGTGGCCGGGCTAAGCACACAAAGAATAGTCAGGAGACAAGCCGAGTAAGGGAAACCAGAAGACAGAATAACGAGAAACAAGCCGAGGTCAAAGGGTAGGAGAAAGTCACAAAGTCAGATAAACAAGCCAGAGAGTACGTAACCAGAAGCACACGTTTCAGTAGCAATACTAGCAAGCAAGACCACAACAGGGCACTGAGAGACAGGAAAGGTAAGTATATAAATCCTGTGTTTAATTCTGATTGGATAATTTCCAATCAGAATTAACAATCACACGTGGGAGATATCTATACCTCCCACTGTGATTGTAGTGCTGTGACTTTAACGCCGGGTCACGTGGCTGACCGCGGCGTTTACATGAATGCGCGGTCTCCCAGCGTGCAGCGTTATACATGCTGCCGCTGGGAGACGAGAAGGAGGATGCGAGCGCCGTCCGGGGCTGTGAGGACGCCGCTCGCCAACAGGTAGGGGAAGGGGAGACCGTGCGTGGCGAAGAACTACGGGTGAGTGCTGCAAGTGGATTGCAGACACCCCTTACAGCCGCCGCGGGATCCTGACATTACCCCCCCCTCGAAGACCGCCCGGAGGGCGGGAAGCAGAAGGCTTCAAAGGAAACCGGGCATGAAAGGAGCGGACCAAAGAGGGAGCATGCAGATCAGAGCTCGAAACCCAAGACCGCTCCTCAGGGCCGTACCCCTTCCAATCCACCAGATATTGCAGAGACGCGAGACGTGAAACTTGTTCGGAATACTCATGGAAGGAGGCAAGTCTAGGGAGTAGGAAACGGGGTTAACCCTACGTAACACCTTGTAGGGACCAAGAAATCTGGGAGCAAACTTCATCGAGGGAACCTTGAGACGAAGGTTCCTGGAGGACAACCATACCCTATCACCCGGAGCATAAGAAGGGGCCGCAACCCTACGGCGATCAGCAAACTTCTTCTGAGCAGCTGCTGAACGAGACAGCGCAATATGGACCTGATCCCACATCTTCCGCAAAGAGGCGAGGTGCTGGTCCAAAGCGGGCATTCCCTTGTCGGAGAACGCACCTGGAAGGACAGAAGGCCGAAACCCATAAGCAACCTCAAAAGGACTTAAGCCAGTAGACGAATGAGACACCGTATTCCTGGCAAATTCAGCCCACGGAAGGAGGTGGGACCAGTCGTCCTGGTGCACATTAGTGAAGCAGCGCAAATACAATTCCACAGACTGATTAGCACGTTCGGCTGCACCATTAGATTGCGAGTGATAGGAGGAAGTGAACGACAAGGAGGCCCCCATTTCAGCACAAAAGCCCCTCCAAAACCGAGAGACAAATTGAGGGCCCCTGTCAGATACTATATCCTGAGGCACCCCATGCAAGCGGAACACTTCCTTGGCAAACACCTGAGCAAGCTGTATCGCAGAAGGCAGTTTCTTAAGCGGAATAAGGTGCGCCATTTTAGAGAACCTATCCGTCACAGTCAATATCACTGTCTGACCATCAGAAGGAGGAAGGTCTACAATAAAATTCATGGATAAGTGGGTCCATGGTTTCTTGGGTACAGAGAGAGACATCAGGAGACCCTGGGGTCTCACATTAGGAGACTTACACTGCGTACAGAGCCGACAAGCCTGTACAAAATCCACTACGTCTTGCTTAAGTGAAGGCCCCCAGAACTGTTGAAGGAGGCCTTTATAAGTCTTGGCAACCCCCGGATGACCAGCAGTTTTGGCGGTGTGAAATAAAGTTAACAACTTTTTTCTGTCATTTAATTCAACGTATAGTTTTCCAACAGGCGTCTCAGGGGGTGCTTGGGTTTGGTATGTCTTAATATTATCAAGAAAGGGAGATGAAACAACCGGGTAGCAGCTATTATCTGAGACGCAGGTACAATAGGTTCAGGAGTCGGGTTAACAAATTCTAAAGGTTCATACTGTCGAGAGATAGCTTTGGCATTACGGCAACCAGGTCTATAGGTAATAACGTATTGGAAGCGCGAGAGAAATAGAGACCATCTAGCCTGCCGGGCGGACAACCTTCTAGCATCAGCTATATAGGAGAGGTTCTAATGATCTGATATCACCATAATTTTGTGTCTAGAACCCTCTAATAAGTACTTCCATTCCCTAAAAGCTAACACAATAGCTAATAGTTCCCTGTTCCCAACATCGTAATTCTTTTCTGGATCAGACAACCTCTTTGAAAAGTAACAGCAGGGATGGAGGGGTTCGTCATATGATAACCTCTGTGACAGTACTGCTCCCACGCCTGATTCAGAAGCGTCTACTTCCATAACAAAGGGAAGAGAAGGATTAGGGTGGTGTAGCACTGGAGCAGAGGCAAATGCCTTCTTGAGAGTTTCGAAGGCCTTAAGGGCTTCAGGAGTCCAAACCCTAGGGTGTAGACCTTTTTTAGTCAGCTTCGTTATAGGAGAGATAAATGGTGAAAAGTTTTTTATAAATTTCCTATAATAGTTGGCGAATCCTATAAAACGCTGGATAGCCTTAAGTCATTGGGGAAGTGGCCAGGACAGTATGGCTTCCAATTTAGCAGGATCCATACTGAAACCCTGTTCAGTAATAATATATCCTAGGAATTGCACAGAAGTCTGATCGAACAAACATTTTTCTAACTTACAATAAAGTCCGTTCTGTAATAACTTTTTAAGCACCATCCTAACATGTTTATGGTGTGACTTCAAATCAGGAGAATACAGAAGTATGTCGTCAAGGTATACCACGGCACAGCCATGCAAGAGATCCCTAAGGACATCATTTATGAGATCCTGAAACACAGCAGGAGCATTACACAGTCCAAAAGGCATGACCAGGTATTCGTAATGCCCACTACGCGTATTGAACGCTGTCTTCCACTCGTCATTCTCCTTTATACGGACAAGGTTATAAGCCCCCCTGAGGTCTAATTTAGTGAAGTACTTAGAACCTTTAACACGATCAAACAACTCAGTGATGAGGGGGATAGGGTAGGCGTTTTTAATCGTTATATTGTTCAGAGCCCTGTAGTCTATACATGGCCTTAAATCGCCTTCCTTCTTTGCCACAAAACAGAAACCAGCACCAGCAGGAGAGGAGGACCTTCTAATAAAACCTTTACTTAAGGATTCTCATATGTACTCCTCCATGATCTGGTTCTCTTTCTCAGAAAGAGGGTTGCCTTACCCCTAGGAGGCATAGTACTCGGTAACAGGTTTATGGCTGTCAGGGTACCTGTGGTCTCTACCTCCGAAAGAGGTAGAGACTTAGCTGTTCCTCCATCCAGACGGTCTGATGGCTCCTTTCCCCGCGGTCTATCCGGTCATGCTAGGCCGGCCGCGAGGGAGTGACTGCCTTTTACAGCATCTAGGCAGGAAGTAGTCATCAGGACACTCCCCCGGAACGACCTGTCAGTCAATTGCTGCAGGACCAATCAGGACGCCTCGGAGGCGTGGTTACTGCTCTGAACAGGGTATTTAACAGAGCTTCTTTCATTAGCTCATTGCCCTGTCGTGGTTCTAGCTTGTTCTAGTCACTCAGTGCTTGTGTATTCTATTATCCCTTTTGGTTTTGACCCGGCTTGTTTACCTTACTCTGCTTATCTCTGTTACCCTTGATTCGGCTTGTCTCTCGCTTACCTGTCTTCTGTTACCCTCGACCTCGGCTTGTCTTTGACCATTCTATACTGTACTACTTACGTTAGTCCGGCCATTCTAAGGTCCGGTATACGTATCTGGCTACTGTTTGTACTCTGCGTGTTGGATCCCTGTCCCGATCCTGACAATGGCACAGTCATACTCACGATGTGGAGGTAGCTTATCTGCCTCCCTTTTTTCAAACACCAATGCAAGGTCTGCATATACAGAAGGGACAGAAACAGAAAGTGGTTTAGCCGTGGGCACATTAAGTAAACAAACAGGACGTACATGAGCCATACAGTCTCATTGACAGGTTTCACCCCAGGAGAGTATATCTAAACAACCCCAATCAAGTACAGGGTTGTGTTTCACTAACCAGCGAAAAAACCCAGAACGATGGAGGCAGTAGGGGAGTCAATTATTTTGAAGGTTAACCTTTCCTTGGGCAAAGCACCCACAGACATAACTATTTCTTGGGTTTCATGGGTCACCAGAGGTTTCTCAAGTTGTCTACCATCTATGGCCTCAACGGCCAAGGGTGTGGCCTTTTGGATCAAAGTCAAGGCTGCGGTTTTGGCAAAATTCTCATCCACCTGAATCGATCAAGGCTTTGGTTGTTATAGTGGTTTTATTGACCAAGAGAGAAACCGTAATGAACGGTCTAGAGATGGACACATGAGGGGACAAAGTCATAACCCCCGAGGCCGACCCCTCTCTAGGCCTTAGGTGCTGTAGTTTCCCTGTGCTTTAGGGCAGGTATTACAGTGGTGCCCTCTCTTTCCACAATAAAGGCATAACCCCTCCCTTCTACGATACGCTCTTTCAGCCTCAGTTAACCCTGTAGCCCCCAATTGCATGGGTTCAGGGGATGGTTGCCTAGGAGCGGGTAATGCTAGTAATGCAGTACTAGGTAGAGCAGGTAACACCCGTGTATCCATCCGTCTTTGTCTACGCCTCTCTCTAATACGGTTATCAATAATAATCATATAATCTATAACATCATCCAGAAGAACAGGCAATTCTCTGGGTGCTATTTCATCCATACGAGACGTATTTTCCCACATGGGGTTGGCCCATGCTAAAGCTGTCAGTGGGATAGGAACGTGGATTCATCACCAAATGGATATCAATTTGATTGAGGAAACCACGCCACAATGCTGGGTCACCACTGTAGCGCTGTGGCGGCGTCATATGAACTACATGAGCAGGAACGGGTACCGGAGTGGGAATGGGTTCGGGCACAGCAGCAGCAGCCTCCTGAACAGCAGGCTGCAAGTGTGCAGTACGAGCCAGTATGGTTTGTAAAGCTTGTACAAACTGATCCATATGGTGGTCTAAACCATCCATTCTAGCCTCCTGATTAACTAGGAGCTGTGGAATGTCAGCAGGTTCCATTATGGCCCTGTTGTAATGTCATGATTCGGGGAACCAAACACGCTAACACACACACACAGAAAAGGCGCTGTACCGGACCTTAGAGTGGCCGGGCTAAGCACACAAAGAATAGTCAGGAGACAAGCCGAGTAAGGGAAACCAGAAGACAGAATAACGAGAAACAAGCCGAGGTCAAAGGGTAGGAGAAAGTCACAAAGTCAGATAAACAAGCCAGAGAGTACGTAACCAGAAGCACACGTTTCAGTAGCAATACTAGCAAGCAAAGACCACAACAGGGCACTGAAAACAGGAAAGGTAAGTATATAAATCCTGTGTTTAATTCTGATTGGATAATTTCCAATCAGAATTAACAATCACACGTGGGAGATATCTATACCTCCCACTGTGATTGTAGTGCTGACCCCGGCGTTTACATGAATGTGCGGTCTCCCAGCGTGCAGCGGTATACATGCTGCCGCTGGGAGACGAGAAGGAGGATGCGAGCACCGTCCGGGGCTGTGAGGACGCCGCTCGCCAACAGGTAGGGGAGACCGCGGGCGGCGAAGAACTGAGGGTGAGTGCTGCAAGCGGATTGCAGCCACCCCTTACAGCCGCCCGCGGGATCCTGACAGGGTGAATGGAAACCAACAGCTAATGGGTGAATAGAAACCAACAGCTAATGGGTGAATAGAAACCAACAGCTAATAGTTGAATGGTAACCAACAGCTAATGGGTGAATGGAAACCAAGAGCTACTGGGTGAATGGAAACCAACAGCTAATGGGTGAATAGAAACCAACAGCCAATGGGTGAATGGAAACCAACAGCTAATGGGTGGATGGTAACCAACAGCTAATGGGTGAATGGAAACCAACAGCTAATGGGTGAATGGAAACCAAAAGCTAATGGGTGAATGGAAACCAACAGTTAATGGGTGAATAGAGACCAACAGCTAATGGGTGAATGGAAACCAAGAGCTACTGGGTGAATGGAAACCAAGAGCTACTGGGTGAATGGAGACCAACAACTAATGGGTGAATAGAAACTAACAGCTAATGGGTGAATGGAAACCAACAGCTAATGGGTGAATGGAAACCAACAGCTAATGGGTGAATAGAGACCAACAGCTAATGGGTGAATAGAGACCAACAGCTAATGGGTGAATAGAGACCAACAGCTAATGGGTGAATGGAAACCAAGAGCTACTGGGTGAATGGAAACCAAGAGCTACTGGGTGAATGGAGACCAACAACTAATGGGTGAATAGAAACTAACAGCTAATGGGTGAATGGAAACCAACAGCTAATGGGTGAATGGTAACCAACAACTAATGGGTGAATGTAAACCAACAGCTAATGTGTGAATGGTAACCAACAGCTAATGGGTGAATAGAGACCACCAACTAATGGGTGAATGGTAACCAACAGCTAATGGGTGAATGGTAACCAACAGCTAATGGGTGAATGGTAACCAACAGCTAATGGGTGAATGGTAACCAACAGCTAATGGGTGAATGGTAACCAACAGCTAATGGGTGAATGGTAACCAACAGCTAATGGGTGAATGGAAACCAACAGCTAATGGGTGAATGGAAACCAACAGCTAATGGGTGAATGGAAACCAACAGCTAATGGGTGAATGGAAACCAACAGCTAATGGGTGAATGGAAACCAACAGCTAATGGGTGAATGGAAACCAACAGCTAATGGGTGAATGGAAACCAACAGCTAATGGGTGAATGGAAACCAACAGCTAATGGGTGAATGGAAACCAACAGCTAATGGGTGAATGGAAACCAACAGCTAATGGGTGAATGGAAACCAACAGCTAATGGGTGAATGGAAACCAACAGCTAATGGGTGAATGGAAACCAACAGCTAATGGGTGAATGGAAAACAACAGCTAATGGGTGAATAGAAACCAACAGCTAATGATTGAATGGAAACCAACATCTAATGGGTGTATAGAAACTAACAGCTAATGGGTGAATGGAAACGTGTATTTCGGTGCGAGATAATTCTGTAAATCAATGTTCTCACAGGACAGCGCACGCATACCTTTAATCAGAAGTTAACTCTGGCAGTAAAGGAAATCACGATGTAATAATCCTTTGGGTACAAAAATGCTTCCTTTATGTTGTATCTTAACAGTACAGCTTATTTATTTGTTATATTATCCATATGTTTTTGCTGTCTAAATTATGATAATATTGTGCTATGTAAGCATTAATTGACAAAGAGCTTGAAACCAGCAGTTTGTCGATTTGTAGCATAGGTTTACAATTTGCATAACCAAGCTAAATTGTCACGGCTTCCTTAAGCGTGTTTCTTATGGCGATGTGCTTTGTGCCAACAGGATTTGACCTCTTTAACCCTGATCATTGTGACGCTACTCCTGAAGTCATAGTCAAGGTTGAAGCAGAAGAAGAGCCCTGTTTGTGGGGTTCAGAGATGAATGGAGACAGGGAAATCCCGCCTGCTACAAGCACTGGTGAGTGTCTAGAATCAGAATTCTGTCCACTTTTTCCTCCAGGCCTTACACTGTCCTGTCCATTAATTGAGTGTCTAGAGTAAGGGTGCCCACACTTTTTTGTGTCATGATCTACTTTTTAAATTATCAGCTGAACAAGATCTACCTACTAAAAAAAACACATTTTCTTTCTTTAAAAAAAAAAATAATGTTTTCTTTAAAAAGAAATACATTAAATTCCTTATTGTGACTACTGTATGTATATTCTTATTAAATTAATCCAGTAAAATAAATATAAACCTTTGACCCTCCTTCTACAAAACTGCTGTCCCCTCTCTACAAAACCCCTGCCACACCTCTACAAAACCTCTGCCCTCCTCTCTACACTACACCTGCCACACCTCTACAAAACCCCTCTCACACCCTTCTACAAAACTTCTGCCCCTTCTACAAAATCCCTGCTCCTCTCTCTTCAAAACCTCTGCCCCTTCTACAAAACCCACGTTGCCCACTTCTGCAAAATCCCTGCCCCCTTTACAAAACCACTGTCACCTCTACAAAACCCCTGCCCTTTCTACAAAACCCATGTCACCCACTTCTGCAAAACCCCTGTCTACAAAAAGCTTGCCCCCTCTCTACAAAACCCCTGCCCCCCTACAAAACCTCTGTCACCTCTCTGAAAAATGCTTGCCCCCCCTCTCTACGAAACCCCTGCCCCCCTCTACAAAACCTCTGTCACAACCTTCTACAAAACCCCTGCCCTTCTCTACAAAACACCTGCCCCCTTCTATACAAAACCTATTACCCCTCTACAAAACCTCTGCCTCCCATATCGACAAACACCTGTCACCTTTCTACAAAACCCATCACCCCGTTCTAATAAAACTCATGCCCCCTTTTACAAAACCCCTGCTCCCTTCTCTACAAAACCCCTGCCCCCTTTTACAAAACACCTGCTCCCTTCTCTACAAAACCCATATCACCCCCTTCTACAAAACCCTTGCCCCCTATACAAAACCCCTGCCCCTATACAAAAATACTGTCACCTCTCTTCAAAACATCTGCCCAGTCTACAAAACCCATCCCCGCCTTTTAAAAAAACACGTCTTCCTCTACAAGACCCTGTCAGTCCCTTTGCAAAACACTTGATCAACTGCTACAAAACCCCTGCCCCTTCTGTACGAAACCCATCTACAAATCCCCTGTTGGCCCTCTACAAAGCCCATCATTCGCTTTTACAAAACCCCTGTCCACCCTCTCTATAAAACACCTGCCCCCTCTACAAAACCTGTTATCCGCTCCTACAAAACCCCAGCCCCCCCCCCCCCCTACAAAACCTCTGCCCCCTCTACAAAACCAGTTATAAAAACCCCTCTACAAAACACGTCCTCCTCTACAAGACCCTGTCAGGCCATTTGCAAAACACTTGACCAACTGCTACAAAACCCCTGCCCCTTCTGTACAAAACCCCTGTAACCCATCTACAAATCCCCTGTTGGCCCTCTACAAAACCCATCATTCGCTTTTACAAAACCCCTGTCACCTCTCTAGAAAACACCTGCCCCCTCTACAAAACCCGTTGTCCGCTCCTACAAAACCCCAGCCCCCCCTCTACAAAACCTCTGCCCCCTCTACAAAACCAGTTATAAAACCCCCTCTACAAAACCCGTCATCCCTCTACAAAACCCCTGTCACCTCTCTACAAAACCCGTCATCCGCTTCTACAAAACCCGTTATAAAACCCCCTCTACAAAACCCCTGCCCCTATACAAAAATACTGTCACCTCTCTTCAAAACATCTGCCCAGTCTACAAAACCCATCCCCGCCTTTTAAAAAACACGTCTTCCTCTACAAGACCCTGTCAGTCCCTTTGCAAAACACTTGATCAACTGCTACAAAACCCCTGCCCCTTCTGTACGAAACCCATCTACAAATCCCCTGTTGGCCCTCTACAAAGCCCATCATCCGCTTTTACAAAACCCCTGTCCACCCTCTCTACAAGACCCTGTCAGCCCCTTTGCAAAACACTTCATCAACTGCTACAAAACCCCTGCCCCCTCTCTACAACACCCCTGCCCCTTCTCTACAAAACCCCTGAAACCCATCTACAAATCCCCTGTTGCCCCTCTACAAAACCCATCATCCGCTTTTACAAAACCCCTGTCCACCCTCTCTACAAAACCCGTCACCTCTCTACAAAACCCCTTTCACCTCTCTACAAAACACCTGCCCCCTCTACAAAATCCGTCATCCGCTTCTACAAAACCCCAGCCCCCCTCCACAAAACCCGTTATAAAACCCCCTCTGCAAAACCCGTCATCCCTCTATGAAACCCCTATCCTCCCGCTCTATGAAACCCCATCCCCCCTCTACAAATCCCCTGCCCCCCCTCTGCAAAACCTTTGTCACCTCTCTGCAAATCCCGTGCCCCCCTCTCTACAAAACCTCTGTAACATCTCTACAAAACCTCTGTCACAACCTTCAACGAAACACCTGCCCTTCTCTACAAAAACTGTTACCCCTCTACAAAACCTCTGCCTCCCATATCGACAAAACACCTGTCACCTTTCTACAAAACCTGTCACCCCATTCTACAAAACTCATGCCCCCTTTTACAAAACACCTGCTCCATCGACTGGCATCGTCATATTGAGCACCCCTAGTCTTGAGTGTCTAGAATCATAATTTGGACCAGTTATTCCTTCATTCCTTATGCCGTCCTGTCCATTACGTGTGGGTCTAGAGTGTCTAGAATCAGAATATAGACCACATCTTCCTCTATTCCTTACACTGTCCTGCCCATTACTTGTGGATCTGGAGTGTCTAGAATCAGAATTTGGGCCACTTTTTCCTCCATTCCTTACACTGCCCTGTCCATTACATGTGGGTCTAGAATCAGAATACAGACCACTTCTTCCTGCATTCCTTACACTGCCCTGTATATTACTTGTGGGTCTAGAATCAGAATTCGGACCACTTCTTCCCCCTTTCCTTACACTGCCCTGTCCATTACATGTGGGTCTAGAATCAGAATACAGACCACTTCTTCCTGCATTCCTTACACTGCCCTGTATATTACTTGTGGGTCTAGAATCAGAATTCGGACCACTTCTTCCCCCTTTCCTTACACTGCCCTGTCCATTACATGTGGGTCTAGAATCAGAATACAGACTACTTCTTCCTGCATTCCTTACACTGCCCTGTCCATTGCACGTGGATCTAGAATTATAATTCGGACTACTTCTTCCTGCATTCCTTACACTGCCCTGTCCATTACTTGTAGGTTTAAAGTGTCTAGAAAAAAAATCTGAATTCGGACCACTTCTTCCTGCATTCCTTACACTGCCCTGTCCATTACATGTGGGTCTAAAATCAGAATTCGGACCACTTCTTCATTCCTTACACTGCCCTGTCTATTACGTGTGGGTTTAGAGTGTCTAGAATCAGAATTCAGACCACTTCTTTCTGCATTCCTTACACTGCCGTGTCCATTACTTGTGGATCAGGAGTGTCTACTAGGTCCAGCTATATATGGGATATTTTACCTAGGATTATATAGGCATGACAGGTCTGTATTTTGTTAATTTTTTCCTAGTTTAAGGAATGAGTTGAAGCTTACTGTGGCGGCCACCCCAAGAGAAGAGGGGTTTCCGCCGCCAGAGATGTCCTTTTCCCCTATTATGAGCAATGCTGAAGTATTCCCAAGCAGTCATCCGAGCGATACAAAGCGGGTATAGCGGTTCCCTACAATCACGAGACGAGGCTCTGTGTTGAGGGTAAGCAGCAGCTGGTTTTAATGGGACCACACACGGCCTTTTATGTGAATCCCCACACACACAAGACAACATAAATACATTACTTCTCAGGTCTAGGACATACATATCAAACACACACCAAAATATGTCTTTAACAATTGGGTACCCCCTTAAGTCCTATATCCCCAGATAGCCTGGACCTGAGAGCACAACATATCCGAAAAGCGCTCAGATGCCACAAACTTAACCGAAACGCCACCGGGGTATAGTTTAGACTGACTGCACACAAGGCGCCTGCCCAAAAGAGTTCCATAGATTCAGGCTGTCGGTCTCTGTGGCGGAACCGACCTCGCCACTGTGCACTGGAGAAGCCTGGTTGCTCACCTGCTCCCTTTAGACTATGGCCCGGCAGTTAAAACCTTTTATTTGCCCTCCTGAAAGGCTTATTCGTGCCTTTCTGCCGGGGTGTTCGGTAGATTCAATCTACCCAACAAAGTACCGATCGATGGACCACATAGGAACTGGAGTGTGCCGTCAATTGACCGCCCAGAAGCTGCGGTTAACCGCAGCTTAATTGATGAACGCTGGGTGGCCTTTGTTCGTTTGCCGAACACGTGGCAGCAGCCATTTTACCTCCCGAACGGCCAGCGGTGTTCAGCGCCCAAACTATGGAACTGAAAACTGACACTTACTTGCGCGAACACCGCTGAGCTGCAAGCCTCCTTACCTCTGCATTCGGTAGTGGAACCGACTGATTGTTCATTTGGTAGTTTAACCGTATGAACAGCATCACCCCAGATAGCCATGCCATGGAGCCTATTCGTCTAACGAAAGACTATGGGAAAGACTTTGGCTCCATGGTGATTGAACTGTATGTATGTGATCTCAGCGCCATTCGGTAGTAATGTGCGCTCAGATCTAAGCTATCTGGGGATATGTAGAATGTGTATGATTTCTGTAATAAATGTGTGTAATGGAGTTTTGCCTCTGTCCTTGGATATAATTGGATTACTTCCCAATTATCTCCAGGCCAGAGAGAGGAGGGATTGTAATGCATTGTGGGATTGTTGAAATGTGTAAGTCTGTGATTGGTCAATGTCCAATATGTTTCCCAGTCTTCCATCTGGCCCCCTAGGGGAGTGTCCACCAGGTGGGAGACCTGCATAAAAGCCGGGCAGTTAGCCCCAGTAAACCAGATTCTGCTTGACCCTCAAAACGAAGTGTCGTCTCGTTATTGGGGGATTTGGATTGTATGCCGATTGCCAGGAGTGTAAGCTGATTGTATGCTTTTCCTGTTCGGGAGTTGGAGGATTCGTGTAGTTTGCAGTTCGGGAGATTGGTGCTTACAGTAGCTGCCTGTGCATCTGGAAAGGGGAATATCGCCTAAATGGTTTTTAACCTCTTGTATGCAAAACGGTCCGTTACAGTCTCTTTTGGGAGTACTAAACATAATAAAATACCGAAAGTATCTGTTCGTATGAGAGTTAGTCGTGTGCCCCTCGTTCGGGAGTTTGTTTCTTCCAAACACCGCTCTAGTGAGTCGAACTAAACCGAACATACTTGGGCCGGAGGTCCTAGCGCTGTTCGCGCCGTCGAGTGGGCGATTTTAGTTCCATACACTCGATGAGCAAACACTGCTGTATGCGTTCAGTAAAAAACAATGTGGCCGCCGCCTCGTTTTCGTCCATACGAACGGTGGCCACCTAGTCGACCACTTAGAATGTTTGTAATTGCGGTTTGCGAAAGTGTGAAAAGAGGTCAGGCCGGTTAGGAGCGGCACACCACTGTTCTAGGGGGTCAATCCATGCGGTATATAGTTCGGTATATGAACCAAATTGTTCAATCTGTTCGGTGATGTTCGTATACGGGACCAGTTAAATGTACAACAATAATCCAGGGACAGGGAATCTGTCACAGTGCTCCCCCCATGTGGAACATTCCGGCAGACCCAGCTTGACCCTTTTCGGGTCATCTTGTGGATGTCCGGACGTCTGCTAATTGCTGAGCTCGGTTTGTCGGGAAAACCCATTGGTATTGCCATTCTGCTTACCAGGCTGGTATTGGATGGTTAAGTTGTAGAGTTGAAGTGCCAAGCTCCACCGTAATAATCGACCATTGTCACCCGGTTAAGCCATACCAACGGGTTGTGGTCAGTCATTAGTGTAAATTCCCGTCCGTATAGCTAAGGGGTTAGTTTTTTCAAAGCCCACACCAAGGCCAAACACTTCTTCTCCACTGCCGCGTAGCTCACCTCCCGGGGTAATAGTTTCCTACTGAGGTACGTGACAGGGTGCTCTCCTCCATCTTCTCCAACGTGGCTTAGAACTGCCCCCAGCCCGAACATGGAAGCGTCTCTGTGGACAATAAAACGTTTGTTAGGGACTGGGGCAGCCAAGACGGGTGCATGAGTGTCAGGGCAGCGGTGAGGGGAGGCTGCAATCCTCTCGCAGCACTCACCCTCGGTCCGTCGCCGCCCGCGGTCCCCTCTCCCCTTACCGGTCAGCGAGCGGCATCCTCTCCTCTTGGCACGCCGCTCGCGTCCTCCTCTCCTCCTCCCAGCGGCAGCATGTCTAACGCTGCACGCTGGGAGCCGGCACTGTTATCAGAACGCCGGGGTCACTCACGTGACCCGGCGTTATAGATATCCACCACGTGTGATTGTTAATTCTGATTGGAAGTTATCCAATCAGAATTAAGATAAGGTTATAAATACTTACCTTTTCTGTCTCTCAGTGCCCTGTTGTGGTCTTTGCTTTATAGTATTGATACTGAACTTGTGTTTTCTGGTTACGTACTCTCTGGCTTGTTAAATCTGACTTTGTGACTTTCTCCTACCCTTTGACCTCGGCTTGTTTCTCGTTATTCTGTCTTCTGGTTCCCCTTACTCGGCTTGTCTCCTGACTATTCTGTGTGTGCTTAGCCCGGCCACTCTAAGGTCCGGTACTGCACCTTTTCTGTGTGTGTGTGTGTGTGTTAGCGTGTTGGGTTCCCTGAATCGTGACAATGAGTTAGTGCTCTCTTTAGGGATTGAAACGCAGCTTCACAGGTGGGAGACCACAGGGCCTGCCTAGGTAAGCTTTTCTTGGTCAAGTCAGTCAGGGGCTTGGCGATAGTACTATAGTCAGGCACAAAGCGTCTATAATACCCTGCTGTCCCCAGAAAAGCCAATACTTGGGTCTTAGTGCAAGGGGTGGGCCAGTTAACGACTGCTTCAATTTTAGCAGGTTCTGGTCGATGTTTCCCACACCCCACCCGGTGTCCCAGGTATTGGACTTCTGCCATCCCAAGGTGGCATTTGTCTGGCTTCAGGATCAGGCCAGTGGCCTGAATCTGATCCAGCACTGCCCATACATGAACTAAGTGTTCCTCCCAGGACTCACTGTAGATCGCAATGTCATCCAGGTATGCACAGGCAAAATCCTGGATCCATCGAGGAGCCTATCCACCAAGCGCTGAAAGGTGGCCGGGGCGTTCTTCATCCCAAATGACCTTAAATTGGTACAAGCCAAACGGGGTGACGAAAGCTGACTTGGGGATAGCCTCCTTGGCCAGGGGAATCCGCCAATATCCTTTGCTGAGATCTATGGTGGTCAGATAGTGTTCCCTGGCTATACGATCTAAGAGTTAATCTACCCGGGGCATTGGGTAGGCATCTGTCATGGTCCGGCCGTTTAATCGCCGGTAGTCCACGCAGAACTGGGTGGTTCCATCTTTCTTGGGTACGAGGACTATCGGTGAGGCACACAGACTATCTGAGGGTTCAATAACCTCTAGCTTCAACATTTCCTGAATTTCCCCCCGCATTCCATCTCGGATGGCTTCAGGAATACGGTAGGGCGGTTGCCTGAGTGGGGCCTGCCCGGGGGGTCTCTACTCTATGAGTGGCTAGCATAGTGAACCTGGTAAGTATATACTTATTACCGGATGGACTTGATCTTGGTAGCGGTCCTACTAGGTCGACTGCTATCCGGCTGAAGGGTTCTTCAGTAATAGGCATGGATAGCAGTTGGGCCTTGGGGTGATCCCCTCTTTTCCCTACTCGCTGACAAATGTCGCAAGTGCTGCAGTATTGTCGCACATCCCCATAGACTCCCGGCCAAAAGAAGTTCTGGGTTACTCGATGGGATGTGCGATGTACTCCCAGGTATCCGGCTAGAGGTATATCCTGCCCAAACCGAAGAAGCTCCAACCGAGAACCCACCAGCTGTCGCTTCTGGGATGGGGCTACTCCTGTATTGTGAGTCTCAGTTAACTGATACAGTCTATCCTGTTCCCAAATTAACATCTCTTTTCCTCTAGTCCCCCTTGCTCAGTCTCTGCCTTGGCCCTATACTTGTGGAGGGACAGATCTTCCCTGGTCTCCCTGCCAAACTCCCTCGGGGTGTCCCAGTCTAATGGGGTAAGTTCTACCGTCACAGTCGGGGTCTGTTGTCTTACCTGGGTCTCCCTGACTGGTGGGCTGGCTTCTGTAGTTCTGGCCTGCAGACTGGTAGTAACCGGGTTGGCTTCAGCAGGATCAGTAGGGATGTAAGTGGAGGTAAAGGGGCCCAAATCATTCCCCAATAGGACTTCAGCGGGTAACTGGTTCAAAACCCCCACGTTCACTGTGCCGGATCCAGCTCCCCAATCCAGGTGAGCGCGGGCAGTTAGAAGGCGAAAAACAGCTCCCCCAGCCACCCAGACAGCTACAGTTTGCCCAGTGTGTGCCTTATCACAGACCAAGTGGCACTGTATCAAGGTCAGGGTAGCTCCAGTGTCATGTAATCCTTGGGCTGACTGCCCATCTACCAGCCCAACTTGCCGGTGATGCTGGTGGTTTTCCTGGTTGGCCTCTTGCATTGGGTCAGCCTCATATAGTACCCCCAAATATTCCTGAGGGTTGGCCTCCACTTACAAACAGTGAGCAGCCAGGGTACGTGGTTGGGCCGGTGTGGGCCTTGGAGGTTCCAGGGGGCAATCACTGCGCACATGGCCCCACTGTTGACAACGGTGACACTTAATCCTGGGCGCAGCAGGTTGAGACCTAGGTGCTCCCCGGTATGGAGTGGGTCCTGGGAGCACCAGAGCTCGGAACTTCGGGCGACGTCTCACTGTGTTCTGCTCCCTCTGCCTGGTGTCTGTATATTCGTCTGCCAAACGGGCAGCTTCGGGCAAGGTAAGTGGTGGTCGGTCGCGGATCCATTCCCGCAGTTCGGGTTCCGCAGATATTCACACTGACATACATACAGATGCACAGACACACAGATACAATTATACACAAACATACAGGTACAAACACTGAAACACATACAGATACAGACAGAAATTGGTTGTATTTCAAAGCCCTGTGGGCAGTACTAGGTTTGTGGATTGGGAATAAAAGAGGCTGTATGTGCCAGTACAGTCAGTTCTGCTTGACCTCAAAACGAAGTGTCGTCTCGTTATTGGGGGAATTGGATTGTATGCTGATTGCCAGGAATGTAAGCTGATTGTATGCTTTTCCTGTTCAGCTGGTTACAGCATTCATAAGCTTGAAAGCATTCGTATGCTTCTCCGGTTCGGTGGTTGTGGTGTCTGCTGCAGTGCTTAGAGTCCTCAGGAAGCGCTAGGAGCATCCTTCAACGGAGGTACATGACAAACCCTAGATGGCCTGCAGCAAGCTCTTACTTACCTTCCCTTCAGCTCCCCTCTCTTAATCTCGTGAGGCCTGCGCCCGTCAGAGCTTTGCAACGGGTTACCAGGCCGCAGGCCACGAGATTTAAACATGGGATCTGCTGGGAAGGTAAGTAAGAGCTTGCTGCGGGTTTCCACTGCACTAGTCCTTGCAACCGGACCACCAGGGAATGCTATATCCCCAGAGGTGCGAAAGAGGTAAATTTAACCCCTTTCACCCCCTAGAGCCTGGCGGGAGGGGGGCCCTGAGGGTGGGGGCACCCTCAGGGCACTATAGTGCCAGGAAAACAAGTATGTTTTCCTGGCACTATAGTGGTCCTTTAATGAAGCAGTTTTGGTGTATAGAACATGCCATTTAGGAGTTAAATCCCTTTGTTTATGAACCCTAGTCACACCTTCCTGCATGTGACTTGCACAGCCTTCCATGAACACTTCCTGTAAAGAGAGCCCTATTTAGGCTTTCTTTATTGCAAGTTCTTTTTGATTAAGATTTTCTTATCCCCTGCTATGTTAATAGCTTGCTAGACCCTGCAAGAGCCTCCTGTATGTGATTAAAGTTCAATTTAGAGATTGAGATACAATTATTTAAGGTAAACTACATCTGTTTGAAAGTGAAACCAGTTTTTTTCATGCAGGCTCTGTCAATCATAGCCAGGGGAGGTGTGGCTAGGGCTGCATAAACAGAAACAAAGTGATTTAACTCATAAATGACAGTGAATTGAGCAGTGAAATTGCAGGGGAATGATCTATACACTAAAACTGCTTTATTTAGCTAAAGTAATTTAGGTGACTATTGTGTTCCTTTAATTTTCAGCGACAAAAATAGAATTCTTAAAGGTACACTATAGTTACCAGACCCACTGCAGCCATATATAGTGGCTCTGGTGTCTGTAGTAGATTCTTTTATGCAAACCAATAAGTTTGAATGACTATCTGTTCCTGTCCAAATTAAAGATAACAAAGTTGCGTGCACGCAGAAGTAAATTCACACTGAGACACAGGGTTCAGGTTAATGAAAGAACTTCAGGAAATGTAATGGCAAGAGCACAGAAAATGGGTGCGCAGACCCTTATAAAGGCATTATTACATCACTAAAGAATTCAAGATAACATTGATTTATGCATTAATAATTGGTTAAGTGTTAAGTGGTTAGTTAAATGCCCTACCATCAAGAGGTGGTGACATCCTTGACACGGGAGTGGACACAAGACGTAGGTGTCATCCTGTTAGCACGAGGTGTCCACTTGATGGGAGGGGGGCTTTGGCAGCAATTTTGAGTAGTTAGCATTATTAGTTTCAAAGTTAGTTTTCAAGGCTTTTACTAAATATACATTTTATGCTTTAGCTGACACATGCTTTATTGAGACAAACCATGTTGTTCACTGGCTACAATGTTTCATCTAACAGGAATCTAATGTTCCGCTGACGCACATTTCCTTCTAACAAAGCATTCTTTTAAGACAATTTTATGAGGCCTAATAATTCTACAACAGTGTCTATAGCATTTTTTTTTTTTTTTTTTTTTATGTAAACACTGCCTTTTCAGAGAAATGACAGTGTTTACATTGCTGCTTGGTAACACCTCTAGTGGTCATCACTCAAACCACGCTCGGCATGGAGGTGCTGAATGTTCCCCATAGTGATGCATTGATTCAATACATCTCTTGAGGAGATGCAGATTGGTGCATGCACAATAGCCCCCCATTGCTTACCATTGCTTGGCTGAGATCATCAAGATTGATTATCTCAGCCATTGAAGCGGATTCAGCCACGGCGAAACAGTCACTGCGTGGGAAAACAGGTAATAAAAATCACCTTTCTCAGAGGCGGACTGGTCACCTAAACAGACACTCACTAAGAGACAGACACACACACACAAGTCTCAGACACACACACACACACATTCAGAAGTTGATTTTTTTTTTATTATTTTGAATGAAACCCACCCAGCCTCTCTACCTTTTGGAGAGGTGGAGTGGATAGGCTTTCCCTGGGGCCCAGTGGGGCTGCTGTCATCTCCCTGTTCTGCACCCTGTTGTGCACTGTTTAGTTTAGTATGCCAAGGGCAGTAATGACGTAATCTTTGCAGGGCACGCGAGGAAGCAGAGCAGGGAGTGACAGCTCATCCCTGCCCCCCCCCCCCCCCAGGTCTATTCCACACAGCGCCTGCTGGTCGGTCTCTGCCCTCCCTCACTCAAGATTCTATCCCACGGCTGGCTGGCCGGCCGCCTCCGCTCTCCCATGGCTGGCTGGCCGGCCACCTCTGCTCCCCCACGGCTGGCTACCTGCTGCTCCGGGCCGACATTTTCCAGGCACGTGACAAAATTCCTAGTCGCCATGGTGACCTGGCGCCTGGGATTTGTCGAGCCTTGAGATACACATACACACACACACACACACAGACACATACCGTGACACACACTGACACAGACACGGAAACATACACTGACATACAGATACATACATGGACGCACTGACACATGCACTGACACACGGACACATACAGATACACAGACATACAGATACACTGACACATACAGTGACATACACTGACACACAGATATATACACTGCCACAGACATACAGATACACACACACACTACACACACACACACACACATACAGATACACAAATCCTACCTTTTGGCTGACTGGGTCTGGTGGGATTTGGCATCCCGCTGCTCTCCCGGTCCACTCCGCCTGCCACCCCCTCCTCTCCCGTGCTCTGTGTGCGAGCTGGGAGGAGGTAGTTACAAGCTTTTACTTCCTCCCAGCTCTGCTGCAACACAGGGGTCTGATCGCGCTATTAATCCGCCCCAGCGTACGACCGGACCCCTGAAGGCACATAGTCCGGTTCCCAGCCGGTGCGGCGGCCGGCACCGCCGCCTTTACCCAAATTGTTTCCCGTATCCCCAGGGGCACTGAATTGTACCCCTTGGGGTACGTGTACGACGGGTTGGGAGCCGCTGCTCTTGGAAGAATAGCTGTAGTACATCCTCCCTAGACACGGCTTGGCATCCAGCGACCCAGTGGGATGCCGTACGGTGGTACAATTCCCGGAATCTCCAGCGGTACACCTCGGGGGTAACTGCATACCGGGCGACCAGAGCTTCCTTGACGGTGTGGTAGTGGTGTAGCCCGGAAGGCTTCAGCAGCTCTACCTTGCCAGCTAGAATAGGGACCCATTCGTCCGTGGGTACTTTGTGCAGCGCACACTGTCTCTCGAAATCTGCAAGATAGCCATCTATCTCTCCCTTTGCCACTTGAAAGTTCTTGAATTCTGCAAAATGCACTTTTACATATTCCAGGGGCATTCCCCACTGGACCTGAGAGCAGACTGCTACAAATACACAACATAATTACATTACTTCTCAGGTCCAGGACATACATATCAAATACACCCCCAATATGCCTTTTACAGTTGGGTACCCCTCAAGTACTATATCACTGGATAGCCTGGATCTGAGCGCACAACATATCCGAAAAGCGCTCAGATCCCACAAACGTAACCTAAACACCACCGGGTAAAGTTTAGACGACCGCACACGAGGCGCCTGCCCAAAAGAGTTCCATAGATTCAGGCTGTGCAGTCTGTCTCTTTCGGGAGTACCAAACATAATAAAATACCGAAAGTATCTGTTCGTATCAGAGTTGGTCATGTGCCCCTTGTTCGGGAGTTTGTTTTCTACCGAACACCGCTCTAGTGAGTCGAACTAAACCGAACATACTTGGGGCTGGACGTCCTAACGGTGTTCACGCTGTCGAGTGGCCGATTTTAGTTCCATACACTCGACGACCAAACACCGCTGTATGCGTTTGCAAAACCAAGATGGCCGCCGCCCCGTGTTTGTCCATATGAACGACTGCCACCCAGTCGACCACTTAGAATGTTGGTAATTGCAGTTTGCGAAAGTGTGAAAAGAGGTCAGGCAGGTTAATGAGCAGCACACGACTGTTCTGGGTGGTCAATTCAATTCGGTATATAGTTCAGTATACAAATTGTTTGATCTGTTTGGTGATATTCGTATACTGGACCAGTTAAATGTACAATAATTCAGGGACCAGGAAAACATTCTTTAAGATCTAAGCATTACGATGTCTGCTGGCTAAACTACATATTCCATACACCTCTGCTGTGACATCTGTAGCATCTTTAATGTTATTTCTAAATGCATGAAAAACGTGTCATTGCCCATGTATTGTATCCCTTTAATATCCAGGTTTTAAAGAGAAAAGGTTCATATTTGCTATAATTTACCCTTTCCATTTCTCAAGGATTCTCTATACCTGGAAGGAGACCACACAGAGATGTTCCACACAGAACAGGTCACAGAGAAGGAGCCCCGGTCCAAGAGAGAGAGCGGCAGAGAAATGTCAAATTCAGCGAGGAGGAAAATGATATACTTATAAAGAAGATTTCTGAAAACTATGAGAAAATTTTAGGAAAGTTAACCACAAGAACTTCTACTTCTGAAAAAAAAGCAATTTGGAGAGATATAGCTGCGTGTGTGAACAGTGTGTCTGCTTATTCACGGACCACCATGCAATGTAAGAAGAGATACGCAGACATCAAGAAGAAAGTAAAAGAGAAAATGGCTAAGCAGTCTAGGCACCAGAGTGGGGCAGGAAGTGGCACTCGTGGGGCTGTGTCCTTCTGGCCGTATGAAAAGTACCTAATGAGTCTTATCTCATGTGAGCCAGTGCTTGGTCTCCAGAGGATGACGGAACCTGGCCATGTGAATAACGAGGGTGGTATAGGTACGTTTTTCCAACAAGAAAAAAACTTTAGCACAGTGAGAAAAAAAAAGCAATTTTTTTTTTATTGGTACAAATCAATTTGCAATTCATGTATTTGTATATATCAATTTGCACAGATAAATTGCTGTGTTGATAATCGTTCGTACTTAACATATTTCTAATTAATATTTTCACTTCTAGTTTCTCAGTTAAGGCCGTGTTGGCGTGACATTGGAAATTCTTCAGGTTCTGCTCAAACTTTGCCAGCATCGGAGGACCAAATGGATGAAGAATGTTTGGAAATAGCAGAGGACAGTGTGCTGGGTGGAGGAGAGAAGGTTATGACTTTGAGTGATGTCACTCCAGAATTTGAGGATGACAGCCAAGAAAGTGACAACATACAGATCTTGCAGGGGGGGACACCTCCCCTTGTTACCACTACACCTCAATCCACTGTGTGTGACCATTCCACCCCTCACAGAGAGCACATGTTATTTGAGCGCTCAGTCCATAAGAAATTAAATCACCTTTCTGCGTGTATTAAAACCCAAACATCAGTCTTGAGGCAAACAAATACAATTTTGCAGAATCTGTCCTCGAGTGTGCAGAATGGCTTCCAGCAGCTGGTCAATGTGATCCAACAGGCAATCACTGTCATGAGTCCAGGTTACCAGTCCTCTCCTCAACCCACCAGCCAAATCACTGCAACCACAACAACTGAAACCAGGGTCCACAATGTGTCATCCCGCGGCAGCCATGGAAGGCGCGGGCTTCCCATCCGCGGTAGAGTGTCCCGAGGACATTGTCCCTATATCACTTCCCCTCCAGCAAAGAAAAGTAGAGGAAGGCCATGAGATTGCTTCTAGATGAAACTTTGTAGCAATCATTAAACTATGTTTTCCTTTTAAATATGTGCTGTGACAGCATTTATATTTTCAAATGATCAGTTGTATAGATTGAAATTGTTACACACACATTAGATCTGCAACATTGAATGCCTGTGCTTCGGGTGAGGCACAACAATCTGATTATAATGCTGGCAAGTTAGAGGTACAGATGGCGTTAGACTGATTGATTCAGTGGTTAATTCCACTCATTATAACTCAGGAATGCGAGAGAAGCAGATTCTATTAGGATGGGGCACACTATAGACACAGAGACCATTCCATCTCACCGAAGTACCGACAGTGCAGTGCTGCTGTCGGTTTAACTCTGCAATGTAAAACTTCATTTCTGAGAAACTTACATTGCAGGGATAAATCTACCTCTAATGTAGCCTTTCAGACCGCTACCAGCGGCGCTTCCTGCTCCATAACAAAGCCTTGCATAGGGACATCTGATGTCTTCAAATTCTCCATAGGAATGCATTGATTCTATTGGAAAGTTTTAATGCACATGGCGATAACCGCAACGTAGAAACATAGAATGTGACGGCAGATAAAAACCATCGGCCCATCTTGTCATGCGCATTAAGTAAGACAAGCTCTGTGACGTGGTGGGAGGATGAGACCTATCCAGTGCTGAGGAAGTCACTGCTCTGGAATTAGGGTGAGTAAAATAGGGGGTTTTAACCTTTACATGCCAGGCAGCGGAGGTGACCTAATACGTTAGGGAAAGGGACACTATGTCATTATGAATAGAAACCTGTACAAACATGTATTCCTAACACTATAGTATTCTTTAATTCTAACAGAGAAATCAAAC
Source organism: Pelobates fuscus (assembly GCF_036172605.1). NCBI lineage: Eukaryota > Metazoa > Chordata > Amphibia > Anura > Pelobatidae > Pelobates > Pelobates fuscus. The sequence continues at coordinate 320,321 of NC_086318.1, read as the reverse complement.
AGTGGCTGATAATGTTACGAAGGGCAACTCACTGGGTTATTCTGTCCTAATGCCCCTGGTCTGAATTCACTAAAATGATCTCTGTTCATCCTAGGCATTCCAACTGCAAATTTAGGACAATGGTGGCAGCCTCCACCTTCGGTTGGGTCTAGCAATTTCAGCCTGTCTGAATGCCACAGGGGGAGTTTGGGGGCTGTAGCCTTGGATGTGGAAGGGATCAGGAACATGTTTGTAATTTTATTTTACATCAGGCAGCAGCTTTTGAGAACATCAGGAACATGCCGTTTCTAAGAAGACAAGGATATATCCCATAGAAAGGCAGAGGTTTGTCCCTGTTAGAGTACGGGTCTTCAAATTTTCCTTTGGGTTTAGAGGGATACTTCAGACCCATAAAGCACTATAGCGTTCTGAAATGTTTTATGTGTGAAAAGTGCATCTTCTTTTTCATTCCTCGATTTCAATAGAAATTGGCACTTTTAGAAATTAACCTTGTTACACCCCCTGGCTGTCAATCATACAACCAGTCCTGTTATTTCCTGTTTTGTTTAGGTTAGTGGAAACAAACTCAAGAGACAGCAACTGCCCAGATCTTTTGTCTGCAACCCTTGCAAACCCTCCCCTTCTAACCCCGTCCAGACTTTCTGTGACTGTCCAATCACAGACTTCCCACTGCAGCCCAAAGAGAAGTCATTGCAAGGCAACAAATAATAGATTTGCCTTCAAAGAGCAGGTGAATTAATTTTAACCCCTTAAGGACCCATGACATGTGTTATATGTCATGATTCCCTTTTATTCCAGAAGTTTGGTCCTTAAGGGGTTAAAGGACCTATAGGGTCAGGAACACAAACATGTACTTTTGATCCTATAGTGTTAAATACACTATCTGCCCCCCACCCTAAATATAGTAAAAATATATTACATTTTATTATGAAATAAAAATCATAGAAAGTGAACAAACTCAAAATCAAGAGTTAGTCCATTTGGGGACAGAGTGTTCACATCAAAAATCTACTTGCTTTCTATCTTCTTTAACATTATTGTCACCCCTCCAATTTTTATATCTTTTTGATATCACCATATAGGATAACATAGAAGGATCACTTCTCTGTGTTAATTTATTGAAATTTGGAATTCAGCGTTAGAATCCTTCTCTGTAAAAATGATGAAGATCTGCATTCAACAGAGAAAGCGAAACTTACAGAAATTAGACACTGAAATCAACAAAATAAAAGAGAAATTAAAACCATTAACAGATGTGAAGAAGTAGAAAAATCCCTAGAGTCAGTTAAAGACTACCGGTATGTGGAAAAAATTGAACAAGAGACAGTGGCCATTAAAAAGAAAGAAATCCTGAGAGATAAGAACGATTACGTCTGTTACAAAGTTCGTTCTTTCTCAAAGAAATTTCAGCCACAAAATAGACCTCACTCTAGAGACAGAAATGTATACTTTCAAAGAAAGGAGTCTTCATATACACATCCTCCACCAGATAAATATCCTGCTAAACGACGTAATGTTACAGAACAACGACAATCCCTAGACCAATTTACACCAAAAAATAAACCTCATGGATAGAAATAGATCACCTCAAAAGAGAAATGTCCCCCAATATAAGACAAGCTACAACCACACGAAATTTGCACACCATAACAAATATAGAGTACTATCTGAGAATTCACCAGGTGACTCGAGAGGCTTTTCATCTGTCTTTTTTAGGGCAAGGCCCTTTAAGGAGAGAGATGACAGGTTTTCCTCAAAAAAGGAGATGTCAGGGAACAGGAGAGGAAATAGGGCAGGACGAGTCTTGGAGAGAAAGGAAAAGGGGGAGGATATCAGATCAGTAGGTATCTTCAATTTAACAGATAAAATTGTTACAAAACCCCAAATTTAAGTTTTAGAAAAAGGATTAAAATTTTCTAAGATTCAAATCATACCCTGCTTAAAAATAAATCCAGATTTTTCCCAAGATATTTGATAAATGGAGGGATGAAGGTATTTAAACGCCTCGTTACAGAGGAAATAATAAATTTAGACGATAAAAATAAATATAAGAGCAATAATATAAACTTTCACCAAAGAAAGGCGTTTAAAGAATTTCAATCGGATAAAAATATAATTGTGTGAGGGGCAAAAAAGGCTGTATAAGAATTAAAGGGGAAATAAGTCGGTTGGGGTGTGCCGGAACCGACGTCGTGGTAGGCCTGTAATAAAGAGGGCCCACCCATGAGGTGTAATGAGAATATAGATAGAGGGAGTGGAGGGTGGGGACATGCGAGTCGCTGAAAAACGTACGGGACGGAGGAAGGTGAGTAGGGGGGGTTAAATAGGGTAACATGCCCCTCCCACAACTGCTGGCCAAGCCCTTTACATTTGTGTGAGGGGCAAAAAAGGCCGTATGAGAATTAAAGGGGAAATAAGTCGGTTGGGGTGTGCCGGAACCGACGTCGTGGTAGGCCTGTAATAAAGAGGGCAAAAATTGGATACCTGTCAGAAACAAAACAATCAACAAAACCTAATTGCCTAGCTATATGGAAAATGCCAAGCAAGGAAATAGTTGCCTGGCGCTTAACTGGCACTCTTAATTGTGCAAGGGGGAGTAAGGTATGGTAAACATGTTGGCCCTCTAGGGTAGACTAAGTGTGGGGGTAGAGAAAGTAAAACAATAGACTGCATGAATAGGTGAGACTTCCTGAGATAATGTTACGTGAAGGACGAGGTGGCTGTGGGAAAGTATGTGATACCCAAAAGAAAACAAAAACTGAGGAAGCAGGTATAGCGGCTCAAAACCTAGATTACATAGTTGAAGTGACTAGTTCCCCCCAAGTACAGCCTTACTGACATTTGTGTTTAAAAACGGTTGATCCAAAAGAAGGCGAAAAACCCAGTTTGAAGCGCTGCCAATTTGCATCAAGCTGGGGAAAAATTCCTTCTTGACCCCTATAATGGCAGTCAGAAATTTCCTTGGATCAAGCAGCTATTGCCCTACGTTGAAAGTTGATGCCCGGTTCGTAGTGACAGGCATTTAATAGGTCTGATAGTGGTTGAGATACTTGGATGTGAAATCTGTAAATTAGAAATTTACGGAACCTAGACGCCTTAAGTATAGTATGAGGACATGAAACTGCGTATGAATGGTAAACCTGTACAACGTGTGGAGTTGTAAACCGGATAGGTAGAATTAATACAAGTTAGAGGTGGCAAAAGAAGCAAAAACCAAAACGCAGACAACATAGCAACAGGAACAGTATCGGTATACGCGAAGAAGGAGCATCAAAAAGGGGAAGGAGGCCCTAACACACGTACCGCGAGCGTGGCAAAAGAGCCAGACGTGAAAAGATGACGACTGCGAGCTAACAAGGCTGGCAGCACGTGGTCGGGCCCTAAAACGCAAGGAACGGCGGCAGCTACGGGAGAGTAGGAGTAACCGAAATGCCACAGCGCGATGAGTACCAGACCTAGCCAGAGAGCTCAGGCGGAGAAAACCAAGCCAGTCGCCGAGCAGCAGAGACCTAATAGAAAAACGGGATGAAATAAACAGCGCATGATCGACCCAATGTGTGCGTGTGGGTGAATGTATGTGTGCGTGCTGGCATACTAGCTAATGCCAAAAGGTGAAACAATTCAAACTAGGTTTGGTGACAGGTGAGGCCCTGCTAGATGCCAAGCGGCGTGAGAGGCTCTATCTATGCGTTGGCGCGAGGGGGTAACGAGGCCACTGAACGTTGTGGCGGGGTGTTGGCCTCTCGGTGACAGTTAAACATAAGATAGAATGGGAGTGACAGGTGAGGCCCTCCCTATGCCACAATGCGAGGCGACTAACTATGAGTTGGCCCGAGGGGCGTAGTACCTCCGAGTATGAGGATGGGTCTTGGCCTCGCGGGACCACTAACCTAAGGCGAAGAAGCCAGGGGGGGGAAATACAAATTATTGGACCCTAGAACCCTGTCAGCCAGCCACAGCTAACTAAGAGGGGAGGGAAGGTAGTGTGAGAGAAAACGGATGTGCTGAACGTGTATCAAAAACATGAGGATGAACAAGGAAATACTGCAACGGCCGACCGTAACCAAAGGCAGAGTAAGCATGTCAGAGTCCAGGCGGACAGGCTTAAAGGAGCGAGCTCAGCGGTAGGCCACAGAAACCGTGGTGGTGTAAACCCCACGGGGGTCACGAGACCCAGTGCGAGCGTGTGTGTGTGATTGTGCGCGGGAGTGCTGGCATACTAGCTAAGCCAAAAGGCGAAACAATTAAAAACTAGGTTTGGTGACAGGTGAGGCCCTGCTAGATGCCAAGCGGCGTGAGAAGCTCTATCTATGCGTTGGCGCGAGGGGATATCGTGGCCACAGAAACGTTGTGGCGGGGTGTCGGCCTCTCGGTGACAGGTAAACATAAGATAGAATGGGAGTGACAGGTGAGGCCCTCCCTATGCCACAATGCGAGGTGACTAACTATGATTTGGCCCGAGGGGCGTAGTACCTCCGAGTATGAGGATGGGTGTTGGCCTCGCGGGACCACTAACCTAAGGCGAAGAAGCCAGGGGGAAATTACCACTATTGGATACCTAGGGCCCTGACAGCCAGCAACAGCTAACTAAGAGGTGAGGGTAATGAGTGAGAGAGGACATTCGTGAGAAAGGAATCGTAGGGAGAAACGTAGGGCTGACCGTAACTGGAGGGGCAGAGTGAGCCCGTCGGAGACCAGGTGGTCGGCCATAGGAGTACACAAGGAAAATAGGAAAAGAAAGCGCATGCACGTGTATAGCCCACAGGTCTCGTAAGGGCCAGGACATGTTCCCGGTAATAAAACATAACGCTCCTTCTGGAAATAACTCAGCACGGTTATGGCGGGCAGACGTGGCCCAGCCAAGCAAAGAAAACGAAAGCCTGAAGTTAAACGCAGGACAGACCTTGTGAGGAGACCGGAATTTTTTTTTTTTTTTTTGCAGCCCATCAGGCACCCTTTACTTTATAGGCTAGGATGGTACAAACCGTTAAAAGTAGACACTAACACTAATCCATCTGCATTAGATAGAATTAAGAACGTTTGTTTGAAACGGCAAATCCCTTATAATCTTAAATCATAAGTCTTAGCAAGAACTGTGTTATAGCATCAGTGTATCAGAACACAGTCCTGATAAATATCCAAGAGCTAATTAAAAAAAAAAAAAAAAAACATGAGAAATAATCATCTGAATAAATCCAGAGTATTGTATCTGGTTATCTCTGAAATTCCAGATGGCACTCGAAAGGAATGAAAAACAATTCAATATACCCATCCATATTGCTTTAAGAAAAGCACTACATTCATCTGTTACAGCGGAGAGCGCTTTCTGTGATGGGCCATCCCAGTGCTAAAAAGGTTCACAAAATGCAACAAAGTGAGAAATCCAAGAGAATTCCACATTCCAGGCCAAAGCAGCCAAACCGGAAGCATACCTGACTTAGAGAATTTTTCCACTTCAGCTACCTTGGCCTCAAATCCCAAACTCACCCAAACTCTCCCTCCATTGAACAACCCTATATATGCCTTGAGACGGGGCCCTTGATTTTAAAGTCACTAATAACTGAATCTCCCTCTCCCCCTGTGACCCAAACCTGCACATGGACCCTCTCTCTCTCGGACAGAAACACCGATCCGCCCGCCGGAAAGAGCAACGGCAGCAGAGCCGACCCCCCCCCCCCCCTTCAAGAGAGCTCTACCTGCCCACGAGACCACAGCAAGCAGGATGCCCGCGGAGGTCACTACAACCGCACCGGACGCAAGAGAGAGGGAAACAGAGCTTCAGGAGGACTGCTGGCGTAATGAGCAGCCGGGAAACCGCAGGCCAGGCGAGGAGCCACGAGGACCAGGTAAGGGGGAAGTAAGGACAGCCGGAAAGAGCGACATGCGAGTCGCTGAAAAACGTACGGGACGGAGGAAGGTGAGTAGGGGGGGTTAAATAGGGTAACATGCCCCTCCCACAACTGCAGGCCAAGCCCTTTACATTTATAAAACCTGCCGATAAAGGCGGTGGAGTGTTGATCCAAAGTAGGGAACTGTACAATAAAGAGATATACAGATAATTAAACGATCAGACTACATATAAGGAATTAAAGAGTAACCCTACAGGACAAATATAAAAAGGAGTATTCATCACTTCTAGATAGGGGAAGAATACTGGGAATTCTAAATAAGAACGAGTTCAAATATTTGGATACTACTACATGTAGGATCCCAGTGTTCTACACACTCCCGAAAATCCACAAAAACGAAGAGAGTCCACCTGGCAAGCCAATCGTGTTAGGAGTTGGGGCGCTTTTAAGTAACCTGTCAGAATATATCAATAAACAACTACAGCCCTTGTGATATCACAACCATCATATTTGAAAGATTCTACTGCCTTGTTGAATCTCTTTAATGGCATAAAATGGGAAAGCAATCTAATACTTGTCACTTGTGATGTCACAAGTTTGTATACAAGTATACCACACATGTCGGGTTGTGAGGCAGTCGAATATTTTTTAAAGAACCACAGTAACCTAAGAGAGGAACAAATGTTATTTATTTTAGATGGGATTACGCTCATCCTCTGTAACAATTACATTTGGTTCGACAACAAATTCTTGCAGCTCAAAGGAAGTGCGATGGTAACCAGATTTGCGCCCAGCTACGCCAACTTGTTTATGGCACATTGTCAGTATATTTATATCGACAGACATTTTGTGCTAAGATAGAAATTAAAAGTGTAGATTGACAGAGTCACTCAAAACAGAGCGGACTCCATTTTGGATCCTCAGGCTAAGAAAGACAGAATTCTGTCTGTATCTCTGGGAATTAAGTCTGAGCTAAGGACTGCGTTATATAAAGGCAATGTACTCTCACAGCAAGCAGGGGGATGGAATACTCTTCTTAACATTTAATGGAATAGAAATAATTTTAAACACAGACACTAGTTCCAGATAACACTTAGTAATTAATTTTACTTTCTAAATCTTACAAGGTCCCATTGTAAGAAATAGGGTGAAATGAAGGTTAGGATGTGTCAATTTTAGAAATTACGATCGAAATTATAGACACGAAGTCTGGTTAAGAGAGAAAGAAATGCTTTGATGTAACACGTCTCGCGATTTACGCAGGCCATTTAGACTATTTCACACATTTAACTCTCTTAGCTGTTCCTTCTCCACCTACTAACTTGACCGCCTCAGACTTTGCAACTCACTTCACTGACAAGATCTCTACAATCAGAGAAGAGATCTCTCATCTTTCTTCTTCCCCTTACAATACTTCCCCTAACTTCACTCCCTCTGCTGTTCTATGTTCATTCGCACCCGCTACATTGGAAGAGGTTTCAGCTCTGCTCCAGTCCCTCTTTCCCCACCACCTGCTCCCTAGTTCCCTTGCATCTCATCCGTACTCTGTCTTCTTCTTTTTCTTAATCTCTCTCTCTCTTCTGGTATATTTCCATCGCCCTTCAAACATGCAACTGTAACCCCAATTCTAAAGAAGCCCAATCTTGACCCTAACTCCCATCCAACTATCGTCCTATCTCGCTACTGCCTTTTGCATCCAAGATCCTTGAAATAATTGTGTATGCGAGATTGACAGACTTCCTCGAGTCCAACTCTCTGCTAGACCCGCTTCAGTCTGGTTTCCGCGCTAAGCACTCTGTGGAAATGGCACTGACCAAAGTATCCAATGATCTACTTGATGCAAAATCTCGTGGTCACTACTCTATCCTAATTCTCCTTGACCTGTCTGCGGCTTTTGACACTGTTGATCATCAACAGCTTCTTCTCATCCTCCGCAATATCGGTCTACAAGATATTGCTCTCTCCTGGTGCTCCTCCTACCTCTCCCAGCGCTCTTTCAGTGTTTCTTTCTCTGGCTCTGCTTCTTCTCCGCAACTCATCTCTGTTGGTGTCCCCCAAGGTTCAGTCCTTGGTCCCCTACTGTTCTCCATCTATACTGCCTCCCTTGGTAAACTCATTAGCTCCTTTGGCTTCCAATATCATTTCTATGCAGATGACACGCAAATCTACCTGTCCTCTCCTGATCTCTCCCCGTCCCTCTTGACTAGTGTCTCTGACTGCCTCTCTGTTGTTTCTGACTGGATGGCTGCCCACTTCCTTAAACTAAACTTGACCAAAACTGAAATTCTGGTCTTTCCTCCCTCAAGTGTTGTTACTCCTGTGTCTGTCTCCCTCCAAGTCAACGGTGCTACCATCAGCTCCACCACGCAGGCTCGCTGCCTAGGTGTTCTCTTTGACTCCGACCTCTCCTTCAAGCCTCATGTTCAATCTATCGCCAAATCCTGTCATTTCCATCTCAAAAACATTGCGCGCATGCGCCCCTACTTAACGCCAGATGCGACTAAGGTGTTGGTCCATTCCACTGTCCTTTCTCGCCTTGACTGCTGTAATCCGCTTCTCAGTGGTCTTACGTGCTTCCAACTTGCGCCGTTACAGTCCATAATGAATGCGGCGGCAAGGCTCATCTTCCTGTCCACCCGCACCTCCCATGCCTCACCCTTCTGTCAGTCCCTACATTGGCTTCCTATAAAATATAGAGCTCAATTTAAAATTATGGTTCTTGCTTTCAAATCTCTACATAATGCTGCTCCCACCTATCTATCCTCCCTTATACACAAGTATGTCCCATCTAGGCCCTTACGATCTGCTGAAGACTTACGTCTATCTTCTGTCCGTACTCCCACCTCTGATGCTCGCCTTCAAGATTTCTCGAGGGCTGCACCGTTCCTGTGGAACTCGCTTCCCTCTTCCGTTAGATGCTCACCCAGTCTCCACTCCTTCAAAAAATCGTTAAAAACCCACTTCTTCATAAAAGCGTATCAATTAAACTGTTAATAGTGTCAGGGTACCTGTGGTCTCTACCTCCGAAAGAGGTAGAGACTTAGCTGTTCCTCCATCCAGACGGCCTGATGGCTCCCTTCCCCACGGTCTATCCGGTCATGCAAGGCCGGCCGCGAGGGAGTGACTGCCTTTTACAGCATCTAGGCAGGAAGTTGTCATCAGGACACTCCTCCGGAACGACCTGTCACTCAATTGCTGCAGGACCAATCAGGACGCCTTGGAGGCGTGGTTACTGCTCTGAACAGGGTATTTAACAGAGCTTCTTTCATTAGCTCATTGCCCTGTCGTGGTTCTAGCTTGTTCTAGTCACTCAGTGCTTGTGTATTCTATTATCCCTTTTGGTTTTGACCCGGCTTGTTTACCTTACTCTGCTTATCTCTGTTACCCTTGATTCGGCTTGTCTCTCGCTTACCTGTCTTCTGTTACCCTCGACCTCGGCTTGTCTTTGACCATTCTATACTGTACTACTTACGTTAGTCCGGCCATTCTAAGGTCCGGTATACGTATCTGGCTACTGTTTGTACTCTGCGTGTTGGATCCCTGTCCCGATCCTGACAAATAGCTCCCAACTGATTCCTCTTCTGCAACTGTCACTAGTCTAATATTGTCCTTAACTTTGTGTGTCATTTTACCCCACTCCTTCTTGCATGTAAGCTCATTGAGCAGGGCCCTCAACCCCTCTGTTCCTGTGTGTCCAACTTGTCTGGTTACAACTACATGTCTGTTCGTCCACCCATTGTAAAGCGCTGCGGAATTTGACGGCGCTCTATAAATATGATAATAATAATATTAATAATAAGCCAAAATTACGTCAAAATCATTATCATTTCGAGTTAACCCTTTTCGGGACAAGAAATTTTGGTGATGTAAGGGCGCCATCTACTGACCAAAATCTAGATGGTGGTCTGTGAGTTAACATGGATAAATCTCGGTTAGATTTCAATAATTAGAAATCTTAGTTAACTAAAGAATATATAGTTATAAACATTCCATTCTGAAGGTGGAATCAAGAATAATTATATATTAATTATATATTTATCACGTGTTAGCATACCGCTGTTTTTATCCAGATGTATTGATTTGCTCTGAAATAAGATAGTGTTAAAATTCGGCTAATGTAAAATCTGGTAGATGATTCTTATTGGATGGTTCTAGGAATGGTTATGAACATTAATTTAATTAAAATTGAAATGAGAATAGGATATTATATGCCTAGGAGGATTCTTGACAGCAATGGAATAGTTAATCAGGATCTAACTGATAGCCAAGATTTTACGACTTCTAGCTGCGCTGTGAGTTCTGTGTCCTGTGAAGTTAGTTTTTTTTTTCTCTCTAAGTGAAGTAACCTATCATAAATCTTGCTTAAGTCTTGACAGTTGATTACTCTTAGCCGCTGGATTTGTTTAAACATTGCCATATTGTATGCTATGTTATACTAAATATTCACTGATTATTATCACGCATGTTACATATTATTTTTATTATTATTGTCACAATAAATTATATTTTTATAATAAAATTGTGATCACTTTTTGTGGAATATAATCCTCTGATGATCGGCTTCTAGGAACGAAGAGAATTAAATAGTGGGAAATTCTCAGCTTTATTATATTATTAATTTCGGGTAACAGTGCCAAGATATCAATTTTGATATAATAAAAATTATTAAATTATTTTTGATAATTATTATGAAAATATTATTTTAATATTTATCACCTCATAAATATCCCCACAACATTGGGAAAACCCATTCCTGATGGCTGGGTGCAGCGTCTGGTTCTCTATCGTAAGTTCATAGACGACATCTTTTTTATTTGGCGTGGTAATGAGAAATCATTACAACCATTCCTGAATTTTTTAAACCTCCACCATCCGAATATAAAATTGACAAGCTAGTGTAGCAGAGTTAGCATCAACTTCCTTGATTTAAATATCAAATATTATATATTGATAATCATGCTATTAAGACCAAGACTTTTTTCAAGAAGGTTGATGTTAATGGCTACATCGAAACACCTAGCTGTCACTATGACCCATGGTTGCACAATATTCCCAAGGGTCAGTTTCTATGCCTGTATAGGAACTGCAGTGATGTGGCAGTGTTTGATGAACAAGCAGCCTGCCTAAAAGAGAGATCTATTGAAAAGAAGTATAATAGAATGTATAAATAACATTAAGGGTATGGATCGAATCATGTTCCGTATTAAAAAGAACCCTAGGGAGGAAAAGGGAGAAGAGAATCAAATTGTACCGATTATTTTAAATTATAGTAAAAATGTTAAAAAGGTCAAACATATTATAAATAAGTATTGGCATGTCCTCAAGTCGGATCCGAACCTAAAAGGAATCAATGGGGATTGTAGCGGAGAGGTAGTATAATCCACAGTATCTCCGCTGGTAAACAGGAACAGCATAAAATAATCCAGGCAAAATAAGTACAGCATACAATAATCCCGGTAGCGTTGTATAAATCCTTCCTTCCCAAGAACTAGACTACACATAGGCTGGGAGCCAACTGAGATTTTAATCACAGGTCACAGTATTTATGTGGTTGCCCATGCAAGGGGTTTCCCTACTGACTTTACAGGGCTTGTACAGTAGGGGACTACATGGGGAACTTAACAACCAAGACATTTCTCCCACCATGCACTGCTGTACGAGAGGGATACTCCCACTAGAATATCCAGTTAAGCGGATTATCCCTCCGTGCAGCAGAACTGGCATTTCACATAAAAATACATAACCTTAACATTATTCATGCTATTATACCGAATGACCGTTCGGTAGATAGCTGGGGTCTGAACGCACACTTCATGAAAGTACCGCTCAGATCCCAGCACATTTAGCCGAACGCCGCATGAATTACACTTCAATATACATTTTGCATAAAAGACACGAATACACCGCAGGGATAAAATACCGAAAGACCGGTACTCCCGAACGGCCTGGAAGTCCAGTGGTATTTGTGCCGTTGAGTAGCCGATTTTAGTTCCAGGCCCTCGACGACAAAATACCGCTGGTCTAACAAAGGATCCAAGATGGCCGACCGCCACGTGGTCGGTAGCCGAACGGCAGCCACCCTGAATCTCTAATAACTACCAAAAGATACAATGTTGCAATATTTAATGGGAGCCACACGACATCCTGTAGTTTGTTCGTTTCACGAACAGTGTTGAAATTCACTGGTCGTAAAACTACTGTATGAATGCTGGTGGCTTTCATGCCGCCAGCATACGAATGCTCTTGTTCGCATAAAATACAAATACATGGATACAGCATCACATTAATGCAAATACAGTCTTAAATGGCTAGTTTTGCCACAGGGATAGGCCGCACATAATATACAGAGGGGCTAAGAACCTGAAACAGCATCTAACTACTTGCTTTCTAAAAGATAAAGTAAAAGAAAATTATTATTTGGTTTAGAAAATAGATTTCACCCCTGCAAATCTTGTTTGGCCTGCAGGAAAACTTTGTTTAGTGTGGCGCCACTTAAGACTGTATTTTTATGTATGGGATGCTATCCCTTTAAGACTGAGAGAACCAAGTGAATACCTGTACCTGGATATTGTGCGAACAAGAGCATTCGTATGCTGGCGGCAAGAAAGCCACCAGCATTCATACAGTAGTTTCACGAACAGTGAATTTCAACACTGTTCGTGAAACAAACTAACTACCGAATGGGAGACCACACACAGGAGGTCGTGTGGCTCCCATTAAATATTGCAACAATGTTTACTTTGGTAATTATTGAGATTCAGGGTGGCCGCCGTTCGGCTACCGACCACGTGGCGGTCGCCCATCTTGGATCCTTTGTTAGCCCAGCGGTATTTGGTCGTCGACCGCCTGGAACTAAAATCGGCTACTCGACGGCACGAATATCGCTGGACTTCCAGGCCGTTCAGGAGCACCGGTCCTTCGGTAGTTTGTTCCCCTATTTGCAGTCGGTACTTTTAAGGTGAATGTAAAATAATATGTATTTCATGCGGCGTTCGGTTAGTTATGCTGGGATCTGAGCGGTACTTTCACGAAATGTGTGCTCAGACCCCACTTATCTACCGAACGGTCATTCGTTAATAGAAGAGGAATAATGTGAAAGTTATATATTTTGTGTGAAATGCCAGTTCTGACACGGAGGGATAATCCACTTAACTGGGTATTCTAGTGAGAGTATCCCTCTCGTACAGCAGTGCATGATGGGAGAAATGTTCAGGTTGTTAAGTTCCCCATGTAGTCCCCTACTATACAACCCCTGTAATGTCAGTAGGGAAACCCCTTGCATGGGGAACCACATAAATACTGTTGTAGCGGAGGTACAATATTCCCCAGGTTATCTCCGCTTATAATCCAAGTGAGACTCAGGTACAAGGCAATTATAAATCCACAGGCAAGGTTTCCAGCAGGTAAAGTAATACAGCAGTATCCCAACAGCAATCCCAATAACTGGACGACACACAGTTTCAGGAGCAGAACTGACAAGCTTTATTCCACAGTGCCTTATAAAGCATGCTCCCATGCAAGGGAGGAGTTTACAACAATTATTACAGTAACCAATCTGGGAATAGTAACCTCCCACATCTCTCCTCCCCTCAGCTTACATCATAATCCCCTTATTACAGACCCAAATTCCCTGAGTTTCTGGATGTACCCCTAAACATAGGGATACCCCTTTAAAAATGGTATCCTCTGATAGCCCTGATCTGGGTGAGCAACATACTCAAAAATCACCCAGACCGGACCAGGGGTTCGGGAGTTATGAACAGGCAAAGTTTTGACCGACCGCATGGGTAAAGTATCCGAAAACAGTTCCATGCATTTTGGCCCTGCGGTCGGTCACAGACAAGGGAATGAAAACAGATGAATTGCTTGGGTTATGAAGCCTGGGGAGGATTCGAATGAATCCCCTAGTTCGTGGGGTTCTTTCTACCGAACAGCGGGCCGTTCTGTAGTTTCCCCACGAAATACTGGAAGTCTGGAGGTCTCAGCGGTGTTTGCCTAGTCAAGTGTCCGATTTTAGTTCCAGACACTCGACGGCAAAACACAGCTGTTCGGGAGTCTAAGATGGCCGCCGCCACGTGTTCGTTTCCCGAATGGCAGCCACCCAGAGGACAAAGACCACACTACACTGATGGCTAATTACCCGTTTGCAACATTGTTGCAAACGGTAATTGAAGGCACACTTCACACAAGGGAGGTCTGGTTGTTCGGTAGTCTCATTCCCTTACTTTATTCAAATGATTCTACCGAACAACCAGAGGAATACATTTCTTTTACAACACATAGAAACTGCCAATGTACACAAATACAGTTATACACGTGAAATTTGTAGGACAGCCCAGGGTCATCCGCTACACTGCTCCCCCTTGCCCACAAGCCGGCATACACAGTCTGATCCACCACGGATCGGCTTGGGGATGTCCGGGGGCTCACAGATTATTTTTCTAGGTCAGTTTGTCTTGACAACACGTCAGCATTTCCATTCTGCTTACCCGGGCGGTATTGAATATTAAACTCAAAGGGCTGCAGCGCCAAGCTCCAGCGCAGCAGCCTAGCATTGTCCCCAGCCACCCGGTTCAGCCATACTAACGGGTTGTGATCTGTGAGCAAGGAAAAGGGCTGTCCATACAGATAGGGCTGCAGTTTCTTTAGGGCCCACACCACAGCCAGGCATTCCTTTTCGATGGCGGTGTAGCTTACTTCTCGAGGTAACAGTTTGTGACTGATGTAAGCCACGGGATGTTCTCCGCCATCGGCCCCGACTTAGCTCAGTACTGCCCCCAATCCAAGCATAGAAGCGTCTGTGTGAACAAGAACTCGTTTAGTTGGATTGGGAGCTGCCAAGACAGGGGCATTTATCAGTGCATTTTTCAGATGTTGGAATGCCTGCTCACACTCCGGGTGTTACAAATCGCTATTTGTAACTGGCCCTTTAAATGGAAAATTGCCCTGCTTCCCTGAATTGTGGAGAAGCCTATTTGCCAGCCTCCTTCCTCATGACTATGGCCCCTGGAAGATTGTGCCCCTGAAAACTTATTAACTTTTATTGGGTGTGTATGGCCCTTTAAGAACCGTCTGGGGACATATTGTGACTTTGCTGAACAATACCCCTTTAAGACTATGTCCCCAGACCGATAAAATAACTTGCCCCTGGCTCTCTCCTACTTGGTTCAGTAAATAGGGCTTACTGAACCAAGTGCCACACAGGCGGACCACCCAGAAGTTAAAGTATGCAGGCAATTTACCTCTGTAACAGATCACCTGGCACCCCGACTGAGTACCTCCGTTAATGGATGCTCCTAGTGCTTCCTGAGGACTCCAAGCACTCTGGCAGACACCACAATCACCGAATCCGAGAAACCTTTTAAATTCTCCCAAGCATATGAATGCTGTAGACCATTGAATAGGAACCATACGAATAGGCTTGCACTCCTAGCAGTCAACTGGAACAGCACGCAATAAATCCTTCCCCCAATAATGAGACGACACATCACTTTGAGGGTAAAACAGGAACTCTGGACTGGCTCATCCAGCCTGGCTTTTATTTCCAACTCACACATACAGGCCACACCCAGGGGGAGGCATAAAAGAACCAATGACATAGATGTTACCTCCCACACATCCCCTCCCCTCAGATAACCAGTTAACATAATTATACAGCCAGGAAAACTACAGTTTTTATACATGTGCTATAACTTTAAATCCATACATCCAAAAACAATCTTCCTAAAAACAACATATTTAGAATCAGCACACTTTAAACATACACCCTTCCAAAAATCAGCCAAATCCCTCCAGTGGATCAAAAGTTAGATGGAGGTCCCTTTATGACCGACCACAAGCACATTTTCCTGCCCAAAACAGTTCCATAGATTTGGGCTGTGCGGCCGGTCAATTTCATGCCGAAAAACGACTAAGTCCCATTTCGAACGGGACTTAGTCTCTGGAGCTGCAAGTTCAGTATGGAAGAAGGTAAGGGTCAGCGGTGTTCGGCAAAATGTGTAGCCGATTTCAGTTCCACAGAATCTTTAGCATACACCGCTGACCGCGTTCGACTGAACAAAGATGGCCGCCGCCACGTGCAATTAACCGGCAGTAACCTCACAGCCTGGGAGGTAAATTGCCTGCACACTTTAGCTTCTGGGTGGTCCGCCTGTGTGGTACTTGGTTCAGTAAGCCCTATTTACTGAACCAAGTGGGAGAAAGCCAGGAACAAGTTATTTTACAGGTCTGGGGACATAGTCTTAAAGGGGTATTGTTCAGCAAAGTCACAATATGTCCCCAGACGGTTCTTAAAGGGCCATACACACCCAATAAAAGTTCACACGTTTTCAGGGGCCATAGTCTTAAAGGGTATTGTTACCCAAAGTCTCAATATGTCCCCAGACAGTTCTTAAAGGGCCAGCAGCAGTACAATAAAATACCATTCACTATACTTAAAGGGCCAGCAGTCGCACAATAAAATACAATATGCCCCAAATAATCCAGGGGCCATAGTCAGCAGGTAGGAGGTGGGCAAACAGGCTTCTCCAGGGCCCAGTGGCGAGGTTGGTTTCGCCACAACCTCCCAGGCTGTGAGGTTACTGCAGGTTAATTGCGGACCGCTGGGTGGCCGCAGTTCGTGCAAAGGAACACGTGGCGGCGGCCATCTTTTTTCATTTGAATGCGGTCAGCGGTGTATGCTAAAGATTCTGTGGAACTGAAATCGGCTACACATTTTACCGAACACCGCTGACCCTTACCTTCTCCTACACTTCGTTTTTCAGCTCCAGAGACTCGTTCGAAATGGGACTAAGTCGTTTTTTTTCGGCATGAAATTGACCGACCGCACAGCCCAAATCTATGGAACTTTTGATCCACTGGCGGGATTTGGCTGATTTTTGGAAGTGTTTATGTTTGATGTATGCTGAGTTCAAATATGTAACTTTATGGAGATTGAATGTATAGTTTTAAAGCTACAGTGTATGTGTGAAAACTGTATTTTTACTGTATGCTATAATTATGTTATATGTTTATCTGAGGGGAGGAGACGTGGGGGTGGTACCATGTATGTGATTGGTTAATTTCAACCTCCCCCTGGGAGTGTCCTGTGTGTACCTTTTTGTAATAAAAAACAGGCTGGGTGTCCCAGTCCTCAGTTCGTCTTGACCCTTCAAAACGTAGCCTCGTCTCGTTCTTGGAAGGGGATTATTTGGGAATGTTATTCTGCTCCTGTTACAGCTGAACCTGACTTTCGCTCTGGATATCGTGGATGGGATTACACCAGCTTTACTTCTCCACAGCAGCTTGCAGGGAAAAGGACGTCTTCAACGGCAGATACCCTCTCTCTACCTGGGTAGCCGTTACACCGGGGTCCAGTTTACTTGGCGGGGAAGGTTCTTACGGGTCAGGTCAGTGAGGGGTTTGGCCAGGGCTATAATTGGGGACAAACTTTCTGTAATACCCCGCTGTCCCTAGAAACGCTAAAACCTGTGTCTTAGTCCTAGGGGTGGGCCACTGGGCTACGGCCTCTACTTTGGCGGGTTCGGGCTTCTGTTTGCCGCACCCCACTCTATGTCCCAGGTACTGTACCTCAGCCATCCCTATACTACACTTGGCCGGTTTCAGGGTCAAATCAGCTTCCCTAATCCTGTCCAGTACAGCTCCTATATGGGCCAAGTGTTCCTGCCACGTATTGCTAAAAATAGCAATATCGTCCAGGTAGGCACAGGTATAGTCCTGAAACCCATCCAGGAGTCGATCCACCATCCTCTGGAAAGTAGCTGGGGCGTTTTTCATCCCAAATGGCATGACCTTAAACTGGTACAAGCCAAATGGGGTGACAGAGGCCGACTTCGGGATGGCGTCTGGGGCCAGGGGGATTTGCCAATATCCTTTACATAAGTCAATAGTAGTGAGGTATTGGCCCCTGGCCATCCTATCCAGTAACTCGTCTATCCGTGGCATAGGATAGGCATCTGATACGGTTTTCTCGTTCAATCTCCTGTAGTCCACGCAGAAGCGAGTCGTACCGTCTCGTTTCGGCACGAGAACTACAGGAGAAGCCCATGGACTATCTGAGGGCTCAATCACCCCCAGTTGGAGCATCTCATCGATCTCCTTGCGCATGTTTTCCCTCACCGCTTCTGGGATGCGGTAGGGGGTCTGGCGCATGGGTAGTTGCCCTGGGGTCTCGACCCGGTGAGTGGCCAGAGGGGTGTATCCAGCCAGGTACATTAGAGAACGTGTCTCGTTTCTCCTCTAATAGCTGCTGTACCTCGATCCGCTCCTGTGGGCTCAGCCGATCTCCCAGTGCAACCTCCCCTAAATCTCCAGATAACTGCCCATCTCCCAGCAAATCGGGAAGTGGTAAGCTGTAAAACTCCTCAGAGTTGGGCGCACATATGGCGGTTACCTCCTCGGCGCGCTCCTGGTAGGGCTTCATCATGTTCACATGGAGCATGCGTCGCCCTCCATTCCCTGTGCAGGGGCCTATGATATAGGTGGTGTCACACCTCTGGTCTACCACCCTATATGGTCCCTGCCAGGCGGCCTGTAGCTTGTCATGTCGGACAGGTTTTAAAATTAGCACTTTCTGCCCGACTTGAAAGCTACGGTCCCTGGCTCCCCGATCATACCACGTGCGCTGGCGAGTCTGTGCCGCCTGAAGGTTTTCCCTTACCGTCCTAGTCAATGCCTAGTCAATGCTTTCTCGAAAGGCCAGCACGTATGGTATGATCTGTGCTCCGGTCTCCCTCCCAATGGACTCTAATAAGGTCTAAGGGACCTCTGACCCTCCTCCCAAACAGCAGTTCGAACTGAGAAAATCCTGTGGATTCCTGCGGCACCTCCCGGTATGCGAACAGGAGATGCGGCAGGAATCGTTCCCAGTTCTTGTGGGTCTCTGCGAAGGTTCGGAGCATCTGCTTCAAGGTACCATTGAACCGTTCGCAGAGCCCATTAGTCTGGGGGTGGTAAGGGGCACTGATAATAGGCTTAATGCCACAGATCCTCCAGAGGTGTTGGGTAAACTCTGCGGTAAATTGGGTACCCTGATCCGAGATAATTTCCCTGGGTAATCCCATCCGGGAGAATATCCGCATGAGGGCATCCGCGACCGTTTCAGCGTGGATGTTAGTCAGAGCTACTGCCTCTGGATATCTAGTGGCATAATCTACTACTGTTAAGATATACCTTTTACCTGACGGGCTAGCTTTCTTGAAGGGGCCTATCAAATCTACCGCTATTCGGCTAAAGGGTTCCTCAATTATGGGTAGGGGATGGAGTTTCGCCTTCCTTCGGTCTCCCCCTCTGGCAGGTATCGCACGTAGTGCAATATCTGCGTACTTCCTGGCTGATCCCTGGCCAGAAGAAACTTTGGGTCAGTCTGTACCTGGTGCGACTGACCCCTAGATGCCCGTATAGCGGAATAGCATGCGCTATCCGGAGTAACTCAGCTCGGTACCGCTGCGGCACCACTAGCTGCCTCATCACTATCGGGTCTGACCCAGCAATCTGCTTGTCTGTTTCTCGGTATAAAAGCTGCTTATCCCAGACAAATCTCTCTCCCTCCCCCCCGGGTGAATCCGTGACAACCTTGTCCCTATATACCTGAAGTGTAGGGTCTGTTACTACTTCGGCTGCAAATTCATTAGGTGGGGCCCAGGGAACACATTCTTAGGAAGGGGAAGGGTCTCTTACCTGGACCTCCGGCAGTGTGTTGTAATCCTGGGTGCGGGCCTGCTGTCGGGTGACCACAGGGTGTGCTTCTCCTGTGGTGGGCGTCTGGGGCTCAAAAGCAGAAGTAAGCCTCCCCAGATCGTTCCCCAATAAAACCTCAGCCGGTAACTGCGGCATCAACCCCACCTCCACGTGTCCTGCCCCCGCTCCCCAATGTAAATGTACCCTTGCTGTAGGTAGCCGGTATACTGCTCCCCCGGCTACCCTGACGCCAACAGTTTTACTTAGCTTGGCCTGATCTGACACCAGGTGGCTCTGTACCAGGGTGATCGTAGCTCCCGAGTCCCATAGCCCTCGGACGGCTTTACCCTCCAGGTATACGGTCTGTCTGTGATGTTGTAGATTGTCAGTATTGGCCTGGACAGGATCCGCCTCGTGCAGTACCTCCCACTGTTCCACGGTGGTAATGGGAACAGCGGAACCATATGGTGTGGCCACGATATCCTGGTAGTGGTGAGCTGTGGCTGCTCTCAGTGGTGGTGGGCCCGGACGGATCCAGGTGGAACGGTCCCGCAGCTGTGGGCATTCCCTTTTATAATGTCCCCACTTCTGGCAGTGATGACAGGGGCCAGAAGTGGGTTGACGGAACCGTGGTTGTGCAGCGGGTGGTGGTGGTGGTAGTGGTCTTGGTGGAGCTGGGGTGTAAGTGGTTCCCCCAAAGTTTTTAAATGTGGCTTTTGGAGCTGCAGGTTTTTGTTGCCTGCGGGCATCCATATACTCATCTGCCTTCCTGGCAGCTTCGGTGAGGGATGTAGGGTTTCTGTCCCGTACCCATTCCTGGACCTCGCTGGTTACTCCCTCATAGAACTGCTCCATCAGCATCATTTGGATTACATCCTCCATAGACCGTGCCTTGCTAGCTTGCACCCACCCGAGTGCTGCCCTTTGTAATCTGCATGCCCACTCTGCGTGTGAGTCTTTCTCCACCTTCTTTAAATCCCTGAATCTCCGCCGGTATGCTTCCGGTGTTATAGCATACCTGGCCAGTATAATTTCTTTCACTTTGCTGTAATTCCGTATTTCCTCATTAGGTACAGTACGATAGGCCTCTGCTGCCCTGCCAGTTAACTTTCCGGCCAAAATGGGTACCCAGTCCTCTGCGCTTATTTTATGCAGTGCACACAGTCTCTCAAAGTCCTGCAGGAAAGCGTCTATATCTTCCTCTGCCTCCACATACGTTTTAAAAGCCTGGTATGGTATCTTAGGCTTACCTTCTTGTGGTACATTTCTTGCAGAGCTGTGTTCCGGAGCTGTTGTCGTCTGTTTTCTTAAGATAAATTCTTGGACCTCTGTTGATATAGATTTCTTTTCAGCAAACCAATAAGTTTGAATGACTATCTGTTCCTGTCCAAATTAGAAATAATAAAGTTGCGTGCACGCAGAAGTAATTTCACACTGAGACACAGGGTTCAGGTTAATGAAAGCACTTCAGGAAATTTAATGGCAAGAGCACAGAAAATGGGTGCGCAGACCCTTATAAAGGCATTATTACATCACTACAGAATTCAAGATAACATAGAATTATAAATCAGTAATTGGTTAAGTGTTAAGTGGTTAGTTCAAATGCCCTCCCTACTGGGTGTGCCATCTTATGTCATTACTGTCGTCATGAAGTTCTCCTCCAGATTCCAGCACCATCTTGTTAGCACGAGGAGTTCACTCGATGGGAGGGGGGCTTTAGCAGCCATTTTGAGTAGTTTGGCACTGTTTAGCTTCAAGGTTAGTTTCTCACGGCTTTTAGTAACTTCACATTTTATTAAGACTAGCTGCTCCAATGTTTCACTCAGCAGGAACCTAACATTTCCTGCTGACACACAATTTCTATGAACAAAGCATTCTTATAAGACTATGAGAGCATGAGAAAGAAATATAAGGGTATAGATTTAAAGGGGCCTAATAATTCTACAACAGTCCCCCCTTAAAATGTTAATTACTAAAAGATAAAAATGTATTTGTTAATACCGGAAGACTTGTTAGCCCAAAGACACAGAAACCCTGTGGCCGCTAGCTTGGTGTTAGTGCAAAGTGCAGTCGGATGTAATAAATATAGTACAAAATATCATTAGCAGTGATGGTTGTGGACTCAACCCTCGTCTTTTACTGTGAAATCATCTGGTACCCCCCTTGGCACACCTATGGCATCAATATATATATATATATGTACAGGTCAACCTGTCTTTTACAGGGGTGCTCCTTTTTGTTCTGAAGCATGAATGTGGTGTGTCAAGAGTACCTTGTCATGTATTATGTGTATGGACATAATAACCTTGGCTAGGGCACATTTACTTATTCATCATAGTATGAAACCTGTCCCATGCTATGTCAGTGTAGGTGGACTTAAATCATTTAGTCAATATTGATATCACCACAAACTCAAGATGGGCAGATAATCCTGAAAAAGCTTGGCGTCTGAATCTCTTTAGCTTCACGAGGTCTCCTTTTTGGGGTCCTCGGCTTTCCATCGATGGCAGGTGGTCAGGCGTTATTATGGCCATCAAAACACCTACTCGTTGATATCATTTTAAGCAACCTTTAGAATCAAAGGTTTGTCAAGATCAACAAATGTTACTTCCCATGTTGCAGAGAGAGAGTCTTGAATCTGGAATGGTGAATCCACTGAGTGATCTCTGCAACTTTCACGATGCATTACTGGGTATATGGTCTTGGTTGTCACATTGATGACCGGCTAGGTCTCTGGTCATCCAGACAAAATGTCTATTATAACTATTGCATATCTGAACCGGCAACTCTCTGGCACCTGGATATAGTCACTTAGATTCTTGAAAGGGATAGTGAAGTTTAGCTAGATGCTTAGGACTTTCCTCCTTTTTCTGCCTGAGTTGTCCTTGGCACAAATGACTCAGGATCGGCAGTAACTGTTGATCAGAGGAGTAATTCTAGGTGCTTCAGAGTATTTATAGATCAAAGAGTTCATGAGGGTCTTGGATAGGTATAAAACTCCATGGGCCCACTGGACCACTGCCCAGTACATGTTTTTTGGGTAAACAGAACTTGAGAGTGTTGGAGTACAGCCCGTCTCTAAGGGTTGTCCAGCTTTGCATTTCTTCAGGGTCAGCAGCTGCTTGTTGTTCCTTTAGGAGCTTGAAATCTGTAGATAGGATCTTCATGGTGAATATAGAAGTTTCTTTAGCGGACACTCTTCTGTCCACTTCCCTTGGTGCACTTGTGGCTTATTTGGCAGCTTGGTCAGCTGAGTGGTGCTTCTTCTTGTCTTCCAGATTGATCTAAAATCATGTGCCACACCCAGGGCATATCTTGAGTCAGTGTAGGTATTAGCACGTCTTCCTTCAGACATTTTGCATGCCACTGAGAAGGCTGTCAATTCAGCGTCTTGAGCAGATGTGGGTGAGGAAAGTGAAGATGTTTGACGTACCTGATCTTCTGTGGCAACAGCAAATCCAGTACGGTACCTTCCCTCTTCATCCGCAAATCTAAAGCCATCCACAAACAGAGTGGAGTCAGGATCTGGCAAAGCTACTGCATGCACTGTTGAGAGGTGTCTTGTTTCCTCTTTCATCTGTTCAAAGCAACCATGAGGAGCAGTAGGAGAGGTATCCTCACCTATTTCTGTGTGAGATTGAGGGTATTTGTCTTTCCATTTACAGTTCTCTTGCTGACCCCCCCTCTGTAGAGAGCTGATATCGATTTTTAGTGTTTCATGTTTCTAATGAGCCAGGTTCCTTTCATGAGATTTCTGGGGACTTAGTGAAGAAATCATGAGGGACAGCCACCTCTCAGTGATGCCCAAAACAGGTCTGTCATGATGAGGTGTACCTCCACCAGTCTGAATAATTCTTTTTCGTAGTGTGGTATCCCCCCTGGGAAGTGGCAGAAGAGCGGCCGGAGTAACATTTCTTCAAAATATGATGTCAGGTAGAGGCAGAGTTGTCTGTGGGCGGAAATGTCTTAGAGAAGTAAGGTGCTTTGGCTGGATACAATAGAGAATAGAATTAATATCATGAGGAGCAAGAATTATTAGGACCGGCACTAGAGGTGCCACACCACTGGGGGCTGCCATATTGGATGTGGGCACGACTTGAGCAGGTTGAGGCAGGGTAGGCGTGATCGGGGTAGGGGGTGTGGCAATGGAAGGTACATGGGAAGTGGCAAGTGGCTGAATAGGGCTGTGTTGCGTGGTAAGGGTAGGAGAATGGCCAGGCCATTTGGGCAGATGCCAGGGCGGGGCACGGGTAGGGCGGAGGAGATGGGTAGGGATTAAGAAGAGAGGAAGCATATAAAGGATATAGATATGGTGGTGGGGAGATGTAGGAATGAGTAGTGGGTGGAGTAGGAGGGACGGGAGGAGTAGGAAGAGGAGAAGGTGGAGTGGGAAGGACAGGAGATGAGGGAGAAGGAGGAGAAGGTGGAGTAGGAAGGACAGGAGATGAGGGAAGAGGAGAAGAAGGAGCAGTAGGAGGGGAGACAGACGAAGGGGAG
Organism: Pelobates fuscus; assembly: GCF_036172605.1. NCBI lineage: Eukaryota > Metazoa > Chordata > Amphibia > Anura > Pelobatidae > Pelobates > Pelobates fuscus. The sequence continues at coordinate 296,298 of NC_086318.1, read as the reverse complement.
GGATCAGTGGAAGGAGTAAGAGGAGGTGGGCAGGTAAGGGAGCAGACAGGTGATGTAGCAGTGGAGGTGGGCAGGGTGGTGGATGGGCAGAAGGGAGGAAGAGCGGAGGGGAGAAATGGATTGGAGGGGGAGGGTGGTAAAGGAGAGGATGAGGGTGAGGAGATCTATGGGACTGATGGGGGGGGAGAATAAGGATCCATCAGCATTCAAGACCAGGTAGAAATGAGGAGGCAGGTAGGATTCTCTTCCGCTATGGAGGCTGCAAATAGCCCATTTACAACAACTATTAACTGACCCTATGCTTTCCCTATAGAAAAATAATAAAAGGCTAACATGCTCATCTGTCTGAACAGGCCTCGAACGCTTCACTCCGTGGGTATCCCGCAGTGGCTAACCCACTACATCTCCCACACCAGACTTGTGCCCGTGGAGACAGACGCTATCCCTGACTCTCCGTTCTCTATTTTATTTATTTATTTATTTCTAACATATCTCAAAATATAATTCTTACATACATCACAAATATACATTATCACAATTTTATGTCTCGCAAAAGGGATAAAACTTATTCTACTCTTCACTGATAATGTATTAAAACATACAAAATAGACAAATAACATTGTTTTCTGCGAAATAAATGAAAAAGATAATGGAGATTTTGTTAAGCTTTATAAATAGCTATACATGAATTCACCTTTCTTGTTTTCCAGTTTCTGGCTGTTAATGCACTTGCTGCTAGTAACAGATCTGGAATCAATACATTATAATGCCCAAAGTCTCGACTTATATGTATATGCAATAATAAAATATCTGGGCTTACGTCAAAATTTATGTAAAACAGTCTTTAATCTTGGAGGCTATCATTATCCAATAAAGACAGATTGGAGCACACTCCCACCTTCATAGTTTATACTAGTATCTAAATCCTTATTCCATTTGTAAATAGTTAGGCTTATAATGTTTTCTGGTTCCTTTTCAATTAGATCAAAACATTCTTAGACCAATCCTTTAACTGTATTACCATTTGTTCAAGAAATCTTTGTTTATTAGAAATTTATTTTAGTAAATATTCTTTAAGATAACCCTTTTTCCAGCATGTTATCAATTTTTGTACACAAAGTTAAAACACATTTGTTACTTACACGTGAATCGATATATATATATTTTCTATCTATATATTTTCTCCATCATTAACCATCACTTGTCACAGACACATTTCTGATATAGGGAAACAAATAGCAGGATTATTTTAGTAATTGTAACTTTCTTGTTCATAATATGTAGAGTACAAGGAAAACAACATATCATAAGACACGATTAGCATGATAGGGGTAGGCCTCTTGATGGAGGCAGCCATGACAGGGGCGGGGAAGGAAATGATGGCCATGATGTGTGTGCAGGAGGTGAGGGCATGGTAAGGGCAGAAGTGACGTCACCTTAGGGCCAACCTCCTTTTGTACTAGGGGCCATTTTCTTTTAGGGTGTTGGCTGACGTACTTTCAACATTACACTATATTATAGCTAATAAAATAAGTCAGAGAAGCAACATTCTGTTCAGCAAAATGAAATACTAAACTATGAACAGACCTGGCGGGTTAAATAAGACAGGTGAGAACATTATGCATTTAACAGCCCATAAAGCTGTCTCTAGAAACATGTACTTTAAAATAACATGATGCAAAATAAACTCACGGAATTCAACCAATTTCCCTTATCATCCACCAGCCATTAATCACTTAACACGTCCAAATATTCCTCTATTCTTGTAGCAGATTCATTTTCCTAACCTCCGTAATCATATACACCAGTCTTTACTTTGCACCGCGAAAGAAAATACAGGGCCTCGTGAGCGAGTCTCCCCCACAATCCTCACTGCCTTATCACAACACACAATATATATAAAGCGCTACGGAATCTGTTGGCGTCATATAAATGGCAACAACAATAACAATATACAAACCCTAGAAACCTCTTATACGACACATCAATCCTTAACCATCCTATCAACTTCTATGTAAATAACAAAATACACAATTAGAATATCTTCTAGCAAAAATCCCATTTCTAACTCTTATCTGTAGCTCTGAACAACTTCACTGAACACAGACCCGCATGTCCCTCCTCCCCCCCAAACCTGTACGTCACAGCAAAAGAGGGAGGGGGAAGAGGGAGAGAAACGAGAGAAACTGCAGGCATGAAGGTTAACCATGTCACTGCTGTACAGTAACAAGACAGAAGGACAATTACATTACAATTATTGCGCGCAAAGAGACACAAAAACACCTAGGGTACCCATACTATAGCATAAAGTAATATGGCCATGTACATATTAGAACGATGCGCATATAAACAATAAAACACAGCAAATAACTCCTGATCCAGTCAGGTCAATCAGTGATGTATCCTGGTTTTGTGCTGCCCTAGGCAGGACAAAACTCAGGCGCCCCCCTTCCCCCCGCGCCACCCCCACCCAACCTTTCCCCCGCCCCGCATTCTAAATACACACACACACATTCATTGACAGATACGCATACACTAGCTAACAGAACCACACACTCGCTAACAGAAACACACACACTAACAGACACACTCACACTCAGTAACAGACAAACACACTCACTAACAGACACACACTAACAGACACACACACTCACTAACATACACACACACTCACAGGCAAACACACACTAACAGACACACACTGTAGCGGAACGCAGTAAGCCTGTCCTGCAAAATGCCTGTGTGACTGTAATTGTTATATTTTTTCCTATGTTGAAATTGCTATTCGCCTATTTAATATGTGAATTATATGTTATTCGGTAGTTTCCATCCGTATCATATACTTATGGAAACTACCGAACGGAGAGACCACCCCGGAGAGAAGTGTGCCAGCAATTAAGGTTCACATTCTCTCCAAACCGCAAGTTAACCGGCTCATTAACAGTGTGTCTGGGTGGCCGCCATTCGGCATGCGTACACGTGGCGGCGGCCATCTTACGCATGAAAATCTCAGCGGTGTTTTGTCGTCGAGTGTCTGGAACTCAAATCGGACACTCAAACAACCAAACACCGCTGAGACCTCCAGAGCTCCGTAACTGCCGAACGGAGAGACTTAACGAATCCCCATTCGGTAGTTACAAAGTACCGAATGAGCGAATCACTATCTAGGTGAATTAAAGTATGGATGGCAGTTATAAATGTCTGTTTTAACTGCCGAACGGAGACCGACCGCAGGGCCCATTCTCATGGAACCCTTTTCGGATACCAACTCGTGTGCGGTCGGTCAAACTTCACCTTCCTGTAACTGCCGAACCACTGGTCCGATCTGGGTGAATTTTGGATATTATATTCACCCAGATCAGGGCTACCTAGCGGTACCCTAATATTAAGGATATGTGATGGTTGAGGGGTACATCCAAGTTTGGGGTAAAGTACTGGACAAGTTAAGGGGATTATGACTCACTCTGAGGGGAGGAGATGTGTGGGAGGTAACAAGTACTACATTGGTTACTGTCATAATTACTGTGGTTCCCTCCCTTGCATGGGAGCAGGCTTTATAAGAAACCTTGGAATAAACGATATTCAGTTCTACTCCTGAAACTGTGTGTCGTCCAGTTATTGGGAGTGCTGTGGGGATTTCGCTGTACCTTTTTACCTGCTGGAAACTCTGCTGTGGATTTACTAATGACTTGTTCCTGAGCCTTCCTTGGATCTAAAGTGGAGAATAGCTGCGTGAAATCAGCTCTCCGCTACACACACACTAACAGACACACACAGTCACACACACTAACAGACACAGACAGAAACACTAACAGACACAAACACTAACAGACACACACACACTAACAGACACACACACACTAACAGACACAGACAGAAACACTAACAGACACAAACACTAACAGACACACACTAACAGACACACACACTGACACACAAACACTAACAGACACACACACTGACACACACACTAACAGACACACACACTGACACACACACACTAACAGACACACACTAACAGACACGGACACACACTAACAGACACAGACACACACTAACAGACACACACACTAACAGACACAGACACACACTCACCCACATTAACACATTTTTTAAAATTTATTTTTAACACATTTTTTTTACATTTATTTTTAACACATTTTTTTTAAATTTATTTTTAACACATTTTTTTTAAATGTATTTTTAACACTTTTTTTTTTTTAATTCAACACCCCCCCCAGCCTCCTTACCTTTGGGAATGCTGGGGAGGGGGGGTGTCTCTTCCTCCCTGGTGGTCCAGTGGCTGCTGGGCGATCGGGCGGCACTGCCTGGCGGGCGGGCGGGCGGCCGGCGAGGGACCACTTCCCCTGAGCTGTCTGCTCAGCTCCCTCGCGCGCCTCAGAGTGAGGCTGGGAGCCGGAATATGACGTCATATTCCGGCTCCCAGCCTCACTCTGCGGCTGGCGAGGGAGCTGAGCAGACAGCTCAGGGGAAGTGCTCCCTCGCCGGCCGCCCGCCCACCAGGCAATGCCGCCAGATTGCCCAGCAGCCCGCCGGCATGTCTGTTAGCCGCAAGGCTAACAAGACATTTGCCTTGGGCATTTGGGGGGCGGCGTTTTTTGCCGCCCCCTGGAAAATGCCGCCCAAGGCAAATGCCTTGTTTGCCTCGCGGCTAATACGCCCCTGAGGTCAATCATAACACAGTAATAATCTCAGTGAAACTCAATACAAAACCCCACCCCTCTATCAGGGTGGTACCGGCTCCTAAATCGGCCAACAAGCAATACAAAAACCCCACAGCATTTAAGATTGGGGTAGGGTGGGGACCAGGGATGGTGACCGCGGTCAGCTACATTTCGGTCATTACTGACGGGATGTTGGGCGTGGTCACCTCCCGGACATAATAATGTAATAATAGGGCGTTGGCTGGGAGAACTTTCCAGTAACACAATTATTATAATAAACATACAGTCTTAAACCTCTGTGATCAACCTCTTCCTCAATCCATCCCTCTTGCTGAATAGCCTACGCTACCGCTGTACGGATCAAATTATGGTCTGCCAGCTTGCCTTTCTTTTCTGTCAGTAACTTACGCCAGCTCTCTGGCTGCAATCTACCACACGGAGGTACAGCAATTCCACACACTTTGGCAATCTTATCAACTTTCTTAACTATCTCCTCTCCTTCTCTATCTTCAACCAGATGATATGCTAACCAACCCTTATTGGGTTTATCTAGATTCTGTCCCATCCTCCCTATACAAGGCGTCCCAGATATAGAGAAAGAAAAAGGAACAGAATGTCTACAGTGCTCGACTGCTACGTAAGAATAGGTTCCTACGTACGTCTTCCCAAAACGTAGACTAGTCACTGAGTCCGCCTACCCAAGGTAGTCGCGGATTGGAGCGTGGCAAGAAGTGTGTGACCAATCACTTCTCTCATCAGAAAAAGAGAAAGAGGAGGGGAAAGTGCAAATAGTACAGAGAGTAAGATAAAAGTAAACACAGGAATCTGTGTGACAGACAATTAAGACATTTCAAGTAAAATACAGTGCATGCATCACAGTTCAAATAAAATCAACAGTAATCCCTTTCCTTTACTCGTGTGGCAGAAGCCACCTACCTCAACCTCGTAGTGTCCCTGTTGCAGACTTATCTGCAAGTCTCACTACCTCACGGTGATGGAAACAGCAATACCTGCCCGAATCCAATCCCACCATCAAAACAAATGTTACCAGCCTCAGCGCTCGAGGTTGGAACGTATCACCTCTCTGCAATCCAGTCAGAGAAACCAAGTGTCCAATGAGGCTAGCTAAGCTGTCAGAGTGACACTATGGGGAACCCCTAGGATGCAGTGAGTCTACACCCCTCCACAGATTCCCCCCTTCTTTTTCCTTCCTGCCGTAGCTACTCGGCACCTAAAAGAGGAAAACAGGCAAACAGAAGATCCCCAGGAAAACTTCCACAGATCCACCCCCCTTTTTCCTTACAGCCACAGCCACGTGGCTCCTAAAAGGGGTAAACAGGCAAACACTCTACCCGGGCACTAAGCTAAGGACAAACCAAATCAGACACACCCAGGCAACAGATAGTCAACATGCAGGTAAAATAGGTATCAAATTAAAAATACAAGGTCTCTGGGCAAGTAATTACCTGACTTTGATGTCCCCTCGGAAGCAGTCTCAGACACTGGGACAGGTAAATCACAGGGGGCAGGAACATACCGACTAGGTGCTGCAGCAATCTCTACTGTGTATTTCAGAGGTGATCAAGCTCCTTCCGTCCCTCAGGATTAACCCCCCCAGGGTCTTCTTGGACAGCTGTCCGATAGGTCATAACCCAGAGCCCCACGTTGATGCGCCAACTGATATAGATTTCTTTTCAGCAAACCAATAAGTTTGAATGACTATCTGTTCCTGTCCAAATTAGAAATAATAAAGTTGCGTGCACGCAGAAGTAATTTCACACTGAGACACAGGGTTCAGGTTAATGAAAGAACTTCAGGAAATTTAATGGCAAGAGCACAGAAAATGGGTGCGCAGACCCTTATAAAGGCATTATTACATCACTACAGAATTCAAGATAACATAGAATTATAAATCAGTAAATGGTTAAGTGTTAAGTGGTTAGTTCAAATGCCCTCCCTACTGGGTGTGCCATCTTATGTCATTACTGTCGTCATGAAGTTCTCCTCCAGATTCCAGCACCATCTTGTTAGCACGAGGAGTTCACTCGATGGGAGGGGGGCTTTAGCAGCCATTTTGAGTAGTTTGGCACTGTTTAGCTTCAAGGTTAGGTTCAAGGCTTTTAGTAACTTCACATTTTATTAAGACTAGCTGCTACAATGTTTCACTCAGCAGGAACCTAACATTTCCTGCTGACACACAATTTCTATGAACAAAGCATTCTTATAAGACTATGAGCGCATGAGAAAGAAATATAAGGGTATAGATTTAAAGGGGCCTAATAATTCTACAACACTGTCATAGTCTTTGAAATAATTTCCTCTGAGGGGTTTTCCCCATAAAAGGACAGCCTGAATCGAACCTGCCTCTGGAACTCCATCTATCCCTGTGTTTCTCCTGGATCCCTCTGTTCGGGAACCGAATCGCCATCCATTCTGTACTCTGCCATAAGTTCAGTAATGAGTACCGCTTTCTTCTTGTTGCTGGCTTGTATACCCCTTGCCTCTAGGAGGTCCTTTAGCTTGGAGCGTTTTAGCGTAGTAAAATCAATCTCCATCCGTACTCCATTTATGCTTGTTCCTCTGTGAGTCTGGATCAAAGCGCTGCCAACCAATGTAGCGGAGGTACAATATTCCCCAGGTTATCTCCGCTTAGAATCCAGTATCCTCTGATAGCCCTGATCTGGGTGAGCAACATACTCAAAAATCACCCAGATCGGACCAGGGGTTCGGGAGTTATGAACAGGCAAAGTTTTGACCGACCGCATGGGTAAAGTATCCGAAAACAGTTCCATGCTGTGACAAACCCATCTGTATAGACTTATATTGCTGGTTCGTCTGTTTGCCTTGATTTCATGGATTTCCTGTCCGTATGCCCTTGTTCGTCTGTTTTCCCTTGTACCGATTGAAACTACCGAACAAACGACCACCCAGGAGAGGAGTGTGCTGCTTGTTAACACCTTGACCACAATTAGAACGTTGCGGTTAACCGCAGACACCTCTCCATTCCATTCGTACGGGTGGTCGTCGTTCGTATGCCGACCACGAGGCGGCGGCCATTTTGGACACGAGGAGAATCAGCGGTGTTCGGTGCAAAACCTATGGAACTAAAAACGGATACTTTATCTGCCGAACACCGCTGGAGGCTGCCGCCCACCTTCTATTTCGTTGAGGCGTACGAACACCGGTCGGTTCGGGAGTTTCTATAATTCGTATGGACTTTACCCAGGTAGCCGTCCCATGGAGTCATTCGTATACCGAAGAACTTGTGAGAGACTTTGACTCCATGGCGATTGAACTATGTACATCGGATCTGAGCGCTATTCGGTCGGAATATGCCCTCAGATCCAGGCTATCTGGGGATACGTTACACGAACCATATGCAATCGGTATTTCTGATTTTATGTATTTTATTGTATTTTTCTTATTATGTTTTAAAATGGCGATGGTCTCTATCCTTGGAGATAATTAGATTTCTCCCTAATTATCTCCGGGATAGAGAAGGAGGATTTATGGGTAAAATGGGAAGGGCTTGTATTGAAGCCACTGCGATTGGCTACTGTCCAATATGTTTTACAGTCTTCCACAAGGTCCCCTAGGGGAGTGTCCACCTTGTGGAGATCCGCATAAATACCGGGCAGGTAGCCCCCATTAAACACATTCCTGTTTGACCTTCAAGACGGAGCTTTGTCTCGTTTGTGGAGGGATTTACTATTGGGACAGCGTTTTCGTTTATTTCTAGCTGTGGAAGGATTTCGGATGGATTGCTGATCGGGAGTTGCCGCATTCGTATGCTCCGTTCGGGAGTTTTACGATCGGTCGGACTAAAACTGCATTTCTGGAGAAAGGGGATTAGCTACTAAACGACGGCTCCGTTCCCCTGGCGGTGAGTGTCGTAACACATGCATTTTGCCCCTGTAGTTTCCCCACGAAATACTGGAAGTCTGGAGGTCTCAGCGGTGTTTGCCTAGTCAAGTGTCCGATTTTAGTTCCAGACACTCGACGGCAAAACACCGCTGTTCGGGAGTCTAAGATGGCCGCCGCCACGTGTTCGTTTCCCGAATGGCGGCCACCCAGAGGACAAAGACCACACTACACTGATGGCTAATTACCCGTTTGCAACATTGTTGCAAACGGTAATTGAAGGCACACTTCACACAAGGGAGGTCTGGTTGTTCGGTAGTCTCATTCCCTTACTTTATTCGAATGATTCTACCGAACAACCAGAGGAATACATTTCTTTTACAACACATAGAAACTGGCAATGTACACAAATACAGTTATACACGTGAAATTTGTAGGACAGCCCAGGGTCATCCGCTACAACTGTGACCTGTGATTAAAAGCTCAGTTGACTCCCAGCCTATGTGTCGTCTAGTTCTTGGGAAGGAAGGATTGATACAACGCTACCGGGATTACTGTATGCTGTACTTATTTTGCCCGGATTATTTTATGCTGTTCCTGTTACCCAGTGGAGATACTGTGGATTATACTACCTCTTACATTTAGTAAACAGAAACAGATAATTTTCACTTCACATTCCACAAATCGCACTTTTAAAATTCACCAAACACTCACCTGTCATTCCACCAATGTCATATACCTCCTCTGGTGCCCATGTGGTCTCCAGTATATTGGCATGACCACTAGGGCTTTTAAAACTAGGGTTGCAGAAAATATTGGCAACAACCAGAGGGGGTATATGAAACACAGTGTGTCTGCGCACTTTGTGGAGAAACACAGAAGTAATCCTTCTATGTTATCCTATATGGTAATATCAAAAAGATATAAAAATTGGAGGGGTGACAATAATGTTAAAGGGACACTCCAGGCACCCAGACCACTTCGGCTCATTGGAGTGGTCTGGGTGCCAACTCCCACTACCCTTAACCCTGCAAGTGTAATTATTGCAGTTTTTTTTAAACTGCAATAATTACCTTGCAGGGTTAAGTCCTCCCCTAGTGGCTGTCTATTAGACAGCCACTAGAGGGACTTCCTGCTTCATAGCACAGGTTTTCTGTGCTAGAGCGTCGCTGGACGTCCTCACGCTGTGTGAGGACCTCCAGCGTCACTCTATTCCCCATAGGGAAGCATTGAAATTCATTTTCAATGCTTTCCTATGGGGTGTGCTAATGCGCATGCGCGGCCGGCGGGCGAGATCAGTCTCGCCCACCGGCCGACGTAAGTAGAAGGAGGAGCGGCGGGGGAGGAGGAAGCAGCGACGTGGGACCTGTCGCTGCCCCTGGTAAGTCACTGAAGGGGTTTTCACCCCTTCAGCAACTGGGGATTGGGGGGTGGGAGGGAGAGGGACCCTCCAGTGCCAGGAAAACGGATCGTTTTCCTGGCACTGGAGTTTCCCTTTAAAGAACTGGCGAAGATAGAAAGCAAGTAGATTTTTTATGTGAACACTCTTTCCCCAAATGGACTAAATCTTGATTTTGAGTTTGTTCACTTTCTATGATTTTTATGATTTTTACATGATAATAAAATGTAATATATTTTTCATAAAATATTATTACTTAGTGTTTTCATTTTTTGAGATATTTAGATAAAACAAAAAATCTCATCTATCCTGACAAAAACAGATTGCATTAAACCTGTTAAAATAAATTACATTTGCTTTCTGTCTTAGATGTCAGGCTACAGATATATATTCCTGGGATATTTGGAATGTGTGTGTATATATACACATGTACAAAAAGGTTGTTGTTTTTTTGTTTTGTTTTTTAATACTGTATCTCTATGTTTTTTCATAATCACCACACAAGAGTTTAATATATTTTAAATTGGTAATTATGATGAAGTGGAAATCAATCAATAAATTGATTATTTTGTGTATCTGCCCCTGGCCAAATTAAAGAAACAGTGCGTGCACGCTCCCTGAAGTAATTCACACCGGACACAAGTTTCAGGTTAATGAAAAACTTGAGGAATGTTTATTAGAGGGGGTGGCATGCCCCTTATAAAGCAAAATTACATCATAAGCATTGTCATAACATTGAGATAACATTGATTTATACATCAATAATTGGTTAGGGGTTAAGTGGCTGATCCATTGCTCGTCCTACCGGGTGTGATGTCACTGGCATCTCGCAGGTCTCCCCCAAATTCCAGCGCCATCTTGTTAGTGAGGGTGTTATTCGATGACTAAGGGAAACTCCCTGGCCCTAGCGGCCATTTTAGGTTAATCATATATATAATGATAAATGCTGATCAGGAACTATATAAAGTAAATAGACATTTTCCTAACTAAACATTAGGATAATATTTCATGTCCACAACAGTTCCCCCTTAAAATGGCTATTTACTAGAAAGACAACTACAACTGTCCCTAAGATGTCCCTAATTGGCTGCAGCTCATCTGTCTTAACAAGCCTCGAATGCTTCACTCCGTGGGTATCCCGCAGTGGCTAACCCACTACTTCTCCCACGAGAGACTTCTGCCCGTAGAGACAGACGCTATCCCTACACTATCCCTACAGGAATGCAGTTGTCTGTTTGAACTGATGAGACTGGAGGGGTGTGTGTGGTGTGTCACACTCTGTCATTGATGTCTTGGTGTAAGAATGTGGGAGTTGCGTTATCAATGGTTTGTCCTACTGTCTTCTGTAAGTACTTCTGTATGCAAGGTAGTACACAGCAAGTCAGGAAGAGAAAGAGAATTGTCACAGTGCGGACCGCCATTCCAACCTAGAATAAGGTCTTCTGCCACCCATTCATGCATCCAAACCATCTATCCCATGTATTGGGGACCCCAGAATTCCTTTGTAATTCGTCAGGGAGACTGTCCAATTTCTCTGTTGCCATAGTTACTTTACCAATAGGTCCAGTATTATCTGGGATAAAGGTACAAGATGTCATGGTGTCGGGAAATATTTTACATACACCCCCTTTTTCTGCTAGAATCATATCTAGGGCCATCCTATTCTGAAATGTCATCTGGGAGGTATTTATTTATTTATTTATTATTGCCATTTATATAGCGCCAACAGATTCCGTAGCGCTTTACAATATTATGAGAGGGGATTTAACTATAAATAGGACAATTACAAATAAACTTACAGGAACAATAGGTAGAAGAAGACCCTGCTCAATCGAGCTTACATTCTATTGGAGGTGGGGGTGTAAAACACATTAGGACAGGAATTTGCAATCAAATAAGGTGGGCTGCCCTTTAGGAGAGGGCAAGAGACAGGTATGTGAGGTAGGGGTTAGTCTTGGAGGCCATAAGCTTTCCTAAAGAGATGGGTTTTAAGGCACTTCTTAAAAGATGCAAGACTAGGGGAGAGTCTGATGGCAGTAGGCAGGCTATTCCATAGGAAGGGAGCTGCCCGCGAGAAGTCCTGCAAGCGCGAATTGGCCGTACGAGTGCGGACAACGGACAGGAGGTGGTCACGGCGAGAGCGGAGAGACCGAGAAGGGACATACCTATGGATCTGTGAGGAGATATAAGATGGGCTAGAGTTGTTCAGTGCTTTATAGGTATGAGTTAGTACCTTGAATTGACTCCTATAGCATACAGGAAGCCAATGTAAGGACTGGCAGAGGGGTGAGGTGTGAGAGAAACGACTAGAGAGGAAAATCAATCTAGCAGCAGCGTTCATTACGGACTGTAGGGGTGCAGTACGGCTATTGGGAAGACCAATCAGGAGAGGGTTACAATAATCCATGCGGGAAATTACTAGAGCATGGACAAGCTCCTTGGTAGTATCTGGTGCAAGAAAGGGGCGGATGCGGGCTATGTTTTTAAGATGGAATCTACAGGATTTGGCAACATGCTGGATGTGAGGCTCAAAGGTGAGACCAGAGTCAAGTATGACGCCAAGACAGCACGCTTGCCAGGATGGACTGATGTTGATACCACAAACTTGAAGGGAGAGCGAAAGAGGAGGATCAGTATTAGGAGGAGGAAAGACAAGGAGCTCAGTTTTTGAGAGATTGAGTTTCAGAAAGTGGGAGGACATCCAGTCAGAGATGGAAGAAAGGCAAGCAGTGACACGTTGCAGGATGGCAGGGGAGAGGTCCGGGGAGGAGAGATATAGCTGGGTGTCATCAGCGTACAGATGGTAGTGGAATCCAAAAGAGGTAATACGTTTGCCAAGAGAGGCAGTATAAAAAGAAAATAGAAGGGGACCAAGGACGGAGCCTTGGGGGACTCCAACCGAGACAGGGCGAGGGGAGGAGGTATCATTAGAAAAGGAGACACAGAATGAGCGTTGGGAGAGATAAGAGGAAAACCATGAGAGGACAGAGTCACAGAGACCAAGCGATTGAAGAGTTTGAAGAAGGAGAGCATGATCAACGGTGTCAAAGTGTCAGGATCGGGACAGGGATCCAACACGCAGAGTACAAAGAGTGGAAAGGTACGTATACCGGGCCTTAGAATGGCCGGACTAACGTACCGAGAGTAAAGAATAGTCAGAGGCAAGCCGAGGTCGAGGGAACGAGAAGACAGATAAGCGAGAGACAAGCCGGGTCAAGGGATAACAGAGAAACAGGGTAGTACAACGAGCCGAGTCAAAACCAAAAGAGCAAACTAGAATACCAGAGCACTGAGTGACTAGACAAGCTAGAACCACGACAGGGCAATGAGCTGAAGTAAGGAGTAAGCTTAAATACCCTGGCTCTGGATGGAAATCACGCCTCTGACAAGTACCGATTGGATATCGGACACTTGAGTGACAGATTGCTCGTGCTAGCGTCATGACGTCACGTATTGAGCGTCCTGCTAGAAAAGGACGTGGATTCCTCGCGGCCGGTGTTTAAGTGACTGGATGAACCGCGAGGAACGGAGGAAACAGCTCGCCTGGACGGATACACCACCAAGTCTCTACCTCCCTTAGAGGTAGAGGCCTCAGGTACCCTGACAGTACCCCCCCTCTCAGATACGCCCACCGGGCGGAATGAACCGGGGCGAGATGGGAAGCGGAGGTGAAATGCTCTGCGAAGGCGAGAAGCATGGACGTCCTCCTGAGGTACCCAACTCCTCTCCTCAGGACCATATCCCCTCCAGTTGACCAAATATTGCAATTTTCCCCTTGAAATTCTGGAGTCAATGATGGAGCTGACCTCGTACTCCTCCCGACCCTCCACCTGAACAGGACGAGGCGAGGAGACCTTAGAGGAGAATTTGTTGCAAATGAGGGGTTTCAACAAGGAGACATGAAAAGAGTTAGGAATGCGTAAGGCAGGTGGCAGAGCAAGGCGATACGCAACCGGATTGATACGAGTGAGAACCCTGTAAGGACCTATGTAACGAGGAGCAAATTTCATGGACGGAACTTTTAGGCGAATATTCTTAGTACTCAACCATACCCTATCCCCAGGAACAAAAACAGGAGCCGCTCTTCTATGTTTGTCAGCGTGTTTCTTGAACAGCGAGGAACTATGTAATAGAATTTGTCGAGTTTGATCCCATAATTTCTTCAGGTTGGCGACATGATCATCAACCGACGGTATCCCCTGAGAAGAGGAAACCGAAGGAAAAATCGAAGGATGAAAGCCATAGTTCATGAAGAAAGGGCTAGAGCGAGTTGAATCGCAAACAAGGTTATTGTGTGCGAACTCCGCCCAAGGAATCAGACCGACCCAATCGTCCTGGTGTTCGGAAACAAAGCAACGCAGATACTGTTCGATCTTTTGATTAGTACGTTCAGCAGCTCCGTTAGACTGAGGGTGATAGGCAGAGGAAAAGTTCAATTTGATGCCCATTTGAGAACAAAAGGATCTCCAGAAACGTGAGACAAATTGAGAACCTCTATCAGAAACAATCTCTGAAGGGATCCCATGTAGGCGAAAAACTTCTCTCGCAAAAATCTCCGCCAATTCAGGGGAAGTCGGAAGTTTAGGTAATGGCACGAAATGGGCCATCTTGGTAAATCTATCCACCACCGTGAGAATAACAGTCTGTTTTTTGGAAGCAGGCAAATCAACGATAAAGTCAATGGACAAACAGGACCAAGGTTTCTCAGGAATGTCCAAGGGGTGTAACAGGCCACATGGGGATGCATGAGATAGTTTAGTCTTGGCACAAGTCTCACAAGCTGCGACGAACTCCTCAATATCCTTACGAAGTGAAGGCCACCAGAAATCCTTGGATATCAGAGAGTACGTCTTGCGAATACCAGGATGACCAGCTATTTTACTTTCATGAAAACATTGTAAGAGCTCCAGTTGAAGTTCAGGGGGAACAAAGTTTCTTCCCTCAGGAGTGTTTCCGGGAGCTAGATGTTGTGACTTCAAGATCTGGTCAAGTAGCGGGGAATGAATTTTGAGACTGGTATTAGCAATAATATTGCATTTGGGTACAATGGAAGACAAAAGTGGTTCAACTGAAGCAGAGGGTTCATATTGGCGAGATAGCGCATCGGCTTTAGAATTCTTTGACCCAGGTCTGTAAGTCAGAACGTAATTGAAATGGGTAAGAAACAACGACCAACGAGCCTGCCTGGAGGACAGACGCTTGGCCTCTCCGATATAAGACAAGTTTTTGTGGTCTGTCAGGATGGTAACAGGATGTAATGTACCTTCCAATAAATGTCTCCATTCTTTCAAAGCCTTGATAACCGCTAGTAATTCTCTGTCACCAATGTCATACCTGCTTTCAGTACCGGTCAATTTTTTAGAGAAAAATCCACATGGATGTAATGGTTTGTCAACACCCAACCTTTGAGATAGAACAGCACCTAAACCAGTCTCTGATGCGTCTACCTCGAGCAAAAATGGCAGAGAAGTGTCAGGGTGAACTAAAATTGGAGCGGAAGCGAAAAGCTCCTTGAGAGTCTTGAACGCAAGGAGAGCTTCAGTAGTCCAATTCTTAGTGTCAGCCCCCTGTTTGGTCATGTTAGTGATAGGTGCAATAATGGAAGAATAGCCCTTAATAAAGCGCCTATAATAATTGGAAAAACCAATAAATCTCTGTATGGCTTTAAGACCTGTGGGTAAAGGCCACTCTAGAATGGATTGGAGCTTATCCGGATCCATCTTAAATCCCTCCCCAGAGATCACATAGCCGAGAAAGGTTACCTGGGTTTGATCAAAGCTACATTTCTCCAACTTGCAGTACAAGCCATGCTGGAGAAGCTTGTGCAAAACCCTCCTGACTTGTTTGTGATGAATCTCAATGTCACTAGAATGAATGAGTATATCATCTAGGTATACAATGACGCACTCTTGCTGAAATTCCCTAAGAACCTCATTAATCAGATCTTGGAATACTGCTGGTGCATTGCATAACCCAAAAGGCATGACGGTATATTCATAGTGGCCATATCGAGTATTGAATGCCGTCATCCACTCATGTCCCTGCTGGATTCTCACCAAGTTATATGCCCCTCTGAGGTCTAACTTGGTGAAAATTGTAGAGCCCTTCAAACGATCGAAGAGTTCGGTGATCAAGGGAATCGGGTAGGCATTTTTAATGGTTATCTTATTCAGGCCTCGATAATCAATACAAGGTCTCAAAGAACCATCTTTCTTTTTAACAAAAAAAAATCCAGCCCCGGCAGGGGAGGAGGACCTCCTGATGAATCCCTTGTCTAAATTCTCGTGAATATATTCCTCTAGGACTGAGTTCTCCTTTATAGATAATGGGTATACATGACCTCTGGGAGGCATGGTACCAGGGAGTAGGTTAATTTTGCAATCAAAGGACCTGTGTGGGGGTAAGGTATCGGCTTTCTTTTTGTCAAATACTGCCTTTAAATCTAGATACTGAGGCGGAATTTGTGTCTCTGTAGGATTGTCAGAGGTATTCGATGTATTAGTTAATCCAAGAGGTAAGACCTTCCGCAAGCATTTTTCTTGACAATTCTCTCCCCATGAAACTATCTCCCCTGATTCCCAATTAATAATAGGGTTGTGTCTCCTCAGCCAGGAGTACCCCAGAACTATGGGAATAGACGGAGAAGAAATGAGCATCAAGGATATATCCTCTTTATGCAGGATGCCAACAGTCAAGTTAATCGGTATGGTCTCATGAAAAATAACAGGCTCAAGTAACGGTCTACCATCGATGGCCTCAACAGCCAGAGGTGTCTCTTTTAACTGGGATGGAATAGCATGCTTGGCAGCAAAACCCTGATCTATAAAGCTCTCAGCAGCTCCAGAATCGATTAGTGCCATAGTCTTAACTACTCCCTTCTCCCACTTTAAAGAAACGGGTAACACAAGCCTGAGCTCCTTGTAGTTGTGAATAGAGGACAAAGTAGAAACACCCAAGGCCTGTCCTCTAGAGGAACTTAGGTGCGAGCGTTTCCCGAACGATTGGGACAATTTAGGCGTAAATGACCCCTGACTCCACAATACATACATAAACCCTCCCTTCTCCTGTACTGTCTCTCCCTTTCAGTGAGATGAGTACTGCCTATCTGCATAGGTTCAGGAATACGTAAGTCTTCGAACTCAGAGATTTGAAAGGTAGGCGCTAGTTTAAAGGAGGGTCTACGGGTCCTATCTCGAGTGTTCTGCCTCTCTCTTAAGCGTTCATCAATACGAGATATAAAAGAAATTAAATCCTCCAAATTTTCAGGGAGTTCTCTAGTAGCGACCTCGTCAAGAATTACATCTGATAACCCATTCAGAAACACATCTATATAAGCCTGTTCGTTCCACTTAACTTCTGCCGCCAAGGATCTGAACTCTAGTGCATAATCCACAAGTGTTCGATTGTCCTGTTTAAGGCGCAACATTAATCTAGCTGCATTGACCTTTCTGCCAGGAGGGTCAAAAGTTCTTCTAAACGCAGCTACAAAGGCATTATAATTATAGACGAGTGGATTATCATTCTCCCATAAAGGATTGGCCCATCTCAAAGCTTTTTCAATGAGCAGAGTAATAATAAATCCAACCTTTGCTCTATCTGTAGGATAAGAGCGGGGTTGTAGTTCGAAATGGATGCTAATCTGGTTTAGAAAGCCACGACACTTCTCCGGTGACCCGCCATAACGTACTGGTGGGGTAATACGGGAAGAAGCACCTACAGTGGCTACCTCTAGACCTGAGACTGCAGGAGAGATAGAAGGAGTACGTGTCTCCTCAGGTGGATTACTAGCACGAGACAAAAGTGCCTGTAGTGCCAAAGCCATCTGATCCATCCTATGTTCCATGGCGTCAAACCTGGGATCCGAAGAACCAAGCTGACTGTTTGTACCTGCAGGATCCATTGGCCCTGTCGTAATGTCAGGATCGGGACAGGGATCCAACACGCAGAGTACAAAGAGTGGAAAGGTACGTATACCGGGCCTTAGAATGGCCGGACTAACGTACCGAGAGTAAAGAATAGTCAGAGGCAAGCCGAGGTCGAGGGAACGAGAAGACAGATAAGCGAGAGACAAGCCGGGTCAAGGGATAACAGAGAAACAGGGTAGTACAACGAGCCGAGTCAAAACCAAAAGAGCAAACTAGAATACCAGAGCACTGAGTGACTAGACAAGCTAGAACCACGACAGGGCAATGAGCTGAAGTAAGGAGTAAGCTTAAATACCCTGGCTCTGGATGGAAATCACGCCTCTGACAAGTACCGATTGGATATCGGACACTTGAGTGACAGATTGCTCGTGCTAGCGTCATGACGTCACGTATTGAGCGTCCTGCTAGAAAAGGACGTGGATTCCTCGCGGCCGGTGTTTAAGTGACTGGATGAACCGCGAGGAACGGAGGAAACAGCTCGCCTGGACGGATACACCACCAAGTCTCTACCTCCCTTAGAGGTAGAGGCCTCAGGTACCCTGACACAAAGGCCGCTGAGAGGTCAAGAAGAATTAGTATGGAGTAGTGGCCTTTGGATTTAGCTGCGATTAGGTCGTTAGTAACTTTGATAAGGGCAGTCTCTGTAGAGTGGAGAGGGCGGAAGCCAGATTGAAGGGGGTCAAGGAGAGAGTTGGAATTGAGGAAATGAGACACACGGGTAAAGACAAGTCTTTCCAGAAGCTTTGAGGAAAAAGGTAGCAGGGATATGGGACGGTAGTTAGAGAGCGTGGATGGGTCGAGGGATGGTTTTTTTAGTATAGGTACTACAGTGGCATGTTTAAGGTCAGCAGGGACGATGCCAGAAGAGAGCGAGCAGTTGAAGATGTGTGTTAGAGAAGGCACGAGACAAGTGGAGAGAGATCTGATAAGGTGAGATGGGACAGGATCGAGCGGGCAAGTGGTGGGGCGAGAGGAGCAAAGAAGAGCAGCTACCTCTTGGTCAGTAGCTGGGGAGAATGTCTGAAGGGTAGGAAAGGCATGATCTATGTGTGGTTGAGAAACAGAAAGGCAAGAAGGGGAGAATTCTTTCCTTAGCTGTTCAATCTTGTCAGTGAAGTGACATGCAAAGTTATCAGCAGTAAGGTTAGTTTTGGTGGTCGCCACAGCAGGGCGAAGAAGAGAATTAAAGTTGTCAAAGAGACGCCCGGGGTTGCGGGAACATGAACTAATGAGAGAGGAAAAATAGGACTGTTTGGCAAGGGCAAGGGCTGCACTGTATGAACACAATATGAATCTATAATGGAGAAAGTCTGATTGGGTACGAGACTTCCTCCAGGAGCGTTCAGCACAACGGGAGCATCTTTGCAGGTAGCGCGTTGATTTAGTATGCCATGGTTGGGGGCGGGTCCTCCTTGAGGTGCTTGTTTGGAGTGGCGCTGCAGTGTTCAAGGCAGATGTAAGAATAGAGTTATATTTGGAGATGGCCAGTGAAGGACAGGAGAGGGAAGGGATGGACAGCAGTCGTGAATCAATGTCAGCTGACAACTGTTGGAGATCAAGAGAATTAAGGTCCCTCCTGAGTTGAGGGGGGTTAGGCTGAGGTTGTTGGGTGAGGGGGTACGCAAGAGCAAATAATAAGAGGTGGTGATCAGAGAGTGGATATGGAGTGTTGCAGATATTAGATACTGTACATGCATAAGTGAAGATTAGGTCAAGGGTATTGCCAGCTACATGGTTGGGAGAATTTGCCCACTGCGATAGCCCGAGGGAGGAAGTAATTGAAAGTAGTTTAGTGGCTGCAGAGGGGTTTATAGGAATATTAAAGTCCCTGAGAATTAGGGATGGAATGTTAGAAGAGAGGAAATAGGGTAGCCAGGCAGCAAAGTGGTCAAGGAAGAGAAGAGGGGAACCAGGGGGACAGTAAATCACAACAATGTTAGTAGAGAAGGGTTTGAAAAGGCGAATTGAGTGAATTTCAAATGACGGGAAAGAGAGGGAAGGGGGGTGGGAAGAGGTTTAAAAGAGCAGTGAGGGGAGAGGAGAAACCCAACACCACCACCTTTACATTCAGAGTTTCTTGGGTTGTGGGTAAGTTGGAGACCACCAAAGGACAAAGATGCAGGGGTGGCAGTGTCAGAGGGGGAGAGCCAGGTTTCTGTTAAGGCTAGTAAATCTATTGAACGAGAGATGAAGAAGTCATGGACAGCAGTGGATTTAGTTATATTGCAAACAGAGCGTGCGTTCCAGAGGGCAGTATTGAAGGAGGATTTAGAGGAACATGAGATGGGTATGAGATTAGTGTGGATCCTTGGGTTAGTATGTGCTGAGTTTGTTGAGAGGGGACCAGGGTTCGGAGAGACATCACCAGCTGCTAGGAGCAGAAGGATAGAAAGGAAGTGAAGGTGGGAGTAGGATTTGAACGTTTTGTAGGAGGGTATGTATGTAGAGGATTTGGGAGGAGTTGGTGGAGATAGGCTGGAAAGGTATGTGTAGAGTGAATGGGATGAATAGAAAGGGGAGGGGAGAAAGGTGGAAGTAATGATGATGGTGTTGCCAGGGACAGGTGAGTGAAAGGATAGGGATATTTTAGTGATGAGAGAAGTTAGTGTTAAAGTGAAAAATAGAAGGGAGAACATTAGAGAAAATGTGTATTATATAGATATGTAGATCATATATACAAACACACACACATATCAATGAGTGTTTAAACCAATGTAAGGATGCAGTGTGTTAAATGAATTCAGGTGAGGAGAGGTTTAATGACTTGATTGGTGTGTTAAGGAAACCAGCTGATGTGCACTATCTATAAGTAAGTTGATGACCATGGGGTGGGATGGTGTGGGGAGGGTAGGGTGGGCAATCTTCCAGAGATGATACCTCTGCTCTGAAGATTCAGCAGGACTTGGTTGCTTGGGAGTGCTGAGTGTTAATGCTGTTTAAGGGGCCCAGTCTGAAATATAAGGTCTGAGGTTAGAAAAAAGAAAAGAAATAAAACACACTATTATGGGTGGGGAGACATGGGGCTATTGAGGTAATTAATTAGAGATGGAAAACTAAAAGGAGAGAACATTTGGGATAAAAAGATAGGAAGGATCAGATAGGTGAAAGTCATAAACCATGAACATGAATTTACTAGATTATCAGTGAGAGTAGTAACACTAGGTAGCCTGCAGCTACTCTGCCAAGCCCTGTAGGGCATCTCTAGTGTAATTAACAAACCGCTGTTGGTTTTAGTAAATATAGTTAATCCAGTTGACATTCTTGTTAGCGGTGATTAGTGGGACCAGGGATTCAAACCCTGCTGCTACCTCATCTCTAGCTTTAAACTCATTAGGTACCCCCCTTGGCACTCCAATGGCATCAATATAAACATGAGGGTCAAAACTCCCACGGAGGGGAATTTCTCTTTTAACTCAGAAATATGCGGGTGGAGAATCAAGTGGGCCTTGATGATCATCTGAGATGATATGGATGGGCATTATGGCTTTAGTAAGGGTACATTCCCCCCACCATAGGCCCGCTAGCTGGGATCTTAGTTGCATATCACCACATAGCCAATAAATGTCTCCAACCGATTTGGCATGATTTACCAATAACGTCATGGGTGGGTCATGATAAGTAGCACAATAGCCAGACGTGAATTTGCCCATGAACTTACCAGTGTTTTTATGCACCGTGTAACAGGTGTAATTACCTGGGTATACTGTGACTCCATCAGGCGGTCTGACGTTTCCCTGGGTGATGGGGTACACCCTTTTCCATGATTCACATGTTGATGAATTAGTGGTTGATTGCACATAAAGGCTTAGAAAGCACAATTCAACATCAGGAGGTAGATTAAGGGGTACTGTACCCAAGTGGGGTCTAGCCCCGCCACATACATAAAAGTTAGTCTTGTTGTGTGAATTAGCATTATATCTCATCCATTCCAGCCACAGGTTAGTGTCTGAGAACCCAGTTTATACTGCCATTGTATCTTCAAAAGTGGGATTGGCAATAGCAACCATGTCTTTCAAGGTCTTAATATGAGGTTTCAGTGGATTGACAGTCATGTGAGTAGTACCTACCCAGTCAGGTGATGTGAGCATGTCTTGTAAATAAAAAGTTCCCAACTGATTATGTGAACCACCTCCCTTCCAATACATACCCATTACATATTCCCCAGCATCCCCTGGGCTGGGATGCTCTATGTTCAAAGTGAGTTTCATCAGTGTTGACCCTGCGGGTTTACACAGTGTCATTCTATACAACAAGGACTTCCCATTTCTGTCAACTCTGTCTAGGGCACATTGAGGCTTATAGCCCCAGGGTCTACCGGTGTTCCATCCAGCTGCCTTCCAGGAGCTACAGTGATGCCCCCAGCGGCCCCCTGTTACGCAGATATATGGGTCCTTTTTGTTAGGTATGTCTTTGCATATGGCAGAGTGTTGTGTCTGTGGAAAAGTACAAGAAACAATAATCAAAAGTAAATGTAGCCACATGTGTGTTTGAAGAATTGTACCAAAACGTGTAAACATGATTGTCTTTAGTAATAGCAACTTGTTGGGCCTTTATCAGGCCTAGCAGCAAAAGTAAGCACAGGAAGCTCATGGTTCAGCGGGGGTGGCTTCCTCTGGATCAGGTACTTTCTTACAATGTGAAGCGTGTATCCAGGAACTCTTTCCGGGCAGCTTAACTGAGGTAGCCGTAATTAGTAGTACTTGATAAGGACTGTCGAACCTTGGTTCAAGAGTGTCTTTCCTAAGGAATTTCTTGACCATAACCTAGTCACCAGGAAGTAACTTGTGAGTGTCTGTGTTTGACTCTGGATCTGGAATAGAAGAAAACACTTGGGCATGGATTTCTGTCAAGGCATTAGAGAGCAGTTACATAGTCTACCATAGCATCTGACTGAATTTGAAGCTGTTGGGGAAAATAACAGCCTAACCTAGGTGCTGTACCGAACAAAATCTCATAGGGAGACAGACTGAACTTCCCCCTCGGGGTATATCGTACACTGAACAGTGCTAAGGGGAGACTCTCTGGCCAGGGCATGTTAGTCTCTTGGGACATTTTGAGCATTCTGGCTTTCAACGTGCCATTTATGCGTTCTACCTTACCGCTACTCTGCGGGTGATAGGGCGTGTGAAAGGCAAGGGTCACCCCCAGTGCTTCCCTTGTTAACAGGGCGGTGAAGGAGGTTCCTTGGTCACTTTCAATTTCTTCTGGAACTCCATACCGGCAAACAATTTCTGTAAGGAGATGCTTTGCTGTGGTTCTTGCTGTAAGGTTAGCAACTGGAAAAGCTTCTGGCCAGCCTGAGAACATGTCCACTATGACTAGTGCATATTCATACCGTCCACTCTTTGGCATTTGGATATGGTCAATCTGAATCCTCTGGAAGGGGTACTGAGGCTTGGGCAGGTGATTAGGAGCAGCCTTGATAATTTTCCCGGGATTACACTTGGCACAAATAGTGCAAGATCTACAATAGTTCCGTGTCAGGGTAGTGATGCCAGGTGCTTCAAAGTATTTGTCAATTAGAGAGTTCATCAGATGTTTAGACAGATGGGCTGGTCTGTGGGCCCACTGAACAACAGCTGGATACCTATTCCTGGGTAAACAAAACTTGAGGTTGATGGTATAGACATAATTTCGAATGATTGCCCCTTTGTCCTTCCAGCTCTGTTTTTCTTGAGGGGTTGCTGCAGCTTGTTGTTCTTTCAAAAGTTTGAGATCCGTAGGTAAGGTTTGCATTGTATAAATAGGGGTCTCTTCGATGGCCACTCTTCTGTCCACTTTCCATCCTTGTCGTGCCGCTTCCTTAGCGGCCTGGTCAGCCAGATGGTTGCCCTGGGCTTCTTCTGAATTCAACCTGCCGTGGGCTTTCACTTTCAATACGGCTACTTCTTCAGATAGTAACTGGGCGTCCATTAGTTCTTCAATAGCTGCCCCATGTTTCACGGAAGTACCGGTGGCTGTGAGGAAACCCCTGGTCTTCCAAATTAGACAAAAATCATGTGCTACCCCTAAAGCATATCTTGAATCTGTATATATGTTAACGCGTGTTTCCATTAGTTGGGTTATGGACATCCCTACAAACCCTTCTAACTTCTGTAGCTTGCGCTTTATATCTCCGTAGGCTTGGCTGACAAAGGCAGAGTTAACCATTCAGGAATTCTCAGGAGCCTCTTGATTAAAGGGGGTATACAAACGGTATGCCTCCAATAATCGGTCATAAAAGGCACTGGGCGATTCATCACATTTCTGCAATACCTCAGCCGTCTTAGACATATTAATCGCCTTTTTTCCTCTGGCTTTCATGCCAACAATAATAGCGTCCCTGTATGCTTTTAAATGGGCTATATCTGCGCCATTGACATTCCACTCCGGATCAGTATTTGGATAATGTGCTGCGGCCCATGCTGCTGGGTTGGCCTGATTTTGTGTACGGGCCACTTCTTCCAGCGCTTTAATTTCCGCTTGGTTTATCCGTGTCCTTTCCTCGTTGTTAAACAATGTCATAAGCAGTTGCTGGCAATCAGCCCAAGTGGAATTATGTGTCTGGACTATGGAGGTAAACAAATCTGTCATGGCTTGAGGTTTATCGGTGTATGAGGAGTTATGGGTCTTCCAGTTAAATAGATCAGTAGTAGTGAAGGGAACATAGACGAATACAGGATCAGCGTGTTGTAACTGGCCGTCACCGTTAATGTGTGTCGGGCCTGGTGTCAGTCGGAGAGGCATTTGATAATGTCGGGGTTGGAGGGTACCGGTCAGTTGTCGGGTTAGTATGGGGCTTCTAAAGAAAAGGAAGTGTATTTTCATAACCTGAAAAATCAGGCAAAAAATACACCAGGGCGGGTTACAGGGGTACAAACAGGGCTTAACCCTAAATACTACACAGAGAAAAATTACAGGAAATGAGGGAGAAAACTCTCCTAACCAGAGAGTAAGCCCCTACAAAACCAGTACCCCAGTGGAGCAATATATATAAAACACATTTAAAATGTATCAAAGGCACGGTGCAAACCTCAGGAAAAATAATAAACAAGTTTAAAAGATAATTGATAAATAGAGGTAGCACCAATTGCCTAGGTACAATGGACTGATCGAACAGTCATGGACAAAAAGCACATATTCAAGATATAGACTCCAGCTTCAAAATACTTCTACTGAGTAGATAAATACAGTGGATATTAAGAAATAGTAATAATGGCCATAATATAATCAGAAGTGAACAGCAAAAAAATAGCCAACTGCAGTAACATATATATATAGAAGAAGGGCCGGTGTGTACACTGCGTGCAGAATTATTAGGCAAATGAGTATTTTGACCACATCATCCTCTTTATGCATGTTGTCTTACTCCAAGCTGTATAGGCTCGAAAGCCTACTACCAATTAAGCATATTAGGTGATGTGCATCTCTGTAATGAGAAGGGGTGTGGTCTAATGACATCAACACCCTATATCAGGTGTGCATAATTATTAGGCAACCTCCTTTCCTTTGGCAAAATGGGTCAAAAGAAGGACTTGACAGGCTCAGAAAAGTTAAAAATAGTGAGATATCTTGCAGAGGGATGCAGCACTCTTAAAATTGCAAAGCTTCTGAAGCGTGATCATCGAACAATCAAGCGTTTCATTCAAAATAGTCAACAGGGTCGCAAGAAGCGTGTGGAGAAACCAAGGCGCAAAATAACTGCCCATGAACTGAGAAAAGTCAAGCGTGCAGCTGCCAAGATGTCACTTGCCATCAGTTTGGCCATATTTCAGAGCTGCAACATCACTGGAGTGCCCGAAAGCACAAGGTGTGCAATACTCAGAGACATGGCCAAGGTAAGAAAAGCTGAAAGACGACCACCACTGAACAAGACACACAAGCTGAAACGTCAAGACTGGGCCAAGAAATATCTCAAGACTGATTTTTCTAAGGTTTTATGGACTGATGAAATGAGAGTGAGTCTTGATGGGCCAGATGGATGGATTGGTAAAGGGCAGAGAGCTCCAGTCCGACTCAGACGCCAGCAAGGTGGAGGTGGAGTACTGGTTTGGGCTGGTATCATCAAAGATGAGCTTGTGGGGCCTTTTCGGGTTGAGGATGGAGTCAAGCTCAACTCCCAGTTTCTGGAAGACACCTTCTTCAAGCAGTGGTACAGGAAGAAGTCTGCATCCTTCAAGAAAAACATGATTTTCATGCAGGACAATGCTCCATCACACGCGTCCAAGTACTCCACAGCGTGGCTGGCAAGAAAGGGTATAAAAGAAGAAAATCTAATGACATGGCCTCCTTGTTCACCTGATCTGAACCCCATTGAGAACCTGTGGTCCATCATCAAATGTGAGATTTACAAGGAGGGAAAACAGTACACCTCTCTGAACAGTGTCTGGGAGGCTGTGGTTGCTGCTGCACGCAATGTTGATGGTGAACAGATCAAAACACTGACAGAATCCATGGATGGCAGGCTTTT
Organism: Pelobates fuscus; assembly: GCF_036172605.1. Classification (NCBI taxonomy): domain Eukaryota; kingdom Metazoa; phylum Chordata; class Amphibia; order Anura; family Pelobatidae; genus Pelobates; species Pelobates fuscus. The sequence goes on along the minus strand of NC_086318.1, from coordinate 269,979 downwards.
GAGTGTCCTTGCAAAGAAAGGTGGCTATATTGGTCACTGATTTGTTTTTGTTATGTTTTTGAATGTCAGAAATGTATATTTGTGAATGTTGAGATGTTATATTGGTTTCACTGGTAAAAATAAATAATTTAAATGGGTATATATTTGTTTTTTGTTAAGTTGCCTAATAATTATGCACAGTAATAGTCACCTGCACACACAGATATCCCCCTAAAATAGCTATAACTAAAAACAAACTAAAAACTACTTCCAAAAATATTCAGCTTTGATATTAATGAGTTTTTTGGGTTCATTGAGAACATGGTTGTTGTTCAATAATAAAATTAATCCTCAAAAATACAACTTGCCTAATAATTCTGCACTCCCTGTATATCAACCTTTCCATATGAAAAGAAACATATAGAAACCTAAAGTTCCCCTGGTGAAGCGTGATCCAAAGGTACAGACCAGGATCAAACACCTAAATATAGATTATACCAATTTATACTGTCCCTGAAAAATGTCTCAAGCTGTATGAAATCGAAAGGACAGAAAGAGGTAAGTATCTGGAAACACAAGGATGAAATTGGAAACAAAGAATCATAAGTAATAGCAAACTGCTTTGTAAAGAGCAGGGGTTCTGCCGTAAAAATAGAATATAAATAGAATCCCTGCTAATGTATAACATCAAGTGGTAATAAAGTTACCAAAAGCAGGCTGCTAAATATTTGGATACATAGTAACCTTTTGTTTCATACGCTATGGGTACTTAGTAATCTTTTGTTTCATACATTTAGCAGCCTGCTTTTGGTAACTTTATTACCACTTGATGTTATACAATAGCAAGGAATTCTATTTATATTCTATTTTTACGGCAGAACCCCTGCTCCAAACCAAAATTAAACGGGCTGACTACAGGGCGTTTAATTGAGCGGTGCGCCTTCGCTCCTTCCCTCCACTGGAGGGGGCAGATTCCATACACAAATAACCCCTTATGGGCCTACCGCACAATCGGTATCCAATACCCCTAGTGGGTCCACCGTCTAAAACAGTAGTCGTCTTACCTCCTCGTTCCTGAACCTGGGTTCACACTCATCGACGGGGACACCCCAGCACTTACTACGTAGAGGCCGATGATCTCCTGGACAACAGACCAGTGGTGCCGAGACGAAGGGAGGTCCACGCAAAAGTTCAGGGGTGCAGCCGTAGAGAGCGTGGGCAAAGATAGACCGTCTCACGCCTCTGTTTCTCAGCTACCGTTGAACAATGAGATTCCCAGCCAATGCACCAAATGATACCGGAGAAACTGACGGAAGCCAAGCACAGAGAGATGGACACAGGTTTCTTCAGGAAGGAAGAGATCTTTATTCGATTCACCGACCGGGACTCAGAGGGACTAATGTCACCAAAAACAGCTAAAATCTGAGTCCTGATCATACAGTGTAGGTCCCTTATATAGGCATGTAGCTCCTCCCATAATCAGTTCAACCTACACATACTCTTATCTAATCAACTGAATAGAGACTAAATTCCTGTTTGACCACATGGCTTGCCCAGCACAACGGAGGAGGGGAAATACTCGTATATCCTGTATTCCTACACTTGCCCAGTACTCTGTTGATTGTATCTTAGCTACGTGCAACCAACCGACCGATACATCAACATATGCAAGTGCACATACTATGTGGCAATCTTGTCCTAGTAAATTTATTTTTACTGAGATTCCACCACAGTAGTAGGCGTATCTCAATAATGGAGAGATGATAAGGGATCCTCAACATGGATGTATGGACATGTAGGAGAAAAATAAACCATAAATAAGTCTTTTTTGTAGAGAGAATTTTTATTGTGTTTATTTATTTTTATTTTGACTTATTTGTGCTAATAAATAGTTATTATAATTTAATGACGGTATCCCTCTTATTATACATTGATTGGAGGAGGATGGCCGTGGATAACATCTGATGATATGCTTTTTGTAACGGATCGCCTGGCACCCCGACTGGGTACCTCCGTTGAAGGATGCTCCTAGCGCTCCTGAGGACTTAAAGCACTTCACCAGACACCATAACCACTGTAGACTCCCCACGAACCGCCGCAGCTTGGTTGGGGTCTTGCCACGCTACCCACTCTGGATACTCAAGCCCAGGATCTAGCTTCCAGTAGATGGACCTCTTCGAACTCCAGAGGGCAGGCACAGGAACAGCTCCTAGCAGAGCTCAGCAATAAAACCCTGGGGAGTATAGTGATTATAGCAATCCCCAGAGTGTAGTTCTCCAATCCCCCAAACATGAGTCGAGACTTCAGGAAGGTACAAGATGATCTGAGGTGCTAGCACACCCAGTCTGCTTTTATTTCCATCTTACACATAAAAGACCGCCCACAGGGGCGGGGTAAAACAGCCAATAGCATAACAGTTACAACCCACAAGTTCCCTCCCCTCAGATAACCAGTTAACATAATTATACAGCTAAGAAAACTACAGTTTTTATACATGGGCTATAACTTTAAATCCATACATCCAATCTTCCTAAAAACTGCATATTTAGAATCAGCACACTTTAAACATAAACCCTTCCAAAAATCACACCGATCCCTCCAGTGAATCAAAAGTTAGGTGGAAGTCCTTTATGACCGACCGCAAGCACAATTTCCTGCCCAAAACAGTTCCATAGATTTGGGCTGTGCGGTCGGTCAATTCCATGCAGAAAAACGGCTAAGTCCCATTCGAACGGGCGTTCAAATATTCGAACGGGACTTAGTCTCTGAAGCTGAAAAACGAAGCGTAAAAAAAGGTAAGGGTCAGCGGTGTTCGGTAGAGTGTGTAGCCGATTTCAGTTCCATGGATTTGGCTACACACACCGCTGACCTCGTTCGAAGGAACAAAGATGGCCGCCGCCACGTGTTCGTTTGTCGAATGGCGGCCACTTCGGCTACTTCGGCACTTCGGCTGCATCCGAAGTGCCCATTTAAAGCTGCAGAATTGTTCCATATTATTTAAGGGTACAGTCTAATAAAATCCAGTCTGCTAACCGAGTCTTTAATGGGTAATACCTTCCAGGGGGCCATAGTCTTAACGGGTATTATTACCCAAAGTCTCAATATGTCCCCAGACAGTTCTTAAAGGGCCAGCAGTCGCACAATAAAGTACAATATGTCCAAATGATGCACCTGCAGGGCCAAATCTCCCAGGGACCATAGTCAACAGGTAGGAGGCTGGCAATAAGGCTTCTTCAACAGCCATGGGTAAAGGGCAGCTTGTCACCAATAAACTCAGTGACGGAAGGCATTTCGTCACATATCTCCCCTTTGGGGGGGAGACTAACCAGGTACCTGACCTCTCGGTCAGTGCCGGAGTTAGTCGATAAACCCACCCACAGTGAACAAGTACCGGAGTAGCCCACCCACAACACACATTTACTGCACCGTGTGGTTCGTTTGGTGCTGCTGGGCAACATGTGGTGGAGACTGGGGGGGCAGAGGACAACTGCGTTCTGCCCCGATGCCAGCGCTTCTGCTGAGGTAGCCTGGACGCAACTTGGTTGGGAAGGAGAGACATCGCTTACCTCTTCCACCCGGTGTTCTTGTGAGGGTAGTTGGGGATCTGGACAGGCTGGCCAGTATCCCTGTAGGTCAGGCTCAGAGACCACGGTCCCATCTGCGCCGTCTGGGAGATTGGTGTCTCCCCTTGTTAGGGTACGCTGCCGCTGGGGAGAGGGGGTGGTGTGCTTCTCTCCCTGACACACAGGCTGCCGCTGGAGAGGGAGACCGCCTGTCTCCGCTCCCGTAACATTGTCCTGCTGCTGGAGAGAGGGACCAACTGTCTCTGCTCTCTGTAGGACACACTGCTGCTGGGGGGAAAGGATGACAACTTCGGCCCCCTGTAACTCACACTGCCGCTGGGGGGGAAGGATGACACCTTCGGCCCCCTGGGGTACATACTGCCGCTGGGGAGGAAGGACGACACCTTCAGCTCCCTGGGGTACACACTGCCGTTGGGGAGGAAGGACGACACCTTCTGCTCCCTGGGGTACACACTGCCACTGGGGAGGAAGGACGACACCTTCGGCTCCCTGGAACTCACACGGCCGCTGGGGAGGAAGGACGACACCTTCGGCTCCCTGTAACACACACTGCCACTGGGGAGGAAGGACGACACCTTCGGCTCCCTGTAACTCACACGGCCGCTGGGGAGGAAGGACGACACCTTCGGCTCCCTGTAACTCACACGGCCGCTGGGGAGGAAGGACGACACCTTCGGCTCCCTGTAACTCACACGGCCGCTGGGGAGGAAGGACGACACCTTCGGCTCCCTGTAACTCACACTGCCGCTGGGGAGGAAGGACGACACCTTCGGCTCCCTGTAACACACACTGCCGCTGGGGAGGAAGGACGACACCTTCGGCTCCCTGTACATTACGGATCCACCGCTGGGGAGAGGTGGTAGCAAGCTCCTCTCCCATACATACTTTCCGCCTTTGTGGAGGGAGACCAACTGTCTCTCCTCCCAATACAGTGTCCTGCTGCTGGGGAAAGGAGACTGGGCTCTCTATTCCTTGCTGGACACTCTGCGCTGGGGAAAGGAGACTGGGCTCTCTATTCCCTGCATATCAATGATCCGCCGCTGGGGAGAGGTGGTAGCAAGCTCCTCTCCCATACGTACTTCCATCATCTGTGGAGGGAGACCGACTGTCTCTTCTCCCAATACAGTGTCCTGCTGCTGGGGAAAGGAGACTGGGCTCTCTATTCCCTGCTGGCCATTCTGCCGCTGGGGAGGTTGGGGCCGAATGGAGCTAAGGAAGTGGTGGTAGTCCTGCTCCAAGGCCCACTCCTGAGTAACTTAGTAAGCGAGGTCTTGTCCCAACTCAATAGCTGAAGGCAAGGGCAGCATATTTTTCCGGTACTGATAAATAGCCCAGTACCGTGACACCTCTGGACTCCCAAAGTCATCATCTTCCTGCATGGCCCTGAGCAACAGGCCGGGACCATAGTATCCCTCCCCCTCTGGCTGGACCTCCTCTGTCACCCAAGTGTCTCGCTGGACTGCGTACCACCACAGCGCCCGGTACGAGTCATCCCGTATCACCTCTCTCTGAACTAGGAACTCAAGGTATCTTACCCACTCCGTCAAGGGTTGTTCTCCCAGGATTCCCATCTGCTGGGCCACTTGTTGCTGCCAGCGCTGTGCTCTATTTGGAAGCTTCTTCCTCCGCCGCAGCTGTGCGACCTCCAGGGACTCCTGCCAGAGCTCTTGCATTATAGTCTCTCTAATACTCAGTTCCACCTTGTCTGACACACGACCATATTTTTTCAGTGTGCCTTGCAATCTCCGCTGGAACTCCTCCACGTATGGGGTCGCTGTGTAGGGGCTTCCCCACTCCATGCTGCTGTGAACAGGGGCGCTGTACAGATACTAGCGTTGCCCTCAATTGTAATTCCAAACATTACCAGTGTCTCCGAGCTGCTTCTCCTCGCACTAGGACGCCATCCCACCGCTGCCACCAATGTAACGGATCGCCTGGCACCCTGACTGGGTACCTCTGTTGAAGGATGCTCCTAGCGCTCCTGAGGACTTAAAGCACTTCACCAGACACCATAACCACTGTAGACTCCCCACGAACCGCCGCAGCTTGGTTGGCTACCCACAGCTACCCACTCTGGATACTCAAGCCCAGGATCTAGCTTCCAGTAGATGGACCTCTCCGAACTCCAGAGGGCAGGCACAGGAACAGCTCCTAGCAGAGCTCAGCAATAAAACCCTGGGGAGTATAGTGATTATAGCAATCCCCAGAGTGTAGTTCTCCAATCCCCCAAACATGAGTTGAGACTTCAGGAAGGTACAAGATGATCTGAGGTGTTAGCACACCCAGTCTGCTTTTATTTCCATCTTACATATAAAAGACCGCCCACAGGGGCGGGGTAAAACAGCCAATAGCATAACGGTTACAACCCACAAGTTCCCTCCCCTCAGATAACCAGTTATCATAATTATACAGCTAAGAAAACTACAGTTTTTATACATGGGCTATCCATACATCCAATCTTCCTATATTATATTTAGAATCAGCACACTTTAAACATAAACCCTTCCAAAAATCACACCGATCCCTCCAGTGAATCAAAAGTTAGGTGGAAGTCCTTTATGACCGACCGCAAGCACAATTTCCTGCCCAAAACAGTTCCATAGATTTGGGCTGTGCGGTCGGTCAATTCCATGCAGAAAAACGGCTAAGTCCCATTCGAACGGGCGTTCAAATATTCGAACGGGACTTAGTCTCTGAAGCTGAAAAACGAAGCGTAAAAGAAGGTAAGGGTCAGCGGTGTTCGGTAGAGTGTGTAGCCGATTTCAGTTCCATGGATTTGGCTACACACACCGCTGACCTCGTTCGAAGGAACAAAGATGGCCGCCGCCACGTGTTCGTTTGTCGAATGGCGGCCACTTCGACTACTTCGGCACTTCGGCTGCATCCGAAGTGCCCATTTAAAGCTGCAGAATTGTTCCATATTATTTAAGGGTACAGTCTAATAAAATCCAGTCTGCTAACCGAGTCTTTAATGGGTAATACCTTCCAGGGGGCCATAGTCTTAACGGGTATTATTACCCAAAGTCTCAATATGTCCCCAGACAGTTCTTAAAGGGCCAGCAGTCGCACAATAAAGTACAATATGTCCAAATGATGCACCTGCAGGGCCAAATCTCCCAGGGACCATAGTCAACAGGTAGGAGGCTGGCAATAAGGCTTCTGCAACAGCCATGGGTAAAGGGCAGCTTGTCACCAATAAACTCAGTGACGGAAGGCATTTCGTCACACTTTTATATCACTACAATTTTGTAAGTGCAATTTATTGTAGTGCAGGGTATATTAATCTACCATCTACACCATGTGGTTTATTTCTCTCCTACATGTCCATACATCCATGTTGAGGATGCCTTATCATCTCTCCATTTTTGAGATAAGCCTACTATCAATTTATGTCTGTGAGTGCAACTTAATAATTGTTGATTCTATGTATACTGGCTATACTACTCTATGAGTCTTTTATTTTTTTCTGTTCTGTAGATCTTTTCTATTTATATTGTATTAAGAGGACTGGGAGGAGTCCTGTTTTTTCTACAGTCTAGAATCCATTAGGTATTTTTTATACCTGTTTGTGTGCTTGATTTGTTTTTAACTGGGGATTAGTGTGTTTTGTATAAATATTTATTAACGGCTTTTTATTGTTGGAGCAGGCGGTCGAACATTAGGAGTGTTGAATTCCAACGTGTCGGGCTGTCGCAAATCAAGCGCCTCACTGGCATGTTGTTTCGCCGCTGGATATCGGCAAAGTGCGCCATGGCCGTGTAGGAATGCCTGAAATGGCCACACACCTTCCTGGCCTGCTTAAGGACGTCCTGTAAGCCTGTGTACCTATGCACAAAGCATTGTACGATCAGATTACACACATGTGCCATGTATGGCACATGTGTCAACTTGCCCAACTTCAATGCCGCCAACACATTTTTTCCGTTGTCACAAACGACTTTGCCGATATCCAGTTGCTGCGGAGTCAGCCACTTTTCCACCTGTGCGTTCAGGGCGGACAGGAGTGCTTGTCCGGTGTGATTCTCTGCTTTCAAGCAAGCAAAGTATCCGGAATGTGGAATAGTACCTGGGGAGCTGGGGGGGTGCAAGACGCAGCAGCAGAAGAGGACTCAGCCGAGGAGGTTATGGAAGAGGATGGAGTAGGAGGAGTAGAGGAGGTGGCAGCAGGCCTGCCTGCAAGTCGTGGCGGTGTCACCAACTCCTCTGCAGAGCCATGCATTCCATGCTTGGCAGCCGTCAGCAGGTTTACCCAATGCGCAGTGTAGGTGATATACCTGCCCTGACCATGCTTTGCAGACCAGGTATCAGTGGTCAGATGGACCCTTGCCCCAACACTGTGTGCCAGACATGCCATTACTTCCTTTTGCACAATCGAGTACAGGTTGGGGATTGCCTTTTGTGAAAATAAATTTCGTCCGGGTACCTTCCACTGCGGTGTCCCAATAGCTACAACGCCTCAGACTCCACCAGCTTGTATGGTAAAAGCTGGCAGGCTAATACTTCGGAAAAGCCAGCTGTCAGACGCTGGGCAAGGGGGTGACTTTCTGAAATTGGCTTCTTACGCTCAAATATGTCCTTGACAGACACCTGACTGTGGGCAGATGAGCGGGAACTGCTCAAGGCGGGAGACGGAGTGGCGGATGGTTGAGAGGGGGCAAGGAGGACAGCAGTGGTTGACGTGGCTGAAGATGCTGGACCAGGAGGAGGATGGCGGCTTTGAGTTTGCGTGCTGCTTGTACTCATGTGTTGATCCCATAGGCGTTTGTGATGTGCGATCATGTGCCTACGCAAAGCAGTTGTACCTAGGTGGGTGTTGGACTTCCCACGACTCAGTTTCTTTTGGCACAGGTTGCAAATGGCATCGCTGTTGTCAGAGGCAGACACACAAAAAAAATGCCACACTGCTGAGCTCTGCAATGACGGCATTCTGGTGGTGGACACAGCATGCGTTGATTGGCGTGCTGTCGGGCTGACCCCGGGTGCCGATGCATGCTGTCTGACTGTGCCACTAGCTCCTTGCGACGACCTCCCCCTGCTTCCAACTCGTCTCCTCCTCCTCTCTGTCTCCCCATCTGAACTTTCGTCCTGTTCTTCTTCTTGCCGAGCGGGCACCCACGTGACATCCATGGACGCATCGTCATCATCAACCGCTTCACTTGTATCTGACAACTCAGCAAAGGAAGCAGCAGCGGGTACAACATCATCATCATCACACCGTACGCCCATGTGTGTAATGCTGCCTGCCTGAGACATATCCTCTGGCAATAATGGTTGCGCATCACTCATGTGACAGATCCATCTGTATAGACTTATATTGCTGGTTAGTCTGTTTGCCGTCATTTCGTTGGATTTCCTGTCCGTATGCCCCTGTTCGTGTGTTTCCCCAAGTACCGATTGAAACTACCGAACGGACGGCCACCCAGGAGAGGAGTGTGCTGCTAGTTAAACTATTGGCCTCAATTAGAACGTTGCGGTTAACCGCAGACACCTCTCCATTCCATTCGTACGGGTGGTCGTCGTTCGTATGCCGACCACGAGGCGGCGGCCATTTTGGGACACGAGGAGAATCAGCGGTGTTCGGTGCAAATCCTATGGAACTAAAAACGGATACTTTATCTGCCGAACACCGCTGGAAGCGGGCCGTAGATGACTTGCCAAAATGGATCAGGGTATGCAACGAGGAGCAATGTCGCCTCCTGTTGGCCAGAACTCATTTGTCCACCAAGGCCGTGATTACACCCATTCTGGACACGCCCCCTGAGTCAGAGATCCCCTTGCCACCCCCTTACTCCTCCTCTACGGGAAGAGGAAGAGGAGGCGCGGCTAGTAATACTACTCCCCTTGCTCCGTTGTCTCCACCTACCCCTTCCTCTAGCTCAGAGTCTAGCCCACTTGCTTTAAACCCTCCCCTTCCGGTACCTACCCCTATTAACCCCACCTATCCAGATTTGGCGTCATTTCTGATTCCTAGTCAGGCTCCTTCCAGCCCGGCCCGGAATATTCTACTTACTGATCTTCCCTTCAGTAAAGAAAAAGCGTCCCCTTCCCCTCGTCTTACTACCCCTCGACCGGAACCCATAACTGACTTTCCTCAACGAAGCCCCATACTAACCCAACAATGACCGGTACCCTCCAACCCCGACATTATCAAATGCCTCTCCGACTGACACCGGGCCCGACACATATTAACGGTGAGGGCCAGTTACAACATGCTGATCCCGTATTTGTCTATGTTCCCTTTACCACTACTGATTTATTTAACTGGAAGACCCATAACTCCTCCTACACAGATAAACCTCAAGCCATGACAGATTTGATTACCTCCAGACGCATAATCCCACTTGGGCTGATTGCCAGCAATAACTTATGACATTGTTTAATAACGAGGAAAGAACTCGGATAAATCAGGCGGCAATTAAAGCGCTTGAAGAAGTGGCCCGTACTCAAAATCAGGCCAACCCGGCAGCATGGGCCGCAGACCATTATCCAAACACAGATCCGAATTGGAATGTTAATGGCGCAGATATGGCCCGTTTAAGAGCTTACAGGGACGCCATTATTGCTGGCATGAAAGCCGGAGGAAAAAGGGCGATCAATATGTCAAGGACGGCTGAGGTATTGCAGAAATGTGATGAGTCGCCCAGTGCCTTTTATGATCGATTATTGGAGGCATACCGGTTGTATACCCCCTTTAATCCAGAGGCTCCTGAGAATTCCCGGATGGTTAACTCTGCCTTTGTCAGCCAGGCCTATGGAGATATAAAGAGAAAATTACAAAAGTTAGAAGGGTTTGTAGGGATGTCTATAACTCAACTAATGGAGATAGCAAATAAGGTTTATATGAATAGGGAGACAGAGACGAAAAAGGAAGAAGAGCGAAAGATGAGAAGGAAAGCAGACATGTTAGCAGTAGCTATCGCGGGTGTAGATAGAAGGGAAAAGGAAGTGTATAGGGGAACTGAGAAAAGCGAGAATAAGTGGAATAGGGAGCCTTTAAGTAGGAACCAATGCGCATACTGTAAGGAAGAAGGGCATTGGAGAAGTGAGTGTCCACTGAGGGAACAATATGAGAGAGATAGAACAAGGGCAGGATATAGTAATAATTATAGAGGCAGAGCGAGAGGAAGAGGAGGCCCTGGAGGGAATGGTGGGAATAATAGAGGAAGATAGAGACTTTGTGGGTTTGGCTGACACTGTCATGGAGGACTATTGATACCGACCGGCAGCGCAGAGACCCCGAGAAAGAGAAGATAGAAACTTTGTGGGTTTGGCTGACACTGTCATGGAGGACTATTGATACCGACCAGGCTCCATCCCCCTTGGCCGAGCGGAGCCTATGGTCGATGTAGCAATAGGGGGAAAAAGGAGTTCTTTCATGATCGACACTGGTGCTAAACATTGTGTGGTGACTAACCTAGTCGCTCCTCCTTCAGGAAGAACTATCACTGTAATAGGAGCAACTGGGAGGAGTGCTGCTAAACCGGTTCTTAAAAGTCGACTCTGTACACTGGGAGGCCACGTAGTAAAACCTCAGTTCCTTTACATGCCTGAATGCCCAGTCCAACTTCTAGGACGAGATTTGTTATCGAAGTTACAAGCACAGATAACATTTCTGCCTAACGGAACGATATCCTTGAAGTTTAATGGACCCTCAGGTATAATGTCAATATCAATACCGAAAGAAGAAGAGTGGTGTGGCAAAACTAGCCACTTCTGAACTACATTCAGTACAGGTTGTCCGTAGGCTGAAGATATCATGTGTAACGTTAAATGTGTATGTATTGTACTATGGCCGTTCGCATGCTGGCAGCCGTATGCTGCCAGCACACCAAGCATTCATACGACGAAACACGGCTATCCTGGCCGTTCGCCGTACGAATACGGGCTCCCCAGGTCGACCACACATTCCCAAGTCGTGTGGTACCAATTCACCGATTGCAACATTGTTGCAATCGGTAATTAAGGGCTCTCCTAGGTGGCCGTCGATCCACTACCGACCATGCGGCGGTCGGCCATCTTGGATCCTTTGTCTCTGCAGCGGTGTTCGGTCATCGAGAGCCTGGAACTGAAAACGGCTACTCGATGATTTGAACGCCGCTGGACTTCCAGAGCGTTCGGGAGTCCCGCGTTCGGTACATTGTATGTCCCGTACTTATTCGGTACTTTTAAACCCACTTTAATGTTTTATTGTATTATGTGCGGCGTTCGGTCAATTCAGCTGGGATCGGAGCGGTATTCTCACAAAGTGTGCGCTCCGACCTCAGCTATCTACCGAACGTTCAACTATTGCAAAGTACCGAATATTGTGTGATTTCTGTATTTTAATGTCAATTGTCGGTTTTGCTGCACGAGGAGATAATCCACTTAGTCGTCCATTTTAGTGGGAGTATCTTTCTCGTGCAGCAAGGCCTGCTGGGAAAGTCACAGTGCATGGTGGGAGAAATCCCCTGGAATTACTGTCTGGAAACCCCTTGCATGGGGAACTGTATAAATATGCTGCCTGTGAATAAACCGAGTTAGTTGACTCCCAAACTGTGTTTCGTCCGGTTATTGGGAGGATTGGGAATATTGCCTTGCTTTCTATTCTGACTGTGGATTTCCTAGATGTACCAACGGATATCGTATGCTGTTACACTGCATTCCGTTACAATTGGTGGCAAGCGACGGGATCCGAACCTTACAGCCGAAAAAGCAGCGTTCGTGGAAACTGGAACGACCGAACAAGGAAAGCAAGGGCAATTCGTATGGAGATTGATTATACCATACTAAAACAACAAACTTTAAAAGAGCTACTGGAAGCCAGGGGTAAGATAGCCAGCAACAAGTCTAAGGCTGTGCTGATCGCTGAACTGATGGAGGGAGACAGAGCCCGCAGCGCTACACCCCCACCAGCCAAGGAAGAGACCCCATTCCAAAAAGAGCTACGAACCAGGTTGGAGTTTTTACCGCAACCAGTACCGCTGGAAATACTGACCGTGATGGTATCGGATGTACAGGATTATCTGATGGCGACCAGCACACCAGCGACCCCGCCTAGGGCAGAGTCTGTTACTGCCTCCACCTACGGACAGGTAAAGCCCAAAGTCCCACATCACGCCTTTAAAGCGTTTTGTGAAGAAAAGGACGAAATCGATGGGTATTTACAGGACTTTGAGCGGCTGTGCGATCTGCACGATTTGGAACCCGCAGTATGGGTGCCGCTGCTGGCAGGCAAATTATCGGGTAGGGCAGCTGAAGCCTACCGTGCTGTACCCCGAGAGGACAGTAAGGATTACCCTAAAGTAAAGAGGGCAATCTTGGAGAGGTATGCTATTACCCCAGAGGCATACCGGCGGAAATTCCGGGGCTTGCGCAAGCCTGAGAAAGATTCTCATGCAGAATGGGCGCACAAGCTGGACCAAGCATCACTAGGCTGGATACAGGCCAGCAACGCCACTAACATGGAGGAGTTGAGGCAGTTAATGCTGCTGGAACAATTTTTTAATGGTTTGTCCCCAGAAGCACAAGAATGGGTGAGAGACCGGAAACCACTCACCCTACCCGAAGCCGCTAAATTGGCGGATCAGCATTTTGATGCCAGGAGGCATCACGGGGCCCAAAATAAGACTCTCCCTCGGATTACAGGGCCACCCAATAATTTTACCCCTACCGGCCCCACCGCACCCCTGCACAGGCCGGCACTGAATACTCCACCAGCCCCCTCTCGATACAACGGCAGGGCTAACATTCAGTGTCACACCTGCAAGCAGTGGGGGCACATTTCTCGAGAGTGCACCCAAAACCGGAGCCGGCAAGCTTGGAATCGACAAAATTTGGCACCCAGGGCTGCTGCGCACCATTATCAGGTAGCACCCGCCACCCAAGACGTGCTGAGCGCTCAAATTGAGGAGCCTCTAGGGGTGCTGCACGAAGTAATGTCAGTCCGAGCCACCGACAACCGACAGCATCATCGGCAGCTAGTGACCCTGGAGGGGAAGGAGGTGCAAGGGCTCCGGGATTCGGGAGCCACTTTAACTTTGGTTGCACCACATTTGGTACCAGGCGCAACCCACACTGGCGGCTCCGTGGCAGTACGGGTGGCCGGGGGAGCAGTATACCGGCTACCTACTGCCAAAGTTCATTTGGATTGGGGTGTGGGAGAGGGGACCGTAGAAGTGGGGCTGATGCAGAATTTACCTGCCGATGTTGTACTGGGGAATGACTTGGGCCAAATGACTTCCGCTTTTATTCCCCAGACTCCGTACCAGGAGGCCCTTCCCGTAACCACCCGGCAACAGGCTCGCACCACGGCTACACCAACGCACTCTGAGGCTCAGGTAAGAGACCATGTCCCCCAACTGACCCCCATGTCCTGGGATACCCCGACTACTTTTGCGACCGAAGTCCAGACCGATCCCACTCTCCAAGTATATAGGGACCGGGCACAAACCGACCAAGCAGGGTTAGAGGGGGAGCGGTTCATCTGGGAGAGAGAGCTGCTATACCGTGTCAGGGCCAAAGATGTGGGGGGGTCTGTCACCTTAACTAATAAACAGCTAGTGGTACCCCAGAAGTATAGACAGGAGCTGCTGCGAATTTCTCATGACATCCCCTTGTCAGGACACCTAGGGATGACCCGTACCCGATACCGTTTGACCCATGCCTTCTTCTGGCTCGGGATCTCTCAGGATGTGCGCCAATATTGCACCTCCTGCGACGTCTGCCAGCGGGTAGGTAAACGAGGGGATCGCCACAAAGCCAGACTATGCCCGCTGCCCATCATAGCAGAACCCTTCAGCCGAGTAGCAGTGGACATCGTAGGTCACCTGCCAAAACCCAGTCCCTCTGGCAAAAGGTATATCCTAACTGTAGTGGACTACGCCACCAGATACCCCGAAGCCGTGGCCCTCTCTAATATTCACGCTGAGACCGTAGCCGAAGCATTAATGAAGGTATTTTCCCGAGTAGGTTTTCCCCAAGAGATAATCTCGGACCGAGGTACCCAATTTACGGCCGAAGTTACCCAACATATGTGGAAGGTGTGTGGCATTAAGCCAATAGTTAATTCCGCCTACCACCCCCAGTCCAATGGACTATGTGAGCGGTTCAACGGGATGCTTCGGACGTTCGGGGAAACCCACAAGGACTGGGAGAGGTTTCTGCCTCACCTACTCTTTGCCTATAGAGAGGTCCCCCAGGAGTCGACAGGCTTCTCCCCGTTTGAACTACTGTTTGGGAGGAGGGTGCGAGGACCCTTGAATTTGATTAGGGAACACTGGGAGGGAGAGAGTACCACTAACGAAACCCCTATCGTATCATACGTCCTGGAGTTCCGGGACCGTCTGGAGGCGCTGACTCAGGCTGTACACACCAACCTCCAGGCGGCCCAGCAACGCCAACGACGCTGGTACGATAGAGGAGCCAGGGACCGCAGCTTTCAGGTGGGACAGAAGGTTTTGATCTTAAAACCCGTCCGCACAGATAAGCTGCAGGCCATCTGGCAAGGCCCATACCAGGTAGTGGAGCAGCGATGCGACACTACCTATGTGATCGGCCCCTGCTCAGGGGTAGGGAAGAGACGCATGCTTCACGTGAACATGCTCAAGCCCTACCATGAGAGGATAGAGGATGTGACGGCAATCTGTGCCTCCTCCTTAGAGGATCAGGAAAATTTACCCTTACCCGACCTACTAGAACCCGAGGAGCCGATAGAGCCCTCCCGGGGAGTTCAGCTGGGGGAGCGGCTAAGCCCCCAGGAGCGTGCCCAGGTACAGGCGCTGATTGTAGCAAAGGGGACTACCTTCTCCAATTTACCTGGATACACTCCGCTAGCCACCCACCGAGTGGAGACCCCGGGGCAGCTCCCTATGCGCCAGGCTCCCTATCGGGTTCCAGAATCCGTCCGTACCCATATGAAGGCCGAGCTAGACGAAATGTTGCAGCTAGGGGTTATCGAACCTTCCGATAGCCCCTGGGCATCGCCGGTAGTCCTGGTACCTAAAAAGGATGGCACCACCCGATTCTGTGTTGACTACCGGAGGCTAAATGACAAGACGGTGTCTGATGCCTACCCGATGCCCCGGATAGACGAGCTGTTAGATAAGATGGCACGGGGCCAGTATCTCACTACCATTGACTTGTGTAAGGGATACTGGCAAATTCCCCTAGCCGATGATGCCATCCCCAAGTCGGCGTTTGTCACTCCGTTTGGCCTGTACCAGTTCAAGGTCATGCCTTTCGGAATGAAAAACGCTCCGGCTACCTTTCAGCGGATGGTAGATCGGCTACTGGACGGTTTTCAGGAGTATGCCTGTGCCTATCTAGACGATATAGCCGTTTTTAGCCAGACCTGGGAAGACCACCTACACCACATAGGGGCGATCCTAGATCGCATTGGGGAGGCTGGGTTAACCCTAAAACCTAGCAAGTGCCACATAGGTATGGCCGAGGTGCAGTATCTGGGCCACCGTGTAGGGTGTGGGCAGCAGAGACCCGAG
Source organism: Pelobates fuscus (assembly GCF_036172605.1). Classification (NCBI taxonomy): domain Eukaryota; kingdom Metazoa; phylum Chordata; class Amphibia; order Anura; family Pelobatidae; genus Pelobates; species Pelobates fuscus. The sequence goes on along the minus strand of NC_086318.1, from coordinate 253,940 downwards.
CCAGCCAAGATTGAGGCCGTAGCCAAGTGGCCTACCACCAGGACTAAGACCCAGGTGCTGGCGTTCTTAGGGACAGCCGGCTATTACAGAAAATTTGTCCCTGACTATAGCACCCTGGCCAAACCCCTAACCTGACGAAAAAGAACCTTCCCCGACTGGTTGTCTGGGCCCCAGAGTGTGAGCAGGCATTCCAACAACTCAAGACTGCTCTCACCAATGCTCCTGTGTTAACTGCTCCTGATCCAACTAAAAGATTTCTTGTTCACACAGACGCTTCAATGTTTGGATTGGGGGCAGTACTGAGCCAAGTGGGAGCCGATGGCGGAGAACACCCCGTAGCCTATTTAAGCCGCAAATTGCTACCTCGTGAAGTGAGCTACGCCGCCATCGAGAAAGAATGCCTGGCCGTGGTGTGGGCCCTTAAAAAGTTACAGCCCTATTTGTACGGACAACCTTTTTCTTTACTCACAGATCACAACCCGTTAGTGTGGCTAAACCGTGTGTCTGGAGACAATGCCAGGCTGCTGCGCTGGAGCTTGGCGCTGCAGCCCTTTGACTTTACTATCCATTACCGGCCAGGAAAACAAAACGGTAACGCTGACGGGTTATCCAGACAGACTGAACTCGAGAAGTGATCTGTGAGTACTCTCCCGGACATCCCCAAGCCGATCCGTTGGGATCAGACTGTGTATGCCGGCTTGGTTCTGGGGGAGCATTGTGGCAAAACTAGCCACTTCTGAACTACATTCAGTACAGGTTGTCCGTAGGCTGAAGATATCATGTGTAACGTTAAATGTGTATGTATTGTACTATGGCCGTTCGCATAGTACACCAAGCATTCATGCCAGCACACCAAGCATTCATACGACGAAACACGGCTATCCTGGCCGTTCGCCGTACGAATACGGGCTCCCCAGGTCGACCACACATTCCCAAGTCGTGTGGTACCAATTCACCGATTGCAACATTGTTGCAATCGGTAATTAAGGGCTCTCCTAGGTGGCCGTCGATCCACTACCGACCATGCGGCGGTCGGCCATCTTGGATCCTTTGTCTCTGCAGCGGTGTTCGGTCATCGAGAGCCTGGAACTGAAAACGGCTACTCGATGATTTGAACGCCGCTGGACTTCCAGAGCGTTCGGGAGTCCCGCGTTCGGTACATTGTATGTCCCGTACTTATTCGGTACTTTTAAACCCACTTTAATGTTTTATTGTATTATGTGCGGCGTTCGGTCAATTCAGCTGGGATCGGAGCGGTATTCTCACAAAGTGTGCGCTCCGACCTCAGCTATCTACCGAACGTTCAACTATTGCAAAGTACCGAATATTGTGTGATTTCTGTATTTTAATGTCAATTGTCGGTTTTGCTGCACGAGGAGATAATCCACTTAGTCGTCCATTTTAGTGGGAGTATCTTTCTCGTGCAGCAAGGCCTGCTGGGAAAGTCACAGTGCATGGTGGGAGAAATCCCCTGGAATTACTGTCTGGAAACCCCTTGCATGGGGAACTGTATAAATATGCTGCCTGTGAATAAACCGAGTTAGTTGACTCCCAAACTGTGTTTCGTCCGGTTATTGGGAGGATTGGGAATATTGCCTTGCTTTCTATTCTGACTGTGGATTTCCTAGATGTACCAACGGATATCGTATGCTGTTACACTGCATTCCGTTACAAGTGGCGACTTTATACAGTGTTGACCAGCCAAAACCCTAGGAGTGATGAATCCTTGTTTAACCCCTTAAGGACACATGACGTGTGTGACATGTCATGATTCCCTTTTATTCCAGAAGTTTGGTCCTTAAGGGGTTAATATACCAGGAGTGTGGGCAGAGAGTAACCCACCAGGACTTGCTCGCAATATCCCACTTATACGGATTGAACTAAAACTTGGGGTTTATCCAGTGAGCCTAAGACAATACCATATTCCCCAAAAGGCAAAGAAGAACATACAGTCTTATTTGGATAAGTTCATAAGGTATGGTATCCTAAAATTCTGTGCTTCCCCCTGGAACACTCCATTGTTGCCTGTTCAAAAGCCTGGGACAGATGAGTATCGCCCTGTGCAGGACTTAAGAGCAGTCAATGATGCGGTAGGAAGTATACATCCAGTTGTGCCCAATCCATATAACCTGCTTTCCTTAATTCCGGGCGGGGCTACTTACTTTACAGTTTTGGACCTTAAAGATGCCTTCTTTTGCCTACGAATTGCTACAGAAAGCCAGTGTATCTTTGCATTCCAATGGGAAAATGCTGTAACAGGCTCGAAACGCCAGATGACTTGGACAAGATTGCCCCAAGGGTTTAAGAATTCACCTACCCTATTCGGATCAGCTTTAAGTCAAGACTTACTGGATTTCAAGTCCATCCAAGGAGAATGTGTACTATTACAATACGTAGATGATTTGTTGATAGCGGCAGTTACAAGGGAAATATGTCAGCAAGCAACACATGATTTACTGCACATTCTTTGGAAGGCAGGATACAAGGTGTCCAGGAAGAAAGCTCAGTTGTGTCAGCCAACTGTCAAGTATCTGGGATTCCATATCTCTGAAGGTCAAAGGATAATGGGGCCTGAGAGAAAAGAAGCTGTATGCCAAATACCAACACCCAAGAATAGAAGACAAGTGCGAGAGTTCTTGGGGGCAGCAGGCTTCTGCAGGATATGGATTCCCAGTTATGCGATATTGGCGAAACCCCTTTATGCAGCTATAAAAGGCACAGAACACGATCCCTTCCTGTGGACCATCGAACAGCAGAAGGCATTTGAGGATGTTAAGAAGGCATTGATGAGCGCCCCAGCATTAGGTCTACCTGATCATACACGTCCATTCTACTTATATGTACACGAGCAAAGAAGGATGGCTGTGGGAGTACTGACACAGTACTTGGAATCATGGCAACGACCTGTTGCATATATGTCTAAACAACTGGATGCAGTGGCCAGTGGTCTTCCACCTTGTCTAAGAGCCGTAGCTGCCACCGCCTTGCTGGTAGCCGAAGCTGACAAGCTCACTCTGGGTCAGGAACTCTACGTGCGAGTCCCGCACGCAGTACAGACGTTGCTAGACTATAAAGGCAATCATTGGTTTAGCAATAGCCGTATGACTAAGTATCAAGCCATGTTATGTGAGAACCCGAGAGTGCATCTTGAAACTGTCAATACCTTGAACCCAGCTACCCTTTTGCCACAACCTACTGAGAGTCAACATGATTGCCTGGAGGTGATGGATGAAGTGTTCTCAAGCAGACCGGACCTTCGTGATTTTCCCATCCAGAACCCCGATGTCCAGTACTATACGGACGGCAGTAGTTACGTGAAAGAAGGGATTTGCTACGCAGGATACGCAGTGACAACCATAGACAAGGTGATAGAAGCTCGGCCATTGTCAAAAGGAACATCGGCACAGAAGGCAGAATTAATCGCACTCACACGAGCGTTACAATTGGCTGAAGGATTGAGGGTAAACATCTATACTGACTCAAAGTATGCGTTTTTAACCACTCATGCCCATGGAGCCTTGTATAAAGAAAGAGGACTACTGAACTCAGAGGGTAAAGAAATCAAGTACGCAGCTGATATATTACAATTATTGGAAGCCGTATGGGAGCCGAAGGAAGTTGGTATCATACATTGTCGAGTGCATCTGAAAGGTGATGGTGATGTGGTGAAAGGAAATCGGATGGCAGATAATGCAGCCAAGCGTGCCGCTGAATCGGGACAACAGTAATATGTGGAGTGTATAGCTGCTCTCATACCGACCCCTCTGTCTCAGTGGACTCCAGTTTATACAGCTCAAGAAGAAGAGTGGTTAAAGACTGAAGCTGGAAAATACTTGGAGAATAATTGGTATCAGTTAGAAGATGGAAGGATGGTTATTCCAGCATCGCTAGCTGTAGAAATTGTCCAGAACTATCACAATGGGACACATTCCGGGAGAGATAGTATGGAAGAATCTCTTAGGAAGCATTTCTACATACCAAGATTGTCCAACTTGACTCAAGCCATTGTACGAAGATGTGTGTTATGTGCCAAAAACAACGCAAGGCAAGGTCCAGTGAAATCACCGGAAGTCCAGTACATGGGAGGGCTCCCTATGTCCGATCTCCAAATAGACTACATGGTAATGCCTAAATCCGTCGGACATCGTTACCTACTAGTAGCTGTGTGCACCTACTCAGGATGGGTAGAAGCATGTCCCACTCGTACAGAGAAAGCAGGTGAAGTTGTGCGATTTCTGTTGCGGGAAATAATACCCCGATATGGACTACCATGTTTTATAGGATCAGATAAGGGTCCAGCCTTTGTTCACCAGTGCCTACAACAACTGACTCATATGCTTGGTATTAAGTGCAAACTTCATACGGCATACAGGCCTCAGAGTTCTGGGAAAGTGGAAAGGATGAACAGAACTATTAAGAGCCAATTGGCAAAAATGTGTCAAGAAACCCAACTCAAGTGGAATGTTCTTTTGCCAATAGCTCTGTTGCGCATTCGTAGTACACCTATCAGAAGGATGGGTCTCTCACCTTTTGAAATTATGTATGGGCGTCCACCTTCCGTACTTAGTAACTTAAGGGGGGATTTGAGTCAGTTGGGAGAAGGAATAACCCGGCAGCAGGTTGTAGAGTTGGGTAAGACTATGGTGGAGGTACAGAAATGGGTACGAGATAGGTTACCTGTGAATATTTATCCACCTGTCCATTCTTATCATCCACGAGACCAAGTTTGGATAAAGGAGTGGAACAGTGTACCGTTGGGGCCAAAGTGGAGGGGTCCTTATGTTGTTCTTTTGTCTACCCCAACAGCTATAAAGGTGGCCGAAGTGATTCCGTGGATTCATCACTCTAGGGTTAAACCAGCAGCAGCAGATTCTTGGCAGGCTACACCAGATCCTGAGAATCCCTGCAAGATCCGGTTGAAGAGAGTGACCCAGTTGGATTGAAAGTGATCTTTGCGAAGAGTTCTGTTATAAGGGAACATCAACAAGAATCTACAAGTAGGTGTTTTGACGGCCACAATACAGCCTGACCACCTGCCTACGTTTCCTAGCCAGAGTATCTTGAAGGGATCTCTGTGAAGGAAAGTGAGGATCAGAAGGACTCCATTCCCTGCAGCCCTCACATCCTGGAAGCTGAGGTGCCATCGCACGGTCGAAGAGTTAGGAAGAAGATGTCAGGAGTGATGTGTTTAATAATGTATTTATGTGTGTTTTTAATTATTCAGGAAGGTAGAGGTACCGACACACCTGGCTGTGAGGTTTGCATTAAGACTACGAAAAACCGGCAATCGCATTTCCCAGACCCTTATTTGGCATTCCCAGTATGAGTGTAAAGGACATGTATCTAAGTGTAGATATTTAGGCATAGATTATAGTGTATGCCATTTAGGAGCAGGAGAACCTAAGTGTTTTAGCCCTGAGTATCAACCTCATACAATTTGGTTGACCCTTCGGAATGGAGACTCACAGGGGACCCTGATAAATAAGACCATACTAGAAACCGTACATTCTCCAGGTGTTTTGCTATTTGATGCACGTAAGGCGATATCAGGTGGTAGAAAACCGTGGAATGTATGTGGCGATCTTAAATGGGAAAGAACGTATGGGTCTAATGATAAGTATATTTGCCCCAGTAGTAAGTACAAATATATAGATCCAAAATGCCCAAATAAAGAATACAATTATTGTCCGTATTGGTCCTGTGTGGGGTGGGCAACCTGGGTTTGATAATTCTGAAATCAGGCTATTCTTATTGCAGACGATCAGCTGATGGAGCACTGACTTTCTTACAACAGTATTGGGGTTTGATAATTCTGAAATCAGGCTTTGCTTATTGCAGACGATCAGCTGATGGAGCACTGACTTTCTTACAACAGTATTGGGGTTTGATAATTCTGAAATCAGGCTTTGCTTATTGCAGACGATCAGCTGATGGAACACTGACTTTGTTACAGCAGTATTGGGGTTTGATAATTCTGAAATCAGGCTTTGCTTATTGCAGACGATCAGCTGATGGAACACTGACTTTCTTACAGCAGTATTGGGGTTTGATAATTCTGAAATCAGGCTTTGCTTATTGCAGACGATCAGCTGATGGAGCACTGACTTTGTTACAGCAGTATTGGGGTTTGATAATTCTGAAATCAGGCTTTGCTTATTGCAGACGATCAGCTGATGGAGTACTGACTTACTTACAGCAGTATTGGGGTTTGATAATTCTGAAATCAGGCTTTGCTTATTGCAGACGATCAGCTGATGGAGCACTGACTTTCTTACAGCAGTATTGGGGTTTGATAATTCTGAAATCAGGCTCTGCTTATCGCAGACGATCAGATGATAGAGCACTGACTTTCTTAAAGCAGTATTGGGGTTCTCCATGCAGTGGGATGATGGGAGATGTAGTTCTCCATGCAGTGGGATGATGGGAGATGTAGTTCTCCATGCAGTGGGATGAAGGGAGATGTAGTTCTCCATGCAGGGGATGATGGGAGACGTAGTTCTCCATGCAGTGGGATGATGGGAGATGTAGTTCTCCATGTAGTGGGATGAGGGAGATGTAGTTCTCCATGCAGTGGGATGATGGAAGATGTAGTTATCTATGCAGGGGATGATGGGAGATGTAGTTATCTATGCAGGGGATGATGGGAGATGTAGTTATCCATGCAGTGGGATGATGGGAGATGTAGTTCTCCATGCAGTGGGATGATGGGAGATGTAGTTCTCCATGCAGTGGGATGATGGGAGATGTAGTTCTCCATGCAGGGGATGATGGGAGATGTAGTTCTCCATGCAGTGGGATGATGGGAGATGTAGTTCTCCATGTAGTGGGATGATGGGAGATGTAGTTCTCCATGCAGTGGGATGATGGAAGATGTAGTTATCTATGCAGGGGATGATGGGAGATGTAGTTATCCATGCAGTGGGATGATGGGAGATGTAGTTTTCTATGCAGGGGATGATGGGAGATGTAGTTCTCCATGCAGTGGGATGATGGGAGATGTAGTTATTGTTGCGGAGCTGCAATATTATAATCTCAGGATCTCCGCTGGTAGAACACAATAATCCAAGTACAAAGCTGGAAGCAGGCAATATTCCCAAATCCTCCCAAGAACCAGACGAAACACAGTCTGAGAGTCAACTGAACTTTATTCAAAAAGACTGATATTTAAAGCAGGTCACTCAACTGTCACTTTATTAAAAAAAAACTGATATTTATAGCAGGTCACTTAACAGGGGTTTCCAAAGATGGGCAGCAGGGGTTTTGGTTGAGGGGACTGGAGGGAGACTACCGTTTCCAGGTCCTCCTCCCATCAGCCCCTGCTGTAACATACAGCAATGAAAACCACGAGGACATAAACCGTTACCTTTCTACTTCAAAATATACAACTTAGTCAGTTTTAATAGCAATGCTAACGAATGGGGAGGATTCGAACAGACATACACAGTACAGCATAAATTAAACATAGCCGGAGACGCCACACTATACCGGCGCGCAGTACACAACAGAAAATAGGCACAACCATTCTATCTTAGGCAGTCCCAAGTGGCTAGGTTTGCCACAATGCTCCCCCAGAACCAAGCCGGCATACACAGTCTGATCCCAACGGATCGGCTTGGGGATGTCCGGGGGAGTGCTCACAGATCATTTCTCAAGTTCTGTCTGTCTGGACAACCCATCGGCGTTACCATTCTGTTTTCCAGGGCGATAATGGATCGTGAAATCAAACGGCTGCAGCGCCAAACTCCAGCGCAACAGCCGGGCATTGTCTCCTGACACCCTGTGTAGCCACACCAACGGGTTGTGATCTGTGAGCAAGGAGAATGGTTGTCCATACACATAAGGTTGTAACTTTTTGAGGGCCCACACCACGGCCAGGCATTCCTTCTCGATGGCGGCGTAGCTTACTTCCCTTGGTAGTAATTTTCTGCTTAAGTAAGCTACGGGATGTTCTCCGCCATCAGCTCCCACTTGGCTCAGTACTGCCCCCAATCCAAACATGGAAGCGTCTGCGTGAACAAGAAATCATTTAGTTGGATCAGGGGCAGTTAACACAGGAGCCTTAGTTAATGCAGTTTTTAGTTCATGGAATGCCTGTTCACACTCTGGGGCCCAGTTGACCTGTCGTGGCAAGTTTTTCTTGGTCAAGTCCGTCAGGGGTTTGGCCAGGGCGCTGTAATTGGGCACAAATTTTCTGTAGTAACCAGCGGTACCAAGGAACGCCAATACTTGTGTCTTTGTCCTGGGGGTAGGCCACTTAGCTACTGCCTCTATCTTGGCCGGTTCGGGCCTCTGCTGTCCGCATCCTACCCTGTGTCCCAGGTACTGCACCTCTGCCATCCCTATGTGACACTTGCTAGGTTTTAGTGTCAGCCCTGCCTCTCCAATACGGTCAATGACCACACTAATATGTTTCAAATGATCTGACCAGGTCTGGTTATAAATGGCTATATCATCTAAGTACGCACAGGCGTACTCTTGGAACCCGTCTAGTAGCCGATCTACCATCCTCTGAAAGGTAGCCGGAGCGATTTTCATCCCGAAAGGCATGACCCGAAATTGATACAGGCCAAACGGGGTGACAAACGCCGACTTGGGGATGGCCTCCTCGGCTAGTGGAATCTGCCAGTATCCCTTACACAGATCAATGGTAGTGAGATACTGGCCTCTTGCCATCCTATCTAGCAGCTCGTCTATACGGGGCATCGGGTAGGCGTCAGACACTGTTTTGTCATTGAGCCTCCGGTAGTCTACACAAAACCGCGTGGTGCCATCCTTCTTGGGTACTAGCACTACCGGTGATGCCCAGGGGCTATCTGAATGTTCGATAACCCCTAACTGCAACATTTCCTCAATTTCTTTCCTCATGTGCTCCCTTACTGCTTCAGGGATACAATACGGAGTCTGTCTCATAGGGAGCTGTCCTGGGGTCTCTACTCGGTGGGTAGCTAACAGAGTGTACCCTGGTAAATTGGAGAAGGTAGCACCTTTTGCCGCAATCAACTCCTGTACCTGGGCACGCTCCTGGGGACTTAGCCGCTCCCCCAGCTGCACACCTGTAGCGTTTTCTGCAGAATCTTCCTTTTCTAACATGTCTGGTAAGGGCAGATTCTCATAATCCTCAGTGGCTGGGGCACAGATGGCTGCTACCTCCTCTATTCTCTGGTGATAGGGTTTGAGCATGTTCACATGGAGCATGCGTCGTTTCCCTACCCCAGAGCACGGGCCGATCACATAAGTGGTGTCACATCTCTGTTCTACCACTTGGTATGGGCCCTGCCAGGTGGCCTGTAGCTTGTCTGTGCGGACAGGTTTCAAAATTAGAACTTTCTGTCCCACCTGAAAGCTACGGTCTCTGGCTCCCCTATCGTACCACCGGCGCTGTCGCCGCTGAGCCGCCCGGAGGTTCTCCCGTACGGTTTGGGTTAGAGCCTCCAAGCGGTCCCGGAACTCCAGCACGTATGGCACAATGGGGACTCCATCTGCACTGCTCCCCCCCTCCCAATGCTCTCTAATTAAGTCTAGGGGTCCTCTCACCCTTCTCCCAAACAATAACTCGAACGGAGAGAAGCCGGTAGATTCCTGTGGCACTTCTCGGTACGCAAAAAGCAGATGGGGTAAAAACCTCTCCCAGTCCTTATGGGACTCCCCAAATGTCCTGAGCATCTGCTTCAAGGTACCGTTAAAGCGCTCACATAACCCATTGGACTGCGGGTGATAGGCAGAATTTACAATTGGCTTAATGCCACATAACTTCCATAGCTGGTGGGTCACTTCGGCTGTAAATTGGGTCCCCCTATCCGAAATTATCTCTTGGGGAAATCCCATCCTGGAAAATATCTTCATCATAGCTTCGGCTACCGTTTCTGCTTGTATATTGGAAAGGGCTATAGCCTCCGGGTACCGGGTGGCATAATCTACAATGGTCAGAATATACCGCTTGCCGGAAGGGCTAGGCTTGGACAGTGGTCCTACTATATCCACTGCTACTCTGCTAAAGGGTTCTTCAATAATGGGAAGGGGGCACAATTTCGCTTTGTGGCGCTCACCCCTTTTTCCCACTCTCTGACAAATGTCACATGTCTGACAATACTGTCTCACATCTCTAGATATACCTGGCCAGAAAAATGCATGTGTCAATCTGTACCTCGTTCTTGTCATCCCTAAATGCCCAGACAGCGGAATATCGTGGGCAATTCTAAGCAGTTCCTGCCGGTATTTCTGGGGAACTATAAGCTGCTTATTAGTCACATGTACAGACCCCCCTACCACCTGCTCAGCAACACGATACAACAGATTTTTCTCCCATACATACTGTTCTCCCTCTAAACCTGTCTGACCAGCTGTCGCCTTATCCTTATATATTTGCAACGTGGGATCGTTTTTAACCTCTGCCTCAAAGTCAGTCGGGGTATCCCAGGAAACACGGGTTACACGGGGTACATTGTCTCTTACCTGAGCCTCAGAGTGTGTGGAAGATGAAGCCGTGGTGCGAGCCTGCTGACGGGTGGTCACTGGATATGCCTCATGGCGAGGACTTTGGGGCACAAAAGCGCAAGTCATTTTCCCCAGGTCATTCCCCAAAACAACATTAGCTGGTAACTTGTGCATCAGCCCCACCTCCACCATACCTTCCCCCGCACCCCAATTCAGATGTACCTTGGCAGTTGGTAGCCGGTACATGGCACCCCCTGCTACCCGGACTGCTACCGATCCCCCGGTATGTGCTGATCCTGACACCAAATGCGGGGCAACCAAAGTTAAGGTAGCGCCGGAATCACGTAGCCCCTGTACCTCTTTCCCTTCCAGAGTCACGGTCTGGCGATGTGGTTGTCGGTTGTCAGTAGCATGGATGGACATTACATCGTGCAAAGCGCCCAGGGGTTCATCAGCCGACTCAAGCGGCACTCCTGGCAAAGTTGGCTCTGTATGATAATAATGGGCAGCTGCCCGCGGGGCCATATTCTGCCGGAGCTGATTCCAGCTCTGGCGGCTCCGGTTTTGGGGCCATGTGCCCCCATTGCTTACAGGCATGGCACTGGATGTTGGCCCTGCCATTATAACGGGAGTGGGGAGGTTGTCCCACAAGTGCTGGTCTGGATGGTGCTGTCGCTGGGGCAGGAGCAATAACTGGAAACGGTTGCGGGTTGGGTTTTGCATACCCTCGGTTATTATTTTTATGATGCCTCCTAGCATCATAATGTTGGTCGGCCAATCGTGCCGCTTTGGTTAGGGTGTGAGGATTTCGGTCATTCACCCATTCTTGAGCCTCTGGTGCCAGGCCATTACAAAACTGCTCCAGTAGCAACATCTGGCGTAACTCCTCCATGGTGGTAGCTCTGCTGGCTTGTATCCAGCCTTGTGAGGCTTGGTCAAGCTTGTGTGCCCACTCCGCATGTGAGTCTTTGTCCCCTTTTTTCAATTCTCGGAACTTGCGCCGGTATGCCTCTGGGGTAATGGCATACCTTTCTAATAGCGCCTGCTTTACCTTGTCATAATTCTTGCTGTCCTCTCTGGGTACAGCCCGGAAGGCGTCTGCTGCACGCCCAGACAGTTTGCCTGCCAACAAGGGTACCCACATAGCTTGCTCTACATCATGCAAGTCACACAATCTTTCAAAATCTTGCAAGAATCCATCTATTTCGTCTTTATCCTCGCAAAAAGTTTTAAATGCATGATGTGGTATTTTTGGCCTTCCCTGGCCCACAGTTGAAACAGCAGCGGTTTCTGCTTGAGGTGAGAAGGCTTGATTCCTTTGCGCCGTCACGTACTCCTGTGCATCCGCCGAAATTATGGTCATAATTTCTGGAGATACTGGAGCGGGCCAAAATGCCAATCTTGTCCTCATTTCTCGTTCAAATGGGGTCTCCTCCATGTTTGCTGGGGGTGTAGCACTACGAGCTCGGTCTGTTTCCATTAGCTCGGCAATAAGTCTTGCTTTAGGCTTATTGCTGGCTATCTTACCCCTGGCTTCCAACAGCTCCTTTAACGTTTGCCGTTTCAATATGGTGTAGTCCGTCCCCATTCACTTCTGCATCTGTATCAATTGCCTTCTGCTTTCCAGTATGTCAATTCCAATTGTATAAACAGCGTTTTTCCTGCTGTACGGTTGGATCCCGCCGCTTGCCACCAATTGTTGCGGAGCTGCAATATTATAATCCCAGGATCTCCGCTGGTAGAACACAATAATCCAAGTACAAAGCTGGAAGCAGGCAATATTCCCAAATCCTCCCAAGAACCAGACGGAACACAGTCTGAGAGTCAACTGACACTTTATTCAAAAAGACTATTTATAGCAGGTCACTCAACTGTCACTTTATTAAAAAGACTGATATTTATAGCAGGTCACTTAACAGGGGTTTCCAAAGATGGGCAGCAGGGGTTTTGGTTGAGGGGACTGGAGGGAGACTACCGTTTCCAGGTCCTCCTCCCATCAGCCCCTGCTGTAACATACAGTAATGAAAACCACGAGGACATAAACCGTTACCTTTCTACTTCAAAATATACAACTTAGTCAGTTTTAATAGCAATGCTAACGAATGGGGAGGATTCGAACAGACATACACAGTACAGCATAAATTAAACATAGCCGGAGACGCCACACTATACCGGCGCGCAGTACACAACAGAAAATAGGCACAACCATTCTATCTTAGGCAGTCCCAAGTGGCTAGGTTTGCCACAGTTATCTATGCAGGGGATGATGGGAGATGTAGTTCTCCATGCAGTGGGATGATGGGAGATGTAGTTCTCCATGCAGTGGGATGATGGGAGATGTAGTTCTCCATGCAGTGGGATGATGGGAGATGTAGTTCTCCATGCAGTGGGATGATGGGAGATGTAGTTATCTATGCAGGGGATGATGGGAGATGTAGTTATCCATGCAGTGGGATGATGGGAGATGTAGTTCTCCATGCAGTGGGATGATGGGAGATGTAGTTCTCCATGCAGTGGGATGAGGGAGATGTAGTTCTCCATGCAGTGGGATGATGGGAGATGTAGTTCTCCATGCAGTGGGATGATGGGAGATGTAGTTATCTATGCAGTGGGATGATGGGAGATGTAGTTATTTATGCAGGGGATGATGGGAGATGTAGTTATCCATGCAGTGGGATGATGGGAGATGTAGTTCTCCATGCAGTGGGATGATGGGAGATGTAGTTCTCCATGCAGTGGGATGATGGGAGATGTAGTTCTCCATGCAGTGGGATGAGGGAGATGTAGTTCTCCATGCAGTGGGATGATGGGAGATGTAGTTCTCCATGCAGTGGGATGATGGGAGATGTAGTTATCTATGCAGTGGGATGATGGGAGATGTAGTTATTTATGCAGGGGATGATGGTGGGAGATGTAGTTATCTATGAAGGGGATGATGGGAGATGTAGTTATCCATGCAGTGGGATGATGGGAGATGTAGTTCTCTATGCAGGGGATGATGGGAGATGTAGTTCTCCATGCAGTGAGATGATGGGAGATTTAGTTATCTATGCAGGGGATGATGGGAAATGTAGTTCTCCATGCAGTGGGATGATAGGAGATATAGTTATCCATGCAGTGGGATGATGGGAGATGTAGTTCTCCATGCAGTGGGATGATGGGAGATGTAGTTCTCCATGCAGTGGGATGATGGGAGATGTAGTTCTCCATGCAGTGGGATGAGGGAGATGTAGTTCTCCATGCAGTGGGATGATGGGAGATGTAGTTCTCCATGCAGTGGGATGATGGGAGATGTAGTTATCTATGCAGTGGGATGATGGGAGATGTAGTTATCTATGCAGGGGATGATGGGAGATGTAGTTATCTATGAAGGGGATGATGGGAGATGTAGTTATCCATGCAGTGGGATGATGGGAGATGTAGTTCTCTATGCAGGGGATGATGGGAGATGTAGTTCTCCATGCAGTGGGATGATGGGAGATTTAGTTATCTATGCAGGGGATGATGGGAGATGTAGTTCTCCATACAGTGGGATGATGGGGGATGTAGTTATCTATGCAGGGGATGATGGGATATGTAGTTCTCCATGCAGTGGGATGAGGGAGATGTAGTTCTCCATGCAGTGGGACGATGGGGGATGTAGTTCTCCATGCAGTGGGACGATGGGGGATGTAGTTCTCCATGCAGTGGGACGATGGGGGATGTAGTTCTCCATGCAGTGGGATGATGGGAGATGTAGTTATCTATGCAGGGGATGATGGAGGATGTAGTTCTCCATGCAGTGGGATGATGGAGGATGTAGTTCTCCATGCAGTGGGATGATGGGGGATGTAGTTATCTATGCAGGGGATGATGGGAAATGTAGTTCTCCATGCAGTGGGATGATAGGAGATATAGTTCTCCATGCAGTGGGATGATGGGAGATGTAGTTATCTATGCAGTGGGATGATGGGGGAATGTAGTTCTCCATGCAGTGGGGTGATGGGAGATGTAGTTCTCCATGCAGTGGGATAATGGGAGATGTAGTTCTCCATGCAGTGGGATGATGGGGGATGTAGTTCTCCATGCAGTGGGATGATGGGGGATGTAGTTATCTATGCAGGGGATGATGGGAGATGTAGTTATCTATGCAGGGGATGATGGGAGATGTAGTTCTCCATGCAGTGGGATGATAGGAGATGTAGTTATCTATGCTACATGGAGATGTAGTTATCTATGCATGGGGATGATGGGAGATGTAGTTCTCCATGCAGTGGGATGATGGGAGATGTAGTTATCTATGCAGTGGGATGAAGGGGGATGTAGTTCTCCATGCAGTGGGGTGATGGGATATGTAGTTCTCCATGCAGTGGGATAATGGGAGATGTAGTTCTCCATGCAGTGGGATGATGGGGGATGTAGTTCTCCATGCAGTGGGATGATGGGGGATGTAGTTCTCCATGCAGTGGGATGATGGGGGATGTAGTTATCTATGCAGGGGATGATGGGAGATGTAGTTATCTATGCAGGGGATGATGGGAGATGTAGTTCTCCATGCAGTGGGATGATAGGAGATGTAGTTATCTATGCAGGGGATGATGGGAGATGTAGTTATCTATGCAGGGGATGATGGGAGATGTAGTTCTCCATGCAGTGGGATGCAGAGATCCCACATGTCCCCTCCCAGTAGAGGAAGCAGACTCTTGACCTTCTTGCCGCAGTGGCTGATGGAAGTTGTAGTTCTTTTTCCTCTGCGAGTGTTACAGAAAGTAAAAGAAAGACTACATTTCCCATGGCTGGGAGGGGTAATGCACCCAGAATGCTTTGCAGTCATCCACAGCCCTTTCATCAGGATCCTGACTGTGCATCGGATGGGACAGAAAAACACAGTGTGTACAGGACAGACAGACAGACAGTGTGTACAGGACAGACAGACAGACAGTGTGTACAGGACAGACAGACAAACAGTGTGTACAGGACAGACAGACAGACAGTGTGTACAGGACAGACAGACAGACAGTGTGTACAGGACAGACAGACAGACAGTGTGTACAGGACAGACAGACAGACAGTGTGTACAGGACAGACAGACAAACTGTGTACAGCACAGACAGACAGACACAGTGTGTACAGGACAGACAGACAGACAGTGTGTACAGGACAGACAGACACAGTGTGTACAGGACAGACAGACAGACACAGTGTGTACAGGACAGACAGACAGACAGTGTGTACAGGACAGACAGACAGACAGTGTGTACAGGACAGACAGACAAACAGTGTGTACAGCACAGACAGACAGACACAGTGTGTACAGGACAGACAGACAGTGTGTACAGGACAGACAGACAGACACAGTGTGTACAGGACAGACAGACAGACAGACACAGTGTGTACAGGACAGACAGACAGACAGACACAGTGTGTACAGGACAGACAGACAAACAGTGTGTACAGCACAGACAGACAGACACAGTGTGTACAGGACAGAGACAGTGTGTACAGCACAGACAGACAGACACAGTGTGTACAAGACAGACAGACAGTGTGTACAGGACAGACAGACAGTGTGTACAGGACAGACAGACAGACACAGTGTGTACAGGACAGACAGACAGACAGTATGTACAGGACAGACAGACAGACAGTGTGTGTACAGGACAGACATACAGTCACAGTGTGTACAGGACAGACAGTCACAGTGTGTACAGGACAGACAGACAGTCACAGTGTGTACAGGACAGACAGACAGACACAGTGTGTACAGGACAGACAGACAGACACAGTGTGTACAGGACAGACAGACAGTGTGTACAGGACAGACAGACAGTGTGTACAGGACAGACAGACAGTGTGTACAGGACAGACAGACAGTGTGTACAGCACAGACAGACAGACACAGTGTGTGCAGGACAGACAGACAGTGTGTACAGGACAGACAGACAGACAGTGTGTACAGGACAGACAGACAGACACAGTGTGTGCAGGACAGACAGATACAGTGTGTACAGGACAGACAGACAGACACAGTGTGTGCAGGACAGACAGATACAGTGTGTACAGGACAGACAGACAGACACAGTGTGTACAGGACAGACAGACAGACACAGTGTGTACAGGACAGACAGACAGACACAGTGTGTAGAGGACAGACAGGCACAGTGTGTACAGGACAGACAGGCACAGTGTGTACAGGACAGACAGTGTGTACAGGGCAGACAGACACAGTGTGTACAGGGCAGACAGACACAGTGTGTACAGGGCAGACAGACACAGTGTGTACAGGGCAGACAGACACAGTGTGTACAGGGCAGACAGACAGTGTGTACAGGGCAGACAGACAGTGTGTACAGGGCAGACACAGTGTGTACAGGGCAGTCAGGCAGTGTGTACAGGACAGACACAGTGTGTACAGGGCAGACAGACAGATGGTGTGTACAGGGGAGAGAGAGTGTGTGTGTACAAAACAGACAGACACAGTGTGTAAAGGACAGACGCAGTGTGCACACGACAGACAGACGCAGTGTGCACAGGACAGACAGACACAGTGTGCACAGGACAGACAGACACAGTGTGCACAGGACAGACAGACACAGTGTGCACAGGACAGACAGACGCAGTGTGTACAGGACAGACATTGTGTACAGGACAGACAGACACAATGTACAGAGCAAAAAAATGTAGTGTTTACAGGAAAAATGACACAATCTACAAGACAGACAGATACATTGCACAGTACAGAGAGTCCCAAAGTACAGGAAAGATAGACATAGTATATACAAGACAGACACAGTGTGTACAGGAAAGACAAAGGCATTGTACAGGAAAGATTGACACAAGGTACAGGACAGACAGACAGAAGGTAAAGGACAGACACAAACAGGTACACTGTGTACAGGACGGACAGACTCAATGTACCAGACACAAAATGCTCAAACACACGGTTATTTCTACTAAAAGTCAGTCTTTAATTGAAACAAAGAAATAAAAACGTTTCGGCTCCTACATGAGCCTTTTTCATGCCATGACAGAGGCTTATGGACGAAGCATTGTTCTTATTTCTTGGTTCCAAATAAAGACTGTCTTTTAGACAGAATCGCCTGTGTGCCTGTACATTTTGTTTCTACTACTGCTGGACATTTTGCAGAACTGGCTCTCCCTATCTGGAGCATTGTATGAGTATGAGTATTTCCCCTCATTTTAGTGTGTGCCCTGCTCTCTTCATTTGCAATCAACGTGCAGACAGACAAACACTGTGTTTACATGAAATACAGACATGTACAAGACAGACCGTATATACCGATATAATTGATAGGAAAGGCAAACACCCCCTGTGTACTGGACAGGCTTACAGATACATTTCACAGAACAGATGGTCACAATGTGTACATGACAGAGAGATAGACATAGTAGACAGACACAATGTACATCATTGACAGACACACAGTACAAGACAGGCACAGTGTGTACACAAGAGACAGACAGACCAATAGAATCAGTTCACAGAACAGATAGACACTGTGTGCACAGGACAGACAGGCACAATGTACAGGACAGATAGACATAGTCTATGCAAGACAAATATACATACACAAAGTCCAGGATTGACGGACAGTGTGTAAAGATTGGATGGTTGAGTAAATCTCTAAACATGTTCTTTTCTAGGAAGTGATCTAAGTAACAGCCCAAATAAATACAAAGTGCTGGATAGATGGTCAAAGTGAAGACACACACAAAATGTTCCTGAAAGACACAGTTTGTACAGGTTACACAAATACATCATGCATCAGACATACAAAAATAGGGTGAACAAGACAATTAAACACTGTGTGTACAAGATAGACATTCATTGGGTACTAGTGAGACAGACACAATGTGCATATAACAGACATTGTGTACAGGACAGACAGTGTATATATAGGACAAACAGTGTGTGCAGGAAAGATTGACTCAAGTTAAAGGACAGACAGGCACACTGTGTACAGGACAGACGGACTCAATGTACAGGACACAATGTTCAGGCAGTCTTTAAGTGAAACAAATAAATAAAAACAATTCATGACAGTGTATACATGACAGACAGTCTATACAGGAGCGATAGTGTATACAGAACAGACAGTGCATTCATGACAGACAGGAGAGAGAGTCTGTACAGGCCCGAGGAGAGATTATCTGTAGGATTTAATGGATCTGTCTGATTGTGGGAGAGATTATCTGTAGGATTTAATGGATCTGTCTGATTGTGGGAGAGATTATCTGTAGGATTTAATGGATCTGTCTGATTGTGGGAGAGATTATCTGTAGGATTTAATGGATCTGTCTGATTGTGGGAGAGATTATCTGTAGGATTTAATGGATCTGTCTGATTGTGGGAGAGATTATCTGTAGGATTTAATGGATCTGTCTGATTGTGGGAGAGATTATCTGTAGGATTTAATGGATCTGTCTGATTGTAGGAGAGATTATCTGTAGGATTTAATGGATCTGTCTGATTGTGGGAGAGATTATCTGTAGGATTTAATGGATCTGTCTGATTGTGGGAGAGATTATCTGTAGGATTTAATGGGTCTGTCTGATTGTGGGAGAGATTATCTGTAGGATTTAATGGATCTGTCTGATTGTGGGAGAGATTATCTGTAGGATTTAATGGATCTGTCTGATTGTAGGAGAGATTATCTGTAGGATTTAATGGGTCTGTCTGATTGTAGTAGAGATTATCTGTAGGATTTAATGGATCTGTCTAATTGTGGGAGAGATTATCTGTAGGATTTAATGGGTCTGTCTGATTGTAGTAGAGATTATCTGTAGGATTTAATGGGTCTGTCTGATTGTGGGAGAGATTATCTGTAGGATTTACTGGATCTGTCTGATTGTAGGAGAGATTATCTGTAGGATTTAATGGATCTGTCTGATTGTAGGAGAGATTATCTGTAGGATTTAATGGATCTGTCTGATTGTGGGAGAGATTATCTGTAGGATTTAATGGGTCTGTCTGATTGTGGGAGACATTATCTTTAGGATTTAATGGGTCTGTCTGATTGTAGGAGAGATTATCTGTAGGATTTAATGGATCTGTCTGATTGTAGGAGAGATTATCTGTAGGATTTAATGGATCTGTCTGATTGTGGGAGAGATTATCTGTAGGATTTAATGGATCTGCCTGATTGTAGGAGAGATTATCTGTAGGATTTAATAGATCTGTCTGATTGTGGGAGAGATTATCTGTAGGATTTAATGGATCTGTCTGATTGTGGGAGAGATTATCTGTAGGATTTAATGGATCTGTCTGATTGTAGGAGAGATTATCTGTAGGATTTAATGGATCTGTCTGATTGTGAGAGAGATTATCTGTAGGATTTAATGGATCTGTCTGATTGTGGGAGAGATTATCTGTAGGATTTAATGGATCTGTCTGATTGTAGTAGAGATTATCTGTAGGATTTAATGGATCTGTCTGATTGTAGGAGAGATTATCTGTAGGATTTAATGGATCTGTCTGATTGTGGGAGAGATTATCTGTAGGATTTAATGGGTCTGTCTGATTGTGGGAGACATTATCTTTAGGATTTAATGGGTCTGTCTGATTGTAGGAGAGATTATCTGTAGGATTTAATGGATCTGTCTGATTGTAGGAGAGATTATCTGTAGGATTTAATGGATCTGTCTGATTGTGGGAGAGATTATCTGTAGGATTTAATGGATCTGCCTGATTGTAGGAGAGATTATCTGTAGGATTTAATAGATCTGTCTGATTGTAGGAGAGATTATCTGTAGGATTTAATGGATCTGTCTGATTGTGGGAGAGATTATCTGTAGGATTTAATGGGTCTGTCTGATTGTGGGAGAGATTATCTGTAGGATTTACTGGATCTGTCTGATTGTAGGAGAGATTATCTGTAGGATTTAATGGATCTGTCTGATTGTAGGAGAGATTATCTGTAGGATTTAATGGATCTGTCTGATTGTGGGAGAGATTATCTGTAGGATTTAATGGGTCTGTCCGATTGTGGGAGAGATTATCTGTAGGATTTACTGGATCTGTCTGATTGTAGGAGAGATTATCTGTAGGATTTAATGGATCTGTCTGATTGTGGGAGAGATTATCTGTAGGATTTAATGGATCTGTCTGATTGTAGGAGAGATTATCTGTAGGATTTAATGGATCTGTCTGATTGTAGGAGAGATTATCTGTAGGATTTAATGGGTCTGTCTGATTGTAGGAGAGATTATCTGTAGGATTTAATGGGTCTGTCTGATTGTAGGAGAGATTATCTGTAGGATTTAATAGATCTGTCTGATTGTAGTAGAGATTATCTGTAGGATTTAATGCGTCTGTCTGATTGTAGGAGAGATTGTAGAATGTAATGGATCTGTCTGATTGTAGGAGAGATTATCTGTAGGATTTAATGGATCTGTCTGATTGTGGGAGAGATTATCTGTAGGATTTAATGGATCTGTCTGATTGTAGTAGAGATTATCTGTAGGATTTAATAGATCTGTCTGATTGTGGGAGAGATTATCTTTAGGATTTAATGGATCTGTCTGATTGTGGGAGAGATTATCTGTAGGATTTAATGGATCTGTCTGATTGTGGGACAGATTATCTGTAGGATTTAATGGATCTGTCTCATTGTGGGAGAGATTATCTGTAGGATGTAATGGATCTGTCTGATTGTGGGAGAGATTATCTGTAGGATTTAATGGATCTGTCTGATTGTAGTAGAGATTATCTGTAGGATTTAATGGATCTGTCTGATTGTGGGAGAGATTATCTGTAGGATTTAATGGGTCTGTCTGATTGTAGTAGAGATTATCTGTAGGATTTAATGGATCTGTCTGATTGTGGGAGAGATTATCTGTAGGATTTAATGGATCTGTCTGATTGTGGGAGAGCTTATCTGTAGGATTTAATGGATCTGTCTGATTGTGGGAGAGATTATCTGTAGGATTTAATGGATCTGTCTGATTGTAGTAGAGATTATCTGTAGGATTTAATGGGTCTGTCTGATTGTAGTAGAGATTATCTGTGGCGAAACCAGCTTCGCCACTGTGAACTGGAGAGGCCTGGCTGCTAGCCTCCTGCCCGCTGACTATGGCCCCTGGACATATTGCACTTTAAAGACTATATTTGGGCAGGTAATAATTTGTATTGCTGCTGCTGGCCCTTTAAAAGCAGCGATGGACATATTGGAACTTTTGGGACTACTGTACCTTTAAGACTGTGGAACGTAGTACAGTAATCCTGCCTTTAATACTTTAAATGTCATGTATGTATTGTTGTATGCAGTTAACCTGGGTTATATATATATATGCAGCCTTCATCTGATTGTTCGGTAGAATCACTCCATTCATTGTATTGAGGAAACTACCGAACAACCAGACCACCCAGGATTAAGTGTGCCTCCAATTACCGTTTGCAACAATGTTGCAAACGGGTAATTGGCAATCATGTAATGTGTTCTGTGTCCTCTGGGTGGCCGCCATTCAGGAAACCAACACGTGGCGGCGGCCATCTTTAACTACCGAACAGCGGTGTTTTGCCGTCGAGTGTCTGGAACTGAAATCGGACACTTGACTAGGCAAACACCGCTGAGACCTCCATACTTCCAGAAGTTCGTATGGAAACTACCGAATGACCCGCCGTTCGGTAGAAAGAACCCCACAAACAAGGGAATTCATTCAAACCCTCTCCAGGCTCTATAACACAGGCAATTCGCCTGTTTTCATTCCCTTGTTTGTGACCGACCGCAGGGCCAAAATGCATGGAACTGTTTTCGGATACTTTACCCATGCGGTCGGTCAATACTTTAAAGTTCCATAACTCCTGAACCATTTATCCGAATGGGCTGATTCTTGCATATGTTGTCCCCCTGAATAAGGGCTATCAGGGGATACCTGTTTTGGAGGTGTAGCAAATGTATTTGGGGTACATCCAGGAATTGGGGAAAAAGGTGTACAGTATAATTGTGTTAAGTGTTAATCTAAGGGGAGGAAATGTGTGGGAGGTACATCCATGTGATTGGTTAATTTCATCCTCCCCCTGGGAGTGTCCTGTATGTACTTGTTGGTAATAAAAGCCAGACTGGGTGTCCCAGTCTTGAGTTCCTGCTTAACCCTCAAAATGAAGTGTCGTCTCGTTCTTGGGGGGGATTGGATTGTAAGCTGACTGCCAAGAGTGTAAGCCGATTGTATGCTTTTCTTGTTCAGCTGTTCCAGTTCGGAGTGTCATTTCGTATCCAGCTCGTGAGTTCTGATGTTCTGCAGTAGCTGTGCCTGTCTATGGAAAAGGGGATTATCGCCTAAACGCATTTTTCCCCTTTTATGCTGAAACGGTCCGTTACAATTGGTGGCAGCGGCGGGATCGTTCCTACAACCAGAGGGACAGCTACAGACAACACCATTCCTGGATTACAAAGTGAGGGCAACGCCAGTACCCGTACAGCGACCCTATCTACGAAGGATTTTGGGAAAATGGGCAACACGCACACCTGGGCAACACACACACCTGAGGAAGAGAGTGAATTAGAATGGAGAGATAATGCCCGGATAGAATTATGGGATGATGCCCTGGAAGAAGTCCAGTATCAACGGCAGCAGCGCTTTCCTGGTGCCGCATACCAGTTGGAGGAACAAATGGCCTGGCGGATGCCGCTTCTGGGGGACCAACCCGGAGGGGAGCGGGTAAGACAACTTGAGTACCTTGTGGAAAGGGAACTGAGCCTGGACGTCTCATACCGGGCACTGTGGTGGTGCACTGTCCAGCCAGAGACGTGGAGGGCAGAGGGCATCCAGCCGGAGGGGGATCACTACACTAGCCCTGGCCTGTTGTGGAAGGCCCTAACAGAAGACGTCGACTTCGGCAGTCCAGCAGAGTCACGGTACTGGGCTATCGTGCATTACCGGAGTGAGATGTTACAGGGCCCGAGATCTATTGGACTGGGACAAGACCTCCGCCGTTTCGCTGGCATGGAACAAGGGCTGGAGATGGACTATGTAGAACTATTAAATTCCGGCCAGCCGCAGAGAGGGGACGCAGACCGGGAAAACTGGGTGGCAGACCCAGACCTGCTAGCCTACAGCTGGGAAAACGGGGCCGAGGTACCTCCTGCTTCACTACCAGCTGCAGAAGTGGGGGACCTCATGGACTGGCCCTGGAGAGACCCACAGATGGCCGGGGGAGATGGGACCGAGATCTCTCTACCGGCCCTACAGGGATGCTGGGCAGTCGGCCCAGATCCCCAGCGGCAGTGTGTGTCCCAGGGAGCAGAAGGTGCAGTCCTTCCTCCCCAGCGGCAGTGTGTACCCCAGGGAGCTGATGGTGTCGTCCATCCTCCCCAGCGGCAGTGTGTGCCCCAGGGAGCAGAAGGTGCAGTCCTTCCTCCCCAGCGGCAGTGTGTACCCCAGGGAGCTGATGGTGTCGTCCATCCTCCCCAGCGGCAGTGTGTGTCCCAGGGAGCAGAAGGTGCCGTCCTTCCTCCCCAGCGCCAGTGTGTACCCCAGGGAGCTGATGGTGTCGTCCATCCTCCCCAGCGGCAGTGTGTGTCCCAGGGAGCAGAAGGTGCAGTCCTTCCTCCCCAGCGGCAGTGTGTACCCCAGGGAGCTGATGGTGTCGTCCATCCTCCCCAGCGGCAGTGTGTAACCCAGGGAGCGGATGGTGTCGTCCTCCCTCCCCAGCGGCAGGCTGAGTTACAGGGGGCAGAGGTTGTTGTTCCTGCACCCCAGCAGCAAAGTGAGATGCCAAGAAGGCAGTGTGAAGTGAAGGGAGAGGAGAGCAGCGTCCTCCCTCCCCAGCGGCAATGTGTGCCCCAGGGAGCTGATGGTGTCGTCCATCCTCCCCAGCAGCCGTGTGGGTCCAAAGGAGCCGAAGGTGCAGTCCTTCCTCCCCAGCGGCAGGCTGAGTTACAGGGGGCAGAGGTTGTTGTTCCTGCCCCCCAGCAGCAAAGTGAGATGCCAAGACGGCAGTGTGAAGCGAAGGGAGAGGAGAGCAGCGTCCTCCCTCCCCAGCGGCAGTGTGTGCCCCAGGGAGCTGATGGTGTCGTCCATCCTCCCCAGCGGCAGTGTGTCCTGCAGGGAGCAGAGACAGTCAGTCTCGCACCCCAGCAGCCGGACAAGAGAATGACCGGGGAGACAGCTGGTCCCCCTTTCCACCAGCAGAGAGAGTGGCAGGGAGAGGAGCCTGCTAACCCCCCTCCCCAGCGGCAGTTTACCGTCCAGAGAGAGGAGCTTGTTACACCCTCTCTCCAGCGGCAGCCTAACTCACCAAGGGGAGATGTTAAGCCCCACAACTGTGCAGATGGGACCGTAGTCTCTGCACTTACAGCACAAGGGATAGGGACGGTCGGTCCTGTTCCCCAGCCTCAGTATGATGGATCCAAAGGGGAGACAGTCGGTCTCCCCCTCCGGCAGTCGAGCTGCGCACCTAAAGGGGAGACAGCCAGTCTCCAGCAACCAGACGCCCACCAGACTACTCCCGTGGTAGTGCTGGCAACAGGACAGAGTACCGCTGGTCTCTGCCCCCTCAGCAACCCACCAAGGCAGCCTACCCGTCTCCCACCCAGCAGTGGTGAAACACCAGAACTTGGACAAAATCCTTCCTCACCCAGATGTAGTAACCGGTTAGTGTGGGTGGGCTGCTCTGTTATTTCTGTTTTGTGGGTGGGTTGCTGGACTAACCAGGGCACTGACCGGCAGAAAGTCAGGTACCCTGTTAGTCTAATTGGCCAAGGGGAGAAATGTGGCGAAACCAGCTTCGCCACTGTGAACTGGAGAGGCCTGGCTGCTAGCCTCCTGCCCGCTGACTATGGCCCCTGGACATATTGCACTTTAAAGACTATATTTGGGCAGGTAATAATTTGTATTGCTGCTGCTGGCCCTTTAAAAGCAGCGATGGACATATTGGAACTTTTGGGACTACTGTACCTTTAAGACTGTGGAACGTAGTACAGTAATCCTGCCTTTAATACTTTAAATGTCATGTATGTATTGTTGTATGCAGTTAACCTGGGTTATATATATATATGCAGCCTTCATCTGATTGTTCGGTAGAATCACTCCATTCATTGTATTGAGGAAACTACCGAACAACCAGACCACCCAGGATTAAGTGTGCCTCCAATTACCGTTTGCAACAATGTTGCAAACGGGTAATTGGCAATCATGTAATGTGTTCTGTGTCCTCTGGGTGGCCGCCATTCAGGAAACCAACACGTGGCGGCGGCCATCTTTAACTACCGAACAGCGGTGTTTTGCCGTCGAGTGTCTGGAACTGAAATCGGACACTTGACTAGGCAAACACCGCTGAGACCTCCATACTTCCAGAAGTTCGTATGGAAACTACCGAATGACCCGCCGTTCGGTAGAAAGAACCCCACAAACAAGGGAATTCATTCAAACCCTCTCCAGGCTCTATAACACAGGCAATTCGCCTGTTTTCATTCCCTTGTTTGTGACCGACCGCAGGGCCAAAATGCATGGAACTGTTTTCGGATACTTTACCCATGCGGTCGGTCAATACTTTAAAGTTCCATAACTCCTGAACCATTTATCCGAATGGGCTGATTCTTGCATATGTTGTCCCCCTGAATAAGGGCTATCAGGGGATACCTGTTTTGGAGGTGTAGCAAATGTATTTGGGGTACATCCAGGAATTGGGGAAAAAGGTGTACAGTATAATTGTGTTAAGTGTTAATCTAAGGGGAGGAAATGTGTGGGAGGTACATCCATGTGATTGGTTAATTTCATCCTCCCCCTGGGAGTGTCCTGTATGTACTTGTTGGTAATAAAAGCCAGACTGGGTGTCCCAGTCTTGAGTTCCTGCTTAACCCTCAAAATGAAGTGTAGTCTCGTTCTTGGGGGGGATTGGA
Organism: Pelobates fuscus; assembly: GCF_036172605.1. NCBI lineage: Eukaryota > Metazoa > Chordata > Amphibia > Anura > Pelobatidae > Pelobates > Pelobates fuscus. The sequence continues at coordinate 227,664 of NC_086318.1, read as the reverse complement.
TTGTAAGCTGACTGCCAAGAGTGTAAGCCGATTGTATGCTTTTCTTGTTCAGCTGTTCCAGTTCGGAGTGTCATTTCGTATCCAGCTCGTGAGTTCTGATGTTCTGCAGTAGCTGTGCCTGTCTATGGAAAAGGGGATTATCGCCTAAACGCATTTTTCCCCTTTTATGCTGAAACGGTCCGTTACATTATCTCTAGTATTTAATGGATCTGTCTAATTGTGGGAGAGATTATCTGTAGGATTTAATGGATCTGTCTGATTGTGGGAGAGATTATCTGTAGGATTTAATGGATCTGTCTGATTGTAGGAGAGATTATCTGTAGGATTTAATGGATCTGTCTCATTGTGGGAGAGATTATCTGTAGGATTTAATGGGTCTGTCTGATTGTAGTAGAGATTATCTGTAGAATTTAATGGATCTGTCGTATTGTAGGAGAGATTATCTGTAGGATTTAATGGATCTGTCTGATTGTAGGAGAGATTATCTGTAGGATTTAATGGATCTGTCTCATTGTGGGAGAGATTATCTGTAGGATTTAATGGACCTGTCTGATTGTAGTAGAGATTATCTGTAGGATTTAATGGATCTGTCTGATTGTAGGAGAGATTATCTTTAGGATTTAATGGGTCTGTCTGATTGTAGGAGAGATTATCTGTAGGATTTAATGGGTCTGTCTGATTGTAGGAGAGATTATCTGTAGGATTTAATGGGTCTGTCTGATTGTAGGAGAGATTATCTGTAGGATTTAATGGATCTGTCTGATTGTAGGAGAGATTATCTGTAGGATTTAATGGATCTGTCTGATTGTAGGAGAGATTATCTGTAGGATTTAATGGATCTGTCTGATTGTGGGAGAGATTATCTGTAGGATTTAATGGATCTGTCTGATTGTAGTAGAGATTATCTGTAGGATTTAATAGATCTGTCTGATTGTGGGAGAGATTATCTTTAGGATTTAATGGATCTGTCTGATTGTGGGAGAGATTATCTGTAGGATTTAATGGATCTGTCTCATTGTGGGAGAGATTATCTGTAGGATGTAATGGATCTGTCTGATTGTGGGAGAGATTATCTGTAGGATTTAATGGATCTGTCTGATTGTAGTAGAGATTATCTGTAGGATTTAATGGATCTGTCTGATTGTGGGAGAGATTATCTGTAGGATTTAATGGGTCTGTCTGATTGTAGTAGAGATTATCTGTAGGATTTAATGGATCTGTCTGATTGTGGGAGAGATTATCTGTAGGATTTAATGGATCTGTCTGATTGTGGGAGAGCTTATCTGTAGGATTTAATGGATCTGTCTGATTGTGGGAGAGATTATCTGTAGGATTTAATGGATCTGTCTGATTGTAGTAGAGATTATCTGTAGGATTTAATGGGTCTGTCTGATTGTAGTAGAGATTATCTGTAGGATTTAATGGATCTGTCTGATTGTAGGAGAGATTATCTGTAGGATTTAATGGATCTGTCTGATTGTGGGAGAGCTTATCTTTAGGATTTAATGGATCTGTCTGATTGTAGTAGAGATTATCTGTAGGATTTAATGGGTCTGTCTGATTGTAGTAGAGATTATCTGTATGATTTAATGGATCTGTCTGATTGTAGGAGAGATTATCTGTAGGATTTAATGGATCTGTCTGATTGTAGTAGAGATTATCTGTAGGATTTAATGGATCTATCTGATTGTGGGAGAGATTATCTGTAGGATTTAATGGATCTGTCTGATTGTGGGAGAGATTATCTGTAGGATTTAATGGGTCTGTCTGATTGTAGGAGAGATTATCTGTAGGATTTAATAGATCTGTCTGATTGTAGGAGAGATTATCTGTAGGATTTAATGGGTCTGTCTGATTGTAGGAGAGATTATCTGTAGGATTTAATGGATCTTTCTGATTGTGGGAGAGATTATCTGTAGGATTTAATGGGTCTGTCTGATTGTAGGAGAGATTATCTGTAGGATTTAATGGATCTGTCTGATTGTAGGAGAGATTATCTGTAGGATTTAATGGATCTGTCTGATTGTAGTAGAGATTATCTGTAGGATTTAATGGATCTGTCTGATTGTAGGAGAGATTATCTGTAGGATTTAATGGATCTGTCTGATTGTAGGAGAGATTATCTGTAGGATTTAATGGATCTGTCTGATTGTAGGAGAGATTATCTGTAGGATTTAATGGATCTGTCTGATTGTAGGAGAGATTATCTGTAGGATTTAATGGATCTGTCTGATTGTGAGAGAGATTATCTGTAGGATTTAATGGATCTGTCTGATTGTGGGAGAGATTATCTGTAGGATTTAATGGATCTGTCTGATTGTAGTAGAGATTATCTGTAGGATTTAATGGGTCTGTCTGATTGTAGGAGAGATTATCTGTAGGATTTAATGGATCTGTCTGATTGTAGGAGAGATTATCTGTAGGATTTAATGGATCTGTCTGATTGTGGGAGAGATTATCTGTAGGATTTAATGGATCTGTCTGATTGTGGGAGAGCTTATCTGTAGGATTTAATGGATCTGTCTGATTGTGGGAGAGATTATCTGTAGGATTTAATGGATCTGTCTGATTGTAGTAGAGATTATCTGCAGGATTTAATGGGTCTGTCTGATTGTAGTAGAGATTATCTGTAGGATTTAATGGATCTGTCTGATTGTAGGAGAGATTATCTGTAGGATTTAATGGATCTGTCTGATTGTGGGAGAGCTTATCTTTAGGATTTAATGGATCTGTCTGATTGTAGTAGAGATTATCTGTAGGATTTAATGGGTCTGTCTGATTGTAGTAGAGATTATCTGTATGATTTAATGAATCTGTCTGATTGTAGGAGAGATTATCTGTAGGATTTAATGGATCTGTCTGATTGTAGGAGAGATTATCTGTAGGATTTAATGGATCTATCTGATTGTGGGAGAGATTATCTGTAGGATTTAATGGATCTGTCTGATTGTGGGAGAGATTATCTGTAGGATTTAATGGGTCTGTCTGATTGTAGGAGAGATTATCTGTAGGATTTAATAGATCTGTCTGATTGTAGGAGAGATTATCTGTAGGATTTAATGGGTCTGTCTGATTGTAGGAGAGATTATCTGTAGGATTTAATGGATCTTTCTGATTGTGGGAGAGATTATCTGTAGGATTTAATGGGTCTGTCTGATTGTAGGAGAGATTATCTGTAGGATTTAATGGATCTGTCTGATTGTAGGAGAGATTATCTGTAGGATTTAATGGATCTGTCTGATTGTAGTAGAGATTATCTGTAGGATTTAATGGATCTGTCTGATTGTAGGAGAGATTATCTGTAGGATTTAATGGATCTGTCTGATTGTGGGAGAGATTATCTGTAGGATTTAATGGGTCTGTCTGATTGTAGGAGAGATTATCTGTAGGATTTAATAGATCTGTCTGATTGTAGGAGAGATTATCTGTAGGATTTAATGGGTCTGTCTGATTGTAGGAGAGATTATCTGTAGGATTTAATGGATCTTTCTGATTGTGGGAGAGATTATCTGTAGGATTTAATGGATCTGTCTGATTGTAGGAGAGATTATCTGTAGGATTTAATGGATCTGTCTGATTGTGGGAGAGATTATCTGTAGGATTTAATGGATCTGTCTAGTTGTAGGAGAGATTATCTGTAGGATTTAATGGATCTGTCTGATTGTAGTAGAGATTATCTGTAGGATTTAATGGATCTGTCTGATTGTAGGAGAGATTATCTGTAGGATTTAATGGATCTGTCTGATTGTAGGAGAGATTATCTGTAGGATTTAATGGATCTGTCTGATTGTAGGAGAGATTATCTGTAGGATTTAATGGATCTGTCTGATTGTAGGAGAGATTATCTGTAGGATTTAATGGATCTGTCTGATTGTGAGAGAGATTATCTGTAGGATTTAATGGATCTGTCTGATTGTGGGAGAGATTATCTGTAGGATTTAATGGATCTGTCTGATTGTAGTAGAGATTATCTGTAGGATTTAATGGGTCTGTCTGATTGTAGGAGAGATTATCTGTAGGATTTAATGGATCTTTCTGATTGTGGGAGAGATTATCTGTAGGATTTAATGGGTCTGTCTGATTGTAGGAGAGATTATCTGTAGGATTTAATGGATCTGTCTGATTGTAGGAGAGATTATCTGTAGGATTTAATGGATCTGTCTGATTGTGGGAGAGATTATCTGTAGGATTTAATGGATCTGTCTGATTGTGGGAGAGATTATCTGTAGGATTTAATGGATCTGTCTGATTGTAGTAGAGATTATCTGTAGGATTTAATGGATCTGTCTGATTGTAGGAGAGATTATCTGTAGGATTTAATGGATCTGTCTGATTGTAGGAGAGATTATCTGTAGGATTTAATGGATCTGTCTGATTGTAGGAGAGATTATCTGTAGGATTTAATGGATCTGTCTGATTGTAGGAGAGATTATCTGTAGGATTTAATGGATCTGTCTGATTGTGGGAGAGATTATCTGTAGGGTTTAATGGATCTGTCTGATTGTGGGAGAGATTATCTGTAGGATTTAATGGATCTGTCTGATTGTAGGAGAGATTATCTGTAGGGTTTAATGGATCTGTCTGATTGTAGGAGAGATTATCTGTAGGGTTTAATGGATCTGTCTGATTGTAGGAGAGATTATCTGTAGGATTTAATGGATCTGTCTGATTGTAGGAGAGATTATCTGTAGGATTTAATGGATCTGTCTGATTGTAGTAGAGATTATCTGTAGGATTTAATGGATCTGTCTGATTGTAGGAGAGATTATCTGTAGGATTTAATGGATCTGTCTGATTGTAGGAGAGATTATCTGTAGGATTTAATGGATCTGTCTGATTGTGGGAGAGATTATCTGTAGGATTTAATGGATCTGTCTGATTGTGAGAGAGATTATCTGTAGGATTTAATGGATCTGTCTGATTGTGGGAGAGATTATCTGTAGGATTTAATGGATCTGTCTGATTGTAGTAGAGATTATCTGTAGGATTTAATGGGTCTGTCTGATTGTAGGAGAGATTATCTGTAGGATTTAATGGATCTGTCTGATTGTAGGAGAGATTATCTGTAGGATTTAATGGATCTGTCTGATTGTGGGAGAGATTATCTGTAGGATTTAATGGATCTGTCTGATTGTGGGAGAGCTTATCTGTAGGATTTAATGGATCTGTCTGATTGTGGGAGAGATTATCTGTAGGATTTAATGGATCTGTCTGATTGTAGTAGAGATTATCTGTAGGATTTAATGGGTCTGTCTGATTGTAGTAGAGATTATCTGTAGGATTTAATGGATCTGTCTGATTGTAGGAGAGATTATCTGTAGGATTTAATGGATCTGTCTGATTGTGGGAGAGCTTATCTTTAGGATTTAATGGATCTGTCTGATTGTAGTAGAGATTATCTGTAGGATTTAATGGGTCTGTCTGATTGTAGTAGAGATTATCTGTATGATTTAATGGATCTGTCTGATTGTAGGAGAGATTATCTGTAGGATTTAATGGATCTGTCTGATTGTAGGAGAGATTATCTGTAGGATTTAATGGATCTATCTGATTGTGGGAGAGATTATCTGTAGGATTTAATGGATCTGTCTGATTGTGGGAGAGATTATCTGTAGGATTTAATGGGTCTGTCTGATTGTAGGAGAGATTATCTGTAGGATTTAATAGATCTGTCTGATTGTAGGAGAGATTATCTGTAGGATTTAATGGGTCTGTCTGATTGTAGGAGAGATTATCTGTAGGATTTAATGGATCTTTCTGATTGTGGGAGAGATTATCTGTAGGATTTAATGGGTCTGTCTGATTGTAGGAGAGATTATCTGTAGGATTTAATGGATCTGTCTGATTGTAGGAGAGATTATCTGTAGGATTTAATGGATCTGTCTGATTGTAGTAGAGATTATCTGTAGGATTTAATGGATCTGTCTGATTGTAGGAGAGATTATCTGTAGGATTTAATGGATCTGTCTGATTGTGGGAGAGATTATCTGTAGGATTTAATGGGTCTGTCTGATTGTAGGAGAGATTATCTGTAGGATTTAATAGATCTGTCTGATTGTAGGAGAGATTATCTGTAGGATTTAATGGGTCTGTCTGATTGTAGGAGAGATTATCTGTAGGATTTAATGGATCTTTCTGATTGTGGGAGAGATTATCTGTAGGATTTAATGGGTCTGTCTGATTGTAGGAGAGATTATCTGTAGGATTTAATGGATCTGTCTGATTGTAGGAGAGATTATCTGTAGGATTTAATGGATCTGTCTGATTGTGGGAGAGATTATCTGTAGGATTTAATGGATCTGTCTGATTGTGGGAGAGATTATCTGTAGGATTTAATGGATCTGTCTGATTGTAGTAGAGATTATCTGTAGGATTTAATGGATCTGTCTGATTGTAGGAGAGATTATCTGTAGGATTTAATGGATCTGTCTGATTGTAGGAGAGATTATCTGTAGGATTTAATGGATCTGTCTGATTGTAGGAGAGATTATCTGTAGGATTTAATGGATCTGTCTGATTGTAGGAGAGATTATCTGTAGGATTTAATGGATCTGTCTGATTGTGGGAGAGATTATCTGTAGGGTTTAATGGATCTGTCTGATTGTGGGAGAGATTATCTGTAGGATTTAATGGATCTGTCTGATTGTAGGAGAGATTATCTGTAGGATTTAATGGATCTGTCTGATTGTAGGAGAGATTATCTGTAGGGTTTAATGGATCTGTCTGATTGTAGGAGAGATTATCTGTAGGATTTAATGGATCTGTCTGATTGTAGGAGAGATTATCTGTAGGATTTAATGGATCTGTCTGATTGTAGGAGAGATTATCTGTAGGGTTTAATGGATCTGTCTGATTGTGGGAGAGATTATCTGTAGGATTTAATGGATCTGTCTGATTGTAGGAGAGATTATCTGTAGGATTTAATGGATCTGTCTGATTGTGGGAGAGATTATCTGTAGGATTTAATGGGTCTGTCTGATTGTAGGAGAGATTATCTGTAGGATTTAATGGATCTGTCTGATTGTAGGAGAGATTATCTGTAGGATTTAATGGATCTGTCTGATTGTAGGAGAGATTATCTGTAGGATTTAATGGATCTGTCTGATTGTAGGAGAGATTATCTGTAGGATTTAATGGATCTGTCTGATTGTGGGAGAGATTATCTGTAGGGTTTAATGGATCTGTCTGATTGTGGGAGAGATTATCTGTAGGATTTAATGGATCTGTCTGATTGTAGGAGAGATTATCTGTAGGATTTAATGGATCTGTCTGATTGTGGGAGAGATTATCTGTAGGATTTAATGGATCTGTCTGATTGTAGGAGAGATTATCTGTAGGATTTAATGGATCTGTCTGATTGTGGGAGAGATTATCTGTAGGGTTTAATGGATCTGTCTGATTGTGGGAGAGATTATCTGTAGGATTTACTGGATCTGTCTGATTGTAGGAGAGATTATCTGTAGGATTTAATGGGTCTGTCTGATTGTGGGAGAGATTATCTGTAGGATTTAATGGGTCTGTCTGATTGTGGGAGAGATTATCTGTAGGATTTAATGGATCTGTCTGATTGTGGGAGAGATTATCTGTAGGATTTAATGGATCTGTCTGATTGTAGGAGAGATTATCTGTAGGATTTAATGGATCTGTCTGATTGTAGGAGAGATTATCTGTAGGATTTAATGGATCTGTCTGATTGTGGGAGAGATTATCTGTAGGATTTAATGGATCTGTCTGATTGTAGGAGAGATTATCTGTAGGATTTAATGGGTCTGTCTGATTGTGGGAGAGATTATCTGTAGGATTTAATGGGTCTGTCTGATTGTGGGAGAGATTATCTGTAGGATTTAATGGATCTGTCTGATTGTAGGAGAGATTATCTGTAGGATTTAATGGGTCTGTCTGATTGTGGGAGAGATTATCTGTAGGATTTAATGGGTCTGTCTGATTGTAGGAGAGATTATCTGTAGGATTTAATGGATCTGTCTGATTGTAGGAGAGATTATCTGTAGGATTTAATGGGTCTGTCTGATTGTGGGAGAGATTATCTGTAGGATTTAATGGATCTGTCTGATTGTAGGAGAGATTATCTGTAGGATTTAATGGGTCTGTCTGATTGTGGGAGAGATTATCTGTAGGATTTAATGGATCTGTCTGATTGTGGGAGAGATTATCTGTAGGATTTAATGGATCTGTCTGATTGTAGTAGAGATTATCTGTAGGATTTAATGGGTCTGTCTGATTGTAGGAGAGATTATCTGTAGGATTTAATGGATCTGTCTGATTGTAGGAGAGATTATCTGTAGGATTTAATGGATCTGTCTGATTGTGGGAGAGATTATCTGTAGGATTTAATGGATCTGTCTGATTGTGGGAGAGCTTATCTGTAGGATTTAATGGATCTGTCTGATTGTGGGAGAGATTATCTGTAGGATTTAATGGATCTGTCTGATTGTAGTAGAGATTATCTGTAGGATTTAATGGGTCTGTCTGATTGTAGTAGAGATTATCTGTAGGATTTAATGGATCTGTCTGATTGTAGGAGAGATTATCTGTAGGATTTAATGGATCTGTCTGATTGTGGGAGAGCTTATCTTTAGGATTTAATGGATCTGTCTGATTGTGGGAGAGATTATCTGTAGGATTTAATGGGTCTGTCTGATTGTAGTAGAGATTATCTGTAGGATTTAATGGGTCTGTCTGATTGTAGTAGAGATTATCTGTATGATTTAATGAATCTGTCTGATTGTAGGAGAGATTATCTGTAGGATTTAATGGATCTGTCTGATTGTAGGAGAGATTATCTGTAGGATTTAATGGATCTATCTGATTGTGGGAGAGATTATCTGTAGGATTTAATGGATCTGTCTGATTGTGGGAGAGATTATCTGTAGGATTTAATGGGTCTGTCTGATTGTAGGAGAGATTATCTGTAGGATTTAATAGATCTGTCTGATTGTAGGAGAGATTATCTGTAGGATTTAATGGGTCTGTCTGATTGTAGGAGAGATTATATGTAGGATTTAATGGATCTTTCTGATTGTGGGAGAGATTATCTGTAGGATTTAATGGGTCTGTCTGATTGTAGGAGAGATTATCTGTAGGATTTAATGGATCTGTCTGATTGTAGGAGAGATTATCTGTAGGATTTAATGGATCTGTCTGATTGTAGTAGAGATTATCTGTAGGATTTAATGGATCTGTCTGATTGTAGGAGAGATTATCTGTAGGATTTAATGGATCTGTCTGATTGTGGGAGAGATTATCTGTAGGATTTAATGGGTCTGTCTGATTGTAGGAGAGATTATCTGTAGGATTTAATAGATCTGTCTGATTGTAGGAGAGATTATCTGTAGGATTTAATGGGTCTGTCTGATTGTAGGAGAGATTATCTGTAGGATTTAATGGATCTTTCTGATTGTGGGAGAGATTATCTGTAGGATTTAATGGATCTGTCTGATTGTAGGAGAGATTATCTGTAGGATTTAATGGATCTGTCTGATTGTGGGAGAGATTATCTGTAGGATTTAATGGATCTGTCTGATTGTAGGAGAGATTATCTGTAGGATTTAATGGATCTGTCTGATTGTAGTAGAGATTATCTGTAGGATTTAATGGATCTGTCTGATTGTAGGAGAGATTATCTGTAGGATTTAATGGATCTGTCTGATTGTAGGAGAGATTATCTGTAGGATTTAATGGATCTGTCTGATTGTAGGAGAGATTATCTGTAGGACTTAATGGATCTGTCTGATTGTAGGAGAGATTATCTGTAGGATTTAATGGATCTGTCTGATTGTGAGAGAGATTATCTGTAGGATTTAATGGATCTGTCTGATTGTGGGAGAGATTATCTGTAGGATTTAATGGATCTGTCTGATTGTAGTAGAGATTATCTGTAGGATTTAATGGGTCTGTCTGATTGTAGGAGAGATTATCTGTAGCATTTAATGGATCTGTCTGATTGTAGGAGAGATTATCTGTAGGATTTAATGGATCTGTCTGATTGTGGGAGAGATTATCTGTAGGATTTAATGGATCTGTCTGATTGTGGGAGAGCTTATCTGTAGGATTTAATGGATCTGTCTGATTGTGGGAGAGATTATCTGTAGGATTTAATGGATCTGTCTGATTGTAGTAGAGATTATCTGTAGGATTTAATGGGTCTGTCTGATTGTAGGAGAGATTATCTGTAGGATTTAATGGATCTGTCTGATTGTAGGAGAGATTATCTGTAGGATTTAATGGATCTGTCTGATTGTGGGAGAGCTTATCTTTAGGATTTAATGGATCTGTCTGATTGTAGTAGAGATTATCTGTAGGATTTAATGGGTCTGTCTGATTGTAGTAGAGATTATCTGTATGATTTAATGGATCTGTCTGATTGTAGGAGAGATTATCTGTAGGATTTAATGGATCTGTCTGATTGTAGGAGAGATTATCTGTAGGATTTAATGGATCTATCTGATTGTGGGAGAGATTATCTGTAGGATTTAATGGATCTTTCTGATTGTGGGAGAGATTATCTGTAGGATTTAATGGATCTGTCTGATTGTAGGAGAGATTATCTGTAGGATTTAATGGATCTGTCTGATTGTAGGAGAGATTATCTGTAGGATTTAATGGATCTGTCTGATTGTAGTAGAGATTATCTGTAGGATTTAATGGATCTGTCTGATTGTAGGAGAGATTATCTGTAGGATTTAATGGATCTGTCTGATTGTAGGAGAGATTATCTGTAGGATTTAATGGATCTGTCTGATTGTGGGAGAGATTATCTGTAGGATTTAATGGGTCTGTCTGATTGTGGGAGACATTATCTTTAGGATTTAATGGATCTGTCTGATTGTAGGAGAGATTATCTGTAGGATTTAATGGATCTGTCTGATTGTGGGAGAGCTTATCTGTAGGATTTAATGGATCTGTCTGATTGTGGAAGAGATTATCTGTAGGATTTAATGGGTCTGTCTGATTGTGGGAGAGATTATCTGTAGGATTTAATGGATCTGTCTGATTGTGAGAGAGATTATCTGTAGGATTTAATGGATCTGTCTGATTGTGGGAGAGATTATCTGTAGGATTTAATGGATCTGTCTGATTGTAGTAGAGATTATCTGTAGGATTTAATGGGTCTGTCTGATTGTAGGAGAGATTATCTGTAGGATTTAATGGATCTGTCTGATTGTAGGAGAGATTATCTGTAGGATTTAATGGATCTGTCTGATTGTGGGAGAGATTATCTGTAGGATTTAATGGATCTGTCTGATTGTGGGAGAGCTTATCTGTAGGATTTAATGGATCTGTCTGATTGTGGGAGAGATTATCTGTAGGATTTAATGGATCTGTCTGATTGTAGTAGAGATTATCTGTAGGATTTAATGGGTCTGTCTGATTGTAGTAGAGATTATCTGTAGGATTTAATGGATCTGTCTGATTGTAGGAGAGATTATCTGTAGGATTTAATGGATCTGTCTGATTGTGGGAGAGCTTATCTTTAGGATTTAATGGATCTGTCTGATTGTAGTAGAGATTATCTGTAGGATTTAATGGGTCTGTCTGATTGTAGTAGAGATTATCTGTATGATTTAATGGATCTGTCTGATTGTAGGAGAGATTATCTGTAGGATTTAATGGATCTGTCTGATTGTAGGAGAGATTATCTGTAGGATTTAATGGATCTATCTGATTGTGGGAGAGATTATCTGTAGGATTTAATGGATCTGTCTGATTGTGGGAGAGATTATCTGTAGGATTTAATGGGTCTGTCTGATTGTAGGAGAGATTATCTGTAGGATTTAATAGATCTGTCTGATTGTAGGAGAGATTATCTGTAGGATTTAATGGGTCTGTCTGATTGTAGGAGAGATTATCTGTAGGATTTAATGGATCTTTCTGATTGTGGGAGAGATTATCTGTAGGATTTAATGGGTCTGTCTGATTGTAGGAGAGATTATCTGTAGGATTTAATGGATCTGTCTGATTGTAGGAGAGATTATCTGTAGGATTTTATGGATCTGTCTGATTGTAGTAGAGATTATCTGTAGGATTTAATGGATCTGTCTGATTGTAGGAGAGATTATCTGTAGGATTTAATGGATCTGTCTGATTGTGGGAGAGATTATCTGTAGGATTTAATGGGTCTGTCTGATTGTAGGAGAGATTATCTGTAGGATTTAATAGATCTGTCTGATTGTAGGAGAGATTATCTGTAGGATTTAATGGGTCTGTCTGATTGTAGGAGAGATTATCTGTAGGATTTAATGGATCTTTCTGATTGTGGGAGAGATTATCTGTAGGATTTAATGGGTCTGTCTGATTGTAGGAGAGATTATCTGTAGGATTTAATGGATCTGTCTGATTGTAGGAGAGATTATCTGTAGGATTTAATGGATCTGTCTGATTGTGGGAGAGATTATCTGTAGGATTTAATGGATCTGTCTGATTGTGGGAGAGATTATCTGTAGGATTTAATGGATCTGTCTGATTGTAGTAGAGATTATCTGTAGGATTTAATGGATCTGTCTGATTGTAGGAGAGATTATCTGTAGGATTTAATGGATCTGTCTGATTGTAGGAGAGATTATCTGTAGGATTTAATGGATCTGTCTGATTGTAGGAGAGATTATCTGTAGGATTTAATGGATCTGTCTGATTGTAGGAGAGATTATCTGTAGGATTTAATGGATCTGTCTGATTGTGGGAGAGATTATCTGTAGGGTTTAATGGATCTGTCTGATTGTGGGAGAGATTATCTGTAGGATTTAATGGATCTGTCTGATTGTAGGAGAGATTATCTGTAGGATTTAATGGATCTGTCTGATTGTAGGAGAGATTATCTGTAGGGTTTAATGGATCTGTCTGATTGTAGGAGAGATTATCTGTAGGATTTAATGGATCTGTCTGATTGTAGGAGAGATTATCTGTAGGATTTAATGGATCTGTCTGATTGTAGGAGAGATTATCTGTAGGGTTTAATGGATCTGTCTGATTGTGGGAGAGATTATCTGTAGGATTTAATGGATCTGTCTGATTGTAGGAGAGATTATCTGTAGGATTTAATGGATCTGTCTGATTGTGGGAGAGATTATCTGTAGGATTTAATGGGTCTGTCTGATTGTAGGAGAGATTATCTGTAGGATTTAATGGATCTGTCTGATTGTAGGAGAGATTATCTGTAGGATTTAATGGATCTGTCTGATTGTAGGAGAGATTATCTGTAGGATTTAATGGATCTGTCTGATTGTAGGAGAGATTATCTGTAGGATTTAATGGATCTGTCTGATTGTGGGAGAGATTATCTGTAGGGTTTAATGGATCTGTCTGATTGTGGGAGAGATTATCTGTAGGATTTAATGGATCTGTCTGATTGTAGGAGAGATTATCTGTAGGATTTAATGGATCTGTCTGATTGTGGGAGAGATTATCTGTAGGATTTAATGGATCTGTCTGATTGTAGGAGAGATTATCTGTAGGATTTAATGGATCTGTCTGATTGTGGGAGAGATTATCTGTAGGGTTTAATGGATCTGTCTGATTGTGGGAGAGATTATCTGTAGGATTTACTGGATCTGTCTGATTGTAGGAGAGATTATCTGTAGGATTTAATGGGTCTGTCTGATTGTGGGAGAGATTATCTGTAGGATTTAATGGGTCTGTCTGATTGTGGGAGAGATTATCTGTAGGATTTAATGGATCTGTCTGATTGTGGGAGAGATTATCTGTAGGATTTAATGGATCTGTCTGATTGTAGGAGAGATTATCTGTAGGATTTAATGGATCTGTCTGATTGTAGGAGAGATTATCTGTAGGATTTAATGGATCTGTCTGATTGTGGGAGAGATTATCTGTAGGATTTAATGGATCTGTCTGATTGTAGGAGAGATTATCTGTAGGATTTAATGGGTCTGTCTGATTGTGGGAGAGATTATCTGTAGGATTTAATGGGTCTGTCTGATTGTGGGAGAGATTATCTGTAGGATTTAATGGATCTGTCTGATTGTAGGAGAGATTATCTGTAGGATTTAATGGGTCTGTCTGATTGTGGGAGAGATTATCTGTAGGATTTATTGGGTCTGTCTGATTGTAGGAGAGATTATCTGTAGGATTTAATGGATCTGTCTGATTGTAGGAGAGATTATCTGTAGGATTTAATGGGTCTGTCTGATTGTGGGAGAGATTATCTGTAGGATTTAATGGACCTGTCTGATTGTAGGAGAGATTATCTGTAGGATTTAATGGGTCTGTCTGATTGTGGGAGAGATTATCTGTAGGATTTACTGGATCTGTCTGATTGTGGGAGAGATTATCTGTAGGATTTAATGGGTCTGTCTGATTGTGGGAGAGATTATCTGTAGGATTTAATGGATCTGTCTGATTGTAGGAGAGATTATCTGTAGGATTTAATGGGTCTGTCTGATTGTAGGAGAGATTATCTGTAGGATTTAATGGGTCTGTCTGATTGTAGGAGAGATTATCTGTAGGATTTAATGGGTCTGTCTGATTGTAGGAGAGATTATCTGTAGGATTTACTGGATCTGTCTGATTGTGGGAGAGATTATCTGTAGGATTTAATGGGTCTGTCTGATTGTGGGAGAGATTATCTGTAGGATTTAATGGGTCTGTCTGATTGTGGGAGAGATTATCTGTAGGATTTAATGGATCTGTCTGATTGTAGGAGAGATTATCTGTAGGATTTAATGGATCTGTCTGATTGTGGGAGAGATTATCTGTAGGATTTAATGGGTCTGTCTGATTGTAGGAGAGATTATCTGTAGGATTTAATAGATCTGTCTGATTGTAGGAGAGATTATCTGTAGGATTTAATGGGTCTGTCTGATTGTAGGAGAGATTATCTGTAGGATTTAATGGATCTTTCTGATTGTGGGAGAGATTATCTGTAGGATTTAATGGGTCTGTCTGATTGTAGGAGAGATTATCTGTAGGATTTAATGGATCTGTCTGATTGTAGGAGAGATTATCTGTAGGATTTAATGGATCTGTCTGATTGTAGTAGAGATTATCTGTAGGATTTAATGGATCTGTCTGATTGTAGGAGAGATTATCTGTAGGATTTAATGGATCTGTCTGATTGTGGGAGAGATTATCTGTAGGATTTAATGGGTCTGTCTGATTGTAGGAGAGATTATCTGTAGGATTTAATAGATCTGTCTGATTGTAGGAGAGATTATCTGTAGGATTTAATGGGTCTGTCTGATTGTAGGAGAGATTATCTGTAGGATTTAATGGATCTTTCTGATTGTGGGAGAGATTATCTGTAGGATTTAATGGGTCTGTCTGATTGTAGGAGAGATTATCTGTAGGATTTAATGGATCTGTCTGATTGTAGGAGAGATTATCTGTAGGATTTAATGGATCTGTCTGATTGTGGGAGAGATTATCTGTAGGATTTAATGGATCTGTCTGATTGTGGGAGAGATTATCTGTAGGATTTAATGGATCTGTCTGATTGTAGTAGAGATTATCTGTAGGATTTAATGGATCTGTCTGATTGTAGGAGAGATTATCTGTAGGATTTAATGGATCTGTCTGATTGTAGGAGAGATTATCTGTAGGATTTAATGGATCTGTCTGATTGTAGGAGAGATTATCTGTAGGATTTAATGGATCTGTCTGATTGTAGGAGAGATTATCTGTAGGATTTAATGGATCTGTCTGATTGTGGGAGAGATTATCTGTAGGGTTTAATGGATCTGTCTGATTGTGGGAGAGATTATCTGTAGGATTTAATGGATCTGTCTGATTGTAGGAGAGATTATCTGTAGGGTTTAATGGATCTGTCTGATTGTAGGAGAGATTATCTGTAGGGTTTAATGGATCTGTCTGATTGTAGGAGAGATTATCTGTAGGATTTAATGGATCTGTCTGATTGTAGGAGAGATTATCTGTAGGATTTAATGGATCTGTCTAATTGTAGGAGAGATTATCTGTAGGGTTTAATGGATCTGTCTGATTGTGGGAGAGATTATCTGTAGGATTTAATGGATCTGTCTGATTGTAGGAGAGATTATCTGTAGGATTTAATGGATCTGTCTGATTGTGGGAGAGATTATCTGTAGGATTTAATGGGTCTGTCTGATTGTAGGAGAGATTATCTGTAGGATTTAATGGATCTGTCTGATTGTAGGAGAGATTATCTGTAGGATTTAATGGATCTGTCTGATTGTAGGAGAGATTATCTGTAGGATTTAATGGATCTGTCTGATTGTAGGAGAGATTATCTGTAGGATTTAATGGATCTGTCTGATTGTGGGAGAGATTATCTGTAGGGTTTAATGGATCTGTCTGATTGTGGGAGAGATTATCTGTAGGATTTAATGGATCTGTCTGATTGTAGGAGAGATTATCTGTAGGATTTAATGGATCTGTCTGATTGTGGGAGAGATTATCTGTAGGATTTAATGGATCTGTCTGATTGTAGGAGAGATTATCTGTAGGATTTAATGGATCTGTCTGATTGTGGGAGAGATTATCTGTAGGGTTTAATGGATCTGTCTGATTGTGGGAGAGATTATCTGTAGGATTTACTGGATCTGTCTGATTGTAGGAGAGATTATCTGTAGGATTTAATGGGTCTGTCTGATTGTGGGAGAGATTATCTGTAGGATTTAATGGATCTGTCTGATTGTAGGAGAGATTATCTGTAGGATTTAATGGATCTGTCTGATTGTGGGAGAGATTATCTGTAGGGTTTAATGGATCTGTCTGATTGTGGGAGAGATTATCTGTAGGATTTACTGGATCTGTCTGATTGTAGGAGAGATTATCTGTAGGATTTAATGGATCTGTCTGATTGTGGGAGAGATTATCTGTAGGATTTAATGGGTCTGTCTGATTGTGGGAGAGATTATCTGTAGGATTTAATGGATCTGTCTGATTGTGGGAGAGATTATCTGTAGGATTTAATGGATCTGTCTGATTGTAGGAGAGATTATCTGTAGGATTTAATGGATCTGTCTGATTGTAGGAGAGATTATCTGTAGGATTTAATGGATCTGTCTGATTGTGGGAGAGATTATCTGTAGGATTTAATGGATCTGTCTGATTGTAGGAGAGATTATCTGTAGGATTTAATGGGTCTGTCTGATTGTGGGAGAGATTATCTGTAGGATTTAATGGGTCTGTCTGATTGTGGGAGAGATTATCTGTAGGATTTAATGGATCTGTCTGATTGTAGGAGAGATTATCTGTAGGATTTAATGGGTCTGTCTGATTGTGGGAGAGATTATCTGTAGGATTTAATGGGTCTGTCTGATTGTAGGAGAGATTATCTGTAGGATTTAATGGATCTGTCTGATTGTAGGAGAGATTATCTGTAGGATTTAATGGGTCTGTCTGATTGTGGGAGAGATTATCTGTAGGATTTAATGGATCTGTCTGATTGTAGGAGAGATTATCTGTAGGATTTAATGGGTCTGTCTGATTGTGGGAGAGATTATCTGTAGGATTTACTGGATCTGTCTGATTGTGGGAGAGATTATCTGTAGGATTTAATGGGTCTGTCTGATTGTGGGAGAGATTATCTGTAGGATTTAATGGATCTGTCTGATTGTAGGAGAGATTATCTGTAGGATTTAATGGGTCTGTCTGATTGTAGGAGAGATTATCTGTAGGATTTAATGGGTCTGTCTGATTGTAGGAGAGATTATCTGTAGGATTTAATGGGTCTGTCTGATTGTAGGAGAGATTATCTGTAGGATTTACTGGATCTGTCTGATTGTGGGAGAGATTATCTGTAGGATTTAATGGGTCTGTCTGATTGTGGGAGAGATTATCTGTAGGATTTAATGGGTCTGTCTGATTGTGGGAGAGATTATCTGTAGGATTTAATGGGTCTGTCTGATTGTAGGAGAGATTATCTGTAGGATTTAATGGATATGTCTGATTGTGGGAGAGATTATCTGTAGGATTTAATGGATCTGTCTGATTGTGGGAGAGATTATCTGTAGGATTTAATGGATATGTCTGATTGTGGGAGAGATTATCTGTAGGATTTAATGGATCTGTCTGATTGTGGGAGAGATTATCTGTAGGATTTAATGGATCTGTCTGATTGTAGTAGAGATTATCTGTAGGATTTAATGCGTCTGTCTGATTGTAGGAGAGATTATCTGTAGGATTTAATGGATCTGTCTGATTGTGGGAGAGATTATCTGTAGGATTTAATGGATCTGTCTGATTGTGGGAGAGATTATCTGTAGGATTTAATGGGTATGTCTGATTGTGCGAGAGATTATCTGTAGGATTTAATGGATCTGTCTGATTGTGGGAGAGATTATCTGTAGAATTTAATGGATCTGTCTGATTGTGGGAGAGATTATCTGTAGGATTTAATGGATCTGTCTGATTGTAGGAGAGATTATCTGTAGGATTTAATGGGTCTGTCTGATTGTAGGAGAGATTATCTGTAGGATTTAATGGATCTGTCTGATTGTAGGAGAGATTATCTGTAGGATTTAATAGGTCTGTCTGATTGTGGGAGAGATTATCTGTAGGATTTAATGGATCTGTCTGATTGTGGGAGAGATTATCTGTAGGATTTAATGGGTATGTCTGATTGTGCGAGAGATTATCTGTAGGATTTAATGGATCTGTCTGATTGTAGGAGAGATTATCTGTAGGATTTAATGGATCTGTCTGATTGTAGGAGAGATTATCTGTAGGATTTAATAGGTCTGTCTGATTGTGGGAGAGCTTATCTGTAGGATTTAATTGAACATTTCAGGTTGCTTTTTGTGACTGGATCTGGATATTTCCTCCACAGTTTATACAAGTGCTGACTTCAATGGAAATCAGCATTTTTAAAATTGAGGCTACCTTGCTGTCACTGACAGACATTAGCAGTAACTCAGAAACTGACAATAACTCAGACACAGTTTCATTTTCAATCAGATGTAACTTACTTTAGACATTTTTATCTCCTGCTCTGTAAATTGAACCTTAATCACGCACAGGAGACTGCTGCATGGTCAAGAGGCTATTAACAGTACAGTGTAAATTTTGTCGACTAAGATTTTTGAGATTTAGTCAACTAAAACAATTCAGATGACTAAAATAACTTTGTGCCCAAATTAACACTGCAGTACAGAATCCGCAATAAAGGAAGTGTAAACATTAGATTTTTCTTTACAGGAAGTGTTTAGGGAGGCTGTGTAAGTCACATGCCAGGAGGTGTGGCTAGGGCTGTATAAACAAAGTGATTTAACTCCTAAATGGTAGCGAATTGAGCAGTGAGACTGCAGGGCCATGATCTATACTATAAATATATTCGGGGCCAGTACAAACCATTATCTGGAAATCTATTCATAAACAGGGCTATACATAGGACACGAGGTCACACATTTAGGCTTGAAGAAAGGAGATTTCATCTAAGGCAAAGAAAAGTTTTTTTACAGTAAGAGCAATAAGGATATGGAATTCATTGCCGGAAGAGGTGGTTTTGTCAGAGTCTATACAGATGTTTAAACTGCAATTGGATAAATACTTGCAAAAACATAACATACAGGGATACAATTTCTAATTAGTGGGGTAATAGCTGCTTGATCCAAGGAGACATCTGACTGCTATTTTGGGGTCAAGAAGGAATTTTTTCCTAGTTTGTTGCAAAATTGGAAGCGCTACAGACTAGGTTTTTTGCCTTCTTTTGGATCAACAGCAAAAACATATGTGAGGAAGGCTGAACTTGATGGACGCAAGTCTCTTTTCAGCTATGTAACTATGTAACTATACATTATAACCGCTTCATTAAGCTAAGTGTCCCTTTAATGTCAATTCACACAGCCCATTTATGGTTCAGCTGATCCAGCTTAGTTCATGGTTCTGTTTGTATTCTAAACCATGTTGTGTCCGCATGCTCTTATCATACACTTTTTATTCTGTGCACATACAGTCCTGAGGCCAATGTGAGACATGTCCGTTCACCAGTGAGAAGTATGGAAACAAAGAGAGCAGATCTGGTGAGTGTTTAATACAGTGTGTTGTAATTTCACTTGTCTCCCATTCTACTGTATCTCAATGAAGCAGTTTTGGTGTATAGATCAGTCTCACTACTCAATTCTCTGTCATTTTACTGGCATGACCGGTCTTCTAAAACTGATTACTATTCACCACATTGTAGTCCACAGTGAATATGGGCAGATTAACCCCTTATTGGGGATATTCAGTGGAGTCCTCAGATCGTTAGATATCCAGCACTATGTGGGGCATTGCAGACATAGTTCTCACAATTTAACAGTCTCGGATTTTGCAATACTGGCTCAAAATGAACCAGAATTTCAGCCTCTCTAGATGTGATCTCATAGCGTAATTTTAACAAGACTGGCAGAGTTAGCACACCGCTAACCAGATTTTTAAATAATACTTGCATCAAATAAAGTGTGGGGGGCACATAATAGGACGTTAGCATTACGAATGCAGATTTTTACTCCTAATGCTTTAGTGCTTCTTTAACTTTGCAATAAATTTCATATTTTAAATGGTCTAATAAAACTTATATTTTATTAAGCCTTGCATATAATCTGCTTAACTAGAAAAAGTTCCCAAAATCACAAATAATACCAGGCATACCTTTTTCCCTTTCTCTGTATAATATAACATTGGAATTATAATAAACTGCCTTTCTTTAAACAATCGTTTTTTTTCATGCAGATAGTTGCTTCATGTGGGATTGCCACGTTCTTGCCGGTTGTATACCTCAAATCGTTCTGGTTCTGATTGGCCAATTTCTGTCGATGGAGACTTTGTGGATTCATATGGAAAAGGTCAAGGAAAGAATCTTATTTTGCTATCAGTAATTTTATGTCACCCAACTTATCTGAGATTAGGGTCACAAAGCAGCAACCCTGCACTGACTTCCCCTTACTAGTGAACAATATTCAGATTAGATGTTTTGATTGTATCTCGATGTATAGAGTGTCCACCGTCTCCGGCAATCTTCCGTTCTATTGGAAGTAGCTATATGGCTATAACACATTTTAAAGTCTATTAAACTGTATGACATTGTAATAATTGTATGCTAAAAATATAATAGTATTCTTAAATTCTTAAAGTGCACCATCCGCTTAAATGGACAATTTGTTTAGATTTGTGTCTGACACGGCACAAGATCCCTGTTTAATAACGTATGCAGTGTCGATCAATATCCTGCCAGTCACAGCGTGACGTAAACACGCTCAAGGTGAGCCCTTTTGGGGCAAAGTGTGGTTGCTATGGTGACAACTTACAGTGTGGCTAGTCTGCGAGTGGTTGGCGTTAAAGATAGTTAGCCATGAATAATGGTGTTAAATGTGGTTAGCCATGGTTAATGGCGTTAAAGGTGGTTTGCCATGGTTAATGGCGGTAATGGTGGTTAATTATGGACAAATGGTGGTTAGCCATGGTTAATGGAATTAATGGGGGTTAGCCATGGTTAATGGCGTTAATGGTGGTTAGCCATGGTTAATGGTGATTACCATGGTTAATGGAGTTAATGGTGGTTAGCCATGGTTAATGGAGCTAATGGTGGTTAGCCATGGTTAATGGAGTTAATGGTGGTTAGCCGTGGTTAATGGAGCTAATGGTGGTTAGCCATGGTTAATGGCAATTAATGGTGGTTAGCCATAGTTAATGGCATTAAAGGTAACCACGGTTAATGGAATTAATGGTTAATGGAATTAATGGTGGTTAGCCATGGTTAATGGAGCTAATGGTGGTTAGCCGTGGTTAATGGTGGTAAGCCATAGTTAATGGAGCTAATGGTGGTTAGCCATAGTTAATGGAGCTAATGGTGGTTAGCCATGGTTAATGGAGCTAATGGTGGTTAGCCGTGGTTAATGGTGGTAAGCCATAGTTAATGGAGCTAATGGTGGTTAGCCATGGTTAATGGAGCTAATGGGGGTTAGCCATGGTTAATGGCGTTAATGGTGGTTAGCCATGGTTAATGGTGATTACCATGGTTAATGGAGTTAATGGTGGTTAGCCATGGTTAATGGAGCTAATGGTGGTTAGCCATGGTTAATGGAGCTAATGGTGGTTAGCCATGGTTAATGGAGTTAATGGTGGTTAGCCGTGGTTAATGGAGCTAATGGTGGTTAGCCATGGTTAATGGCAATTAATGGTGGTTAGCCATAGTTAATGGCATTAAAGGTAACCACGGTTAATGGAATTAATGGTTAATGTAATTAATGGTGGTTAGCCATGGTTAATGGAGCTAATGGTGGTTAGCCGTGGTTAATGGTGGTAAGCCATAGTTAATGGAGCTAATGGTGGTTAGCCATAGTTAATGGAGCTAATGGTGGTTAGCCATGGTTAATGGAGCTAATGGTGGTTAGCCGTGGTTAATGGTGGTAAGCCATAGTTAATGGAGCTAATGGTGGTTAGCCATGGTTAATGGAGCTAATGGTGGTTAGCCATGGTTAATGGAGCTAATGGTGGTTAGCCGTAGTTAATGGAGCTAATGGTGGTTAGCCGTGGTTAATGGTGGTAAGCCATAGTTAATGGAGCTAATGGTGGTTAGCCATGGTTAATGGCAATTAATGGTGGTTAGCCATGGTTAATGGAGCTAATGGTGGTTAGCCGTGGTTAATGGTGGTTAGCCATAGTTAATGGAGCTAATGGTGGTTAGCCATGGTTAATGGAGCTAATGGTGGTTAGCCGTGGTTAATGGCATTAAAGGTGGTTAGCCATGGTTAATGGAATTAATGGTGGTTAGCCATGGTTAATGGAGCTAATGGTGGTTAGCCGTGGTTAATGGTGGTTAGCCATAGTTAATGGAGCTAATGGTGGTTAGCCATGGTTAATGGAGCTAATGGTGGTTAGCCGTGGTTAATGGTGGTAAGCCATAGTTAATGGAGCTAATGGTGGTTAGCCATGGTTAATGGAGCTAATGGTGGTTAGCCATGGTTAATGGCAATTAATAGTGGTTAGCCATGGTTAATGGTGATTACCATGGTTAATGGAGTTAATGGTGGTTAGCCATGGTTCATGTCAATTAATGGTGGTTAGCCATGGTTAATGGAGCTAATGGTGGTTAGCCATGGTTAATGGAGCTAATGGTGGTTAGCCATGATTAATGGAGTTAATGGTGGTTAGCCATGGTTAATGGAGTTAATGGTGGTTAGCCATGGTTAATGGCGTTAATGGTGGTTAGCCATGGTTAATGGTGATTACCATGGTTAATGGAGTTAATGGTGGTTAGCCATGGTTAATGTCAATTAATGGTGGTTAGCCATGGTTAATGGAGCTAATGGTGGTTAGCCATGGTTAATGGAGCTAATGGTGGTTAGCCATGGTTAATGGAGTTAATGGTGGTTAGCCGTGGTTAATGGAGCTAATGGTGGTTAGCCGTGGTTAATGTCAATTAATGGTGGTTAGCCATGGTTAATGGAATTAATGGTGGTTAGCCATGGTTAATGGAGCTAATGGGGGTTAGCCGTGGTTAATGGTGGTAAGCCATAGTTAATGGAGCTAATGGTGGTTAGCCATGGTTAATGGAGCTAATGGTGGTTAGCCGTGGTTAATGGTGGTAAGCCATAGTTAATGGAGCTAATGGTTGTTAGCCATGGTTAATGGCAATTAATGGTGGTTAGCCATGGTTAATGGCAATTAATGGTGGTTAGCCATGGTTAATGGAGCTAATGGTGGTTAGCCGTGGTTAATGGTGGTTAGCCATAGTTAATGGAGCTAATGGTGGTTAGCCATGGTTAATGGAGCTAATGGTGGTTAGCCATGGTTAATGGTGATTACCATGGTTAATGGAGTTAATGGTGGTTAGCCATGGTTAATGTCAATTAATGGTGGTTAGCCATGGTTAATGGAGCTAATGGTGGTTAGCCATGGTTAATGGAGCTAATGGTGGTTAGCCATGGTTAATGGAGTTAATGGTGGTTAGCCGTGGTTAATGGAGCTAATGGTGGTTAGCCATGGTTAATGGAGCTAATGGTGGTTAGCCGTGGTTAATGGTGGTAAGCCATAGTTAATGGAGCTAATGGTGGTTAGCCATGGTGAATGGCAGTTAATGGTGGTTAGCCATGGTTAATGGCAATTAATGGTGGTTAGCCATGGTTAATGGAGCGAATGGTGGTTAGCCGTGGTTAATGGTGGTTAGCCATGGTTAATGGAGCTAATGGTGGTTAGCCGTGGTTAATGGCATTAAAGGTGGTTAGCCATGGTTAATGGAATTAATGGTGGTTAGCCATGGTTAATGGAGCTAATGGTGGTTAATGGTTAATGGTGGTTAGCCATAGTTAATGGAGCTAATGGTGGTTAGCCATGGTTAATGGAGCTAATGGTGGTTAGCCGTGGTGAATGGCAGTTAATGGTGGTTAGCCATGGTTAATGGCAATTAATGGTGGTTAGCCATGGTTAATGGAGCGAATGGTGGTTAGCCGTGGTTAATGGTGGTTAGCCATGGTTAATGGAGCTAATGGTGGTTAGCCGTGGTTAATGGCATTAAAGGTGGTTAGCCATGGTTAATGGAATTAATGGTGGTTAGCCATGGTTAATGGAGCTAATGGTGGTTAATGGTTAATGGTGGTTAGCCATAGTTAATGGAGCTAATGGTGGTTAGCCATGGTTAATGGAGCTAATGGTGGTTAGCCGTGGTTAATGGTGGTAAGCCATAGTTAATGGAGCTAATGGTGGTTAGACATGGTTAATGGCAATTAATGGTGGTAAGCCATTGTTAATGGTGGTTGTAATGGATCACCTGGCACCCCGACTGGGTAACTCTGTCAACGGATGTCCTAGCTGACGCCAAGGACTATAAGCACCGCACCGGACACCACAAGCACTGCAGACTCCACAACCGCTGTCTCACAGTCTTCCTCTTCCTCATTCTTCCTCTTCCTCTTCCGCAGTCTTCCTCTTCCTCAGATCGTTTAACATCCAGCACTAAATGGGGCATCAAGACTGCAAATTGCAGACATAGTTCTCACAATTTAACAGTCTCGGATTTTGCAATACTGGCTCAAAATGAACCCCTTTTGACATACAGGACCATGTGGGAAAGATCTCTCCTCCAGGAGAGCGTAGCAGGAACAGCTCTTAGAAGAGCTAGTGATTAGAACCCAGGGGAGTATACAAATTATAGCAGTTTCCCCTAATAAGAGACAGAACTCAGTATTGAGGGTGGATTTATATACAACTTTTCAGGCCAGAGGAACGCCCACTGGACCTGAAGGGGAACTGGGACACAAGGGACCCAAACCAATAAAAACAGTGTAACAATGTCTGACACTCCCACATACAGTAAACAATTCCTCCCCTCTGCCTGTGATGTATTTAAGGCAGATAATGCATTAACTTAATTATCCACAGGCAGAAAAAACAAATTTATACAAAGTCCAATAAGTATCCCAAAACACAACATATCCCCATGAACAACATATTCCCATCTTACATTCCCTGGATAGCCCTGATCTGGGTGAACAACATATCCAAAAATCACCCAGATCAGATCAGGGGTTCAGACATTCTATGGAAGTCATAGTTTTGCCCAGGCGAACACAGGATTTCATGCCCAAAACAGTTTTATAGAATCGTGGCTAAGTGCCGCTGGAGGACCGACCGGGAACCTCGAGGTTTTCATGTCGAAAATAGTTCCAGGGCATTCGCGGCTAAGTCCCCCTGAAGTCTTTTCGCCCATGCGAACAAGATGGCCTCCACCACGCGTTCAAATGGCGGCCACTTCGACTGTTCTGGAGAACCAATGTTAAAAGTCCCAATAGGCACAATTAGGGTCTCTCAGCCAAAATAAATTAAAGGGGCCGTAGTCACAGAGTAAAATGCTGGCATGTAGTCCTCTCCAAAAACCAGTGATGAAGTGACTTTCTCCAAAGTGGTAATGGTGGTTAGCCATGGTTAATGGAGTTAAAGATGGTTAGCCATGGTTAATGGAATTAATGGTAGTTAGCCATGGTTAATGGAGCTAATGGTGGTTAGCCATGGTTAATGGCAATTAATGGTGGTTAGCCATGGTTAATGGCGTTAATGGTGGTTAGCCATGGTTAATGGCGTTAATGGTGGTTAGCCATGGTTAATGGCGTTAATGGTGGCTTGCCATGGTTAATGGAATTAATGGTGGTTAGCCATGGTTAATGGTGTTAATGGTGGTTAGCCATTGGATAGCCATGGTTAATGGAATTAATGGTGGTTAGCAATGGTTAAAGGTGGTTGGCCATGGTTAATAGCGTTAATGGTGGTTATCCATGGATAATGGTGTTAAAGGTGGTTAGCCATGGTTAAGAACGCTAGTGGTGGTTAGCCATGGTTATTGGCATTAAAGGTTGTTAGCCATGGTTAATAGCGCTAGTGGTGGTTAGCCATGGTTAATGGCATTAAATGTGGTTAGCCATGGTTAATGGTCCTAATGGTGGTTAGCCATGGTTTATGGCGTTAATGATGGTTAGCCATGGCTAATAGTGCTAGTGGTGGTTTATCATGGTTACTGGCATTAATCATGGTTAATGATGGTTAGCCATGGTTAATGGTGCTAATGGTGGTTAACCATGGTTACTGGCATTAAAGGTGGTTAGTAATGGTTAATGGTGCTAATGGTGGTTAGCCATGATTAATGGCGTTAATCGTGGTAAGCCATGATTAATGGCGTTAATGGTGGTTAGCCATGATTAATGGCGTTAATGGTGGTTAGCCATTGTCAATGGCATTAAAGGTGGTTAGCCATGGTTAATGGTGCTGATGGTGGTTAGCCATGATTAATGGCGTTAATGGTGGTTAGCCATGGTTAATGGTTAATGGTGGTTAGCCATGGTTAATGGTGCTAATGGTGGTTAGCCATGATTAATGGCGTTAATGGTGGTTAGCCATTGTCAAGGGCATTAAAGGTGGTTAGCCATGGTTAATGGTGCTGATGGTGGTCAGCCATGATTAATGGCGTTAATGGTGGTTAGCCATGGTTAATGGTGGTTAGCCATGGTTAATGGTGCTAATGGTGGTAAGCCATAATTAATGGCGTTAATGGTGGTTAGCCATGGTTAATGGTGCTAATGGTGGTTAGCCATGGTTAATTGCGCTAATGGTGGCCAATCTGTAACAAATATAGACAAGATTGGGGACATACCTGTAATTGGTAGCCACTAAAGGCACCCTGACCCCATCGTCTGTGTATCTCTACCAAGTGTTTGGGTTCATTGGCCCTTTAGCTTTAATGATTTAGCAGGTACGACAGTGTTATAACTGCAAGGCCAAACACTCTGGACAGCCACTAGACGTGCATCCCTCTAAACATCAAGTTAGGCTGGGTTATTCAATCACATGTCTCACATAGAGAGCATTCGATTGGCACAGAACAGCGACTCGCCTCCTAATACTTGCTTATGGAATTCAAAATCTGAGTCTAGGAGGCGGTACTGGCAGCAAAGACTACAAGATTCGGAAAACTTCATTTTTTTTTATTGCATACGGGGGGAGGGGGACTATAGCTTTAGACAGGGCTTGACAAATTTGATTGGAATCAAGGAGCAAGCTAAATTAGTTAGAAGCCAGTTTTTCTTTTTTTCTTTAAACTAGTAAAGTTTAATTTACAACGAGAAATATGCAATTCTTAAAGGGACACTATAGTCACCAGAACCACGACAGATTAATGTAATTGTTGTGGTGCCTATAGCCTGTCCCTGTAGCCTTTTCAATGTAAACGAGAGAGAAAAGGCAGTGTTTACATTGCTGTTTAGTAAGACCTCTAGTGACAGTCACTCACACGGCCACTAAGAAAGTCCTGTGTCAGTGCGCAACAGTGTGCAGCACGTATGTTCGGCATGGAGGCACTGAATGATGCCTATAGAGAACATGCACTATATCCTCCCAATGCTATCCTATGGGAAAGCATTGGCTTAGCTGAGATCATAAAGATTGATGATCTCAGCTCTGGAGGAGGTACAAGCTGCGGCAAAACAAGCACAGCTTGGGGAAAAAGGTGAGAAAAACACCTGTCATGTGATCGGAGGGGTGCAGGTACCTAAACAGACACAAACTCTCTGACATACACACACACACACAGACAGATGCATACACACATTGACACACACACACACACACACACAGACAGACAGAGGCATGCACACTATGACACACACAGAGACAGACAGAGGCGTACACACTGACAGGCATACACACTAACACAGACAGACAGAGGCATACACACACTGACAGGCAAACAAACAGATGCATACACACACACACACAAATAGACAGATGCATACACACACATACAGGCAGAGGCATACACACATTTTCTCACACACAAACTGACATACACACACATTTTCTCACACACTCACAGATTTACATTTTTAATTGTAATCCACCCAGCCTCCCTACCTTTGGGAGAGCTGAGTGGATCTTTTCCTGTGGTCCAGTGGGGATGCTCACTTGTCCTGTGTGTGAGGGAGCAGTGATCTTCCTGCAGCTCCTCTCTGCTCCCTCGCGCTCGCTGTAGTGATACCGGGCCGGAATGATGTCAGACAGGGGTATCAGACGGGGCTCTCTGGGAGGGGTATCAGACGATGCTATCAGATTGGGGCTCTCAGACGGGGCTGTTAGACAGGAGTAGTGTCCAATACAAATAAGCAATATGTGGCCACAAGCTGACAATACTTCATTTTCCATTGTCTCGGTATTCTCATTCCTGAAACTCCACAATTCACCAGTGCAGCCCAACCCACCAAGACCAGTATTCCAGGCCAAACAAAATGGGGATGTGGCAATAATATAAATATCATGTTCACACATGGTAAATCCTTAATTCTCGGACAGTTTCAAAATCGCAAACAAATACGGGATTAAAGCCTAGATTTGTTAATTGCATTCAATGTTATGTCTTCAATATGCCCCAAAGGAAAGGACCAGAGAGGACAGACATCAGCGGACCTCGCAGCTCTGGTAAAGAAAATATAAATTTTTATACAGAAATCGACGTGTTTTGGGCAGGCACATTAAACGAGTTACACTGCTGTCAGACAAGCCATGTAACAAATTATATTACAATCAGTTTTATAGGCCAACCATGACAGGAGGGGGCGGCGTGGGCTGCAGCCTCTGAACACAAGGGCATAAACCAAATTAAACCCCAAATATACCTAGAACACCCCAGGCTACAGTGACACTGCTGCACAATGACTTTGTATGGTCGTCTTTGTTTCCAGCTTAGACACTATATAGGGCTAATAAAAAAAGACTCCATCCGCTCACCATGGGTGGAGGCTGAGGGAAACAAGCCCACTCACCATCAGTGGAAACTGAGGGAAATGAGCCCGCTGTAGTGGAGAGATGATATTCCACAGGTTATCTCCACTCAAGATCCCAGTAAGGCTCAGGAACAAGTATTAAAAATCCATAAGGCAATAATTCCAGCAGGCAAGACAATCCAATAATATCCCAATATCAATCCCAATGACTGGACAACACACAGCATCAGGAGCAGAACTGAACTTTTAATCACTCAACCTTCTTTTAAATCATTCTTCCATGCAAGGGAGGGGTTTACAATAATTACACAATACTCCAATCATACATGAGCTGCTAGCCACACATTCCCTCCCCTTAGTATGACTCATAATCCCATTATGCAGGACACAGTTCCCCTGGTTTTCTGGATGTACCCCTAAACATAGGGGTACCACTTTAAATATTACATCCCCTAGTAGCCCTGATCTGGGTGAGAAATATATTCAAAAATCACCCAGATCGGACCAGGGGTTTGGGAAATTCCTGGAGGTAATAAAAAGACAGACCGTGCTGGAGTTAACAGCCGAAAGGGGTTCCATACATTTTGGCCCTGCCACAGAAAAGGGGAATAAAATACACGAATGGCTTGGGTTATGGAGACTGGGGAGGATTCGGGTAAACCCCCTTATTCGTGGGGTTCTTTATACCGAACGGGGGAGACGTTTGGTAGTTCCTACACAAATTGACGGCAGTGTGGAGGTCTCAGCTGTGTTTGCCTAACCAAGTGTCCGATTTGGGTTCCAGACACTTGGCGGCAAAACACTGCTGTTCGGGAGTTTAAGATTGCCAATTACCTGTTTGCAACATTGTTGCGAACTGTAATTGGAGGCACACTTATTCTTGGGGTGGTCTGATTGTTCGGTAGTTTCACTCGCCTAATAACTGGAGTGATTTTACCAAACAATCAGCCGAATGCTGCATACACTTTACATACATATGGCAAAATTTAACCGAACACATACAAATACACATAATTGTGAGGACAGCCCAATGCCATCCGCTACACCCGCTCATTACGGGTTGAGGCTGAGGGAAACAAGCCTGCTCACCATGGGTGGAGGCTGAGGGAAACAAGCCTACTCACCATTGGTGGAGGCTAAGGGAAACAAGCCCACTCACCATCGGTGGAGGCTGAGGGAAACGAGACCACTCACCATCGGTGGAGGCTGAGGGAAACGAGCCCACTCACCAGGGGTGGAGGCTGAGGGAAACTAGCCCACTCACCAGGGGTAGAGGCTGAGGTAAATGAGCATGCTGACCATGAGTGGAAGCTGAGGGAAACTAGCACCCTGACCATGGGTAGAGGCTGAGAGAAACAAGCCCGCTCACCATAGGTGGAGGCTGAGGGAAACTAACTCACTCACCATGGATGGAGACTGAGGGAAATGAGCATGCTGACCATGGCTAGAGGCTGAGGGAAACAAGCTTGCTGATCACGGGTGGAGGCTGAGGGAAACAAGCCCACTCACCGCGGGTGGAGACTGAGGGGAAACTAGCCCGCTCACCATGGGTAGAGGCTGAGGGAAACAAGCCCACTCACCAGCAACATCTGGAGGCTGGAGTTTGGGGAAGACTGTTCTATATAGTGATTATATGACTGGTAGTGTGGCGAAACTGCAATATTAAAATCAATATCTCTGCTGATAGACTGTAGAACATCAAAAAGAAGTGCAGTGTAGCAGTTTCATCCCAATTCCCCAGTAACCGGACGATACACAGTTCTGGGAGTTAACTGATTTTTATACAGCCACAGCTGGCTTTAATGCAACTCCCCCTGGTTTCCCACTGGTGTACCTTGTGGGGGACAGGGGACAAATCACATTTCCCAGACTCCTCCTCTGTATCTGGGAGATAATTGAGTAAGAACAACTCTTTAATTACATTATCTTCCAGGTACAGAAAATATACAATATTTCAAAACCCCATAAAACATATTAATATAGTTCAGAACTCCACGAAAGATACGTCAATAGCAGGGGTCTGAGCGCCCATTTTGTCGAAATATCACTCAGATCCGTTCAGTAGATTAGGAACGCCATTCGAGTGAAGTTTAGATCGGTCAACCACGAGGTGAAACCCCAAAATAGTTCCAGAGGGTTTTAGGCTTTGACCGGACTTCTTTCGGGAGTATAGAACATGAAAAATAACGAATGGAACCATTTGTGTAACAAAGGGTCGTGTGTCCTGTGTTTGGTAGTTTATTCCAAATGAATGCAGCTCTTTCTAGGTCAACTGCAACAAACACACAAAGGGATGGTAGTTCAGCGGTGTTCGAGACGTTGAGTCCACTGCTGTCTGTGTTCGTGAGCAAAGATGGCTGCCGCCACGTGTTTGGACATACGAACGACGGCCACCCAGCTGACCACCTAGAACTTTGCAGTTTCTAAGTGTGGGTACAGTTAATTGGAGGCACACAACTCCCCTGGGTGGTCCAACTGTTCGGTAGATGGTTTGACATACAAACAATATAGCTCTAGTCTGTTCGGGAACTCCAATTGTTGAACCAACTAAGTCTTTAATACAAATAGGTGGCTTGTTCTGCCACAGGCAGGATCCCTTCAAACTCTATATAGTGATTATATGACTGACAGGGAGTAGTGATTATATGACCATCAGGGTCCCCTTAGTCTCTATACGTGATTATATGATGGCAGGGTCCCCTCAGTCTCTATATAGTGATTATATGACCGCAGGGTCCCCTCAGTCTCTATATAGTGATTATTTGACCAGCAGGGTCCTCTGTCTCTATACAGTGATTATATGACCGCAGGTCTCTATACAGTGATTATATGACCGCAGGGTCCCCTCAGTCTCCATATAGTGATTATATGACCGCAGGGTCCCCTCAGTCTATATAGTGATTTTATTGCTAGCAGAGTCCCCTCAGTCTCTGTATAGTGATTATATGACAGGCAGGGTCCCCTCAGTCTCTATACAGTGATTACATGACTGGCAGGGTCCCCTCAGTCTATATACAGTGATTACATGACTGGCAGGGTCCCCTCAGTCTCTGTACAGTGATTATATGACGGCAGGGTCCCCTTAGTCTATATATAGTGATTACATGACTGGCAGGGTCCCCTCAGTCTCTACACAGTGATTATATGACCAGCAGGGACGCCTCAGTCTCTATACAGTGATTATATGATTGAAGAGTCCTCTCAGTCTCTATACAGTGATTATATGACCAGCAGGGTCCCCTTAGTCTCTATATAGGGATTATATGACCAGCAGGATCCCCTTAGTCCCTATATAGTGATTATATGACGGCAGGGTCCCCTCAGTCTCTATACAGTGATTACATGACTGGCAGGGTCCCCTCAGTCTCTGTACAGTGATTATATGACGGCAGGGTCCCCTTAGTCTATATATAGTGATTACATGACTGGCAGGGTCCCCTCAGTCTCTATACAGTGATTATATGACCAGCAGGGTCCTCTCCGTCTCTATACAGTGATTATATGACCAGCAGGGTCCCCTCAGTCTCTATACAGTGATTATATGACCAGCATGGTCCTCTCCGTCTCTATACAGTGATTATATGACCAGCAGGGTCCTCTCAGTCTCTATACAGTGATTATATGACTGTCAGGGTCCCCTCAGTCTCTATACAGTGATTATATGACGGCAGGGTCCCCTCAGTCTCTATATAGTGATTATATGACGGCAGGGTCCCCTCAGTCTCTATACAGTGATTACATGACTGGCAGGGTCCCCTCAGTCTCTGTACAGTGATTATATGACGGCAGGGTCCCCTTAGTCTATATATAGTGATTACATGACTGGCAGGGTCCCCTCAGTCTCTATATAGTGATTATATGACCAGCAGGGTCCCCTCAGTCTCTATACAGGAATTATATGACCAGCAGGGTCCCCTTAGTCTCTATATAGGGATTATATGACCAGCAGGATCCCCTCAGTCTCTATATAGTGATTATATGACGGCAGGGATCCCTCAGTCTCTATACAGTGATTATATGACGGCAGGGTCCCCTCAGTCTCTATATAGTGATTATATAACTGGCAGGGTCCCCTCAGTCTCTATATAGAGATTATATGACGGCAGGGATCCCTCAGTCTCTATACAGTGATTATATGACTGTCAGGGTCCCCTCAGTCTCTATACAGTGATTATATGACGGCAGGGTCCTCTCAGTCTCTATACAGTGATTATATGACGGCAGGGTCCCCTCAGTCTCTATACAGTGATTATATGACTGTCAGGGTCCCCTCAGTCTCTATACAGTGATTTTATGACTGTCAGGGATCCCTCAGTCTCTATACAGTGATTATATGACCAGCAGGGCCCCCTCAGTCTCTATATAGTGATTATATAACTGGCAGGGTCCCCTCAGTCTCTATATAATGATTATATGACTGGCAGGGTCCCCTCAGTCTCTATACAGTGATTATATGATGGCAGGGTCCCCTCAGTCTCTATACAGTGATTATATGACTGGCAGGGTCCCCTCAGTCTCTATACAGTGATTATATGACGGCAGGGTCCCCTCAGTCTCTATACAGTGATTATATGACGGCAGGGTCCCCTCAGTCTCTATATAGTGATTATATAACTGGCAGGGTCCCCCCAGTCTCTATATAGTGATTATATGACTGGCAGGGTCCTCTCAGTCTCTATACAGTGATTATATGACGGCAGGGTCCCCTCAGTCTCTATATAGTGATTATATAACTGGCAGGGTCCCCTCAGTCTCTATACAGTGATTATATGACTGTCAGGGTCCCCTCAGTCTCTATACAGTGATTATATAACTGGCAGGGTCCCCTCAGTCTCTATACAGTGATTATATGACGGCAGGGATCCCTCAGTCTCTATACAGTGATTATATGACCAGCAGGGCCCCCTCAGTCTCTATACAGTGATTATATGACGGCAGGGTCCCCTCAGTCTCTATACAGTGATTATATGACTGTCAGGGTCCCCTCAGTCTCTATACAGTGATTATATGACTGTCAGGGTCCCCTCAGTCTCTATTCAGTGATTATATGACGGCAGGGATCCCTCAGTCTCTATACAGTGATTATATGACGGCAGGGTCCTCTCAGTCTCTATACAGTGATTATATGACGGCAGGGTCCCCTCAGTCTCTATACAGTGATTATATGACTGTCAGGGTCCCCTCAGTCTCTATACAGTGATTATATGACGGCAGGGTCCCCTCAGTCTCTATATAGTGATTATATAACTGGCAGGGTCCCCTCAGTCTCTATACAGTGATTATATGACGGCAGGGATCCCTCAGTCTCTATACAGTGATTATATGACCAGCAGGGCCCCCTCAGTCTCTATACAGTGATTATATGACGGCAGGGTCCCCGCAGTCTCTATACAGTGATTATATGACTGTCAGGGTCCCCTCAGTATCTATACAGTGATTATATGACTGTCAGGGTCCCCTCAGTCTCTATTCAGTGATTATATGACGGCAGGGATCCCTCAGTCTCTATACAGTGATTATATGACAGGCAGGGTCCCCTCAGTCTCTATACGGTGATTATATGACCAGCAGGGTCCCCTCAGTCTCTATACAGTGATTATATGATGGCAGGGTCCCCTCAGTCTCTATACAGTGATTATATGACCAGCAGGGATCCCTCAGTCTCTATACAGTGATTATATGACAGGCAGGGTCCCCTCAGTCTCTATACGGTGATTATATGACCAGCAGGGTCCTCTCCGTCTCTATACAGTGATTATATGACAGGCAGGGTCCCCTCAGTCTCTATACAGTGATTATATGACCAGCAGGGTCCCCTCAGTCTCTATACAGTGATTATATGACCAGCAGGACCCCCTCAGTCTCTATACAGTGATTATATGACCAGCAGGGTCCTCTCAGTCTCTATACGGTGATTATATGACCAGCAGGGTCCCCTCAGTCTCTATACAGTGATTATATGACAGGCAGGGTCCCCTCAGTCTCTATACGGTGATTATATGACCAGCAGGGATCCCTCAGTCTCTATACAGTGATTATATGACTGTCAGGGTCCCCTCAGTCTCTATACAGTGATTATATGACGGCAGGGTCCCCTCAGTCTCTATATAGTGATTATATGACGGCAGGGTCCCCTCAGTCTCTATACAGTGATTACATGACTGGCAGGGTCCCCTCAGTCTCTGTACAGTGATTATATGACGGCAGGGTCCCCTTAGTCTATATATAGTGATTACATGACTGGCAGGGTCCCCTCAGTCTCTATATAGTGATTATATGACCAGCAGGGTCCCCTCAGTCTCTATACAGGGATTATATGACCAGCAGGGTCCCCTTAGTCTCTATATAGGGATTATATGACCAGCAGGATCCCCTCAGTCTCTATATAGTGATTATATGACGGCAGGGATCCCTCAGTCTCTATACAGTGATTATATGACGGCAGGGTCCCCTCAGTCTCTATATAGTGATTATATAACTGGCAGGGTCCCCTCAGTCTCTATATAGAGATTATATGACGGCAGGGATCCCTCAGTCTCTATACAGTGATTATATGACTGTCAGGGTCCCCTCAGTCTCTATACAGTGATTATATGACGGCAGGGTCCTCTCAGTCTCTATACAGTGATTATATGACGGCAGGGTCCCCTCAGTCTCTATACAGTGATTATATGACTGTCAGGGTCCCCTCAGTCTCTATACAGTGATTTTATGACTGTCAGGGATCCCTCAGTCTCTATACAGTGATTATATGACCAGCAGGGCCCCCTCAGTCTCTATATAGTGATTATATAACTGGCAGGGTCCCCTCAGTCTCTATATAATGATTATATGACTGGCAGGGTCCCCTCAGTCTCTATACAGTGATTATATGACGGCAGGGTCCCCTCAGTCTCTATACAGTGATTTTATGACTGTCAGGGATCCCTCAGTCTCTATACAGTGATTATATGACCAGCAGGGCCCCCTCAGTCTCTATATAGTGATTATATAACTGGCAGGGTCCCCTCAGTCTCTATATAATGATTATATGACTGGCAGGGTCCCCTCAGTCTCTATACAGTGATTATATGATGGCAGGGTCCCCTCAGTCTCTATACAGTGATTATATGACTGGCAGGGTCCCCTCAGTCTCTATACAGTGATTATATGACGGCAGGGTCCCCTCAGTCTCTATACAGTGATTATATGACGGCAGGGTCCCCTCAGTCTCTATATAGTGATTATATAACTGGCAGGGTCCCCCCAGTCTCTATATAGTGATTATATGACTGGCAGGGTCCTCTCAGTCTCTATACAGTGATTATATGACGGCAGGGTCCCCTCAGTCTCTATATAGTGATTATATAACTGGCAGGGTCCCCTCAGTCTCTATACAGTGATTATATGACTGTCAGGGTCCCCTCAGTCTCTATACAGTGATTATATAACTGGCAGGGTCCCCTCAGTCTCTATACAGTGATTATATGACGGCAGGGATCCCTCAGTCTCTATACAGTGATTATATGACCAGCAGGGCCCCCTCAGTCTCTATACAGTGATTATATGACGGCAGGGTCCCCTCAGTCTCTATACAGTGATTATATGACTGTCAGGGTCCCCTCAGTCTCTATACAGTGATTATATGACTGTCAGGGTCCCCTCAGTCTCTATTCAGTGATTATATGACGGCAGGGATCCCTCAGTCTCTATACAGTGATTATATGACGGCAGGGTCCTCTCAGTCTCTATACAGTGATTATATGACGGCAGGGTCCCCTCAGTCTCTATACAGTGATTATATGACTGTCAGGGTCCCCTCAGTCTCTATACAGTGATTATATGACGGCAGGGTCCCCTCAGTCTCTATATAGTGATTATATAACTGGCAGGGTCCCCTCAGTCTCTATACAGTGATTATATGACGGCAGGGATCCCTCAGTCTCTATACAGTGATTATATGACCAGCAGGGCCCCCTCAGTCTCTATACAGTGATTATATGACGGCAGGGTCCCCGCAGTCTCTATACAGTGATTATATGACTGTCAGGGTCCCCTCAGTATCTATACAGTGATTATATGACTGTCAGGGTCCCCTCAGTCTCTATTCAGTGATTATATGACGGCAGGGATCCCTCAGTCTCTATACAGTGATTATATGACAGGCAGGGTCCCCTCAGTCTCTATACGGTGATTATATGACCAGCAGGGTCCCCTCAGTCTCTATACAGTGATTATATGATGGCAGGGTCCCCTCAGTCTCTATACAGTGATTATATGACCAGCAGGGATCCCTCAGTCTCTATACAGTGATTATATGACAGGCAGGGTCCCCTCAGTCTCTATACGGTGATTATATGACCAGCAGGGTCCTCTCCGTCTCTATACAGTGATTATATGACAGGCAGGGTCCCCTCAGTCTCTATACAGTGATTATATGACCAGCAGGGTCCCCTCAGTCTCTATACAGTGATTATATGACCAGCAGGACCCCCTCAGTCTCTATACAGTGATTATATGACCAGCAGGGTCCTCTCAGTCTCTATACGGTGATTATATGACCAGCAGGGTCCCCTCAGTCTCTATACAGTGATTATATGACAGGCAGGGTCCCCTCAGTCTCTATACGGTGATTATATGACCAGCAGGGATCCCTCAGTCTCTATACAGTGATTATATGACTGTCAGGGTCCCCTCAGTCTCTATACAGTGATTATATGACGGCAGGGTCCCCTCAGTCTCTATATAGTGATTATATGACGGCAGGGTCCCCTCAGTCTCTATACAGTGATTACATGACTGGCAGGGTCCCCTCAGTCTCTGTACAGTGATTATATGACGGCAGGGTCCCCTTAGTCTTTATATAGTGATTACATGACTGGCAGGGTCCCCTCAGTCTCTATATAGTGATTATATGACCAGCAGGGTCCCCTCAGTCTCTATACAGGGATTATATGACCAGCAGGGTCCCCTTAGTCTCTATATAGGGATTATATGACCAGCAGGATCCCCTCAGTCTCTATATAGTGATTATATGACGGCAGGGATCCCTCAGTCTCTATACAGTGATTATATGACGGCAGGGTCCCCTCAGTCTCTATATAGTGATTATATAACTGGCAGGGTCCCCTCAGTCTCTATATAGAGATTATATGACGGCAGGGATCCCTCAGTCTCTATACAGTGATTATATGACTGTCAGGGTCCCCTCAGTCTCTATACAGTGATTATATGACGGCAGGGTCCTCTCAGTCTCTATACAGTGATTATATGACGGCAGGGTCCCCTCAGTCTCTATACAGTGATTATATGACTGTCAGGGTCCCCTCAGTCTCTATACAGTGATTTTATGACTGTCAGGGATCCCTCAGTCTCTATACAGTGATTATATGACCAGCAGGGCCCCCTCAGTCTCTATATAGTGATTATATAACTGGCAGGGTCCCCTCAGTCTCTATATAATGATTATATGACTGGCAGGGTCCCCTCAGTCTCTATACAGTGATTATATGACGGCAGGGTCCCCTCAGTCTCTATACAGTGATTATATGACTGGCAGGGTTCCCTCAGTCTCTATACAGTGATTATATGACGGCAGGGTCCCCTCAGTCTCTATACAGTGATTATATGACGGCAGGGTCCCCTCAGTCTCTATACAGTGATTATATGACGGCAGGGTCCCCTCAGTCTCTATACAGTGATTATATGACGGCAGGGTCCCCTCAGTCTCTATATAGTGATTATATAACTGGCAGGGTCCCCCCAGTCTCTATATAGTGATTATATGACTGGCAGGGTCCTCTCAGTCTCTATACAGTGATTATATGACGGCAGGGTCCCCTCAGTCTCTATATAGTGATTATATAACTGGCAGGGTCCCCTCAGGCTCTATACAGTGATTATATGACTGTCAGGGTCCCCTCAGTCTCTATACAGTGATTATATAACTGGCAGGGTCCCCTCAGTCTCTATACAGTGATTATATGACGGCAGGGTCCCCTCAGTCTCTATACAGTGATTATATGACTGTCAGGGTCCCCTCAGTCTCTATACAGTGATTATATGACTGTCAGGGTCCCCTCAGTCTCTATACAGTGATTATATGACCAGCAGGGCCCCCTCAGTCTCTATACAGTGATTATATGACGGCAGGGTCCCCTCAGTCTCTATACAGTGATTATATGACTGTCAGGGTCCCCTCAGTCTCTATACAGTGATTATATGACTGTCAGGGTCCCCTCAGTCTCTATTCAGTGATTATATGACGGCAGGGATCCCTCAGTCTCTATACAGTGATTATATGACTGTCAGGGTCCCCTCAGTCTCTATACAGTGATTATATGACGGCAGGGTCCTCTCAGTCTCTATACAGTGATTATATGACGGCAGGGTCCCCTCAGTCTCTATACAGTGATTATATGACTGTCAGGGTCCCCTCAGTCTCTATACAGTGATTATATGACGGCAGGGTCCCCTCAGTCTCTATATAGTGATTATATAACTGGCAGGGTCCCCTCAGTCTCTATACAGTGATTATATGACGGCAGGGATCCCTCAGTCTCTATACAGTGATTATATGACCAGCAGGGCCCCCTCAGTCTCTATACAGTGATTATATGACGGCAGGGTCCCCGCAGTCTCTATACAGTGATTATATGACTGTCAGGGTCCCCTCAGTCTCTATACAGTGATTATATGACTGTCAGGGTCCCCTCAGTCTCTATTCAGTGATTATATGACGGCAGGGATCCCTCAGTCTCTATACAGTGATTATATGACTGTCAGGGTCCCCTCAGTCTCTATACAGTGATTATATGACGGCAGGGTCCTCTCAGTCTCTATACAGTGATTATATGACGGCAGGGTCCCCTCAGTCTCTATACAGTGATTATATGACTATCAGGGTCCCCTCAGTCTCTATACAGTGATTATATGACGGCAGGGTCCCCTCAGTCTCTATATAGTGATTATATGACGGCAGGGTCCCCTCAGTCTCTATATAGTGATTATATGACGGCAGGGTCCCCTCAGTCTCTATACAGTGATTATATGACTGTCAGGGTCCCCTCAGTCTCTATATAGTGATTATATGACTGTCAGGGTCCCCTCAGTCACTATACGGTGATTATATGACTGTCAGGGTCCCCTCAGTCTCTATACAGTGATTATATGACTGTCAGGGTCCCCTCAGTCTCTATATAGTGATTATATGACTGTCAGGGTCCCTTCAGTCTCTATACAGTGATTATATGACCAGCAGGGTCCCCTCAGTCTCTATACAGTGATTATATGACCAGCATGGTCCTCTCCGTCTCTATACAGTGATTATATGACCAGCAGGGTCCCCTCAGTCTCTATACAGTGATTATATGACTGTCAGGGTCCCCTCAGTCTCTATACAGTGATTATATGACGGCAGGGTCCCCTCAGTCTCTATATAGTTATTATATGACGGCAGGGTCCCCTCAGTCTCTATACAGTGATTATAGGACTGGCAGGGTCCCTTCATTCTCTATACAGTGATTATATGACGGCAGGGTCCCCTCAGTCTCTATACAGTGATTATATGACCAGCAGGGCCCCCTCAGTCTCTATACAGTGATTATATGACGGCAGGGTCCCCTCAGTCTCTATACAGTGATTATATGACTGTCAGGGTCCCCTCAGTCTCTATACAGTGATTATATGACTGTCAGGGTCCCCTCAGTCTCTATTCAGTGATTATATGACGGCAGGGATCCCTCAGTCTCTATATAGTGATTATATGACGGCAGGGTCCTCTCAGTCTCTATACAGTGATTATATGACGGCAGGGTCCCCTCAGTATCTATACAGTGATTATATGACTGTCAGGGTCCCCTCAGTCTCTATACAGTGATTATATGACGGCAGGGTCCCCTCAGTCTCTATATAGTGATTATATAACTGGCAGGGTCCCCTCAGTCTCTATACAGTGATTATATGACGGCAGGGTCCTCTCAGTCTCTATACAGTGATTATATGACGGCAGGGTCCCCTCAGTCTCTATACAGTGATTATATGACTGTCAGGGTCCCCT
Organism: Pelobates fuscus; assembly: GCF_036172605.1. Classification (NCBI taxonomy): domain Eukaryota; kingdom Metazoa; phylum Chordata; class Amphibia; order Anura; family Pelobatidae; genus Pelobates; species Pelobates fuscus. The sequence goes on along the minus strand of NC_086318.1, from coordinate 186,435 downwards.
CAGTCTCTATACAGTGATTTTATGACTGTCAGGGATCCCTCAGTCTCTATACAGTGATTATATGACCAGCAGGGCCCCCTCAGTCTCTATATAGTGATTATATAACTGGCAGGGTCCCCTCAGTCTCTATATAATGATTATATGACTGGCAGGGTCCCCTCAGTCTCTATACAGTGATTATATGACGGCAGGGTCCCCTCAGTCTCTATACAGTGATTTTATGACTGTCAGGGATCCCTCAGTCTCTATACAGTGATTATATGACCAGCAGGGCCCCCTCAGTCTCTATATAGTGATTATATAACTGGCAGGGTCCCCTCAGTCTCTATATAATGATTATATGACTGGCAGGGTCCCCTCAGTCTCTATACAGTGATTATATGATGGCAGGGTCCCCTCAGTCTCTATACAGTGATTATATGACTGGCAGGGTCCCCTCAGTCTCTATACAGTGATTATATGACGGCAGGGTCCCCTCAGTCTCTATACAGTGATTATATGACGGCAGGGTCCCCTCAGTCTCTATATAGTGATTATATAACTGGCAGGGTCCCCCCAGTCTCTATATAGTGATTATATGACTGGCAGGGTCCTCTCAGTCTCTATACAGTGATTATATGACGGCAGGGTCCCCTCAGTCTCTATATAGTGATTATATAACTGGCAGGGTCCCCTCAGTCTCTATACAGTGATTATATGACTGTCAGGGTCCCCTCAGTCTCTATACAGTGATTATATAACTGGCAGGGTCCCCTCAGTCTCTATACAGTGATTATATGACGGCAGGGATCCCTCAGTCTCTATACAGTGATTATATGACCAGCAGGGCCCCCTCAGTCTCTATACAGTGATTATATGACGGCAGGGTCCCCTCAGTCTCTATACAGTGATTATATGACTGTCAGGGTCCCCTCAGTCTCTATACAGTGATTATATGACTGTCAGGGTCCCCTCAGTCTCTATTCAGTGATTATATGACGGCAGGGATCCCTCAGTCTCTATACAGTGATTATATGACGGCAGGGTCCTCTCAGTCTCTATACAGTGATTATATGACGGCAGGGTCCCCTCAGTCTCTATACAGTGATTATATGACTGTCAGGGTCCCCTCAGTCTCTATACAGTGATTATATGACGGCAGGGTCCCCTCAGTCTCTATATAGTGATTATATAACTGGCAGGGTCCCCTCAGTCTCTATACAGTGATTATATGACGGCAGGGATCCCTCAGTCTCTATACAGTGATTATATGACCAGCAGGGCCCCCTCAGTCTCTATACAGTGATTATATGACGGCAGGGTCCCCGCAGTCTCTATACAGTGATTATATGACTGTCAGGGTCCCCTCAGTATCTATACGGTGATTATATGACTGTCAGGGTCCCCTCAGTCTCTATTCAGTGATTATATGACGGCAGGGATCCCTCAGTCTCTATACAGTGATTATATGACAGGCAGGGTCCCCTCAGTCTCTATACGGTGATTATATGACCAGCAGGGTCCCCTCAGTCTCTATACAGTGATTATATGATGGCAGGGTCCCCTCAGTCTCTATACAGTGATTATATGACCAGCAGGGATCCCTCAGTCTCTATACAGTGATTATATGACAGGCAGGGTCCCCTCAGTCTCTATACGGTGATTATATGACCAGCAGGGTCCTCTCCGTCTCTATACAGTGATTATATGACAGGCAGGGTCCCCTCAGTCTCTATACAGTGATTATATGACCAGCAGGGTCCCCTCAGTCTCTATACAGTGATTATATGACCAGCAGGACCCCCTCAGTCTCTATACAGTGATTATATGACCAGCAGGGTCCTCTCAGTCTCTATACGGTGATTATATGACCAGCAGGGTCCCCTCAGTCTCTATACAGTGATTATATGACAGGCAGGGTCCCCTCAGTCTCTATACGGTGATTATATGACCAGCAGGGATCCCTCAGTGTCTATACAGTGATTATATGACTGTCAGGGTCCCCTCAGTCTCTATACAGTGATTATATGACGGCAGGGTCCCCTCAGTCTCTATATAGTGATTATATGACGGCAGGGTCCCCTCAGTCTCTATACAGTGATTACATGACTGGCAGGGTCCCCTCAGTCTCTGTACAGTGATTATATGACGGCAGGGTCCCCTTAGTCTATATATAGTGATTACATGACTGGCAGGGTCCCCTCAGTCTCTATATAGTGATTATATGACCAGCAGGGTCCCCTCAGTCTCTATACAGGGATTATATGACCAGCAGGGTCCCCTTAGTCTCTATATAGGGATTATATGACCAGCAGGATCCCCTCAGTCTCTATATAGTGATTATATGACGGCAGGGATCCCTCAGTCTCTATACAGTGATTATATGACGGCAGGGTCCCCTCAGTCTCTATATAGTGATTATATAACTGGCAGGGTCCCCTCAGTCTCTATATAGAGATTATATGACGGCAGGGATCCCTCAGTCTCTATACAGTGATTATATGACTGTCAGGGTCCCCTCAGTCTCTATACAGTGATTATATGACGGCAGGGTCCTCTCAGTCTCTATACAGTGATTATATGACGGCAGGGTCCCCTCAGTCTCTATACAGTGATTATATGACTGTCAGGGTCCCCTCAGTCTCTATACAGTGATTTTATGACTGTCAGGGATCCCTCAGTCTCTATACAGTGATTATATGACCAGCAGGGCCCCCTCAGTCTCTATATAGTGATTATATAACTGGCAGGGTCCCCTCAGTCTCTATATAATGATTATATGACTGGCAGGGTCCCCTCAGTCTCTATACAGTGATTATATGACGGCAGGGTCCCCTCAGTCTCTATACAGTGATTATATGACTGGCAGGGTTCCCTCAGTCTCTATACAGTGATTATATGACGGCAGGGTCCCCTCAGTCTCTATACAGTGATTATATGACGGCAGGGTCCCCTCAGTCTCTATACAGTGATTATATGACGGCAGGGTCCCCTCAGTCTCTATACAGTGATTATATGACGGCAGGGTCCCCTCAGTCTCTATATAGTGATTATATAACTGGCAGGGTCCCCCCAGTCTCTATATAGTGATTATATGACTGGCAGGGTCCTCTCAGTCTCTATACAGTGATTATATGACGGCAGGGTCCCCTCAGTCTCTATATAGTGATTATATAACTGGCAGGGTCCCCTCAGGCTCTATACAGTGATTATATGACTGTCAGGGTCCCCTCAGTCTCTATACAGTGATTATATAACTGGCAGGGTCCCCTCAGTCTCTATACAGTGATTATATGACGGCAGGGATCCCTCAGTCTCTATACAGTGATTATATGACCAGCAGGGCCCCCTCAGTCTCTATACAGTGATTATATGACGGCAGGGTCCCCTCAGTCTCTATACAGTGATTATATGACTGTCAGGGTCCCCTCAGTCTCTATACAGTGATTATATGACTGTCAGGGTCCCCTCAGTCTCTATTCAGTGATTATATGACGGCAGGGATCCCTCAGTCTCTATACAGTGATTATATGACTGTCAGGGTCCCCTCAGTCTCTATACAGTGATTATATGACGGCAGGGTCCTCTCAGTCTCTATACAGTGATTATATGACGGCAGGGTCCCCTCAGTCTCTATACAGTGATTATATGACTGTCAGGGTCCCCTCAGTCTCTATACAGTGATTATATGACGGCAGGGTCCCCTCAGTCTCTATATAGTGATTATATAACTGGCAGGGTCCCCTCAGTCTCTATACAGTGATTATATGACGGCAGGGATCCCTCAGTCTCTATACAGTGATTATATGACCAGCAGGGCCCCCTCAGTCTCTATACAGTGATTATATGACGGCAGGGTCCCCGCAGTCTCTATACAGTGATTATATGACTGTCAGGGTCCCCTCAGTCTCTATACAGTGATTATATGACTGTCAGGGTCCCCTCAGTCTCTATTCAGTGATTATATGACGGCAGGGATCCCTCAGTCTCTATACAGTGATTATATGACTGTCAGGGTCCCCTCAGTCTCTATACAGTGATTATATGACGGCAGGGTCCTCTCAGTCTCTATACAGTGATTATATGACGGCAGGGTCCCCTCAGTCTCTATACAGTGATTATATGACTATCAGGGTCCCCTCAGTCTCTATACAGTGATTATATGACGGCAGGGTCCCCTCAGTCTCTATATAGTGATTATATGACGGCAGGGTCCCCTCAGTCTCTATATAGTGATTATATGACGGCAGGGTCCCCTCAGTCTCTATACAGTGATTATATGACTGTCAGGGTCCCCTCAGTCTCTATATAGTGATTATATGACTGTCAGGGTCCCCTCAGTCACTATACGGTGATTATATGACTGTCAGGGTCCCCTCAGTCTCTATACAGTGATTATATGACTGTCAGGGTCCCCTCAGTCTCTATATAGTGATTATATGACTGTCAGGGTCCCTTCAGTCTCTATACAGTGATTATATGACCAGCAGGGTCCCCTCAGTCTCTATACAGTGATTATATGACCAGCATGGTCCTCTCCGTCTCTATACAGTGATTATATGACCAGCAGGGTCCCCTCAGTCTCTATACAGTGATTATATGACTGTCAGGGTCCCCTCAGTCTCTATACAGTGATTATATGACGGCAGGGTCCCCTCAGTCTCTATATAGTTATTATATGACGGCAGGGTCCCCTCAGTCTCTATACAGTGATTATAGGACTGGCAGGGTCCCCTCATTCTCTATACAGTGATTATATGACGGCAGGGTCCCCTCAGTCTCTATACAGTGATTATATGACCAGCAGGGCCCCCTCAGTCTCTATACAGTGATTATATGACGGCAGGGTCCCCTCAGTCTCTATACAGTGATTATATGACTGTCAGGGTCCCCTCAGTCTCTATACAGTGATTATATGACTGTCAGGGTCCCCTCAGTCTCTATTCAGTGATTATATGACGGCAGGGATCCCTCAGTCTCTATATAGTGATTATATGACGGCAGGGTCCTCTCAGTCTCTATACAGTGATTATATGACGGCAGGGTCCCCTCAGTATCTATACAGTGATTATATGACTGTCAGGGTCCCCTCAGTCTCTATACAGTGATTATATGACGGCAGGGTCCCCTCAGTCTCTATATAGTGATTATATAACTGGCAGGGTCCCCTCAGTCTCTATACAGTGATTATATGACTGTCAGGGTCCCCTCAGTCTCTATATAGTGATTATATGACTGTCAGGGTCCCCTCAGTCACTATACGGTGATTATATGACTGTCAGGGTCCCTTCAGTCTCTATACAGTGATTATATGACTGTCAGGGTCCCCTCAGTCTCTATACAGTGATTATATGACCAGCAGGGTCCCCTCAGTCTCTATACAGTGATTATATGACCAGCAGGGTCCCCTCAGTCTCTATACAGTGATTATATGACGGCAGGGTTCCCTCAGTCTCTATATAGTGATTATATGACCGGCAGGGTCCCCTCAGTCTCTATACAGTGATTAAATGACCGGCAGCGTCCCCTCAGTCTCTATACAGTGATTATATGACCAGCAGGGTCCCCTCAGTCTCTATACAGTGATTATATGACTGTCAGGGTCCCCTCAGTCTCTATATAGTGATTATATAACTGGCAGGGTCCCCTCAGTCTCTATATAGTGATTATATGACTGGCAGGGTCCCCTCAGTCTCTATACAGTGATTATATGACGGCAGGGATCCCTCAGTCTCTATACAGTGATTATATGACTGTCAGGGTCCCCTCAGTCTCTATACTGTGATTATATGACGGCAGGGTCCTCTCAGTCTCTATACAGTGATTATATGACTGTCAGGGTCCCCTCAGTCTCTATACAGTGATTATATGACGGCAGGGTCCCCTCAGTCTCTATATAGTGATTATATGACGGCAGGGTCCCCTCAGTCTCTATACAGTGATTACATGACTGGCAGGGTCCCCTCAGTCTCTGTACAGTGATTATATGACGGCAGGGTCCCCTTAGTCTATATATAGTGATTACATGACTGGCAGGGTCCCCTCAGTCTCTATATAGTGATTATATGACCAGCAGGGTCCCCTCAGTCTCTATACAGGGATTATATGACCAGCAGGGTCCCCTTAGTCTCTATATAGGGATTATATGACCAGCAGGATCCCCTCAGTCTCTATATAGTGATTATATGACGGCAGGGATCCCTCAGTCTCTATACAGTGATTATATGACGGCAGGGTCCCCTCAGTCTCTATATAGTGATTATATAACTGGCAGGGTCCCCTCAGTCTCTATATAGAGATTATATGACGGCAGGGATCCCTCAGTCTCTATACAGTGATTATATGACTGTCAGGGTCCCCTCAGTCTCTATACAGTGATTATATGACGGCAGGGTCCTCTCAGTCTCTATACAGTGATTATATGACGGCAGGGTCCCCTCAGTCTCTATACAGTGATTATATGACTGTCAGGGTCCCCTCAGTCTCTATACAGTGATTTTATGACTGTCAGGGATCCCTCAGTCTCTATACAGTGATTATATGACCAGCAGGGCCCCCTCAGTCTCTATATAGTGATTATATAACTGGCAGGGTCCCCTCAGTCTCTATATAATGATTATATGACTGGCAGGGTCCCCTCAGTCTCTATACAGTGATTATATGACGGCAGGGTCCCCTCAGTCTCTATACAGTGATTATATGACTGGCAGGGTTCCCTCAGTCTCTATACAGTGATTATATGACGGCAGGGTCCCCTCAGTCTCTATACAGTGATTATATGACGGCAGGGTCCCCTCAGTCTCTATACAGTGATTATATGACGGCAGGGTCCCCTCAGTCTCTATACAGTGATTATATGACGGCAGGGTCCCCTCAGTCTCTATATAGTGATTATATAACTGGCAGGGTCCCCCCAGTCTCTATATAGTGATTATATGACTGGCAGGGTCCTCTCAGTCTCTATACAGTGATTATATGACGGCAGGGTCCCCTCAGTCTCTATATAGTGATTATATAACTGGCAGGGTCCCCTCAGGCTCTATACAGTGATTATATGACTGTCAGGGTCCCCTCAGTCTCTATACAGTGATTATATAACTGGCAGGGTCCCCTCAGTCTCTATACAGTGATTATATGACGGCAGGGATCCCTCAGTCTCTATACAGTGATTATATGACCAGCAGGGCCCCCTCAGTCTCTATACAGTGATTATATGACGGCAGGGTCCCCTCAGTCTCTATACAGTGATTATATGACTGTCAGGGTCCCCTCAGTCTCTATACAGTGATTATATGACTGTCAGGGTCCCCTCAGTCTCTATTCAGTGATTATATGACGGCAGGGATCCCTCAGTCTCTATACAGTGATTATATGACTGTCAGGGTCCCCTCAGTCTCTATACAGTGATTATATGACGGCAGGGTCCTCTCAGTCTCTATACAGTGATTATATGACGGCAGGGTCCCCTCAGTCTCTATACAGTGATTATATGACTGTCAGGGTCCCCTCAGTCTCTATACAGTGATTATATGACGGCAGGGTCCCCTCAGTCTCTATATAGTGATTATATAACTGGCAGGGTCCCCTCAGTCTCTATACAGTGATTATATGACGGCAGGGATCCCTCAGTCTCTATACAGTGATTATATGACCAGCAGGGCCCCCTCAGTCTCTATACAGTGATTATATGACGGCAGGGTCCCCGCAGTCTCTATACAGTGATTATATGACTGTCAGGGTCCCCTCAGTCTCTATACAGTGATTATATGACTGTCAGGGTCCCCTCAGTCTCTATTCAGTGATTATATGACGGCAGGGATCCCTCAGTCTCTATACAGTGATTATATGACTGTCAGGGTCCCCTCAGTCTCTATACAGTGATTATATGACGGCAGGGTCCTCTCAGTCTCTATACAGTGATTATATGACGGCAGGGTCCCCTCAGTCTCTATACAGTGATTATATGACTATCAGGGTCCCCTCAGTCTCTATACAGTGATTATATGACGGCAGGGTCCCCTCAGTCTCTATATAGTGATTATATGACGGCAGGGTCCCCTCAGTCTCTATATAGTGATTATATGACGGCAGGGTCCCCTCAGTCTCTATACAGTGATTATATGACTGTCAGGGTCCCCTCAGTCTCTATATAGTGATTATATGACTGTCAGGGTCCCCTCAGTCACTATACGGTGATTATATGACTGTCAGGGTCCCCTCAGTCTCTATACAGTGATTATATGACTGTCAGGGTCCCCTCAGTCTCTATATAGTGATTATATGACTGTCAGGGTCCCTTCAGTCTCTATACAGTGATTATATGACCAGCAGGGTCCCCTCAGTCTCTATACAGTGATTATATGACCAGCATGGTCCTCTCCGTCTCTATACAGTGATTATATGACCAGCAGGGTCCCCTCAGTCTCTATACAGTGATTATATGACTGTCAGGGTCCCCTCAGTCTCTATACAGTGATTATATGACGGCAGGGTCCCCTCAGTCTCTATATAGTTATTATATGACGGCAGGGTCCCCTCAGTCTCTATACAGTGATTATAGGACTGGCAGGGTCCCCTCATTCTCTATACAGTGATTATATGACGGCAGGGTCCCCTCAGTCTCTATACAGTGATTATATGACCAGCAGGGCCCCCTCAGTCTCTATACAGTGATTATATGACGGCAGGGTCCCCTCAGTCTCTATACAGTGATTATATGACTGTCAGGGTCCCCTCAGTCTCTATACAGTGATTATATGACTGTCAGGGTCCCCTCAGTCTCTATTCAGTGATTATATGACGGCAGGGATCCCTCAGTCTCTATATAGTGATTATATGACGGCAGGGTCCTCTCAGTCTCTATACAGTGATTATATGACGGCAGGGTCCCCTCAGTATCTATACAGTGATTATATGACTGTCAGGGTCCCCTCAGTCTCTATACAGTGATTATATGACGGCAGGGTCCCCTCAGTCTCTATATAGTGATTATATAACTGGCAGGGTCCCCTCAGTCTCTATACAGTGATTATATGACTGTCAGGGTCCCCTCAGTCTCTATATAGTGATTATATGACTGTCAGGGTCCCCTCAGTCACTATACGGTGATTATATGACTGTCAGGGTCCCTTCAGTCTCTATACAGTGATTATATGACTGTCAGGGTCCCCTCAGTCTCTATACAGTGATTATATGACCAGCAGGGTCCCCTCAGTCTCTATACAGTGATTATATGACCAGCAGGGTCCCCTCAGTCTCTATACAGTGATTATATGACGGCAGGGTTCCCTCAGTCTCTATATAGTGATTATATGACCGGCAGGGTCCCCTCAGTCTCTATACAGTGATTAAATGACCGGCAGCGTCCCCTCAGTCTCTATACAGTGATTATATGACCAGCAGGGTCCCCTCAGTCTCTATACAGTGATTATATGACTGTCAGGGTCCCCTCAGTCTCTATATAGTGATTATATAACTGGCAGGGTCCCCTCAGTCTCTATATAGTGATTATATGACTGGCAGGGTCCCCTCAGTCTCTATACAGTGATTATATGACGGCAGGGATCCCTCAGTCTCTATACAGTGATTATATGACTGTCAGGGTCCCCTCAGTCTCTATACTGTGATTATATGACGGCAGGGTCCTCTCAGTCTCTATACAGTGATTATATGACTGTCAGGGTCCCCTCAGTCTCTATACAGTGATTATATGACTGTCAGGGTCCCCCCAGTCTCTATACAGTGATTATATGACTGTCAGGGTCCCCTCAGTCTCTATATAGTGATTATATGACTGTCAGGGTCCCCTCAGTCACTATACGGTGATTATATGACAGCAGGGTCCCCTCAGTCTCTATACAGTGATTATATGACTGTCAGGGTCCCCTCAGTCTCTATACAGTGATTATATGACTGTCAGGGTCCCCTCAGTCTCTATACAGTGATTATATGACTGTCAGGGTCCCCTCAGTCTCTATACAGTGATTATATGACTGTCAGGGTCCCCTCAGTCTCTATACAGTGATTATATGACTGTCAGGGTCCCCTCAGTCTCTATACAGTGATTATATGACGGCAGGGTCCCCTCAGTCTCTATATAGTGATTATATGACTGGCAGGGTCCCCTCAGTCTCTATACAGTGATTATATGACCAGCAGGGTCCCCTCAGTCTCTATGCAGTGATTATATGACGGCAGGGTCCCCTCCGTCTCTATACAGTGATTATATGACCAGCAGGGTCCTCTCAGTCTCTATACAGTGATTATATGACCAGCAGGGTCCTCTCAGTCTCTATACAGTGATTATATAACTGGCAGGGTCCCCTCAGTCTCTATACAGTGATTATCTGACTGTCAGGGTCCCCTCAGTCTCTATACGGTGATTATATGACTGTCAGGGTCCCCTCAGTCTCTATACAGTGATTATATGACCAGCAGGGTCCTCTCAGTCTCTATACAGTGATTATATGACCAGCAGGGTCCCCTCAGTCTCCATACAGTGATTATATGACTGTCAGGGTCCCCTCAGTCTCTATACAGTGATTATATGATGGCAGGGTCCCCTCAGTCTCTATACAGTGATTATATGACTGTCAGGGTCCCCTCAGTCTCTATACAGTGATTATATGACCAGCAGGGTCCTCTCAGTCTCTATACAGTGATTATATGACTGTCAGGGTCCCCTCAGTCTCTATACAGTGATTATATGACTGCCAGGGTCCCCTCAGTCTCTATACAGTGATTATATGATGGCAGGGTCCCCTCAGTCTCTATACAGTGATTATATGACTGTCAGGGTCCCCTCAGTCTCTATACAGTGATTATATGACCAGCAGGGTCCTCTCAGTCTCTATACAGTGATTATATAACTGGCAGGGTCCCCTCAGTCTCTATACAGTGATTATATGATGGCAGGGTCCCCTCCGTCTCTATACAGTGATTATATGACCAGCAGGACCCCCTCAGTCTCTATACAGTGATTATATGACCAGCAGGGCCCCCTCAGTCTCTATACAGTGATTATATGACCAGCAGGGCCCCCTCAGTCTCTATACAGTGATTATATGACCAGCAGGGATCCCTCAGTCTCTATACAGTGATTATATGACTGTCAGGGTCCCCTCAGTCTCTATACAGTGATTATATGACCAGCAGGACCCCCTTAGTCTCTATACAGTGATTATATGACAGGCAGGGTCCCCTCAGTCTCTATACGGTGATTATATGACCAGCAGGGTCCTCTCCATCTCTATACAGTGATTATATGACCAGCAGGGATCCCTCAGTCTCTATACAGTGATTATATGACCAGCAGGGCCCCCTCAGTCTCTATACAGTGATTATATGACCAGCAGGGATCCCTCAGTCTCTATACAGTGATTATATGACAGGCAGGGTCCCCTCAGTCTCTATACAGTGATTATATGACCAGCAGGGTCCTCTCCGTCTCTATACAGTGATTATATGACCAGCAGGGTCCTCTCAGTCTCTATACAGTGATTATATGATGGCAGGGTCCCCTCAGTCTCTATACAGTTATTATATTACCAGCAGGGCCCCCTCAGTCTCTATACAGTGATTATATGACCAGCAGGGATCCCTCAGTCTCTATACAGTGATTATATGACAGGCAGGGTCCCCTCAGTCTCTATACGGTGATTATATGACCAGCAGGGTCCTCTCCGTCTCTATACAGTGATTATATGACCAGCAGGGTCCCCTCAGTCTCTATACAGTGATTATATGACGGCAGGGCCCCATCAGTCTCTATACAGTGATTATATGACCAGCAGGGCCCCCTCAGTCTCTATACAGTGATTATATGACCAGCAGGGATCCCTCAGTCTCTATACAGTGATTATATGACAGGCAGGGTCCCCTCAGTCTCTATACGGTGATTATATGACAGGCAGGGTCCCCTCAGTCTCTATACGGTGATTATATGACCAGCAGGGATCCCTCAGTCTCTATACAGTGATTAGAGGGAGTGCAGAATTATTAGGCAAGTTGTATTTTTGAGGATTAATTTTATTATTGAACAACAACCATGTTCTCAATGAACCCAAAAAACTCATTAATATCAAAGCTGAATATTTTTGGAAGTAGTTTTTAGTTTGCTTTTAGTTATAGCTATTTTAGGGGGATATCTGTGTGTGCAGGTGACTATTACTGTGCATAATTATTAGGCAACTTAACAAAAAACAAATATATACCCATTTAAATTATTTATTTTTACCAGTGAAACCAATATAACATCTCAACATTCACAAATATACATTTCTGACATTCAAAAACATAACAAAAACAAATCAGTGACCAATATAGCCACCTTTCTTTGCAAGGACACTCAAAAGCCTGCCATTCATGGATTCTGTCAGTGTTTTGATCTGTTCACCATCAACATTGCGTGCAGCAGCAACCACAGCCTCCCAGACACTGTTCAGAGAGGTGTACTGTTTTCCCTCCTTGTAAATCTCACATTTGATGATGGACCACAGGTTCTCAATGGGGTTCAGATCAGGTGAACAAGGAGGCCATGTCATTAGATTTTCTTCTTTTATACCCTTTCTTGCCAGCCACGCTGTGGAGTACTTGGACGCGTGTGATGGAGCATTGTCCTGCATGAAAATCATGTTTTTCTTGAAGGATGCAGACTTCTTCCTGTACCACTGCTTGTCTTCCAGAAACTGGGAGTTGAGCTTGACTCCATCCTCAACCCGAAAAAGGCCCCACAAGCTCATCTTTGATGATACCAGCCCAAACCAGTACTCCACCTCCACCTTGCTGGCGTCTGAGTCGGACTGGAGCTCTCTGCCCTTTACCAATCCATCCATTTGGCCCATCAAGACTCACTCTCATTTCATCAGTCCATAAAACCTTAGAAAAATCAGTCTTGAGATATTTCTTGGCCCAGTCTTGACGTTTCAGCTTGTGTGTCTTGTTCAGTGGTGGTCGTCTTTCAGCCTTTCTTACCTTGTCCATGTCTCTGAGTATTGCACACCTTGTGCTTTCGGGCACTCCAGTGATGTTGCAGCTCTGAAATATGGCCAAACTGGTGGCAAGTGGCATCTTGGCAGCTGCACGCTTGACTTTTCTCAGTTCATGGGCAGTTATTTTGCGCCTTGGTTTCTCCACACGCTTCTTGCGACCCTGTTGACTATTTTGAATGAAACGCTTGATTGTTCGATGATCACGCTTCAGAAGCTTTGCAATTTTAAGAGTGCTGCATCCCTCTGCAAGATATCTCACTATTTTTGACTTTTCTGAGCCTGTCAAGTCCTTCTTTTGACCCATTTTGCCAAAGGAAAGGAAGTTGCCTAATAATTATGCACACCTGATATAGGGTGTTGATGACAGAGATGCACATCACCTAATATGCTTAATTGGTAGTAGGCTTTCGAGCCTATACAGCTTGGAGTAAGACAACATGCATAAAGAGGATGATGTGGTCAAAATACTCATTTGCCTAATAATTCTGCACACAGTGTATATGACCAGCAGGGTCCTCTCAGTCTATATACAGTGATTATTGCTTTCTATATGGTAGTTCATAAAGTGCATTTTGTCTAATAAAGTTTTTTTTGGTTAATAGTATGTTGCAGGAACAGTGAGGACATCCTGAAATATCCAACACCCAGTGATACTGAGAGCAATTTAACACCCAGAAACCTGACATCCATGGAAACCAATGCATGTAAGTGTAAATCACCCGGTGATAACTGTCGGTAACTGTAAAAGATCCGGTGATAACTGCCGGTAACTGTAAATCACCCGGTGATAACTGTCGGTAACTGTAAATCACCCGGTGATAACTGCCGGTAACTGTAAATCACCCGGTGATAACTGTCGGTAACTGTAAAACATCCGGTGATAACTGCCGGTAACTGTAAATCACCCGGTGATAACTGCCGGTAATTGTAAAACTTTAAAGTTATAAGAATTGTGTAAAAACTGTATATTTTCCTGCCTGTGATAATTACGTTAGCCCATTGTGTTCAGTAATTATATCACAGGCAAAGGGGAGGATTTTGCTGTAATGAATGGGAGTGTTTAACTGTGTGTCTGTTTATGATTGGTTGTTACGTTTATGTTTCCAGTATCCAACAAGGTCCACGTGGCTGGTAACCTTGTTGGAAAATGTGTATAAAAGAAGCAATAAAGCCTCAGTGCACTCTGTTCCTGTTTGACCCTCAACACGTAGTCTTGTCTCGTGATTGGAGGCGAACTGCTATAATCACAGGGGAACTGCTATAATTGCTATACTTTGTATAGTCCCTTGAACTCTACAAGTCACTTAGCTCTTTTAAGAGCTGTTCCCGGTACGCTCTCCTGGAGGAGAGGTCTTTTCCACGCGGTCCTGGAGGACAGAAGCTGATCCACGGTGGAAGGAAGACGGCGAGACTCCAGTGAAGCTACGGCGGTTGTGGAGTCTGCGGTGGTTGTGGTGTCCGGTGCGGTGCTTGTGGTCCTCGGCGCAAGCTAGGAAGCGTCCATCAACGGAAGGTACTCGTTCGGAGTACAGGTGATCCCTTACAGCCGATAATTGTAAAACATCCGGTGATAACTGTAAAACATCCAGTGATAAATTGCCGGTAATTGTAAAACATCTAGTGATAACTGTCGGTAACTGTAAAACATCAGGTGATAACTGTCGGTAACTGTAAAACATCAGGCGATAACTGTTGGTAACTGTAAAGCATCCAGTGATAACTGTCGGTAACTGTAAAACATCAGGCGATAACTGTTGGTAACTGTAAAACATCAGGTGATAACTGTCGGTAACTGTAAAACATCAGGCGATAACTGTTGGTAACTGTAAAACATCAGGTGATAACTGTCGGTAACTGTAAAACATCAGGCGATAACTGTTGGTAACTGTAAAACATCAGGTGATAACTGACGGTAACTGTAAAACATCAGGCGATAACTGTTGGTAACTGTAAAACATCAGGTGATAACTGTCGGTAACTGTAAAACATCAGGCGATAACTGTTGGTAACTGTAAAACATCAGGTGATAACTGACGGTAACTGTAAAACATCCAGTGATAACTGTCGGTAACTGTAAAACATCCAGTGATAACTGACGGTAACTGTAAAACATCCAGTGATAACTGTCGGTAACTGTAAAACATCAGGCGATAACTGTCGGTAACTGTAAAACATCCAGTGATAACTGACGGTAACTGTAAAACATCAGGCGATAACTGTTGGTAACTGTAAAACATCCAGTGATAACTGTCGGTAACTGTAAAACATCAGGTGATAACTGACGGTAACTGTAAAACATCCAGTGATAACTGTCGGTAACTGTAAAACATCAGGTGATAACTGACGGTAACTGTAAAACATCCAGTGATAACTGTCGGTAACTGTAAAACATCCAGTGATAACTGTCGGTAACTGTAAAACATCAGGTGATAACTGACGGTAACTGTAAAACATCCAGTGATAACTGTCGGTAACTGTAAAACATCCAGTGATAACTGACGGTAACTGTAAAACATCCAGTGATAACTGTCGGTAACTGTAAAACATCCAGTGATAACTGACGGTAACTGTAAAACATCTGGTGATAAATTGGAAGGCGTAGCCTGAAGTTGTGGGAGGGGTTACCCGGCTATTTAAACTCAGGCCCCCCTACACCACAGGGCTGATGCTGCCTGGTTCATTTCTACTTCCGGTTCAAAGGTCATCAACACAGACTGCCTAAAACTCCAAACAAGCTGGTCTGGGCGTACTGTGGCTCCCACGCTGATCGGACCAAGTTTTTCCCTGCTCCAACAACTCCCATCCTGCTGTTCCAGCCACATGCGGTCAGAGACTCCCACGCCGATTGGTCCAAGTTCTCCCTGCTCCAGCAACTCCCATCACGCTGTTCCAGCCACATGCGGTCAAAGACTCCCAAGCCGATTGGACCAAGTTCTCCTTGCTCCAACAACTCCCATCACGCTGTCCCAGCTACATGCGGTCAGAGACTCCCAAGATGATCGGACCAAGTTCTCCCTGCTCCAACAACTCCCATCATGCTGTTCCAGCCACATGCGGTCAAAGACTCCAAAGCTGATTGGACCAAGTTCTCCCTGCTCCAACAACTCCCATCACGCTGCTCCAGCCACATGCTGTCAGAGACTCCCACGCCGATCGGACCAATTTGTCCCTGCTCTAACAACTCCCATGACGCTGTTCCAGCCACACGCAGTCAGACTACTCTCACCTCCTCTCCAGAACTGGCTGTTTGTTCCCGCCGGCGCTATGAGACCCCTTACCAGCTTCCCGGGCCTTACCCTGGACCAAACCTCCGTGTCCACCAAGTCTGGGTACTTTCCAGCCGCATAGCTGACCTCTCACCTCACCGCAAGCTTCCGAGTCAAGTTGTTTGTTTCCTGTACCAGTCAAATCCACGAACCGTGAGTCTGCCTGTATGGGCCAAATCCATGAAAACACAATTGTTCACACGTTTACGTTCTTACATGCCGTCCATTCTGGACTTTTTCCCGTTCAGGACTTAAGTCAGTTCACCTACTCCTGCCTGCTCTGTTCCATTCCTATTCACTAGTTTCTTTTCGTCAAATTTCTACCGAACTAGTCTCCAGTCTATCTCAGTTACATGCTTCCATCCAGCGGCCACCACAATCATAGTACCAATTAGTTAGTTTTACACTGTTCCCTAATACATGAATGTCCAGGTTCTTTTTTGAAAGTATTTAGCCTGCTACTAATTATCCTTACATGCCCCCTGTAGTTCGGTTATGTTTGCTATATTTCTTGTTATTATTTACAATTGTGCACGGATATGGTCAGTTTCCCATTACTAATTCAGCTCTGGTAAGCATTTAATATTCACTACGTATATTGCATTACCATTATGTATTGCATATGTCTTATTTTATCACTCATGGACTTGGTACTGTTCTGAGGCAGTCATCAAGATCACATTTGTTACCATGTGTTATGGCCAATGTGTATACTGGCTCCCATGATAGGTATATTACATATTTGGCGGACGACCACTTATTCTCTAAACCTTTTTTGTATCACGCCACACTCCTATGTTCAGTATATGTATAGTCATGTTCCCTGGGACAAACCCTAGTGTACCAGGCTTTACCATACCATCATATGTTCCCCCTGACTCTACGTCAAAATAATCATGTATTACGCAAAAGGTTATTTACTCATCGCTGCTATATTCTACTCAAGCAAGTTCATCATCCTAACCGACCCTTGCTATCCAGGCATAGTATCACCAAACCTACAGCAAATCCACTCCTAACTGTTCTATGTTACATCAGCCAACGCTGGCACACAATTCCTCCGCCAGGCCGTACACAGGCCCACGCCCGGGGATCCTTAATTCCCCTTTCCATGCTGGCACGACCATAATTAAATATTCTAAGTCCTACCGGGATAGCTCAAAACTGCCCTCATAGCTTGGTAATCCATATCCCCCTATATGTATTTTCGCTACAGAAGTCACAGGACCAATTAGCAGTCACTCATGACTCTGCCTATCCCCCATTATTGTCGCAGTATTGGTTAAACACTCCCCATGGTCTCTGGTAGTGGCCTAGGATCCTCACCCTACTCACTTATAGGGATATTTGATTTATGTCCTATGAATCTTGTACCCACCATCGTAGGGTCAGGATTCTAACAACTATGTCCTCAGGGTACCTATTCATATACCTGTCCTCAGGTTACCTATTCATATACCAGCCTCAAGAACAACCACCCCGATTATGTGTATTTCGTTCACAGTAAGTCAAGCCCAATTCCAGTTCCAACTTGCCTCCCACCATCATTTCCCTTTAGGTTCTCCAATATCTCATTCCTCTGGCAAGGAAACCACATTCTACCCCAAGCAAGGTATGTTTACCCACCTCGCTACTACCCATCACCCGTCCCATTCTCGGATCCGGTATGTCAACTGGTGGCCTGGTTCCCAGCTATGCCAGTAACTAGCCTCATCATTATCAATTCCGTGAGGCCAACACCCATCTTCATCCGCATATGGAGTTATACGCCCCTCGGCCCAACACATAGCTAACGCCTCACATCAACCTCTCTAGGTTACGAGTTAGGGCCTCACCCAGCATGGCCTCGTGTATTGACTCTTTTTACAGTCCCCGAGAGGCCAACATTCTTGCCACACCTTTCAGTGGCCCCTGCCCACTAGTCCAAATCACATGAAGTCAAACCATTGATATCCACTCTACTTGCCTCCATACATAACATCAACGATGGACTACAGAGACTGGAATCTCCACAGGCACTGATGCACATCCCAGCCACAGGACTCCCAAATCCCTCTCATGGTTATGTTATCCTTTGAAATCCCTCCCCTAGCACATCGGTTTACATTATTACTCCCTCATACTTTGTGTCCCTGACCATACGCAAAGACATCTGGAAAGGTTAATTTAGTCTCCTTACTGATGTACTCTAAGACATCGTGGGAGGCAAAGTCTTACTACTACGATGATCTGTACGTCATTCTATACACCAGAATCCCAGACTCAATCAGAAACTCACTATCCCAGAATTCATCCTAGCCTTCAGACTTTTGTGACGTAAGTGGCTCTACTTCTCCTCACCATAGAGAAGGTTTGCATCGACAACCTGGAGTTTTACCTCTAAGCACACCCTTTCCGTCACTCAGTCGACTTCTACATCAAGGTTTCCACACACCAGTTCCACACAGGTATGGTCACACTCCTGTCCGGTATTCACGAGTGTCAGAACCTTCTTTCTGCATTAATAGACCCCGCAACACAATCACATTGCTTAAGAAGGTATTCAACCATATTAATTACCCACCCCTAGCCTCAACTCATTGATTTCCTCTAAGGAATTCTCCCAGCACTATGCCAAAGGGGTTGACCAGAGCTTGGGTGGGCAAGACAGACATTTTCTATGCCTCCAAGCTTCTACCTTCAGCCATCCCAAGGGCATGTTCATGGCATTTTATGGAGGGATTGTCATGAATTTCCCACACGTGTAACTTTTAGAGCAAAGAGTAACCCCAAGCTGTTTGTCTTATTTGCTAACACACTATGTTGACTAACACTCAATATTAGCAAATGTCCTGAAGTCACCAGTTATCTTAGATAACTTTCTCACGATAGAACGCCCTCACTCCGCTCTGGTTAGTATTCACCAGACGATGGCACTTTTCCTCACTATGGGTTCCACTTTCACAAACTGACCTTCTTAGGCATTCATCTTGACACTAATATGCTACAGAACATGTCCACCTACAGAGAAGGTACAGCGCATCGGAGTCCTGGGAACCTTTCCTTCTGAAGAACAAGCGGGGAGGGGGGGGGGGGGAATGGATCTACAGTCCTACTGGGCACATTGAGGTTGTAAGCAGACCTACACATATGGCTCAGGTTCATACCACATTGGATTGGGGGCCAGGTTATTCCCGCCATTTCTCATCATTTCCCAGTTACATGGACCAATGCGTCCGCACACACTGATTTTACAGCCAATTTGGTGACTTTTGGTTCTGAGATGCCTGGCCAGTTGAGACTCTAAAAATAAAAAAAATAAAAAACTTTCCATTCCTCGTCAACATTTCTTTGGAATCTGCCCCATAGTGGCCGCCTACAAGGCCTGGGGAGGTATGAGTGGATAGGGGAACCTGTCAAGTGCTTTTCTGACAATAAAGCAGCTGGCTATACCCACATTCCATGGCTTAATATTGCACTAACTCGCCTCATGGCATTTGGCAGATTTCTGTATTGAGCTGCCCTCTCTGATTATTACAACAAGTTTACCACCGATTACCATAAAACCGATATTCGTTTTTGCCCACACAGTTTATAAAATCTCTCTTAACACTACAAAACTTACCTGGCTGGCTACACCATGTCTTAAGTGCCCATCCTAGTACCAAACAGTTCACATCCTCTTACCATATGTAATACGTAGGGACAATCCTACGGACAATAAGGTGCCGGTCAAAATGTCAGACCTTTACAGGTTATCACTCACAGGACCAAATCTCAATATGCCCCTATTTAACTGCAGGGCAAACCACTCACTACAGCTAAATTCATAATGTACCTCAGAACCCTCTTAACTAGGCAGGGACTCAACCTCAATGCCTTTTCGGGACATTCCTCCAGAATCAGGGCAGCATCAGCTGCTTCCAGACAAATGTCCCTGCTCACACCATAAACATTAGGACACTGGAAATCCACAGTATAATACTAGATACATACCACAACCAGAGCTAGAGTTGAGTAGGACAAGCCTTTATGAATCTTGCAACGTAAAGATGTGTAATAAGGTGTAACGGATCCCCTGGCACCCCGACTGGGTACCTCCGTTGAAAGATGCTCCTAGCGCTTCCAGAGGACTCCAAGCACTCCACCAGACACCATAAGCACCGCAGGCTGCAGCTATCTCCCTTCAGAACGAAGCAGGAACAAGCTCTTACAAGAGCTCAGTGATTATAGCAAGGGAATATGCCTAGCATAGCAATCCCTTGTAGCAGATTCCCCCAATAAGAGACAGGACTCAAGTTGAGGGTAAAAATAGAACTCTCTGGCTGCTAGCTTGCAGCCCTTTTTATTAGGTGCTCCCATGAAGGGGAGGGACACACACAGTAACGTACATTAACCAATCACACAATAGTTACATCCCACACATAGCCCTCCCCTCTACCTGTAAACTAATTATCTGTACACACAGGAAAATACAATTATCCTAGGTAGGGAAAATACAGTTTTTACACAACATTCATAACTCCCAAAATATACTTCACATTCGCATAAAAATACATATACACAATCAATCCATTCGGGGGAACAACATACTCAAAAATCATACGAATTGGACCAGGGGTTCAAAAGTTAGTACAAATGTGCATATGACCTTCTGGAAGCATGGTTTTTAGAAGCTCAAACTAGTTCCCCAGAATCCTCTATCCTGGAGACAATGGAGAAGCTGATTTAATTATATCCAGGGACAAACACAGCCTCCATTAAGCACATGTTACCAGCAACCACCAAAAGACATAAAAATACATAACTCCTGTTATACTAAACAGAACCCCCACATTCAACCCATCCCCAGATGGCTTGGATCTGAGCGCTCAACATATCCAAACAGCGTTTAGATGCCACAAACACAGTTCAAACGCCATGGGGTTTAAGTTTCGTATGGGCTGATGAGAGGGCCCATAATCCTGGGGCAGCCCAATAACCCACAGTATGCCCAAATACCGTGCATAAAGGGCCAAATCGCCCAGGGACCGTAGTCACAGGGTAAGAGGCGGGCAAGCAGCCCCCTCCAAACCACAGTGGCGAAGTGGCTTTCGCTACATATCTTCCCATTCGGGGGTAGACTAACCAGGTACCTGACCTTCTGCCGGTCAGTACCTAGATTAGTCGGGCAGCCCACCCATAAAACAAAATTAGCAGAGTAGCCCACCCACAAAACAAATTTAGCAGTGTAGCCCCCCCACAATAAAGAATTCACAGAATGGCCCACCCACGGTACATACTTCACAGAGGGTCTAACCCACAAAACAAATTTAGCAGTGTAGCCCCCCCACAATAAAGAATTCACAGAATAGCCCCCCAACAATAAGTCATACTGGCCTGTAGGTCCCAAGTTGTGGGGTGAAACTGTGGCACCCTCGGCCTTGCTGGGCAAATGGCTGTGAGTACTTGGGGGCCAGATGCCCGATGTGCTCTGCTCCGGGGTCAGAGCTGGGGTAGTCTCAGGGTAAGGAAAAAAGGAAGGACAGAGGCCAGCGGCGCTCTGCCCAGTTGCCAGCTCTTCCGCTGAGGCAGCCTGTAGAAAGTCAGGCTCAGGGGAAGGAAACAAGGGAGGACAGAGGCCAGCGGCGCTCTGCCCAGTTGCCAGCTCTTCTGCTGGGGGGTCAGGGAACAAAGGAGTTGACTGGGGAGGAGAAATATCACTTACCTCCCCCTGGTACTCCGGCTGCTGCTGGGGGGGGAGGTCGATGCTCTCCACTTTCTGTAACTCCAGCTCTAGTTGGGGATCTGGGCCGGTTTCCCAGCATCCCTGTAGGGCCGGTGGAGAGATCTCGGTCCCATCTCCACCTGCCTGCAGGGGGTCCTCCCAGGACCAGTCTATGAGGTCCTCTACCTCGGGTACCTCTGGTTGCTGTTGGGGAGGGAGACCGGTTGTCTCTTCCTCCAATAACACATTCTGCCGCTGGGGAGTGAGACCGACTGTCTCCCCTCCCTGTAAAACATACTGCCGCTGGGGATCTGGGCCGGGTGCCCAGCATCCCTGTAGGGCCGGTAGAGAGACCTCGGTCCCATCTCCACCGGCCACCTCGGTTTCTTCCTCGTCCCACTCTACCTGTGGCTGGAGTTTCTCCCAACGTGCCCACTGGCCTTCCCTCAATGCCCTGTGTTGTAGGTTCCGGGTCACCATGTCCCACACGAACCGCACGTATTTCTCCTCTGGATTGGGTCCGTAAAACTTCAGGCGCAACCCTACCATCGTGCCAAACTCTAGTACCGAGTAGCTATACGCCATGCTTGCTGTAGCCACTGCTGGTTCCATTATGTTGCTGAAGATAGGGACGCTGCACAACTCCACACGTTACCGGTGTCTCTGAGCTGCTTCTCCTCGCACTAGGACGCCATCCCACCGCTTGCCACCAATGTAACGGATCCCCTGGCACCCCGACTGGGTACCTCCGTTGAAAGATGCTCCTAGCGCTTCCAGAGGACTCCAAGCACTCCACCAGACACCATAAGCACCGCAGGCTGCAGCTATCTCCCTTCAGAACGAAGCAGGAACAAGCTCTTACAAGAGCTCAGTGATTATAGCAAGGGAATATGCCTAGCATAGCAATCCCTTGTAGCAGATTCCCCCAATAAGAGACAGGACTCAAGTTGAGGGTAAAAATAGAACTCTCTGGCTGCTAGCTTGCAGCCCTTTTTATTAGGTGCTCCCATGAAGGGGAGGGACACACACAGTAACGTACATTAACCAATCACACAATAGTTACATCCCACACATAGCCCTCCCCTCTACCTGTAAACTAATTATCTGTACACACAGGAAAATACAATTATCCTAGGTAGGGAAAATACAGTTTTTACACAACATTCATAACTCCCAAAATATACATCACATTCGCATAAAAATACATATACACAATCAATCCATTCGGGGGAACAACATACTCAAAAATCATACGAATTGGACCAGGGGTTCAAAAGTTAGTACAAATGTGCATATGACCTTCTGGAAGCATGGTTTTTAGAAGCTCAAACTAGTTCCCCAGAATCCTCTATCCTGGAGACAATGGAGAAGCTGATTTAATTATATCCAGGGACAAACACAGCCTCCATTAAGCACATGTTACCAGCAACCACCAAAAGACATAAAAATACATAACTCCTGTTATACTAAACAGAACCCCCACATTCAACCCATCCCCAGATGGCTTGGATCTGAGCGCTCAACATATCCAAACAGCGTTTAGATGCCACAAACACAGTTCAAACGCCATGGGGTTTAAGTTTCGTATGGGCTGATGAGAGGGCCCATAATCCTGGGGCAGCCCAATAACCCACAGTATGCCCAAATACCGTGCATAAAGGGCCAAATCGCCCAGGGACCGTAGTCACAGGGTAAGAGGCGGGCAAGCAGCCCCCTCCAAACCACAGTGGCGAAGTGGCTTTCGCTACATAAGGTATCTTATTAAACTTTTTGCCCTCTTTTATTACAGGCCTACCCGATACGTCGGTTTCGGCACACCACAACCGACTTGCTCATATATCTAACTTATCATGTATACGGCTTTTGTCCCCGACTACAAATTGGAAGGGGTTGACCAGAGCTTGGGTGGGCAAGACAGTGAAGTTGTGGGAGGGGTTACCCGGCTATTTAAACTCAGGCCCCCTACACCACAGGGCTGATGCTGCCTGGTTCATCCCTCCCACCTCTCCCCTTATACATATTACTATTACAGGTGAGCCCTCTTTTATTACAGGCCTACCCGATACGTCGGTTTCGGCACACCACAACCGACTTGCTCATATATCTAACTTATCATGTATACGGCTTTTGTCCCCGACTACAACTGATGGTAACTGTAAAACATCCGATGATAACTGACGGTAACTGTAAAACATACAGTGATAACTGACAGTAACTGTAAAACATCCAGTGATAACTGCCAGTAATTGTAAAATACCCAGTGATAACTGATGGTAACTGTAAAACATCCAGTGATAACTGTCGGTAACTGTAAAACATCTGGCGATAACTGATGGTAACTGTAAAACATCCAGTGATAACTGTTGGTAACTGTAAATCACCTGGTGATAACTGTCCGTAACGGTAAAACATCCGGTGATAACTGATGGTAACTTTGATGGTAACTGTAAAACATCCAGTGATAACTGACGGTAATTTTAAAACACCTGGTGATAACTGCCGGTAATTGTAAAACATCTGGTGATAACTGTCCGTAACGGTAAAACATCCGGTGATAACTGATGGTAACTGTAAAACATCCGGTGATAACTGACGGTAATTGTAAAACATCCGGTGATAACCGTCGGTGGTTGTAAAAGAGCCGGTGATTACTCCAGGATTATGTGATTCTGTCACTAATATAATGACAATGTACATTGCTGCTACCACAACTAAAAGAGAAGATTTGTTAATAAGAGCGATTGAAAATACATAAACAGCCAGAAACTAATGACCGTCACCACCAGAGCGTGAACATGCTCCAAGTTCTTGGTGCTGGCAGCAATGTTCTTTCAATTCAGGAAATTCTCACCAAAGAGCAATTACCGCAATCAGAAAAACTTAGAATGGAATGAAAATAGAAGATATCGCTGGAGAACAAGTATCTTTGTCGTGCAGATTTATATAATATTGGGAGCAAGGCATGCCCACCATAACAAACAGCAGTGATAAGAATTGTAGCACTGGGCATCAAAATAGAGAGAAGGGAGAGACCCAAATAACCCCAAAAACTAAATAAATCTGTTTCACGTCACTAATGGACAATTTGTCTACTATTTAGCATTACAAAATAGTTCTTCATTATTGGATTAAGAGTAGTTTATGTGTAATTTTAATCACTGAAATACATCTTCCACCCATCATTTTGAGAATTTTGTTAGTGTTTAGATTGATGTCGTAGTAGCATGAAATGTACAGATAAGCAGAGGTATCCATCTTTAGTTTTAATCAGCCATCTTGTGCATTGTGGGTGTGTTAGCAATGTCAGTGCGCATTGTTTACAACACTTAATGTCTCTTGGTGCCGTTTCTGTTTTCTGCTCTTTTCAGCAGCTGACAAATTTCCGATTTATGGAGATGTATGCGAGACTCCAATAAATCCTTCGGAGAGACATCACGGAGCGGACAGCGACATGTTCAGATATTCTGAAAAAGGTGAGAAGATGGTGCCCAGAGATTAATTTTTACTGGGGGTATCTAGAAATGATGAGTTAACATGTGGCCAAACATTGTAAGTGGAAAAACCTGGAGACCTTCACGTTATTTATCCAGATTTTTTTTAATGAAGAAGAGGGAGCTGTGAGACAGAGAGAGGTGGGAGACTGAGCTGTGACACAGTTGGAGACTGAGCTGTGACACAGAGAGAGGTGGGAGACTGAGCTGTGAGAGAGAGCTGGGAGACTGAGTTACGAGAGAGAGCCCAGAGAGAGCTAGGAGACTGAATTGTGAGACAGAGCCTCGAGAGAGCTGGGAGACTACCGCATCTGTACAGAGCGAATCCCTCTTCCCCATCAGTATAGAGCGAGTCCCTCTTCCCCATCAGTATAGAGCGAGTCCCTCTTCCCCATCAGTACAGAGCGAATTCCTCTATAAATAAACAATACGACAAGTAATCGGCAGGAAGACAGAGATATAAATAAACAATACGACAAGTCATAGTCAGGAAGACAGAGATATAAATAAACAATACGACAAGTCATAGTCAGGAAGACCGAGATATAAATAAACATTATGAAAGGGTCATAGTCAGGAAAACAGAGATATAAATAAACAATACGACAAGTCATAGTCAGGAAGACAGAGATATTAATTATACGACAAGTCATAGTCAGGAAGACAGAGATATAAATAAACAATACGACAAGTCATAGTCAGGAATATAAAGATATTAATAAACATTACAACAAGTCATAGTAAGGAAGACAGAGATATAAATAAACGATACGATAAGTCATAGTCAGGAAGACAGAGCTATCAATAAACAATACGACAAGTAATAGGAAGAAAGAGATATAAATAAACAATACGACAAGTCATAGTCAGGAAGACAGAGCTATCAATAAACAATACGACAAGTAATAGGAAGAAAGAGATATAAATAAACAATACGACAAGTCATAGTCAGGAAGACAGAGCTATCAATAAACAATACGACAAGTAATAGGAAGAAAGAGATATAAATAAACAATACGACAAGTCATAGTCAGGAAGACAGAGATATAAATAAACAATACGACATGTAATAGGAAGAAAGAGATATAAATAAACAATACGACATGTCATAGTCATGAAAACGGAGATATAAATAAACGAGACGACAAGCCATAGTCAGGAATATAGAGATATAAATAAACAATACGACAAGTAATCGGCAGGAAGACAGAGATATAAATAAACAATGCGACAAGTCATAGTCAGGAAGACAGAAATATAAATTAAGAAAATACAACAAGTCATAGTCAGGAAGACAGATATAAATAAACAATACGACAAGTCATAGTCAGGAAGACAGAGATAAAAAAAAATATGACAAGTCATAGTCAGGAAGACAGAGATATAAATAAACAATACGACAAGTCATAGTCAGGAAGACAGAGATATAAATAAACAATACGACAAGTCATAGTCAGGAAGACAGAGATATAAATAAACAATATAGAGATATAAATAAACAATACGACAAGTCATAGTCAGGAAGACAGAGAAATAAACAATACGACAAGTCATAGTCAGGAAGACAGAGATATAAATAAACAATACGACAAGTCATATTCAGGCAGACAGAGATATAAATAAACAATACGACAAGTCATAGTCAGGAAGACAGAGATATAAATAAACAATACGACAAGTCATATTCAGGCAGACAGAGATATAAATAAACAATACGACAAGTCATATTCAGGCAGACAGATATATAAATAAACAATACAACAAGTCATAGTCAGGAAGACAGATATATAAATAAACAATATAGAGATATAAATAAACAATACAACAAGTCATAGTTAGGAAGACAGAGACATTTTTTTTTTTTTTTCTCTCTCACTTCTCTCTTCCCCTCTCTCGGCCTCCTATCTCTCGCTTTGAAGAAAGGGAGGAGAGCAGAGCAAAAACAATACTTCATAGAGCAGAGGGAAGTGAGTGAGAGATGGGAAGATAGAGGAAGGGAGAAAAATGAAAAGCTCTAAAGTTGGTTCCTCCAAGCTCGAGAATCAGCCTCCCCTGCTGTAACCTGGAAAAGGTTAATAGTGGATACCAAGATCCACTCAGTAAAGTGTTTTTTGACTCTCTTTAGAGTCTTTGGAATGAATGGAAATACACTCCAAGTTATGAAGATACTTGTAGGTATTTCAGTTATGTATTGTAATGTCAATTTTTTGTATTGTTTACGAGAGCTCATTAGAATATTCAAAGGAAAAATTTCTTTAGAAAATGGTTAAAATAATTACGTTAAATATTCAAGGTCTAAATATTCCCCAAAAAAGACAAGCTTTTCAAGAATACTTAAAAAAGGAACAGGTCCACATTGCTATGATACAAGAAACACACTGGCGTAAACAGGATGAAAAAAGATGGAATAGTAGATCTTTTCCCCTAAAAGTCTGTTCATCTAGAGAGGAGGGAAAAAAAGGAGGAGTAGCAATATTCTTTGCAAAAGATTTAAAAATAAATATAAAATATATGGAAACAGACTTGGAGGGGAGATTTATTATTTTAGTAGCTACAATAGAGGACGAACTTTTTACTTTAATTAATGTATATTTGCCTAATAAAAACCCCATAAGCTTATTGAGAAAAATATTGTACAAGGCTGAGAAAGTAGCAGTGGGACTAAAGATATACGCAGGAGACTTTAATAGTATACAAGACCCTTTATTAGACAAGTTTTCTGAAAAAAATAATAATATTTGGGACAAACAAGTACTGAAAAATGCAAGGAATTTTAACAACCTGATGAAAAAAGAAGGTCTATTCGACATATGGAGGCTCAATAACCCCACAGAGAAAGAGTTTACATTTTATTCCTGGCCACATGATTCATATTCTCGAATAGATCTTGTTTTCGGAGATTTGAAACTGATAGAAAGAACATATAAAATAGAAAACAAAACAGTAATATGGTCAGACCACAATAGTGTATGTTTAGAATTAAATAGTAATAGACTTAAAGGTAGTAAGAATATAACTTGGAGGTTAGACGAATCAATACTAGATGACAAGGAATATAAAGATCATATAGACAAAATGACCATTTGCTATTTTGAAGAAAACAACAATGGACAAGTGGAGAATGACACCCTATGGTGTACATTTAAAGCAGTAATAAGGGGACATTGCATAATGCTTAACAAACTAAAGCAAAAAGAAAAAGGAGTAAGTGTACAAAATCTATATATTGATCTATATAATTTAAATAAAATAAACAATGTAAATCCAAGTAAGGAGAATCAGCTAAAAATAAATAAGATCAAATCTGAGATTCAGGAAAAAACTTACGAAAAAATAAGAATAAATATGCATAAACTTAAAATTAAATATTACCATAAAGCTAATAGAGCCGATAAAATTATGTCGAATATGCTGAAAAAAAAAATATATCTAATAAGGTTGATAAAATAATAACAAACGACACTATCTCCCTCCTACCAGATCAGATAGGGAAAGCATTTAATCAGTACTATGCAAATCTATATAGTCAATCAACATTCACCTCTTCAGAAAAAATAAAAAAATATATTAAATCAGCAAAACTGAATAAGATAACAGAAATACAAGTAAAAAAATGTAAATAAAGAAATTACGGAAGAAGAAATTAACATAACAATAGATAGATTAGAAACCTATAAAACGCCAGGCCCAGATGGATTTGGAAACAAATTCTATAAAGTAATGAAAACACAATTAACAGGCCATTTAAAAAATACTTTCAATACTGCAGCTAAAAAGGGCAGTTTCCCAGAAGAAATGCTTAAAGCAAATATTTTACCTATACTGAAACCAGGCAAGGACCCAACAAAAGTTCAGAGTTATCGACCAATATCATTGATTAATGTAGATGTTAAGATATTTTCTTCTATTTTAGCTAAAAGATTAAAAGAAGTAATTAACCAAATAATCCATCCTGACCAAACAGGGTTTGTCCCTGATAGAATGTCAAATAACAACATTAGACGTCTGATAGATGCATTAGACATATCAAAGTGTAAAAAAAGTCCCATGCTGATCCTGTCTTTAGATGCTGAGAAAGCCTTTGACAGGGTCAGCTGGGACTTTATGAAGTTTTCTTTAGAAGAAATAGGCATTCAGGGATGGTTGTTTAACGCAATTCTGGCGCTATATAAAGATCCAATGGCTAGAACAATAGGCCCCGGCATATGTGCAGATTGGTTCAAACTAAACAATGGAACCAGGCAAGGTTGCCCATTGTCTCCCTTATTGTTTATAATAACTATAGAGGTTCTAGCCAATAGAATCAGAAATAATGAAAACATTAAGGGATTTACAGCAAGACAGAAAGAATTGAAAATTTCTCTTTACGCAGACGATACTATTCTTTTTTTAAACAACCCTGCAACATCAATAGTAAATGTAATGACTGAAATCGAAATGTACAGTTCAGTATCCAACTACAAATTAAATAAAACAAAATCAATAGCTATATATAACAATATGCCAAGCCAAGAAATAGATTTTTATCAAAAAACTTTTAATTTTACCAGAGCTAAAACGTTTCCATACTTAGGAATTAAAATATGCAAAAATCCCAAAAATATTATGCAAATAAACTTTATGGACCTTCTAAAAGAAACAAATAAAAATCTGAAAGAATGGAGAAAAATAGAGGTATCTTGGGGTGGAAGAATAAATATTCTGAAATCATATGTCTTGCCAAAATGGATTTATATCTTTAGAATGCTCCCCTTGAGCATCCCGAATGAATGGCTGACAATGATTAATACCTCCTTTTCCAATTTTGTATGGCAAGGGAAAAAACCCAGAATTAAAAATGGAGTACTATCAAAAGGACTAAAGAAGGGAGGTCTGGGATATCCAAACATAAGAAAATATTATGAAGCAGGGATCATAATGCATGCTATGACTACTCCGATAGCTCAAAATAAAGAGGAAATATGGTGGTGGTCAGAACTAGAATCCAGCCATTTAAGTGACTCCCAAAATTTAGTCTGGAAAAATAAAAAATGCAATTTTTTTAGATCATACATTCTAGGCCAGATTATTCCAGTTTGGCAAAAAGTAAGGAAGAAAATTGACATAACCAACAAAATATTCGATTTCCAAAGAATAGATATAATAGAAGCAAATATAGAGAATATCTCCTTAAAAGCATGGAAGGAAAAGGGAATAAATACAATAAAAGAATTGATTAAGGATGGCAAAATCAAACCCTATAAAATACTGATAGAAGAGTTTAAGTTTTCCACCAAAGAAGTATACACCTATCTTAGAGTTAAACATTTTTTGGAGAAAGTAGAGATAGTAAAAGATGGTAAGCTGTATGATATTTTAAAACCAATTCTACATCAGAACAAAATAAAGCAGCTGTTCTCTAGATGTGTGAGAATGTTTTGATTCAATGGAGGACTTAGTCCTTCCTAATGCTATTAAAAAACTGAATAGGGAACTAAAAATAAATATAGAAGTAAATGAATGGTTATCTATCATACAGAAAATTAATAAAAATGTGCACTCCTTTATACTGACAGAAACACACTTTAAGTTAACTCATCAATGGTATATGACGCCAACTAAAATAGCTAAATTTGACACATCTAAAGACGAAAACTGTTGGAGGTGTAGAGAGGAAAAAGGTGACTACATTCATATGTGGTGGTCTTGTAAACTAGTGATTGTGGTATGGCAGTGGGCTCAACTTATCATCTATACACTTTGCGGTGTTAAAATATCTCTAAAACCAGAAACAATGCTACTACACTATCAATGGCCAAAATTAAATAAAATAAACCAATTTTTAATTATTCAATGTTTAATAGCATGTAAAATAATAATAGCAAGAAACTGGAAGGGAAATACTGTCTTCAATATCAAATTGATAATAATTCAGTTGATTTATCAAATCAAAATGGAGAAGGACCACTGCAGGGCCCTGGATAATAATTTGAGACTATGGGCAACTTGGGAAAAAAAATTACTACAAATGTAAAGGCAATATGATTACCATTTGAAAAAAAAGTAAAAGAAATTGGAAATATGTTGAGCTCTCGAGAGGGGGGGGGGGGTGAATGTTCTTGTTGTTTTGTCTACATGTTTGAATATGTGTATATATTGTGTATAAAATGTTTTTATATACTTTTCTTCTGTAAAAAAAAAATCTAAATTTAATAATAAAAAGAGAATTGAAAAAAAAAAAAAGGAAGACAGAGACATAAATAAACAATACGACAAGTCATAGTCAGGAAGACAGAGATATAAATAAACAATACAAGAAGTCATAGTTAGGAAGACAGAGATATAAATAAACAATACAAGAAGTCATAGTTAGTAAGACAGAGATATAAATAAACAATACAACAAGCTATAGTCAGGAAGACAGAGATATAAATAAACAATACAACAAGTCATAGTCAGGAAGACAGATATATAAATAAACAATACAACAAGTCATAGTTAGGAAGACAGAGATATAAATAAACAATACGACAAGTCATATTCAGGAAGACAGAGATATAAATAAACAATACGACAAGTCATATTCAGGAAGACAGAGATATAAATAAACAATACGACAAGTCATAGTCAGGAAGACAGAGATATAAATAAACAATACAAGAAGTCATAGTTAGGAAGACAGAGATATAAATAAACAATACGACAAGTCATATTCAGGAAGACAGAGATATAAATAAACAATACGACAAGTCATAGTCAGGAAGACAGAGATATAAATAAACAATACAAGAAGTCATAGTTAGGAAGACAGAGATATAAATAAACAATACAAGAAGTCATAGTTAGTAAGACAGATATAAATAAACAATACAACAAGCTATAGTCAGGAAGACAGAGATATAAATAAACAATACGACAAGTCATAGTCAGGAAGACAGAGATATAAATAAACAATACAAGAAGTCATAGTTAGGAAGACCGAGATATAAATAAACAATACAAGAAGTCATAGTTAGTAAGACAGATATAAATAAACAATACAACAAGCTATAGTCAGGAAGACAGAGATATAAATAAACAATACAACAAGTCATAGTTAGGAAGACAGAGACATAAACAAACAATACGACAAGTCATATTCAGGAAGACAGAGATATAAATAAACAATACGACAAGTCATAGTCAGGAAGACAGAGATATAAATAAGCAATATGACAAGTCATAGTCAGAAAGACAGAGATATAAATAAACAATACGACAAGTCATATTCAGGAAGACAGAGATATAAATAAACAATACGACAAGTCATATTCAGGAAGACAGAGATATAAATAAACAATACAACAAGTCATAGTCAGGAAGACAGAGATATAAATAAACAATACAAGAAGTCATAGTTAGGAAGACAGAGATATAAATAAACAATACAACAAGCTATAGTCAGGAAGACCGAGATATAAATAAACAATATGACAAGTCATAGTCAGGAAGATTGAGAAATAAATAAACAATACGACAAGTCGTATTCAGGAAGACAGAGATATAAATAAACAATACGACAAGTCATAGTCAGGAAGACAGAGACATAAATAAACAATACGACAAGTCATAGTCAGGAAGACAGAGATATAAATAAACAATACAAGAAGTCATAGTTAGGAAGACAGAGATATAAATAAACAATACGACAAGTCATAGTCAGGAAGACAGAGATATAAATAAACAATACGACAAGTCATAGTCAGGAAGACAGAGATATAAATAAACAATACAAGAAGTCATAGTTAGGAAGACAGAGATATAAATAAACAATACGACAAGTCATAGTCAGGAAGACAGAGATATAAATAAGCAATACTATAAGTCATATTCAGGAAGACAGAGATATAAATAAACAATACGACAAGTCATAGTCAGGAAAAAAGAGATATAAATATGACAAGCTGTATAAGGAAGACACACTAGTCAGCTGGATTGAAATATAAATGAATGATAAGACAAGTCGTAGTAGGGTTCAAATAAATGATAAGAGATCCCAGATACAGGCGCAAGCTATAAAATAAGCTTCAGGCAGCTGTTATTCATTTCTGAAACCTACTGATCTTTAGTTCAGTCTAGCAGTTTTTTGATTGGGTTACTAAAATTATAGATCAGGGTGGTGCAGTAGACATTGCTTACCTAGATTTCAGTAAGGCTTTTGACACTGTTGCACATAGAAGGCTTATCAATAAACTACAATCTTTGAGTTTGGATTCCAATATTGCTGAATGGGTAAGGCAGTGGCTGAGTGACAGGCAACAGAGGGTTGTAGTCAATGGAGTATATTTGAAGCTTGGGCTTGTTACCAGTGGGGTACCTCAGGGATCTGTACTTGGACCCATTCTCTTTATTATTTTTATTAGTGATATTGCAGAAGGTCTTGATGGTAAGGTATGTCATTTTGCTGATGATACTAAGATATGTAACAGGGTTGATGTTCCAGGAGGGATAAGCCAAATGGCTAATGATTTAGGTAAACTAGGAAAATCGTTGTGGCAACTGACATTTAATGTGGATAAGTGCAAGATAATGCATCTTGGACGTAAAAACCCAAGGGCAGAGTACAGAATATTTGATAGAGTCCTAACCTCAACATCTGAGGAAAGGGATTTAGGAGTGATTATTTCTGATGACTTAAAGGTAGGCAGACAATGTAATAGAGCAGCAGGAAATGCTAGCAGAATTCTTGGTTGTATAGGGAGAGGTATTAGCAGTAGAAAGAGGGAAGTGCTCATGCCATTGTACAGAACACTGGTGAGATCTCACTTGGAGTACTGTACACAGTACTGGAGACCGTATCTTCAGAAGGATATTGATACCTTAGAGAGAGTTCAGAGAAGGGCTACTAAACTGGTTCATGGATTGCAGGATAAAACTTACCAGGAAAGGTTAAAGGATCTTAACATGTATAGCTTGGAGGAAAGACGAGTCAGGGGGGATATGATAGAAACATTTAAATACATAAAGGGAATCAACACAGTAAAGGAGGAGACTATATTTAAAAGAAGAAAAACTACCACAACAAGAGGACATAGTCTTAACCCCTTAGCGACCGAGGACGGTTCAGGACCGCCATCGGCATTTGTGCATTGCCGACCGATGACAGTCCTGAACCGTCCTAACGGTGCAATGTACTTACCCGATCGCCGTCGTTCCCCCGGCGGCGATCGGCGTTGCTCCCGGTGTAGGGAGACTGCCTGCAGCCCAGACAGTCTCCCCATGGCGAATTAGGACCCCTGGGGCCATGTGATCGCTCAACAGGGCGACCACATGGTCACAATAGGTATCCATGTGTCTGCCTGCAGGGGGACTGTGTGTGCTGACAGGCAGTCTCCCTGCTAGTGTAAAATCATAAAAAAAAAATAAAGTTAATGTTAATAATAAAAAAATTTTATTATATATGTGTGTATATATATGATATATAGACATATATTATATTATATAATATATGTCTATATATCATATATATAATATCATACTAAGTGTATTTTTATATTAATATGTACATATATTAATATGAAAATACACTTATAATTAAATTACACACGTATATATATATAATAACTATATATATTGTATATATTATTATAAAATACAAATAATAAGTAAATTAAAAAAATTAAAAATAATAAAAATTTTAAAAAAATTACATATCTATGACATTTTATTCTAACTGTATTTTGATATTAAAATATATATATTTATATCAAAATACACTTAGAATGAAATTGTATATATATCTATGTATATATAAATAAATAAAAATAATACGAACTATACATATGTCCATATACAAAATTATATAAATATACACGTGGACTTCAAATATATAAATATGCAATATATTTAAATTCTACTTGCATATTTTTGTAATATTTTTACATAATTAAGTAATTTTATTAATTGCAATTTGAGGGACCTGCCTGCCAGCCCAGGCCGAAAGTCCAGAGAATTTAATTTGCTATCACTGTATTTTACCCTGTAACGTTCTATGACACCCTAAAACCTGTACATGGGCGGTACCGTCTTACTCGGGAGACTTCACTGAACACAAATATTAGTGATTCAAAACAGTAAAACCTATCACAGCGATGATATTGTCAGTGAAAGTGACTTTGTTTCGCATTTTTCACACACAAACAGCACTTTTACTGATGATATAAGTTTTGAAACACTAATATTTGTGTTCAAGAAAGTCTCCCAAGTATAACAGTACCCCCCATGTACAGATTTTATAGTTTTTTTGAAAGTTACAGGGTCAAATATATGGGTCAAATATTTTTACATTGAAAATGGCCAGGTTGGTTACGTTGCCTTTGAGAGCGTATGGTACCATTTGCAAAAGAAGACAACAAAAGGTATTGCAAATGGGGTATGTCCAGTCTTTTTTAGTAGCCACTTAGTCACAAACACTTGCCAAAATTAGTGTTCAATTTAGTTTTTTAGTTTTTTCACACAGAAAACAAATATGAACGCTAACTTTGGCCAGTGTTTGCGACTAGGTGGCTACTAAAAAAGACTGGACATACCCTATATTGAATACCCTGGGTTGTCTACTTTAAAAAAAAATATGTACATGTGGGGTGTTATTCAGAGACTTTTGACAGATAATAGTGTTACAATGTCACTATTGATAAATTTTAAAAAAATATATGTTTTGAAATCGCAATATCCTACTTGTACCTATAACCCTATAACTTGCAAAAAAAAGCAAAAAAGCGTGTAAACACTGGGTATTTTAAAACTCAGGACCAAATTTGTAATCTATTTAGCAGTTTTTTTTATTCGCTTTGGTAGATGAGTAAAAGATTTTTCAAGTAAAAGTAAAAAAAACGTATTTTTTTAAAAATTTTTCATCATATTTGTTTGTTTTTTAAAATTAAATTACATGAGATTATATAAATAATGGTATGTAAAGAAAGCCTTTTTTGTCCTGAAAAAAACAATATATAATTTGTATAGGAACAGTAAATGAGAGAGCGGAAAATTACAGCTAAACACAAACACCACAAAAGTGTAAAAAGAGGCCTGGTCGCAAATGTACAACATCGCAAAAACTGTCCAGTCCTTAAGGGGTTAAATTAGAGGGGCAAAGGTTTAAAATAACATCAGGAAGTATTACTTTACTGAGAGGGTAGTGGATGCATGGAATAGCCTTCCAGCTGAAGTGGTATAGGTTAACACAGTAAAGGAGTTTAAGCATGCGTGGGATAGGCATAAGGCTATCCTAACTATAAGATAATGCCAGGGACTAATGAAAGTATTTAGAAAATTGGGCAGACTAGATGGGCCGAATGGTTCTTATCTGCTGTCACATTCTACGTTTCTACCCTCTGAGCTGTCCGAAAGAGTGTAAAGAACTTTATAACAGTTCTTGTTTTCTCTTGAAATTTATCATATAAGACAAAGGGGACACACTGGAGGGGCAGCAACAGCGTATAGGAGGGGCAGTTTGGGTCAGGAGCAGTAAGAAAGAAGCAGATCCTGTGCCTGAGTGCATTGTTTGCAGCAGTAAGAAGGAACAGAGCTTGGTGCTGAACAAGTAAGAAGGAAGCAGAGCTTGGTCCAGGGACAGACATATGGAGGCAGGGCTTGGTTTGGAGCAGTAAGAAGGAAGCAGGGCTTGGTTCTGGAGCAACAGAAAGAAGGAAGCAGAGATTAGTTCTGGAGCAGAGCAAGCTGTAAGGTTTGATTCTTGTGCAGTAAGAAGAAAGTAAGCCTTGGTTCTAGAGCAGTTAGAAGAAAGCAGGGATTTGTTCTGGAGTAGTAAGGAGGAAGCAATGCATTTTTCTGGAGCAGTAAGAAGGAAGCAATGCATTTTTCTGGAGCAGTAAGGAGGAAGCAAGGCTTGGTTTTGGAGCAGTAAGAAGGAAGCAAGGCATTTTTCTGGAGCAGTAAGGAGGAAGCAAGGCTTGGTTCTGTAGCAGTAAGGAGGAAGCAGGGCTTGGTTTTGGAGCAGTAAGAAGGAAGCAAGGCATTTTTCTGGAGCAGTAAGGAGGAAGCAGGGCTTGGTTTTGGAGCAGTAAGAAGGAAGCAAGGCATTTTTCTGGAGCAGTAAGGAGGAAGCAAGGCTTGGTTCTGTAGCAGTAAGGAGGAAGCAGGGCTTGGTTCTGGAGCAGTGAGCAAGCTGTAAGTTTTAACTCTGGTGCAGTAAAACAACAGCAATAGTTAGTTCGGGAGCAGTAAGAAGGAATCAGGGCTTTGTTCTAGAGCAGACACCAAGCTGTTAGGCTTGACTCTGGAGTGGTAAGAAGAAAGTAGAGGTTAGTTCTTGAGAAGTAAAAGAAAGCAGGGCTTTGTTCTGGAGAAATAAGAAGGAAGCAGAGCTTGGCTCTGTAGCAGTGAGAAGAACGACTTGATTCTGGAGCAGTAAGAAGGAAGTAGAGCTTTGTTCTAGGACAGAAGTAGGACTTTGTTCTGGTGCAGTAAAAAGAAAGCAGGGCTTAGGTCTGGAGCAAGGTTTCACTCTGGTGGAGTAAGAATAATGCAGGACTAGATTCTGGAGCAGTAAGAAGGAAGCAGGGCTAAATTCTGGAGTAAACATAAATAAAAAAGGATATACCCACAATAAATGTATGATGAGCTAGAAAAATTACAGGAAGGAGCATGTAAATAGGGAGCTGTGTCAGGCTCTGTAGTAGTAGCTGTATGGGTGCCTCTTCAGGCTAACGACCCAATGTCCAAGCAGGAATACCGGAGAGGAGGTATAGAAAAAATATCCTTTATTAATCTTACACAAATTATAGGATAAAAGGAAGATACACACTGACACAACACCGCTCAAAATGGAATAGGGTACACAGCTTGAGCGAATCATCCGATTGTGAGGATACATAAACCCATCAGCGAGGAGGATTATTCAGCACTCAAGAAGGCTACGTGAGAGCCGAAACGTGTTTGTTTTATTACTTGGGACTTGCTTATGGGACACACTATGTGGTCATTTTTTGTTTGTATTGGCTATGTTATATTGTCTTTGGGCAGTGTGTTTACCTCTATAGCCTTCTTTTTATTTCTGTTTACCGTTATAGCCCGGCAGTTCCATTTTATCCTGTAATTTGTGTAAGATTAATAAAGGATATTTTTTCTATTACAAAAAGATAAGTCCTGCGCTCACTCCCATCACTCCTGAGCGGCAGCAGCGACCACAGTACACATCAGCCCCAATACATACAGTAAAAAACCAAATAAAAAGTTACCTGCGCTCTCTCCTAAATCCCTATGTATATATAAACAAATGGAGGTCATTTAGTTACCGCCCATCCCATGTGTTCCATATTAAGGGTTAATAAGTAAATAGGGGTGTGTGATGGACCCTCCGTCAATCAATGCTCCTAGTACTTACTAAGGACCATCAGCACCGCCCCAGACACCATAAGCACTGCACCGCCACAGCTTGGTTGGGGTCTCGCCGTCTCCTACCCACCATGGACCGACAAGGCTCCAGGTTCCAGTGGGTGAACCTCTCTTTCCCCAGAGAGTGAAGCAGGAACAGGAACAAGCTCTTAAAAGAGCTTAGTGATTGTAATCCCTTGGGAGTATAGTGATATAGCAATATAGTGATATAGATGCAGCCTTTCCCCCCACACATGAGACGAGGCTCTATGTTGAGGGTAAAACAGGAACTCAGCAGATCTGAGGGTTTATTGAACAGCTTGGTCTTTTTATACAGTTTTCCCCACAAGGTTACCACCCAGGTGAACCTTGTGGGGCACAGGGACACAGGAACAACAAGCCAATTGATAGCCCCGATCTGGGTGAACAACATATCCAAAAATCACCCAGATTGGTTCTATTTTTTTTTTTCCCCACCGTGCACATGGTCCCATTCCCAAAATAGTTCCATACACTCAACGACAAAACACTGCTGGACAATTTAAGATGGCCGCCGCCACATGTTTGAATCTGTTCCAGTTAAAAGTCCAAGGGGCAGAAACAGTACCCACAACCAACAATAGCTGGACCTGGTGAATTTGGTAGCCTGTCACAGTGGCGAGGTTACTTTCGTCGCAGGGTGTATATAAAAAAAATACCCTTCTCTGTCTCATTAGAGATATCTTTGCCTGAAGATCAAGGAAGCAAGGTAAAGGGTCAGCGTAGGACCTGCCTAGGGGGGGTCTGCCTTGACGTTGGCAGGCGGACATTCCCTCCAATGGCCATTGGAGAAACTAAATTACCTCCATTTGTTTAAATATTCATAGGGATTTAGGAGAGAGTGCAAGTAACTTTTTCTTTGTTTTTTACTGGATATTTTTTCTATACCTCCTGCTAGACAATGGGTCGTTAGCCTGTAGAGGCACCCATACAGCTACTTCTACAGAGCCTGACACAGCTCCCTATTTACATGCTCCTTCCTGTAATTTTTCTAGCTCATCATACATTTATTGTGAGTACATCTTACCTTTTTATATATGTTTACTATTCTAAAGTGAAAAGGGAGTACACCTTGTTATACCTATCTACTACTTATCACCCTTTTTAAAGTGCCTACACCAAGCATGTCAAACTCAAGGCTAGCAAGGGCCAAATAAACAAGGTTTAAGTTTATGTGGGCCGCAAAAAAACAAAAAACGTAACTTTTCATGGATACGTAGGTTTATTTTGAAAAGTACTGTATAAAAAAACCCTCACCCCCTCTACTAAACCTCAGCCCTCCCTCGTGTACTAAACCCCCTCATCTACTAAATCCCTAAATCCCAATCCCCCTCGTCTACTAAATCCCAGCTCCCACCCCGTCTACTATATCCTAGTCCCCCCCCCGTCTACTAAATCCCAGTCCCCCCTCCTCATCTACTAAATCCCAGCCCCCACCCCGTCTATTAAATCCCAGTCCCTCCTCGTCTACTAAAGCCCATTCCCCCCCCGTCTACTAAATCCCCGTCCCCCCCTCCTCTACTAAATCCCATTCCCCCCCTCGTCTACTAAATCCCATTCCCCCCCTTGTCTACTAAATTCCAGTCCCCCCCTCGTCTACTGAATCCCATCCCCCCCCCCCCTCTACCAAATCCCAGCCCCCACCCCGTCTACTAAATCCCAGTCCCCCCTCGTCTACTAAATCCCAGTCCCCCATGTCTACTAAATCCCATCCCCCCCCCCTCGTCTACTAAATCCCATTTCCCCCCCCCCCCCCCCCCCATCTACTAAATCCCAGCCACGCCCTCGGCTACTAAATCCCAGCCACCCCCTTACTAACTTAGCAGACACTGATAGTATATTGTGTTGCAGGTCTTTATTGTCAACACAATCCAAATCTTCTAAAAAGAAGACAAAAACAATCCATTTGTTGATAGGATTATAAGTAGAGAGTTTTGATCCATGTCCATGATTATGTATTACCATCTGTTGGTGTCTTCCTAGGGCTCTTAGTTAGTGGTAACATAATTTCCAATACAGAACATCAAGAGTAGCTTAGATATTTGCAAAGATGCTGTCAATACACTGCTATGTATTTGTTTTCTCAAAATAGTGTTTTCTTTTCTTAAGAGATTGCACCTCTTTATGGAATGAAAGATAGTGCATCTGAAGCTGTGGCAAATGATGTCTTATACAGACCTCCCAGACGGCGCAACCGCAGGACAAAATGTGACCCGGTGAAAATGCCCCGGATATTTTCAACAGATGTTCCAGTGTCTAGCAGAGCATTTGGGAACCTGCCTATCAGTCATCAACATCACAATCTACTGAAGTCTGGTGTACACCTTGCCAGGTCGGAATTTGTGGACAGCCTAGAACCTTCACTAACACACAACTTAAGCTCTTATATCTGTATTGAGTGTGGACAAAGCTTCTCATATGAGATTGCTTATGTAGAACATCTAAAATTACACAACCCTGGAAGCCTGGAAGCAGACAGCATGGTTCCTGCAGGGAACCAGAGCTGTGGTTCTAACACTGAAGTGCATAGTTTAAGCCAGAAGAGAACAGGACGAGAATTCATGTGCACAGAGTGTGGGAAAACCTTTATTGGGAAGTCTAATCTTATTGTCCATCAGAGAACTCACACAGGGGAAAAGCCCTATGGGTGCATTTTCTGTGGGAAGCATTTTGGGAGAAGCTCTGTTCTAAGAAAGCATGAGAGGATCCACACAGGAGAGAAACCCTATGCCTGTCTTTATTGTGGAAAACAATTCAGTCAAAATTCAGGTTTGAAGAACCATGAGCGAATTCACACAGGCGAGAAACCATATGCATGTATCGAGTGTGGAAGGCGCTTCAGTCAGAGTGCTGACCTTATGGTTCACTACAGGACCCACACAGGAGAAAAGCCTTTTATCTGCATTGAGTGTGGGAACAGCTTCATCCGCAGCTCAGACCTTGTTATACACCAAAGAACTCACTCTGGGGTTAAACCTTTCACCTGTTCCGAGTGTGGAAAGAGCTTCAGCCAGAGGTCCCAGATCATACGACACAGGAGAACCCACACAGGGGAGCGGCCCTTTAGCTGCCAAGTCTGTTGTAAAAGCTTCATCCTCAGCTCAGAGCTGAAGAAACATCATAGGGTTCACACAGGCGAGAAGCCTTATAAGTGCAAGGAGTGTGGGAAATCATTCCGCCATTGCTCCAACATGAGCCGCCACCAAAAGATGCACATGGATGGCGAAGTCCTTGCTATATGACATTACAACCAAATATTGCAGTGTCCATTCATTTCACGTTTAGTTTGACTTAATATTTTCATTCTAGATATCTAGAACTATGTCCCCTGGTCTTTTTTTCAGTAATTTTTAATCCCTGAATTATAGTTTGGTTGTGGTTTACTTGGCCCTGAATTCTGCTTGCGTGATCTTCTCCCTGCTTGCAGTATGTCACATGGACGATGCACATTGCAATACTAATAGATGGAGCATTAAACAACGCTTTCAATGGAAATAAATACCTTCATGTATAGAATATTTGATGATACACTGTCTCCTTCTCTGGGAGACCTGCCCTATCTTTGCCATAGAGGATGCAACAAATTTTCTTCATTCAAAAATATTCTTTGCGTTTTATGTTGTTTGTCCTCAGAATTTGCCTTTTGTATTATTATTATTTCACTGAAAATAAACCGTAAATATTTTATTTTGGAAACACATCATATATACATAGGAAATCACATAGAAATAAGAGGCTTGCACTCAAAGCATGTGTGAAATGAAAATGGGTAGTGAAAGAAGCCCAGATATTCTATATTATATGCATTGATATACAATGTTTAGTGGATAATATTTATACCTTTTACATGGCTCAGGGTCCCCGATTATACCAGAATTAATTTGATTCATGTAGTATTTGTCACACTAGTGAAAGAAACTCTGTTCACTTCAAACAGAAATTATGTTTGTTAATGAGAAAAGCATTGAGCAGTGGGAACTTTGACAATAGAATCTTGTGATAGGTGCATAGGTCAGGCAGGCGTAAGGAGAAAGGGATCTTATTAGCTTTGAGAGCACAAGCTGTTTAGACCTCCATGGTTCGGCTACTGAAAGGCTATGCACATGACCTCTATGGGGCACCATATTGGGAAATCATACGGCAATGTGGGTGAAACTTCTCAGCTTCCTTCTTATCTAATACAATAGAACAGACGCCAACCTGTGACCTCTTGTATTAGATAAGAAGGAAGCTGAGAAGTTTCACCCACATTGCCGTATGATTTCCCAGAGAGGAATCAGCTGTCCTTTCACACCAGAATTAAAAGGATTGCCTGTTGAGTGATGGAAGAGGACAGGATGATCGAGGAAGGTCAGAGGGTGTCAGCATAGACTGTCGCAAACATGACCTCCCCAGGCAGTCATGTGCTTCAGTGGGTGATAAGGTTAAAAACCACGATTTATCACCACTAGACACAAAATAAAGATTTTTAAAAATCCCATTTAACAGTACACACATTTCAACATAGCAAGCTACCACTACCAGAACAAAAAATGGGGAGCCCTAGGTTCCTACAACCGAATTAGATTAAAAACCCACAAAACATAATTTAGCAAAAATGTCTATGAAACACAGTATTATTATGTAAGTCTTTTCTGTAAAGTGATTCTTATACTAGACAAAAATAAAACATTTATTATGAGCAAAAAGGATTTACAGCGTGTATGAATATATATATATATTACAAACAAATGGACAGACATGGAGTAAGTAAAAGAAAACCGTAATAAACACTGGACTTGAAAAGTAATTGAACTCTTGTGTACTTGAGTATCTCCGCTATGTCAGCTCCCTCCATTGTTATCACATGAATTTTATACCTTTTGAATCCTGTCGCAGTTTTCGCCAAAAGTGAATGTCATCCGCTTTAGGTGGATTTAATATAGTTTGGATACTTTCGTCATCTTTGCAGAGAGAGAGTACAGTTCTTAAGGAGAGCAAAAAACAAGTCGCAAGAGAATGCGGAGTACGGACAACAGCTCAATTAACCTGCCCTACGGTGGATCCCCGCTCAGTTCGCAAGAGAGTGCTGAGGACGGACAACAGCTCAATGTTCTCTTTATTCTCTTACGCCCCGTTTTTTGCTCTCCATAAGAGTACAGTTCTTTTCCCCAAACAGTAGGCAAGAGTTAATGTTGGTGTAAACCAGAACAACTTTATTGAGTACTACCCCCATATATTTATATTCCCCAGATGTAGATCGACCCTGCGGGGGGCAGGGCCAGATTAAGAGCCCAGTGGGCCTGGTGCTGACAATTATGAGGGGCCTAAGTACAGAATCTCATCGACCCAAAACACTAAAACCGTCATACCTCTCAAGCGTTATGTATCTGGTGGAGATTTTGCCGGAGGGAAACTCATAGGATGCAGCTATAAGAAAACTCAGATTCTCTTAAAATATACTTATTTCTCTCTAATTCATACTTTAATTTTTCAAGTAAATCCATACCCCTAACAACAGTGTCCAGTGAAGCAGGAAGTCAATAGACGGTGTAAAATGATGGGCCCCTGACACGGATCATGTAACCAGAACTCCTGAAAGGAACGAACTTGCCCAAAAAGGAGACGTGTCTGCCCAATGAATTGGAAGGCTAGCCTGGCATGAATGCATGTCAGATACACACAAATAGATCAGCGCTAATATATTAATGGATAGGCAGCAACCACAACAAATGGGTTCCCTCTTACCCTTTGAAAAAAAAAAACAGGAGTGTCTTAAATACAGTATGGGCTGCACAACAGGAGATAATAGGATATAAAAATTGGAAATATGTAAATATAAAAGAAAGTCCTAAAATATATAGAGAAAAAATCTTTATGTTCACACTAATGGTGTCTTTGAGATATGTTCAGGGTAGACTATGGGTTCTTAGGGTCTGAAAATAGTGTCCATGATCAGTCTCTCCGGTATCCAGTCATATATATAAAAAGGAGAGAAGAAGCGGAAAGGACGCAATAGTGCAATATGTATCGTATAAAGTGGTTATAGTAGAATAGCGATACCATACTCACAATTTACCGAGCTATAGCTAGCTCTAGCATCAAGCGCTTCTAGTGGTACAATCCCCACTTCGGGATATAATGTGAGTATCCTCATTCTCGGG
The DNA here is from genome assembly GCF_036172605.1 of Pelobates fuscus. Lineage (NCBI taxonomy): Eukaryota > Metazoa > Chordata > Amphibia > Anura > Pelobatidae > Pelobates > Pelobates fuscus. Next base: position 141,489 of record NC_086318.1, on the reverse strand, counting down.
AGCTCAGCGACAACTGGGGCTCAAATGACAATAAAGGGTAGGGAGGCGACAATAGTGCTCTCACTTGATAAAAACTGTGTGATAAGAATATAATAAAATACACTCACAAAGTAGCGGAAAGGACGCAAACTGCTCTATGGCATCAGCTTTAGTGGTATTATCCCCACCTCGGATTTCTTCATGCATCTCATTTTGGGTACCGCTGCTCACCTTCCTCTAGATGTCATCTGACTTTTGTGCAGATGAAAGTTTTGCTGCCCCGGCAAACAGATATTCTTTCACGTACTATAAAGGCTCTTTATTACTTATGCAGTGTAACAAACTGCTTTCTTTGCAAACTGTGGCGCAGCCCATACTGTATTTTATACACTCATAAATGCATGTCAGGCTGCCTGCCAATCATGCATACTGGCCAACAGCATCCTGAGCTTGGCATAAATGTGTCTAATGATGCGCTTACTCCATGTGTTCTAAGGACTGTCCCCTAGCACTCACGTGTCTCCTTACCTTCTTACTAGCAGGCAGAAGCTCCTGGTATACAGTCTGAAACAGAGAAAATGTGGATGTAGTGAGTGTAGAAGAAAGGGAATATGCCACACTGTTAGAGAGACCAAAGTCAGCATTAGCTTATCTAATTTAATTTCAGCTAGTCCATACAAGTTTTTATCCATATAGCCCTCTTATGTTTCAATACTTGACCAAGAGTATGTGAAGAGTAGTTAAGGTTTCCACCTTACAAGGAAAAAAATACAGGCTCCCTCGTGTCTGTGTGCCCATGTGTCCCTCGTGTCTGTGTGCCCATGTCTCTCAGTGTCCCCCTCAGTGTCACTTGGGGAGATATGGGGGACACAGACACTGGGAGACATGGGGACACTGAGACACTTGGGGACATTGTGTCCCTAGTGTCTCTGTCTCCCCATGTCACCCAGTTTCCCCAAGTTTCAGTGTCCCCATGTCTCAGTGTCCCCATGTGTGTCTGTTTTGTCGTGTCTCCCAGCGTCCCCTAGTGTCTCAGTGTGTCTGTGTCTCCAAGTGTCTCAGCATCCCCAGAGGTCTCACTGTGTCCACCTGTCTCACAGTGTCTCCGTGTCACCATGTCTCTCTGCAGCGTTTACCCCATCCCTCACTTCCCTGAGCTGTAGGCTGTCTCTGCAGGCTGGAAGCTGCTGTCTGGACTCTCTGTGCTGTGTAGCTGCTCCCCCGCGGATCAGTGAGTAGAGAGATGCAGGTATATCCTGTAACTTCCTATCCCTGCCTCTCTCCACACACACAGCGATCCCTACTGGCTGGTGTTGGTATTGCAGAGTAATCTCTGTTTATACTTAGAAAAATACCAGCATTTGTATTGCCGGTAATACTGCAATATCGGTACCGGCCAGGCAACCTCAAATAAATTCTGGCCAGGGGCAGCCCTAAGAGTAGTGTGTAAACTACTGGCCCTGGCAGGAGGTCATACATACCATATAATACATACAATACAATTCCCTCCCCATCGCCATGATTAATGTTAATGCTGTGTCATTTCTAAACAGGATGCCAGGAGTCTGAGCCACGAAGCTCACTTCACCAGTAAAAGATCCCCACAAACCATGCATCCATGGGTAGCTCGCCTTCTCAGCTACCCACTGTCCCAAAGGCACCCAGATAGGAGGTAACCAGCCAAAGCAACCATACTTTAAACTCTCCCCAGGTTGCTGCAATCCTCCTACCCAGCACAGCGTTCCATGTGGTTTAGTAGGAGCTCCCGGTCTGGTTTTGAGGTGTTCCCAAAATCCACAGGAAGGCAGAACTCCCAACTCCCAGTTATCCTCAGTTGCTTCCTCACTTTCCCGACATCCTCTCCAAGAGCGCTGTGATGTGATGGTTAGAAGACTGAGCAAAACATGATCAAAGATTCACCGTATCGTGGCACATTTCCAATTATAGTTCAATATATAAATATATATCTCCAGGTCAGGGGCTTGGTCCGATTCTGGTGATCTATATAGTTCACCCATCTCCAACTGGGTATTAGAACCTTAGTTAATAAGATAAGATTGGGAGCTAATGAAATCTGGCACCCTGTCTGGCACTCTACAGACAGGGTGCCAGAAACTTAGAACACTTCCTCAACACATCACCTGCAAAACCCATACATGTCCAGATAGCTCAACTCTTCAGCTAACCACTGTCTAAAGAGCAACCAGATCAGAGGTACCCAGCCCACGTGACAACAATTTCAAGATGCCACAAGGTCACTGCCATTCTGTGATCTGGCACATAGTTACATAGTTACGCTGTTTCACCTGTTAAAACTTCAAATCCACAGAAAACATCCTAGCACCCTCCCTGGCACTGTGATTAGTTGCCATTGGATAGAGTAAAAACCCAAGATTTACTGGATCACGGCATAGTTCCAGTGCGGTGAATAGTTCTATAGAGTCTCAGGTTATCTCCAAGTCTGGCACTTGGTGTGGCTGTTAGATTCCTGTGATTCTTAGAGTTCATGCAGCTGCAGCTAAGGGGTAGAGTAAGCCCCTTGCTCTGCTTATGCTCCCACCGTGTGGGGAGGAGGCTGGCCTACAAACCTCTCCAGGAGCCAGGGAAACTGGGTCTAGGAAAAAGGTGGAATTGGGGGCCTACCAAGTACATGCCGTAAAGATTAAGGAACAGCACACACCAGTGTTAATTTCGTCAACTAACAATTTTTGTTAGATTTAGTTAACTAAAATTTTGGAGATTTAGTCGAGTAAACAATTTAGATGACTAAAATATGACTAAAACTAAAATGGATTTTTAGTCAAAAGAGTATGACAAAAACTAAATTGAAATTTGCTGCCAAAATTAACACTGGCAGGTAAGACACATGGGGAAGGGAGTAGAGGAAATGAGACACATGGGGGATTGCGGTAATGAGGCACATGAGGGGTCTGCAAGAATGAGACACATTAGGGGGCTGGGGGAATGAGACACATAGGGTCTGCAGGAATGAGACACATTCGAGGGAGCCCGGCGCTGGAGAAAGGTAAGTGATTAACCCACTTCCCCTTCAGCCCGGCGGCAGTGGGACCCTGAGGGTGGGGGCACCCTCAGGGCACTATAGTTTTCCTGGCACTATAGTGGTCCTTTAATTGTTCAGTTATGACACAGTATTTTCTTTTATTTATTTTTTTAGCACATTCATTTTGTATTATATATATTCACAATGCAGATTAAATACACTTTAGTTCATTTAGCACTATTTAATTCTTACTTCTGTGCCAAGAGAACGTTAGGTAATCAAATGGCAAATTCAGTTTGGCTCTCAAAATACATTACAATGCTTTATTAAAAATTATTTAGAATGTTTGGTTCCGCTCATCCTGAGGGGTAAGGGTGCATCAAGATATCCCAAATCCTACCGTCAAATTTGGTGTGGACGCCCTAAATTAGCTACATTATGGAGGGATGTTGGATCTTCTTCGAGAGGTTTTCCTTAGACCTTTTCATCAAGACCCATGGTTGATACTGCTCTCCATCACATCCACAAAAGTTATATATTTGGTATTCTTTATTTGCTTTCCAATAAATAACATACACAAAATACAAACATGTATCTATCTTACAACAAATACATTCATACTACGAAAGGGAGTATTTATCATGTTATAAATACAGAAAATTGTTATCTTTAGTTGTCCCTTTAAACTAGACGTCAAGGATGTAGCAACACCATTCCTTGTTTATCATGTAATAGTCTAATGCTTATAGATCTAAATTTAATCCGGTAGGTAGTCTGTTATGGTAGTTCTTTACCAAATGTATATAATATTCATATTTCGGTGTCTGTTTACGGTTTGTTCTTGGGTTTAATATATTGATCCCTTTTCCATACCGAGCTGATAAAGAAGTTGATTTATAAAATGATCTTTAGATGGGACTTCTATTCGTTTCCAGTGTCTGGCAATAAGGACTTTAATTGCCATAAACAATGTATTATTAAAGTAATATGGGGTTTAGACTGTTGCTGCCAATTTAAATGTAACAATGCTACTTCCGGTTTCTTATCTAATGTTATACCGGTTAAATCTGTAACTGTATCAAAAGCATAGTTCCATAATTTAATAATCCTAGGGCAACTCCACCAAATATTTTCCATATTACCCTCTGATTGTATGCATCACCAACATGTAGCGGGATTAGTCTGAGAGATCCTGATTAATCTAGTAAGAACTAGACACCATCTATATAAAATTTTAACTTGTGTATCCAATAAATTTAGAGAATCTATAGAGTTTTTTTAGTTTCATAAAGGCTGTTTCCCAGTCCTTAAACTGTGTAGATACCCGACAGTCCTGTTCCCATTTCCTAAAAGGCAAGGGGATCTCAGGTGTGACGAATCAGCATACTCCAAATACAAACATATGTCAAAATCATCCAAATTTGTCCAGTGGTTCAAAAGATAGATCGAAGTCCTTTGTAACCAAATAAGGCATGGCTTTTCTGCCCAAAACCAGTTCCACAGAGTCTTCTATCCTGGACATAATTGAGAAGTAATCCAATTATCTCCAAGGACAGAGGCAAAACTCCATTAGCCACACTGTAGCAAAATACAGTAAAATACAATAAAATACACAAGGTTACATTTATTACATAAAATACAGACATGCAACATATCTCCCAGATAGCTTAGGTCTGAGCGCACATTATTACTGAATGGCGCTCATACCATATACATACAGTTCAATTGCCATGGAGCCAAAGTCTTTAATTACACGAATAGGCTCCATGGCATAGCTATCTGGGTTAAATTCGAGAATCTACCGAACGCCAGGGCAGAAATACATGAATAGACCTTTCTGCATAGGAAAATAAAGTATTTAAATGCCGGTCCATAATCAAAAGGCAGCAGGCAGGCAACCAGGCTCCTTCAATGCACAGTGGCGAGTTACGGTGGTTATGGTAATCAAGGATTACTAGGAAGCAGCAATTGACTGAGGTACCCGGTCGGGGTGCCAGGCGGTCCGTCACATCAGGTATTATTTCATTTTTATCTAACTCTCTTGCTTCTGAATAAATTGTCTTAATTCCATATCCTTTAAATATTTGACTTAATAAATTGCGTATTTCACTATTTGTATGCATAACATGTTCTTTTAAAAAGCTATGTATTCGGATATAGTTTAACAATTCATTTTTTGGTAAATCAAACTTTGTTTTTAATTCATCAAAAGAGAATAACCAAGAGCCCTCGTATAGATCTTTGATTGTTAAAACATTCTGCCTTTGCCATTTCCTCAAGTTGATATCAGGAATAATTAATTCAATAGTACCAATATTGGCTCCTGTGACGAACTGAGCCTTGGCACGTGTTCTTGGAGGGGCCTGCTTGCCAGCCTCTTCCCCACCGACTATGGGCCAGGTCAGCGACTGTAATGACCCATATTTTATTCCACCTGGTTCCCCTGGTTCAGCACTTTCCATTCATGCGCATAGAACTGAAGGCTGGCTCCCTGGCGGCCGTTCGCATGGACCAAAACCACGAATAGACTTCAGGGGCACTTAGCCGCGAATGCCCTGGAACTATTTTTGGCATGAAGACTTTGCAGTTCCCGGTCAGTCCCCACCCAGCAGCACTTAGCCGTGATTCTATGGAACTGTGTTGGGCATGGGACCATGCAGTCGGTCGGTCAAAATTAAGGTATTTTTGGGATGTATGGGAAATGTGTGTTTCTTGTGTTTGGAGATAATTGAGTTTATAGTGCTTGACTCAATTATCTCCCAGGCATAGGGGAGGGATTGACCTATTTAGTATGGGAGTGTCCTGGACCTGAGAGCCAATGCGATTGTGTATTTGTTTCTACTGTGGTTTACTCTCAGGTCCAGGGGGCAGTGCCCCTTGCATGGGGACTGTCATAAAAGGCCAGTTGTGGCTACCGTTAAAGGAGATTGATTTTATCCTTCAAGAAGTCTAGGCTCATGTTTGGGGGATTGGAGAGCTATATTCACACTCTGGGGATTGCTATAATCACTATACTCCCTGCTTTGCTCTCTGGACTAGGAGAGGTCTATCCACTGTAAACTGGATCCTGGTCTTGGGTCCAGGGTGGATGGAGAACGGCGAGACCCACGCTGCGGCGGTCTGTGGGGTTTGCGGTGGTTATGGTGTTCCAGTGCAGTGCTTTTGGTGCTCGCAAGTACTAGGAAGCAGCGATTGATGGAGGTACCCTGTCGGGATGCCAGGCGGTCCATCACAGCTCCTTCATAAATTTTATTAGATATATGAAGGTTTTTTTTAATCTTATACCATTCACTCATAATTTGTTGAATAATGAGGGAGTTAGTATTTGATACTGAAGATTATAACTTGCCTATGTCCCACCATAAAAAAGGATGATAAATTATCTATTTCTGCTTTTTTAGACTCTATCGCATACCATGGCTGGGATATTGATTCTTTTAGTTGTAATTTGTATATGTGTATAATTGTATTTGCTTGATATGCCTATTTTATTACAGGATAGCCTATTCCTGTTTGATATCCTCTTCGAGCCAAAGCCTTGGTTGTCATACAAGGTTTTTTACCTCTCCAGATGAAACTTGTTAACGTTGATTAAATTATGTCTAACCAATTATTATAAATTGACAACAGAATCATCCTGAATAGATATGCCAATTTTTGCAAGATATAAGCCTATATTGTGTTCACTCATCATCCCCAAGAGATCTCATGAGAACCCCATTCTTTTAAATATAAAAGTTTTTATTTTCAGAGAAAGGTAAATTGGGGATACAGAAAGGAAAAGAGGGGGGGACATTCAATAGATAATAAGCATGTCAGTTTACAAATTCCAGTCAGAGTTCGTGACATTTCTCTGACAATCAAGAGGTATATATGAGCATACATGAGCATCCGTGGTGAACCCCATTCTTTTAAGAGCTTTTTTGTATCCTTAATGAATCTCAGAAAATTAACTCTTATTATATCTCTAGGATCAGAGGTAATAACAATACCTAAATATTGGAACTCTTTTTCAGTCCATCTGAATTCAAATTGACTTTTTAAGTGAGTGGAGGGGATCACTGTCTATATTTTTTTTTTTTTTCAATTCTTTATTTAAACGCCGGCCGGCACATTGCATAACAGTACTTTTGGCCTATGCAGAGGCCCAATCACCAGGAGTATCTTAGTAGGTGCAATACAGAAAGGAAGGGTATGTTAGTGCATAAAATGGTACTTTACATAAGGCTTGCGCAGAAGCCTTTGAAGCATGTTGTGGTGTTGTGCCTGGTCCACGTGTATTTAGATTTTGTCTCAATACGCTTGTTCCATGCATACATCGGAGATAATTGAGCATCGAGACATAAATAAGGAGAAATAACAAACAAGATATAATATATACAGTATAAAACATAATCAATGAAACCTGTAACTGTGGGTATGTCATGCTGGTTCTCTTACTTTTGAACAAGCGGAGTCGGGACTATGGCTCAGTATGTTATATGTCATATTGTTCCCAGAGTGCCCAAGTTTTTTGGAAGGTGGCGCTAGTGTCGCGGACCTGTGCGGTCAACTTGTCCATCAGGTAATTATCCCTGATTTTGGAGAGAACTAGGGAGATCGGGGGAATTTCATGTTTAATCCAATATTGTGCTAATGCTCTACGAGCTGCCAAGTTAAGCATGTTTAGTAGTTTTTGGTCGTGTTTGTTTAGTCCCTCTGTTGGTCGTGATAGACACGCCCAAGGGTCTGGTGTTATCCTGCGTTGTAGGATATTCGAGGTTAGGTCTGCAATATTCCCCCAGTACTCCTTAACCTTGGCACAGTGCCACCACATATGAATGTATGTGCCTTTTTCGCCACAGAGCTTCCAGCAGGTGTCTGTGGGGCTTAGTTGCATGTGGCGCTGTTTGACTGGGGTCGTGTACCACCGTAGTAGTGTTTTGTATGCTTGTTCCTGGAGGGCCGTGCATATAGAGACTTAGGCGTTAGCCTCCCAGATATCTTGCCAGTCTGTCCCCAGGTCCGTCTCCCATTTGTCTGTGTACGTCTGAGTACCCCAGGTCCCCGATTCTAGGCATATGTGATTGTATAGTAGTGAGATTAGTTTGGTCGGCATGCGCTCTTGCAAGCATATTTTCTCAAAGAAAGTGGTCAGTTTGGCGATTGCCGTTCTGACTTCTCTAGTCTGTGCGAAGTCCCGTAACTGAACATATCTAAAAAAGTCACTTGTTTTTAGTGGGGCCAAGTTTTGCAAGTGTTGGTAGGATACTAGTTGGTTGTTTGTGAACAGATGTGTGTAACGTTGTAGGCCCGTGGCTTCTATTTCGTGAAAATCTTGCGCCCTCAATCCAGGTGGAAATGCTCTGTTGCGCAAGACCGGAGTCATTGAGGATGGTAAATCTGTTAATTTAAGTTTCTTTGCGACTCGGTCCCATAAGCTAAGGGAGTTAAGGATTGCCGGGCATTCAGTCCGCAAGAGAACCCTGTGTTCTCTGGGCACCCATATAAGGAACTGTGGTAGTCTGCCCCAGTCATGAGGGATTCTATGTCCACCCATCTGTGTTGGTTATTCGGGCAGTGCCAGTGGGCTATTTGAGCCACTTGTGCGGCGGTGTAGTAATGGTGCAGATGGGGCATACCCAATCCTCCTCTCCATTTGGGGTTATATAATATTGCCTTGGCAATTCTGGGTCTCCTTCTTTGCCAAATGAAGGCATCTATTGCTTTTTGTGTATCTGCTAGGTCATTCTTGGTGACCCGGACTGGGAGCGCTTGGAAGAGGAACAGCAGTCTTGGCAGTACATTCATTTTTACTGAGTGTAGTCGGCCAAGCCATGTAATTGGCTTGTCTGTCCAGTTTTCTAGGTCTGTCTTAAGTCTATTGAGCAGTGGTGTGTAGTTGTGTTGGAATAGTAATTTGTGGTCTGCAGTTAGTCTAACGCCTAAATATGTGAGCATGGTTGTATTTGTTTTGATGTGGTACGTTTGTCTGATGTATTGAATCTCGTGTTCCGGTATGTGAAATGGCAATGCTGTTGATTTGGTGAGATTGACTTTGTACCCGGATAACTCCCCGTAAATATGAAGTAGTTTTTCCAGATTCGCCATTGAGGGAATTGGATCCGTGAGTGTGAGGAGAATATCGTCCGCATATGCTGCTGTTTTGAATTGTTCCCCCCCAATTTCCACCCCTTTAATATTTGGATCGGTTCTGATTAGATGTAGGAGTGGCTCTAGAACTAGCGCGAACAACAGTGGCGACAGGGGGCATCCCTGTCTCGTTCCATTGCTCACCCGGAATGGTGCCTTCGGGGCGCCTGTTATTATGGTCTGTGCCTGAAGGTCCGTGTATAGGGCTTTTATGGCTGTGATGTATGTGTCGGGGAAGCCTAGTTTTTGCAGTAAGAGGAACAGGAAGGACCATTGAACCCTGTCAAAGGCCTTTTCTGCGTCAAGGGAAAGCGCCAGGGCTGGTGACTTAGAATTAGACATGAGCCACATCAGATCAGCGCCTCTGCGCGTATTCTCGTATAGTTGGCGTCCCGGCATGAAGCCTACCTGGTCCGGGTGTATTAATGTTGGGAGTAATGGAGTTAGCCTCCCCGCCAAAATCTTCGCGAATATTTTTAAGTCTGCGTTTATAAGGGAGATTGGTCTGTAATTAGTGGCTAATGTACCGTCTTTGTCAGGTTTGGGGATTAGGATTATGTTGGCAGTGGCCATGTCGCGGTCCGGGGTACCGCCTTGGAGAAAGTGATTGTATAATTTGGTGAGATATGGGGCTAATTCCACCTTGTATCTTTTATAATAACCCATGTCGTACCCATCTGGGCCCGGTGCTTTGCGACCCCCAAGGGCAGATATCACCGACTCTACCTCCTCCTGTGTAATAGGGCTCTCCAGGGTGTTGGCCTCCGCTGTGGGCACCTGGGGTAGGTTTAATTGGGATAGGAATTCTGTTATACGCGTAATATATTGGGCCTGCGCGTCTCCTTCTCTTGGGGTGTGGTTGTATAGATTCTGAAAGTATTCTGTGAAAGTGTTATTGATGTCTTTGGGGGGTGTGGACTAGGTCATTGTCTGCGTTTCGTAGTGTGGTTATGGGCTTACGTCCTGGCCTGGGTCGGAGGGTCCGTGCTAGTAGTGTGTCCATCTTGTTGGCTTTTTCGTAGAAAAAGCGCTTTGACCAGACTAAGGAGTGTGCTATGTCGAGTTCTTTTATAGCGTGGCGTACGGTTTGCAGTCTTGTATATATGGAGGTGGTGGGGGTTTGTTTATGCTGTTGTTCAAGTTTACGCATTGTAGTTTGTAATTCTAGGAGGTGTTTTGTTTTGGTTCGTTTTTTATGCGTGGCTGCCTGTATGAGGTGTCTCCTTAGTACTGATTTGTGTGCTGCCCATAACGTGGTTGGGTTGATGTCTTCCGTGTCATTAGTGGTGAAATAGTCTAAGATTTTCAGTCGGGTCGTGGTGGATATGTCTTTGTCAGTGAGTAGGTCCGTGTTGAGTCTCCAGGTCCAGGCGTTGTGGTGTCGGCCTATACCTAAAGTTATAGTTACGTCTGCATGGTCCGACCATGTGATATTGTTTATTTCTGAGTGGGTTAGTTTAGCAATACCAGCTCCGTTGAGGAGCAGGTTGTCTATTCTGGAGTATGTAGTGTGGGGTGCCGAGTAGTACGTATAGTCTAAGGTGTCTGGATGTTGGAGTCTCCACGCATCCATAAGTCCGGTGCGTTGGAGAAAAGTGTGAAGGAGTTTGTCCTGCCCCCCTCTTCCCTGTGAGCGCTGTGTCCCTGCTTTAGAGCTACGGTCAGTCGCTGGGCTGGGTACGGCATTCAGGTCCCCTCCCACCACCAATATGCCTCCTTGTAGGGTGGAGAGTAGGAATGCTATGGTGTTCCAATAATCGCTATCTGGTTTGTTAGGTGCGTACAAATTTACAATATGCATTTTAGTGTTGTAGTAGTTGCCTGTGATGGCCAAGAATCTGCCTTCAGGGTCCTTCTGTGTGTATGAGTACAGCCACTCCTGCGTGTTTTCGCAACGCGATGGCCTCGTGAATAATATTGTAAATGTTATCCCCTAATTTGGTTGGCGAGGCCTTCGGTATATGAGTCTCCTGTACTATTGCTATGTCTGCCTTTTTTGCCTTTAGATCTCTTAGGAGCAGTCTGCGTTTTGTCGGTATGTTTAAGCCTCTGGCGTTAATAGATAGAATTTTCAGCGTCATGTGTTTATTACTCTCGTGTGGCGTGTGATCGCTGGATGTGTTACTCCCCTACCTGTCCGTTGTCTGTTGGTCACCCACTCTTCGACACTCTGCATATCATGGCCCTCTAATATGAGCTGGTTCCGTCCTCCAGTTGTGTTGGTCATACCTAAAATCATAAATGAAAACATGAACATAAACATAAAATAACTGTTAACATTTTGTACATAATAACATTGTAATCTGTGTGCACTGGTCTTATAGTTCGCCAGTGTTGGTTGGGGGGGCCCCCGCAGGTCCAAATTTTCTCCTGCGCAGGGGGGGGGGGGGGGGGTGTCTCCAATCCACTGTGCCTCGGCGTGAGGCCTCTAATGCCGCCTTAAGGTTGTGGAGCTAGGCTCCAAATCTTGTCACCCTCCGGGCTTAATGGGGTGAGGGGGTGGCATATGTAGAGTATCAGCACTATCCAATAAAGGTGAACATGTTACCCATTGCTATGTGCGGAACTCTGCGTCCCTGGATGATCTTGTGTGCCGTTCGTTCCATTTTACTGATAGCAGGCAGACTGTTGGGGTGTCACTATACATGAAAATATATTGAACCCTGTTGTCTCCCTTACGCTAAGTTTTGGGGCAGGTTTGCAGTTACCGGGTTACAAAGCTATGCTTTTTTTTTTTTTTTGTCGTTTTCACGTACCCATTATGTGGTTTCTCTTTTTACATATTGCAGGTGTAAGTTGTGTACCCCTGCCTATCCAGCCCCGGTCTACAGGATATTAAGTTTGGCGGGATCGTGCCGGGGGCTTTTTACCAAGGGGGGGGGGGATCCCTTGTCCCTTGTGCCCCAATTAACTGGTAGTGTATCACATGCTGGGGTACTCTAACGGAGGCGAGTGTGTTAGGCCTTATTTTCCTTAGTGTTCACCCTGCCTCCGTGTGGGGGTCATCATACCTACAACATACAGTACACAAGCACAACCCATCACTGGCAATCGCCCCTTCAGTGCTGGGTGCGAGACATTGAGCCCCCTTGAAAAGAATATATCTAGGTATGGGCTACATACGATACCAATTAGCTGTCAGCGACAGAGTATTAGGCAGTTCATGTGAGTCCTTCTCCCCTGTGGAACCGGGTCCCGGCTTGTTGGGAGAGTGAACCGAAAGTGGTCGTGAGGTGTCCGCTGAGGGTCTCAGGTGTGGCGGTCCGTGGAGGCTTTAGCTGCTTTGGTAACTGTCCAGTCCGTTGGCAGATCTGTAAGATCAGGTAATAATTCTCCGGATAGGGCAAAACCTCTTGGTGGTTCAATCTGGATGCTCCTTAAGAATCTTAGTGGATCTCCTCCCGGATGCAGGGTGTCGGTAGCCCCGGCTTTAAACGCCACCAACTTGAAGGGGAGCCCCCACGTATACTTGATTTCTCGCTCTTGAAGTAGTGTTGTGAGGGGTCTCCAGTTTCGCCTGCGTTGCAGCGTGGATGGGGAAAAGTCCTGGTACAGGGTAATGATGGCATTTTGGTAATTTAGCTAGTTGGTCCTGGCATATTTCATCACCGCTTCTTTTGTAGAATAGTAATGAAAGCGGATGATGATGTCTCTCGGGGCCTGACCCTCCGCTCTGCGGGCTCGGAGCGCTCTGTGTGCTCGATCGATCGCCCAGTAGGCATCCGGGATGTCTGGGATTAAGTGCCTGAAATAGTGCTCCATTTTGCTCACCAGATTTCCTTCAGCAGTTGTTTCGGGGAGGCCCCTAAGCCTCACATTATTGCGTCTGGAGCGGTTGGCTAGGTCTTCCACTGTGAGTTCCAGGTCACAAATCCGTTGTTCCATTGCCCTGGAATGTGATACTGTGCTGTTATGGGCCTGTGTAACCTGGTCCATTTTCTCCTCTAGGGCCGCCGTCCGGGCGCCCAATGCCTGGATCTCTGCCTTAACCTCCCTTGTGCTGTTGGAGATTTCTTTGGCAAGGAAGCTTTTCACCTCCTGTAGCTTAGCCAGGATTTGTGTGGGGTCCCCTGGTTGTGTTTCTGGCTGCCCGTTGTGGAGGCCGGGGAGAGGGATCCACGCGGGCTGTGCTGGCGGCCATCTTGTGAGGCCTGTCTGCCTCGTGGAGTCGTCAGCATGTCCGCCACAGATCTGCCGGTTTCTCTCCTGTCGCCTCTTTTTTTTGTGCTCTGCTTCATGCCAGAGTGCATGCCTAGCTTAGTAGAGGGTGTTGAGCCAATTATTTGGCCTCGATGCTGATGGCTGGTGCCGGATTGAGCGTGGATTTAGCGGAGCTCTGGAGTTATGCGGCCATCTCGGTCGGTGTCCAGGCCACGCCCCCCACTGTCTATATTTTTTAACAAGGGCGATGGTTTTATTTACATTTAACTTATAATTAGCTATATGACTATATTCTTGAAGTTCTTTCATAGTCTCTGGAAGAGATTCTTTAGGGTTGGTTTGAAAAATTAGAATGTCGTCTGACTACAGACACATTCCAAAATCTCTATCATCTAATACAATTCCAGTTATATTAGTGTTGTTCCTTATATTAATCGCCAGCGGCTACATACACAATACTGTGGGGATATTGATGGGATAATAATTGTAACAGTTTGAGAATTTCCCACTATTTAAATTCTCAGATCCCTAAGAACGTTAATCGTGTTAAATGAAATTTATATCATATAATTAATATCACAAATTGTTATAAAAATATAATTTTTCTTTTTAACAATTTAAATTAATAATGAGGAGTAACATGCATGATAATAATCAATGGAATTCGAGTATAACAATATGCAATACAATATGGCAATAATCAATGAATATTCAGTATAAAGCAATATATGCAATACAATAGGCCATTTACTTCCTGGTTAATACAGCATTGAATCTACAAACTGTCAAGATTGATTTACGATAGGCTTCACAGAGAAGGAATGTGATGTTTCACACACAGAGCTACAGTGTAGGGCAATAGAACTTAGCTAGCAGTTAGAAATAACCCTTGCAGTGCTGGCTAGACCTCCTAAGTAGTTAAGATCTACTCTTGTGTGATTTTATTTAAAATAACATTTAACCCGTCAACCATTTCCTTGATTTTATCCAATGAGAGAAATCTACTATGTTATATTAGCTGATATTTTATTAATTTGTCTAAACAGATATTTTATCTCATTTTAGAGCCAATCAATACAGCTGGATAAATGGTCATGATATGCTAACGTGATATTAATCACACAAATACATTAATGGCTATATTAATCCCAGCTGCAGATGGGATGCTATAACCATATATATATCCTTTAATAACTAAGATTTCTAAATATGAAATCTAATCACGATTTATCCAGTCATATATCATGCTATTAATTTTAATTAATTTAAATTAATTAAATGCCTGTATATTTACCAGTTAAGTAGATATTTTCTCATCAGATATCCTCAGGTAGCTAAGTGTCATGGATCTCTTTCTCTGCATGGAGTGTAAGAGTTTCTTGGTTACTCTGATCGCCCGATTCTGCCTGGATCTCTCTGAATCCCCAGAGTGTTGTTATGTCTCTTTCTTCAATCTTTGAATCCCCGACTCTCCCTCTCTTCCCTTGTCTTAACTTTTTAAAGGGAAAAATTCCTTAGGTGATAGCCAATCACAAATGTGGGGTGTGGTTGCCTTCTAGGTAATCCATTTAATATTTGGACTCTAGATGGCAGCCTTGTTCCACTACACATACCTATCCAGGAAAGAGTTAACTTTTCCTGGTGGCTATTTTTGACGTCATTTACGTTATCTTTATGTAGCCATAATTTTATATTCACTTGTCAGATCACAGGGTCTTTCTCAGTTTTGTCCAGACTATGCGTCTGCAAATTCTGCTATAATTCCTAAAATTGATAGTTTGTGAACTAAGTTTCACCTTAAACTATAATGGGACGTTGTACAATATCGAAAGTAAAATTTAATTATTTAATCCTCTCTGTCACCTACGTCTGGGAATAGAATTTATTATAGTTGCATTAGTACCTAGACAGTCTCTTATCTATTTGGTTGTTTATATATACACTACACATTCCATTCAGCTTGGGCAAAGCAGTCAGTTTTAGAGAAAGGATAGAAATTTTGTGTCTCTTTGTTAGCTTGAAGATACAAAATGGAGTCTGGTCTATTTAGATTGACTTCAGAATATACACTTTGTATTTCTATCATAGCACAAAATGTCTGCCGATATAAATACCCTGACAATACGTACAATAGTGGAGCTAGTGGGTAGCCCTGTCTGGTTCCGTTTGTGATGTTATACAACCAGAACAGATATCATAACCAATTATTCTCGCTGTAGGTGGTGAATATAAAGCTTCAATTGCTACCGCTATCCAACCATTAAATACAAACTGAGCCAGTCCCTTTCACATAAATCCCTATCCGACCCTGTCAAAGGCCTTTTCTGTATTCACCGACAGGGTCAGAAGGGGAACTCTCCTGGACAATCTAGTGAATCAATCACTCTCCGTGTATTATTATTTGATTGTCTTCCCAATAAGAAACCAATTTGATCCTCATGAATAACTGATGGAAGCACTTGTTTGATCCTCTCTGCCAAAAAAGATGCATAGTTTTACGTCTACATTGATCAGATTGGACGGTAGTTGGACAGTTCAATAGGATAGCTTTATCTAATCTGCGAATCCCATTAATAACCTCTTCTTGACTAATGTTTTTATTCAGAGACTTCGATTGATATTTTGAGATCTTTGGTATTAAAGAGTTATTTAACCCCTTAAGGACACATGACATGTGTAACATGTCATGATTCCCTTTTATTCCAGAAGTTTGGTCCTTAAGGGGTTAAATAGTTTAAAATTGCATCTTCTGGAATCTCAGATGCTGAATTATATAATTTTTCATAATATAATCTCAATTGATTTGCGATATCTTCTGCTTAAAAAAAAAAAATCTTATTACCTGCAACTATTTTATAAATCTTTTTATCCATTTTGTTTCTTCAGTTTGTTCAACAGGATTCGATCTATCTGGTTATTTCAATAGTAGAATTTAATTTTTAATTTATGTAAATTATATTCTATTCTAGCCGTTATCTTTTGATTACTCAAGTCTCTGTATTCTTTTAACTGACCCATATTTTCTATTGAATTTTTTTTTTTCTCTTGACGTATTAAAATATTTGATTTATAAATCAGATAAACTAATACCTCTTACGTCTTTCTTGACTTGCCAGTTTGATCAAATATCCTCTAGTTACTACTTTGTATGCATTCCAAAGGCATTTCCCTCTGAAGCATTTTCTTTGAAAAATAGATCTGACATTTTCTCAATATAATCCGTATTATCTTTTGAATCTAGTAAAGTATCGTTCCGTCTTCATGCTGGGGGTGAACGTCTATACGTTTTAAAAAATCATGGTCGGACCAAGTGTTATCTGTAATAATAATATTTTTGATAGAATTCACAAATTCGTTATTCCCCAATACCATGTCAATTCTGGCCGCAGATCCATGAGGAATAGATCTAGGAGTAAAATGTTTCTCCCCTGGATGGAAAAGTCACCAACAATCATATGTCATATTTCTTAATTAGTGTGTTGTTGCCTGTTTTATCACTTTCGTATCTATGTTCTGCCCTAAACTTGTCCCAGACAGGGTCTGCCACACAATTAAAATCACCCGCAATCAACAACATTTCTTTACGAATTGGTTCTTTCAATTTTGTAACTTTTGCCAATAATCTTGTGGGGGCCGTATTTGGCAGATAAACATTAACTATCGTATAATCTACTCTATTTATTTGCCCTATTAAAATAATAAATATTCCTTCTTGATCTACCTTTTTGTATTGGCACTGAAAATGAACTTCTTTAGAAAATATTATTACTACTCCGGCTTTCTTTTTTTCATTTGAAGTGGAATAAACTATGGGGAACTTATTCAATTCCCATAGTTGCTAATGTTCCTGAACCCAATGCGTCTCCTGTACAAAACCCACCTGTGCTTTTTCTCTCATTAGGGTATTGTACAGGAAACCCCATTTACCAGGAGAATTAAGACACTGGGTATTTATCGAAATTACCCTAATCATTACTCCATATCACCCTTAATAAGAACCACAGCCTTGACGTCTTGAAAAACAACAGACATAACAATAAGTCAATACACATTTCCTATCACTCCTGACTAACATATCTCTTGAAGACTTGCCCTGTCTTTAAGTCTTAAGTACCTTCTTAGTATCCACAGGGAGGGGAAATCTCTTTTTGATCTCAATACAATATTTTGTACCCCGGGAGGGTAAGGGTAAAGCAATAAAAAATAAAAAATAAATGAAATATGAAACGACAACTTGAATAACCTCTAGACCTATTTTCTCAGCTTATCTTCTGTTTGTAGCGTTATTTTCATAGTACTTGCCTTCGACTCTCAAGTTTAAATCTAAGAAATGTTGTGTCTATTCCACAAGTACTTTTAAATTTATTGCGATAATCCTGCTCAGTACAAGTTTAGTAATGGTAATCTAATTTTTATGTTTAATGAATTGAATACGGGAGAAGATGAGGGGTTAAATTATGAGCGGTGGCATAATCCCTTATCACACTCTGTGTCTTCAATCGTTGCCCTAATGTGCTTAATCAATAATTCATTCAAATTATTATACGTTATACACTATATATATTTTTTCTGTATATCTTGATAACTGTGTAATTAACTATGAGAAATCCCCTAAATGTGGTAAAATGAATTGTGTCATGCTGGTGATTACAAATCTCTTATTACACTAAATATTAATAAAAAAGAAAAAAAGAAAAGAGAAAAATATTTGCCTTGGGACTGTCTAATCTTTCCTAGGCTCTTCTAGGCTGTGCTTACATTTTGCCTGATAAAGATTTAATTTATAAGACATTGTGTTTAAATAAATCTGTCATCGAGTAGTGATATTTCTCATCTATTTTAACCGTCTGTATCTGTATTGAATTTCTCTTTACACCTTATCTATTTATAATTATATTAATTTAAATTCTTTATAGTGACAATTATATGTCTCCTTTTATTAACACACCATAGTTCATCCCTCTATCCCCTCAACCCCTCCTCAAACAATTCTCCCAAACCACCAAGCAAGTTTCCCATATTATAACCAATTCTTATTTTTCATCCATTCCGTAGCTTGCTCATGATTATTAACCCCTTAGTGACCACTGCCGTATCAGGTACGTCCGACAAAAAACGGTCCTTAAGGACCGCGGGCGTACCTGATACGTCCTGGGGCAGGGGCGGGCTGGGCGGCAATTGCCCCCCAGGCCGCCCTAAATTCTTTTAAAACCGGACGCTGCAGGGCCGGCTCTTTAAATGATGCAGCCGCCTGAGTGGCTGTGGCTGTTTCTCTCCTCTCCTCCCCTGTAGCGTGGCCGAGCTCCTCTCCGGTCCGCGGTGCCCGGCCGGAGTGATAGGAAGGTGCACACTCAGTGTGCACTTCCTGTCAGTCCGGCCGGTTACAGGAAACAGAAACTCCGCGCGGAACAGGAGTTTGTTTCCTGTAACTGGCTGGACTGACAGGAAGTGCACCTTCCTATCACTCCGGCCAGGCACCGTGGACCGGAGAGGTGCTCGGCCACGCTACAGGGGAGGAGAGGTGAAAGGAGGGGTAAGAAGGGGGAGGGGGTTGTAAGAAGAAGGAGGGGGGTAAGAAGAGGGGGGGGAGTAAGAAGATAGAAGGGGATAAGAAGAAGTAGGAGGCGGTAAGAAGAAGCGGGGAGCATTAAGAAGGGGGAGTAAGAAGAAGGGGGAGCAATAAGAAGAAGGGGGATAAGAAGAAGAACAAGGGGGGGGAAGTAAGAAGAACACAGGGAGAGGGGGTGTAAGAAGAACACAGGGAGGAGGGGGGTAAGAAGAACACAGGGAGGAGGGGGGTAAGAAGAACACAGGGAGGAGGGGGGTAAGAAGAACACAGGGAGGAGGGGGGTAAGAAGAACACAGGGAGGAGGGGGGTAAGAAGAACACAGGGAGGAGGGGGGTAAGAAGAACACAGGGAGGAGGGGGGTAAGAAGAACACAGGGAGGAGGGGGGTAAGAAGAACACAGGGAGGAGGGGGTAAGAAGAACACAGGGAGGAGGGGGGTAAGAAGAACACAGGGAGGAGGGGGGTAAGAAGAACACAGGGAGGAGGGGGGTAAGAAGAACACAGGGAGGAGGGGGGTAAGAAGAACACAGGGAGGAGGGGGGTAAGAAGAACACAGGGAGGAGGGGGGTAAGAAGAACACAGGGAGGAGGGGGGTAAGAAGAACACAGGGAGGAGGGGGGTAAGAAGAACACAGGGAGGAGGGGGGGTGAGGAGAACACAGGGAGGGGGGGAAGTGAGAAGAACACAGGGAGGGGGGAGGGTGGGGATGAGAAGAACACAGGGAGGGAGGGTGGGTGAGTGTGAGAAGAGACCGCTAGGGAAGGGTGGGGGAGAGGAGAGAAAACTAAGGGGCAGGGGAGAGCTCTAAGGGACAGCTCTATAGGACAGGGGGCAAGACAGGGAGCTCTTTCACACTACGCACACACACGGTGCATCTCTATACATACACAGAAACACACAATGCATCCCTACACACACAGAAACACACAATGCAACCCTTACACACAAAGACAATGCATCTTTTGCACAGATACACAGAAACACACAATGCAAACCCTTACACACACATGCAAACACACACACTGCTTTTCTTACATACACACAGAAACACAATGCATCTCTTACACTCAATGCACACACATACAGACACACACCTTGCATCCCTTATGCATACAAACACAGATTCATACAATGCATCCCTTACACACAACAAGAAACACACAATACATCCCTTATACACAAATACACACTGCTTCCACTACACACAAACACACTGCATCACCTACACAAACTGGTATCCCTATACACTACATACCATAAGCACACATATTAGATCCTCTACAATAACACATAACACATCCCCTACACACTCCACTCCCTGTGAGCAAACTCATGAGTGGGTGGAACACATAAGTGGACCTTATGGGCATACTCACTGTCAGGCCCTGGGGCCCAGACCTTGAGCTGTGTAAGAGGCCTCAAAAAAAAATGGAGCTGCTTCCAATTCTCCCAGAACATTGCATTGTGTGACCACAGTTGCAAACAGCCTCCAGATATCCTGTTCTACACCAGACCAGTGGAGCCAAACTGCAGCCCATCTGTCAGGCTTACCTTGCTGGGAGTCAAATATGCAGAGATATGCTCACCCTTGCAATTAGACACAGGCCAAGGTGGTCAAGGAAGAACTCACCTGGCTGTGAATCTGTGCAGGTTAATGCTTGAAGTCGCACTACAGAAAAGGAATATCCAGGAGAATAGTCGTGGATAAGCCAATGGTCAGAGGATGCCAGAAATCAGGAGATACGAGTAGCGAGCCAAGGTCAGGGGATGCCAGAGGTCAGGGTACAAACGAGTAGCAATCCAAGGTCAGGAGAATACTGGAACATGGAATAGCAATACTCTAACCAGAGTCATTGAACTGACACTGCCCTTCGGGAGGGGCAGTGTCTTATACCTTGTTAATTAGGTATCAGATTCAGCTGGAGAGTTACTGACAGGTCTGAGCCAGGTGAAGTCCAGCCCCCTAGTGCTGCAGGCAATTCAAGAATAAACGGGAGTTATCCAAAGTCCTGAAATGGCTCAGAGGTAAGAGAGCAGGTTCAGAATTACAGAGTACAAAGTTCAAATCCCTCTTTGGGCAATAAAGGGGCGACCCAGTCTGGCAGTCTGGAGGTCACGGTGAGAATCCTGACAGTACCCTCCCTTTAAGAACGCACTCCGGGCGTGAACAGGTTCTTTTTGGGAACTGTATTCCTCGTCTTCAGACTCCGTATCACTGAAGAAGTCCTTGTAATCAAAGTCTCCAGAGCGGAGTCCCTCAGTCGGGGACTTTGGGGTACCAGTGTTGGGTACTAATGGAGAGAGGTCTGGGCTATTCATAGGTTTGGTGCAGGCGGAAAAAACCTTGGTCCCAGGAGCCATTTTATCTGAACTTTTTTCCTTAGGGGAGTCTTCTGGAGGTGGTGAATTCTTATGGTCACTGATTATGTGATCTTGAGAGACACTGGCATCAGTAGCCATCGTAGTCTGGGTACTCTTCTGCATCACGGAACGTGGAAACATCCAACAGCACCTTTGACATTTTTCTGGCTGTGTCGCCGGAATAACAGGGTGCGGCTGAATAGTACCTACTTAAAGAGGCTTAGGCCGAGTTGGGCGAATAGGGCAGTGGGAGATAAAGTGCCCTCCTTCTCCACAATAGAAACAGAGACAACAAGCCCTCCTTCGGTCTCTTTCTCCAGATGGCAGTCTTGATCTAGTGTGGACGAAGTCGATTTCCATAGGTTCCTCCATGTCCACTGGAGTTTCGCAGCTAGCTTGAGGATAAACAGGGTAACAAGACGGTTCACTTACGGTGGGTTCACGCTGCGACATAATGGGGACTTGGTAGGAGTCTTTTTCTTTAGGTAACCGCGATCTGCGGTTAGACGGAGCAGGTTTGGGAGTAGCTTTGCTGGAGGTAAAGCTCTGAGAGTCCATTGCAGTCATGAATGACTCCCAGCTGTCCAAGACAGTGCTTTTCTCCTGTAGCTTCCGGTATGCCCACTCCTTGATCCGTCCGAAAAGTAAGTTGATGGCCGAACGGACCTTGACAAAGTCGCTGTTGTAGGTTTTAGGCTTAAGAGCAAAAAGAAGTTCACAATCCAGTCTGAATGCTGTGTAGGAGGAACGGGAACCATCAAATCGTTAGGCATCACAACAAACGGCTCTGGATAAGCAGGTTCTGGAACTGGGCGTACTGTGCCTTTAAGAGATAAAACTTCTTGCTGCAGTTCCAGCACAGTCCGGGTCAGGCTGGACACTTGCTGAGCAAGGGAGGTGAGCATTTTTCTTATCTCTGTGGACTCCATAATGGTCAGTTCAATCTGTCAGGCTTACCTTGCTGGTAGTCCAATATGCAGAGATATGCTCACCCTTGCAATTAGACACAGGCCAAGGTGGTCAAGGAAGAACTCACCTGGCCTGTGAATCTGTGCACGGGGGCTGTGCAGGTTAATGCTTGAAGTCGCACTACAGAAAAGGAATATCCAGGAGAATAGTCGTGGATAAGCCAATGGTCAGAGGATGCCAGAAATCAGGAGATACGAGTAGCGAGCCAAGGTCAGGGGATGCCAGAGGTCAGGGTACAAACGAGTAGCAATCCAAGGTCAGGAGAATACTGGAACATAGAATAGCAATACTCTAACCAGAGTCATTGAACTGACACTGCCCTTAGGGAGGGGCAGTGTCTTATACCTTGTTAATTAGGTATCAGATTCAGCTGGAGAGTTACTGACAGGTCTGAGCCAGGTGAAGTCCAGCCCCCTAGTGCTGCAGGCAATTCAAGAATAAACGGAGTTATCCAAAGTCCTGAAATGGCTCAGAGGTAAGAGAGCAGGTTCAGAATTACAGAGTACAAAGGTTCAAATCCCTCTTCGGGCAGTAAAGGGGTGACCCCGTCTGGCAGTCTGGAGGTCACGGTGAGAATCCTGACACCATCATCATCCTCATCTGGTTGTAAGTAGGCAATCTAGTATATTATTAGTGACACTAATCTATAATTTACCTCACATTAAAGGGACACTATAACTTAATGAAGTGGTTCTGGTGTCTATAGCTGGTCCCTGCAGGCTTTTTAATGTAAACACACACTGTGTGCAGCACTGGCGTTAGTTCATATGGCAGATCATATGGGTGGGGCATTGTGATGTCACGTGGGCGGCAAATTTTTATTTTGTCTAGGGCAGCAAAAATACTTGCACCGGCTCTGATCCTGGGCAGGTGCACCAGTCTACTGGTGACCCACAGGAGGGGAGTGCACTGATTGCACAGCACTCTCCTCCTGCCCAGATCCGTCTTCCCCTAATTTACAGTGGCTCACACTCACAGCAAGCAGTGCCTGGAGCGCTTTGCAGAGACAGGAACAAAGAGGTTCTGCGGCAGCTGGCCGTCCTGCAAGCATTACATTAACCAGCTGTTCCCCATACAGCCACAGGCACCCGGCGGCCAACACAGCTCACAAGTTGAGGACACCAGCATATTCAATTTAAATGATTCGCTGGTGGTCCACTGGTGCGCACCAGCAGTAGGTGCAGTCAGATTATATCCTCTCCCTCGTGGTTCTGGCACTCAGTTAGTGAGTCAGAGCACAGGCTCAGAGATTCTCAGCCTGCGCTCTGACAACATTGAAAGTCAGAGCCGTGAAGGAGCGGGTATGGCAAAGAGCTACTGATTAGAATAACATTGATATCTGTTATAAAACCAGGAAAAGGTAGGCATGGATGGTGAACTGATTTGGTGGTGCAATGGGCCACTTGACTGGTTTTGCCCTCCAGGCCTAAGGCTGCCAGCCCTCCCCTGTCCTGGGGTAATTAGAGCTCTGGAAGTGATCACGATCGCTTCCAGCAGCTCTAATGGTGTTACAGCGATGCCTCAATGTTGAGGCATCACTGTTATACCCTCCTCACTGCCAGGGGCCACTGGAGATTACCGGGTGATTGCTCCAGCCACCCTGGCCCTCCAGGGCCATGTGATCACCATGATCACATTGCCGCAATAGGAGTATAGGAGCTGTCAGACAGTCCCCCAGACTGCTAAATAGTAAAAAATAAAAGTATCAAAAAAATACCGGCACTCTAGGCTTTGTTCATCCGATTTATTATGGTGAATCTAAAGATGTCAACGTTTCAGCTCCCGGTCTGAGCTTTCATCAGGACACAAACATAGCAAACATTAAAATGACAAACATATAAAGGACATAAAAGCCAATACTCACTCACCAAATCAACTGTATCACATCACCCCGGATGCATGGCGTGCTCTTAGCGCATATGCGCATGTCTGCCTTTCCCACGTCAAGGAGCAGCTGGAGAGGCTACGTCACAGTTCGTTTATCTGCGGCTACGTCACAGTTCCATGGCAACCGTTTGTTATTACCTCCACCTCGGCCGCCGCTGTGTAAACAACAGACGCAGGGAGAATATCTCCTTTTCCACGATCGGCCAGCCCAGTCCATGACGTGGGTTTGTTGACGTTGCTATAGCAGCATTTCCCTGCCATGCCTCAGGGGATATGGATGCAGATGTATCCTTTGCAATATAGTTATTATGTTTCAAAAGAAGAGCGTTTCTATTGCCTTCGTAGTCTAACATATGTAACTGTCCTTGCCTCACAGTCTGAAAACATAATAATAGAAACATAATAATAAATAGTGAAGTGAACATAAACATACCTATTTATATGTATATACAAGTAATGTTGAAAAGTGAGCCTTCTACTAAGGTGTGTTATTATTAGTTTTCAAAAAGTGTTATGTTAATGAAAAATATATACCGTATATACTCGAGTATAAGCATTTTTTGTGCTGAAAAACCCCAACTCGGCTTATACTCGAGTCAATGTCTGTATTATGGCAATTTACATTGCCATAATACAGACTGGGGGCTGGCAGAGAGCATTTACTTACCTCTCCTGCAGCTCCTGTCAGCTCCCTTCTCCTCCGCGCCGGTCCGTTCAGCACCTCGGTCAGCTCCCAGTGTAAGTCTCGCGAGAGCCGCGGGGTCATAGTGCGGCTCTCGCGAGACTTACAGTGTGAGCTGACAGAGGAGCTGCACGGACCGGCGCGGAGGAGGAGGGAGCTGACAGGAGCTGCAGGAAAGGTAAGTGCTTCCTGCCAGCCCCCTCCACGGAACTGCCAATGCCACTGGACCACCACGGAGTGAGAGCCCCCCTCCCTGCCATGTATCAAGCAGGGAGGGGGGACGAAAAAATAAATAAAAATATTAATAATAATAATAAAAATAAATAATAAAATAATAATAATAAAAAAAATGTATATAACAAAAAAAACTATTAAAATAAAATAATTCAAAAATAATAAAAATGCCCACCCCCACCGAGGCTCTGCATCACACACTCAAACACTGCATTCATACACACACTGCATCACACACACACACACACACACTGCACTCATACACACACACTGCATCACACACACTGCACTCATACACACACACTGCACTCATACACACACACACTGCACTCATACACACACACACTGCACTCATACACACACACACTGCACTCATACACACACACACTGCACTCATACACACACACTGCACTCATACACACACACTGCATTCATACACACACTGCACTCATACACACACTGCACTCATACACACACACTGCATTCATACACACACTGCACGCATACACACACTGCACTCATACACACACACTGCACTCATACACACACACTGCACTCATACACACACTGCACTCATACACACACTGCACTCATACACACACTGCATTCTCATACACACACACTGCACTCATACACACACACACTGTAAATAAATATTCGATTAATATACTTTTTTTAGGATCTAATTTTATTTAGAGATTTACCAGTAGCTGCTGCATTTCTCACCCTAGTCTTATACTCAAGTCAATACGTTTTCCCATTTTTGGGGGGTAAAATTAGGGGCCTCGGCTTATATTCGGGTCGGCTTATACTCGAGTATATACGGTACATATATTTCTATCCTGCACTATCCTCCTGGGGTTACTACTTGTTCCTGAGCCACACCTGGACTACCAGTGGAAATAGTCTGTGAGAGACCAGCGTTCCATTACAATATATATGAATTATAGATGTGTAATATATTCTAAAATTCTTTCATTATAATATATTATACATATATAGGAAATAAAGGTGTGTGCGTGAATATACACACATACACACATAATATATACACACACATATTATATGTATGTGTGTGTGTGTGTATATATATTGAAAAATATTATTATGTACTTTAAATGTATTTAATGTGTTGATATAAATATTATAAGTTTTATTCGGATTGCTTCAAGAACACTGAAATTGAGAAGCCATACCTTGGCCTATAGAGTATTACAGACTTTCATTGTATAAGGAATGGAGACCACATCTGGTTCACTTTAAGAGTGATGTTGAAGGGCTTGTTTATAGTAACCTTTGACCTAGCCTTGAAAGCCTGAATTCCTTTGAAGACTCACATTTCTACAGGCAATTATTCATTACATCATGTATATAGAAGTTCTTTGTCTCACATATCTTGCCGCCAAATATAACGTATGACTTTAATCATAGATTTCAAATGATGCTAAGTAACTCCCCTTTTTCTAAGATAGCCACTTATTTTAAAGTAAGGCAATCTTATGTATACTCCCCTCTGTAACTGAATTTTAAACCCATAAAACTGATTGTAGTTTAGAATTCGTGGCCAATACCTTTAACATCAAAAATGGATAACAACTGGAAAATTGCTCTCTGTATTGGACAAAGAATGTTAAAGACATTTGTTATTACCAGATGGATTGTTATGTTTGAATAAACATAAGTTAACTGCAAGATATTTGATTCGATTGTTATGAAAACTGATATGTGACAAACAAAGATTTCACGGAATGCCAATTTCCTACATTTAATGGTGGAGAATGCGGGCACCAACAACAGCAAACTTTTGAATTAAGCCTGAATTATGACTGCTACAAGCTACAAGAAGATTACAAGAAGAAGACAAGAAACTCACTGAAGAAAAGTTGAAATTGTTCCCTGAAGAAAAAGCTTTAGTACCCGGCTTGAAACAGGAGAAACACAAGTGACTGATACAGCAGGATGGCATCCCAAAAATCCTTTATTTAAACATTCAGTTTTACTATGCGAAAATAGAGTTGCGCAGGGGAAAAATCGTTCGAACGTGGAAATGCTCAGTACTGACGGAAGAATATGAAGATAATATATTGATAATATATTATAATTTTGACGATAATAATTGAGATGACAATCTGGATCCTTTTATCCATACTTTATTTATGAAGAAATAAATGTTATGACGAATTGCAGATCGAAGATGGCATTTCGGAGGATTCTCAAGAAATAACTACATATTCCAAAAAGTATTCTTCCATCAGATGATGCGCACACCTGTGGAAATCAAATACTTCAAGGGTATGTGTCTTTAACATGTCTGTAGAAGTTGCTCATATGTATATTGAAACAAATTGTATTAACTGTTTAGTTAATTATGGATTGGCAGCAAAAGACTGCTGTCAAATGTAACAGGATCTGTCTGTAAAAGAGTTAATCCTGAAAACGCTATTGTGTATTGAAATGGTTAGACAGATTAACTGGTAATGAGCAAAGCAATGTGGTTAAAAGGGAAAGAAAAAGTTGCATTACTGGCAAAAGGCTTTCTGGAAACTAAAGATTCTATAAAGGAATGGTGTCAACTTAAAAAGACCAGTAATTGTTATGTTTGTAATACATCGAAAAAAAAAAAAGAAATGTGTTGTAAAACAATTGAAAAATATATGTGTTGTTGCAAGGTCTAGTAATTTACCTAGCCTCTAGCTAAACTGTAAATCTCCTTAAAAGTGTTAAAAGAAGGAAATCGCCCCCCATGGCTCTCTTTTGAGAGTGCATTGGATGCAACATTAGTTGAAACAAAAACTCAGACTCTCGGCAGTTGTTGAAAGGATTAAGTAATGTCAAGGAAATTAAGATTTTAATATAATGAAAGAAATGCTTAAGAATCAGACTGATCTGTTAAATAGAACCCATAAAACAATGTCTCACATGTCCAAGATTAGACTTTGTTACTAATCTTGACAATTTGCAAAAATTGCTAGTCTGGGGAATGTTACAGATATTTTGTGGAAAAATCTGAAAGATTTGGATTAAAGTAGAAGTTGTGTGAAAAGGGCAGAAGAGAAGAAAAGATATAGAAAAATTGGGAAATTGTGCAAGGAAAAGGGTCAGATGGATACTCTCAGATTAGCCAGATTGATTAAAAATGTGTCTAAAATATGATAAGCAGAGAGGACCTTTTTACAATATGAGTGTTTTTGAAGGTGAAATGAATAAACAAAAATTTAGTGATGTGGTAGCCACCAGATGTCGTTTGATCTGGCTGCCAGCCTCATTAAGTGAATGGGTTAAAAATTAACTCATTGATGTGTTGGAGGATAAGGAATGTGAAAAGCCCAGAGTTTAGTTGCAGGAATTGTTTCCAAATATATTGCTAATGGTTGTACAGTGTGCAACTGGTTTGAATAGTTTAGAATTTTCTATTTTTGATTAATTTAAATGGAGAAAATTATGATATACATGTTTGTGCTAATTTAAGGAATAAGGCATGGAATTTGATTACTGACACAAAACAGTTTACTATGTCTAAAGAGTAACACAGGCAGAGTGTTAGTGAATATGTCTCTAGAATATCAGGGTAACCAAATGAGCTAGATTAAGAGATTTTGCTGCTATGGAAATTATGAAATCCTTGCAATTGTTAAAAAGGAAAAACACAGGAATAACTACAATGTTGCACAGACACACTTTTGTCTAGGGATACTTCAGCAGGACTGGCCCCTATTAAAATTGTGTCTAGTGAAGAAGGTAGAAGGAGAAATTAGGTTATTAATTGAATATGGTAATTTTAAAGTGAGGTTTAAGGAAAGACCACAAAATTAACAAAATTACCAGGGTACTAAAAACTATTCGGCCACACCCCAAGATAGATATTATAGGGTTTTATTAGAGTAATTCTATGGTATGCTATAATTGCAACCAATAAGGTCATGTTAGGAGATATTGTCCTAAATATGAAGAAAAAACTTACCCAGTGAAAGGGAAAGAAAATTGAATTTCCCAGACCATAAGAATCTACAGAGAGTGGCAGCTGTAAAAACAGAGCATACATCTTCAACCAACCCCCCCTCACATATCAAATTCATGTGAAGAGTGTATACTGATGTTAAGTGCCATTGAAAGAAAGGTGGAGGCAGTCACAAATCGACAAGTAAAATCTGCCTAAACTCACCAATAAATAGGGATGTGTAACCCCTAGCTATTATCAGATCTATCTTGCTGATAACGAAGTGAAGATAGGCGACCATATATTTATGGAAGACTAGAGGGAAAAATAACACAGTTTTATTAGAAACAGGAGCAGGAATGACTCTAATAAAACACGCTTGCCTTTAAAAATTTAAGCATATCAACAAATCCCTTCTAAGTTTTTAATTGAACAAATGCACATTAAATTCTATCCAATGATAATGAAGTTGAGATTGAAGGAGGAAAAATCTTTTGGTGATTTATAGTTGCACCTCTCCTCCCACTGTACTATTATTATGGGAATGGATGTTATCAATGAAAAAAAAAAAAAGTTGTATGTGGATTTATTAAATTTGGTTTTATGGCAAGCTTTAGGTGAGAGCAAAACAGGTTGAGTGCTTAAACCTAATAATTTAAGATAGTTTAGTCATGATATAACTGTAAAACAGAGTGAAGTGTCACCTTCTATACAACAAGATGATGAGGTTGTACCATATCTTAAAACTAAATACCCCACAGTGTGCTCTAAGTCTAAACAAGAGTGTGGGATAGTGAATTTGCAAGTTGTAATCGTAGTTCTAGACCCCCTGCAGTTAAACAATATAAGATCCCAAAGAATAAGAAGAAGGTGTGAATCAGGTGATAAAAGCATTGGTATCTCAAGGAGTGTTGAGAGTGGGTAATTCCAAATTTAAGTCACCATTTGGCTAATAATCAAGCCAATGGCACTTATGGTTTAATTGTAGACACGTATGTGGTGAATAAGTAAATCTCATCAGATATCATGGCGCAAATAGATGCTAATGTTAAGTATTTTCTGTATTGGATATAGTCAATGTGTTCTTTTCTATACCATTCAATCCAGATAGCTAGTATTGCTATGCTTTTACCTTTAAAAATCATCAATATCTGTTCCAGGTGTTGCTACAGGGCTTCCACTCCTCGCCAGCTTACTTTCATAAAGCAATGGCTCAAGTATTGGAACCCCTGGGGTATGGGAATAAGATTTTGCAATATATTGATTATCTGTTAAGTTCAAACAGTAACAAGGGAAGAGCATGAGCAGATACTGTGTGATATTTGTCAAACACTGGCACATAATGGGTTAAAACTGAACACATTCAAAGTGCAGATCTTGAAGGAAAGATTTACTTTCCTAGGAGTTAATATAGATCCAGAATGTAAAACGCCATGTACAGCAAGGGTTAAAGCATTGCAGCAATTGCCAAGGCCAATGACAGTGTATCATCTACAGAAATGTTTAAGCTTGATAAATGTTAGCAGAGAATTTATATATGATATGGCAGGGATAGCAAAACCCTTATGCAATATGCTAAAATATAAAAGATAAGATCATCTGGACAGGGGAATTTGAAAAGAGTTAAATCTGTTAAAAGATGCTCTCACACAAGCGCCTGTGCTAGCTGCTCCCATTGAAACAGTACCATATATTGTTCAATGTTACGCAGGTGTCTCTTCATTAATAGCAGTTTAATGCAAAGGTAGCATTAATCTTTACGAATACTGGGATATTTTGCTAAAATTATGTATCCAGTGGAAAGAGGAATGTTTTCCTGTGTAAAACAGCTCATGGCTGTATGATTGGCTTTAGAAGCAACACAACCCATGGCAGGATTTGGACAGATAAATTTACAAACCCCCCAAATATCTAAAACTGTTACAAAATTGTTCTGAGTTAGGAGTATATAGCCAGTTACAAAATAAACCACCCAGGGTAGAAACCAGTAAAAGATATGCTATTCCTGATTTGATGTCAGAAGGAAATGGAAATATAATCCAGATCTCCTTTTGAGAAGCAAACAATACAAGGGATTTCTAGTTTGTATGTGGAGGGACAAGATTTTATGTTGATGGATCACATCACACAGGTTATGCCATATATGACGATTAAACAAAAGAATTGCAAAGATAGACTGCCAGGCCATATGACTGCTCAGAAGCGGAGTTAGAGTATGTAAAGAAAGTTCTAGAATAACAGTATATGACCCAGTGAATATAATCAGTGACAGCAGTCATGTAGTCAAAGCTTTAACACTTCACCTCCCAATATGGAGAAAAGAGGAATGGTAGATTCTCAGGATAAAGCTTTAAAACATGCAGGTATTCTGGCAGAACTGTTTAATTATGAAAAAGAAAATAAAGGTTTAACTTGTTGTTGTGAAACAGACTTGTAGATCAGGAATTAAAGGAAACTTTGTCTGAGGAGTTGTAATACTTGGAAATCTAATGAGTGCAACTGTTAGTAAAAGACAAATAACAAATACCCTATAAGATCAGATAGAGAATGAAAGGATGTAGCTTTCAGTATAGAAAGAATGGGTCTAGATACTGAAACTGGCACGTACAGGGTTAAACACAATGAAACACAAACATTTGTACCTAGTGGCTTATTACAAGGGCTGATTGTATTCAATCATCGTACACAGGGCATTTGGGTACAGGACAACTATTTAAGGTCCTGCAAAATAAATTGTATCATCCTAATTTAAACCAAAAAGTGTATCCATATATTGCAGAAGTGTCTCATATGTGTTCAATTAATCCAAGACCTAAATACAAGAAACCAAAATTGCAGAGAGTTCCTTTGGCAAAAAGCACATGGTACTCTATAAATTAATGAATAAAATAAAATAGAAATAAAAATGATTTAAGATAAGAGTAATTGGTTAACCTATTTACCAGGAGTATTAATGTCTATTCCTGCAAATCCAAACTCAAGTGTCACCTCATGAGTTAGTGACATGTAGAACTATGTAATCACTTTCCCTAATAAACCTTTTGTTCCAAGTACATTCAACGTTACAGCAGAACAAGCTGAATAGTTAAAAGTATTACAGGAACATCTATTGTTAGAATTGAAGTTTGCTACTTCAAATGTCGTCCCTTATGGTAAACTATGTGTTAAAGTTGTACAGCGCTACGGAATCTGATGGCGCTATATAAATAAATTAAATAAATATAAAGAAGTAACACAGGGGAATTATGCAGATATGTTTAAGCCAGGTTACAAGGCAATGGTAAATCATTTAAAACACCAGGTCTATGAAAAGCAAGTTGGGAAGGTCCTTATGGTCCTTATGTTAGTCTAAGAATAAAAATTAGAACAAACTGTGCTATAGGTTTAAAAAGCAAACATTGGTACAAAGTGTAATAAATCAATTCTTGTGTCTAGTGATCAATGTAAAAGAAATGTACTAAGGTATAAGAAATGTACTAATGTATAAGAAATGTACTAAGGTATAAGAAATTTACTAATGTATAAGACATTTACTAATGTATAAGAATAGTAAACTGCCATCTGTTTTTCATTACAGAACCAATACTGTTTTACATGGACAAAAACCTGTATGATTTTAAATAAAAGGACAAATTGTTTGGACTTTCAAAGGACATTATGGACTTTCAAAGAGACTGTGCTTGTGGATTCGATTGGAGAGGACAATATTTCATGGACTAAATCAAACCGATTGTGATTTATGGTTAATGTAAACTGTATACAATTGCACAGCATAATAACTATGATACCGTTATTATTAATGTTAGGTAAAATCAATGCCCAAGGTAAATTAATGAATTAGTGAAAAATGTAAAGGTAATTGTAACAAGAATTTTGTTCTTAGGAGTTCAGAAATGAAAGGGTTAAAATGACTTGCTTCTCCCTCTTGGAGTGTAAAAAGCAATACAGACAACTGGAAATGGCTGTGTTAAAAGGCCTTTCCTTGTAAACTGATACTTAGAGACCAATATCAGAGAACAACATTAAAATCCCATAAGTAATTGGTATAAGTAAATTATGATGCATTATATTCAAATAAAGCATCAAAGAGGGGCTTGAAAAATATTATTATGTACTTTAAATGTATTTAATGTGTTGATATAAATATTATAAGTTTTATTCGGATTGCTTCAAGAACACTGAAATTGAGAAGCCATACCTTGGCCTATAGAGTATTACAGACTTTCATTGTATAAGGAATGGAGACCACATCTGGTTCACTTTAAGAGTGATGTTGAAGGGCTTGTTTATAGTAACCTTTGACCTAGCCTTGAAAGCCTGAATTCCTTTGAAGACTCACATTTCTACAGGCAATTATTCATTACATCATGTATATAGAAGTTCTTTGTCTCACATATCTTGCCGCCAAATATAACGTATGACTTTAATCATAGATTTCAAATGATGCTAAGTAACTCCCCTTTTTCTAAGATAGCCACTTATTTTAAAGTAAGGCAATCTTA
This sequence comes from Pelobates fuscus, assembly GCF_036172605.1. Classification (NCBI taxonomy): domain Eukaryota; kingdom Metazoa; phylum Chordata; class Amphibia; order Anura; family Pelobatidae; genus Pelobates; species Pelobates fuscus. The sequence continues at coordinate 108,076 of NC_086318.1, read as the reverse complement.
TGTATACTCCCCTCTGTAACTGAATTTTAAACCCATAAAACTGATTGTAGTTTAGAATTCGTGGCCAATACCTTTAACATCAAAAATGGATAACAACTGGAAAATTGCTCTCTGTATTGGACAAAGAATGTTAAAGACATTTGTTATTACCAGATGGATTGTTATGTTTGAATAAACATAAGTTAACTGCAAGATATTTGATTCGATTGTTATGAAAACTGATATGTGACAAACAAAGATTTCACGGAATGCCAATTTCCTACATATATATATATATATATATATATACACATACATACGTATTACATGCGTGTGTGTATACATATATATATATATATATATATATATATATATATATATATATATATCATAGTTGCATAGTTACATAGCTGAAAAGAAACTTGCGTCCATCAAGTTCAGCCTTCCTCACATATGTTTTTGCTGTTGATCCAAAAGAAGGCAAAAAACCTAGTCTGTAGCGCTTCCAATTTTGCAACAAACTAGGAAAAAATTCCTTCTTGACCCCAAAATAGCAGTCAGATGTCTCCTTGGATCAAGCAGCTATTACCCCACTAATTAGAAATTATATCCCTGTATGTTAGGTTTTTGCAAGTATTTATCCAATTGCAGTTTAAACATCTGTAATGACTCTGACAAAACCACCTCTGCAGGCAGAGAATTCCATATCCTTATGGCTCTTACTGTATAAAAACCTTTTCTTTGCCTTAGATGAAATCTCCCAAACACACATATGTTTTATATATATAGGAAACATGGGGGGATGGTTGCACTCACCTAAACATGCTTAAATGGGGTGCTGCTGGGGGCCATATTAAACAATAAATACACAAGATCCAGCGCACTCTCCTATCTACTAAACAGCAACTTCAATGTCGACAGACTTTATTAGTCTGTAAAAGTTTTTTTTAAAAACACCTAATCTAGGCAAAAAAATGGGGATTTAGTTACATTATATGATCATACATTGCATAAGCCTGCCACAACGTCAATGTACCCCATCTTTGGCAGGTCCTACTCTCACAGTCTAATGTCTGCTCTTATGAGATTAACCACTTACTTGGGAAAAAATTCCATCTGAGGCTCTCTGCAGTACAAGGCTAAATAGGGACCTGAGATGAGGCACCTGTAACAGGGAGGGGTGCAGAACCAAGGAGTTGGCTAGACTCCCAAATATATATAGGAAACATGGGGGGATGGTTGCACTCACCTAAACATGCTTAAATGGGGTGCTGCTGGGGGCCATATTAAACAATAAATACACAAGATCCAGCGCACTCTCCTATCTACTAAACAGCAACTTCAATGTCGACAGACTTTATTAGTCTGTAAAAGTTTTTTTTAAAAACACCTAATCTAGGCAAAAAAATGGGGATTTAGTTACATTATATGATCATACATTGCATAAGCCTGCCACAACGTCAATGTACCCCATCTTTGGCAGGTCCTACTCTCACAGTCTAATGTCTGCTCTTATGAGATTAACCACTTACTTGGGAAAAAATTCCATCTGAGGCTCTCTGCAGTACAAGGCTAAATAGGGACCTGAGATGAGGCACCTGTAACAGGGAGGGGTGCAGAACCAAGGAGTTGGCTAGACTCCCAAATATATATAGGAAACATGGGGGGATGGTTGCACTCACCTAAACATGCTTAAATGGGGTGCTGCTGGGGGCCATATTAAACAATAAATACACAAGATCCAGCGCACTCTCCTATCTACTAAACAGCAACTTCAATGTCGACAGACTTTATTAGTCTGTAAAAGTTTTTTTTAAAAACACCTAATCTAGGCAAAAAAATGGGGATTTAGTTACATTATATGATCATACATTGCATAAGCCTGCCACAACGTCAATGTACCCCATCTTTGGCAGGTCCTACTCTCACAGTCTAATGTCTGCTCTTATGAGATTAACCACTTACTTGGGAAAAAATTCCATCTGAGGCTCTCTGCAGTACAAGGCTAAATAGGGACCTGAGATGAGGCACCTGTAACAGGGAGGGGTGCAGAACCAAGGAGTTGGCTAGACTCCCAAATATATATAGGAAACATGGGGGGATGGTTGCACTCACCTAAACATGCTTAAATGGGGTGCTGCTGGGGGCCATATTAAACAATAAATACACAAGATCCAGCGCACTCTCCTATCTACTAAACAGCAACTTCAATGTCGACAGACTTTATTAGTCTGTAAAAGTTTTTTTTAAAAACACCTAATCTAGGCAAAAAAATGGGGATTTAGTTACATTATATGATCATACATTGCATAAGCCTGCCACAACGTCAATGTACCCCATCTTTGGCAGGTCCTACTCTCACAGTCTAATGTCTGCTCTTATGAGATTAACCACTTACTTGGGAAAAAATTCCATCTGAGGCTCTCTGCAGTACAAGGCTAAATAGGGACCTGAGATGAGGCACCTGTAACAGGGAGGGGTGCAGAACCAAGGAGTTGGCTAGACTCCCAAATATATATAGGAAACATGGGGGGATGGTTGCACTCACCTAAACATGCTTAAATGGGGTGCTGCTGGGGGCCATATTAAACAATAAATACACAAGATCCAGCGCACTCTCCTATCTACTAAACAGCAACTTCAATGTCGACAGACTTTATTAGTCTGTAAAAGTTTTTTTTAAAAACACCTAATCTAGGCAAAAAAATGGGGATTTAGTTACATTATATGATCATACATTGCATAAGCCTGCCACAACGTCAATGTACCCCATCTTTGGCAGGTCCTACTCTCACAGTCTAATGTCTGCTCTTATGAGATTAACCACTTACTTGGGAAAAAATTCCATCTGAGGCTCTCTGCAGTACAAGGCTAAATAGGGACCTGAGATGAGGCACCTGTAACAGGGAGGGGTGCAGAACCAAGGAGTTGGCTAGACTCCCAAATATATATAGGAAACATGGGGGGATGGTTGCACTCACCTAAACATGCTTAAATGGGGTGCTGCTGGGGGCCATATTAAACAATAAATACACAAGATCCAGCGCACTCTCCTATCTACTAAACAGCAACTTCAATGTCGACAGACTTTATTAGTCTGTAAAAGTTTTTTTTAAAAACACCTAATCTAGGCAAAAAAATGGGGATTTAGTTACATTATATGATCATACATTGCATAAGCCTGCCACAAAGTCAATGTACCCCATCTTTGGCAGGTCCTACTCTCACAGTCTAATGTCTGCTCTTATGAGATTAACCACTTACTTGGGAAAAAATTCCATCTGAGGCTCTCTGCAGTACAAGGCTAAATAGGGACCTGAGATGAGGCACCTGTAACAGGGAGGGGTGCAGAACCAAGGAGTTGGCTAGACTCCCAAATATATATAGGAAACATGGGGGGATGGTTGCACTCACCTAAACATGCTTAAATGGGGTGCTGCTGGGGGCCATATTAAACAATAAATACACAAGATCCAGCGCACTCTCCTATCTACTAAACAGCAACTTCAATGTCGACAGACTTTATTAGTCTGTAAAAGTTTTTTTTAAAAACACCTAATCTAGGCAAAAAAATGGGGATTTAGTTACATTATATGATCATACATTGCATAAGCCTGCCACAACGTCAATGTACCCCATCTTTGGCAGGTCCTACTCTCACAGTCTAATGTCTGCTCTTATGAGATTAACCACTTACTTGGGAAAAAATTCCATCTGAGGCTCTCTGCAGTACAAGGCTAAATAGGGACCTGAGATGAGGCACCTGTAACAGGGAGGGGTGCAGAACCAAGGAGTTGGCTAGACTCCCAAATATATATAGGAAACATGGGGGGATGGTTGCACTCACCTAAACATGCTTAAATGGGGTGCTGCTGGGGGCCATATTAAACAATAAATACACAAGATCCAGCGCACTCTCCTATCTACTAAACAGCAACTTCAATGTCGACAGACTTTATTAGTCTGTAAAAGTTTTTTTTAAAAACACCTAATCTAGGCAAAAAAATGGGGATTTAGTTACATTATATGATCATACATTGCATAAGCCTGCCACAACGTCAATGTACCCCATCTTTGGCAGGTCCTACTCTCACAGTCTAATGTCTGCTCTTATGAGATTAACCACTTACTTGGGAAAAAATTCCATCTGAGGCTCTCTGCAGTACAAGGCTAAATAGGGACCTGAGATGAAAATTCCTTCTTGACCCCAAAATAGCAGTCAGATGTCTCCTTGGATCAAGCAGCTATTACCCCACTAATTAGAAATTATATCCCTGTATGTTAGGTTTTTGCAAGTATTTATCCAATTGCAGTTTAAACATCTGTAATGACTCTGACAAAACCACCTCTGCAGGCAGAGAATTCCATATCCTTATGGCTCTTACTGTATAAAAACCTTTTCTTTGCCTTAGATGAAATCTCCCAAACACACATATGTTTTATATATATATATATATATATATATATATATATATATATATATATATATTTGTTAGGGGCACAAAGCCGTAAATGGGGTAAGAGACAATTATAGGCGTAAATTAGCATAAGAGAGCAAGTCAGTTGTGGTGTGCCGGAACCGACGATACGGTAGGCCTGTAAATAAAAGAGGGCAAAGATAGATTCAACCAAATTTAATACCGTCAACAATAAATACATCTTATCCAGACATTTCTCTAAAGGCATTGCGTATCTCTTGATTGGTTTCGGTATGTTTTGAGTATAGGCAGAAGATTTCCAACACCCTAGATCATGGGTCGTCAACCTGGTCCCTACCGCCCACTAGTGGGCGTTTTAGGACTCCAGGTGGGCGGTAGGGATTTCCAGGTTTTGAAGACCGGGCGGGCGGGTGCGAGCCGGCGGTACCCCTGCGACTGGGTACCGCCGTGACCATTTGCAGCCCCGGCCCGCGTGGCAAACCGCCGGGGCTGCATATGGAGGGGTCCATCGGGTGGCCCATGCTGTCAGGGCCACCCAATGGATGTGGATTGTGAGGGGGCCCGGTCAGCGCTGGGCGCTTTAACAGCGCAACCGGGCCCCCTGTGAAGTGAGCTAAAACTGAGAGCCGCGCGGGAGGAAGACCAGGGAGTCAGAGTGGGAACTCTGACTCCCATCCACCTGAGCCACCACTGGACCCCAGGGAAAGTCACTCTCCTGAATCTAAAAGGTAGGAAACAGGAGAGTGACTTAAATATAATGTGTGTGTGTGTTTGTATGTATGTATGTCTTGTGTGTGTTTCTGTGTGTCTATGTATGTCTTATGTGTGTGTCTGAATGTATGTGTGACTGTCTGTTGGTATGTGTGTCTTGTGTGTGTCTGTATGTATGTGTCTTGTGTGTATGTGTGTCTGTCTGTGTTCCTGTATGTGTCTTTGTGTGTGTCTGTATGTGTGCCGTGTGTGTGTGTATGTATGTGTCGTGTGTATGTATGTGTTGTGTGTGTGTGTATGTATGTGTCGTGTGTATGTGTGTCTGTGTGTCTTGTGTGTATGTATGTGTCTTTGTATGTGTGTCTGTATGTGTCTGTGTGTGTGTGTGTATGGGTGTATGTGTGTCTGTATGTGTGTGTGTGTGTGTGTGTGTCTGTATGTGTCGTGTGTGTGTGTGTCTGTATGTGTCGTGTTGTGTGTGTATATATGTGTCGTGTGTGTATGTATGTGTCTGTATTTGTGTATGTGTGTGTGTATGTGTGTGTGTGTCTGTGTGTGTGTCTTGTATGTGTGTGTCTTGTATGTGTGTGTGTCTTGTATGTGTGTGTGTTTTGTATGTGTGTGTGTCTTGTATGGGTGTCGTGTGTGTGTGTGTCTGTATGTGTGCCTGTCTGTTATAGTGGACTATAGTAAGTGGGCTACCTAGCTCAGCCTTCCTACTGGGCATTGCTACAAGGAAGGTTAAAAAATAGAAAAAAGGGAAAAAAAAGGTGGGGAGGGGAATTGAGGAGGGAGAGGAGATGAGCTGACGCACAAATGAGAAATCATATTATGCGCAAACAGAGAAGTCGTCTGAATATCACTGAAAGAGACCTTTGTTTGTTCCTTACGAAAATCGAACCAGATATCAAATATTTAGTCTCGCAGCATCAACCTCAAGGATCTCATTAATCACTAGTTGTGACGAGAGCAATCTCGCCACATTGCATTGGAGAAGCCTGGCTGCCCGCCTGCTGCCTTTGGACTATGGCCCTGGGAGATTGGGCCCTTTAAAAACAGTATGCGGCCATACCAGAGTGTATGTCACTCATTCTGGCCCTTTAAATACAGTGTGGTCATTTGGTACTTGCCCTGTGTGAGCTGTGGTAACCCAGATAGCTATGCCATGGAGCCTATTCGTGTGATTAAAGACTTTGGCTCTATGGCGATTAAACTGTATTCGGTTGGTCTGAGTGCCATTCACCTAATAATGTGCACTCAGACCTGAGCTATCTGGGGATATGTGAAATGTCTGTGTGTTATGTGTAAAATGTGACTTTATGTATTTTAAAGTGTTTTATGTCGTTTTGCAACCATGTGGTTAATGGAGTCTGCCTCTAGTCCTGGATAATTGGATTACTTCTCCAATTATCTCCAGGGCAGAAGGGAGGAAACCGGGATGCATTGTGGGGATGTTTTTCTTCTGTTTGAGCCAGATTTTGCCATGCTGCAAGCCAGGGCCCAAAAGATACTTTTACTAACTTTTGAACCCCTGGTCTGATTCATGCAATTTTTGAGTATGTTGTTCCCCCGAATGGATTGATTGTGAATATGTATTTTTATGTGAATGTGATGTATGGTTTTAAAGTTATGAAAGTTGTGTAAAAGTATATTTTGAACTGTATGCATAATGGGATTATGTGTCACACTAAGGGGAGGGGATGTGTGGGATGTAACATCTATGTCATTGGTTCTTTTATGCCTCCCCCTGGGTGTGGCCTGTATGTGTACTTATGTAATAAAAACCAGGCTGGGTGCCCCAGCACCTCAGACCACTGCTTGACCTTCAACACGGAGCCTTGTCTCGTTCTTGGGGGGATTCACTGTATGCTGTTGGAGATTGACTGCTAGGAGTGTAAGCTGATGTCTGCTTTTCCTATTCATCTGCTAGCAGCTATTCGTGAGGTTCCAGCTTGGAGTGCTATCTTATTCCCTGGTATGCAGTTCGGGAGTTTGATGCATTCGCCTGTATCTAGTTCGTGAGTTTTGATGTTCTGCAGTAGCTGTGCCTTTCTGAGAAAAGGGGATTATCGCCTAAACGGATTGTAACCCCTCATATGCTGAAACGGTCCGTTACACTAGTAAAGGTAATTTCAATTTACTTTATTGTTTTCTCATTAAACTTTATAAAGTTCAAAACCTTATAAACCTGCATTAAGTAGAAATAAAAAGATAAATGTACGTACATTTATTTTTTTTAAAACACCCTCCTTTCTAAAAATATTCTGCATTTGCGCGAAAACTGGTGGGCGGTAAGGAACTTTTTTTCAACCAAAAAGATGGATTAGTGGGCGGTAGGTAGAAAAAGGTTGACTACCACTGCCCTAGATAATGTGTACTGGTATGTTGACACTTGATGAAGTGGAGACTGCCCCTATCCTGAAGGAATTACCTGAATAGTTGGAGGGGTTACGCCCTAGCTGTATTATCAAGGATCTGACACATAGCATGAATTTTGGGGTTGTAAGGACTGAGCCGTGTAGGGAAAACAGAGGTTGAGAGGGGTGTTTGCTGGGGGTTTGAAGATAGGAATCTAATACCGCTACAGGGCACCATTTGTTGAGGGTAAGTTAGTACGCAATTTCTACGGGTAGGGTATGTGACAAACTGCCATTTGCCGATGGGCATTGGAGAGGACATATTGCTAGCCTCCTGCCCTGCGTCTATGGCCCTGGAAGGTTTTACCCTTTGAGACTTGCATTTGGGCCTAATGGATCTTGGTATACTGTTTCTGGCCCTTTAACTTTGTTGTACAAAGAAAGGGTTTGTACTTTTAAACTGGCACTTCGAATGCAGTCAAAGTGCCGAAGCCGTCGAAGTGCCGAAGCCGTCGAAGTGCCGAAGCCGTCGAAGTGTCGAAGTCGTCGAAGTGGCCGCCATTAGACAGTCGAACACGTGGCAGCGGCCATTTTAATCCAGTCAAACGCGGTGACCTGTACCTTCCCCTACCCTTCGACACTGCGGCTGGAGGCTAAGTCCCGTTCGAAGAATCGAACACCCGTTCGAACAGGACTTTGTCATTTTGGTGTAAGATAGGCCTCCATTATACTATTGAACACTGCTGGAACGCAACCCCGGTTCCACTTCGACACTTCGACAAAAGTCGAAGTGAGTTCGACGATTCGAACGCTGCCTTCGGATGGGACTTTGTTACTTTTCAGGGCAGAAATAGACCGACCGCACAGCCTGAATCTGTGGAACTGTTTTGGGCAGGAAAATGTGCTTGCGGTCGGTCATAAGGGACTTCCAGCTAACTCTTTAACCCCTGGATGGAATTAGCTGAATTTTGGATATGTGTGTAAGTAAAGTATGCTGATTATTAATATGTGGTGAAGATTGAATGTATAGTTTTAAAGTTATAAAAATGTATAAAAATTTATGTTTAAATTGTATGTTATAATTGGGTTACCTCTCAGGCTAAGGGGAGGGAATCTGTGGGATGTAACCATTGTGTGATTGGGTAATGTTTAATTGGATGTGGGCGTCTCCCTTGCAGGGGAGAATTGCATAAAAGCAGAGAGTGTGTAATTAAACCAGAGTTCTTCTTGACCCTCAATACGTAGCCTTGTCTCATTATTGGAGGGAGCTGCTATATCACACTGGGGATTGCTATGCTCTGCATACTCCCTTGAGCTTTAATCACTTAACTCTTGTTCCTGATACGCTCTCCTGGAGGAGAGGTCTTCCCCACACGGTCCTGAATGCTGCATATAGGGTGGAAGGAAGACGGCGCGGCTCCAGTTAAGCTACGGCGGTTGTGGAGTCTGCGGTGGTTGTGGTGTCGTCTGCAGTGCTAGGAGTCCTCAGGAAGTGCTAGGAGCATCCGTCAACGGAAGGTTTCCGTTACAGGATATGTTGACTTGTTTTAGCGCGGGGTAGGGCATCTATGTAATGGTCTGCTTGTTTGTCTATGTGAGACCGTCTAAGGCAATGCTGTGTGTTTGTTGTGGTGGTGGTAGTGGTGAATTTTCGTGGCCTAAGAAAGCCATAGACAGCTACGAACATGGCCGTCTTAATGACTTAATTGGTACAGGGATTGAAAGGCCTTAAATCCAAAAGGTCAGATAGGGATTTAAAAAGGTGGTTGTCAATAGGTGGTTGATAATCTTTGCGCAGTATGTGGGGGAACGGATTTGTGAATGCTTCTGAGTATGGTTTTAATCTGGTAGGATGACATGCAACAATGATTGTTTGGCCATAGGATTAGCATATGATGTTGTTGTCAAGGTTAATACTCCCCAACACGCCAGCTAGAGAACAATAAAGGCGAACACAGATAGACGTATTACCGGACCTTAAGGTGGCTGGACTTAACGTAGGAATGAGAGATAGGAATAGTCAAACACGCCAAGGTCAGGAATACAGAGATACGGGAAAGCGAATAGACAGAGCCAAGGTCAGGGAGCCAGAAACGAGAATAACCGATAAACAAGCCGAAGTCAGGAACCAAAGAAAAGACAACTACTCAGAACGCACTCTCGGGCTATAATAAACCACGACAGGGCAAGTAAGTGATGTCAGAAGGAGGTTAATATAGGGTAGGGTGAATACTGATAGGCAGGGACAGAATTGAGGGAGGTATAAATAGATAGTAGCAATTGGCTACTATCTCTTTAAGAGTAGAATACACGCTACCCCTGCCGGTTACCTTGTGCGCGCGCGCACGTCCGCGGACACTTTCCCAGATGCGCGCGCGCCCCTGGAGGCGAGACCGGGACGGCGCGGGACATAAGGTATGATAGAACCCCCCTTGAAGGAACATCTACTGGAGGAACACCAGAAGGGCGAGAAGGAAACCTAGCATGGAACACCTTAAGAAGTCGGGGTGCATGGACCTCAGAAGCAGGAACCCAGGAGCGCTCCTCGGCCCCATAGCCCTTCCAATGAACCAGGTACGGGAGATGCGGGAGTCGACAACATGTTGGATCTCATACTCCTCTTGACCCTGAATCAAAACAGGAGGAGGACGAGGCTGGAAACGGGAATGACTATTGCAAACAAGCGATTTCAGGAGGGACGTATGTAAGTCCAAGGCAAAGGAAACAGATTTAATCTGTCGCAAGACCTTGTAAGGACCAATGAACTTAGGAGCCAACTTCATAGAGGGAACGCTTAAGCGCAAGTTACGCGTAGATAACCAAACTCTATCACCAGCAACATAAGAAGGTGCCGCCCTACGGTGCCTATCAGCAAAGGCCTTCTGAGTACACAAATTTTTCTCCAAGATGGCATGAACCTTTCTCCAAGTGTCGCGTACAGTGGATAAGTGTTCGTCTAGAGCCGGCATACCCATGTGAGAAAACGAAGCCGGAAGTAGATTAGGATGACGACCATACGTGACAAATAAGGGACTGTGACCAGAAGCAGAGTGCATAGCATTATTCCTGGCGAATTCAGCCCAAGGAAGAAGGTCAGCCCAGTTGTCCTGGAGTTGAGACGTAAAACAATGGAGATATTGTTCAAGGCTTTGATTAGTCCTTTCAGCAGCACCATTTGTTTGAGGATGATAGGCCGAGGAGAAGGCAAGCTCAATGCCCATGTCTTTACAAAAGCCCCTCCAAAACTTCGAAACAAATTGTGAACCCCTATCAGACACAATGACTTCTGGCATTCCGTGTAAGCGTATAATTTCCTTGGTGAATATTCTGGCTAATTCAGCAGAGGAAGGCAGTTTCCTCAAAGGTATGAAATGCGCCATTTTAGAGAAGCGATCGACTATAACCAAAATAACAGTAAAACCCTTAGATTGTGGCAGCTCGACTATAAAATCCATAGACAGCTGGGACCAAGGAACTGATGGCAAAGGAAGGGGATGCAGAAGAACCACATGGCATTTGATGGGAAGATTTAGATTGGGAACAAACGTTACACGACGATACGAAAGCTTCAACTTCCTTTCTAAGAGATGGCCACCAATACTGTCAAGTAATCAAATCAGTGGTCTTACATACCCCCTGTAACGGACACCTTCCGTTAATGGACACTTCCTAGCTTGCGCCGAGGACCACAAGCACCGCACTGGACACCACAACCACCGCAGACTCCACAACCTCCGTAGCTTAACTGGAGCCTCACCGTCTTCCGTCCACCCTGGAATCAGCTTCTGTCCTCCAGGCCCGTGTGGGGAAGACCTCTCCTCCAGGAGAGCGTATCAGGAACAAGAGCTAAGTGATTAAAGGTCAAGGGAGTATGCAGAGCATAGCAATCCCCAGTGTGATATAGCAGTTCCCTCCAATAACGAGACAAGGCTACGTATTGAGGGTCAAGAAGATCTCTGGTTTAATTACACACACTCTGCTTTTATGCAATTCTCCCCTGCAAGGGAGACACGCACACAGGCAATTAAACATTAACCAACCAGATAACAGTTACATCCCACAGATTCCCTCCCCTCTGCTTGGGAGATAATTGAGTTTCTTACTTTATCTACTCAATTATCTCCAAGCTAAAACTTTTACGTTTTATACATTTTTATAACTCCCTGATTTTACATCTCATACGAATAAATATTTCTGTGATCAGCATAACTTGGGGATCAACATATGTAAAAATCACATGAATCTGTCCAGGGGTTAAAAAGTTAGGTTGAGGTCCCTTTATTATCAATTGCAAGCATGGCTTTTCCTGCCCAAACCAGTTCCCACTGGTCTGGCAGTGTCCTTGGGACAATGCCCTGCTGGAGAACAATGGAGCTGAGGGAGGGGAAGAGCCACACTTTCCCATGGATTCAAAGGGTAAGAAAAAGTGTCCAAAAAGTTTCCATGTGTCCATACACTGTTTTTAAAAAGGCCAGCACTGTACAATAAAAGTCCATAAGCCCAAATACAGTTCTTAAAGGGCAATACATGCCAGGGCCATAGTCGCAGGGCAGGAGGCTAGCAATCAGTCCTCTCCAATGCCCAGTGACAAATGGCAGTTTGTCACACCCCCATATGTCCAGCCATTTTACTGTCATGGTAATGGCTGAATACTTCCCCTCTCAGCTCTGGAGGTACGTAGAATTTATCAACAGGCTTATCACTAGGTGCCCTATCTTGGACCCTTTGGATTTTGTGCAGAAGAGGGGAAGAGACCCTGGTTCTAGTTAAAGCAATGATTCTCTCAGGAGGTATGATGGGTTCTGTTATGACCTCCTCTTTATCAAGAGTGTCAAACTGTCTGGAAAGAGAATCTGCTTTGGTGTTACGATTACCAGGTCTATAGGAGATTACATAATTGAAGCGGGAAAGAAAAAGAGCCCAGCGGGCTTGTCTGGGCGAAAGCCTTCTAGCGTCACTTAAATAGGATAAATTCTTATGATCGGTGAGAATCACCATAGGAACCGTCGATCCCTCAAGTAAGTGACGCCATTCCTTGAGAGCTGATACTATGGCTAATAATTCTCTATTACCGATATCATAATTCTTTTCTGCAGATGTCAGCCTATGGGAAAATAATCCACAAGGATGCAACAGAGCGGTAGGAGATTCCCTCTGGGAAAGGATAGCCCCCACACCGGTCTCGGAGGCATCAACCTCAAGGATGAAGGGTCTAGAGGGGTCTGGATGTACCAGGACAGGAGCTGAGGCAAAAGATTTCTTCAAGAGAGTGAAAGAAGCCTTGGCTTCTTCAGACCAATTGACATGATTAGCTCCCTTCTTGGTCATAGCTTGGTAAGCTGGGAAAAGTCCTTTATAAATTTTCTATAATAGTTAGCGAATCCAATGAACCTCTGTATGGACTTCAAACCAATGGGTAAGTGCCATTCAAGAATAGACGATAGTTTTTTAGGGTCCATTTGAAATCCGTCAGTAGAAATAATATACCCTAAAAACTGGATAGAAGTCTGATCGAACAGGCATTTCTCAAGTTTGCAATACAAGCAGTTAGCAAGAAGGGTTTGTAAAATATTTCTAACTTGTTGGTGATGTATCTGAATATTAGGAGAATGAATAAGAATGTCATCAAGATACACAATAGCGCAAGTGTGCAAATAATTTTGTAAGACATCATTGATAAAATCTTGGAAGACTGCCGGGGCATTACATAGACCAAAGGGCATTACCGTATACTCATAATGACCGCTTTGAGTATTAAATGCCGTCATCCATTCGTCTCCCTCTTTAATGCAAACTAGATTGTAAGCTCCTCTAAGGTCTAATTTGGTAAAGATTTTAGAACCACGAAGCCTGTCAAAGAGCTCTGTTATCAGTGGTATAGGATACGCATTTTTTAGAGTGATTTTATTTAGACCCCTATAATCAATGCATGGACGCAAATCCCCCTTCTTTTTTGGCAACGAAAAAGAAACCAGCCCCTGCAGGGGAAGAGGAACGTCTGATAAATCCCTTACTTAGTGATTCTTGTACATATTCCTCCATAACCTTATTTTCATGTTGAGAAAGAGGGTAAACCCTTCCCTTGGGGGGCATGGTACCAGGGAGGAGTTTGATAGCACAGTCGTATGGCCTATGTGGAGGGAGACGGTCTGCCTGTATTTTGTCAAAGACCTTCGCCAGGTCTTGGTATTGAGGTGATACGTTAGTGGAAAGTGGAGGAGCTAAAGGAACATTAAGGGAACAAAGGGGTTTAACCTGACTTAAACAAGAATGGTTACAGGACGTACTCCAAGACAGGATTTGACTTTCCCTCCAGTCAATAACAGGGTTATGTTTTTGTAACCACGGAAAACCAAGAACCAAAGGGCAAAACGGGGAAGAAATGACCTGGAAAGACAACTTCTCTTTATGGGTATCACCTATAGATAGAATAACAGTCTTAGTTTGATGCCTAACATAGGGGACTGTTAATGGTCTACCTCAAAGGCCAAGGGTGTTTCTTTCTCCTCCAAAGGAAGAGAAAGAGCTGTTGCAAAGGTTCGGTCAATAAAGTTGTCTGCAGATCCAGAGTCAATGAGGGCCATAGTGAGATGACTAACACTTTCCCATAATAGGGTTACAGGCAAAACACACCTGTAAGAATTCAGTTAAGGGGACAGAGACATTACACCCAAGGCCGGTCCCCTTAACGAGCTTAGGCGGTAGAGTTTTCCGGACGTGATGGGCAAATGCCCCTTACAACCGCAGTATAGGCACAACCCTTCCCTTCTTCTGTAAGATTTCTCAGCCTCAGAGAGTCTTGTGTTACCTAGTTGCATGGGTTCAGAATCAGATTCAGGGGCTGGCAAAGCGGGTAATCCGGTTATCATTGAACGAGGAGTGGTTCTTCCTAAAGCTCTCTTTTGTCTATCTAGATGAAGATGCTTCTGTCTAACCCTGATATCAATAACCGACATGTATTGTATAAGGTCTTCTAGGAGTTCTGGTAAATCCCTGGCTGCCACTTCCTCCTGTAAGTACTCATTAAGACCCTCAAAAAAGACAGCTGTTAGAGCACTGTTATACCAAGTCAGCTCAGAGGCCAAGGTACGAAATTCGATAGCATAGTCGGCCACTGATCTAGATCATTGTTTGATTTTTAACAACGGTCTGGCTGCTAGTCTCTTTCTGCCTGGGGGATTGAACACATTACGGAAAGTCCTGAGGAATAGTTCAAGATTAAAATCAATCACATCATCATTCTCCCACAAGGGATTTATCCAAGCCAGGGCTCTGCCTTCTAATAAGTTCATAATGAACGCAATCGTGGTCCTATCAGTAGGGAATCAATCAGGGGCTACTTCAAAATGTACTCCCACCTGATTCAAAAATCCCCTGCATAACGATGGATCCCCGGAATAACGAGGAGGAGGAGTTAGACGAACAGATGGAGTGGAATGAGTTGCAGGGGGTAGAGCGACAGCACCTTGAGATCTACTGTCCTCTGCCTCTGGTTGAAGACACGCAGTGCTAGTGAGGATAGTTTGTAAGGCTTGGGCAAACTGATCCATTATATGGTCTAACCCCTCTATTCTATTTCATATGCTGCCATTTGTTGTCCCAGGTTTGCAGGGTCCATGGCCCTGTCGTAATGTCAAGGTTAATACTCCCCAACACGCAAACCAGAGAACAATAAAGGCGAACACAGATAGACGTATTACCGGACCTAAAGGTGGCCAGACTTAACGTAGGAATGAGAGATAGGAATAGTCAAACACGCCAAGGTCAGGAATACAGAGATACGGGAAAGCGAATAGACAGAGCCAAGGTCAGGGAGCCAGAAACGAGAATAACCGATAAACAAGCCGAAGTCAGGAACCAAAGAAAAGACAACTACTCAGAACGCACTCTCGGGCTATAATAAACCACGACAGGGCAAGGAAGTGATGTCAGAAGGAGTTTAATATAGGGTAAGGGGAATACTGATAGGCAGGGACAGAATTGAGGGAGGTATAAATAGTTAGTAGCAATTGGCTACTATCTCTTTAAGAGTAGAATACACGCTACCCCTGCCGGTTACCTTGTGCGCGCGCACACGTCCTCGGACGCTTTTCCAGATGCGCACGTGCCCCTGGAGGTGAGCGCGTGCAACGCCCGCCAGCGATCCACACCGTCCGACAGGAGAGGCCGGACGGCGGGACCGGGACGGCGCGGGACATAAGGTATGACAGATAGAATTTGATGGTGTTATGGGATAATTGAAGTCTGCGGTGGCAAAAAAGATGCAAAGCCTAGTAATGTTGTCATAACGAAAGGATGAGTAATGTTATGTTCCAAAAGGAATCTTTTAAATAACACAAAATCTCTATCGTATATTTTTCGTGTGTTGGCCAAGAGTGCCAGTTTTGATCATTTCCGGCTGTGTTGAAAAAGGATATCTAATCCATGATCAGATTCAGAAACGAGGGGGCGGCTGTGGCTACTTGAGCGGCTGTGAGCAGAGCTTGGTGAAATCAAAAGAGAGAGGAAAAAAGCCAAAAGCAGTTCACCTCAAGAGTGGAGCGTATGGTATATAGATTAGACACCTACCCTTAAAATGGGTGATTTGGTCTTATCTTAGCGGTAACACTTGTGTTACATCCAATTCAGATACATATGTACATGGAAAACATAAAGAAAACAAGCAATAGTGTAAATCCGTATTGATACCGGAGAAACTGACGGAAGCCAAGCACAGAGAGATGGACACAGGTTTCTTCAGGAATGAAGAGATTCTTTATTCGATTCACCGACCGGGTCTCAGAGGGACTAATGTCACCAAAATACAACAAGTTCTGAGCCCCGAACAACAGTGTAGGTCCCTTATATAGGCATATAACTCCTCCCATAATAAGCTCCACCCACACATATTCTTAACCAATCAACCGAACAAAGACTAACTTCCTGTTAGACCACATGGCTTGCCCAGCACAATGGAGTAGGGGAATGCTATATCCTGTATTCTTGCACATGCTCCGTACAGTACTGATTGTATCGTTGCCACGTGCAACCATCCGACTGATACATCAGTATATGCGCGCGCACATACCACGGGGCAATCTCGGCCTACTAAATTTATTTTTACCGAGATTCCACCACATTCCCCCCTTTGATGCTTTGTGATATTTCACAATTCCAGATGCATCACTTAATTTGAGTTTGCTTACACCTCAAGTTGCCATAAACCAGACCAGACTTTGCGACTCCCTAAAGATATGAATCCTTCAACATTCCTCTTCCTGTACTAGTTCTCCTTGATTTAGAGCCTCATACCTATAAATAGCCATTATCTGTGCAGCGGCCTTTCTCTCTGCTATATTCTCTATAATGCTCTGCACAGACCTAACTACCAAAGGAATCAGACATGGTAGGAGAAGGCACAGCATCAAAATTAGCATGACTCCACCTACCAATGCCTTAAGTCCTCCAAACTGCTCATAGGGCAAAGGTTGGATTCATTATCACACTCCTCATTGATAAGGCTCTGAGATGGGCCAATCCTCTGTGGGAGAATGAGAATCCGTTAGTCTATAATTATAATGCCTTTGTCGCTGCTTTTAGAAGAACTTTTGACCCTCCAGGTAGAAAGGTCAATGCAGCTAGATTACTATTGTGCCTTAGACAAGATAACCAAACCCTTGTGGATTATGCACTAGAGTTCAGGTCTTTGGCGGCAGAAGTTAAGTGGAATGAACAGGCCTATATAGACGTATTTGTAAACGGATTATCTGAAGTAATCCTAGACGAGGTGGCTACTAGAGAGCTCCCTGAAAATTTGGAGGATTTAATTTCTTTTATTTCTCGTATTGACGAACGTTTAAGAGAGAGACAGAACACTCGTGATAATATTCGTAGACCTTCCTTTAAACTAGCGCCTTTATTTCAAAGTCCTCAAACCACTATCCCAGTTTTTTCTGAACCTATGCAAATAGGCAATACTCGCCTCTCAGAAGAGGAGAGACAGTACAGGAGAAAGGAGGGATTGTGTATGTATTGTGGAGTAAGAGGGCACCTTCGCCTAAATTGTCCTAATCATCCGGGAAACGCTCGCACCTAAGTTTCTCTAGAGGACAGGCCTTGGGTGTTTCTATTTTGTCCTCTATACACAATTATAAAGATCACAGGCTTCTACTACCGGTTTCTTTAGCATGGGAAAAGGGAGTAATAAAGACTATGGCATTGATAGACTCCGGAGCTGCTGAGAGCTTTATCGACCAAGTTTTTGTTTCTAAACACTCTATCCCATCTCAGCTAAGAGACACTCCCTTGCCTGTTGAGGCCATAGATGGTAGACCATTATCTGAACCTGTGATTTCTCATGAGACTATACCTGTTTTTGACTGTTGGTATCTTACACGAGGAGGATATATCCCTTATGCTTATCTCTTCCCCTTCTGTTCCTATAGTTCTGGGGTATCCATGGTTAAAGAAACATAACCCTATTATTGATTGGGAGCTAGGGGAGATAACTTCATGGGGTCAGGGTTGCCAGGACAGGTGTTTACAGAAAGTCTCACCACTTTGCGTAGGTAATACACCGGTTAACTCCACCCAGTCTACAGACTTACAAATACCGTCTCGATACATAGATTTAAAGGCAGTCTTTGACAAGAAGAATGCTGATACTTTACCTCCACACAGGTCCTTTGATTGCAAGATTAATCTCCTACCTGGTACTATGCCTCCCAGGGGCAATGTATATCCTTTATCCACTAAGGAGAACTTAGTCTTAGAGGAATATATCCGTGAGAATCTAGACAAGGGATTCATTAGGAGATCATCCTCGCCTGCCGGGGCCGGTTTTTTTTTGTGAATAAAAAGGATGGCACGTTAAGGCCTTGCATTGATTACCGAGGTTTGAATAAAATAACTATCAGAAATGCATACCCAATTCCCTTGATTACTGAGCTCTTTGATCGTTTAAAGGGTTCCAAGATTTTCACCAAGTTAGATCTCAGAGGGGCGTATAACTTGGTGAGAATTCAGCAGGGAGACGAGTGGAAAACAGCGTTCAATACTCGATATGGGCACTATGAGTACACGGTAATGCCTTTTGGGCTCTGTAATGCACCGGCAGTATTTCAGGATCTGATCAATGAAGTTCTTAGGGAATTTCAACAGGATTGTGTTATTGTATACTTGGATGATATACTAATACACTCTAGAGAGATTGAGACCCACCACAGACAAGTCAGAAGGGTATTGCGCAAACTCCTACAACATGGATTGTACTGCAAATTGGAGAAATGTAGTTTTGATCAATCTCAGATAAACTTTCTTGGTTACGTGATTTCTGGGGAAGGCTTTAAAATGGATCCGGATAAACTCCAGTCTATTTTAGATTGGCCATTACCTAGGGGTCTCGAGGCCATTCAGAGGTTTATTGGATTCTCCAATTATTATAGGCGCTTCATTAAAGGATACTCTTCCATTATTGCTCCTATTACCAATATGACCAGACAGGGGGCTGACACTAAGACTTGGTCTACTGAAGCTCTCGTTGCCTTCAAGACACTTAAGGCACTTTTTGCTTCTGCACCAATTTTAGTTCACCCCGATACAACTTTACCTTTCCTACTCGAGGTAGACGCCTCAGAGACAGGTATAGGTGCCATCTTGTCTCAAAGGTTAGGCGTGGATAAACCATTACATCCATGTGGTTTTTTTTCCAAGAAACTATCTGGGACTGAAAGCAGATATGATATTGGTGACAGGGAACTACTAGCTGTTATCATGGCCTTAAAGGAGTGGAGACATTTATTGGAGGGGACCTTGCATCCTGTTACTATTCTGACGGATCACAAGAACTTGTCTTATATTGGGGAGGCCAAGCGCTTATCCGCCAGACAAGCTCGTTGGTCCTTGTTCCTCACCCATTTCAATTACGTGCTCACTTATAGACCTGGTTCTAAGAACTCTAAGGCCGATGCTTTGTCTCGCCAACATGAACCTTCTACTATATCTGAGACGGTTTTCTCTTCTATAGTTCCCAAGTGCAATATTATCGCCAACACTAGCCTCAGAATTCATTCTCCGTTGCTTGCCGAGATTATGAAGCTACAACATCTGGCTCCTAGACAGAGTCCTGAGTCACGGCATTTTGTTCCTGCTGAACTCCAACTAGAACTGCTACAATGCTTTCACAATAGTAAGGTGGCTGGGCATCCTGGCATTCGTAAGACATGCTCTTTTATAGCCAAAGATTTCTGGTGGCCCACCTTACGAAAAGATATTAGGGATTTCGTCGAAGCATGTGAGGTCTGTATGAAGACTAAACGACCTCAGACGCTTCCTTGTGGGCTTTTGCATCCCTTGGAAATTCCCGAGAAACCATGGACCTGTTTGGCTATGGACTTCATTGTCGATTTACCTGTTTCTAAAAAACAGACTGTGATTCTCACGGTGGTTGACAGGTTTACTAAGATGGCTCATTTCGTGCCCTTACCTAAACTTCCATCTTCCCCTGAATTAGCTGAGATATTCGCTAAAGAGATATTTCGTTTACATGGGATACCTTCCGAAATTGTTTCTGATAGAGGTTCCCAATTTGTTTCCCGTTTTTGGAAGTCATTCTGCTCTCAAATGGGTATCAAATTGAATTTCTCTTCTGCCTATCATCCCCAGTCTAACGGAGCTGCTGAACGCACTAATCAAAAGATCGAACAATATTTGCGTTGTTTCGTTTCCGAACACCAGGACGATTGGGTTGGTCTGATTCCTTGGGCAGAGTTCGCACACAACAATCTCGTTTGTGATTCTACTCGTTCTAGCCCCTTTTTCATGAATTATGGCTTTCATCCCTCCATTCTTCCCTCGGTTTCTCCTTCCCAAGGAGTACCGTCGGTTGATGTTCATGTTGCCAATCTGAGGAAGTTGTGGGAGGAAGTTGTGGGAATTCCATGTTGTTCAAGAAACACGCTGATAAACATAGAAGGGCGGCTCCAGTCTTTGTTCCAGGGGACAGGGTATGGTTGAGTACCAAAAACATTCGTTTGAAGGTTCCTTCTATGAAATTCGCTCCTCGTTACATTGGACCTTACAGGGTCCTGACTCGAATTAACCCAGTTGCGTATCGTCTGGCTCTTCCATCTGCCTTACGCATTCCTAACTCCTTTCATGTTTCCTTGTTAAAACCCCTAATATGTAACAAGTTTTCCTCCACGGCATCCGCTCCTCGCCCTGTTCAGGTTGAGGGACAAGAGGAGTATGAAATCAATTCCATCATCGATTCTCGTATCTCCCGGGGGAAGTTACAATATCTGGTTGATTGGAAGGGATATGGTCCTGAGGAGAGGTCTTGGATACCTCAGGAGGATGTGCATGCGCCTCGCCTCCGCAGGGCTTTTCACTCCCGTTTTCCATCTCGTCCCGGTTCCTTCCGCCCGGTGGGCGTTTCTGAGGGGGGGGGGGTACTGTCAGGGTACCTGCTGTCTCTACCTCTGTGGAGGTGAGACACTTGGACGTTCTTCCTCGCAAAAGGGTTGAATCACTCGTTCCTCGCGGTTCCCTCGGTCGTTTACACGCCGGCCGCGAGGGATCCACTTCCTTTTATGACGCGGCGTTCAGTAGCCGACGTCATGACGACAACCTAACCCGATCTGTCAATCAAGCTCCAAGCACGAATGAGGATTCGTCGGGGGCGTGATTATCTGTTTAGAATCAGGGTATAAAAGAGGGCTTTCTACGTTTGTTCATTGCCCTGTCGTGGTTCTAGCTTGTCTAGTCACTCAGTGCTATTGTATTCTGTTAGTTTCTTTGGTTTTGACCCGGCTTGTCTGTTCTACCTCGTTTACCTCTATTACCCTTTGACTCGGCTTGTCTCTCGTTTACCTGCTCTCTCGTTCCCTCGACCTCGGCTTGTCTCTAGACCATTCTTTACTACTACTTACGTTAGTTCGGCCATTCTAAGGACCGGTATACGTACCCTGTACCTGTTTGTACTCTGCGTGTTGGATCCCTGTCCCGATCCTGACAGTAGAGGCCGATGATCTCCTGGACAACAGACCAGTGGCGCCGAGACGAAAGGAGGTCCACGCAGAAGTTCAGGGGTGCAGCCGTAGGGAGCGTGGGCAAAGATAGACCGTCTCACGCCTCTGCTTCTCAGCTACCGTTGAACGATGAGCTTCCCGGCCAATGCACCAAATGATACCAGAGAAACTGACGGAAGCCAAGCACAGAGAGATGGACACAGGTTTCTTCAGGAAGGAAGAGATTCTTTATTCGATTCACCGACCGGGACTCAGAGCGACTAATGTCACCAAAATACAACAAGATCTGAGCCCAGAACAACAGTGTAGGTCCCTTATATAGGCATATAACTCCTCCCATAATAAGCTCCACCCACACATATTCTTAACCAATCAACCGAACAAAGACTAACTTCCTGTTAGACCACATGGCTTGCCCAGCACAATGGAGGAGGGGAATACTATATCCTGTATTCTTGCACATGCTCCGTACACTACTGATTGTATCGTTGCCACGTGCAACCAACCACGTTGCCGCGCGCACATACCACGTGGCAATCTCGGCCTACTAAATTTATTTTTACCGAGATTCCACCACAGTATGGCTATTTTACCAGGAAAAATTCCAAAGAATTTTCCACTCACGTGTATAAGAGCCCTATATAGGATAGGCTCAAATCACATTCGCTTATGCGCCGTCTGGTGGCACTTTCCCCTTAAGTAGATATGACTCCTCAATATAGGGAGACAAGAATGTGACAACATACAAAGCTATCTGGTGTAGTATGTTTGAAATATGTTTCAAAAGTATATGCCTTTAAATAATTGCTCACCTATTCCAGAGCCCAAGTACCTGGCTCTGGGTTAAAACAGCTTGGGTGCCTTGTGAGGGGGACACCACCCTTTGGAACAGATGCAGAGGTTCAGGAATGGACTAAATAAAAATTACAGATTTATTGAGTAAATAAAAACAAATGCCAAATAATTTAAATAAGCAAATATAAAATACTAAAGAAAAGAAAATGTTACCTGCGCTTTCTCCTTAATCCCTATGTATATTTAGACAAATGGAGGTCATTTAGTTGCTCCAATGGCCATTGGAGGGATGCCCGCCTGCCAACGTCAAGGCAGACCCCCCCTAAGCGGGTCCTAACACTGACCCTTCAGCCTGCTTCCTTGAGCTTCTGGCAAAGATATCTCTAATGAGACAGAAAGGGGTATTTTTTATATACACCCCTTTACTTATTAACCCTTAATAGGGAACACATGGGATGGGTAGCAGCATTGTAACCAGGCTGTGTGATACAAAGTAAATACAAATACAAAAAGAGAAGTCCTGCGCTAAAGCAGCAAGGACTACAACACACATCAGCCCCAATATGTAGTAAAAACCAAAGAAAAGAAAATGTTACTTGCGCTTTTTCCTTAATCCCTATGTATATTTAGACAAATGGAGGTCATTTAGTTGCTCCAATGGCCATTGGAGGGATGCCCGCCTGCCAACGTCAAGGCAGACCCCCCCTAAGCGGGTCCTAACATTGGAGCAACTAAATGACCTCCATTTGTCTAAATATACATAGGGATTAAGGAAAAAGCGCAATTAACATTTTCTTTTCTTTGGTTTTTACTACATATTGGGGCTGATGTGTGTTGTAGTCCTTGCTGCTTTAGCGCAGGACTTCTCTTTTTGTATTTGTATTTACTTTGTATCACACAGCCTGGTTACAATGCTGCTACCCATCCCATGTGTTCCCTATTAAGGGTTAATAAGTAAAGGGGTGTATATAAAAAATACCCCTTTCTGTCTCATTAGAGATATCTTTGCCAGAAGCTCAAGGAAGCAGGCTGAAGGGTCAGTGTTAGGACCCGCTTAGGGGGGGTCTGCCTTGACGTTGGCAGGCGGGCATCCCTCCAATGGCCATTGGAGCAACTAAATGACCTCCATTTGTCTAAATATACATAGGGATTAAGGAAAAAGCGCAAGTAACATTTTCTTTTCTTTGGTTTTTACTACATATTGGGGCTGATGTGTGTTGTAGTCCTTGCTGCTTTAGCGCAGGACTTCTCTTTTTGTATTTGTATTTACTTTGTATCACACAGCCTGGTTACAATGCTGCTACCCATCCCATGTGTTCCCTATTAAGGGTTAATAAGTAAAGGGGTGTATATAAAAAATACCCCTTTCTGTCTCATTAGAGATATCTTTGCCAGAAGCTCAAGGAAGCAGGCTGAAGGGTCAGTGTTAGGACCCGCTTAGGGGGGGTCTGCCTTGACGTTGGCAGGCGGGCATCCCTCCAATGGCCATTGGAGCAACTAAATGACCTCCATTTGTCTAAATATACATAGGGATTAAGGAAAAAGCGCAAGTAACATTTTCTTTTCTTTGGTTTTTACTACATATTGGGGCTGATGTGTGTTGTAGTCCTTGCTGCTTTAGCGCAGGACTTCTCTTTTTGTATTTGTATTTACTTTGTATCACACAGCCTGGTTACAATGCTGCTACCCATCCCATGTGTTCCCTATTAAGGGTTAATAAGTAAAGGGGTGTATATAAAAAATACCCCTTTCTGTCTCATTAGAGATATCTTTGCCAGAAGCTCAAGGAAGCAGGCTGAAGGGTCAGTGTTAGGACCCGCTTAGGGGGGGTCTGCCTTGACGTTGGCAGGCGGGCATCCCTCCAATGGCCATTGGAGCAACTAAATGACCTCCATTTGTCTAAATATACATAGGGATTAAGGAAAAAGCGCAAGTAACATTTTCTTTTCTTTGGTTTTTACTACATATTGGGGCTGATGTGTGTTGTAGTCCTTGCTGCTTTAGCGCAGGACTTCTCTTTTTGTATTTGTATTTACTTTGTATCACACAGCCTGGTTACAATGCTGCTACCCATCCCATGTGTTCCCTATTAAGGGTTAATAAGTAAAGGGGTGTATATAAAAAATACCCCTTTCTGTCTCATTAGAGATATCTTTGCCAGAAGCTCAAGGAAGCAGGCTGAAGGGTCAGTGTTAGGACCCGCTTAGGGGGGGTCTGCCTTGACGTTGGCAGGCGGGCATCCCTCCAATGGCCATTGGAGCAACTAAATGACCTCCATTTGTCTAAATATACATAGGGATTAAGGAAAAAGCGCAAGTAACATTTTCTTTTCTTTGGTTTTTACTACATATTGGGGCTGATGTGTGTTGTAGTCCTTGCTGCTTTAGCGCAGGACTTCTCTTTTTGTATTTGTAAATATAAAATACTGTCCAACAGAAGTCCTCTCCCGAGACGCGTTTCACCCTGCTTGAGGGCTTTTTCAATCGGTATTCTGCTCCATCCGGTTTCCCGTTTTCAATTTGTAGGTCTGGCTTCCTACTGGTGATGTTCCTGCCAATCAGGTTCCTGCTTTATAGGGCTTGGATGTGTAACGGATTGCCTGGCACCCCGACTGGGTACCTCCGTTAAAGGATGCTCCTAGCGTTTCCTGAGGACTCCAAGCACTCTGGCAGACACCACAATCACTGTATCGGAGAAGCATATGAATCCTCTCAAGCCTCTGAATGCTGTAGACAGTTGAATAGGAACCATACAAATAGGTTTGCACTCCTAGCAGTCAAACTGGAACAGCATGCAATAAATCCTCCCCCAATAATGAGACAACACTTCACTTTGAGGGTAAAACAGGAACTCTCTGTCCTGGCCCATACAGCCTCTTTTATTCCCAACCCCCAAACACATTACAGCCCACAGGGTTTTGCAGAACAACCAATAAACACATTACAACTCATACAATGCAAGTACAGCGGCCAATCAGACACAATGGGACAATAGAAACACACCCAGCATATTCCTCCCCTCTGCTTAGGAGATAATTGAGTCAATTACTGTATCTACTCAATTATCTCCAAGCTGAAAAGTTACACTTTTTATACATTTTTATAACTTTGTGAGTTAACATTGTACATACATAAAACTTATATTATTTTAACCAGCATAACTTGGGGACAAACATATCCAAAATTCACTTGAATAGATTCAGGGGTTTAACAGTTAGGTTGAAGGCCTTTGTTTTCACTTGCAAGCATGGCTTTTCCTTTTCAAACCAGTTCCCACTGGTTTGGCAGTGTCCCTGGGACAACACCCTGCTGGAGAACAATGGATCCGGGGGAGGGGAAGAGGAAGTGTCCAAAACGTTTCAGTATTTCCCTTCACTGTTGTTAAAAGGCCAGCACAGTACAATAAAGTATAATATGTCCAAATGCAGTTCTTTAAAGGGTCCCATCTTCCCGGGACCATAATCACTGGGCAGGAGGCAAGCAAGCAGTCCCCTCCAGGAAACTGGGGCAGACTCTGGTGCAGGGTCCAGTCCGCTACATTTCTCCCCTTTACCAAAGAGACTATCCAGACTCCAGACCTTCAATCGGTCTGGGGCTCGGATAGTCGGTCGGCCTTTCTTACCCTTTGTAGCTGTCCCAGTGTTCTCCTGCCACATGTGCCCAGTTGGAAATCTATAGTCTGGTGGAAAAGTAACCAGGGTGCTCTCTCTTCTGGTTGGACAAATCGGTTGCTGGGGAGAAGGGGTAATCGGCTCCTCTCCCTGCGACGTCCTTTCTTGTAGTAGGGGAAAACACACTGCCTCCTCTTCCAATACATTGTCCTGTTGTTGGGGACCAGGACAGACTGTCCATATCTCCAGTGGTGCAGGTGCAGAGACTACGGTCCCATTTGCCCTGTTGTAGGGTTTACTGTCTCCCCTTGGTGGGCTAGGCTGCCACATAGTTTCTGCGTGTTGGACCACACTAGTTGTCGTGACATTATGACAGGGCCATGGATCCTGCAGAACTATGCAAACATATGATTGCTTGTGAGAGTAGGGTGGAGGATATGGACCACAGGTTAGACCAATTTGCCCAGGCATTTCAGACCTTGCTCCAGAGGACTGCCTATTTAGAGGTCCCTCCTGCACCACCTGTGGTTCCGCCACCTGTAGTGGTTCCCGTACCACATAAACCACCGTCCATAACCCTTTCACCTCCCCCTCGTTATGGAGGTGATTCCACAGAATTTAGAGGTTTTTTAAACCAAATTGAATACCACTTCGAAGCCTCCCCAGGTTCATTCCCTACAGATAGATCAAAAATTGGCTATCTGATGAACCAATTAACAGGAAAGGCCTTAACCTGGGCTAACCCCTTATGTCTTTCTCACAGCTTTTAAGGCTGCTTTTGAACCTAAAGGCAGGGAGAAGAACGCTGCCAAAGCCCTTATGAGAATAAAACAAGGCAGTCGCTCTGTAGCCGATTACGCAATAGAATTCAGAACACTGGCGTCCGAAGTTGACTGGACCAATAGTGGTCTGGTGGCTGCCTTCTCTGAAGGTCTAGGTGAGAGTATACAGGACGAGACCGCAGCTAGAGACCTTCCGGTTAATCTCAATGAGTTTATAGCATATATGATAGATATCGATAACAGGCTCAGAGAAAGAGAGAAAAACAAACAACGTAATAGACGTCCTAATTTGTCCATAGCCCCTCGTTTCTCAAATCCAGTGGTGAGTAGCCAAGCTCCTCCTCCAGAACCTGAACCCATGCAATTGGGTAGTGCTAAACTCACTGAGGCAGAGAGACAACACAGACGTAACGAAGGGCTATGTATGTATTCTGGCAAGAAGGGACATCAAAGATTGTCATGCCCGGTTCGGCCGGAAAACTCGCACACCTAAGGCACGTACGGGGACCGACCTTAGGTGTGATGTATATGTCCCCTAAATTGACTAAGAACCGTTTCCTTGTCAGAGTTACCTTGTCTTTTAAGAAAACCACTGTTCAGTGTGAGGCTTTGATTGACTCTGGGGCAGCGGAGAATTTCCTAGACAAAGAGTTCTCTGCAAAATATCTCCTGCCCTTAAGACAGAAAGAGAGACCTATAGCAGTCGAGGCCATTGATGGAAGACCTCTTACCCAGCCTTTCATCACACACGAAACTCTGCCAATCACTGTCTCAGTGGGTATTCTTCACTCTGAAGAGATGGTCTTTTAAATCATATCTTCACCTACATGTCCGATAATACTCGGTTTCCCTTGGCTCCTGAAACACAATCCACGTTTGCATTGGGTTGAAGGAGAGATTGTGAGTTGGGGTGAGAGATGCAAAGGTGTTTGCTTAAAGCAGATACCACAACCAATTGGTACCATTAATGTTCCTATTGCACCTTCCCTGACCACACAGATACCGCCGCAGTATTTGGATTTAAAGGAGGTATTCAACAAAACCCAGTCAGAGGGGTTACCTCCACATAGACCCTATGACTGTGCCATAAATTTATTACCAGGTACTATGCCTCCCAAGGGAGGAGTTTATGCTGTGTCCCCCCAAGGAAATCTTTGTTTAGAAGAGTATATAAAGGATGCTCTAAGAAAGGGTCATATCCTCACCTGCCGGGGCTGGGTTCTTCTTTGTCTCTAAAAAAGAAGGAGACCTACGCCCCTGTATCGACTATAGGGGTTTGAATAGGATTACTATAAAGAACGCCTACCCTATTCCCCTTATATCAGAGCTGTTTGACAGATTGAAAGGAGCTCGAGTCTTCACTAAGCTCGATCTCAGAAGTGCGTACAACCTAGTCAAGATTAAGGACGGTCACGAATGGATGACCGCATTTAACACAAGAATGGGACATTACGAATACCTGGTTATGCCGTTTGGATTATGTAACGCTCCAGCGGTATTCCAGGATTTTATTAACGATGTCCTAAGAGAGTACCTTCACATGTTCATTCTAGTGTACCTGGACGACATTCTCATCTATTCCCCAGACCTAGAGACACATCACGAACATGTGAGAGTAGTACTTAAAACCCTGTTACAGAACAATCTTTACTGTAAACTGCAGAAATGCCAGTTTGACCAAACGGAGATACAATTCCTTGGATACGTTATATCTCCGTCCGGGTTCCAGATGGATCCCCGCAAGCTGGAGGCAGTCTTACAGTGGCCGTTGCCCAAGGGCCTTAAAGCTACACAACGCTTTATAGGTTTTGCGAATTACTACCGCAAATTCATTAAAGGGTTTTCTTCCGTAATTTCTCCTATAACCAATTTAACCAAAAAAGGAGCAAATTGTATATCTTGGCCCAAAGAAGCAAGAGAGGCATTTGAACAGTTAAAATCTTTATTTTCCTCAGCACCTGTCCTGACCCATCCTGATCCAACCAAGCCATTTATCCTAGAAGTGGATGCGTCAGAAACAAGAGTTGGAGCCATTCTGTCTCAGAGAGAAAGTCCTGATACGCCTTTACATCCCTGTGGATTTTACTCTCGCAAACTCACACCTGCAGAGAAGAACTATGACATAGGGAATAGGGAACTTTTGGCCATTGTACTTGCCCTTAAGGAATGGAGGCATCTCTTGGAAGGTTCCAAAGAGCCACTTTTGATCTTTACTGATCATAAGAATTTGGCTTATATTGGGGACGCTAAGAGACTGTCCTCTCGTCAGGCTAGATGGTCATTGTTCCTCTCCCGATTCAATTTCGTAATTACTTATAGGCCAGGAACTAAAAACACCAAGGCAGATGCACTTTCTAGGCAGTTTGAGACAGAAGAAGTTCCTGAACAAGAGATATATCCTATCATACCTCCAGAATGCCTCATTGCCACCACAGTTTCCAAAGTGTCCTAAATATTGTACCTCTGCCATCCCGACATGGCACTTACTAGGTTTCAGGGTCAGTCCTGCCTCCCCTATACGGTCAATAACTGCTCCTATATGTCGGAGGTGTTCTGACCAGCTCTGGCTATATATGGCAATATCGTCCAGGTATGCACATGCATATTCCTGGAACCCGTCCAGTAGCCGATCCACCATCCTTTGAAAGGTCGCCGGAGCGTTTTTCATCCCGAAAGGCATGACCCGAAATTGGTACAGGCCAAACGGGGTGACAAACGCCGACTTGGGGATGGCGTCATCGGCTAGCGGAATTTGCCAGTATCCCTTACATAAGTCTATGGTCGTAAGATATTGCCCTCTAGCCATTTTATCCAGCAACTCGTCTATCCGGGGCATCGGATAGGCATCAGACACGGTTTTGTCATTTAGCCTCCGGTAGTCAACGCAGAAGCGTGTGGTGCCGTCTTTCTTGGGCACCAAAACTACCGGCGATGCCCAGGGGCTGTCTGACGGTTCGATAACCCCTAGTTGCAACATTTCGTCACTTTCTGCCTTTATATGTGCCTTGACTGCTTCAGGGACATGATATGGTGTCTGCCGCATAGGTAGCTGTCCTGGGGTTTCCACTCGGTGAGTGGCCAGCGGAGTGTACCCGGGTAAGTTGGAGAAGATAGCTCCTTTAGCTAGGATCAACTCTTGTACCTGGGCACGCTCTGAAGGGCTTAGCCGCTCCCCCAGTTGGACACCCTTGGAGGGCTCTATCTGGTCCTCTGGTTCTAATAGGTCAGGTAGCGGCAGATTCTCCTGATCCTCAGAGGCCGAGGCGCATATGGCCGTCACGTCCTCCATCCTCTCATGGTAGGGTTTGAGCATGTTCACATGAAGCATGCGTCGCTTCCCTACCCCTGAGCAGGGGCCAATCACATAGGTCGTGTCGCATCGCTGCTCTACTACCTGGTATGGGCCTTGCCAGATGGCCTGCAGCTTTTCTGTGCCGACAGGTTTTAAAATTAAAACTTTCTGTCCCACTTGAAAGCTACGGTCTCTGGCTCCCATATCGTACCAGCGGCGCTGGCGTTGTTGGGCCGCCCGGAGGTTGGTGCGTACAGCCTGGGTCAATGCCTCCAGTCGGTCCCTGAACTCCAGCACGTAAGATACAATGGGGTTACCATCAGGGCTACTCTCCCCTTCCCAATGTTCTCTAATGAGGTTCAATGGCCCCCGCACCCTCCTCCCAAATAGCAATTCAAAGGGGAAAAAAACTGTCGACTCTTGGGGTACCTCCCTATAGGCAAAAAGTAGATGGGGTAAGTAACGCTCCCAGTCCTTATGAGTCTCGCCAAATGTACGGAGCATCTGTTTTAGGGTCCCATTAAATCTCTCACATAACCCATTGGACTGGGGATGGTATGCTGAGTTAACTATGGGTTTAATACCACATACCCTCCAAAGCTGTTGGGTAACCTCGGCGGTGAACTGGATGCCCCTATCTGAGATTAATTCTTGGGGAAACCCGATCCGGGAAAATATTTGTATTAATGCTTCAGCTACCGTCTCTGCATGGATGTTGGAGAGGGCAATGGCCTCGGGATACCGAGTGGCATAGTCCACTACGGTTAAAATGTACCTCTTCCCGGAGGGACTGGGTTTGGGTAGAGGCCCGACGATATCCACAGCTACTCTGCTAAAGGGTTCCTCAATGATGGGTAATGGGCATAGTTTAGCCTTATGGCAGTCACCTCGTTTGCCTACTCGTTGGCACACGTCACAGGAGGTGCAATATTGCCTTACAACCTTAGAGATCCCAGGCCAGAAAAAAGCGTGGGTCAATCGGTAGCGGGTGCGTGTCATTCCCAGGTGACCTGACAGAGGAATGTCATTAGCTATCCTAAGCAGCTCTTGCCTATACTCCTGGGGTACTACTAGCTGCTTGGTGGTCACAGTGACCACTCCGCCTACCCCCTTCTCTGCTATACGGTATAATAACCCTTTCTCCCAGATGTACTGCTCCCCCTCTAACCCAGCCTGATCAGTGCTCACTTTATCTCGGTACACCTGCAGCGTGGGGTCAGCTTTTACCTCTGCCTCAAATTGTGTGGGGGTGTCCCAGGTCATACATGTCAAGGGGGTGTCATGGTTTCTTACCTGAGCCTCGGTGTGAGCTGGTGGGGCCGTGGTGCGTGCCTGCTGCCGGGTGGTTACGGGGTGGACCTCCTGAGGGGGGCCTGAGGTACAAAAGCAGATGTCATCTGACCCAGGTCATTCCCCAGTACCACATCCGCTGGTAGGTTTTGCATCAAGCCTACCTCTACCATGCCCTCCCCCGCACCCCAATCCAAATGAATCTTAGCAGTGGGCAATCGGTATACTGCTCCCCCTGCCACTCGTACTGCCACAGATCCACCAGTGTGTGCTGTATCAGGAACCAAATGGGGAGTAATCAGGGTTAGGGTAGCTCCCGAATCCCGAAGTCCCTGGACTTCCTTTCCCTCCACGGTCACTAGCTGGCGGTGATGTTGCCGGTTATCCGTGGCTCGGACTGTCATGACTTCATGTAATATACCCAGGGGTTCCTCCGCATGAACACTCCACAATTCCTGTGTGGTCGGTTCCCTTTGATAATAATGGGCAGCAGCCCTAGGTACTGGGTTTGGGTGCCCCTGATTCCAGGCGGGCTTGCCCCGGTTTGGGGTACATTCCCGGGCCATATGCCCCCATTGTTTGCAAGAGTGGCACCTAGGGGGTGGAGGCAAATTCCCTTGGGAAGGACGAAATGGGGAGGCTGTGTGCGCTGGGGGTGGTATAGCGCTAGGTAGTCCGGTGGGTCGTGGGTAGCTTTTGGCTATAGGTCCATGGTGTCGCCGTGCGTCAAAGTGTTGGTCGGCCAATCTAGCTGCTTCAGTTAGATGGCGGGACATCCTGGTATTCGCAAAACTTACGCGTTGATCTCTAAGGACTTCTGGTGGCCTGCTTTACGGAGGGATATTGAGGAGTTCATCGCTGCATGTGAAGTTTGTACTAAAACCAAACAACCCCATACGCTTCCATGTGGATTCCTGCAACCCTTGGAGGTTCCAGAAAAAACATGGTCCTGTTTGGCCATGGACTTTATTGTCGATCTACCTATCTCTAAAAGACAGACTGTTATCCTCACCGTGGTTGACAGGTTTACTAAGATGGCACACTTCATTCCCCTGCCTAAACTCCCGTCTTCTCCCGAATTGGCAGAGATATTCGCTAAGGAGATTTTTCGCCTACATGGGATACCCTCTCAAATTGTATCGGACAGAGGCTCCCAATTTGTTTCCCGCTTTTGGAGGTCCTTCTGCTCTCAACTTGGTATTAAATTAAACTTTTCTTCTGCCTATCATCCTCAGTCTAACGGAGCTGCTGAACGTACCAACCAGAAAATTTAACAATATTTACGATGCTTTGTTTCTGAACACCAGGATGATTGGGTCGGTTTGATTCCTTGGGCGGAGTTTGCACACAACAATCTCGTTTGCGATTCTACTCATTCAAGCCCCTTCTTCATGAATTATGGTTTTCATCCGTCTATTCTTCGTTTGGATTCTCCTTCCCAGGGGGTGCCGTCGGTTGATGTTCATGTTGCCAATTTGAGGAAGTTGTGGGATCAAACTCGACAAATCCTTGTGCACAACTCTATGTTGGTCAAGAAACACGCTGATAAACGTAGAAGGGCGGCTCCGGTCTTTGTTCCAGGTGATAGGGTATGGCTAAGCACGAGGAACATCCGTTTAAAAGTGCCCTCCATGAAGTTCGCTCCTCGTTATATTGGACCCTACAGGGTGCTGACCCGTATCAATCCAGTTGCGTATCGTTTAGCTCTTCCTAATACCTTACGCATCCCGAACTCGTTTCACGTTTCATTGCTGAAACCACTCATATGTAACAGATTTTCCTCCACAATAGCCCCTCCTCGCTCCGTTCAGGTGGAGGGTCAGGAGGAGTATGAGGTTAACTCTATTATTGATTCTCGAATCTCCCGGGGGAGAGTACAATATCTGGTTGATTGGAAGGGATATGGTCCTGAGGAGAGGAGTTGGGTACCTCAGGAGGATGTTCATGCTCCCCGTCTCCGCAGGGCGTATCACTCTCGCTTCCCATCTCGTCCCGGTTCATTCCGCCCGGTGGGCGTATCTGAGAGGGGGGGTACTGTCAGGGTACCTGTGGTCTCTACCTCCGAAAGAGGTAGAGACTTAGCTGTTCCTCCATCCAGACGGTCTGATGGCTCCCTTCCCCGCGGTCTATCCGGTCATGCTAGGCCGGCCGCGAGGGAGTGACTGCCTTTTACAGCATCTAGGCAGGAAGTAGTCATCAGGACACTCCCCCGGAACGACCTGTCAGTCAATTGCTGCAGGACCAATCAGGACGCCTCGGAGGCGTGGTTACTGCTCTGAACAGGGTATTTAACAGAGCTTCTTTCATTAGCTCATTGCCCTGTCGTGGTTCTAGCTTGTTCTAGTCACTCAGTGCTTGTGTATCCCTTTTGGTTTTGACCGGCTTGTTTACCTTACTCTGCTTATCTCTGTTACCCTTGATTCGGCTTGTCTCTCGCTTACCTGTCTTCTGTTACCCTCGACCTCGGCTTGTCTTTGACCATTCTATACTGTACTACTTACGTTAGTCCGGCCATGCTAAGGTCCGGTATACGTATCTGGCTACACTTTGTACTCTGCGTGTTGGATCCCTGTCCCGATCCTGACAGATCTTCACCTCTCCAATTCATGCGCACCAATTGAATACCCACAAATGTCAAATGAGTTGGGTCACAATTGTGGTGGTGCTTAAAGTGAGCTGACAAATTGTGCTTCTCAAACCCCTTCTTTGTATTTCTTGTATCTGTATCTGTAGCACTCTAGTTGTTCTGCCTACATACCCTAAACCACATGTGCAAGTAATTAAATAGATAACTCATTTAGAGTGACATGTGATTAGTTGTTTTATCTGAAAGGTATTCTCTTTGTCATTACACTTTTGGGGGTTGGAGAAAGAGGTGATGTGTCTTTTAACTGAACCACTATTTTTGCAGGTTCCACATACGCCACATCCATAAAAAACACTCTTTTGATTAAAAACATTGGTACTCCCTGTTGGGTCCTTTTATATGATTTTTTACCAGATTGTCCTTTAAACTAGGTACTCCCCTATACGTTAACATGGATCTAGCAGGTAAAATTTTACTTAAAAGGGTGTTGTTTTGTAAAATTGGCCAGTATTTTTAAAAAAACATTTCTTAGCTTATAACTTTGGCAATTAAAATCGCATATAAAAGCAAAACTCCGTTCCTCTGTTGAGCCTGTGTGTGTCTTATATTGTAGTAAGGAATTTCAAAGTGACTTCATGCCTTGAGCATTATAACCTTTCTGCTTAAAATCTTTAATAATCTTACATGATTGTACTTCAAAGGTTTCGTCGTCAGTACAGTTTCTTTTAATACTCATTATTGTGCTTTTGGGGCATTAGTTAGCCAAGGTTAAAAATGGCAGCTGGTTTGTTCAATATAACTGTTGACGTCCACTTGTTTGAAGTACTTCTTAGTCTTTATAGAACCCTCCTCTACATATATTTGGAGGTCTAAAAAATTAACAGAACACTGTAATGGCGTTCAAGTTTTATTCCCCATGCATTGTTGTTCAGTTCTGATAAAAAAGAGTTGTAGGGAGGATTCATCTCCTCTCCCAAGTTAAAAAAATGTCATCAATGTAGCGGCGATAGAGCACCAGGCTTGCATCCCAGTCAAGCCTGCCATTTATATTAGTGTGTTCCCACAATGACAACGAATCGAATAACCTGACCACGAATGACCCCAAGTCACAGCAGCCGCTACAATGGGGTAAATGGGGTAGTGGAAAAACCTTCCAAATTCTGGACTTCCGCAGGCCACCTACCCCAAAGCCATTCATTCCCATAGATGGCTGCAAATGGTTGGCGAATTCTCTGACAATTCTCTGACAATTCTCTGACAATTCTGGGAGGAACATGTTCCTTCCATTCCATGTGATTAGGAACTTCTGCCACATAAGTAGGTCTGCTGTTGCTTGGGCATCTAGTCGACTATCGTCATTGAAAAAATGTGGGAAGAGACAAGACAAATAATGGGACGACCTAACTTGTCCCTAGCAGTTCTCTCTGTTCTACCAGAGGTGCTAGGAACAGGAGCATAGGGATAATCCTCAACTGTGTTGGGACAAAAATTGGTTGTATGGGTGGAAGATGAGCAGGATGCACAAGCTGGCGTCTTTAGACCTGCGAAGTGTTTGCAGAAAATTTCTGTATCTAGTTTGCTCCAGTTGGTGCTATTCCCGAATTGAGTGAGAGCTCCAGACACTTTAGCTGAAAATGACCATGATAATCATAGAAAGCCTTACCGCCATATTTGTTGCCTAGGTCTACCAGCTTGTGCATGTACAAATCAAATTATTCTCTTCTATTTGGGAAGACAGAGCATACCACATCCCTATATATAGTGCCTTGCAAAAGTATTCACCCCCCTTGGCATTTTTGTGTTTTGTTGCCTCACATCCTGGAATTAACATGGATTGTGTGAGGATTTGCATCATTTAATTTACAGAACATGCCCACAACTTTGAAGATTTTTAGATAGAACAAAATAACAGAAAAAGTCAATGTGCATAACTATTCACCCCCCTAAAGTCAATACTTTGTAGAGCCACCTTTTGCGGCAATCACAGCCCCAAGTAACTTTGGATAAGTCTCTATGAGCTTGCCACATCTTATCACTGGGATTTTTGCCCATTCTTCCTTGCAAAACTGCTCCAGCTCCTTCAAGTTGGATGGTTTGCGCTTGTGCACAGCAATCTTTAAGTCTGACTACAGATTTTCTATTGGATTGAGGTCTGGGCTTTAACTAGGCCATTCCAACATATTTACGTGTTTCCCCTTAAACCACTCAAGTATTGCTTTAGCAGTGTGTTTGAGGTCATTGTCCTGCTGGAAGGTGAACCTCCGTCCTAGCCTCAAATCACGCACAGAGTAGTACAGGTTTTGCTCAAGAATATCCCTGTATTTAGCACCATCCATCTTTCTCTCAACTCTGATCAGTTTCCCAGTCCCAGCTTCTGAAAAACATTCCCACAGCCTGATGCTGCTACCACCATGTTTCACTGTGGGGATGGTGTTTTTTGAGTGATG
Organism: Pelobates fuscus; assembly: GCF_036172605.1. NCBI lineage: Eukaryota > Metazoa > Chordata > Amphibia > Anura > Pelobatidae > Pelobates > Pelobates fuscus. Next base: position 71,781 of record NC_086318.1, on the reverse strand, counting down.
TGATGTGTTGGGTTTGCGCCAGACATAGCGTTTTCTTTGATGGCCGAAAAGTTCAATTCTCCCACATGCCTTTTCGCAAACTCAATACGTGCCATTTAGTTTTTTGCTGAAAGTAATGGCTTTCTTCTGGCCACTCTGCCATAAAGCCCAACTCTATGGAGCGTACGGCTTATTGTCGTTCTATGTACAGATACTCCAGTCTCTGATGTGGAACTCTCAGCTCCTCCAGTGTTACCTTAGGTCTCTGTGCTGCCTCTCTGATGCCCTCATTGCCCGGTCCGTGGGATTTGGTGGGCGGCCGTCTCTTGGCAGGTTTGCTGTTGTGCCATGTTCTTTCCATTTGGTTATGATAGATTTGATGGTGCTCCTGGGGATCATCAAAGATTTGGATATTTTTTTAGAAGCTAACCCTGACTTGTACTTCTCAACAACATTGTCCCTTACTTGTTTGGAGAGTTCCTTGGTCTTCATGGCAGTGTTTGGTTAGTGGTGCCTCTTGCTTAGGTGTTGCAGCCTCTGGGGCCTTTCAAAAAAGGTGTGATATGTAATGACAGATCATGTGACACTTAGATTGCACACAGGTGGACATCATTTCACTAATTATGTGACTTCTGAAGGTAATTGGTTGCACCAGAGCTTTTTATGGGCTTCATAACAAAGGGGCACATGTCAGTTTTCTGTTTTCTATTTCTAAAAAATAGTTTTATGTATATATTTTTCTCATTTCACTTCACCAACTTAGACTATTGTGTTCTGATCCATCACATGAAATTCAGATTAATAAAACATTCAACTTAAAGCTGTAATGTAACAAAATAGGTAAAAAGTCAAGGGGGGTGAATACTTTTACAAGGCACTGTATACCAAAGGCTAAAGCAAACTCAGAGATGGTCAGTTTCCTGTTTAACCTGGAGTCCCTAGCTTTTATCTCAACCGACAAATCATCATATGCATAAATCTTATTCTCTACGATATCCTGGAAAGGGAATTAGGAGTGATGCCAGGTTAACATCTTTACCTTCCAGGATATCTTTTTTAAAATGAGCTGGGATCATGTGAGCAGGATTAACGTCCTGTGAATCTGAAGTAGTCACTGAACCACCTAGGTGAATTTTAGTAGTTACTGGTTGAGCTGCAGTGGAAGGCCAGGCTGTCGTCAGAGCGAGAGTGACCGATTCCAGTTTCTCCAATCTGTCGTTGACTTTTCCCATGGAGGCCATGAGTGATGATAACATGGAGTGAATATCTGCTGAATTAGAATTGCTTGGGCCTTCCCTTGCCTCCATATTATCTGTAGATGTGCGAAGCAGTCTGAACAGTTCCGCTTCCCTAGCAGTAGCTGGGTATGGAATCTGACGTTTCCTGAGCTCGGTAGTAATGCGGGGGTGCGGGGGATAGTCCAGGATCTGTTTGATGCTGGACTAGCCATGTCTCCTCTACGTGAAGGTATGCCGGATCTAGCCGGAGTGCTGGGTAGAGATAGCTCTTCGCCACCTTCTTGTGACATACTAAATAACATAAAGATTACCATTATTACCTGTACATTTTATAGTAGTACTGGCTTGCTAGCTAATGCCAAGTTGTCACGAACGCGCCCTACTCCAAGAGTGTGTGGGTCGTTGTTGTGGTGGTGAAAGGGTTAAATTTACTATTTGTCTGCATTAGACCGGAAATAATGACAAAATCCCCCTTTTTAACACCACCCACACTTAAACATAATAATAGAACTATTACTATTTTAACGCTGCCACCACCAAGACAATTTATAAATGGGGTGCCTTGGTCCCCCAAGTAAATCAATAATAAAACCCACCAAATATTACTTAGTACAATATTTAAGGAATTGCAAAAATACTAATTAGTCTCTTCAGGTAACGTGATTATTGACCAGACAAAGGCAGAACTTACTAAATGAATGTTTATTATGAGCAAAAAAGTCACAGTGCATGTAAAAATATATTATAAACTAATTATTTACACCAACAACAGAAAGGATAAAATACAGAAGTCCCAATTATTCACTTAGGTTTTCAAAGTACAACTTCTGCCCAGGGGGTCTCAGGCAAGAAAAGATGGTGACTCAATTAGAATTAGTTTCAGTATTATAGCATGATTTAACTGTGATGCTATCTTTCATGTGATCGTGTGCACGAAAGCCTTGCTGTCATAGGCTTTCGTGTAGTCTAGCCGAATAAGCTAGCGTACGAATGGGTTGGCCCCCATTTGGGAGTTCTAAACAAAACAAATAATGAATAACATGAATTAACGCACGAGACCTCGTTTGGGCAGAATTATATGAAAGAAACGGTTACACAAATGAACGAGAAAAGCAAGTGTTCGTACTGTTATAGAATTATTAAAACCTTTATTAAATTTCCCCATTAACTCCATTAACTTCATTATATGACAGATTTTCCTAACAGCATTTAGAATATTAGAAAAAGAATATATTTTCTAGAAGGATATGAGTAACACCGGAATTGTCAAGTTCCTGTAATATGAAACATTGTATGCCATAGTTAGATCATGAGAACTGTACTAATGAAATGTCCATTCACTAAAAAAGCCTTGAACCTGACCTCGAGTCTAACAGCACTAACTACTCAAAATGGCGCCTAAAGCCCCCCTCCCATCGAGTGAAGCCTCGTGCTAGCAAGATGGCGTCTGAGCCATCGTGTCCACTCCCGTGTCCAAGATGACGCTACCTCTCGGTGGGAGGACATTTAGCCGGCCACTTAGTACTTAAGCCAATTAATAATATTGATGGGTGGGTATTGACATAGCCACTTAACACCTAACCCAATTAATGATGTTTATTTGTTGTTATCTTGATATTCTATGATGATGTAATATTGCTCTTATAAGGGTCTGCGAGCCCGCTTTTTAACCAGATGCCATTAAATTTTCTCGAAGTTCTTTTAACCTGAACTCCGTGTGTCAGTGTGAATTTACTTCTGCGTATACGCAATTTAATTATCTCAAATTTGGACAGGAACAGATAGACATTCAAACTTATTTGTTTGCTTAAAATAATCTATATCAGTACGAATTATGCAAACTGTAAGCATGAAAAATAGACCTGAAAATAGACGCCGTGGGACCGCGACTGTGGCTCTGTCCTCGGAGATGCCTGCTTGGAGGGACCTGTTTGGAAGGTGAAATCCGCAGTCTGTGACAGGAACAGCCGGAACAAGTGAAACCTCGTGGAGAACAGGTACGTTTTCAAGATGGTGACCTGCATGACCCGGAAGTAGTCGCATGCAAATCATTAGACCTCGGACGGTATGGACTAAGGTAAGAGGTTCCCTTAAGTAGGTAAGTACCACATATAGCCCCTCCCACAATTTCATGCCAACCGGCCTTAATACATATATATATAAATTGAAAAGAAAAACAAATATAAAAACAAATAAAAACGCTAACTTTGGCCAGCGTTTGTGGCTAAGTGGCTTCTACAAAAGACTGGAAATACCCCATTTGGAATACCCTGGGTTGTCTACATTTGAAAACGGTATGCCATGATGGGGTTATTTCACATTCCTGGGTTACCATATATGGTCTCAACACAGACCCAGCAAACCAATCTGGCAAATTGAATTGGGCAAGCCCTATATTGACCCTGTAACTTTCCAAAACACCATAAAACCAGTACATGGGGGGGCATTGTTATACTCGGGAGACTTCACTTAACACAAATAGGAGTGTTTAGAACAGTAAAACGTATCACAGCGATGACATCACCAGTAAAAGTGCAGTTTTTGTGTAAAAAAAATGCAAAAAAACAAATAAAAATGCTAACTTTGGCCAGCGTTTGTGACTAAGTGGCTACCAGAAAAGACTGGGCGTACCCCATTTTGAATACTGTGTGTTGTCTACTTTTATAAATGGTATGCCATGATGGGGTTAATTTTCTTTCCTGGGCTGCTATATGGTCTTAAAGGCAACATAGGCCCAGCCAACCATTCTGGCAAATTTCAATGTGCAAACATGGAAAAGGAGAAAGCCCTACATTTGACCCCTGTACGTGTGCAAAAACCCATAAAACCTGTACATTGGGGGAACTGTTGTACTCGGGAGATGTTGCTGAACACATATTGGGGTGTTCTTTTTGTCAGTAACACATAACAGGAACTAAAAATCCATGCCTAAAGTACAATGTGAGAGAAAACATAAAAAAATGACTACCCAAATGTTTGACAAAGACTGGTGGTAGAATGAATGCATGGAAAGTGTTAAAACACCACCATCTGAAATACCCTAGGATGTTTACTTTTCAAAAAGGTATGGTTTGAGGGGCCTAAATTATATTGGCCGGCTTTAGAAATGTCCCAAATAGGACATGGGTGCATGATGACCAGCTGGGAAAATTCCAATTTGGAAAACTGGAATGCGCACCCTCCAAATAAGGTATTTTAGCCCCCAGAGAACCCGACACACCTGTACATGGGTGGTATCACTGTACTAAGGAGAGGTTGCTGAACACATATTGTGGTGCTCTTTGGCAGTAATATATAACAGGAGCTGAGAATCCATGCCTAAAGTACAATGTGTGTGAAAAATAACACAAAAAATGACTACCCAAATGTTTGACAAAGACTGGTGGTAGAATTAATGCATGGAAAGTGTTAAAATACCACCATTCGAAATATCCTAGGGTGTCTACTTTTTGAAAATATATAGTTTGAGGGGGGTAAATTACATTGGCCGGCTTTAGAAATGTCCCAAATAGGACATAGGTGCATGATGACCAGCTGAGAAAATTCCAAGTTGGAAAACTAGAATGCACACCCTCTAAATAAGGTGTTTTAGCCCCCAGTGATACATGAGGGATATCACAGTACTCAGGAGATGTTACTGAACACATATTGGGGTGTTCTAAAAGTTCTTCGTACATGTATTCTTAAATTGCTCTGTGTGTCAAAAATATCACCAATTATTTTATTTTTTATTTGGCAAAGATTGGTGGTAAAATGGTTGCATAAAAAGAACACGAAAGGGGGGCGGGGCCTGACCTTGAAGCAGAGAGGACACAAATCACAGCAGCTCCTGCTAAATACAGCAATTATAGTGAATTTTAAGGGCGCTCCGGCTAAACCTCATCTTTTCCTCCTTCTGGAAGCAATTGAAGGCTTGCATGCGGACTCCGAAACACAAGCCAGTGATGGCACGCAATGTACCACGAGGTACCCGACGGAGTGGAGAAGAAGCTCCCCATAACCCTGTACCCGCGAAAGTCCAAATCCGGCAAGAGACCACCTCGGGACCACATCTGAGCACCAGGGTGGGCAGCAACAAAACGGGGACCCACGGGGACCCACGGCACCCTTCTAGAAGACCTGCACCGAGACTCAAGCCTCAACGGGGCAAGACACAGCGAATGAAACGGAGGGGCACAAACCTCGGAGAGGAGAACGCGTTGAGAACGCACACAGGGAGCTGTCCCAGCCCAAGACAGGTGAACCCAGCCCGGCACACAGATTGGGAGGCACTATACTCACCAGCCTACACACCCCCACATGGCTCAGGGGCTCTAAGCTTCCTCGCACCAGGGAGACTGCACAAGCTGCAACTACCAACACTGGGGGCATCCATCCAGCCCCAACAAGGCATCGGCTGACCCCAACGGGACTTGGACTTGGAATGTCAGGCAGAATGGCCATTGTCACTCAGTTTCCTATGCCCCAACTGAACTTCCACGTATGTCGGCTGGCATCTATATTCTAGGTTTGACTGTCATGGCCGTTACCTGTAATTCCTGTCTCTTCCGGGTTGACGGACTGTAGCCACACCCCCTCTCTGACGCGGTCTCATTGCGCTACATAATGCGACCGCGCCAGGCAACAGACGCTGGATTAATGAACAGCGTACCGCGGAATTAAACCGGCTGCAACTCTTCACTACAAACTTACCTGTGTACCGAACCGGACTCGTAATCGACTAACCTCCTTCTCCTTCCTCGACCACGGCTAGCACTTGACTCCTCTCGACTTCTCTCCACGGAACCTCCCCGGAGGGCACTCTGGGACCAACTTCAATTCCTCTGGAAGCTAAGTTAACTCACTGTATTATACGAACTTTCCCCTGACTACTGAGCTCTCAAGCTTCAGCCTGCTCACACATTCTATTATCGTTATAGGAGTAATTCCTATTCATTAACCCTTCTGTCTCCATATAAGATGTTTTCTATCAATTAATCTAAATCAAATCTCTGCAAGTTAATCTGCATTGCTTTCCTTCATTTTATTGCTGCAATTCAATTGTATAAGTTAATCTAAGAATCCACTCAACAATCCTGAACCATTTAAAGATACAGTACCTATGTTTCTTCAATCAAATATATTAAAGACACAGTATCAGTTAACTCCCTGGTGAACTGTCATCTCTTTATTTCCTCAACTCCTCACATTCACATCTAATTAATCAGAAATCTGCAGTTGAGCTCCATCAAACTCTATGTGAACGTGACATTGACTTTGTTTTCTGGACTGCTCGCACGGGGGATCACAGGGGGATATTAGCCGCAGTCCATCGATTAAACGCTGAGAATACCCATGCTTAGACTAGCCCAGTTTCAAGCGAGTATTATACTTTTTTGTTATTTTCTTTACTTTAGTGCAATCTTATCAATATGCTGTTTAGCAGTTAGGTTTCATGAGTTATATTTAATCCTTTCCCCACAAGCACTGCTAGAGCACTATAAAACCTGCTATATTAATGCCATGCACTTTGAAACCCTTATTTTCTCTCACGTCTGACCATGCTTAATATTTATCTAAATATAAAACTGCGCACATATACACATAGCGCACCCAGTAACCACAGTGCATGGGAGTCTTCCCTGCTGTCAGCTACACGGGTAACTCGGGTGTCTGGCTAATCTCTAAAGTGTTAAAAATGTGCAATGCAGCCTGTTTATAATTTTTACGTTTATGTTGCCTCCATCGTTAACAAAATGGTCCGCTGCTTTAATGTCATGCCGACAGATTACCAAGATGATGCCGTATCTACTTAAGCTGCAGAGACATTAACAGTTGTCTTGAACCAGTTAGGCAGTGTATAATAGTCTTTAATCATTAGTATACATGTTAGAACCATTGTATGTGTACTGTAATACGCTTAGAGACCCCATATTATGTTTACGTATTTGCTTGCACTAGCTGTTGTGGCAGTGCAAACATGTTTGTTCTCACTATGCACAAATAAAATAAAGAATTTTAAAAAAAAGTACACGAAAGAGTCAAAATACCCCAAATTTAATACATTCTTTTTAACATATTTATAAATGATCTTGAAATAGGCATTGAAAGCCATGTTTCTGTGTTTGCAGGTGACACAAAACTTTGTAAAGTAATAAAATGCAAGCAGGATATTGCTTTGCTGCAGAGGGATTTGGATAGATTGGGGGACTGGGCACTAAAATGGCAGATGAAATTTAATGTAGAGAAATGCAAAGTTATGCACTTCGGGGTCAAGAATGCACAAGCAACTTACACACTTAATGGTAGTGAATTAGGGATAACCACACACGAGAAGGATTTGGGAACTGTTATAGACAATATTGTAGTGGAGTAGCAGTACAATCCACTGTATCTCCGCTGGTAGTCAGGAATCAGCATAGAAATCACAGGTAGCGTAGTAAATATCCCTCCTTCCCAAGAACTAGACGACACATAGTCTGGGAGTCAACTCAGCTTTTATTCCACAGTCACAGTATTTATACAGCTCCCGATGCAAGGGGTTTCCAGACTGACAATGCAGGGGTTTTCCTTCAGAGGACTGTGTGGGGAACTTAGCCTGTCAATCACTTTAATTTGCAAGCTTGATCACATGTTTCCCTACAGCCTATCAGGAAACACCTTAAGCTATTTAAACCTTGTTTGTTAATTTCTCTGTGCCCTGTCGTGGTTTCCAGTTGGTTATCCGAGAGAACTTACTGCCATAGTCAGACGTTGTTTGGATTGACTTACTGCCATAGTCAGACATTCATTGAATTGACTTCCTGCTATAGTCAGACATTCAATGGATTAATTTAATGCCATAGTCAGACATTCTTTGGATCGACTTACTGCCATAGTCAGACGTTGTTTGGGTCGATTTACTGCCATAGTCCGACATTAATTGGATCAACTTACTGCCATAGTCAGACGTTGTTTGGATTGACTTACTGCCATAGTCAGACATTAATTGGATTGACTTACTGCCATAGTCAGACATTCTTTGGATCAACTTGCTGCCATAGTCAGACATTCTTTGAATGGACTTACTGCCATAGTAAGACATTCTTTAGATCGACTTACTGCCCTAGTCAGACATTCTTTGGATCGACTTACTGCCATAGTCAGACATTCATTGGATCGACTTACTGCTATTGTCAGACATTCAATGGATCGATTTAATGCCATAGTCAGACGTTGTTTGGATTGACTTACTGCCATAGTCAGACATTAATTGGATTGACTTACTGCCATAGTCAGACATTCTTTGGATCGACTTGCTGCCATAGTCCTACCGTTTTTGGATCGACTTACTGCCATAGTCCGACATTCATTGGATCGACTTACTGCCATAGTCACACATTCTTTGGATCGACTTACTGCCATAGTCAGACATTCTTTAGATCGACTTACTGCCATAATCAGACATTCATTGGAACAACTTACTGCCATAGTCAGACATTCTTTAGATCGACTTACTGCCATAATCACACATTCTTTGGATCGACTTACTGCCATAGTCAGACATTCTTTGGATCGACTTACTGCCATAGTCAGACATTAATTGGATCGACTTACTGCCATAGTCAGACATTCTTTGGATCGACTTACTGCCCTAGTCAGACATTCTTTGAATCTACTTACTGCCATAGTCAGACATTCATTGGATTGACTTACTGCCATAGTAAGACATTATTTGGATAGACTTACTGCCATAGTCAAACATTCTTTGGATCGACTTACTGCCATAATCAGACATTGTTTGTTTTTTATGAGGATACCCCCTACCACACCTATAACTTGAAGAATTGCCTCTGCACTTGATCCATGGGGGGGGGATTATTCCTCCCAGGCGCATACACTGGAGCTGTATTGAAGCTCCAGGAAAGTGTGAGTGCACATCTTTTATTTTACTTATCACCACTACAGTTTTAAATACTACACTATTATTCCTCCTCTGGTTCTCTTCACATATACCTTGTCAAGGATTACTGAAGCGCTGCACCTACCCCCTGGCTTTATACCTGCAGTGGGAGATAAATAATGTTTCTGTGCTTTGTCTTTTTTTGCCTTTACTTATACTCATTCTTCAATTCTCACTTTCTAGTCTCTCTTCTTTTTTATTTAAATTTTTCTGTGCAAATGCGTGATTGTAAACACGTCTGTAATGCCACCTCAGCCTACGTATTGATATTGAGGCATGGCAGAAATAGACATTACACATTTTATATGAGTAAAAACAAGAAGCAAGCAAGACTGTCACATCTAACCGGTAGATGTGATAACAACTAGGTTTAGGAAGTCTATACATAAGCAAAGTTAGTGGCCTCAGTAAAACGGGCTGAGGATAAAAATAAAACAGTAGTGGCATACCTGAGATACATATAGTCAAGCATGAGTAACTAAAATAAAAATGAAATATGGGGGAGGATGACGTGATGTGGTGGAATCTCGGTAAAAATAAATTTAGTAGGCCGAGATTACCACGTGGCATGTGTACGTGCATAAGCTGACGTATCGGTCGGTTGGTTGCACGTGGCAAAGATACGATCAGTAGTGTACGGAGCATGTGCAAGAATACAGGATGTAGTATTCCCCTCCTCCATTGTGCTGGACAAGCCATGCGGTCAAGCAGGAAGTTAATTCTTATTTGTATTGATTGGTTAAGAGGATGTGCGGGTGGAGCTTAATATGGGAGGAGTTATGTGCCTATATAAGGAGCCTGCACTATTGTCCGGGGCTCAGAACTTGCTGTATTTTGGTGACATTAGTCCCTCTGAGTCCCGATCGGTGAACCGAATAAAGAATCTCTTCCTTCCTGAAGAAACCTGTGTCCATCTCTCTGTGCTTGGCTTCCGTCAGTTTCTCCGGTATCATTTGGTGCATTGGCGGGGAATCTCATTGTTCAACGGTAGCTGAGAGGCAGAGGCGTGAGACGGTCTATCTTTGCCCACGTTCTCTACAGCTGCACCCCTGAACTTCTGCGTGGACCTCCCTTCGTCTCAGCGCCACTGGTCTGTTGTCCAGGAGATCATCGGCCTCTACGTAAGAAGTGCTGGGGTGTCCCCGTCGATGAGTGTGAACTCAGGTTCAGGAACGAGGAGGTAAGACGACCGCTGTTTTAGACGGCGGACCCACTAGGGGTATACCGATTGTGCGGTAGGCCCATAAGGGGTTTAAATCTGTGTATGGAATCTGCCCCCTCTGTCGGAGGGAAGGAGCGAAGGCGCACCGCTCAATCAAACGCTCTTTAGTAAGACCGTTTGATTTGGTTTGGAGTCAGGCGGGGTTCTGTGTAAATAGCCCTAGCCGGACACCGGTGTCTTGTCTAGACTAGCGTTCTAGGGTGTACAATTTGTTCGCTAGGTCGGAGGGACCGGGAGACTAAGCAGACTCTGATGTACATTATCGTTTGCTAGATCTCAACCTATCTTGGCTAAGTGGGAAGGCGTGTAAATTTGGAACCCACTAGACTATTGATAGAGTAGAAAGACTAAAAGGGTTCTGTTGTAAATTCCGCCCTCTAGTTCGCTATATGTGGTGCTTGGGCAGTGTGGCTAACCAAAACGGATGTAGATAGTTTTAGGTAGTCCATCAAGGTACTGGCCAATAGTTTAGTTGGGATTGTATATGTGTTAAAGATTGTTAGTAAAGTGTATATCTTGTTAGATAGCGCGAGCTCAGCCGTCTAGCGAGAGTGTTAATAGTGTGTTGCTGTATTATAGTGCACCGTACCATAACCCTGTATATTTACTGACACTGTATATAAGTACTAATCATTGTCGTCTATTGCATGTTTAACACCATAACCACTAATAATTGTATTGTGACCTTAAATTGTGCTTTGACCTATGCTAACCGTACTGTAACCGCTGTTTGTAAAAGACGATGTTACTGGGGTGTGTTATAGACGGGTAATTCATATATAGAGAATTATAGCGTGGGTGACTGTATAGTTTCGCCAAAGGGCATAATATTGATTATTTAGTGAATGGTGTAACAGCTGTGCGTGTACGGGAATTCCCTGAGTGTTTTTATTGTGTTATTGTGTACGTTTCACTTGGTAACTGTACCATGTGGTGCTGTTGCCGGAAGAAACGGGTGTGACTGTTGAATAGAACGTGTGCATAGTATTCGTTGTCAACGACGCTCCATTGATAAGTATGGGCGCGTCGGAGTCGACGATTTTGGATCCCTTAGGTTGTATGGTAAAGAATTTTAAAAAGGGATTTACAACATGTGATTTTGGGGTTAAAATGTCTCCTGTACGTTTGGTCACTTTGTGCACTAGGGAGTGGCCTACTTTGGTTGCGGCATGGCCGCCACGTGGCAGTTTGGATCCAACTCTGGTACAGCGTGTACACGTGGCTGTATCAGGTAGGCCTGAACTTTACGGACAGTTTCCATATATTGATTGTTGGAGACAGGCCGTAAACGACTCGCCAAGATGGATTCGGATATGCCACGAGGAGCAATGTCGCCTCATGGTGGCCAGAACTTGTTTGTCCACTAGGACTACGGTTAGGCCCATTTTGGACACGCCCCCTGAGTCCGAGATCCCTATGCCGCCCCCTTACTTCCCTGTAGAAGGAAGTGATACAAGTACAGGAAGTTCTACACCCCTTCCCCCATTGCCCCCATCCGCTTCCGCTTCCTCCTCCTGCAGAATCCACCCCCCGTCGTACTAAACCTCCCCTTCCGGAACCAACCCCCGTTAGATCCCATTATCCTGATTTGGCGCCACTTCAAACTTCCGGTCAAGCTTCTTCTAGCTCGGCTCGGAATATTCTATTCACCGACCTTCCCCAAAATCAAGCTTCTACATCCTCATGTCTTACTACCCCCCGACCGGAACCTCTAACCGACGCCCCTCCACGTAGCCCTGTACTAACCCGACAACTGACCGGTACCCAACAACCCAAACATTATCAGATGCCTCTTCGTCTGAATCCTGGGTCAGCCTATCTCGATGCCGCAGGTCAAATGGTATATGCTGACCCAGTCTTCGTATATGTCCCGTTCACGACTACCGATCTCTTGAATTGGAAGACCCACAATTCCTCATACACTGAGACAATTCCTCGTACACAATTCCTCGTACACTGTGGTTACAAGCTATGACCGATCTGTTCACCTCGATAGTTCAGACACATAATCCGACATGGGCTGATTGCCAGCAGTTATTAATGACATTGTTCAATAATGAGGAAAGGACTAGGATTAACCAAGCGGCCATTAAAGCGCTAGAGGAAGAAGCCCGTACTTTAAATCAAGCCAATCCAGCAGCATGGGCCGCAACGCATTATCCTAATACCGATCCCGAATGGAATGTTAATGGCGCAGATATGGTTCAACTAAAAGCCTATAGAGACGCTATAATTGCTGGCATGAAAGCCGGAGGGAAGAAAGCCATTAATATGTCGAAGACAGTTGAGGTGATTCAGAAAAGTGATGAAGCGCCCAGTGTCTTTTATGACCGATTATTGGAGGCATACCGCTTGTATACCCCCTTTAATCCGGAAGACGCTGATAATTCCCAAATGGTAAACTCTGCCTTTGTCAGCCAAGCTTACGGAGATATTAAGCGCAAGCTACAGAAGTTAGAAGGGTTTGCAGGAATGTCCATCACCCAACTAATGGAGGTAGCAAATAAGGTGTACATGAATAGGGAGTCAGAAAGTAAGAAAGAGGAAGAGCGCAAGATGCGTAAAAAGGCTGATATGCTAGCGGTAGCGATCGCAGGCATAGATAGACGGGGCCCAGATAGAGGCGATAGTAGGTGGAATAGGGAGCCCCTGAGTAGGAATCAGTGCGCGTATTGCAGAGAAGAAGGGCATTGGAGAAGCGAGTGTCCGCAAAGAGAGCAGTACGAGAGAGACCAACCCAGGGCAGGTTATGGAAACTTTAGAGGCAGAGCGAGAGGTAGAGGAGGCCCCGGAGGAAGTAATGGAAACAGAGGAAGTGTAAGAGAAGATAGGTACTATCCAGCAGCGCAAAGGTCCCGCGATAGAGAAGGTAGGGACTTTGTAGGATTGGCTGACACGGTCATGGAGGACTATTGATACCGACCGTGCTCCATCCCCATTGGTCGAGCGGAGCCTATGGTCGATGTATCAATAGGGGGAAAAAGGAGTGCATTCATGATCAACACTGGTGCTGAACATTCGGTGGTGACTAACCTAGTTGCTCCTCCATCTGGAAGAACTATTACCGTAATAGGAGCAACTGGAAGAAGTGCTGCAAAACCGGTTCTTAAAAGTCGACTTTGTACATTGGGAGGCCACGTAGTAAAACATCAATTCCTTTACATGCCTGAATGTCCAGTCCAATTATTGGGACGTGATTTGTTTTCCAAATTACAAGCGCAGATTACGTTCCTACCAAACGGAACAACATCCTTAAAGTTTAATGGACCTTCAGGTATTATGACATTATCCGTACCAAAGGAAGAAGAGTGGCGACTTTATACAGCGTTGACTAGCCAAAACCCTAGGAGTGATGAATCCTTATTCAACATACCAGGAGTTTGGGCAGAGAACAACCCACCAGGACTGGCCCGCAATATTCCACCTATTAAAATCGAACTAAAACTTGGGGTTTATCCAGTGAGCCTAAGACAATATCACATCCCGCAGAAGGCTAAGAAGAACATTCAATCTTATCTGGATAAGTTCATACGGTATGGTATCCTAAAATTCTGTACTTCCCCCTGGAACACCCCATTGCTGCCTGTTCAAAAGCCCGGTACAAATGAGATGATTACAAAGGAAATCATTGGTTTAGTAACAGCCGTATGACCAAGTATCAAGCAATGTTGTGTGAAAACCCAAGAGTGCATTTAGAGACTGTTAATACCTTAAATCCAGCTACCCTTTTGCCACAACCTACTGAAAGTCAACATGATTGTTTGGAAGTGATGGATGAAGTATTTTCAAGTAGACCAGATCTTCGTGATTTTTCCATCCAGAACCCCGATGTTCAATATTACACCGACGGCAGTAGTTATGTGAAAGAAGGGATCCGCTATGCAGGATATGCAGTAACAACAATAGACAAGGTGATAGAAGCTCGGCCACTGGCAAAAGGAACATCAGCACAAAAAGCAGAATTGATAGCACTGACACGAGCGTTACAATTGGCTGAAGGTTTAAGAGTGAACATCTACACGGACTCCAAGTATGCGTTTTTAACTGTAAGAAATTGATATGCCAAACTGCAATATTGTATATAACTGTCTGTGTATGTGACTGGTTTCACAACTTGGGGCTCATCTAATTGATAACAGTGTGATAAGGATCAAAGCTTTCAATTGCATTTTACAACATCCAGCTAAAACAAAAGCTTACATCCCCCCAGTATTCCATGTATGTTATCAGGAGATCAGAGTAATTAACATCTAGGTGTAACCATGGAATTGTGTGTGTTTTCCCAATTCTGTCTAACCTACCCAGAAACCAAGAGATCAAACGAAGAGATCAAAAGACTTATGAAAAGACAGAACTCTCTGGAGAAAGAGGGCGGGATAAACCACTTTTGGGAGGGAAAAGGAATTCTGGGACTTGTAGTTTATTACTCCAAGAATGAGTCTTTAAAAGGACAACATCCAAGGAAGGCTCTCTCTCTCTCTTTGTCTCTTTGGAGAGGACAGCACAGCAAGCAGGGCCATGGTGAACTGATAGTCTGTCCCAGATTATCCAAGATGAAGGCGCAAGGGGAAGACCTCCATTGAAATGTTTAAGTATTGCCCTTTTATTATGTATCTTTTGGTTTTGGACTGACTATGGTTATAATGTGTAATGTGTATATCCTTTTTAAAATCTAACAGTATCCTTAAATTAATATTAACAATACATTTTATTATACACTTGTGTTTGTGTCTTATTTGTCACACATTCCCTAAAAGAATATCCTTGTAAGAGGGTCATAATTTCTTACATAATTGGCGAGCCTAGGTAGGAGGGATTTAGTGTGATTTATAAGCATATTCATAAGTGTATAGATTGTAAATTGATTTTTGGATACTGTTCAGATATTGTGCATAGAAATTTCAGTGAATTGTGCGTTGTCAATGATGGAGAATTTTTTGAAAAAGATTGCTAAAGTGTCTAATCCAGAAGCAATAATTAAATGTATGGATGGTGCATTAGATCCGTGGCTTAATGCTCAGGATTATGTGGCCAGGGCAATTATTGAAAAGAAATTGTCCAAATCTAGTGGTAAAATTGCTTTGATTTATGCTGCCCGTTGGATTGCGGAGAAGTATAAATCTTTAAATAGGCAGAAAGAGAAATTAGAGGCAGATGTTTTGAGTTTAAAGAATGATGTGGAAGCATTTAAACTGTCTGCGCAAAATGCTGCTGCTTTGTGTGTAGGTAGTCAGCAAATGCGTCTGGAAAATGAGGAATTGCGCAGTAGTAATGTGCAGCTTGTAGAAAGGCTGAAGGATGCAGAGGGTGCTATTAGAATCCTTGCTTCCAGTAGCCAGAAAGAGGCTGATCATTCTGCCTGCCTTGAATATATTGATGATTTAAAACATAAACTTAATAATAATGAAAGAGATTGTGAGTGCAGTATTCCTGCTAAAATGGCACCTGTCTCTACAGAGCACATGGTGGATGCACAGGGACTTGTACTACATGAAACTAATGTGACCCATTCCTTAAAACGTACAGAGGTTATTGCACTGAGCAAAGAACTGGGATGTATAAGCTTGGATGATGATCCAGTAGATGTAATGATAAAAATTGATCAATTTGAAAAAATCCACAGAAACTTAAATGAATTGGATATTTTTGATGTGATAATTGCTAGTACAGACCAGTCACTAAGAGCAAGTCTGCCACATGAGATATTTATAGAACCTAGAACCAAGCAACTACTTATTAAAGAGTTATTAAACGTTCTTGGTCTAGAGGAAATAAATCATCATTTTGCTTTTGGTAATTGTGCTCAGAAGAGAGGGGAGTCTGTTCAAGGGTTTGTAAATAGATTATTTGTGTTTTTCAAACTGACTGTTCCACCTGGAGCACATGCTGATCAGAATGAATATGCATATAAGAAAGCATTACTTAACAGGACACTGCCAGATATTCGAGAGTTAATTGGTTTAACTGTGTCCCCACAGGACACCTTTGTAAATATACTGAATTGCTTAAAAAGGGCTGAAGCAATTCTACTAAATCAAGAAAAAGTAAATAAAATACAAGTTTCAATGTTACAAAGTTCCCAACCTCACAGATATATCAATCAGAGAAAGTCCCCACATATAAAAACCATTAAATGTTTTAGGTGTGGTAGGATGGGACATATTGAAAAATTCTGTAAATCCGATGTGCATATTCATCATGAAAGGCCCATGTGTGATAGATGGACTCAGGGAAATAAAAATAATCAAATTAATACTAGATGGAGATCACAGAGAAGAGATAACAACAGTAAACCCCCCACAGACCCTTGGGTTCCCTACAATGTGCTTAAAGCACACAATAGACAATTAAAGGCAGAAAATCTTGCTCTAACATGTGAACGAAATGAGTTCCTTGTAAAACTGGATTGTCTCAAGGCACAATTAAGTACATTGGAGGAGATGGTTAACATAAAGAATCTGATAAGAGATACAGTCTCTCTTGAATGACCTATTCTAGTTGTGTGTTATTAACTTTCTCTTAAAGTTTGTTTTTTAGAAAAATATGGAGATGACGCCAGTTGTGAAGGAAGAAAAATATAGACCTGTGAGAAGACCAATCATCTAACATGTTTATTTCTTTCAGGAAAAATACAGTTAAAGTTTACAGAGGACCTTAATATGTATTTTTATATATTTTTTCATATTAAGGATAAGCCTCTAAACTCATTCATTACAGTCAGGTGGTCCAAATTCCAAATTATTTTTGTTTTTATTAGTTTAGCACACCTGCACTGCCAGCTATGTTTTATTTTTATTTTTGTATTTTGATGCTGGATTACTAATTATATATTTCTAGATTAGGTGAATTGTTGCCACGGTGAGGCTTATACGTTGATCACACTGGAGAGATGTGATAGTGTAACTGTCTGTTGGTTCACAACAGTAAATATTTTTGTTTGTCTTTTTTTCATTTGGTTACCAACAAAAATAGCCTCAAGCCGATTTTTGATTTTTTTCCTTTGAAAGGCAACAGACCATTGTCAGTTTTCCTTAGATTGCACGCTGCCAAACTTTGTATACAGTTCAATGACTTACGGTGATGGTAGCATTCAATCTACTTTTTTCTCTCTCTCCATTTCCTTTGACTTTGTTGTTTTATTATGCTTTTGATTGTATTTAACACTCTAAAGGGTATATGATAGATTGCCTTGAGTCAAGGTGGGGTGAACAATGGAATGATAGTGGTTATGCTTTGTCTGTTTTTTTGTTGGTTTTTGTTTAATTTATACTCTCAAGGTGGGGTATAGAATATGGGCAAGTTAGAAAATTTTGTGTATTTTGTATTGTCTTGGGTCAAAGTGGGGTGAGTGACAATATATAATTTTGCATTGTCTATTTGCTCTATTTGGTTATCCACAAGGGGTTAAATATTTATGGTTTTAGTAAGGTTATAGTAAATAATGTTATATAGGATGTATTCCTTAGTACACATTAATACTGGTGACATTTTGCTCACATTTGTGTTTACAATGTTTTAGATGACCACTTGTGAATCCAGACGGTAATACTGAGACAAGGATGATAATCAAACCACTAGTGATTTGCATAATGTAACACTGCGCACTTTCTGTGCTAAGAATCTTTTAATTTCCGGAAGCCAAGGGCCTATCGAAAAATTATTAAAAATCCTCAAGGGCTCAAACACAAACCCACTCCAGCTATACAATTTTTAATAAACCTTCAATAAACGTGCACAAACACCTTCACTCAGATCCCCACTCCAAACAATAAACTGTTTCTCCCTTGTGTGGTCTCTTTAATACACTGTGTAAGTAAACAGCAAATTAACTGCTGATGGTGTGAAAATACACCAGGTGTCATGGTGGACAGAGGTCAGAGGCCTAATAGCCCAAAGTAAGCAGGGCCAGGATTAAAGGAACAGTGTGGTGGAAGCAGTGCTGGTGGCACAGGTAACTGAGCGTGATGGGAGTGAAATCTAATGGTTGCAGTGATGCTGAGCCTATGAGGGTAATGGAAGGTTAAGAATATGGCTGAAGGAGTACAAATTATTGGTAAAATATGATACCTGTGAGTGCCTCAATGATTTGGCTAAATTATGCCTCGCAGTACCCTAAATTATAAATATAGGTGGTTGTCAAGTCATTTGTGTCTCAGTAAAACACAATCATTTAAAACACACATAATAAAATACTGTATTTCTTTGAGAGGGCTCATTTTCTTTTTGAGTCATTCGCCCTCTAGGTGGGGACTGTAAGAAATTGATATGCCAAACTGCAATATTGTATATAACTGTCTGTGTATGTGACTGGTTTCACAACTTGGGGCTCATCTAATTGATAACAGTGTGATAAGGATCAAAGCTTTCAATTGCATTTTACAACATCCAGCTAAAACAAAAGCTTACATCCCCCCAGTATTCCATGTATGTTATCAGGAGATCAGAGTAATTAACATCTAGGTGTAACCATGGAATTGTGTGTGTTTTCCCAATTCTGTCTAACCTACCCAGAAACCAAGAGATCAAACGAAGAGATCAAAAGACTTATGAAAAGACAGAACTCTCTGGAGAAAGAGGGCGGGATAAACCACTTTTGGGAGGGAAAAGGAATTCTGGGACTTGTAGTTTATTACTCCAAGAATGAGTCTTTAAAAGGACAACATCCAAGGAAGGCTCTCTCTCTCTCTTTGTCTCTTTGGAGAGGACAGCACAGCAAGCAGGGCCATGGTGAACTGATAGTCTGTCCCAGATTATCCAAGATGAAGGCGCAAGGGGAAGACCTCCATTGAAATGTTTAAGTATTGCCCTTTTATTATGTATCTTTTGGTTTTGGACTGACTATGGTTATAATGTGTAATGTGTATATCCTTTTTAAAATCTAACAGTATCCTTAAATTAATATTAACAATACATTTTATTATACACTTGTGTTTGTGTCTTATTTGTCACACATTCCCTAAAAGAATATCCTTGTAAGAGGGTCATAATTTCTTACATAACCACTCATGCCCACGGAGCTTTGTATAAAGAAAGAGGACTATTGAATTCAGAAGGCAAAGAAATCAAGTACGCAGCTGAAATCCTACAACTATTGGAAGCAGTATGGGAACCGAAAGAAGTCGGTATCATACATTGTCGAGCGCATCTGAGAGGAGATGGTGATGTAACCAAAGGAAATCGGATGGCAGATAATGCAGCTAAGCGTGCCGCTGAATCAGAAAGACAGGAATATGTGGAGCATATAGCTGCTCTTGTACCAACTCCACTGTCTCAATGGACTCCAGTTTATACAGCTCAAGAAGAGGAGTGGTTAAAGACTGAACCTGGAAAGTATTTGGAGAACAAATGGTATCCAGCCTCACTAGCAGTAGAAATTGTCCAAAACTATCACAACGGGACACATTCTGGGAGAGACAGTACAGAAGAATCTCTCAGAAAACATTTCTACATACCAAGATTGTCCAACTTGACTCAGGCCATTGTACGAAGATGTGTAACGTGTGCTAAAAATAATGCAAGGCAAGGACCAGTAAAGCCACCAGGAGTCCAGTTTATGGGGGGACTCCCCATGTCCGATCTACAAATTGACTATACAGTAATGCCTAAATCTGGTGGACATCGCTACCTACTGGTAGTTGTGTGCACCTATTCAGGCTGGGTAGAAGCATGTCCTACTCGTACAGAGAAAGCAGGAGAAGTTGTGAGATTCCTGTTACGAGAAATAATACCCCGATATGGACTACCCTGCTCTATAGGATCGGACAATGATCCAGCTTTTGTTCATCAATGCCTACAACAACTGACTCATATGCTTGGTATAAAGTGGAGGCTTCATACGGCATATAGACCCCAGAGTTCTGGTAAAGTAGAGAGAATGAATAGAACTATTAAGAACCAGTTGGCAAAAATCTGTCAGGAAACCCAACTTAAGTGGAACGTTCTTTTGCCCATAGCTCTATTGCGAATCCGCAGTACACCTACCAGAAGGATGGGCCTCTCTCCTTTTGAAATCATGTATGGGCGACCACCTCCTGTACTTGGTAACTTAAGGGGGGATTTGAGTCAGTTGGGAGAAGGAATTACTCGGCAGCAGGTTGTAGAGTTGGGTAAGACTATGGAGGAGGTACAGAAATGGGTACAAGATAGATTACCTGTGAATATTTATCCCCCAGTTCATAGTTACCACCCAGGAGACCAAGTATGGATTAAAGAGTGGAATAATGTACCGTTAGGGCCCAAGTGGAGAGGTCCTTATATTGTTCTTTTGTCTACCCCTACAGCGATAAAAGTGGCCGAAGTGACTCCGTGGATACATCACTCCAGGGTTAAACCAGCAGCAGTCGATTCTTGGCAAGCTACAGCAGATCCAGAGAATCCCTGCAAGATCCGGTTAAAGCGCACGACTCAGTCGGAGTGACGAGGAACCTTGTGGATTACAAATTTTATTGTTTCAGAGATTGGTAAGTGAGTGAGAAGGCCATAATAAAGCCTATCCGCTCACCAACGTGTAGTTTAAAAGTCAGGAAAAGTCTCGAAGGGACCCCTGTGAAGACGTGCAGAACTCCATTCCCTGCAGCCCTTACATCCTGGAAGCTGAGGTGCCATCGCACGGACGAAGACTGAGGATGACGACGAAAGATGTGTTTCTGATAATGTTTTTATATGTGTATTTTTATATTCAGGAAGGTAGAGGTACCGACACTCCTAGCTGTGAGGTATGCATTAAGACTACAAGAACAGGTAACCATATTTCCCAGACCCTAATTTGGCATTCGCAATACGAGTGTAAAGGAGATGTATCAAGATGTAGATACTTAAATATAGAATATAGTGTGTGCCATTTAGGAGTAGGAGAACCTAAGTGCTTCAGTCCAGAGTATCAACCCCGTACAATTTGGTTGACTCTCAGGAATGGAGATCCTCAGGGGACCCTAATTAACAAAACGGTATTAGAATCCGTATATTCTTCAGGTGTTCTGCTATTTGATGCGTGTAAGGCGATATCAAGTGGTAGGAAGCCGTGGAATGTATGTGGGGATCTTAGATGGGAGAGAACGTATGGGTCTAACGATAAATATATTTGTCCCAGTAGTAAAAATAAGTATGTGAGTCCTAGATGTCCAAATAGAGATTATAACTTTTGCCCATATTGGTCTTGTGTGGGGTGGGCAACTTGGGGACAGACAGCAGACAAGGACATGATTGTGACTAAGTTGCCTACCAATCCATACTGTAAGTCTATGGAATGCAATCCAGTACATATACTTATAAATAACCCCGACAAGTTCTTAGATAAATATGGTAATTTATTTCGGTTTCAAATATACGGGACGGGTTTAGACCCTGGGACAATATTATTTATAGGGATAGAGACTGATACGGTAACCTCCCAGACTCATCAGGTATACCATTCCTTCAATGAAGAAATGAGTATAGATAATAAGATCCCCCATAACGCTAAAAACCTGTTCATTGATTTAGCTGAAAGTATTGCCGGTAGTCTTAATGTTACCAACTGCTATGTGTGTGGAGGTACTAACATGGAAGACCAATGGCCTTGGGAAGCAAAGGAGTTAATGTCCGGTTCTGAGGCAGTTGAACAACTAATATCTTCACAAGCCGATTATCAGATGAGTGTTAGAGGTAAATCTGAGTGGAGATTAAAGACCTCCATCATAGGTTATGTTTGCATAGCGAGGAAAGGAATGATGTATAATACTTCTGTAGGAGAGTTAACTTGTCTAGGGCAAAAAGCTTATGATGATGATACAAAGAATACAACTTGGTGGTCGGCTTCAAATGTCTCAGAACCATCTAACCCGTTTGCAAGATATGCCAATTTAAAGGACGTATGGTTTGATTTATCCATCACATCTAGTTGGAGAGCCCCAGCAAATTTGTACTGGATCTGTGGTAAGAAAGCCTATTCGGAGTTGCCACAGGACTGGGAAGGGGCATGTGTGTTGGGTATGCTCAAGCCATCCTTCTTCTTGTTACCTATCGAAACAGGTGAGACTTTAGGTGTTAAAGTGTATGATGTGAATCATAGGAAGAAAAGGGGACCCATAGAGATAGGCGTCTGGGAAGATGATGAATGGCCTCCCCAGTGTATTATAGAGTATTATGGGCCAGCCACGTGGGCAGAGGATGGTACCTTCGGATATAGAACCCCAATTTATATGCTCAACCGCATTATAAGGTTACAGGCGGTGGTTGAGATAATTACTAATGAGACCTCACAATAGCTCAATCTTCTAGCGACGCACAATACCAGGATGAGGACAGCAGTATACCAAAATAGATTAGCCTTGGATTACCTATTGGCAGTAGAGGGAGGTGTATGTGGGAAGTTTAACCTGAGCAATTGCTGTCTTCAAATAGATGACGAAGGGCAAGCAATAGCTGAGCTTACTAGCCATATGGTTAAACTAGCGCATGTGCCTACTCAGGTATGGAAAGGGTATAATCCAAGTAGTTGGTTTGGTAGCTGGTATGAGCAGTTTGGAGGGCTTAAGGCATTGGTAGGTGGAGTCCTACTGATTTTAATGTTGTGTCTACTCCTGCCATGTCTTATACCCTTAGTAGTTAGGTCTGTGCAAAGCCTGATAGAAAATATAGCAGAAAGGAAGGCTGCAGCACAGATAATAGCAATTTATAAATATGAGGCTCTAGATCAGGGAGAACCAATGCAGGAAGATGAGTGTTGAAAGATTCACATCATAGACAAGTCTGGTCTGGTTCATGGTAACTTGCGGTGTATGCAAACCAAGGTTAAGTGATGCCTCAAGTAATTGTGAAATATCAAGAGTCATCAAAGGGGGAAATGTGGTGGAATCTCGGTAAAAATAAATTTAGTAGGCCGAGATTACCACGTGGCATGTGTACGTGCATAAGCTGACGTATCGGTCGGTTGGTTGCACGTGGCAAAGATACGATCAGTAGTGTACGGAGCATGTGCAAGAATACAGGATGTAGTATTCCCCTCCTCCATTGTGCTGGACAAGCCATGCGGTCAAGCAGGAAGTTAATTCTTATTTGTATTGATTGGTCAAGAGAATGTGCGGGTGGAGCTTAATATGGGAGGAGTTATGTGCCTATATAAGGAGCCTGCACTATTGTCCGGGGCTCAGAACTTGTTGTATTTTGGTGACATTAGTCCCTCTGAGTCCAGATCGGTGAACAGAATAAAGAATCTCTTCCTTCCTGAAGAAACCTGTGTCCATCTCTCTGTGCTTGGCTTCCGTCAGTTTCTCCGGTATCAGTGAAGCGCATGCTGAGCACCAAGCCAGGGACCTACAGGAGCCTGCCGTGAACGCTGCGAGGGGAGAATCCCGAACAGAGCAGAGCAGTGAGACATTGGCTGGCGTAAAGCCGATGAAAGCAGACAACACTGACACATGGAGGGACACTCTGGGAAGACAAGCCAGCGGACGACACAGTCCTTGATCAAAGAAAGCCACAAGTCAGGCGGAAAAGACAAGACACGTTATCACAGTGGGTGCAGCCTGAATGATGTACACCAACATATCATGAGAGAGAAAACATTAATGTGGAAAGTAGGCACCTTGCACATTTAACCCCTTAAGGACACGTGACATGTCATGATTCCCTTGTATTCCAGAAGTTTGGTCCTTAAGAGGTTAAATGGCCACTAAACGGTCTGAGCAGGAAAATGGCACAAAGAAAGAAAGGGAGAATATGAAGGAAAACAAGAAAAAAGATTATCAAGTAATTTTTTCTCTCCCCAAACTATGAAAAGTGGCATTGAAAAGCATAAAATAGATGAAAAGCAAAGTAATGCTTAAAATAAAACAATGGAAGATACATTAACTGCTATAGAAAAATCATGGGACACTGATCAAATACCAGTTACCCCAGACTATTAAAAAACATGCTTGGATTCATTCACCATGGCCTGCTCTGTTGCTGTAACTTAACTGCTGAGTGCTGCTGGAGAGTTATACAAAATAGCCCTCCTACCCCCACCTCACAAAATTATAAAGTATCCCATTCACTATATGGCCACACAAAAATGATGTCCAAATTCCTATTCCTTATGTTACTTGCCTTTGCAAATGATGTGGAGTCTAACCCTGGTCCCCCAGCTAATTCTAGTCCTAATCTCCCCACTAAAAAAGGCCTCTCTTTTGTGCACTGCAACATCCGTAGCTTACTCCCTAAACTGTAATGTTCCCATTACAAACCAAAAATCATTGTGCTCTCAGAATCTTGGTTAACGACTAAAATACCAGACTCCGCCATTGCAATACAGGGGTATTCATGTTTTAGAAATGACAGAGCAAAGAGAGGAGGCGGCATTGTTATTTATGTTGACAAGTCCATAAAATGTACTCCTTTAAAAAACTATAACTCCCCATCTGCCTTTGGTTTCCTTTCTGGCACAATTGGGATCCCTTTCACTAAAACTATCATTGTTGCAGGAATCTACCGCCCACCTAGCTCTCCGGTGCACTCTCTTTCTGACATAGCCCATCTACCAAGTGAAACTGTAGATCAAACCCCAAAAAAGTGAACTGTTGGTTATTGGAGATTTTAATATTGATTGGCTGAATCCTAAAATAATAAATCATGTAGGCTGTATAAGATTTTCCAGCTAACACAATTAATTTTATAACATGACAGGAGCATTCGTATTTGCTTAAGTCTCTCTTTACTAGAACTCCACAGCAGCACAGAAAAAACAACCAATCAGAAAAAAATTAGGTACTATGAAACTCCCCTCCCCATGCATCATTTCCTCTGTCTTTGCTGCTCTGCAGTCAGTACAGGTCAGAGTACCACTGCCTCATGCTTATAGTGGGTGGCTTTGGGTTTTTATTGCTTATATTCAGTCTTTTAGCCTTATAAATGCAGTATTGTTGTAATCCTTAGGGGATTTTATTCTTATATGCAGTATGTTATATCCTTGTGGGATTCTATTCTTATTATGCAGTATGTTCTATCCATGTGGGATTGTATTCTTGTAAATGCAATATTTTTATCTTTATGGCATTCTATGTTTATAATGCAGTATGTTTTATCCTTCTGGCATTTTATTTTTATATACAGTGATGTAGATTAATTTAGAAATAAACAAAAATGTTTAAATGTCTATCTGTTCCTGTCCAAATTTGAGATGATTAAATTGCGTATACGCAGAAGTAATTCAGACTGACACACGGAGTTCAGGTTAAAATAACTTCGAGGAAATTTATTAGCATCTGGTTAAAAAACGGGTATGCAGACCCTTTTAAAGGCAAAATGACATCATCATTGAATATCAGATAATAACAAATAAACATCATTAATTGGATTAAATGTTAAGTGACTATGTCAGTGTCCACCCATCAATATTATTAATTGGATCAAGAACTAAGTGGTTAACCAGGTGTCCTCCCACCGGGTATTGTTCTGGACACGGGTGTGGACAGATGGCTCAAGCGCCATCTCTCCCAGCATGAGGCTTACTCGGTGGGAAGGGGGGCTTGAGCGTCATTTTGGGCAGTTAGTGATGTCAGACTCGTGGTCAGGTGCAGGGTTCTTTTATGAATAGAACATTTCATTAGGCCGGCACTCTCATGGCCTTGGCCTTGGCCTTGGTTATACTTTGTTGCATGTTACAGGAGATTCAATAATTCCGGAGTCAGCTATGTCTTTATAGAAAATACAGTCTCTATTCATTACACTAAATGTTGCTGGGAAATTCTGTCATGTAATGTGGACAAAATGGAGGGTCTGTCATAATGTGAGGTTAAGATGGAGTTAGTACAATAATTCAATACAGGTTCAATAAAGATTTTTAATAATTCTACATCAGTCCCCCCTATGAAATGTTAGATTCTAAAAGATAAACTTTATTAGTTAGTATCAGAAGACGTGTTAGCCCAAAGGCACAGAAACCCCGTGGCCGCTAGCTAGGTGTTATTGCAAAGTGCAATTCTGTCCCTTCATCTGACCCTAGTAGGCTAACTCATCCATCTGCAGGGCACTCGAACGCTTCACTACCATGGGTGGCCCACGATGGCTAACCCACCACTTCTCCACACGGTAGTCTTTCCCATACAGACAAATGCTGTCCCTAAGCTGGTCCCTACCTAGAATTCTCGCACTTTATCAATAAAAGGGATAGTTTGCAGCGGTATACAGGGTGAGTTGAGATCTTGGAAATCTTGGTCATCAACTGCGAGATGTGCGAAAGTGGGTGCCGCTTGGTCTACAGTCTTCATGAGGGATTTTCTCAGACAAGGGAGGACACAACAAACGAGAAGAGCAAAAATAAAAAGAAAAATTAGTATTGCCATACCAATATGCATTAAAGCCTTTTGCCATCCTGTCATCCAACCAAACCATCTTTCCCAGGGATCTTTTACCCCAGAATTCCTTTTTAACTCTTCAGAGAGCTCATTTAATTTCTCTATGGCTAAGGTAACTTTGCCATTAGGGCCTGTGTTTTCTGGGATGTAAGTACAACATGTCATGGTGTCGGGCAAAATTTTACATACCCCTCCTTTTTCGGCTAGAATCATGTCTAAGGCCATTCTATTCTGGAAGGACATTTGAGATGTAGCCTGCAGCTGTTCGGCTAAACCCTGGAGGGCATCCCTGGTGTAATTAACAAAGCGTTGTTGGTTGTAATAAATGTAATTTATCCAATTTAAATTCTTGTTTGCAGTAACTATGGTAAAAAGTGATTCAAATCCCGCAGCAACTTCATCTCTTGCTTTAAATTCATTGGGCACCCCCCCTAGGCACCCCAATGGCATCAATGTAAATGTGAGGGTCAAAACTGCCTTTTACTGGGGCTTCGCGCTTAACCTTGGCTGGTGTGTGTTTGGACTCATGTGTGTCAGGGTGTGTGTCAGAGATAATATGTATAGGCATAATGGCTTTAGCCAAAGTACACTGCCCCCACCATTCCTTGTCCATCCTGGATCTTAGCTGTAAATCCCCACACAACCAGTAAATATCCCCCATTGACCTAGTATGGAACTGCAACAAGTTCATGGAGACATTTCTGTAGGTGGCACAATACCCTTTAGAGAAGTTACCCAAGAATTTACCAATTCCATCATAATTAGCATAACAGGTGTAATTACCTCTATAGACTGTAACACCATCTGGGGGTTTGACATCCTTGGTTAGAAGAGGATACTCTACTGTCCATGCTTTACATATGGACCTGTTGAAATCGTAGTGATAGGCAAAAAGACTCAAAACACATTCTTCTATATCTACCGGCAAGGTTAAAGGCACGGTGCCCAGGTGAGGCCCGGCACCGCCACACACATAGCATGCGGTTTTGTTATGCTTGTTGGCATTATATTTCATCCATTCTAACCATAGATTAACATCATTAAAACCTGTTTCAGCGGCCATGGTATCTTCAAAGGTGGGGTTAGCAATGGCCATCATGTCCTTAAAGGACTGGATGTGTGGTTTTAATGGATTTGAGACCATATGGGTGGTCACTTGCCACTCGGAAGAGTTGCACATATCTTTAAGGTAGACACGCCCTAACTTGTTATAGGAACCCTTTTTCCAATACATTCCCATTACATACTGGTCTGCATCTGTTGGACTGGGATGCTCAATATTTAGGATTAATTTCATTGGTATACCAGGCTTTCTCAGAGTAATTCTTTGGAGAAGGGATCTACCATAATCATCTACTTTAGATAAGGCACTTTTTGGTTTGTAACCCCAGGCAGGCCCGGCATTCCATCCCGCCGCCCCCCAATGGTTACAATTGTGCCCCCATTGTTTGTCAACTACACAAACATAGGGGTCCTTTGAATGAGGGGTCCTTTGAATGAGGGGTAACAATGGATATTCAAATGGATAATAGATATTCTGAATCTGTGATGTAGGGAATGGGCATTCTACGATGTCACAGTAATCAAAAGTATAAGTAGCCACACGGGTACATGATGAATTATACCAGAAGGTGTACCCACTGGCATCTTGGGTGATGGCTACTTGCTGGGCCTTAATTAAACTAATTAAGGAGATAATGTACCAGAGGTACATGGTTGTGCGGTATCTGCTTCCTCTGGGGCAGGAGTCTTCTTGCAGTGGGAAGCGTGGATCCAGTGTGGCCTGCCGGCCAATTTGACGGAGGTTGCGGTGATCAGGAGAACTTGGAACGGTCCGTCAAATCTTGGTTCTAGGGTATGTTTCCGCACAAATTTCTTGACCAGAACCCAATCTCCGGGAAGCAGGTTGTGGGTACCTGTATCCAAATCGGGATCTGGAATTGAAGAGAAAACTTGGGCATGTATTTTGTTCAAGGCACTTGCAAGTTCAGTTACATAGTCTACTAAAACATCAGATTGAAGCTGCAACTGTTGCGGATAATAACAACCTAGTCTGGGTGCAGTCCCAAATAGAATCTCATATGGGGATAGTGAGTGCTTCCCTCTAGGTGTGTGCCTAACGCTGAATAAAGCTATTGACAGGCTTTCTGGCCAGGGCATCTTTGTTTCTTGTGACATTTTTAACATTCTGGCTTTTAGAGTGCCGTTCATGCGTTCCACTTTGCCACTACTTTGTGGGTGGTAAGGGGTGTGAAAGGCTAGGGTCACCCCCAGAGCAGCCCAAATTTCTTTAGTCACAGTTGCTGTAAAGGCTGGGCCCTGGTCGCTTTCAATGACTTCTGGAAGTCCAAATCTACATACAATATCTGTAAGTAGGCGTCTTGCAGTTGTTTTTGCAGTGATATTGGCCACTGGGTAGGCTTCTGGCCAACCTGAGAACATGTCCACTATTACTAGTGCATATTCATGAGGCCCACTCTTGGGCATTTGTATGTGGTCAATCTGAATTCTCTGGAATGGGTACATGGGTTTAGCCAGGTGTTTCAAAGGCACCTTGGTTGGCTTTCCTGGATTGCATTTTGCACAAATGACACAGGCCCTACAGAAGCTGTTGATCAATGTTGTGATTCCAGGTGCTTCATAATACTTTTGTATGAGGGCGGCCATTAAGTCTTTTGACAGATGTGCAGGTCCATGTGCCCATTGGACAACTGCTGGATATAAATTTTTAGGAAGGCAGAATTTAAAGTTGTTGTAATATATTCCGTCCTTTAGGACAGCTCCTTTCTTCTTCCATTTCTGGATTTCTTCGGGGGTGTCAGGATCGGGGCAGGGATCCAACACACAGAGTACAAACAGGTACAGGGTACGTATACCGGACCTTAGAATGGCCGGACTAACGTAAGTAGTAGTAAAGAATGGTCTAGAGACAAGCCGAGGTCGAGGGAACGAGAGAGCAGGTAAACGAGAGACAAGCCGAGTCAAAGGGTAATAGAGGTAAACGAGGTAGAACAGACAAGCCGGGTCAAAACCAAAGAAACTAACAGCATACAAGAGCACTGAGTGACTAGACAAGCTAGAACCACGACAGGGCAATGAACAAACGTAGAAAGCCCTCTTTTATACCCTGATTCTAAACAGGTAATCACGCCCCCGACGAATCCTCATTCGTGCTTGGGGCTTGATTGACAGATCGGGTTGGGATGTCGTCATGACGTCGGCTACTGAACGCCGCGTCATAAAAGGAAGTGGATCCCTCGTGGCCGGCGTGTAAATGACCGAGGGAACCGCGAGGAACGAGTGATTCAACCCTTTTGCGAGGAAGAACGTCCAAGTGTCTCACCTCCACAGAGGTAGAGACAGCAGGTACCCTGACAGTACCCCCCCCCCCTCAGAAACGCCCACCGGGCGGAAGGAACCGGGACGAGATGGAAAACGGAAGTGAAAAGCCCTGCGGAGGCGGGGCGCATGCACATCCTCCTGAGGTATCCAAGACCTCTCCTCAGGACCATATCCCTTCCAATCAACCAGATATTGTAACTTCCCCCGGGAGATACGAGAATCGATGATGGAATTGATTTCATACTCCTCTTGTCCCTCAACCTGAACAGAGCGAGGAGCGGATGCAGTGGAGGAAAACTTGTTACATATTAGGGGTTTTAACAAGGAAACATGAAAGGAGTTAGGAATGCGTAAGGCAGATGGAAGAGCCTTCCCCAGAAATCACGTAACCAAGAAAGTTTATCTGAGATTGATCAAAACTACATTTCTCCAATTTGCAGTACAATCCATGTTGTAGGAGTTTGCGCAATACCCTTCTGACTTGTCTGTGGTGGGTCTCAATTTCTCTAGAGTGTATTAGTATATCATCTAAATATACAATAACACAATCCTGTTGAAATTCCCTAAGAACTTCATTGATCAGATCCTGAAATACTGCCGGTGCATTACAGAGCCCAAAAGGCATTACCGTGTACTCATAGTGCCCATATCGAGTGTTGAACGCTGTTTTCCACTCGTCTCCCTGCTGAATTCTCACCAAGTTATACGCCCCTCTGAGATCTAACTTGGTGAAAATCTTGGAACCCTTTAAACGATCAAAGAGCTCAGTAATCAAGGGAATTGGGTATGCATTTCTGATAGTTATTTTATTCAAACCTCGGTAATCAATGCAAGGCCTTAACGTGCCATCCTTTTTATTCACAAAAAAAAAAACGGCCCCGGCAGGCGAGGATGATCTCCTAATGAATCCCTTGTCTAGATTCTCACGGATATACTTCTCTAAGACTAAGTTCTCCTTAGTGGATAAAGGATATACATTGCCCCTCGGAGGCATAGTACCAGGTAGGAGATTAATCTTGCAATCAAAGGGCCTGTGTGGAGGTAAAGTATCAGCATTCTTCTTGTCAAAGACTGCCTTTAAATCTATGTATCGAGACGGTATTTGTAAGTCTGTAGACTGGGTGGAGTTAACCGGTGTATTACCTACGCAAAGTGGTGAGACTTTCTGTAAACACCTGTCCTGGCAACCCTGACCCCATGAAGTTATCTCCCCTAGCTCCCAATCAATAATAGGGTTATGTTTCTTTAATCATGGATACCCCAGAACTATAGGAACAGAAGGGGAAGAGATAAGCATAAGGGATATATCCTCCTCGTGTAAGATACCAACAGTCAAAATAACAGGTATAGTCTCATGAGAAATCACAGGTTCAGATAATGGTCTACCATCTATGGCCTCAACGGCCAAGGGAGTATCTCTTAGCTGAGATGGGATAGAGTGTTTAGAGACAAAAACTTGGTCGATAAAGCTCTCAGCAGCTCCGGAGTCTATCAATGCCATAGTCTTTATTACTCCCTTCTCCCATGCTAAAGAAACCGGTAGTAGAAGCCTGTGATCTTTATAATTGTGTTTAGAGGACAAAATAGAAACACCCAAGGCCTGTCCTCTAGAGAAACTTAGGTGCGAGCGTTTCCCGGACGATTAGGACAATTTAGGCGAAGGTGCCCTCTTACTCCACAATACATACAGAATCCCTCCTTTCTTCTGTACTGTCTCTCCTCTTCTGAGAGGCGAGTATTGCCTATTTGCATAGGTTCAGAAAAAACTGGGATAGTGGTTTGAGGACTTTGAAATAAAGGCGCTAGTTTAAAGGAAGGTCTACGAATATTATCACGAGTGTTCTGTCTCTCTCTTAAACGTTCGTCAATACGAGAAATAAAAGAAATTAAATCCTCCAAATTTTCAGGGAGCTCTCTAGTAGCCACCTCGTCTAGGATTACATCAGATAATCCGTTTACAAATACGTCTATATAGGCCTGTTCATTCCACTTAACTTCTGCCGCCAAAGACCTGAACTCTAGTGCATAATCCACAAGGGTTTGGTTATCTTGTCTAAGGCGCAATAGTAATCTAGCTGCATTGACCTTTCTACCTGGAGGGTCAAAAGTTCTTCTAAAAGCAGCGACAAAGGCATTATAATTATAGACTAACGGATTCTCATTCTCCCACAGAGGATTGGCCCATCTCAGAGCCTTATCAATGAGGAGTGTGATAATGAATCCAACCTTTGCCCTATCTGTAGGGTAAGAGCGAGGTTGTAATTCAAAATGAATACCAATTTGGTTTAAGAAACCACGGCACTTCTCCGGAGAACCACCATAACGTACAGGAGGTGTAATACGGGAAGAAGCACCTACAGTGGCTACTTCTAGACCTGAACTTACAGGAGAGATGGACGTAGCTCGCATCTACTCCGGTGGATTACTAGATCGAGATAATAAAGCTTGCAGCGCTAGCCAATACAGTCTCTATTCATTACACTAAATGTTGCTGGGAAATTCTGTCATGTAATGTGGACAAAATGGAGGGTCTGTCATAATGTGAGGTTAAGATGGAGTTAGTACAATAATTCAATACAAGTTCAATAAAGATTTTTAATAATTCTACATCAACAGTAGGTTTTTATCCTTATGGCATTTTATTTTTATATACAGTAGGTTTTTATCCTTATGGCATTTTATTTTTATATACAGTAGCTTTTATCCTTATGGCATTTTATTTTTATATACAGTAGGTTTTATCCTTATGGCATTTTATTTTTATAATGCAGTATGTTTTATCCTTAGGCATTTTATTTTTATATACAGTGTTTTATCCTTGTGGCATTTTATTTTTATATACAGTGTTTTATCCTTGTGGCATTTTATTTTTTATAATGCAGTGTGTTTTGTGCTTATGGGATTTTTTCCTGTAAATGCAGTAGGTTATAGGCCTTGTGGCATTTTATTTTTTATAATGCAGTGTGTTTTGTGCTTATGGGATTTTTTCCTGTAAATGCAGTAGGTTATAGGCCTTGTGGCATTTTATTTTTTATAATGCAGTGTGTTTTGTGCTTATGGGATTTTTTTCCTGTAAATGCAGTAGGTTATAGGCCTTGTGGGATTTTTCTTCGGTGTCTGTACTTCGGATCATCGCTGCTTCTACCTCCAAAGCATTTGCCTCCTCTGTCCCCCGAGATCGGGGACCGCGGAGTTCATCTCCGCCAGCCCAGTGTGTTTTTTCCAGCTGCCGGTATGCTCGCGAGTGAGCACGACCACCCGGCAGCCGGATCTTCTTTCCCACGTGGCTGCTTCGCTGCAGCCGTCCCCCCCCCCCGTGGGTCCCGTGTGTTTTACCCGGTCGCAGGGGTACTCGCGAGTGAGCACGAGTACCCGGCGACCGGATCTTCTTTCCCACATGGCTGCTTCGCGACAGCCGTCTCCGCCGCGGACCACGTGGGTCCTGTGTGTTCTACGCGGTCGCAGGGGTACTCGCGAGTGAGCATGAGTACCCGGTGGTCGGATTGTTTCCTCCACGTAGAGGCTTCACTGCGGCTGCCTCCGCCCGCGGACCGCGTGTGTGCGGGGGGGGGGTGTGCCCACGCGCAGCTCCTTCCCCGCCAGTACCGTTCTTGGCGGAGGTCTGTGGAGGGGCTTTCTCCTCCCCCATCTATAGTCAGGGTGTATTCAGACCCCAACCTAATTCGCTGGCAGCCATAGAGACATATAGCAATTATGTGATTAAGCATATATATTATATATTTTTACTTCCATATTTCTTCAAGGGCTGGAGAACAGCCTGTAGGCAATACACCCTGTACTTCTGAGTTTTCCTGCAACAGGATATCCTTATTTTTGGCCACAAGCATTAAGGTCTAACAGTTTCCTGTATATCTGT
Source organism: Pelobates fuscus (assembly GCF_036172605.1). Taxonomy (NCBI): domain Eukaryota; kingdom Metazoa; phylum Chordata; class Amphibia; order Anura; family Pelobatidae; genus Pelobates; species Pelobates fuscus. Next base: position 37,889 of record NC_086318.1, on the reverse strand, counting down.
AGACACATTACCTCTGCCTAGGGGGGTTTGCATATTGGAGTTATTTCACCCTAGGTTCCCTGGTTTTCATTACACATATAGGGGGCTCTACACAGATTGACCCCCTGCTATTGTCGGAATACAACACCGGGGTATGCCCTGCTATATCTGTGCCCCATTGATTGGCCTGCTATGTCTGTGCCCATAAGAACGGCCTGCTATGTCTGTGCCCATAAGATTGGCCTGCTGTGTCTGTGCCCATAAGATTGGCCTGCTGTGTCTGTGCCCATAAGATTGGCCTGCTGTGTCTGTGCCCATAAGATTGGCCTGCTGTGCCTGTGCCCATAAGATTGGCCTGCTGTGTCTGTGCCCATAAGATTGGCCTGCTGTGTCTGTGCCCATAAGATTGGCCTGCTATGTCTGTGCCCATAAGATTGGCCTGCTATGTCTGTGCCCATAAGATTGGCCTGCTATGTCTGTGCCCATAAGATTGGCCTGCTAGGTCTGGCCCATAAGATTGGCCTGCAATACCTGTGCCCAATAAAATGGCCTGCTATGTCTGTGCCCCATTGGATAGCCTGCTATGTCGGTGCCTACTTGGATGGCCGGCTATGCCTGTGACTATTTGCTTGGCTAACCTTTCTGTGTCCATTCGTTTGACCTGCTGAGACTATGCCCTAAGGATGGGCCTACGCTATTGGTACCGAACCCCTTTTGGCCGCAGGCCTGGGGTAATATCACTGAGGAAAACCCAGTGCACACCAGTGACATGGAGATAGGCAGGTGTCCGGGCAAACACCATTGCCATAGTGTTCGAGAGGACACCAGTATACGGCCATCTGAATATGGCGGGAAGGGTGAAGGCCCTAAACCTCATGCCTGAAGGGCAAAGTTTCTTATGAAGACCCCGGACACATCCACGGTTTACTCCAAACCGGCGACTGCACGTCTCCAAGGAGAACTTTGCACCGGCAGGGACCGGTATTCAGACTCCTTCAGGAGAAAGCTGTGTTTTTCCCTTGTCTTTACCATCTACTCTGTATATGCCTCCCGGAATCCTTATAGGTTCGGTAGTTTTTTCCTGCGTTAGGTTAGCTCCTGGCCCTGTCCAGTGGGATTTACTTTTCTTACCTTCCGGCCTGCTGTTTACATTCTATCCGAGATAGAATGGGTGTATTTTCTCTTATCTTCGTTTATTGTTGCTTTTTTGTTTTGTTTTGTTTTTTTCATGACTTCCTTTTCCTATTCGCTCGGGTCGTCGTGAGGCCTGACTTGGTCTCCTCCGACCTCCCGGGCACTCGTGGATTGCGGAGAACGTCTCCAGCTTTCCTCAGACTACCAACAGCCTACCAGGACCCCGCGCGCGCGCGCACGGGATCCGGATAGTCGGTTGATAGTTTTCCATTCCTTGTTTCCCAGATTGCCCTCAGCCTTATGCTGACATTTGTAATTGGTGCGCCCTACGGTTTGGGTCACCCTGAATCTCTAGGGACTCTAGTTTGCACCACAGGAGGGTGCAGCCCTCCATCACCTCAATCCGAGTATATTTATTTTCAGGAACAGTGGGCGAATCCTCTCATACGGAACCGGATACTGATTTGTTATTAGAGGGCGCAGCCCCTCACTCGTCATCAACCAGATACTGGGCTGGATACAAAGTACAAGTTGGGTGGACCCATTCTCATAGAGAGAACCGGTCTCGGATGTAGACTCTGCTGTTGGTTACTAATGGGTGCGGCCCGCTCAGGCTAGCACCCAGACGCTCTCACGGTATGCGATCACAGTAGTAGAGAGCGCGGCTCTTTCATGCACTCGACGCTCTACAGCAGTGCTCCCCAACCTTTTTATCGCCGCGGACCGGTAAACATTTGATAATTTTTCCGTGGCCCGCTTGTTTTGATTTAATAAGACAAAAAAAAAAAAAAAACAGTCACATATATTAAAAAAACACACAGACACATACATAGTCAGAAAATCACAAACACAGTCACATAAAGACATAGACTCAAAATTGTGTGTATGTGTGTGTGAGCGGTGCAGTGTGTATGTGAGGGTGGCAGTGTGTGTGAGAGTTGCAGTGTGTGTGTGTTTGGGGCGGTGTGTGTATGGGGGCAGTGTTTGCGGGGCAGTGTGTGTAGTGTGTCTATGGGGCAGTGTGTGTAGTGTGTGTATGGGGCAGTGTTTGTGGGGCAGTGTGTGTATGGGGCAGTGTTTGCAGTGTGTGTATGGGGCAGTGTGTGTGAGAGTTGCAGTGTGTGTGTGTTTGGGGCGGTGTGTGTATGGGGGGCAGTGTTTGCGGGGCAGTGTGTGTAGTGTGTGTATGGGGCAGTGTTTGGGGGCAGTGTGTGTAGTGTGTGTATGGGGCAGTGTTTGTGGGGCAGTGTGTGTAGTGTGTGTATGGGGGCAGTGTTTGCAGTGTGTGTATGGGGCAGTGTTTGGGGGCAGTGTGTGTAGTGTGTGTATGGGGGCAGTGTTTGGGGGCAGTGTGTGTATGGGGGAGTGTTTGTGGGGCAGTGTGTGTAGTGTGTGTATGGGGCAGTGTTTGTGGGGCAGTGTGTGTATGGGGCAGTGTTTGTGGGGCAGTGTGTGTAGTGTGTGTATGGGGCAGTGTTTGTGGGGCTGGGTGTGTAGTGTGTGTATGGGGCAGTGTGTGTAGTGTGTGTATGGGGGCAGTGTGTGTAGTGTGTGTATGGGGGCAGTGTGTGTAGTGTGTGTATGGGGCAGTGTTTGTGGGGCTGTGTGTGTAGTGTGTGTATGGGGCAGTATTTGGGGGCAGTGTGTGTAGTGTGTGTATGGGGCAGTGTTTGTGGGGCTGTGTGTGTAGTGTGTGTATGGGCCAGAATTTGGGGGCAGTGTGTGTAGTGTGTGTATGGGGCAGTGTTTGTGGGGCAGTGTGTGTAGTGTGTGTATGGGGCAGTGTTTGTGGGGCTGTGTGTGTAGTGTGTGTATGGGGCAGTGTTTGTGGGGCAGTGTGTGTAGGGCTGTGTGTGTAGTGTGTATGGGGCAGTGTGTGTAGGGCTGTGTGTGTAGTGTGTGTATGGGGCAGTGTGTGTAGTGTGTGTATGGGGCAGTGTGTGTATGGGGGCAGTGTGTGTATGGGGAGTAAGGAGGGTAGGGAGGCTTTTTTTTATTTATTTAATTAAAAATAATATATTGATGTCCCCTGTAACGGATCACCTGGCACCCCGACTTGGTACCTCCGTTAAAGGATGCTCCTAGTGCTTCCTGAGGACTCCAAGCACTCTGGCAGACACCATAATCACCGAATCCAAGAAACCTTTAAATTCTCCCAAGCGTATGAATGCTGTAGACCATTGAATAGGAACCATACGAATAGGCTTGTACCCCTAGCAGTCAACTGGAACAGCATACAATAAATCCTTCCCCCAATAATGAGACGACACATCACTTTGAGGTTAAAACAGGAACTCTGGACTGGCTCATCCAGCCTGGCTTTTATTACACTAATCCACATACAGGCCACACCCAGGGGGAGGCATAAAATAACCAATCACATACATGGTTCAGCCCACACATCCCCTCCCCTCAGATAACATTAAACTCAATTATCCGGTACACTTTTTCAGCCAAGTTCTGGATGTACCCCAAAACCCAGGGGTACACCTTTAAATCCAGCATCGCTGGATAGCCCTTATTCAGGGGGACAACATATCCAAAATTCAAGTAATTCGGATGAATGGTTCGTGAGATATGTGGTTCCAAAGATTTGACCGACCGCATGGGTAAAGTATCCGAAAACAGTTCCATGCATTTTGGCCCTGCGGTCGGTCACAAACAAGGGAATGAAAACAGGCGAATTGCCTGTGTTATAGAGCCTGGAGAGGGTTTGAATGAATTCCCTTGTTTATGGGGTTCTTTCTACCGAACGGCGGGTCATTCGGTAGTTTCCATACGAATTTCTGGAAGTATGGAGGTCTCAGCGGTGTTTGCCTAGTCAAGTGTCCGATTTTAGTTCCAGACACTCGACGGCAAAACACCGCTGTTCGGTAGTTTAAGATGGCCGCCGCCACGTGTTTGTTTCCCGAATGGCGGCCACCCAGAGGACAAAGAATACATTACACTGATTGCCAATTACCCGTTTGCAACATTGTTGCAAACTGTAATTGGAGGCACACTTAGTCCTGGGTGGTCTGGTTGTTCGGTAGTTTCACTCAATATAATGAATGGAGTGATTCTACCGAACAATCAGGTGAATGCTGCATACATATCCCAGGTTAAACTCAACACATAAATACATATGTAATATTAAAGGCAGTATACTGGAATATGCTCCACAGTCTTAAAGGGACAGTAGTCCCAAAAGTCCCAATATATCCATTGCTGATTTTAAAGGGCCAGTAGCAGCAATATAAAGTACAATATGCCCCAAATAACCCAGGGGCCATAGTCAGCAGGTAGGAGGCTAGCAAACAGGCTTCTCCAGGGCCCAGTGGCGAGGTTGGTTTCGCCACATTTCTCCCCTTTTCCAAACAGACTAACAGGGTACCTGACCTCTTGCCGGTCAGTGCCCTTGTTAGTCCAGCAGCCCACCCACAAAACAGAAACAGCAGTACAGCCCACCCACAATGAATGGTTACTACACCTATGGAGTAATGGAAAAACTTGTCCAGGTCCAGGTGCCTCACCCCGGCTGTGTGGGGGACTGGTAGGCTGTTTTGGTGGGTTGCTGAGTGGGCAGAGACCAGCGGTACTCTGCCCTGGTGCCAGCACTACTACGGGAGTAGTCTGGTTGGAGCCTGGTTGCTGGAGACCGACTGTCTCCCCTTTAGCTGCGCAGCTCTGCTGCTGGAGACCGACTGTCTCCCCTTGAGTTACACAGCTCTGCTGCTGGAGACCGACTGTCTCCCCTTTAGTTACACAGCTCTGCTGCTGGAGACAGACTGGCTCCCCTTTGGCTAAACAGCCCTGTTGTAGGGGGGCAGGACCGACCGTCCCTACCCCCTGTGCTGGAAGTGCAGAGACCACGGTCCCATCTGCACAGGTGTGGGGCTTACAGTCTCCCCCTGGTACATTAAGCTGCCGCTGGGGAGAGGTGGTAACCAGCTCCTCTCCCATTAGAACACTCTGCCCATTGATGATCCGCCGCTGGGGAGAGGTGGTAACAATCTCCTCTCCCATGCCTACTTTCAGTCTTTGTGGAGGGAGACCGACTGTCTCTCCTCCCAATTCAGTGTCCTGCTGCTGGGGAATAGAGACTGGGCTCTCTATTCCCAAAAAATCACGCTGCTGCTGGGGGGTAGGACCAACTACCTCTGCCCCCTGTAACTCAGCCTTCCGCTGGGGAGGGAGGACGCTGCTCTCCTCTCCCTGCACTTCACACTGCCTTCCCGGCATATCACTCTGCTGCTGGGGGGTAGGACCAACTACCTCTGCCCCCTGTAACTCAGCCTGCCGCTGGGGAATGGGGACTGGGCTCCCAATTCCCTGCAATTCACACTGCCGCTGGGGAATGGAGACTGGGCTCCCAATTCCCAACAAATCACACTGCTGCTGGGGAGGGAGGACGGCCCCCTCAGCTCCCTGTAGCTTGGGCGCAGAGACCACGGTCCCATCTGCGCTGGTGTGGGGCTTACTGTCTCCCCTTGGTGTGCTAAGCTGCCGCTGGGGAGAGGGGGTAACAAACTCCTCTCCCTTACACACTTTCAGCCGCTGGGGAGCAGGGCTGACCCTCTGTACTCCCTGTAGGCAGGGCGCAGAGACCACGGTCCCATCTGCCCTGGTGAGGGGCTTACTGTCTCCCCTTGGTGAGCTGTGCTGCCGCTGGGGAGAGGGAATAACAAACTCCTCTCCCTTACACACCTTCAACCGTTGGGGAGAGGGGATAACAGGCTCCTCTCCCTGCACCGTAGACTGCCGCTGGGGAGCAAGAACGGCACCTTCAGCTCCCTGTAACGCACACTGCCGCTGGGGATCTGGGCCGACTGCCCAGCATCCCTGTAGGGCCAGTAGAGAGACCGCAGTCCCATCTCCATCTGCCATCTGTGGGTCTTCCCAGGACCAATCCGTGAGGCCCCTCAACATTTGTGAGTAAGGGCCACCTGCTTCCCCACCTGGCAACTCTGGCTGCTGCTGGGGATCTGGGCCGGCTGCCCAGCATCCCGGTGGAGTGACCTTGGTCCCATCTCTACCTGCCTGTTGTGGTTCCTCACAGGACCAGTCTATGGGGACCCCCACTTCGGGTTCCTCCCGCCGCCTCAGGGAAAGACGGCTAACCTCCTCGGATGCAGCCTCTACCCGGCTGCTGTAACGCTCCTGCTGCTGAGCATACTTCCTCTCTTTTGCCAACCGGAATTCTCGGTCCAGCCTTGTGTTTCGCTCGGCCATGACCTGGTTCCAGATCACCCGGCGTGTCTCCATGGGTATATCATCCCCATACTCGGCCACTCGCTGCCTCACCTCGGCCAGCCAATCATCTCCAGAGCCAGAACCTTCCATACTTGTCTGCTCCCAGGGGCGCTGCACGACTGCTAGCGTTGCCCTCAATTTGTAAATCCAAATGAACTGTGTCTCCGAGCTGCTTTACCTCACACTAGGACGCCATCCCACCGCTGCCACCAATGTAACGGATCACCTGGCACCCCGACTTGGTACCTCCGTTAAAGGATGCTCCTAGTGCTTCCTGAGGACTCCAAGCACTCTGGCAGACACCATAATCACCGAATCCAAGAAACCTTTAAATTCTCCCAAGCGTATGAATGCTGTAGACCATTGAATAGGAACCATACGAATAGGCTTGTACCCCTAGCAGTCAACTGGAACAGCATACAATAAATCCTTCCCCCAATAATGAGACGACACATCACTTTGAGGTTAAAACAGGAACTCTGGACTGGCTCATCCAGCCTGGCTTTTATTACACTAATCCACATACAGGCCACACCCAGGGGGAGGCATAAAATAACCAATCACATACATGGTTCAGCCCACACATCCCCTCCCCTCAGATAACATTAAACTCAATTATCCGGTACACTTTTTCAGCCAAGTTCTGGATGTACCCCAAAACCCAGGGGTACACCTTTAAATCCAGCATCGCTGGATAGCCCTTATTCAGGGGGACAACATATCCAAAATTCAAGTAATTCGGATGAATGGTTCGTGAGATATGTGGTTCCAAAGATTTGACCGACCGCATGGGTAAAGTATCCGAAAACAGTTCCATGCATTTTGGCCCTGCGGTCGGTCACAAACAAGGGAATGAAAACAGGCGAATTGCCTGTGTTATAGAGCCTGGAGAGGGTTTGAATGAATTCCCTTGTTTATGGGGTTCTTTCTACCGAACGGCGGGTCATTCGGTAGTTTCCATACGAATTTCTGGAAGTATGGAGGTCTCAGCGGTGTTTGCCTAGTCAAGTGTCCGATTTTAGTTCCAGACACTCGACGGCAAAACACCGCTGTTCGGTAGTTTAAGATGGCCGCCGCCACGTGTTTGTTTCCCGAATGGCGGCCACCCAGAGGACAAAGAATACATTACACTGATTGCCAATTACCCGTTTGCAACATTGTTGCAAACTGTAATTGGAGGCACACTTAGTCCTGGGTGGTCTGGTTGTTCGGTAGTTTCACTCAATATAATGAATGGAGTGATTCTACCGAACAATCAGGTGAATGCTGCATACATATCCCAGGTTAAACTCAACACATAAATACATATGTAATATTAAAGGCAGTATACTGGAATATGCTCCACAGTCTTAAAGGGACAGTAGTCCCAAAAGTCCCAATATATCCATTGCTGATTTTAAAGGGCCAGTAGCAGCAATATAAAGTACAATATGCCCCAAATAACCCAGGGGCCATAGTCAGCAGGTAGGAGGCTAGCGAACAGGCTTCTCCAGGGCCCAGTGGCGAGGTTGGTTTCGCCACATCCCCCCTCCCTTCTTACCTTTACTGGGAGGAGGGGGGACATTTCTTAGTCCCTGGTGGTCCGGTGGGGATTCCCTGGTGGTCCGGTGGTGGTGAGATGAACTCTAGCCCAGTTACAGGGCTAGAGTTCACTCTCGCGATATTTGGAGCGTTGCCGTGGTTACCGCGGCAACGCTCCAAATCTCGCGAGAGGAGGACCCGGAGGAGCTGCAGGTAAGAGCTCCTGGGTCCTCTCTCCCTCCCCTGCCGGCTGCCAGCACCGTGCCTGCGGACCGGGGAGGGAGATCTCTGATCTCCCCTCCGGTCCGCAGGCACATTGCAGGGCTGGCACTTGGGCAATGCCAGCCCTGCATTAGCCGGCAGGCTCGCACACCCCTGGGCGGCCCGGTACCGTTTGATCCACGGACCGGTACCGGTCCGCGGCCCGGGGTTTGGGGAACACTGCTCTACAGTACCGGCCATTTGTTCATCACACAGGCTTATGCCTGTGCAAGACATTGATGACTACATAGAGGGGCGTCCCTCTGGAATTCAATTAGAGCTGCCATCCACGCTACTGGCTTCATCCTAGAGGACTGCCTGGTCATGCAAGTATTACATGTTTGGACTAGATCCCTCTATTCTATCTCCCGTGATGGATCTACTGGATCCGGGCTTCTGTAAAACACGCGAGAAATACTCAGAGGTATAACGGGGGAGTCTCCCATTTATTTACACACACTCCTGGAGATGGTACACTAACGGATGGTCCTCCGGTATTTTGAGAGTGCAGGTTTTTGGCATATTCGGCACCATATAATACAGAGTTTGCTTTCTGTTTTAGATATCCAGACCATTACTAGCAAACTGAGCAGAAAGTTTCCCCCATGTCAAGATGTCGGGAGATACGGAGACCTTCATGGAGCAAACAGGCACCGCCTTGCTCGGGTAACAACATTAAGGAAGGACTATTGCCCGGTCTGAAGGTAAAACCGTACGTATGGGTCATATGGTAAATCAGGAATCCTCGTTTGTCTTGACTTCTCCGGTCTTTACGATCTTGGGATGAAATCGGAGCGCATACCTGGTGAACATGGTTCGGAGATGGAGGACCCTTCGTCTATACTCTATTCATCCCTCACGGGAGCCGTCTGTTTTTGGATTCGCGCTACCCCCTTTTTTCAACTACCGTTGAGGGGATCTATGAGACTTTACGGAGGTACCTGGTGTACCCCGACTCCTACAGACATCTTTCACTCTTTGACGAGTGCATTGCTGGATGGAAATCTGCGTTCCGGTTGGCTTTTCCCTTCCTTTGAAGGTTTCCAGGATTCGCTATTCCCAGTATAGTCGACCACCGTCCTTCCACACAAGTTCAGTTCGGAACCCTGAATGGACGTCCTTTGGAGTCTTTCTCTACTGCGTCCAAGGTTTACTCAGTCCATTTGGAATCTTAGAATCACTTAGAATACGGCTAGTTTGGCCACGCTCTTGCCTGCATTATGAAATTATTCTCGGATGAGACATATCACCGGGTAGGACAGGAAGGAACGAAAGTTCCTCCTCGGTTTCTAATGCGATTTTGGTAGTGGACTTGGGCGCATTCCTTGAAATTGGAGATCTACCTGCAAGACCGCATATCTACCTGCAAGACCGAATATCCCTGGCACGATCGGAGGAACCGCCTTACGGATCATGAGTTGAGACAGTGACAGTTTCTTCTCGCGTCCCCAAGTCCGAACATGACCTTTGATATTAAAACTACAGGAAGGTGGCTGATGGGTCAGCTTGCCAGCTCATGGACCGGCTGCTAGGAAACAAGTCGCAACCATATACAATGGATTTACCAGCGGATGGTACTTTTTTCCGTAATTGAGATGCTTCGTCGGCTGGCATTTTCTTTTATCCGTCTACTGTCAATTATCGAACTTGGAATGTCCAATTAGGATTACTCTGATATTTCCTGCAATAGATACCAGCGACACAAACAGCGTTGGATTGGTGAATTGAGCGTTGAAACAGCAAATACGAAGCCTCCTGTCATGTTATAAAATTGTAGATTATGCTAGCTTTAGTGTACCTATAATCTTAATTTTATTAATGACAGGAGGCGAGTATTTCCCACCCATTCTTGTCCCTCCCTTGTTTAATGTTATAGTTTAGATTATCAGGTACGTATGCAACTCTGTTTGTTGTCTCTGATACCTGTCCCTTGTTCATTATGTCTGTGTTTCTTTTCATAAGTAGGGTTGGGATATCTACATATTAAGGTTAATTTTGGTTGCTACATTGGGTACCTACATGTTTATTCTGAGTACATTTAATTGGATAATCAACCTGTTCGATTCTGTTTTTCTCTCGTTTCAGTTTACAGTCCATCAACACTATCTAGTTTGACGGTTACTCTCGGATGGTGGACATCGTTATATTCATCGTATCTAGGACTTCGTTTCTTCCCCATGATGTTCTCTGCCTTTTATTCTGTTTTGTCGCAGCTTGAAAGAGGAAATGATGCATGGGGAGGGGAGTTTTATAGTACCTAACTTTTTTCTGATTGGTTGTTTTTTCTGTGCGGCTGTGGAGTTCTAGTAAAGAGAGACTTAAGCAAATACTCGCCTCCTGTCATTAATAAAATTAAGATTATAGGTACACTAAAGCTAGCATAATCTACAATTTCTTCTCCAACTCGCATTAATATTAAAAGCCAGAACCATACCTTGCTCGATTGGATCCTCTCCAGTTGTCCTGACAGAATCCAGGAGGCGGGCGCTCTCCCTAACAGTTTCAGTAACCACTGTCTAGTGTACTGCATACGCAAAATAAAGGCCACTAAATCCCCTCCTAAGATTATAATCACCAGGTCTTTGAAAAAATTTAATCTTGAATCCCTTTTTAATGATCTCAAGAACATACCACTAAGTCTAATGCCTTTCAACCTGAGCTCTTGCTCGTTTGGAATTTGCATGTCCCTCTGCGTAAAGTGCGACTAAAGGAGACAAACCTGCCCTGGGTTACAGCTGACCTCAATCAAATGTACCAGTTTAGAGATTCACTGTGGTCAAAGTTCAAGCATACTGGCTCCATGAAAGATCACTGCACTAACAGACAATGGCGAAATGCATGCACAAAACAAACAAAAATGGCAAAGGCCCAATATTTCAGTGACAATTTAAACAACAATCTATCAAGCCCAAGAAACTTCTGGAAAATCATAAATAGCATACAAATCCCCACAATCCACTCCCAACCCTCCACTGTCAAAATGGATAACCAAACACTGCAACACCCCCTAGATGTAGCAAATGCCTTTATTAATTATTTTGTTGGATGTGCTACCACCCTGGTTGCTAAGAAAACAAATTACACTCATTTTCTGGCCCTGCCAAATCTTCAAAATCCTCATTTAGACAAATTAAATTTTAGACCTGTGCATGTTAGTGTTGTTGATAAACATTTTAATAATTAAAAATGAAAAACCAGTGTGGACCAGATGAAATCCCAGCAATGTTGTTGAAGCTCAGTGTGTTAGCAATTGCTAAACCTGTCACTACCCTTACCAATGAATCCCTGGTGTCAGGATACATACCCAAACTTTGGAAGACTGCAAAAAGTTGTTACTGTCCATTAAAGTGGTGACAATACTTTGGTATCTATCGCCCGATATCAGTGCTCCCTGTATTGTCAAAAATCTTGGAAAAATGCGTCCACACGCAACTATGTGAATATTATCAACGATCAAATTATCTGACCCCTGATCAATCAGGCTTTTCGTTCAAATCACTCAACTTCGGCTGCCCTCTTTAAAGTTTGCAATGACATCCAAATTGGCATGGAACAAGGAGACCTAACTGGAGCTATTTTCCTTGATTTTGCCAAGGCCTTTGACACAGTAGACCACGGCATTCTTTTGCAAAAACTTAAAAACTCAGACATTGGTGATCGTCCGCTAACCTGGATTCGATCGTATGTTTCAGGCCGATTGCAATATGTGGCCATTTCTGATAGCGCTTCCCTCCCTCTTCCAATCACGTGTGGTGTTCCCCAAGGCTCCATACTCGGCTCCCTGCTATTCACATTATTTATAAATGACCTGCCTAACGTCTGCAAATCCTCAACTGTACACATGTATGCAGACGACACTGTAATCTACGCTAGTAAACCCAAGCTACCGCAGCTTGAGGCTGTGCTCCAAAACCAATTCACAGAGGTAGAAAAGTGGATAGCGGATAACAAACTCTTCCTAAACACTGACAAAACTGTTACAATTATCTTTGGAACTGTACTTAAATTACGTAAACTACAAAATCAACAATTGTGTATCAGAACAAATTCAAATAGCACACTGACAGCAGTCTGCTCTTTTAACTAACTAGGTATGTTGCTAGACCCCAATCTATCTTTTGGCCTTCACATTGAAAAAAATCTCTTCAAAGCTTTACCCAAAACTAGGTGCCCTGTACGGAATCAAATCCTGCCTAAGCCCTACAGTAAGGAAACAGATAGTGCACCAAATGCTAATGCCGGTCATTGATTATGGAGATGTATGCACCAGCACCGCAAACCCACCTTAATAAACTTAATACATTATATAATTTGTTCTGCTGCTTTGTACTAGAATGTAATTACTTTACCCACCACTGTGACATGTTAAAAGAGCTAAACTGGCTGTCGCTGGAATCCCGACGCACTCTTCATCTTTCCAGCCTAGTGTTCCAGAGCTTTTCTAGGAAGCTCCCACCCTACCTGAGTAGAATGCTCTCCCCAGCTGTTCCCACCTCCTATAACCTCCGATCCAGTACCAGCACGATATTTAGCATACCGCAATACAAAAATAAAGTGTCTCGATCCTCCTTTTCCTACAGAGCACCGCAATTATGGAAAAACCACAGGGACACAGTCAAATCGTCGTTCAATCTTGTGATGGACTATATGGCAATATACCTCAGCACAGAATGCACCTGTCATGGTTGAATATATTTATTACCTGTTATGGGTTAAATTAATATATGTGTGTGTATATATATCGTTTGTATATTGTATTTTTGTAATATTGTATCCAGGGGCAGACTGAGAACCCTCAGGGCCCCCGGGCAAAATAAATCAAGGGCCCCCTTACAGGCCCCATCCATACTCCGCAGCAAGCGCCACCCTTGTCCAGGGCCGGACTGGGGATACAAAGCAGCCCTGGAAAAAAAAATCTATGCCAGCCCCATAAGTCATTGCGCCATATATTGTCGCATGTAATATGTAAGGATATGTCTTGCCACCCCAGATAATAGAGTAATATATATAAAAAAAATATATATATATATATATATATATATATATATATATATATATATATTGCTTTTTCTAATATAATATATTGGTCCTTTCAGAGTAAAACATTTAATTATACAGTAAGCATACTCACATGCAGACACAGACAATCTCACTGACACACACAAGCTCATTGATACACAGCCTCATAGACAAACAATTTCACTAATATACATAAGCTCATTGACATAAAAACACAAGCTCACTCACTAACAGGCACACACACACACACACACATGCAAGCAAGCAAGCTCACTAGCAGGCGCACACACACACACAGCTTAATGTAGTGGTTCTGGTGTCTATAGCCTGTCCCTGCAGGCTTTTGAATGTAAACACTGACTTTGCAGAGAAAAGGCAGTGTTTACATTGCTTCCTAGTGACACCTCTAGTGACAGACACTCAGACGGTCACTAGAGGCGCTTCCTGTTTCAGTGCGGATTGGCTGAGATCATCAAGCTTGATGATCTCAGTCATAGAGGCAGAGACCAGCACGACGTTGGAAAAAAAAAAAGGTGAGTAAAACACTTTTTTTAAAAACACACACAGACACCACGACTGACACACACACACACACACACCATGACAGACACACACACACACACCATGACACAGACACACACCATGATACAGACACACACACCATGATACAGACACACCGTGACACAGACGACACAGACACACAGCATGACACATACAGACACACAAACACAGCGTAACACAGACAGACACACACACAGCGTAACAGAGACAGACACACACACAGCATGACACAGATAGACACACAGCATAACACAGACACACACACACACTGCATGACACAGACAGACACACAGCATGACACAGACACACCGCATGACACAGACAGACACACACACCATGACAAACACACACACCGTGACACAGACACAGACGACACAGACAGACACACACACACAGCATGACACAAACACACACACACACAGCATGACACAAACAGACACACACAGCATGACACAGACAGACAGACACACACACACCGCATGACACAGACACACACACACAGCATGACACAGACAGACACACATACACAGCATGACACACACACACACCATGATACAGACACACCGTGACACAGACACACGACACAGACAGACAGACACACACACACACAGCATGACACAAACAGACACACACAGCATGACACAGACAGACACACACAGCATGACAGACACACAGCATGACAGACACACACAGCATGACACAGACAGACACACACACACACACACCATGACAGACACACACACAGCATGACACAGACACACACACAGTATGACACAGACACACACACAGCATGACACAGACACACACACACAGCATGATACAGACATACACAGCATGACACAGACAGACACACAGCATGACAGACACACACACAGCATGACACAGACAGACAGACACACACACACACAGCATGACACAGACAGACACACACACAGCATGACACAGACACACACACACACACACACACACAGCATGACAGACAGACACACAAACACACACACACACACACACACACACACTTTTTGGTACCTGTGGGGGGGCAGACTGATTGCTGTGCTGGCGGCCGCAGGGGAAGCTTTTCATGAGGCCGCTGGAGGAGCAGGCTCTTCTGGGGGAGCAGGCTGTTCTGTCTCTGCTCCCCCTCCCTCGCGCGCTAGAAAGAGACCGGGGCCGGAATATGACGTCATATTCCGGCTCCGGTCTCATTAAGCTGCGCGCGAGGGAGGGGGAGCAGAGACAGAACAGCCTGCTCCCCCAGAAGAGCCTGCTCCTCCAGCGGCCTCATGAAAAGCTTCCCCTGTGGCCGCCTTTCAAGTTCTCCCTGCGGCCGCAGGTCACCCCAGCCCCAGGTGCCGACGGCCCACCGGGAAATTTCCCGTTATCCCGGTGGGCCAGTCCGGCCCTGCCCTTGTCCCGCCTCCATGCACCACCTTCAGCCACACCCTACACAATCTAAGGAACAAAAGTGCAATAATCCCTTCGAGGCCACAGTAGAGACGACAATTAAGGGCTAATGGGCCATGGAGGGGGGTCTTTCTAGCAGAGGCAGGCTTATCCCTCCTGGAACATCAACCCTGTTACATATCTTAGTATCATCCGCAAAAAGACACACCTTACCATCAAGACCTTCTGCAATATCACTAATAAAAATATTAAAGAGAATGGGTCCAAGTACAGATCCC